>NC_092415.1:41706430-44445180 GCF_040894005.1 Engystomops pustulosus
TGGCTGGGGGTTAAGATGATTAAGTATACAGTTCCAACTTACATACAAATTCAACTTAAGAACAAACCTACAGAACCTATCCTGTATGTAACCCCAGGGACTGCCTGTTTAAGCAGTTTTTCAGCAAAAAATTGTGCCGAAAAACCCTAGCTCGGCTTATACTCGACTCTATAAAAAAAAACATCCCCCCCCCCCTCCCAAGGTCTTCTTCTTGTTTCTGGTGCTCCAGCTCCTCCTCAGGTCCCTGTGCAATGGCAAGCAGATGACGTCATTGTGTGCTGTGAGGGGACCCAAAAAGGAGCCAGAAGCAAGAAAAGGAACTGCTGGGTGCGTCAGAAAGGGGAGTACAGTTTTGTTTTGTTTTTTTTTAAAGGTTTGGCATACTCTGGGCAAGGGCTGGCCGGCTTTATACTGTGGGGGATGGGCAGGCTATATACTGCAGGGTATGGACTGGCAGGCTATATACTGCAGTTGCAGGCAGGTTATATACTGGGGGGCAGGGGCTGGCAGGCTATATACTGAGGGAGCAGGGGTTGGCTATATGCCATGGGTGCAGGGGCTGGCTATATACTAGGAGAGCAGGGGCTGGCAGGCTATATACTGGTGGCAGGGGGCTGCCTGTATACTTGGGGGCATTAAATGGCTGGCTAGATATATACTGGGAGGGAAGGGGGCTGGTCAGCTATATACTGGGAGGGAAGGGGACTGGTCAGCTTTATAATGGCTGCAGGCTGTGACCAATGCATTTCCCACCCTAGGCTTATACTCGAGTCAATAGGTTTTCACAGTTTCTTGTGTTAAAATTAGGTACCTCGGCTTATACTCTGGTCAGTTTATACTCGCGTATACAATAATCTTTTTATTGCGCCATCATATCCCTTAGCACTTTACAAATCATTGGGGACATATTCAAATGACATTACAGAGTACAAACATATGATATGTACACCACAAGAAAGCCGTGTTCCAACTACTTACTGCCCTGCATCTTTCTTTTAGACAACTGGTTTCAGTAGGAGCCTCCCCTACTGTTTGCAGATGAATTTACAGAGAATAAAGCCCTGCCCCTGAGGTTAAGCACCACCCAGGAGGGGTTTACAAACAGAAAATAGAAGAGATGTGCTTAAAGGAACACTCCAGTCAAAGTTAATTTATCGGGCCAAAGGCCAATGACTGATTTTACTGTATTCCTAAAACCTGGCTAGAACCTACAGTCATGCTTCTCCCTTCAGGCCCTAAACAAGTGATAATTATAATTCCAGCTTCGACTGGAGTGTTCCTTTAAACGAAATCTACAACATGGTCTCAATGTTTCTGCACCAAGTACACATACATACTGGCATATTCCTCTTCAAACAGGATCTGTTCTTTTTGCTTCTTATAGCTTAGTTTTTGAGAAAAAGTTCTGTTAAAAATATGCAAATGAGCATCAGGGGCTTCTGGCTCCATCACAGAATCCTCTTTTTGCTCTGTCAGCTGTTATTTATTTCCACCTCCATTTGGAGAAGGGGGAAGCAGGCAGAATCACAGAGACATGAATAAATAGCAAAGTACAGAGCCAGAAGGGTCTTATGTGATCCAGCAAGGAGCACCTGAGGCTCATTTGCATAATTTTAAGAGATGTTTTTACTCAAGAACTAAGGCATTAGAAGCAGAAAGAAGGACAGATCCTGTTTAAGGGGCGCACACCATCATGTAATTGTGACTGGTTTAGCAGCACTGTATCCATTCAGTTGATTTCATTTAAAGGGGTATTTCAGGAATAAGCATAATTCATATTTAAATGGGTCATTACAATAAAGCTGATAAGTAATTAGTAATTGTGCTTCCCTTAGCATAAAAATATTGTGTACATATGCTATAATGGAAAATTAAAATGCTACTGTCCCTTTAATCGGTCCACTGAATTTGTCCCTGTGGGAGATATAGAGGACAGAAGATGGCTGCTGGTCACACGTCCACATCACATGTCCTGCCCCTGCCTAGGGTCATGTATTCATCACTATGTTTGGTGTTTGGCTGTAGTTGGTTGGTTGTGGTGCGTCTGGCCAGTGTTGTGGTGAGACGTTATCTCAGTGAGGTAATGTGCAATAACACATCATTACTATGGTAACAGAGCAGAACAGTCTGTTATATCATCACTGGGAGCAGAGCCTGAGAGGGAGGAGCTGTTACTGAGAACTGTGGGATCATGGGACTTGTAGTATCCTATGGCAGCTGTAAGGAGATAACTCTCTCCACTTTAGAATCCCGAAAAATGTTATGAATCAAAGTAAACTATTTAAGCTCCGCTCTGTGATGAATGACATCGGCTCACATTAATTAAAGCGTTTGCATCAGTTTTCTGTCTGACTTTGTACTGAAAAGAACGTGCAAACTTCTTGCACATGTATTTGTGAAGTGTCTGTGCCAGTTTTGTGTTGCGGCCGCACTATGTCTGACAAGACAGAAAAACTGAGCACCTAAAGGGTTGTGTTAGTGCTTAGTCGGATCGTGCGCCACAATTCTGCAAAGTGCAACAAAAACAAATGGTGCACACTTCCAGAGCAGTGCAGGGGGCGCCAGATTAATGAAGACCCTGCGCCAGTTTTGATTAATCTGGCCCACTCTGCACACACCACAGGCAGACTGCACCTAGTACAGACTGCACTGGTTTTTATAAATGTGGCCCATTGAGTTTTGTTATATTAATTTATTTATAGCATTATCGATTTTTGCAGCAGACGTTCATATTCCCGGAATACCACTTTAAGAATAACTACCTGTTCTCCGCAGAATTTACCCATAAACATTTGTTAGCATTAGTGTATAGTTTTTCTGTAAATTTATTTCAGATAAGTCAATTTTTCCCCCACTAAGATAAAACCAAGGCAAATACCCAGTAAACTACATCCCACAGTATGTAATGGATACTGTGAAGTGCAGGGCCACCATGTTAATTGCCAAATGTAATTGTTAAGGGACCTGGAGATCTAAGAACAAATTAATTAACCTCTTTATTATGCCATACTATTAGATGGGGAGATGCAACAGCTTAAATACACATGTAATAAACACGTAGAAACCTGTTAGAAAAAACTAGAATATCCTGTGTAGCAACTAATAGACAAAAGAAACAATGGAAGCTTTGTTACAGCACCAGTACCCGAGCCAGAGGCCGAATATAAGCAACACTACCCTCCAAGAGGGGACATTACTGAAAAAGGACATGTTTGATAGTAAACTATAAGCTGCTATAGAGCAAAGGAGGGACAACAATGCATCTAGGTCAGTGGTGGCTAACCTATGGCACGGGTGCCATAGGCCATCGTTCCAATATCACCAAACAAGACCAAATCCACCAAATCTTCTTGCAGTTCCAGGCAACTTAAGAGATGATATTTTAAAGCGACAATTCATTTGCTGTTTGGAACTGTGGGAAAAGTGAGAAGGTGTTGACAGAACTGCATGAGAACTTAAGAGGCCATCCTGCTGGACCCACCATTCTTCCTGGAGAGAAGCTACAATGATGGTCTGAATTTATTTGCCCACCTTTTTTCAATGGTATTGGTGGCCTTAGGAGAGCCAATACAACTGAATGATGTTGAAGAACAGGTAACGATAAGTTACTGCTTGAAATGCCGTGTTGGCACTTCCTGGTAAATAAGTGGATTTTGGTTGTAGTTTGGGCACTCAGTCTCTAAGGTTCACCTTCACTGATCTAGGTGGTCAACTGCTGCCGAATCTGAACCCCTCACAGCAACTCCTGCATTGCCTCTACGATTACCTTGTCCACCATCAGCAGCAGAACCACCAATAGGGTCTGGCACACAAGGTCCAAAAGTCAGTCAACACCAGCAGATTGTGTGTGGAGAGATTGTGATGTGAAGGACATTTCTGTGTGTCTGGTCTGAGGTCCAAATGAACATTAGGAATCTGGTCTGGAGTCTGATCTGGGAACTGATTTGGTTTAGCAGACTGTGCTGGGATTTTTACCAAATTGCCACATGTGATTCTACCTTTCAAAACAAACACAACGAGGACCATGGGTTGTGTTGTACACCCTTTTCTTTCCAGAGTTAGGTCCCTTTCACACAAATGTTTATGGCGTCTGTATGATAGCCTTAGGAATGGCAGCTAGCATGTGGTCGCCATAAAAGTGCATTGTGCACGGCATGGTGAGCACAACATGTGTAACAGTACTATGCCGCAGCCAGAAAAAACAAAGCGTTCTCGGCTCCTTATGGAGAGAGGAGGGGTGAGGAGCCCTCAGCCACTCCCTCCTCCATTCGGCCATATGCTACGCTCAGGTCCCGGCCCGGGTGGGCATATGTTTGTGTGAAAGGGGCCTTATGTTAATTTTTGGTTCTAACCTACTTGTCATAAATCTTCCTTAAGAGCAGTGATGTGGGCGGAGACTAACCTCTTCCTATCTTTACTTTACAGCTGAGTCAACTATAAGCTGCCCTCACATCCCATGACCCTTTCTTATCTCATGAAGTAATGTAGAAGCAAAAAAAGTGTATTTGCTTGTTGGAATCTCACTGAACACGGAATAATATGTACATATGGGAAATTATAGTGACTAGCCTGTCAACTTACATCACATGGTGGAGTATGTAGCATATAATAAGCAGTAAAAAGCAGAAAACATTTGAAAAAGTTATAGCAAGCTGCAGCGCCTCCCTCACAGCGTTTAGAACCCATCTAGATTCTTGTGTACATGACATATGAGCAGCAAAACCAAAAGAGACAATCTAAACTGAGGAGGATAGCAAAGAAAATGCCAGACATAGGTAATGAGAATAATAGGTAAATATGTCCTCTATCAAAAGAGGTAGCGATTTGTAAAAAAATAAAATAAAAAAATATTATAATATATATATATATATATATATATATATATATATATATATATATATATATATATATATATTATACTATATCTATATACCACAGTTACCCTTTAATGAGTTAAGCGTCTACACAGGTTTAGTGGACTCGTGTGGAGTGTGAATGAATTTATTGGCTTAATCCAGGATCTGATTGTGATTTAGAATCTGCTCAGTTTTGCTAATAGAGTGTCTGGGTGTAAAAAGTTTTTGAAAACTTGAGAAACCTTAACAAGACAACACTTTGACACTATACTAGTATATACAAATCTGTAAAATGTGTAGTTTAGAAGAATTTGTATAAAGCCAAGAGAAGAGAACATATCAGAAGGACTTCTTTTCTCATTACTCCAAATCCCCAGCAGTAAATAGCAGGACAAGTGCCTTATTATTTCAGCCCTCTCCAGCCTTCCTAGAGAAAAGCTGCGGCTACAATAGCACAATACAAGCGACATATAGAATAAACGCTTTCAGTAAAGCCAGTTGCTGGAATGAATATGAGAAGTGACAAGCTAGAAAGGAAAATGATTAATAATGCACCATGGCTGTGTCCTACTGTACGGCCGCTAAGAGTCCAGTTACCTCCATGCCACAAATAGGACAACTATTCATTTATTAACAACAGGGACTCATTTTCACGTCCATTCGATTTCCAAACTACAGTGGTCAGTCAGGAAAGTAAAGGTTTGGTGTTATAGGATGCAGGAGTAATGTTACAGCCCCGCTGGATCCTCACCGCTCCACAGACCAGAAACTGCAATTTCCCAATATAGATATTAATGGGTTTGTTCCCTTGAAGTGCAGGAGCGGACGGATAATAAAGCTGAAAGGTAAAGATGCCATTCGAATGCCATAAGATGGAGCGCAGGGGACGGTTACACTCGCTATGGGAGCCTTACACTTACTGCCAAGTGCACGCTCAGACACATCCACTCAGACCGGGGGAAGCCATTGCAAAATCCCGTTACGGGAAAGGCTTTCCTTCACCCACAGGAAAGAATCAGTACTTATCCATCAATCTACAGCTGCAACATGGCGCGGAGCTCTGCACAGAGCCTAAGGGTGCCTCCACACGAGGCATTTTGAACGCTTTTTGGCTTGTTTTTAAGCAGTCCATCAAAAATTGCATGCTTTTTTAAAAACGCATCAGTTTTTGACCAATTATCTTAATTCAAACTGGTCAAAACGAACGGCTTAAAAACGTTCAAAACGCCACGTGTGGCAT
Source organism: Engystomops pustulosus (assembly GCF_040894005.1). NCBI lineage: Eukaryota > Metazoa > Chordata > Amphibia > Anura > Leptodactylidae > Engystomops > Engystomops pustulosus. The sequence goes on from NC_092415.1 coordinate 41,712,527, forward strand.
CACCCTACGGCTGCGTCCACACGTCCGGTTTTTCAGATGCAGTTTTGATGTCCAAACCAGAAGTGGAGTGAAAATAGAGGAGGAGCAGCACTTCTCAATGATAATAACTGTGGCTTCAAAAACTGCATCTGGAAAACTGAACGGATGCACCATAAGGCTTCACGGTACTGTACCAAGAAAGGTTCTGCTCAAAACTTTTATTTGTTTCATCCTGGAGAATGCACAGAACTTTCATAGTCCAAGCAGAAGAACACACAATGGAGGCAAACACCTAGAAATCAACACCAGCCAATGGTCACCCCCCCCCCCTCATTTAGGGGGCAGGAGGGACTGGGTGATGCACCCCAGTGTATAAGCATACAGTGGGATATGTCTGTGCCATACGCTGTCAATCAGTGAATCCCGGACCATGCACTGGCCAGATGTGACAGATCAAACACAGTGATGAGGATGGGAATCGCCATTAGATATGATGCAAGGAGTCCCTTCTTCCTCATCATCATTATAGCACAGCCCGGTTGTCCTGAGAATATGTGGCAGCTCCTTGCATCGTATATCACTAGAATGTATGGAGTCCCATCCTCACGTGATTTATGGACTGATCATGGTCGAGTGACTCCACATCCGCTACGGCTTCCACCTGCCAATCAGATGTCTCGTTTTCACGTCTAGTGTAAATATTCTCCCATTTTCCTTCATCGTGTCTCCTAGACCTAGATGGTAAATATAAGCCAATTGTTCACTTTAATGGAAGTCTCCACAGATCGGCTCAGTACTGCTCATCCCTGTAACATTACACCCTTCACTTTAATTAAAAACCTGTAAGAAATGTCAGCGCGATTACTGGAGACTGTAAATTATGTTTGCAGGAAGCTGCATTAGTGTGATCTTGTACCTGGACACTTTTTCTTCTTGAAGACGCTTTAGACGGATAGTAGAACGGCAGCGACAGACAATCTCTCGCATTAGAAGCCTCAGATACATCCCCCCCTCAACGCATCCGAGGGACACTCATTATATTTAGAGGGAAACGGTCAGCAGTTTTGACCACGTGAAGCTGAAGATCGTGCCAAGTATCGGCCCTAGAGACCTGGTTTACCAGACCTATAAGTGTGATATAGGACTGTAAAAAAAAAAAAAAAAGGATTTATTTTCCAGGACTCTAGCTGAACTTGGAGCACTGTAGTGTACTGCTGTGAGTAACTCTGAGTAACTGCTGTAGTATTCAAACAGAAGCCTGATGCAGCTGGGGGAGGGACTTTGCTGTAGTACTGTGAAGAGATCTCGAACACCAGTGCACCAGAGAACTCCGAATCCAGATCTCCAGGACTGCCGTCTGTAGCTTTGTATGATCTAAACTGCTGACTGATTCCCTTTAATCCTTCCATTTGGAAATGTTTAGGCTTATCGGACAGACATAATACATTCATGTTATCAGGACTGGACACCCAGAACATGATCAGGTTTTCTGATGCAGCATTTGAAACCAAACCCAGAAGTGGATTCAAAAAGGAAGAAGCTTCAGGATGAAGGCTTGCTGCCCACACACTCTAACATGCTTTGTGCGCCCCCTCCAGCAGGATCCACTCTATGCCCTTGTCTTTATGATAAATAATAATAAAGGCTTTAAAATTATGCAAATGAGCCTGAGGGTCTACAGGCTCCATTAACACCTATGGAGCCCGGAGCTTCCATTGTTCTGCTTTTGTACGACAGCAGAAAATAACGGACGGTCTAATATTGGTTAGATGGCTTTTATTTTTTGCGGATGCCCTGAGCTTTATTTCCTTCCTTGTTCTGCAAGTGTAAAAATAATAAAACAGAGTCAAAAACTTGTTTCACACAGAACAAATCCGTTGAAACCCCATAGAAAAGAACGCTTCGGTAAGGCTTCCGTGAAAATCATGGATGAGAAAAGCAATGTACAAGTGTGAGAGAGCCCTAAAGCTTCTCTCCATTTTTTATCTAGATCTAATAAAGGCCCCAACGTGTGTGAATATAGCCTAACGCTCCTGGCACATGATATCAGGACAGTAGAGCGGACGTGTGATGCCTCATGTGACACAATGTACGGTGGCAGGAAGCTGTGCCGGTGACACAATCTCCGTTGTGCCTTACACTGCTGGTCCCCGTTGTGCCAGTGTTTTGCATATTTCTAAGGTTATGTGACAACTCTTCATGCTGCTACAGAGAACCCTGGCTCAGCTCCCATATCTCACTGCTTGTCATAGAACTACGTTCACATTCCTAATGGACAATTCTACTTTTTCAAGGCAAGGCCATTTCCAGTATTCGGGTAACTAAGAGGTCGGAGCCTCTTAGGCCCCTGTCGCTGTGGGGCCTCAAGTTTGCAGCCGGATATACGATCCCATAGACAACTATGGCGGTGGTACACCCCCACACGTGGGCTCTACCTTTCCCCATGTTTACGGGCGGGTGCCGTGCGTTGCGCAGTGCTCCAGGTCCTCTCCAGCGCTGTATAGGAGGAAAATAGGATATGTCGCCGCACAGCCATAAACACTGGGAAAGATAGAGCATGCATCTTTCCCCTGTGTATGGGACACAGCCGGGTCACCACAGCCATCTATGGGGATGTATATCGGATGAGTGTGGAAGCGGCCTACAGTATATCCGGCACAACGTGTGGGGCTAAAGGAACATCAAGAGCTGGGGTCATGTGCTGGCTCTTATAAATCCCCCCAGAGATTTTTTCTGGGTTCTTTCCGCTTATACGATATAAAGCACACGGAAAAGTGCATTTTTATAGGCTCATGTACACGGCTGTGCTGTCCATGAATCCATGTGTGAGCGACTGCCTGAGCCACAGATCTCAGAGCAGATCCTACACCTGCCCGTGTTTGTGAGGAGAGTAGTCGTGTGGGGTCCGCTGATGCCAATGACACCGGCCCCTGATATGTACATAAGGGATAAATAGCAGGCCTGGGACCCTGAAGGAATGGACAGGTGGGTGAGGACTAACTTTAAAGGGGTTGGCCTCTATACCGCATGGTTTTTGTAATATGGTAAACAAAATACATTGATTAATAGTTCTGCTCTGCTTTCTACATGCATAAGGTGAAGCCTCCTGTCACTACTAACCATAAAATGGCTGCAGATGGAGGGTCATGGGAACTCTATCTGCCCATGAACAATCGCCCTGTCGAGATCATATGATATATTCACGGATACTATCATATGATCTTGACAGGGCGATTGTTCATGGGCAGATAGAGATTACACGACCCTTAATCAGCGGCCATTTTATAGTCAGGAATGTCTGGCTGAGGAGGTAAAAGACACAAGGCTTCACTTTACATATGAAGAAAACGAAGAAGAATTATTAACAGATGTATATTGGTAAATTACCTAACATCCTACTCCCCCCCCCCCCCCCCCAACACACACACATTACACAAAACATGAGGTAACGTGGCCAACCCCTTTAATTTATTTTTGGCCTATTCATAAGGGTTCTTAGTCTTTTTATAGGCTAGAAAACCCCTTTAAATACAATTTCCTCCCACAATGCTGCCTGTAGTAGGAGTGCTCCCTGCATGTGGCTCTCTCCTGGGGATTGAGTGTGAGCACAACACGTAAAGCTAAGTGAAAGCGCCATCTGTACAGCCATACACGTCTACTACACAGACCATGGCCAGGATCTGATTCATGCCCTGCGCCCATTGACTAATATTGGTGATGTCCTGACTATAAGCAGAGACGGGGAGCCCATCCAATATGCTTATCCAGCATCCAGTATCGGATCAGCTCTATATGCAGATGAGGAACAAACGCTGAATCCACCAGGAAGGCCCAGCCTATTCTGACAGCCCGGGCCGAGCGTCTACCATGCATACCTAATACCCATCAGTCTCCACCAGGGAAGCCGCTTTAATAACGTTCTGCTCCGATGAGCACTCAGCATATGGAGAAAAACATCCCGATTTCTGATTACAAAAAAAAAAACACATTTCATAAATTGTGTAATATCAGGCAATGAATGTAAACAAGTCGGAAGACCTCCGCATAGAGCAAGGGGCACAGTACAATCTGATGACCTCCACATAGAGCAAGGGGAACAGTACAATCTGAACACCTCCACATAGAGCAAGGGGAACAGTGCAATCTGATGACCTCTACATAGAGCAAGGGATCGCAGTACAATCTGAACACCTCCACATAGAGCAAGGGGAACAGTGCAATCTGATGACCTCTACATAGAGCAAGGGATCGCAGTACAATCTGAACACCTCCACATAGAGCAAGGGGAACAGTGCAATCTGATGACCTCTACATAGAGCAAGGGATCGCAGTACAATCTGAACACCTCCACATAGAGCAATCTGATGACCTCCACATAGAACAAGAGAGTGCAGTACAATCTGCAGACCTCCACATAGAACAAGGGGCACAGTACAATCTGCAGACCTCCACATAGAACAAGGGGCACAGTACAATCTGCAGACCTCCACAAAGAACAAGGAGGGGAGGGGATAAGCTGTGACATCATCTATTGTCAGTAGTGATGTAATGATGGGTCAGTGTTATCTATATAGAGGTCAATGTACAGGGAGGAGGAGGAGATAAGCTGTGACATCATCTATTGTCAGTAGTGATGTAATGATGGGTCAGTGTTATCTATATAGAGGTCAATGTACAGGGAGGGGGAGGAGATAAGCTGTGACATCATCTATTGTCAGTAGTGATGTAATGATGGATCAGTGTTATCTATATAGAGGACATTGTACAGGGAGGGGGGGGGAGATAAGCTGTGACATCATCTATTGTCAGTAGTGATGTAATAATGGGTCAGTGTTATCTATATAGAGGTCATTGTACAGGGAGGGGATAGGAGATAAGCAGTGACATCTATTGTCAGTAGTGATGTAATGATGGGTCAGTGTTATCTATATAGAGGTCATTGTACAGGGAGGGGGAGGAGATAAGCTGTGACATCATCTATTGTCAGTAGTGATGTAATGATGGATCAGTGTTATCTATATAGAGGACATTGTACAGGGAGGGGGAGGAGATAAGCTGTGACATCATCTATTGTCAGTAGTGATGTAATGCTGGGTCAGTATTATCTATATAGAGGTCATTGTACAGGGAGGAGGAGGAGATAAGCTGTGACATCATCTATTGTCAGTAGTGATGTAATGATGAGTCAGTGTTATAAGGAGGGGGAGGAGATAGAGGACCGGGGATCAGACAGACATTGAGTACAGAACTTTTAGTAGCTTATTATACCTACCAAAGTGTCCACGTACCATCTAGTGACAGACACTTGTAATAACTCCTACAAATGAAAGTCACAGATATGAAAGCTCACGTAACGCAGTTGAACATTAATCTTTCACAGTCACATTACTGCAGGCAACGCTACGAAATGACAGATTAGCAACAGAGATAAAACTTCTGTGCTACCTGCTGAATACAAGTCATGATGAAACCCACGTGACAACCCCAGGCGCTCGCTGCGGAAATATCTACTGATCAGACCGCCGATACCTCCACCGCCATCATAATGCAGTCATTTCTGTGTTCATGGACACCTAGTACACACCTGAACGGTAAACCATCAGACTGCACAGAAATGTACAAAGAACAGCAGAGACTTCCCACATATTTACAGCAAAAACAAAAGGTCAGTAGAAAAACCTGCCAAACCCCCTCTACTGGTCATAAAGGAGTTAAAGCGTCCAAGCGTGGACTGAAGAATAGATGTCACATACAAGAACACTGATCAGGATATTAAAGATGACGCGTCTCCTCCCCTGACATTTTCCCTATGATACAACTATTCTGGAGAATCTTTTCTTAGTATCACCCAATGCGCGGTTCCTCTGTAATTCCTCCTTGTAACAAATGAATTGACAATGGGGCGATACCAGTCTCCATGTACGAGGGGCACGATTGGTCAATGCAGGAAAATACCCCAAATGGTAGCATCTAGTTGTCAATTTATTCTTACATTTCTACGAGGTATAACAGAGTTATAAGAAAATATGGCCCAGAACTAGTATTTTATGAAGAATACAAGTCTTTGATAAAAACAGAAACAAGAGGTTTCATGCTATCCTGAGGATAAGGGGTAACAAGCTGATCGGTGAAGGTCTATCTCCTGGGAATAGAAATAGACCCCCAGAGATTCAGAGGATAGAGGTCTCAGTCTCACTAATCGAACCTGTCCTGCTACTCTATTAGATACTATGGGGTACAGCGCTCTGGGATCTCCGACACTCCCTATCAGTTTCTATGCGAGTCCTACAGATAACTGAGCGCTGTGCTCAGCAATCCCAACCAACTGCACCCTCAAGAAAGTTACAAGATTTGAGTGCCAATAAAATATATATATAAAAAAAAAAGAATTGCACACCCATAGAGTAGTAAATCGATATAATAATAGTATGGGCTTTTCTTATTTAGGCTAAAAAACTGCCTTTAATACTGTTATGGGGGCAGCACAGAGTCCTAGATAATTGCATTGTCCAGTATATGTACATCGGGGTGAAAGCAAAACGAACAGATAGGCGCCAACACGTAGAAAAGTACATCAATTTATTGATGAGCAGTGATCATCCTATACTAGGCTCGGTGTTATGGTGCGGCAATGCCCCGTATTGTAACTCATTCCAATTCACTTGAATAAAACGGAGCTGCAGAAAGGTGATAAATGTGATGCTACCGGCTCCAATGAGAGGTCCCCTGAGCACCGCAACCTTTAAACCAGAGCCAGACCCTGTCAGATCTAATAGGGATGACTTATCTGAGGATTGGACAACGATATTTTAGTCTCTAAAAATAAATAAATAAATAAATCTGTCCTTGGTTTCTATATAAACTGACAGTACAAAAAAAAAACCTCACAAAAATAATAAACATTTCTTGCAACTATATACCTATATCACATATAAGATCCGCTAACTCCAGACACACTTGTGTAGCAATGCCCTAGTTGTGGGCGGGTCCTGGCTGGACCAATCAATGCCTCCACGGGCCATTACATCACTAACTGGGCAGTGACTTGTTGTTCCTCTGGAGATTACTACTGAGGCCTTTGATTGGTCCAACAGTGACCTGCCCACCAATTGCGCACCCGTACATGCCGCAAGCTCCTCGGCTATTACCAGGGGTCCTCATGACTTGGCATGACAAGATTTCATTTTTTCTTTCTGTATACATACTAAAATGCAGAAAAGCTCAGATTTTTGTTACAGAACAGACAAAAGGTAAATTCAACCACCTTACGCCCTTTTAAATTCTAGGCCCCCAAGTCAGTAACACGCCCAAACTCCAAATGCAGCCAAGAATGTCCCATACAAGTTAATACAGCAAATTATTAACAAAGCCGAGCCTAGAATTTCTACATAATCCCTGAGACTTTTCTGGTCACCTTCAAGTCAAGCTAAAGCTACGAGCTACAAGAGAGCCAAAGAGACAGCGTCCTCCTGTATACTGCACAGGGACATGAAGGACGTATCATGCAGGGACTCCGCGCCATCCTAGCGGAAGGTAAAGGACTTCCAAAAAATTAGTTATCGCCGCGTCCCAAAATGCCCAATCAAAATATGATAGCAGTTTTTAACTGTGTTTAACCCCGTAACCCCGTTTAACCCCGAAAATAGCACCCAAAGTAAAAAAAATAAATAAATATGGCACTTTTTTGCCATTTTATAAAATATAAAAAATTCTATAAAAAGAGATCAGAAGGACGTACAGTCCTAAATTTAGAAGAATTGAAAACGTCATCAAAAGTTGCAAAAAATGACACCACCCGCAGCTCCCTACACCAAAGTATGAAAAATTTATTAGCGCCAGAAGATGGAAAAATCAAAAAAGTTTCTACAGGAGGTTTTTCATTTTTGGAAATGTATGAAAATATTATAAAACCTATACAAATTTGGTATCCTCGTGATCATACCGACCCTAAGAATGAAGTAGACATATCATTTGGTGCACACAGTGAAAGCTGTAAATCCTGGCCCACAAGAAAACAGCGCAAATGCGTTTTTTCACCAATTTTTTTTTCCCGCTTCCCAGTACACGACATAAAATATTCAATAACATCACTATGAAGTGCAATTTGTTATGCAGAAAAGAAGCCATCACACAGCTCTTTACGTGTAAAAAAAAAAAAAAAAAGTTATAGATTTTTGATGGTGGGGAGTGAAAAATGGAAATGAAAAAACAAAAAAGGGCCAAGTCTTTAATGGGTTAAAGAAGACCTCTGGCAGAAGACTCTACCACAGGTCTACAGCAACATATGTCTCTGACAGGCATAGACGACATATGTCAAGCAGTGATGTGCCGTATATTAATGTGAAGCCCAGAAGATAAAGCAGAGAGGACTCGGCCTAATATTTGCCAAATTCTTCCCATTCAGTGGCTTACGTGTCCTTTGTACGTGTGCTCCTGCGGTCAAACACTTGCTGACCTTTGTAATCCCTGGAAAAACTGATAGCGGATCATTCACACGGCACTGATGTAAGGACACCTTCAGAAACTATTAGAGAATTGTTGTATTAGTAGCCTAATATACAGGAGCAACGTTTCTAAGCTCCCGAAATTGCCGTCCTGAAGCAGTTTCTAGTAATATAAGCGCGGAGGTACTTGAGGCACGATGCCAGCCATTAGGCAGGGGACCAGTTGTTTATGCTCATACCGGAGAATGCCGGCAGTGGGCACATATCTTCACTAGCTCCCAGCCAGCGCAACCAAAATCCCTATTACATCAAAAATCAGGCCGGCCTCATGGGGAGGATTCAGCCGAGGTATAGAGTAAATGCAGTACGAGATAAAAAGATGGAGGAAAATGCACAAACCAGCATCAACATCAAGAAATATATTCTGCCTTATTGGCATGGCTGTATTACAGTTCTGTATTGTAGGTGGTCATCATAGTATCCCCAAATGACGGCTTTCGTCACCCAGGGGCATCGTCGGGAGCATAAGGACTAATACTGATTTCCAAGTGAAGAGTTAATCTTCACCAAAATACAAGTGTCCATTTCTGATCACTGTTGATCAGGATGAATGTTCTCCTAATGATCACTTACAAACTAGGGGGCTCCATGAAATAAAAAATTAGGAAATTATTATTACCTTGAAGGGGCTGTACTATAACTGCCCCCCTCCCTCTCTAGAAAACATAGGACATGTCTCATATGTTGCACGACAACGACCAACACGAGTGTTCACAGCACATGCACCTCTTTGTCGTAGCACATGGAACCGGCTCCACAGTCCTCTACTTTGTGGCCAGATCACGGACCCCATAACGATTGTGTGCATGAGGCCTGAAGGTGATAACAGCTTATCGTTGAGGGTCTGACTATTGGAAGACTGACAGGGGTCTTTTTCTCACTAATCGATAGCACAGCAAGGTCAACAATTTGTCCTGCCATTCCATTCAATAGTATGGGAGTGTAAAATTGCTGAGCACAGCACTTGGGTATCTCCTACACTTCCATTCACTGTCTATGTGAGTGCCGGGGTTGATACAGCGCTGTGCTCATCACTTTCTGACACTCCCATCCACTGATTAGTAAAAATGTGGATCTGTGGATAATGGATAACTAACAATCTTGGTACGACCACTTTAAAGCGAGCTGTAGATTGGATTTACGTAGTCAAGGAGGTGGAGATTTTAACACTGAAGTCAAGCTCTCCCTGCCTCAGTGCGCCCCCTTCACTGTAATTGATGGTTCTGCGTCCAGGGACATCATGAACTAGATATAATGAAGTGCGGGACATATTGTCATTCCCAGGGGAGGAGGCGTTCGGAAGCAGGGAGAGCTTGACTTTAGTGTTAAAATCTACGCCTCTTTGACTTCATAAAACCAATTTACATCTCACTTGAAAGCTGATTTTCTGGATAATGCCACCACATCAGACCATAAAAGAAACATGATCTAGAAGCTGCTCTATAACATACTGGTAGAGGTTTATTACGCCAATTTCTGATAACAGGTCCCCCGTGGTCTATGTTACAGGGTGGGCTTTCATCCTGTGTCTTTGCTGAACTGAGCTTTACTGTAACTACAGCACAATCTTGGTGATCTTGAAAATGTATGCATTATACCAAAGTAAAACTAACATGCTGAATAACAAAATGTGTAAAATGTTGAGTGCAATTTTACCTGAGAGGAAAACTTGTCAGTGTCTGAATATAATTCTCCTAAATGATTGAGCTGCCAAGCACAGACCCTTGTGAGGGCATCAGAAGTATCTATGGAGGTAGCACAAGTGCTATTATTTACTGCGCCATACTGGAAACCTAGTGGAAGACGTCACACAGCAGCATCTGACTATACATGTAGACCCCCCATTACTAGCGAGCGGAGAGAGCCGTGAAATAGGTAGCATTGGGGCTATTAATTCTAAGTGTGACATATTGAAGGGAAAAGATAAGAAAACCAATAGGAGGCACCGAGTAAAGCCGGAGCCTGAGGTAAAGTCCCCGATCACATCAGCCGCACACGGAAGCCATTTCCTATTAGAGATGTGGAGAAACACGTCACGTTTGTGTGGTACCGAGCGCTGCATTATAGCCAATGATGTCCATAGATTCACCAACCATGTAGCAATAATGACATATGGAGAAGATAATGGCCGCATTATCAGCCTGTCCGACGTTCATTACTGTGTACCAGACACGTTGGTACATGAAGGCTCAGCAGTGTGTGCCCGCTAAGGCCTGTACTAGTCACCACCGAGCCTCTGTATGCCAAGAGAGTCCGGTACTTGAGGTAAAGACCGAAGTATCATTTAATATCTTTACATCAACTGGGGACCAGTAAAATATAAGTTCTGAACCCCAAAAACTCCTCCATTTTAATACTTAAAGCCTATATTAGATACAAGAATAGCTGCAGTAAGTGCTCAGCTATGTCATTTATATACAGGAACATCAAAGTCACAGACAATCCCTTTAAACATAGATAGGGATAATTTAATATAAATGTATTTTCAAGTTAAAAGGGGCCACAATTCCAGCTGGCGTGTAGTGTAGGATGCACTCATTGGCCTTGTCCTAGTCACTAGCAGGTCCTGGCCTTTATAAAGGGACACTGGTGTTTATCCTGAGGTAAGGATGTACTCAGCGCCATGAATCCACACCGGGTCTCCATGACAACGCCTGACAGAAATCAGAAAAAGCTTCATGGCGCCATTCTTCCAGGATCCATGACGGATCACGCTGACTTGTAATGAGTTCAAGAAGTTTACAGCGGCTTTATTTCTTATACCAGGCATACTACCTGTACTGTCAAAAAGCTAAAAAAACAAAACCTGCTATCAGTATGAGCATGCGTTTGGGGACATCTTGTCATAATTTCTATATGGACAATACTTTCTATATGGACAATGCTAGGTAAATATTCTCTAATGTATTAACAATAATTATTAAGAAGGTCCCATACACACGGACATATGGCACCCGGTCACAATGTGGCGAGCGCACAACGTCTCACTGCACCGTGACCGACGCGGCTTTCCATTGAGAGGGGAGGGGTGAGACGCGCTCACGTGTGTATGCACGAGGCCTAAAGTTTCTGAAAGGGAAATATGCTACTGTCCAAGCACCTGACTGAAAGGAGCAGAGGCGAGTGCTCCTCACCTCTCCCCTCTCCCTAGCACTGTGACCGGATGTCATGGACCACGGGCGGCCATGTGCATGGCGCCTCATCCTTCTGTCATGGAATTAGATAAGAAAAAATTTTGTGCAGCTAACAGTGGGTCCATGGTCCATTCACATGAAGGCTGCCATAGATTCAACTCATCACAGGGCCATGTGCAAGGGCCCATAGAAATCAACGGTGATGATTGCTAGCCACCAAACAAATACAAAAGTGGCGTATATGTCCTGTTCTGAGGCAGCAAACAATAGATCTGTGGCTTGTTTGTGCAGTCCATGTGACATCTGGGCATAATCCATATTTTTTTTATGGTCTACACATGTTTATGTGCATGGGTCTATTAATATTAATGAGGGACATTTATCAGGACTTGCAGGCCAGTCATACATAAAGTCCAGTAATGATTGAGAATCCTAGCAAAAACACCTCCACACCAAGTGGTATCCATCAGTTAAATTTTGGGTAGCCCTCCTAATCTAGATTACATCTTAGCAGTGTAAACGTATTTCCTCATGTCAGCTCGGGGGTTATTTTACATGAACAAACCGCTTCTTCAATAATCAATGAACACTCAATAATCCCCGGTCACTAGCACGGTTTACATCAGTCACCTGCTTTTTTCATGGAAACTTTTGCCCAATTCTCCTGCAAAACTTTCTTATGTGCGTGTATCCGTATTAAAAGCTGTTAATGCACCAAAAAAGTCTAACATTATTAGCCCCAAATTTATGCAGCATTTTCGACCGAAGGGGTGTGGTCTCAGAAATCGGTGTAGCCTCATTATAAAGCGGCATGATCTTCATCACGCCAAAACTTTTGCACATTTTTCCGGTGTCAAGTCACCCAACTAATAGGAGGTGTAGCGTTAGAATGAACAGTCTCGTACTACACCAGATTTATCATCCAGCATCAGACGCAGTGATAAGTTCGGCGCAATACAAGACTGTCTTTTAGATGCTTTTAAAGGGGTTTTCCAGTTCCAGCAAATAAGCATTATTGTTTGTACAATGAGAAGTTATATACGGTAATATACAATTTTCCAATATACTTTCTGTATCACTTCCTCAGATTTTCTAAACCTCTGCTTGCTGTCATTATACAGGAAGCTTCATTGTTTACTTCCTGTGGATAGAAACCAGTCCATGGTCATGTGATGTCACACAGGTGCACGGCGGCTCGTTATATCACAGAGTAATCAGAGCTGTGTGATATAATGAGAGTCTGACATCACATGATCATGGATAGATCTTTATAATAATTATTTGCTGAGACTGCCCAATATCTGCGAGTACATTTAGCATCATCTTTCTTTGTGTAATTGGGTGACATGCAGCAAATTCAATTTTCCTTTTTCTGGATTTTACCATGGACGGAAAGTGATTATACTTCAAACTTCAAATTCTTTGTGAAATTGAGCAATTCTTGAATAATACACTGATAATACGTGTATGACTTTTTTGGTGCATTTCTCATCTCCCCACCACGTCCCTGTATGAACCCGGCCTTGATTGTATCCATCTTCTCTCTTCCCATCTCCCAGCACCGGATAGCCGTCATTAATAATTCCAATTTATTACAGCCATGCAAACCATGGGCCGGCACTGAGCCGCATCTGCTCTTCCTTATTAGATCAGTATTAGGAATGGCCCTCTCCAAAATAAGCGCTTGTTACAATTAATCTCGTCTGAGAAGGAACGCAGCCGCCCAGAAATTACCCGGCGTGGTACTACATCCACACACAGAGCGGAGATACGGAAAGAGCCGTCATATCAGGAAGCTCCAAGATAATAAAATATACAACCTATTCCTGTAATTCTCACAAAAAAGATCATAATCTTATATTAATATGAGCAAAAATCGAAATACTCAAATAATAGGTCACCAAAAAGCTTACAATCTAATTTTATAAGGGCTAGAAATAGCAAGAACGGCTGAGACTGTGGTGCGCCTATATATGCCAGGCTGATAACTATCCCCTATCTGGTGCACAGGGCTCGCTGCTATGTGCCCGCACGTTGAGCATGAGAGCAGCTGATAAAAGCCGTATTGTTTGCTCGGCTGCTTCCTGAATTCCGGGCCTCACAAAGCCTTTATCCCCCGCCCTGCGATGTGACTCTTTCTCCGCTTTACAGAGCACCTCGGCCTCGAATACCTGATACCAGGCATGAATTTTAAATGACGGTACAGGACTGCGTGTCCCTTTGTTTCCTTCTCCCCCGGACCCCTCCCTGGATCCATTCACCTGCCATGTCTTATAATACACCTTGTCCGGCTATCTACTAAGTACTAAATAAATATGGCTGCACCTGACTAAAAGATAAAAGGCGCACAGTCAGCGGACAATACAAAGTGGATTACAAAAACACTGAAATCTACACAATATCAAAGTTGCTGCACACATGATGGGTAAAATAACCGCACAGAAATGGGATTAATAACCCGATCGCATGCGTTTCTCTGGAAACGCATATGCGATCGCCCCAAAATCCGTCCCCTGTGAACTAGCGTCGCGTTATGAACGCGGCGCTAGCGGAACTTGTGAACGCGCCCTTACAAACACAACATGCATACGCGATATAGCCGAGGCCCACCCGTTGGGCGCACCTTCAGTTTTTCAAATGCGGTTTTTGACGCCCAAAACAGGAGTGGAGTGAAAAAAGAGGAAGAGCACCCATTATGATCCACACCTGCTTTTGACTTAAAAAACTACATCTGAAAAACTGAACGTGTGAACTCGCCCTGAGGCTGCGTTCACAAGTTCCGTCTGGATTGCATTTTAATATATTTCATTGTTTACATGCAAAACACCAGCCGCTCGTTACCGATCGCACATTTTTTTTTTTACTGAAACGCAAATGCGATTGCACTGAGCCCCTTCCTGATCCACATGGATTGCTTTTTGAAACGCAATCCAGAAGGAGCATGTGAACGCAAACTTAGGATATCCGCACACACAACATTTTTTTTTTTATCCATATGGCTGGAAACACGTTCCGTGTACCATCCGTTTTTGAGGCTCTGCAAAAATGAAAGAAGGCTAGAAAATGATGTAAAATGTAGGCCTCAGATCACGTGATATTTCCTAACAGCAGATTCCAAAACTGACCGCACACAGATTTCACTTCACAACTGAGTGATGTCCATTGTCTAGTTTTTATAATTAATAATTAACCGGGCAATAAAACATTGAGGAATATGACGTCTCTTATCCGACATTGCATCCAAATACAAGATGAATGGGGAGTAGGAAAAACACACAGGGTGATGCCACACATTGCATTTTTGGACCGTTTTAAAGCGTGTGTTTTCAGTCTGTTTAAGAACGCATGCGTTATTGAATGTTTACCATGCGTTTGGCTGCTTTGAACCCCTTTATCTTCATTTCTAGAAGTGTAGGCAGCTGAGAGAGTAAAACCAGCCAAACGCATGGTAAACATTCACAAACACATGCGTTTTTAAACCCGACTGAAAACGCATGCTGTGAAATAAATGGAAACAACCAGCGCTAGTGTGCATGGGGCTTAGACTAATCCATTTTGCTGCTACTGTAGATGACAGTGGATTAGCCACTCGCCCGTTCGCTGTAGCCGGTCTGCTAGGAACACGTCCTGTGAGAACCCGGTGTGAAGGGATTCTGCTTGAGAGAACCAGCACTGTCCATTATGAGATGCTAGGCCCTACAGATATATCACTTGGGTGACTACAAAAAGGAAAACTGCTGATAAACCTTTAGGAATCTTCTGCCTCAGACACAAGGAAACAGTCGGTGTCCCGTGTGTCTCATTGTCATAAAGGAAACTAGGTCTTAGGTAAGGAGTCGCTGGCGTCTCCATAGTGAAGCAGATTACTCATCACACAACCTGCTCCACCTGTTACCTGGGGCCTTTGAAGGTGAACGCCTTCCCTGCAGGACGTCACATCCGTATAATGTGGACGCAGGGCGTGGAGACGTGCTGCCGGGCCGCCACATGGCACTAATCCATAGCAGTAATGTGCACCTCTCTCAGTACAGAGACACTGCCGGCTTCATCGACTCTTCAAGTGTTTGCCCTATGCAGAGTAACCTTATTTTAAGACCCCGTGCCCCAAATTTGCTCAATAAGGCCCCTTTCGCTTTTCGGTCTGTGTTACTCATACCTGCATGTGCGGATAACTTAGGTCTCTATTTTGTGTAATGGATGAATTCTTCCTAGTGCTTTGTTTGTGTGGCTTTAATCTCAGGTCCTGTCCTATTTTTAGCTGGACCTTCCCATTGAAGTCTACGGGTCGCACGGTTTTTAGTTGCGGTTTCATTCAGCATTACAAATTTTTGCAGATCATTTTTTCTGGACACAACACACATGTCCAGAAAATCATCACATGACCAAGTTAGAATAGAGGCAAGAAGCCAATGAAATCATTTAAGCCAGCCTTCCGTTTTTTGGCACACAGATGGCATACTAGTGGCAGACAGAGAAAAATTTTAAACACAAAAATGAGACAAAAACAAATGTAAAAACCTACAATCCCTAAAAAAAAGTACAATGTACCTAATGCAAATTTTAGATTAGGCCGACACATGGCGTTTGCATCGCAACAAAATGTGAACGCCTGGGGGTGGGACTTGTCCCGATCGCATATATATTTTCATTGAAACGTATGTGATCAGTAACCAGGACCCAGTGTCCACTGCATAATATGCTTCATATATTAAAGAACAGAAAATGACCTTATGAGAAGCCAGGGAAGATACAATACACAGCTAAACAATCTATATACAGGCAGTCCCCGGGTTACATACAAGATAGGGACTGTAGGTTTGTTCTTAAGTTGAATTTGTATGTAAGTCGAAACTGTATACTTTATAATTGTAGTTCCCGACAATTTTTTTTTTTTGCCCCAGTGACAATTGGAGTTTCAAATTTTTTTGCTGTAATAGGACCAAGAATTATCAATAAAGCTTCATTGCAGACAATTTTAAGCTGATTATTGCAATCTGGGACTATTTTAAAGCATCCAGAGAGCTTCACCAGAGGTCACAGTGGGCAGAGGGGTCCGTCTGTAACTATGGGTTGTCTGTAAGTCGGGTGTCCTTAAGTAGGGGACCGCCTGTACTGTATATCCACTACATCCACACCAGCCTGCAACAAGAGCCACAACTACATCATATGGTATTCACCAGGAACAAAATATGGCTAAAACTGTGTATAAAGATGATCCGTATCATTTGTATCATAAAATGGAGACTTAGGGGGAGATTTATCAAAAGTGTCTGAGGTAAAACTGTTCTAGTTACTCATGGACACCAGTCAGAGTTCAGCTTACATTTTACAGTTGTGGTAAAATGAAAGCTGAGCTCTGATTGGTTGCCATGTGCAACTACAACAGTTCTGTTCTCAGACACTTGTGATAAATCTCCCCCGTAGTGTGCAATGTTACCCACAGCTGTGGTACTCCGGGCACTACATGTAGGCCAATTCAGTAGAGTTTGCTATTGCTACAAATAACTGGAAATTTAGTCTATTTTTAATGGCAAAAAACAGCAAAGCCTAAGAGGCAGGACACTCTAGGGCCGCGTTCAGACGTTGTATTTCAGTAGAGTTGTTTATGTTCTGAAATTAATTGCAAATGCATCAGGCATAAAGCGAGTGTTCATAGGACAAGTTTTGCCTTAATGCATTTGAAAAGCTTTCAAAACGTAACAAAAATGCAACGTGTGACCGCGGCCCAAACCTCTCATCCACAATGTTGTGACTATAATTGGCAGCAGGACAGACACCGGTGAGTTGGTGGCGGCTATCCTGCTGTGATCCCCAGTTCAGGACACCCAAGGCCTGGACGTGATGATGTCAGAGACGACCATTCGGTATTATAGGTTCATCTATACGACCGCCGTGACCGGTCACACTGATAATCCCTCACACTGATCAACAAAGCATCTAATCCTCCAAGACCAAAACAGAATCAGGAAGGCCGCATAAATAAATGTGTAAGGCGGAAAAATATTGATCTATGTATAGGAGCAAGGCCCTGGCAGGGTAGTAGCTTGTTACCCTGGTGCCTACATAGGGGTTTATGTCATACAGAGATGCGATATTAAGTGCACAGCTCCATGTTCCCAAATAAAACTTTTTCCAACACATTCTACAAATCTGGAAACAATAACATGAGATGGCGTCTGTATAGAGAGGATCGCCATATACACAGGTCAACAGGCTCTGGGCACTGCCATATACTGACCCTGTGCCATATAGGAGCTCACAGGTTATGTCCAGGACCACGTCACAGTCATGCCTCCACAGCAAATCAGATTTCAGTTCTCAGATTCGGAATGCCCTTTGGAAAATGAGAGCTGTGATGTGATTGGCTGCTTTGTCCGCCACTTTTTTTGACAAACCGTCTCCACATGTGTGTTATCTGCTCTACTTGTGATCCACATAGTGTGTATCAGGGCGACATCTCCTCCTCATGTCACCCAGAAGTCACCACTGACCACATTGTCTCCTCATCCTGTCACATAGCAGAAACCAGTGACCTCACACTAAGTATTATGTCCCTTCCTGTACAGTAGACACTAGTGACAACACTTTATACACTAGTGTGACATCTCCTGTGTGTCACCACTGGCCACACAAAGTGCATTAGCGTAGCCAGCAGCAGCCTGCCCTTCCCTGTCAGGTATTGTCACATACATGGCAGCCACCGGTGACCACACAATGTTTACTAGTGTGACATCTACTCATCCTACACATACATTCAATGCCCACACTGTGACGTCTCCTCCTGTCACACACAGCGGTGATCACATTGTGCACAAGAGTGACGTCTCCTCCTATCAAACTAGAGTATAATGTGATTACTAGTGACCTAAGTGTGACAGGAGGAGACGTCACACAAGTGTGCGATGTGCGGTGTCTGACACACGGAGGAGATGACATAATTGTGTATATTTATTGGTGGCTATGTGTAGTTATGACAGGAGGAGGATGTCACACAGCAGTGATCATGGTGTACACTAGTGTGACGTGTCCTCCTGTCACACACAGCAGTGATCATGGTGTGCACTAGTGTGACGTGTCCTCCTGTCACACACAGCAGTGATCATGGTGTGCACTAGTGTGACGTGTCCTCCTGTCACACACAGCAGTGATCATGGTGTGCACTAGTGTGACGTGTCCTCCTGTCACACACAGCAGTGATCATGGTGTGCACTAGTGTCACGTGTCCTCCTGTCACACACAGCAGTGATCATGGTGTGCACTAGTGTCACGTGTCCTCCTGTCACACACAGCAGTGATCATGGTGTGCACTAGTGTCACGTGTCCTCCTGTCACACACAGCAGTGATCATGGTGTGCACTAGTGTCACGTGTCCTCCTGTCACACACAGCAGTGATCATGGTGTGCACTAGTGTCACGTGTCCTCCTGTCACACACAGCAGTGATCATGGTGTGTACTAGTGTGATGTCTCCTCCTGTACACAGCAGTGATCATGGTGTGCACTAGTGTCACGTGTCCTCCTGTCACACACAGCAGTGATCATGGTGTGCACTAGTGTCACGTGTCCTCCTGTCACACACAGCAGTGATCATGGTGTGCACTAGTGTCACGTGTCCTCCTGTCACACACAGCAGTGATCATGGTGTGCACTAGTGTCACGTGTCCTCCTGTCACACACAGCAGTGATCATGGTGTGCACTAGTGTCACGTGTCCTCCTGTCACACACAGCAGTGATCATGGTGTGCACTAGTGTCACGTGTCCTCCTGTCACACACAGCAGTGATCATGGTGTGCACTAGTGTCACGTGTCCTCCTGTCACACACAGCAGTGATCATGGTGTGCACTAGTGTCACGTGTCCTCCTGTCACACACAGCAGTGATCATGGTGTGCACTAGTGTCACGTGTCCTCCTGTCACACACAGCAGTGATCATGGTGTGCACTAGTGTCACGTGTCCTCCTGTCACACACAGCAGTGATCATGGTGTGCACTAGTGTCACGTGTCCTCCTGTCACACACAGCAGTGATCATGGTGTGCACTAGTGTCACGTGTCCTCCTGTCACACACAGCAGTGATCATGGTGTGCACTAGTGTCACGTGTCCTCCTGTCACACACAGCAGTGATCATGGTGTGCACTA
Organism: Engystomops pustulosus; assembly: GCF_040894005.1. NCBI lineage: Eukaryota > Metazoa > Chordata > Amphibia > Anura > Leptodactylidae > Engystomops > Engystomops pustulosus. The sequence goes on from NC_092415.1 coordinate 41,732,284, forward strand.
GTGTCACGTGTCCTCCTGTCACACACAGCAGTGATCATGGTGTGCACTAGTGTCACGTGTCCTCCTGTCACACACAGCAGTGATCATGGTGTGCACTAGAGTCACGTGTCCTCCTGTCACACACAGCAGTGATCATGGTGTGCACTAGTGTCACGTGTCCTCCTGTCACACACAGCAGTGATCATGGTGTGCACTAGTGTCACGTGTCCTCCTGTCACACACAGCAGTGATCATGGTGTGCACTAGTGTCACGTGTCCTCCTGTCACACACAGCAGTGATCATGGTGTGCACTAGTGTCACGTGTCCTCCTATCACACACAGCAGTGATCATGGTGTGTACTAGTGTGATGTCTCCTCCTGTACACAGAAGTGATCATGGTGTGCACTAGTGTGATGTCTCCTCCTGTACACAGAAGTGATCATGGTGTGCACTAGTGTGATGTCTCCTTCTGTCACACACAGCAGTGATCATGGTGTGTACTAGTGTGACGTGTCCTCCTGTCACACACAGCAGTGATCATGGTGTGCACTAGTGTGATGTCTCCTCCTGTACACAGCAGTGATCATGGTGTGCACTAGTGTCACGTGTCCTACTGTCACACACAGCAGTGATCATGGTGTGCACTAGTGTCACGTGTCCTCCTGTCACACACAGCAGTGATCATGGTGTGCACTAGTGTCACGTGTCCTCCTGTCACACACAGCAGTGATCATGGTGTGCACTAGTGTCACGTGTCCTCCTGTACACAGCAGTGATCATGGTGTGCACTAGTGTGATGTCTCCTCCTGTACACAGTAGTGATCATGGTGTGCACTAGTGTGATGTCTCCTCCTGTACACAGTAGTGATCATGGTGTGTACTAGTGTGATGTCTCCTCCTGTACACAGTAGTGATCATGGTGTGTACTAGTGTGATGTCTCCTCCTGTACACAGTAGTGATCATGGTGTGCACTAGTGTGATGTCTCCTCCTGTACACAGTAGTGATCATGGTGTGTACTAGTGTGACGTGTCCTCCTGTACACAGTAGTGATGACATTGTACACTAGTGATGTCTCCTCCTGTACACAGTAGTGATGACATTGTACACTAGTGATGTCTCCTCGTGTCACACGTAATAGTAGTGACATTGTTCACTAATGTCTCCTCCTGTCATGAAATAGTGATGCCATATTGCACTAGCATGACGTCTCCTCCTGTCACACACAGCAGTGATGACGTCTCCTCCTGTCACACACAGCAGTGATGACGTCTCCTCCTGTCACACACAGCAGTGATGACGTCTCTTCCTGTCACACACAGCAGTGATGACGTCTCTTCCTGTCTCACACACACAGTAATGATGACGTTGTACACTAGTATGACGTCTCCCCCTGTCACACACAGTAATGATGACGTCTCCTCCTGTCACACACGCATTAGTGATGACATAGTACAATACAGTGACGTCCCCTCCCGTCCCCCATTGTCACCCGCGGCCCCTCCTGTCGTCAGTCGTGGTCGGTGTCGCCCCCTCCGCTCACCTAGCGCCACCTCGCAGGCCTTGCGCAGCTGGCTGTGGTGCGCCCTCTTCACCTCCTTGTCGCTGAGGATCTTCTCCAGGGCTCGGGTGAGGAACATGTTGTGATGCGGCTGTGTACTGCTCGGGCTCGGGGGTCTCTAGTGTCGGGCGCTGTGCTGGGCTGCAGGTGGAGGTGGCCCCATCACCGCCCGGGCTGTAGCGGGAGGAGGGAGATCCGTATCCGGGGGAGCGGCGGCGGCTGTCAGTGTGACGGGGCAGGCTGCTCAGGGAAGCTCGGCTCTTCTCCTCGCCATGTTGGAAGGAAGCGACGTCAGGAGCAGACCCGCCCAGAGCAGACACTGCAGCAACACCCGGGGGAGGGCCGGGGATGAGGTGAGGAGGATGCTCGGGTCACACAAGCCGCATGTGCTTCTGGTGTCAACTGGGCGTCATATTAATCATAACGGCCTCATCCTGAAACTTTCTAGTATTCCTCACTAGTTTCAATATCTCTGCTTGCTGGGGGCTGGAGATATTCTGCCCAGGTTATGCAAGTAGCAGAATGTGAATACTAAGTATTATGGGTGTGGGTGACCTCAGCAGTGTCACTAGGTCACCCTTACAACACTTAGACAAGCAGAGGATTTGCCACCTTCTGTCAAAAGGTCAAAAACTGACAAAAAAAAACATGATGATCCCCTGTCGCCTGCTCAGGTACCAACCTGGCATCCAATCATGGCTAAAGTAATAAACGGTGCGTCTTTAAGACACAGATGCAATTGGTGATGAGAGTGGCCCGGTGATCACATCCTTACACCACCTGCCTCATTCCACTGAAGACCGGGAGAAGACTTGAGGGTGGAGGGTGCCACAGGTTTCATTCATGAACCTTTACAGGTACAGTGTGATCTACCGTCTGCTGGGCCTTCAAATTCAGCAACCCCAGCCCCAGATTAGGGGTGCTGATGCCTGGCCCTGCCTGCCCTAGAGAAGGTGCCTAGGCTTTCCAAGGTTAATCTTATATTATTGAAAATGTACCATCAAAAACAAGCATGATAGACCGGTTACCTCCTTTCTTCAAAAATCTACTTTTAAAATTGTGCTAATGACTCCCCTTTCCCACGAGGTGCTCACAGCTGCTGTGATAACAGGCAGTGCAGGGGAGAGACTGAGATGCCCTGCTGCCCAGTGTAACAACAGGGGGTAGCCCCTCACACTCATTATCATTTTAAAAGTTGATTTCAGAAGGAAGGAAGCCGTGGATAAGAAATATAAGTAGATTACCACAGTCACAGTGCCCGGATCCATGAGTAAGTGCCCCTGGTTTATCATGATAGATTTTGATGGTGGTTCTCCTGTAAGACTTTTCAGAGGCAGGACCTTATATACTTTTATGCTGAAAGCCATAATTTACCAAAATATCATAGTAGACAAAATAAAAGTGTAAAAATTGTTGAAAACATACATATTAAGCTCCAAAGCCTCGAATACCATTTTATTATGCTAATAAAATAAAAACCCTTCTGTATTTGGTAGTTTGTCCAGCCAAAGAGGGCGCTCTGCATCAGTCACTATTATCACTAGATGGGCCTCTACACTTTGTGAATGGTACAGTGACATCCATACTACTAGAATAACAGTAACTAGTATTCCAGTCCTTGTGCCTCTGCATGAACAACAAAGGCCTGAATTCATCTTCACGGAGGACAATGCCCCAGCTCATCAAGGTCCCATCATTAGGGAATGGCTGGATACTGGGGATCTCACATGCAGTGTCCTGTACTTTCGTAACACCTGAATCCCATTGAAATCCTAGGGGGACTAGGTGAGTCACCATATAGAGGCTTGTAACTCCTTGCCCACAACCTAAAAGATCTGTGGGTCGCCCTTCTGGAGGAGTAGGATGTCACCTCAGCAAGCAAGTCAACCTGTCAACAGCATGAAACCATGAAACGTCGTGGTCAGCTGTAACAGATGTTCCTGGCCACATGACAAGTTATTGAGAAGTTTTTGTGGGGTTATACCCAACACTGGTGCTGTCTTTTGTTTTAAGACGATCTGTCACCAGATTTTGCTCCCCCCAGACTAAAAATACCTGCTGATAAAGGGTTAGAAGTCCTTCCCAAGTCGCCTTAAATTAGCTGCCCTGTATCTTAATTTCAGATGGTTTTCTGATATGCAAATTAGCTTATGTGACTCATGTCTGGTATCTGTGACTGAAGAAGAAAAGGCCACAGCATCCAATGTAATGAAAAAGGGGATAAAACTTTATTCACACAGGCATGAAAAAACTGCAACGTTTGGATTTGCAGTTTTTTCATGCCTGTGTGAATAAAGGTTTATCACCTCTTTCATTACATTGTATGCTGTGGCCTTTTCTTCTTTCGTTGGACCTCGGATCCTACACACCAGGACCCTGGGCGGCATGCATCATTTAGTTCAATACTTGGTAAATACAAAGGTCGCTGTCTTTTTTCTTTTTTTTTGGCATCTGTGACTCTTCTCTCTCTCAGGTTGTCAGGGAACCCCGCCCCATTATTATTGTGTCAGTTAGTTATTAGATGCATTAGAAGGACAAAAACGGGAAACACAGAGGACGGCACCTCGGGTGATAAAGTTTATCAACGGTGCTCCAAAGATAGTATTTAGTATGTGCTCACCTGATTATTTCTTGATACAAGGCATGGCTCCTCCCATCCCGGGGTCCAGTTAAAAACTCGCGCTTTGTGAGAGAATGAGACGCTAGCTCTCTACAGGCGACCAAAGCAGCATCCACGGCTCAAAAAACCAAACCGCCTAAGGCAACGGAAATGGTACGTATCAGAAACAGAAAAAAGAGCACTGCTGGAGCGCTATAGGTACAATCGGGAGAAAGCCAAGATTGTCTCTCAAAGATACTTTTTATTTCTAAATAATAAATAGCATATCAAAAACTTACATTCCATCAATTGGAACGTGTATCAATGTCCTATTAACACTTTTCGGGTCATATGGACTGAATACAGTATAGTGTTTCCACTGGACTTATATCTAAACCTAAACGGTACTCACCCAATCACTATATTGACGGGTTGAGTTTCTTGAAAGGCGCCTGTAGATTGGTTAGTCAGACTATCACTAATGTGATAATGCATGGAGGAAGTAGAGTGATGGTATCGGTGCACATTTGGCTTGTAGTTCCTGCTGTCAGAACTAGCACGTGTGCACTGTGAAGTAAACAAATGAGTTGTGGGATCTTCTTCAGACACAGATTGCAAGGACGAATAGGGAAAAACCAAAGGATAAGCGGTATAACCGCTTAAAAGTTTGGGGTCACTAAGAAATGTCCTTATCTTTGAAAGCACATTTTCTTTCAATGTAGCTAACATTAAATGAACCATAAATACATCCTATACATTGTTAATGTGGTACATGACTATTCTAGCTGCAAACATCTGTTTTTTAATGCAATATCTACATAGGTGTATATAGGCCCATTTCCAACAACCACCAGTCCATATTGTGCATCCTAACTGTGTAAAAAGGCTAATGAATTTTAGAAAACCCTTGTTGAAGTATGCTTACACAGCTGAAAACAGTTTGGCTGATTAAAGAAGCTATAAAACTGACCTTCTTTTGAGCCGGTGGAGAATCTGGAGCCTCACATTTGTTTGTTCTATAGAACTCTCACAATGGCAACCTTCAGAGGAGAGCACAAACAGGCTCTAACCAGAGTAGAAGAAGAAGTGGGAGGCTCCACTGCACAACTAAGCAACAAGACTAGTACATTAGAGTCTCTAGTTTGAGAAACTGATGCCTCACAGGTCCTCAACTGGCAACTTCATTAAATAGTACCCACTAAACACCAGACCCGGCAAAAGAACACAGACATTGGCCAGAGGAAGATTCAAAAGTGTTATGGACAGACGTATATATGTTTGAGGTGTTTGGATCACACAAGAACATTTGTGAGACGCAGAACAACTGTAAAGTTACTTGAAGATGCCTGGCACCGTCTGTCAAGTATGGTGGAAGTCATGTGATGGTCTGGGATTGCTTTGGTGCTGGTAAAGTTGAGATTTGTACAAGGTTAAAGGGATTTTGAATAAGGAAGGTTTATCACTCCACTTGGCAACACAATGCCATTCCCCGTGGACAGCGCTTGATTGGAGCCAATATCATCCTACAGCAGGACAATGACCCGAAGCACTATTTAGGGAAGAAGCAGCAGCTGGTATTCTATCTGTAATAGAGTGGCAGCCCAGTCACCAGATCTCAACCCCATTGAGCTGTTGTGGGAGCAGCTTGACCGTATGGTACGCAAAAGTGCCCATCAAGCCGATCCAACTTGTGGGAGGGGCTTCTGGAACCATGAGAAGAAATTTCTCCAGATCTCCTCAGATTACCAGCTAGAGGCCAAAGAATTGCAGCAAATGGAACACTCTTTGATGAAAGCAAAGTTTGAAGGAGAAAATGATTATTTCAAATGAAAAAAAAAATTAAAACTTTGTGAATATATATTCTATTCAATTTGCAACTAATTTAAAAAATACAAGTACCGTACAGGCGGGTCCCTACTTAAGAACACTCGACTTACAGACTACCCATAGTTACAAGTGGACCTCTGGATGTTGGTAATTTATTGTGCTTTAGTCCTAGGCTACTATAAACAGCTGTAACAGTTATCAATGGTGTCCGTAATGAAGCTTTAGTGTAAATCCTGGTTCTTATGACAATCCAACATTTTTTAAATCCATTTGTCAGAGAGACAAAAAAGAATTTGGCTGGGGTTACAACTATAACATATACAGTTCTGACTTAGGTTCTTAAAGGGAACCTACCACCCCGATTCTACCTATAAAGGTAGAAGGGGTGGTAGGTGGATGAATGGGACGTGAGGATAGCCCTTTTTGTGCTAATCCTCACGTCCCGGCTATCTTTTTATAAAGTTTACTGCGGGCATATGCAAATTTTTTATGCGGCTACTGGGGCGTGGAGTAGCCGGACATGAGGCTACTAGTCGCGGCTACTCCACGCCCCAGTAGCCACGTTACTCTGCCTACCATTTAATCTTCAGCGCGCAGCTCCTCATAGCTGCGCGCCCTCGTCTGAGTCCCCTGCGTTCTGCGCATGCGCAGAACCCAGGCCTTTGGCTGCGCAGCCGTGGCTCCGGGGCCGGAGCTACTGCGCATGCGCAGTAGGCCGCAGATGCCGGGGGACTCGGACGAGGGCGCGCAGCTACGAGGAGCTGCGCGCCGAAGATGAAATGGTAGGAGGAGTAATGTGGCTACTGGGGCGTGGAGTAGCCGCGACTAGTAGCCTCATGTCCGGCTACTCCACGCCCCAGTAGCCGCATAAATAAATTTGCATATGCCCGCAATAAACTTTATAAAAAGATAGCCGGGACGTGAGGATTAGCACAAAAAGGGCTATCCTCACGTCCCATTCATCCACCTACCACCCCTTCTACCTTTATATGTAGAATCGGGGTGGTAGGTTCCCTTTAAGTTAAATTTGTATCTATCTTGTACTTAACCCAGGGACTGCCTGTGTATACTTGAGTATTAGCTGACCCGAGTATTAGCTGAGGCACCTAATTTTACCACCAAAAACCTAGAAAATCTTCCTGCCAGCCCCTGTAGTTTATAGCCTGCTCCCTGTAGTGTATAGCCTGCTCCCTGTATTGTATAGCCTGCCATCCACCTGTAGTATATAGCCTGCCCCCAGTAGTGTATAGCCTGCCTGCCCCCAGTAGTGTATATCCTGCCTGCCCCCAGTAGTGTATAGCCTGCCTGCCCCCTGTAGTGTATAGCCTGGCGGCCCCCTGTAGTATATAGCCTGGCAGCCCCCTGTAGTATATAGCCTGGCAGCCCCCTGTAGTGTATAGCCTGTCTGCCCCCTGTAGTATATAGCCTGCCAGCCACCTGTAGTATATAGCCTGCCCCCAGTAGTGTATAGCCTGCCTGCCCCCAGTAGTGTATATCCTGCCTGCCCCCAGTAGTGTATATCCTGCCTGCCCCCAGTAGTGTATATCCTGCCTGCCCCCAGTAGTGTATATCCTGCCTGCCCCCAGTAGTGTATAGCCTGCCTGCCCCCTGTAGTGTATAGCCTGGCTGCCACCTGTAGTGTATAGCCTGGCTGCCACCTGTAGTATATAGCCTGGCTGCCCCCTGTAGTGTATAGCCTGCCTGCCCCCTGTAGTGTATAGCCTGCCTGCCCCCAGTAGTGTATAGCCTGCCTGCCCCCTGTAGTGTATAGCCTGGCTGCCACCTGTAGTGTATAGCCTGCCAGCCCCCTGTAGTGTATAGCCTGCCTGCCCCCTGTAGTGTATAGCCTGCCTGCCCCCTGTAGTGTATAGCCTGCCTGCCCCCTGTAGTGTATAGCCTGCCTGCCCCCTGTAGTGTATAGCCTGCCTGCCCCCTGTAGTATATAGCCTGGCAGCCCCCTGTAGTGTATAGCCTGCCTGCCCCCTGTAGTATACAGCCTGCCTGCCCCCTGTAGTGTATAGCCTGCCTGCCCCCTGTAGTATATAGCCTGCCAGGCCCCTGTAGTGTATAGCCTGCCAGGCCCCTGTAGTGTATAGCCTCCCAGCCCCTGTAGTGTATAGCCTGCCTGCCCCCTGTAGTATACAGCCTGCCTGCCCCCTGTAGTGTATAGCCTGCCTGCCCCCTGTAGTATATAGCCTGGCAGCCCCCTGTAGTGTATAGCCTGCCTGCCCCCTGTAGTATACAGCCTGCCTGCCCCCTGTAGTGTATAGCCTGCCTGCCCCCTGTAGTATATAGCCTGCCAGGCCCCTGTAGTGTATAGCCTGCCAGGCCCCTGTAGTGTATAGCCTCCCAGCCCCTGTAGTGTATAGCCTGCCTGCCCCCTGTAGTATACAGCCTGCCTGCCCCCTGTAGTGTATAGCCTGCCTGCCCCCTGTAGTATATAGCCTGCCAGCCCCCTGTAGTGTATAGCCTGCCTGCCCCCTGTAGTGTATAGCCTGCCTGCCCCCTGTAGTATATAGCCTGGCAGCCCCCTGTAGTGTATAGCCTGCCTGCCCCCTGTAGTATATAGCCTGCCAGGCCCCTGTAGTGTATAGCCTGCCTGCCCCCTGTAGTATATAGCCTGCCAGGCCCCTGTAGTGTATAGCCTGCCTGCCCCCTGTAGTGTATAGCCTGCCAGGCCCCTGTAGTGTATAGCCTGCCTGCCCCCTGTAGTGTATAGCCTGCCCCCGTAGTGTATAGCCTCCTCTATTCGCATGAAGAAAGAAGAGGCGCTGTCGCGGATCTGAAGCCCGCACACTTGAAGATAGAAGAGGAGCCGCCCAGGGTGTCGGGATGGTGAGTCCTCAGTTTATTTTTTTTATATACCGGAGTATACACCGAGTGGGGAATTTTCAGCACAAAAATTGTGCTGAAAAACTTGGCTTATACTCGAGTATATATGGTATGTGTCTTCATGGAAAACACAAAATTGTCTGGGTGACCCCAAACTTTTGAGTGGTAGTGTATATACATTTAGACTAATACATACCGTTTATACACTTTTTATACACACATACAATGTATGCACATACTCACATACATTATTTAAACATAAAATATACAAGCACATAGTATATATACATCATAGTATATATATAAAGTATATATACATATACAGTTTATAAACTCACCATATATACACACATCTATATAGTATAAACACACACATACAGTATTATATGCACCATATTTACATACAATACCACATACAGACATACACACACATACACCCATACAGAATACACAGGGAGAATCTAAACACATATACACCCGCCATACATTTATACGCACATATGTACTCACTGTCAATGTACTCTCTTGTAGATTTAACACAATGTGGGTGAAATATGTATATAATGGTGCATCCTCCATTCTTCAGTGTAGCAGGACGGATGATGGGGCCCCCTGACACTGGGTCCCGTAGCGGCTGCTACTACTGCAGTTATGCCCCTGACGCTAACACTATACACATTTGCTATAGATCAGGTGCTATAGATCAGGATCCTGGCACAGGCTGTAGTAGAATTATACACCAGGTCAGACTTGTGTGTAAATCCTGTGTTTTAAGTCTCTTGTGAAATCTACAGTTAAAATATGTCAAAATGTGATGTGTTCCCAGTCTGGAGTATTACTCATAGTAACTTACACTACAGTATTAGATTATATTATTCACGGTTCAGTTACCATGGAAGCCCAGAAGAGAAAGAACATCTGTGAATTGTAATTGTCCTTTATTATTTTATCTGCTTCACATAATGATCCTCAGATATAGAACAATATTTGGGCCTCGTGCAGGAGCACAGTAACAAGGAGAAGTATCTAATCTTAGATCTTCCGGACCTGCTGAAATGTCCAAAGCCGCTGCCACAGGACTCCATCATTGTAACAATCCAGTTCATTCAACAAATAGTCATAGGAGAGGAATCTGAAGACGTTCTACTGACAGCGCAGGCACTCGCTGCTCTTCTGCATGAGCTGATAAGAGATATCAGTTTCTGAGAGGTCTCAAAGGTGAAGTTTATAGTAACAATATCAACCAGGTAGTAAGTAACAGTAGAGAAGATAAGTGTTTGATGCACTACTGTTTCTGCATGTTCTCCCACCTTGAGAGGTGTGTAATTTATATGGTAGTTACAATTGGACTGTGAGAGACAGAATTAAAAATAATGGAGAAAATCACCAATAATTAGCATTTTATTGCATGAAAAAGGTATTTGATACAGTAGTATAATAGAACTTTGCAATTATAGGTCAGATGTTTTCTGTAGTTTCACACACTACGGAACAGATTTTGGCCAACTCCTATGCAGATCTTTAAGGTTTCGGGGCTGTTCCAGGGCAATATTAAATTTAACCCCCCCCCCCCCCCCCAAAAAAAAAAAAAAGTAAAATGTTTGGATTCAGGTCTCTAGGCCACTTTAGGGTCTTCAAATGCTTCTTAGGAAGACAGTCCTTAGTGTGACCTGGCTGTATGTTTTGGGTCCTTGCCATGCCCTTCTTTAATTCCCTTTATGAGGGAAGGAGATTGTTTGCCACAACCTTAAGATACATGGCCCCATCCTTCCTTCAGGAAGGTGCTGTGGTCCTGTTCCCTTTGAAGAAAAGCACACTCTACCCCCATGCTTCACGGTTAGCCATCCTTTTGCCTTCTCCAGACATGGAGAGTGGAGATGATACCACAAAGTTCCACTTTCTGACCACATTGCCTTCTCCCATTGCCCCTCTGGATCATCCAGATGGTCATTGGTGAACTTAAAACAAGTCTGGCCATGTGCTGGTGTGAGCAGGGGGCCTTGTGTGCAGGATTTCAATCATGACAGTTTAGTGTGTTACTAAGGGTGATGTCAAACGTTCAGTTTTTCAGATGCAGTTTTTGATGCCCAAACCAGGAATGGAGTAAAAGTAGGAGGAGGAGCAGCACCTTTCAGTTATTGGTCTCACCCATTATCATCCACAACTGCTTTTGGTTTCAAAAACTGCATCTGAAAAACTGAACGTGTGCCATCACCCTAATGGATATCTTTGAGACTGTTGTCCCAGCTTGCTTGAAGTCATTAACCAGGTCCTACTGTGCAGTTCTGAGCCGATTCCTGACCTTTCAATTATTCTTACCCTACAAGGCTAGATCTTGCATGGCCCAAGGCTGAAGATTGTCAGTCATCAGGTGTTTCCTCCATTTTATAATAATTGCATTAACAGTTGATGCCATCTCACGCAGCTTCTTCCTTATTGTCCTGTCGACCATTCCTAACTTGTTCAGATCTACGGTTTCATCCCTGGTGTCATTCAGGAGCTCTTTGTGCAGATTGTACATTGGTGCACATTTACTTACCCGGTCCTGCCACGATCCCTGCTGTGCGTTGTCCAACGATCATGGACTCCGGCGCGATTCACTAAGATCTAAGATTTCCTGCTTTCCTGCTCATGTCCGCCAGAGTTCACCATCTTCTTCCTGATGTATGTAAGTGCATTGTCTTGTGACACAATTTAAATGTTAAATCCCGCGCTCAGTCTAAATCCATCGGATCGTCCGGCCCCCGATTTGTGTCACATGAAATGCTCCAAAATCTGATCATATGCGCCATAATACCCTTTTAAATGCAGAACAAATCGGTAATCGTCGGAGTATCCAAGGTTTGTGCGGTCCGCGGACCCTTAGTAAATGAGCGCCATTGTGTCCTATCTAGAGGGATCTGGTTATACACCATGAGGAACAAAGAAAATTGTACAAAGTGTCCTATGTACAAGCAGCATATTGTAGAGCAGGAGGAGCTGACTGATGTGTAGTTTTCTATTTAATATACTGCTGGCAGATTTAATTATATATTTAAGTTCCCTTTATCATGTTTTTTTGGCATTAACAAGGACCACATGGTGGCATCTTTCATCTATTAGGTCCCATCTACAGTACAAATACTCCAGTTTTCTGGTGTAGACAGATTGATACACCTCCCCAATGTATGTTTTACTACAGGAGACTCTATGGAGGAAAACACAGTCTGCTGATGACATGTATCGGCTAGACCCAGGCCAAAGGCACATTCTTCTGGCCTCTGACTAAAGAATGGCCCTAGAGACATATAGCCTATATGCTGAGTGCAGTGTGCACTTAGCCTTATGTATATATCACATTGGTCATTGGCTGTTGCTATTATGTATTTATCACATGTCCGTATTAATGCCAATAATATATACCAATGGCCACACAATTGACTGCCATAGATGTACAGCTCTTCACCAGAATATAGGAAATTCATGGAAAATTCAAAGTAAACTCACAGTTCATCCATTTACATCAGCAGTGGTTACCCTGACCCTTCATTAGGAGCTGAATGCAACATATGTAGATCAGAAATACTGACGATTGGGAATATAACGCACATATCATATTGTAAGAAGTTCTAATTTCAATGCATGAGGGCAACATTTGTTAATATTTTATATTTCATGAATAGCAACAACGTATAAACTATATTATAACATGGTGCTACAAAGACAAAAAAAAAAAAATCTCTCTACAACATCTCACTAGCGACATTTCCTCAGCAAGTGCATGGTGATATTTTTAACAGCTAGCGTCGTTTCTATACAAGTTGGCCGGATTAGACCATCAGGTAGAAGAAATCCATAATATCCAGTGTCACGGAGTTCAAATGCAAATGCATATGGGATGCCAATATCATAAGCCCAGTCCATGGAGCTGCCAGAACTCAGATCTGAAAGAAAAGATACATATTCATGAATTAGCAGACAAGTAATTGGTGGAAAGCTGTTATTGTTATTTGCTGAAAATGACAAGTAGGGAATGAGACACCTCCGCGTCTGTGTGAAGTCCTGGAAACTTATTCTAATTGTATCTGGTGTAATTATTGTAACATATCTAATTGTATCATTGATCTCGGAAAATCATTGTAGAAAATCTAATTGTATCTCATACAATCTGATTGTATACCATACAACAATTGTATGATCTCTGTTTGTATGAGAAACAATCAGAGAGATTTATCACACTCCGTGCTTCATGCGCCAATGTATGATAAAACCCTGCCCCTTTACAGCCGCTGAATACATCAAGAAGCTTTGGCCTCCTGATGTAACTGGCGGACGCAACGCGCTAGCGTAAACACAATTACAGCGGCTCACACGGTATTGGGATTATTTCATGGATTGTATGCCAGAAAACAATCAAGGGTTTATACAAGGTTGTATAAGCCCTGATAAATCTCCCCCATTGAATTGGAAGTTATTGTATTTCATTCAGTCATGGTAAGGGCCCACAAACGTGTGCCCGCACGGCTACGGCTGGGGCAGGCACATGTCGGGCGTGCTGGAGAGGAGAAGTGAATGCAGCTCGCCCCTCCCCTCTCCATAAAGAATAGTGGCGCACGGCTCTATCTAGTAGAGCATGCTCTATATTTTTTGTGCTCACCGTACCGAGCCCGGGCGCCGTAGACAACTATGGGGGACGCATGTGCGACCTTAAATTTGCGTCCGTATAAACGTCCCCCATACGTTCATGTGCATGGGCCCTAACAGTTCCAGTTGTAGATCATACAATCATTGGGGGGAGATTCATCAGAAGTGTCTGAGGCAAAACTGCTCAGCTTTCATTCTATAAACAGCTGTGGGAAAATGAAAACTTAGTTCTGATTTGTTGCCATGGGCAATTAGAACATTTCTGCTCCCAGACATTTCTGATAAATCGCCCCCACTGTTCCAGATCTAATTGTATCTCATGCAGTCATTGTATGATCACACATTCTGAATCATATCATCTGTGATTGTATCATCTGCATATTACACAATCATTGTATCATCTGTGCTCTCATAAGGTTTCAGTCTCACACAATCAATGTATTGGAACAAGTTGATTCCTTTGTTCCTCTTACATTCATACAGGGAGATTTTCCAAAAGTGTCTGAGAGCAGAACTTTTCTAGCAGCCCATGGTAACCAATCAGAGCTCAGCTTTGATTTAATAAACAGCTTTGGTAAAAAGAAAGGTAAGCTCTGATTGGTTACCATGGGCAACTAGAACAGTTCTGTTTTCGGATACTTCAGAAATATCTTCCCCATTGTTCCAGATGTAATTGTATCTCATGCAGTCATGGTATGAGCACACATTATGTATCATAAAATCATCTTTAAGTGAATGCCATACAATAATTGCAGACATACTTTGTATTGGAACAAACTAGATTTTATGCAATCATTTTATGATCACAGATTCTATATGATTTGTATTCTGCGGATTGTAGCTCATTAGAGCAGCTTTATCAGGGCTTGTACTGCTGTTTTCTGAAAAAAGTCACAATATTATCTCCCTTATGTCACCTTCATACCAAGTGGGCGAGGAAGGGCATGAAGGGGGCTGTGGCAATTAGCAGAGTGGGCTGCCCACGCCTGCACACTGCCTATAGCTTGCTCTTATAGGGCAATCCTATGCCAGGCAGGACCTGACAATCTGTGTATCATATGTAATTGCATCTAATACAAGTATGTCATTGTATCTACTTATACCTAGAAGTGTATCATCCGCTTGTAGGTCATAAAATCACTGTATCTCATGAAGTGGGTTTCATACAATGTACATATGTGACTGGACAAAGCCTGTAATTTCTCAGTAAATGCAATAAAGTACTTGATAATTAAGATGAGTTTTTGTCATATATAAAAATATTCTTTCTCTAATACAGATTTGAAGCTATGAAAATTTTCCATCCCTTCCATTGCTACCTCCGCTGTGGTTCTCATTATCTCAGAGCTCATGAGGTACTGCTTGCATAAGTAATAGCTTAGAAATGTGTGTCAGGTAGCTCATTATCATTCATGTATCACGGCTTAAAGGGTTTTTTTTCTGGTTTTGTGTAAATAAAGCGGATCTGTCATCTTATATGCTGGCCTAAATTTAAGCTACAAGTCCAGCGTTGCAGCAACCTAAAGAGCATGAAAAGTTGGCTCCTCGATGTGCTGTAATAATACATTGGACTTGTATACCTGCTGTATATACATAATTCCTTCCCAGAGTCCCCAGCAGAACATGCTTGACTTTAAAGGACACCTGTCATCAGGTCTGTGTCATTGTCCTGTTACTACTACCTGTTGGAGCAGCTCACAAGGATCCATCCCGACCTTAATCTAGTCAATTCATACATTAACCATTATAAAATCATCATTTCTTTATTATGTAAATTAGGCAGGTCACATGGTCAGAGGCAGTGATGTCACCACAATAATGACATTCAGAACTTGGGAAAGCTGGATCGCTGTACATATGCAGTACATAAACACATGACAGGAGCTGTCTGCACTGTTCCAGAAAGGACTACTCAATGAGCTGGATCACACATACACAGCAGTTCGGGGATGTTGCAGTGATTGATTACTTCTGCCTGTCAGTGATTACATCATTCTCCTGAGCAGTGTAAGAGGAGAGGCGCTGAGCCAGGCAAAGGAACGACAGAGACTCATTATCCCGAATTCTATAATTCTTTTTTCAGCAAAACCACTCAGCTTAGCGATTAAACTAGATATGTGCATGCATCAGTGTAGCTAAAGCATTCTCAAGGTATGTTCAATTCATAATGCATGAAATCAAATGGTAGACTTTCTTTAAGTTCTTGTACACCTGCAAAGGCGGTCTTTGATGGCAAATTCTCCTTAAGTAAGTTAGTTTTTTTTCCCCTGGCCCTCATGTAAGTATGGAGAGTAACAAGACAGTGTATATAAATCCATACACAGCATCCCATCACTTGCTGTCAGGAGAAGCAGAATAAAGTCTATGCTGCTAGCCAACAAATTGCAAAACGGTTTTTCAGCATTTTGGCTTATACAATGTATTGGGCAGAATGGAAAAATTAGAGGGATCTCTGCATTGGGGTCAGGACACCCCAAGGTCAGCTGCTCATGCAGAGTTACTCCATCAGGACCTGACTGACTGAGCGTAACGATGGCTTGGTCCACAGGCACAGGTCTTGTCCACGTCTGTCAGAGCCATGGTTTAAGACTGGCAGGCGATAGCATATGAGTAAGATTTTATATTGAAACACCTTTTGTACAGTCTGCCCGCACATCAATTTCTGCCATTTGTCACTTACACGTTTTTAGAGAATAAAGAAACAGAAGCTTTATCAGAACAAGTCGCTCCACAGCGGGATCTTGTGTACCTGAGGTTGTGTTCACACATGGCGATAACATTACGTTTTGAAACACAATACAACAGCTGAGAAGGGGAGATTTGCCCAATTTCATTGCTGTTAACATTTGCACTGTTAACGCGATGTTGACTCATGTGTTAACACCATGTTGACCTTTGTGTTTTGTTAACACATTTTGAATTGATTGTGTTAACAAATTGGAATGCCAACTGCAATGTAATTAGGCAAATCTCCTCTCCTCAGCTATTGTATTGCGTTTCAAAACGTGATGTAAACTCCAGATTTTGTACTCATCCTCCCCCAGTGCGTGTGTGCCCCTCTCCTTCCCCTCTCCCCTTGTTGTGTCCATCTTACAAAGTTTTGTACCTGTGATTTCGCCCCCCCTATCTCTTCTCACGTCGTTGGTCTATAATGCTTTTGTTGATTGACATGTTTTGATGGACATATACAGGAATGTTAGGGTAGCTTGCAGTGTAATGTATAGCATTAGTTAGCCTATATTTTGTTTTGCACTGTAATACTGTGTGTGCATCTTAATGCATTGTGTGCTATATCCCAGTCTGCACTGCAACCAAGCACACTGTATGTATGGTGTGTTTTCTGGTAGTAAAGTTTTTATTCAATCCAAAAAAATTGGGTTAGTAATATGTCTTTCAAGTATAAAAGTGGAGTGTTGCTGCTGTAAAAACTATATAGTGCAGGCAGACTAATGTTTTCTCATTCTATACTCACATAAAGTGGTGGCTGCAGGACCATGTCTGTAACGTATTCCATAAGCAGAATTTATAGCTTGGACGGCTTTATGTGCTGCTGACTCCTGTTCACCATAAAAGAAAAATCAGAAAGGAAATACTGTAAGTTTATATAATATATATGAAGCAAAGAATTCTTTCCAGCGCTCCAAAGGAGGGTTTAAATATTTTTTTATTCCATCATGATACAAATATACAAAGTGCACACACGTATGGCCTGCTCAGGGCAACGGGTTTTGACTATACAAAATCTTAATGGTGATATATATTTATATAGAGTGAAGAAAGTTCAAGTCCGCACAGTGAAAGAACTCCTAAGAAGGGGGGGTGCAATGCCTCCAAGGGTGGCTTGAGAAAGGTGTATTACACCGAAACGTCGCTACCTGTTCCAATAAAAATCACTCACGTTGGAGTGCTGCCTGCCTTTTTTGATTGCTATATATATATAAAAATGTATACATATATTTATAATAAAGTTTATTTAAAATATAATATATATTTATTATATATAATTTATTTATAATATAATATATTTGTAAATTTATAATACACCTTGCGTATTTGCTATTATAGCATTTATATGATTTATTATAGGATTTAGTGTAATGCAATTTTTAAATGATGAAAATAAACATTTACATGGATTTATCATAAGCAGCAAGGCATGTGACACAAAATAAAACTTATTCCAGGTTAGTTATGATGTTTTACACCAATTTGGCTTAAAAGGATCCTTTCAGCAGAAATTGACCTAATAAACCACTACCAGTATGTTGTCCAGCAGCTGAACACCTTCCAGATGTTTCTTTCATGACCTAGTGTGTTGGTCTCATCCAGAAAATGATCTTTGAAGTGAGATTGGTTATACAATTGGTTGTATAAAGTCAAGGGGGTGGGGATTATAACACTGAAGTCAAGCTCTCTTTTCCTCATAAAGCCCTTTTCACTGTAATTGATGGTCCTGCATCCAGAGACATCACTAACCAGATCTCCTGAAGTCCAATGCATGATGTCAATCACAGAGAAGGAGGCGTTGAGAGCTCCCCACCTTGATTTCAGTGTTATACTCTCTGCCTCCATGACTTTATACAACCTATTGACATCTCACTTCAAAGTTGATGCCATCACATTGGACCATGAAAGAAACAAAAACTAGAAGGTGTTACGCTGTTTGACAATAAACTGGTAGTGGTTTATTAGACCAATTGCTGATGACAGGTTCCCTTTCAATTATCCAACATCTGCAGAAGCACCCATCCAACACACCAAACACTCAAACAACTTTTCATGGTGAAGAAAACTGACACAAATGAAAAGTCAAAAAGTTACAGTTTTATGCAAAATTTGTAATTTTACACCAGGAAACAATTGCAAAGCTTTCAATAAATCCCCCCCTTCCACCAACATGACTTACCACACACTTGTAATTTGGAATGGCATCATACTGGTATGAATACGGGTACAGGATCATTTGAGCATAAGCATGGAACGATAAGTAAATTTTAATGAATTTTCGTCTTTTATGGATAAATTGAGCAACAGCCTTAACCTCTGGCTCCGATTCAGGATATGGTCCACAATAAGTACTGTCACATGGATTAAATGATGCACCTTCCTCTAAAGTATAAAAAGAAGGAACACTATGATGTATTATGGAGGGAAGATATTGATTGGTAGAAGCAGCCACAATGTAGCATTTGACCATAATATAAAGATAGATGAGAAGTGAATTCATCTGACAAACGTTTTATCACAGACGCTGGCGCACATCTGCAGGGCATCCTGAGCACTTGTGGTAACATAGAAAACATATTATTTGTTGCATTTAGCCGACAACCTGTTTTGGGGTTAAAGAAATCAGAGATTTCAGAGTAATAGTAAGGAGGGAAGGGGGAGAAGAAAAAGCCTGATAAGTAGAGAAAGAGGCTTTAATCTTTCTAGTTTTATCACCTTATATTTACACGTACATTCTGATTCTTTCAAACATGTATAAAGAAGTTAGTTAAAGGGATTGTCCCATCGTAGCAAGTTAGGCCTTTATTTACAGGATAAAGCATGACTTCCTGATCGGTGGGGATCTCAGTAATGGAACCCCCATGGATCATGAGACGAACGGAGCAGTCGGTCGCGCATGCATGGGCTGCCCCATTGCTACGATGGGACAACCCCCTTTACTATTTGTCTTATCAATTGCTACAGAAGTGACACCCTGATCTATTGATTAGCTTCCTGGTATTCTCTGCAATGAGAGGAAACCCATAAAGTGAAGGGCAGAAGGGCAATCCGTTTTGATGATTATTGTTAACCATAATCTGCCCCGATTTTAAAAACATAAATAAATAATTGGGGCAGATTTATCAAAAGTGTTGTACGGTATGACAGTACAGAGTTGGATACTGCACCAGATTTATCATAGTGTCTGATGCTGGATGTACAAGTGATACTGTGCACCTCCTATCAGTTGGCTTAGGTTATGCCAGAGAGCTGGCACTGTAGCATTATTTTTGGTGGGAAGCCACGCCCTCATTTGCTATACTAGTCGTAAAATCGCTTGAAATCATCATCGTATCATATCGGATGCTGTGGCCTTCTCTCCTCTTTTTGTCTTGGACTATGGGTCCTGCACACTTGGACTCTGGGCTGCGTGCATCAAACAAACAGCTTGGTTGCTGTCTTTTTTCTTTTTTTAAGAGCACTGTGATGTCACAGCTCTCGACACCAGAGGGAGGGCTCATAAGAAGAAGGATGCGTGTATAATTAACGATCGGAAGGGAACGAAAGGTGGCCAGTGACGTAGGGGTAGCACCGAAGGCTCATTTGAATGTGTAGGTAAATAGATTTTTTAGCTAAACTAAAGGTTGATGTTCCTAACCAAAGTATGTGCCAGCATCAGTATTGATATATTAAATAGTGAGCAGTGGTAGGTTTCATCATGCGAGCAGTGGTAGGTTTCCTTTAATCATTTATAGAGCACCATTAATTCCATGGGGCTGTCCAATCAGTAAGGAGTTCACATACATCACATAAAGACAACAAATGTAAATACAAAACTACAGAGATCTGGAACAAGAAGAAGGAGGACCCTGCTTGCGAGGGCTTACAACCTATATGGGAGGGAAGAAGGAGACGTGAGGCAAAGGAGCAGAGCAGTGCAATTATTTCGTGTTGCAAGCAATCCTACATATATTTAATAGAAAGGAATTTCATATACTTACCACAAAACTTCACTTTCCAATTCCTGTTAGCATCTACTCCATAGCAGTTAAATCTCATTTTAGATCTAGTTTTTCTCCAAAAACGATCCTAAATGCATGAGTAAAAAAAATATTTACATAAATTACAAAATAAATCCTATTTCAAGTTGTTGCTACTAATCAGAGGGATGAAGAGTCATCATTAGTTGGGTGGGTGTCTGGCTCTAGTGTGTAAAATCATTGTTAATCTGCTGCCGCCAACCTCTGTGCGCCTCATGAGCAGACGACCCTTCTACTGCTGATTGACAGGATGCTCTCTGTATTGTGAATAGAGAGAGAGAGAGCAGAGAGAAGCATGTGGGTGGAGAAAATAGCATACCGCTCAGCCTGCTCTATCGTGTTCTCAGGGATGTCTGAGAGCTTTTTACTCCCATTCACCATACATCGAAGGAGGGGACCAGCTCGAAGTCATTGACCCCCTACACTGGTGTGACCAGCACTTCATTCAATTCTCTGCGGTCTCCAGAATAGTGATCTTTGGCAGCCACATAGATGTGGATGGATCAAAAATATATATCATATATTTACACTGGCCCTATCAACCTCCGGCAAGTCTTTAATTTTCACCAGGGTAAGACAAACCATAACTCGGTCTTCAATGACCTTTTACTTATTCAATATTTAGCAGTAATAAAGACTTGGATAAAGACACATATGTAACAATACGCACACATGTAAACACAAACATAAAGGCATTTTCTGTCTAAATATCGTACACTATATAATTTATGGCTATAATTAAAGCAAGACACTCCGGACAGAAGACATGGTCTGTGATAATTCATTTCAGCAGAATTGACCTCGTTCATAGATTTAATGAGGCTTGATGGTAATAATTCCTGGGGGTTGGTAATTGGCCTGCTGACAAAATCAGTTAAAATTAATTAGTGATAATTGGCTGCATACATCCATATACAGAGTTTATACATAAATGAATTAAACTGTTTAATAGCTAAAAATAAACATATTATTTTCAGTGTTGACAAGGAGTTATTTCCTCTTGTCACCTTGGAACAAGGTCAGAGGAAGCGTCGGATTCATATTCGATGAAGCGGGTCATGAACATTCATGTTGTCAGGTGACGACACTTGTCTTTTACTACCGGCCATTTATAGCCTGACTACACAGAACTCATGGTTGGGTAATAGTTTTATGGCCACTTATATGCTCTACAGCCTTTGGTCTGTTTCCTGCAAAGTGACACAGTTTTACTTTAATCAGCAAATCTGTCGGGAAGGTATTTCTATTGGTAAAGGCCAATTCTACAGGTGTGGGGCAGGTATAGTATTTTACTCCATGTGAAGGGGGGGAGGGAGGGGTACTATTAATTTAGGGTACTGTCACACATACCGGTAATGCTAGTTACCGATACCTTGTGTTTCCGTAGAACGCATATGCGAATAAGCCACGGCCCACCCCCATACGCTAGCGCTGCATTTGTAAATGCGTTTGCCTGAAATGGCTTTATGGTATGTGAACAAGATTGGTGGGCACCACTGAGTTGGGTACAACTCCAGAGAATAGAGGAGCAAAGGTACACAAATACCAAAGATGCTCACCGAGCAGCAACGGCATTAGTTTTCCCCCATTTTATCATTGAGTCTTTCTAAAAAATCTATTTGTAATTGTGAGCCGTGAATTTTATTAAGAATGTTGACCATCATCACAAAACATAATAAGACCCTAACAGGATGACTCACAGAACTTACCTACCCTGCTAAAGTTTATTTACAGTCGTTGGGACCAATGAGTCACGTGACCCACTGGCAACAGGATCGGTAACTTTCTGTGAGGTACGGTGTCGCTGTGACCTCAGGCGGATGGTTAGGGTTGTTCTGGCATTACTGTATACAACTTGACCCCGCGAAATAACACATCCAGTAGCAGTGGTAGGAGGGGTGTGTACCAAGGACAACTGCCCATGCTTCCAACTACTGCTATGGGGGTGTTTATGACAGAAATGTCTGCACAACCCCCTCTATCCACCAGAATGTAGCAGAGAACAGAAGTACATGAAGGTCCTCTTCAGTATAAAATTTGGTAGGAGGTTTGGGTGGTCATGGGCTATTGCCCACACTGCCTATATTATCACCAAGTACTGCTAACATGGTATTGAAGGCTATAGGGGTTGTCAGAAGTCTTTGAAGTGAAGGGATTCTAACTACGATACCAACTACAATGCTCATTATTTAAAGGAAATTAACCATTAGGGGAAAAAAACTACAAATATTCACCTCTGCTAGAAGTGGTAGGTGGTAATAAGTCCCAGACGATCCAACTGATTTGGACTGAGTGCGGGATTTAACTTTCAAATTGTGTTGCAAAACAACGCAAGTACAAGCACCAGGAAGAAGAAGGTGAACTCCGGCGGACCTGAGCGAGGAAGCGACACATGCAGGATATCGGGCGCATGATCTTAGTGAATCGCAGCACTGTGCATGATTGTCAGACAATGCACTTTCTGTGAACTCCAAGGAACCGGTAAGTAAATGTGCCCTATTATGATCCATCTAGGACTGTGGGGTGACAATGTGGTTCGAATATGAGGGTACAGGTGTATATGCCCCGGACTATCAGACTAACACCCAACCTCCAAAGTTTCAAACGTGCTCTAAAAACCATCTCTTTAGGCAGATCTATCACACTCACTAACCGCATGAAGTTTAAACTCTCTTTACTAACCCATCATGTGTCCTCCTCTCATCTGTTATCCAGCAACCACCACACAACAAGCTCCAGGCTTCTCTGCAGTCACATTCACCTCGGACTTTGTTTATAAGATGACGGCTGATGACTGGGTCAAGCACTTTTATATATTATATTATATTATATTTTGTTCTATTCCCTTATGAAGAATGACTGGACCATTATATAAGCTTTTTACCTCTTGTGTCACCCCATTCATCCTCATAGTCTGTAAGTTCTTGCGAGCAGGGACCTCACTCCTTTTTTCCATACAAATGTTTGTGCTCTGTCATGTTTTATTATATTTGTATTTGTCCCCTATGATTTGTAAAGCACTACGTAACAATATGGCGCTATATAAATAAAGATTATTATTATATACACTTTCATCTGGCTTCTGACATTGTACTAACACACTGACACATAGAAAGAGATGAAACAGATCAGATATTCATGAGATTACACAGAGGCTGACAGAGAGAGGCTGACAGACTGTTACACTGTGAGTTCTGCTACATCTCTCAGATATGTGCCTGCCTCCCCTATCCCCGGATCACTTATCTCCTTTTAGTTTGTAGCCTCTCTCTCTGCTCATGATCTCCTGGCAGGACGTGATCAGTGTCTCTGTGCTCCATGCAGGGGGCGTGGCTACAGTACACAGAGCAGAGAGAGACAAAAATCTCATCTGCACGATCTCACACAGAAATCCAAGATGGCGTCCACCCGACCCTAAGTCAGAATTTACAGGGTTGTGTCTAGGAGCAACTGAAATTGTGTACACCAGGATCGATAGAGACAGGTTGGACTTATATCTGTGAAATGCTGCATTTTTGTTTATAACAGTGAATTAGAGAATGTGTTATTTTGTTATCCTGAGTACATATAAGAAACTTGTCTTCGTAGGAATACCCCTTTTAATGTTATGAAAATTTAGAGAGCTTTCCAGATCCTCCACCTTCTGATTATGTTTTCTTTTTTTCTATCCCAAGTGATTCTGTTTTTCTTGTCTTTTTTACGTTATTTTTCCTTTTTTTACGATTCACTTTATTGTGTGCAGTTTCACAATACGATCGGGTTATTCTGCTAACATAACAAATGTATTATTTTTACTATTGTATGTTTCCTATAGAGTAAGTAATGAGAAATTACATAAAACCGTCAACAATGTGAAACTGCTCTATGTGGAAATAACTACATGCTGTGTGAAATAGACTTATAAATCAGAAAAGGAATTCAGCTAATATAGGTATCATAGGATACCACAATTTTCTGGTGTTTCCATAGAGAATGATCTAACGTTTAACACACGTGAGTTCTAATATTAATACATTGGGTGCGGAAAGTATTCAGATTCCTTTAATAGTTTCACTCTTTGTTTCATTATAGCCAATTGGTAAAATCAAAAAATTTTTTTTTTGCTCATTAACGTTCCCTGCGCCCGCATCTTGATAGAAGAAAAATATAAATGTAAATATTTTTGCTAATTTATTAAACAAGAAAAACTGAACTATCACATGGTCATAAGTATTCAGACCCTTTGTCGCGACACTTATATTTAACTCACATGCTGTCCATTGCCTTCTGATCCTCCTTGAGATGGCTCTACTCCTTTATTGGAGTCCAGCTGTGTTTAATTAAACTGATTTGACTTATTTAGGAAATACACATATCTGTCTATATAAGACCTCACAGCTCACAGTGCATGTCAGAGCACATGAGAATCATGAGATCTATGGTACTGCCCAAGGAGCTCAGAGACAAAACTGTGGCAAGGCACAGATCTGGTCAAGGTTACAAAAGAATAAGAGCTCAGTGGCCTCCACAATCCTTGGAAGGAGTTTGAGACAACCAGAACTCTTTTTTTGACCTGGCTATCCGGCCATCATGGGAGAAGAGCCTTAGTGAGATAGGTAAAGAAGAACCTCAGGATCACTGTGATTGAGCTCCAGAGATACAGTAGGGTGACGTGAGAAAGTTCCACAACGTCAACTATCACTGCAGCCTCCACCAGTCGGGGCTTTATGGCAGAGTGTGCTGACAGAAGCCTCTCCTCAGTGCAAGACATGAAAAGCCACATACAGTTTGCAAAAAAAAAAACACATGAAGGACTCCCAGACTATGAAGGACTATGCAATTGAAGGAAAGATGAATTTGGACCTCATACTGGGACGAAGGTTCACCTTCCAACAATACAATGACCCTAAGCACACAGCTAAAATAACAAAGTAGAGGCTTCAGAACATCTCTGTGACCATTCCTGACTGGCCCAGCCAGAGCGTGGACCTAAACCCAATTGAGCAACTCTGGAGAGACGTGGAAATGGCTTCCACTAACATTCACCATCCAACCTGAGGGAACTGGAGGGGATCTGCAAACTTGTTGCATCATTCCCAAGTCTCATGGCTGTACTGGCTCAAAAGGTGCTTCAACTCAGTACTGAGCAAAGGGTCTGATTACTTATAACCATGTGATATTTCAATGTTTAATAAATTAGCAAAAATATCTACATTTCTGTTTTTTTCTCCCACGATGGGGAGCAGAGTATACAGTAATGTGCAAAAAAATAACGTTTTGATCTTACATATTCACTGCAATGAAATTTAAAGGGGTCTGATTAATTTCTGTAGCCATAGTACATGTAGAATGCGTGTATAATATATTCATGGATCTGAACTATATATAAACAGAGTGTAACAAATTGGTCGGGACGGTGGAATAACTTGTGAAATATACATCGGATTTGAGAAGGGGGGTGGGGCAGGGGGCAATTTAACAAATCTTAAATGGAAACCCCCATTGTTTTTTATTGCAGATTCAGAATTCCCCAGGAAAAATTTAATTGATTTGGCATATTTTCAATTTTGGCGACAGATGGCAAAAATTGGAATACAGGCGGTCCCCTACTTAAGGACACCCGACTTACAGACAACCCATAGTTACAGATGGATCTCTCTGCCCACTGTGACCTCTGGTGAAGCTCTCTGGATGCTTTACTATAGTCCCAAGCTGCAATAATCAACTGTAAGATGTCTGTAATGAAGCTTTATTAATCATCCTTGGTCCAATTACAGCAAAAATTTTGAAACTCGTATTGTCACTGGGCAAAAGAAAAAAAATTGTCTAGAACTTCAATTATACAGTTTCGACTTACATACAAATTCAACTGAAGAACAAACCTTCGGACCCTATCTTGTACGTAACCCGGGGACTGTCTGTATACGAAAAATGTTGAAAAGGGGGATACTTTTATAAATACACATCAGATCCAAAATCTGAAAATAGATGTATGCAATATTTTTCTAAAAGCTTTCCAATGTTACCAAGGTGGAACATTCAATATTTGAAAACTTTGTAGCCAACTTAAGTTAATCATCGATGTGCGAGAGGCCCCCGAAGAGAACATAAAACTAGTTGTACGTCCACCTTGTTCCTGGGTTGCGCTGAATGTAGTGCCCCATCCGCCATTCCTGAGTAACAAATGTCAGTATTTTCTAATCTCTACTGTCAGATGGGAAGGGCCAGGCTGCCTTCTCCAGACCAGGAACACCCATTGGACAGTAGAGAGCCCAGTTAGAATAAGTTTTCTACCCAATATGCTAATTAGTCTCTCTCCTGTCAGAGAGGTGATCCTAATACAGAGCAGACAGTCTAGCTCCACCCATCTGACAGATAAGATCTAAAAACATTGACCTTGGTTGGTGAAAGGTCCTCCTTAAAGGGAACCTACCATCACCATTCTACCTATAAAGTAGGTAGGTGCATGTATGGGATGTGGGGATAGCAATTTTTAGAGCTAATCCTCACATCCCTGCTATCTTTTTGAAAACTTTATTACCCTAATATGTAAATTTTGTGAAACGGCTAATGGGGTGTGGAGTAGCTGGACATGAAGCTACACGTCGCAGCTACTCCACGCCCCAGTAGCCTCTTTACTCCTCCTACTCTGAGATCATCGGCACGCAGCTACAAGAAGCCGGCCTTCTGCGCATGCGCAGAACACAGGCCCGTGGCTGTGCGGCCACATCTCCGCGGCTGGAGCTACTGCGCATGCGCTACGAGGAGGTAGGTTCCCTTTAACATCTAAGAATTCCATTAAAAGTGGACCACATATCACACTACCACTACCACACAACCATCACTATTCAAGCCCTTTCAATGATAAATCTGGATAAATGATGAAACGGCTGTATTCATCGGGAATAAAGACAAACCAGTGGTGGCCACCTTCCACAACGACCATCTTTAAAATACTTACATGAGTCCAGCTATAGTGATACCCATCCGGGTTAAACACTGGCATCACATAGACGTAGAGAAGGTCCATGATTTTCCTCATAACTGGATCAGTCTTATAGGTAGTAACAGCCTATAAATAAAAAGATCATTGTAAAAAGTGAATATTGTGGCCATTGGGTAGTATCATGATAAATGTCATGAATGGGTAACTAGATATTGTACCTCCTTTACAAACCACTGACAAAATGCCGGACCAATCCATTCTCGGGCATGAATTCCACAGTCAATCCACACTTCTCTCTTGGAAGATTTCTTAGCAGAGGATGGTTTAGCTCCCAACTGAATAAAGAGAATTCCTATCAAGTTTTGTATGGAAATCCCTGCAGGTAACTATGACTATAAATGAATGTACCTGTGGCATAATGCACCCTACAAGGGGAGACACTAAAATGAAGGAAGAACCTCAGTGATTATATTTCTAACATTTCTCCTTATACTACACTATATAGAATTTAGAGAGTACAGGCGGTCCCCTATGTATTTGACAGATCTTATTACTAGGAAATGCTGCTGTATGGGGCGAGTACTTGTCTGCAAATATTCAACTACAGACACATACAGCTCTGTTTACTTATTATTTGTGGTAGAAAATGCTTTGTGAAATGTTTTTAGCATTTCCTTTCTTAAAAGTTGAGAGGCAGAGAGAGAGAGTTCTGTTACATCATTGAACACTTCATGTCATGTGACCAGGGTGATGTCATCTATTGTATTTCCTTACCCAATAACATTAACACGAACCTTATGTATACATCTGATCACATAAAATTACAGCATTTCATGTGATCAGATACATACATGGTGTAAACTTTGCAAATGCTACAGGTTAAAGTACACATAAAGTGCTGATTGGTGGGCATCAGGAGGAATAGATGTGAGCAGGACACGTCCCCTCTGATGCCACATAGGATATTATAAAGTTGATTTTATAGAGATGTGAGGGAAACAATTTCAGAAAACCATTGCACAAAACACCATATAAAAATACGCTTGTCTTTCATATAGTTATGTCCATTAGGATTAAAGAGGTTATGCTTTAAGCTAAAGTAAAATCTTCATAAATGTATTTGGAAATCTGCCTATTTTTGTAGTGAGACATAGAAACATCCAACACTTCAGAGCAGAAATATTCTAAGGACATCAATGCTTGTATCACCGGTTAGTACTCTCACCTTGAGCACATACAATGGTCTCCCCTCATAGGATGTTCCCAGGGAAAACATGTGAACAAGGTTAGAATGAGTTCTATTCATGTGATGCATCCACTTTACAATCTGGAAGAAAGGAGATCACATAATGTTCTCTATAACCATGCAGTTATATAGATGCACACTTTCAAATACATTAGTACTTTTATGTTCTGATTTAACAGGCTATTTCTAGTTTTTCATCTTTGCAATTAACATATACCATATACAAATGACTCTGCCATCACATTTTATCCCATTAATCTAGGAGCCCCCTCAGGTAGAGAATGAAATGTCCAATTTTTCACAAATTTTCCTACAAAAAAAGTCAGGTGAAAACGTGACTGTCATGTGAAAATGAGCAGAGAAGAGTCATATTTTGCATGAGATGAGTCACTATTAGAGGCTGCAGGCGAAGTATCAAATTAATTGCCCACATCTTCTGTTCTATAGCATCTCTCAACATGCTGATAGTGTCATATTATAGATAGGAGAATCATTTTTCATATTGCATCAGGCTTGTAGTTCTGTGAACTCCAAGAATAAGCACAGTTAATTGGAAGCCTATGTCGTACTGCTCATAGCTGCTGTTTTATAGATCACATAACCACATGCATGATTCAAGCTTCTATAGAACCAAAGTTAGGCATCCAAAGTAACCCCCCCCCTCCCGCAGCCTCCAAAAGTAACTGATTTCAGACACATATAACTCTTCTCTGCTCATTTTCACAAGACTTTAGAGGAGATATTTTTTATAGGTATACAGGTGAGATTTCACATAACAAGGCAAATTCAAGGACATTTTACACCCTACCCGAATTTTTATTTATTAAATTATTTTTATTCCATTCCCTTATTAAAAATGGGGGACCATTATACAAGCTCTTATACCTCTTGGGTCAGCCCCTCATCCTCATAGACTGTAAGCTCTTGTGTCACCCCCTCATCCTCATAGACTGTAAGCTCTTGTGTCACCCCCTCATCCTCATAGACTGTAAGCTCTTGTGTCACCTCCTTATCATTATAGACTGTAAGCTCTTGTGTCACCCCCTCATCCTCATAGACTGTAAGCTCTTGTGTCACCCTTCATCCTCATAGACTGTAAGCTCTTGTGTCACCCCCTCAACCTCATAGACTGTAAGCTCTTGTGTCACCCCTTCATCCTCATAAACTGTAAGCTCTTGTGTCATCCCCTCATCCTCATAGCCAGTAAGCTCTTGTGTCACCCCCTCATCCTCATAGACTGTAAGCTCTTGTGTCACCCCTTCATCCTCATAAACTGTAAGCTCTTGTGTCATCCCCTCATCCTCATAGCCAGTAAGCTCTTGAGTCATCCCCTCATCCTCATAGACTGTAAGCTCTTGTATCATCCCCTCATCCTCATAGACTGTAAGCTCTTGTGTCACCCCTTCATCCTCATAGACTGTAAGCTCTTGTGTCACCCCCTCATCCTCATAGACTGTAAGCTCTTGTGTCACCCCCTCATCCTCATAGACTGTAAGCTCTTGTGTCACCCCCTCATCCTCATAGACTGTAAGCTCTAGTGTCACCCTTCATCCTCATAGACTGTAAGCTCTTGTGTCACCCCCTCATCCTCATAGACTGTAAGCTCTTGTTTCACCCCTTCATCCTCATAAACTGTAAGCTCTTGTGTCATCCCCTCATCCTCATAGCCAGTAAGCTCTTGTGTCACCCCCTCATCCTCATAGACTGTAAGCTCTTGTGTCACCCCTTCATCTTCATAAACTGTAAGCTCTTGTGTCATCCCCTCATCCTCATAGCCAGTAAGCTCTTGTGTCATCCCCTCATCCTCATAGACTGTAAGCTCTTGTATCATCCCCTCATCCTCATAGACTGTAAGCTCTTGTGTCACCCCTTCATCCTCATAGAGTGTAAGCTCTTGTGTCACCCCCTCATCCTCATAGACTGTAAGCTCTTGTGTCACCCCTTCATCCTCATAGACTGTAAGCTCTTGTGTCACCCCCTCATCCTCATAGACTGTAAGCTCTTGTGTCACCCCCTCATCCTCATAGACTGTAAGCTCTTGTGTCACCCCCTCATCCTCATAGACTGTGAGCTCTTGTGTCACCCTCTTATCCTCATAGACTGTGAGCTCTTGTGTCTCCCCCTCATCCTCATAGACTGTAAGTTCTTGTTGTCACCGCCTCATCCTCATAGACTGTAAGCTCTTGTGTCACCGCCTCATCCTCATAGACTGTAAGCTCTTGTGTCATCCCCTCATCCTCATAGACTGTAAGCTCTTGTGTCATCCCCTCATCCTCATAGACTGTAAGCTCTTGTGTCACCCCCTCATTCTCATAGACTGTAAACTCTTGTGTCACCCCCTCATCCTCATAGACTGTAAGCTCTTGTGTCACCGCCTCATCCTCATAGACTGTAAGCTCTTGTGTCACCCCCTCATCCTCATAGACTGTAAGCTTTTGTGTCACCCCCTCATCCTCATAGACTGTAAGCTCTTGTGTCACCGCCTCATCCTCATAGACTGTAAGCTCTTGTGTCACCGCCTCATCCTCATAGACTGTAAGCTCTTGTGTCACCCCCTCATCCTCATAGACTGTAAGCTCTTGTGTCACCGCCTCATCCTCATAGACTGTAAGCTCTTGTGTCCCCCTTCATCCTCATAGAGTGTAAGCTCTTGTATCAACCCCCCCATCCTCATAGACTGTAAGCTCTTGTGTCACCCCCTCATCCTCATATTCTGTAAGCTCCTGTGTCACCCCCTTCATCCTCATAGACTGTAAGCTCTTGTGTCACCCCCTCATCCACATAGACTGTAAGCTCTTCTGTCACCCCCCTCATCCTCATAGACTGTAAGCTCTTGTGTCACCTCCTCATCCTCATAGACTGTAAGCTCTTGTGTCGCCCCCTCATCCTCATAGACTGCAAGCTCTTGTGTCGCCCCCTCATCCTCATAGACTGTAAGCTCTTGTGTCACCCCTCACCCTCATAGACTGTAAGCTCTTGTGTCACCCCCTCATCCGCATAGACTGTAAGCTCTTGTGTCACCCCCTCATCCTCATAGACTGTAAGCTCTTGTGTCACCGCCTCATCCTCATAGACTGTAAGCTCTTGTGTCACCCCCTCATCCTCATAGACTGTAAGCTCTTGTGTCACCCCCTCATCCTCATAGACTGTAAGCTCTTGTGTCACCCCCTCATCCTCATAGACTGTAAGCTCTTGTGTCCCCCTTCATCCTCATAGAGTGTAAGCTCTTGTATCAACCCCCCCATCCTCATAGACTGTAGGCTCTTCTGTCACCCCCTCATCCTCATAGACTGTAAGCTCTTGTGTCGCCCCCTCATCCTCATAGACTGTAAGCTCTTGTGTCGCCCCTCATCCTCATAGACTGTAAGCTCTTGTGTCGCCCCCTCATCGTCATAGACTGTAAGCCCTTGTGTCTCCCCCTCATCCTCATAGACTGTAAGCTCTTGTGTCACCCCCACATCCTCATAGACTGTAAGCTCTTGTGTCACCCCCTCATCCTCATAGACTGTAAGCTCTTGTGTCACCGCCTCATCCTCATAGACTGTAAGCTCTTGTGTCACCCCCTCATCCTCATAGACTGTAAGCTCTTGTGTCACCCCTTCCTCCTCATAGACTGTAAGCTCTTGTGTCACCCATACATCCTCATAGACTGTAAGCTTTTGTGTCACCCCCTCATCCTCATAGACTGTAAGCTCTTGTGTCACCCCCTTCCTCCTCATAGACTGTAAGCTCTTTTATCACCCCCTCATCCTCATAGACTGTAAGCTCTTGTGTCACCCCTCATCCTCCTAGACTGTAAGCTCTTGTGTCACCCCCTCATCCTCATAGACTGTAAGCTCTTGTGTCACCCCCTCATCCTCATAGACTGTAAGCTCTTGTGTCACCCCCTCATCCTCATAGACTGTAAGCTCTTGTGTCACCCCCTTCATCCTTCATCCGCTTCTATTGTAGACTATAACTTTTCCTTTAGTCTTGGTGTCTCCGGTGCAGTAGACATATCTCCAGTATTTATAGACGGTCGCTCTGCATGTAGCGTTGCAGAAGGCTTTGTGCACCAGCAGGTGAATGAGGAGCGAGAAAGTTCTAGTTTGTCAATACTCCTCTATGATCAATGTGGTTAACAAAAGCTGAGTAGACAAAAACAGAAGAGTCTACATTTAGAGTCCATTAGGCGCCTAATACTGCTGTGAATGTTATTACTGTATTTGCAGAAGTCGGATGCAGACGCATTCACCTGCAGTAGAGGCCGACCAGAGATATACACTTATAATGCATTGGGAAAGTCTTCACTTTATCACATTTTGTTATATCCTACTGAAATCAATGAATCAATACTTTACCACCATTTCAATAAATTACCAAAGAATATTAACATTGCTTTTTACAAACCAGGGGGAGGCAACTTGAATTCTAGCACAAGGCCACAACATAGCAAAACGCGGGAAAAAAAAATAATGCACCAATAATGTCCCATCTGAATGAGCCCTAAGAGCTTCTGTTTTTAAGTTCAGTACTCTATCTGTGATTCCTTTTACGGATCAACAGAAACCTCATCTCCCTCCTCTCCCTTCTAGTGGCCAGGATTGTAACTATAGTGGTAGCAGCCATGGCAGCCGTTATGGGGCCCGTAGTGTCAGGGGGCCTCATCGACATGATCGTAACTACCATGGTAGCATTGTCAGGGGGCCCTGTCACCTACCAGACACTAAAGAATCATTTTAGGTACATTTTAAATAAGAATAATAATTCTGTTATTTATATAGTGCACACAGATTACACAGCGCTGCACAGAGCTTGTCACATCAGTCCCTATCCCCATGGGGCTCACAATCTAATCAACCTACCAGTATGTTTTTGGAGTGTGGGAGGAAACCAGAGGTCCCTGAGGAAGTTTATTTGTTACTCAACAGAGCAGAAAACTTTTTGAGGAATGGTTTCTGCCGGTTGTAAGCTATAGGATCCTATCATTAGGTTCATAAGTGAAAACCTGATGACAGATTCCCTTCTACCATTACTAAGATTTAGTAATTGAAACTTTTTTATTTAGTTGTTATTAACTAGTTATGTTTATGTATAATATTTTGTCAAATTGTTGTGTAATAAGAGATTTCTTTGTCTCAATAATGAGATTGTTAGAACTCACAAATTGTTCTGATGGGATCTGGTTTCAGGCTTCTTGCTGGAAAACCACACCAAGAGCTGCCTGTGATTGACAGCTCCATTTCTGATCCTGGGAAAGCTGGGTGTGTCTTAGTACTCTTTTTTGCCTGCAGCTGCGGTTTGAGTGATGGACTGCTGAGCCAGTCAGAGCTGGAGGCAGTGTCCATTACTGCCTTATATTCTGCCCAGCCCCTTCATCTGGTGCTGGTCTTTCTGTGTATCTAGTGCTCTTGCGGTTCTTGCTATTCTGTGTACTGACTTCTGCTTTGCCTACCGGCTATTCTATTTGCCATACAATTCTGTACCTTTGGTTTTGGTTTTGACCTGGTTTGTTTGACTCCGCTTGTCTGTCTGTATCTGTCAGTGTCGTTTACCTCCCAGTGTGACCCCACTTTCATGTTTCAGACTTGTTTTCATTTCTGTCTATTCCTGTATTCTGGTTACCTGTCCACTCCACCATCCAGCAGCTGCCAGATGAAGTAAGACTTCCCTGTCATCTTGTAGGGTCACTCAGGGACCCTTAGTTAGGTTCCTGACAGTGAGTTTGCCCTTGTTAGGGCAGCTTATATGCTGTAGGCAGGGCCATAACCCACAGGGACTTCGCAGGGTGAGTTTGCCACAACTTACCTAGTCTGACAACTAGCGCCAAGCCCGGTTGTGACAGGTTCTGACAGAGATAATGTTGACCATGGAAGGAACATACCTCTTCAAGGGGATGATAATCTTCATAGTCATATTTTGGCAGGGATCTTCGCTTCCTCCGTAATGTAGAATGATTCTGTTGTTCAATCACATTCTGCAAATTTTGTACGAGAATACTAAAGAAAACATTGTATAACAAAAAAATAATGAGATACTGAGACATGTATGTACTATAGCGCTACATTTTATGTTACATTTTGTTAAAACATTTAAGATGGAGATGCAACTGCACTGTAACCTTTTTTGTATAGTAACCGGAATCTCGGTCCTGGAACCACCCCAGGTGCACGTGACACGGAAATATGTGGTGTCGTTGCTTTGTATTCATCGGTTTATGGCAGTACACACAGAAAGACCTATACATGGTAAGTCATGTATACCACCACCATGTAAGTCATGTATACCACCATCCTGTAAGCCATGTATACCACCATCCTGTAAGCCATGTATACCACCACCATGTAAGCCATATATACCACCACCATCCTGTAAGCCATGTATACCACCACCATGTAAGCCATGTATACCACCACCATGTAAGCCATGTATACCACCACCATGTAAGCCATGTATACCACCACCATGTAAGCCATGTATACCACCACCATGTAAGCCATGTATACCACCACCATGTAAGCCATGTATACCACCACCATGTAAGCCATGTATACCACCACCATGTAAGCCATGTATACCACCACCATGTAAGCCATGTATACCACCACCATGTAAGCCATATATACCAACACCATGTAAGTCATGTATACCACCACCATGTAAGCCATATATACCACCACCATGTAAGCCATATATACCACCACCATGTAAGCCATATATACCACCACCATGTAAACCATGTATACCACCACCATGTAAGCCATGTATACCACCACCCTGTAAGCCATATATACCAACACCATGTAAGCCATGTATACCACCACCATGTAAGCCATATATACCACCATCCTGTAAGCCATGTATACCACCACCATGTAAACCATGTATACCACCACCATGTAAGCCATATATACCACCACCCTGTAAGCCATGTATACCACCACCATGTAAGCCATATATACCACCAGCCTGTAAGCCATGTATACCACCACCATGTAAGCCATGTATACCACCACCATGTAAGTCATGTATACCACCACCATGTAAGCCATATATACCACCACCATGTAAGCCATGTATACCACCACCATGTAAGCCATGTATACCACCACCATGTAAGTCATGTATACCACCACCATGTAAGCCATGTATACCACCACCATGTAAGCCATATATACCACCACCATGTAAGCCATGTATACCACCACCATGTAAGCCATGTATACCACCACCATGTAAGCCATGTATACCACCACCCTGTAAGCCATGTATACCACCACCATGTAAGCCATGTATACCACCACCATGTAAGCCATGTATACCACCACCATGTAAGCCATGTATACCACCACCATGTAAGTCATGTATACCACCACCATGTAAGCCATGTATGCCACCACCGTCTAAGCCATGTATACCACCACCATGTAAGCCATGTATACCACCACCTAGCCATGGTAATCAATTCTGCCAGTGCCAGAGACTACCAAAAATTAGGGGGAATACTGGAACTCCAGGGCCTGTGCCTGATGTCACAGTATTCCCCCCCTTTGATGTAGTCTCTCTGTGTGCTATCCAATGAATAAATGAAGTACAGGCGGTCCCCTACTTAAGAACACCCAATTTACAGACGACCCCTAGTTAAAATCGGCCCTCTGGATTTTGGTAATTCACTGTACTTTAGCCCCAAACTACAATAAACAGCTGTAACGGTTATTAAATGTGTTAGCTATTATGATTTATTGTTAACCCTGGTTCTTATGACAATCCAATATTTTTAAAATCAAATAGTCGTAGTCAAATAGTCAAAATTTTGCCTGGAGCTTAAGTATACAGTCCCAACTTACATACAAATTCAACTTAAGAACAAATCTGCAGAACCTATTTTGTATGTAACCCTGTAATCTGTACATGCATCAAACTTTTTGCTTGCCGTTTTCTTTTTGAGACTTTTTTTTGCCCAAAACTGTCTCCATTCAAAGTTCGCCATTGTTTCGTTTTCTGCATTGTTATCACCTTAACCCTTATGTGAAAGTTGCAAATTTTTTTAAAAAGTTGCTAAATTTTGCACCCCTGACCAGGCGTAGATATTAGCTGGGGAACTGTTTGCGACTTTTGTAGACTTTTTGTGACTTTTGTTTTAAAAAGTTGCAAATTCATTACGAACGAAACGCCACAAGTATAAATAAAGAAAAAACGCTAAGATACATCTGACCAGCAGGAAAGCCAAAAAAATTTTAAAAAGTATATAGACAAATTTATTGTTCGTGTGCATAAGGGTGATGCCACACATGGCGTTTTTGGTCTATTTTTAAGCATGCATTTTCAGTCAGTTTTAAAACCCATGAGTTTTAAAAACACATCTATTTTGACCGTTTTTTTAACAATTTAACATGCATCTGGCTGCTTACATCCTGTTTAGCTATTAAGATAATTGGGAATAACTGACAAAAACTGACTGAAAACGCATGCTTAAAAATGGGCCAAAAATGCCCCTGTGGCATCACCCTAAGGGCTAAGACAGTTAAGAGGAGCAGAAGCAAGGAGAAATTATTCAGACCACCAGTGAGCATGAATCCTTTCTTTTACTTGCATGCTAAGCTTTGCTGAGGGTGCCAACGTTTTACAAAGGGAGAGGGGAAGTACGCTGCTGCCAAGCTTATAGCACTTGATCAGACATGTTGGATTTGAACATGCCCAATTCTTCTTCTTTCAGTCGTACACACTGATATGTCTGCTACAGCCTCTTTAGACCTGTAGTGTTGGGAATTACTGCACCGTACTAGAGGAAAAGGTAGTGATTTATTTTTATATATAGGGCAATCCCTGCAACTACTTCAAAAATGAATGATCACAGACAAGCCTTTTAAGGTTACTTTCCCCCTCTATCTTGGGCTCCTGTAGAAACTGATTAAGTGTTATCTCAATAGTATCTATGCTCTCTAGGTTTCAGAAGTTTAGCGGGCAATAATTGATCTGTAAATTATAGCTGATCTGCAAAATAGTCTCATTTTACAATTTTCCCTTATAATATAAAGCAGGCAGTAATAGCGCACCTGCCATATAACACAGGGCAGAGGCCACTCCACTCAGCAGGACACACTGTGCACAAACACTTAGGACACATCGATTTATTTCTACCATCTTTGGAGAGTGCTGCTTTCTAATTCAGGTAGGTTCTTTGTGTAATTACTCAATGAAGGAGCCGCGCATGTGGGGACTCTGGGTGTAGAGAATCAATTTCATTGTGTGTTAATTCAATCTGCGTCTCAGGGAGAGTGTTCTCCAACAAAAAATACACATGTAAATGGCACTGAAAGATTTCTGCCTCACATTCTTTCAATTTATAAAAAGTGTTTTCTCACTTACAGATGAAAACAATATATAATAATAATTAGATTAAAGTGCAGACTGCAGAATTACACAATGTGGGCAATTACTAAGCAAAATGTATCAACTATGAGAATTTAAAGGGAGTTTGTCATGTCCAAAATGCCCTCCAAGGCAAGAATATCGTAGAGGTTGTCCACAGGATAGGGGATAACTTGCTGATTGGTTGGTATCCCAGTGGTGGGGCCCCCTATGAGTCAGGAGAATGGGGGCCATTGTATCCCCAAATAAAACATATTTCTCCCCTCTGTTCTGTGCTATATCCTGACTATGGGGTCATATTTGCACAAAATATTAAAAAAACATGCAAAAGTTGAACAAGCTCAAATGCCCAATTTATCACCCTCCAAGATAAATGAAACAAAAAAATTATCCAGACTCAAAGTTCCAGACTAAAAATAAATGACCCCCTATGTCTTTTATCTCTGGTTCTGCAGATGCGTGACCGCACAAGGCATCAATACAGCTCAAGGCACAAAGATCCGGCAAGGCAGGAAGCGAGGTGCCTGATTTATAAAGGTAGAGGTGTTCATCCAGCGCACCAATCAGTGATGTGCTGGCCCTTTAAATTTCCTAGGAGACGGGGGATGCGTGTGCACGGTCCTCGGCCGTGGATCCGGAAAGGGGAGAGGTGAGTTGTGCTGGCGCCAATCTTGCGGACACGGAGGGGCACGGGTGAGCCTGTGACCCACGATATGGGACGAGGGACCACCCATGACACCTTTTCATTCTTTTAGAAATGTAGAAAATTGAATATATAGTTAAAAGACATCTAGCACCAGGAGGAAGGATTGTAAACCAAGCACACTAACATACTGTCCCCCCTGGCAGGATCTGATCTTCTTTAAGCTTCCTATGCCCTTGCTTTTAAGATAAAAAGGCTTTAAAATTATGCAAAAATTATGGCCAAAATACAGCTATATATACAGAATAAGAAAAACATACGGACCCATGCATGAGGCCTTAGATGTGCAGCCTGGGAGCCCTGTTGCTTTTACTGTCTATCTCTACTCCGCAAAAACGAGATATTAATCATAGAGAAAATAATGGCTTCCAAATTTGTCAGTTTTTAGACAGATAGACGTTAAAATAAGACCTAAACCAAATGGAGATATTCCAACCTGTGCTTCACGTTGGCTCGTCTCAGGTATGTCAGCAGAGTCTCAGAACTGGTGTTGGATAAGTGTACATCAGTGGTGGTGTTGTTCAAGATGTTTCCAAAAGTACTTGGCTGCCACAGATCAACCTACAGTGCAGGAACCAGAATGTAAGTCGTATTCATATTATGTACACAACAACACAGACACACATTGTGGGAGATGTATTATGCTTTCTGCAACACCCCTGCCAACGTAATGTGTTGCAAAACTAAATTCCACATAGATTTAATAGGAATCTTTGAGCCTGATCAACTCAGTGAGACCTCCAGTGTCTATAAATGGTAATGCAGCTGTATAATATCTGCCTGGGAAGGAATGTTAATTATTTCAACCAATCAAATTGTTATTCTTGTATTGTGCAAAGGTGCTGGTTGGATAATAAGCTTGCCAACTCACAATGGGGAGTTGATAAAACCTGTTGTGGCTGGAAAGCTCTCTCTCTTTTTCCCCAGGATGGAATAAGAAGCACATGTGTCTGAGGCTCACTGCCCAGGCACCCAGCCTACAACTCCTGCAGTTGTTTGAGCCCAAACCAAAACCTGCCTTGGAGTACTGCATAGCAGCTCCTAACCGTCAGCCTGGAGCTACCTATCTTTGAGCAACCTCTGCCGAACAGCATGCAACCAGTAACTTTGAACCAGTTGATTGTTTCTGCTGTTGGGGCCATTGCTGTGTTCCAGAATAAACAATCTGTGAATTTTATGGTTGACATCCCTTGTCTCTGAGTAATCCTTGTGTATAGCTGCTAACATCAAGGGCACCACATTTCCCATCACCCAGGGATCCCTACAACTACATTGAGGTATTGAGGTTGCCCCATGGAGAACTATCCTACACCTGCAGCCTCTCCCTCTTTCCTTGCGAATCCACCTGTCGGATACCTGCCAGTCGTGGACATGGCCTGTTCCTCCGGTATCCAGTGACTGTGACCCAGACAAGCTCAAGGCCGCGCTTCACCAGTCACTCAGGTACCAAAGGGAATCCAGCTGCCCCC
Source organism: Engystomops pustulosus (assembly GCF_040894005.1). Classification (NCBI taxonomy): domain Eukaryota; kingdom Metazoa; phylum Chordata; class Amphibia; order Anura; family Leptodactylidae; genus Engystomops; species Engystomops pustulosus. The sequence goes on from NC_092415.1 coordinate 41,772,146, forward strand.
AAGCCCAAAATGGGGGATGTTGCATTTCTCCGATAGAAGAAAAGCGATGAAAATCTCCCCAACTCCGTCAGTTTCCAGTTTCGGGAATTATCTGCATGCCAATTTGGGCGTGACAGGGTGGGGAGTGGGCGCAGACATGAATGTCTCGGCCATCGCATTTAAAAAAAGGGACACTATTGCAGCGATTGTGCTGGATCTACTAGAAGGATCTACCTCTTAGTAAGGCTCCACACAAATAAGTTCATTAAAAAAAAAACTAACAATGTCCAGCAAATTGTATGAGTTGACACTTGATTGGGGCTGGGCTGAAAGTGGATCCTAGGATATATGAATAGGGGCTGTACTAGTAATAAGTTATATAGAGCAATAATAAGGCTCCCAAAGACTGTTTTTTCACACTTCACAATTAACAATAGACTTGGATCTATAAAGGATCCGCAATGCTCATAGCTGAGGCTCGACAAGAACCCAGGAACATCATAACTGAAAATCAAGCCTTGTCAGCAGGTTGTGCAGAAGCTCTCCAGGATCTTGCAGCAGCAACGTTATATCCATAAAAACATTATTAATTATGCAAAATGCACGCTTATACTGTATTCTTTCAGTTCCTTTTAGGGAAGATATGCAAAGAAAATTATTATAGGATAATATTGCATCTACTAACTGCACCTTGATACTGCCCCATTCTGGCTTTGGAAAATAAATAATATTTTTATTTACTTAAAAATGACATTTAACCCCTTTCATTTTTTTTGCATTTCAATTTTTCACTTTTTCCATGTACAGAGTTGTATGAGAATTTTTTTTTAGTATGACTTAATTGGAGCATTTCATATTCCAAGCGTGTACTGAGAAGCTGGATAAAACTTCCAAATTTGATGAAATTGTGGGAAACATTTTCTTGTGGACACTGTTTATACAGATTTCACTGTGTGCTCTAAATGACAAGCCCCCCCTCCTTTAATTTTTTGGGTCACGGATAGATGAATATAAATATATAAATGAATATATTCAGAAGAAACACCATAAACATCAGCAGCCAATCACTGATAAGCTGTGCATTGAATAAATACTTAATACATGAACAATTAAAAAAAAAGCTGGGGGGGAGGGCGTAGAAAAACAATGAAAGTCTTATAATTACTGTCAGGCTCCAGGGGTAGTGGACCCACTGGACCACCACAAATTAACGTAAGCCGACACCTGGGAACGGAGTCTATGTGGGACCTGGTTTTCACCGGCGACATGGAATCAAACCACGGGCACAGTGCAACAGTACAAGCTTTCTCCAAGGCATATAGCACAAAGATCCTGCAGGGTGTGCAGGAAGAGGCTGGGTTAAATAGGATTCTGGGTAAGGCCAGCGCCAATAAACAGCGAGCTGGCCCTTAAAATCTTCTGAAGCCGACGTGCGCGCCCTAGCTGATGCCGGAGCATGTGCACGCCCATGGACCCGGAAGCAGGAGCGAGGACAGGTAAGTGGATGTTGTGGGGAGCAGGAGCACACGGAGAAGCACGGGTGAGCCTGTGACCCGAGACATGGGTTGTGGGAGCACCCGTGACAATTACCTCCTCGGGTGCTCCCGTTCACCATCACAGCCGGCCTCTGTTTACAGAAGCCAGCTCTCCCTTCCCAAATACTGTTGCACACCTGCTACACGTTGAAACACATTTTCGTGGGTGCATCAAAGGAGATAAGTAAAGGTTTTTATTGTTTTTCTAGCCCCCTGCCCAGAGTTAAGCTGGGTCACAATATGAGGGGCACATTAGTGGGCTACAATATGAGAAGGAGATAAGAGGGGCCACAATACAAGGGGAAGATAAGAGGGGGCCTACAAGATGTGGGGGAGATGAGTGGTCAAAATATGAGGGGAAGATGAGGGGCCAAATATCAGGGGGAGATGAGAGGGGGCACAATATGATGGAGAGATGAGGGGCCACAATATTTGGGAAGGGCAATGAGGAGCTGAGGGATGCAAAGGCTTTAATAAAAGGTTGTGCTTTATGTTGTACCTTAAGGCCGTGTTCACAAGATGCACCACAGCTTTATGTAGCACCCACCATGTATTTGCATTGGGTATTAAAACGCATTGCAAACGCAATGGGAAAACCGAAAAATCAAACACATCTGTGTTTTTACCATCTGTAATGATACATTTTGCTTGTTGTGTGTTTCAAAAAAGGAATCGAAATTTGATTTTCTCCCTACCATTCCCAGTTGCAGGTGAAATCATTGTAGCCGTCATAGTACATGTTGTCATCTTGGTGCCCTAAATATAGATTTGCTCTTCACCATTGCTTAGACTGTCCCAGTACAATTAGTACATGCCTAAAACTGTGAAACAAGTGATTCTGCTTATGATAACGGAGAGGTGATGACGGCTTTAATAATCCAAGTCTGATAATTAGTCATGTTCTGTGATAATGACAGCGCCAGCATTGACCACATACTGTGCACTTTCTCTATGTTGGCTTTTCAGATCTCGCTTCCGTAAAGGTCACGCACCTGGAGAAAACATTAAAAATGAACTCTTTTGCTCTTTGTGTATGTCAGACAATAATTTGGCTCGTTCAAGCGACTTTAACTAACCATAGAATTACTGCGGCGTTATTAAATGTATATGAACCAAGTAGGTGTCCTGATACATTTGCTAGTATTGGGAATGGTCCATCTCTGTAGTATCTGGCAACCAATACTTTAACGGCAGATCCATTGCATACTATATGTCACTGGTCTCCAAACGTTTTTGTCCACATATTGGTTTTCCTTGAAGACTTTGCACAGCAGAATATTTATTTAACATATATATATATATATATATATATATATATATATATATATATATGATGTGTATATGCTGGAAATGTGTGTATCTGTGATGTGTATATGATGTATTGTTTACATGTAATGTATGTGCGTATATATGCTGTATGTCTGTATGTATGTCTGTATACACACTCTATGTGTGTGTAGATGTGATGTGTAGAGTACATGCTTAATATGTGTGTGTATGTGTGTATAAATGTGTGAGTAAAGAACTGTATGTTTCTAGGTATGTATGTATATACCTATATAGGTTTATATATGTATATGGGTATATAAATGTATGTGTATATATGATTGTAATATGTATATTTTTAAGCGGGAAGCAGGGTCCCATTCAGAAGTCTGCTTTGGGCCCTGCCTCTGCTAGTTACGCCCCTGGGCCTGTATGTCAGTGGTCCTCAAGCTTTTTGTCCAAGGGTCCAGTAGAGTGCATGTTAATTTTCCGGGGCAACTAGAAGGAATAGCGGTCAGTAGTGGTGGACGGTTGTCTGCGTGTGGGGGATCAGGGGTAGTGAGGTGCCACAGAAGGAAGCGGAGGAAGATACAGCTGCTAGCTGAAGGAGCAGTGGAGGTTCCTGGCTATGGCGCGTCTTCTGCTCACACCTCCCATTACCCACAAGATGAACGGCCACTGAATGAAGGTGTGGTGGAGAGTCCTCACGATGGTGCTTCAGTTCGGCTTTAGTCAGCTGCCGTTCCTGCTTTATCCTCCTCATCCTAAATAATATCCAGCTTTGGACCACCAACCAATAATTGGTGAACACTACTGTAACTTGTTAGGTAGGGGCTCCATGGGCCTCACTAGCTTTATCTCTCAGATATGTTAACGCTTTTCACACAGATCCATAATACTGTCATGTGCCAAACATTTGCAGGTCTTGGACCAACTCATCCACACTTTTTTGTGAACAGTTTATGGAAGTCTGTGACATTAAATGGCCCTGACAGATCACCTTCCCAGGTCAGCAGCCATTTTACCATCAATGCTTTGCAGTCCAATCATGTCCTTTGCACAAATATAAGGTCTTAGAATAGAGAACGGTGCATCTAATCGCAGGCCTGGTTAATGTAAGCCCCAGGTCCCCAGGCAATCTATTAAATTACTTGTTTGAGCCTGTTAGATACATTGGAAAACAAGTACACCGCTGCAGGCCAACATCATCTTCATGAACAAAAATAGAAATGTGACCACTTTGTATGTAATGTAACCTAAAAGCTGCTATGTATCTATATTTTGGAATTTATAGATAAACGGAATATCACTGGTTAATTAACTGGGAAGCTGTTAACAGGTTTTACCCCACTAAACTACTGGCTCCTACTAGGGGCCTCTAGAGCAACCATTAAACTTGACTCATCTTGTGAAAATAGTCATATTTGTCTGAATATGTGGAAGATTTTTTTATAGGAAAATGGGGAAGATTTCATATAAAAGAGGGAATTCTAGAAAGGAAATGTCATACCCTGCCTGGAGGGCTAGTGTAGTGGTGTAAAACCTGGTGATGGTTTATTTCATGTTTATAGCACATGCCTTCTGGGTAAGCTTAAATGTTTTTTCACACATTTTCTACAGTATTAATAAAAAAATTATTTTCAATTCCTTATTAGTGATTTTAAAGATAATCTGGTCCGAAAAGGTATTAAAGGAAATCTACCATCAAAATCTATCATGATAAACCAGAGACACTTACTCATAGATTCAGGCACAGTGACTGTGGTAATCTTCTTATATTTGTTATCCATGGCCTCCTTCATTCTAAAATCAAGTTTTAAAATTATGTTAATGGGGGTGTTACCAGAGCCCCTATGTTCTGCAGATTCACAGGCTGTTACAGTGTGCAAGGAGCACTTCCCCCTCCTATTGTGTGCTGAAACTAACTCTGCTGCAGTGAGTCCTCATGGAGCAGGGGTGGGGGGAGAGACAGTGTAACAACCAGTTAAGCTACAGCATGGAGAGGCAGTGCTAGCACCCCCAGAGCACTTCTAGCTCATCAGCATAATTGTAAAAAAAATTGTTGATTTTGAAGGAATGAGGCCAAAAAAGAACAAATATAAGAAGATTACCAGTCATATTACCTGGATCTGTGAGTAAGTATCCCTGGTTGATTTTGATGCTAGATTTCCTTTAAATTGGTTTAATTATAAATATTGATAGCAATCCAATGCTCAAGATAGGCATCAGTGTGGCCTTGCAGCGCAAATGTAAAAGAAAGGCAGCATTACTGTTTTCAGGGCTTCCTATATACCACAATCCTCTGTTTCTGGCATCAACATCTTTTAGGGCGGTCAAGACGACAATTTTGTAGATACCCTTCAACACATTTATGGTGCTCGTATACTTATGAATTTTATAGTCTAGCAATGATTATCAATTGTTATACATTATCTTCTACAAGGAAGAGATGTGTATAGACACCCATAAGCTGAAAACATACAACTGTGAGTATTTCAGCCCATGATGCCCAAAATTAAAGGAGTAATCGATGATTAATCTCCCATACTTATGATAGTATTTACGAATATAAGATTAAGGTCCTGGCAGGGAGATTGTTGATCAGTTACAGATCACATGACCCTCCATTTTATGGTCAGGAATGTTTGGCTGATGAAGAAAAACTTTACTTTACATATCAAGAAAGTAATGAAGAGTTTTTAATAGATGTATATTGGTAAATTAACTAATATCCTCTCTCTCACACTTACACAACTACAAAAAACATGAGGTAATAATAATTCCATTATTTATATAGCGCACCCAGATTATGCAGAGCTACACAGAAGTTACCAAATCAGTCCCTGTCCCCATGGGGCACGCAATCTAATCAACCTACCTGTATGTATTGGAGTGTGGGAGTAAACCGGAGGAAACCCACACAAACACGTAAAATTAGACAACCCCTTTAATTCCAACCACATTGGTGCTACGGGGTTTTGGTCCCAATTCCAATATGATCATTTACATATCCTAAAACTAGATTATCAATAGTAATAATCTAAAAAAAAACCTACAATATGGAGAGATTGTCTGTGATGTCTACTTTTATTTTATTACTACAAGTGTGAGATAACAACCACTTGTCATATCGAGACTTACTGACTGGAGTGTCCATATCACTGAATCACCTACCTGACTCTAAACCCAACAGGTTATTTGATTATTTGCCAGTCTGCTTTCTCTTATGTGACAATGTTTGGGAGGACATGACGGCTTTACCTGTAGCTGACTGCAGATATTCTTTACTTCGTTCACTTCATCGTCGCTCTGGGGTATGATCCGCACAACTTTATCTCTGTCATAAAGAAACAAACGCAGCATGAGCAATAAAATCTGACATCAGAGATCTCACTACAGTGATAACATCTCAGCACAATTCTCATATATTTTGGCTGATTCCTATACAGACACAGAAGGCTAATGACACATGCTAGACATGGGTATTTTTACAGATTTTAAATTGGGGCCTGGAAGTTTCAAATTAAAACAATTTTACTTACAACCTATTACAACTTTCCAAAATGGGGTCACCTGTCGGGGATTTTTGTTACTTTAGGGGCTTCATAAATGTGCTTGAAGTCACAAAACAATCCCAGTCGTATCTACCCTCCAAAATCCCAATACTGTTTTTTTCCATCTTCATCCTGATGTGTGTCATCACGAGGTAAGCTGAGCCTGCCCCATTAGGATGACACTACCTGCAAGAAGCAGGGGGTCAGCATCGACAGGACGGGGCATAATGAACCAATTCACCTCAGTTGGCCTCCTGGTGAGCTAATGGAGTCTGGCCAACTCTGTTAAGCCAAGATGGGTAATTTTACCTATTTCTAAGGATGCATTTTAAATTTTATGCTACCACCTAGCGACTCTCTGTGGTACTACAGCTCATGTGTGATATGCCTGTGTTAGAAGGATTAAAGTAACTATAAAGTTACTGAAAAAAATAGTTTTAGCACAGCTGGAGAGAGCCTTTGATAACAATTCCAACAATATATGTATCATGCTGCTGGCTTCTTCCTAGCCTGAGATATATATGATATACTTAACATTAGATTCAGATTCAGATATTCCTAATGTGGGTGGGCACTTCCAGGTTGTGACATCAACTCAGGGCAATGAAGCCTGAACAGGACAGCATGTTTGTAATTGGACGACCTGAAGCATGTGATGAGTCATATTTTTGTGACATTCCTACAGGTCCTACAGCCCTCTAAAGAAGCCTCCTGTCTCTAGCAGTTCTATATGGTTTCCATGGTTACCAGAAAGGCAAATGGAGATTAGCCTGGGGGCAAGGTAAAACCTCTGCTAGCTGCAAAACAGTGCAGAGTTGGGCAAAAGTTTTTATACTTTACAGTTTTACTTAAATGTTCTTATTATTTTCACATGGCAAATTCCAGTGCGGGAATTAAAAACAGATTAAAGGTTTTTAACAGTTTTTCCTCAAGTCCTGCACTGGAATTTTGCCATTTAAAAATCATATGTCTACTCGGAACGGCCCGACATCTTCTTCCGTACTGCAAGAGTCTCATCTCTTGGAAGCCTTCATTCATCCATTGAGATGGAAACATTTTTTTCTTTGTTTCCTTTTCTGCATTAATGTATTAATTGTTCACAATTCATTATTGCACTATTGTTTTTTCCTGCAGTCCGAGACGCCCATTGCTTGGTAAACCCAGACTACCTTTCTGTGAGCTCCTGCTAATGTTTAAAAGAGGCTCTTGGTCAGTGTCCAGTCCAATTCAGTCTTGTCTTCTATAACAATGTGCAGAGACAGTCAGCTGCTGTCTCCCTTGAGAGGGATACCCCTCTGCCAGACTAGTGGCTCTGTGCTGCCTCATGGAAGCCTGCAGGAAGGAACCACTCAGCCTGTTATCCACTGCTGCATTGGATTGTCTGCCACATAAAGAGACTGTGAGTGTATTTTTATCATCCCTGTCTCCATGTGTGATCCCTGACTGCTCCCCCAGGGGGAACCCTCCACTAGATTGTGGCCTCCCCCTCTTCTTGCATCCCCTCGCTGGCCGTTAATCTGGACACCCGTGACACGACTCTTTTTTTTCTGTCTTGTCGAACATGATGCAACCTCGACACAAAACTGGTGCAGATACTTCTTAAATACATGTGCAAGCTCCAAAGAAAACTGCCGCAGCCAGAATAATATTTTAATTGTTGTAGATCTACAGCGTCACTACTTTTTTTTTTTTTGCTATCAATTAATGTAGGCCTATGGGTTGGAGGCCACAATAACGAGACCATAAATTTAATAGATTTATGGCCCAAAGCCAAATAAGAGCAAGATACATTCATTTTGGGGTCTTCTGGGGAGTCTGGTCTGTACATATTTAAAGGATCTGATATGGAGGACTTTTTAAATCTTTTTGCTTTGGGTTCAGTGTAATATCTGAGGAGCGGAATATAGAAAGAAAACTTTTCTGTGATTGGTTTGTTTTATACTTAGAACTGTATGCTTTGCTGTTTTATATGATTTATTGACTAGGGTACAATACATAATGTACACATAAAAGTCACCCACAAAAGGACAGAATTGCCAAATTTGCATATGAGAGGTGACATCACTATGATAGTCACACCACATGTTATTTGCATACTACAGAAACAGTGGTTGATGAAGATCTTGAAGGCGGCAGGTGTAGATATGTAGTTCTTCTCGCAACGCCAAGGTCTCGGTCACACATTGAGGAGCATAAGGTGAAGGTCAGAACTAGTCTTTAAGTTACCATTGACTACTAGTAGGTTGTATTTGGTGCTGAGGATGTAATGTTGAAATTTTCATGCCAGTCACATACGTTATAGAAGATGGTACAAAAGAGGTAACCGGTAGTCTTTTATATTTCAAATTTTTTATGTTTCTTTTTATTGTTTTTAATGTATTTGTATTTTACTGGATGTGACAAACTCTTTTCCCCAATTGGGACAATAAATTATTATCATTATTAACTTTATGTACAGATTCATAAATAGGAATGTTTAACAGGGTTTATTAGAACAGCTGCATCAGCATCATTGACAGTTATAGGGTGGGAACTGATGATTTGCTCAATGAAATTACTGACTTATTTACTTCTTATGACACCAAGATAATTTTTCAGGACTTAGGGAAAAATAGATCCTTTTAAGTAATGAGCATGCTATAGTCTGAGATGATTGACAGCAGCACCAGGAGTCCAGTGGCGAGCAGCAGAGACAAATATTACACAGATGCCCTATGTCTGGATTGCCCCTTGTGGTTGTCATGACTAAACCCTCCTAGTTTGTTCATGGTAATTAGTGGGGGAGTTTTTACATATTCTTAATGCTTGCTCATACTTTGCTTTTGTAATAATCATACTATTGCTCTTTGGTACTGACATTTAAAATCTTCTCTCTACAGATCCCATTACTCCGGAATAAAAGTGAATCCCCACAAAAATATGTTTAACACTTCAACTCTCATCTTAGCGTCATGTGTCTTCATTATTAACCATCTGAGATTTCAACATCCTCAGCAGGTACTGACAGTATGTAGTGGCAGCTGGGGGCTACAATTGGATTGGCTGGCTTGATGGAGATGTCAGGGGGTCTTTCTCCTAGCGTAGACCTCATCCACACCTAGCCCGGCCAGCAAGGTAAAGCAAGAAGAGGCGGGGGCAGTGTGATGACCAACTCCTTCCTCTGACGGCTAGTAGAACGTTAGGTTGGCTGACTGTGGCAGTAAAATCATCCTTGTCTAGCACAAATTTGGTATCTCCGTGATTGTACCGAGCTAAAGAATAAAGGGGAGGTGTCATTTTGAGCACACAGAAAGTCGTAAAAACAGGGCCCAAAACAAAATTGCGTGAATGTGTTTTTTTGTCAATTTTCTTCCTGCTTCCCAGTACAGGGTATGGAATACAATCAATAGGAAGTAAAACTTGTTACACAGAAAACAAGCCTTCATACAGCTCTGTTTGCAGAAAAATAATGAAAACTTACAAAAAGTGGGGAGTGAAAATGGCAAAAAACTAAAAAGGACTGTCTCCTCAAAGGGTTAACTGACATTTAATAAAAGAAACGTCTTTGTTATTTATCTATTAAAGGAAATCTGCTGTCAGGTATGTACTTACTTAGTAGATCCCCAAATACAGCTCTTCCCTAAACTGTTTTTATTAATTTCTAAAATGTTCTATGTCTTTTTAAACTTTACTTCATGTTTATGCTAATTACCTTTGGAGGCTACTTGGGAGCGTGGAGTAGCCTTTGTGAGCTACAGGGCTAAGGCTACTGCACACCCTGGGAATCCTCTAAGGCCCCCCCATCATCCCGGTTTTCCAGTGACTTCTGAAGCTCAGTAAACCACCAGAGGACCTGGGGCTTCCCCTCTGGTCGGCACCACAATGGGTCTTGCCCACACATTAAAGTGGAAGCTATGGGGTACACTTTAAGACAGTGGTGGCGAATCTATGGCACAGGTGCCAGAGGTGGCAATCAGAGCCCTCTATATGGGCACCCTTGCCATCACCCCACGGCAGGGTTCGCCAGACAGGACTAAAGGCCTCTTGTAGTCTCAGGCAACCCAGGACCCCAGAAGGAATCTACAATGATAATCAAAACTTCTTCTCCTTCTTTCTACGGTATTGGTGTCCTCTGATGCCTATACAATTTAAACCTGTGACAGAGCAGGGAGTAATAAGTTACTGCTTAAATTGTTGCATCGGCACTTTGCGAAAAATATGTGGGTTTTGGTTGTAGTTTGGGCACTCGGTGTCTAGAAGGTTTGTAGTCACTGCCTTAAGACATTAGGACTTTGTCTTTGCATTGGCTCTGCATAAGAAAAAAATCTCCAAGGTACTTAGTGTGGTAAATGTAAGATTCCTTCCCGAGAGGTGGATGTCAGAGAACAACGCCTGTACATAACGGCATCACTCGTCCTGTTCTAGCCTAGCCACTGTCCCACAATTGAACTGACTTGCAGAGTAGTTGTAAAATACGCAATACAGAAGGCAGAGAAATATATAAACACATTTGTAAAGTATTTTAGGATGGAAAGTTTTTCCCTTGTAGCACCTTTAGAATTCTTTTTCCCTTCCTTGTGATTTGATACTTGGCACCTGATGGCTTGTACATTCCCTGCCACTTCACTCCTGCCAAAAAACCTGGTGCCACAACAGGAGGGGATCCTAGCGGTGAAATGTAAGACCAGACTCTTAGTGATTGTTACCCTTTTACTGACTAATACCAAGGGGATTCAGACATCCACTTCAATACGGTTACCTTCCCGTCATGTCTAGATTAATGGCTTTATATCATAATTTCTAAAACAACAAATTGGCGAGAGAGTTGTAAACGGTCAGAGGTTGGGAATAACAGATGGTTACAGCAGAAAATTTTGGCTCGGGATTATATGCCAGTTGGACCTCTCAGCATGATAAGGAGGACAGTTCATAAGGTAAACTATGGCTTCAGTGGAGCCCTCTAAAGGATATTTTAAGGTACATGATGTCATCTCTTGGATCTGATGATATTAAAATTATTATTATATTATAATATAGTATATTGTACCTACTTAGTCATTGCATCCTGTAAAATAATTCTTACTGCCACAACAGTTGTTCTGGGGTCAGAAAAATAATGACATTGATTGCTGGGAAATTATAGGGAAACTGTAATCATTGACACAGCCCCTTTTAAAGGATGCAGAACGTTAGATTCAATGGATGAGGTGAAATGTTCCCTTTAAAGTAAAAGCCATGATTATTGCAACCTAAGAGTAGCAGTGCAACCCCTTCACTTACTTGAGATATAAGTATGGGCGTAACTACAGAGGTAGCAGCCATAGCAGCTGCCATGGGTCCCACTGTGTCACAGGGGCCCCAGCATAAGGTATGGAGGATGTGCACCTTTATATACATATTATGCTACACATTGTACAGCATATGTATATAACAGTGCACATCTTCCACAGTACAACGCATGAACCAGCAGATCAGACAAGACATTTTGGGGGAGGGGGAAGGGACAGCAGAATGACAGGACTAGGAATTTGCCATCTGACACTTAAAATATGTGTTTAAGTGTATGAATGTATATATCAGTGTATAATGTGTGAGTATATAATTATGTATAGGAGGGCCCCATTCAGCAGCCTGCTATAGGGCCCTGCCTTTCCTAGTTATACCCCTATATATAAGGTTGTAGGATGCCACAGGGTCCTAACTTTAAAATCACACAGTTACACTGATATAATAAATAGATTGTTCTGACAGGAGTAGTAATAATTTCTCAGTGAATAGGATGCCAAACATTAGGACTGAAATGAAAAAAAAAGAACATCAAGAAAACCCTATAAAAAGATGAAAGTATTTCATAACTATGTAATTAATTTTCAGAATCGACTTTCATGCACTGCAATTATTTTTTGTGTATATACAACACACCATGAATAAAATCAATTAGTCATACATGCAAATTATTGTTTTAACCACAGTAAATCTGCCAGTATAAAGGTTGTCTTAAAATGAACTTAAAATACTTGTCACACTTCTAGTGACGTTACAATGGTGCAACCTGTATTAGAACAGCTGGAGGATAATCACACATGACATTTTTACATCACAGTCAGCTGACACTAATGTATACATATAATGCCACAACTTCACATTAAGAACATAATTATTTGCCTTTTCCTTGTTTTTATTGCACACATATAGTCCACAGCAATTTATATAGTGTAGATTGTCTTAAAGGACATTGGTCTCCGTCCCCACTAAGGCTCACAGTCTAAATTCCCTATCCTGACACGGCTCTGACTACTTGACTTATTGGTTTCTTAGTCTTTTATTTGTCAGTTGTTATCACTCAGAGTTCAGCAGGGACTGTCGCTCAGTTACTGGCTACCGCCTAGGGTGGTTTCGCGTAAGTAGGTAAGAAAAGTCTGGTGGGTTGAGCTTTAAGGCTCAGAGTCTGTGCCTTTTTTTCTGTTGCCAGTCTGCCCCTTTTAACAGTATAAAATGTTAGAAAATGGAATACAGTTATATACAGGTTACGTACAAGATATGTTCCATGGGTTAGTTCTTAAGTTGAATTTGTATGTAAGTTGAAAATTGGAGTTAAAAATTTTTTTTGCTGTGATTGGACCAAGGATTAACATTAAAGCTTCATTACAGACTCCTTACAGCTGATCATTGCAGCCTGGGACTATAGTAACATCCAGAGAGCTTCACCAGAGGTCATAGGGGGCAGTGAGGTCTGTCTGTAACTAGCAGTCGTCTGTAAGTCAGGTGTCCTTAAGTAGGGGACCTCCTGTATTTGTCTAGAGAGAGCACAGACTCACACCAGATGCTATTTCAGATGACTGTATATGTATTTTTACTTCCAAATATTCCATTTTAACTGTGGGTCTACTAACTGTCTTTACAAAGGCATAGATACCTTTAAGGATAGTTTGGACCAGAACATAAGTCCATATTATTATATTATGCTGCACACTACAGGTGCCACGTCCAATATTCATATTATCACTTTCCAGGGCCTATTTCCTTTCCTGTGACTCCTGGTTCAATGTCATTGTATAAGACATAGATAATACAGTAAATCTCCCTCATGTTTGGAGCATGTAATTAAAACACTTAAGCATACTAAATAGCTCTTTTAAAGGAGAATTAATTGCTTGCCGCTTAATTAAAGGCATTTAATTCCAATTGCTGGTGACAAAAAAATGTAATCACGTTAACTCTTTATATTCTTATTTTACCTCTTTCCCCAAATATATGGATAGAGATTAGAGATGAGCGAGCACTAAAATGCTCGGGTGTTCGTTATTCGAGACGAACTTTTCCTGATGCTCGAGTGCTCGTCTCGAATAACGAACCCCATTGAAGTCAATGGGAGACTCGAGCATTTTTCAAAGGGACCATGGTTCGGGAATAAAATGTGTTATTTAATTGAAAAATAATGTCTTCTGATAAGTTAGCAGATGTTTGCAAACATCTGCAATCTATTCTTCACTGTTCTTCACTGTGTTTTTTTAACTAAATGCTCGATCTCGAGCAGGGGAAATACTCATCTGAGCAATGAGCCGCTTCGAGTACCTTAATACTCGAACGAGCATCAAGCTTGGACGAGTATACTCGCTCATCTCTAATAGAGATACATGTTGCTGCGTATGGATTTTTTTGTGATTATCGTTACTGGACCCGCACGGTACACGCCGTAGAAAAAAAAACGCAAAAACGTTCCGAAAAAAGATAATTTTTAATTAATACCCTATCAAAAAATGCTCTAAAAAGTAATTTAAAAAATGTTATGCACTCCAAAATAAGCCCACTAAAAAGAACAACTCTTCTCGCAAAAAATAAGCCCCTAACCAGATTTGTCAGCCGAAAAATAAAAAAGTTATGCATATGAAAAGATGGTGATGCTAAAATGAACAAGATTTTCTCCAAATTGGTTTTTATTCAGTACAATTGAATAAAATACACAAACCCCCCACATATTTGGTATCCCTGCGTCCGTAACAATCTGCATAATAAAACAGAATCGTTATTAGATCTGCAAAGTGAACCCCGTAAAAAACAAAACAAAAAAAAGCTCCAGAAAAAAGATCATTTTCAATTAATACCCTATAAAAATGCTCTAAAAAGGGATTAAAAGGGGATAAATTGTTATGCACTCTAAAATAAGACCACTAAAAAGAACAATCCTTCTCGCAAAAAATAAGCCCTTAAACAGATTTGTGAGGCGAAAAATAAAAAAGTTATGCATATGAAAGACGGTGATGCTAAAATTAACAACATTTTTGCCAAATTACTTTTTATGCAGTAAAAATGGGAAAAAATAAAAAATCTATATAAATGATAATAATTTACTATTTTTATGGTATGGTAAACGGGCAAAAAAAAAAACCCATAAAAATCTTCCTGAAAAGTGATGATTTTCATTTCCTGCACCAACAAAGAGTTAATAAAATCTCACCAATTAGCCTATAGATTCCCCCAAATTACGTACCAGAAAAGTGCATCTCATGTGGCAAAATAAATAAGCCCCTATAGGTCCTCATTAAAAAAAAGAAAAAAATTATAGCCTGTACAATGTGACATAGAAAATCTGATCTGGATGGCGCCTCCTTCCCTTCTATGCCCGGCCGTGCGCCCATACAGCAGGTTACCACCACATGTAGAGTATCCATGTACTCGGGAGAAATTGGGTAACAAACTTTGTGGAGCCTTTATTCATTTAATCCATTGTAAATGTTTAATTTTCCACCCAAAATGGGTGTATTGTGAAAAAATATTACAATTTGCAGACTGCACCTCCATTTTGTTTTAACCCCTATAAAACACGTAAAGCGTTAACAAACTTCTTAAAAGTGGTTTTTCATACGTTGAGGTGTGTAGTTTCCACAATGGGGTAATTTACGAGTCTCACTATTATTTAGGCCTCTCAGTGTCAATTAGAAGTTGAGCAGGTCCATCTAAATGCGGGTTTTGGTAATTTTACAAAAAATGTGAAAAATGATACCTAAATTCTGAGCCTCATAACATTCTAGTAAAATATGTGGAATGTTAAAAAACCATGCCAACATAAAGCAGACATTTGGGAAATGTAAGTTATGAATTTATTTGGGAGCTATGACTATCTGCATCAAAAGTAGAGAATTTAGAACGTTGAAAATAAAGAATTTTTCCAAATTTTTTCCAAATTTTGTTTTTTTTCATAACTAAACACAAAAGATATCATCCAAATTTTTAAACTAATTTGAAGTACAATGTGTCACGAGAAAACAATCTAAAAATCCCCTGGATATCTCATAGCGTTCCAAAGCTATAACCACTTATAGTGACACAGGTCAGATTTGAAGAATGGGGCCGCGTCCAAAATAGGCTGTGTCCCCTAGGGGTTAAGGCTGCCTCTGCAATCGTGTTGAGACTTATAGCACCACTAGGGGAATCTGGATAATATGTTTTCCTGGAAAACATTTCCTCTTTGCAAGGCAGCCCTCTTAAAGGGGTATTCCCACGAAGAAAAGTTTCTTAAATATAATCAGGATAACAAAATAACACATTCTCTAATTCACTGTTATTAACAAAAATACAGCATTTCACAGATATAATTACAACCTGCGTCTATTAGTCCTAGTGAACATGATTTCAGTTGGCCCTGGTTTCTGAACTGACGTTGCATGTGCTGAGATATTCTCTCTTTTGCATTCCAAGAAGACCTCACAGATACTGGCTTCCTGCCGGCAAACAGATCACATAATGAGTAGAGAAAATCTGCAAGTTACAGGCAGATAAGTTCTTTATCCAGATCCACATCAGATCTGATAGTGTGACAGAGCAGAGATTAGCAGAGCTGACCATGTAATATGCATCTCATGGATCTCATCATCTCATCCTTCTTTTTCTATGTGTCAGATACTAGCACAATATTCAGAAAGAAAATGAAAGTGTATATAAACCCTGTATACTAATAATGTAAGCACATTGTCAGCACATAGGGATTATAATGTGTCTGCTTAGAGAGTCCCCACCCACACTGTCTTACACTTATAGGAGCTAAAACAGCAATAAAACTGAGGGGTTAAAAATTATCTTTATTGTGTAAATATCACTAGGGGATTGAAATTTAGAATTTTCTTTCATGGGAAAATCATGAATCAAGCATGACTTTCAGGAAGCATAATGACATGATTCCATAAGGAACAGATTCCCAACTGTATAGAGCACAAAGTAGCTAAGAAAGCAATGTTTCCTTATGTGTCCCTGGATAACATATTTGCACATTTCCCTGTTTGACTTCACATGAGCATGGATCATGACTTTCTGTCCACTGGCAGTAAACAATGAAGCTTCCAATAAACTGACAACAATCACAGATCTTGAAACCCACAAGGAATTGATACAGAAAGTATATTAGAAAATTGTATAACTTTTCATTACACCAATAATATCAATTAATTACTGAAAGTGGACAACTCATTTTCAGGAATTGGATCTTTACTCTAGTTGCAGCATTTAAAAATATGTATTTAACTTCCTGTCAGTGGCGTAACAATAGCCGTAGCAGCCGTAGAGCTTGCTAAGGGGCCCGGGCGGCACAGGGGCCCGGGATGAACAGCCAAGACAAAACTTATAAATGCTTACTGGGACGATGGGACCGCCCTTGGACAATAATATGGGCCCCTGTGCCGTCCCTCTGTCCGCCCACCTCATCTGTGTGCCGACCGACTTGGCCTCTTCATTTGTGGCCACTCAGCCCGCCCACTTCTTTCAGCGTGACCGCCCCGACGGCTCCAGCAGCGGCCGCATGGCATGGACACTAATTCCGCGGCTTAGTGTCTTCACGGTCCCCCGGCCGGTCCACTGCTTCTGCAGCCGCAGGGCCCACTCCATCTGCGCTCGGTTGACTGACCGGCTTACCGCGTCCGCGGTAGCGCAGCCGGCCTTCTTCCGCAGCTTCCCGAAGACACAGCCTCCCACTGCACAGCAGCCGGTCTACAGGAAAAGTAAGTAAGTCCCTATATATATGAATGGATTGATGTATGTATGCTGTATGTGCTGTATGTATATACTGTATGTATGTATGTATATGTGCTGTATTTATGTGCATGTGCTGTATGTATATGCTATGTGTATGTGCTGTGTGTATGTGCTGTATGTATATGTGTATGCTGAATGTATGTGCTGTATGTATGTGTGTATGTGTTGTATGCATGTGTGTATGTGCTGTATGTGTGTATGTGCTGTACAGTATATACTGTATGTGTGTGTGTATATGCTGTATGTATGTGTGTATATGCTGTATGTGTGTGTACAGTATATACTGTATGTATGTGTGTATAGTCTGTATATACAGTATTTATTTGTGTATATATTGCATGTATACGCAGTATGTGTGTATGTGTATACTGTGTGTATGTGTATAAACTGTATGTACACACATGCATATAAATATTTATATCTATATGGTGTATGTGTGTATCTGCTGTATATACTGTATATATGTGTGTATATGCTGTATGTGTATGCATTGTGTGTATACACTATATATATATTTATATGTTGTAGATGCTGTATGTATATGCATTGTGTGTATACACTATATATATACTGTATATATGTGTGCATATGCTGCATATAGATTCAGTATGTGTATATGGCGTTTTTATACTACATGTATGTGTATACACAGTGGGTGTATACCATATGTAAAAGAATGTGTTTATGTGTGTATGTATGCTTAATGTATGTATATATGAAACTTTGATGTATATATACTGTATGTATATACAGTTTGAGTTTGTATATACTGTATATGTTAGTGTATAAATAAATATATGAGTACATAAACTTGTGCATATGAGTGTATACGTATGTATCTGTGTACGAGTATATAAAAGTTAGTGTAGAATGTTATGTGTATGTATTTAAGTGTATCAATGTGTGTGATTGTAAAAATGTGTCGGTATGCATGAATATTTTTTTAGCGGGAGGGGGGGCCCTGCCTCTCCTAGTTACGCCACTGCTGCCTGTATCTCTTGTTCTGCAGAACTGAAAAATGAGAATCTTATCTCTTGAGTGGTTCTAGTTGCTATAGAGTCCAATATAGAGATAATTCTCGATTCTAGAAAGATGAAACAACCTGGGAAGGATCGGGGTCTAAGGGGGTCTGTGACCTTTAAACCCTATGCCTCCAGGGATAGCAGAAAAGAGAAAACAAAGACAGGGGGCGCTCTCCTCGTGAAGTACTGCATAAGATATATTCATATAAAGACAGTACAAGTGGGTTCTCACCTGGTAGCACAATTAAACGTGCATGTAATAAGATTCCTGGAGGCAGGTCTTCAGTGGTTCTACCTTCCTCGGTACAGGGATAAACCCATAGGTAGTGTGAAATAGTGAAAAGACGCTGACCTCCTCGTCGGAGTGGATCGAAGCTGCGCTGGAACGGAATCAACTTCACCAGAGGATTGTAAGGGTTAAACATATCCTAAAAAAAAAACCTTAAAGGATTTGTTTAACCCTTACAGTCCTCCAGTGAAGTTGATTCCACTCCAGTGCAGCTTCCATCCACTCCAACGAGGAGGTCAGCGTCTTTTCTCTAGATTCTAGAAAGGACACTTCATACCCTTCCCGAGGGAGCCTGGTACATTAGCGGGGGACAATATGGTGAAGTGTATTTTTAAATATATTAGACATAAGATGAATATCCTATAATCACAGCGAGACTATTACATATCTTCATCAAGCTGTAAACATGTTGTATGTGCCAACAAAAATGTTATTGTCATGTCATTATCACTAATGTTTATAGAGGCTTTATATAATGTAACGGAGCAGTTATCACATGATGGATAGATCTTTATTATCTCACTAAAGAAATAATATTATTGGAACTATGTCATCCAGCATTAATCCCCGGCCTGATGTAAATGACATTATAGTGACAGGCGCAGCGGAAGAGGGCATGACCGCTGCCCAGAGCACAGAGCACCGATGACTCAGACTCGGAGCTGTATCTTCTGGTTCCTTCTATTTCCCTGGGGACAGCGTCAGAGAGGCTGAGTTTAAGGTCACTGGTAGAATTACAGATTCAGATACAGCCAGCCCAAAACGTGACTCATCTGTATGCTGTTTTGTTTTTTGCCAATTCTAAGGACTTTTGCCCCCACTATCACTCATTTCAGACTCTGATTGGGGTAAACCATTAATTTTAACAAAGACTGCATTCTATTTTTTTGCATATACAGTGGCTGACTATATAACTATAACTGTATACAATGTCGGACTGGCCCACCAGAATACCAGAGGATCCTCCAATGGGCCCAGGCTGTAACCTAATACTGGAGCTCAGAGATACAGAGGAAGACAGCCTAATTTGGATGCTAGAAAGGTCAATTTCCTTGGAGAAATGAAGGGTCAACCCCAGGAAAATTGTATCTGATGGGCCTAAGGAACAACCTGTGCTATGTGATCATAAGATGTTACACTTCCATTATGTGCTGAAATCTGCCTCCTTCCCTCCGTTGAGCCGATACCTGCCCTGCCTCCTATATCTCCCACGCCTCTCCTTCCTCCAGGGCTCTCGTTTGAAATCTTGCACACCCCTCTGACTGGTCTGTGACCCCTATAAGGTATATTTGTGGGTTTACCAGCCATGCCGTTGGTAATAGGTTCCCTTTAAACAGGAAATGGGGGTCCAGTTAGCTCAGAGGATGAGGGTCCACCAGTGGATTCACCTATTCTTCTGTGGGCTAGTAGATGTATGTATTATCCACCTTTTTCTAAAGTCTTCAGAGGGAATAAGATCTCATGGTCTGTCTGCAAAAACCACACAACAATAGCTGCATAATGAAAATCAACACAATCTGTTAGAGAACCGCTGGTACACACAGAAGGTAGTCAAATGCTTCATCCAACTTTACTTGGATGTGTAAGAGATCCTTGCACTGTTGTAGCATAACTTCCTCAAGGCCGTCACAGGTAGTCCGTACAGTCACTATTGGGAAAGATGAGACTCATTCAAGCAAAAGATCTGCAGTCACGAGATACAGTAAGACCAATACACACTAGAAAGATGGGCCCTATTTTAACCTTTCACTAAAGTGTCCCCTCTCTGTAGACTGCGGATTGTTACCATTGTACCAGTTATGTGAATATATGTATTTATTATATTTATCTCTCCAAATACTACAACTAACTTACACATGATGTGATCTTCTTCCTCAAAAGGATACCGGAAATCTAACTCTGGAAAATGAAATTCTGCTGAAGTAATGATCTGTGTGATGCAGTCTCCGGGACCTCAATGACTGAGCACCATCTGGTGGCAAAAAGTATTAAACCAACTTCTTTAGGGTGGATTTTATTCTTTTCTCTTTTTTTCAACTTATTTTGGGACTTTTTTGTCACTTTTTCACCCGCTCCAGCCAAGTTCACCGTGACCCAGTCCAGTGTTGCTGATGCTTAAAAAAAGTGCAAACAAAAATCGAAAACATATTTGGATGTGTTGCTGTCAGGCTCAGAGGTAGTGGATCCTCTGAACCACTGCGGACGATGACACAAGCCACAAGTGGCACCAGGTTTTTACCAGAGGCCGCCGCAAAGCGGGTTGGATTTGCTGCAGCATGGTACCACCAGGTCGTTCCACGGGCGTAGCAACAGGTCAGGGCAGGCGGCAAAGGAGCGACGTCAGAAAAGGAACCGGGGTCACAACGGGAATTCTCAAAAACAGCACAAGGCAGCAATACAGCTTTCTCTAGGGCTCAAGGCACAAAGATTCGGCAAGGGAGGTGCTGGATTTATAAAGGTGGAGGTATTCCCTTTAAATTTCCTGAAGCGTGTGTGCGCCCTAGGAGACGGGTACGCACGCGCACGGACCTCGGCCGTGGATCTGGAATGGGGAGACGATAGTTGCGCTGGCACTGCGATATGGGTCGCAGGACCACCCGTGACAGTTGCTCAAACAATTTGCAACTTTTGTGCGACTATTAAAAAAAAAAAGCCACACAAAAACTCCAGATAAAGCAAAAGGCCAACTCCTCAACCCCCAGGGGAATCTGTTCTCAGCAATTGGCCCAATGAACCACTACCAGAATAGCAAGGGCAGGCATACAGTATGCAGGACCTTTGTGTACAGGTCTTGTCTTCACTCTCACGGTGGTCCTCCTTCCTTCTCTCCCTACACTTTCCATAGACTTTTAAACAAAGATGTTTAAACATGAAAGCTGAGCTCTGAATGGAACAATAGAAGAGTTTTACCTAGGAGATTTCTGATACTTCATCTCTAACGAGTATGTTGGAAAGCTTTGTCTATTGTGTTAGTAACAGTAGGACTGTGAATAATAAATGTATATTCCAGGACTGATGTGCACTGATGTGCTTCAAAGTTCAGAGAAAAAAAAAGAGGGAAGGGCTCTTTGCATCTAAATGTAAAGAGCTAGGAGCACAGCAGTGTGAGGACACACCACTAGTGTACTAAGAAGCCGCAATCCTGGAATATTCCTTTCTCACAGTCCTGCTATGAAGAATAAATATATGACTGAACAGCTCTCTTAGATTAATACCTGGGACTTTCAGCTATTTACATGGTCAAATGTCATCAATGTAGTACATCAAGATTTGTCCATCGTATGATGGATCCATCCCCTTAGGCTTTTGGTTTTCCTGTACCTGTCATGAAACTGAAGTAAACTAAATTTGCTTTCAATAGCATCAGACAAACTAAGATGGTCATTACAATAGAAATACTCTGTTCCTAAGTGACTGTTCATAAATAACCCCACAGGTAGTGAAGGCAGAAAGGGGGTAGGTAGCATAGGTTAATAGCCAAGTGTCAAATACAAAGTTCTATACTTTATCCTCTGGTAGGTCTTGACAAGCAATGTGCTACCTGAAGACACTAAGCAGCTTAATTTTCAAAATTTCTATAATTTCTCCTGCTTATCTTACCAAAACCTTTTTTTTGTACTACTAACGGTGTCTGGTAATAGGTACACAAGAATAATATAGAAAACTACAATTCCATAAGAGACAAGTAATGTTTACAAGTATATATCTACAGTGACACCACTTTGAGGTAATTTAAAGGGGTGGTATGCTCATAGGGGGCAGCTCCATATAGCATAATAGGGGAAAAAAATCGGACATTGAAAAAAGAAGTCTTTTAGGCAGAGGGGGGTCTTCTCTCTTCTAAAGCGGTTTCACTTTAAATGCTATATACAGTGTATAATCATGTCATGAAATATAGCAATCTTCAGAAAGATAGCAAGGTGTTTGAACAAGGGCGGTAAATTATATAACATCCCTTTATGGGGTGCAGCATATTACGAGTGCGGTTCCATAAGTACCCGTATTTGGCGACAGAGGGCGTTCCTGAGGGAAGTTGGTGTTATCATTGTGTGCTGCCATCTATCAAACAATGGCAATACATATTGCAGACTGATTGATAGGTTAGTTTGGATTTGGCAGCCATTTGAGTAAGATGTGTTTTGTGATTTTTGCTGAGATGGAAAAAGAGCAGTATCGTTTGGTAATTTGCTTTTTTGTTTTTGGATGGGAAAAAATGTGAGGAGATAAAAGCAAAGTTGAATGCTGTTTATGGGGACACTTCGCCATCTATGACCACAGTTAGATATTGGTTCAACGAATCTAAACGTGGGCTAACATCTGTTTTTTATGAGCACTGACCAGGACGTCAGGCAGACCGAGGAAATCATTCAAAAAGTCCACGACATGATACCCGCTGATCGACGAACAAAAGTGCGTTGAGTAGCAGAGACTGCAGGTGTTACCGCAACGGTAATTAATATTGAAATAATGAAAAAATTGTCGGCCCAATGGGTGCTCACGGGGAACAACAAGCGGATGCGGCTGTTAACTTTGAAGCAGTGTTTCGAGCAATTTAAGCGAGATCCGAAGGAGTTTTTGCGTCTAGTTTTCACTGTTGATGAAACCTGGATTTATCATTTCACACCAGAAACTAAGCAACAATCAAAATAATAGATTTCTCCTGGTGAATCGGCTCCAAAGAAGGCGAAGACGATCCCATCGGCCGGAAAGGTCATGGCGATGATTTTTTGGGATGCGAACGGCGTTATCCTCATGGATTTTTTAGAAAAAGGAAGAACGATCACTGGAAAATACTACAGTGAGTTATTGGACCGCTTCGACAAAAAATTGGAGACGCGTCCCCATTTGGCGAAAAAGAAGGTGCTGTTTCACCACGATAACGCACCAGCACATCATCCAGAGTTTTCACCGCCAAACTGCATGAATTGCGTTATGAATTGCTGCCCTACCCCCTGTATTCACCTGATCTGGCTCCCTGCAACTTTTTCTTGTTCCCTCACATGAAGAAATGGCTTGCGGAAATTTTTTTAGCTCAAATGAGATAGTCATCGCCAATACAGAGGTGTATTTTGGAGAGTTCGACAAATCCTATTTTTCGGAGGGGTTAAAAAAATGGCAGGAACGTTGGGAGTCTGTGTGTCTTTCTAAGGGGGACTATGTTGAAAAAAAAATGTTGGGGGGGAAAAAATGGTGTCTTCATTTCTAACACGGGTACTTATTGAACCGCCCTCGTATTTCCTAGAAAACAGAGCCATCCACAGTGTCCAGAGAAGTCTAGTGCCGAGGATAGCCATTATAAGGATGTGGAATTTCTCGGCACAATTGGATATACTGTATTCAGGGAGATTGCATAAGATTCGGAATCTGGAACTCTCAGCGCTGTGTGATCCTGAGTTCTGCAGCTTAGGTTTGTCTGACACATCAGACTTTCAGGAGGATGGAATTTCATTTTGCTGCATAAATGATGTTGCATGTGTTACTTTAATCCAGTTTTTATTCCAGTGCTTCTGTATACGTGTTCAGTAAGTGACATCAATATCTCTATGCTGCAGAAAGCTGTGTGTGAAGCCTCATGGGACATTTTTCTTTATATAAATGATCGTTATAAAAAACTATGTAATTTTTCTATATTCCTGATATTCAATCACATGGCTTTGATACCTTTTTTGCAATCAATGGGGGGACCCACAGGAATCGCAGAGCTCACGACCTCCCAGGACCTCCCAGACCCTCCGTAGTGATCAGTGCTGTGTTCATCTTCAAGGCGACCAAGTTACCTGGACACGTGTTTTTGCTGCCTACGTCCTTTGAGCGACCCAGGCGCCGTCCTTGTTGATTAGGCAATGGTGATTGGGTCACAGAGAGGAGGAACAGGACTCTTTCATGCCAAGCAGAGATATGATAACTCTATCTTGGGCACTCCCGATGTAGGTGTAGAGATCCCTGGCCAGATGGAAAATGGGGGCCCTTGGTGTTAGCAGCTTTAGACAAGGGATGTCAACCATAAATCCATATATACTGAGAGGGCATATGCAGTGCTGGGTCTGTCTATATACTGAGAGGGCATGTGCATTGCTGGGGCTATCTGTATACTGAGAGGGCATGTGCAGTGCTGGGGCTATCTATATACTGAGAGGGCATGTACAATGCTGGGGCTATCTATATACTGAGAGGCCATGTACAGTGCTCGGGTTATCTATATACTGAGAGGGCATGTGCAGTGATGGGGCTATCTATATAATAAGAGGACATGTGCAGTACTGGGTCTATCTATATGCTGAGAGGGCATGTGCAGTGATGGGGCTATCTATATACTGAGAGGGCATGTGCAGTGCCTGAGCTATCTATATACTAAGAGGACATGTGCAGTGCTGGGTCTATCTATATACTGAGAGGGCATGTGCAGTGATGGGGCTATCTGTATACTGAGGGGCATCTGCAGTGCTGGGGCTATCTATATACTGAGAGGGCATGTGCAGTGCCGGAGCTATCTATATACTAAGAGAACATGTGCAGGGCTGGAGCTATCTATATACTGAGAGGCCATGTACAGTGCTGGGGCTATCTATATACTGAGAGGACATGTGCAGTGCTGGGTCTATCTTTATACTGAGGGGGCATGTATATTGCTGGGGCTATCTATATACTGAGAGGGCATGTACAGTGCTGGGGATATCTATATACTGAGCGGGCATGTGCAGTGCTGGGGCTATCTGTATACTGAGGGGACATGTACAGTGCTGGGGCTATCTATATGCTGAGAGGGCATGTGCAATGCTGGGGCTATCTGTATACTGAGGGGACATGTACAGTGCTGGGGCTATCTATATGCTGAGGTGGCATGTGCAGTGCTTGAGCTATCTATATGCTGAGAGGGCATGTGCAGTGCTGGGGCTATCTATATGCTGAGAGGGCATGTGCAGTGCTGGGGCTATCTATATACTGAGGGGGCATGTGCAGTGCTGGGGCTATCTATTTGCTGAGAGGGCATGTACAGTGCTGGGGCTATCTATATACTGAGGTGGCATGTGCAGTGCTTGAGCTATCTATATGCTAAGGGCCACGTGCAGGGGTATCTAAATACAGGGTATGGGAAAGTCAGGTGTGTTCATCTCTGTATGTAATGGGAAACTGGTGTTCGGGGAAGGGCCCGAAATATATCCAGTTAAGGACCTCAACATTCCTAGTGGTGGCCCTGACTACATGTTGGCTGTAAATAGCAAACCATAAAAAATAGAGTAGACTAGTGCAGGGCCCACAAGGACCATTATGCGCCAATGTTTTACTCTCCATTGAGAAAAACATTTGCTCAGTTTAACAATGTCTGAGAAATATCTGTACAAAGTGTGTGGGCAGCCTGACAATAATACATGTTCTGATGACTCGGCTCTATCGCTCTCCAGGTAATACGTCTATATTCTGGATTGTGATCTCCATTCCCCTGATATGATTTCTTTGTAGAATAAACCTCATATATTTGTGTTGATACCAGGAATCATCAATGCTGGATGCAGAGAGAACATCATTATGTTTTCAGTAAAGAGACAAGAATTTCAACATTTAAGCAACAAACAGCATTTTCTGTCAAGCATATTAAGTAGTAAAATGACATCCTATGCATATCCAATAAGAAACAGCAAAAGACAAGACTTCTGCCAAAGAAATACGGATTCTACTGCACAAGATAGTAAAAGATCATTTTATCACGTCTATACCCATTGTCAGCCCGAGGCCAAACAGCTACAGAAAATATGTAAATGTATAGTATAGTATACATTTTCTAGTATTTTAGGTTATGCTATAAATGGAGATTACCACTATCCTTTATAAAGGGGGTGGACCTGTTTACCTCACTGTTCAGAGAGCTGCTGCCAGTGATGCCCCCCTTTATTCTAAGGGTTAGTTGGGGTTCCAGATGTTCCATAGTATGAAACAGAAAAAGAATTAAAGGGGTTGGACACTTGCCAATAAACCTCTTCTATAAGACAGGCCTCTGCATGTGTATGTACCTGTACCTTTGCCTACTTTGAGAGCTTCAGTATTTCCCTGTTCTCATCATGCTGCCCTCTGCATATATACACAACTTCCTCTTCCTCATTCCTTCAGTCCGTCCTCATGGCATCACCCACTGTGCATCTTTCTCTCACTGACAGACAAATGGGAGATGGGAGGGGGGGGGGCAGGATGAGTCACAATCTCCTGCTGCAGCCCCTCCTATTCATCATTCCTTAGACATGTAAACAAAGGCACATTTATGTAAGAGTTGGACATTGATCACTGACTGCCAATGTTTGAAGAATGAGTGGCTAATGCCACCCTCAAAGAACCAGTCATCCATAAAACAGTATCAGCAATTTTCCTGGCTGTATAATATACCATATGCTGGTTGATAACTCCTGGATTTCTTTACTCCCTACTGTGTCTGATCATTGCTTTCACACCTTTTGACAACTCCTCACTCCTTCACACACCTACTGACCTCTGTGTACAACTACCTGGGGTGCCACAAGAAATTTTTGGTTCCCAGTCTTCAAATAATCTCTACTACATGAAAACAGTAATATAACAAAACTTGTTGCATAGAAGCGATAACATAACTAAACTATTACATGGTGATAGCGCCAAACAAGTCACAGTGTCCCCACAGTAGCCAATATAGTTACAGTGCAGCCACAGTAACCAATACAGTCAAATGACCCCCACAACAGCCAATATAGTCATTAGAATTACATTATAGTAAATATAGTACTGATACCCCCCACAGTAGCCAATAGAGTCCCAGGGGCCCACACAGTAGCCAGTATAGTAGTGGGGCCCCTGAATTAGCCAATATAGTCACTAGGACCTCATTGTAGCAAATATGTTAACCATACCCTCAACATAAGCCAACATAGTCACAGCAGCCCCTACAGTATCCAATATAGTAATGGTGCCTCTGGAGTACCCAATGCCCCACTGTAGCAAATATGGTAATAAAGCCCCATCCTTAGTAGCTGATATAGTCACAAGAACCCCCACAGTAGCAATATATTGTATAAAGAGGAACGGACTGATCGTTCAGATCGCCAAAGTATAGAGAAAACAATTTACAGGCAGTCCCCAGGTTACATCCAAGATAGGTTTTTCTTAAGTTGCATTTGTATGTAAGTCGGGACTGTATACTTTACAATTGTAGATCCAGACAAAATTTTTTTTTTGCCCCAGTGACAATTAGAGTTTAAAATTTTTTTGCTGTAATGGGACCAAGGATTATCAATAAAACTTCATTATAGATACCTTACAGCTGATTATTGCAGTCTGGGGCTATAGTAACATCCAGAGAGCTTCACCAGAGGTCACAGTGGGCAGAGAAGTCCGTCTGTAACTAAGGGTCATCTGTAAGTCGGGTGTCCTTAAGTAGGGGACCGCCTGTATTGTCATACTCATTGTCATACAATATTGCACATATGATCATAAAAGACAGGGCTGAGTTCTCTTCCATATGTTCCTATGTCCCAAACTTTATGGAGAATCACATGATCCAGGTTTGAACTGAAAACCACAGGAAATTATCTAAAGTATCAGTTGTGCTAAACTTTTTTTCCTGATGCCAAGTAAAAAAAAGGCACCTACTTAGAAACTTGGCAAGAAAGTTTGGATATCAACAAAAATGTGTCACTTGTGACTTTCTCCAACTTAGTTTAGTCCCAAATACTTTGGCGTGTACTGTGTGTGATTAAACTGTTTCCAGACTTTAGATGACACCTCGCTACCTCAGTGCCTCTAAACTCTCCCTTCTCTGCCTTAATTGTAGTTTATTTGTCCGCTGTTCTTCAATCAGAACCTTTAGTTTTGTTTTAAACCTGATGCTTCATACACCTTGTACCTTTTACCTCTTGCTCGGAGAAGTATTTTGACCCCAGATTAATCTGTTATCTCACCACATTGGATTGGTATGTGATAAAAGGGCCAATGGATTAAGATTGGTGGTTTTAACCTCTTTACAAATCTGACCTTTGTGCAAAAAAATCAATGTCTACAAAAATAATGCATAATTATGCATTTTGAATATGTATTACATAAGATATTCTTCTCTTAACACTAAATTATTGCTCACATTTAGAGCAGTTGTGCCAAGTTCAGCTTTCTTGTTGTTCCTGTGAAAGAAAATGCTTTCCTTGGAAGCATTACTTCTCAGCCATAAATCTTGTTAAAAAGCATAAATCTTGATAAGCCTATGAAATAAAATTTTTATTCCTAAAACGGTAGAAGAACGTGGTCACTGGCACTTCTAGTCCAACAAACCCAAGTAAGAGGTCATTTCCCTTAAAGAATGCGTATGGAGGTTCATGCACACAGCAGTATTGATTTGTGTTGATATATTGAGGCTTATTTACTAAGGGTCCCGCAGCTGCATTTCCGTTGGGTTTTCTGCCGTTTTTGGGGATTGCGCCGCTGGGACAGGTATTTAGAAGGGGATTGTTTCGCACACAATTGGATTGTGTCGCAATCGCCCCAGCTGTCGTGGGCAGGCCGTCGGACAATCCGACGGATTCGGACAAACCGCGGGATTTAACGTAAAAATTGTGTCACAATCCAAGCACTTACATACACCAGGGGGAAGATGGTGAACTCGGGCGGACCTGATCGGGGAGGCGACACATGCAGGAAATCGGGCGCACGATGATCGAGCACTAAAATGCTCGAGTGCTCGTTACTCGAGTAGAACTTTTTCCGATGCTCAAGTGCTCGTATCGAATAACGGACAACAATGAAGTCAGTGGGAGACTCGAGCATTTTTCAAGGGGACCAAGGGGACCAATAAAATGTGTCATTTTATTGAGAAATAAGGAAGTCAGTCCTGTTTCTTCGTTTTTTATTCAATGGAATATTCGTGGAACTTCAAAAAGTAGAATGACCCATGTTAAACATCTGCAATGTGTTCTTCACACAATATTGTTCTTCACATACTATTGTGAAGAACACCTTTCTGCACTCATGTCTTCGGATAAGTTAGCAGATGTATGGAAACATCTACAATGTGTTCTTCACTGTGTTCTTTCAATGGGGGTCATTTACTAAGGGCCCGATTTGCGTTTTACTGGCGGGTTACACCGCTTCGCGCCAGTTTTCCCTGGATTTTGGCGCAAGCGATCGGATTGTGGCGCATCGGCGCCGGCATGCACGCGACAGAAATGGGGGGGCGTGGCCGAACGAAAACCCGACGGATTCGGAGAAACCGCCGCATTTTTTTTAAAAAAAGTGTCGCGGGACACGCGCTTACCTTCACCAAGTATAGAATTGTGCACTCCGGCGAACCTCGGTGGACTTCAGCGCAGCAGCTACACCTGGTGGACGTCGGAGGAACTGCCTTAGTGAATCGCCGGAAGACCCAAATCCACTGCAAAGAACGCGCCGCTGGATCGCGAATGGACCGGGTAAGTAAATCTGCCCCAATGTGTTCTTCACTTAAATGATACTTAATAATCCTTAAATGATCCTGTGTTCACTGTGTTCTTCACTGTTCTTCACTGTGTTTCCTTAAGTGAAAGCTCGTTCTCAAGCAGGCGAAATACTCGAACGAGCATCAAGCTCGGACGAGTATGCTCACTCATCTCTAATTCTAAACTAGCTTCCAGTTAAACATTGGTATATGTTTATAATTTCCAATAATCATGTATTTCAAAAGGCATATAAAGGGACAAGAGCAACAAAATTCAATCTGATGAAGTCAATAAAAAATTTTCATTGATCCCTTGATTTGAGGAAAGGTATTTTATGGACCTGGTGTACCAAATCACTCTATATGAGCTCTGAAAAGAAGTTTGTGACCTATGGTCATTGAATGTTGTTGCTCACTTTCCTTCCCTTTAGCCGTTGCACTGAACCGCTGTGTTTGAACCAGGATACATCTATATAAACTAGGAGGAGCCAGCACCAAGTACTCCAGATGTGTGCCCAATATGCTTTGCATGACTCACATTTAAAATTAACCAGAAGAGGTAGGGAATCAAGTTAGTATTTAGCCAGGTTAAACTCAGGAGGTTAGCAAAGAAACTGCTGGATGTAGTTAACAAAAATAATAGGGAAAGTTGTTCTACATCCCAAGAAATATTGATTTTTACAGTTGTGCTTTAAGGGAAAATATCTCACAAAAACTCTTTAAAACAGTAATTACCAGTCTATCAAACTATGGAGCTCGGAGGTGGATTTAGACTGCCATGGGCCCTGGGCTGTGTGAAGATTATAACCCTACAAGTCTGGAATCACTTCCTACATAGGATACTAGAATCAAGCTTCTTGGGGAATGGAGGATGTGTCCCTTCTGCCTGCTTTCACTTTGTGGTTTCAGGACCTTTAAAGGTCTTGAGATGGCTTTGATGTACATGTGTATTGAGAGCAAGAACAGATGTATGAGGATTTAATGGGTGAAGGACCTTCTCAGAACTTCTCAGTTGGGTGGATTGGGCGGCCATGGGACACCTAGAAGGCTTGGGCCCTGGGCTACCGCCCAAATCGCCTATATTATAATCCAGTACTTATTTATTATGCATTGCATGCCAGAAACCGACTTGCAAGACTTTCAGAAAGTCACAACATAAATGTAAACTTAGCCTAATACTGCTGTGTACATGAACCTCAATTGTGGCTTTGTAGGACTAGAAGTGCCAGCGACCTTGTCTGACTTGCTGGTTTTAGTGCAGAGTTGAACCAGAGGTTCATGCACATCTCCTCACTGCTACCACATAGGTATCTTCTAAACTTTAAAATATAAGAATTTTATTTCTTAAAATAAATCAAGATTTATTTTCTTGGCTGAGAAGTAATGCTTCTACAGAAAGCATCTGGCGAAGGACGAAGACCATTTATTCCTTTAACTTTTTCACAGGAACAACAAGAAAGCTGAACTTGGCACAACTGCTCTAAATATGAGCAATAATTTAGTGTTAAGAGAAGAATATCTTGTGTCATACATATTCAAAATGCATGAGTACTAATTTAAGCATAAAATTGTGAAATTGATGCCATCCCTAAGCTGGCCACGTCATAAAGAGTTACCTCACCCATTTAGTTGATACATAAGTTTCCAAAGTAATACCCAGATGACTCCACATAGCACCATGTAGCAGCCATGGATTGCTTAATAAATGGCACAGATGCAGCCTCAAAGGACCAGTGCTAGACATTGGTGGCATATTACTAGTGTTTACAATCAGTAGGCTACCAATGGAGTTCACTTCGGCCCTCACTGACCCCTAAAACAGAGTGGCAAAGGCACAAACTATGTCCAACTATGTTGGGAAGCTCATCTCAAACTTTAGTAGCCATCAGTAAACAATGTAAAGGAAACCTGTCAGCAGAAATTGAACTAGTAAACCACTACTAGTACGTTGTCTAGCAGCTCAACACCTTCCAGGTCATGTATTTTTCATAGCCAAGCACGCTTCCATCATTTTGAAAATCAACTTTCACACAAAATGTAAAATAGTTATATAAAGTCAAGGAGGAGGAGTGTTAAACACTGAAGTCAAGCTCTCCCCACCTATGAAAGCCCACTTTGCTGTAATTTAGGCCCTGTGTCCAGAGACATTACTAACCAGCTTTCCAAAAGTCTGATGAATGATGTTAGTCAGAGTGTAGGAAACATTCTGAGGCAGGGAGAGCTTGACTTCAGTGCTGACCTCTCCACCTCCATGACTTTATAAAAGTAGTGTACATCTTCAAAGATGATTTTCTGCACTGTGCCATGGAAGAAATATGGAATATGGAAGGTATTAATCTCCTTTACAAAATACTGGTAGTGATTTATTGGGTCAATTTCTGCAGACAAGTTCCCTTTAAGACTTCATGCAAACCACTGACATGTTACACAAGACTTACCAATTGCCAAAACTACAGGGAAATGCAGTTAATATGGTTTAGGATTTACCAATTTAACTGTTGGGCAGAATGATAGGTGAAGGGTAAAAGCACTGAATGGTTTTATTCAAGTGATTCTCAGTGAGCTCATTTAGTAGGACTTATAGCAGTGGTGGCAAACCTATGGCACATGTGCACAGGTGGCACTAAGAGACCTTTCTGTGGGCTCCAAGGTGACCCCCCAGCACAGAGTTCAGGACTCAAGGCCTCCTCCTTCAGACCTGTGCCATGATCAGTGCTATTTTAAAGTGACACATCCTTGGCTATCTGGGACTAAGGAAGGAGTGAGAAGATGTGCACAGACCTGGATTATCATTAGAGTTTCTGCTCTGGGCCCTGCTATTCTTCCTGTTCAGGGGACCCTGGAGGGAAGCTACAATAATATTCTGAATTTCTTATTCTTTCTAATGTATTGGTGTCTTCAGGCCACTGATATGAGTGTAGGCTGTGTCAGAGCAGATAGTGATGTTACTTCTTAAATTGCTTTGTTGGCACTGCAATAATAATAAATAATAATAATTCTTTATTTATATAGCGCACACAGATTACGCAGCGCTGCACAAAGCATGTCAAATCGGTCCCTGTCCCCATGGGGCTCACAATCTAAACAACCTAACAGTATGTTTTTTTTTTGGAATGTGGGAGGAAACCGGAGTACCCGGAGGAAACCCACGCAAACACGGAGAGAACATACAAACTCTTTGCAGATGTTGACCTGGGTGGGATTTGAACCCAGGACACCAGTGCTGCAAGGCAGAAGTGCTACTCACTCAGCCACCATGCCGCCCTAATAAATAAGTAGGTTTTGGTTGTAGTTTGGATACTCGCTCTTAAATATTCGACATCACTGGCTTATAACCTTATCTTGGCTGTGAATTCCTACCAGTGAATTTTGGTTCCTACTTGTGATTGTGTTTACTGATTCTGAGAACTTCTCTATCCTTGACTGTTCCTTGGATACTGACCAAGAAAGAAAGCCCAGGGGCGCTCAATGTGTAGATTATCTTCCGGTAATCATAAGGTGACAGTAATGTGGATTGTTACACTCACCTTTTTGTGTTGTGCTAATGGCACAACTCATGTAAGCATTTCAAGGTATAGGACGTATCGCTGCCTCTGGGAGGATATTCTTTCTAGGTATAAATACCGGCTGAAGATTAACAGATGCTTTTTTTCCCCCTCTCGTGGTATCAGGAAAAAACGTGAAATTCTCCTATAGGTTCCCAAAGCAGGACCTGGCGCAGTACGTTATTTCCAAGGTTTATTGATAGTATAAAATCATATAAAACAAAACGCGTTTCGGACCCGGAACGGTACCAACTGACGAAGGATCCGTTCCGGGTCCGAAACGCGTAGCTATCTCATTGTGATCCTACTTTGTACCTAGACTGATCCCAGGATATGGATTTTATTCTACCTTACTCTCATGGTTTTGTCCCGGCTTGTTTATCATGGTGTTTGTCTTCCCTTTCCCTTATCTTATGTAGTGCAGAGTACGTTGCCCAGTTTGTTGCTGCTGTTTAGGCTTGTCATCAAGTTGTTAGAAACAGTTGGAGATACTAGTATCAAGGCTAATTATCCCCCAACTCACCTGACATACTAAATCTAAATGCACACAGCACATGCCGTTATATACTCTTGTGCCAATGACAATAATGCAGCGGCTACAATATGGACAGGAATGGACCTGCTCTATTTTTTGCAGCCATGGTAGTTGGCTTATGGATGGGGCCCCAGAACCCATGGTGTGAGCCCATACAAGTGAAGACACTCAGTAATAATTAAGTTCCATTACATTATAAATCTGGCACCCTATGGCTTCAGCGGTCAACTGATTGGTGGAGGTCCAGAGTGTCGTTCCATTGCTAATCTGATATTGATGTGTAGGACATATGTTGTCATATGATATCAAAACAGTTAGCAGATCCACATATGTGTTCCCGCATCTATTTAGGCCGATAGACAGGCCCAGCACGGAGTCTGTGATGATGGAATAGCAAGTTACAACTGTGCTAATTTGCCAATAATGCACTTCTATGGGATGTATATATTTAGGAGCTTGGCAATCTCTAGACCAATCCATGCATCTGATGAAGATAAAGTCTAAACAAGTTATAATCCAAGAAAATCCAAAATGCTCTTCGCCTCTTAGCGTAGCCGTAATGCCTCCACCTCCCTGCACATGAGCACAGTGAGACCCCTTCTGTTCCTCTTGAGCTCTAATTACAGCCCCCAGGTAAAAGAAGCGAGACACATCATTACCATCCTGACAAGTCTGAGCCATATTTCATCTTACATAGAACATCCGTTTTTTTTTTTAGCAGTGGCTTTAAATTTTCCATCCGAAAAATACAGAAATAAGGCTTTGATTTTCCAAATAACAGGCTACTATTTCACCAAGGACACGGCGGGGAGTGAAGTGGCCACCACTGCCTGAGATTTAGGGATCTCATTATGAATAAGTCAGCGGTAGTAAATAGTGGCTTTCATTACAACAGATGCTTTACATTCCAGGCACCGCTGTATATAGGAGGAGAGCCCCAACTTCATGTGCTACTCCGACCGAACACATCACATAAACAGCGCACATAACACTTATATAGGTGCTAAACCTCTGTGGTTACATATTCTAAAAAATGTATACTTGGGGACACAGATCAATATTACGTATTGGGTAACACTTGAGAAATAAGATGCACAGTCACCCTGGTATATAAAATAGGGTCAGCATTGTAAATCATTAATAACCATACTCTCTGTCTTTTGATGTTAGCGTTACTGATTTGTTTGAGGATCGGTGACTATAGTAATGGGGTGTAAAAATAACCACCTTTATATCAGTTTTGCAGCATTATACCCGTAATAAATTTCTCCCAATGATCTCAAAAGAGCAGGAGGCTTTAAAGGGAACCTACCACCACGAGTCTTCCTATAAAGGTAGAACGGGTGGTAGGTGTATGTATGGGACATGAGGATAGCCCTTTTTAGAGCTAATCCTCACGTCCCCGCTATCTTTTTAAAATCTTTAATACCCTAATATATAAATTTTCAAAAGCGGCTACTTGGGCGTGGAGTAGGCGGACATGAGGCTACACGTTGTGGCTACTCCATGCCCCAGTAGCCTCTTTTCTCCTCCTACCCTGACATCTTCGGCGCGCCCTCGTCCAAGAAGCCGGAGTTCTCCACATGCGCAGTAGCTCTGGCTTCGGAGCAGTGGCCACGCAGCCGCGGGCCGGCCGTCCTGCACAAAACGCCGGCTTCTCGGACAAGGGCGTGCAGGTACGAGGAGGTCAACTATCCAGGTCACCTCTTCCTCTCAGCTCATCTCAGATGATCCTGAACTTATTAGATTTGGGTAAAAGGGGTGTTTGCCAAAAGTTATGCAAATGCGCCAAAATTTCACTGCATTTTTCTGACTTTAATCAGATAAGATGTGCAAAATTAGACCAGACAGTCTTTATATTTGACTTTGAAATGAGTAAAAAATAGATCACAGGGGTGAACTAAGTTCATAATTTTCAAAAATGATAAAGTGTAACATAAGCCGCAGGTGGAATCAGCAGCCACCAGAGATAGTACAGTACATGCCTGTAACGGAGCTGCTCCTGACTGCGCACGTTCTGATCTGGTCTGGGATATGTTACCCTTAGGGTTTACACTAGGAAGTACCCTGTGATATTATTTCTCCTCTATCAGTCCTCTACAAATGATATCGCTGGAATGTGACTTCAAAGTTTTAATTGCTGCATATAATGTAATTCTATTCACAGGTATAGCTAAGGGTTCAGCATAGGGGGGACAAAACCCACTAAATGGGCCCCCAACACAGGTTTACCAATATCACCATATATGGTAGATACTGGCTCACTGAATATTATTAATCAGTACATAACAATGTAATGGCTTACAGGAGACATCTCTGTGTTCATCCACATTTTCTGTTTCCTCTATCTGACCAGGCCGCCATGACCACTTCTTCCAGCTGCATTTGGATTTATGTTTCCAGCTAGATATAATTGGTGAAGTATTTGGATCCACCTCACAAAAAGCAAAAAGTTGTCAGCTACATTTTCATGTTATAATGGTGTTTATGATTATATATATAAAAGGAAATCTTCCTTTTATATCCATTAACTTTATTACTGAAACTGTGTTGTTCCCATATGTGCAGGATAGGAGTAGTAGTACTGTGCTGCTCCCATATGTACAGGATAGAAGTAGTAGTACTGTGCTGTTCCCATATGTACATGATAGGAGTAGTAGTACTGTATTAGTAATATGAGGCACCCATATTGTCCCTGTACCGTGACATCACTGTGTGTATTATCCCTGTACTGTGACATCACTGTGTGTACTATCTCTGTACTGTGACATCACTGTGTGTTGTCCCTGTACTGTGACATCACTGTGTGTATTATCCCTGTACTGAGACATCACTGTGTGTATTATCCCTGTGCTGTGACATCACTGTGTGTATTATACCTGTGCTGTGACATCACTGTGTGTATTATCTCTGTACTGTGACATCACTGTGTGTATTATCCATGTACTGTTATACCATTGTGTGTATTATCTCTGTACTGTGGCATCACTGTGTGTATTATCCCTGTACTGTTATACCATTGTGTGTATTATCCCTGTACTGAGACATCACTGTGTGTATTGTCCCTGTACCGTGACATCACTGTGTGTATTATCCCTGTACTGTGACATCACTGTGTGTACTATCTCTGTACTGTGACATCACTGTGTGTTGTCCCTGTACTGTGACATCACTGTGTGTATTATCCCTGTACTGAGACATCACTGTGTGTATTATCCCTGTGCTGTGACATCACTGTGTGTATTATACCTGTGCTGTGACATCACTGTGTGTATTATCTCTGTACTGTGACATCACTGTGTGTATTATCCATGTACTGTTATACCATTGTGTGTATTATCTCTGTATTGTGACATCACTGTGAGTATTATCCCTGTACTGTGACATCACTGTGTGTATTATCCCTGTACTGTGACATCACAGTGTGTATTATCCCTGTACTGTGACATCACAGTGTGTATTATCCCTGTACTGTGACATCAATGTGTGTGTATTATCCCTGTACTGTGACATCACAGTGTGTATTATCCCTGTACTGTGACATCAATGTGTGTGTATTATCCCTGTACTGTGACACACTGTGTGTATTATCCCTTTACTGTGACATCATTGTGTGTATTATCCCTTTACTGTGACATCACTGTGTGTATTATCCCTGTACTGTGACATCACAGTGTGTATTATCCCTGTACTGTGACATCACTGTGTGTATTATCCCTGTACTATGACATCACTGTGTGTATTATACTCTACTGTGACATCACTGTGTGTACTATCTCTGTACTGTGACATCACTGTTTGTATTATCCCTGTACTGCTACATTGCCGTGTGTATTATCTCAGTACTGTGACATCACTGGGTGTATTATCTCTGTACTGTGACATCACTGTGAGTATTATCCCTGTACTGTGACATCACTGTGTGTATTATCCCTGTACTGTGACATCACAGTGTGTATTATCCCTGTACTGTGACATCACAGTGTGTATTATCCCTGTACTGTGACATCAATGTGTGTGTATTATCCCTGTACTGTGACATCACAGTGTGTATTATCCCTGTACTGTGACATCAATGTGTGTGTATTATCCCTGTACTGTGACACACTGTGTGTATTATCCCTTTACTGTGACATCATTGTGTGTATTATCCCTTTACTGTGACATCACTGTGTGTATTATCCCTGTACTGTGACATCACAGTGTGTATTATCCCTGTACTGTGACATCACTGTGTGTATTATCCCTGTACTGTGACATCACAGTGTGTATTATCCCTGTACTGTGACATCACTGTGTGTATTATCCCTGTACTATGACATCACTGTGTGTATTATACTCTACTGTGACATCACTGTGTGTACTATCTCTGTACTGTGACATCACTGTTTGTATTATCCCTGTACTGCTACATTGCCGTGTGTATTATCTCAGTACTGTGACATCACTGGGTGTATTATCTCTGTACTGTGACATCACTGTGTATTATCCCTGTACTGTGACATCACTGGGTGTATTATCCATGTACTGTGACATCACTATTTGTATTATCTCTGTACTGTGACATCACAGTGTGTATCGTCTATGTACTGTGACATCACTGTGTGTATTATCTCTGTACTGTGATATCACTGTGTGTATTATCTCTGTACTGTGACATCACTGTGTGTATCATCTATGTACTGTGACATCACTGTGTGTATCATCTATGTACTGTGACATCACTGTGTGTATCATCTATGCACTGTGACATCACTGTGTGTATCATCTATATAATATGACATGACTTTGTGACTTATCCACATAATATGACATCACTGAATTTATTATTCTTGTACTATGGCATCACTCTTCCCATTCTGTGTTAAGCCAGTTTTGTTACTTACAGGGAAGAATTTATTAAAAATGTGGTTTAGCACACAAGTCTTAACCCCTTCCCACCCCCACCCTGGCGCGGGTGCACGGCTTCCCGGTTTTTCAAAGATGCGAAGTGTGATTTTTTTTCCAATATTCTTTTTCTTCAGTAAAATTGGGAAAAGATTAAGAAAAACGATATAAATGAGGTATCGCCGTAATTGTAGTGAACCAGAGAATGAAGATAAAATATTATGATACGGTGAGCGACCAAAAAAAGTGCTAATAATCCAAACCAAAAATGATTATCCTTGTGTCCAGCTTGAAATAGTCTGTACAGCAACAAATAAGCCCTTATATGTTCGAATTACCAAAAAAACTAAAAAATTGGAATGTGACAACCATGTGACACTACAAATCTGTTCTGAATGGCGCTGCTTTCATTCAATGCCCAGTTCACCACCACACATTGGGTATCGGTAATCCCGGGAGAAATTGGTTATCAAACTTTGCAGAGCATTTCATTGTTCATTCCATTGTTGATGTGTAATTTTTGGCCTAAATGAATGTGTTTTCCAAAAAAAATTGCAATTTCTACATCGACCCTCCATTTTGTTTTAACTCATATAAAACACTTAAAGGGTTAACTTCATAATGTTGTCTTACATACGTTGAGATGTGTAGTTTCTATATGGGGAAATTTATATAGTTTTACTATTGTTTAGGCCTCTCAAAGTCAATTAAAAGCTGAGTTCAAAACTTGAGTCTTGGCGATTTTTATTAAAATGAGAAAAAATGCACCTTAAGCTCTAAGCCTCATCTTAGGAAAATGAAAGGACACACAAAAAACATACTGGGGCTTATTTACTTACCCGGAGCATTCGCGAACCCGTGGCGCGTTGTCAGACGTTGATGCCGGGATTCACTAAGGTTGTGCGCCCAATATCCACTAGGTGTCGCTGCTGCGCTGAAGTCCGCCGGAGTTCACCTTGTTTGTACCGGTGTATGTGAGTGCTATTCTTGAGAAAATTTTTTTTTTAAATTCCGCGATTCTTCCAAACCCTTCGGGTTTTCCAATGGCCCGCCCCCCGATTACTGTCACGTGAAAGCCGGCGCCGATGCGCCACAATCCAATCGCGTGCGCCAAAATCCCAGGGCAGTTCGCCGCAAATTGGGAATATTCGGGAAACCCGATTAAAAAGTGTGATTCGGACCCTTAGTAAATGAGCCCCATTGGCAACACAAAAAGCAGACGATTGGGAAATATTCGTTATTAAGCCATTTGGGTGGTTTATTTCAAAACATTTCAAAACTTTGAAAATGCAGTTGCTTTCAGAATCTTTTTTTAGAAAAAAACCCAAATTTTTCACAAAAAATTTTCAACTAACATGAACAATGTACGTACCCGTCCCGTTGCGATCCCGCTGTGCTTTGTCCGACGAGGATTCGGGTCCGGCGCGATTCACTAAGATCTTGCGCCCGAGTTATGTGCCGAGGTCCGTCGGAGTTCACCTTCTTCTTCCCGGTGCATGTGAAGGCTGATCTTGTGACACAATTCCTTTTTTAAATTCCGCAGTTTGTCCGAATCCATCGGGTTGTCCGGCAGCCCGTCCCCCGATTTTTGTCGCATTCAAGCTGGGAACCAACAATCCGATCGCGTGCACCAAAAACCCCGGGGCAATTCAGGGCAAACGGAAATAATCGCGAAACCCAACAAAAGTGCGGCGTTCGGAACCTTAGTAAATGTGCCCCAATGTGTACAATTTGTCATGAGAAAAAAAATCTCAAAATCATTTGGTTTTAAAGTTACAATCAATTACGTGACACAAGTCAGATTTTAGATAGAGTCTGGTCAGGAAGGTGACAGCTGGCTTCGGTTGCAAGGGGTTAAAGGAGTACAGAATAAAACTGCAAACACTGACCTGGACATTGAACATTGGGCACTAAGGAGTCAAAGGTGAAATCAGTCAGGAGTTTTCAGTCAATAGGATGATAGTCAGATGTGAATGGTGATGCGTTTTATATACAGAACAGAGCTCTATCATATCCTGATCTTTGGTGGAAGTGTTTCATGGCACAAACATACAAGGCTTCTGATTGGAAGAGATTTATGAAGCTCTCTGCCTCTGAATTCTGGAGTAATTTAAGCCAAAAAAAATCCGAAAAGCCTTGTGCCACATTTATTAAGGGCTTTACACAGTTTTT
This sequence comes from Engystomops pustulosus, assembly GCF_040894005.1. Lineage (NCBI taxonomy): Eukaryota > Metazoa > Chordata > Amphibia > Anura > Leptodactylidae > Engystomops > Engystomops pustulosus. Next base: position 41,813,356 of record NC_092415.1, read on the forward strand.
AGGAACTTTTCTGACTAGTACGAAAAAGGGGTATTACCAAGTAATAGGCGGTGCAAAGTACAACTCATCAGTCTTAACCCCTTAACAACTCGGCCATTTTGCACCTTTGTGACACGGCCCATTTTTCAAATCTGCCCTGTGTCACTATAAGTAGTTATAACTTTCCAACGCTTTAGCATATCCAGGGGATTCTGAGATTGTAAAGAATTCTAGATTTTCAAGATTAAAATTTTCTACTTTCTAACACATTGTCATAACTTGATTACTAGCATTTACACAATGGGGCAGATTTATCAAGTGTCTGAAAGTCAGAATATTTCCAATTGCCCATGGCAACCAATCTCAGCTCCCCTTTAAAATATTCATGAGCACTGGTGAAATGAAAGCTAAGCTGTGATTGGTTGCCATGGGCAACTGGAAATATTCTGACTTTCAGACTGCTTGATAAATCTGCCCCAATGTCTGCTTTATGATGACATGATTTTTTAATGTGTCCCTTCATTTTTGTAGGATGTTATGAGGCTTAGAACTTTAGGTTAGATTTTTCATATTTTCATCAAAAAAACACACAAAATCATACTTTTAAGGGACCTGCTCAGCTTTCAACCCTAAATAATAGTACTCCCCCCCCCTATTAATTAACCCATATTGGAAACAACACCCCTCAATGAACGTATGTAAAACAACTTTAATGAAATTCGTTAACTCTTTCATTGTTTTATAGGGGTTAAAACGAATCAGGTTTGGGGGCAGCTGGATTCCCCTGGTACCTGAGTGGCTAGCTTTAGCGCGGTCTAGTGCTGAATTGGTCATGGTCGCTTGCTCCAGGTGGAACAGGCTTCGTCTGCGCCTGGCAGGACCGGCAAGCGGATTGCAAGAATTGGGAGAAGCCGCAGTAAAGTGGAAGTAGTTCTTATTGGGGCACTCCCGCTGTATGCATGTGTAAGGGATCCCCAGGTAGATGGTAGAGAAGATGGAGGCCTGTGATCTTAGCGACAGCCAGGGATCAAACATAGACAAAATATGTTAATTCACAGTTCCTTTATTCCAGAACACGAACACAGCAAAGGCAACACAGGCCGAGGTAGCTAAGTGGGTAATATCTGGAAAAGGATGCTCACAGCCCAGTTTCAGTAGCTTTTGGGCTTGAGACGTCAGGAGATGCTCTGGCAGCAATCCTAGGCGGCTCTCTTAGGGTGTAGTCACACGTTTAGTTTTTTAGATGAAGTTTTTGAAGTCAAAAGCAGGTGTTGATGATAATGGGTTGAGACAAATAATTGAAAGCTGCTGCTCCTCCCCTATTTTCACTCCACTCCTGGTTTGGGCATTAAAAACTGCATCTGAAAAACTGAAGGTGTGGCTGCACCCTAAGGCCAGCAGCTCACGTGACGTTTTGAACCAGTTTTTGGGCCGTTTTTAAGCAGTCCATTAAAAAACGCATGCATTTTAAAAATGCATGTGTTTTTGAAAACGCATCTGTTTTTTTGAAAACGCATCTTGTCCATTTTTCCCAATTACCATATTAGCATAATTGGGGAAACGGACAAAAACGCAAAAAAAGGATGTGTTTTCAAGAACGCATGCATGGAGATATATGCTGTTCTCAGCACTTACAAAAAGACTAGAAACTTTCTAGCACAGGGTGTTTTACAGGCCTTTACAGGCATATATTGTGCAGCTATAATACCAGTTAGTAGATGGTCTCCATACTAGGAATTAATATATCATTAAAGGCAATGGATATATAATTTAAGTAGTTGTCCATACTTTACTCACATCTCAGTGATATTAGAAGTATGTATAAAGTTCGTAATGGACCCGTCCAGTGGGCCATTACATACTTCGTTTTGTAACTCACGGAGCATGTTGCCCATGGTTACATCCGGGTTCTGTCACATACGAAACCCCTTACACACTATGACTTTCTAGTCATACACTGCACTGGTCTAATGACTGACACATTAATCACGACATCTGAAAAGATTACGCTTAGAGCAAGGAACTAAGGCTACTCGAACATGAATGTGACCAAAACTCGCCGTGAAAAACATGAAAACGTTAATGTCTGTTTTTTACATCCGTTTTGCCTCTGCTTGGCATCTGTTTTAGACTATAGTCCATGAGTGACCCGGGATAAACTGCTCTGTCTCGGACATGCGACCATCGGATCTGGTCCATTGAAAAGTATTGCCTTTACTGCATGCACGGATGGTTTTGACTGTTGTGAGCCTCTCTGTAAAGGCCTCTCACTTTAGTTAATGTCAATGATGAGTCCATTATCAGGAGGACACTGAACTACAATGGTGAGCATTCCAGGATTTCAAGAAGAAAGACGCTACTCTCTAGGAAGAACATTGGTCATTTTTCTTAGGATCACCTGGATAAGCCGGAAAGTTACCGGAACAATGTTGTGTCTACGGCTGAGACCAAAGGATTTGTGGTGTAAATAAAAGACGTGATGTTTGGAGAAAGGAAAACACTGCATTCCAGTATAAAAACCTCATACCATCTGCGAAACATGGTGGTGGTAGTATCGTAAATTGGGCCTGTTTTGCTGCATCTGGGCCAGGACAACTTGTCATCATTGATGTAACAATAAAGTAAATATGAAAGGAAAATCCCATCCATTTACATATATAAAAAAAAAAATCACTTTTCAGGCTGAAGGAGGAATGTCACTTCATTTGCCCAATCTTCAGATCTTCGCTGGAGATCAAAATTAAAAAACAAAATACAAATTTCCTAAATTTCAAGGTCATTCATCAGGTTAAGCCGAATATATCCTAACATGTGTAAAATAGTAGTATATCATAGGGGTAATCTCATCTGGTCATTCACGTTCATCTTCAATATACTTATTTTTCTTCAATTGGATGTTATTACAAAAAAATGTGCCTTTTCCATAAATGTAGCCATGTTGTCACTTAGAAATGGGATTGTTGTCACAAAGAAACAAATAGTTTATTCCTATGAAATGGCCAGGAGTTACATCCATCCTGTGGTAATGATTGCTGAATCCAAGTTGCGTGCAGGCAACATCCTGTATGCCTGGCCACCACTACAAGAATGCAGAGGTGGTTGTATCCAAGGAAAGCCATCTCATTTCTAAAGAACAACATGGCCATGCCTATGGGAAATTATCTTCATTATCTTAATTATAATAATCATGTTTTTTTTTGCTAAATAAAGCTTTTACAGAGTATAAGCCTAGTTTTTCAGTACAAAAATCGTGCTGAAAAAAACCTAACTCACCTTATACTCGAGTATATAAAAAACACTGAACTCACCTTTCCGACGTCACCCACAGGTCCTCTTTTAGCTTCCAAAGCTCCTGTGCCTCTTCGGGTCCTTCAGCTGCTCTTCGTCTCCTCTTTGGGTTAATGAATTAATTATTTTTTTATTAAAAGCTTGGCACACTCTGTGCAGGGGCTGGCAGGATATATACTGGGGGACGGGGCTACAGGCTACACAATTGGGGGGCTGGCTGGCTATATACTGAATGGGCTGGCAGGCTATATACTGGGCTCAGGGGCTGGCAGGATATATACCAGGAGGACTGGCTACATACTGTACGGGCTAGTAGGTTATATACTAGAGGGGCAGGGGCTGGCTGGCTATATACTGGGGGAAAGGGGCTGGCAGGCTATATACCGGGGAGCTGGATGGCTATATACTGGGGGGCTGGCTGGATATACTAGTGGGGCAGGGGCTGGCTGGCTATATTCTTGGGGGAGGGGCTTGCTAGCTATATACTGCAGGGTCTGGCTGGCTATATACTGGGAGGACTGGCTAGCTATATACTGCAGGGGCTGACAGGCTATATACTACAGGGGCTGGCAGGCTATATACTACAGGGGCTGGAAGGCTATACACTACAGGGGGCTGCAGGCTATATATCCCGAGGGGACAGGGGCTGGAAGGCTATATACTGGGGACAGGGACTGGCAGGCTATATATGGGGGAGCTGGCTGGCTATATACTGCAGGAGCTTGCAGGCTATATACTGGGACAGGGGCTGGAAGGCTATATACTGGGGACAGGGACTGGCAGGCTATATATGGGGGAGCTGGCTGGCTATATACTTCAGGGGATGGCAGGCTATATACTGGGAGGGGGGGCATGGGCTGCTGGCTATATACTGATGGATATGGGCTGGTTATCTTTATACAGGCTGGAGGCTGTGACCAATGCATTTCTCACCCTCGGCTTATACTCAAGTCAATAGGTTTTCTCTTTTTTTTGTGTAGCTAGGCTTGTGCTTGTGCTGGCTTATAGTCGGGCTGGCTTATACTCGAGTAAAAACAGTACGTTTATATACTTTGGTTCTTTTGTAAAACACTGTTCTAGCGGCATGGTGTACCCCTTACAAAAAATCCATCAAATGTTGATCAATGGAGATTATATTATTTCGGAAAAAAATCAAGTGATTATATATTGTTCTCTAATTTCGATCTCTGGTGTGTAGTAACCTTTTGCATCATAAGAACATTATCTTTCAGATCACATTGTGGTTCTTTCAAAGGCTTGTTGTTCTCAGAACCATAGAACCGGAGATAAAAGTAGTTAAAGAAATAGCAGTAGTTATCATTTGCTGGCACTAGATCTGCCATATTTGGTGCACAGCAGTCCTATATGAGTGCCGAAGGTCTGGATTAGACATATTAAATTCCCCCCTTTGTATTTAGCTTCTAGATTGAAATGTTCACATTCCCTGACAGTGAGCAGAGATCTTAAAACAAATGTTCTGGAAAGTTGTCGAGCTTTTCATCCCACCATTTACAAGACGCTAGGGCCTGAATTTCACTTTTTAACTGTCTCAAAAGTATTTTTACAAGATATAAGTTTACGGTTTTTACAATAAAGTAAGAATATGCACATCTGTGTGCAAAAGATTTACATGCAATATTGTAAGTCACTAAAGCTAAGGGCATGCAGTACACCATTGATTTCTAGTCGCCCTCTAACATCACCACCAGTGCTACTTTTTTGGGTAACAATTTAGAAAAGTCACATTCAAATTGTAAGATTCATTAAAACTCTGGCAAATGAAAAGTGGAGATGTTGTTCTGATTTTTTTCCTGCTTTAGGCCACTTGGCATCAGCCTTCCAGGGTTTTTGCTTTCTTCAGGATCAATGCGATATAATGTATAGGTTGAACTTGATGGACTGATGTCTTTTTCTAACCTTTGATACTATGAAGGGACATTTAGGAGCTTTAGGTTTTACTACTTGCAGGGCAAAATGATAATTTTCATTAAATTGAATAAGAATTCTTCCCTCTCTACCTCCTATACAACGATCACTGAATAGCCATATGTTCTCAAGTCTGGACCTGTAGACTGATGTTTGCAAATCTGTACCAGTATGGGGAATGGAAGGATTACGTGAAGTTCCTCAGTTCCCTCCACCTGTCATGATGTACCTGAAGGATATAAAGCTGAATCTCTGAGCTGTCAACTACTGACATGGAATAGAAGAATTATACTAAAGATGGGGAAAACATCAGAAAGTAGTTAAAGGGCATCCACCACCAGGATGGAAGACTGCATACAAATTAACCTGAGGGGCTCCAGGCTCCATTAACACTTACGAAGCTTGGAGCCCTCAGGTTAATTTGCATACAGTCCTTCATCCTGGTGGTAGATGCCCTTTAAGTCTTGAACTTGGACCTGAACTGCTTTACAAAATTATAATACAACCAAAGCTCCACATAACTCCCCTGGGACTTGGCCGATAAGAAGGTAAGTTTATAATATTACCTGGCAGAAAACTGGATCGCATCATTGGGTGTCCATCCTGTGTCATCATCATTATCTCCTCTCAACTCTTCCTGCCTCTCTCCTCTGAGCTGACCTCGTGCGCCAAGCAAATCAAATCACATCTGCAGGTAGGAGGAAGAGGAATAGCTAGCTATGCAGAGAGGAGATAACAATGATGACAGTAGGAACTATAATACCCCTGTGACTTTGCAGTTTGCTGGCAGAGAGCCAGCTATACTTCTATCAACTTTTAAAAGTAATTGGAACTACAAATTTTAATTATAAAAGTAGAATTGGGAAATAGTATTAAAAAGACTATGGGAACCTGTCATTAGGTGAAAATCCTGGTGACAGGTTCCTTTTAAAGCAGTTTTCCATCTTATAAAATTCATCCACTAGCACACCCCTGTCCTCCTGGAGCACTCAGAGCCAAATGATCACAAGGAGACAAGTCTACAAGTGCTCGGAGAGAGTGGTAGTACACATATAAGAGCAGAGATAAAAATGTATGTAATAAAAACATTCTTCACCTTTATACCACAACATACAAATGTGCAGAACAAAAAATATTAACTGTTTCCCTAGACCCTGCTTGCGTTGAGCTCACCGGCTGCCAGAGACGTGACCCAAAAATGCCGAGAGGGTAGCCGCATCGCCCGAGGCTTTGGCAAGCAGGGAGTAGCCTTCACCCCCGGATCTCACAGAGGCTACTCCACGCCCCAAATAGCCCCTACAAGGAATTTGCATAAGGAAAATAATAAAGCTTTATTTCAGAATGGGAGAATAAAAGTTTTAGCTAAAAACGGTTTGGAGATGGTGCGCGGAGGGAAAATCTACTAGATTCCCTTAAAAGAACAATCCAGTCACAGATAATGGGGGTCATTTACAAAGGGCCCGATTCACGTTTCCCGGCGTGTTACCAGAATATTTCCGATTTGCGCCGATTTTCCCTGTATTGCCCTTAGATTTTGGCGCACGCGATCGAATTTTGGCGCATCGGCGCTGGCATGCACACGACGGAAATCGGGGGGCATGGCCGAACGAAAACCCGACAGCTTCGGAAAAACCGCTGCATTTAAAAAACAAAAAGTGTCGCGGGACTTGCACTTACCTTCACCAGGTATAGGCCGGTGTACTAGAGTGCATTCCAGTGGGCCTCGGGGAACTTCAGCGCAGCAGCGCCACCTGGTGGACGTTGGAGGAACTACCTTAGTGAATCCCGGCCGGACCCGAATCTACTGCAGAGAATGCGCGCTGGATCGCGAATGGACCGGGTAAGTAAATCTGCCCCAATATATTGAATTATACCTTGTGCAGGGCCTGGAGGGAGGAGCATGACTCTATGTTCTACCAAGGTTCTAGAGTGAAAATGAGTCTTCACTCCCTGCAACAGGCATTGTTCAACGAATTAACTTTGACTGGAGTGTTCCTTTAAGATGTCACCATGATCATAAAACATAGTTCAGTTTATTAAAACTGCAGGAGGACTGAGTATTGTAGTCATAATGTCCAAGAAAATGTAGTAATTGGTTCATGATGTGCAGCACAGTGGGGCACATGCATCATAAGTCCGGCTTTGTCCGTCTGTTTTTTGGGACTGTTCTTGGCTTTTCTGCAGGTCAGATGTACCTTAGAGGTTTTTCCTTATTGATAAATGTGCTGTTTGTTCTGTAGTGAATTTGCAACTTTTTAAAACAAAAGTCTCCAAAAGTTGCAACAGTTTCAAGCTCATTTCTACACCTGGTCAGGACCTTCTAAAAAAGTCACAACTTCCACATCTGGATTCAGGTGATAACTCAGGGAACACTGCAGAAAACCAGACAATGGCAACTTTGAAAGGAAATAGTTTTAAGCGCAAGCCAAAAGTTTGATACATGTGCCCAATTGATTTGCATAGTCATTGCTAAGACAAACTAATAAAAATGTTAGAATTGTCACCATGTAGCAGTGATGGCAAACCTTCTAGAGATCGAGTGCCCAAAATAAGACTCAAAAAACACTAGCTTTTCCCAAAGTGCCAACACGGCAATTTAGGCAGCAACAAAATTATTGCCACCAGAATCTTTGAGCTCCAATCCGACCCTGTCTACACCTTTTCACTTTTCGGACAGGACCAAGCAGTACAGAATGGGTCACTTTAAAATAGCATGGCACTACTTGGACTGCCTGAGACTGGATGAAGATGCCATGTCTGCCAAACTCTGTGCCTGGGAGACAGCTCCTGTGCCCACAGAGAGGCCTCCGAGTGCCATCTCTGGCACCAGTGCCATAGGTTCGCCACCACTGCCATATAGTATAGTAGGCACTGGGAATCAAACGGGTGCACTTACAAATGTCTTGTATAGAGGTAGCAGAGCTGAGGTGGTCATCGACTTCTGATACCAGGTCAGGACATGTGGTTTTATAAATGACATCTACTAAAGTTATTAGGATGCATATGTACAGATCCTAACACTGATGCAGCTACAGAGTTAAGTAGCTGTCCTTGTCATAGTTTGGGGGATTACTTTGTATGTGTACAAATATACAATAATTCTGTGGATGCATTGGGGTGATATATTGTTTTTTTGTCTATGTCGTTGCTTTGGCACAGTTGTGGTGCAAATGCTGTTTTGCGGCTTTCCATTGTGCCAAATGACACAGAGGACAATGCAAATTCATTTTGTCATAGACCCTGCTTGTACCAACTTCATTGAACAATAGGACTGAATTTGTGAATTGCAACTTTCCATTTAGGCACAAGGTTTGGTACAAATTGACTCCAGTCCCCACCCTGGACTATGTGCAGCGACCTTTGTTGTTTGTTTTGCAACTTTTTATGCGATTGATCAAAGACAGGTATAGAAAAGTCGCAAGGAGCCTGCCTAATGGTAATTACGTATGTATAATAGATGCATGCATAGATACACATGCAAACACTCATACTATTAAAATACCTATATAAATACCTACATATAAGCAAACGTTCATAAAAATGTATATGTAAAATATATACATTACCTATATACACACATATTTATAAAACATTTAAAATACCTACCTGCTATATCATACCATCATACCATACTATATATACCATACCATCATACATACATAACATACTGACATACATACACAGATAAATATAAAATAGCTACACCCATACACATAAATACATCAACTATCTACTTCCATACATATACACATACAGTAAATATAACATACATACATGTACCTCTACATACAGTAAATATAAAATACCTACATACACATCTACATGCAGTAAATATCAAATACCTACATACACAACTACATAGTAAGTTTAGTTTCATCTCTATTAGAGCAAAAAAAAGTTTGCTCAGTTTTAAAATTCTTGAAAAGTTTTTACATGACACATTCAGCTCTGCTACATGAGTAATAACCGCAGTAGGTTGAAGAATGATGCGAATGTTCTTACCCTGCGTAACGGTTGTTATACAAGTGGCAATATCCTGACAGCCAAGTCTGGGAGAAGAGGCAGAGATGAATGAGTTGTGATACTCTCCATGTCAGCTCCATCTTTCCACAGGAGGAAATCCGGCTCTATACATCCATATGCAGACCCACAGCAGAGACTTGGGGGAGGCAGCAGGATGTGCTGTATGTATGGATGAGGCTCTGCTCCTGGGTGAGGAGGATATGTTGTGTTAGCACTCTGCACATGGGAGGAGGGGGTCCAGGTCACATGTGAAGGCGAAACAGCTGCCCCTCCCTGTGCAGGACCTCACTTACCTGCAGAAGTCTGTACAAAGCAGCCCCAGAGGATATTATGTCTGTCCGCTTAAAGGGGATCTACACATTTGGCAGACTAAATTCTAAGACTCCTCTGCTTTGTTTTACATCTTTGGTTAAACTGTTTCCATTGGGCCAAGATTTGTGTAGACTTTACTTTTCCTCGTATTGATACGCTGTAAGCATAGCCTGTGTGTAGAGAATGCACGGATATCCTACCTGTCTTATAATCTACACAAGGAAACATTTGTTCTATATAAAAATAAGCCTCATATTGTTATAAAGTACTTTAGTTCACATATATTGGTCTTATTTTCTATTTTTGTCTATGCTGTATTATGGTATTGCAGTTTTTTATCACTATAGATCATACTGGGAGGGTTGGTTAACGCTCCATAAGTGTGGAATAGACCTTATTTATATATCACATATAACTTTTACTTAATTTGTTTTACAATATGAATTATCAAACGTGTAAATACTTGATAACCAGCTGGACCAGGGCAGGGCCCCATAGCAGACTTCTGAAGGGGACCCCCTGCCGGCTTAAAAATATACATATATTACATTCCCATATACATAAACATACAGTTCATCACTCATACATACACATTTATACACTGTTACACACATATAGAGCATATACACCTCACATATACACACATAAAGTGCCATATACAGACATACAGCTTACATATACACATAACGTACTGTATTTATACACACCATACACCATATACACATACAGCATATACACATCACAGATATACACACATAAACAAAATATATACCACAATGTGCAGCGTATTATGTACGGTGCACATGTCGGATGACGGGGCCCCCTGATACTGTGGGCCCCATAGCGGCTGCTATGGCTGCCACCGCTGTAGTTACGCCCCTGGGACCACCGTCAGAACTGCTGTCTCTCTGACCACCCTTGAAGTCTGGAACCAACGGGAACCTTACCCTGAAATAGATGCCCTATTATGCCCCTACTTTACAGTTGGTGGTCCAAGGGGCTTCGTATGGTACATGTCCCATTCATATTTTAAAACAAGTGAAGTAAAGGTTATGGTTTATTCATAAATAAAGTCTATTCCATACTTTTGGAGCTTTATTCTTTGACTAGTGAAATCCCAGCAGCAAACTCATTATTCTCTTGTTTGGCTTAGGAGCAGTGTGAATCTTTTTATTCTTAAAGGGAACCTGTCACCAGGAGACCCATTTTTAGCACTCCCCCAGTCCCCACAGAGCATAGTACATACACTGCCAAAGTGGTTTTGTATAAAAAATAGGTTTTACAGCAAAAAAGATATGTTATATTGTACCTTTCATTAGCATCTGCTGTGTGACTATGCACTCGTCCACTGGTAGTGGCTGGAAAGGAGCAGTTCCCCCCCACCCTTGGGGAACAGCTCCTCCATGTGACCTTTTCAAATATATGAAAACACCCATCACTTGGCTTAGCGACGCCCCCTGCTCCTCTACAGCCAATGGACTCCATAAGTGGCATTGCTACACCTGTGCCATGTATGCTTTCCTTGAACAGCCATTTGAGGGGGAATACTGCTGTGTGGGGTGTGTGAAAATTGCTCATCTGGAAGCCCGGATTCTGGATCTAAAGGAGCAAGTTTCAAGGCTGCGGGCAATTGACAATATGGAGCGAAGTTTGCTGCTCCTGGAGCACAAACTCTCTGGGGAAGATGGGGGTAGGGAGGGAAGTATGGAGGTGCAGATTGAGGGGGCAGCTAGTTGGGTAACATGTAGAAGGCGGGGTAGAGGGAAGAGTTGTAGGGAGTCTAGTCCTGATCTGGTGCACCCCAATAAGTTTGCCAGGCTGGCGGATGAGGGGGATATCAGCTCTGGGGTAACAATGCTGCAGCAAGACATGGCCTCTAGCAACCAGGGGACTGTCTGCTCCAGTAAGAAGGGTACTGGGAGCACAGGCAAGGTCAGACAGGTGCTGGTAGTGGGAGATTCGATTATTAGGGGAACACACAGGGCAATCTGTCACAAAGACCGTGCATACCGAACAGTGTGTTGTTTGCCGGGTGCTCGGGTTCGGCATGTTGCGGATCGGGTTGACGGATTACTGGGAGGTGCTGGTGAGGAACCAGCGGTCATGGTCCACATTGGCACTAATGACAAAGTAATGATTTCAGGGATTTAGGCCATAAGCTCAGGGCAAGGACCTCAAAGGTAGTTTTCTCCGAAATACTGCCTGTACCATGTGCCACACCAGCGGGAGATCAGGGAGGTAAATAAGTGGCTCAAAAGTTGGTGTAGGAAGGAGGGTTTTGGGTTCATGGAGAACTGGGCTGACTTTTCTGTCGGCTACAGGCTCTACAGTAGGGATGGGCTTCACCTCAATGGGGAGGGTGCAGCTGTTTTGGGGGAATAAATGGCTAGAAGGTTGGAGGAGTGTTTAAACTAGAGACCTGGGGGGAGGGCAACTACACTTGTGCAGGGCAAATAGACAGTGTAGATAGAGAGCTGGGAAGAGTCATAGTCCATGGGGGAGGAAGGGGGGCTGGGATGAGATTGGGGAATAAGGACAAAAGGAATACGGACAGGGAAAACCATATAAAGTGTATGTACACAAATGCCAGAAGCCTCACAAACAAAATGGAGGAACTGGAACTCTTGATGTTAGAGCGGAAATATGATATAGTGGGTATCAGCGAGACATGGCTGGACAGTGGCTATGACTGGGCTGTTACTATAGATGGTTATAGTCTTTTTAGAAAGGATCGTATAAATAAAAAAGGTGGAGGGGTTTGTTTATATGTGAATTCTTGCCTCAAGCCTGTCTTGCGAGATGACATCAGTAACGCAAATGCAAATGTGGAGACCCTATGGGTGGAGATAAGGGGAGGGAAAAAGAATAATAAAATATTACTAGGGGTTTGTTATAAGGCTCCAAATATAATGGAGGCAGCAGAGGAAATGCTGATAAGTGAAATGGATGCGGCTTCAAAGCATGGTGAAGTACTTATCATGGGAGACTTCAATTACCCAGATATTGACTGGGGGGCAGAAACCTGCAGGTCCTTCAAAGGCAGCAGGTTCTTGTCAACAACAAAAGACAATTACCTGTCGCAACTAGTCCTGGAGCCAACAAGAGGGGGGGCACTGCTGGACCTTATCCTTACCAACAGACCTGATAGGGTATCAAAACTACAGGTTGGGGGGAACCTGGGGAATAGTGATCATAATATCATTGATTTTGTATTACGCTTTACTAAGAGTGTTAGTGAAGGGGCAACCAGCACTCTAAACTTCAGGAGGGCAAATTTTCAGCAACTAAGGGAAGACCTTAAAGGCATAGACTGGAATAATGTTCTCAAAGACAAAAGCCCCCCCCAAAAATGGGACTTTTTCTCATATATTCTGAAAAAGTCCTGTGAGAAACACATACCTTCTGTGAAAAAGCATAAAAGGAACAAGAAAAAGCCAATGTGGCTAACTAGTCTTGTAAGGAAAGCAATAAGCGAGAAAGATAAGGCGTTTAAGGTGCTAAAACGTGAAAGTAGTGATGAGGCATTACAGGATTATAGAGAGAAAAATAAATCATGTAAAAGCAGATAAAGGCCGCAAAAATAGAGACTGAGAGAAATATTGCCAGGGAGAGCAAAAATAACCCCAAATTATTTTTCAAGTATATAAATGATAAGAAACTAAAAACAGAGAGTGTGGGTCCCCTTAGAAATAACATGGGGGTCATGGTGGAAGGAGATGAGGAAACGGCCAATCTACTGAATGTCGCCTTCTCAACTGTCTTTACCCAGGAAAATCCCCTGATGGAAGACACAATGAGGAATAATGTAAATTCTTTTTGGAATGTCAATAGTTTAACCCAGGAAGAGGTACGGCGCCGCCTCGCAACCACTAAGATAGATAAATCACCGGGGTCAGATGGCATACACCCCTTGGTTCTGCATGAATTATGTACGGTGATAGACAAACCGTTATTTTTAATATTTGAAGATTCACTGAGGACTGGTTATGTTCCACAGGAATGGCGCATAGCAAATGTGGTACCAATATACAAAAAAGGATCAAATAGCGATCCTGGACACTACAGACCCGTAAGTCTAACTGCTGTGGTGGGGAAAATATTTGAGGGGTTTGTTAGAGATGCTATCCTGGAGTATCTCAGTGTGCACAACCTTATAACCCAGCGTCAGCATGGGTTTATGAGAGATCGGTCCTGTCAGACTAATCTGATTGGTTTCTACGAGGAGGTAAGTTCAAGACTGGATCTGGGGGACGCTGTGGATGTTATATATCTGGACTTTTCAGGCATTTGACACCGTGCCACATAAAAGGTTGGTATATAAAATGAGACTGCTGGGAATAGGAGAAAATCTGTGTATTTGGGTAATTGGCTTAGTGAAAACAGAGGGTGGTCATTAATGGCACATTCTCAGATTGGGTTGATGTTACCAGTGGAGTGCCACAGGGGTCAGTATTGGGGCCACTTCTTTTTAATATTTTTATTAATGACCTTGTAGTGGGTTTACACAGTCAAGTTTCAATATTTGCAGATGATACTAAGCTGTGTAAAGTAGTAAATACTGAGGTCGATAGTTTAGCATTACAGAGGGATTTGTGGAAGCTTGAGGAGTGGGCAGAGAAATGGTTGATGAGGTTTAATGTAGATAAATGTAAAGTTATGCCCTTGGGCCATGGAAACAAAAAGTATAATTATGTTCTAAACGGTCAATTACTTAGTAAAACTGGAACTGAAAAGGACTTGGGGGTATTGGTGGATGGTAAATTTAATTTTAGTGACCAGAGCCAGGCGGCTGCTGCTAAAGCAAATAAAATAATGGGATGTATCAAGAGAGGAATAGATTCTCATGATAAAGACATAGTTTTGCCCTTATACAAATCCCTGGTCAGACCACACATGGAATATTGTGTACAGTTTTGGGCACCAGTGTATAAAAAGGATATAGTTGAGCTGGAACGGGTGCAGAGGAGAGCAACCAGGATTATTGGGGGAATGGGGGGATTAGAATACACTGACAGATTACAAAATTTGGGATTATTCAGTTTAGAAAAAAGACGACTGAGGGGAGACCTCATTGCAATGTACAAATACCTGAACGGACAGTACAAGGATCTCTCCAAAGATCTTTTTATACCTCGGCCTGTGACCAGGACAAGGGGGCATCCTCTACGCCAAGAGGAGAGGCAATTTTACCATCAACATAGACAAAGGTTCTCTACTGTAAGAGCAGTGAGACTATGGAACTCTCTGCCGCAGGAGGTTGTTATGGCGGACTCTATGTACATGTTCAAGAGAGGCCTGGATGACTTTCTGGAGAGAAAAAATATCACGGGTTATGGGGATAAAACATTTATTTAATTCTTAAAGGTTGGACTTGATGGACTTACGTCTTTTTCCAGCCTTATATACTATGATACCAAAGTGAGGGGAGTTATTCATGTATTTGAAAAGAAGATGTTTCCCAAGGGTGGGGGGGGGGAACTGCTCCTTTCCAGCTCCTCCCAGTGGGCAACTGCCTAGGCACACAGCAGATGCTAATGAAAGGTACAATATAACATATCTTTTTTTCTGTAAAACCTATTTTTATACAAAAACACTTTGGCAGTGTATGTACCATGCTCTGTGGGGACTGGGGGAGCGCTAAAATGGTTCTCCTGGTGACAGCTTCCCTAAATAAGTTCTCCCTTACCTACAGGATAGAACATAACAAGTTTACCTGTGAAAGACCAACTGCTGGGATCCCACCAATCGCAAAAATGTGGCCTCTTCCTCATAAAAGGCAAAAGTGGAATGTCGATCATGTATCCTGCTGCTCCATTCATTTGTAAGGGAGTGTTAAAATTGCTGAGCACAGCGCTTAGGCACTCCCATACCTGAGCGATGTGCCCAGACTCTGCCATAAAATTTAATTGAGCGGCAGGACACATGCTTGACCTGCCACTCCATTGATAAGAAAGGAACCCCATTTTTCTGGGGATAAGAGGGATAACTTAAATGGGTGTTTCTGTTTCAGGCAGTTTGCATGTCTATATGCAAACTACGCCAGAATACTGGCACAGATTGCTTCATAAATGCAGGCCACTGTGTTTCATCCGACTAATGATTTTGGGGGAAGGAAAGACTGGACATTGGATTTGCCATACCTCATCCTTTTGTTCTCATAGGAGACCAGTGTCCATTTCCAAATTGGAAATACATCTGTATATATGGGTAGATATGTACGAAGAGTGATTTTATTGGACAACCTACAAATACAAGACATATATTTGTGTATAAGAGCATCAAAGAAGATGGTTCCCTTCTGAACAGAGAGACAATATACTGTATAGGGGTATTTCCTATACTAATACCTAATGTGGTGCAGACTTAGACTAAGCAGTAACTCGCCCCTTTACATGTACATGTTTCTGTCTTGTCGGACACAGTACAGCCACAAAACAAACTGGCGCAAATACTTTATAAATAAATGTTCAAGCAGTTTGCACATTCTTTCTAGTGCAAAGTCATCATTGGATCACTTCTATGACATCAGACAGAGCAGCAATGAGAGTGGGAAGAGATGCTGGTCGTCACAGTGCATTAACTGTTAGTGAACCAGAGTAAAATTAACAGGAGACAGATGGGAATGGTAATCAATCAGGGCTTCTAGGAAGGGATACACCAGTGTTCAGACTAGCAAGGACAGCAATAAACAAAATTCTCAAAAATCCAAATCCTCAGATATACTTTGCAAACAGAGAATGATGTAGGCACATATGTTACAGAAAAGCCAGGAGATGTTAGCTCTGGTGACTTGTGGAACAGTTTGAATAAAAAGTGTAAAAAAAGGTTGTACAGTTCCCAAAATTATAGCAATGAAAATATAATCTCCTCCTGCAAAAAAACACCCAGCTCTGTATACTGACATTAGAAACAAGTTATTGGCTTTGGAATATGATGAAATTTTTAAGAACATTTTAATAAAAAAAAGATCAAAACACAACACAACCTATATACATGTGGTATTTCCATCATTGCTCCGACCTAAAGAATAAATTGTATTGCGCACAATGAAAGATATAAAAGCAGAGCCCACAAGAAAATGGTGCAGGTGCTTCCTCAATTACATCGCACTTGGAAATTTTTTTTCCGACTTCCCAGTACATTGCATGAAACAGTAAAATAAGAATTACAATTTGTTAGGCAGAAAACAAGCACTAATAGACAAAAAGGAAAAAGGGCATCAATAGAAAGGGGTTAAATGGGAACACACAGCAGAAAAAATCACTTTGAAATATAAAGAGTTAATATGTAGAAATATACAATGTATCATCTGTGGTTAAAATGATCTCATCCTGACCTTGGGGAAACCAATTTCTCTGCAAATTACTCCGTCCCGTAAGTACGGCCTCTTTTCAGAATCTTCTGTGCTTATATTTGGACTTTTTTGCTGTCTCGGCACGAAGGGTGGTCTTCAAGTTAACAAAACATTGCATGGTTAACATTTTCCATCAATACACCTGGACATTTATTACTTCCAAGTTTATGATACACTGTAGCTTGTGTCAGCTTGCCGTCATTAAAAAAGAAAGTATTAAAATGTATACAGAAGAGCGGAAGGATAGGAAACAACATCTGGCATCAAAGTAAATGTAAAAACAAAATGAGATAAAACATAGAAAAAATGGCATTAAACACATACACACTTTTCCCTAAAGATACTTATGAATAAAACTACTAAAGTGAATACAATGCCTAATATAACATTAGTATCATTGCTATTGTTATAAGGTATTACAGTGTTTCATATGCAGTATAATAAAAAATATTAATCCTTATTCCAGTTCAAAACCCTGAAGTAACATTTTTTTATTACAGAACAAGGGTCAGTGCAGAAGATGAAGGAGACCTCTGATTTCTATTGTTCCATGAAGCTGTTGCTATTACCTTTGTCACATCCTATGTCCAAATTCGTTAGCACTTGTGAATGAGTTTTCTTTGTTATTGACATGGGGGTCACACATACACACCACAAATTTCATTGTTGGAGCTGTCTTTGGGCATTTCATTGAAAATAGCAGTGGTGGGTATCCCCCCTCCCCTAGTGCCCCCCACTCTTACATAAAACACACGGATCAGATTAATGTAGTTATACTGCATCTACCTGCATAAAGGGACTTGTCCTGAAAAGCAGCTCGCAGACCATCTATGCCCCTGGCCTTGTCATATACTTACCTGCCATACAAGTCTCCATCACCCTAAATGCTTATATGAAATGCTTTATATTAAAGGGATTGTCCTACTTTTAGTGATGCCCTTTTGCTGGGGTAACTTTCTGTTTCAATCCTCTGACTACTCCTTCTGTTCATCTCACTTCAGGTTTGTGACCAATGTAGCCAATAACATTGGTGACCAGTAGGGAGGAGCGGATCCAGTTGGATTTGGCTGGTTCGGCAAAGTGTTGAACAAAAGTTCAGTTTGAGTAATCAAACCCGAACCCGCCACTAACTCTTTAAATGCCACCGACTAAAACATTTTCCCTAGGACATTTTCTCCTCCTGACATCATTGGGGAGCGATGATCCATGGGAAAATGGCTCTGCCAGTAGAATTTAGGGGTTAACACCTGCGAGATGTCAGCGATGGGTATAAAAATCTGGTGGATGGGCTGCTTGGCAAAACATACACTAGTACCGCTATCATAGATCAGACGTGTATTCAATCTTCATTTTATATATAATTTCATTCCAAGACATAAAAGGCATAAGTACATCAGCAATTATCGTCTGAGTGTGCCATAGTCCAAAATGTAAGTCCACGCTAACTTTCCGTGGCTTCCACTGAGATCCTGAACGGCCTGTGTGTCCTATGACGTTTCGGAACAGTTTCCTCCTTCCTCAGACATGCTTAGCAACTCATCAACAAGCTTTTTTTTGGTGAGCCGCAATGCCAAACCTGAACCTCTGGCTGAAGTGTGGGTTTTGGTTTGGGACCTGAACATTGTGGTTCGGGTCAGCCCATCACTAGTGACCAGTTCATAGTCTACCCTGGACAGCTGTACTCCTCTCCTTCCAACAGTTCGCCACATATCACCTTATAAAATGAGAATGTAGTAGCTCCATTGATAGGAACCACGTTCATTTGAGTGGACACTTAGCTGCAGCAACTTGGTTCAGCCACTAAATATAGAATGGAGCTGTCTACTGTCCACTGCTCCATTCTTTGTTTATGAACCTGAGAACAGCTTAGCTGATAGGGTGCTCCTACAAATCTGATATTCAGGACCTATAAGTTGCATATTTCACAAATACTCCTAGCCTGTAAAATTGTTGTTACCTAGAAGAGTGCAGAATATTTGGTCCAGGACCCTTAGAAGCCCGAATTCATGCAGAAGCCACCATGGTACAAATATAGACAGATGCAGGTCCTGAGTAGAATATAACAAGCTATTAATATACATTGTTTAGCTGTTCGGTGAATAGAGAATGAGAAGAGCCATACAAAATTCTGGCACTGAGGAAAGTGATTAAACTTGCATGACCATGTAGATCAACAGGTGGACATTCAACTGATATGCATTTTGTACACCAGGTGGCGCCATATTATAAACCTAAATGCCAAAACTCACTGTAAACTATAAATATGTATGATCCATACAATAAATATATTTTCTGAGGAACAAAATATTTAATAAAGTTTAAACAGAAAGACATACCATACATATAACTCCTAGAATATAGAAATCATACAACCTGTGAAACAATATATAGTGGCGTTTCAGTGGATTTATTAGGCAAGTAATAGCTTTTAGTAATAGGGAAACACATCACAATACCTTCAGTAATTGTAAAGATTAGTTTTATCTTATGCCCTATGAGAGCTTCTCCTTAGTACTCAGTACTTAGCGCCTCTTCTAGTAGCTTTATGTTATATCACACATTATTAACCACATGAAATGATTGTTTGTGTTTGCTTTACTACATAATATAATTTAATATCTTTACAGGCTTTAAGTTAAACATGTCATTTTATTGTGTCATAAAAAACCTTTTAAAGCACACAGGTCCCATCCTGAGTGACGCACTTTATGGGCTCTTGAAATATTACTGCATTATAAGGATAAGCTAATGTTTGGTGGAATGAAAGGAATCAGCATGGCCTTCACTCATGAACTGTACAGAGCGGCATTGAGTTCTTAAATCTGGAGATATTCTATCAAATTCTAGGAAAGAGGTTTTTCACTGTGGGATAATAAAAGCCGACTGGCACAGCTTAGGAGTATTCATAACATTTGCAAAATAATGTCTTCAAGGTAGGTCCTTAAAGGGACACTGTCACCAGCTTTTACACGACTAAACTAGAAAAGCCTTCAGGAAGAGTATGACATATCCTTTTCAATACTCCTTCATTTATGATAAAATACACCAGTTTACCTATAAAAGTTACCTCCAATGTCATATTCAAATGTGCGGAAAAGAGTCACTTTTTGCCTGGGTCGAGTAACTTTTAGAGGCCGGAAGAGGAGCATCACCTTAGATGTCCTTATCTGGTGCCCTAGAACCAGGATTTTTGTATCATATTTCATATTATATTACCTCATATTTCAAATTGCATCAGGCTTGTGGGACTTCACGCTATAAAACAAGAAATAAAATTCCTACCTATTTATTTAACAGTCTACA
Organism: Engystomops pustulosus; assembly: GCF_040894005.1. Classification (NCBI taxonomy): domain Eukaryota; kingdom Metazoa; phylum Chordata; class Amphibia; order Anura; family Leptodactylidae; genus Engystomops; species Engystomops pustulosus. The sequence continues at coordinate 41,833,541 of NC_092415.1, forward strand.
TCTCAGATTCTGTAGCTTTCAGAGCCAAAAACATTATGTGATATGAAAGATGTGATTCTTATCTTTAATGAGATACCATGGTTTTAGGTAATATAAGGCCCAAGATAAGGGTATCTGAAATTACGCTCATCTTCTGGCCTCTTAAAGTGACTCATCTCAAACAAAAAAAAATATTTTTTTTCAGCTTATGTTTGCATGATTTTGGAGGTGATTTTCTATAGGTAAATGGGAAAGATTTCACATAAAAATAGCAATGCTAGAAAGAATATTCCATACCTTATGTTGGGGCAGGTATTTTAGTGGTATAAAAGCTGGAATGAGTCCCTTTAAACAGGATGGTAGCCAGCAAGGTCGTAGTCATGTATTAGATAGGCTTAAAGGGAGTCTACCATTAGAAGTAAATGTCCACCACAAAACAGTGGCAGTCAATTGGACCTTTGGCCAGTATTGGCACCTTTAATGGCATCCATAGGGGCCAGGGTGAACCTAAACTCTCTGCTGCCTGAGGCAAGCTATCAAGTGGCCCCCTCCACTAGTAGTAATATTTCAGGTTAAGTGGGTTCTCCATGCTATGTTTAACACCCATGCTGACACTTTTTTAAAGTGTCAGGTCCTGCTTTGTAACAAGTGATTGTGACCCTGATGTAGCTCACATCTTACTGCAGGTGTTGCTGTCTGAGGCAAGAGGCTCAACTTGCCTCATGGCTGGAGCATCCAAGGAGGCTGTTAGAGAGAGAAACTGAACTAAACTGAATTTTCCCAGGAAAATGTCTACTAATGACACAGCTAAAGGTTAGAACGGACCAGATAACCAGTAGTAGTGGTTAGAAAAGTAGTAAATGGTCATGATCAGGGTGAGCAAGAAACTTTGGAAAGGGACAAAGACAACTTCACTCAGGCCATTAGAACGAGGAGTGGGGGGTAAAAAGTCTTGTTTGAGTGTTTTTTTATTCTACAAATAAATAAAGTGTTGAAATAATAAAGTGAATGTCTCATTAACTCTCGCATTGCCTCTCCTGGAGTAATCCTGCAGTTGGCATTCAGCTTGTCCTCTTGCATTATGCTGAATGGAACACATTAGCACAGTAAGACACATGGGAAAATAATCAGCACAATAGTCTCCAGTAAGAAGTAATAGACGTGGATGTCCTGGCGGTCGGGGGCAGAGTATCCTTAGTTACCCTTGGGATTTATTTTGTAGTTTTATTGACTGTCAGTTGGGAAATATACAGAGAACTACACGTATCACATGAGAAATCACAGAATGAGGAGGAACGTCTACTCAGCCAGATACTATATGGCCTCTTTTGATTTTTATCGAGTACTTTCTGTTCCAGGCTAATGACAATTCGGTCACAGCGACTAATGTACAAGTTATAAACATTCCCTCACATGTCCAATATGGGTTTACTACAACGTGAATAATAAAAGTGCCATCTACAGCTAAGACTGTCTCCGACTATATATATATAGAATAAAGAATTATGATAAAAGAAGCCGTTTTTGAGGCTCTGAAATCTAGTACTTCTCTAAGAGAGCAGCAGGTGACAGCTCTTCACAGATATGTATGAGATATTTATAGGTGACAACATGTTCTCCATGTAACCTGTGAGCCATATATGACACTAATAGGGATACATTACACCCTAATATAAAGAAAACAGGAACGGATCAAGGGCATGGGCTGCATAAAAAATGTTTGCCCCTTACAAGTAAAATTTCTTTAAAGGACTTCTAGCACTAGTTTACTGGTGGTAGATGTGTCCTAATGAGAAGGACTTCTTTTATTATAACTCGATTCTGGAAATATAGAGTTATAAAAGTTATGCAAATTACCCTGGAACTCTCAGGATATGTCACCCAGGTGTCTCTGGAAGCCTCTTATTTTAATTTACTCACTCCCCCCCGTAGCGCTAGAGGTCCCGGTAAACACCAGGATGTTCCTCTGATTCTGGATGTCCTTTAATGGTTTGACATTTACTGCCTTCATATGACACAGGAACCAAGTTTCTTGGTAAATGAAGGGGGTCCCTTTCGTCCACTTTCATTTTGCAGTTGGCTCAGTGCTACGGGACCGCACACACTAGACCTCTATGGGGGTCATGAGGTAGCTCCAATTTGCACGGCTAGCCCGTGGCCTCCATATACGTTAGTGGGCAATTAGCCTTAAATGTACACTCCAGTCAAAGCTAATTCATTGAATAATGCATGGCCAGGGTCTGAAAGGAGGAGCATGACTCATTTCATTGTATTCCTAGAGTCATGCTCTTCCCTTCAGACCCTGCACATGGTATAATTCAATGAATCAGCTGTTACTGGAGTGCTCTTTTAAGGCAATTTCAAACTTGGTGGGTATATAACATATTGCATATATTTTTTTTGCTGTAAAACCTATTTTTATACAAGAACTCTTTGGCAGTTTATGTACCATGTACTGTTGGGACTATTGGGATGCTAAAAATGGGTCTCCTGGTGACAGGTTCCCTTTAAAATACTAGGAAAATATACCATAGACTGTTGTACATGGAAATAGAGTCAAAAGTGTAAGGCTTAGAGGTTGTGGATCCTCTGAACCACTGCGGACGATGACACAAGCCACTACCTGTGACCGGAGTGGCACCCGGTTTTCACCAGAGCCTGCCACAAAGCGGGTTGGACTTGCTGCGGTGTGGTACCACCAGTTTGTTCCACAGGCCTGACTTGTCCGCAGTGGCAGCCAAGGTCGAGGTACAGAAACGGCAGGCAATCTCGTAGTCAGGGGCAGGCAGGAGGTCAGGACGGGCAGCACAGGATCGTAGTCGTAGTCGTAGCAACAGGTCAGGGCAGGCGGCAAAGGAGCGAAGTCAGAAACGGAACCGGGGTCACAACGGGAAATCTCAATAACAGCACTAGGCATCAGACACAGCTTTCTCTAAGGCACGAGGCACGGCAAGGGTAACAGGAAGAGGCTGGTTTAAATAGTTAACCTAGGAAAGGCTAGCGCCAATTAGTGTCACACTGGCCCTTTAAATCTGCTGAAGCCGTCGCAGGCGCGCCCTAGCAGTCAGGGACACGCACACACAGCCGAGGAGGACAGAGCAGCACCAGCTGGGGCCGGGACCCGTGAGTTGCGCTAACGAGGCGCTGGCGGGAGACGACAGGCACAGGTGAGCCCGCGACCCGCGATGTGACACAAGAAATTCTTATATGCTAATTTGCTGATATGCTGATGTATGTGACGACATGACTACAGTATGTTCACGTTTTTGTTCAACAATAAATTTGAATTCTTGTACATCAAAAAAATAAGAAATCCCTGAAAATAAGACCTAGAGCATCTCTAGGAGCAAAAATTAATATGAGACACTGTCTTATTTTTGGGGAAAACAGAAACAAAAATATAGAAACTGCTATTGGACTGGATAGATGCGCCACACGGAGACACATGGGCCATAATGCTGGTTCATATTAAAGACTAGAAATGTAGAAGCAGCATTCACTCCTGGTTTGTATGAGGGGCTACTTCCAGGAAAATATAAAGCAATTCATTTCTTAACCCTGAATAGATCCCTATGGGGTCTACAATGAAGAATTTCAGTGGAATTTGTGATAATAAACCAAATTACAGTATGGCAAGCATTTCCAGTCTTCTGCATCAAAACTGTATGTATGTCTTGTGTTCAGAGAAAACACTTCTTAATACAATCAATAATACATTATACAGTAGTTTTTGGCATAGTACTTGTCACGTGTGGTCCCACGACCCATATCGCGGGTCGTGGCCTCATCCGTGTCTCTCTTCCCCCGCTGGCGCTTTGCCCCTGCACCTTACCCGTCCTGTCTCCTTTCTCGACGACCTCCGCCATGTGCGCCCATTCCCAACTCTTAGGGCATGCACACTGGCCTCAAAAGATTTAAAGGGCTAGCTTGCTGTTAATTTGCGCTGCCCATTTTCAGAAGAACATATAAGCCTGCCTCTTCCTGCACACCCTGACGGATCTTCATGCTATTGCCAATGAGAAAGCTGTTCCCTGCTCGTGCTAGTGATTGGATTTCCCGTTGTGACTCCGAACCTGTTCTCGACTTCGCACCTCCGCTGCCAGCCCTGACCTCTTGCTTCATCCCTGACCTTGAACCTCTGCCACCTGCATCGACCTATTACCTGTCCCCGACCTCAAGATTGCCTGCCGACTTTGGCTGCCACCTCAGACACCCCTTGTGTCATCGCCCGCAGTGGTCCAGGCAGTTTATTGACCCCAAGCATTGACAGTACTGATTTGGGTAATGTATTCTTAAATAGATTTGCCCGAGTAAATTCTCAATTTTCAGTCCCCTAGTAATGTTTACACAATACAGATAATTTCTAACCCCTTACGTTACAATTTTACTCAGTTTTATTTTCTGTTTTAGCTCCTATCCTATCAGTGATTGTCAGTGTAAGTTTCCAGAATGTTGATGGGGACTCTCTAATCAGAAACTTCACGATTCCTCTGTGCTGTGAGATGCTGTGTGCTGAAAATGTACTTAGATTATCAGGTTACAGGGTTATCTACACTTTCATTTAGCTTCTGAACACTCTACTAGTATCTGCCTCATAGAAAAAGAGATGAGACAGATCAGAGATGAGATGATGAGTTTCATAAGATGGATATAACACACAATGAAACTCTTCTAAAAATCTGACACTCTGCTAACTCAGCTATAACACACTCAACATGCCTCCTTCCCCTGCTATAAAGATTTTATTTTGTCTGTAGCTTGTAGAGTAAATATGTGCACAATGCTTACTGGCAGAAAGTGTCTGTGTGTGAGCTTGTCTTGTAATGAAGGGGCAGACAGCAGACTTCATGGAGCAGACATTCATGAGAAGAATCTGTGCTGCCCAATCATAAAAATCTGAAGATTTAAGGTCGGATCCTGGGGGCAACTGAAAGTTTATATACCAGGACTAATAGAGAAAAGTTAGAATTTAATCGGTGAAATGCTGTATTTTTGTTAATAACAGTGACTTAGAGAATGTGTTACTTTGTTATCCTGAGTATATGTAAGAATCTTGGGAAAACCCATTTAAAGAGGACCAGTCACCAGATTTTGACCACCCTGGCTAACAATGCCTGCTGATAAAGGGTTACAAGTCCTCCCCATATCACCTAAAGTTAGCTGCCAGTGGGGCACTATACCTTAATTAAAGACATTTTTCTGATATGCAAATTAGCTTTTGTGACTCATGTCTGGTATCTGTTACTCTTCTCTCTCTCAGGCTGCCAGTGAATCATGCCCCATTCCTCGTCCTCTGTGATAGAAATTATGCGTTAGACTTCAGGAGATCTGGTTAGTGATGTCTGGATGCAGGATCATCAATTACAGTGAAGGGGCTTTCTGAGGAAGAGAGAGCTTGCCTTCAGTGTTAAAATCTTCCCCTCCTTGACTATATACAACCAATTTACAGCTCTCATCAAAGTAGATTTTCTTGATGATGCCACTACATTGAGTCATGAATGTAACACCATCTGGAAGGTGTTCAGCTGCTTGACAACATACTGTTAGTGGTTTATTAGGACAAGTTATTCTGACAGGTTCCCTTTACATCTCACACACAAGCAGTGTCCCTAAAGAGAATTAATTTCTTCCTGACCAGACGTCTAAAGCTCTGCTATCTACAGATAGAAGTCTATTTCATTTGGAAAAGACTTACTGGTTTAGCTATTATCAGGTGCCATGTTACTAGGCTGCTTGAAAGTCAGACTTAGATGTAGTGGGAGCTGTCTTACATAAAGAAGCACTGGAGGCATATTTTTCCGTCCCCCCATCCTGCAGAAGTTATTTGTGTATTCCTCAACCAAAATCCCCAGTGGAGCACGTACATCCACTAAGACTTTGTATGCCTAGAAAGGTGGCCTGTGAAGGCAATCTCCATAAAGAAGATTACCTGACCTAGGTGAGTCAATGGCCTCTCATCTAGCCAAACAAGTTCTACTGTATATAACATCTGTGTCTATGTAATCCTCTGTCCGTGGAGGACAGCTGAGTAGGTGTTGATTGTGTCCATTTGTATTTCTTAAACCATGTCAGTGTGGACACTGGTTTAGGCTTACTGGCTGTTTTGACTGATTAGTACCACACCATTCTCTCTTAACCCGCTCTGATTGACAGCTTCTCATTCTTATCACATTACTTCCTTGCTCTTTTATATCACATAGAGTCCTCTCCATCCTTTTCAGCTGGCTGGTTATAGAAGTTTCTTAGTTAGCTCCATGCTATTGGTATGATTCTAATCCCCATATCCTGGTATTCTGACTTGTGTTTTGACTATTCTCTTCCCTTGTGATTTTGTACTGTGTTTTTCCTCTTGGTATCGATCCAGCTCTCATTATTTTTCTTTATTGTTTGTATTTTCTTGCATTTTGGCACAAGGAAGGATCATTTTCTAGGTGTCTAGCAATTGCCTACGGTGTACAATAGGCATAGACAGCTGGGTAAGGGGGTTAGTCTTAAGGCCCACTGTCTCTGTTTGTGCCTCTTTCCATTCCCACACTTCCTAGTTTGGATATTACCCCACATAACAACACTAGGCTTCTTTAAAGTTAAACATTTAAGGAAACCTACAATTACATATCTACCTTATAAGGTAGATCCAGTGGCAGGTTTCTGTATTTATGGGCTAAAACTTTTACTGACCCATATATATATATATAAGTTTATTTTATAAATATACTAAGGAGGCTACTGGGACCCTCTTCTGCCTCTCCCCCGGACCACCACTCCCACACTAGACGCTGGCAGTGACTGATGCTGCAGTCATCGCTTCCTAACATGGCCTCAGACGGCTCCTGCTGGAAGATAGTTCCATCGAACGGACCGCCACGTGCCACAGTGTGTCACAGCTTTTTGGTATGTTCCGATAAAGCTAGAAATTTCACAGGGACATAACTGGAAGAGGGCTAAGGAGATTCTTTCAAGTGCTGCTAGTCCTTTTTATTTAGCTAACGGGTGTCCTTTAAGATGCTATTGGAGGGATATTTTTCACTTCACCACCCTGTAAAATATATTTGCATATTTGTTTCCCTAATAATTAGTCTAATGATGTCATATAAGTTAACATTATGCATGAAAAAAAATGTCATGGATATCATCTGCTAATAAAAAATTATATTAAAACATAAACAGATATTATCAGAAGAAATAATCTACAAAGGATAATATTTCTCTAGAATGATATAGGTGTTCAAAACCCTTAAAATACCCTAAAAGGATTTTATGAAGAAAGTCAGCGGCTTACAGAAATTCTAATCCCCGGAAACTAAAAACCTGATGTCTGAAGAAAAGGTCACTGGGAAAAAGATGAAATGAATTTTCTTCAAAAACATCATTAGTTGTTGTGTTCATTAAGAGCTGGACGACTTTCCAATTTCATTATAATAAGTTGATTTGCATTCCTCTTACAGCAGGAAGCTAGTCGGATGGCCTCATCTTACACCGAGGTGGATTTGGCTGCCAGCCCATCACTCTTGGAGGACGCATAATGGACGCAAGCTGGTTTATATTAAAAAAAAAGTTACTAACAAAGTTTACAAGAATATTTACATCTGACACAAGTTAATGCCATATTGAAAACTCTCCAGGCTCCAAATTTTGCAAAAAATCAAAGAATGTGTTTGCTAGTAAATTCTGATAATTGAAAATATTAAAATCATTTAGGTAATTTCAAAGTAATTTATTACAGGAATTGGCATGGAGGAGTACATCCAGCTGGTGCAAGGCACCAAGATACAAAGAAGAAACTATAGGCTCAATAGTATATTTGCTTATCTTACCACTTATAAGGGTTATCCAACATCCTGATAACTCCAGAAACCTGTTGCCCCATTTATTTCTATGAGAGACAGACTTTCAGTGTCACATATGAATGAATGGAGGAACTGGATTTTGGAGCACCGGTGATGTCAAACATCCCCTTTAAGTGGCAGATTCAGCATATATAATATAATGTTTTAATTTTTTTTTCATTTTGGTTCAATGTCTCACAAGCGGCTGTGTAAATTGGCAAATTGGGAAGATAATTTGACTTGCCTGGGCGCTAGACCTAGCCAAAAAAAAATATGTCAATGGGTGGTAGACGTAAAAGTATAGTTGAAAGAGCATAGTTGATTTCTATTGACACAACTCTGGCAGCTGATTGGCTAAACCATCACCTAAGCGCAAAATTAGCATCATGTGAAAGCATTAAAAGGGCATTCATAGAAGACATAAGACAAAATTCTTAAATATAAACACATTGGGGGATATTTATCATACGCTGGCGCTCGTGCCCCCCGCTCAGCCGGCTGCGCCCCCCCCCCCTTCATGCCCCTTCCCGCCCCACTGGCGTGAAGGTGGCGGATTGTGAAAAATAATCGCAAAAGCTAGCAATAAGCTAGCATTTGCGATTATTTCAGGGCCTCTGCGCCACTGGCGGTGCGCAGAGGTCCTGATAAATATCCCCCCTTCTCTAATTCACCGTATTAACAAAAATACAGAATTTCAAAAATATCATTCCAACCTGTCTATATCAGTCCTGGTGTACACAATTTTGGTTGCCCCGGGATCCGACAGAAAATCTTCTCACTATGGTCGGATCCTTCTCATGAATAGCTTCCCCCAATGCAGTGCTCTCTGCCTCTCCCACCTGCATCACAAGACCAACTCAGACACAAGCGCTTTCTGCCGGCAAGCAGCAGTGTGCAAAGACATACTCTACTAGCTACAGACAGATAAGGTCTTAATCTGAGGGAGGCATATAGCAAAGCTTACTCTATGTGTGTTATAGGTGAGTTAGCAGAGCTGAGAGTGCCATTGTGTTAAATATACATCTCATGGATCACATCATCTCTCATCTCTGATTGGTTTAATTTCTCTTTTTCTACGTGTCAGATACTAGTAGAATGTTCAGAAGCTAAATAAAAGTGTAGATAAACCCTGGACCTTGATCATCTAAGCACATTTTCAGCACACAGCATCTCACAGCACAGAGGAATCATGAAGTGTCTGCTTAGAGAGTCCCTCTGGAATCTTACACTGACCATCACTGAGTAAAATTGTGAAGAAAATTACCTTTATTGTGTAAACATCACAAGGAGATTACAATTTGACAGCTTTCTTTCATGGGCAAATCCTTTAAACTAGAATTGGTAACAGTTTGGAATGGACTACTGCAACTGGAAAAAGAGGATCTTAAATAATATATATAATAATAGAATTATAATAACCTTCTTCCTGTGACACCCTCACATATAATGCTATATAATTTTAGCCACCACTGATAATGCCCCACTTTCTGTAGCTCCTCTTCAATGCCCCTTCCCTTAGAATATTCCCTTTTAGTTCACATAAAATGTCCCCATTACTTTTGATTCTCTACTTCTGAGCCCTCTTACTCATCCCCTAATTATAATGGCCTCCCTTTCTGTTCCTTTCCTTCTTCTCCCGCAGTAATCCTGCTTCTTCTTCTGCAGCGGTTATGCTTGGCTCTGAAGCCAGGAGGCGTGATGATGTCATGACATCCTGCTTCCTGGCCACACCTATCAGTGGCAAAGGCTCAATGGTGATACAGGATTTGATGGCTTTCTGCATCATCATTACATTCAAGTGTATCTGCATCCAGAAGACACAAACAGTAGTAAAGCCTGGGGCGTTCCTTCGGCTGCCTGGAACAGCAGGGCGGATTGGGAAGAAGATTACTGCTACAACGCTAAAGATTTCATTATATACATTGTACATTCAAATCTAAACATGTTCATCCTAGAGACCGGTTTTTATTTTATACAAATTACTAAATGCTCGGAAAAAGACGTTAAAATATGTACTGAAAAGGCACTTACACCTGAATAATTGCATTTTTATCAGAAGTTCTTTTATCACAAGCCATTTGTGAAGCAAATGAAGAAACACATCTGCTTCCATTATTTCCCTGGAAATAACTGTCTGATATATGAGTGCTTCAGTAATTCCCAACATCACTTAAAGTGTGGAGGCAAGTGACAGCTAAATTGCCTTGCTGGTTGCTATGTCTGTGCAGCAGCAGATAATTTAGTAAGCTGGTATTTGGGTCTATGGTATACAGTACATTATATATAAATTTCAATCCACTCATCCACTGTCCAGAGTCTGCAGTGCTCGGCAGCAATCACTTAAAAATTCAAGTGCACCATCAGATGTGGATGTGGATGCCATGGAAAGTCATGACACCAACTAAAATTTATCAGTAAGCAGAAAGCAAACCTGACTCCACTGCGGAGCAAAACATGTGTTTAAAGTTTGCTCGACATATTTAGACAGACTTGTGAAATACTGGAGGAATATAATCTGGTCAAATGAGACCAAAATTGAACATCAGATTTCCACCTTTTCTTCCGTTATATATATTTTTCTCCTATGACGAGGGGTTGTTTTTCTTGCACCCACCTATCGCTCACATGGGATATTAGTGAGCGCATCCTATAATTGTTTTCCTTCATGAATGGACAAATATATGGAGAAATTTTTTATAAAAAACTGCTACTATCTACCAGAATGATGAAGGTAAAGTAAGAGTGGACAATGCTTGAATGGGAGAGATTCATTATGCCTCCACCAGCATGGCACAGGAATATCCCCCTTTACCCAACCTACTGGCCTGCTAGATCTACAATAGCCTCCGCCATAAAAAACACAGACCTGGTCTACAGGTCCAAACTGGGCACCCGTATCTACTTATCTACGTATCAGTTTTCACCTGTATCTACTAAGAGGCTGGAGTCTCTCAGTAAATATGGGCGACAGAGTGCCAGTCGGGGAAGTTTAAAACTTTAACCGAATCTGTCATCTGGAAGGCAATTTTTACATGATGACAGGTTCCAATAGCCTATTGGATGTTGATTTCAAAAATGCCTATGTGGTGCATCTAAATAATTCCAGTGCTATTTAATCAATTCTTTAACATTACATGGCTCCCTGCCAGCAGCATGTAGTAGGTCCCGGAAGGGAGCACTTCAAATAGGAATTGCTTGTGGGAGTAGGTGACGTAAGTGGGGAAAGGGATCAGGAGAGAGGCTGAGGTCGAAAGAGGGGGCAATGAGTGAGGGTGAGCGGAGGAGAAATTGTATAGAAGGTGTCTCATACCATTTGAACTGCCCCCTTGTACTCACCACACACAGCTGGCAGGGAGTCAGGTTATGTTAAATAAATTATTAAAAAGTAGTGGAATTATTCTGTTGCACGACAAAGGCTTATTTGAAATCAACATGTCATTGGCTATTGGAAGCTGCCATCATGTAAAATGGACCTTCCTGATAACAGGTTCCTTTTTATTCATTCCTCCCAATGATCCCGAACACACAGCCAAGGAAACTCTAAATTAGTTTTAGAGGAAAAAAATAAAACTGCCAGAATGGGCCGGGCGATCTCCTGAATCCAATCCAATCGATTGAAGGGACTAAAGCACAGACGTCATAGAAAGAGCCGCCCTGAGCAATGCGTGGGAGTAGTTTCTACATACAAGAGACGTCTGAAAGCTGTCATCACCAACACAGGCTTTTCTACAAAGTATTAAATACATATCAGTAAGCTGTTCAATACTTTTTCCCTGTGTCATTTTTCATTATTACACCTATGGCTTGATTTTTATGCCAGTGCGGATTGGATGCTGAGAATGTCATGACAATAGCAACTTCAGAAATACCGTATGTACTCAAGTATAAACCGACCCAAGTGTAAGCTGAGACCCCTAATTTTACCACAAAAACCTGGGAAATTTGATTGACTCGAGTATAAGCCGAGGGTGGGAAATGCATTGGTCACAGCCTCCCCAGTATATAGCCTGCTGAACTCTGCCCAATAGTATATAGCCACCACCTGCCCCCCAGCCCCCCCAGTATATAGCCTGCCAGCCCATATCCCCCAGAATATAGCCAGCCCCCTGCCCCAGTATATAGCCAGCAGCGGGGGAAGCCGGAAAGGTGAGTTTTGATATATTTTTATTACTCGAGTATAAGCAGAGTTTGGGTTTTCAGCACATTTTTTGTGCTGAAAAACTAGGCTTATACTCAGGTATATATAAAAACTGGTGAAGTGTTCAACACTTTATTAAGCCACTTTCTATGGAATATAGACAGGGTTTGCCCTGGAAATTCCTGGAAAGTAGTTTATGTAATTGCTCCCATGAGGTCATAGGATTGTTCCTTTTCTTCCCTGAGGTGACCTTCACATTACGGAAATGGCTGCATCATTCAGTCATCAGTGATTTACAATTACAGAAAGGTAACTATTACTGAAGAATTATTATGGCATAGTAGGAGTTTTGCTGAATCGTCTGATGACAGTTAAATTGCCCGTCAAAAATTTTTGGTCAGAAGAAAGTTTAAGGGTTTCCTTAAAAAATTCATAACACAATAATAGGGTAATAGGGATTTGTTATTCGTGCCCCGTATTTCACTGTTTATTGTTCCTGTTGTGTGTTACATACAGGGGGTAAGGAAAGTGTTCTGACCCCTTTTCATTTTTCACTCTTTGTTTCATTGCAGGCAATTTTTTGCTCATCAATGTACACTCTGCACCTCTACTTGACAGAAGAAAAAAACAGAAATGTAGATATTTTTGCTAATTTATTAAAAGGAAAAAAAACTGAAAGATCACATGCCCCTTTGTTCAGTATTGAGTTGAAGCAGCTTTGGAGCTGGTGCAGCCATGAGTCTTCTTGGGAATGATACTGCAAGTTTTTCACACCTGGATTTGGGGATCCTCTGCAATTCTTCCTCTCCAGTCCCCTTAGGTTGGATGGTGAGTGTTGGTGGAAGCCTTTTTCAAGTTTCTCCAGAGATGTTGATTTGTGTTTAGGTCCAGGCTCTGGCTGGGCCAGTCAGGAATGCTCACAGAGATGTTCTGAAGCCTCTGTTTTGTTATTTTAGCTGTGGGTTTAGGGTTATTGGGGCTCATGTACTAAGTGTCCGTGTTGCCACTTTCGTTGGACTTTCCAACGTTTTCGGGTTTTGCACGTCTTGGACAGGTATTTAACATGTTTCTGCACTGGGATAGTCTCATACGTGGTCAGATTTTGGCTTTCATGTAACAGAAATTGGGGGGCATTCTGCGGATGATCCGACTGATTCGGACAGAGTCAGGGATTTAATGAACTCTGTCGGAAGTGACACATGCACGATATGGGGCGCACTATCTTATTGAATCGCGGCAGAGTGCATGATCGTCGGACAATGCACTTTCTGTGAACTCCGCGGACTGGCTGAGTAAATGTGCCCCATTGTCTTGTTGGAAGGTGGAAAAATGAGCATGCTCCAATTTATTTCCAGTGGAATGCGTGTCCATGCAAAAAGAAAGGCATTCAATTGGGCACATAGATGGAAAAGAGTCAGTAAGCTATCAAACTGTCCCAAGTATCAAACTGAAGAAAATAAACAGATGTGTGAATGAGCCCTAAAGCTTTCTAATTTCAGCACCCAGGAGATTTGCCTCATTTCCAAACAGTCCAGGAGATCTCTTCCTTTTTCCGGAGTCTCTCTGGGATAGTTGTGAGAATATCTTATATCTATTGTATGTTTACTACAGATAGAACTGCTGATTAACCCCTTACAAGCAGGCCCGTCACTTCTCTAACTGTAACTCTATCTCTACAATATTTCTTGAAAAGTTTTATTTTTCTCCTTCAGAAATGACTCTTCAAGTTACACTTCCCAGAGGAGCAAGAAATTTCACAGGGCAATGAAAGTCTTGTAAGATTTACACTGCATACTGTGTGATGGTTACCGTCTCTAGAAAAGGTACAATAGCCTGGAGGGAGTCTCATACAAGTGTGAATAGTCTTGAGCAGCAGAACAGACAAACAGTTGCAGAAACTTAAAGGAAACCTACCATTTGATTTGATGCATTATGAAGCAAACATACCTTGAGAATGCTGTAGCTACACTGATGCAGGACCATATCTTGGTTAATCGCTGAGCTAAGTGGTTTTGCTGATAAAACAGATAGTACATTGTGATAATGAAGCTGTGCTGATAAAACAGATAGTACATTGTGATAATGAAGCTGTGGCTTCTATCTCTGCTCTGGCGCTTGCTTTGCTGCTTCTCATAGCAGGAGAGTTTCTCTCTGATTGCATCATCATCTCCTGCAGTTCCCTTCCTGCCAGACAGAATAATCGATTGCTGCACCATCCCCCAGCTGCTGTGAATGAGTCATTCAGCTCAGGTGGATTAGTGCTTGGCTAGTCATGCTTTACATAGCAGCCATTTGTAATTCCAAGCTCCTATGTCTGTCCCAGCCAATCTGTCCCAGCTTTCCCAAGGTCCTGAATAATATAATTGTTTTTTCAGCAAAACCACTCAGCACAGGCATTAACCAAGATATGATCCTGCATCAGTGTAGCTACAGCATTCTCAAGGTATGTTTGCTTCATAATGCATCAAATCAAATGGTAGGTTTCCTTTAAGTCTCGGTATGGTAGCCATTAGGACTGGGCACCACACATTTTTCATAGTTGTGTATAATGATATTCTGCCTCCAATCATCAGATAGATAGATGGATTCATTTAAACTGGGCGTTATCACTTGAACTTGCAGAATCATAGGAATGATTTTAATTCAGGTGATTTCACTCACGGTCAGAACAGAATTCATGGACATGGTAACATCTGTGCTCTCTCAGGCTGATTGTGATTTTGTACTTAGTTTGCATTCTGTACTTCACTAGTCTGAACATTGCCTTATTCAATCCCGGGTTTCTTAATTGAATTCCACCACACCCGTCAGTCGCCTGTTGACTAAGTTCTGGGTTACAGACAGTTAATCTAGCCGCTACGTGCACTCATATTCCACTCCTGCTAGTCTAGATTTCTGGGTACTGGTCCAATCATTCTTATATCACATATCTTGTATGTCCACTTCCACTATAAGTCTTCTTTGGAGTTTGCTAGCATTTGCTAGACTTTCGTATTTTTTGAACCTTACTTGTTTTCTGACCATCCCGTTGTTTCTTGATTATGTACTGCACTGTGCTCTTGGTTTTGACCTGTATTTGTTTGACCATTCTTTGATGCTAGTTTTTGTCTCTTGTTATCACTTTGATGCAAGAAGGAAACCTTTCAATTGACCAGTTGTCATCTACTATTTAGGGTAGGATAGGCAAGTAGTTAGAGACAGCTGGGGAGGTCTAGCATTAGGGATCACTGTCAATGTCTGTTCTTTCCTTTTCTATCTTGTGGCATGTGGTATGTGGCATTGCAGTTATAATACAGCCTGTATATAACAGATACATTTATTTTTCAGGGAAAAAGAACATGGAGACCTGGACAAGGAGAAGATAAAATAAATTGTACAGTATGATATTATTTCAGTGTCTTTTTTTTAGCATTTCCTCATACCTTCCTAATAATGTCTTTATGATGTTAGCTCTGCATTGTTGAATTTATCACATGGTCGGACGATGGATTTAATTTAGTCTTGGCATTGACAAACACATCATCTATTACTCCACAGCTTTTGTTCTTAGGCTCGTACTATTAATAACTTATTGTACAGCACAGACAGTTGTGTTTGTAATACATACCACAATATTCATTTGAAGATGAATATATACAATTAACCATATAAATGGTGAAAATGTTGAAAGCTTTTCCGCATAACCAACTTTTTAATGTATAACATCCATAGCATGCTGTATATGTGAGCTTTTCTTTATTTTGGGGGTTGAGATCTGCACATAGGTGTCTATATTGAGCTACCCCTGCAGGCTTTGGAGATGGTTGTGATTTGTATAGCAGCTGGCCCAGTTGGCACATATACCTTGCTGGGTTTTGCTAAGGGGGAAAAAGTCAGGAAGCAGGCGGAAGGTTAATGCAGGCATTCCAGAATCATAGATTAGAGATATTCTGTACACTGGGGATTGCAGAGCAGAAGCAAAGTCAAGAAACAAGCCAAGGTTAAGGTACTTGATATAAGAGAGACAAGGAAATTCAAAAGAAAATTTAACTGCAAGTTTGTGGCAAGTCTGAAGAAACATTTGCATATTTGAAAGCCATGAAACCCATAGTGAAAATTATACTACTTGTATTCTATTGTATTGAAGACGTTCCATAGGAAAAATGGTCAAAACCATGGTCATGGTGTGTTGAGGAATGATACATGCACCGTGCCTCACTGCACTGCCTCCTAGCCATCCACATAGCTAATTATAGAGAAAGTCCTATTCCTGCCCGTATCGGGTCCTGTATCTGTCTCTTGACATTGGCAGGGTCACCCACTGATATCGGATGGGCCGCAAGTGAGAACAATTTCATCATCATGTCCATTATGCCTTAAAATTCCAAGTGCATGGAACCTAAGAGGAATTTTATGTTTAGGACTACTTTTGTTATTTTATTCAAGGTTGTATATTACTTTATATTAATGACTTGTAAACAAGTTTACAATCCAAGAAAAAAACTAAAATGTATATGTGAGTAACAATTATTTTGTCTGGTTCCTCTAAGATTCCTTAGAGTCAGGGGCTGGAGGCCAGTGATTAAACTAACACTACTGTGTGACAGAGTCGTATTTCTTCTAGTGAGGTCCTTTACTCCAAAGGTGATCAATCTTTGTTCTTGCAGGGCTCTGATCACAATAAGTAAAAACACTTCTTTGAAGCAATGTTTAGTCATAAGAAAATAACACCAAAGTATGTTAAAAGAAAGATAACATCATCACCTTTAGACACCTTTTCTTACGTCTGCCGCTGTTGATGTTTTGACTTCTGGATCACCACTGAAATCCTAAATTCTTCTTTCCCTTGACTTGTGGGTACTAGTTTTATGGAAGTTTCTGATTGGGAAAGACACATTCTTCTTTACGTAAATGATGCATCAGCCACTGATTTGCATGAGCAGAAGGTAGTAGTTTAGAAAAGTACAGTAAACTGATATGTACACTAAGCCCCGGAGGCTCCGATAATACTAGTAGAGGGATATACTGGTCTCTGAGGCAGCTATACTCTATTATACAGATGTGTCTTCTCTTGGCTGGTCCAGAAGCTACTATAACGTAATGTCATATAAGTGATTCTGTGCAGTCATCCAGTAGCTGTGTTGTGAATTAAAACGTTGCATGGGTTTTATTAGAATGATGTGGTATTGAATGAAATTGGTTTGATGAGAAATTAGAGTTCTTAAAGAATAAGGAATAAGATACCTCTTCGCTACCTAGTAGGGCAGCCCCTTAACATCAAGCATGACTTTCAGGAAGCCTAATGACATGATGCGGGGTAAAAGCCAAACGAGTATAGCCATTCCATAAGGAACAGACTCCCAACTGTAGACTGATTCGATGGTTTTGCATCTAATCACTAGAGCAGTGATGGGCAACCTTTTGAGCTTGGTGTGTCAAGATTCGCCAAAAAACCGAGCATAACTCGGGTGGTGTGTCACCTTGACAAAAAAAACATAATTTTGTGATATTTATAGTTTAAATAACAAATATGTAAATTATTTAACTTCTGGGGTACTTTAACCCTAGGTTGTGTGATTGATCCTACCATATACTGCCATACTACATCTATTTATTACAAATTGCTGGACAATCTCTCAGCCTCCCGGCTACTGCACCTGGCCGTGTAGGAGCCGAGGATGAAACTTAACTCTCCGGCGGCCGCGTGTCACTGAGAATGGCTATGCGTGTCAGCACTGACACGCATGTCATAGGTTGGCCATCACTGCACTAGAGTGTAGGGAACTGGTTTAGCTAAGTAAACTTAATTCAAGCTAAATTAACAGAGGACATCAGTTCTTCTAGGTACACTTGCACACGGGTTTGAAGGAACTTGGCAAATAGGTTGTTCCATATGTCTTAGAGAACTAACCACTGATCTTCTGTGGAAGTAGACTTGATGATGAGATCAGGACTCTGTGGGACCATATCTCCTTCTTCTTCTTTTCAATAGTGCTTATTGGCCTGCTGCTCCCTAGCAGTCAGTGAACGGACAAATATTTCATCTTGATCAGTTTTAACTTAGAGTCCAGTTCTGAGATAAATCCATTGCTGGCGCTTCCAAAGGAAAGTAACTGTGATGTGACTTTCATCTGCTACACTGAGTTTCCAATGCTGACCGTTTTCTTTTTTCAGTCTTTTATGGTGTCCATTTCTTTGTTCAGATCTTGAAATACACATCTGGAAACTCTAATCTGCTCTGAATTCTTCATCTGGGAGACCTTGCTGTATAGGTATAACTACCTTGTGTTTTCTCGCTTTGCTCAGTTTTGCCAATGTGTATCACAGGAATCTTTCACAATCTCAACTTTGTAGCGGAGTTTGGTCCCCAAACTGATGTTTCTGTTTCAGGTAATGACTTTCCTTTAATCTCTATTAAAAATCTATATATTTAATCTATATATGAAAATTATGATCGGTATAATTGGCTTATTTTACAGTTCACTAAAATCTTACAAAATCTCTGAAACCAGGCAAGTGTACCTAGAAGAACATGCTGTTTGTTGTATGGATTTCTCATGTGTTCATTCACTTTATATTTTGTATTTTTAATGCGGTAAAAGTAAGTTCTAGTTTCCGCTTCATCTCTGTGTTGGACCTCAACAACAAGAACCCTCTCGACCTATTGCATTCATGGACGCTATAGCAGAGAGCAACAACCCGGTGGACTAGAATCACCCTTTCTTCTATCCTCTCATCACTATATCAGTTCTTATGTCCCTGCCTTGACCTGTTGCTGCCTCCCCGATGGTGATCCCGTGCTGCCCGTCCTGACCTCCTGCCAGTCCCCGACTATGATTCAGCCTGACGTCTATGTACCTCGCCTTGGCTACCACTGCAGGCAAAGTAGCACCTGTGGAACGACCTGGTGGTACCACGCCACAGTAAGTCCAACCCGCTTTGCAGCGGGCTCTGGTGAAAACCGGGTTCCACTTAGACTCCGGTCCCAGGTGTTGGCTTACATCATCGTCCGCAGTGGGTCCACTACCCCTGGAGCTTGACAACACACATACAGTATATACACACCATACACACATACAGCATTTACACATCACAGAAACACACACATATACAGCATATACACATCACAGAGACAAACACCATACACTG
The DNA here is from genome assembly GCF_040894005.1 of Engystomops pustulosus. Lineage (NCBI taxonomy): Eukaryota > Metazoa > Chordata > Amphibia > Anura > Leptodactylidae > Engystomops > Engystomops pustulosus. The sequence goes on from NC_092415.1 coordinate 41,852,612, forward strand.
TATACTTATACAGCATATACACATCACAGGTACACACATAGATGTTATATGCATATTATGCTGTACAATGTGCAGTATAATATTTATATAAAGGTGCACATGCTCCAGGCTTTAGTGTCAGGCCAGATGACAGGGCCCCCTGACAATGCAGGCCCCAAAGCAGCCTCTATAACTGTAGTTGCAACAGCCTCTGGGTTTAGATACCCACCAATAAAGAGAGACCATAAATGTTTGAAAACCTCTATAAGTGAAAAAGTGAAGCGTCAGCAAAAGTAATTGGGGATATGGATATAGGTAATCTATAACCTTACGCATTTATAAGAATGATCAAAATCATGGCAAGACAGTTGGCATGGAGGGAAATAAAAAATACAACTTCCTAAGATGCAATGAAAACACATCCAGATGAAGATGGTTTCTGGGAGAATAGCTGGAGGGGACAGCGAGGATCAGGTACAATTCACTGTTAATCCAATAAACTACTAAAGTCCTATTACTGCTCAAGTATCATCTAACTCATGTTGCTGATAGAGAGAGCGCCTGGAGGAAGGATAAAGGTGGAGCTTAGACAGATAGGAGACACGTTTAAATGGATAATATGTTGTTTTCAATCAATCAATCGAGTTTAATGTTCTCTATAATTATGTAGATTTCACACATTCCAATATTTCTAGTATCGTTTGCTGTCTGACAACTAGTGTGTTGATATGCACATTGACCTAAAAATATAGAGAAATGAAAAAATGAAGAGAAAAACATACAGATCATGCTTGGTGTTAACAGAACTGCCTTCAAGGTAATGAGGCAACATTTTCCTTATCCTTCCATAGAAAACACATTTGCTTATTTCCCAGAATCCCCAGCGGAGCATCCATGGCCTTTAAAGGGAACCTGTCACCAGGAGACCCATTTTTAGCACTCCCCCAGTCCCCACAGAGCATAGTACATACACTGCCAAAGTGTTTTTGTATTAAAAATAGGTTTTACAGAAAAAAAGATATGTTATATTGTACCTTTCATTAGCATCTGCTGTGTGACTAGGCAGTTGCCAATTGGGAGGGGCTGGAAAGGAGAAGTCCCCCCCCACCCTTGGGAAACATGTGTCCTTTTCAAATATATGAATAACTTCCCACACTCGGGATTGGCTGTTGAGGAGCAGGGGGCGTCGCTAAGCCCAGTGTTTTCATATATTTGAAAACATGGAGGAGCTGTTCCCCAAGGGTGGGGGGGGGGAAATGCTCCTTTCCAGCCCCTCCCATTTGGTAACTGCCTAGTCACACAGCAGATGCTAATGAAAGGTACAATATAACATATCTTTTTTCTGTAAAACCTATTTTTAATACAAAAACACTTTGGCAGTGTATGTACTATGCTCTATGGGGACTGGGGGAGTGCTAAAAATGGGTCTCCTGGTGACACGTTCCCTTTAAGCCTCCATACACCTTCAATGGCAAACAATCTGACATGAGTCTTTGGCCTCTCACAAAACCAAACTAGCTCCCTACACTGTGCTGACGAGATGAAAAAACAGCAAAACAGCATTGTCCAGAGTTGCTTATGAAATGGATATACCGGTACTTGTTTGGCTATTATCCTGTATCATGAAATAAGGCTTCCTGACAAAAAATGTATTTTATTTTTATGGTTTTCATAATACACTCCAGCTGACACCTCGCTATTATTCTTTTGATCAGACCAATCACAGAAATATCAAATTCATATAGAGTTTTATGTGTTAATATGTAATTTGTACAATTTTTTATTTAATTTTGCTATATGCCGATGCCAATAACTTTTTCATACTTCTGTGTACATACCTGTTTTCTTGGAAAAGACCCGTTTTTACCACCAGGTTGAAAGATTGTAAACTAAACACACTTTCTTCTTTCTCCATGCAGCACATCTCCACACTGCTCCCCTATAAAAACCACAGTCACTTACAGTATAATGAACCATGTTTCTTCACAACAGGACTGAACACACTATTCCCACATAAAACATCCTTTATATTGTCCCCCAAATAAATTATACTATGTACAGCACGCACAATTTATTATTTCTACCAGAACCCCTGAACTTATTGCATAAAGAAACCCATAATTAATGTAAAGCACCAATAAGCTGGGCACATGAAACAACACTAAGTAATTTACATACAGCACCCTACTAATTTATATACATACTTGTTTTATTTGTGATGATTCTGTTCTGTATACTGCAGCATGGGGCACACAGTCGGGTCTGTGCTGCAACACTTTGCATGTCAATTACACCAATGTAATAGATTTTTAAGGTCATAGTATGGATTTGCCAGCGTTTGACTTGTCCGTACTACTGACTGTTTGCCGCCGTCCCAGGGGTCATTAATCTGTCACCTGAGGCGGGATCATCACCCCCACCTCATCACAGAAGTGACCCTGGTGACAAGCTGATACTACTGGAATCACATCATTAAACCAGCAATTGTACCACTGCATGAAGAACACAAGGGTAATTTCATCTTCTTTGAGGACAATGCCCCAGTTCATCGATATTAGGGAATGGTTGTTGGGGACCCAGGGACCTCAAATGGAACAGCCTGCACTTTCTCTAAACCCAAATCCATTGAGTTACCATATAGAAGCTTGTAACTCTGTAACCCAGAACCTCAATGACCTTAGGCCTACTCTTCAGAAAGAGCTGGATGCCACCTCGGAAGACAATGGGGAAGATTTACTTACCTGGTCCATTCGCGATACCGCGGTGCGTTGTCCGATGTTGATTCGGAGCTTGCCGGGATTCACTAAGGTCGTGCGCCCAAAATCTACTAGGTGTCGCTGCTGCGCTGAAGTCCGCCGGAGTTCACCTTCTTTATGAAGTGCTATTCTTGCGACACAATTTTTTTTTAATTCCGCAGTTTTCCGAAAATATCGGGGGTTTTTCCGACGGACACGCCCCCCGATTTCTGTCATGTGAAAGCCGGTGCCGATGCACCACAATTGCAATTCGGTGCAAATCGGAAATGTTCGGGAAAGCCGACGAAAATACGCGATTCGGACCCTTAGTAAATGAGCCCCAATAAGTCAACTCGTGAACAGCATGAGATATTGTGGTGAAGCTGTAGCTGATGCTCCTTACCACATAACAAGTTATTGAGACACTGATATATTTGTAGGTTATACCTAAAGCTGTTCTTGTATTTTTATTCTGATGAGGAAATCAAGTTGCATGCTTCTACTTAAATGCCTTACAATTATGATATAATATCAGCGTGAACTTTAACCTGGAACTATCCCTAATATACTTTTTGTTATATATTTATAAATCTGTTCCCGTGTCAGTATGATACCCATAGTGCAGTCAGTCTATCCTCTAAATCCCTGCAGTTATGTAACTTCCTGGAGCACCGTCAACAGGATCAACTGCCTGGAAATCTTTCTGCGCTGTCTGTCCCTCTCTGTACAAAGAAGTAGGTGAATTTGTTAATATAATTGACTGTACCGTCTGCTCCTCACACAGAGTTATGTGCCATTATTTTCCTTTCCTGCATTTTCCATGGATATCTTACTGGATAAAATACAGCCAAAAATATTTCTAAAAACCATTTTCTTGTTCATAGTCATTATTTCTGAATTTTCATTTTTTGTTTAAATAAAGCATCTTTTCCCAGCCCAGATTCATATACATGTCCCCAGGTACCAGGCTATATACTAGTATAAATGTAGGCTAGACAGTGCAAAGATGCACCATACTTGTCATCCACCACATGGTGGATTTTGAGCCATCAGGTCCAAATTTATATTGTTTTACTATTTGAGGACATAGAATATAATGTGAACACTTCATCTCAAAAGTTTTTTTTTTAAAAATCCATAACCAGGAGCCTAATCAGATTTTATAGACATGCCCTATGCAGAGAGGATACGAGAAGCCGTGGTCAGTAGTGATGTAATGATGGGTCAGTGTTATCTATATAAAGGTCATTGTACAGGGAGGGGGAGGAGATAAGCTGTGACATCATCTATTGTCAGTAGTGATGTAATGATGGGTCAGTGTTATTTATATAGAGGTCATTGTACAGGGAGGGGGAGGGGATAAGCTGTGACATCATCTATTGTCAGTAGTGATGTAATGATGGGTCAGTGTTATTTATATAGAGGTCATTGTACACGGAGGAGGAGGAGGAGATAAGCTGTGACATTATGTATTGTCAGTAGTGATGTAATGATGGGTCAGTGTTATCTATATAGAGGTCATTGTACAGGGAGAGGGAGGAGATAAGCTGTGACATCATCTATTGTCAGTAATGATGCAACGATGGATCAGTGTTATCTATATAGAGGTCATTGTACAGGGATGGGAGGAGATAAGCTGTGACATCATCTATTGTCAGTAGTGATGTAATGATGGGTTAGTGTTATCTATATAGAGGTAATTGTACAGAGAGGGGAGGGGATAATCTGTGACATCATCTATTGTCAGTAGTGATGTAATGATGGGTCAGTGTTATTTATATAGAGGTCATTGTACAGGGAGGAGGAGGAGATAAGCTGTGGCATCATCTATTGTCAGTAGTGATGTAATGATGGGTCAGTGTTATCTATATAGAGGTCATTGTACAGGGAGGGGAGGAGATAAGCTGTGACATCATCTTCTGTCAGTAATGATGTAACGATGGGTCAGTGTTATCTATATAGAGGTCATTGTACAGGGATGGGAGGAGATAAGCTGACATCATCTATTGTCAGTAATGATGTAATGATGGGTCAGTGTTATCTATATAGAGGTCATTGTACAGGGATGGGAGGAGATAAGCTGTGACATCATCTATTGTCAGTAGTGATGTAATGATGGGTCAGTGTTATCTATATAGAGGTCATTGTACAGGGAGGGGAGGAGATAAGCTGTGACATCATATACTGTCAGTAGTGATGTAATGATGGGTCAGTGTTATCTATATAGAGGTCATTGTACAGGGAGGGGGAGGAGATAAGCTGTGACATCATCTATTGTCAGTAGTGAGCTAATGATGGGTCAGTGTTATCTATATAGAGGTCATTGTACAGGGAGGGGAGGAGATAAGCTGTGACATCATCTATTTTCAGTAGTGATGTAATGATGGGTCAGTGTTATCTATATAGAGGTCATTGTACAGTGAGGGGAGGAGATAAGCTGTGACATCATATATTGTCAGTAGTGATATAATGATGGGTGAGCGTTATCTATATAGAGGTAATTGTACAGGGAGGGGGAGGAGATAAGCTGTGACATCATCTATTGTCAGTAGTGATGTAATTATGGATCAGTGTTATCTATATAGAGGTCATTGTACAGGGAGGGGGAGGAGATTAGCTGTGACATCATCTATTGTCAGTAATGGTGTAATGACGGGTCAGTGTTATCTATATAGAGGTCATTGTACAGGGATGGGAGGAGATAAGCTGTGACATCATCTATTGTCAGTAGTGATGTAATGATGGGTCAGTGTTATCTATATAGAGGTAAATGTACAGAGAGGGGAGGGGATAATCTGTGACATCATCTATTGACAGTAGTGATGTAATGATGGGTCAGAGTTATCTATATAGAGGTCATTGTACAGGGAGGGGAGGAGATAAGCTGTGACATCATATATTGTCAGTAGTGAGGTAATGATGGGTCAGTGTTATCTATATAGAGGTCATTGTACAGGGAGGGGAGGAGATAAGCTGTGACATCATATATTGTCAGTATTGATGTAATGATGGGTCAGTGTTATCTATATAGAGGTCATTGTACAGGGTGGGGAGGAGATAAGCTGTGACATCATATATTGTCAGTATTGATGTAATGATGGGTCAGTGTTATCTATATAGAGGTCATTGTACAGGGAGGGGAGGAGATAAGCTGTGACATCATCTATTGTCAGTAGTGATGTAATGATGGGTCAGTGTTATCTATATAGAGGTCATTGTACAGGGAGGGAAGGAGATAAGCTGTGACATCATCTATTGTCAATAGTGATGTAATGATGGGTCAGTGTTATCTATATAGAGGTCATTGTACAGGGAGGGGGAGGAGATAAGCTGTGACATCATATATTGTCAGTAGTGATATAATGATGGGTCAGTGTTATCTATATAGAGGTCATTGTACAGGGAGAGGGAGGAGATAAGCTGTGACATCATCTATTTTCAATAGTGATGTAATGATGGATCAGTGCTATCTATATAGAGGTCATTGTACAGGGAGGAGGAGGAGATAAGCTGTGACATCATCTATTGTCAGTTTTGATGTAATGATGTGTCAGTGTTATCTATATAGAGGACATTGTACAGGGAGGAGGAGGAGGAGATAAGCTGTGACATCATCTATTGTCAGTAGTGATGTAATGATGGGTCAGTGTTATCTATATAGAGGACATTGTACAGGGAGGAGGAGGAGATCAGCTGTGACATCATCTATTGTCAGTAGTGATGTAATGATGGGTCAGTGTTATCTATATAGAGGTCATTGTACAGGGAGGGGGAGGAGATAAGCTGTGACATCATCTATTGTCAGTAGTGATGTAATGATGGGTTAGTGTGATCTATATAGAGGTCATTGTACAGGGAGGGGAGGAGATAAGCTGTGACATCATCTATTGTCAGTAGTGATGTAATGATGGATCAGTGTTATCTATATAGAGGACATTATACAGGGAGGGGGAGGAGGTAAGCTGTGACATCATCTATTGTCAGTAGTGATGTAATGATGGGTTAGTGTTATCTATATAGAGGTCATTGTACAGGGAGGGGAGGAGATAAGCTGTGACATCATCTATTGTCAGTAGTGATGTAATGATGGGTCAGTGTTATCTATATAGAGGTCATTGTACAGGGAGGGGGAGGAGATAAGCTGTGACATCATCTATAGTCAGTAGTGATGTAACGATGGGTCAGTGTTATCTATATAGAGGTCATTGTACAGGGAGGGGAGGAGATAAGCTGTGACATCATCTATTGTCAGTAGTGATGTAATGATGGGTCAGTGTTATCTATATAGAGGACATTATAGAGGGAGGGGGAGGAGATAAGCTGTGACATCATCTATTGTCAGTAGTGATGTAATGATGGGTTAGTGTTATCTATATAGAGGTCATTGTACAGGGAGGGGAGGAGATAAGCTGTGACATCATCTATTGTCAGTAGTGATGTAATGATGGGCCAGTGTTATCTATATAGAGGTCATTGTACAGGGAGGGGTGGGGGAGATAAGCTGTGACATCATCTATTGTCAGTAGTGTTGTAATGATGGGTTAGTGTTATCTATATAGAGGACATTATACAGGGAGGGGGAGGAGATAAGCTGTGACATCATCTATTGTCAGTAGTGATGTAATGATGGGTTAGTGTTATCTATATAGAGGTCATTGTACAGGGAGGGGAGGAGATAAGCTGTGACATCATCTATTGTCAGTAGTGATGTAATGATGGGTCAGTGTTATCTATATGGAGGTCATTGTACAGGGAGGGGAGGAGATAAGCTGTGACATCTTCTATTGTTAGTAGAGATGTAATAATGAATCAGTGGTGTTATCCATATAGAGGTCGTTGTACAGGGAGGGGAGGAGATAAGCTGTGACATCATCTATTGTCAGTAGTGATGTAATGATGGGTCAGTGTTATCTATATAGAGGACATTATACAGGGAGGGGGAGGAGATAAGCTGTGACATCATCTATTGTCAGTAGTGATGTAATGATGGGTTAGTGTGATCTATATAGAGGTCATTGTACAGGGAGGGGAGGAGATAAGCTGTGACATCTTCTATTGTTAGTAGTGATGTAATAATGAATCAGTGGTGTTATCCATATAGAGGTCATTGTACAGGGAGGGGGAGGAGATAAGCTGTGACATCATCTATTGTCAGTAGTGATGTAATGATGGGTTAGTGTTATCTATATAGAGGTCATTGTACAGGGATGGGAGGAGATAAGCTGTGACATCATCTATTGTCAGTAGTGATGTAATGATGGGTCAGTGTTATCTATATAGAGGTCATTGTACAGGGAGGGGAGGAGATAAGCTGTGACATCATCTATTGTCAGTAGTGATGTAATGATGGGTCAGTGTTATCTATATAGAGGTCATTGTACAGGGAGGGGAGGAGATAAGCTGTGACATCATCTATTGTCAGTAGTGATGTAATGATGGGTCAGTGTTATCTATATAGAGGTCATTGTACAGGGATGGGAGGAGATAAGCTGTGACATCTTCTATTGTTAGTAGTGATGTAATAATGAATCAGTGGTGTTATCCATATAGAGGTCATTGTACAGGGAGGGGAGGAGATTAGTTAGCTATAGCTATAAAATGCCCAGTAATGCAGAGTTGCATAATCACAAACACATCCTAAAAATAGTTGCATAGGAATGATATTCAAACAGTAGCGTTAACCTACCAATAAATTTATATATTTATTTTAAATATGTATATTTTGCAGACACAATTAAAAATACTCCATTAACCCCTTCACGCTCTGTGACGGATATATCCACCGCAGAGCTATGAAGGGTGTATGAAGAGGGCCTTCTTCATACAGAGGTGGGCTTTGCTACATATTGCAGCAAAGACCCATCGCTATCACCCGCGGTCAGTGCTTGCTTGCAGTGTCAGTGGCGGCACTTAAAGCGTGGCCTCGTCAGGCTGGAGGCTGAATGGTTTCTGCAGATTTGTTTCAATGGGCCAGTGGCTCATTGTAATGAATCACATGCAAAAACTCCATATACTACAATACAGTTCTATCGCAGTATATGGTAGGAACGATCTGATCATCTAGAGTTAAAGTAACCTAGAGGGTCTAAGAAATTGGGAAAAAATAAAAGTTTAAAAAATGTAAACATTTTATAAAATATTAAAAATACAAATCACTCCCCTTTCCCTAAAACTGATATAAAGTATAATAAACAGTAAAAATCACAAACACATTAGGTATCGCCGTGCCCCAAAATGCCGGATCTTCAGACCTCCGAGAGGGGAAATGGCGCCCAAATGTCTGAAATGCGACTTTTACACCTTTTTACATGACATAAAAAATGTAATGAAAAGTGATCAAAATGTTGCACAGTCCTCAAAATGGTAGAAATGAAAACGTCTGCTCATTTCACAAAAAATGACATGTAACACAGCTCCGTACACCAAAGTATGAAAAAGTTATTACCGTCAGAAAATGGCAAAAAAAAAATTTCCTTTTCGTACACATTCGTTTAATTTTTGAAAATGTATTAAAACGCAATAAAATTTGTATAAATTTGCTATTATCGTAATCGTACTGAAACAAAGAATAAAGCTTGAGTTGTTATCTAGAGCGAAGAGTGAAAGTCGTAAAAACTGAGCCCGCAAGAACTTAACACACATGTGTTTTTTAGTTTATATGTTTTTAATGGTGTATTTTTAATTTTGTCTGTCCAAATTTTTTTTATTTACAAGAAAGATACATTGATGTCTTTATTTAACATTTCTGCATTGATATGTGAGAGTTTTTGCGGTAGATATTGGTAGGTTATATATACTGTATAATACGTGGTTAATAACTATAAAATTACATGGAAATATTTTTTTTTAAAAGATCCTTCAACATTCCTAAATAATTTGTTTAGCATAAAACATTTAGGAGGGGAAGTTCAGCACTTTCCAATTCTGACATAAAAAGTCACAAAATGGTTATTTGTGATTTTCTTGGGCTTCTTTGAGCAAACCAACTTTACCCATGCAGTCTCTCCCACTAGTGGATGGGAATTGTGTGTGGTTCACATGGTGACCCTAGTTACAGCAGACTCATAGGGGAACATTTACTAAGGGTCCGCGGACAGCATTTCCGTCGGGTTTCCCGACTATTTCTGATTTTCGTCACATTTAACAGGGGTTTTTCTCGCACGTGATCGGATTTTGGCCCAATCGCGCCGACTTGCATGCGACACAAATCAGGGGGCGCGGCTGTCGGACAACCCAACTGCTTCGAACTAAGCGCAGGATTTAAAATTCAAATCGTGTTGCAAGACAATGCACTCACATACACGGGGAAGAAGAAGGTGAACTCCGGACCTCAGCGGGGAAATCGGACGCACGATCTTAGTAAGTCACGCCGGACTTCATCCTCGTCGGACAACACACCTCGGGATCGCAACAGGACCGGCTAAGTAAATGTGCCCCATAGACTGCGACTTCTCCCAGATGGGTGATTTAGACTTTTAAATGAGTAAAATTATTCAAACGTTAAGTAAAATGCAGGGTACAGCAATTGTGACTCAAATTTTAACCCCCCCCTCCTAATAATACATCCTCCCCTATAATTTTCTATACCACTTAACAATAAGCATAATAAATATCAATGTATTGTAGCCGCAGACAACAGGGGACACGAGAGTTCTGTGCAGCTGGCGCCATTTAGTGGTTAGTATAGAGAAGACATCATTTATCACATGAAATATATCCTTTGCTTTTGTTAATTCATCATTTAATTTGCATACTCAACATATGGCTTTTCTAAGTGAGAAACATAAACCTCCTTAAAAAAAATGTACCATCATGATAAACCAGGGACACTACACTTAGATCCAGGCACTGTGACTGTGGTAATGTTCTAATATGTGTTATACATGGCCTCCTTCCTTCTAAATCACCTTCTAAGGAGCCTAAGGGGCTATGGGGATGTCACCTCCATGCTTCAGATTCACAAGCTGTTATACTCTACAAGGAGCACTAGGGGGGAGGGCGAGACAGTGAACAGCCTGTGCAGCTAAAGAACGGAGGGGCTCTGGAAACCCCACAGGGATCCCTTGCTCATTAGCATAATTTTACAAGTTAATTTTAGAAAGAAGGAGGCCATGGATAACAAATATAAGATGATTAACACAGTCACAGTCCTCCTGTACATAACATTTTTTATGGCTGCAAAAAATGGCTCTATTGGTCGTTTTTGTGTCAACGGTATTTCCCCCACCGTGCTGTCATAAAGTAGGACCATGTGTATTCCTTTTGTCATCCATTTTTGTGTACCGCATAAAAAAATGGGAGGTTGTTACCTAGCAACCCAGCACAAATACAGACAAGACACGGATGACATACTGTGGGGGTCATTTACTAGGGGCCCGAATCGCGTTTTTCCGACGGGTTATCCGAAAATTTCCGATTTGCACCGATTTTCAGTGAATTGCCCCGGGATTTTGGCGCACGCGATCGGAGATTGGATTGTGGTGCATCTACGCTGGCATGCACGCGACGGAAATCGTGGGCGTGGTCGTATGAAAACCTGACGGATTCAGAAAAACCACCACATTTTAAAAAAAAAAGTGTCGCTTGACACGCGCTTACCTGCACTCGGCCTGGCTTGGTGAACTTCAGTGCATTCTGATAAACTTCAGCGCAGCTGGACGGCGGAGGAACTGCCTTAGTGAATCCCAGCAGAACCCGAATCCTCCGCAGAGAACGCGTCGCTGGATCACGAATGGACCGGGTAAGTAAATCTGCCCCTGTGTGTCCGCCATATTTTTCACAGCCCCACAATCTTCTATGGGAGGGAAAAGCCACAAGCACGGCAAAGAATAGGACCTCCTTGGAGTTTTTCTAAGGGGCACTGGGCTGAGACACATGGCTCAGGAATCCTCAGGTGTGTGTGTGTGAGCCGATAGAAATACATGGAGCCGTGATGATGGAAGATTTATTTTACTTTGGGGAAAATAATTGACAAAAGAAGCGCATGAACAAAGCAATGGGGACCATGTTATAACCTAGGGGGAATGCAAATTTACTTGGTGGCATTTGGAGTAATTATAGGGACACTGGAATTTACAGTGGGTACAGAAAGCATTCAGACCATTTTACATTTTTTTTAACTCTTTGTTTCATTGCAGCCAATTGGTAAGATTAAAAAAAGTTCTTTTTGCTCATTACTGTACACTCTGCCCCTATCTTAACAGAAAGAACAGAAATGTAGACATTTTTGCTAATTTATTTAACAAGAAAAACTGAAATATCACATGGTCATAAGTATTCAGACCTTAGTATAAGCAGCTTTTGAGCTAGTGCAGCCATGAGTCTTCTTGGGAATGATGCAGAGATGCTTCTCCTTGAGTTGGTTCTACTTCTTCATTGGAGTCCAGTTGTGTTTAATATAACTGATTGATTGGACTTGATTAGGAAAAACACACATCTGTCTATATTTAACCTCACAACGCACAGTGGCCTCCCTAATCCTTAAACAGAAGAAGTTTGGGGCGACCACAACTCTTCCTCAACCTGACCGTCCAGCCAAACTAAGCAATGGTGGGAGAAGAGCCTTGGTGAGAGAGATAAAGAAGAACCCCAAGATCACTGTGGCTGAGCTCCGAAGATACAGTAGGAGGATGGGAGAAAGATCCACAAAGTCAATTATTACTGCAGTCTCCACCAGTTGGGGCATTATGGCAGAGTGTGCCGACAGAAGCCTCTCCTCAGTGCAAGACACATGAAACCTGCATACATTGTGCAAAAAACACATGAAGGATTCCCAGACTATGAGAACTGAGATTCTCTGGTGTGATAAGAGGAAGATTGAATTTTTGGTGTTAATTCTAAGCGGTATGTGTGGAGAAAACCAGGCACTGCTCATCACCTGCCAAATACAATCCCAACAGGGACACATGGTGGGGGCAACATCATGCTATGGGGCAGGGGGCAACTGTTTACAATGAAAGGAAATATGAATGCAGACAAGTACAGAGATATCCTGGATAAAAACCTCTTCCAGACTGCTCTGGACTTCAGACTGGGCTGAAGGTCCAAAAGACAATAGCACACAGCTAAAATAACAAAGCAGAGGCTCTGTAACCATTCCTGACTGTCCCAACCAGAGCCCGGACCTAAACCCAAATGAGCATCTCTGAATCACTCCCAAGAAGACTCCTGGCTGCACTAGCTCAAAACGTGCTTCTACCTAACACTGAGCAAAGGGTCTGAATACTTATGACCATGTGATATTTCAATTGTTTTTGTTTAATAAATTAGCAAAAATATCTAAATCTCAGTTTTTTTATGTCAAGATGGGGGCAGGTTGTACATTAATGAGCAAAAAAAAGAACTTTTTTGATCTTATTAATTGGCTGCAGTGAAACAACGAGAGTAAAATTTAAAGGGACCTGAATACTTTCCGTACCCGCTGTACTGTTGTGACACAGTAATGAAATAATGGGCAAAGAAAGTACAGTAATAAGGTAATTGAATTATATTATGGGGAGCAATGGAATGAACTATGGGGGCATTGGATTTTACTAAGGGCACTAGAATAATGTAATGGTGGGACTATAATAGAATATGGGAGACCCCAATTGAGAAAAAAATAAAAGTGGAGATAGCAGTACGCACTTTATGGGAACAGTACAGTATATTAAACTGGGAAGCAGGTTGCCATATTAAAGCTACAGGGGGTACTATATTAAAACTGGAGGGTACACAGTAAACCTGGATTAAAAGTTCACATTTCATTGTAATGACTTATTTACTACACACTAAAGCTGCATTCACACAGCCGTTGTGGGGACGTATATACAGCCGCAAACATCGTTGTACCCATAGATGGCTATGGTAACCTGGCAGCGGTTCGGTGCCTCCCCGTATGTACAACCGGGCCACTTTATTTCCCGCGGAGAGAGGAGGGATGCACTCATCCTTCCTCCTCTCCTGCGTGCCACCGTAAGCATACATTTATGTGAATGAACCCTTACACAGCTTTCCAGGGCCAATACCTAGCACTACCTGAAGTTTATTATGGTCAAAATTGATGACAGATTCAGTTTAACTATATTTAGGTAGTGAGCTTGGTGCTGATTTTGTTTCAGTCTAGTCAGCTTGGTACTCATTCCATATCTGAGGAGTGAGTTTGGTGCTGGTACAATATCTGTGTAGTCAGTTTGGTGCTAGTTCTGTATCTAGGTAGTGAGCTTAATGTTGGTTCTATAACTGTGTATTAAGCTTGGTGCTGGAACTATTTCTTTATAGTGAGCTTGGTTGTTGTACTATTTCTGGGTAATGAACTTGGTGCTGGTATTATATCTGTGTAATGAGCGTGGTGTGTACTGTATCTGTGTAGTGACTTTGGTGCAGGTACCATATCTGATTAGTGAGTTTGGTGCTGGTACCATAACTGGATAGTGAGCTTGGTGCTGGTACTGTCTTTAAAAATTGTCTGAAAAAATTAACCCAAAAAACACAAGCAATATGTTGTGAAGCAGGTTAGCCTTCCAGATCAAGTTTCTTTCATCGCCCAGTGTGGTGGCATCATCAAGCTTTAAATCAAAATGTAATTGATTTTATAAAGTCATGGAGGCAGAGAGATTGGCACTGAAGTCAAGCTCTCCCTATCTCAGAATGTGACTCACGTTATTCACCAGACTTTTGGAGAGGCGAGAAATGATGTCTCTGGATACAGGACCTTCACAGAAGAGTGGGCATTCTTACGTGAGGAGACTTCAGTGCTAAACTCTCCGCCTCCTTGACTTTATTTTATTTTACATCTCACTACAACGTTTCTGGATGATGCCACCCAGGGCCGGATTAAAGGGGGGGCTCCTGGGGCTCAAGCCCCGGGGCCCCCACCACTTTCACTTTTTAAGGGCCCCCACCCGTTTCCGACAGTCTCTATGTGCAATACGCAGCAGCCCGTGGCCGCTCGCATCGCACAAAGCTTTGAGACAAAGCTGCCTTCACTGGGGGAGATCGCCAATGCACTGTTTTGGCGGCAGCAGGTTGTGATGGGGCATCGGCGGCGAGTGATGACGTCACCCTGTTGGCGTCTGATCACTACATGCTGCTGCCAAAACAGTGCATCGGTGATCTCCTCCAGCAATGGCAGTGTCTTCAGCGGCCGGCTTCTGCCTGAAGAGCAAGGAAAAACCTGCATCGTCGTGGGATCACTGGAAGGGAAGGTGAGACAAGTATGAAGTTTATCATTTTGTGGCCATTTTCTACAGGAGACTGGCGGCTAAATTCTGTAGGAGGCTGGTGGCTGTATGCTACAGGGGGTTGCAGGTTATATAGTACAGGGGCTTGCAGGCTACATACTACAGGGGGCTGGCAGGCTATATACTTCCAAAAACATTGTTGGAAGGGCCCCCACCAGTTTGCGCCCAAGGGCCCCCACCACCCTTAATCCGGCCCTGATGCCACCACAATCTCCATGAAAGAAACAGGACCTGAACGGTGATAATCTGACTCACGACATATTGATAGGGCTTATTAGTTCAATTAGACGAAGCACAGGAGTGCGGGAAACGGACCGTCGCTGTATTTGTGCACCTGCTGTACACCTCCCTGTACCAAAGGCTGATATGAAATAAAAGAAGATTTTATCGGTGAGTGCCGCAGATTTTTTGTCTTTCTTATTGCATCCTGGATTACTACTGTTTCTTTTAGCTGAGCACGACTGAACTTCTTCATCTTCTGTCCGTGTTTCCGCCTATGTGCTTGCCAAAGATTATTTGATAGCAGAGATAGTGCCAACCTCTATTGGAACAGTTTGTACTTTCTGTTCCTTTTGTCTTCTCTTTCAGAGATACGTTTGTTCAGTGCTTAATAGTCTTCTTTGCAGTCAGCCACTAGGGGGCAGTGTTTAACTATGATTTAAACCTTGACAGTACTTTCCCAAAAACTCATAGGTAGAAATCACACTACATAATATTATATAAGAGAATACAATGAGACATATTTATCAGTGTGACCCAGCTGTACCGGCTGTGCAAGACAGTCCCAAAAATACTCAAGGTGACTCGTCCCTATTTTTTCATTTGAGTTTTGTCTTTCAAAAGGGGCATTGTTGGGTTGTGGCACATTAATCATAGCAGTGGACATATATCTAAGTGTATGAAGCAGAACCGAGTCTAAGAAAAGGCCAACACTCAGAACAGATAAGAGCTGGCACAGTCTGTACCTGTCTACTCCCTGTATCTCTGGCTTATATTGGCTTCTATGTGTATAATTGTTGAATTTAGTGTCGCAGAAGCCATGAGACAGGTAAAAACAAAGTGGTGGGGAATTATAAGCCCCCTTCCCAATGCGTTATGTACTATTATGGCAGCCCTGTAATATTCTGGGCCTAATGCCGGTAAAGACTTTCCTGAAAAAGAAACTGTAAAGATAAAAAAATCTTTAAATTTAAATTTTTCATGAAAATTTTACAATCAGAAGGACAGGAGGATGGAGGACAGGAGGAAGAGGGTGGAGGACAAGAGGATGCTGGAGAAGGCTGGAGGACAGGAGGATGCTGGAGGAGGCTGGGGGACAAGAGGAGGAGGCTGGGGGACAGGAGGATGCTGAAGGAGGATGGAGGACAGGAGGAAGAGGCTGGAGGACAGGAGGATGCTGGAGAAGGCTGGGGGACAAGAGGAGGAGGCTGGGGGACAGGAGGATGCTGAAGGAGGCTGGAGGACAGGAGGATGCTGGAGCAGGCTGGAGGACAGGAGGATGCTGGAGCAGGCTGGAGGACAGGAGGATGCTGGAGGGGGCTGGGGGACAAGAGGAGGAGGCTGGGGGACAGGAGGATGCTGAAGGAGGCTGGAGGACAGGAGGATGCTGGAGCAGGCTGGAGGACAGGAGGATGCTGGAGGGGGCTGGGGGACAAGAGGAGGAGGCTGGGGGACAAGAGGATGCTCAAGGAGGCTGGAGGACAGGAGAATGCTGGAGCAGGCTGGGGGAAAGGGGGAGATGCTTTAAGAGGAGGGGGCTAAAGGACAGGAGGAGGCTGGGGGACTGGCATAGGAGGCTGGAGAACAGGAGGATGCTGGAGAAGGCTGGAGGACAGGGGTACTATGCTTTAGGAGGAGGAGGCTGGAGAACAGGAGGAGGAGGCTGGAAGACAGGAGGAGGAGGCTGGGGAACAGAAGGAGGAGGCTGGAGGACAGGAGGAGCCTGGAGGAGGCTGGGGGACAGGCTTAGGAGGCTGGAGGACAGGAGGATATGGAGAAGGGTTGAGGACAGGAGGAGGAGACTGAAGGACAGGAGGACGCTGGAGGAGGAGGCTGGAGGATAGAAAGCTAGAGGACAGGAGGAGGATAGAGGACAAGGGAGGCTGGAGGACAGAAGCTTATACCTTTTTTGTCACCCCCTCATCCTCATAGACTTTAATCTCTTGCGAGTAGGGCCCTCACTCCTATTGTTTCACATGACTGTTGTTATTCTGTAATGTCAAATTTTATTTGTATGTTGCCCAAAATCTGTAAAGCGCTACAATATTTGATGGTGCTATATAAATAAAGATTGTTATAAAGATTATTATCAGAAGTACGCTGAGGGATAGGAGGAATATGCTGGAGGAGGCTTGGGGACAGAAGGAGGCTGGGGGGCAGGAGGAGGCTGGAGGAGAAGGAGTCTGGAGGACAGCAGGAGGAGAAGGCTGGAGGCCAGGAGGAGGCTGGAGGCCAGGAGGAGGATGCTGGAGGAGGAGAACAGGAGGATGCTGGAGGAGGCTGACAGACAGGTCGAGGAGGAGGCTGGAGGACAGGAGGCCACAGAATGAGAAGGCTGGAGGACAAGAGGAGACTGGAGGACAGGGGACTATAGGAGGGTCTGGTGGGAAATACATTGGTCACAGCCCCCCCCCAGTATATAGCCAGAAATCCCCAGTAGTATATAGCAAGCCAGCCCCCTGTAGTATACAGCCAGCTTGCCCCATGTAGTATACAGCCAGCTCCCTACGGTATGCAGCCTGCCTGCCCCTGTAGTAAACAGCCAGCCAGCCCCCAGTAGTATACAGCAAGCCTTCCCCCTGTTGAATACAGCCAGCCCAGCCCCCTGTAGTATACAGCCTGCCCAGACCCCTGTAGTATATAGCCAGCCTGCCCCCTGTAGTATACAGCCAGCCTTCCCCCTGTAGTATACAGCCAACCTGCCCCCTGTAGTATACAGCCAGCTTGCCCCCTGTAGTATACAGCCAGCTCCCTATAGTATACAGCCTGCCAGCCCCCATGTAGTATACAGCCAGCCAGCCCCCATGTAGTATACAGCCAGCCCCCATGTAGTATACAGCCAGCCATTCCCCCATGTAGTATACAGCCAGCCTTCCCCCTGTAGTATACAGCCAGCTTGCCCCCTGTAGTATACAGCCAGCTCCCTATAGTATACAGCCTGCCAGCCCCCTGTAGTATACAGCCAGCCAGCCCCCATGTAGTATACAGCCAGCCAGCCCCCATGTAGTATATAGCCTGCCAGCCCCCTTTAGTATACAGCCTGTCAGTCCCCATGTAGTATATAGCCTGCCAGCCCCCTGTAGTATGCAGCCAGCCCACCCAGCACTAAAAAAAAAAAACGTATATACTCACCCTCCGGCGGCCCTGATGCTCAGTGCAGCTCCCCGATGTCGGCGCGGCTCCTCTTCTGTCTTTCCAGTGGCTTCTCTTCTGTCTTCAGTCTTCTGTAACAGCCGGCATAGACGCGGCCATGTTATCTTCATGTTTTTTAATGATATTGTTTTATGGTGTCATGGGGGCTTTTGGGAGATTTTATTGAGTTTTGTTTTTAATTTTTATTTATATTTATTTATTTATTTTACTTTTTTATTTCTACTGTAATGCTGCATGAACAAGTGATCATGTGATACTAATGCACTGTAATAACCATGTATTGCAGTGAATTGGGAATGTCAGGCTATGTACTTGCACAGGCTGACAGGCAGACTGCTCGGTCCAGCCAGGGGCAGGATTGAGAAGGCACATCCCGAGGACAGACTAGGGGACCTTCATTGTCCTTCAGCGCAGCCCTCCCAGATAAACGTGCATTTATCAGATTTAAAACCGATATGGGGAGCCCTGGCCCGGCGCAGGTCTAAAGACCTGCAGTGGTGCCACCCCCGTCTTAGACTGTCCCCCACTTTTCAAACCTTTAAACGTAACTTGAAAACCCACCTGTTCAGGATTGCCTACATCACACAATAACTGCACTGTTTCCTCACCTCAGGTCTGTATCCCCCTCGCCCCCCATATAGATTGTGATCCCTCACAGGCAGGGTCCTCCTACTACTTGTTTCCTTATCACTGTAGTTTTGTATTTTGTACTTGCTCCTGTTTTTGTCTTAATGTAATGTATGTGAACCCCTTACTGATTGTACAGCACCATGGAATTAATGGTGCCCTATAAATAAATAATAATAATAATTGTCTAATTGACAGCACCCTGCAATGGCATTGTGGGGTGCCAATAAGAGAGGGAGGGTATGTAGATCCTGAGGTTATAGCATTCACCATGGGATCTAATGGGTTAAATAGTCCGGATCGGAGCTCATTCCAATGGGTGATCACTAAAGAGTAAATAATAATAATAATCTTTATTGCATCATTATAATCCATAGGGCTTTACAAATCAAATAATAAGAACAAACACTGATATGGAACAATAGGAGTGAGGGCCCTGCTCGCAAGAGAAATGGAAAACAATGCCTCCTTTTGCTACCTTGAAAGGCAGCCCCTTTAACACCAAACATGACTTACAAGAAGCCTAATAACATGATCTGGGTTTGAGCCAACCAGTATATCTATTACAAACGGAACAGATTCACAACTGCAGACAGCACTGCTTCGACCTGGTTGCATCTCTTACGTACAGTAGGGAACTGGTTTGGCTGAGTGAGAGGCTATTGACTAGGGGATGCTCCACTAGGGGATTCTGGGAAATATGCAAAATGTTTTCCAAGATATTCACTAAGAGTTTCAAACAGCATTGGGAATGATTACCGGTAGCTGATTTGTATTACGGACTGAGGTGGGAGCAGACAGCTTTATCCACAGTGTATTGATAACTACTCTACCCTATGTTCCTGATAGCAAATCAGAAATATAGAGAACAAACCAAGGGCCAAACTTGTGGAGTCTACTGATTCAAATGCACCATACAGCAGGACTAGAGATGCTAGGAACCTTTCCCTCATGCACCCTCTCCCACATATGCAGGGAAGTTGCTGGCAGAAGACCTTAGGTTTTGCGTTTCTTAAAGGGCCATCATATTCCACAATCATGGCTGAAGTACAGGGCTAACCACCATGAAGAGCAGTGCTAAGGGATAGTCATGGCCAATTGGCATTACACATTCTAATCATTACACATTCTATACCAATAGTGCTGGGGCTTTCAAATGAGCACAGGAGAGATAGTGGGGCTTATTAACTAAGGGTCCCGCGTCCGCATTTCCGTTGGGTTTTCCATCATTTTTGGGGATCGCGCCGCTGGGAGATTTAAGAGGGGATTGTGTCACACGCGATCGGATTTCGGCACATCAGCGGCGGCTTTCATGCAACAGAAATCGGGATGTGGGACGTCGGAGGATTCGACTGATTCGGACTGAGTGTGGGATTTAACTTTAAAATTGTGTCACAAGCCAAGCACTTGTGCACCGGGAAGAAGAAGGTGAACTCCGGCGGATGTGAGCGGGGAAGCGACACATGCAGGATATTGGGCGCACGATACAAGTGAATCGCGGCAGATTGCAGGAGACTCTGGATCGGGGAACGCGCAGGACCGGGTAAGTAAATGTGCCCCATTGAGTATAGGAATCGGTCTGTCCCGTTTGGGGGTCTACTGTTCTAGAATCTGAGTTTATACAGTTAATCCTTCTACAATAGCCTATAGTCCCCCTCCACCGAAAAGAGGGGAAGAAAAATATGAGGCAACAGAAGTTTCTACCATTAAAAAGACAAATTTTTTTATTGAATCTATAATAAAATCTTATAACAAGAGTTCGACATTGTATGAAAAGGTTTACAGGATTTTAAAGTGACAATGCAACAGAAAAGAGGCAGTCATACCCGGACACAGCACATAACCGATGTTTAGACCAAATTAATTAGGCTGATGTATACCAAAGAATTTTTATGAAGTAAGAGGATGAACAGATACATATGCATAGGTAATGGCATATGTGGCTCAAACAGTGGAGCAAAGTAGTCAGGCCTTACCGTTTAAGTAGAAGGTTGTGCAAGAGTGTCCGGGGATGACTGCTGCCCCGACGCGCGTTTTCGGCTCTTACTGAGCCTTACATCCTTCTACTAGATGTGTCAACGGTCTTTTACCATGTTACTTAGTTGACCATTAAGCAATATCTTACTTTTCAGCTGTACCACCTCAGGAGTTATACCTCTATTTAACTAAGGCTATATTCACACTGCCGTTGCCCGCCCGTACCGTGGCGGGCAACGGCAGTGTACGGGGAGAGGAGGAGCCGTACATACGTCGGCCGTATATACGTCCTCCATACGTCAGTGTGAATGTAGCCTTAGGCATGTTGGACCTTGTTAAATTTTGCAAAATGATTCAACAGAACTCTCACCATGAGATTTTTTAAGGCTAATGGGTGATGCTGCACCTTTGTTTGCCATCTTTTAACATCTGTCCTGCCATAGCACCAAGCTATAAGCAGTGCAGGTGGTCAGTGACAAATGGCCCAGGAATTTATGTGGTTAACCAATTTTTTACTTAAGTGGACATAACAAAAAAATTAAACAGTATAACAGTCATTATATGCGTAATATAAGGCCAATAATGAAAGAAACAGAGACTGGAATATCCTTGTATGTGCACCAGGAGAATGTTTCTCAAGATCTCAGCAAAGCAAAAAAGCAGAGCAATAAAAGCTGAAAAATGCACATCCCATATGGAAAAAACATACTTTCATTGAAAATAAAAAAAAGTTATAAAAAAAACTGTATCTAGGCAGATGTAGTACCAACATGTGCATCAATATAAACATCAAAAAGAAGGACCTTTTTGGTATCTGGTAAAAATGGCTAATTTGCAGATAATAAGGTGATATCTAATGTTTGTATTCTTATATTAAAAGTTTCCAAGATACAAGGCATAGTTCTTCATCATAAAGTATGACTAGGGACTATGATACAGTTTTGTCTGAAACGTGTTACCGATTATCTACTTTTTTAACATGTATCTTTTGATATTTCGCTCAAGCTAATCTAATTACACTATCCTAATTTTTCTAGTGTACCGGTTTGGGTTTCTGAACATGGACTTCAGCAAGCAGTTTGGGATCGCATACAGAGTTTAAATCAACCTTGCCGTTAACACCCTTGATCAGTGCTGCTCCTATTTAAATCCTGCTCACCCTTACTGAACCTACCTAAAAAGTTAGAAATATTGAGTTGAATTCCTTTGAAAGCAATTAATATGTTACAGAAGTTATGGGTTAACACTGCATCTGTTGAAATGTAACTTCTAGATTTCAGCTCCACTCTGCTTTGCTTTTCATTTTTGTGTAAATACCTAAAGGAGCGACTTAAAGGGAACCTGTCATGGCGATTTGGGACACTAAACCACCCACAGTGTCTTAAATTATCCTGTTAGTTTTTCAAGCAATTAGGGGAAAAAATACCAGCTTAATTTTCACCTCATCCCTCGTTCCCTCGTGAAGCTGACGTATTAAGCGCTGTAGGTACAGCGCATGCGCAGTGAAACCGGGATACTGTCTCGACTTCACTTCCTGCACCGCAAGATGAGGCACCGGCGCAGGATCTCATGTGAGTCTGATGTGTCTCGTCAGACTCTCATCTAGGTAAGTATATATTTCATTTTTTTACAAGTAAAGACTGCAAAGAGGTGGATTTGGGACCATTAATAATTACTTGTAGTTAGTTTAGGGTTCCAAATCGACAGGTCTTTTTAAAGGGATTATTAACTTGCTCTTTAATGTTTGATGATGGAACGCTTAATAAATAGAAAAAATATAGAAACATTGCTCAGGCACAGTAGGAAGAGCATTGGTAGATATTGCGGCACAGGAACTCAGCCATTGTACCACTTCCACTGTCTTCCATCAATATGCCTCCATTTTTCATTTTTTTCTCCATTTTGTTATTGTTATATTAAAACATTTATTCTTTCAGGAATTTAAAGGAACCTGAAGTAAAACTGGCAAAATAAACAGTAAAAAGAACAATAAAGGAAAAAGTTATTGAAGACACAAATGTCTATCCTCCAGGGAAAGTACAACACAGAAGTCTGAGCAGAAACAAATCCAAACATTACACCTACAGCGTCTGCCTGAATCAATACTTCGCTTTGTCTCAGCTGATTTGCTTCTGATAGATTCGTCTCGAGTGACTGGTACAGAGAGAAATAATACACAGAGTAAAATTATCTTTAGATGTACAGTCAAAATCGAAGACTGGAACAAAGCACTTAAGGAATATCCCCCATGTACAGTGTAATGAAACATGTTCTTGTTTACCCAAGACAAGGGTGAAAAAAGGGAAAAGCCCAGTGGCTTGTTATGTCGTATCCAATGTATGGAACCATCAAGTTCCCCGGGTGATACATCAGATAAATAAATAAAAGTTTTAAGCTAAAAGAAGGACACAAAATAAAGTTACCTGACTAAGCCTCTAACTTAAACCTTTGGACTGGAAATAGTTAATTTCTCTTTATGAACTACAAATGGGCAAATTGTTGATGTAAATTGGTACAGAGAGTCTGTGGAGGACTAGAAGAGGGTCGTGATTGCTTATGAATCTGAAATCTAGTAACTGTATGTAGAATTTATCAGAACCAGAACTCAAGGGGACTTATATAATAATGAATAACTATAGGTTGCAATGACCGACCGCAATAGTAATAATACAATTTATTTTATATAGCGCCACCATATTCAGCAGCGCTTTACAGATCATGGGGGAAATACACAAATAATATAAGACATTACAGAGTAATAACAGTCGGATAAAAGAAAAGGGGTGAGGGCCCTGTGCACAAGAGCTTGCATGAGATTGAAAATGAATGGGGTAGAAAATTAAATGGGTTTTGCGATTTTAAACGTTTTTTTAAATTTTTTGTTCATAAACTCCAATTTGCAGGCAGCATGTTATAGAACAGTAGGAGAGGAGCTGATTGTACACAGTGAGGCAAATTTACTTACCCGTTCCGAGGAGGTCCCAGAAAGTGCATTGACGATAATGTACCCTGTCGCGATTCACTAAGATCATACGCCCAATATCCTGCATGTGTCGCTTCCCTACTCATGTCCACCAGAGCACCGGAGTTCACCATCTTCTTCTGGTGCATGTAAGTGCATTGTCTTGCGACACAATTTAAAACTTAAATCCTACGCTCAGTCAGAATCAGTCGGATTGTCCACCCCCCCCATTTCCGCCGCATGAAAGCCAGCACAGCTGTGCCAAAAACCGATCGCGTGCGACACAATCCAAGCACAGACACCTGTTAAATACCAAAGCCACGCAAATCCCGAAAACAGCAAACAGTCAACAAAAGTGTAATCCGCCACCTTAGTAAATAAGCCCCACAGTGTTCTATATACAGGTGGGTGCTAAGCAGAATGTACATAATGGGGGTCATTTACTTTCACTCAGCCCGAGCCGGTGAACTCCAGTGCGTTCAGATGCTTTTCAGCGCAGCAGCGCCACCTGGTGGACAACGGAGGAACTACCTTGATGAATCCCGGCCAGACCCGAATCCAGTGCAGAGAAGCTGTAATTGCTGAATCACATAATGAGCATTCAGGGATTGTTATTAGGCAGCAAAAGTACATAGGCAACTCATGTAAAAGAGTGGCAAACCCCTTTGAGACAGCTAGAAGGAGAAGGAATCCTCCTTCCTCTGTCCTGTCTGTAATATCACTATGATATAGTTAACCCTTGTCTTGTTTTGTAAGGACTTTCTTATGAAAAATGGGGAAAAAATTTCAGCAGTATCACCAAAACCAATGTAGATATCCCCATTTTCTACCTCTGTTTGCAATTCTTCTATCATTCTCTGCTGTTTCAAAGATTGCACATTGCTTACAATTCATTAAGTAAAAACTAACATCCCTTCTGCGTTAGAGGAGCTCAGCTAAAATGTTACGAATGTATGTCTGATGACTAGATGACCGGCAGATATTATTACAAATACATTGGGGCAGATTTATCAATAGGCAATATCTTACTCCAAATTTTTCCAGAATCTTCAGCTCTTTAGATGTCTTTTTCACATCAGATTTATTAAAGTGAGAAAAATGAAATCAGACCTCACTATGCTCTGATAGAAAAACCTCAGATGGTAAGATGTGCAATAGTCCGACTATGGGGGTCATTTACTAAGGGCCCGATTCGCGTTTTCCCGACGTGTTACCAGAATATTTCCGATTTGCGCCGATTGTACCTGAATTGCCCCGGGATTTTGGCGCACGTGATCGGATTGTGGCGCATCGGCGCGGGAATGCACGCGATGGAAATCGGGGGGCGTGGCCAAACGAAAACCCGACGGATTCGGAAAAACCGCCGCATTTAAAAAAAAATTGTGTCGCGAAAATTTCACTCACCTTCATCCAGGATAGGCCGGTGTATTTCGAGGCATTCCAGCGGACTTCAGCGCAGCAGCGCCACCTGGTGGACGGCGGAGGAACTACCATCATAAATCCCGTCCGGACCCGAATCCAGCGCAGAGAACGCGCCGCTGGATCGCGAATGGGCCGGGTAAGTAAATCTGCCCCTATGTGTCAAA
The DNA here is from genome assembly GCF_040894005.1 of Engystomops pustulosus. Classification (NCBI taxonomy): domain Eukaryota; kingdom Metazoa; phylum Chordata; class Amphibia; order Anura; family Leptodactylidae; genus Engystomops; species Engystomops pustulosus. The sequence goes on from NC_092415.1 coordinate 41,878,071, forward strand.
CAGTAAAAGAAAGAGAAAAGCACGGAAAGAAGAACGGAAAACAATGGATACATGGATGGATACCACATTTTATTGTACCAAAATATGATTTAATGTTTTTAAAATGCATGATATCCAAAATGTAAAAATAATATCTGAATATTCCACATGATATATCAAAATATACGGTGATAATAAAAGAACTAAAAAATAGCACCAATCCAACTTACAGATATAAATTTTCACACAAAAAATTCCAGAAAATGTCCCATAGTAAAGTCTCATGAGCCGCACCTGGACATTTTATTTCCATCAATTATAAATGTATGGGCCTGGGCCCAGGCACAGGTAGAATATGGAGCACCTATATTTGTATCCGGGCTGGTAAAGTTCATTTGTTTGCACAGTGCATGATTCGTAACATTTGCTATACTTAACTTTCGTAACCAAATATATGGTACACCTTACTAGCATTGCAGGTGCTTCTCATGAGACTTTTAATGGAATAATTTATGTGAAGATTTATATTTGTAAATTGGATTGATTCCATTTTTTAGTTCTTTTACTGTATTATTACCGTATATTTTGATATATCATTATTACTTTTACATTTTCAATTTCATGGATTTTTAAAACATGAAATCATGTTTTGGTACAATAGGATTTGGCGGTACATATACACATTTTTCCATAGGTTTATTAAAGTGGCTAGGTCAGGTTGATAAATGTGCTACATGATTTGTTAATTTACGCAAATGATGATTTGTTAATTTACGCAGCAGATTTGCAAATCTTTAGTTAAAAAGTTGCACAAAAATGTGGCGCAAATTTTCAGATGCAACAATTCATGTCGAAGACTGACGTAACTGCAATTATACCCCCCTAATTTGATATTATTTCTGTTTTGTTTAGTGTATTTTACAAAACACATAATGGTCCATATTTATTAATATGAAGCAACCGAATGTGCAGTATGCACCAGATTATTGAAAACTGCCGCACGGTCTTCAATTATAAGGCGTCCCCTGCACTGCTCGGGAAGTGAGCGCCACATCTTTTTTTCGGTGCACCTTTAACATACAGCGTGCAACACAATTCTGACAAGTCGCCGTAATAAGTGTGTTGCAAACTCAGATGAAACACTAACTCGCCCCTTTAGGTGCACATTTTTTCAGTCTTGTCGGACGCAGTGCAGCCAGGACACAAAACTGGCGCAGACACTTCTTAAATACACATACAAGCTCCAAAGGCATTCTTTCTAGGGCAAAGTCAGACAGAAAACTGGCACAGCCACAGTAAGAGATCTGGGCCAGACTGTGAAAGAGGTATAATTTGTATGTGTCCTAAAATGAAATGACCGTAGTCAGCTAAGATTTTTCAGTGATTTCCGTCCCCTACTAACAGCGATAAGTCTGTGTATTCAGTCCTGCATGTGGGGGAGCGGAATCTACGATATGACGGCCTTTGAAGAGGATAAAAGTGCTACATTTGTATTCAGCGCCTTTCTCATGTCTGTCTCTAGTCCCTCTTCCACTATATTGTCTAAAAAGGGACAGACGTGGCCTCACATTTTTATGGTGAATTCGAGGCACCGTACAGGCATTTCTGCTGCAATTCTTATAGAGACAGGCAGAACAACAGGGCCCAAGATAAATGTGTTTAACTCTGCAGCAGCACTTTCCCCATGCTGGGAACAGCCTGGATCTTTACTAATCTGCCTTTACTAGTGTGTATTGCATGCATATGCCTAGGTCTACAATATCTTAAAACAAGAAGCCACAGTAAAATGGCGTGATACTTGCCAAAAATAGGAGCCCTCCATCTATGTGTGGAAAAAACTACATCTCCCTGTGCACCAGTGATTAATGTTATCCCCTCATCCTCATAGACTGTAAGCTCTTGTGTCACCTCCTCATCCTCATAGACTGTAAGCTCTTGTGTCACCCCCTCATCCTCATAGACTATAAGCTCTTGTGTCACCCTTCATCCTCATAAACTGTAAGCTCTTGTGTCACCCCCTCATCCTCATAGACTGTAAGCTCTTGTGTCACCCCCTCATCCTCATAGACTGTAAGCTCTTGTGTCACCCCCTCATCCTCATAGACTGTAAGCTCTTGTGTCACCCCCTCATCCTCATACACTGTAAGCTCTTGTGTCACCCCCTCATCCTCATAGACTGTAAGCTCTTGTGTCACCCCCTCATCCTCATAGACTATAAGCTCTTGTGTCACCCTTCATCCTCATAAAGTGTAAGCTCTTGTGTCACCCCCTCATCCTCATAGACTGTAAGCTCTTGTGTCACCCCCTCATCCTCATACACTGTAAGCTCTTGTGTCACCCCCTCATCCTCATAGACTGTAAGCTCTTGTGTCACCCCCTCATCCTCATAGACTGTAAGCTCTTGTGTCACCCCCTCATCCTCATAGACTGTAAGCTCTTGCGTCACCCCCCTTCATAGACTGTAAGCTCTTGTGTCACCCCCTCATCAGCATAGACTGTAAGCTCTTGTGTCATCCCCTCATCCTCATAGACTGTAAGCTCTTGTGTCACCCCCTCATTCTCATAGACTGTAAGCTCTTGTGTCACCCCCTCATCCTCATAGACTATAAGCTCTTGTGTCACCCTTCATCCTCATAAACTGTAAGCTCTTGTGTCACCCCCTCATCCTCATAGACTGTAAGCTCTTGTGTCACCCCCTCATCCTCATACACTGTAAGCTCTTGTGTCACCCCCTCATCCTCATACACTGTAAGCTCTTGTGTCACCCCCTCATCCTCATAGACTGTAAGCTCTTGTTTCACCCCCTCATCCGCATAGACTGTAAGCTCTTGTATCACCCCCTCATCCTCATAGACTGTAAGCTCTTGTGTCACCCCCCTTCATAGACTGTAAGCTCTTGTGTCACCCCCCTTCATAGACTGTAAGCTCTTGTTTCACCCCCTCATCCGCATAGACTGTAAGCTCTTGTATCACCCCCTCATCCTCATAGACTGTAAGCTCTTGTATCACCCCCTCATCCTCATAGACTGTAAGCTCTTGTGTCACCCCCCTTCATAGACTGTAAGCTCTTGTGTCACCCCCTCATCCTCATACACTGTAAGCTCTTGTGTCACCCCCTCATCCTCATAGACTGTAAGCTCTTGTCTCACCCCCTCATCCTCATACACTGTAAGCTCTTGTGTCACCCCCTCATCCTCATAGACTGTAAGCTCTTGTGTCACCCCTCATCCTCATAGACTGTAAGCTCTTGTGTCACCCCCTCATCCGCATAGACTGTAAGCTCTTGTGTCACCCCCTCATCCTCATAGACTGTAAGCTCTTGTGTCACCCCCTCATCCTTATAGACTGTAAGCTCTTGTGTCACCCCCTCATCCTTATAGACTGTAAGCTCTTGTGTCACCCCCTCATCCTCATAGACTGTAAGCTCTTGTGTCACCCCCTCATCCTTATAGACTGTAAGCTCTTGTGTCACTCCCTCATCCTCATAGACTGTAAGCTCTTGTATCACCCCCTCATCCTCATAGTCTGTAAGCTCTTGTGTCACCCCCTCATCCTTATAGACTGTAAACTCCTGTGTTACCCCCTCATCCTCATAGACTGTAAGCTCTTGTGTCTACCCCTCATCCTCATAGACTGTAAGCTCTTGTGTCACCCCCTCATCCTCATAGACTGTAAGCTCTTGTGTCACCCCCTCATCCTCATAGACTGTAAGCTCTTGTGTCACCCCCTCATCCTCATAGACTGTAAGCTCTTGTGTCACCCCCTCATCCTCATAGACTTTAAGCTCTTGTGTCACCCTTTATCCTCATAAACTGTAAGTTTGTCCTCTGTAATATCTCATATTCTTTGTCTATGTCCCCTATGATTTGTAAAGCGCTGTGGAATATGATGCAGGATATACAGAGGATATACATAATGATTATTATTAATAATCCCGCCCCTTCAGCCGCACCAGGTGAAACAAAAGGCTCTGTCTGAAGGCTGGTGGAAGGCTGCGTGGCCAGAAAATTCAATGATAAGTTCCGGCCAAGTGTAGAATTGCGCTATAACCTGAGCCAGGGCTTGGGCTATAGCTTAAGCTCCCTACGTCGGCCCACTCCACGTTCCGATGTGCACCACTCAAAGACCCTTCGCACCCACTTGCTTGTGGGGGTTTCATAAAGGCAGAAATTGTCGCAGTTCCTGATGCCAATACAAGCCTAGATAACCTATCTGCCAGAATGACAAGTTCCAATGCTCAAGCCCATGAATAGCAACTACTCTTCCTGACAAAGATTTACTATATTGTCCTTTCATGGACTGACCTAAGTGGCATTAAAGTTATACCCACAGGTGCCACCCGAAGGTACAACCACAAGTGCACATCACAGTGGCCCTTTAGGAACAATCACATGACCATTTGTAGTTTCAGAGAGAAAACTACAACAGACATAACACATCCCAACACCATCACATTATCCTAACATTTTACAATCTGATTCCAGTTTTTCCATCTCCTACATGACATCTATATAAAAGAAGGGCCCAAGCCCTCCTGACCTTCAGATAATTAGAAGTATTGGACTGGTTGTATGGACTGGTCTTTAGTTTCACCAATGCAGGCAGTCCGCAATTTATGAACAAAATAGTTTCTGTAGGTTTGTTCTTAAAGAGGACCTTTCACCACCTCACACATGTGTAGATTGGATCCTGTAGGGGATGCTACACAGATTCAAGGGCACTTGGAATTTTTCTTCCAGCCCCTGCGGTTGCGGAGATATCATTCCCTGTTTCTGACCATTGTAACCTGTGTTTGGTCAGAGAGGAGGAGCTGGGGCTGGAGCTGGAGGCGTGTGTTATGCTAATCTTCTCTCATACTGTCCAATAAGTGGCAGGCAATGTCAGAGTAGTTATTATGAATATTGAGCTGTGATTTTTTGTCTATGTTCACCTAATGGCTGTCTTCACACACATTCTGCTAATATTCTGTTGACATTGCGTATACATAATCACAATGGGGCACATTTACTAAGGGTCCGTGTACCACATTTCCGTTGGGTATTCCGACTATTTCTGTTTTGCACCGCATTTAACAGGGGTTTTTGGCGCATACGATCGGAATTTGTACATGTATATTGTTTGTCTATATATATTATGAATGTGTGTATTGTATGTGTGCATATGTGGTGTGTATGTTCAGTAAGTCTGTGTATATGATGCATGTGTGTATATGGTACTGTATATGCTTATATGCTCTATATATGTATATATGGTGTGTATATAATGTGTGTAATTGTAGCTGACATGTGTGTGAGTGTACAAATTTGTAGGAGGCACCCTACCTCTCCTTGTTATGCCCCTGGGCAGAGAGGTCTGTTTGTAACTAGGAGTCGTCTGTAAGTCTGGTGTTCTTAAGCCAGGGACTGTCTGTATATTAAAATATATGACTGTGATACTTACTAAGTAACAAGCCACCTAAAAGGAATTATAATCACTACCCTATTATCTCTGCGCCTTTTTTTATCCTCTCTACAAGATACAGGTACACTGGTGCCTGGGATCTCAATGTAATGAATATTTAAATTCTTGATAATTGTCAGGCTGTATTGTCTCTGGGGCAAGAACTTGAATTACTGCTGAACAACTAAATTAGATTTTTCCAGGTTTGTAATTGATTTGAAGTCAATAAGATCAATACTTTTGCGTGAGCACTTTAAAGCTCAGATGTATTCTTATAATAAAAAATCTATTGGAGGATCCAGGTCCTATTTGATATTGATCCCTTAAAGGGCTTGTAACTGGTTTTATTGTTATTGTTAGATGGTATTTTTGTTAAAGTCATCCAACAGCTGGGACCCCCACTGATCACGGTAACAAGCGACCACCAATCCTGAGTTATCATAAAGGGTTAAAGGGGTTGTCCAAGAGTTTGAAAAGCCCGGCTGGGGTGGGCTTTTTAAAAAATAAACATGTAGTCATCTCCTCCGTGGCACCTGGAAATTGGGTAGGGTGCACTAAGTAAATAGGTAGGCAACAGTTTGTGGGGCTCAGTTTTAGGGCTCACTGTCCTGTCTGTCATCCGGACTCCCCATTATAGAGACATCATGGAAGGAAGAGAAACTGGATAAGATGGAAACCACTGACCCAGCACCCCCAAGACAAGGGCCCGTGGCAGCAATATTGTGACACTTCTTGTAACTCCTTTTAGTTGGCTTAGTTCACCCCAGACAAGTATGCCTATATTTTGGTGCAGACCCTTTTACTCATACAGTCATGTCCTTTTAATTTGTCAATGCAATTTTGATGTGCTAGTTAAATGGTCTAAAAGTGTCTAAAATTGTGGATAAATGTGAAAGAGAAGTATTTTTGACTATCATCTGTAATAAAGAAGGCATTCTGTCTGAAGTTTCTCTGCCACCAGTGTCCCTATAAGCCTTCTCAGGTAGGGTGTAGTATTTCTTTAATAGCAGTGGTCCTCAACCACTGGGCCGCGGCCAAAAGACCTTAAAATAAAAAACTTTTTTAAAATAAAAAATACTTACCTCCAGCGCTCCTTTTCTGCCATGGCTCCAGGTTCTTCCCTTCGGCTTCCCGGAAGACGGCAAGAGGCACATCTATATATACGCTGTCAGTGCGCACCCATTATGACCTAATCGTCCGCGTCATTGTGTGTGCGCACCGGCAGCATAGAAGTACCTCTGGCAGTCTGCCGGGAAGCTGCAGGGAGAAGAGAAGCATCAGAGGTGAGTTTTTTTTATTTTTAAGTGGGCATTACAATGAGGGCATTGCTTTTTTGAGTGGGCTCTGCTTTGGCTTTGCTTTGGCTGCATTTCCTACACTAGGCTTATACTGAAGTCAATAAGTTTCCCAGTTATTTGTGGTAAAATTAGGTGCCTTGGTTATACTCAGGTCAACATATTCTTGAGCATAAAAAAGGGGCTACAGGAAGAGGAGCACTATAAAGGGGGGTACAGTAACAAAGAGGGGTTTACATAAAAAAGAGCACAATAAAGGGGGGCTACAGAAAAGGGGGCATTTTAGATCTGGGCTGCAGGAAAATGACAGATTATATGGGTTGAGGTTAGATATAGGGTATTTGCTGGTTCCAGTCCCTGAAAAAAAAATTTGGGTGCTTTACAGGATTCCCTCTTGTTTTGATTCATCCATTTAACTATAAAAAAAAATCACTTTTAAAGTCATATTAAATAATGATCTTCTAAATAAAAGACAATGAAGCTGAACTTTTCTTCATTCCATAATGGGGATTCTTCACAATTAATGGCAACTTGTGGGGCGGCACGGAGCCTTAGTGGTTAGCATTACAGCCTTACAGTGCTGGGGATCTGGGTTGAAGTCCCAGGGTTAACTCTGAAAAGAGTTTGTATGTTCTCTCCTTGTTTGCGTGGGTTTTCTCCAACACTCTGAAACATACTGGTAGGTTGATTAGATTGTGAGCCCCATTGGGGACAGAGATCAACACATTCAGTTAAAGACATACTTTAAAAATGTAAGCTGCAGATAAAGAGCCAGTTGCAGTCTTTTCTAACTGTTTTACCTCTGGTTCTGTAGCTCACAGAAGCACAAGCATTGTTTCTAGACACTGTAAAAGCAAAGATATGGGTGTCTAAAGTGACACTCTCATTTTCAAATGACTTTGGGATACATTTGTTTTATAGGTAAATGGGTGAGATTTCACATAACAGAGGGAATTATAGGAAGGACATTTCATTCCTTACCTGAGGGGACTAGTGGTATAACGGGGTAAAATCTAGTGACGGGTTCCCTTAAGATTTTTTTTTAATTTACAGTTCTAATAATATGAGCATAAATTGCTTGTAAAGTAACTGACAATGACAGAGTATAGGCTAGATTCACACTCCCGTTACATGCCGTACCGTAGCACGTGCGCTGCTCACCCCCGCCCCTCTCCACAGGCATGTATGGTGTACGGCGCCGTAATATGGGAAAAGATAGGACATGTTCTATCTTTTTCGGGGGTACGGAGCGGTAAGGTGCCGCACGTCTGCTGCACCGTACCGCTCCCGTAGGGCGCTTGCGCCCATTGCCGTCTATCAGGGACATATATCATATATACGTATACACGTATATACGTCCCCCAAGCTGCAGTGTGAATGTAGCCTAACATTCAGCCATACACATACATGTACCATGATGCAACAGTCCCTGAATTGACACGGATGCCTCATCCAGTAGAGACGGGAGATGGACTAGATATGATCTGGAGAAACCGCATATGTTAAGTTTTCATACTCTGACTGTCGGTAGGTTGTTATATTTCATTATAATCTCTTATACTCCAGGTAATGACTGAATAACACTTATGCCATTAAGTGTTTATTTAAGCTTCTTACTTCCCGGGTCTTCAGCGTTTGCCTTACAGACTCTACAGAATTTATTCTGCACCATAACCTCATTTCCATATTGAATGAAAAAATGTTGTTGTTTGTGCCTCTTACAGAGCTCTTCTCAGCGTGACTATCCAGCCAATTTCAGCATAAGGGATACCGGGAGGTAAGAGTCTACAAAGAAGGACATGGCATTTAAATACTGATTTACTGAACAAAAAATTTTTAAAGAGAACCGGTCAGGGGGATTTGGGACCCTAAACCAAGTACAGGTCCATACGGACCTGTGGTTTAGGATCCCAAATCGACCTGTATATTAGTTTTGAGTGGCCTCAATTAAAAAAGCAAACATTGTTACTCACCTGCATGTGAGTCCGATATGGCACATCAGACTCACATCTGCAGATCCCAAACCGGCTGAAGTGAAGCTGGGATAATATCCAGGCTTTATTGCACAGGAGCTTTACATATGGTGCTTGCTCGGTGAAGCACCACCGGCCATCCCAACAGGTTTCCTTTAAAGGGAAACACAGTTACTTCTATTTTCCCATTTTATCTATTTATAAAGACTGTCTTATTATGAACTAATAATGGGAGCAGCCTGTGGGTACAGTTGAGCGGACTTGATGTTTGCGTGAGGGTGCAGCCACCCAACCTGAGGTATTGCTGGATTGGCTTTTTGGCTGCCAATCCAGCAATACCTCAGGTTGGGTGGCTGTACGCTCACGAAAATGCCCCTAGCAGGTAGGCATGGCTATGACTGGCCCGGGGGAGCTCCGTGAGCATGGACAACAAGTCCACTCATCTCTACCAATGGGTGAAAACTAGAGACAGGTGATTTTTTCGCCAAATTTTCTGCCAAAATTCGTTTCGACCCCAATCGAATCATGGCAAATCATGTTAAAAAAACAGGTATTTCCTGGCTGTAGAGAGCCTGTAGGGTGTTGTAGAACATTGTGCCCTGCTTAAATATGCATAGGGAGCGTGGTTTGGTCTTCAAACAATGCTGTGTTTTAGTATGACACGCACATGACAGCCGCCGCTCTTAGAATCGCTGCACTCTTCACTTTCATGTGCACTTACATAGGCCAACTTCACCAAGTAAGCGAAGCGGGAACGCAGCCTGACACGTCTGTGCCAGCTCGAAAGGACTGAGCTGAGGGCCAGGATCCCACTATAACATCAAAGAGTACAATCTTTCTACAATGACATCAGATGATTCCATAGATTACGACAGAACCTGTTCTGTTAAACCCTGATACATGTAGAGCTCTCCAGAAAGAATGGAGAGGGTGTCAGCAGTAATTTTGCATTGACATCACTGATCATTTTGCCCTTCTGTTCATCCGTCAGTGTCCGCTTTCAATCAGTCAATAATCCATCAGTATTGCTAAAGCCAAAAACAAACAGGAGTTGTTCCAGAATATGATCCAGAGATGAGCAGTAAATGGAATATTTGCATGTCCTCTGTGTTCTGTATCCACTCCTGCTTTTGGCTATCAATCCTGAAGCTATTCATTCCTTCTGACAGATGAAATGAAGGGGAAAACCAAACATAGTGGCAATGTCATAGAGTGGTGGAGGGTGGAAACAGCATTATGGAAATCAAAGGGTTTTCCAGGGATACAGTGGTCAGTTGTCAGCAGCATGAGTAGGCCGCAGAGTGGCAGAATGACAAAGTGTAGAGGTGGCTGCAGCAGCATCATGAGGTCAGAGAGTGGCACAATGACAAATTCTGGAGCTAGCAGCAACATGGTAGGCCACAGTGTGGCACAATGACAGAGTGTGGAGGTGGCAGCAGGAGCATGAGGTCAGAGAGTGGCACAATGACAAATTCTGGTGGTGGCTGCACAATAAGTGTGGAGGTGGGTGACAGTTCCAGTCCCTGGTAAAGATGATGGGAGTCAGATAGAGCAACTTGCAGATGTGTGACATCAGGCGGGTGGCAGCATCAGAATAGTAGCTGAGGCTGCAAGTTTGGCTCCAAAGTTGTCCAGGGGATCCTCTACATGGGGTGGTAGAGTGCTGTCCAAGTAGGCCACCATCTGCTGGTGCAGGGTCTGCTCCATGTCCTGCTGCTGCTGGTGGTCGGCTACCCTCCTCACCAGGTGGGTGAAGGAAGCTGCTCATTAAGGACTCCAGACTTAAGCTGCTGCTGATGGAGCTGCTCCTGCTCCTACCCCGCCATCTCCCCACAGCAGCCGTGGCAGTAGTGTCTGCTTTGTTGCCTGATGTGCAAGCTTACACCCTCTCCTCCAGACATTGATGATGAAGCCCTAGCATCACCCAGCTCACAAGTGTGATCGGCTACATCATCATCGATTTGTGTTTCCCTGTCACTGCTGTTGTCTTCAGTGGTCTCAGTATACAGAGCCTGACTACTTTCAAGTACAACATAACCTCCCGTGCCACTCTCCAAATCTCTACTTTCCCACCTACTGCACGAAGCACTGGATGTCTGCCCCACCTCTTCAATGCCAAGCCGCTGATGACTGTCCTCAAAGAGTTCATCCTCGCTGTATAGTGGCGCTGAGCCCAGACCACCTAGTAGATCTCTGACTGAGAGAAATGATCAGGACAGAGACTGATTGAGGACAGGTGAGGGCCGCTGACCCGCTCCTGGGCAGTGCCAATTAAGGGTTGTATCTTACGAACTCATGGACTCTTGGCCGGGATTGTCAGATGTAATTTGGGAGGAAGTGGATGACCTAGTCAACCAACCAAGAACCTTTGGGTTGTTCATCAACACACTGCCGCTAGATGACAACGGGAGTTCTGGCCTCACAGAGTCACCCCTGCTGCGACATCCCCTAACTGTGCTGTGACCTGTGCTTGCTCCACCTGCCACCTCTCTGTCTGACATATTGGTTAATCAACAATGTTGATTTGACATGGATTTCTTGATAAAACCAAAGTAATAAAACGGGTGGTATGGGCATAGATTGTACAGGATCCCCCCGTTGTATAAATTTATCTCACCGAAAAATTGAAAAACACAGCATCTATAGTATATTTCGTATGATACAAAACAATCTTTATTGAAAAAAAGTAGTGCATCACAATGCACCAGCAACAATACAGTATAAAAACAACAGAGAGTGCCACATAATATGAAGTTGATAAAACCAATGGAACAAATAGAGACTGGTAAGTGTAGCCTATTAACAGTCACAACCTAAGTAGGAATTGCAAACAGAGGAGAAACGTCCCTCACATAAGAGCAGTAATGTTACCTATACCAGTAGGAAGGCACACGCTGTACACCCCGACACGTGTTTCGCACTTAGCTTTTTCAAGACTCCCCTTGAAAAAGCTAAGTGCGAAACACGTGTCGGGGTGTACAAATATTTCTATGTTTTATCTTTATTAGTGATTGGTTTTTGGTACATGACACTGACCTAGTAGTTTGTTCAGCATTCCTGTCTGAAACCACCTTCTTTGTTATTAAACTGAGAGCTACTCTATGAGATCCTCTCCCAAAATGGTGAAACTAACCGATAACACTAGAGGGGCAATTTATGCCTAAATGTAGTCCCACAGCAATAACAACTGAGAGAAGATCTACATGTTTCATGAGACAACCATTTTCTGAACAGTCTTTAGAATTGTCCTAATGAATCATGGCCATTATAGTTGGGTGTAGGCACCAGCACTAGTGAGGAGGAAGACTTTCCTTCTTGGTACAACCGTCTTTGTTATTAAACTGAGAGATACTCTATGACAGCACTCTATAAAAACCGAGTGCCTAAACTACAACTAAAACCCACTTATTTAGCGCAAAGTGCCAACATGGTCATTTAAAACATCCTATTCTGTCCTGCCGCAGCTTTCAATCATATCAGCTTCTTTAGGGCACCAATACATTAGAACAAAGGTGGAAAATTTGAGATTATAATTATAGCTTCCATCCAGGTTCTCCTGAATTGGAAAAAGCTTGGCTCTGGAGCAGGAGCTCGAATGAAAATCCAGCCATCCTCCTCCTGTCCGGGGATGTTGGGATGATGGTCTGGGTGCCCACAGAGAGGCCTCCGCGTGCCATCTCTGGCACCCATGCCATAGATTTGCCACAACTGCTTTATGGATCCTCTTCCAAAATGGTGAAATTGCCCAATAACGCTAGAGGGATAATGTGTGTCTAAATTTAGCCCCACGGAAATAACAACTAAGAGAAGATCTACTTGTTTTATGAGACAACCATTTTCTGACCACTCTTTGGAAATGTGTCTACTTCTAACATCCGCAAGACTTGTGCAATACCCAAACAATTACTGTGAGTGGCTACAGGATATAATCTTTGTCTCTTATAATTCTCATTTGGAAATAACCCAAGAAGTGCGGATAGACACGGCTCTAAATAACATTGTTTATGGACTTGTTTTTCCCAACTACTTAGAAAATAATTCAAACAATGTTTGCTATGTGGACCTCAATTCACTTAAGGAAGACAAGAGAGGCATGCTTATTCTCTCCAGTACACTTAGGTTGCCCTTGGACATTTTTTTGTAAAGATTCATTTTTGGAAAACTTCTCTCACTGTGCGGATCTCTTCATGTAATCTCATTATCATGCAATCAGATGACAAGCATGATTGTTTCCGCAAAATAGTGCATTAGAATGTCAGTAAACATCAGCATAATTACCAATTTCTAGAATATGATGAAAATAATACTACAAACAAAAGACAAAATATCATCAGAATTCATGAAAACAACAAATGCATTATCATAAAGTGAATGACTGCAAACTACTAAAAAGCAAAAAGACATTGACCAAAGAGTAATGGAAAGTAATGGTGGAGTCTCATAAAGGCAGTATGGGCGGGCGCCCGGGGCCATAGACTTGCAAGGGCCCTATATGAAGATCCACTATGCACCGAGTGGTCAGGAAGAGGAGAACATGGATGTTTTTTTCTCAAGAGGGCCCTGCTGGGGACATTTCATTAAATGGGAGGGGGGATCTCTGCTGTGGTCATTCTGTAAAGGGGGCCCTGCTGTAGACATTATATGGGGGTCTCTGCAGTTTTTTTGTGGTAAAATTAGGAACCTCGTCTTGTACATGAGTATTTACAGTATGAAGGGGATACAGGTGCAGAGCACAGAGGCTGGGCCAGCCAGGGGCAGCATTCATATCTCCTATACTGTCAGGGGGATCTGGTCTGGACGGTAGTTGGGATAGGTGGTTTCATGCAGTTAGGGAATTGGCTTTCTTAAATAGATGGGATATAAGAGCAAGTGTGAAGTTCATCATTAAATTACTTTTATGAACAGTATAAGATTAAGGATATAGAGTATATAGATGATATAGATCAGTGGCAGCGAAGGAATGGCACGGGTGCCAGAGGTGGCACTCTGAGCTCTTTCTGTGGGCACCCAGGCCATCACCAGAGAGGACTCCAGGTATCTTACAAGAGTACCAGACAGCCCAGGACTTGCTGTGCACAGAGCTATTTTAAAGTGACAGCACTGCCTGCGACTACAGGAGAAGTGGGAAGATGTGGATAGATCTGGATTATCTTTGTAGCTCCTCCTCCGGCCCTGACAATTCTCCTGTTTATGGGACCCTGGAGGGAGGCTACAATGATCATCCAAATTTCTTCTATTTTCTGCTGTATTGATGTCCTCAGGGTGCTGGTATCAATGAAAGCTGTGACAGAGCAGGGAGTATAAATCAATAATTACATTTCTGTGTTGCCACTCATCGATAAATTAGTGGGTCTTGGTTGTAGTTTGGGCACTCGGTCTCTAAAAGGTTTGCCATCATTGATATAGAGTATATAATGGATTTAGAGTGGTACTTAGGTTCTAACATCCGGGCATATGTTGGTTTGGACACTTGGGGGGCCCTAGTGGTGTGAACAACCCGGCGCCCATGGGACACTTAATCCGCCACTGATGGAAAGTAGACCAGGAATACAACAAAGATAAAGCACAACATACAATTCTACAGTATTTTCCCACAGCATTGGGATGCAACTTAGAGATAAATTGAACTTTTCAGTAATTAAGCTTATTAGTCTTGCTGTATAAAGAAGTGGTATGTTAATTGGGGAGTCTGCAATATGACAACAGTAGAAAATACCAAACATTCCAAAATCATTTGTGGGCAATTTTAAGAGAGTAGAAAAACAAGAGCAATCTTTGTGTTCTCTGTGTATTGATTTGATTTGCTCTGGAATAATTTAGGCTCTATTTATTCTCTAGTAACATATATCCGTTTGATTGGTTTATATGAATCAGTACAAATTAAAAAAGACCGGTCAGGTAAATTTTGGGACCCAAAACCAACTACAGGACCTCAGATCCCCATAAAATCACATTTATATCCTTTCCTGGTATCCAGGAATATCTATAGCGGGTCAGGGGGAGGGGAGGCCTCCTCGGGCTGAATCCAGCAGCTCCTCCATTCTTTCTAGATTTCTGCTTGTTATCATTCTATAGAAAACTTTTGTTTACTTACTGTGGATAAACACCTGGTCATGTGATGTCACACAGGTGCACGGCTCATTATATCACACAGCTCGGATTACACTCTATAAGATATGCACCTGTGTGACATCACATCACAAGGAATAGATTTCTCTCCACAGGAAGTAAATAATGAAGCTTCCTGATGTATGACAGCAAGCAGAGATCTTGAAAACTGTGAGGAATTGATACAGAAAGTATATTGGGAAATTGTATAACTTTTCATTACATAAACATCATTTCATTCATTTGCTGAGAGTGGACAAACCCATTATATTTAAAATATTTAAATATGTGTTTAACTGTCTTTAACTGTGAGTATTGGAAATACGTCTGAATCAGTTGCATCTTTTGGCGCATGGTGTGGTAACTCTGACCACAACTGTACACATCTATAAAAAGTATATAAGAACAAAGCCAAAGCATGTTAGATGTATTTTCTGGAGCAAATCAAATCAGAATTAGAGACCATTTTGCTTAAAATTTTGACAAAATCTTACCTTTTGTTGTTGGCTGCAGTTTACAGCCAACATCTTCTGCCCATGTTGGCAAAAGGCATCATAAAATGTTCAATTAGATTACTGCTGCACGCTTCTGTATAGCCACGATGTAGGGATAATGGGAGGATCTACCACCACCAGGGACATAACTACAGCGGTAGCAGCCATAGCAGCCGCTATGGGGCCCGCAGTGTCAGGGGGCCCCTTCATCTGACCTGACACAATAAAGAATGGAGGATGTGCACTATTAAATCTATATTGTACTGCACATTGTCCAGCATAATATGTATATAACGTATACTGTGATGTATATATGCAGTATCTGTGATGTGTATAAGGTGTCTGTATACACTGTGTGTGAGTATGTTGCATATGGCACTATATGTGTGTATTAATGTAAGGGAATGTAATCCTCAAGGAGCTCAGTAAGTGGAACCATAACGAGTCTCTTCTTAGAATAGATAGAGAGATGAGAGATGTTAAAATGTATAGACAAAAAATCTGCAGAGATGTAATTAGAAGATGTTGTTATAGTGGTCCGGGCTGAATAGAGAAGAAAATGGAAAATCTACAATTAGAGAATGAAACCTCTGAGTCTGATTCTTTTTCCACCTATTGTCTACCACAATATGATAGATGGCACCATTCCTGTTTATTTAGTATCCTTACAATTATTGGGGTCACACTGTGGCCTATAGGTGTATATGGCACACACCTATGTATTAGGAATTACACTATCTAGGTAAATCTGTCTGGTTTACACAGTAAAATAGGAATCATTTCCAGCCATGCCCTACACCACAGGCATCATACACTGTATAGTAAACCCCTGCATGGCTATAATCACATCTGCCCACACTTGTGTCTAATGCTCTCTGAAGCCGCCATCACCATTTACATCAGGATTGACAGGAGGAATACCAATACATGCATTGCTTTTCTTTCCATCAAAATGACAGACATCCCCCCAAACCCCATTTTCAGCCAGTGCTTTCTGTTAGGCTCTGCTGGAGTCCAGTGTACAATGGATCCGGCACTGTGTGTTGTCAGAGGATGTAGAAGTGAACAGAGCCCATGGCACTAATGCTCCTTCTACTCTACAGAGAATGTTTTCTCCTTATATTTTAGATTTAACTCCTTTATAAAGTTATCTTTTATTTTTTTGTTGCTTATATTTGTGTGTGTGTTAAAGACTTACAGATGAGATTTTTTCTCAAACTGGAGCTCTACACCAGATAGCAGACAATTCCCTTCCCTTAGTGTAAATACCTGCATTAGTATGAAAAAAACACATGGGGGCTTATTTACTTTCCAACTTTTTCAGTTGTTGCACAGCACTGACAGGTATTTAACAGGGGATTGTGTCGCACGCTATTGGATTTTGGCGCAGCTGCATTGGCTTTCATGCGACAGAAATGAGGGGGGGGGGCGTCGCATGATCCGACTTATTCGGACTGAGCGCGGGATTTAACTTTTTGAATTGTGTCGCAAGACAATGCACTTACATGCACCAGGAAGAAGAAGGTGAATTCTGTCGGACCTGAGCGGGGAAGCAACACATGCAGGATATCGGGCGCACGATCTTAGTGAATCGGAGCACAATACATTATCGTTGGACAATTCACTTTCTGTGAACTCTTCCGGATGGCTCAGTGGGCCCCTTTGCATTGTACTCACATGGCGCCATTAAAAATTCAAAACTAAAACAGCTTCCTGTTCCGAAAAAATATTCCCTAGTTTATCATCCCAATCAGCCCTCTTGTGGTTATTTTATTTATAGCCCCCTCGTGGTTATTTTAAGCCCCCCTAAACCCATAAGGATTCATTAAATACAACTCCCCTCACCCCCATGTACTCCTTATGTACAGCCTTATGTGCCCCCCCCCCAGCAGCTTGGGTCCCCGACACTTGCCCAAGTATGCCCAGTGCTGGCGCCGGCCCTGGCCTCAAGGTCTGAACGGTGACCTATTCTTCAAACTGATATTTGAGGCTGCTAATAACCTTTATGGTGAATTCGGGTAATTGTAATAAGGGAAAGGAATTGCCTGCTATTTGGTGTAGAGCTCCATTTAGAGAAGAAAATCTCATCTAAAAGTAAATTTTTCTACCAAAAGGTAGTGAAGGTACAGATACAAAACATACATTACTTTACATTTCATTTCATTACATTACTAAAGATTTAGATGCGTATTAGTATAACATACTGTATAGATCAGTATTTACACTACATATGGGCCGGGCTCTACTAAAGAAGGTTACATAAAGGCTACACCACATCCATTATGAAAGTATACATTTTTTACATCACAGAAAAAAGAAAATTAACAGCTCACTGTAGTATTCATGAAGGTCTCATCTGTCTGTGTGAACAGTGCCCAGGATCCAGACTAAACCGTGCTGATTCTGGTGAAGACAATGAAGTAGGGATATGATCCAGCATTCGTACAATTTTAAAATTCAGGAGGAGGTACAGTATACAAGCTTGTTCCATTAAAAATAGTGACAAGACCCACGCATTTCAGACAAAAAAACATATCAGTCCTTAGTCATGGTCTAACTTTCAAAATACCGAAGCCCAGTCTTCAGTCTGACCCAACAACTCATAAGATTTGTGAATGATACTTTAACAAATAGAAATAGACTATAAAAAGTGCTTGGTCAAGTCACAACCAAAAGATTGGACATTGGGGATCTCTTTAATGGATCAGAACCTTGGTCTACCTAAAACTGCTCTGGGGCAGAAGGCTTTAACTACATTCATCAATGGGAACCTTAAAGAACTGAGCCCTGTAGTAGTCATATACAGTGCAGAGTATTTATTGAATGCTCCTTCTATATGAAACATCAGATACTTTGTATAGATAATATATACCTGGAAATCTACCATCAGATCTACTCATAGATCCAGGCACCGTGACTGTGGTAATCTTCTTATATGTGTTATCCACGGCCTCCATACTTCTAATATCAACTAAAATTATGTTACCAGCGCCTCTCTATGCTTCGGATTATCAAACTGTTATACTATGCAGGAGCACTTCCCCCTGCCGCTGTGTGCTAAAACTTCCATTGTTGCAGTGAGATTACATCAGGCAGAGGGAGAGGGAAGTGCTGAGGGAGCAGGGGGGTAGAGGAAATAGTCTTGTGAAGCTGCAGCACAGAGGCGCTCTAGTAACAACCCCAGGAGCTCTTCAGGCTCATTTGCATCATTGTAAAAGTTGATTTTAGAAGGGAGGAGGCTATGCATAACGAATATAAAATGATTACCATAGTCACGGAGCCTGGATCTATGAGTAAGTGCCCCTGGTTTATCATGATGGAAAACACCATGTAATCTCACACCTTATACTCAGTCTGGTACACATGGCAAAATATGCCTTTATCTTGGCTTCTGTATTAAACCTCTTACTGGACATCTGTCTAGCAAACAGAAAGCATTGCCCTCTGCACATGGGAGATGGTAATCACCCGGGGACTCAGGACATATGTCTTATAAATTAAGAAAAAGGAACACTTAAAAAATCAATAAAGCCCTTTAGCCACCTGATGTCTATACCACACTTTTTACTATTAATTATGTTAATTATATTAAAGGGGTTGTCCAAGAGCGTAAAAAAAAAACATTGGCGGTCGGGGAAGGGGCTGGTTAAAAAAATAAACATTTACTTACCTCCACGGTCCCTCCTGACATCACCCGCTGTAATCTCTCTGGTCCCTGTCCCATTAAAAAAAAACAACCGGGGCACGGAAGACACGCTGCGGTCGAGGTAGCCGGCCATGCCCACCCGTCCCTATTCCCAGCCTTGTATAATGATTGGCCAGCCAGCCGCCGTTTGTTTACATGGGGCACAGACCGGAGATATGGCAGCCCAGGAAGCCAGGAGGGAAGACCGAGATAAGTAAATGTTTAATTTTTTAAATATCCCCCTTCCGACCACCACTGTTTTTATTCAAGCTCTCAGACAACCCCTTTTAACAGTCATTAAAAAAGTATTCATATCAATTACATGTGGCCTGGACTGCTATCAGGAATATATGGCAAATTTTGTGGGCCCCTCTGTCCATCCCAATGTCCATCACTGTTTACCATCATTAACAATATGACATACAAATCAATTTCGTACACACTACATAGTCAGTGACTACAGAACTGATAAGACACAGATAGAAGTAGCATCTAGTAACAATCCATTGATTCAGATACATAACTTCATGATGACTTTTTCCGCTTTTCATTTATCACTGCAGGATTCTCCGCCAGAAGTCTTCATATCCTTGTATCACATCTGCACACTGCGATCCTAAAGATACCACAGTCACTTACAGTGTAGTGTCCCCTGGATTACTATCTCCCACACTTTGCTCCTAAGCAATATAGACCCTCTCACATCAAAATTGACTACCCCCATATATATGGCATGCACGCCACGGAAATCGGGGGGCGTGGCCGAACGAAAACCCGACGGATTTTTTTAAAAAATCTGTCGTGGAGCTTGCACTTACCTTCACTCAGCCCGGCTCAGTGAACTCCAGAGCGTTCCGATGCTTTTCAGCGCAGCAGCGCCACCTGGTGGACGGCGGAGGAACTACCTTAATGAATCTCAGCCGGACCCGAATCCAGCGCAGAGAACCCGCCGCTGGATCGCGAATGGACCGGGTAAGTAAATCTGCCCCATTGTATAGCGATGTTCTGTTACTTGGATATACCTTTTGTTCATATCCCTTTTATGATTTTATGTATACAGACGTTCTGCCCTGTTGTCCTGTTCTTGTGGTTCTTGGTCTAATTCATCTAGAAAGCGTTTTTACTCTAATGCCAATAAAACATAAAACTATACATCTATGGCAGTTTCCTTGTCTGTGTAGTTTGGTGATTATACTGTATTTTAGACTGTAAGCTCCAAGGAACAGAGCAAGGTCATTAGACTATGAGCTTATATGAGCAGTGCATTTACTGTATATTAGATCACTGAGGTTATATACATTCAACTTATATTTACCGTTAAACTGGAAACTCCTAGGAACAGAGCGTTTGCTGTATATTAGATTGTGAGCTCATGAGAATGTCACATGACCCTCACAAACTCCTGGCATGGTCCCTTTGTCTTGTGTTATTTTGAATTTGGATTTTTTTTTCACCTAGCTTTATTAACAGACAGTCGTGTTACAAAGCACCTACCGAAGGCAGCCATGTTGAAGGAAATCTACCATTTAAAAAAAACTAAAAAGACACCTCCACATACTTACCTCTGCTCCTCTAGATGTTGATCCTGGAGGTGTTCTTTGCTAATCTTGAAATGCCAGGATCACCTAGTAAAGAAACCTATAATTAGCGGCTTTTGATCCCTCCTACCCCAGTCTTTAGCATGCAGCTCGCAGCAGTTACGATTCGTGTTGCAGTTACGGCTTGATTTGTTAAAGGGGTTTTCCCACAAAACAAGTTAGGCCTAACCACAGAATAGGGCCTAACTTGCTGATCGGTGGGGGTCTCAGTGATGAGATCCCCAAACATCACGAGGACAAGACCCCTTGTAACTCTCCGAAATTAATGAAGCATACGGCCGCACATGATGGTTCTGCTCCATTCATCTCTATGGAGCTCATGGAGATTGCCGAGCATGGCAATCTAGCTACACTAGATTTGATGAACCTGCCACTAGACCTACCTTATTAGGTAGATCCATGATCGTAGGTTTCCTTTAAACATCACCTTTGGACAGGCTTCTATAACATACAATAGGAAGAAAGCAAAGGAAGGTAGATCGGCACTCACTGGGTCCGTTTTAAAATTCTTCAGAAGTTTTATTAATCCAAGATAAGGGCAATACACATAACGGCAGGTACAAAAATGAGGTGCTGTACACAGGTTACATCTTACGCGTTTCAGACCATTAGGTCCTTAATCATAGATAGGACCTCTATGATTAAGGACCTAATGGTCTGAAACGCGTAAGATGTAACCTGTGTACAGCACCTGCCGTTATGTGTATTGCCCTTATCTTGGATTAATAAAACTTCTGAAGAATTTTAAAACGGACCCAGTGAGTGCCGATCTACCTTCCTTTGCTTTCTTCCTATTGCCTGCTACAAGAGTGGAGACCCTCTTTGGATTGAGCACCTGGTGGTGAGCGAGCCTGAAATTTTCCTTTGTTTTCGTTGTTCTATAACATACAGTATATCACCTAGAGCAGTGGTGGCGAACCTATGGCACAGTTGCCAGAGGTGGCACTCAGAACCCTTTCTGTGGGCACCCGGTCAATCGCCCCATCAAGCCAGACAGGACTCAAAGAATCTTCCTGATGCTAATTTTTCATCTTATTTACTGTTTTGCAGTCCTCGGGAGGCCATTATGATTGAAAGTTGTTGAAGAACAGGGAGCAATAATTTACTGTTTTAATTTTTGGTTGGCACCTCGCAATAAATAAGGGGGGTTTTGGGTTGCTTTTGGGCACCCGGCTGCTAAAAGGTTCGCCATCACTGACCTAGAGGTATTCCGCCTGATTTGGTTCTACTGTAGTTCGCATGTAGATGTCCACTTACCTCCAAATACCTCCAAAGGCCAGAATACCTCTTTATACATATAAAGAATGGACCAAGGATAGCAGTTTGTGTTTTACATTGCTAAACTTTTTAGGGAGGGGACATTAAAAAAAGATACTTATATCTTAATATCAGCATTTTCCCCATTGACCTTTTAGAAAATATTCATCATGTACATACATATATTATTTATTATGTCATATTGTTTCAGTAGTTGACTCTATACTTCCATATCATGCCCCGATTACATGAATAAACCGAGGCGGGTTTGGTTTGGGCTGCTTTCTGGCATCTGTTTTTGTGTTTATCCTGACAGATATCTTCAAAGCCTGCCATCTGACCTGGCTTAAAAGGAGGGAAAAACAATAAGCTTTACTGCCCACCATTAGCCAGAGTCAGATCCCCTCCACAGGGCACCGACTGTAACCAAGGGGTCATGAGAAGACACAATGGAGAAGGTCCCTGACTGTAAATAGAAATCTGTTATATCGCTTGAGCCCTTTCATTGCAGATAAACTAACAATGACTGAAAGGTTATCTCTAATGATGTCTCCTAAAGAAAGTCACACGTTTATTATTCTCACTTTCCATTGTAATGGAGAGCACAGGGCACAACCTGTTGGAGAAGTTTTATCTTGTATGACGGATCTTTATAAAGGTAAATATTTGGCGTCAGGTAACGCAGTGATAGAATAAGTATACAATGTATCAGATGTTACACATCTCTATTCCTATACTATACAATACCCACAGGTATTCTGGATTACATTTGCCCCTGTACCCCTTAATGTTTATTCTTATTACAGTTCTTATTATTCCCCTTATGAGTCCATATTCGGCGATTGCCATCCATCTCTGTGCACATTTATAAGCCCAGTTAGAAAAGAGATTTAAATGAATCACTGCCTAAATCTTCTCAGCTCCTCCTGCTCTATAACATGCTGCCTGCAGCTAGGACACTATGTACAATCGGCTCATCCCCTCCTGCTCTATAACATGCTGCCTGCAGATAGGACACTATGTACAATCGGCTCATCCCCTCCTGCTCTATAACATGCTACCTGCAGATAGGACACTATGTACAATCTGCTCATCCCCTCCTGCTCTATAACATGCTGCCAGAAGATAGGACACTATGTACAATCTGCTCGGATCCTTCTGTTCTATGACATGTTCCCTACAGATGTATACAGATAGCCCACTAGATACAAACTGCTTGGCCACTCCTGCTCTATTACATGCTGACTGTAAATAATACATAACATACAATCTGCTCAGCTTCTTCTCAATCTATAACATGCTACCTGAAGATAGGAAACTATGTACAATCTTCTCGGCTCCTGTTGCTCTATAACTTTCTGCCAGCAAATGGGACACTACATATAGCCTGCTCAGCTCCTTCTGCTCTATAACATGCTGCCTGCTGATAGTACATTATGTACAATCTGCTCACCTCCTCCTGCTCTATAACAGGATGCCTTCATTTAGGAAACTATGAACAATCCTATAAATGCTCTATAATATGATGCAGACCTGCAGACATATGACACTATATCTAATCTGCTCAGCTTCTTCTGCTCTATGACATACTGGCTGCAGATAGCATATATACAATATTCTCAGCCCCCCCCTACACATACTACTGCATTTTCTATGTAACATGTTATCTTTAAACAACATCTCCCACTAAAAGAAAAAGTGAATCTGTCAAAATGTTTTTATATTTATATTCCCAGCGATTCCACCCTGACTACTTCCACACACCTGATGCACATTAAAAGTGGCGCTGTATCAGGCGTGCAGGAGTGCCTGCTTCTTTAAACAAATAGGGGCCCAGCAGTGAAGGGCGGAGCACCGTAAGAGGTAATTTTTTAAATAGTTTTTATTGCCCCCCCCCCCCCATTTGAGGCCTGATATACATCTTCTTACAACTCAGACAACCCCCTTAAAGGAAACCGTCCGTAAGGAATGATGAAGAAGGGCGCACCGAGGACATCCGGCCAGGTAACTCCCACACCCCAATAGCCTCTGCAGGTAATTTGCATATTTCTGAAATAAAGTTTTGAACAAGATAGGATTGCTTCCAGGTTTATTAAATAACAGATTAGGGCAGGCAGAAGTTTCCTTTAAGTTCTTATTTATTTCTTACATTAGAACAATTTATGGCTGATATTACTTTGTTGCCATTTCTCTACTAGAAAATCATCCAGCTTTCCTAGGATCCTAAACTGCTAAACTGTTAAGTGATAGAATAATATATTCACTTTTTTTGGTATAATCTGTCACATTTCCTTCTAGAAAAGGAGAGTTACAACCTCTATGGGAGGCACATGAGTTCCCCTCCAGATTTCCCACAGAGAGCTGATTAGAATCTGAAAAGTGTGGATTACTACAAACCTTTTTGGGGGGTAAAACAGCATTTTTTTTTCTGTAAAGTTGCTGTACGCCCTGACATCTGCTAGCATCCCAGGGAGGTAACTTATACTGCAGAGAAGGGAACACAACAAATGACTTTTCTTTCCTGTGTTAAATGACATTTACAGGAGTGATGAATCTGGAGAAGTAAAACTTCACAACTTTACAAGTTTCTTATATGGAGGAAGAAGGAGGGCTGCAGGTCTGCCCAGCACTTGGACCTGGGCTGACACCCATGCCCCCTGTTAGCACTGCGCTCTGGGATTGTGCAGAGGGCATTGTTGGCACATTCTACTTCCCAAGGTTTCTGCTCTCTTTCCTGCCATTCATTGGAGGATGAAGGAGGGGACAACACTGGAGCAGAGGGTGGGTGATGGGGGCTGGTTCCAGGATGAAGGGGCTGGAGTCACATGGAGACAATCTTTTGATTAATGTCCAAATTACTTGCTCTGCTCCCTAACCACTGACTGGAGATCTGCAGGCACTGGAAAACTTTTCCTCTGTTCCATCTGGATTGATTATATTTGATCAGAGCAAGATGATGAAGGAGACAGCTCTGCACTAGTCTAGGAGGATCTACCCAAATCTGGAGAACCTTTCTGCACTGAATTTAGTGATAGCTGGAGGAGTCCTGGGATTTAACATGACAGAGGAACATAAACCTGATGGAAAGGTGGAAAGCAGCAAAGATCTGGAGAGGCAGCTGAGACTCCGGGTGTGTGTTCTCAGTGAACTCCTCAAGACTGAGAGGGACTATGTGGGGACCTTGGAGTTCCTTGTCTCGGTGAGTTGTGTGATGGGGAGATGGGGGAGGGGATGTCTTGTATCACTGCTCATTCAGCCTGAGTAACTGGATTATTGGAAAGCACCAAAGAAACCACAACAATGGACTGGGCAGAATAATAATCTCCAAGACAAGGAGGGATCAATAGATGCAATTATGTATATTATGTAATACTCATATTTTATGTTGTAACCTCTTTCATCGCTAGGTAGTGGTTTATATTTATAGGACAGTAGATACTTTTATCAAAATACAGCAACGTTTGTAGACATGTGTGACCTGTCAGTGCTCACTTGCTGGGGGTCCTAGGAATCAGACCTCCACACTAGGTTGGATAACTTTTGTAGTTTGGCTCTCATCAGTGATACATTTGAGACATCCCTTTATTTCTAGAAATTACTGAAAGTTTATAAAAGTGCCTACAATAACACAAGCTGGTGAAAGGTACCCAATGCTTTTTCAGATTACTCTCCCCCATGTCCCATAGACTGCAGGTCAGGCATGTTTACCACTGCTCCATTCACATGGGACATAATGGGAATCCCTTTAGCAACACCCCCCCAATTTGATACTTAACTGTTACCCCATGGATAAGTCTCATTAGAGGCACAACCATGAGTTTATTAAGTTGCATCCATAGTTTATCCCCTTGCTGGTAATTCTGTTGGTATCTCTCCAAAGAACAAAAGCCATCATGGTAGTGTTAACCGTGCCTGAGAAGATTCTTCATAGTTTTAGAAATTTTAACTTATTATAAAATATTTAAGTTTTGCAACAGTAACTAAGAACAATGCTTAGTCTTCTCCAGTCTTCAGTTCCAGTCTTCTACCACAAAGTGACACCTCAATGGTCACGTGCAGTGCTAATGGCAACAGGACTCCTATTGGTTGTGTCACATGACCACTGAGAGCACCGAATGGCCACAGCTTTTACTTGCCAGCCACTTGCAACTGGGTATCCACCAGAGCCACTATATTGGATCGGTGGTAGGTAAGTATTGGCTTTTTGGGGTTTTTTTAATCACATTTACTGCTGGTTTATAGGTCAGATCAAACATTAAACTGGCCATTTAATGTACTGAGCTTGTGATGTGATTAAATGGGTTTTCCATTTCAGGCATTTATGGCATTTCCTCTGGATTCGCCTTAAACATCTTATAGATGTAGGTCTCTGCTCTGGGATATTTCTTGAATAAAGGGGCAAATTAATCAAGGCTAGTGTGCTCTTTTTGTGGCCAATGCATGGGCATTCAGGTGCAGGCCATAGTGTAGTTTTACTCGAGACCAGACCTGGTGTAGAACTGCTCTGTATTCACAGCCTCTGCCCAATATATCAGGAGGCTGGAGCCGCTAGATGTATCCAGTGCAGGAGGGGATCGGGGATGACATCATACGCTTGCACACCTAGTATATACCTCAAAGTTCCTTATATCACCTCTGCGACCTCTCACCTCTAACCACTGGACTTTTATGTTATATCAATAAATAGTGTGAATTCCATCAAGTTTGGAGATCTAATTTTGTTTCCGGTTACAAGCGCACCCGTTTGGCTCTCCCCCCTTTTTGTGCACTCCTGTATTATTTACGTTACGGTGCCTTTGGGTTACCGGTTCTGGGGAAGCGAGTAAGAGTTGCTGCAGTAACCTCGGTTCACAATCAAGGATCTTCCTTAACCCCGATTGGATTCATTTATATACCGCTTACTAACAAGTGGTCATCAGGTGAGCACCCACTCTCTCACCTTAATCGATATCGACCTATCCTTACGTTATTACGCGAGGCGCCATCCTCTTCCGTTGTCGTTTTTGTTTTCTCACCTCTCACCTATGTCAGCTGTGAATGGTAGGCAGCCAGTCATCCAAGGCTTTCTCCATTTACTTCTATGGGTGATTCAAAACAGGAAACATGTTCTACTATTTTTGGGTAGGTTAATCACATTTCCTGTGCTATAATGATCCCTAATTGTATACCTCGGTATCATATTGTCATGGACTAACTGCATACAGATCGATGAATGGATAGATTGATAAAAGTATCTACTGTACTGTAAACGGTCAGCACTTTACACATTCCTCATCCATGTGGGTCTGGGTGGTCATGTCCCCCCCTAAGAAACATATGAAAAAGGATCTTGAAGATAGGTTGAAAGACAAAGCTCCTAGAAGTTTATTCTACCTCTCAATGTCCTGGGTTGTTTGCTATCCATGTATCTGAAACTTCCTATTCTTGGTGAGAAAGTCAAGTTCACTCCTGGAATGGAATTCCTCAGCATTTGCCCATCCCTGCCATTGGTTTTGCACATTACGTAATGAGAGGCAGAGCAGGAAACATTTTGCAGTCTTTTAATTGTTTATGGAAAGAAAAGCACTTGGATTATATGACATATCAGCAGCTTTCACCTCCAAATGGCTCCTTTTCAACCTGATTGTTTTATGGACTGAGAATGTGTTGTGATGCCTTGTCCCTCTGTAACACAAAGCACACAGTGCCCGATTGTGCTGAGGAGAATAAAGGGACAGTGTGATGGCCGTGGTACATGCATGCCTGGGCAAAAGCTCATCCTGGACACTTCTGAAACAGGGGCTATTAAAAGGATGTAAATATATACACTACATCTCAATAGAGCTGTTCCTGCTGAAAAGATGTGGAGTCTATTTCCCACACAAATCTACAATTCATGTGATTTATGGGAATACTTCTAGTTCCGGATAGTGAATTTGTGCTGGTGGTTTCGACAGAAATAACAAGGGTTCTTTCTGCAGCCGATGAAATGCCATGGTTATACATCTTAGGTATTGCCTTTAGATACAGTGTTGAAGGCTTTATGGAGATCGATGTTTAGGCATTTTACACTCAGGGTATTTCTTACTACAACGTGGTATTTTAGATCTGTTTACAAGCTTGTAAGTTTTTGTGTTAACGGAAACCTACCATCAGGAATCTACCTATTAAAGAAAATCTACCAGCACCTGTAACGAAAAATAGACTGAAAATACTTACCTCCACTTTTCATTTTGATCCCGGCGGTGTCCTTCTCTAAGCTTGATGTGCTGGTTCACCTAAAATGGAAACTCATAATTAGCTGCACGAAGCTGGGGGATGGGATGTCCAGAGCTCCGGGCTGCTAAATATGTACACCTACTGTGTAATGTCACCTCCCACTCTAACATGGGAGAGGGAGGCACATTGGAGGTGTGAATTAACGCCTCTTGTGTGAAGTCACCTCCCTCTCTCAGCAGAAGGCGGTGGAGATGTTCATAATTAGCAGCCTGGAGCCCCGTAAATTTTGTCCCTGTGCTCAGTGCTGCTAATTATAACTTTCATTTTGTTCGGCGGATCCAGGGTGTCAAACTTAAAGAAGGACACCGCCGGGATTAAGATGAAGAGGAGCGGATGTGAGTGTTTTTAGTCTATTTTTCACTACAGGTACTGGTAGATTTCCATTAAGGTAGATCCAATGGTAGGTACCTCCTAATGTCCAAAGCCTTGTAATATATGTCTCCTTTATATAGCCTGACCTGATATAAACTTTATCTTACTAATACGCAGATTTTTGGCAGAGGCTTGGAGCAGCTTCAAGTTTTGCGCATGCGCTGTGTGCATGTAAGTGTGGGTCTTGATGCTAGTTGGCTTCAAACAAACACAACACATGTGCCTCTTCACATTTGGGCATCTATACACACAGCTACTAACAATGAGACATGAGCAGGCGCATGTGTGGTGCGTGTAGGAGGCAAGCACCATCCAAACACAGGATATCTGCAGGCAACAGATTAACGTACACAAGGCAAATGTGTGAGACTTGGGAATTCACACGCAGAGATTTCCATTACATTCTCCAGTATGGAAAAGCACAACAGAAAAGAAATACAGAAGTTGAACAAAAGGTCTTCCATTTCCTATAGGGCTCCATATACAGTAGTTTAGCTTCTATTGTGCTTCCATAATTTTTAGCAGAAAAATATAACATAAATAACACAGGGGCATAATTGGAAGTCACAGAACACACTTGTGAACTCATTCACACATTTTTTTTTGTGTAGAAGGTGGTTTAGAAGGTGTTGATTCTCTTCTGTGTTTTCTATATGTGTGAACTGTGGCTAAGGTTACTAGAGTGATAAATGGCCAATCCAGTCAGCTGCTGTGGGCAGCATCCAGGAACTCCTTTATATGCCTACCCAGTCCAATTACACCTTACTGGTTCTACTAGTCTCCATATACTTGCCCCCGGTGATCTGATGTTATCACTTGCTATTATGTGTATCTGACCTCTGCTACATTTACTCATCCTCTTTCTAGTGATACGATTCTGTGCCTTCACCTCCATCTTGGTTTTGACCCGGTTCTGTCTGACTTTACTTGTTTGTCTGTATCTGTTGTGTGTCCCTCTGTGTCATGTTTGAATACTGGTCTATCTTTGACTTGTTACCTGTGCACTCCATCGAACAGTAGCTGCCAGATGTAAGAAGTATGTTTTTCATGTCACTTTGCAGGGTTTCTCAGGGCCCGTCAGTTAGGTTCCTGATAGCAGGTTTACCCTTATCAGGGAGGCTTATCTGCTGTAGGCAGTTCCGTAGCTTGCAGGGACATTGTAAGGTGAGTTTGCCACCACTTATGCACTCTGACAGCTTGCCCCAGACTGGTTGCGCTGTTGGGTGTACAGGTTCCTGACATACTGGATCCTCCTCACAAGAGCCTATTTGACATTTCTGGGGTCCCAAGCACAGTTGTGTCTAATGTATAAATTTAGGAGCGCTTGGGAGGAGTCCAGGCTGGTTATACAGTTGTGTGCTACTGTTTTGTATCATTCTTTTTTATTGAACAAAATAAGAAATAAGTACAAGTTTTGACATTGTATAGCACAGAAATGTAAATCTACATTAGAGGATATATTGTTGGATGTACCAATTGTATTCAGCAGAACAGCCATTCTTACTATGGACATGGTGTTTCCTACTGCAGATGTCACAAGAAGGATCCCACATATTGAATTTCAAGGTGTTTTATCCTAGAGTTAATCTAGAGCCATATGTCTCTGTCAGTGGCCTTTCCCCTCTTCCTATAGCACATGCATGCTCAGCTGAACCAACTATGTGCAAGGGGAAGTTGGCTAACAGGTATCTAAAGTGCATGGACAGCTTTACTTTTTACCCCTCCATAAATATGTCTTCTTGGAGTGGTCAAGCTCCTTGTTTATTTTTAGTAGGGGAAGGGGTTACACTACTGCCAGACACCTCTGCCCCCTCCAGACACCCCCTGAAGCCTATCTCCTGGGAAAACTAAGGAAATCCAACATATCCAATTCCTGTTTCCCCTGACGTCTCCCAGGCTGTCGAGTTGGTTCATACACATTCTTGATATCATCTGGCATTATAAGATGAAACCAGATTGTAAGCCTTAGAGAAGACGGGACAATGCGATGTGAATTGTCACCAAATAAATCTATTGACTATAGGCTATCTAGAACACATGGCAATAGTATCTTTTGTGCAAAACATAGATCCATACCTATATCAATTTTTACCTAGAAATTGTTCCATAGTATATAAAGGTGGTCACATAGAGGCCAGCTCTTGTCTCTGAAAGACAATTATCAAGAAGATAAAGAAAGCTTAGTACAGGGAGTGTCTTGTAGTAATATTTAGCAGGGCTTCTCTACATTGCATGTCTTTTGAAAAATGGTCTTCTTATCAATGTAATAATTGGGGCCATCAGAATAATAAGAATTCCTTTATTTATATAGTGCACACAGATTACGCAGCGCTGCATTTGCCAAATCAGTCCCTGTCCCCTGCCTCACAATCTAATCAACCTACCAGTATGTTTTGGAGTGTGGGAGGAAACCGGAGGACCTGGAGGTATCCCATGCAACACGGAGCAACTTACAAACTCTTTGCAGATGTTGACCCTGGGACTTGAACCCAGGTATCCAGCACTGCAAGCCTGTAGTGCTAACAACTGAGCCACTTTGCTCCCTACTTGGCAGAGTTTACGTAGGAATAGGACTTTTTAAACCAATGCAACTATGGAGAGAACTGTGTAGCTTATTATTTTTATCAAACGTGCATTTTTCATATTATGATCCATAAACATTACCAAAAATATTATTCTACAGCTACCAAAGGTAGGGTTAAGAAACAGAAAAACAAAGATTAGACAGCTGAATGTCAAACCCCCACCCATCTGATATTGACAACCTATACTGAGCAAAGGTCAGCAATGTCAATCACACAGATCTAAGTAAAATGGTCATTAGTAATCTGATACAACTATGGGATATTCTAAAAAGAGTAATAGACAAAGAAAAATCAATACACATAAGTGAAAAGTTGACGGTGACCATCTAATTCTGCCCCGATGATGTAGAAAAGATTGGGCATGTTGATTTTCATTATGTACAATCCTTTCTCCCATAAAATAAGCAATGTGAATCTGACAAAGGCCTACTTCCCATTCCCCATTAAAAACACACATCCTCTACTGAGCCACAAATGCACTGGGCGAATCGGGTGAAATAAGTTTCAGCAATTCATGGCTTTTGGTCAAAGGAGAGATATTCGGAAAAATGAATTTAGAAAATAGTGAAAGAAACTCCAAAGAATAGGACAGAATATGCCTAGAAGTAACTGTATTTGATGGACCACAACACAATTTGGGGCCACAAATTCAGAGAGATCTTGTGAAGTGTAGGCTTCTGTTCATAGGTTTATGGACACCTTTAGACAGTCCATTCTAGTAGATTCAGGTTGTCTATGCACCGAATTAAGACTTAATATTGAGTAATAATCAACATGCTCATTACTTTGCTCCCTAAGGAGTCTGAAATCAGAGGTGTCTGTGAGAGGATTATTAAAAGTAACTTTTGGTCAATCCAATTGTCCATCTCAAGATTTGTCAGGATTCCTTTATAGTCAATGAAATGTTATCAATGTTACTTGTATTTTTCTAGATCTCTTCTTTTTGTTTCACTTTCTTCAAGATATTTGGGGTGGGCTATTATGTTATAGATGGATGGATTTCTTGTAATTTTTATGGAAGTTTCGCTGATTTCTAGGTCTTTCACTAGTATGTGAGTCATTGACTCTTGACGTAATCTACACTTTCTTTGCCCCAAGTCAAAACTGATTCTTATATTAAAAGCAGAAGTCATTGCCTGCCACAAAAAATTATATTTGAGTTGTGATGAAGTCTTTTCATCTGGATCATATGTCATTATTGCTTACATATGTTTAGTAGTATATGAAAGCTGTGATAGTTACCCTTACATCTAGAAGGAATATGTTCTAGGAAGCATCTCAGTGTTACAACGATTGATGTTCTTATGGGACAACCACAAAGGAAAGAAACATTAGGCAAGATTAGACTTATGTTGGTAGTTGGACTTTTAGGATCAGACATCTTTGGTTCATGGATGGTAGATGTAATGGTAGAGAGGAATTCCAGGGAAAAGAAAAGGAGACTTGGAATTCCTATAAGTAGGAGTGTGATGGAAGCTGTAGCACAGGGCAAAGTATAAGTAAAATGTGAGAAGCCTGGATATTTTAAGCACAGGAGGTGAGTTAATGAGGTCACAAATGATAAATGACGTGATATCTCTGAAGGCGAAGCGGAAATCACTGTAGTACTGCGACCCTCTTCCAACAGCTGAGCAATGTCACAGCCAGTCGTGGGCCCTTCACCGATCTCATATTGATCATACTATCAATCAATATATAAAATTTAACTTTGGTGGGAAAATGGCTTTTATTAACTTCTACAACGACATCATTGTACAGTAATTGTACCGTACTCTAAAGACATAGGGTGAGATTTATCATAAGTCTCTTAGAGCAGAATTGTTATAGTGGCCCCTGGCAACCAATCAGAGTTCAGCTTTCATTTCCCCACAGCTGTTCATAAAATTAAAGCTGAGCGCTGATTGGTTTACATGAGCAACTAGAACAGTTTTACCTAAGAAACCTGATGATAGATGTCCCCCATAATGTGCAATCTTTTTATTGAGTTATAAATACCGTATTTTTTGGATTATAAGGCGCACCATCAATAAATGCATGCTAAAATGTCTATGTTCATATATAAGGCGCTACGGATTATAAGGTGCACCTGATTATAAGGATGAATAACCAGCAGGTGGCAGACCTGTGCACAGTTCAAGGCAGCTGTTGTCTGTAAGTACAGTTCATATATAAGGCGCACTGGACTATAAGGCGCACCTTTGATTTAGGAGAAAATCAAAGGATTTTTTGTGCGCCTTATAGTCCGAAAAAAGCGTTAAGAGAAAACACAAACATGAAAAGGTGGATTCTTTTGGTGGATTTTTGTCTGTGTGGGATTTATAGAAACCTTTCATGTGGTCGCCCTTTTTGCTGTCCTCTGCCTGCTGTACATTGGAGTCAGAACAATTTTTACTGCGTGATCTTTTTTTGGACCTCAAAAGAAGTGCATAAGGAAATGGATCCTTCAAACCGCATCCTGTTCCCCATTATAGGAGTCTGAATATCTTGTCATTAGTTCTCCTTCTTGGACAGTGTGTAATTGAAATTGCTATGGACCCCGGGGAACCATAAAACTATGTGCCCCCATTGTTCATTCATTTTCTTTAATGCCCGGGTTGCAGTGGGACATTATTATTTTCATTGAAACTTTTGATCTTTAACAATTATTCATAGGAAATTTTTATAACCCAAAGCTTATTTCATTTCATCTTTCTTGATAAATGTATAATTGTGCTCTTAATTATAATTGTACTTTTATGAAGGTTGCGAGTTAATAGACCCATAGCTTTCCATCTTATACAGGCAAAGCATTAAATCTTGCTGCATAGAGATCTACAAGCCACTAACCTTGTAGATTCTGTGGATTACTTTAGATATGATGAACATTAAGCATTATCAAACATTAAATCCAAACCTTCCCTGGAATGAAGTGACAAAGTAGCCTGCTCTGAATAGTGTCCATTGACGTTGGAAGCAAGCTACCGTATTTTTCCTTTAATTTTCTCAGAAATCAAAGGTCTATGGCGGCCGTGAGCTAGCTGTCATTTGTTTTGCGGACGTGTGCATGGAGTCAACCACATTTTGGTTGAATTGTGTTTTGAAATGCCTGTTACCGATTGCGCATGTGCCATTTGGACAAGCCCCTCCCCATTCCAAATTCGCTTTTCAAAAATGCAATTCAACTGGAATGTGTGAACGCAACCTAATCTGCAACTAATTCAAATGACCAGTGAATGTGACATCTCACACCCAGGAGGGAGAAGCAGCAGTCCCTTAGAGCAGCTTATTGGTGATGGTTGCGGGACCCATTAGATCTACTATTGTTGACATAGCTTTTTTGTATCTTGGAAACCCCTTTAATTGTAGTTTTATCTTCTAGTACAGTGGAGGCGAACCTATGGCACGGGTGCCAGAGGTGGCACCCAGGCCTTCACCCCAACACAGAGTTTGCCAGACAGGACTCAGGGCTTCCTCCTGTGGTCCAATACAGCCCAGGACTTGCCATTTTAAAGCAACATCCTTGGCTGCCAGGGTTACAGCAGGAACAAGAAGGTGTGGATAGACACAGATTATTGTTGGAGCTCCTGCTCTGGGAACCCTGATTCTTCATTTTCAGGGAACCCTGGAGGGAAGCTACAATCCAAATTTTTCCATCATCTTTCTATTGTATTGGTGAAGTCATGACGCCAATACGATTGAAACCTGTGATACAGCAGGGATCAATAAGTTACTGCTTAAACTGTCATGTTGGCACTTTGCGACATATAAATGGGTTTTGGTTGTACTTTGGGCACCCTGTCTCCAAAAGGTTGGTCATCACTGTTCTAGTATTTCACATCACAGTTATACACATAAGCCCTAGTTATAATCTAATGCATTAACAAATGAGGGTTTGGCTTCATATATGCGGGAATGTTAATAAATATTTAGCATTCTATTGATGTTTCAATGTAACTATCCTTTAGGAATCCTACAGGGTAAGCCTGTAATAGTGTGGTATCCTCCAGGTGTAAAAACACAGCCCTGGCTCTTTGAGTTTTGATGACTGTCTCCCTTTCTCAGTAATGCAGCTTGTAGTATCTCTTTCATCCGGTCTAATGAGTTCTACATGCATTGGTCAAAGACAAGCTAAGAGTAGTGGGCACTGTGCTTGCATACTGATGAGAGAAGAAACAAAGGTTAAATTCTCCGCACATTCTCCAAGGGTAAGCACTGCCAAGGAGAGAAGACTTGTCAATACTGTTCTACAATTATTCCACCAAATATATATCATTACTCAGATTATATTTTGTTTAATCCTTCCACCAATTAGTTGCATGAGTAAGTGCTACTAATAACCAATTCGAGAGAGTATGTGCCGGACGTAGAAGCATTGTATCACAGTACAAGTTAAGAGAAGGCAGCATCCTAGGCAGGAAGCTAGCCACAGGGGAGAGTTCCCTTGAGTGTTGGGGAGGGGGCTGGGTAACATAATTGTATGTTCAATGGAAAAAAAGCTACAGGCGATATGTAGGAAACGGACAAATAATGGAACATAGACTCTGAAATCTCCACTTCTGGCTCCTAAGTGACTGCATTAGAAACTTCCTTAAAATTTCCCCTGCTGCCTGTCTCTTATCATGGTATGCTTTTCCTTACCGTTGATAATGGCTATTTTTAAAAATGCCAAGGATAAAGTTCATTTTTCACTAGTTGAAGTTCCCTCAGTCCTGTGAAACATTTTTGAGTATTGAAAAAAGTCATTTGTAATATTTGGAAAGTATTTAAAATTTCGTTGAAGGATCTTTCTTATCTAGCTTTCAGTGACCCTGCTCTGCACTGATGGGGGACATGAACCCTAAAACACCCATCTACAGACAGGTAGCTCTGGTTTGGTGGGTAAAAGATACAATATATAAGTAAAGGGGAAAAGTCCAGCTACACCTTGTTTAGTACAATCCTGTGAAGGTCTGCAGAAGTATCCTCCAATAATGAAACTTAAAGTTCTTTGTCATCTTTTATGATGCAATAGGAAATTGGCAAAGGGTTCACAACTGGTTTGTCATTGATGCTAATCCCTCGAGGTCCCAGCCTAAGGCTAGAGTCAACGCACTAAATGTATAGAACTGCTTTTTAATTGCATAAATTGTGGTAACAAAAAATCTGCTGCGTCTGAAATGCCCTCAGGCTTTATACACATGGTAGTTCCCTCAAATCAAACCCCTTACCCCGTATTGTGTATTGACAGTGCAGCGGTAGACGCAGAGGACAGTCTTAGGCAGTGCCAGAAGTTTGCATTTAACTATGTTATGCCTCTACCTGTGGTCGGCTCTGCTAGTTATCTAGGGATGGCTCATAGAAGTCTATCTTCAGCTAACATGGAGATATGAAGTGACACATGACTGGGCTGCATGCTTCTGGCAGGAGGCCCGGCACCTAGACTCTCACTGATCAAAGCTTCTGACATGTCGCTATGACATATAAACTGTTTTATTAAAGGGTCATTGCTCTTTCATGTATTTTAATACACATTGCTAAAATTTCTGCAAAGGAAAATCAGTTCCATATATATATGGTTGTGTCTCTGCAGTCTTGTTTGAATTCATTTTCGCTTATCTTTTGAGCAGTTTTGAGTTACATGCTGCCATTTTCTCAGTAATGCCCCATCTGTGCTCAGAATTCTGCCGGTTT
The DNA here is from genome assembly GCF_040894005.1 of Engystomops pustulosus. Taxonomy (NCBI): domain Eukaryota; kingdom Metazoa; phylum Chordata; class Amphibia; order Anura; family Leptodactylidae; genus Engystomops; species Engystomops pustulosus. The sequence continues at coordinate 41,914,763 of NC_092415.1, forward strand.
CTTGTTACTATAGAGCAGTAGGGGACCAGATGTCACTTAGTGAAGCTGTGAGGGTGTAACCGAGTGGCAGTGATCTGATGTCTGTAACCAGGGGCAATCACCAGGATTCTGAAAGTAAGTCTGTATAAGAATAGGGGACGTGACAAGAGATAACCTGGATGTATGAGCTACACATATATGTAGATTTACATGATGTTATTGTAACTAAAAAGCAATAAGACAACAGAGTAATAGGACATTATCTACAATCTACTCAGCTCTTCCTGCTCTATAACATGTACATAGACCACTATGTACAATCTGCTTTTGCTGCTCTGTTACATGCATTTTGCGGACTGGACTAGGGGCGTAACTACAGTTGTAGCCTGTAGTGTCAGGGGGCCCCAGCATCTGACCTGGCATTAAAGAATGATGTTCATCATTATATACATATTATGCTGCGTGTTGTACAGTATGTGTGTATGTGTGTATCTGTGATGTGAATATGCTGTATCTGTCTATCGTGTATGATGTGTATATATTGTATGTATGTATATATGCTATACATCAGTGTATGGCCCTTTATATATGTGTATGTGATGTGTATATGCTCTATATGTGTGTAAGAGTGTATAAAAGTGTGTGCGTGTATAAATGAAGAATGTATGTATATAGATATACGTAGTGAAGAGGCAGCACTCAGTAAGTTGTGGAAAGATGGTGAACTTTTATTCCATCACACGGTATATAGATATATAAATGTGTGTGTGCATACATGAGTGTAATGTGTATATTTATAAGTGGGAAGTGGGGCCCCATTAAGAAGTCTGCTATGGGGCCCTGCCTCTCCTAGTTACGCCCTTGGACTGGACTACACTTTCAATATGGTAGTTTTGATGCACTTTTCAATGGCTTTTTAATGTTTAATTTCATTCTTTTAGAATAGCTCAGAATGAAAGAAGAAAACATGTGTCTAATGTAAAACATTTGCCTCTCTTGTCCTACCTTTTGTCCGACCTCTTATCCCCCCTAATGTTCCCTAAAGGTATAAAACCCATATCACCTCACACTGTGTTATGCCCTTTTCCTTTGGCTCCCAGTATGATCTGCCTCCCGTTCTGTGCCTCGTCTACATTGTGGAACCCCCAATTAATAATGGTCCCCTTTCTGCTGGCCCTTACTTATAATACTCCCCTATTTTGAGCCTCTTTCCAGTGGCCTCCCCATCACATCTCTTTAGGACCAGCATTCTCAATACGGAACATCTGATCAGTATTCTATAAGGGGAGATTTATCAGAAGTAAAACTGTTCTAGTTGCCCAAGGAAACCAATCAGAGCTTATAAAGAGCTGTGAGAAAATGAAAACTGAGCTCTGATTGGTTGCCATGCGCAACTAGAACAGTTCTGCCGTCAGAAACCTCTGATAAATCTCCCCCATTATGCCTTTTTTTCTTAGGTGTTTTATATTGTTGTTTGTACTTTATGGATTTCTGTGAAACAAGGGGGCGGCAGTGTTATAAGAGGAAGTGCTTTTACCTGCTGGGAGCACATTATCTATTCACAGTTGTACCTCTGATTTCTATATATTTTTTTACTTTTCTGCTCTAAACTTCACATAAGACATTTTCCATTATTTCTAACTGGCTGACATTGACTTTTCCTGTAACCCTCCTCAGGACAGCTGCAGGATGTACCGATAAATGCAGACAGTATAAAACCTGCAGAATTTGATGGTGCTATAGAAATAAAAATCATTATTATTATTATAACCTTATTATTATTCCACAATTCAATGTTATACTTTGCATTTTTTTAAAGATTTGTCTACAGCATCTTGGCTCTGGTACCTTGGATGAATAACATTTCTCACATGGTAGTTAAGGAGTTAACCATGTTTTTTAATTACGCCTGGTCCTTATCCTGGTTAGGTACTTCTACTAATTGGGCTTCCATTGTCCTCTGGAAATGAGCTTTCTGCCAGGATTGGACTCCAATGACATTTAAGTCTCTGGCTCCATTCAGGAGGGAGAACATTCATTACGGGAGTGAGTGCGGATTGTGCTCTTCTGGTCTCTATTCACAAGTCTGAACAGTTGTTTTTGACATATTTTTTTTCTGATCACAAGATGAAACCTTCTTTACATAATTTTCTAAGGAACGATATTCCAGCAAACAAAATAATAAAATAATGTATTCAAGCTCCTGTCTTAATTAGCTACGGTATCTCCCATCTGTTTCTGTAGGTGTCAATCATCATGATAAACCATGGACACTTCCTCATAGATCCAGGCACTGTGGCTCTGGGGATCTTCTTATATTTGTTATCCATGGCCTCCTTCCTTCTAAAATGAACTAAAAATCAAATTATGCTAATGAGCCCGAAGTGCTCTGGGGTGGGCGTTTCCAGAGCCTTTCCATGGTGTAGATTAAAAGGCTGTTACACTGAGCAGGAGCACATCTCACCCTCTCCCATGGCACTTCGCCCCTCCAGTGGGAGGAGGGAAGTGGATTACATAAGGGCTATGTTACCCCCTCAGGTACATTACCAAAAAAAGTTAATTTTAGAAGGAAATAGGCCATGGATGACAAATATAATCAGATAACCACGGTCACAGTGCCTGGATCTATGAGTAAGTGTCCCTGTTTTATCATTCTTGATTTCCATGATAGATTTTCTTTATTATTGTATATTCTACTTGACTTAGGGAGTAGTAGAAGACTTATCCAAGTTATCCAGGTAGAAGTGTAAATCCTAGTTCTATGTAGAAGAGTTACTCTACTATCTAACCCTATAAATCACTTCTTCATGGACTCCCCCTATAGCACATATTAAGGAGATCTTTGCAGTTTTCCTTGGATGTGTATAGTAGCCTTAGTATTCATTTTGATGCTAGGTGAGGATTATGCAAAGAAGATTTCCAGGGTGATTAAATGTAGAACTATGCCTTCAGTGCTACTTTAAATAGAGGACATTCACTTTACATCAATGTCCAACTTTCCGGAAACCTAGTTTCATAAAACGGTATAATTTGAAAACTAATTGAGTTTTCCTTTAAGATTCTTTAAGGGGTATTCCCACGAAGACAAAAGTCTCAAATATACTCAGGATAACAAATTAACACATTCTCTAATTCAACGTTATTAACAAAAATATATAATTTCACATATATGTATTTACATTATTAACATAAACACAACATTTCACATTATTCCAACCTGTATTTATCAACCCTGGTTTTTACCGTTTGGTTATCCCTGGATACAACCATAAACTCCTGACTATGGTCGGGTAGATTCCTCTATCTTCTCTTATACTGCAGGGGGAGGGGCAGGATGTAAAGATCACTATAGACACAGGCACTTCCTGTCCAGCAGCAGCGTGCAGAGGAGACAGTAGCAGCTCTACAGACAAGATAAGATCTTGATCTGAGGGGAGGAGAGGAGAGCATAGCAGTGCTGGCTGTGTTTTATTGATTGAGGTAGCAGAGCTTAATGTGTCATTGTGTATTAGATCCATCTCATGAATCTGATCTGATCAGAGATACTAGTAGACGGCTCAGAATCTAAATAAAAATGTAACTAAACCCCGTATCATGATAATATAAAAACATTGTCAGCACACAGCATTTCATAGCACAGAGGAATCATTAAGTGTCTGCTCAGCTAGTGCTGAATTTTACACTAACCATCACTGAATGATAGGATCAAAAACAGAACTAAGTAAAATTGCTAATTAAGGGGTTAAAATGATCTTTATTGTGTAAACATCACTAGGGGATTAAAACTTTAGAACTTTCTTTCATGGGCGAATCCTTTTAAAGGCCATGCATGCTCTGCTATAGATTTTGGATAAGGAATATGCAAATATGATGTTGCCAAAGAGGCAGGTCTGGATGGGATTCCTTCTCCAAATGGAGATTTCCTTTGCAGGCTACTTTCACAAATATCCATGCTCACATGGACAGTTTTTCGGAGATTAGCCATACATATGAAAGTATGGATAATTGGAACCACTTATTATAAGCAGTTCGTACCACATACTATAGGTAAGGATCTGACAAACAGAACCCTACAGGCAGGGGTGAACCTAAACTCTCTGCTGCCTGAGGTGAGCTACAGAATGTTGCCCCCTCCATTAATAATATATCAGGTTATTTTTTTGGTAAGTGAATTCTCCATGCAGACATCAAGCATGGAGAGGCAGTGGGGGAGATTTATTAATCTGTTTATGATGGAATTCTGTTGTAGTTTGCACTAAAAAAGTGTCTGCACCACATTTTAAGTTTTTTGGCTCTCCTATGACTAGCTGGACAAAAGGGGCGTGGTCTGGAAAAAGGGGAATTGGCCAAAAAGCTCTCTGGGCCAAAAATACTCCTGACCCGACAGAATTTTGTCCTAGTTTTCTGGTGTAAAGTAAGCCAACTGATAGGAGGTGCAGAGTATGACTAGACATAGGACCGATTTATCATTCAGCACTAGACACTTTTATAAATCTTGTGCAGAATAAGACTGTCTAGTCTAACGCTGCACTGTCTAACCTTAGGACACTTTTTATAAATCTCCCCCAGTATTTTTAAAGTCAGGTCCTGCTGTAGTAGGTGACTACGTTCTTGTCGCTGCCCCCCCATTTAGCTGTAGGTGATGCTGCCTGAGGCAAGAGGCTCAACTCACATCATGGCTGGTGCCTCCCTTACTAGAGGAACTTGTAAGTCAGCATGAAGAGGAGTAGCACATAAATAAACATGTTAGTAGTCTATAGTCATGGAAAAACATGCAAATCGCTGCATAGGGAATGAATAAGATACAGTATTTGTTATAACATTTGTTTGAAACATTGTTTAATTTTTTTTTATTTGTGACACAAAAAGTTGTTTTAGTTACCCACATAGTCTGTATACTGCTGGCTATGTGGTACAGTATGTAAAATGTATAATTCTCATTCTTTACTCCCTGGGAATAATTTACCTGAGGAGCCTAGTTGAGGCTTATCTCCTCTCTCCTTGACAGTGAACATGCACGCTCAGCCGCCTACGCTGCCCTTGTGACACGTATGCATTTTGACAAGTACATATGGATCTCTCTGATCTACGACTAGGCCTCTCGTATGCAAATATTACATGGTACATTCATCATTATATATGTCATCTGGAAAACATATGACCGCTCATCTGAACTTCTTTTTCATGACCCAGGATATAGTGGTTTTCCTGGACTGAGACTCTGCCAAGAAAAATACAAAAACTCTGCAAATGTCCTCTTGTAATAAAGATGCTTCAATGAAATGAGTTACAGTGGATCAGTCAGTATAATAAAGACCATACAAAGATCATTATTCAGTGTTCTGAAACAATCTGCTTCTTCAAGATAATCTAAATCACAAAGTCCTGTACATAACAGACTCCTAGAAAGGGAAGAATTTGTCTTTTCCTATTTGTCAAGTTGGAATAATTCTTTTTGTACGTAGCTTGGTGACAACTGGAATAACTCAATTATTGCTTCCTATAACTGTTGTCACCAAATAAAGTCATCACAGAGTTGTCAAGGGGGGAGAAATATCAGGCCCTTTAAAGGAAATCTACCATCACAATCCATCATGATAATCCAGGGACACTTACTCATAGATCCAGGTACCGTGACTGTGCTAATCCTCTTATCCATGGCCTCCTTCCATCTAAAAATCAACTTTTATAATAATGCTAATGAGCTAGAAGGACTCTACCAGAGCCCCTCTGGGCAGAGTCACAGGCTGTTACATTGAGAAGAACACTGAAGAACTCTGGAAACACCCCCAGGAGCCCTTCAGGCTCATTTGACTAATTATATTGACTAATTATATGGATCTATAAGTGTCCTTGCTTAAACTATCATGATAGATTTTGACAATTTAGAAAACCTATCACCACATGTTCCAGGAGAGACTTACAGTTTTCTTTTTAAGCTTAAAGGGATTGTGGAGAGGTTGAATATAATGTCTCCTCTCCTATCCATGGTTTGGGCTGGTATTGCAACTCAGCAGTATAGAGCTTTACTGCAGTACCACACACTGGTCAACAGGAGCTGTTTTTGGAAAAAAAGCGGCCGTGATTATCAACCTCTGGACATTTGTGTTGACAGATCTCCATTTTCTACTATATCCATTATTAAGGGGTTTCTAAAATATCCCCTAATGTTCCTCATGGGAACCAGGTGACCAGACTTAAAGGGGTTTGCCCATGAAAATTCTCAAATTTCAATCCACTAGTGATGTTTACACAATAGAGATAATTTTTAACCCCTTACTTTACAATTTTACACAGTATTTTATTGCTGTCTTAACTCCTATCACTCAGTGATGGACAGTGTAAAAATCCAGAGTGTGAGGGAGGACTGTGTAAGCAGACACATAATTATCCATCTAGTTCTGTGAGCTGACAATGTGGTTAGATTATCAGAGTACAGGTTTATCTACACTTTCATTTAGCTTCTGAACATTGTACTAGTATCTGACACATAGAAAGAGAGATAAGACAGATCAGAGATGAGAGATGATGAGATCCATGTGATGGATATAACACAAATGACACTCTCAGCTCTGCTAAATCACCTATAACACACACAGTTCTGCTATATACCTCCCTCCCACTCCCATTGATAAAGACCTTATCTGTCTGTAGCTTGTAGCTTTACTCTCCTCACACATTGGCAGGAAGTCAGTGCGTGTCTGTGTGAGCTCGTCCTGGTGTGCAGGGTGGGGGCTAGAGGGAGAGAAATTCAGCAGCCTCAGACAGAAGAGCAGAATATAGTGTGCACCCGCTACAGCTTATAGAGCTTGCAGGCTGTAGTGGGTGTGCGGTGCCTATGCCAAGTCACCACTGAGCCTTTATTTACCAACAGAACTCAGCCCTATACTCAGGTGCTGGGCTGGAACAGAAATAAGGACCGAAATAATTGTAAATCCTTATTTATTATTTTATACCAGTTTCGGTAAGTGCTAAAATTATAAGCAATCCTGCTTAATCCCTTTAATTTGGGTGTGTACTCTAAAAAAGCCACATTTTAATAATGATTACCTAATTTATGCTAACTACTAAGCCCCGCCCCTGAGGACCCAATAAGTTACTCAAACAAATTTAAAAGAATTAAACACTGAATCATATAGACACTTCTGTTTTACAGTCACCGAAATTTTAGTTGGTAATATAACCTTGAACACATGGGAGTCCCCAGCAAGAAAGATCCAATCTTAACTTCTAATCTTAATTTAAGACAGAAGAACCCATCCTGTAACACAGCATGTGTCTAATTGACTTAGTGCATCTAGTTTTCCAAAGCTCGTAGATTTCCTCCCAATGACCTTTATTGTTTCCAACCCCAAGTCATACCCAGAACATTTCTATAACTTGATAGACAAAGCGATGACACCCAAACCCAAATATTCCTGACACTAATGGCACTCCCTATCCAGCTTAAATAAACTTTTCTTCAACTCTTCTACACATTTGGAAATCTGGAAAGGAGCGGGGGGGAATAATTCCACATTTCCAAGCGTGCGGTGAATAGAAGGGAAGGGCTTTGGCTTGCTGTAATTAACGATAAGGCTGTGTGATTTCCTCTTCCTTTCCTATGTAAAGTGGTCGGAGGACGTCAGGAGAAGTGGAAAGGAAGTGCAAACACAATTACTATACAGTAATGGGCTCCATTCACTTCATGTCTGAAGAGTTGTAGACAGGGCTGTACACATTCCTCCGAGAAACTTATGTAACTATGGCCTCTAATACAGGGTCAATAATGTCTATGATATTCTAGAGGACCCCACCGTTTATGCAGATGCTTTATTGTACAGGATGCTAATATTGATTTTTTTCTTTGTTTTGTTGTCCAAAGAAAACAACATCTTGATGCAGAATAAATTTGGATTTGGCTTTGATACAGAGTATTAGTTTGAAATAGGAAATGTCTCTTACCTTGGATGCACTGTTAGTGGGATCTGCCAAGGTCCTGAGAGGCTCCAACTGTTGCAAAGTCTAATCTAAGTGCCGAATCAATGTCTCATTTCATGCTCCCAGCATTGGTCATCAACGACCTTTTTACTCACTGATAACTGGTTTGGCTCTAAATCAGATCAGGACTAAAAACCTCGAGACTCTATGTTAAAGAGAAAATTTTGAAATGTTTTTGTGGTTATTTTGTTGATACAGTACCAGTATATTATGCAGTGCCATACAGATATTGACTTTATCTCCGATTGGGACTCACAATCTAATTTCCTTATCTCCGACACACATTAGGGCACATCTGACAGGAAGCCAATTAACCTTTGGGCATATATTTGAAGAGGCAGGAAGCCAGAATACCTGGAGAACACTAATGCAAACACAGAGAAAACATACAAACTCTGTAGCTATTGCCCTGGGACTTGAACCAATGACCCCGGTGGTGGAAAGGCAGCAGTTGCTTACTACTGAGCCGGTGTACTGCCGATAAACCAAAAAGGGGAAATAAAATATACTCACCCTGCTCTGGCTCCTCATTGGTACGACGCAGCCCCCACTCCCTTTATATACAATCTAAACTAGAGAGTCAGAGATCCTGTGAGCACTGGCCTCAACAGTCACTGGAAAAGGAACAACTGTGTCACTCCCATGGTCAGTCACCCACAAGGACTGGTAAAAACTGAAAATTACTTTTATGTAATGGTCACCTAAAATCACTATACAACCAATTTACATCTCACTTCAAAGTTGATTTTCTTCATGCGAACTGGAAGGTGTTCAGCTGCTTAACAACATGCTAGTAGTGGTTTATTAGGTCCATTTCTGCTGACAGGTTCCCTTTATTAGAAATAGAAGAATTATACATTTCACATGTTAGATCATTATTGCAGTTATTCAATGGAACACAACCCAATACATTGTTATGTTATGTAGTAGATATCACTTCACTTTCAGAGGAGATTGACATTATTCTCACTCCCATCATATCAGTGGGAAAAGAATATTACCAGATGACTGCCTTCAGGTACACCCAAATTAAATTTAGGCCACGTTTTAGTTTTTCATTTGAATCCAAAACTTCACATGCCAGTTACTGTGATCCCTTTGTAGAAGGAACATAATCAGATATGCCAGAATCTAACAGAGCTGTTCTCAGGTTTTGTCCTTTGCATCTCTTCTTTCAGATGTCCAGAACTAGGAGAAAATCACATTTTCTGCTGGAGTTTTTGTGTTGTAATAAATAATGAAGAGCGGGAAGCCCACTGTGAGAGGCACAAAAGGATATTGTGGCCATCGGAGAGACCGGCTGTCATTGATGCTGCTGTCATTTTAAAGCTTTCTTCCACTTAGGGAAGTGAATTGTAGCCATGGTTCTAGGAGCCATCAGACTTTCAACACTTTTTTGCCAGAAGCTTCAAATTGACTCAAATAGGATGGTCTTTTTATTTTCTAGTTTATAATTTGTCTATTTTACAAAAAATGTCTTATAGGATATTAATAGACACCTGATCACAATGGTTTAAAGTAAAAAAAAATGAACCAAAAACTTGTAACATTGAGAACGTTGACAGTCTTCAAAGTACTATGGAGCATGTATGATATTACTTTACTCATCCTATGTTGGCTCATGTTGTCATCCTATTGTTGTCTGCACCAGTGTAATTGTTCTCACTTTGGGTTAAGAAGTAGTAGTGTGATTCTTATAAATAGGTTACAATTAGTGATGAGCGCTGCAGCTTACTCTAGGATTGTAGCTTCCTGAGCGGGGAGCGACAATTCCTCTGGAAAACCCAGATGGCTTTATCTAGGGCATTTAAAGGGTAAGGCCCGTTCCACACTTGCGAGTGTGATGCGATGAACTCGCATCACACTCGCAACGCAAGCTGCCGGGAACGCACGTCCCGAACGCTGCACCGCGGGAGTGAACTCAGCATGTCAGTTCACTCCCGTGGTGCAGCGTTCGGGCCGTCCGTTCCCGGCAGCTTGCGTTGCGAGTGTGATGCGAGTTCATCGCATCACACTCGCAAGTGTGGAACGGGCCTAACACCCATGATTGGTGCTGGCATCAATCACAGGTGTTTACATTGGGGGTTGGTGTTTGGGTTCAGTACCCAGAACCGTACTGAAATTTCACATTCAGTCAAACCCGAACCAGAACCAGTTTGCTCATCCCTAGTTACAATATTTTTACGAAAAACTGCATATCTGTCTCCTTGGCTCCTCTTTCTCTATAACATCATGTGATGGACTTCAGGGAGTGGTGATAGGTTAGACATAAATGTCAACATTCACTTAATTTTTGTACAAATGTTGTAATACAAATGTTATACATTATATATAAACAGTAACTGATACAGGCATCTATAGATCACTCATGAACCTAATAAACTTTCTGTTTCCATTGAGAATATAACATGTTTCTTTTAAAACATAATGGGAACATATGTCACTTGTGTTCATTCTTGGACAACAGTTTCTACATATGCGCTTGAGATTTCATAAATTCTAAACAATTAAATTACCTGCTCCCTGTGGGCAGGTCTAGCTGTTATTAGGCTTTTAGTATGTTGTTTTACTTTTAGGTACATGCAGCACATAGCAACCCAAGCAATTACTTAGTTCCATGGAGATCGGGGGTTCCCACAACAAAGTCCTTAGGACACAAGCTATGGCGGAGCAGGGAGCAATAGACTCCTTGCTTTGTCATTCAAAGTGGAGCAATGTATTGGGTAGCCCCAAACATAACTTTGGTGTGGGCACTTTTCATGTGATGTCCATTAAGTTGGTGCAGCATAGGATAGCTGCTTTTTATTAAGACTTCTTATCTGAACAGGCCAATGGATTGTACATGTTTAGGAAATTTGACAGCCTTGTTTTGAAAACAGCACCACACCATAAGGGTACATTCACACACTCGTATGCTTGGCCGTAGGCAGGTGGGAATACAGTGGCACGATGGAGACGAGGAGGAGTGAGCAGCACTCCCAATAGGAAACAGCGCCGCATGGCCACACACATGGGGAAAGATAAAGCATGCCCTTTGCTTTCCCTGTTTAGACACACATGTACTGTCGCCAGGCTGCCATTGCTGTCTATGGGGACATATTTTCGGCCGCATATATTGCCCCTAGAGGGTCATCAGGGCCGGTATCAGCACTGGGCATACATGGGCGAGTGCCGGGGCACAGAGCAACTAAGAGGCCCCACCTAAGACTGTACATAAGGATTTCATGGGGGGGGGGCTACTGAAACCTAGAGCCAACCTTGACGGTCATGTGAATGTACCCTCACCCTAACTGCCTCACTGTTGTTAGCAGGCAGTACCACAGTCATCCAGGTATGGTGAAATTTCTGGAAATTGCTAAAAACCTTTCATAATTGAATCTGATCCACTTGGGTTGGTTATCTAAATCCATTTTAAAGCATTAAATACTATAGTGTGAAGATTTAGACACATAGGGGGACATTTAGCTGGTCCTGCGCGATCCCTGCTGTGCGTTGTCCAACAAGAATGAACTTTGCGATTCACAAAGATCGTGTCCGCTGGAGTTCACCTTCTTGTTCCCAGTGCGTGTAAGTGCATTGTCTTGCGACACAATTTTAAAGTTAAATCCAGCGCTCAGTCCAAATCCGTTGGATCGTCTGATGGTCCACCCCCTGATTTCTGTCGCATGGAAGTCGGCACAATTCCATGCAAAATCTGATCACGTGCAACACAATCTCCTTCTAAAATGCTGTCACAGTGGTACAAATCCCGAAAATTTCTAAAAGCCGACGAAAGTGTGATTCGCGGCACCCTTAGTAAATAAGCCCCATAGTCTGTTTCTGGCTTTTGTTTTTCGGAAAAAAAAGTCCTGAATGTATTTTACTATATTATTAAGTACACATTCTATGCTTTTCTAGACGTCTATTCCTATCCATAGGGTGTGTTTGATTTGAGTCCCTCCAGAAATACCTTACATACTTACAACTTCTATTAATACTATGACCGTGTTCTCTCGCCAAGTTGGGCTAAATCAATACATTTCCTTTGTATATTTATGAAGAAATTATATCCCCGGTGTTGCACTACAGCCTTTATTCACTGCTAGTTACAAGTTTAAGAGATTAATCTCTGAGGAAGAGAACATTTTGGAGATGTTTTTAAACCTCAGCAAATACTGTGTGTAGTCCTGGAGTCTTGAACAGTGCAGGTTTGGGCTGCAGCCTAAAGCTTGTGTCAAAGTAGCACAATGTCCTCATCCACCAGAAGGGCTCATCCACCTCTGTTGTGGGCCAGCAAGGTGAAGCAAAGGAAAAGAAAAAGTTTGTAAAATAGCTCACAGTTCAGTTGTGAAGAACCCCAACAGCAACAGGGTAACATAATCCTTGGGAGGAAACCAGGTCTGTCTGTTGTAGTAATATCTTCAGCACAGGCCCAGGGCTCTATCTGTGGCAAGGCTCTGTATCCTTTTTGAAGAGGAGCTGGATGAGCTCTGCTGCATGGGCAGCTGGATTTAGTGCAAGCTTCTGGATACCAGGGATTATCCTCTGGACACTAAGCAGGTGTCCTGACAGGTAGTGGAGAGGCGTGAGAGTTCACTCTCTTGGAATATGTGTTTAAGTAAGAGATTAACCCAGAATTACAGACAGAACTTGATTTATATTCCGTTGATCTGTGGATGCATTCTGGAAGAAGCAGCCAATGACAACTGTGCAGTTCTGCAAATGTAGCATCTTTTGCAGACATATTGGCAATAAAATACCATTTAACCCTTCCAGAGTACAAGATAGTAAACATGTTTTAAGAGATAACAGTACTGAATTCTGACACATGTTGGCAGTATTTTAGCACAATTTTGGCACAGCAAAATGGCAATGCAGTTTAAAGGAAAGGTAGTGGCTTGTGTCATCATCTGCAGTGGTTCAGAGGATCCACTACCTCTGAGCCTGACAGTTTTAATATGATTTAACTAGTAACACACATTCAGTAATAACTTTAATAACCTTCTGAGTTATAACCCAGCAGTGAACAATTAGCTTTCTCTAATAAAACCATTTGTCTGGATCTATTAAGTCACCTTTTTAGATCTATTAATCTATTAAGATGTTCACAACTGATTTTCCAATGCGAAATCATCACAACTAGTCTGTGCGTGAGCATATCTGTCTCTAATGTATTCCTTTCAATGGAGTATCTCAAAATGCATCAACTGATATAATCCTATAGATTTGCAGCCAGTTTTGACATTTGTATGTGCTTATGTTGTATTCGCCCCCTAATTGTAATCAAAATCTTTGCAATTTGTTTTCTTCTACACAGCAGTAAAGAAGGCTTGTGTTTTGCAGTAGTGTTTGCATTTTTAATGGGACCAAATGCATATACATTTACTTTTATTACAGGGGTTCTCTTAGAATAAAATATTGATAACCTGTCCTTAGGAAAGCCGGTCAGCTGGCTGTCAGAAATTCAAGATGCCAGAAAACTGGGATGAGCTGTAGTATCAAGCACAGTCCCCATAAAATATATGTGCTATGCTTCATGAAGCTGCAGTGAAGAGACTTCAGCACTTGACCTAATACAGCTATGGTCCAATAACTGATCAGTGGAGGTATCAGATGTTGGACCACCATTGATCTGATATTGATGACCTATCCTAGACGTACCTGCAGCAGTAGATCCCATAAAAATGAATAGGAGCCATGACTGCAGTTACACACAGCACAAAGTCAACTGGTTACACCGTGCCCAATGGCTAATCGTTGCAGAAGGGCGAGTGCCAGTCCCCACCACTGAAAAACTGACAATGTATACCGCAGATAGGCCCTTAAATATTAATTTTAGGACATCACTTTTAGAACGATTTTTTGCCTCCAATACAGGCAGTCCCCGGGTTACGTACAAGATAGGTTCCATTGGTTTGTTCTTAAGTTGAATTTGTATGCTGTAATGAGACCAAGGCTTATCAAAAAAACTTCATGACAAAAGCTTTATAGCTGATCATTGTAGTCTGGGACTATAGTAAAGCTTTCAGAGAGCTTTACTATACAATTATATGATCACAGTAGACAGAGGGGTCCGCCTTTAAGAAGGGGTCGTCTGTAAGTCGGGTGTCCTTAAGTAGGTAACCGCCTGTATACTTCCCTTCCGCCCAGAACGCTTAGTCTTGATGCTGGATGTCTGCAGATGCATTGCAGACACAATCTTCTGTTCTCTGCGTCCTGCGATACATTTTGCTGATGAGATTTTTGGGTCTTTTGAGTCTTTTGGCACCTCATCAGTTACAATTAGAAGGATGAATACAAAGGCAAAGAAACAAAACTGTGTTTTATTAAAATAATATGGCAAGGGTTATAAGCAAGCGTGAGCCAGCATGAGCATAATGAACTAGCGGATCTGTTTAAAGGGATGACTTTATAATTTACTGGATGCATTTAATTAAAAAGGGAACATCAAAAAATTCATGGGAAGCAAACAACCTACAATATAAAGAAATGGAAATTAGCTCAGTTTGGGGGGTAAAATGAACAGGGTGTAACTGTTAATGACCATCTTCGGGTATTTAGTTATTCAAGTAAAACCCAGGATCACATCTTATATAATAAATCAACAACATTCACATGAGACTGCAGATACCGTAGCAGTAATTTGAATAGAATAGTGTGTTTTTTATGCTGAAGTATAAGGTATAAAGGTCAGGGCCTACAGGTTTCACTAAGTGATTATTGGGGCTAGTGCTCTTATTTAAAATTAATTAAAATTAATTGATGTATTATAGAGATGACCAGCACAGAGCTTGAGTCCTGTTCAGTAGAACTAACAATTCTATGAGCTGATATATTCTCACAAATGAGCTGATATATACTCACAAATTGTGACTATGGTCAGTCTATGTGCAAGGTAACCCAAGTATTGGTTGAAAGCCAAGGTTGGCAACTCCTATTCTGTCCAAGATCTCTCACCTTCCCCCAGATATAAGGTATACAGTTAGTATACAGCTACGGATGTGAAAGTACAAAGTAACATTTGTGATATTGGTCTACAATTCTATTTGCCCTATAGCAGTGATGGCGAACCTTTTAGCGGACGAGTGCCCAAACTGCAACCCAAAACCCCCCTTATTTATTGCTAGGTGCCAACCAAAAATGAAAGCAGTAACTTGCTCTCTGTTCTTCAACAACGTTCAATGATACTGGCCTCCTGAGCACAAGTTGGAAAAATTGCATCATTTTAGCTTCTTTCTAGTGTCCCTCTGTACACAGATTTGTAGGGCCAGCAGAAGGTCTTCCAAAGATAATTCGGCCCTGTCTACTCATTCTCCCTCTTCCGACATACCCAAGTAGCGAAGTAAGTATCACTTAAATATATGAATGACAGCAGCATTTTTTAAGTTGCTTGGAACTGCAGGAAGATTCTTTGAGTCCTGTCTAGTGTGCTTGGGTGATGGCCCGGGTGCCCACAGAAAGGGCTCTGAGTGCCACCTCTGGCACCCGTGCCATAGGTTCGCGATCACTGCCCTATAGGACACAGCTAGAAATCAGTTCATTCACTCATGTCAATGAAGTTCCTTAATGACAACAAGACAATTGAGGCTAAACTCATTTGTGATATTCTTAAGCCATACTCTTTCTTTTTACCCTCATATTACTCAATGGGTAACATAGTATAAAAAGAATGAATGGAATAGATACAATGAATGAAGCATATAAAATCGACCCAGTCTTTATCCATATCTCCAACCGTCCCCCATCCTCCTAGTAGTATGAGTAAAAAATCTCTAGAAAACTTCTTCCACATTGCTTTGGACTTTAAGGAAGTCTATCAGCTAGACATAACCGTCTTATGTCACATTGTCATACCACTCAACTTCAAGGGGCCTCACTAGTAACCAGAACCCTTGACATGCTTAAATGCATAGTACAGCACAAAATGTCAACACAGAAACCACTACTGCATAATACTACATTTGTGCAATAACTAATACAGACTCAGACGGACTACAAATACAGTGCACAAACCAGACAATAATAATACTGGAGACCCCCCCTAGAACAGACATATAATACAGTGTACCCCCAGAGCAGACCTATAATACAGAAGACCCCCCAGAGCAGACCTATAATACAGGAGACTCTCAGAGTAGACCTATTATACTGGAAACCCCGAAGAGCAGACCTGTAATACTGGAAATCCCAAGAACAAACCTATAATACAGGAGACCCCGAGAACACAAATATAAAATTGGAGACCCCGGCTACAGCATGAGAGGGGCTAAGCTATAAGGACACATGTCCTCACCACTCAGGTCCCCTCTCATTTAATAAGCCGCTCCTAGTGCAGTTTTTAGAGGTGACAGGTCCTCTTTAATGGGTTAAGTAAATAACCTGCAAATACTGTATCGCCCACATCCAGAAAGTTTTCTGAAAACGTAGCAGTTATTTTATATGGTGTTAAAATTGATCATCACAATAAACTGTACATTTTGTGACATAGTTGGCATTTGCCAATAGATGTGTCCTGTTTATTATGGCTTTCGGGTCCTTGGTGACTCCAGCAGATGAATGCAGAGAAGTTCCTTTGCTAAGTGAGTAGGTGTAACAGAGCTGAAAGTGACCTACTCACTCGAGACGTATTGATTTTTCTGTTTGTTCCTGACATTTAGTGGCTGAAAACCAGTGGGAGACTGTATGTATAAATGACTTCCAGAGACGATGGTCTGGCCGGTGCCTTCTGCAATGTTACAAATCATCATGTGAGAAATACTCTATTATTCTAAACAATATTCAAGACCAAATCTCTAGTCAACTGCAAATTATTTACTTTTTATTCCCATTCCATACACTAGGTAAAGTAAAATGTTTGCAGAATTAGAAGTATGTAGACCTAGCCAGAGCATAAAATAAAGTAAAGTAATACAATGAAGTATAAATGAAAGCTATCACCAGAAATCTACCTAGATCTGATAGACGGTTCCTATAAATCTACTAAACCCTAATCTATCTTCACCTAACCCTAAAATGTTTTCGAAACTAAGCTAACCGTTATCTGCTTAATATGCAAGTTTTTACAGACAGAGTACTGGGGCATGGAGTAGGATCTCCGTGAAGTTAGAGTAAAGACTACTACGCCCCAGTAGCCTTTGCAATCCCTACCTACCTATGTGCTCCAGATACTTCTGCCGTTTACTGCTCCATTGGAGCCCTGCATACATGCAGGAGCTTCAACAACAGCGCTGATGCCCATGTCTATACCAGAGTTCCCGTCGACATTGATGCCAGAAGTATTGCGCATGTGCAGAGCTCCGATGGAGCAGTGAACAGCGGAAGCAGTGTGAAGGGCATGCCGTTAATGCAAAGGTAGGGAGGGACCCAGAGGCTACTGGTAGTAGCCTTTTCTCTGGCTTCCCGGAGATCCTACTGCATGTCCCAGTAGCCTCTCTAGAAAATGTAGGTAATTAGGTAAATAAAATTTAGTTTAGAAAGCATTACATGATTAGGTAAAATAGATTAGGGCTTAGAAGCCATTTTCTGGTTTCGTTTAACATTTGAACATGTTTTTATATTAAGAAAATAGTGCAGGTGACAATAGTAAACTTTGAAATTCACTATACGTCAGAATCACAAGAAGAAAGCCTTTTTTCCCATTTTTTGATACTTTCTTCTCCTTTAGTGGGCAGTGTATCTGAAAACCTTCCCAAGTCTTTACATAACTGATAGAGAGGCTCTTTCTAATGAGTTCAGTCAGTGGAAACTTTATCAGCTTCTACTTACCTGTCAGAGTATGGGAAGGAAAGCTAATTTATAGACACTCCCGAACACAGTTCTTTTAAACTCAGTGAGGAATGTGAAATGGACCCAGATTTAATCAGGACAGGACTTAGCCACTTTAAATTGTTATCTAGTGGCTTTGGTTGCTGAAAATTACTAGGTTACAACTTGGGTTCAACTGGTTGGAAACCCTCCTGGCTTGAACTCAGTATTACTGTCCTGCACCCAGCTCTGTCTTTCTTCTGTCTTGTGGTTCTTGTGTCTGCTATCGGAGCTGACAGACTTCTTCACTGTAATTATAAAACTAGAATTCTACACATTATATGGGCATCAGCAATGACAAAGAATGGTGATACCTTAGACATCACATTGACAGCCAAGATGGAACCCGTCCAAAATCTTGAGATTTCAACTCTGCTGAGCATGATGGTAATTTTGAGTCACCTGACTCTTATTAATATATTCAGATGATGTTCAAATTCAGTGTTTTGGGTAAGGAGCCATACCAATAAAATTGTGAAAAAGTACCGTGTCCAACATGGTGAGCAGGTGGTAAACATACGGCCTGGCTCAGGATTGTTCACAGCTTTTACAATCTCACAAGTTCTGAACGTGTGACACTGATGGGAATGTTTTTCTTCATTAGTGACATATAATTTATTCCACCTATTGAAAAGAAGTGCGGACCATGTGAGAGACATAAACTACTTAAACAAAGCAAACAGCTGGATGGGACCTGCCCAAATGGCATTTTTATCAGCTTCTAATGGAGATCTGGCTTCATGTAAACCAAGCAGTCTAATAAAGTGTTAGACTCACGGGTATGTGCTGCCAAGCCAATTATTGTCATCCTGCTTCGAAGCAATTTGTCAGCACTTAGGAGAAGACCCTGATCTGACAATCAGGAAAGTCAATGGATTCAGTGACATCACATCTTGTATTATTGCCAGAATATAAAGTTCAAAGTCATGGATGAAACCCAAGTCTAAGCACCTGATACCAGCTCCGTGAATTGCGCAGGAACCTGTTTGCTACGTTTTAATGGCTGCCAGATAATAAATTGCTACACTAGCAGAAAAGGGAGATGACACAACTCTACACATTCTCACTGATACAAACACCCACATCCTCCTTCCTTCCCTGATGGCCAGGGGTCTCTACTGTCTGGCAATGGCTAAGCCACAGCTTTAAAAGGCAAATCCACACTACTAATAAGCAATACTTGTAAATAAGAGTTTTTCACCGTGAACAAGCAACTAAGATGCCCCTTACCTAGATTACGAGAAGCTTTGAGTTGGTAAATCAGGTCAAGTCATCAGTCTTGACATAGTGCCATGAAAAATGGCTGCCCAATATCTAATATCAGTGTGAAAGCTGAACACCAAGAGACAGTTTTAGGGTAATTTGCTCTTGGGATGTGGATTTTTATTCCTAGGTCTGGATGGTGGGCAAAATTAAGACATGTTAGGTCTAACAAAGTGGATTTGGTTCAGAATTGGCTGAAAAAAGCCCCTACCATTCAGTTTAATGTCTAATACGATGAGATATTGCCATAGCCAGCTTCTTTCCTATATAGGGAGCCATGTGTGACAAAAATACAACTTAATATCAGTTGTTGCAGATTGCTGTTTTTGTAACCGCTTCTTGTTGAGCATTGAATATCCAGATATTTTATTGACAAAAAAAAGTATTGCCTCAGCATGCGGCTGCCCACCACTCTTTAAAGGGAACCTGTCACCAGGAATGTCATGTGGTGACAGGTTCCAATAACCTTATGCTAAGCTGATTTAAAGAATGTCTTTGTCAGCATTCAGAATCATTTCAGTAGTTTATAATAGTTAAATTCACATTACCTGGCTCCCTGCCAGCAGTGTGTAGTGAGTCAAGGGAAGGGGGGGGGGGTGATTCTCAGTCTCCTCTTCTCCAAACTCATGTACCTCCCTCCCCCTTTATATGCATTCAGAAGACAGAGGAGGGAGAGGGATGGTGTGGAGGAAGAAAACATGAGACACGGGGAGCAGCTTCCTCCTCCCCAGAGACTCACCACATGCTGCTGGCAGGGAGCTGATATAAACAAAAATACTGTATAAAAAAAATGACGGCACTACTCCTATTCACAAGAAAAAAGGGTACAACGTCAAGCTGTGGAGTGGAATGGAATATCTTAAAAAAGGTCAAAGTCCAATGCACAAGGAACACAATATAGAAGGAAAGGATGGCTCACCAAGCTGTAGATGCAAATATCTTCTTTTTTAATTGAATAAAGTACATATACTCACATAACAAGTGCAAGGGAGGGAGTGGGAGCTGAACGCCTATTAAAAGGCAACGGCCGTTGCCTTTTAATGGGCAAAATGGGGCAGATTTACTTACCCGGTCCATTCACGATCCAGCGGTGCGTTCTCTGCGCTGGATTCGGGTCCGGCCGGGATTTATTAAGGCAGTTCCTCCGCCGTCCACCAGGTGGCGCTGCTGCGCTGAAGAGCATTGGAACACGCTGTAGTTCACCGAACCGCGCTGAGTGAAGGTAAATGCAAGCTCTGCTACAGATTTTTTTTTGTAATTGCGGCGGTTTTTCTGAATCTGTCGGGTTTTCATTTGGCCACGCCCTCCGATTTCCGTCGCGTGCATGCCAGCGCCGATGCACCACAATCCGATCGCGTTCGCCAAAATCCTGGGGCAATTCAGGGGAAATCTGCGCAAATCGGAAATATTCGGGTAACACATCGGGGAAAACGCGAATCGGGCCCTTAGTAAATGACCCCCAATGTGTCAATATGTTATCATTTCATGTTGAGTGTGACTTTAAAACTTCTAAAAAAATATATAAAAAGTTAATGGTAGCTAAACCAGGCTAAACCACTTACTAAAACTCAATCAGTGGACTAAAGTGTAAAATACTGGAAACTTTTTTGCATTAATAGGCTAAAAAGTGTTTTTGGTATTCTCACCCTCACATCAATGACGGAAGATTGGGAATGCTGTTCCCTGCAAGTTTGTAGGTAAGATTATGTGTGTGTCAGGAGTCGCATTACTCCTTCCCAGGCTCCACAACACCTTCGATTAACCCTTCTGAGCCTGAGGCCCCTTTCATACTTGCGTTTTCACGCGCGTGTTCTGCGCGTTCTTTTGATGCATAGTGCAACACCCTCGCCGATGCAAGGCGGAGGGGTGGTTGCGAATACGTCCCACAGCATGTCACTACATCACACTACATAGTCCTTGTAGGACACAAGGGAACATTGCAGTGGTAGATCCTGCCTGGCAAGGCAGGAGTTAACTGTTTTATGTGGTATAAGATGTGTCATCCAATCACATGTATTGCACTCTATTCTCTGTAAGCTGAGATGTAATTGGAGGAGTAGCCACCACCTGACCAGGGGAGTTACAAGACCCTGTCAGGAAACTTCCAGAAGAAAGCAGTCTCTCCCTGGAGGGAGAAGAGACCAGTTCTAGCCAGACCTAGGAGTCTGAAGAAGCAGACTGGAGTAACCCCAGTCTAAACTCTATACAGCTAGCATACCAGACCAGAGCAGGAAGAGCCTAGCCCCTGCCTGAAGAGTGGAGCTAATAGATAAGAGTTAGTGAGAAAAGGGGTATCATCCTACCTTCAAGGGTGATACCTGAAGCACTCCAGGACAAGCTGAAGCTTCCTATTAGGACACAGCTACCTCCCAGCCTGCCCTCTGCATCCAGGCTGGCGATCTACCTCCTGTGGCTCCCATCCACCTGCATCTCAGCACTCCACCATTCTTTTAAAGGCACGTTGCTGCGGTTCCTGTCGGTTCCAATAAAGAACTGTAAGTTGTTTTTGTTCAACCTCTGCCTCCGTCTGGTCCCTGCTACTACGGCTGCCATCATCACAGGCACCCTGTCCACCACACAGAGACCCATACTCTAGACAACAAAGGGTGGCCCCAGGGAGAACCGCTATAGCAGCCTCTCCCTCATCATTTCTTGTCAACACCACCCTGCTGGAGAGCTGCCAGGCTGTAGGACAGCCCTCCGGTTCCCCATACCAAGCACCGTGACACTAGCGTGCCTAGGCCGCAACCGCCAGCCACTCAGGTACTGCGGGCCCCGTCTGACTCCAGGCCCCGAGAAAAGGTTAGGCCCCGGTGGGGGATGTTGCAATAGAACTTGCATTGGACTCTGACCCATTGTAATCAATAGGTTCTTTCAGGCTTGCTTTATTTTTCATGCAAACACGTGCACTTTTTTTTAAAAAAAAGCAACATACAAGTCTATGGAGATGCATCAAAAACGGATCGCACTCTGAGACACATGGCGGTCCAATGCAAGTGCAATGTGTTTTTCACTGATCAATTGCCATAAAAAAGATAAACCTCAGTCCTGAGTCCTTTTCACGCGTGTTATCTGCGTGTGAAAAACGCATTGAAAACTTCAGCACACAGACCCCCATTATCATCCCAATGACGGTATAGCCTGTCTTTTTCAATAATATATTTTTCCTATTGTTTATTTCGACATAATTTGTTCTGATTGTATTGGAACTTGCAGTTCAGTTATGTCACAATGACGGCTGCACCAATTACTGCGAAGGGAAAACTGAGAATTAAATTATGATTTAGTAAAATGAAGCGATATGGAAATATTGGTGTTGGCAGCTGTGTTAGTCGAGGCTGAAAAGAAAAGCTCCGGAAGACGCTGCTACTCTCTAAGTATTGGAAATAAGGAGAGAAGATGAGCTCATATATCTGACTTTCTAAATTAGGAACATGTAACATATTACTGGAGGACACTGCCCCGCAAATATTTTTCAAAGAGATGGTTTATAATTATTGCGTCAATTGATCAAATGTATTAGATTCTTCTAACACGAATCTTTATATTTCCTCAGAATTGCTTCCCAAATTGAACTGTCAGAATCCTAAATCAATTTCCCATATAATAACATAATGCAGTTTGTCCATTCGTGTCCTAATGCTGGATACATAGTAAGGACTGTACAGTGCATTATCTCCGTAATTGACACTAGTAGAATTAATAAATGAGCCGTATGTTATTCCTATTGGATATTGGAATCAGTATGAATTGTAATAGGAGGACATTGACTTCCCTACAGATATAAAAGTCCTCCTAAAAGAAGACAAACATTCACTGGTTTTGAGTCAAATCAATGAAAGTAAAATCTTAGTTTCTTAGGATTAGTCTCATGGAGCTCATACGGTGCTAATGGACATTAAGAAGGACTTGTATTGTGCTGATGATCTTTATTTCTATGTGGCTATTACCATATTTTTCGGATTATAAGGCACACCATCAATAAATGCCTACTGAAAACTCTAGGTTCATATATAAGGCGCACCGGATTATAAGACGCACCTTATTATAAGGATGAATGACCAGCAGGTGGCAGACCTGTGCACAGTTCCAGGCAGCTGTTGTCTGTAAGTATGGTTCATATATAAGGCGCACTGGACTATAAGGTTGATTTCAACCTTTTTGTGCCTATTCCAAAATGGGAAAAGTTGCTTTCTGTGTTAGGTCTACCCTATTTATCTAAACAGAGAAGATGTGTCTTCTCTTCAAGTGAGCCTTTTTGTGGGTGCAAACAGCTGAATTACGTCAAAAATAAGCAAAAATCTATGCCAGCAAAACCTTGCAAGATTTTTTACATAAAAAGGTGCAAATTGGGCCAACTTGAAAATAAAACTAAACATGAGATTGAACACATTTAACATAGCAAAAAAACACCCTTACGATAAATGATCACCAAAAAAGACATAAAAGAAACAACAACAGAGTGAGAGACATCACTATGATAAATGACCCCCTGTCTGTCCCCGGGTGTCCCAAGTTTCTATGTATTCTCCTGAAATTAAACTTATAAGATAATCTTTCAGCAGTTTGGAGCTTGTAGGTTTGTTGATGGGGCTAGGCGGAAGCCACTGACAACTGTTGAATCATGCCTTTGTGTATGATTGAAGGCTGCAGCTCTGCAAGTGCTATTTGAGTCACGTAATCCTGAAGAGCTACATTTGATTTTATCTATTCTAGATGGTGGACGAAGAAGGCTCTTGGTTTCAAACCAGAGCAGTTATTCAGGAAAGAGGTTTTTCTTTTTGCATTCTGGAAACCCAACCAGTATATTCCAGAAGGATCAATATATACACATCAAAACAGTAGACAGCGCTGTTTTGATGTGTTTGACCTATAAAACCTATAAATTAAAGATATAATAAAAGGCTTCATTGCACATATTAAATGAAATCTACCATTGGTTTTTATGAATTGTGAATCAAACATACATTGAGAATGCTGTAGCTACACTGATGCAGAAACATATCTTGTTTAATCCCTGAACTGAGTGGTTTTGCTTAAAAAAACTAAATTTAGGACCTTGGGAAAACTGGGTGCAGCCTGGCTTCAGTACATAAAAGAGTTGCCTGAAATGTCCAGACAGGACTAATCAACCTGAGCTGGATGACTCATACACTGGTGGTTGGTGCTGCGATTGATTACTTTAGCTTGTCAGGGACAACACACTGATTACCTATTCTCAGCATTATGCTGGACAGGACAAGGCTGGAGCAGTGCATAATTAGGGTGAGGAGACAGGAGCGACAAAACTTCATTATGATAATTTTATAATTGTTTTTTCAGTAAAACCACTCAATTCAGGGAATAAACAAGATATGTTTTTGCTTCAGTGTTTCGCTACAGCATTCTCAAGGTATGTTTGGTTCATAATGCATGAAAGGACATGGTACATATCCTTTACATTAACCAATTCACAATTTCTAAAATATTGGTTTGTAAATAAGATCCGTATTTCCCATTCCCCCTGGCTGCCTATTGACAATGACATGTTGCAAACTTGCTATGAAAAATTGCAGCTCATGATTGACTGCAGGTCACTTTTGCATACACAAGCCTTAATATTCCCACAAATCATTCACATGCCGGCAATTTATATGTTTTTCCCTTAACAATGCGGCTGAACCAATGACCTGTATTATGAAAGTAATAACTGGAAGGAGCAAATAGCACAAAACAATGTGATATATACATGGAGCTCTGCCTCATGTTTAATATAATATAGAAGTTATTAAAACCACATCTACCAGGTCTAGTATGTCTGCTGACAGTATTTCATATGTGTTTAATGAAAAACACTCCCTGAAATCCAACACTAAAATCTATACGATATTCCCAGGTAAAGTAAAAAGAATGGTATACAGACTTTTGGGAACATTCCTAGCTGGAACGGGAGGTACCACAGAACCATTCAATGTAAGGTCATCCTTTTCTGAGAAGCAGGAACATTTTCTATTAGGATAGTTTGTGGAATTCATTAAAGAACATTTACCACCAGGATGAAGGATTGTAAACCAGGCACAGTAACATACTGGTGTGTGCACTCTCTGGCAGGATCTGCTATTCTTTTAGCTTCTTATCTTCTTCTTTTTACAAAAAAAAGGCTTTACAAATTATTCAAATATGCCTAAGGGTCCTAAGCCATGAGCCCCTTGGGCTCGTTTGCATAATTTGTGAAGCCTTTTTTGTTAAGACAAGGACATATAAAGCTAAAAGAAGAATGGATTTGCCAGATGGGGCACACACCAGTATGTAAGTGTGCTTGGTGTATAATACTTGACCATGGTGGTAGATGTCTTTTAAGTTGGATAGTTCCAGCTTTCAATAAGAGGGATATTCCTTGATCTAGATGAACACTTCATGTATCGGGAAGGGTCCTGTGCAGAGTTTATCTCTACGACATGCCATGCCTGGCCTAGAAATAAACAGAGCCGGCGACTTTCCACATATGAAAGTTCGCCGGCTGCATAAGTGCGCAGGCACAGGGACTGTAAAGCTCCATGCTGGCCAACTCTCCGCCATCATGCCCACCGCTCAGTGGACAGTCATATTTCAGATGGTTGGTTATTCAACATATGGCCATTTAATTAGAAGCAGGGTAGGAGATAAAAATAAACTGGGGCACATTTACTAAGGGTCCACGGACCGCAATTCTTTCGAATTTTCCAGAATATTTCTGTTTTGCGCCGAATTGCCCCAGGTTTCTGGTGCACATGATTGGATTGTGGCGCATCGACGCCTGCTTGCATGTGACAGAAATGGGGGGTGGGGGGTGGCCGTCAGACATTCAGACAAGTGGATTCGGAAAAAACGCAGAATTTAAAAAACAAAATGTGTCGCAAGATCACACACTCTCATGCACCAGGAAGAAGAACGTTAACTCCGGCGGCCCTCGGCGCGGAAGCGACACCTGCAGGAAATTGGATGCACAGCCTTAGTGAATTGCGCCGGATCCTCGTCGGACAACGCACCGCGGGATCGCGACAGGACCAGGTAAGTAAATCCGCCCCGCTGTGTTCAAATACTTCCTGGGTAATACAGGACAGGGTATAAAAAATAAATGTATAAATGTAGATGATATTGTATTAATACTGGCGCAGTCTTATGCTACCACAATAAAAAGTAAATATAAATCTGTACAAATTAATTTCACTACTATGCAATAAACAATAGTGCATTTAAAGGGGTTGTCCACTGGGTGCACAAGCCATTATTATCACATAAGTCTGATGACACTCTGTGATCTAATGAGCCTTGCACCTGTGTGACATTATATGACCATGGACAGATTTCTATCCAGTAGAATTAGATTATAAAGCTTCCTATAGAAGGACAGCGAGTGGAGATCTAGAAAACCAAGAAGAATTGATACAGAAAGTACATTGAGAAATTGTATAATTTTTCATTAGTCAAACAATATTAATTATTTGCTGAAAGTTGACAACCCCTTTAAAAAATACTTAAAGGACATCTACCACAAGGATGCAGGATTGCAAACCAAGCACACTTACATACTGGTGTGTGCCACCTCCAGCAAGATCTGCTCTTCTTTTAACTTCTTATGCCCTGTTTTTTTTTAAAGGCTTTTAAAATTATGCAAATTAGGCTGGAGTGGAGATGTTAATGGAGTCCCTCAGACTCATTTGCATAATGTTGAAAGTCTTTTTTTTTTTCTTAAAAACAAGGTTCAAAAAGCTTAGCGAAGAGCAGATCCTGTTGGACGGGGCAGACACCAGTATGTCAGTGGGCTTGGGTTACAATCCTTCATCCTGGTAGTAGATCTGGTTGACCATACAACACGTTGGGGCTTGCAGTGGTTACCGTACATGGACTCATCATGTAAGACTGGCCAACATTTTCTTACCTTTCTAAATAAAGTATCTAATATACTGCCTGTTGTCGAGAAGATCTGGGTTTCCGGTTTAGTTGGAGACCGGCTTAGTCTTTTGCACTATTATTAGGACATCTGGGAGAACTTTAATGCTTCACAACCGTGTTATGTTTTCCTTTCAGGTAACAAGACACAGTTTCTAACGAGACATGTCTCTCTTTTTCCTAGGCGTTCTTCCACCGAATGATGCAATATGCTGCTTCAAAATCTGATAAAAATGTCACAGAGGAAACCGTAAAGGTTAGTCCTGAAATTCTTGAAGTTGCTTTCTATTTTGAGGACATGTGGATGTGTTTTGACTCCACTAATGGGTTTATATGGTAGAACAAAACAAGAGTCCTGACACGTTTAGACATCAACCCTAAACAGGTATCCCAGACTTGTCTTAAAATATCACTAAATTCTTCACGGTTACAAGAAAATTAACCCAAACTGAGAAACTCCTGTTCTGCATGTTTTTTTTCCCCGTTGGTTTAGTTAGAGATGGGATTTGTTTATTCCCTTTTTTTCTTAAATCTATCCACAGTTTTTGGCATCCAAAGAGCAGACAATGTTGGGTAACAGCTCAGGAGAGTTGTTTAATCATATCTTGTGTTTGTAATTAGTAGCAGTAGAGCTGTAAAAATGTATTTATATTCCAGGATTGTAGCCTCTCCAAGTGCCCTGGGGGTGTTTCCTTACACAGCTCCTCCCCCCTGTGTGACTGCTGTAGTATTAAACCAGAAGCCACTTTTACTCAGAGCAGAGGGGAGGGGCTGTGCAGATGTTCAATTTGGAATTTCACAGCACAGTAGTGTGAGAAGACCACCTAGCACTCCTGTTACATCCCTGGAATATTAATACAATTTTTATGGTCCTGCTGTTACTAACAATACAAAGGTAAGATTACACCTCTTGCCATGGCTTAATGGCAATAAATATACCACCTGAAAGGAGGAGATACTATTTTCAGTAGAACAATTCAGCCCAACAATAAAACTTTTTCTCAATTTTCCATAAATTTACTAAATACTGTATATACCCGCGAATAAGCCGACCCTAGTATAAGCCAAGGTACTTAATTTTAACACAATAAAACAGGGAAAACCTGTTGAATTGAGTATAAGCCTAGGGTGGGAAATGCATTGGTCACCGCCTCCACCCAGTATATAGCTAGCAAGTCCCCTTCCCGCTGTATATAGCGAGCCCTCCCATGTCCCCAGTATGTAGCCATCAAGCCCATGCCCTCTAGTATATAGCTATCCAGCCCCCTGCCCCCAGGCGCACACACTATAATGTCAGCAAGTGGACCTGGACTTGTGTATAAGCTGAGTTAGTTTTTTTTAGCACATTTTTTGTGCTGAAAAACTCGCCTTATATACAATATTAATGTATATGTGTTATACACTTTGTTTTGACACTTTGGGTGTTTTCTATCTATAGAGAAGTTTTATATTCCTTTCTGTAATCATCCAATTACCCAGAACTCCAAGCTATAATCTACAACTTTAATAATGGCTTTAGAGAGTTTTTATTGTTACTTTTTCTCCTAAAAAGCAGTCTTTACTTGGTATTCATTGCAGTGCTCCCTGCCCTCCGCAGATAATACATTGTGCAAACATTCGCCAACTTCGAGCGGTATAAATTTTAGCTCTCCGAGCATTCATCTTTTTATCTGATTGTGATAGAGCCTCTACAGTGCTATATATCCAGCACAGACACATAAGCAGAACTCCGGGGGGAGAAATATTTAGGATATTGCGGTGGATTTTTAGACAAATTCTGATAAAAAGGATCCATGCACAATACAGTCCAGAACTATTTGTGTCCTCAGGGAAAATAAAGACTCACAGGGGATATTAAGTACAGATCAAGCAAAACCCAGCCCTATAGAAGCAAGATATATAGAAAACACCATATACCGTAACGTAGAAGGGTGATATCTAAGAGCTCACTAAAAGGGATCCACAAAAATAAACAATTTTAACCAATGTTAAACAGTAAAAAAACGTATGCAAACAAAGAATGGAAGCTAAACGGAAACAGCATGCAACAGAGACGCCAGTGTGAACCTTTCCTTATACTGTGTGCTACTAAGTTCTTTTTTTAATATGATTAGATGGGACTGTTAGTTCCTGTTTGATGGGATTCAATATAGAATTAAAAGAATGACAATGGATTTTCAGGAATTCTGTGAAGTTTTCTGTGAACAATTCAAATATGAGAAATTAATTTTACCCTGCTCCATTTTTGGGTTGCAGCGTCACATTGGTAGTTGGTTTCACGGCATTCCTAGCTGGGGTGGAAGTGTCAGGAGTTATGGGACACGTGTGGCATTGGCCGGCCGCAACTAATTCCATGACTGCAACACTTTTTGCCCCAGGCTGGGGTTTTAAGGAACCGATGAATCCCACAATGATGGAACCAGGAGCCAAGTAGTATAAGTTCACTTGGGGGGGTTTTACCAAACTCCTGGAAACCCACTTCTAAGTTAAATTATACTGTAGTGAAATGTTTGGTAAGCACCTTGCATATTATTACAATGACATAATGACATATCTATATTATGCTGATCTTTCTAGATGCTTTTCTCCAACATCGAGGACATTCTTATGGTACACAGAGACTTTCTAGCCCTCATTGAGGAATGTCTGCATCCGGAACCTAACTCACACCAAGATGTGGGAATCTGCTTTCTGCGATTTGTAAGTTGGGTTTTCTTTTCATTCCATGCTCCTGTATTCTTAATGTTTGCAATACTTTGTTTTTATGTGAAAATGCTGATCTAGTAGTAGTCATAAAGCACAGGGGCATGAATCCAACTACTATCGTCTTGGGGTTTGTAAGCTCATCTTGTGTTCTTGGTAGATTCATCTCGATAATCTGGTTTTAATTACA
Source organism: Engystomops pustulosus (assembly GCF_040894005.1). Classification (NCBI taxonomy): domain Eukaryota; kingdom Metazoa; phylum Chordata; class Amphibia; order Anura; family Leptodactylidae; genus Engystomops; species Engystomops pustulosus. The sequence continues at coordinate 41,944,572 of NC_092415.1, forward strand.
GACTATCACGATGGCATACCTATGACTTTCACCTAAACCTCAGACGCTTCCTCACTTACATCCTCTTCCATTCTTTACATCCCCTTTTCAAAATTAAGAATTTCGAACATGCACCCCTTTCCTGTTTATGTTCACCTAAGCTAAGAATAATTTGATTGTATCAAAAACCAAACCCTACTTTACTGCCTAGATATACACCTATATGGTAAGATAGGCCATTAATATAAGATCAGTGGAAGTCTGGCAACCATTTAGCCTTGCTACCACCAGTGTCACGATCAATACAGAGAAAGAAGCCGGAAGAACAGCCCTACCCTGGTTAGTGGTTGGAGCAAATAATTTGAAAGGAAACCGACTATTTGCTTTTATGCATTATGAACCAAACATACCTTGAGAATGCTGTAGCTACACTGATGCAGAAACATATCTTGTTTAATCCCTGAACCACGTGACATTGCTGAAAATACAATTATTAAAATATGATGAGGCACTGTCATTCCTGTGGCTGCCCAGGCGCTTCTCCTCTTACCCTAATTATGCACTGCTCCAGCCTCGTCCTGCCCCGCATAAGCCAAGAATACGTCATCACTGTGTTTTCCCTGACAGGCAGAAGTAATCAATTGCTGCACCATCCACCAGCTGCTGTGAATGAGCGATTCAGCTCCGGTTGATTAGTCCTGTCTGGACAGTTCAATCAGCTCTTTTATGCATGGAAGACAGTCTGCACTCAGCTTTCTCAAGGTCCTGAATTTTATAATTGTTTTTTGAGCAAAACCACTCAGGGATTAAACAAGATATGTTTCATTGTCGCTAGAGTATTGTCAAGGAATGTTTGGTTCACAATGCAGAAAAACAAATGGTAGATTTCCTTTAAGTGGTGCAGCTAGATTCAGCTGATCGTTGGGGGATCCTGTGGATTGGTCTTCAATGTCAATAAGTTGAAAACCCCTTTAACAAATACCGGTATTTCCCTATTGGTGATTTAGTCTTTTGGCTTTCTTCAGGAAATATCCTGCTAATGTTATTTGAGGTTTATATACAGCAAAACAATTCTTTGAAGTGAAACTAAATTGAGCAGTGTTCAATGCTACTAAACGCTACTTGTTATTGAAGCTTTTTAGAAACTAGATGAGAGCCATAAAGCCAAGTTCGAGCCTTTTTCTTGAGTGCTGAAATATAGGCATTTCTGTTACTTATCATTTTCAGGCAAAATGTGTTATGAACTAAATAACTTTATAAAGGTATGGAGTACGGTAACAGGTTCGTAAGTTGAGATCTAGTAAGTTGATAAGTAGATTCAGTACAAATCTTTTCTGCTTCACTTCGGGCAAAGCTTTTTAAATGGTGGCTAATAACTGATTTTTCCCAGAGCTTAGGGCAAAAAATGTAAAAAAAACAAGATAGGAGTTTCTCTTGAAAACCCCATTTAAAGTGAGTTAATATCAATTTCCAGGACAATTGGAGCAACACTGGAGAAAAAACCGAATAGGTAGAGGTTTCATATACCCTGTTGTCCCAGGTGGTGGAGATCAGATGTTTGGAGTGCACGTGAGGCTCTGGCCTGAGCTTGCAACACTTGAGAAAGGAAAAGGTTCGCAGCACATCCAGCAAAATAAAAGCACTTTATTCTTCATTCTTTAAAAGATACATCGTGGGGTGTGAGTAGGCACAAGAGACCTACGCGTTTCAGCTTATCTAAGCCTTACTCATGGTATGATAAAAACATGATGACAACAAACATTAAATGCTCTACAAACACCTGATAATCAGGATACGTGTATCCGGTTGGTGTGGGAACAGAAACAGGTAAGACACATCATGGAGTGATCCATAGGGATCGGGAACAGGTAAGATCACTCCATGATGTGTCTTACCTGTTTCTGTTCCCACACCAACCGGATACACGTATCCTGATTATCAGGTGTTTGTAGAGCATTTAATGTTTGTTGTCATCATGTTTTTATCATACCATGAGTAAGGCTTAGATAAGCTGAAACGCGTAGGTCTCTTGTGCCTACTCACACTCCACGATGTATCTTTTAAAGAATGAAGAATAAAGTGCTTTTATTTTGCTGGATGTGCTGCGAACCTTTTCCTTTCTCAAGTGTTGGAGCAACACTGGTTTGGATTGAATATGGTTGTACCGCACCTGAATTATTTCATAAATTCAATAAAGCTTCTGCAAATCTTGGATATTTTACTCAGCTCTATCTAAAAACTAAAATGACAGTTTGAGCTGAAAGTCTAGGTACCCATTCAACTTCCAAAAAAACATATTCACCATGTCCATTTATGGCAGATCTACAGATTTATAATGCTCCCTTTATCTAAGTTTCTCATGTTGCGTGCAAGCAGCAATTGTCATGACCACTAGGACCTGTAAAGGATATAAGCTTCTGGTTTCCTTGATGGGTGATGTCAACCACTGCTGAGTTCGGACAGGCCACTGTGTCCTACAAGAATGGTATCCCAGTGGTGGCACTTATCCTGGAGTGCCTGAGGAAGGATTGAGCAGTTTTGGAGTGAGCATTATTATTATTGGAGCTCCTGCTCTGGGCCCTGAAATTCTTCCTGATCTTGGTGGGAAGCTACAATAATAATGACTATTTCTCCCCCTTCTTTCTACTGCATAGACATCCCCTGGCCGCTGCTATGATTGAAAGCTGTGACAGAGCAAGGAACAATAAGATGCTGCTTAAATTGCCATGTCAGCACTTTGTGATAAATAAGTGGGTTTAGGTTATCATTTGGCTCTCAGTCGTCATTGCCTTATTCAAACCAGTTTGCCACAAGAAGACCACATCCTAGAAGACTAATATTAGGTGCAGAGATGTTTCATTCACTAATTTTTGGGGTTTATTAGGAGTTTCAGCTTGGAAAAGAGAGGATAACATGGTAATCTAGGTCTTCTACTTTACTCAGAATATTAGCTGCTTTCAATCCATTTTCATTTTGGAGGGTCGTAGCAGTGTACCGAAAAACTTGCTGTATGAAATCACTACATAGAATCAGACTGAGGTGGGGAAACTTGACTTCAATGTTCAGCTCTCCTCCTTCTTGACTTTGTGTGGCAATCTCACACAGCAATTACAAGTACACTCGCACAACCCTCCAAAATGGGAATTTGGATGGATTGAAAGCAGCTGAAGTGCTGTGTAAGGTAGTGGGCCTGGATTATCATCCTACTTTACAAGGGGGTTCCATCTAAATAAATGATATTGCCTGCTGTATAGAAATAAAAAGCTATGCTCCCCTCACTGGTATCACTGGACCAGGAATCGGAGAGTGGTGGCTGGAATAGAGGGGTGAAGTTTGTTGAGGGGCGTATCGCGTTTTACAGCAGTCTGAGATATTTTAAATACAATTTTGTTTGTCTGAAATTGGAAACACAGGAGCTCATTGTATGGGGACCCCAGTTTAACTTAATTTAGTAAGATGTTTACCCTCTGAAATTTACCTTTTAATATTTGCAAATCAGTATAATACAATTCGAAACTAAGCTATAATATTTCTGTAATAATGTAATAAATGACATAAATATAACATACAGAACTGATGTACATCACCAGCATATGGCTGACTGTGTTTCTTTGTACTCACCAGCTTCTATTGGTTTGGAGTAAGTTTTATTTGCAGTTTGTGTTCTTTCCTTATTCATACTGGATGCATTTCCACGTTTCATGACGACAATCTGCACATTTACTGGAATATGCACTTACTTTACTTAGTGGGATTGGCAGTGAGGTTGTGCCATTTACCTTCTATCTACTGCCAAATTTCATCAAACATTCTGGAGAGCTCAGCATCATGGCAGGTGTACAGAGATGAATGAAGAGGTGGCATTGTAATCTTCCAGAAAGTCTATTTTACCTGAGCTAAGAAAGTGGAGCCTACTTGTAATGTGTCTTGTGATGTCTATATAAAGAAATGTAAAGCAAACCTGCCAATTAATTGTGTTGTACTGCTACTTTGTGTACACCTAGCCAGAGGTGCAATCCTCCAGTCTTGTCTTTTTCAACAAAATCTGAAATTCATAATGGAGGCTCCAGTACAAGGCAGAAGACTAGCCATACTTACTGCATTGCACCTATCGCTCAGCCTCCCATGCATTCACTTGATCATGGTCCTGGTCCCCCCTTCCTTCCTTGTCACTTCATCCTTCCAAACATTATCAAGCCTTGGGAGTGGTAAATCTTGTTGCTGTACACAAGTCACCCCCTTCAGGACAGCAAGGTTGACGGTTACAAAAAATAAGATAAGAGGCAACATACTTAGTGGTTACACGCCTCTCACAGGAGTCAATTAAATGCAGGTGGTCCCCAGGTTACATGCAGGATAAGTCTTTAGGTAGGAAACCTACCATGAGGAGTCTACCATCGGAAGTAGATGTGATAGTAGATTCCTCATGCCTGCCTCTGTCTTTATCTGTAATTTAATAACCCTGGAACCTAACTTGTTTAAAATGTTATTTTAGTAATATGTAAATTAACTGCAGAGGCTACTGGGGCGTGGAGTAGCCTTAGCTCCCAGGGTCCGGCCAGGCTAGTACACGCCCCAGTAGCCTTTGCAGTTAATTTGCATATTACTAAAGTAATGTTTTTAATAAGTAAGTTTCCAGGAATATTAAATTACAGATTAGGGCAGGGGCAGCCAGGAGGAATCTACCATCAGATCTACTTCTGATGGTAAATTCCTCATGGTAGGTTTCCTATAAAGGAAATCTACCACTTGGAAAACCGCAATTTAAAGCAAGCATACCTTCTTGTGGCCATCAGTAATCTGATGCAGAATCTTATCTGGTTTAGACAAAACCTTGTAATTTCTGCAAATTTTTTTTTTAAATATGCTAAATAATGCAAGTAATTGATATAGTTTGTGTGATGCAAAGATATAAAACTTTCCAATATACCGTATATGCCGGCGTATAAGACGACTGGGCGTATAAGACGACCCCCAACTTCTGCCCTAAAAATATAGAATTTGGTATATACTCACTGTATAAGACTACCCCTCTCCCAAATGAAAAAAAAGTCGGCTTAAAACTGCAAAACAAACAAGAGAGCAAGTGCCTGGTGATCATAACTGTAAGCTGCGATATTAATGAAGATCCGACATGCTTCTGTAAGTGCCGCCTGTGACCCCCAGCTCTGTGACGCCGACCGCTGTGACAGGGCGGCTGCATTAGCATACAGCGCGCCGCCCCGTCAGCGCGTACTAAGCCTCTTCTAATGACTGTGAGAGGCGGACTGCCGCGCATGCGCGGCGGTCCCAGGAAGCGGCTCTCTACGCGCTGACGGGGAAAAAAAACACCTCACACAGTGCGGCCCCCGTATATCCGGCGTATAAGACGACCCCCCACTGTAGCCATTATTTTAAGGGGTTAAAAAGTAGTCTTATACGCCAGTACCTTCTGTATCAATTCCTCACCATATTCAAGATCTTCGCTTGCTGTCCTTCTATGTTTACTTCCAGTGGATAGAAATCTGTCCATGGTCTTGTGATGGACATGCAGGTGCCGGAGCTGTTATTATCATACGGCTCTGATTACTTTCTATGATAATAAGGGCTCGTTCACTTGCGTGTCCATCACATGACCATGGGCAAATATCTATCCACTGGATGTAATCATAGAACCTTTGGATAGAAGGGGTCGTTTGTAAGTCGGGGAGCCCAAACATGACTTTTAGGAAGCCTAGGATCAAACCAGTATATCTATTCCAGAAGGAATAGATTCCCTATCATACATCTATATTAGCTCACATCTCCTAATTATGCGTTCTCACTGTAATGGGTCCCATGAGGAAGAATAGAAGAGAAGACGGGATGCAAATGGACAATCCATCAAAAGTCTACTGAAATCAATGGACATTTTAACAGATCCTTTGATTTATGTTACAATCCTGTATACAAGATTTGCCTGAAGTTAATCAGAAAATATTTGGATTTGATTTGGTGCGCCAAATGTAGACAGAATCCAAGAATAGATTGGCTTACCTGTAGTTCAATATATGCCAGCTTTCTAAATACATCAGAGCCATACCGTGTTACATATTGATGCTCTTATAACCTGTTTATTATATTCTTATCCTTTGTAGAAAGAGCGTTTCGGCATATATGATGAATACTGCAGCAACCACGAAAAGGCCCAGAAACTTCTTCTAGAACTGAACAAGATAAGAACAGTGCGGACATTCCTGCTGGTAAGGTTCTCTCGTCCAGATCCGATGTTTGATAGAGCAGGGGTTGATTTTCGGATTTCATTTTGCTTAGTGTATTTGCAGTATTTCCCGCTTGAGTCTATGGCAGGATGGAAATATAATGCTGCCTGTTATGGGGGTTATGATTTAGAGGATGTAGTAAATGTGTAACAGCCCTCAGTTCCCGCAGTTCTATGTCTTCTCCTGGGACAGGTAATATGATGGTGTTTTATTGCTCTCCTTTCCTTTGCTTTTCATCATATAGTTTCGCTCTTCGTTTTATCACTTACGTGAATAAACAAATATTTTATTCTTTGTACAAGAAATTCAACTATAACTTTTCGGAAACCAAAGCCAGGATTGGGTCCAAAAGGAAAGGGAAATATTAAGGAAGGACTTATACGTTTCCTTCCTGCTGGATCCACATTTGGCTTTGGCTGAAAAAGAAAATGCATTAAAAACTAAATAATTCCAGTTACTTGCAGCTAAATCTTTGTAACCTAGTGTATAGTTATAATATTATAGATTTAATATGCAAAGTCTGACAGAAGTGTGTTAAAGGTGTTTGCCCCACGTTAAAGGTGTACCCCAAAAAAGTTGGTGTACTATGTCGGTGCAGTGCAGGGGTCGCCAGATTCATGAAGATCGGGCACCAGAAATCATGAATTGGTGCCCCCTGCACACTACACAGGCAAACTGCACATAGTACAGACTGCACCGTTCTTAGTAAGGCTATATTCACACGATCGTAGGGGGCGTACATACGTCCCCCATAGGGCTGCAATGGGACCGTACCGCTCCATACTCTGGAAAAAGCTGTCCTATCTTTCCCCGTGTTACAGCGCCATGCATCGCTGTGAAGAGGGGAGGGGTAACCTGTCCATCGTGGCGAACATATGCAATGTAGTTGTTGCAGTAGTCCAGCAGAGATTTGCTGGGGAAACCATCTGCTGCATTTCTTGAATGAATTAACACAGTTCTTATAAGCAAAAAAAGTTCAATGATTCAAACAGCTAAAACAAGTATTACTAAGCAGGACTAAAAAGTATTCCATTTTTTTTTACCTTAAAGGAAACCTACCACTTAGTATGGCAGGGGTAAGCTGTAAGTACCGAGCACCAGCTCAGGGTGAGCTGGTGCCGGTACTTACTTTCGTTAGTGTTAAAACCGCGGTATCGCGGTTTTAACACTTTTTAAACTTTAGGGCAGAAGACACTTCGGCGCTGCGTGCGCACGATCGTGCGCGCGCCTCCATAGGAAATAGCGGAGATGTTGCGCGCGCACGGTCGCGCGCAGCGCCGAAGCCCCTTCTGCCCTAAAGTTTAAAAAGTGTTAAAACCGCGATACCGCGGTTTTAACACTAACGAAAGTAAGTACCGGCACCAGCTCACCCTGAGCTGGTGCTCGGTACTTACAGCTTACCCCTGCCATACTAAGTGGTAGGTTTCCTTTAAATGTAACAATAATCTGATTCTTTTTTTTATTTTAACCAAATGTCTGTTTTTCAACATTCTGCTTGTTGGAAAATTCCTGCATACTTCATAGATTTTGTAAAGCTAAAGCTGATACATTTGTAGTCTTAGGGCTAAAACACACAAATATGGTTGGTCCAAAAAACACAGAGCGCATAGTGGCCACTGAACACTGTTCTAGGAATGGAAGTGCTGAAATCAAGGAGTCCCTGCTTCCCCTCAAACATGATTTCAGCACAGCAAAGGTTATTCTATTGGGGAGCGGGGACTCGTTGCATCATATATGACTTTGATGCTAGGACTCAATTCCCAGTCCATGAATTCGGCAACCATGTGTTCCATGTTCTTGTGCTTTAGCCCTTATACTTCTCTACCTGTATAATTGTTGCTCCTTCAGTACTATAGGTCCTTTCTACATGTATAGACATAAATGATATTTAGTCATTGCAGAACAGATCCGATTTTGCCACATTAGCTTTTTTTATTTTGGATCGAGTAAAACTTTGCACATTTATTGTACTTGTAGATGATAAACACATTCCTTTTAACATTTGTTAGCAAATAGTTGCTGTTTGACCAGTAAACCACATATAAACATGAAAGCATCCTGCACACATTGCAGACGCCCACGGCTTAATATCACAGCATGGAAAAAGTGAATGGGGAGGCGAAGATTTGCCTAAAAAACCCAATGTGTTTGTGCTTTCAGAACTGCATGCTTCTCGGCGGACGGAAAAACACAGATGTTCCACTGGAAGGATATTTAGTTGCACCAATACAGAGAATATGCAAGTACCCGCTTCTATTGAGAGTAAGTAGGTTTGGTTGCCAGGGGATGTTATGAGACGTCTGAAGCATGTAGCTCAATGTATGTAAATCTCCTTCATGCAATCACTTCCCTCCTTGTAACAGGCAGTGTATTATGCCGAGCAGAACTTGGCACAAAGGCTTACTATCTAGCGGTGACCATTGTGGTGCCGTCTCATCTTATATGTCGCTTCCTAATATATGTGCCTCCTGGACGGAACAATGTTCTGTTGGTATAATACCTAAAGTAATGCAAAAATCCTGAAATGTCTTTACCTTGGTGATGGTGAACCATGAAGTGCAAAAAGAGCTGTAATGTACCTGGTTCTGGATACATTTTTCTTACCTACTGAGCCAAAGCAGTTACTATAGTGCAGTGGTGGCGAACCTATGGCACGGGTGCCATAGGTGGCACTCAGAGCCCTCTCTGTGGGAACCCAGGACATCACCCCAGAATAGAGTTTACCAGACAAGGCTCAAAGAATGCTTGCCCAACAATTCTTCCTGTACATAGGGACCCTGGAGATAAGCTGCAATAGTCCAAATTTGCCGACCTCCTTTCAACTGCGTTGTGTCCTCAGCAATAAATTAGTGCTTTGCTGGCACTTTTCCATATATAAGTGGCTTTTGGTTGAAGTTTGGGCACTCAGGCTCTAAAAGGTTTGCCATCACTGCTATAGTGTCTCATGTCGAAACTGCGCATTAGAAATGATTATCGAAGGTTCATTTTGTAGAATTTTTAAAAAAGTTTCCAAATCCAAACAGCCCAAAACATTGTTGCTCCAGCAAATACATATGTATCCCTCTTCTACATTTCCTAGCTAGTCTTGATACTTGTTTATGAGTTTTTTAAATTCTCTCTTACTCCTCCCCTCTCCCTAAACTCTGGGATGAATAACAAAATAAGTTAGCCGACATTTTGAAACATTTTCTTGAAGAAAGATTTGATTTGAATCAGTGCCTGAAAAATTTCAGGTTTCTACCGAAATCTACAATCCAAGTAATATATTTTGTTCAACCGTTGGTTGTCACCAGCCGAGAGAAGTGGGAAGTTTCTGCTGTGTTACCATTTAATATTTACCTGTTTTCCTAGGGGTACGTTCACGTGGAATGTTAAATGCATTCAAAAAAATCTATTGAAATGTTCCCCAAAATTTGCGGTAAAGACCATAGCCCATGTGGATTCTGCATCATATTTTCTCTAAGAATTGTGAAATGGTAAAACAAGACCTAACTTGACATGTAAAAATATTTTTGCCAGTTGAAGTTTTTTAGAAACTTCAACTGGCATATCTTTTTCTGTCGGAGCCTGATTAAATTATTTTTATGTATTTTATACAGAAATAGGTGAGGAACAGTGTTGAGTGTTCCCCAGACCAGACCCCAAACTTCATACACCCGGGCTTGACTCAACCTATCCCCCCAGCGCTAAAGGGAACCTGTCATCAACCTTTCCCCTGCTCCCCTTCCCTGCTTCCATCAGCTCACTGCCATACGCAATTCTCATCTAAACTTAAACCAATTGCAGGTGTCATGAGGGGGGGGTTGGGTCCTACCGAATGAATTTATAAAATTCTAGTTTGCCTGAACTCGAATTTTAATGTCTCCGCTCTTTACTAGTGTGGAACGGAAAACACAATGTAAAATAAGATTCCCATAATCTCCCCCCATATAGTCGGCATCTGGAGATAGTTTTTGGGATTAGGTCACATATGCCATCATCACTAATACAATGTCCGAAAACATTTTCCACATTACATTAGTCCCTTTAGAGACAGTATATGGGAATTTTGAAGCACAAGAACATGAATTTGGTGCAGATAAGGTCATCACTACAGATGTAGCTTTAATGTTCTCTTTATTTCCCAACAGGAGTTACTGAAGAGAACTCCGAAGAGACACAGTGATCACACGTCTGTGGTGGAGGCTCTACTAGCAATGAAGGCTGTGTGCTCCAACATTAATGAGGCCAAGAGACAGATGGAAAAACTAGAAGTGCTGGAGGAATGGCAGAGTCATATAGAGGGATGGGAGGTGAGTCATGTGCTAATAATACTACTAGTGTCGCACAAGGTAGAAAGTCAGACATTTTTTTCAAAAAGGTTCACACTTTTCTATTTTTATTTAACACCAAAGTATAACAGATCAAGGTCTCTATATGAAAGTTCCTTCTATACTGTACATCTGTATTACAAGTGTCCCACATATATATAATAGCTTGTTTTACCACAGACGCTTAGGATCGGCATGTGATTGATTTCTAGAATAATCCCCCCCCCCCAAAAAAAAAAACCTGAGACATCACCTTTAGGTTGATTTAGAACATAAGTTCTTCAATTTTCAATATGATTTCTGTATCATTTCTTAATAGTTTTCTAGATCTCTGCTTGCTGTCATGCAACAGGAAGGTTATAGTTCCTGCATATAAACCGGTCCATGGCCATGTGATGTCACAGGTGCACAGTTCGTTATGGGGAGGGTGGAGCTGTGCACCTGTGTGACATCACATGACCAGGGACCGTTGTTTATTTACAGGCAGTAAACAATGAAGCTTCCTGTAGAATAGCAACACCCAGATGAAGCACTAAATGCGCTAAACGGATGTTGTTTTGTTGTCCACATGCACTGTATAGCACTTTCTCTCTCCCCTGGTTTCACATACATGTGTAATGGTAGTAAGTACAGAAGATACTGCCACATCCCCCACCGGAGCCTAGCCTTTTCTTGGGACCTGGAGGCAGCTGGGGCTCAGAATACCAAAGCTTCTGGCTAGTGCGGCCTTGGGCACGCTGTGGTCACAGTGCTTGGTATGGGGACTGGAGGGCTGACCTACAGCCTGGCAGGCCCCCATCAGGTGGTGTTTGCAAGAAATATGGAGGGAGAGGCTGATGCAATGGTTTCTTCCTAGGGCAACCCCGGAGGTGTAAGTAGGATGAATCCCCGGGTGATGGATGGGGAAGCCCGTGGTGGTAAGCAGTCATATCCAGGGATTAGGCAACTCTGTGCAAATCAACTTACAGTTCTTTATTCAGCAGCAGACAATGGCCAAACGATTAACAGCAACTTTGGCAACAAATTGGAAGAGTCATGGAGAGCTGGTCCCCAGGAAGGTTACACGCAGCCTGGTAGTAGCTTCAGACTGGGCTGGTAGAAATGGTGCTGAGTCCTGGTGATGGATCTCAGCTCTGGGCTTAAGTCTCCGAACTTGCCCCAGGTTCTAGGCAGGGGCCTGAGGCACCTATGGTTCCTGGTATTAGGACACTTGCTATCGCAGACAGACTATGTTATCTGGTTCTCTCAGGGGAACATGACTTAAGACCATGTGCTTCCGCCCAGCAGGGGTTTATATACTCCCCTGGTCAGGTGGTAGCACTCCTCCAATCAGCTTCCAGCAACATCTCATAGTGTTAACTCTTGCCTTATCAGGAAGTAGCTACAGCTGCAATTACTGAGTTCTCCAGTATTTAGAGACCTCCCAGAAAGGTGATCAGTCTGCCTAACAGCTCCTGAAATGGAGAGGGCGCGATTCGCCTTGCCTATGCATTGGCAGGGGTGTTTCGACACAAAACCTGATTATACAGATACAAGTGGAAAGAAGAATTGGTCCCTGAGGGCTCACAATCTATATGAACACTACTAGTAGGTGAGGGAGCAGAGCAGTGAGGTTATCACATGTGAATATTCACATTCTCATTGGATATAGACTGCTCAGTATGTGCGGTATACTGCCCTGACATAGTATATAGTTTGATTTTATATTCTATATTTGGATGGAGAATTCCTGGACCATGTACTTTGCACGTTTTTAGTGCAGTTACCTCTAACAACTATGATCCCTCCGCATTATATCACATAAGACTCCAGTACTTCTACATCTGCTTGTCACTTGGGCTTCAGAAAGTCGTCTGAAGAAGCAAAGTGATTTCCTACCAGAAGGAAATGTTTTAAGGCTTTACAAGGAATAGAAGAAGTTATTTTTAGAATCAGCGAGGATCAAAGCCTGGCTTAAATTCCCATCGCTAACATGTGCCGGGGCGGTTTATGGGCATGAACACGGTTATACATTAGCATCTGCTGTAATGTGACCTGCTCTCATCTGAATGGTCCTACAATACTGGACCCCCCATAGACAGAGCCATAGATGACATGGATCATCCTACCTGCTTATGATACAACACACCTTACTAAAGGGGATAATAACTTTTGTTCCAGTAGGGTTTCTACATGTCCATGTTTAAAGACCAGTCATATGTACAGTTTTTGATAAAGCTTTTAAGCATTTTTAGATAGCGATACATGAAACATGAAAGTATCAAACTTCTTATACATTTTTATCTGTTCAGATTTACTCTAGGATTGGGCTAGGTTTTGATGTTGTTTTCCACACGGATCTTGATGCAGGCTCCGAAAGAAAAGAGAAAGAGAAAGAAAAGACACATGTCTTACAGACAACCCCTTGTTACAGACATCAGGGTAGAGGCAAAAAATAAAAAGTTTTGACTCTACCCTGGACAAAGCGTTCTAGGATTCAGTCCTCTGTGTAGCCTTTATAATAGCATTATTACAGGCTGTTACTTAGCCTAAATAAGGTAACTCCCCCACCCTTTGGGTATTGGGACACTGTGACCTCAGATGAAGCTCTCTGGGTTCTTTACTTTACTCCTAGGCTGTAATGATTAGCTGTAAGGTGTCTAATTAAGTTTATCCGATAATCATTGTTCCCATTACAGCAAAAAAATTGTCATTTACAAAACAAAATTTGTCCGGAGCTACAAATATAAAATATACCTGTTCCGACTTACATACAAATTCAACTTAAGAACAAACCTAAAGAACCTATCTTGTACATAACTCAGGGACTGTCTGTCTCCCTGTCTCCCTTCACCCTAGGCAAAGGTTTTATTCAGCCCTATCCACCAATATGGTTCTGGATTACTCTTTTACATTATGGTGAAAAAAAGCTAACATTTTTTTTTTATTTTTGTATTAAAATGATAATTACTTTGCAGTGAGTACAATTGAATTCCTGTGATGCTACTGATCTATTGTAATACATGGTAACGGTAGAAGTGATGCTGAGTTTCTCCTCTCTTGTTATGCTTTATTATCTGTTTTCTGTATTATACTATTGTTATCACTTGCTGCTTTTATTTTTCATATTAAGTATTGTCAGCATATGCAGAAAGATAACAAAGGAGTGAGAGCCATCCTCGGAGAGTTTACTGGCTATAAAATCTGTCATTATTGTGTAGTTGCGCTGATGGCAGTGATACAAATGCCCCTTTCTGATACAATTGTGTTACTATTCAGCGGTTTATATGTTGTTCTCTTTCTGTCTGCTTTCTTTAGGGATCCAGCATAACAGATACTTGCACTGAAATGCTGATGCACGGAGTCCTTTTAAAAATTTCCTCTGGGAATATCCAGGAGCGGATTTTCTTTCTGTTTGATAACCTTTTAGTGTATTGCAAAAGAAAACACCGGTAAGTCTGAGCAAACAGTGAGAAAAGCCAAGCGATTCCCAATGATCCATTAAATCCACACTTAATTCCATTTGTTTGTAAGGAACTTTGCATCTTTGATTTTTAATTGGTTTTTAATTTGAAATTTTTGAAGAAACACAATAGTGAAACATATGAAGGATGCTCCCAGGCATGTCTAAGGAAAACTGCAAGAGAAATTACACTGGAGTAATATATCCCTGCTTCTTTTATTCCATCACTCAAGGAACTTCTCCGAAATGCAGGGAGTCTGAAGTTTCCCTTCTGCCATTGTCTTAGCACTGTCTGAATTGGTGCCTTCATAAGGCAATAACTTCTGTTACAGCTTCTGAGTCTATTAGGTTAGCCTAACCGACCAGATCCAGCGCCCAATGTTCATGTTCGCTCAATTTCTGAAAATAAGACATCAGGGGCACATTTACTAAGGGCCGTGCACCAGTTTTACGTCGCACATTCATTTTTAGTGCAAACTGCTTGCACATGTATTTAAGAAGTGTCCAAGACACAATTGTGGCGCATGCAGCACTTTGTGGCGCGGCTGCACAATTCTTTATGCAACACAAATTTCTGCACTGAAGGGGGCGCTCCCGTGCTCAGGCCCATGTTAAAGGTGCACCAAAAAAAAAAGTTGGTGCACTCTGTCAGAGCAGTGCAGGGATGCCAGATTCATGAAGAACGGGCTCCAAAAATCATGAATCTGGCGCCCCCTGCACACTACACATGCAAATTGCACATAGTACACACTGCACTGTTCTTCGTAAATGGGCCCAATTGTTTGTTGCTAACCAGAAAATAGGCTAGAGAACCTGATACCTGGTTTTACCCCACTAAACAACTAGCTCCCTTAGGCGGAGTATGAAATGTAATTTCTAAAATTCCCTCTTTTAAAGTATGTGAAATCTCACCTGTTTACCTATATTAAAAATGTTCCCTTAAAGTTAGATGAATGTGACTCTTCTCACCTCATTTTCATAAGTCAAATTTATTGGTTGGAGGGAAACACAATTCAGAAGCCCCTATCTTTTCTTCTTAAGTACCTAGAAACAGGTTTTTTATGTCATATACAAGATATGGATCTCCTCTTTCAGATAACATCAGGATTAAGTGATACAGGCAGATGAAGGCATGATAAAAACAAGCTGCAGGTAAAGATCCAGTTCCTGTCTATTTTAATTGCCTGTGAGTCCAGTTATGTAGCTCACAAAACCATAAGCCTGATGGGATTCTTATCTTCAATATGACAAAAAAAATATTTCTAGGTGCTATGGAACCAAAGATAGCGGCTACTGAAGTGACCTTTTCCCCCTGCAGCCACTAAACATGACTCATCTCATGTGAAAAAGAGATGAGAAGAGTCATTTTTACCAAACTTTGGAAGATTTTTTTATAGGTAAATGGGTGAGATTTCACTTAAAAGAGGAAATTCTAGAAAGGAAACTTCATACTTTACCTGAGGGGACCAGTATTTTAGTGGGGGTAAAACCTGGTGATTACAAAATAAGATCCCCAGATGAGAATCTATAGGGTGATTATGGATACAATGTTACAGATTTCACACAGGAACCAGCTGACGAATCATTTTGTTTAAAAAAGATTTTTAAAATATTCTTAAACCGCAAATAAAACCTTAGTATCTTATATACCTAATTAGCCTGTTGCATCTACAATTCCAAATATAGTATACAAGAGGCTATGACATTAAGGAAGTCTTGTGGAAGTCTCCAGCGTTATGTAAATTGTTTGGATTTGTGCATTTGGCCTTCCACTTCTCTTTAGATAAATAATCTACATTCCTGCATTTCCTTGGGGAAACAGGGGATATTGATAGCAAGTGAAGTTGCTGACAGTCATTTTCAAACACTATTAAATATACTGCCCTTACTTTGCTTGTGTATATACGTTACACTGACCATGACATTATGGGGAAAGATCATTGATTCTGTTTTGGATTCTGAGTTGGATAAAACTACATATAAGGAATTAGAACATGGGAACAAGTACAGAAAATTGTGAAAACCTTCTAGGTTCCAAATCATAAGCCAATGGGTATATTTAGACCCATATTTAAGTCATATCTTTATCTCCAGAACATTTGATGTAAAATACACAACCACCACCTAATGGTCCTCTAAATATCAATGTGCCAATTACATGGCAGGTCTGGTATAGATTATGCTTTACATTAGAAATGTAAATATAGATGTGAACAGAGTCATATATAACAAGTGACCACCATCTGTTGACCCGTAGGCATTGAAATTCTCACCCTTGACATCTCTATAGAATGATTTAGTGTGCAGATCTCTGATACCACATGTTCTATCTAGGTGGTCCCTATTAAGAACGTACCAATAGTGGCATAGCTTGAAGCTGATGGGCCCCAGTGCAAAGTCTGTGCCAGACCCCTGACTGTAATCTATGGTTTATGGTACAAGCTTTCTCAAATGGGAAAGTGACACCTTATGGGCACCCTAAACCTCTTGGGCCCGGTTGCGACCGCACTCTCTGCACCCATTTACGTTGCGTCCCTGTGTACCAATGTCTCTCCGCATTGAGATGCTCCACAACACCACCTCTCTGTCTTAAGTCATAGCATAAGGGCTCAACGAGAAAGAGAACTGGTAATCTGCCACATACCACAAACCCAAACTAAGGCTACATTCACATGAACGTGTGAAAACGGTCGTATATTCGGGTGTATATATGTGTGCCATACGTCCAGTGAACGGTTATATTATGCACTGTACCGTACCGTTTTTGAGCCGTATAAAAAATAGAGCGTGTCATATTTTCTCATGTATTTGTGTCCATATGCCCCATAGTCAATAGGAACGTATAAAATAATAATAATAATAATAAATCTTTATTTATATAGCGCCATCAAATTACGTAGCGCTTTACAAATCATAGGGGACATATACAACTATATTACACTACAAAGAACAAACAGTCATATGGAACAATAGGAGTGATGGCCCTGCTCACAAGAGCTTACAGTCTATGAGGATGAAGGGGGTGACACAAGAGGTTGTATAATGGTCCAGCCATTCTTTATAAGGGAACAATATAAAATAATTTAATAAATAATTTACTAAACAACGATGTTGCTGCGTGAACCAGCCATCAGCCGCCATCTTATTTACAGGGTCCTAGGTGAAAAAGACTGCAGAGAAGCCTGGAGCTTGGTATATATCTGCTGTTTGCCCGATAACAGATAGGATAGTACATAGGATGGATTAGTAAAGGGAGAGTTGACATTTCATGCAGTTAGCGAGTGTGATAGGCTTGCCTAAAGAGATGGGTTTTAAGAGCACGTTTGAAGCTTTGGAGGGTGGGTATTAGTCTCAGAGTCTGGGGAAGGGCATTCCAGAGAATTGGTGCATCTCGGGAGAAGTCCTGGAGACGTGCATGGGAGGTTCGAATTAAGGTAGAGATTAATCTAATGTCACTGGCAGATCGAAGAGCACGGGAAGGGCGATAGACTGAGATGAGAGAAGAGAGATAGGGAGGTGCAGCATTATTCAGAGATTTGTGGATGAGGGTTATTATTTTAAAGTGAATACGGAAGGAGACAGGCAGCCAGTGCAATGATTGGCACAAACTGGAGGCATCTGTGTAGCGTTTGGCCTGAAAGACGAGCCTGGCTGCTGCATTAAGAATAGATTGAAGAGGAGAGAGTTTAGAGAGTGGAAGACCAATTAGTAGGGAGTTACAGTAGTCTAGTCGAGAGTGAATAAGTGCAACAATTAGCATTTTAGAAGTTTCAAATGTCAGAAACGGACAGATTCTGGAGATGTTTCTGAGATGCATCCGGCAAGAGCGAGCAAGAGATTGAATATATGGTAAAAAGGAGAGGTGGGAGTCCAGCACAACCCCAAGACAGCGGGCCTGCTGCCTCGGTGCTATAGTGATCCCACAGACCGAGATGGAGAGGTCAGGGTTGGGTTGGTTAGTAGATGGTGGAAAGACAAGAAGTTCAGTCTTAGAAAGATTAAGTTTCAAGAAGAGAGAGGACATGATGTTAGAGACAGCAGAGAGACAGTCACTAGTGTTCTGGATTAAGGCAGGGGTGATATTACGTGCAGAAGTATACAGCTGGGTGTCGTCAGCATAAAGATGATACTGGAAACCAAATCTGCTGATGGTTTGTCCAATGGGGGCAGTATAGAGAGAGAAGAGGACCTAGGACTGAGCCCTGAGGAACCCTGGCACTGAGAGGAAGATGAGAAGAGAAAGATCCAGAAAAGGAGACACTGAAAGTGCGGTCAGAGAGATAGGAAGAAAACCAAGAGAGTGCAGTGTCCTTTAGGCCAATGGAGTGAAGCATCCTAAGGAGGAGCTGGTGGTCCACAGTATCGAACACTGCCGATAGATCCAGGAGAATGAGGAGAGAATAAATATGGGTTGCATACAGGCTGCATACTGTTGTCCACCATATGCTGCCGTATATACATGCAGTATCCAGAACCAGTGGGAGGTGTATTCTATCAACCAGCTAATAGTCAGCCATCCATCATTTGCCAGCCCACTTTTTATTTTATATGGATACGGTATGGATATGGTGAAAAACATATGGCATAGGGCAGTACGGTGGCTTAGTGGTTAGCATTACAGTCTTGCAGCGCTGGGGACCTGAGTTCAAGTCCCAGGGTCAACAACTGCAAAGAGTTTGTATGTTCTCTCTGTGTTTACATGGGTTTTCCTCCCACACTCCAAAACATACTGGTAGGTTGATTAGATTGTGAGCTCCATTGGGGACAGGGACCGATTTGACAAGCTCTGTGCAGTGCTGCAAAATCTGTAGGCGCTATATAAAATAATAAAGGAAGGAACATACGGATGAAAAACATCACATATATACGGATTCATACAGCGCAGAAATACAGAACTGGAGAAATCACACGTTCGTGTGAATGTAGCCTTACTCTGAAGTGACCCTCCCTGAATTGAGATGCTCCTCAACCTCTTCCCCTGCAACCCCCATGGATTAAACCACTAAATCCATGTGGGTGATTTCCTCTAAACAATTTATGTTTATTATGTACAAAAGAAATTAGATACTAAATTCCAGAAAGTTTTTAAAAAAAGTTTGATTGTTCCGAAAAATAATCTCTCTGGTCAATTAAATGTGCCATAGTGATATTTTAGCACAATTATAATTAAAATTCTTTTGTTTCTAAATCTTAGCGCTGTAAACTAAGAGTGAAATACAGTTTTTCACCAGAGTGTGGCTTCATAACTGGCAGTAGGTGGATGTGCACAATTTCATTCTATGACAATTGACTTTGGTGTTGTATCATTTGAAGGCGTTTGAAGAACAGCAAAGCATCCACAGATGGGCACCGCTACCTCTTCCGAGGCCGAATTAACACAGAAGTGATGGAGGTTGAAAATGTTGATGATGGAACAGGTGTGTAAATACATAATCCTCACTAAATGATTGTCAGTACTGAGATACCAACCATTCCCTACTGTGCAACACAAGCGGTACTAGAATATACAAGAACTGGATCCATGTCTGAATGAATATTCCTTTTTTAATAAATTTCTTCAATCAAGACATATTGGGGCAGATTTACTTACCCGGTCCATTCGCGATCCAGCGGCGCGTTGTCTGAACAGGATTCGGGTCCGGACGGGATTTATGAAGGTAGTTCCTCCGTCGTCCACCAGGTGGCGCTGCTGCGCTGAAAATCATCTGAACACACCGGAATACACCGAGCTGGACCAGGTGAAGGTAAGCGCTTCCCAAGCGACACATTTTCGGTTTTTAAATGCGGCGGTTTTTCCGAATACGTCGGGTTTTCGTTCGGCCAGTCCCCCGGATTTCCGTCGCGTGCTTGCCAGCGCCGATGCACCACAATCCGATCGCGTGCGCCAAAATCCCGGGGCAATTCGGGTACAATCGGCGCAAATCGGAAATATTCGGGTAACACGTCGGGAAAACGCGAATCAGGCCCTTAGTAAATGACCCCCATTGTGGGAAATTTATCAATTTTGGTACAGGGAATGTGTTTTGGTGCACAAATAGTGCAACATTTTTAACTGGTAAGCTAGATTGGGGACAAGGAGTTAAAGAGTGACTGTAAAGGTTTTTTTTCACAAATCAATATCTCTTGGGATGTAAAACAACTTTGCCTATTATCTTTGTTACCTATATGCAGCAGTTTCTATCCCCCTCAGATTATCTCTGTGCTGCAATGGCTGCTTCCTCTCCATGTGCTGATAAGCCCAATGAGTCTGTAGCTTGTTTATCAGATGGTTTCTTGGGAGGGGAGGAGCTGCTGCTCCCTGCTCACAGAGGAGGAGGTCATGTGACAGTGAATGTGCCAGAGCTGGAATTGTCCAAGACAGTGAATGCAGATGTTTCCTGCACAGAATAGGGAGGTATAAGATATCCCTGTTCCCTATCAGTCCCTCCATCCCAGTCTGTGATTCTACAGAACTTTCTCTGTCTGTCTCTTGTCTTTATGCTGCTCCATTACCCCACCTTGTCATCGGCAGTTAGAGCTCTGTGCAGGTAAGCTATTAACCCTTAGTGCTCACCGGCACAGGCTGTAGACTGCATGTACTAATTTCTACCACTTATTCCATGTCCCCTGCTCCTTCATGTGATGGAAGCTACCAGGCTGTCACCATATACATCCAGTTTATGCTCTATGCAGTGTTCAGTGGATTTACTTGTGGGAAACTAAATGGATATACTGCTAAATTACTTTGAGAGAGAACACAATGCATCATGGGATCTGTGGGCAAGGTAACTGGACTCACCTTTAGGGCATAGACTGACAGATATTACGGTAGTCTCCTCCCACTTCGCCTCTGCTAGGAAAGATTTTTGTCAAACACTTTCAGAACAGAAATTGCCACAACTGTAGAAAGAAAAGGACAAGCAGCACAAAGTAGGCATCGTTCTTTTTGTTTTCAAAGGGTGAATCATATATAATAGTTTGGTAAAATCATAATAACTCTAAAGTTACACTTTAATGAATTGGCGCAGCACCGAAAATGGTTAGAATTGTCTCCAAGTTTATGAAGGTGAAATAGAACTCTACAGTCCAACGTTTTATAGCTCTTAGTGTGCACCAAAAAATATGCAAAAACTAGATGTCAGGAAACTAGATGTGCAGGAAAAGTGTCAGAAAAAAAAGACAAAATCATGAGTGTCCGAAAAGCAGCAATATTATGGCACCGACACTCCATAAATTAGGCGCAGCAAGGGAAAAAAGAAGAACTTCAGATTTCTGTCGGAAAGTCAATTATGAATGCCCCCCATTGAGGCTGTCAAGTGGGTGGTCTTCTAGAGCTCAGGATCACTCAGCCCAGTGATGGAGGCTTCAGCCTTAAAATAGATATAGGAAAGTTATGTAAATACAGTACAAATCCATCACATTTAAAGGCTACAATATCCATGGGCCATGTTGCTAATTCCACCAGAGATAATCAGCTATTATTATTTATTAAAGTTAAAAAAAGTAAAAAAAAAATAAAAATAAAAACCATAACATACCGTAACAATATTAGGTGCAAGTGCAGAGATAAACACTAAGGCCCCTTCCACACTTGCGTTGCAGATCACGTCAGAGTTTGATCAGGGTGCGATCAGGGTTTGGTCAGTGAAAAACTGACATTTTGCATCAGAGTGCAATCAGTTTTCAGTCAGGGTTTGTTCAGTGTCTCAGTTTTTCACGCACATTTTCAATGCAATTTCAATGCGTTTTTCGCGCGCAGATAATGCGCGTGAAAAGGACTCACGGCTGAGCTCTATCTTTTCTATGCCAATTGATGCATGAAAAACACATTGCACTTGCATTGCACTTGCAAGTGTCTCAGAGTGCAATCCGTTTTTGATGCGTTTCCAAAGACTTGTATGGTGCTTTTTTCACGCACGTGACTTGCAAAAGTAGAGCATATCGAGATTTAAACGTGTGTGTGAAAATGAATGCAAGTCTGAAAAGACCATTGATTACAATGGGTCAGAGTGCAATGCCAGTTCTGCGCGTCAAAAGCACGCGCAGAAAACGTGTGTGAAAAACGCAAGTGTGAAAGGGGCCTAAGGCAGCCCATATCAGCAAGGTAAGAGAGTAAGTTATGTAAGCAACAGACATGGCTGTAAAAAAAGCCACAGGGATAGTGTCCTCACTAAGTCCACTCTTGGCCTTTGTCTAAGGTGGCGCCGCAGGCATCTGTGTCCATTTTCTGCAGTTCCTTCAGGACCAGTTTGTTCAAACTTTGCCTACAGAACACATGGATATAATACATTTATAATAGATCTTAACAGAGCATTGTTCTTCTTATTTGCTTCGTCTCATTTTTTTGAAACGTAAAGAATATAGGTAGTGTAATTACCAGATGCCAGTATGAGCATTGGTTCAACATCTAATTTATGCAATATTTGCTGAAATGTTAAGTATGCTCTAATAGTAAAAGAAATAATCTAAGAAAAACTGAAATAAATTAATATGTTCTAGTAAAAAAAAAGTAATCAGATCTCTGCTGAAGGTTAAATTGGGAGATTTAATGTGTGATGGTGTATGATCAAAGCTCCACACCTCCGGTTGGTGGCATTTTTTAACAGATCATCAGTCAATCCACCATATACTGCAATACAGCTGTGTTACAGTATATCTTAGGAAGGATCAGACCCCATAGGGTTAAAGTACCCTAGAGGGTCTGCAAATACAGTATAAAGAAAATTAAAGTTAAAAATAGAAAATGTAAAAACCGAAGAATTCAAATAATCCCCTTTACCTAGAACTGATATATAGAGAAACAAATAAAATCATAACTGGCCAGATGCACCCATCAGAAGAGCCACATCTGGCTCCCGAGACATAGGTTCCCTACTCCTGTCCTTTTACTATACTCTATTATAATTGTTTCTCCAATGTAAATGACACGGCAAGTAAACACAATCTTTCTACCTTGTAAAATCAAGTATAACAAAGCCTGTGGTTTAATAACCTGGGACGTTTAATTGCTATACTTATGGCTCACAATTTATATCTCTTTATGCAGCTGCTAGTAAAGTCACATATTTATTGATGTATTAATAATTGGAAATATGGCTTTGCTGCTACTTTATTAACTTTTTATTGCTCAGGGAGCTTCATCTGTAATACAAATTGCATATTGATGCCTTCAAATGAGCAAATAAATTGTTATACTTACTACACAAAGGATTCCAGCAGCTGTGATTGAAACGGTACAAATGGTCCTGATCTCTGACATGCGGTCACTTTTCCAGTACAGGCTCCTTAATCTTCACAACTTCATTTCCTTTTATTACAGCTGCTGCAGGTCAGGGGATAGAATGGATAAAACTATATTTCCCCCCTTATAATTAACAGTGATGACATTGATATTAGGGTACCGCACAATACACTGAAATCAATTATAATATTTATTTTTCCATAGACTTAGCTTGGTCCCTGTCCAGTGGCTATTGATTTCTTGCTGGTGTTGCTTGGTTATAGAAGGAAATAAAATAATGCAACTATTTAAGGCAAAATATTGTTGGTGGGTAATTTATAATTTCCCTGTATACAAAATAAGAGATGCACCTGTTTAAAAAAAAAAAACCTACAAATACTCACCCCCACTCCTCTTCGTCTTGATCCCGGCTCTGTCCATTGCTAGTCTTGACTCACCAAGATCACCTAGAAAGGAAACTTATAATTAGCAGCACGGAGAGTGAGGACAAGATGTCCGGGGCTCTGGTCTGCTAATTATGCACGCCCCCGTAACTCCTTCTCCTATTCTGGGAGAGGGAGATAATGTCAGAGACAGCATAGGAGAAGAAGGGGGGGGGGGGTGATGTGTGCATAATTAGCAGCCCGGAGCACTGGACGTCTTGTCTTCCAGGTTACTAACTATAACTGTCTTTTCTATGTGAACCCAGCATGTCAAGATTAGAGAGAGACAACACTGGGATTAAAATGAAGAGTATTAGAGGTCGGCAGTTTGACCATACAAAGCTGCAGCCAGTGTGTGGTAGCAGCTCTATAGAGCTATGTAATCATACCTGTATGTTATTAGTAGTGGCAGGACTGTGAAAAATTGAGCTATATTCCAGCTCTACAGCTTTGCAAGGGTTCCGGGTGGGTCTTTCTGCCTGAAGAGCTTTCTGCTCTTTGCATTGTGCTGCTCCACAGCCCCTTCCCTCTGCTAGGAGAAGGAGCTGTGTCAGGATTTTAGTTGAATGCTTACTGCAGTCGCTCAGAGTAGAGGGGAGTGGCAGTTCATAACAAATTGCAGAAAGCTCTTCAGGCTTAAAGACCCATCCAGATCACTTCTAGGAGAAATAAACCTGGATTCAAAGTTTACTTTCATAGTCCTGCTGCTACTTACTACACAATTAAAGGTATGGTTACATGACCACATATCTTCAGGGCCAATACATAACACTGTTCTAGTTGGCCATGGCAACCAATCAGAGCTCAGCTTTAATTTTATAAACTGCTGTGGGAAAAAATAAGCTGAGCTCTGGTTGGTTGCTATGGACAACTATGGAGAACAGTTCTGCTCTCGGATACTTCTGTCTACTTTTAGACTTTTAGGTCATAGTGAATACCCCTTTTAACTACTTCCCACCCCATGATTTACTGTAATGTCAGGGGCAGTTAAGGTTACTACTGGTTGAGCATGCACATTAGTTCTACAGTTATGTGGAACAATCGAGGGAACTTGTCATCCCCTATTTTTGTTATATCTAAGTCCTGTGGATAGGGGACAAGTTTACTGAGTAGCTTTACAAAATTCAAAAAAAGTTAAAGACTTCAATGAAATGGTGGATCTCCTATGAAGCTCTAATGTAACTGTGCCTTTGAGTTCAGGAATGTGGCTGCACAATAGGGCAGACAATTGTTCATTTTTCTCCCTGGAAACATACAAACACACATTTGCTGGGAACGGGAGCACGGCACGGGGATGGAATATTTAGTCATCCACTTCCTGATACACTTGCTAATAAATTCTAGAAGGAGCTGACGTTTCCCAGCTTGAGCATACAACGTGTGACTACATTCTGGCTTCTCCAAGTGAACATGTTATGCTCTCATTATTCTTCTATATAAAACTCTGACTATCCTTGTCTTAAAGTCATAGAGTTCCCAAATTAGGTTTATGAATGTTGGTATAATGGATTGTGTGCATGGGTAATAGACACAGTAGTAGGTTATAATATGGGCAGTTTGGGCAGTAGTCCAGGGCTCAAAGCTTCAAGGGGGCCCCATGGCCACCCAAACCACCCACCAAATCTTATACTGAGAAGGACCTACATGTACATCTATTCCTGCTCTTAATACACATGTACACAAGCTATTTCGGGATTTTTGAAGGTCCAAAGGTCCTGAAACCGATTGAAAACAGGCACGAAGGATGCATACCCCATTCCCAAAGTAGCTGATTCTGGTACCATATGTAGGAAGAGAATCTGGACTTGTAGGGGCAATAACATTCATACAGCCCAGGGCCCATGGTAGTCTAAATTTGCCCCTGCTTAGACATAAGCATGACCATTCAGAAATTTACATCGACAGAAGATATTACAATATCAAAGCTACTAGACTTCAAACCAAAAATATGTACCAGGGGAAGAGACACTTTATGGGCTCCCTGAGCTCCAGAGCTGGGGTGCAACCGCTCCATCTGCATTCACCCAAGCATTGGTACTGATCTCAATGTAGGGAAAGTAAGGTCTAAAGGTCCTTCTACCACATAACTAGACACTATTTGAGGCCCAGGACAGAGTCCCCACTTTTCAAAAAGGAAAATAAAACAAAAAATCTACAGACATGTCATAGAGAACTCAGATGCAGGCCAGCACCTGGTTTTGCAAAAAACATCCATGCATTATTAAGGGACAGTTCACACCTCAGATATTTGCAACGATTGTGGGTGTCGGTCTTTCATTTGTTGATTCGCAAAAGCGAGTTACTGATGTATGGTACACAGAGGCCCAGATTTATCAAAAATCGTGCAAACTGCACTATGTGCAATCTGCCTGTAGAGGGTGCAATGTGCGACAGATTTGGGAATTATGGCGCACATTCTTCATGAATTTGGTGCTCCCTGCACTGCTCCAACAGGGAACACCAACTTTTTTTTGGTGCACCTTTAACATGGGGTGTGCGACACACTTATGTCGGACACTGCATGATAAATGTGGCGCACGGTCTGACTGAGCACCGGAGCGCCCCCTTCAGTGCAGAAATTCGTGTCGTGTCGGATATGCGTGGTGGACACTGTATAAATACCAGCACAAGCAGATTGCACTAAAAAGAACATGAAAAGTCAGACATAAAAACTGGCACAGGGACTTTAATAAATGTGGGCCAGACTGTTTTTATGGACTGAAGGCTTGAATTAAGATGACATACTGATGTCACATAGAACACATGTGCAGGCGGCTTCTCTATGAAGAGCACCAGAGACAATGGGGCACATTCAGTTACCCAGTCCCGCAGAGTTCAAGAAAGTGCATTGTCCAATGATCATGCACTGTGCCACGATTCACTAAGATCGTGCGCCCCCGATATTCTACATGTGTCGCTTCCCCGCTCAGGTCCGACGGAGTTCACCTTCTTCTTCCTGGTGCATGGAAGTGCATTGGGGGTCATTTACTAAGGGCCTGATTCGCGTTTTCCCGACGTGTTACCCGAATATTTCCGATTTGCGCCGATTGTACCTGAATTGCCCCGGGATTTTGGCGCACGTGATCGGATTGTGGCACATCAGCGCCGGCGTGCACGCGACGGAAATCGGGGGGGCATGGCCAAACGAAAACACGACGGATTCGGAAAAACCGCCGCATTTAAGAAAAAAAATGGGTCGCGAAAATTACACTTACCTTCACCAGGTATAGGCCGGTGAATTTCAGGGCATTCCAGCGCGCCTACGGGGAACTTCAGCGCAGCAGCGCCACCTGGTGGACGGCGGAGGAACTACCTTAGTGAATCCCGGCCGGACCCGAATCCACCGCAGAGAACGCGCCACTGGATCGCGAACGGACCGGGTAAGTAAATCTGCCCCATTATCTTGTGACACAATTTGAATCTTTAATCCCGCACTCAGTCCGAATCAGTCGGATCGTCGGACGTCTCTACCCCTGATTTGTGTCACATGGAAGCCAGCGCAGCTGCGCCAAAATCCAATCGCATGAAACACTATCCCAGCACGGACACCCATTAAATGCCTGTCAAAGCTGCACAAATCCCGAAAAACCGTGAACATTATGATGAAAGTGCGATCCGCGACCCTTAATAAATAAGCCCCAATATTATGAGCAAAGTCCGGAGCTTTGGAGCACATGGAACAGGTGTAAATGTTTTCTATATACGGAATCTCAGTATAGTCTCTGTTTTGCCTCTATCATATAATGATGTTTCATATTTTCTAAAGCTGATCCCAGGACCTTCAAGGTCCAAGGAAATCACATTAATTCTTCTTATAATTTCCTGTGTTTGACACTATCGCTAGTCTTTGAAAGATTTCGGTCTATTGGCTAATTAGTTTGTCTGCTAAATAAAATGAAACACTGTGCAAGAAACTCTCCCTTTAATGTCAGGTTCTTAGCAGTGACCATTTTAATTAGCACATCTTGCTTGTTTCTCTGGGATCTTGCTGTTCTTTACAAATCTATTGAGGACCAAAAACACCCAGATCCTTTCATACTTTAGAGTACATACTAAGAAAAACTCTAGTAACCCTGCATAATCCTGCCAGCTCACAGACACATGCTGATGTGCAATACCCCCCACTTATGTCGAGAAAAATCGAGAAAATACTCAACTTTGTCATTTTAAGCCCCACAACCTTGTTTTTTTTTTCAATGGCTTTTTTCAAGGTCGCTTAGTGCTAGTGGAAAATAAAGAGACAGGTTAGAAGTACAAGCTTAATCTATGCTTTTATATGCTTTTAATCTATGTGCCTTTATCATTAAAGGAAATTGACCATTTGATTTGATGCATTATGAAGCAAACATACTTTGAAAATGCTGTAGCTACACTGATGCAGGATCATATTTTGGTTAATCCCTGAACTGAGTGCTTTTTCTGAAAAAACAATTATAAAATTATGATAATGAGGCTCTGTCACTCCTGTGGCTGCTCGGTGCTTCTCCTCTTACCCTAATTATGCACTGATCCAGAGAATGATGTAATCACTGTGACTGTCCCTGACAGGCAGAAGTAATCAATCGCTGCAACATCCCCCACCTGATGTGCATGAGTCATGCAGCTGAGGTTGATTAGTCCTGTCTGGACATTTCAGGAAGCTCCGTGTAATGTGTTTATGTAGACAGTCTGTATGCAACCCAGCTTTCCAAATATAATTGTTTTTTGAGAAAAACCGCTTGGTTAAGGGGCTAAACAAGATATGTTTCCGCATCAGTGTCGCTATAGCTTTCTCAAGGTATGTTTGGTTCATAATGCATAAAAACAAATGGTAGATTTCCTTTAACAAGGAGGTAGTACTATCTGTACTAAAAGAATTTATGGTAAAAACAAGAAAACATTCTCTGCCTAATATATAATAATGAGACTGTGGTGGCATTGGTGTGAAAGGGAGGGTTATTGTCATTCCTCCCCGCTGCCATCAGGCTGTTCAACAAACAAGGCCCAAACAGAAGTAACCTGCGCCCCCCACCTAACCAGTCCCTGCAAGTCCCATCCACAAACTAAACATCAAACTGCCGATGATTGCTTGTCTCTTTTTTGTCTTTTTATCTTCATCTACTCTGCACTGGATAGGGATGTGGTTTATTTATTCTAAGGTGTGTTCCTCATAATAATAAAATAAATTAGAGCTGGCATAGATTAGATTATAATTTATGGTATTTGTAGTCAGGGCCGCCACTAGGAAGTTTGGGGCCCCGAACTGGCAAATTTTGTGGAAAATAATACCAAAAACAGAAAAAAAAAGAATTGCCATAAATCCCATAAAAATAGTAATTTTATTAATATACAAGTTAAAATACAAATAGTACACAATATGACAATGTGGATGAATACAAAGGAAAAAATAGTAAAAAATATTTGTGGGCCCCCTTCACAATGATAATCTGGCCCTGTGTGCACAGTGAGTTCCCTGCACCTGGGAAGGGAGAAGGGTTTTCTGTGCCTTGGGGCCCCTTCTCCTAGTCAGGCCCCCTAAACACAGTTACACTAAAATCCCCCTGATGGCGGCCCTGTTTGTAATGTATAGATGTGAAGATGATTTATTAAGAAATGTATTCCTAATGCAATAATAATAGGACAACACATTTTTTACAAGATGACTTCAAGTAGATTAATATTTGGAGAAAATGTAGGTGTAAATCTTTTTCTGCCCATTAACATATTCTGTGATGATGATTTTTTTTCCCATTTTTAAAACATTTTTGATGTGTATATAGACTGTTCTCTATGACACTTCACCTAGTTTTATATCTTTCAATGTGTTAGCCACAACGGGTAAATACTGAAAATGACACCATTGTATATAAAATTTATAATTGTGCATCAACCAAAGTACTCATAGGATTTGTGCATCACCAGTCAGGATTGTGTCAATGCTCAGTTGTGGGGAAGGAGTAAAAACAACTGCAGCAGCATTGAAGATCTTTTTGTTCTTCTACCATCCCACTATCTTCCTGACCTGCTAAATGTACTATCATCGACAAATACTTTATTCTCTTCCAGCTGATTTTCATAGCAGTGGTAATCCTGTAGTCAATGGTTGGAAAATACACAACACAGCGAAGAATAAATGGTTTGTCTGTATGGCAAAGACAGCAGAGGAGAAGCAAGAGTGGCTTGAAGCAATCCTAAAAGAAAGGGAGAGGAGGAAAAGTAAGTACATAACAGCAATGGATCATGTTCTTATAAAGTTTGGGGAAGTTTTGCAGTAATTACTATTATAGCCTATACTTTGTGTAGACTACCAATAGTTTATCCTTGGAAATCTGAAAGTTAGTTTTGGATGATTGACAGCCAGCCTTTTGACGCTACATAAACAGAGTCAACATTGCTGAAAGCCTTGTATCCCATTAGTAGCTCCTCACATTCTAGTTTTATAGCTCCCGGGTAATACAGAAATTACTTTTGGCTCCATATGTTCTCGGTTATGCAATGTTTAACGGGTGATCAAGGGATTGGTGGCTGTTGGCCCCCACAATCAACTATTATTGGCCTGTTCAAAGAAAAACTGTGTAAACAGTTAATGGTGCCAAATATGGTGCCAGACTCGCACATATATATATACGTCCACCTCGACTCACTAGACTCTCACTTTAATAACAAATGATGCAGACCTGCAGTTCCCAGGAAACATTTGCAGGGTGGTTCCATTCCTTGAAGCCTAAGAGTGGGAGGACCAGGCCCCTCCACACCAAGTCAGAGCAACAGGAGGGCAGCGACTTATGAGAGCCTCCTAGTCTTAGCAGAAATCCTCTGAGGCAGGGCACCAGACCATGCCACACAGGGCTCCAGGAGATTGGATAGGGCTTTCCCAGGACTCCCAACTTTGCCCCATTTTGTTTGTTATGCCCATGCTCAGGGGTAAGAGACCAGATAAAATAGTTAAAATTCTCCAGCTTTCCTCTAGTATGTGTGGTCGCCATTAATTTTGAGATGCATTACTTCTGCCCATATTGTGGAAGTTTTGAGCCTTGGCATATGAATTAAATATAACTTTGGCATCTTAGTGAAGCAGCAGTAGCCAAATGCACAAGGCACTTTATGATGAGTATAATTTCCGTGATATAAAAAATATGGCGCTAAAAGGACTGTCTAGACCCATAGTTGCTCGTCCTGACATGCTTCTTATGTATTCCTGTAAGCCCTAATTCAGTCCTAAGTATGTGCTTCATTCAGCACAGGATGCAATATGAGTCATTGCTAAAAAAGTCTCCTGTAAATACCAGTTGTAAACAGTCTCCCTAATTTAGGTTTGTCTTATGCAAGATCAGATCATTCCAGCTACTGTATTCTGCATTGTTAAACTTCCATTGCGTGTAGGGGTCAATAAACAATGCCCATGGCAACCTAAACAATGGTTATCATATTCTGTAAGATTCCACTAAGGGCTAGACGAATCCTGCAGCCATGTTCCATCTAAATCATGGTGCTGGCTCCAAACTCCAAGGATGCTTTATGTGCAGATTTGCTTTTATTCCCATATTCTAGGACTGTGAGAACGTCTAAGTCATTATTCACACTTGAGTTTGACAAGTGAATGTGACAAAAACTGGAAAGAATCCAAGAAGTGTAGAACAAAAGTATTTTTTCTTGTTTCTTCTCTTGTCTTTTCTCCTCAAAATTAGAAAAAATAATGACAGTCTAAGACCATTTAGGAGGCCATGATCTGGCTCCACAATTGTGACCAGATCACTGCCCCCATAGATGTCTATTACAACTTGTGACTGAACCGGGTGGTCGAGCCACAAAGAATAGAGTAAGTCCTGATTTTTGCGGATTTGCAAGGGGTCTGCTGCCTATGGAAAGGGGAAGCCCTTCTCCACCTGGCAGTGTGCTTGTCATGGGCACTCCTGTGACCCATATGTTGGGTCACAGGCTCACCGGTACCCTGTTGTGTTTGCTAGCGCGAAGCCCACACTTCTTGCCTTTCCCTGCTCCAGTTCCCAGTCCTTCGGCCGTGTGCGTGTGTCCCCATGTCCTAGGGCACTTGCGCCAACTTCAGAAAATTTAAAGGGCCAGCGCATCGTTAATTAGCGCTGGCCATTTCCCAGAATTTTATAAAAACCTGCCTCTCCCTGCACACTCTGCCATCTTTGTGCTCCATGTCTGAGAGAAAGCTGTGTTCCATGCCCTTTGCGATTATCCTGATTTCACGTTGTGACCTCAATTCCATTCCTGACTCCGACCCCTGCTGACTGTCCTGACCTACCGCTACATCCTTAACTCTGATCCTGTGCTGCCTGTCTTGACCTCCTGCCTGTACTTTACGATTACGATTTACGTTTCTGTACTTCACCTTGGTTGCACCTGTGGAGCGACCTAGTGGTACCACACGACAGCAAGTCCAACCCGCTTTGCAGCGGGCTCTGGTGAAAACATGGGTAGCACTTAGACTCCGGTCCCAGGTGTCGGCTTAAGTCATCGTCTGCGGTGGCCCAGAGGATCCACTACCACCGATCCTGACAGTGTTTTGCCCAGGTTCTGGCCCGGGTGAAGCACATGGTCATGTGCATGAGGACTAATACACAGCAATATCTGAATAGGTTCCTTTTTATGTAGGTGGTCTTCTCATTGATGCCATTATGCAAAATATTTGGTAAAATCTGTCACAAAAAATCTGGTCTGGATAAGTGGCTGCATCGATGGTGCAACTTGCGATTGGACCACTGAACCTGTATGTAGGATATTAGTATCTATAATGGCACAACCCCTTTGATGAAAGGATGGATACAACTTTCATTTGTCATTGTCCATGGAGGTTTAGTACAGCGTCTCAGAAAGAATGATGTGTCATAAGCAGATAACATAAAAATTCTTAACACAGAGCCATAGGGACTCCACCATAGTGTGGTGATGTACAGGCTCTATA
This sequence comes from Engystomops pustulosus, assembly GCF_040894005.1. Taxonomy (NCBI): domain Eukaryota; kingdom Metazoa; phylum Chordata; class Amphibia; order Anura; family Leptodactylidae; genus Engystomops; species Engystomops pustulosus. Next base: position 41,977,095 of record NC_092415.1, read on the forward strand.
TTGGCACTGGGTCTTATATCACAGCATATAGTGTTATTACATCCATGTCTACATACAGACATAGTAACGTAATGATATGGTATGAATTATGCCACAGGTCTGACACTAGGAATGGAACAAGATACCTGGATGATGATATCAGAACAAGGAGAAAAGCTTTACAAAATGATGTGTAAGCAAGGAAATCTTATCAAAGACCGAAAAAAGAAACTGACAACCATCCCAAAGTGTTTTCTGGGCAGGTAAATATATAACTGTGTATTTACTACATATTTACTATTATGTGTTTTTTTTTATGTAGAGATACGGTACATTCTCAATCTTATCTTTCCTCTTAGTTCATTGTACATGTTCAGATATATGTTTGACACGATTGCTAGTTATTTACTACATATTGCAATATTGTTTAACAAATTTTTTATAAAAGTGAAAATACAGGGGCTTTCCCACAACATAAATTGTCTGATCACTGGACTCCAACTGGTAGGACTTCCAAAGATCAGAAGAACTGAGGTCCCTGAAAACCTCACCTCTGTGGGACTGTACTTTTTCCCTTAGCTATAAATGTTTGGCAGATGTCTGTGTGACAAGGGAGGACTGAAGCAAGTGCGAGCGCTGTGACACCAGTAGCTCCTCCACTAGTGACATGCCCTCTTTTATTAGTGATTAACCACTGAAGATGTAGAAAAAGTTCAATAGCAAAACGTTGCCATCTATCTTTGATTTTCAGTCACTGATCATGCCCCCACAAACATTTGGCATAATAAGTGTCATAATAAGTGAATAACAATGATGTTTATAGTAATGTATACATTCATGCTGGACAACAATGACATTATTTATGTCAAGAGGAGGCAACATCCTGATGGGAATGAGCAGCAAATTCCCCGAAACTATTTTTCAAACCATATTGTATAACTATTAATTCCGAACAAGATGTGCGTATAGGCAAACATTCATAATACATTTGATTAAATTCAGACATAGTAAACAAGAATAAAGACAATTTTAAAAAGTGCATGAAGACACTTCCAATCATGTGGAACACAACCTGAATCATTGGGGCTCATTTACTAAGGGTGCACAGACCGCAATTCCGTCTGGTTTTCCCGAATATTTCTGTTTTGTGCCACGATCGGCGCACGCGATCGGATTGTTTTTGGTGCACGCAATCGGATTGTGGCGCATTGGCGCCAGCTTGCACATGCGGAAATCGCCCATCGGACAACCTGAAGGATTCGGAAAAAACGCTGAATTTAAAAAACAAAATGTGTCGCAAGATCATGCACTCACACGCACCGGGAAGAAGAAGGTGAACTCTGGCGGACATTGGCGCGGAAGCGACACCTGCAGGAAATTGGACGCACCACCTTAGTGAATCACGCCAGACCCGAATCCTCGTCGGACAACGCACCGCGGGATCGCAACAGGACCGGGTAAGTAAATGTGCCCCATTGTTTCCACATACAGTCTTAACGTGCACAAAAAAGGTAAATGGAAAATACCCCCTATATGTAAATATCAGTACCAAGTCAATAATGAACAAACTCACAATGCTGCCAAGGTGAATTCAATTCATGGGTAACCTCTAAAAAATAAGTAGAATTGCTGCCACTCAAGGAACTGTAATAGTCCCAGGGAATTGGGCGTTCTGTTGTTTTGAGTGGTGAAAGCCTGTGCATGGGGCTAGGCACCCATTTTGTATAACTCTCATTAGAAATCATAAACCTAATTTACATACAGCCCAGAAAACTGTAAAATATTGATTGGTACAATCACCAAAAGTTTCTTCAAGTTCAAAGGTACATCTTTTTTCAATGGATCCGGAAAATAAGTTGTAATGCTGCTGTTTGGGAATAAACAATAAGAGGGAAAAGGAAAGGACAGCCATGGACAGTAAGCCCTAAAATAGACCCACCCTTCTGTCCCGACCTACTTGCTTAACCTACCTTATACTGTATGTGACAACTGGTCTATGTTCCCTTCCTGCGCCAGAGTGAAAACACAGAAAAAAACAGGACAAAAAACTCAAAAAACTCAGGTCAATACCAATGCAGTACCACGTCAAAAGGCAAATGGATGGTCAGAAGATAAACAAGGGTCAAAAGATCAAAAAATATTGAAGTCAAGAAAATACTATCAAGCTCTAAAGAAGATTTATAGCAAGCATTGGGAAGTGGGTAGACAATAGAAGTTTCCATTTTTTATACCATAAATTATCTAGGTATTTACAGGCAGTTGACACTTGGGTCAGGGTTAAAGTTCATGTGTGCCCGTGACTTGAGTTGATAGTAATAAGTATTCAAAACTAGAGTTGCAAATGTCTAAGAATAGACAGTTTCTTACAGTGTTTCTCCATTTCTCTCTCATTATCTGCAGTGAATTTGTGGAGTGGCTACTGGAAATAGGAGAAATTCACAAACAAGAAGAAGGGGTTAACCTTGGCCAGGCTTTACTGGAGAATGGAATAATTCATCATGGTAAATGGATTCTATGGCACTTTCTGCCTCAGACAAAAGTTTAATATATTTTCGTGAATAAAAGTTTAGTACAAAGTAATATGAAATGTAAGAAAATGTAAGTGAACACTTTGGAATTCCCTGTTTCCAGTCCTAGACATTAAATAACAAACATTTATTAATATTTTTCATGAGAGTCTGATGAATTATAAATAATGGAATAATTTGAGGAAATGATGTGTATCCCTAAAGGTCCCAGACAGTGGATTATGGGCCCACTTAGCCCTCTAGACCCATTTGACTTTGTGCTTATCCAAGTAGCCCTGAGTTTTTATACCCTTTAACTTCTGTACATAGATTTGGAAATAACTAGGACAGGGTCACTACCTCTTTCAGCAGTTTTGGTACTGCTGGCAGCTAGACCAGAGATCCAGGAAAAGAATAGTCACGGGCGGACCAAGGTCAGGGTAGTTGGACTTCAGACAGAGTCAAAAATCATGGAATGGAGCAACAGTTCAGAATCAGAACAGTATGTGTTTTTTAGCCCTGAAGCTTTAAACCCTTTAACCTCTGTATAGAGATTTGGAAATCACTAGAAAAGGGTCGCAAAGCTGCTACCTTTTGGTGTACCTCTTGCACTGGTAGCAACTAGTCAGACGGCCAGGCAGAGAATAGGCAGAGGTCAGGGCAAATGGGGTGCAGAGATAGTCTAGGTATAAGTAGGAGGTAGTTACACTTCAGAATAGTTATACTAAGAATTAGACTAGCAGGAACATAGAAGTCAGATATCAGTAATATAACACCTTTTCCAGTATCTAGCAAGCAAGAGACCACATTGTGTGGGAGATGAAATTTATTACCGAGAATTAAACAGAGATTTAACAAAGAAATGTGTTACACAGGCGTACTGAGACCAGAAAAGCTGTCAGGACACTGGAAAATGCATTAGCATAAGCGAGTAACAGAAGGAAGGGGGGTACGGTGGCCAGGAGTCACTGCTTTACGGTTTTGTCTTTAGGGTAATAGGGAAATACAATTGTCAACTGTACAAATAGAGTAATTACAATTACACACAAACACAGACTGAACTAATAACACACAAAAGTTGTATCCTTTGTCTTTTATTGAACTTATTAAGTAAACGTTCTTAGTTCAGGGGAAAAAAGGAAAGGAATTCTTAAATTGTAGAACCCAATTTAGCAGTCATCACCATCAGCAAATGTTTTCTGTGTCAGCAAATAAAATTTGAAGAGGAATTTTAGAACATTCCTTTCTGCAAATGTTCCTAAGTATTTCTGGAATGCACTGTGTGTAAGACCCTCTTGAGGCCGTGCTAAAAAACCTACATCAGCTCACTATCTTTTGCCCCATGTCTCCTACTACTCACTAATAAAACACAGCTTACCTGTGAGTAGGCCACCTGGCTCAGCACGTCGGGTTCGGCATTAAACTGGAAGTATGAAGTTCAACGGCTTCACATTCACTCCACAAAGAGAGCGGTGTTTTTGGATAGACCTGTGAGGGCTTTTGCATATTGCGCATGCGTTCTGAGACGTAGAAGTTAACAGGGCAAACCTATTAACAGGCCTATTAAAAAGGTGTACACTGTAATCTATCGGGTGAGTATAACCTTACAAAGTCGCTGACCATCATAGTAAGAATTGGATACGCATTTTTGGAGATTCCCAATAAGATTCAGGAGACTCCTGGGATTGTCCTGGCTACCAAAGTGATTGTCACCCAAAAATTACATAGTAACCCTGGGCATATAATCCCAGTAACCGAAAACCATAGACACACCAGCAAGGACTATAGTCCCAACCTCGTAATATCACCAAAACGGTCCTTTATAGCAGTGATGGCGAACCTTTTAGCGGCCGAGTGCCCAAACTGCAACCCAAACCCCCCTTATTTATTGCGAGGTGCCAACCAAAAATTAAAGCAGTAACTTATTGCTCCCTGTTCCTCAACAACGTTCGATCATATTGGCCTCCTGAGTACAAGATGGAAAATCTGCATCATTTTAGCGTCTTTCCAGTGTCCCTCTGTACTCAGAGAATTGTGGGGCAGCAGTAGGTCTTCCAAAGATAATTCAGCCCTTTCTACACATTCCTCTCTTACAGTCCTACGTAGCAAAGTATCACTTTGATATATGACTGAAAGCAGCATCTTTCATGTTGCTTGGAACTGCAGGAAGATTCTTTGAGTCTTGTCTGGTGTGCTGGGGCGATGGCCCGAGTGCCCACAGAAAGAGCTCTAAGTGCCGCTTCTGGCACCCGTGCCATAGGTTCGCCACCACTGCTTTATAGGATAAATGCCGATAATCCAAAAGAAATATGAAAAATCAAACAGGAGACGTGTGTGACTTAAACTATTTTCACCAACTTTGTAACGCTGCCTCTTCCTTGGATTTACTAATGTGACCCATTGCCCTGGGATCTACGGCTTTGTATTCACCTTGGAGTTGTGCTGCTCTGGACTTTCTTTTTTCTATCACTCAGAAATGTAGTTATACCTGTGTAACTTTTCTGAATTTGTACATATGTTCAACATGTCCTCATTGGTCTTCTTTCTGGAGAAACACATGGCTTTTTCTGTCTTTACTTAATGAACAAAGCAAATGTGATCGCACACTCCCAATCTCATTATTAATTGAAACAGTTTTTGCTAACGACTTTGGTTCTCAGAGAAGTCACTAGCTCATAGATTCAAGGACTTATGTTCTCTGCTATGTTGATGTGTACACGGTGTGCTGATCTGTCTGTGTTCTATTTACTTATATCGGGTTTGTCTTTAATTGTGATAGAGATTACAAATAGCACAGATTAGTGATCAATGCAAAAATAAAAGTCAATCCAAGAGTTTCAGTTACTTTTTCCTGCAATTATACAAAGTACCGTATATACTCGTGTATAAGCTCACCTGAGCATAAGCCAAGACCCCTGATTTTACCACATAAAACTGGGAAAGCCTATTGACTCAAATTTAAGCTGAGAGTGGGAAATGCATTGGTCACAGCCCCCCAGTATATAGCCAGCAAGTCCCCAGTAGTATATAGCCACCCAGCCACCTGTAGTATATAGCCTGCCAGCCCCCTGTAGTATATAGCCTCCCAGCCCCTGTAGTGTATAGCCTGCCAGCCCCCTGTAATGTATAGTCTGACAGCCCCCAGTAGTATATAGCCTGCCAGCCCCTGTAGTATATAGCCTGCCAGCCCCCTGTAGTATATAGCCTCCCAGCCCCTGTAGTGTATAGCCTGCCAGCCCCCTGTAATGTATAGTCTGACAGCCCCCAGTAGTATATAGCCTGCCAGCCCCTGTAGTGTATAGCCTGCCAGCCCCCTGTAGTGTACAACACGCCAGCCCCCCGTAGTATATAACCGCCAGCCCCCTGTTGTATATAACCTGCCAGACCCCTGTAGTATATAGCCTGCCAGCCCCCTGTAGCATTTAGCCAGCCAGACCCTGTAGTATACAGCCAGCCCCTGTCCCCCAGTAGCTAGCCAGCCCCATGTAGTATACCGCCAGCCAGCCCCTGCCCCCTAGTAGCTAGACACCCAGTCCCTTCCCCAGTATATAGCCTGCCAGCCCTTGCCCCAGTATATAGCCTGCCAGCCTCTTCCCCAGTATATATCCAGCCAGCCCCTGCCCCAGTTATAGCCAGCCAGCCCCTGCCCCAGTATATAGCCAGCCACCCCTGCCCCAGTATATAGCCAGCCACCCCTGCCCCAGTATATAGCCAGTCCCTGCCCCAGTATATAGCCAGCCAGCCCCTGCCCCAGTTATAGCCAGCCGGCCCCAGTATATAGCCAGCCAGCCCCTGCCCCAGTATATAGCCAGCCCCTGCCCCAGTATATAGCCAGCCAGCCCATGGCCCAGTATATAGCCAGCCCCTGCCTCAGTATATAGCCAGCCAGCCCCTGCCCCAGTAAATATCCTGCCAGCCCCTGCCTGAGTATATAGCCAGCAGCCCCTGTGCCCCAGTATACTGCGAAGCCTCTACCCCTTTATGTGGAAGGCCCCCTGCCCTGTTTTACAGCCCCCCCCCCCCCCACCGCATTATGCACCAGCCCCCGCCCGTTATACAGTTCATTTTTTTTAAAAAACTGCGCCCCTGCCGGTCTTCTGTGCGATCCTTTTGGTCAGCGGCAAATCCGTGGGGTGCACAGCAGCATAGAAGACCTGCAGGGGCGTTGGAAAGGTGAGTTTTGATTTATTCTTTTTTTTACTCAAGTATAAGCCGAGTTTGGGTTTTTCAGCACATTTTTGTACTGAAAAACTCAGCTTATACTCGAGTATATACAGTATTTAAACATTTTCATGAAAACATTAGTTATATTAATAAGACTTACCTTTGTCTTAAAATATTTTGTAAAATTATTACTTGTTTATTAATTACAATTCCTTCTAAGGTATTTTTGAAGTGTGACCAATGAATGGTGAAGATTAAAAAGTTTAAAGGGAACCTGAAGAATGATTTGGGGCACTTAACCACCCACCGGTGATTTTGTGTCCCAAATTGCCCTGTCTGAGCTTACTCCGTGGGTGCATAAAAAAACCCTGAAACATTTATAATTACCGGGTTCTGGAAGTCTCAGTGGTGGTATATCCCGGCATCACTGTGCATGTGCCGTATCTACGGTACAAACACTGTAAGCTCAAACAATGGGATTTGTGATCAGTTTTCAACACCCCCCACCTGGAAGGTGGAGGAGGAATGAACATTGGAAGCAGCCAGTAATTGTCTCATACCGATATTCAGGGTTTCTCCCCAGTGATGTAACTGTCCTTATATAGACAGTTACATCACTGTGGTCGCCCAAGAGCAAACTCTTAGCGGAGGCAAATACTATCACATCCGTTCCCCATTATTATGGCCTCTGCTGAGTGTATATGTCACTCAACAGGTTCAAGTGACATATACACTGTGTTTCCTGCAGGATACAACATGTATTGATCAGACAGAGGCAAAAAGAATACCTCTGTCCACCTGTATAGGTCTGTGGATACATTCTGTGTAACCATAATAACAAGGTATGAATGTAGCCTAATATTAAGTGCCCTTTACTAGACATGTTGTAGATGTATCTAGTAAATCATCACATCTGAAGCCCCTTTGATAAATCTGGGACACTGGAAGACTGTCCAATTAATTTACATTGTGGAAACATAAGGCTGAATTATAAAATCTGCTCCATTGTTCATTGTTGATCAGTTAATTTTAGCACCTTTCCTACCACAGCCGTGGGAAGTAAACACTATCGGTACTGTTGTTGTATAAGGTCATTCTGACTTCTTACTTTGGTGCTGTATAGAAGGAACTAGAAAAAAAAATTAAAAAAAGACATTCTGTGAAACTGTTAAAGAGCAGATGTATACATTCACCACAATAAGGAACATATAACTACTTACTATGTAAATACAAATGAAATGCAATGGAGCAGATGTTATAAACTTTTCACAAAATAGCTTTTTAACATTTTAATGTCCTGCTGCAGACCAAAAACAAAAAAAACATGATGTAATTCTTAGAGGACGAGCATGTTTTTACGAGCTGACGATAGAAGCCTCAGTATTTCACTGTTTAATACTCTCATTCTTTAGCAGAGCTTTCTTATCCGCTTGGCTGATGTTTTGTATGTTATAGACAAATATATTAAGATGTAATTGCTTTTATCTGGTGGTTGGCATCTCATCTCTGAAATCTTAATTAATGTTGTCATCATTAGGTGTGACTAGTTTTATCACATTGTTTCCTAATATGTAACAGGAGAATTATAGATGAGGAAGCTAAAGGCATATACCGTAATGAATCTTCCCGCAATGCCTCGCTTGTTAACAGATAATGGATCTATTAAAGAACAGTTAGTCAAATATTGTTGGTGTCACATCTGGGTTCTTTTCCTGAAAAATGAATGTTCTGTTTCATTGTGTATTATATAAAAAATACATTCTAAAAGTAGAAGGTTTTTCCATGACTTCCATCTCTTAGCCAAATAATTTTATATATAGTTAATAAAAAAGGAAACAATAGTGAAGCGTACCAGCACCTGGGTACAGCAAAAGCATCTTTTCTTCTTTCCAGTATCTTAAGAACACAAACATGGCATCCAGAAGTATAATGCCAATTTCACAATAATATTTACCAAATTTTCATACATTGATTCCTCCTTTCAAAAGAAATAGAGAAATGCCTGTATTGTAACTTTTTCTGAGTTATGGTACTTTTCTGTTTTAAGCTACTTGTCAGAAATCTTCCTCAGCAACAGTAAACAGCTTCTTTGTTACACGTCTATATCACAATCCAGCTAGACAACCAAGACTCATATTTCTTTTAAATTCCTCTTTGTGTCTTTGACCTAGAGCTGAATGAATTATAAGCTGTCTTCACTTTCCCCGATGCTTTGCGCTCTCTAATGAAGTAATGTAGTAGCAAATAAAGTGAGATTCCTTTAAGTAAATCCACTGAACACAGCATAGTGTTTACATGCAGAAATATAATTTGCCTTACAGCTTTCGTCACATGCAGAGAATGGAGCATGTAATAAGTAGTAGAAACCAGCAGTGAAACAGTTAAATGAAGTGTAGTGTGTAGTGAGCACTAAGGGTTAGCAGCTAGGGTCTCAGTCATAAGCAGCAAATCCAGGGGAGACAGCTACAGGAGGGACAGACTAAACTGAGGATGATAGCAAAAAACTGTTTGGACATAGGTAATGAATGTAATAGAAAGAAATGCCCTACATCACATGAGCAAATGATTTGTGCTTTAAAAAAACATTTAACTATTTAGGCCTGTTGATGCTTTTTTTTTTTACCAAGGAGTCAATGGAATAAGAGATTATGAGACTCCCATGTTGGGTCTAAATATTTACAGATCCTTAACCAGTTAAAGGAGTTGTGTTACTTATTTATATAATAATATTAATTCCCTATCCACAGGATAAGTGATAAATGTTCAAAAAGTAAAAACAGTATTCTACTATTCTACGCCAGGGGGTGACTAGCGTACTCCTGTGCTTAATCTAGCTGTTAAGTGCAGGAGTGGGTGAAACGGCCCGTCGCCATTACTTTGTGTCCGGCTTTCCTCCCTGTCCTAGGCTAACTTTCAATAAATAAGAATTGTTGGTGAGTGCCGCCTCTACTGTCTTTATTTTTTGCACTTTTTGTGATCCTCATCGGAACGGTTGAGCACCACTGTGCATCATGTTTGGATTTTCCTGGTATGTGGTAGTGCCAACTTTTTCGCTGCGCAGACGTCTGTTCTGCTGACTTCATACAATCTGGATAAGTGATAAATGTATAATTACGTGTGTCTCTCGGCTTTTAGACCCCCTGCAATTAGTACAAAAGTGCGGCAAAGCCGAGTTTTTGCAAATAAATCTTGTTTGCAAAATAGAAAGATTTTTAGCAAGTTATTCCTTTTTTAATGTGGAAAGACTTGTATTGGTGAAAGCTGTACTGCATGACATGATATTAACAGCTGGAAGAAAGAACTGTCAGCCATCAAAGTATTTCATTGCAGATGTAGGTCAGGATGTTGCGAGCAGATTTGTTTTGTTATATCATTGTTACTACAGTCGGTATATCAGCAGAAAATCTGTGTCCTACTCAGGTATCCTACACTGCAGTCAGTGCACAGACACCATTGGATGCTTACCCTTAGGTGACCTCACACTTCCAGAGAAAAAATATTTTATGGTTATAACATGAAATGACTAATATTTTTTATTTATAGAGCACCATTAATTCTATGGTGCTAGACATTTACTCATAGGACTCTAGGTAAGTATAAAAGTTTGTTTTTTTATTTTTTTTTTCCATATACAGTCCTAACAGGTTGATTTGGGACCCTAAACCAAAGGTCGATGAGAACCTGTAGTTGGTTTAGAGTCTCAAATCGGACAGGCCAGGGAACCCAACAGCCAAAGAAAAGAAAAAACCCAATATAACTTTTCTATACCATTTGAGATGTTGGACTGCCCTGATGTGTAGACCAATAACAGCAGTCTGAAAGGCTAAAATAAATGCTAAATATGAAATGTTAATATAAAAAATAGATTTTTTTTTTTAGTTACCGATAAACATCAGTTCAAATCGGAGCAGTTGTTGTATAGATTCCGGTATGATGATGGCACGTACTATCCAAGAAATGAAATGCAGGATGTCATATCAAAGGTAATAACAAATGATTTGTTTATTATTATCACCACATCTGTAATGAAAAAAAGATAGACATTTTGCATAATATCCCAAATTTGCCGGGCTTGTCCCAAATTGTTTTTCAACCCAGCCCTAAAAAAGAATGTGGTTTATGAAAAATTTGCTCCAATGCATGAATTCCAATTTCAATTTTTAGCTTTTTGATCACAATCCACTCTAAAAATTGTATTTATTATACATTTGACTAAGCTGAAATAATATCATCCCAATAATGTGAAGAAATATACAGATATTACTCTTAGAATTTTCCACTTTGGTAATTATTTTGGTATTTTTTTATTATAAGGGGGCAGCACAGTGGCTTAGTGATTAGCATTAAATACTTTCAGCGCTGTGGACCTGGGTTCAAGTCACAGGGTCAACATCTGCAAAGAGTTTGTATGTTCTCTCTGTGTTTTTCCTCCAGGTCCTCTGTTTTCCTCCCACTCCCCAAAATATACTAGTAGGTTGATTAGATTGTGAGCCCCATTGGGGACGGGCCTATTTGGCAAGCTCTGTGCAGCGCTGCATAATTTGGGTGCACTATATAAATAAAGGAATTATTATTATTCTATAATTATCTTTTTTGGGTCCTCCTTGTAATAAATGTATCTCTTGGGGTGACTAGAAGCAGTTATTTAGTTACCCTTGAGCAGCACACTGAAATTAATGATATCTATATAGCTCCCATTTAAATTAATAGGCCATTTATGGAATACAAAGACAAAGGAACCCAGTTCTTATGCTATTGCCCGTGCAGAATGTGTGTGTTATAAAAGGGACTGCTTCCCCTCAGGTCCTGTCTGCATCAAAAATTGTGCTGAAAAACTTGGCTAGTATATACAGTATTTTCTGAAAGTAGACAAGCCCTTTAACATCTAAATATTTACTACAGCAAAATACACTTACCACAGGCCAGGTGTAAAATATATATGTACAACACCTGCTATTTTGCACATCATCATCTTTAAATTACAAAGCTTGGGCATGGGTTCATCTCTTACCATCTGGTGCATCATTATCATAACAAACTACAAGAACAAGCAGGTACATACAGACATATTTTAGTCTTAGTAAGAAGAAATCCTGTAAATGTTATCAATTCACTGTAGATCATTACTGTAGATGTCTTACTGCTAATCTTATTATTTACACTGAGCTTACATTATATATGATATTCACACCGTATATTCTCTTACTGACTTCTTTATAAGCATTTTATGTAGGGTATATGAATGGTGAAGCCGGTTTAATCAGGTGTATATGAGAGATGTATCTTTTTAGATTACTCTCACCTTATTTTGAGGCAACACACATAGATACTTACATCCAAACCCTCAAATGTTAGTAGTGATAACGGTTAGTATTTTACAGAATTTAACAGCCGGAGGGTTCCTAAAATAGACCATTTCACCTTCTCAAACTTCTCACCTTCTCTCTTGCCTTGGCATCCCAATGACATCAAACCAGAGAGTCTAGGTAGAACTTTTGGGCAAGAAGTGCTAGCTCAATAGGGACTGTGAGCAGAATCACTGATAATAAATGGGATGAGTGACATACAAACTTTGGAATGTGAGTTTAAAGTCGTAGTAATGCCAAACATACTACTGCTATTTGTGGGCCCTCCTGAATACTGTACCCTGTTACATTTTGTTTAAGGCTGGTGATGAGCAGACACATCAACATTTTAAAATCCTGTTTGGGTTTGGGTGCCAGCACCAATTGTGAGGGTCAACTGTTTTAAAAACTGCCATAGACTATGCTCCACATAATGGTGCCGTCCTAGTTCCAGCGCTTGGGGTCTAGCCATATGAATGTTGCTGATGACTTTCCAGTGCCATTTGAAAAGTATGGATTCCGAACTTTCAATAAAGATTGGGGATCGGGTCTGGTGGACCCGAACCTGCAAAGTTCAGTACAAACCCAAACTTTTGCAGTTCAGGTCTGCTCATTACCAGTTAAGACCAATAAAGTTCTTGAGTTATCCAGATAACATGTGACAGTATGATTCATATACCATAATAGCTGTAAAGGAGGGCAGTAGGAAAGATTTTTCCCAGTTAGTATTAATTATGTTTAATAAATGAACAAGTTATTCGAAGTGTTATTTTTAAAATCAGTCATTATTCTTCCTTTGCAGGGTGTCAGGCTCTACTGTCGATTGCATAGCCTCTTTACTCCAGTAATAAGGTATGTAATGGTGAATCGGTCGGTGATGTCATGTGACAGCAAGTTCAACCTGTTTTATTGACCTATCCTTGCCCTATCTGCTCTTACTGACCATTATACCTATGTAGGGGCAGGCAAAGAAAGACATTGGTAAAAATTGGTCTCCTCATCTGAATGTCACAGAAATCTACCAAAATCCTAGACTGGATACAATTTACAAAACAGAACGGAAACATGAAGGATATCCAAAATCTCATTGTCTAGAAATGCTAATCATCTTATGACATTTATATGTAACTATGATCCAGAGAGTTATTCTGGTTGCTATATCAGGCAAAGGAAGGCATTTTTCCCTACTATGGGCCAATTATCACCAGCCATGTTTTTTTGCCTACCTCTGGATTAGCACTAGTAGGATTGTAGGTGGGATTTGATGGTTCTATTATAAAATTTGTAAAAAAAATTATGCAAACAGTGTATCTTATTGTTCTGTGCTGTTTTCATAACTCCTATTTACCTAGGAGTGCCCTGAGACCAAAACTCCTTCGCAGCTGCCCATGCCTAATTGCACTAATTACCCATAGCAGTTAGTGACAACTAGTTCACATTCCTTTGCTATGACAAACATAGAGACAAAAACAAAATAATACAAACAGAAAAGGATAGTCGCCAGTTCATTGACATCAGAAAAGCCAGAAATGAGAGTGGGGAGAGATTCTGTCTATCACAGCGGATTAACTTTTAGAACACCAGAGCAGAGTTCACAGGAGACAGATGGGTGTGGTCAAAACCAATCAAGGCTACTTGGAAAGGAATACATCAGTGTTCAGACTAGCAAGGACAGAATGGAACAAAATGACACTTTTCAGCGCATCCTCAACCATACTTTACAGACAAAGGATGGCATATAAGCCCATTTGGACACAGATGATACAATAGAACAGCCACTTTTCACTATTTTTATAACTTCCAATGAAATGAGAATGTTCTTGATTTGCATCTTTCAATGGCTTTTATTAAGTGGGAAATACTCTACTGCGGTTTGATGGCCAAGTTTAGCCAAGATGAAAGGTATGATAGGACATATCTGTACATATTGCCTACATAATCATAGTCACAGTGTCTATAGTATTCCAGTTATGGTTCCTGAATAATACTATTTAATAAGAATAAACATTTCATATGTTTTTAATTTTTATTATACTGTGCTGACCTTTGCTACTAGGGATAAAAACACATGACGAGGTTATAGTGTGTAGCAGATCTTCACTATGATTCTTAGTTGTTAATCGCTTATTGGCTCTTTTTGTCTAATAAAGGGTTGTGCAGGGTCTTCACCCCTTTTAATGGGTTAATAAATCTTGACAATAGGTTTGCCACTGAATATATCATGTTGTTCAATTTGCATATGAAGAAGGGAGTGGTCAAAGGAGAAAGAGAAGGCAGCATACTAAATGACTGGAAAAGCCTTTATGGTAGAATGCTCTAAGGAAACCTGTCAGAACATCCAGAATGTACAGTATCATCCTTGATAATCCTATGATGTATGAGACAGAGCTAATTGGCATGGTCGCTGGCTGCCGGAAAATTATGCCCAGAAATCATTTATTAAATATTGCCCTTGGCTCTTTGTCAGTGATAATAATGAACTATACATAGAATAATGAAGCAAAGAAACACTGGAAACTTACAGTCTATACAAAAAGATAGCGAGTGGGTTTTTATGCACTTTGCTGATGTTCTGTATAATTCATCACAATTGTTCCAGACAATGGCTCATCTATGAGAGCAGTTTGCTGTCTGCACACATTTCCTACTAATTCACTTACAGAGCAATCATTTCGCTTTGACCCAATTCAGAAGTCACTATTTTTCTTCTTTCATGAAGATCAGCTCTAAATGTTACACATCCGCACTTCTCAAGTATAGATACAATAATTCATAGAACTGCCATTGGCTGCATAGTTCACAGCACAGGATTTACATTTAAATGGGATTGAATAAATATATTGAAAGAAAAAAAAAACATTAGTGCAGCATTCTGCTGAGTAATGTAATATCCATTATATATTTACTGATGTCAGCGGTATACAGAGAGATATCATATGGTCATGCATAATAGGGAGAATCACAGCTATAAATTGTCTTCAATGGTTACATTTAAATATGTATTAAAGGGATTCAGCCATTTGATTTGATGCATTTTGAACCAAACATACCTTGAGAATTCTGTACCTGCACTGATGCAGAAACATATCTTGTTTAATCCCTGAGCTGAGTGTTTTTGCTGAAAAACCAATTATAACAATGCTTTGATATTATGATTGGATGTACTAGGCCAGTGATGGTGAACCTTTTAGAGACCCAAACTACAACCAAACCGAATTAATTAAATGCAAAGAGCCAACTTGGCAATTTAAGCAGTAACATTGCTGCTACCTGTTTTGTCACGGCTTTTAATTGTATTGGCGACCTGAGGACACCAATACAGTTGAAAGAAAGAGGAGAAATTCAGATTATCATTGTAGCTTCCTTCCAGGCTCCTCTGAATAGGATTGTGGGGCCCAGAGCAGGAGCTCCAATAATAACGCAGCCTTGTCTGCACTTCGTTGCTCCTCCTGTAAACCCAGACAGCTAAGGATGTGTAGCTTTAAAATGACACTTATGACAGTACATCCTGGGCTGCCTGGGACTGCAGGAGGAGGTTTTGAGTCCTGTCTGGAAACTCTGTGCTGGGGTGATGCATGAGTGCCCACAGAGAGTGCTCAAAGTGCCACCTCTGGCACCCATGCTTGGCCCTACCAAAGAATTAGTGCAATTTATACTATAGGAAAACTCATTTCTAAAGGAATTGCTGAATTAGGGCCATTTCACATTAGGTCTTCAGTTATTTCCATCAGTTATTGGGAGCAAAATTCAAGAGTGCTGGAAAACACAGAACAGGTGCAAGTCTTTACATTACATCTCACCACAGTATATGGAGAATCAGTAGGTAAAAACACAGATTTAGTGTCGCGCTGCCTCAGTCATTCAGTCTTTTGGAAACGTTGATGGTGGAAAATTACTTATTTTGTTGACTTGCTGCAGCCTCTATTTACACTATTTAGTGTGTTTTTCCTAAATTTGCTAAAAATGCTCTAATTCACCAGTACTTACCTCTCCACTCCACGGAGCACCATGTCATCTTTTACTTTAACTCTGTATAGTCCATGGAAAGATGTGCACCTATTCTGTGTATAAAACCCACCCTGGTTTTGGCTCAAAATCACTTGCGGAAATAAAACAGAGATGTGAACTAGGCCGTAGCGTTTTATAGATCCAGTTTGAGCGTTAAACAAAGTGTTACCTTCTCTACATTTACAGGATAATGGTAGAAAAGTGGGGTGAACCAAAAATGTGATGTGACGGTAACATGATTTTTTGTGTTACATTCCTCGAGGCTTCATATCTGATCTTGCTATGGCACGGATTAGAAGAAGAAAGGAACAGGTTTATTGGGTTATATATAATTTACATGAAAGCACAAAGTGCTGTGAAGGAGTAAAATGTACCATTATCTGTATAAATGGCTCAGGAACCGACTGCGAAGGAAAGAGCTGTCTGCTGCCTTATGCACAAGGCAATAAGGATCCATTCTGCTTCTCTCCAAGCAGCCGTCTATTGCCAGACATTATGTCAAGTCAGGGTAATGTCTTACCGGTCGAAATAAACACGTAATAGCTCCTAATCCTTTGCGTCCCAGAATTTTGGTAAGTGTACTGCCAGCAACAACCTACTATACAAACAGACTGGTTTAGCCGTCCTGCTATATATAATCCTACACTCTGCCCTTGCCGGAATTACCAAGATCTCAAGGAGCAGCGTGGCAGCCTCACCACTTACACACATAATAAATGTAATAATGAATTTAGTGTGGAGGGGACCATCACGTGACGCTTCCTTCCTCTCCATTTTCCCAGACTTGTGGAGTCACATTGTGATGAGGATTTAATGAACTGTGAAATAACAATGCTTTTGGAATATTTCTGTCCTCGTAATGAACCCAAGTGTAAAAAGTAATTGGAGGTAGCGATTATTCCTAATATAGACTCCATTGAATACAGAGTTTGTTAAGGGAACATGTTACACATTTTTCTAGCAATAATTGGGATTTATGTTTTCTAAAAAAAAAAAAAAAAAACCCAGGGAGAACAAGACTTCTTTAAAATACTATACGTTTAAATATATATATACGGTAAATACTTTCCTCTTCGCTTCCCTTAGCTGGTGCCTCCGGTTTGTAGGACTCAAAGTAAAAGCTCCTGACATCTGAGCTTATTCTTGGCCTCTAAACAAACATGGCTGGTAAGGCCAGGGATTGGGTCACACATCACATATGATGGGACTGGGAGTTCGCAGAATGGACTCTTTTGAGAGGTTTACAGGCTGTTCCTAACTTAAGGACACCCCTAGTTACACACAGACCCCTCTCCCCACTGTGACCTCAGGTGAAGCCCTCCGGATGCTTTACTTTAGTCCCTGGCTGCCATGATCAGATGTAAGGTCTGTAATGAAGTCTTATTGATAATTCTTGTTTTCATGAAAACACAAAATTTTGAATATCCAATTATCACAGGGACAACATTGGTTTTTTTTTTCTGGAGTTACAGTTATAAAATAAACCACTTCCAACTTACATACAAATTCAACTTAAATACAAACTTAAAAAAACTATATTGTACATAACCATGGGCTGTCTGTATATATTCTTTTCTATTTTAGAAGTGTAGCCTCCCTCAATGATTTTTCTAGAAAATGAAAAACCCCTTTAAATCCCCTTTTGCTGCCCAGATTTTAATTAAGTCCTTGGGAATCCTAAAATCATCTTCATGCTGTTAAAAAGAGTGGCTTCAACTTTCCACTCTGCACACAGGGACACATAGTGACGGAGCTCCTCAATATGGTGACATGTGGAGCAGACTTCCATTGTATGTGTAGCAATTACACCTGGCACAGAAATTATGACTAAACAGTACATTGCATGGGACCTCAGAAGTGATTCTGGTGAAGTTGAATGGTTAAAGCGTGCATACCTGTTTCACCTCACATATAGAATATCCCCTTAACTCTGAGGCTGGAGCACTCTGCTTCAGCACTGCATCAACAGTCTGCAGTTTGGAACTCTTGCTGTAGCTCACTCAGCTCCACTACATAAAACTCTCTCCTCTCTTCCCAACTCCTCCAACTTTATTGCTAACACCCTAATCAACAAGAACCAAGGCAGAACCCCTTATAAACTAAAGATTTATAAACTATGTTATGGGTTAACAGCCAACGACACAGCCTGCTTGCTGCCAGGTGAATCCAAATAATAAACATTGAACATACATATTAAAATATATTAATTTAAAATCATGGAACATAAATAAAAATACAAGCCTGTAGGTGACAGTGTTGTTCCACCTTGCTTAATTCAGACAGGGGCTTTTAAGAGTAAAGTTTGAATCAGGCCTCCTTCCCTTATACCACTGAGATTACTGAGATATAAATTAGTTGGGACCCCAATTTGGGTAACTACAAAAATACAGCAGAGAATCAAGCAAATATTTCAATATTCAATATTTCAAATATTTCAATATTTCAAAAACCCCTTTAAGAGAAATTATTTCTAGCCTATAATAGATGCAATGGAATTGTAGGTGTACATATTGTGGTATTTATAAATCGCTGGTTGCTTAACTAATAATAAATAGCACTGAGAGTTATAATTAATCTATTAATTAATGATGGATAATTAATCGGGAAGGGTAGTACTTGAGGGATCTGTGTCTTTTTCAGTCCAGTAACTACAGTATGTAACTAAAGATCCATTTGGAAATATGATAGCAGTTATGACTGATGAAAATATAAAAGGAAAAATAAATTAGAGCAAATATAGTAATGCATCACCATGAATTTTTACTTAGTAACAAAATCTTGCAGGCAAATTTATGAACTTTCATATGAGCTATTGTTTACCTTAAAAAAGATTATTTTTAAATGTTTATATTGTATAAACTGTGTCTATATATTTTTATTCTTTTTAGGGATAAGGACTATCATTTAAGGACTTACAAGTCAGTAGTTATGGCAAACAAGTTAATAGACTGGCTTATTGCTCAGGTATGAAAATGCTAGCAAATACTAAGCATGTACTGTCTGTGATGTGAACTTATACTGAAGATGCAAAAAATTGCATAAAGAGTTTGGCCACTTATTGGAAACATAAGACCCTAATGAGGTATATTATATTTACCCTCATAAAGTTTCATGTTTGGAGCAGGGAGCTGTGGGTCATGTTCAGACAGTAATGGCAGAATGACACCCCCACCCAATGAGCATGACATGAACATAACAGGAAGTCCTGAGTCCTACTGCCTGAGGTTCATGAGGCTCACAGCTTCCAGGAGCAAACAGGAAGCTTTATCAGGATAAGTTAAATATGGGTGACCTATTAGGGCCTTATGCTCCCTGTTAAAGTTTCTGTAAGTGACCAACGCCTTTAATATGGCTTATTAAAGCGAACCTGTCACCAGGAATGTTGTTTTTAACTGGTGACAAGTGTCAATAGTCAATGCTATGCTGATTTAAAAAAATGCCTTTTTAAACATTCTGAATCTTGTCACCACTTTATAAAACTTTATTTCACATTACCTGGCTCTCTGCCAGCAGTGCACGGTGAGTCCCAGTGTCTCAGTCTCTTGACTGCATTCTTATTATTCTCCATACCATACCACCTCAATATTCCCTTTAATATGCATTGAGCAGGCAGGGGAGGGAGGGGGGTGATGTGGAGGAGAGGAAGAAGGAGAGGAAGAATGCATGAGGAGATTGAGACACAGGCACACATGCTGCTTCTCACCCTGGGACTCAACACACACTGCTGGCAGGGAGCCAGGTAATGTGAAATACAGTTTTATAAAGTACTAAAATTATTCAGAATGCTGAAGTACTAAAATTTTTAAAATCAGAAGCGCAGTTAATAATGACATTCTCGGTAACAGGTGTACGTTAATGTCTCCTCACCAGTACTCTGGTATTAGACAGAGTGACTTTTATAATGTTTAACTAATAGTCTTTGCTGTACGGTCATCTCTTCGGTATTTGAGTCTCTACTTGATGGCTTCATTGTTTAAAGAGAATCTGTTAGTTGTATTTGACCCTCACCTTCCAAGTAATTTTACAGAGATTTTCTGTCATGCCTTCCATAGACAAACTGCACCTACCCCATACTCCCCTGCTGGCTAAAATCTTGTGCACCCACACTAGTGATACACAGGTCAGCCACTGATATCAGCTGTGGCATGAGTGTCTCTAGTACACATGTGACAGATTTTAGTGGTGAAGGGGTTAGTGCTTAGAGGATGTAAATGTTTGGGTACAAAACATGTAAAGAGCCCAAAATTACTATGTAAACACTTTTTGGGGTAAAGTTTTGCTATCCTGCTAATAGATTCCCTTTACATCAATGCTGTAAAAGTGCCTTAACCCTAAATGGTAACGCTGTACTTACATATTCAATAATAAAACCTCTACAATAGTCCAAAAATGACCAATTTCAGCACTTTTGTCTGTATTTTAATATGCATATAACATTACAGGGTGACTGCCGCACAAGAGAGGAAGCAATCATTCTTGGGGTAGCACTTTGTGATAATGGATTTATGCACCACGGTATGATAGTTTTATTCTTTTATGCATTTTTGCTTGCATTCTTTCTATTTATAACACATTGGGGGGGATTTATTAATGCATCAGGCTATGCTTTCCATAGTTGGATCTCAGATGCCGACTGTTGAGATTGCGACACAATTAATAAATCCACCCCATTGGGGCAGATGTATTATCGTACATGATACACTTTTGCGCGAAAAAAAACATGAATTCCCAACACTTGTTTGGAGCAAAAGTGTTGTGTTGCAGATCATTTATAATGCGTTTCCGACTATCCTGACTCGTCCGTCTTTTTTTTGGAGCAGGTGGGCGTGGCCTATATTTCCACATCAGCCGCTACATTTATGGGGATTTTTTCGGTTATTTTTGGTGCAGAACAATGATGGTCTGAAATTGAAAGAAAAACAGGAGCAGCCCATGTACGATTTTGGCTCACATCCCATTTATCGTCATTGTTATGTCGCCTGCGCATTAATTACTTACAGCCGTGCGCTACTTTAATACATCAGGCTAAGCTTTCCGTAGTCGGATCTCAGATGCCGACTGTCGAGGTTGCGACAGAATTAATAAACCCCCCCTATTATGTTTGTATTCATTAAGGAAATACGCTATAACTATCCATCTTTTTTACTTTGATTAGGCTTTGAAGTTAAAGGGGTTTTCCCACGTACAAAAGTAACACCCTACCCATATCTGACGGATCACTGGTCGCTCCGTCAGACTAATGGAACAGACGTCTGCGCATGACCGTTCTGCTCCATTAATCTCTATGGAGCTGACGGAAATTGCCGAGGGCTGCGCTCACCGATCTTCGACGGTCATGTGCGGCCGTCTGCTCCATAAGTCTGACAGAGCGACGAGGGGTCCACGGGGGCACCTGGGACCCCATTGAGCCCCTCCTTTTCGTGATCCGTGGGTGTCTCAGCACTGAGACCCCCACTGATCAGCAAGTTAACCACTTTAAGAGAACTGCCTTAAAAGGTAGCTAAAGAGGCAATGTTTTCCTTGTCCCATCCTGGAAAACATATTTGCATATTTATTTTTCCAGAATCCGCCAGTGGAGTATCAATGGCTATAAGTCTCAACACGCCTAAGTCTCCCTAAGGAGTCTTCTTACTTACTGATCCTAAAAGCAATCCCCTCACTTAGCTAAACCAGTTCCCTACACTGACCTGATGAGATACAAAGACATTGAAACAGCGCTGTCTACAGTTGGGAATTGGTTCCTTATGGAATAGATATACTGGTTTGGCTTTAATCCCACATCATGTCATTAGGCTTCCTGGAAAAGTTGTGCTTGATGTCCAGGGGGCTGCCTTACAAGTTTTTCTTATCCCATCCTGGAAAATGTATTTACATATTTCCCATCTCTTTTCATGAAGCTCTTGCATCATAAATATCAGAACATTCCTTGAGTAATGGTATTTTATTACTTCGGTATTGTATAGTGTTGGAGAAGAGCGAGTTCAAGGATGAGCCTCTGTTATTCCGATTCTTCTCTGATGAAGAAATGGAAGGATCCAATATGAA
Organism: Engystomops pustulosus; assembly: GCF_040894005.1. NCBI lineage: Eukaryota > Metazoa > Chordata > Amphibia > Anura > Leptodactylidae > Engystomops > Engystomops pustulosus. The sequence goes on from NC_092415.1 coordinate 41,999,143, forward strand.
GCACAGACTCATGAAGCATGACCTGAAGATTGTTGAGAATGTTATAGCTAAATCTCTATTGGTATGTATTTGAGTGAGGATATACATATCCTCTACATATATTTTTACTTCTCCAGGCGGTCCTCTACACCCAACTTACAGTAAGTAAGTTACTGTACTTTTGCCTTAGGCTACAATAAACAGCTGTAACAGTTATTAAAGGTGTAGGTAATTAAGCTTTATAGTTAATCCTGGTTCTTATGACAATTCCAGCTGGGGTAACAATTGTAAAATATAGAGTTCCAACTTACATACAAATTCAACTTAAGAACAAACCTAGAGAACCTATCCTGTATGTATCAATAACGAGAAGAAGGGCGATGTCACTTTTTTGATATACATCCTCAGTTACTGAATATAGATTACTACTCTTATAGAATATGACATTTTACACTTTTACATCCATGAAATTCCAAAAATGAGTTAACGTTACTAGTAAAAATACATTCATTATATTATCTTGGCCAAGATAATGAAAAAATTCTAACTGCTGCATGAAAGGTCAAAGCAGGTAAAGAGTACAGTAACAATATAGTCATGACATGTCCTGTAAAAGGTGTTAACAGTATCAGGCATAGTGTAATATATTTATGAGCGCTCCTGAAATTTACTGCAGGTATAACAGCAAATGAAATAAATTCAGCTACCATAAAGAGAGCAGGTAGTTATGGAATTAAGAGATGAACCTCCAAGGTGATTTATACTGCCATATATGAGAACAGGATATGACAGGGGCAAAGAAGCTGAGTTTAGTAGTACAGGCAGTCCCCTACTTTAGAACACCCGACTTACAGAGGACCCCTAGTTACAAACGGACCTCTGGATATTGGTAATTTACAGTACTTTAGCCCTAGGCTACAATAAACAGCTGTAACAGTTATCACAGGTGTCTCTAATGAAGCTTTATTGTTAATCCTGGTCTTATGACAACCCAACATTTTTAAAATCCAATTGTCACAAAGACCCAAAAAAATGTGGCTGGCGTTACAATTTTAAAATATACAGTTCCGACTTAAGTACAAATTTAACTTAAGAACAAACTTACAGAACCTATCATGTATGTAACCCGGGGAATGCCTGTATATAGATTTCAGAATTTGGGTCAGTACTCCTGAGTAGTGTTGAGCGAACTCGTTCAGGTTTGAGTTCACCGAGTTCTGTCGAATTTTGAAAAAAAGTTGGGTTTTGGTACCTAAACCGAAAACCCCTGCCAGTAACACCCATGATTGGTACTGGCACTGATTGTGGATATTAACCCTTTAAGTGCTGCTTTGCTGGGACCATGAATAGGTTCAGGTCCAGTTATCATTATCTCAAGTGTAAAGGCAGCATTTAAATTCCAGGGAGCTTGCGAGCTACCATTTTTACTAAGATTGTTGGTCACTGTGAAGTCATTGGGGGTGCAACGATCCTAGGGGAAATGGCGGGGCACGCACCCCTGGCATTTAAATGCACCATTGGCATATAAAAAGTTAACAAATGTGATCAGGGTCTGCACCAATCGTTGGCGTTACCAGCGGGCATGAGAACAAGCACCAAACCCGAACTTCTAGCTTGAAGTGAGGGTTTGGGGATCAGAACCAACAATGTTCAACATTGTGGTTTTGGTCCGTTCATCATTGAGTGAAAAGCTGAGTAGATGTTGACAGAACTTCTAGGTAAGAACCATACTTACCTTGCTATACATAGAGATTAACAGCTCTTCCTGTATATGCCCATATACATACAAATATAGATTTTGTGTGTTTGCTACACACTGATGCAATGGATAGCACATAGACAAACTCATTTCTATCGGCTCAGACACACGGTCATCTTTTCCACGGACACGTTTGTGAGCCGACTGTCCGAGTGTCACAACATAAAACAAGTCCTATTCTATTACGTGATGGTGGCTTGGCCATTCTTTAAGGCTGTCCTCAGCTGTGAGTGGACTTCACATGTGGATGTCACACAAGCCGCAAACAATTGCTCATGGATTTTTTGTTGGACGCAATCCCTCCTAGGAATCCTGCCAGGATTTGCCATATCTTTTGTTCATAAATCCATCTACAAATTATATCTACCTGCACATGGCAAAGCTCCGCTTATTTTCCTCTGCTATGTCCTCCTGCTCTCAGGTGCTCAGCCAAACAGATTTTATTCCTTCACAAAAACTTTTTCATTTACAAACTTCCATGTTAAAACGTGTGTCTAACCGTTTCTGGCTCAATGGATGTAGTCTCCCATTCGTATCCTCTACCAAGTCTCTTTATTGTCTACGACCACAACAGGTCACACTAAGACAGGAAGTGATGTCATTTGCTTGACATATGTGGGCAGGAATAAATAATAATACAGTTATGTAACACATACAACATGTTGTGTATCATATTTCACATTATGATTTGTTATTGGATTGTGGCTCATATTTGGGAAGTAGTCCTCACCATTTGCATATCGTTTGCATAAAAGCCTCAGGATAAACAATTAAGTTCGGGTAATGAATGTAGGGTATGAAAAGAAAGGGTTTTTTTCATGTATTAGTAATTATTTGTCAATATATTATTGAACATTTGGTCATGGCTGAATATATAGAAGATTATTGGTTGTATTGGTCTACAATTCTCTGTTCCAGGTAAAACCTACTGATGGGAGCTATGGTTTTGCACTAGAGGATAAAAATAAGGTGCCTATTGTAAAATACATTGAAAGGGGTTCTAATGCAGAGGTAAGATTCATATTATGTATATATTATATACAAAACTTACTTTTATCATTTATGCTATAGATTATGTAATTTGGCTTAAAGATTTAGTCGAGATAGACAGAAAATGATCATCTACCCTGATTTATAGAATATGTTATTATTTCTTTGAGTTCTCATTTATTATATTAAAAATTTGTGCTGAAAACCCAAACTCGGCTTATACTCAAGTAAAAAAAATATAGTTTTTACCAGGTTTTTGTGGTAAAATTAGGGGCCTCGGCGTATACTTGGGTCGGCTTATACTCGAGAATATACGGTAGATGGAATCTTTGGTGCATGTATTGGGACTAAATTATACATATGCTATGGTATATGTTACCTTATTTATATTGGTTATAATTCTAATGATTATTGATTATAGATGATTCTTCATCATCTCCATCATATCGATTACAATTTACTTTTCGGTTTAATCGTGACAACCTGCACACTAGGGCCGATAGTGGGGTTTATGCGCCGAGGAATGTGCAGATACTTTGTTCTTTATTTCATGTACTCTGAAACCCAAAGCTTTGCTTTAATATAGGAACTATTTTGCTTCCAGTTGTCAGGAATGGCGGTCGGAAAAAAAATCTATGCCGTAAATGGTGACCTTGTTTTCCTGAGGCCGTTTCAAGAAGTGGATTGTTTTCTGAGGACTTGCTTAAACAGCAGAAAACCTCTGAGGATTCTCATGAGCACAAAACCAAGGGAGTAAGTCACCTCTTGTCCGTTCTATTTTAAGATGTGCATAAACCTATTAATTGCCTTACAATGTTTGTGTCCGCCAATCTTAACCCCTTAGCTCCTACCCCTACTCTTTTATTGAACTACTCATGCAGACCTGGATCTTTGGAGTTGCTTTTTTACGTATATTAAGGATTAGTAGTAGAAGGATTTTAGAATAAAACCTATTGGGGCACATATACTAACAACAGTGCAAACTCCGTTCTGCATGAATCTACCACTGCTCCGACAGAGTGCTCCTTTAACATGGGGTGTGCGCCACAATTCTGTTGTATTTTTCGTGTTAAATCTGGGGCATAATCCGACTGAGAGACGGAACCCCCCCCCCCTTAATTTGTGTCGCATGGTGACTAGTGCAGCTGTGCCACAAAACGGTCACGAGTTGCGACACGAATGTAGAGCAGACACTTCTGAAATGCCTTTGCAAGCAGTTTGCAATAGAAAGAACATGCAAAATCAGACAAATAAGTTTACACCGGTACAACTGTCATGTTGCATTACCCATTTGTGGGTTCATTAACTATTTGTGGGTTCACTAGCTCACAATATTGTATTGTGTCTTATTGTATGTCTTATAGTATTCTAAAGAAGGCAAATGGTGGAACGGCACAGTGTGGAAGCAATAGGGTGCAGGGCTTCGCCAAGGGTCCGACAAACCCCACCAAATGCAGCAGAAATCGATGAACATGCTTGAAAATGTCTTTATAGAAAAGGCAAAACGTCGCATCAATTGTGGAATAAAATATTCTCACTTTATCCCTTTGGAGTGCTGCTTCGTTCATCGATTTCTTATAGTATTCTGTAGTATCATCCTCCAGTTAGTTCATAAAGAATGATATCTGAGTGAATGTCACACTTGTAAGGACTAAGAAGTGTGTAATCCTTGCTTTGATGTGTAACTCAGTGGCAGATTTTAAAGGACTTGGGGTAAATTACTTGCCTAGATGTGTGAGTGACTGGCACACGTTTAAGGTAAATGGCATCTGGCAAGGCAGTATTGTTACTATGTAGAATTAGCTTAATTATTTTGTGTGGTTTTCATCTAAGCACCAGTAAGCCATTATATGGAAGGTCAGATGTCGCTTCCCACTGTGAATCATAATTGGATGCAGTGTTTCCATGCATCATGGACTAGTGTTTGGCAGTGGGAAGTCTGATACTGGGAACTGATACAGCTACATAATCAGTATATAACAGGCAGCCGAGTGTGAAGTGTAAGCTTGTCTACTTACCATATGATAATACTGGTTCACATCATAATACCTATATATTCTTGGATTCAAACATTGCTACAAAGTGAACCTGAATCTGTATCCATGAATGAATGCAAAGCAAATACTTCTTATGTTACACGCAGATAGTAAAATGTAGACCATACACATGTGGATTATATCCTCCCGTATAGTAAGCATATTCAGAAAAGTACTGTGCAAAAAAGGGGTGTGAACAGGGCTAGTTTTAGACAAAGTGGGGCCCTGAGCAAAACTAAAAGTGGGGCCCCAAACTATTTTATGAACAGTCACAGTCAGTAAGAGGCTGCTTTAGCCCTGCACAATAATAACACTTTGTAGTTACACACAGTAGTAATGTAAGTATCTGTAATATGGGTCTGTAGGAAATTGTTATAGGAGATAGAAAGATGATAGGTAGATGGATGATAGACGATAAATATGAAACATGATATAGATTTATAGATAGATGATAGATTTATAGATGCATAAATATAAATTAGATTATATATAGATAACTAGATAGATGATGGAAGATAGATAGATATGAGAGATAGCTACAGTAGAAGAGAGATAGAAGATGGATTTATTGATGGATAGATAATAGACAGGAGATAGATAGGTAGATAGAAGATACATAGCTAATAGACAAAAAGCTAGATAGAAGTCTCAAAAAGTAGTACAAGAAACCAGGCAATGTGATAATAAATCCCTCCACACCCTATTGTGTCACAAAGAGAGTTCAGTAGTGATGGATGAGTACAATTTGTTATCCTCATACATCCATGGACCTGTAGCAAAGAGTTAGTTGTCACTAGAAACATCAGAGAGAACAGATCTCTTATACCTATCTGTCTCCCCGCTATTCTTAGATGGACAAGGTATGACATAGCAAAAGTTTGAGGGCAGTGGAGGCGAACCTATGGCACGGGCAGGGCCGGCGCTATGGGTAGGCAAAGGTGGCAATTGCCCAGGGCCCCTGGGAGAAAGGGGAGAATCTCTTCTTTCAAATGAATCTTGAATTTTGTTTCTAGGTGCCAGGGATCCAGAGATATTCAGGTTTAAAGTGAGAATATCAGGTGCCATTTTTATATATAAAAATCACTCCCAACGGCAGTTTAACAGTTAATATCTCAGTTTTCCTACATTTTAGAAACACAAATTTAGATTCATATAAAAGAGGAGACTCTCTTCTTTCATAGGAAAAAAGTAAGGTTCTATGTGTCACAGAGCCAGAGATACAGCCCCCTGAAGTGTCTTGCCCCCTCCAGATTCTTAGCCATCAGGCTGCAGGGAGAATTAGCTGCACACAGGAGCTGCTGCACCTCACAGATAATGGAAATATTCACTTTATGTGTTACTACATTTTGAGAAGGGATAATATCAACTAATGTTCATGTTTTTAACCCTTCTCTATGCAGAATTATCTAAGAACACACTTTGGGCCACATGTATCAATCGTTTTTTTCTGTTGTTTTTGCACCTTTTCATTCAGGCGCACCGTTTTTGTGCCATTTTTGCGACTAAACGCCAAACTAGCTGCGCAGCAAAAATAACCAGCTTTCCCTCATTTATCCTAGCAATCCAGATGTTTTGCTGCGACTAATGATATTCATCACTTGCGACTTTTCATTTAGGTGCAAAAACACTCCAGCCCGAAGGTGGCGTTATCTGAGAAGAAAGCACTGAGCCCCTTTGCAGAACAGCTCATTTCTAGCAGCAGAGCTCATCCAGACACTAGAACATATAATAGATACATACCTCCCAACTTTTGTGGAGGAGAAAGAGGGACAAAATGGCGGCGCGCGAAGCGCGCCGCGGCGATTTTTTTACCCACAGAAGCCACACCCTAGCCACGCCCCCTAACCACACCCCCTGGCCACGCCACTGCTCATACCTTCAACGCATCCACTGGCACCAATGTATATTTATGTATATAATTGGGGGGCATATTCCACTCCCCCTAGACAACGAGCATGCCCTCCTAGACAACGAGCATGTCCTCCCCTAGACAACGAGCATGCCCCCCCCAGACAACGAGCATGTCCTCCCCTAGACAACGAGCATGTCCCCCCCTAGACAACGAGCATGTCCCCCCCAGACAACGGGCATGTCCGCCCCCAGACAACGAGCATGCCCCCCCCTAGACAACGAGCATGTCCCCCCCAGACAACGAGCATGTCCCCCCCAGACAACGGGCATGTCCGCCCCCAGACAACGAGCATGCCCCCCCCTAGACAACGAGCATGTCCCCCCCAGACAACGAGCATGCCCCCCCTAGACAACAAGCATGCCCCCCCTAGACAACGAGCATGTCCCCTAGACAACGAGCATGCCCCCCCCTAGACAACGAGCATGTACCCCCCCCTAGACAACGAGCATGTACCCCCACCTAGACAACGAGAATGTACCCCCACCTAGACAACGACCATGTCCCCCCCTAGACAACGAGCATGTCCCCCCCCCCTAGACAACGAGCATGTCCCCCACCTAGACAACGAGCCTGTCCCCCCCTGTGGCTGCGTGCCCTTTTTTGTGTGTTTGTGTTATTTTTGTCTTCCAGGACCGTGCATGCTGTGGACTGCTTCGGATTCGAAGGATTACATCGATGACCGACATTTCTAACAAATAAAATGGTCAACGAGGGTGTGTCTGCGTTTTTTGTTCAATAAAATTTTCTGAAAACGGTGTGATTATTTATTTTTTTGCGACACTCTTCATAGTTTGCCATAGTAGTGGTGCCGGCTAGGTGACGGTGCTCATTACTAAGGGCTGGCCTTAGTGTTTGCCTTAATTTTTTTGGCAAATTCACACTAACGCCCATACCATTACCCCGGTACCCACCGCCACCAGGGGTGCCGGGAAGAGCCGGGTACAAACCAGTACCTGACCGTCTATAGATGGTCAGGTGCTGGGGCGGCTGCAGGCTGTTATTGTTGCGCTGGAATAGCCCCCTAACAGTGACCTATCCCAGCGCAGTAACGGCGGCTGCTGCTGCTTTTTTGTATCAGGCTGATTTGAAAAATAGGGGCACCCCATGCCGTTTTTTCTTCAAATTTTTGACAAAAATATGCGTGGGGTCCCCCCTTTAAAGGGGGCTCCCAGGCTGTTTCCCCCATTTTTACAAAAAAATGGGGGGGAAAAACGGCATGGGGTGCCCCCTATTGTTCAAATCAGCCAGATACAAAAAAGCAGCAGCAGCCTGCCATTACTGAGCTGGGATAGGCCACTGTTAGGGGGCTATTCCAGCGCAACAATAACAGCCTGCAGCCGCCCCAGCACCTGACCATCTATAGACGGTCAGGTACTGGTTTGTACCCGGCTCTTCCCGGCACCCCTGGTGGCGGTGGGTACCGGGGTAATGGTATGGGCGTTAGTGTAAATTTGCCAAAAAAATTAAGGCAAACACTAAGGCCAGCCCTTAGTAATGAGCACCGTCACCTAGCCGGCACCACTACTACGGCAAACTATGAAGAGTGTCGCAAAAAAATAAATAATCACACCGTTTTCAGAAAATTTTATTGAACAAAAAACGCAGACACACCCTCGTTGACCATTTTATTTGTTAGAAATGTCGGTCATAGACGTAATCCTTCGAATCCGAAGCAGTCCACAGCAGGCACGGTCCTGGAAGACAAAAATAACACAAACACACAAAAAAGGGCACGCAGCCACAGGGGAGGACATGCTCGTTGTCTAGGGGTCAGGGGTAGACATGCTCGTTGTCTAGGGGGGGGGGGAAATGCTAGTTGTCTAGGGGGGGGACATGCTCGTTGTCTAGGAGTCGGGGGGAGACATGCTCGTTGTCTAGGGGGGGGAATGCTCGTTGTCTGGGGGGGGGGACATGCTCGTTGTCTAGGGGGGGGGGCATGCTCGTTGTCTTGGGGGGGGACATGCTCGTTGTCTAGGGGTCAGGGGGAGACATGCTCGTTGTCTAGCAGGGGGAAATGCTCGTTGTCTAGGGGGGGAAATCCTCGTTGTCTAGGGGGGGGACATGCTCGTTGTCTAGGGGTCAGGGGGAGACATGCTCGTTGTCTAGCAGGGGGAAATGCTCGTTGTCTAGGGGGGGAAATCCTCGTTGTCTAGGGGGGGGACATGCTCGTTGTCGCAGTAAAGGGGAGGGGTCCTATGGAGCCCAGTAAAGGGGAGGGGTCCTATGGAGCGCAGTAAAGGGGAGGGGTCCTATGGAGCGCAGTAAAGGGGAGGGGTCCTATGGAGCGCAGTAAAGGGGAGGGGTCCTATGGAGCGCAGTAAAGGGGAGGGGTCCTATGGAGCGCAGTAAAGGGGAGGGGTCCTATGGAGCGCAGTAAAGGGGAGGGGTCCTATGGAGCGCAGTAAAGGGGAGGGGTCCTATGGAGCGCAGTAAAGGGGAGGAGTCCTATTGAGCGCGCAGTGAAAGCCATAAAAAACACATTTGATATTTTCCTTCCCGCTTCCCAGTACAGGGCCTGGAATATTTAATACTGTCACTAGGAAGTATAATTTGTTACGCAGAAACAGGCCGCACACAGCTCTGTACGTGGAAAAATAAAAAAGTTATTGATTTTTGAAAGTGGGGAGTGAAATATGGAAACGCAAAAATTGTTCCGTCAGAGTAATGGAGCAGGCGGCCGTGTATGACCATTCTGCTCCATTACTGTCATAGAGCGATGACATGGACCTTATGTGGACCCCAACAGACCCCTTGTTTTCATGATCTATGGGGGTCACATCACTGAAACCCCCACACATCAGCAGGTTAAGCCCTGTCCTATGGATAGGGCCTAACTTGTATTTGTGGGAAAACCCCTTTAACCCCTTAACGCTCTGCGCCGTAGCTCTACGACGCAGAGAGTATAAGGAGTGTATGAAGAGGGCTCACGGGCTGAGTCTTCTTCATACAAGGTGGGGGGTTTTGCATGTTGCAGAAAACCCCCACCGCTAATAACCGCAGTCGGTCATTGTCGCCGGCAAAGTCTTTTTTACGATCGCTGTGCCCCCGAACGTCATCGGGGGCGGCGATCGTTTGCCGTGGTAGCCTCGGGTCTTCTTTTGACACGAGGCTACATGGCTTCTGCAGGTTCGTTACAATGAGCCAGAAGTATTGCAGTATATGGTAGGAGCGATCTGACCATCTAGGGTTAATGTACCGTAGATGGTCTAAGAAATAGTGGAAAAAAAAGAAAAAACAGGTTTTAAAAATAAAAAAAATTTATAAAATATTAAAAATTCTAATCACCTCCCTTTCCCTAGAACGGATATAAAACATAATAAACAGTAAAGATCACAGACATATTAGGTATCGCCGCGTCCCAAAATGCCCGATCTATCAAAATATAAAAACGGTTACGGGCGGCGGTGACCTCCGAGGCGGGAAATGGCGCCCAAATGTCCGAAATGCGACTTTTACACCTTTTTACATCACATAAAAAATGAAATTAAAAATGATCAAAATGTCGCACAGACCTCAAAATGGTAGCAATGAAAACGTCGGCTCATTTCGCCAAAAATGACCCCACCCCCAGCTCCGTGCACCGAAATATGAAAAAGTTATTAGCGTCAGAAGATGGCAAAAATTTTTTTTTTTTTTTTTTTGCACACATGCGTTTAATTTTTGAAAATGTATTAAAACACAATAAAACCTATAAATCCGGTATCACCGCGATCGCACCGAACCAAAGAATAAAGCTGAGGTGTTATTTTGAGTGCACAGTCAAAGTCGAAAAAACTGAGCCCACAAGAACGTGACATGTGCGGTTTTTTAAAAAAATTTTTCCACATTTGGAATTTTTTGCAGCTTCGCAGTACACGGCATGTTAAAATAAATAACATTACGGGAAAGTAAAATTTGTTACGCACAAAATAAGCCCTCACACAGGTCTGTACACGGAAACATGAAAAAGTTATGGATTTTTGAAGTTGGAGAGCGAGAAATGAGAGAAAAACCCTGCGTCCTTAAGGGGTTAAGGGATTAAGTATATGGTACAATAAAAGCAGAATAGAAGGGCACTGGGGGGATTAGGGATGGGGGCAGGGGGTCTATGGAGGAAAGTGTTTAACCCTTTAGCTGCTGCCTGCAGTCACTGTAGAGTACCTGTTATCACACTGCAGCAGCTGCACACACTCGGCTCTGCTTCATCAGACGAACTTCAGTGAGGAGGAGGAGGAGGTGGGGGCAGGGAGCTATTGATGTAGCAGTGCTGGAGAGTTCCTGCCTGCACGGAGGATGATCCCCTGGGGCTGCTGTGCAGGGGCAGTGCAGAGAACATGACACTCTGCACTGCTCCATCCATCCATCCATCCATGTGCCTGCAAGTGGCAGCCTGAGGACAGGGAGGGCTCTGCCTCCCAGGGGAGGGGATGGGGGAGGTGCCGGCTCTGCAGCAGACAGCCCGGGAGCTGGAGAGGAGGAGGACGCTGTACCCCGCCCCCTGGCTTCTCTGTATCCTGAGCAGGACGGGGGCGGGACTCGGGGGCGGGACTCGGGGGCGGGACTCGGGGGGGCGGGACTCGGGGGCGGGACAAAACGGAAAAATCCGTGAAACCGCAAAAAAACCGGGACTTTCACTTAACGGTCCGTGCAGGCGGGACAAGGGTTAAAAAACGGGACTGTCCCGCCCAAAACGGGACGGTTGGGAGGTATGTAGATACATGAGATACTCTGCAGACACTAGAACATATAATAGATACATTAGATACTCTGCAGACAGGAGCTGCAGACTCTATTTACAGTTCATCACCTTCTATCTGCAAAACGCTGAGCTCACAGCAAGAGCAAGAGAAGTTTGCAGAATGTTGCACATAGTACAGATAAGTGTCCCCCATGTACTTCTGCACAGTCTCACCAGTGTGTCTGAGGGGGATACTGTGCAGAATTACAGGGGTGCAGCAGGAGACCAGCACTGGGGGATCCCCTCCAGGAGAAGCCACTGCTGAGGAGGTCACTGGGTGCAGCTTGTCACACACCTGGGTGCTGCTGAGGAGGTCACTGGGTGCTGGGTGTCACACACCTGGGTGCTGCTGTGGAGGTCACTGGGTGCTGGGTGTCACACACCTGGGTGCTGCTGTGAGTGTTATCTTCATGCTGGGATGTGGGAGAAGCAGAGAGGAGCTTGTAGCAGGATCACATGTAAGTGCCCGAATCTAACATTGCACCTTAACTGCGCCCAAATTGCGCCTAAACTGTGTTAAAGTAAAGTGATTAATAAGAGGCAGAAAATATACTTATCACAGATGGTTGTAGCTTGTGATAATTCTGGAAAACAGTGCGCCAGAATTTAGGCGCAACTTCTACACTTAGGCGCACAAAAGTGATAAATGTGGCCCATTCTCTCTTATTCCCTTTTATTTTGTGATAGTTTTTTTTTGTTGGGAAAATTGACTGATACGATGAACATTTAATCCTCTATGCCTAATGTGACTACACCGCAACCAGAACATGTCCATAAAGTTATATGTAACACCAAAAACAGACACATGTCCTGGAATAAAGTTTTTATTTCCCATCATCCTCCATTACTTACACCTATGTTATGACGTTCTCACTCTCATTCTTATGAAGCGCGGAGGGATCTGTTATTGTGCGGATAATACAATGGCGCACATCTAAACGTGACTTTTATTATCTCATTAGAGAGGTTTATGGATATATAGTTATTTATTTGGGTTACCATTGTCTAAGGAGCAGACAGTGATACATCTGTGTGAATTTTCTGCAGTTCCATTTGCTGCATATTTTGGTGAATACAGTATATTGGTGTGGGGTATGTATGATCTCCTCACATCTTACTGTTTTAGGAAAGTATATTGTCTTTATGTAAGTTTCTGGATTTGTACATATTTTAGAGGAAATTTTGAATGTTAATTACCAAATGCATCGCCTGGTTGTCTGCTTTCAAAATTCTATAGGTTTTATGGCGCCTTTACTTTTTATTCTGTTTTATTGATATATTTTGCAGGTTGTGACTGTCTAAAAATGTCTAGCTGAAAAGCAGATATCTAGTTATTACAGTTTTAGTGATATTATGTGGATTTATTTATGTGAACATATCAATTTGGGACATTTGTGAACTCTACACATGTCCATGTATTACATTTAGAAGATGTGAAGGTAAACGTTTTCTGTTTGGATCAAATTTTTTGCCATTTTAATAAAATGTTTCATTTTGAATCAAAATTGCATGAAGGTGCCTATGTCTATAAAATCTTTGATGCAATTTTGAAAACGGGGCTGCTTTCAGAAAATATCGGTCCCTCTCCCCAATGGGCCTCACAGTCTAATCAACCTACCAGTAATTTTTTGGTGTGGGAGGAAACCGGAGGACCAGGAGGAAACCCACGCAGACACAGAGAGAACATACAAAATCCTTGCAGATGTTGACCAGCGCTGCAAGGCTGTAGTGCTAACCACTGAGCCACCATGCTGCCCATAAATCTCCCTATCATTTATCTATCTCCTATAAAATTCTCCCATATTACAGTTTGTTTTACCATACTAAAGGAGCCTCTTGCTGACTGTGACTGGTCATAAAATAGTTTTATTTTGGGGCCCCACTTTTAGTTTTGCCCAGGGCCCCACTTTGTCTAGAACCGGCCCTGGGCACGGGTGCCAGTAGTGGCAATCAGAGCCATCTCTGTGGGCACCCAGGCATCACCCCAGCACAGAGTTTTCTAGACACTTCCTGTAGAAAGAGGAAGTAGGTGTAGACAGGGCTGGATTATCATTGGAGCTTCTGCCCACAATTCTTCTTTCTCAAAAGGACCCTGGAGGAAAGCTACATTGATTATCTGAGGCCCTCCTTTATTTAATGGTATTGATGTCAATATGCCAATACGATTGAAAGCTGTGGAAAGGCAGGGAGGAATAAATTGCTGATTAAATTTGTGATAAATAAGTGGGTTTTTGGCTGTAGTTTGGGCACTTGGCCTCTAAAAGGTTCTTCATCACTGCTCTATGGCATAGCTTTGTCTGATATCCATAGTTGGCAGATCAGTTAGAGGAAGTTTCTGTTGCAACATCTTTTCTCATCCAGTTATTATTAGGTAATAAAGTCATATATAGAAAATAAATGGAGCAGAACGGTATCAATGTATACTAATTATTATAAGTTGTATGACAGGTATTGTGGGTTTAAGCCACAAAAAACAAGGAAAGTGGATATTAAAAGCCCATGTTTTCCAGCCTACAGACTAGTCTCTATCCAAGACCTTGACTTAATAGAATGTACTTTCCAACCCAGCCCGTGTTATTCCTTTATATCGTGATGTTCTTGGTGCAGACCTGTATTTTCCATGGCCATTGGCTTTGTTGGCTCTTGTATCTAATTGTTTCTGCAGTAGCTTTACTTAATTCTGTTTCCACCTGTTAAGTTATTTCCCTTGGAGAATTATTCAAAACTTTAGTCCAAGGTCTACAATGACAGAAGACTACTTTGATGTAGAAGTAGTAACTTGTGATGAAGCGGGACATTTTACAGGAATCCCTAATTCATGGTTAAACCAGAAAAAGAGGCAGAAGCCAAAGTAAATATATTCAGTCCTTCTTAAAACAAGGGCACGTGGATATGCTGGAGGATGTAGCCTCATGTTCATAGGTGTGGATATATGCGGTTCCATGTACTTATGAGCGCTGTATGCTACCCCTATGCAGATATATATGTCATCATGGTTACAAAGCACTTGCCCTGTGTAGTTCGATTTGGCAGCCATGTGTTTTTGCTGTTTATGTTGTATATTGAAATAATATATTATATAATGAATCTCTCCTCTTTAAATCATGCAATAGGCATCTGAAACCCAGTAGCACATATATATCTATGAGAAAGTCCGTGAACATAGTGATTTTTTTCTTTTACATAACTATTCATCTTACAGAATAAACCAAGAACTGGGTGTTGCCATTTCACTTGTCAAAGGGGTGTGTCTATGCACAAATCTGAACCAGGAAAGTGATGGTTCAACAAGGTCCACATGTGCAGGGGCACAAACTCCACAATAGTATCCAGTTTACAGTTTTTTTCCTATTTTTTTTAAGCAAGAAAACGGTACAAAGGATATTCCCAGGCAACAAAATTGTCACCGAAACTTCTGGTGCTCAATGCAAAATCTTAACCAGGCCCCCCAGGTATAATGGATTCTTAATTGTATTAGTCTTCCAATATTGAAAAGAGAGATTGTATGTGTTTTTTTTTACAATCCTCCAATGGAGTCATTCATAATGTATTTACCCTGGTAAACTTTCCTCTTATGTACAAACCATATGGCAGACTATATTTCCTCTGACACTTCCAGCAGGCCAGGAGGCCAAACTGTGTGATTTCTGTATGGATGCCTCCTCCCTCATAATCATTCCACTGTCACTTGGCAGGCATACAGTAATGAGCACAGGCTAGTGCTCGGCTTGACGTGCTGGAAGTGTTGCAGCACTCCTGAAAGAGGTCTATAGGTTGCATTAACACCTGTACAAGCATCACAAATGCTTGTATAGACAATTTTACTCCTCAAACAACTTGCATGAGAGTTTTCTCCCTCTGTCCTGGCCACAAGCTGCAGCCAAGTCATGTCCCTTCACCGCAGTGTTATTCAGTATTGGCCTGGTCTGGGGTCTGTCAGCACCAGTCATAGTGTGTTATGGAAGGTAGCGTCAGTCATAGTCTGGTTTGGAGGTGTCAGACATAGTCTGGTCTGGCAGGTCAGGGCATCAAACATAGTCTGGTATGGGGAGTTGGGAGAGTCAGTTATAGTCTGATTGAGGGGGGGGGGTTGTCTGGGAGGTTGGAGGCTTCAATCATAGTCTAGTCTGGGGGGTCGGCGGCATCACACGAATTTATAAAGAATATACATTCCGACAATGAAAAAGTTTGTGTTCCTGTCATTCTAATGTGTGGTGCAATGTGTTGTATACTGCAGTCAGAAATTGCAATATAATAAGGCATCAAAATGAAAAACTCTTCAGCTTCATAATAATTCTTTCAAATATAAGATATGATTGAAATTCTTCTTCCCGTGTTATGGTTTATGCATAAAACCTTTTGATGTAACGTCTTGGTATTTGTTCCTTCGTTCTCTCGGTGGCACTTGTGCGCTGGCTCATGTTTGCTGTATTGTGCAAATTATTTCCTTTTTTTGTAAAATTGTGTGCAATAGAATTTTATATTACAGATGGTATTTTTCTTTGCATCCATAAAAATTACATTAACAGTGATATATGTGATCTATAGAGGCCCAATATATTATTGTATACCCTTAGCTTAAACCCAAGTAATAATGGAGGATTTTCATAATTTTCTCATGTTATTTTATCTTTTTACCAGGACGGTAAAAATCCCAGATTCACCAGAGGGACTTGGTTTCCAGATAAGGGGTTTCGGACCATCTGTTGTACACGCTGTGGGTAGAGGTACAGTTAAGTTTTAGTAATGCTATCTACTTTCCCAATTGTTCTGAGTATGCAAAGCTTGGAAAATATAGAAGATAAGAAAGTACTGTATGATCTATGGGCACATTTATCATACGCTGGCACTTAGTGCGACAGTGTATGATGTTTCCTCTGCCCCCAAGGACTCACCGGATATATCAGGATTCAGGAGGCTCAAGTCTGACCTGGTGTAGAATTACATCATAGCTCAGGTAAGGCTATAGGGAGTGCGCAGGTTTGAGGCAGGAATAGGCCCACTGCATGGTCCGACACAGCCCAACCATCATAGTGGGTCGAAGAAGTCGCAATTCCTGGCTCTGCAATGGCAATGTACAATAACTCTTATCTATCTAGCTATACAAAAAATAGGCAAAAAAGCAGCACAGTCAGTGGCGTAACCAGGAGAGGCAGGGCCCCATAGAAAATATATACATAATTGTAGACACAAGTTTATACAGTTACACCCAATAATACACTCATACATTCATGTAGCCCAGTAGCTGCTGACCATATAGAAGTATACAGTAGGAAGCTAGAAATGAGAGATTCCTAGTCTTGCCATCCCCTCCCCTGACATCTCTTGTTCCTGGCTCAGCTGTGTACTGTGGAAGATGTGCACTGCTATACACGTATTATGCTTTACAATGTGCAGAATAATATGTATATAATGGTGCACATCCTCCATTGGTTAATGTGGCAAGTTGAATACCAGGGCCCCCTAAAACAGTGGGCCCCATAGCAGCTGCTGTGACTGCTACTGCTGTAGTTACTCCCTGAGGACACTCACTTTTTGAGTACAATCCTAGATGCTTCTTCCAGCAAAGGTTCCACAGATGCAAGACAAAAACAGGCAGTACTCCCAAAATAGTGCCATTATTTTAGCTCACAATGGTGATGTTTCACCTGTAGACAAACCTTTCAAAAAGCTTTTAGCTTGAGAAAGGCTGGCCTACAGCTGAAACGTCAACATTTTGAGGGGAAATAAAATTGCCTTTTTGATTTTTTTTCACCATTTGGGAGTGCTGCCTGTTTTTGTCATCTCATATCTATCAATCATCTATCTGTCAATCACATCTATCAATTGTCTATCCATGTATCTATATTGCATATCTATCGTCTATCTATAATCTATCCATCCATCTACCCATTGTCTACTATCTAGCCCGCAGAGTCAGGGGCACCGTCATCTGACTTGACACACAAAATAGTGGAGGATGTGCACCACTATATACATATTATACGGCACATTGTACAGCATAATATGTATATAACATATATGTGATGTACATCTGCTGTATCTGTGTTGTGTATTTGCTGTATATGTATACATGATGTACGTTTGTATATGGCACTGTATGTGTGTGTATATGTGTGCGCATGAGTGTATAAATGTGTGGTTGTAACTTGCATGTGTGAGGATACAAATACATATTGTATATATTTTAAGTGGCAAGGGGGGCCCCATTCAAAAGCCTGCTATGGAACCCTGCCTCTTCTAGTTATGCCCCTGATTGGAGTAGCATCTATGACCTCCCAAGGCAAGGATTTAGGACTCCCTTCTAGAGATGGTGGTAAATACACATCACGCTTAGTATAGACACAGTCACGTGTTCACTCCTATACCAGCTCTCGGCTTTGTCCCATGCCTCCCAGATCTCATATTATGGCTACTTGTTTGTTTGAGGATGGAAGATGCTAATAATATTCTAAGTCTGATGTTACGTTTCTGCAGATGATAAATAGATGAATTTCTTGGACGCTCTAGAAGACAGATACAACTTCTTTCGGATTGCTTCTCAGGGTTTTGGTGAAATAATCCAATTACTCAGTGTCATCAGGGTTGCAAAACAGTCATTGCAGCAGTTCTGACCTTACCCAGAGTGCACTGGTTTCAACAATTTTTCTTGAGCGTTAAAATTGATATATCTCGGCAGCGTGTCATCTTTCTAAATTGCTTTTTTCCCATCTTGAAAGTAATGTATTTAACCGGATTGTAAATCAACAGAAGCAACATCATTTTAATTGAGATTGGTAATTTCTCATATTGGGTCCTGCAGGGACAGTGGCCGCAGCTGCTGGACTTCACCCTGGACAGTGCATCATCAAAGTGAATGGGATCAATGTCAGCAAGGAAAGCCATGCCAGCGTTATTGCCCATGTGACCGCTTGCAGGAAGTACCGGCGCCCCATGCAGGTTACTTTATTTTCAGAATATTCTTAAATTAATGGAATTAATTACATGGATTTTAAAAAACTTTTTTTTTTTAATAAACATTTTTATTAAAGTTTAGTAAAAAATACATATACAATGAGACATAATATATGTTGTTATACTTATCTTTCCAGTTCTACGTACATTTTAATGAATAAACCAGAGTCATTTTCCTCTTGTAGTATTCTAACACAATGCAAGATAATACAGTCAGTTTCCTTAGTTTTTAGAGGATATTACTAATATTAGAACTGACTTGTTTAAAAAACATTTTTTGATCACCAAACGTAAGCAGTTGTCATGAAAATCAGAATGGTGTAGGTCTGATACCCATCACCTCCACCAATCATCTGTTTGACGCAATAGGAACACTCGAGTGACAATTTGTTGTTTGATCTGTTTGATGGTTTTTTTTACTGCAATATCAGGCACAGCCATTGTACAATGTACGGCCCTGTCCTTCAAGGACTGTGAAGAAATCACAATGCTTGCCCATATGCTGGAGGTTATTTTCAACTCCAGCTTTTGGGGTTGTTGGGTCTTGGACATCAGAATCTTGGAACACCTCTTTAAATGTGAATACCCATAGACTGTAATTGGAATATTTACGCGGAACCTTCTGTGTCATTGATTTTATACTGTAGCCACTTTGTAGCTGCATTTTAGTGTTATGAATAATCCATTTTAACACGTTTAACATATCTACCAAGATATAAATGATGACTAATCTCGTCTTTTAATAATTTTGGAATAAAAGTTATATTTTATTGTGTAAGGGAATGGGTATTTTATGACTGTATATAAAGTATTTGATGGTTGTTATGAGTAATCCAGCAGTACTTGCTAAAGAGTTGTGGGGGGGGGGGGGGTAATACCGTAATTTAATAAAATATTTCCTTTAAGTGATTAAAGGGGTTGCTCAACATATTTTAAAATTTATTCTAAAAGCCCC
Organism: Engystomops pustulosus; assembly: GCF_040894005.1. Taxonomy (NCBI): domain Eukaryota; kingdom Metazoa; phylum Chordata; class Amphibia; order Anura; family Leptodactylidae; genus Engystomops; species Engystomops pustulosus. The sequence continues at coordinate 42,018,445 of NC_092415.1, forward strand.
CATGGTCCACAAGTAACATAACAATACTCACCTGATTTCCCCACCTGTGATCCAGCACTGGACTTTCCATGTTGCTCTGAGTCTCTGTTATGAGTTGGGAGGATCGGCAACACTACAGCCAATCAGAAACTAAGCAGTGAAATTCCAAACCCACTGGCTTCAGGACCAGTAATTTTAGAACTTAACTGAGGCTCCCAACTCATGACCACAGGAGCTGCATCGCTGTATCACCGGCGTGTAAATAGCAATGTTTTATAACTCGCTGGTTTCAGAATTCCATCCGTTCAGAGTGATGAGTCTGAATAAAACGACAATATCTACTTTTCTTTTTCTTTCAGCAAGATTCCATACAGTGGATATATGACAGTATTGAGAGTGCCAAGGAAGACATCCTAAAGCCCTCACATCCCAAACCTCTAGGCGAAAACGATGGGGACGGCTTTGATTGCAAAGTGGAAGGTAGAGTCAGATTACAACTCCCAGGGTGATCCTCTTATTCTCTTACACTTTCTTGACAGAACATCACAGATTCTTGCCTGTTTTCCTTCCACAGAGGTTATTGACAAGTTTAGTACCATGGCGATCATAGACGGGAAGAAAGATCATGTAAGTCTCACAGTGGATAACGTTCACCTGGAGTACGGAGTGATTTATGAATACGATAGCACCGCAGGAATCAAATGTCATGTAGTGGAGAAGATGGTGGAACCAAAGGGCTTCTTTAGCTTAAGTGCCAAGGTGAGAAATACTCATAGAACAAACTTTAAAAGAGAAGGTAAACTTACAATAAAAATAAGAAATATAGAAAAATATCCACATATAGTTAAAGTAACTATTTGGGGGTCATTTGTCTTATCTCTGTTTGTTTTGGCTAGTTTTTGCCTGTCTGCTTCTTTGGTAATTTATCAATCTCACTTTTTCCTTGAGTTAAATGGTTTTTTTTTATCAGATCTCTTTTTGAGACATTTGTTACAAATTTGTTAAAAATTGTTACAAGTGTCTCAAAATGTCGCACAAAAGTCTCAAGTCATTTCTTTCCATTTTCTAAGTTTTCCTTAAGTATGGTTTTGTCGGGGCGCAAATTTTAGACAATTTGAAATTAAAAATGTAATTTGCGAAATTTAGCACATCTGGAATAGAAGATAAATGTGTCTAATTAACTAACCAAAACAAATGTCCAGCAGCTATTTCAAAATATCCCCAAAAAGGCGCAAAAATTGCTAAAAATGTCTCAAAAAAGACAGAAAAACCATGAAGAATAATAAAGATAAATGACCCCCTTTATGTGCATGTTATATAGAAGTCCGAAACATGTGCTTTTTATGTAAAAGTTAAAGGCTTTGAATGTCATTCTATCTTTAAATTCCTTCCACTTCCATTCTGCTATTTTATGGATTTCCCTCCACTTTTTACTTCCTGGTTCCACAAAAGACACACAGGAAATAACTGATCAGACAATCGCATGTTGAACAGTCTCCCAACCCAGCCAGCAGGTCACTTCCCGTGTGTTGAGATGAACCAGGAAGTAGACAGATGCAAAGTATTCAAGGCGTGCAAAGAATAGGGAGTTCTACGGGATATAGAACTCCCACTTTTTCCAAAACTCCCTTTCTTTAGCTTTATATTGAACATATTGGAGTGTGATGTTAAAACACTCATCTTATGCTTTATAAAGTTCTTTTTGCCTCGTCTCCACTCATCCCTGTCCACATGTAAGCCATGTCATCAGTAAACATACTTGCTTGATGAATACTGCCTGTTTTGTGTGAAAATTCAATCAATTCATTCAATTTCTTCATTTATTTCTATGAGACACAACCGTTACCATTACACTTTCAAATGCCCCTTAAGGAAAATCTATCATGTCTCTAAACCACCACCATTGAATATAAAAGGAATCTGTCTGATACTAACTATAAAAAAATTTATTCTGACAATAAGCTTATAAACCTCTACAAGCACTGATGGTGTTTTGTAGAGGTTAAAGAGACCTCATTTTCACTATAGACTGGTTGCAGAAGCCCATCACACCTGCCTTTTCTAAGCATTTGCATTACAATATAATTGTGTGTTATAACTTACCTTGCACCCTGACAAAATCCTGGGGTATACTTGTTTATGGTTGGTCGGCACTCGGTGACCCTCTCCTCGTGCTCGCGGACAGGTAATAGTATATGAAGATAAGAAGATCCCGGCACCGCAAGGTAGGTCAGGTAATACATTTTTTCATTTATTTGTAAAGCGTTATATACAACACGATATACAATACACAGGAAAACACATTTTTCCGGCCCCAAGCTGGGGGGTGGGGTAGAAAAAATGCGTTTTTCTGCATATTGTATATCGTGTTGTATATAACGCTTTACAAATAAAAAGAAAAATGTATTACCTAACCTACCTCGAGGTGCCAGGATCTTCTTATCTTCATAAAATCCTAGGGTAGTCACAGGGGTTGGGCTTTGGTTTGGATGCATTTCAAAAAACAACATGTGACTTGTCTGTGTTACTAACTCCTCAGCTCTTAGCCCCCACCTTTGTGCTCCTGTACAGCTCTTCACCTACAATTCAACTATCAGATTCATTCACCTCTAATGGAAAGGAATCCCAAGCCATTCATTTCCTCCTGAAATTTTATCGTTTTATAGAATTATTGTTTATAGAAAACACCTTTAAAAATGTCTTTATTTTAACTCAATATTTTGTTTTCTTATATGATACAGATCTTAGATGCTCTTGCAAAAAGTGATGAACAATTTGTACAAAACTGCAGTAATCTTCATATCTTACATGATGTCATTCCACCTGAACTGCACAATAAGTTTAATATCATTTGCCGGGAGAAGATTGAACACATCTACCGGCGGATCACCAGCTACAGAAAGGTAACTGAGATTTCAATACTTAAAGGACTGTATGCAAATCAGCCTGAGAAGCTCTACGTTTCATTAACACCGATGGAGCCTGGAGCCCCTCAGGCTCATTTGCATGCAGTAGATGCCCTTTAACCATTTTAAACAGGGCTGTAAATAATTATTTTCCAGTTTGTCCACTTATTGCTACTGGTCTTCAAGCCACATAATTCATCAACTTTATAATATCTGATATCTAATATTAAATTTCCTACTTAGCAAAAAATGTTTCATGGAAAGACACCAGGCAGCAGGGATTTTACAGTAGTTTTAGTGTCCTATGCTCATAAAACTGTCACTAGACTCTGTACAGCATAGACTTGAGATTACAGACACTAAAACAGCTTCTTTCCACTAATAGATTTGCAGGGCAATGACTGGGAACTTGAAGTATCTTGCAGTCCTGCATTGTATGGTTCTTAACGCTAAGTAACCTTTGTGTATATTCACACACAGCAAATAAGTAGCTTAAAATTATTACCATTTCTGCTAATAGTTTTTGGTGCTAAAAACATAGAATCTGGTAAACCCCAATCACATGAATAACATTGTTATTAGAGATGAGCGAACATGCTCGTCCGAGCTTGATGCTCGGTCGAGCATTAGGGTACTCGAAACTGCTCGTTGCTCGGACGAATACTTTGCCCGCTCGAGAAAATGGCAGCTCCCGCCGTTTTGCTTTTTGGCGGCCAGAAACAGAGCCAATCACAAGCCAGGAGACTCTGCACTCCACCCAGCATGACGTGGTACCCTTACACGTCGATAGCAGTGGTTGGCTGGCCAGATCAGGTGACCCTGGGATAGACTAGCCGCTGGCCGCGCTGCTCGGATCATTCTGTCTCTGGATGCCGCTAGGGAGAGAGCTGCTGCTGGTCAGGGAAAGCGTTAGGGTGTTCTATTAGCTTACTGTTAGGCAGGAGTGATTCTCAAAGAACCCAACAGCCCTTCTTAGGGCTACAATAACGTTCTACTTTTTTTATTTTAATTTGCATCTTTTACCATTTTGTGAGGAATTAGCAGGGGGACTTGCTACCGTTGTGTTTAGCTCTTAGTGGCACACATATCCATAGCAAAGACCGAAGTGGGAAAATTCAGTAGGGGTTGGATTTCTATTAGGCAATAACTCAGTGTCATCTCATCTGGCATAGTAGTGTGCTTCCTTTGATACTTGGCTAGAAAATAGCCATAGGAGAATACAAATAGCTTCTTGAAGCCTACAGTAGCGTTCTATATATTTGATTTCTGGTTGATCTGCTGGTGGCTGTAGTTTCTGCAGTGCATGTACTTGCCAATTCTGAGCAATTTGTAGTGAGACTTGCGACCGCTGTGTTCTGCGCTTAGTGGCGCACATATCCATAGCAAAGGCTGAAGTGGGAAAATTCAGTAGGGGTTGGATTTCTATTAGGCAATAACTCAGTGTCATCTCATCTGGCATAGTAGTGTGCTTCCTTTGATACTTGGCTAGAAAATAGCCATAGGAGAATACAAATAGCTTCTTGAAGCCTACAGTAGCGTTCTATATATTTGATTTCTGGTTGATCTGCTGGTGGCTGTAGTTTCTGCAGTGCATGTACTTGCCAATTCTGAGCAATTTGTAGTGAGACTTGCGACCGCTGTGTTCTGCGCTTAGTGGCGCACATATCCATAGCAAAGGCTGAAGTGGGAAAATTCAGTAGGGGTTGGATTTCTATTAGGCAATAACTCAGTGTCATCTCATCTGGCATAGTAGTGTGCTTCCTTTGATACTTGGCTAGAAAATAGCCATAGGAGAATACAAATAGCTTCTTGAAGCCTACAGTAGCGTTCTATATATTTGATTTCTGGTTGATCTGCTGGTGGCTGTAGTTTCTGCAGTGCATGTACTTGCCAATTCTGAGCAATTTGTAGTGAGACTTGCGACCGCTGTGTTCTGCGCTTAGTGGCGCACATATCCATAGCAAAGGCTGAAGTGGGAAAATTCAGTAGGGGTTGGATTTCTATTAGGCAATAACTCAGTGTCATCTCATCTGGCATAGTAGTGTGCTTCCTTTGATACTTGGCTAGAAAATAGCCATAGGAGAATACAAATAGCTTCTTGAAGCCTACAGTAGCGTTCTATATATTTGATTTCTGGTTGATCTGCTGGTGGCTGTAGTTTCTGCAGTGCATGTACTTGCCAATTCTGAGCAATTTGTAGTGAGACTTGCGACCGCTGTGTTCTGCGCTTAGTGGCGCACATATCCATAGCAAAGGCTGAAGTGGGAAAATTCAGTAGGGGTTGGATTTCTATTAGGCAATAACTCAGTGTCATCTCATCTGGCATAGTAGTGTGCTTCCTTTGATACTTGGCTAGAAAATAGCCATAGGAGAATACAAATAGCTTCTTGAAGCCTACAGTAGCGTTCTATATATTTGATTTCTGGTTGATCTGCTGGTGGCTGTAGTTTCTGCAGTGCATGTACTTGCCAATTCTGAGCAATTTGTAGTGAGACTTGCGACCGCTGTGTTCTGCGCTTAGTGGCGCACATATCCATAGCAAAGGCTGAAGTGGGAAAATTCAGTAGGGGTTGGATTTCTATTAGGCAATAACTCAGTGTCATCTCATCTGGCATAGTAGTGTGCTTCCTTTGATACTTGGCTAGAAAATAGCCATAGGAGAATACAAATAGCTTCTTGAAGCCTACAGTAGCGTTCTATATATTTGATTTCTGGTTGATCTGCTGGTGGCTGTAGTTTCTGCAGTGCATGTACTTGCCAATTCTGAGCAATTTGTAGTGAGACTTGCGACCGCTGTGTTCTGCGCTTAGTGGCGCACATATCCATAGCAAAGGCTGAAGTGGCAAAATTCAGTAGGGGTTGGATTTCTATTAGGCAATAACTCAGTGTCATCTCATCTGGCATAGTAGTGTGCTTCCTTTGATACTTGGCTAGAAAATAGCCATAGGAGAATACAAATAGCTTCTTGAAGCCTACAGTAGCGTTCTATATATTTGATTTCTGGTTGATCTGCTGGTGGCTGTAGTTTCTGCAGTGCATGTACTTGCCAATTCTGAGCAATTTGTAGTGAGACTTGCGACCGCTGTGTTCTGCGCTTAGTGGCGCACATATCCATAGCAAAGGCTGAAGTGGCAAAATTCAGTAGGGGTTGGATTTCTATTAGGCAATAACTCAGTGTCATCTCATCTGGCATAGTAGTGTGCTTCCTTTGATACTTGGCTAGAAAATAGCCATAGGAGAATACAAATAGCTTCTTGAAGCCTACAGTAGCGTTCTATATATTTGATTTCTGGTTGATCTGCTGGTGGCTGTAGTTTCTGCAGTGCATGTACTTGCCAATTCTGAGCAATTTGTAGTGAGACTTGCGACCGCTGTGTTCTGCGCTTAGTGGCGCACATATCCATAGCAAAGGCTGAAGTGGCAAAATTTAGTAGGGGTTGGATTTCTATTAGGCAATAACTCAGTGTCATCTCATCTGGCATAGTAGTGTGCTTCCTTTGATACTTGGCTAGAAAATAGCCATAGCAATAGGATAGGATTGTTTGGTTCTAAAAACTCAAAAAAAAACAAAAAACACAAAAAAAAACAAAAAACACAAAAAAAACACACAAAAAAAAAAAAAAAAAGTAAAAAAAAAAAAAAAGTTATAACTCTCATTTTAAAAATGTTTAACCCCAGGGCTAGGGGTAGAGGACGAGGGCGGGGACGTGGGCGTCCAACTACTGCAGGGGTCAGAGGCCGTGGTCCTGGGCGGGGTGAGACACCACCTGCTGATGAGGGAGCAGGGGAACGCCGCAGAGCTACACTCCCTAGGTTCATGTCTGAAGTTACTGGGACTCGTGGTAGAGCACTGTTGAGGCCAGAACAGTGCGAACAGGTGATGTCGTGGATTGCTGACAATGCTTCGAGCAATTTGTCCACCACCAGTCAGTCTTCCACGCAGTCCACCCATGTCACCGAAATCCCCACTCCTCCAGCTCCTGCACCTCAGCCTCCTCCCCCCCAGTCTGCCCCCTCCCAGGAAAATTTGCCATTTGAACCGGCATACTCTGAGGAACTGTTTTCTGGACCCTTCCCACAGTCACAAACCACTTGTCCGGTTGCTGCTGAGCAATTTTCCGATGCCCAGGTTTTCCACCAGTCACAGTCTGTGGGTGATGATGACCTTCTTGACGTAGTGGAAGTGTGTAAAGAGGTGTCCGACGATGAGGAGACACGGTTGTCAGACAGTGGGGAAGTTGTTGTCAGGGCAGGAAGTCCGAGGGGGGAGCAGACTGAGGGATCGGAGGATGATGAGGTGACAGACCCAAGCTGGGTTGAGAGGCCGGGTGAACACAGTGCTTCTGAGACGGAGGAGAGTCCTCGACCTGAACAGGTTGGAAGAGGCAGTGGTGGGGCCAGACGGAGAGGCAGGGCCAGAGCTGGTGCATCAGCGCCACTGTCAACTAGTGAAGCTCCCGTGGTGAGGGCTCTTGCGGCGAGGGCTAGATCTTCAGAAGTGTGGAGGTTCTTTAAGGAAACACCGGATGACCGACGGACTGTGGTGTGCAACATTTGCCAAACCAGGCTCAGCAGGGGTTCCACCACTACTAGCTTAACTACCACCAGTATGCGCAGGCATATGAATGCTAAGCACCCCACTCAGTGGCAACAAGCCCGTTCACCTCCGGCCGTGCACACCACTGCTCCTTCCCCTGTGTCAGCTGCTAGTCAGCCCCCTGCCCAGGACCCTGGCCCAAAAACCCCATCGTCGCCTCCACGATCCTCCACAGCATCCACCAGCGTTCAGCTCTCCATACCCCAGACGCTGGAGCGGAAACGCAAATATAGTGCAACCCACCCGCACGCCCAAGCCCTTAATGTGCACATCTCCAGATTGCTTAGCCTGGAGATGCTGCCCTATAGGCTAGTAGAGACCGAGGCCTTTCGCAACCTCATGGCGGCGGCCGCCCCTCGGTATTCGGTCCCCAGCCGCCACTACTTTTCCCGATGTGCCGTCCCAGCCCTGCACCAGCACGTGTCAGACAACATCATCCGTGCCCTGACCAACGCCGTTTCTGACAAGGTCCACCTGACCACGGACACGTGGACGAGTGCTGCCGGGCAGGGCCACTATATATCGCTGACGGCACATTGGGTTAACTTGGTGGAGGCTGGGACCGAGACTGACCCTGGGGCTGCTCATATACTGCCGACGCCGAGGATTGCGGGGCCTACCTCGGTCCAGGTGTTTCAGGCCTACTATGCCTCCTCCTCCTCCCACCCCTCCTCCACCTCCTCCTCCGAACTACCATCCGTGGGCACGGCGCCATCAGTCGGTAGCTCTAGGCACAGCAGCAGTGCCGTCGCTAAGCGACAGCAGGCGGTGCTCAAACTGCTGAGCCTAGGCGACAAAAGGCACACCGCCCAAGAGCTATTACAGGGCATCACGGCGCAGACTGATCTGTGGCTGGCACCGCTGAACCTCAAGCCGGGAATGGTTGTGTGTGACAACGGCCGTAACCTGGTGGCGGCTCTGCAACTCGGCAGACTGACACATGTGCCATGCCTGGCCCATGTGTTAAATCTGATAGTGCAGCGTTTCCTCAAGACATACCCCAATCTGTCTGATTTGCTCACGAAGGTGCGCCGCATCTGTGCGCATTTCAGGAAGTCCAGCCCAGATGCTGCCACTCTCAGGGCAGCGCAGCGACGCCTCCAACTGCCCGCTCACCGACTGTTGTGCGACGTGCCCACGAGGTGGAATTCAACACTGACCATGTTATCCAGAGTTTACCAGCAGCGCAGAGCGATTGTAGACTGCCAGATGTCAACTTCCACCAGAACTGGTAGTCAGGTCAGTCAGCTTCCTCAAGTCTACAATGAGGAGTGGACGTGGATGTCTGATATCTGTCAGGTGCTGAGTAACTTTGAGGAGTCAACACAGATGGTCAGTGGCGATGCCGCCATCATCAGCCTCACCATCCCGCTGCTTGGCCTGTTGAAAAACTCTCTGGTCAGCATGAAGTCGGAAGCTTTGCGCTCGTCACAAGAGACGGGGGAAGAATATTCCCTTGTTGATAGCCAAAGCACCCTGAGGTCTGTTTCTCAGCGCATATCGGAGGAGGTGGAGGTGGAGGAGGATGAGGAGGAAGAGGAGGAGAATGTTGGCGAGACACAAGAGGGGACCATTGTTGAGTCCTTCACTGTTCAGCGTGTATGGGCAGAAGAAGAGGAGTTGGAGGAGTTGGAGGAGGAGGAAATGGACAGTCAGGCCAGTGAGGGGAGTGAATTCTTACGCGTTGGTACTCTGGCGCATATGGCAGATTTCATGCTAGGCTGCCTATCCCGTGACCCTCGCGTTCAAAGAATTTATTCCAGCACCGATTACTGGGTGTTCACTCTCCTGGACCCACGGTACAAGCAAAATCTTGCCACTCTCATCCCTGCAGAGGAAAGGAGTGTGAGAATGCATGAATACCAGCAGGCCCTGGTGCACAAGCTGAAACAGTATTTCCCTTCTGACAGCGCTAGCGGCAGAGTGCGTAGTTCTGCGGGACAAGTAGCGAGGGAGAGTAGGCGAGCAGGCAGCTTGTCCAGCACTGGCAAGGGTACGCTTTACAAGGCTTTTGCCAGCTTTATGTCACCCCAGCAAGACACTGTCACCTGTCCCCAGTCTCGGCAGAGTAGGGCTGATCTTTACAGAAAGATGGTGAGGGAGTACGTAGCTGACCATACCATCGTCCTAAATGATCACACAGCTCCCTACAACTACTGGGTTTCAAAGCTGGACATGTGGCACGAACTGGCGCTGTACGCCTTGGAGGTTCTTGCCTGCCCTGCCGCTAGCGTCTTGTCCGAGCGGGTTTTCAGTGCAGCTGGTGGCATCATCACCGATAAGCGTACACGCCTGTCGACTGACAGCGCTGACAGGCTGACGCTTATTAAAATGAATAAAGGCTGGATTTCTCAGAATTTCCAATCTCCACCAGGTGAAGGAAGCTCAACCTGAATAATTGATCCACTCCTCCTCCTCCTCCTCATTTTCCTCCTTCTCCTCCTCTTTGTACAGTAAAGCAGAGGAAAATGGCTATTTTTTGACAGGGCCCACTGGCTCTTGCTATACTTCATGCATTTAATTTTTCTGGAGGGCCACCTACCCGGTCCTCTGTTTGAAACAATTTTTGTGAGTGCCACATACAGGCACTCAATCTATTCCATTTTTCTGGAGGGCCACCTACCCGGTCCTCTGGTTTGAACAATTTTTGGGACTGCCACATACAGGCACTCAATCTATTCCATTTTACTGGAGGGCCACCTACCTGCTCCTCTGGTTTGAAGAATTTTTGGGACTGCCACATACAGGCACTCAATCTATTCCATTTTACTGGAGGGCCACCTACCTGCTCCTCTGGTTTGAAACATTTTTGGGACTGCCACATACAGGCACTCAATCTATCCCATTTTACTGGAGGGCCACCTACCTGCTCCTCTGGTTTGAAGAATTTTTGGGACTGCCACATACAGGCACTCAATCTATTCCATTTTACTGGAGGGCCACCTACCTGCTCCTCTGGTTTGAAACATTTTTGGGACTGCCACATACAGGCACTCAATCTATCCCATTTTACTGGAGGGCCACCTACCTGCTCCTCTGGTTTGAAACATTTTTGGGACTGCCACATACAGGCACTCAATCTATTCCATTTTACTGCAGGGCCACCTACCTGCTCCTCTGGTTTGAACAATTTTTGGGACTGCCACATACAGGCACTCAATCTATTCCATTTTACTGGAGGGCCACCTACCTGCTCCTCTGGTTTGAAACATTTTTGGGACTGCCACATACAGGCACTCAATCTATCCCATTTTACTGGAGGGCCACCTACCTGCTCCTCTGGTTTGAAACATTTTTGGGACTGCCACATACAGGCACTCAATCTATTCCATTTTACTGCAGGGCCACCTACCTGCTCCTCTGGTTTGAACAATTTTTGGGACTGCCACATACAGGCACTCAATCTATTCCATTTTACTGGAGGGCCACCTACCTGCTCCTCTGGTTTGAACAATTTTTGGGACTGCCACATACAGGCACTCAATCTATCCCATTTTACTGGAGGGCCACCTACCTGCTCCTCTGGTTTGAAAAATGTTTGGGACTGCCACATACAGGCACTATCCAAATTAAATTGTCTCCATAGCAGCCTCCACACGTTGTCTCCATTCCTACCTCCAAAAGTCGTCCATATAGCTGCCTCCATACATCGTCCCTTTATCAAACGAGGTGTGTCAGGCAGAAATTTGGGTTGTTTTCATGGATTCCACATCAAAGTTGTTAACTTTGTCGCCACCCTGCTGTGTAATCCACAAAATATACTTGCAAACTTTTACCATTTAGGGATATTATTTCAGCGCTTCTTGCGCATCTGTTTACATTCCCCTCACCCGCCATATCCTAAACTTATAAGAACGCTACTACACTTGATCTTATACAAAAGTGCTGTTTGGGGAGTAGCCTAGAGACAGGGGCTTGGATTTGCGAAAGCTCGCCTGGCAGCGGAGCGCCAGCTCCATGCGCATCATGCGCTTCTTGCGCATCTGTTTACATTCCCCTCACCCGGCATATCCTAAACTTATAAGAACGCTACTACACTTGATCTTATACAAAAGGTTCTTAGAAGTGCTGTTTGGGGAGTAGCCTAGAGACAGGGGCTTGGATTGGCGAAAGCTCGCCTGGCAGCGGAGCGCCAGCTCCATGCCAAGATCCAACTAACATAGTTTTAACTGCAGCACCTTTAATCTACTACTAGTTCACTGCCTCCATACATGGTCCCCTTATCAAACGAGCTGTGTCAGGCAGAATTTTGGGTTGTTTTCATGGCTTCCATGTTAACTTTGTCGCCACCCTGCTGTGTAATCCACAAAATATACTGGCAAACTTTTATCATGTACCGATATTATTTGAGCACTTCTTGCTCACCTCCTTTGGTTCCTCTCTGCCACCCATTGGTTTGAAGCCTGAGTCCATTTAGGGTATGTCGCCATGACACTCTCTAGCCTGCTGCCGCTGCCTCTGCATGCCGTCCCCTATAGTGTCAGGGTCAATTATTGCATGTTTTAGATGCTATCTAGCTTCATTCTGTCACTCTGTCATGGCCATGCTGTTGCCCATAATTTTGGCATAATGGTGCGTTTAAGCAGCCTCAGAGGCATCCATGCATGCTGCCCCTGCTGTTTCCTGTCCATTTCCGTGGTGTTTCCATCCTTTTCTGAGGTTCCCAGGTGTTTGGCCAAGCTTCCCTGTGCAGAGCCTTGGTCCCCTTGAAAAATGCTCGAGTCTCCCATTGACTTCAATGGGGTTCGTTATTCGAGACGAGCACTCGAGCATCGGGAAAAGTTCGTCTCGAATAACGAGTACCCGAGCATTTTAGTGTTCGCTCATCTCTAATTGTTATTCATTGGTGCCTTTAGGACAATTACCAGGACTCATAGTTCTTTGTATAAAGTTCTTGTTTTTGTTAAGAGGAGTAGAAAAGAAGAGTAAAAAGTGGAAACATAAGAGGACTGCAGCATTATGAGGTCAATCAAACCTCCAGACCCAATACGTAACACTATCTTCAGTTCTGTGTGCTGGTCAGAAGAGTATCAATAGACTTAGAAAGCGCCTGCACATAACCATGATTTTATGTAAATTTCATTTTTTAGCCAGGAATGGAGTACTACATTTTTCTGATGGAGCAAGAGGTCAGAGGGGAGATGAATAAAAAGCCAAATGGATACTAAACAGATGCAAGATGGCTGTGAAAAAAAAATTCTTGGTTGTGGGCATCTAACCTAAATAAGCCAAACAGAGATGTCTCCACCCCAGACCTGTCTTGTTAATTGCCACGCCCATTATTTTTTTAAAGTAACCGCTGGGGTATAAGATTCCCCCAAAATTGCACTATGTGAACTAAAATTGCAGCTTTTAGCATTCTTTACATGCCAACTTACTGGTGGGAATGATGAAACGATCTACAAGTGTGTATCTAGATGCTGAGAAACTACAACTCCCAGTTTCTTAAACAGTTGAGGACACTTCTAAGGCACGGATATCTGCACTAAATACTTTACAAATATAGTAACTGCTCCAAAATCTGGATGTGATGATAATTAGTTAATGTAAATATAGCTTTTTTTTCCTGGAGCTTATGACACTTGTGAAGATTTGCGGCATATATGGGCTTTGATTATTCAGTTTATCATCGTGTGGCATAATTACTCTAAAGCAATGCTTCATTTTTCAAAGAGCATTTTTTAGGAGAGTGAATTTGACACATCTATAAAGCCAAGTGCATTGATTTTTGGGGGCAATTAGGAATATGAAAATATATCAAGCTACATTACAAGAATCCTTATGTTTAAGTTAGCTTTTTGCTTGCATGATGCTGAAAGTAGACAAATTATTTTGGGCAGGCCTATCCTTTGAGCAGTGACCCAGCAGTTAGCAGCAGGAACAAGTACCCCAGGTCTTGTACACTAGGCATCTGGGATTTACATATAGGATGCCCACCGAAATTCTACAAACACCCCTAGATTTGGGTATAAAGGAAATACTGATGGCCAGGACCGGTGTTAGGGCATGGCAAACTGGGTATTTACCAAGGGCCCACTGTCCTAAAGGGGCCCCCAGCATGTGGACCTTTGTGGGCAGAGAATGTATTGCTCTTTTAAAAGAAACCTGTCATCTTGAGATAACCTTTCTTTATGCAGACCTATGTCCTTAGTCCCATGGCCAGCGATAATTGGTTTCCCCCCACCCTAGGGAAACCGCTCCATCAAGCAGCGATTTCAAATTTAAAAAAAACCTCCCATGTCCCCCAAATCTCCTCCTTGTCGCTGAGGATGTCATACATAATTGCCCCACTCCTCACTGGCCACTCCCATGTAACAAGCGACACAGCTCTGCATAGGTAAACTTTGATCTAAATAAGAGCTAAAAACTCTATGTTTATGTGGACACTATTCTCCTGATGACAGGTTCCCTTAAATACCCCTGGATTAAATGCCCAGGTAAAGATGCTCAACATCTATCTGTCTAGCTATCTCCTAGAACTTGTCTATTTCCTATATATGTATCTGTCCATTTATCTATCTTCTATCTATCTACCTACCTACCTACCTACCTTAAAAGGGCTATCCTCACATCCTATTGATCCACGTACCACCCCATCTACCTTCATAGGTAGATTCGTGGTGGTAGGTTCCCTTAAGTCTGTTTGCCTTCTTGCATTTCAATACACTGATCAATGGAAAGCTATTATTCTGTTTTAACAATAATTGACACATTTTGGAAGTCGTTAAATATTTCAGAAAGCCCGTGCCTTTGTCTTCCGAGGTAGAATGTTACCATAGTAACCAAAATTGCATAGAATGCTGGAACGTTTTCTGTGCGAAAGTTGAATTCTAAAAATAGCCCATGTGCCGATCCGTACATTGTGCACTTTATAGAAGTAACATATCACTTAAAAAGTTCCAGATGTTTGTGGAGTCAAGATTGAAAGCCCCTAAAATTTGATTCTGGAATTCTACTCTTTCGAGTGTGGGAGAATAAGATCTTTCAGAACGACAGCAAATCCCCCTAATCCCTTACTGCCTAAACAGGACCTATTTATATAGATAGGAAGATAACATATACCAAAGAGTTTTTGTGGGTATAATGTATCCCTTTACAATATATATATAATATTCTATAGATCATCGGATACAGCGTGCCTGTGCTACAATCTTTCTATAACACCCAAGTGAGTGCGTTACTGGGGTAACTAGGAGAGGCAGGGCCCCATAGCATATACATATTTGCATACACCCACATTATACACTATTGCACACAGATTTATACACTAATGGACACACATTTATCCACTGCTAGATATATTTCTACATGTACACAGATCTGTCCCAGTAGCTTCTGGCCACATGGGGGAAGTATACACCAGCAACTAGAGAGGAGAGATCCCTAGTCCTGTTGTTCTGCTTTCCCCTTTTTCTCCCACGACTTATTTGATTTGCCGATTTATGTTGTGTACTGTGGAAGATGTGCACTGTTATGAACGATGTGCAGCATAATGGGGGTCATTTACTAAGGGTCCGATTTGCACATTTTACTCAGGTTTCCCGTATTTTTCCGATTTGTGTGGTTTTCCCCAAATTGCCCCGAGATTTTGGCGCATGCGATCGGATTGTGGCGCATCGCCGGCAGCTTTCACATGACGGAAATCGGGGGGCATGGCCGTCGGAAAACCCGACGGATTCGAAAAAAACGCAGAATTTTTTTTAAAAAAATGTGTCGCTTGACACGCGCTTACCTGCACCAGGAATAGGATAGTGAACTCCTGCGAACTCCGGCGTACTTCCACTCAGCAGCGACACCCGGTGGACATCGGGCGCACTACCTTAGTGAATCGCCGGCAGACCCGAATCCTCGCTGGAGAACGTGCTGCTGGACCGCGACCGGGTAAGTAAATGTGCCCCAGTATGTATATAATTGTGCACATCCTCCATTATTGAGTGTTTCAGGTTGGATGCCGGGGCCTCCTGACCCTGTGTACAATGAGGCTACACTGATTCTGTCATTCAGGAGATATAGAAACAGCATTATATATACTTAATTGTTTCTATAACTCTAACCTCTGTGTTATTCATAGAGGTGGAACAGTTTTTGTGATTCCGAGCCACAATATAGCACATTTTCCCATCTTAGCTGTTATTTACTAAGATGGAATTGGCCCTTTATGCAAAAAAATCAATATGTTTATGATTAGATCATGGGTTTAGTCACTACATCCTGAATAGCAATATAAAGAATGATAAGTACCCAGTGTTGTCTCCTGCTCTCACCAATATCAATATCCTAGAAAACCCTTTTCATAGTGACTGGGATTCGCATCAAACATTTTCTGAATACACCACCCATAGCGTTGCATGTACTTATAGTGTAGCTATAAGGGCCCCCAACTTTACGATGAGGCACATAGATGTTGTTTCCTTATAAATCCTGTTGCAATAATGCTTTTCTCCCACCACATGGTGCCAACATATAGATATAAGCTAAATAGACATGTTATAACTTTATAACCTCTCGCACAATCAATGGTTCAGATATCGTTCTCAATATCATTATCTAGTGTATAAAAAAAGTATTGTATTTCCCATGCATTAAAGGGGTTGTCCATTTATAGAAAATTTTAACAGGTTAAGTAAAAGTTTTTGTACAGATAGCAAATTGCCACATTCATTTCAAAGAGCAATACAGCGAGCCATCCATTTACATGGCCTTATTGTCCACCAAACCATACTGTGAGCAAGATGTAAAAAAAAAAATATAGAGCATGACCTATTTTCTCCAGTATTTCCCCTCCATATGCCCTATAGGAGTCTATGGGAATGTTTACAATATGCGTCGCACATGTGCTGCATATGGTTGTGCACCATATGTTGCCGTATGTTCGTGCAGTATCCAGGGAGACCAGAATCAGAGGGAGGTGCTTTTTTTTCAGTCAGCCAATAGTAATCCATCATTTGCCCGCGACTGTATTTTATACAGATACGGTATGGATATAGTGACATACGTGCACATACTGATGAAAAACATCACTTATATATGATTCATACATCACAAAAATACAGGACTGGAGAAATCAAACTTTCGTGTGAAAGAGGACTTATGTGGATTGAAACATTCATTTAACAAGTTGTCGGGTTATTCAAAAAAATTACCCCTGATGTAGCAGTGTCAAACTGCTAGCTGTATCGGAACCTTCCAATAAGCCTAGCAAACTGCAGTGCCATATCCTGAGAATGCCGGACCAAGCTGACAGCGGTCCGGCTTATTCATGAGTGGGAGGGACTAAGAGTGGGCCTATGGTGTGGGAGGGGTAGTCTGGGGAAGAAGCAGCTCCTCGGATTCTACATGGCAATAATAAGAAGTAGATTACTGTGTAACAACTCTATGATGACTTTAATTATCATCAGATATTTTCAAAACTTTTTTTTTCACTTTTAGTTTTCCAGGGTTCTGAAGAACCGAGCCTGGCCCACATTCAAACAAGCCAAGTCAAAGATATCTCCTCTACATAGCAGTGATTTCTGCCCAACAAACTGCCATTTCAATGTGATGGAGGTGTCATACCCCAAAACCCTGACATCACTTGGGAGCGCTTTTGGGGTACAGCTAGACAGCAGAAAGCAACTATCTCAAGACAAGGAGAATAAAAGTACAGAGCAAGGTGAGAATTTTGAGAGGGAAGAATATTAGTTTTTCTATGTACTTTAGAGATTGTTTTGTAGGTCTGTAACCGTTCATAAAACCTGGAGAACATCTGTCTACTCCTACTGTTCTTAACCAAGTATATATTGATTTTCTGAGTCAAGAATATTACACTTGGAGGAATGTAAATTGGATTTATCTTGACCTTTTGACTTTTTAATATCTGCAATTCATAGGAGGCCGATATTTATTGAAATTGTTTCTCCCTAGAATAAGGAATCTGGAGCCGTACTTATGAACCACTTTCTAAATTGCTTGATGCGTGATGCCTAAGATAAGAAACAATACATCACTGATGCATCATAGAGTAGGTTTCCCAGTAGTGAAATCCATTTCACCATTAGATATTGATATCCCTTGACATTTTGCCCCAGTGATGGTGTTATGGAGGTTGTGAAGAATAGATATCTCATATTATTAATGATGATCTTTTTTTCTTTATGGTGTCAATATATTCCACAATACCTGGGCAGGCTTAAATAACATTTTCACTCATTTTATAGTTGCCGATATTTCAAAATGTAAAATGAATCAATTTAAGAATAAAATCTGATCTAGATATCTTTTTTCATGTATTGAAATATTTTCTAAGATTACTTACATAAACAATGTACATAACGGAAATAAATGCCATACACAAAGCAAGTTGCATTTTGTATCAAATACTAAAGACAATAAATTTTTTATGCAATATATATGATTTATGTCATAGTAATTTAACAGTTATATTTATGCTTAAATTGCAGTAAAATAATGCAAAATGCTGTATGTGTCCAGCCTTAGGTTCTGGTTCTTGTTACCTTCCATTGTGAGGCCATAATCTGGGCGAGTATGAGGCCAGGGGCAACATACAAAATCCAAGAGACCGCCCCTGTTAAATGGCAAGATATGGGACATGTCCCCGTCAGGTCAAAGTGCAGTAAGACACAAAGTGCTCACTGCACCATGACCGTGTGCCCTAGATCTCTATGACGGTCATGATCTGGTTGGCAATTTTGCGGACAGATCAAGGTCCCTATAAAGGTTGCCTGCATGAGGCCTTAGGCTGTAAATATCCCACTATATGAGCATAGAGTGTAAAAATAATTGTAAAAGTGTAATATAATTGTGCACCCCTACCCCTTTGTCCCCTCTGAGTAGCAGAAAGCATTGATTCGCTGCTACTGATGTTTAGGGTGTCTCCATATATTGATAGATACATCACTAGGGAACAGACAAGGTTTCTGTTTATAGGATTTTTGGGATGCATGCTATACATTGGTATCCGTCTCTCATAAGCTCTTATAAACTCAGCTAAATGCAGCGGTTCACCATCAAAGAAGCATGTTTAGCATCTTGCCTCAGGCAGCACCACCTGCAGCAAGATGGGGGGCAGCATCAGAAGCACAATCACCTGCTATAAAGCAGGACCTGACACTTAAAAATAGTGTGTCAAACCTGATGTCATCATGGATGTGAGGCACTGCATGGAGAACCCACTTACTAAAAAAAGAACCTAATATATTACTTCTGGATGGGACTATAGGTCGCCTCAGGCAGCAGAAAGTTTAGAAAATATCTGGCTAAATGTACACATTTTCTTACAGTACACAACACAATGATTTAGTGTAGTAGTCCATCCTGTGTTACCAATGTATAAGGATAAGGATACTTTTTGGCCTCCGTCTGACAGCATGTGCATATGGGAACCTTCAGTGTGCCCTTCAGAAGATTTCCTGGAATACACATTGACCATGTTAACAAAAACAGAGTGTGAACTCAGCCTTATTGATTAATATTTAGCTGCTATTTTCACTTTTCTTGCTATCATTTAGGCAAACTAAATCCCATGGTATACATACAGCATACCGTTACCACAATGGCTGCACCATCAGGACACTCACTGGGTCAAAGAGACGGTCATGGACTGAGATATCTGCTGAGCAATGAAGATTTGGAAACACAAGACATCCATCATAAATTACTCTGCAAACTCCATTCAGCGCTGGCAGAGGTGGAAACGTGTGTCGCTCAGATTGATGAGTAAGTAATCCTGACATTATTTAGCAACCGTTATGGAGCGTAATGAAATATTATAGACAAACATGAAGTCACAGTTTATTTTTAGGCTGGTAAGAATTTATCTTCTCTCAATAAAGCTCTTCAACACTATATTTTCAGGCCAATTACTGGAAACTTCTGTTACTAGAAACAGTTTCTCCTGATGATTGTGACAAGTAGAGGTGATAATAATCATATTTTTTATGTGGCACCTTATGTCCTACCTGTTCACGGGGCAATATGCTGCCAAGAAATGTAAAGCTTATGGGGATGAAAGATTCTTCCAATAGAGATAATGGGGCATATTTATCATACGCTGGCGCTCATGCTCCAGCATATGATAGCCCCACCGCTGCATATTCACAGAGGGATACATCAAGAGGCTTTTGCCTCTTGATGTATCGGGGCGGGAGGCTGCGCAACGATTATTCTAGAAAAAAACGCAGCCGGCGACAATTCACATATGAAAAGTCGCCAGCAGCAGCAAGTGCGCAGGTGCAGGGAACAGTAACGCCCCGCTGCGGCCCACTCACACCCACTGGCGTGAAGGTGGCGGATTGGGGCAAATAAGGTCCTGATAAATATGCCCAATGATTGGAAATATATTTTGCTAGAAAGTGTTAATTAAAAAATTACGCAAATGAGCATGAGGGGCTCTATTAACAATTATGGAGCCCAAAGCCCTCTTAGGCTCATTTCCATTATTTTAAAAGCCTTTTTTGAAAAAACACGGGCATAAAAAGCTAACAAAAGAAGATATCCTGTCAGAGGCGGCACACACCAGTATGTCAGTGTGCTTGGTTTTCAATCCTTGATTCTGGTGGTAGACTTCCTTTAAACTTTACTGTGTAAACCCTCTATAAGGTCATTAATAAAAATATATAAAAGAATTTGGCCCATTGGTGACTCATGTGGCCTCCACTGATAACTTCAACCCGATATGACAATGTGATATTAATGACAACACTCTGTTTCCTATCACTAAGCCAATTGCCAACTCGAATTCACAGATTTTCCTTTAAACCCAGCAAACAAAATTTAACTTGCTGACCATTGGGGATTCTCAGTGCTGGGACCCCAACAGATCACAAAAACGAGGGCTCCGATGGTGTTCCTCCGTTGGACCCCTCGTTGCTTTGTCAAACTAATGGAGCAGACGGTCGTGCATCACCGTTCTGCTCCATTCATCTCTATGGAGCAGAGGGATATCGGTTAGCGTGGCGCTCGGCAATTTCATGTCAGCTCCATATAGATTACTAACAACTGCTCCATTAGTGTGACGAAGCGATGAGGGGTCCCATATTTTCGTGATCTGTGGGGGTTTCATCACTGACCCAACTGATCAGCAAGTTAGGGACTAACTTTTGTTCATGGGAAAAAACCCTTTAACATTGACAAGGGAAGCTGGGGATTCCTTATTTCCTTCAACACCACAGACTGGTATTGCATTGGATGCCATGGACATACTGGTCCAAATTTATTGTGGCTTCTCTGCCAGTTTTCTGGCATGATACCTAGCCCATGTGCTGCTGTACCCTTCTAACGCCAAACCATAGCGCTTCATCTATAGCCATCCACAGCTCTGTTTGATAAAGGCTGTCTGTGCTGAACCGTCACATTGGGGCACATTTACTTACCCGGTCCAGTCGCTATCCCGCGGTGCGTTGTCCGACGCTGATTCGGGTCTGCCGGGATTCACTAAGGTCCGTGCGCCCGATATCCAGCAGGTGTCGCTACTGTGCCGAGGTCCGCTGGAGTTCACCTTCTTCGTCCCGGTGCATGTAGTGCAGATCTTGCGACACAAATCCCGGGGCAATTCGGCACAAATCGGAAATTGGCGGTTAACCCCACGGAAGTGCGGGATTCGGAGCCTTAGTAAATGAGCCCCATTGTGTTTGCCGTTTTACTTGAATAAAAATAACCTTCAGAATCTACTTAAAGGAGTGCTTCCATTTTTGGCTAGTTCTCATATCGTGGTAGGATCCCTAGCGGTGAGCGCCCGCAACTGTTGAAGTGCAGCCGTATAACTACACATCTGTAATGCCCGGCCCACCAGTTTTACTATAGTCTCCAATATTACTATAGAGCAAAAACTCTGCTATGTCTCCTATATCCTGCGCATAGAAAGTAGAGGAAATCTACTCACCTCATACCATCAGCAGGGCCATAAGGGACATAAAAGTGAATTATTAGGCATCATTGCTATAGATAAAGAAATTAGGGTGTCATAGAAACTTACTAATTAGATCCCTCAGCCTTTGATGTGTTTGTGTCTATTCTCTCTCGATCAGCCCTGGTTCACTTCTCCTACCTCCCCTCTACATAGAGCTGCATGAAATCAGCTTCCTCTTTGTGTCTAATCAGGATTTAGCAAAGTTTGAAGATTAAATGTAATTTTAGGAGGGTGGCGAAGGAAAAGAGCCTGATAAGAGCAGAAATAGCTCTTTTTAAAAATTTATCACTGTCTCATATATTTGATTGTAGTGATTTATGCAAATTTGGTGAAAATTTAGTGACCATAGGTCAATATTTCTCTATAATTTTCAGCTGCTTAGTCACAGATATTCATTGATTATTTTTAATGCATACATTGGGGCACCCAAATCATATCTACTCATAGTAATGCACCTTCCATGTGTCTAGGACCTTCCTATTTTCATAGCAGTGTAACAATCTACATGTAGTTAAAAGCCGGATATTTCTCAAGCAGATGCCATGTCAACAAAATACATTATTATTCCCCTGTCCTCAATTGATTTATATTTAGAGATAAGAGAAAGGGACACAACTGCAACAGCAGAACATGTTATAGTGTTGCAGAAGCTGCTCCTAATGAATGATCTTACTCTTATCTTCAAAGCACATTTCTCAGCTTCTAGTATCAGCTTCAAACAGGTCATTGTTACACGTCTGCTTGATATCTGCTAACACTATTCTGCATTGTTGTAACTTGACAAATATGGTGACGTGAGAAAGCTCCAAGTTTCCAGATATATATATATATATATATATATATATATATATATATGTATATATGTATGTTTGTGTTTGTAGGTATGTATGTATATGTGTATGTATGTATGTAGGTATGTGTGTGAGTGTATATACATGTAAATGTATATATCTGTGTGTGTAATCTCAGAGCCTGCCAGAAATCAAAGTGCCACTATGAAGAGATTATTCCAAAATTCCAAACTAAATTGTTTTTATCAGTATGCATTATGCAAATACGTATTAATTACTATGAAAGTGATGACATATTTGGCAGGTTAAGTACACTAATACCTGACATGTTCTCCTATACACATGTGAGAGACATAGACATCAGCAACACAAGTACCTGACATATTCTGCTATACACATGTGTGAGACACAGACATCAGTTACACAAGTAACTGACATGTTCTGCTATACACATGTGTGAGACACAGACATCAGCTACACAAGTAACTGACATGTCCTGCTATACACATGTGAGATACAGACATCAGCTACACAAGTACCTGACATGTTCTGTTATACACATGTAAGAGGCATAGCCATCAGCTTCACAATTATCTGACATGTTCTGCTATACAAAGTGAAAGACACATACATCAGTACACAAGTATCTGACATGTTCTGTTGTAGAAATGTGAGAGACACAGACATCAGCTACACAAGTACCTGACATGCTCTGTTCTCCTATACACATGTGAGTGACAAAGCCATAAGCTACACAAGTACCTGACTTGTTCTGCTATACACATGTGAGAGACACAGACATCATCTACACAAGTATCTGACATGTTCTGCTATACACATGTGAGAGACACAGACATCAGCTATGCAAGTACCTGACATGCTCTTTTCTCCTATACACATGTGAATGACAAAGCCATAAGCTACACAAGTACCTGACATGTTCTGCTATACACATGTGAGTGACACATACATCAGCTACACTAGTACCTGACATGTTCTGCTATAGACATGTGAGAGGCACAGACATCTGCTACACAAGTACCTGGCATGTTCTGCTATACACATGTGTGAGACATAGACATCAGCTACACAAGTACCTGACATGTTCTGCTATAGACAAGTGAGAGACACATACATCAGCTGCACAAGTACCCTACATGTTCTGCTATACACATGTGAGAGGCATAGACATCAGCTTCACAAGTACCTGACATGTTCTGCTATGCACATGTGAGAGGCATAGGCATCAGCTTCACAAGTACCTGACATGTTCTGCTATGCACATGTGAGAGACACAGACATCAGCTACACAAGTACCTGACCCGTTCTGCTATACACATGTGTGAGACACAGACATCAGCTACACAAGTACCTGATCCGTTCTGCTATACACACGTGTGAGACACAGACATCAGCTACAAAAGTACCTGACATGTCCAGCTATACACATGTGTGAGACACAGACATCAGCTACACAAGTACCTGACATGCTCTTCTCCTATACGCATGTGTGAGACACAGACATCAGCTACACAAGTACCTGACATGCTCTTCTCCTATACACATGTGAGAGACACAGACATCAGCTACACAAGTACCTGACCTGTTCTGCTATACACATGTGTGAGACACAGACATCAGCTACACAAGTACCTGACATGCTCTTCTCCTATACACATGTGAGAGACACAGACATCAGCTACACAAGTACCTGACCTGTTCTGCTATACACATGTGTGAGACACAGACATCAGCTACACAAGTATCTGACATGCTCTTCTCCTATACACATGTCAGAGACACAGACATCAGCTACAAAAGTACCTGACATGTCCAGCTATACACATGTGTGAGACACAGACATCAGCTACACAAGTACCTGACATGTTCTGCTATACACATGTGTGAGACACAGACATCAGCTACACAAGTACCTGACATGTCCAGCTATACACATGTGTGAGACACAGACATCAGTTGCACAAGTACCTGACATGTTCTGCTATACACATGTGAGAAACACAGACATCAGCTACAAAAGTACCTGACATGTCCAGCTATACACATGTGTGAGACACAGACATCAGTTGCACACGTACCTGACATGTTCTGCTATACACATGTGAAAAACACAGACATCAGCTACACAAGTACCTGACATGCTCTTCTCCTATTCACGTGTGAGAGACACAGACATCAGCTACACAAGTACCTGACATGTTCTGCTATACACATGTGTGAGACACTGACATCAGCTACACAAGTACCTGACATGCTCTTCTCCTATACACATGTGAGAGACACAGACATCAGCTACACAAGTACCTGGCATGTACTGCTATGCACATGGCTGCATCCTTGAGCAGTTGAATACACACAGGCTGCTGGGGGTGTGTCCGCCAGCACCAGCATCATTATACAAGCTGTCAGTCAAGCACTGGTGGGTGTGGCAGTGCCTCCCTCTCATGATTAAGCTGGACAGCTATATGATAATGACTCATTGGATCTCTCTCAGGTCATTTGCATACAGCTTTAGTACCTACTAACTTGTGTTTACAGGCATGTAAAGGAACATTGAATGGATAGGGGCAATGTTTATGAAAATATATTTAGTTTTGGGGGTTAATTTTCCTGACAGGTTCTTTTTAAAAGCAAAAAGTATTTCTATGTTACAATATAGTTCAGAAAGGAAGACTGTGGAGAAAAATGCAGCTGCAAGATTGCAGTATTTGTTTTGAACATGTCTGTATGGATTAGAATATGTTGACATCTCGATTTGTCCATATGCTGTATGGAGACATTGGGAGGATTCCTGACTTGTCCTTCTGACATATTGCCATACGTTGCTTATACATGGGCAGTGAGAATTGGCAGCTGCTGATGGTTGGGGTGCTTCCCTAGTGCTGCTTCTACTCTGTAGACTTCAAAGGGCACTTCTTAGCATTAATCAGCGGGTGGCTTTTTGCACAGTACATAACCTATCTACCACTATACGATAATGTATACACTGTGTGTATGCTGGAGCTTTCCTTTCCTGGCATATATACTCAGTGTATACATAAAACATGGTGTGAACCTAGCTTTAGATTGTAGTGGACAACAATACAGTTTATTTTGCGTCATTCCCACTACAACAGTTAAGAAGTCACAAGATCTAATGTTAAGTATGTAATTACAACATTTTTGTAAAGCTAGTATCTAAACGATTTTATAGAAGTATCTAGTCTGCAATGTACTGAACATGGGTTCAAGAAGTAAGAACTCTCCCTACAGAGACTTTGCCAATTAAGGCCACCTTGTAGGTTTGTGGAGACTTATAGCCATTGACGGATTCCCAGAATCTCTTTGGGATTATGGGAAAATAGGCAATTAAATTTTCCAGGATGGAATAAGGAAAACCACGCCTCTTTTGTTACCTTGAAAGGTGACATCAATCATGACTTTTAGGAAGCCTAATGCCATGATGCCAAATAAAAACCAAACAAGCATATCTATTTCAGAAGAAACAGATCCCCAACTGTAGACAGCATTGTTTTGATGTGGTTGCATCTATAAAGTATGTACCGTGTAGGGAAATGGTTAGGCTGAGACTAGGGTCGGGAAGTAAGTCCCCTTATGGAGACCTTGCCAATTAAGTATGCCTTGTAGGGGTGTGGAGACTTTACGAAGATGTCGCATATGACATAATAACATTCTCTAATTCACTGTTATTAACAAAAATACAGCATTTCACAGATAGAATTTCTACATCTCTCCATAAGTCCTGGTGTACACAATTTTGGTTGCCCCTGGGTCTGACCGTAAATCTTCTGAATACAGTTGGATTTTTCTCATGAATAGCTTCTCTTCTCTGCACACTGCAGTGATCTCTGCCTCCTGCACCTCCCCCCTGCATCACAAAACCAGCTCAGATGCAGGCACTTCCTGCCAGTGAGCAGCAGTGTGCAGAGACTTACCATATATACTCATGTATAAGCCGAGGTTTTCAGCACAAAAAATGTGCTGAAAAACCTCACCTGAATTTTATACTTCAATAAAAAAAAATAAACTTACATACTCACCCCCAGCACCCCGATCCTCGGTGCGGCTCCCGATCCTTGGCACAGCTCCTCTTCGATCTTCTATATGCTGTATTAGGCGGCAGGGATGCATCCATGCAATCTGCCGGCCAGCGCACACTATGATGCGGAGGTGTCACGACTGATGACGTCATGGTGTGCATCGGCCAGCAGATCAAAGAAGAAAGAAGAGGAGCCGCCAGGAGCCGTGCCGAGGATTGCCAGAGGTTGAGTATGCAAGTTTTATTTTTATTTTTTAAGTGCTAGGCAACTGCGGGCTGGCTGTATACTACTGGGGGCTGGCAGGCTGTATACTACTGGGGGCTGGCAGTATACTACTGGGGGCTGGCAGGCTGTATACTACTGGGGGCTGGCAGGCTGTATACTACTGGGGGCTGGCAGGCTGTAAACTACAATTGCTGGAAGGCTGAATACTACATGGGGCTGGGTGGCTGTGTACTACATGGGGCTGGCTGGCTGTATACTACTGGGGGCTGGCTGTATACTACATGGGGCTGGCTGGCTGTATACTACAGGGGGCTGGCTATATACTACATGGGGCTGGCTGTATACTACAGGGGGCTGGCTGGCTATATAGTAGCGGGGGCTGACAATATACTACTGGAGACTGGTTGGCTATATACTACAGGGAGTGGGCTGACTATATACCAATGCATTTCCCACCCTCGGGCTATATTCAAGTCAATATGTTGCCCAGTTTTAGCTCAACTTATACTCAGGTTGGCTTATACTTGAGTATATGTGGTACTTTACAAACTAAAGGCAAGCTAAGGTCTTTATCCACGAGGGAGGCATATAGCAAAGCGGACTCTGTGTGTGTTATAGCAGATCTGAATGTGTCATTGGGTTTTATATCCATCTCATGGATATCATCTCTCATCTCTCTTTTCAGTTATTAGAAGTAGTTATTATTATCGTGTCAGTTATTAGTAGAATGTTCAGAAGCTAAATAAAAGTGTAGATAAACCCTGTACCCTGATAATCTAAGCACATTGTCAGCACACAGCATCTCATAACACAGAGAGATCATGAAGTGTCTACATAGAGAGTCCCCGCCCACACTCTGGAAATTTACAATGACCATCACTGAGTGATAGGAGCTAAAGTAAAATTGTAAAGAAAAGGGTTGAAAATTATCTATATTCTGTAAACATCACTTGGGGGATCAATTATTTTTATCAGGACCATATATATGACTATTTTAGGGGTATTGAGGTAGCATGAAGGGGCTTAGGACTAAGATGCCACTTTAATTTCTGCCGCATCTTAATATACTCCTCATACAGTGTATAGTTTTGTATCTCATTTAATATAATTACTATGTAATTTTATACATTGTATACATGTTGCATTTCTAAAATAAGTGATGATAATGGAAAAAATAAATACATCATTATTTATATACTTTACAAATCCCATCTTGTACAAACATCTGTGTTATAGGATTTATCATTACTGATCTGGAATGCATGTTATATTCACTATGAAAAATCCCATGTTTGTTATAACTGTACAGTCTATTAAATTATTAACTCTGATAACCTCAGTGTAGGAATTGTGCCTGCTGAATGCATTAGGCGTCTGCTTCCAGGTTTTACCCATCTGGCAATTATATTGGAGCAAATTGTTTTAAGGAAATGGAAAGCCCCATAGGATCGAGTTAAAGGATCTGCACAGGGAAAACAGGAAAATTGAGGTTCACAGCAGTCAGGGTGTGAAGTGTTGATTTAGCACATGTTGTTCACAGTTTCAAGGACTGGAAAGCACAAGCACTTTTTATACATATGGTTAAAGGCACCTAAAGTCATTAAAGCTTCACTCTGCTCTGTACTTGTAGTTTGTGTCAAGGGAAAAAAATATAATGACATGTTCCATAAGTAAACTTTATGCGATTCTTGTCTATATACGGTTTTCTTTCTCCAAAGTCTTGAAATGAGGCCATTATGTTGTCGTCTGCCAGGACACACGGGAACCAATTTCAGACCCATTCACTTGCCACTGAATCTCTTGGGGTCTTCTGCAGAGGTTCCCCGGAGCTGAACTGTCATAAGTTCCATAATGATGGATTTCAGACCGCTGGCCCTGACACTGGTGTTACCTTTTTTTTTTCAAGTTTTACATATTCCTTCTCTCCCTTAATGGCACAACCTATTAATATTTAGTGTCCTGGACAGTGTACACCACATCTCCATACATGGCCGTGTTATATTATTACATCACTTTATCCTGTGTCAGGAAATGTGTCACTAAAATTTAAATTTTTATCAATGTGATTTGTTATTTCATTTCCTTTCAAGAAATATTAAACAATAAATAATTATTTGCAATATTTTATCACTAAAGGAAGCATCAGCTGTGATTTATACACACAGAACACAAGCCACAGAAGGGTGGGTAAGCCTATTCCTTAAAGGACATCTACCACCAGGATGAAGTATTGTAAAGCAAGCACACTTAAATGCTGGTGTGTGCTACATCCTGCAGGAACGTCTCTTCTTTTATCTTCTTATGCCCTTGTTTTTACAAAAAAAGCCTTTAAAAATTATGCAAATTAGCCTGAGGGGCTCCAGGCTCAATTAAGACCTACGGAACCTGGAGCCACAAAGAACGTCATTGTAGCTATGGCAGTCTTCTTGAATAACCATGTATACATAGCCAAAGAGAAACAAGGCAGCACAACCTGTATAGTTTTGGGTGCAGGATCTGTGTAGTCCGTGGCAAGGGATCCAATAGTAGTTTCAGGAAAACAGCAGCACTCCAGTATGTAGTCAAAGCAGGGTGATCTTTATTTCAAAGGTGCACCTTTGAAATAAAGATCACCCTGCTTTGACTACATACTGGAGTGCTGCTGTTTTCCTGAAACATGTATACATAGCAATATATATATATATATATTTGGAGAGAAAATAGGAGCAAAGTCTCCTCCCAGCTGAAAGTGCACAACAGAACTACAGACATAGAGATCATAGAGATCAGAGCTGCTGTAAAACGAAGATTAGAAATCACATAATGGCCAGAAATAGTGTAACTTCTCACATATACTCACTAAATTACAGATTTCTGCAAATTAATTGAAAGCTTCAAAATGCTTCTGCCCCTCAATAGCAACAGGAATTAAACATTTGTGACTTGCAAAGAGTCTCTAACTTTAGAGAAATTTTTGATAAATTTTAGAGAAATCTATCCATCTATCAATCAATTGATCTTCTATCTCTCTTCTACTGTATTTATCTATCTCTCATATCCATCTATCATCATAATATGTATATTTTATCATAAATCTATCATCTATCTATAAATCTATCATCTTTCATATTTGTCTTCTATCATCAATCTACCTATCTCCTATAAAATTCTCCTACAATCCCATATTACAGATTGCCTTACCCTAATACTGCTTGTAACTACAAAGTGTTATTATTGTGCAGGACTAAGATTTATTTTGGGGCTCCACTTTTAGTTTTGCCCAGGGCCCCACTTTGCCCAAAACCGCTCCTGGGAAGCAGAACACTGCCGGTGAGGGCTCACCATTTATATGGGATTGTAGGATTATTGAAGCCCTTTTACAGCATTTTAGTGGATTTTAATTTGGGACTTTACAAAACCTTAATTGTGTGTTATATATCACAATCCTGCTGTATAACCCAATCATGAAAATTCTGCATGATAAACCAGGGACACTTACTCACAAAGACTGCGGTAACCCAAAAGTCTTGGGGTGTAACAAATATGAAAGAATAGAAGAAAATACTTTTTTCAAAGCACTGTAGATAGTAAGCAACATAGAATAACTTATATAGAGAGATGTGGAGAGGTACAGAGAAATAAGACAGACAGACAGAGCAGCAATTTTTTCTAACAAGAAAATATATTTTCTTCTCCATCTCAGACTATTGTCTTCAATAACTTGTTCTCCTAAATGTGAGCGGAAAACAGAAAATGTAATACCACTGGAGAGTGATGAGAAGGGAGAAAAGAATGGGAAGAGAGTCTGCTTCAATGTCGCCGGAGAGGAGCAGGAGGACTCGGGACACGATACCATCAGTAACAGAGACTCATACAGGTAACTTCCACTACTGATATCCACCAAATATAGTTCTGTGAAAGGGAAGACGGCTGAACATAGTTAAAGATGACCTGTTGCTTTTTCAGTAAATATTTGTATCCTCTCGTTATGGAAGTTATTTTATCATAGCTGTGTTTTGCGCCATTCCTCTGTTATTCCTACATTAAGGGAATTACTAGACAACTTGGAGTTAGTAGTTAGTAGAGATCTCTCCTCAAATAGTCTTCAACCTCTTTCACAATAATGCTACGACACGGGCAAGCATACAGCTGGGCGTTGAAGAGAAGAGGGGTTAGTTCTGATCCCCCCCTCTCCAGAGCGGGACACGGTGCCCGGCCGTACATACAGGAAAATATACAGCATGCTCTACCTCTTTCCTGTGGACGCTACGGTGACACACGTATGTTATATATACACTATATGCCTCTGTGGACACCAGTGTCCGGCCACAAATTGTGCGGTTGAATATCGGTCCCTCACACATTACTGTGAAGAGGCCTGACCAATCAGCATGGTCACAATCAGACTATTTAGAGGCATATCTCGAATTTGTTAAAACCCAGTTGTCAATTTATTTATACATTAGTGCCGAGTTGTAAGAGAGATTCCATTTTTATTCCATAGAGAATACACATGCTCCTTAACCAGACAACTAATAATAGCAGATTTTTTTTTCAATAGTTTTTCAATTATTTCCTATGTATTGCTTAGTTTTCTGTCAATACACTTGGAGTTGCAGTATTATACACATGGGGTTCTAGTTCCTTCAAGGGAGAATTCATTAAGACTGGCATTTTCAACAGCAGTCTCAAAGTTCTCCCTGCTGCACTCCTGCACCTATATCCACCCAGAGGCTTCGGCCTCTTAGTAAATACGGGAGCATGCTCATCCAGTTTAGATCTGTAGAACACATCTGAACTGGTGGTTTCCCGAGGCCCCATGCACACATCTGCAGCAGCAGACATGTACTGTGAGCCGTCAGCTGGCTAGAGAAGAAGAAAGTGAGTGCAGCTCTCCATGGGGCCAAGTTTGCTGACGACCGCACTGTTCCCACATGCAATGCAAGTCTATGACAGCCGTGAGCTGGATGCCAGTTTTGCAGCTAGCTCAAGGCTGCTACCATGCTGTAGTAGATCTGGGTGGCCGGCTATGTCTGCCATGCCCACCGCATTTAGAGAGAGATGGAAGAATTTACTAGTAGAAACATATGTACAAAACTATCTGCACCTCTATTATTTATATTATAAAATATAGAGGCAGTGCTATTTTTGTAGCAATATGGAGGCAGTACTATCTGTAACTACATCACTTACAGGGTGTGACATGGAGGCAGTACTATCTGTATCTACATCACTTACAGGGTGTGACATGAAGGCAGTACTATCTGTGTCTACATCACTTACAGGGAGTGATATGGAGGCAGTACTATCGGTGTCTACATCACTTACAGGGTGTGACATGGAGGCAGTACTATCTGTGTCTACATCACTTACAGGGAGTGACATGGAGGCAGTAATATCTGTGTCTACATCACTTACAGGGTGTGACATGGAGGCAGTACTATCTGTGTCTACATCACTTACAGGGAGTGACATAGAGGCAGTACTATCTGTAACTACATCACTTACAGGGTGTGACATGGAGGCAGTACTATCTGTACCTCTATTATTTATATTATAAAACATAAAGGCAGTGCTATCTCTGTAGTGACATGGAGGCAGTACTATGTGTAACTAAACAATTTACCAGAAGAAACAGGGAAGCAGTGATATCTAAATTATGGATAAATAGAGAGAGGGACACAGTAATATCTGCAACAGCATCACGTACCATTTATCATCATTTAGAAAAACCTATCCTATGCTTAGAGTTTTTAGCTTTGCAATGCTGATTTCCATATTCCTGAATTTAGTAGACATCATTTTAGATGTGTTCTTAATTCTTTTTATAGCGACTGTAACAGCAACAGAAACTCCATTGCATCCTTCACGAGCGTCTGCAGCAGCCAATGTAGTTCTTACCTTCACAGCGATGACATGGATTCTGGTAACCGCACTTTTTAGTTATCTGAACATATTGTTATCTTTTTCCTCTGTTGATAGAAAGAAGAATTTGTTGTCAATCATTATCTAGCATACTTCTATTTAAAGGGGCTTTTTCATAAGAACCACCTATAAGAATGGGTGCTGCAAAAGCCTCCTCCTTTGATCAGCTCATAGATCCCAGTTTGGCTCTTCTGGCATCATCTGTTATCATTCAGTCTTCCCTTCAAGCCTCTCCAAGGGAATGTAGTATTACATGCTAGTTAGAGCCAACTATGTAATACGTGGGTATTATAGTTCAGCCAAAGCATGGGTCCAAGGGTCTCTGACATCCATTTGCCTTATTAAAGGGGTTGTACACTTTCAGCAATTAAAGGGCATCTACCACCAGGATGAAGGATTGTAAACCCACACACTGACATACTGGTGTGTGGCCCCTCTGGCAGGATCTCCTTATTCCCTGTTTAAAAAAAAAAAGCTTTCAAAAATATGCAAATGAGCCTAAGCAGCTCCAGGCTCCATAGGTGTTAATGGTGCCTGGAGCCCCTAAGGGATCCTGCCAGAGGGGGCCCACACCAGTATGTCAGTGTGCTGGGTTTGCAATTATATTGTTTGTGTAATGAAAAGTTATACAATGTTTCAATATATTTTCTGTATCAATTCTGTTGTCTAGATCTCTGAGTTGATACAGAAAGTATATTGGAAAATTTTCCATAAAAAAAAAGCTTTTAAAACTTTCCTTTAAACAAACAATATCATTTTTTTCCTGAAAGTGGACAACCCGATTAGGTATATATAAATGTTATGAGACATCTCTTTAAAATAAATAATAATGTAAGTTTTCTGTTTGCTCTGCTGCTGTCAATTTTCTATATAAAACTTTCCGCTATAGGAGATGAGATGCCTTTAAATGTAAGGATTTCACATGAAAAACAGGACAAATTACACAGCTGCCTAGAACATCTTTTCAGTCAGGTGAGTAACAAGATCACTAACAATTAGTGATGACTGAAGTGAAACTTGCGGGTCAGTCCCCTATCCTGGCCGCCATTCATTTATTCTAGGATTGTCACATCCCAATGATGGAGTGATGATACTCCTGAAGATGATGGTGCACACATGCCACTGACACTCAATGGGTAACTTCATTTATTGGTGCCAGCACCAATCATGGTTGTTGCCAGTGGGGTTGAGCGCTCTGGTTCAGTACCCAATCCTAAACAGAACTTTCAGAACCTAGTAACAAGCTTTAAAGGGGTTAAAGTAGATCTGTCAGTAGGAAGAAGCTCTGGATAGCAGTTTATTCATATCTTTATGGGTATGAATAATTGTGCAAAACAAACTTTTAATCTAAGGCTGGAAGTGTAGGAAGTACCACCTACACCCCTACCTCCTGTGATGTACATGGACCCTCAGGAGGCCATATGCTGCTGGCCAGCTTTGGTTGTCCTGTTTCCCTATCTGGTCCATAGAGCCGAGCCGTGGGCTGCTCTTTCAACTGCCCCGGGGGTATGCAACACCCCTGCCAATACATGGTCAGAGGGGTAGTTGTGAACATTGCCCTTTACAGGTTAGGAGCTGACAGAGGGAGTCACAAACCCTCCAGGAAGGTTCTAGACCTGGTCATCAGGGGTTAACAGTGGTAGATACTGCCTGTGCAGGAAAGGATTAACTATGCTAAAGTTATCATCCAATTGTATTCCTTCATGTGAACTGGAGTGTGATTGGAGAGTGAGCCACCACCTGACCAGGGAATTACAAAACCCCTAGACAGGAAGGGGCAAGTGCGCTTACCAGCCACCTATTACCGGAGAGGTCATCTCTTTACCAACAGCTCTCCCTAGAGAGCACACTTGCAGATTGTCAGTGAGTGACCTGAGAGATTGTGTGACGCACACCTTCAGTGCTACACTCAGAACACCCAGGACAAAGCTGCAGCTTCCATATCTGGACACAGCTACATCCCAGCCTGCACCTACTACCAGGCTGGTGAATTTATTCCTGAGGATCACTCTCCATGACCACTCCAGTAATCCGGAATTTCCAACAATCCCGCATATGTAACAAGATTGTTTGGCCCTTTACCTGCAGTTATTCTAATAAGGAACCGTGAGTTATTTTGCACAATGTTGCCTCCATCTGTTCCCTGGATATGGCTGTAACACCAAGGGCACCCCATCCATTACCCAGGGACTCATACCACAGACACAAAAAGGGGTTGCCCCAGGGAGATCCAGTACATCAGCCTCTGCATCCATATTTCTTGCACACACTACCTGCTGGAGACCTGCCTGGCTGTAGGACAGCCCTCCGGTCCCCATACCAAGCACCGTGACACCAGAATGCCCTGGCCCACAACTGCCAGCCACTCCGGCTGCCTCCAGGCCCCAAGAAAAGGCTAGGCCCCAGTGGGGGATGTTGCACAGGACTACAACTAACAAATAAAAGGGTTTTCTAACAGCCATTCTTTAGTCTATTTTTGAAGTTGGGATATAGCTGCTGCTAAACAGGAAATTATTCATTACAGTCATTCATATGGATCTCTGTCCCCATAATACATGAAAATCTTGAGCCTCCACTCTGGATTATAGAGAAGGTCTGAAGAAGGGCATCTCCATCTATGATGTATAAGCACTCTATTAGGGAGAACCACTTTAATATGAATGTCTTCAAGGGTAGAAGATTGGAGAGTGTATATGTAATAATAATAATCTTTATTTATATAGCGCCATCATATTCCGTAGCTCTTTACAAATCATAGTGTACATATACAAATATATTATTACATTACAGAGTACAAACAGTCATATGGACCAATACGAATGAGGGCCCTGCTCAAAGGAGCTTACAGTCTATGAGGTGTTAATAGCTTTACACTGCATAAACAATGATAACATTTATGGACATTATTATACTGCACATTATAAAGCATTAGCATTCTGCCTGTCACTTATTCTAAATTAGTTGGGATGTTCATGTTTTGTTTCCTTATTTGGTAGCATTAAAAAAAATCTCTCTTCTGCTAGGTGGAATCAATAACTAATCTTCTGAGAGGACCGGCTGTGGCCAGAGCATTCCAGCAAACAAAATATTTCACACCTGGTCGAGGTTTGCATGGTACAGATAAACTATATCTTCAACTCTCTATGAATAAACTGTATATTACACTGATCAGTGATAACATTGGAGCTATGACCCATGGACTCCACAAGACCTCTGACGGTGAACTGTAGTATCTAGCACCAATCCTTTGTCCTGTAGCTTGAGGAGTGAGCCCTCAAAGCTTAAAGGAGTTATCTTACTGATAGTATAGGATAGTGGCTAACTTGTGGATCAGTGGAGGTCTTTAACTACTTCCTGTTGACTTCAAGCAGACATTTTTGTTCAATGTGTAGTTGTGGTTCATGTTTACTGCAGGCTTGGCTCTCACTGTAGTGAACAGGATTGAGCCTTTTGCCTCCAGCCCCATCCAGTGCTCCTCGAAGCTGATCAGTGGGAGTGCTAGGTGTCACAATGGCATCGATCATGTAGTCCATATCCCTTCTGATAGGTCATTAAACAGTTAAGACCATTTAACCAATTTAGTCACAATGCTGTGCATCACGTTTGGGGGCTCCATTTAAAAATCTCCTATTAGTTTCCTAGTATCGGAATAGTCCTGGTATCAGAATAGTCTTACTAGCAAATCCTACAGATGCTCAATTTATTCTTGATCTTGGGGGCAAGAATTCTTTGTCATTTTCCATAAAATTATTTCTAAATACTCTTCCCACCTGGTCTGGGCACTTCATTCTTCTGAGAGAGACCACTGCCACGTGTTAATGCCATGACGGATTATTTGTCATGAAAGGATTATTTGTTTCGGTAGGTGGTAAAACACTCCTCCATTGGCTTGGCACATGTGGGCTAGTCCTCACTAGCTTCATAGATTAGTTAGTAAACCTTAGGTACCCACATACCCCTGATGTCAGTTGTTCCACCTTGTAAACATGTAATAGTTACTAACCACTACATACCAGGAACAACCTACAAGGCCTGTCATTTTATAAAATGGTTTGACCCAGATGTCCTACCTTCAGCATTTCCTATGTCCTATTCTTCCACTTACCAATTTTGTCTTCTCCCAACATATCAACTTCAAGAAAGTTTGTTAGGCTGATCAGTAAATCTTTAACAGGATTATCTAGGCTTAAAAAAGTTCTTTTACAAAACAAAAATTCACTACTCAACGCTCATTGCTGTTGTAATTCATTACCAGCAATCTCGCTTGAATTAACACGTGTGTCCTGCAAATATGAAGAGTATTGAGAGTATTAATGATTTTCACATGAATAGATTTCTTTTTGCAAGATATAATTGTTGGCATTCTTCCTTTTTTTGTATTTTGTAGAATTTCAACAGGAAATGGAACCTAAATTAAGTTGTCCAAAGCGGTTACGACTTCACATTAAACAGGACCCTTGGAACCTACCCAGCAGTGTGCGCATACTTGCACAGAACATTAAAAAGTTTGTAGAAGGTGAGCTTTAAATTGCAAGTTCTCACTGTTTTACCATAATGTAAGACAAGCTTATAAAGAGAACAGGTAAAGACCCTGTCACTATTGACAGACATGTGGACCTCCATCAAATCTACCACACTCCTATGGACGCGATAGCAGATAATTAATTTTCTTCTTTGCCATTATTATTTACTATTCTGTTCTCTACTTTTTTATCTGCTCTCTTTTTGTGTCTGAAATTGACCTGGTTGCCCACCAATTTCTCACCAAGTGGCTATGATGTGTAATTGTTGCCTTTACACACTAAATTAGAATTGATTGATCCTAAAGAGTTCAGCAGGATCCATCAGCATATAGAACAAGTATATTTTGTACTCCAACCTTTTTGTTCTGCTGTGAGATACTCGCTACCTTAGGTCAGTGATGTCAGGGCCATACTACAGTGGCAGCAGTCATAGTAGCTACTGTGGGGCCCGCAGTGTCAGGGGGCCCCATCATTCAACCTGACACTCTAAAGAATGGAAGATGTGCACCATTATATACATATTATACTGCACATTGTACAGTATAAGGGTACATTCACACAAACGTGTGCCCGCCCAGCATCAGCACGAGTGGGTGATCGCTGCCTCTCCTCAGTTTATAAATTTGTATATGCTTATATAAATATATATATATGAGTGTATATGTGTTTGATTGTAATTCGCATGTGTGAGTATACAAATATGTATATTTTGTAAGTGGGAAGGGGGAACCCATTCAGAAGTCTGCCGCTGAGTTACGTGTCATCTGCATGTTATGGGAAGGTCATGAAACAAAGTTATAGGGGTTTTCCAGGGTGGGAGAACTTTAATTTTTATTGTATTTTGATATGAATATAAAGATAAAACAATATACAAGAACTCCTGGTTTTTATGTTAGTCTCTGCTTCCTGTTTCATTTCAAAATACAGGAACTCACCAATCACGCTCCACGCAAATAGTGAATGGTTGAGTGGGTGTTTTATGTGTGAACCAGGATGTGTTGCAAGTGTATGATCATTCTAGACCTAGTTAGTATTGGAAGGTAGTGGCGGAGAATCTATACAGTGGCTACTGGTTCTTTTTTAACCAATTCTTAGTTATTTTTATATACACAACCACCACTCCTCTCCTGCAATGCTTCTTTAAGAGCATCTACTGATGTAAAACAATTCCTCTAATTTCCATCAAATCAGACCCCCAGCAATAGAGACAATGGGGGTCATTTACTAAGGGCCCGATTTGCTTTTTCCCGATTTTCCACGAATTGCCCCGGGTTTTTGGCACACGCGATCGGATTGTGGCGCATCGGCGCCGGCATGCACGCAACAGAAATCGGGGGGCGTGGCTGAACGAAAACCCGACGGATTCGGAAAAATCACCGCATTTAAAACAAAAAATTGGTCGCACGGGCCATACTCACATGCACCAGGAAGAGATCAGTGAACTCCGATGCAACTCGGCGGACCTCGGCGCAGCAGCGACACCTGGTGGACATCGGCACGCAGGACCTTCATGAATCGCCGGAAGACCCGAACGCTCGTCCGAGAAGCCGCCGCTGGAACGCGAATGGACCGGGTAAGTAAATGTGCCCCAATGGATGTGTTCAGAGGTATGGAGAGCTTGACTTCAGTGTTAAACTCTCTTCCTCCCTGACTTTATAGAACCAATTAACATCTCACTTCAAAGTTTATTTTCTGGATGATGCCACCAAGCTGGGTCATGAAAGAAACATAATCTAGAATCTGTTCAGCTGCTTGACAACATAATGGTAGTGGTTTAATTGGTTTATTTCTGATGACAGATTCTGATAACGGTCGAAAGAATCTTTGATAATCCAAAAGCCAAGCATGTTCTATGTCCATGACATGAATACCAAACAGCCTAATGTCCCTTTATGTCATTGGTATGAAATCTCACCATGTTTCTCTTTCACGCCTTAAGGGCTTAATCATGGCTCGTTCCAAAGGTTTATTATTGAGAATACCGAATATTTACCATATTTGAAAAATGACATTTCATTGAGGTCAGCTGGATGTATCCACATAACATTGTAAAGTAATTCCAAGTAGAATGCATTGTCAGCACTTACTGTAATGTATTTTGATGGCAAGGGAATGATACTTCAGAAGATTTATGAGTATGTTTATTTTGCCGAAATCCAAAGGAGATTAAAGCAACAGTTCTACTTTCCGCAGTCTAATTTAGCTTATTTCCCACAGCTCCAGATCCAGATTCAACAGTGATGCCCTAAACCATCAACAAGTTTCTTTTGATTAGTCTTTCATCAAAAGGCATCTAGCCAATCCCAGCATCAAAATCTTAAAGCAGATAAAGTAATCTCCAGGAAATGTTTGAGGCGCTTATGGAGATTGCAATCTTCGGTTTTGTTGGGAAACATAAAAGATTGAGAAATAAGCAGCCTTGCCTTTCAAAGATTACAACATTGTGATTTATAGAGAACATGGGGTATAAGGCCTCATGAATGTGGGCATTTTTCCATGTGTTATTGCTTAATGCCCGTCTGATATTGGCAGGTTAGTGCCACCCTGCTACTGTCCATAGGAAGTGACTGTCCAGGCCACAAAAGATGGGTAGGAATAGGACCTGCCCTATCTTGTGTGTTGTGGGCATTCGGCACGTTTCAAGGCGAAGTTATGCACCGTGCCTCATGGTGCATCCACCACATCGTGAACATGCCCTATTGACAATGGTGTGGTGAGTTATTAGCAGTTTGTGCAACCAGCTCCTGGTCAAATCTCATGAGCATCATGTGCATGAGGTCTACAGGTGATCATACAATATGCATGAGGTCTATAGCTGACTCCTTGGGATAACTTCTTTTCCTCCTGAAACCCCCCACCCAACATACAACATACAGATGCTTACAGAACACGCATATTTTCTCAATCAAGAGGGTCTTTATACCCCTTATTACAATGTAACTGGTCTTCTCAAAGTCCAACATGTCCAACCCTTCTCTCTCCAAAATGTTTAGAAGCAAACACCTTCATATTCCGAAATGGTCAAGAGGTTTTACCCGTATGTCCCGACGACATCTACCTGATGCATATAGTACATCCACCTACCCTATATGACACTAACCAAAATTTGTCATTTGTTTGTTTCAGAGGTGGAAACTCGGATATTGTTGGCCCTGCTAGAATATACAGGTAAGAATATTGGGGCATATTTAAAAATCGGATATCTTAGTTAAAGCCACAAATTATCAGCATATAAATGAATCCAAAGACGGAGTTTGAACATTAACCTTGTACATTGACTTATGTGAGTGATAACAACATATAATGGGCTAAACGACAGATTTTCTCTATTTGTCTCTGCAGATAGTGAAGTACAGCTGAGGAGAGATATGGTGTTTTGCCAGAGTTTAGTGGCCACCGTCTGTGCCTTTTCTGAACAGCTGATGGCTGCATTGAATCACATGTATGACAGCAATAGAGAATATGAAGTGGAAACCCAGGAAGCCAGCAGGAGGTGGTTGGAGCAGATTGCGAATGCCGGCGTTCTTTTCCACTTCCAGTCTCTTCTGTCTCCAAATATGGTAATGGACATTAATAATCCTGTACATTACTAATATCTGGGGGCTCAAGTTTGACGGCCTGATGACCTTATTGATGACCTTTTCTTCCCCCAGGGGTCTGTAGAAGAAGTCAATATTGGAATGGGGGGCTCCTATAAGGATGAATGGGGTTCATCAGTGATGGCAGCTGTGACTGGTCACTATTAAAAGTAGTGTAGAAGAGTAACACAATAGGGGGTGATGTTTGCTTCTGGCTCCATACACTGTGCCAGATTTGGCAGTCACAGCTTCTGTTATAGTTGGATGTACTGGGTTTGGACCCCCACTGAATTGATATTAGGGATCCCTAAGCACATAAATATGTGAATCCTGTAAAACCCTTTACTTATTTACGTTCTTTCACTTTCTAGACAAAGCCTTAGCAGAATCCACCCAAATCATATTCCCAGCAGTGGCTTATAATATAGTCGGCTTGGGTGGTAGCCTGGGGTCCAGGCCTTCTAGGGGGCCACCCAAACAACACACCAAATTTTATGCTGAGAAGGACCTTCACTCATTACATCTGTTACTGCTCTCAATTCACATGTACACAAGAACCATTTTGGAACCTTTGAATGTGCTCCAAAGGTCCTGAGATTGAAAGCAGGCGGAAGGGACACATCCTCCATTCCCCAAGAACCTTGATTCTAGTACTACGTGGTGACTTCCAGACTTGTAGGGGTTATAATATTCATACAACCCAAGGCCCATGGCAGTCTTAGTCCGCCCCTGCATATTCCTTATTCTGGTATCACCATGGACTTGTTTTCACTTTTTATAAAATGCATAATGAAATTTATAATGAAAATATTGGAGTTGGGTTAGACAGACGTTCTCCTAAATGTTGCAGATGTTTTTACAAACACTGCATTTGATAAGAGCGTGTACCAATTGTTTCCTAATGGGAGGATTTATCTTGCATTTCATTGTCCTCATACGCTCCATTGTATACGGCTGATGAAAGGACCTATAATGTAATATAATTCTTCTAATCTTCATTTTCATGCTGACTTTCATTATTGAACTTGTGCTTGAAATCATATTAATTCTTGTTACGTATTCCATCATTGTTGTGTGTATGTATTATGTAGTATTGTTTCATCTCCTTTTTCCTACAGACAGATGAACAAGCTATGCTGGAGGACTCACTTGTTGCTCTGTTTGACTTGGAGAAGGTCATGTTTTACTTTAGGCAAGCAGAACACGGGCCACAAATTGCAAGTATGTATTATTTTTATTATTTATTGGTTGTTAATTAGTAATACTATGTGGAAGTATGTATAAATATATCTTATTATGTGGAGCAGCATCTTACTCACCCTGCAGCTTGTAGTTCCCTGTAGTTTATCTACAATTCCCCTTTCTGGAATCTCCTCAGTCTTTAAAATTCTATGTAAAGGGAACCTGTCACCAGGTTATTACCCCACTAAATTACAGGGCCCACATGTAAGGTATTGAATGTCATTTCACCTGTTAACGTATAAAAAAAATTTCCCATCCAAAGCCAGGCAAATATGACTCTTCTGACCTCATTTTAACATTAGATAAGTCAAGTTTAGTGTCATACTTAAAGATAAGTGTCTCATCTTTCAGATCACATCAGGCGTATTGCTTTGTAAGCTACAGAGATACAGACAGCTAAAGACATTGGGGGTTATTTATTAGTCCAGAAATAATCGCAAATGCAAGTTTGCAGCTAGCATTTGTGATTATTCTCCCCAATCTGCTACCTTCACTCTAGGGGGGTGTGAAAGGGGTGCGGTTGGCAGTGTTTTGAGCACGGCCGGCAGGGGGTGGGCCGACACATGGCGTTCCTGACCCTGCATCTACACACCAGCTGCAGCCCGCAGGGATCATATGGAAAAATCTGCCGGCTGCGTTTATTTCCATGCCAGACAGAGCCTGGCGTAGAGATATAAGCTGCACAGGGCCCTGCCGGATACATCAGGACACCAGAGCATTGATGTATTTGGCTGTGCCGGAGCAGCGGCGCTCATATGATACATAACCCCCATAGTTGGAATACTTTTTACAAAGTACCTGTATGTCCAGTTCTGTAGTGGCAAATCCTATGTGATCTGAAATATGGGATTCTTTAATCTATCATATATGATATGAGATATCTTTCAAGTAAAAATACAATTGTGATACAAGTGTGACGCAAACAGATAATAAATCCATGTGCAAGCTCCAAAGACACTTTTTTCATGCAAATGTGGACAAAC
Source organism: Engystomops pustulosus (assembly GCF_040894005.1). Lineage (NCBI taxonomy): Eukaryota > Metazoa > Chordata > Amphibia > Anura > Leptodactylidae > Engystomops > Engystomops pustulosus. The sequence goes on from NC_092415.1 coordinate 42,061,140, forward strand.
GTGGACAGACACATACAAAAAACTGGCACAGACACAATAATTTATCTGGATCATAATATAAAGATGAGAAACACAAGTGACAGCAAAATAGTTCCTAACGGAGAAGAAATTTGCAATATTGAAAACTTGCCACATACTTCAGAACAAATATATGATACAGCTATTGTAGAGTCATCATGATAGAGAAATTCACAGGAAAGTATAGCATCACATGGGTAAAGCTTATACAACAGCATTTTCATGTACCTAGTGGGCAGTTAAAGGGGTATTCAAGGAATAAACATAATTCATATACAAAAGTGGCAGTAAAATATAAGCTAATAATGCTCCCCTTAGCAGAAAAATGCTGGTGACATACGCTGTAATGAAGAATTAAAATGCTACTGGCCCTTTAATCAGTCCATTAATTTCCTCCACGTGGAGCAGACACAGGATAGAAGATGGCCGCTGGTCACATGTCCACATCACATGTCCTGCACCTTCATGGGCAGGTCATGTGATCACCACTACTTTTGGCTGTAGTCGGTTGGTTGCAGTTCATCCAGTATGGCCAGTGTTGTGGAAATGTGCAGTGATGACAGTTACACATCATTACTATGGTAACTTAGCAGGACAATCTGTTACATTATCACTGTGCGAAGAGCATAAGAGGGAGGAGGAGATACTGAGAACTAAAGGATCATGGGACTTGTAGTTTCCAGTGGTGGCCATCTTGGTAATAACTCTGCATGCTTTAGGGAAGCAATACAATTTTGTGAATTGTAAAATCAAACTAGTTAGGCTCCATTTTGTGACTAATGACATTGAGTTTTGTTATATTCATTTATTTATAGCATCAGGGGTTTTTGTATCACATGTTTATATTTCCAGAATACCCCTTTAACTTTCCCATGAATTTATTTACCACTCTTTTATATGATACAGAAGTCTATACAAGAGCACCTACATTTGACAGTCTGAGTAATGTCATGTAGCTGTTGTCCTTATCTACAAGTGTAGAAGTATTTCTAGACTATTGTGGTTCAGCAGGTCAACGAGGTAGATGTATTTCTACACTTCTGTGGTGCAGCAGGTCATGAAGGTGGAAATATTGCTGGACTATTGTGCTACAGCAGGTCAAAGAGGTAGAAATATTGCTGGACTATTGTGGTGCAGCAGGTCAATAAGGTAGAAATATTGCTGGACTATTGTGGTACAGCAGGTCAATGAGGTAGAAATATTGCTGGACTTCTGTGGTGCACCAGGTCATGGAGGTAGAAGTATTGCTGGACTATTGTGGTGAAGCAGGTCATGGAGGTACAAATATTGCTGAACTACTGTGGTAAAGCAGGTCAAGGAGGTAAACATATTGCTGGACTATTGTAGCTCGGCGTGTCAAGGCAGGTCTGTGAGAGACTAATAACATTTTCACTTTTATTCTCAGATGTTCCCCTGACCTATCAGGCAGAAGGAAGCCGACAAGCTCTGAAAATTTACTTCTATTTAGACAGTTATCATTTCGAGCATCTTCCACATAGGCTGAAGAATGGAGGAGGATTTAAGATTCACCCTGTCCTATTTTCTCAAGGTGAACACTTTTTGTTTTCCAATTTTCTAGCAAAAAAAAAAAAAAAAGGTCTCTGCTGGAAATTGGATTCTCATTTTCTCGGACCTGCTGTATCCCTGTAATGATGAATTAACCAAATCTTTAGGTCGGAAATGTGATCCCATTATATGTGATGAAGGATAAGCCACAGTGACAATGATTGGTGGAGTCCCACAGCCATGCAAAGTAAAGACAAAGCCCAAATTATTTGTAATGCGCTACGGAATATTATGCCGCTATAAATAAAGATTATTATTATTATTATTATTATTATTATTTAGTGAGCAATCCCCTCTTACATGCCTCTATTCCAGCCTTTTTCACAAATGAGGTTACATATATCAGACTGTGGTCACACGTTCAGTTTTTCAGATGCAGTTTTTGATTTCCAAACCCGGAATAGAGTGAAAAGAGAGGAAGAACATCTTCTCTCAATGATATGCTCTCACCCATTATCATCCACATCTCCTTTTGGCTCCAAAAAACTGCATCTGAAAAACTGAATGTGTGAATGCACCCTCATCAGACGAGTGGAAACCTCCCTCAGCTTCTTATAGACAGAGCGGATATAATTTGGTGTAGTCATCAATCATACAGTCCACTAGCTGACTACAGAACATTAGCTCACTGCTAAATACCCAAAAGATCTGTAACCCTGGATCTTTACTAAAAAAATAAAATAAGCAAGAATAAATTAATAAACTCTATAGTGTAGCCACTAAATCAATGCCCGCATATTGAAACATACTCCAATTTTTGCAAAAGGATGAGTAAGGCGGAGCATGTTAGACATATTTCTCTTCACGACCGTAATTGGGGCCGATATCCAGCTGCACCATTTGCGGCCAGATATTGGTCCTTGTTGATGCCAATGTGGCCAGCACCATAACACTGCACCATGGCCATGTGCTGCTCTATGGAGAGGGGAGGGGTGAGCAGTGTTCATCCTTTCTCCTCTCCAGCGTGCTGGACGTGTGACCGCCCGGTCGTACCCTTATGTCGATGGGTCAATTATCACTGAAACAAGCCCTAGGATGTACGAATATTATAGCCCCTACAATTTTGGAAATCACTACATATGGTATTAGAATTTAGGCTTCTTGGGAAATGAAGAATGTGTCCCTTCTGCTGCTTTCAATCTGCGGTTTCAGGACCTTTGGAGGTCCTTCAAAGTTTTTGAAATGGCACTTGTGTACATATGTATTGAGAGCAGGAAGAGATGTATGATGACTTCATGGTTGGAGGCCCTTGTGAGTATAAAATGTGTTGGGTAGTTTGGGTGGCCACGGGTACCCTAGAAGGCTTGGACCCCAAAACGCCTACTGCTTATGCTAATGATATAGCAATATTTTTCACCAAAATATGGCATTTTTTGAATGCTATGGATACCTTTTTGTCATTAAAATGTATGTTTTTCGGGATAAATATTATCTTCTGACCAGTTTGGCCCCTGCAGCTAGCATGAACATACATTGCAAGCTGCAGAATGATTTTCATTGTGAAATCCTTAGCCACATCTTGCTGTCAGAAAACTTGGTATCTCCCAGTCTTATTAAGTTATTATCTACCTTTATCAGAGCTCAGTTTAGATGATCAATCTGGATTAATGGCGATTGTCTAATTGACTGCAATGTATAGGTATCCGTGCTAGCTGCAAAAGTCATACGTTGGAAAATTGTGAAAAATCACTAGAATGTTTTTGTTTCACCCTTAATATATGGAATTAATTATAACTGAGCTAAGAATCAACTACATGGTTTCCTTGAATGGTTGGAGTTTACTTGTTATACAAACTTATTCCATTTGCAAATGGAATTAAAAAAGATTTCCAGGCTGAAATATTAATTAGGAGTCCTTATTATTATCTTGGTGCAGGGACACAGTTTAGCCACTACACTAAGAATGGAGCTGTCTGCTTTCTACTCCATCCTTTATTATCTTCTCTGTGGGTGCTAGTTGTTGAATTATAATGACCTATTCTATGGATGGATTCTATCTATATTTTTACCCTGAAAATCCCTCTTGAATTATCCTTCTTCAGTATGAGCCTCCACTGATCCCAAGATATTGATGTACGTTTACTTTATAGGTTGCCCATAAGTCAGAGATGAAGCCTAGATGTTATCCTATTTCTTGCCATTCCTGACTACTCTTTTTAATAACCTCGGCTTTGATGGCTGCTCACCTGTATTGTTAAATCACAGTACGGCTATAAAATCAGAATAGCATGAGACTGCGCAATGTTCCAGGCTACAATGGAAAAAAAAATGAGTGCAATATCTCTTCCTATTTCAGCTCTGGAGAGTATGGACGGCTATTATTACAAGGATAATGTTTCTATTGAAGAATTTCAGGCCCAGATTAATGCCGCGTCACTTGAGAAAGTTAAACAGTACAATCAGAAGCTGAGGTAAGTCACTCATCTGCCGCCATTTAGATGTTGGGCTCTTCTGGTATTTGTAACAAGCGGTAAATTGTACTACCCTGTAATTTGGCGGCAACATAATAGTAGACTACCCGTAGAGCCCCGTAATAAAGCAGAGATAATCCAGACCTGTCATTGCTGAGACTCCATGGTCATTTGTGGTGACCTGGCGTCAGTCACTCAGTCTTCGCTATAACCTTTCCCTCTATGCGCTGTGTACAAGGTGCATCCTTTTCTCTAATGTAAAGATAGGGAAAACCAAATCTATGTTTGTGGTCTGTAGTTGGAAATCTGGGATAAACCATTTCCTGGAGGTAGAATCAGATTTTTTTTTTTGCCCCACTTTTCCCTTCCTCCAACCAGGTCTCTACACTACAACGATGAGGAGCAATGACACAGAAACAGTGCTACCTATGAGTGGGTGTCTACACTTACTAGATGATTATTTTCCTATGTCACAAGGCTTCCCGATAGTAAGGTATTAGTTTATTGGGAGCTTCCTTTTTTAGGGCAACAATGGCGGAAAATTTCTTGAAAGCATATTTGGATATTCTGTACCCAGAATATTTAGCATGTAAATTCCTTACCCTGAAACTTCAGCTCGCAAATTTCTTACCCTGAATGTGCAGAAGGCATTTTCCTTAAAGCACTATATGACTGCAAAGCTGACCTGTAGGGACAGTCACCTTAGGAAGTTGTGACCTCCCTTCCCCAATGCATTTGTGTGAAGAACACATTGCAGATGTTTCCATACATCTGCAATGTGCTCTTCACACATATTGTTCTTCACTATGGTGAAGAACACTGTTCCGCACGCATGTCTTCGGATAAGTTAGCAGATGTACGGAACATGTGCAATGTGTTCTTCACTGTGTTCTTCACTGTGTTCTTCACTTAAATGATCCTGTGTTCACTGTTTTCATTGTATTCTTCACTGTTCTTCACTGTGTTTTGTTAAGTAAATGCTTGATCTCAAGCCGGCGAGATACTCCTCCGAGCAACGAGCCATTACGAGTACGCTAATACTCGAATGAGCATCAAGCCCGGACAAGTATACTCGCTCATATCTAGTAGCAACCTTTGCCAATACCAGACTTTAATTTAATATTAATTACACTGTTCAGTTATTTTATCTTTACCGATATATAATGTTCAGTATGAAATTATAGGACCTAGTGAACATTTCCTTAAGGCTGGCATTGAGTTGTCCCTGTGGGCTACAGGCTCCTAGAATAGGTTGTGGTTAAGCTTCTGGTAAAGATTAAACATTCATCATTAATGAGAACTAAGCATAGTGTGAATGTTCCTAATGAAATGCAGAAGACTATGGAGGAGAGCTGTCCCCCAGTGGCTCCGAATGTGACGCCGGCTTCTTTAGTTGCAAACAGGCCCCATGAGAACCTCTAAATGCATGTCAAATATGTCGCTCTACCGATTAGCTAAACATTCTTGAGACAAATGAACGTTTTCCTGAGTTTGTGAGAAACAATAAAAATGATTCTTTTAAATTAAAAGCCGAAGTGGAAGGAATCTTTACAATTAATTTACTTATGACTCCTGGAAGTAATCCATTTAATGCACTCGGAATGAAATTATACAATCCATGGATTCACTTTGTCTTGATAAAATGCCAGTGAGTGCAGTAAATAGATGAGAGACATTTCTGTATTTCTACATAACACAGTAGAACATTTTATGACATGAAATCTGGCCTACAATATATCAGAGATCTTTCCCTAATGAGATTTATAGCTAGGATTGGAAAAAAATTAGTTTTTTTTTTAATTAAAGGGAACCAGTACACCACATATACAACCAGTGACAGGACAGAGTCCTAATAACTAACCGACACCCTTCTTTTAGCTAAAAATTGTTTCGCTTACATCCACATAAATCAGAGGAGGGGGGGGTTGTCCTGCACGGCCGAACCCTCCTATCTAATCCTCCCCATGACTTATGCCTCCTTACTGGCCACAGTTCATGTCATGTGACCGCAGTGACATCATCACAGGTCCTTTAGCAGCTTAACAATAGAAAACTGTAACCCATGCATGTATCTCATCACATGAAGTCACAGCAGCCTTCATGGACTTCTTCTCCTCCTCATTCTCTGCTGTGATTTCATGTAATCACATGCATGGTGTACAGTTTGCTATTGTTAGGAGGATGAGAGACCTGCGATGATGTCACTGGTTACATGTCATGAATGTAACACAAGGCACCGTGTAAAATTTACACAATATTTCCTATCTGTACATAGAGCTTTATATGACTGTAGTTAAATATTAGCAGACAGTCCATAAGTACAAGAAGGCAGGGCAGTGATTTGAAGAGGCACAGAGTTGTCAGTCAGAACAATGGGGCAGGGTTCACTGCCAGCCTGAGAGAGAGAAAAGTCACAGATAACAGACATGAGTCACATAAGCTAATTTTCATATCAGAAAATTGTCTGTAATTAAAGAGGTATTCTCATCTGGGCATTCACATTCAGTTTCATTAATCTGCCATATGTAAACATTTCTTCAATTAGATGTCATTAAAAAAAATGTTCCTGTGTGAAGATAATTTCTCATAAATGTAGACATGTTGTCCCTTAGAAACGAGATAGCTTCCTCGGATACGGCCACCTCTGATGGATTGAGTGCACAAAGAAACAAAAGGTTATTGTATATAAAATGTTGCACAGCCACCCTGTGGTAATGACTGCTGAATCCTGGTGGTCCAACAGGACTCTATAGCGCAAGTCTGGCCACCGCTGCCAGAGTGTGACGTGGTCGTATCCGAGGAAGCTATCTGGTTTCTAAGGGACAACTTGGCTACATTTATGAGAAATTATCTTCACACAGGAACATTTTTTTAATTAACATCCAATTGAAGAAATGTTTACATAAGGAAGATGAATTTAATTAAATGTAAATTCCCAGATGGGAATACCCCTTTAAGGTACAGGGCCCCATTGGCAGATAATTTAAGGTGATATGGGGAGGACTTGTAACCCTTTATCAGCAGGTATTGTTAGTCAGAGGGGTAAAAATGTGGTGACAGGTCTTCTTTAAATCCCCATAACTTAGCATAAATCATGAATTTGGTTCTTTAGGATATACTGGGGGAGATTCACTACGGCTTCTCACACTCCACTTTGGGTGTTTTGGGGCAGTGAGCGAGGTGAGCAGTGGGCGGGTAGGGGTGTAGCCCACCAGATTTACAATAGTCTCTGCCGGAAAACCGATGGAGACTGTAACAGAAAGCTCCGCCACGTCAGACATAGTCCAACCAGTTTCCAGGAAGTTTCTTTACAGAGTTACATAATAATAATCCAATTCTTTTTGGATAAATATTTCAAAATGCTAATACAGGCGGTCCCCTACTTAAGAACACTCGACTTACATACGACCCCTAGTTACAAACGGACCTCTGGATATTGGTAATTTATTCTACTTTAGTCCTAGACTACAATAAACAGCTATAACAATTATCACAGGTGTCTGCAATGAAGCTTTAGTGTAAATCCTGATTCTTATGACAATCCAACATTTTTTAAATCCAATTGTCACAGAGACCAAAAAAGTTCTGGCTGGGATTACAATGATAAAATATACAGTTCTGACTTACATACAAACTCAACTTAAGAACAAACCTACAGACCCTATCTTGTATGTAACCCGGGGACTGCCTGTACTGTCATACATCCAAGAGCTAAAGGAGCTTGTATGGGTCAAAGAGAATTAAAAAATTAAAAAAATAGTAAAAATGTATACCAATGTATATACTAATTTCCAGCACAATCAGAGCAACATTGGTTTGAACTAATTTAATTAGGACCCAAAACAAATCTTTTGTTGCAATAGGAAATGAGTACTTACCTAATGACGCAAGTCACCACTGCAGTCAGTGATTGGCTTTGTAATATCAGTCAATATCCAGCATGTGATGTTGAGAATTCTATTCTGAGTTTTGTGAAATATATTTTTAAGTTGCATGAAAACTATTTCAGGGTAAGGTCCTAACTAATACGTTCACTGCTGATTTCCAGAATTTTTTCAGCTGCAATAACTACTTACATACATCTCTCTTCCTGATGATGCAACTGCCTGCACTTTACCACAAAGGCGCAACATAGGAATACACATTTATATCACAACCTCCGATGGTTGGCTGTACACTTGCGAACTATGAGACTTTGTAGAAGAATATATGGAGATGGATGATCACACTGTCCTCCCAGCAGGCTGAGAAGGTACAGCTGTTAATGTGATGCTCCACTGATGCATCATAGGTAACACAGAAGAAAGAACAGAGGTAGAGAAATCAGAAAACAGTCATGATGATGTCTGTTAAGAGCAGACATGAGGCTGCCCTACAGGGAAGAGAGAACAGGAAATTATTGTATATCGGCTCTTTGCAAATTTTTTATCCAGTCAACATGTCTATTTAGAGAAATCATATATAATATTATATGGACCCTTTATAAATACAGTATTAGTCAGAAATGAGTAGTACTACAGATACAAAGGTCATTTTTCAGCGGAAAACACATCCATGCAGCTTTACACTGTTCCGTTGTTTCCAGTTATAAAAGTCTTCGAGGACCTTTTTCCTTCTCACTAGTCAATATTGGCACAATGCCATCATTTCCATTAGGAATTTCTCATAAAATGTGATTAACCATTAGTATAAACTCCTTGTAATTAAGTGAAGTGCCCAGAAATGTATTTTCTGTCTGTACCATCTCATATTGTAAAATATCTGGTATAATGCGTGAGGAGTGAACTTGTGGTGTATGAATACAATAACACTTTACAATTGTTTTGTTTGCTGCCATTTATTGCTGAAATGCACAATATTACAGGGCGGTCAGAGCTCAAGTTATCTCACAGTGTTGAGAAGTGTAAAATATATTTAAAGGCGAAATTAAGTTTAAGTGATTTTATTATTATGCTGTTAGGAGAAGATAATATTTGTGAAGTTTGTGATCGGACTCCCCCCCTCCCCCACAAATATCCGTCTCTAACTGGGTGTAACTTGAAGGAGCGTGCATGTATCCAGGCCCAGGAGTCTTAAAGGGCCCAATGCTGTATACCATATCGTCAAGATACAAAGAGACCAGTACTCTAAATAATACCTTACATTAAAGCACAAATCATTTTTTTTACAAATCACACAGGACAACTTTGCCTAGCAGTTTCTTTGCTGTCCTCCTCAGTTTAGCCCGTTCTTGCAGTAGTTGTCTTCTCTGGTTGACTGTGAGATTCTATTTTGTTTACATAAGAAAATGGACGAATTAGAACTACTAGAGGGAAGGGGATGCTTCTCCCTGCTCACTCTGGAAGCAGAGGGAGATCATGTGATGTTCTGTGTGTAGCTAGCAGGAGAGCCTTGTGTCTGCAGCTCTGTGAGTAGAATAGATTAGTGAGGTAGAAGATCTCCCATGTTCCCTATCACTCCCTCCATCCCAGTCTGTGATTCTGTAGAGCTTTCTATCAGCTCCTCCAGCTATATAGAGCTATCCCCACCGAGGAATAGATACCCTTAGCAAGCTCTCAAACTTACCTTTATTCAGGAAAAGAGTTCCAACAGAATAGAATGGAAGTAGTTATATGTATGTACATGAGCTAGCTTGCCCAGCTGGGTTGTTTAACTAGATCCCAGAGCACCACGCTGCAACTCCTACCCCCTCCTTTACGTGGCCCTCTTTTGCCACTCCACACCTTCTGCCGTAGTAATTGGGCCCGGTGCATGCGCAGTGCAGGCAGTATCAACTAGCTCCACAAACAGAAGCATATGTAGCTGCACCCTATGACTACACCAAAATGAAGCCCTTCATGACTGATGTATTCATACAACAAGCACTTTCACTAGCCCTTCCGTCTTATAGCTCTCACATGTTCCTGTCTAATGCGTATATATTTTCTTTCCAGAGCCTTTTACTTGGATAAGACAAATCTGCCTCCAAATACCACATCTAAAGCTGCATATATTGATAAGGTAAATGATTTATGTTGCTAAGCAGAGCATTTACATTTCCCAGTTTAGAGTAATAACATGATAAGGAGTCATATATATGCGGAGCTGAATGTAATACGAATATTGAAAACTGTCTAAACCCGTGCAATTCGTTCCATTCTATTGAATAAATGTGTCAAGCTTCTAAAATCAATTGTTTAAGCATGCTTGAGTGATATTCCGCTAGTTCTGCTTTCATGGCTGGTAAGGAAGCAAAAGAAAGTCAGCATGATAGGTAAATGTAATCCACGGGGGCTTAGTGCATAATAAATATGGTGGCATTTTCTTTTAAAGAAAGAAACGAGAAAGAAAGAAACAAGAAATGTTCATTTTTAAAAAATCGTCTGAATCAACTTTAACATTGTCAGTTTTTTTTTCTCAACTTTTTATGAAATCCACCTTTAGGAAATCCACAGTTGCCCTTTATGAGAGATATTTTTTATTATTATTTATAGAGCACCATTAATTTCATGGTTCTGTACAATCAATAAGGGGTTCACATATATTATATTAAGACAAGAATATAATACATAAACTACAGAGACCCGGAATGAGTGAGAGGAGGACCCTGCCCGTGAGGACTCACAATCTGTATGGAAGGGTAGAAGGAGGTACAAGGTGATGGAGTAGAGCACTGGGGTTATTTTGTGCTGTAGGCAATCTTGAATAGGTTAATTTTCATGTAACGTTTGAAGATTTGGAAGGTCTGATACATTTTAGGAGTTTGGCGGATGCTCAGGAGAAGTCCTGGAGATGGTTTTAAGAAGAGAGTGGATGATAAGTGAAGTAGAAGATCCTCAGAGGGCCTTGTAGGAAACGTCCATGCATTGCAGTTACCGCCCATGGACAAACAGTATTGAATGTATGTTTTTACCAAAAACACAGTTTGACCAATGGCCACCTGGGGTGTGTGGCTTGTGTCAATGTGTGTATGTTCCCATAAACTTACCTATTAAATCAAATATTCAATGTAATTAATTTGTGGCATCGATTTAAAACATGAGATAATATTATACAGATTTAGACAAGTATAGATGGTGTTCAGAGTATTTATATGGCACAGAAAAAAAATTGGCAAAAAAAGTCCACATTTACTCATTCCTAACTCAGCTAGGGGTTATAACTTCATAAATACTTAGTTTTAACTTCATTGAAGCTAGAGAACTTAATTCAACATTTTATTTGGTGATATAAAATGTTGCCATTCTTGGCTTTATCAAGAGAGGTCTTCTTAGGCAGTGAGCTGGTCGTCTTTTATTGAGACATGAACAGTTGGTAAGTAGATGAAGTGAGTGCTAGTAACCAGTTGGTTAGTTTGAGTGTCTGCCAAAATCTGCCAAACTCCACTCAATGGTCCCTTGTAAAAATGGGAAGCTCTAGCAACAACGGTCTCTGGTTAATACCTAATTGTTCAAGACTGAAAAACTTGGCAATGAAACTTGATATTTCCTGGATAAGATGCTTATTGTAAAGAAACCACAAAATTTCATGGATCCATGAGATTGTTAGAAGTATAATGGGCTCAAGGCCCATAATACCCTGATTAGTATTTACATGCTTATATGAGTGTTTTTGACCATGTACATACTTGCCTCCACCATTCATGTCACAGATTAAATGCGTCAATAATATATTTCTTGAACATGACAAAGCTTTCACTGTACCCCCATGGAAACACTCTATTATATAATAATCTACAGTTTACAACCGTGATTTCCTAACATCTTGCTTCCTATTTCCATGTTGTAGTTGATGAGGCCACTCAATGCTTTGGACGAGCTGTATCGGCTGGTGGACTCATTTATTCACTCGAAGCGGACAGCAGCCTGTGCCTACACGGCATGTAGTGCTTCAGGAGTTGGATTGCTTTCGGTGTCTTCAGAACTGTGCAATCGGCTTGGGGCTTGCCATGTCATAATGTGCAATAGTGGAGTGCACCGGTATGTATATTTTTTGTTAGCCTTCTTAATGCATTGATTTCTACCGTTCTGAGCTAAATATGGTCATTTTTGGATAATGAATAAAAAACTAAAATGACAGATATTTCATGACCTAAAGAGCAGAATTTCCTGAAGGAGTTGAGATTATATGACACAAATGTATTTGGATTAATGGTATTACACTATAGAGCCTCGGCTCCAAGTTTCAGTAGGCATCTGGATAAGAGAGCCTCAATGAGCCCCTTTTCATTGAACATTGGGCAGCATTAAAAATTCAGAAACTAAAACAGTCTCCGGTTCCCTAAAATATTCCCTAATCAAGATTATTCCCTCATGATCATCCTAAACACCTCCACCATGGTAATTTTATATAAACCCACCCATCACACTATGGATTCATTAGATATAGCCCCACCCCCATGGATTCCTTATGTACAGCCTCATGCGCCCCCCTCCCCCAGAAGCTCTGGGCCCTGGCACTTGCCCAGGTATGCCCATTGCTGGCACCGGCCCTGATACAGTAATTTAGGTCAAGTTCAGATTTTAACATAACAGTGTAACAGTGTTATGTAAGGACAGCATGTCAGCTTTATATGTTGGGGGCTGTGACTAGAGCAGGAGGTCCAATCATTATCTGGTCATGGATGTGGTGGCACTGCATCTAAAAGCGGAATCATTATTTTATAAGATGCAGTTTGCGGGCCTTATAAAAAGAGGTAGACAGGGAATATTTGACCCATGGACCTTGTATGCGCATGTGTGCCCTAGAGGTAAATCCAGTGGTAGACTTACATTAGCATTTATAGCCCAACTTTGCCAAGAAACCCAAGAAAGGTGATTAAGAGCTCAGGATAGCTGTGCCCACAAGACTACCACAAGCCACCATCAATGAGAATGTCTCTGGTGTAGACTATTATATAGTGCAGAATTTTTGTATATCCTGTATGTTTCAAATAGTGAAGAGTGGATCTTAACTGTAATGTTTGGGTCCATGCCTGACATTACCCAAACCCAAATCAAAGATGTATTTTGTCTGAAAAAGAGAGTAATAGTTACACCAATTTGACTTTCAGAAGTACAGAGCTTCTGAAAATTTTACCCACACCTCATTTAGGTCCTAATTAAGCATAGATTGGATGTACCGGTATTTAAGGAAAAAAATGAAAGGATGAATAAATGAACATCCATATCTAATAGTAAGTCCATTTAGAAATGCAGCAAAGATGCAACTGCTTTTTATATGCATGTTTTTATTAGTTTATTTTTTTATATATAGTTATTTCTTTACATAGTTACAGAATTTGGCCAGGTTTATGCCTTATTGTTTTCTACAAGGTAAAAAAGAATGCAATAGTAAAGGAAGGTTCATTGATAGGTATTTTTCCCTTTTTGAGGGCCAAAATTGTCAAATAAATAAATTAAAAATACAAAGTGTAACAAGATTATACACTGTGACAGAAAAAATAGAAAAAGTTAGTAGGACATCATGTAGGCGACATCTTCCCCTTGAGGCTGGCGCTGTGCCCATTAACCGCATAGTATACATATGGGCATAGAGTGAACTTTGTTTGTTGTAAGTCCTCATTATAATTGCAAAATGCAATAATTAAGTCTGTATTGAAGTTATGATCATCTCTAAAATGAGATTGCCTTTTAAACTGGATTAAAATTGCTTGCAAGTGTTGCATCTCAGTAGTTGTAATAAGGCTCAGCCTTTTGATACCAATGATGGGGAACTTGCTATTTAACGTGGGGTTGACATCTGACGGAAGTGTTCAAGTCTTTGGAAAACAAAATTATTGACCAAGGAAATTTTCATCTAAAAAAAAATCACTTATAAGTGCCAAGATCCCTTTTATCTTCCTATTTATGATGTATATAAAGATATCAGGATCATAGCTATAGGAGGTGCAGAGATAGAATTCACATCTGGTAGTTGATGCCGCTTTTACACAATAGGGCTTCATTTCCGTCGGGTTTTCTGACGTTTTTGGGGATTGTGCCGCTGGGACAGGGATTTAGAAGGGGATTGTTTCACACGCTGGCGCCGGCTTTCATGCGACAGAAATCGGGGCGGATCCGGACTGAGCGCGGGATTTAACTTTCAATTTATGTCGCAAGATCAAGCACTTACATGCACCAGGAAGAAGAAGGTGAACTCCGGCGGACCTGATCGCGGAAGCGACACATGCAGGAAGTCGGGCGCACAATCTTAGTGAATCGCGGCAGAGTGCATTCTGGTTGGACAAGCTTCAGTCTTGATCACATGCTAAGGTTACCACTGTATTTGATAAAACACAATGTAACCTCAGCATGTGATCACGATTCATGGCTTTGAAATGCGCAAACTCAGCAAAAAACGCAACGCAATGCATCATGTGAATGCGACCTGAGCAAGGGCCATTTTTTCCCCAGTAAAACCCCATTCAGCTCCTCCTGCTCTATAACATATAACCCACAGATTGAACAGCATGTTTAACATAATGGTATTGCGTTACAGTGGTTGTCTGAAATTAGGAAGTCATGGTTTTCTTCCTGAAACAGCGCCACCCTTGTTCCTAGGCTGTATCAGGTATCACAGCTCATTCTCACAGGTCCATTGCATGTAATGTACTACTAGGCTATAATAACAGGGTTGAATTAAAAGAATTCTTGAGCATTCAAGATCCTCATAATGCTTGTTGCTATATTTTTTCTTATGTTAATGGATATCCTAGAGTCAATCTAACATTTCATCTGTGCATCTATCTTATGGGAATCTCACACTGTGCAGCTTTTATATATTATATATATGTGTATATATATATCTCTACCTCACACTATATGAGTCACTCGAGCACAATAATCTCCTCTCGCTGGATTTCCTAGTTGATCATTTCCTCTAAGCTCCTATAAAGATGTTAGTTCCCCGGCAGCCGTGAAAAGTAAGATGTTATCATGGTGGGTTTTAGCGAGTAACATGCGTCCTCAGCTGATAAGATGGACAGCTCTGACCTTAGCCTTGTAAGCCAGGTGACATAATGCAGAACAAGCTCCTCACAATGCATCACTTTCACAGTATTGACCTTAAAAATAAAAAAACAAACAAACACGTTTTATCTTTTAGTAAAAGGTACATAAACCCCCCCTGTACATCCTGAACCTGTCTGTACTGGACAGAGGATATATGGGAGAATTCGCTGGAAGAAAATAATAGATGACTGGGAGACAATGAAGGCTTATGGTGCTCATTGTGCAGTGTGTGGCATTTCTGTGCTTTTTTGGCTTGATTTAGATATCACTTGTTGTTGTTTTTTCTATTCTTAACAATTTTAAAGTGACCCATTAGGTCACATTGATATTAAAGGGAACCTGTCAAAGTGATTTGGAATGCTCATAGGTTTAGTGTCCCAAATCCCTCTATATTATCTCCCCGGGCCGGCAATACAAAAGCAAACACTTATACCTTCCTTGGTCATTGACTGAAATGCCATGGTAAACCCTGCTTTGCTGCACATGACCTAAAGTTCCGGAGCACCCTATAGCAGTGATGGTGAACCTTTTAGCGATCGAGTGGCCAAACTGCAAGCCAAAACCCACTTATCTACCGCAGAGTGCCAACATGGTAATTTAGAGTAATATTACCTACATAAGGGCCAAATAATACTGCCACATGTTTACCACCACTATTAGTATGCATAACACAGACATATACAGTGCACACATATATACAGTATGCATATCACAGACATACAGTACACACATATATACAGTAAGCATAACACAGACATATACAGTGCACACATATATACAGTAAGCATAACACAGACATATACAGTGCACACATATATACAGTAAGCATAACACAGACATATACAGTGCACACATATATACAGTATGCATGGCACATATATATATACACATATACACACAAATATGCACAGCACAGATACAGACACACATATACTTATATAAACATAACACAGACATAAACACACACACACATGTGCATAACAAAGACATATTATATATCTGTGTTATGCATATGTATGTAAATGTCACATATACACACACATATATGCATTGCACAGGTATATATGTATGTGATCTGTATAAACAAATTTTAGACACTGTACGACTTACAGTTATCTATGAGGAAGGCACACAGCAGCCTCTGGATGTTCCGGGTCACAGAATCCCCCTCCCCCTCTCTCTCTGTCCCGGCTCCACTTCAGGTCTCCTAGTAGGAGGGGGAGGTACAAGCTTCACCCCCCGCTGCTTCCTGCTCCCAGCACTGCACTGCAATGTCCTCTGACAGGATCACAGACATTGTCCTGCACCCGGCTGTGTGCTGCATCTGAGGGGCCGCAGGTCCTCAGTTTAGAAGAACTGCATCTACCCCGTGCAGTGTGACCTGTCTGCTCTGTATCTGAGCGCAAGGGGCAGATGCTGTTCTTCTAAACTGAGGACCTACGTGCCTCTCTCTCTCAAGGGCCCAGTCGCAAGTGCACTCCCTGCCACTGCACACGGTGGAGGATGATGGCGTGCATGCCAGCAGAGAGGGCTCTGCGTGCCCTGTCTGGCACATGTGCCATAGGTTCGCCACCACTGCCCTATAGGATTCATCCCTAGGTTAGCTTAAAGATTTCCCAGCCAAATTAATTATGACACATGCACATGATTTGTCATAGCTAGATGCCGCATATACGACCTGCCCCGATCTCAGGAATGGGAGTCCAGGGAACTCCTTTCTGAAGCCGTGAGGAACAAAGAGTGTAACACGTATTCACGGCCACCCTCCAATCATCTCTCACGCACTTAAAAGTGCTGTGACTGTATGTCCAGAGCTAACATAGAGTTGAATGGAGAAAGGCCGCATTTGCACTGCACGCTCTACGTTAAGCAAAGTTGCAGAGGTAAGATGTCAACTGACCTGTTCCAAACAGTGTTGGACTGGCCCACCAGAGTACCAGAGAATCCGTGGGGCCTGGTTCAACCAAATACTGAATCCTAAAGGTCCTGCAGAAAACAATCCAATTTGGAGCCAGACTAATTTTCTCTAGTGGCCCTAAGGAACCCCAGTTCCACACTGGTTCCCAAGATATTTGGATGTCCTACTCTTTTTTTTCCTTTGGTTTGCCGTAGTGATGTGCATGTATCTGCTTCTATATCTTCACTTGTCCTTCAGATAAGTCTTGAAGGGTTATGTGTTTATTCTTTAGAGGACAAAAAAAAATTCCAAATTGGATTTGGCTTTTCACTGCTAACTTGATGCCGCATCAGTAACTGTAGTCTAAACTGCAATAATTTATTAATCAAATTTCCACTGGATAAAATATACTCACTTTACTAATCTACTTTAATAATGAGTCAAACTTTATTACAATTATTATTATTATTATTGTATTCATTTATAGGGCACCATTACTTCCATAGTGCTGTACAATCAGTAAGGGGTTCACATACATTACATTAAGACAAGTACAAAATACAAAACTACGGTGATCAAGAAACAATAAGGACGAGGACCCTGCCTGTGAGGGCTCACAATCTATATGATACCCTTCAACTATTAGTCAGTCATCCTTTGCAACTCCGGAGTTTAGTGAATATGTTGAAATATCTAAGTTGGGGCTCTTTCACATTTGCGTTTTTTTCGCATCCATGGTTCAATGATTTCCACGGATGCCTCACAAAGCCATTGGCTCTTATGGGTTTTCTCACATTGGCTTGTATATTTCCAATGTCCGTGGAAAAAATTACGAAACATGTTCTATTTTTTTACTGACGAGGATCACGGAAGGCAATAGAAGTCTACGTTTTGCGCCGCTGGGACAGGGATTTTGGCACAGTCACGGCAGCTTTCATGTGACACAATTGTGTCGCAACGGATACACCGGGAAGGTGAACCCCGGGGAAGCAACACACACAGGATATCGAGCGCACGATCTTCATGAATCGCGGCAGAGTTCATTCTCGTTGGACAGTCCGGATTGGGGATCGTGCAGGGACCGGATAAGTAAATGTGCCCCAATGGGTTTGCAAAAAAAACGGATGAAACACTGATGAGGCTGAAATACCAGGTGGGATGTTTTCAAAGCAATGTTAAACCTTCAGTTTTTCTTGCGGACACGGAGACATGGATGCATCACAGAGAAAAAAGCGGAAGAAAAATGGAGACACGAAACCAACGCCAATGTGAAAGAGCCCTTAGAAGCAGCATATAGCCTCTTTCTGCATGCAACATATGCACTGCCAATTTCAGGGGCATCGGGAGATGGATTTGCCACTAATACTTTGTCTCTCCTATGACTTGCAATGAACAGATGCACTCATATTAACAAGACAGAAAAAGCCCATACGCTAATTGTTAATAACTGATAAAGTGCAATGTAAAAATCTGCATTTTTAATGTAAATGATATGGAAGGAATTAATTGCCTATTTAAAGCTGCAGCAAAACATGATTAAAGAAAAGTAGGTTGTAATTATGTAAGCAATAATTATTGTAATGAGGTCTAATTGTGTGGTAAATGAAGATAAGTGAATGTAATCTTGTATAATGTTTCTCTGGAGCTCCCTGTGGACAATCTGTCATGATTTGGGAAGGCTAGATGATGAACACAATGGAGCACCTATACTTACCCGTTCCGAGGAGTTCACAGAAAGAGCAGTGTCCGACGATAATGCACTCTGCCGCCATTCACTAAGATCATGCACCTTCTTCTTCCTGGTGCATGTAAGTGCATTGTCTTTCGACACAATTCGAAAGTTAAATCCCGCGCTCTGTCCAAATCAGTCAGATCATCCGACGGCAAGCCCCCGGATTCAGTGGCGTAACTAGTAGTGGCTGGGCCCCATAGCAGATTTCTACATGGGGCCCCCCTTCCCCTTTAAAAGATATATGCAAATTTATACAGACATATACACACATATAAAGTTCTACACTCATACATTCACTATCCTATACTCGCATCCACATACATACATGTATACACTCATATGCATACATTTATGTAAACAAATACATTTATACACATATATACAAACTCATACAGTATATACACTTCAAATTTGCACACTAACTGTATACTACATACACATTATATACATATAGTATGCATATGTATACTTATACATACAGTATAAACACAACATATACATACAGTGTTTACATACAGTACATACAGCATTTACACACATACATTTAGTATATATAGCATATACACACACGTATAGCATGTACACACATACAGCACATGCATACATTCACACCATATACAAAAACACACATACAGCATTTATATATTATATATACACACACACATAAGCATATATTTACTCATAGACACACACACACATAAGCACTAGCATATATACATATATATATATATATATATATATATATATACACACACACACACACAAGCATATATAGATGCACACATACATACATAAGCATAAATATATGCACACACACACACACATACATACATAAGCATATATATATGCACACACACACACACATACATAAGCATATATATATGCACACACACACATACATACGCATATATATACACGCACACACATACATACGCATATATATACACGCACACACATACATACGCATATATATACACGCACACACATACATAAGCATATATATGCACACACACATACATAAGCATATATATATACACACACACATACACACATAAGCATATATATATGCACACACACACATAAGCATATGGATAAGCAGACACGCACATAAGCATATATATACACGCACAAACATAAGCATATATATATATATATATATATATATATATATATATATATATATACAAAACACACACATTAGCATATATATACAAACACATGTAAATAATAGTACTTACATTTTTGATGTCCAGCATGGTGGCTGTGTAGGCCATCAGCTGGGTGGTTCGGCGTTCGGGCGGGCAGGTGGGTTCGCGGGCGGTTGGCAAGTGCGGGGGGCGGGCGGTTGGCAAGTGCGGGGGGCCGGCGGATGGCAAGCGCGGGGGGGGGGGGGGGGCGGCGGACAGCAAGCGCGGGGGGCCGGCGGATGGCAAGCGCGGGGGGGGGGGCGGCGGACAGCAAGCGCGGGGGGCGGGTGGTTGGCAAGCGCGGGGGGCGGGTGGATGGCAAGCGCGGGGGGCCGGCGGATGGCAAGCGCGGGGGGGGGGGGGCGGCGGACAGCAAGCGCGGGGGGCGGGTGGTTGGCAAGCGCGGGGGGCGGGCGGATGGCAAGCGCGGGGGGCGGGCGGTTGGCAAGTGCGGGGGGCGGGCGGATGTCAAGTGCGGGCGGGGGGCGGACGGATGTCAAGTGCGGGGGGCGGACGGATGTCAAGTGCGGGCGGGGGGCGGACGGATGTCAAGTGCAGGGGGCGGACGGATGTCAAGTGCGGGGGGCGGGCAGCAAGTGCGGGGGGCGCGCGGGGGGATAGTGCGGTGGGGGCGGGCAGTGTGGTCGGAGGTTCCTTGTGCCCGCGGCTGGGAGGGAAGTTCAGTATTCGGGTGGGCAATGCACTATGTCAGTCACGGGGTGGGTGGTCAGTTCCCTTTGTCGGCCGGCGTATGGGAGACTGTTTGGAAGGGAGTAGGCGGGTTAGGCACATGCGGCCGTGCGTCCCCGGGCCCCTTAAGTTCACGGGCCCCGTAGCAACCGCTACGGCTGCTACGGTGGTAGTTACGCCACTGCCCGGATTTCTTTTGTATGAAAGCCGGCGCAGCTGTGGAAAAAAAACATGTGACATAATCCCAGTGCAGACACCTGTTAAATATCTGTCAAGGCCGCGCAAATCCCGAAAACGGTGCAAAGTCCGAGAAAAGTGTGATCCGCGACCCTTAGTAATCAAGCCCCAATGTTCATTCACTTGTTTGGTTACTTTCCTTTCGGTGGACTGTTGTGGTGAAAGAAAATATGAACACTGAATACAGCGGACCCATAGTTACATAGAGACCGCCAGAAGTTTGTTTATCATCAATGAGACACATATATCTTCTATGCCAGATGTGCTAAATGTCGCAAATGACATTTATCATTGTCTAAAATTTGTGACATTTTTTGGCGCAAAAAACTCCTGGCAAAACAATACTTAAGGAAAACTTAGAAAATGGAAAGAAGTGACTTGAGACATTTGTGCAATATTTTTGAGACATTTTTATACCAACTGTCTCAAAGAAGGGAACCATTTAACACAAGGAAAAAGTGAGATAGAAAAATTACCAAAGAAGCAAACGGAGAGAAGACAAAACAAGACAAAACAAACAGAAATAAGATAAATGACCCCCTCTGAGTCACTATTGCAATAATGTGCATTCTTATGACAGTTTCTCTCTCAGTCTCTATAGTAGCTTTGTGACATTTCTAGAGACCCTGACTTCATTCCAAGGTACACGGTCTCTCTCACATTCTCTAATGTTGGCCTGAAATATTCTTTGGGATTCAAACTTTGTAGTCCTGTAACATTCCTAGGGTCACAATATCTCAGTCTCTAATGTAGCCCTGTGACATTCCGCATGATATAGTCTCTTATGTAGACGAGAAATATTCCTAGGGATGTGACATTCCATCTCACAGTCTTTCTTGTTGCCCTGTAGTATTTCTTTAGACCCAGTCTCTATATCAGCTTTGTAACATTTCTATGGAAACAATCAGGGACACTTCTTCATAGGTTCTGGACACTTGTGAATATTCTTATATGCATGGCCTTATCCATTCTAAAACCAACTTTTGAAAATTATGCTAATACACCAGAAGGACTCTTGGGGTTTTTACCCCAAGCAGCAGCTTCACAGGCTGTTATACTGTCTCCCATTCCTCTCTGCTCCCTCAGCACTCCCCCCTCACTCTGTTTGAAGTTATCTCACTGCAGATGAGGATGTTTCAGTACACAGAAGTGCTTCTGCACAGTGTAAGAGGGCTCAGTTAACATCCCAGTAACCTTTCAGTCTCATTAGCATAATTTTAAACGTTGATTTTAGAAGGGAGGAGACCATGGATAACAAATATAAGAAGATTACCACAGCCCTGGTTCCTGGATCTATAAGTAAGTGCCCCTGGTTTACCATGTTTGATTTTGATGGTAGATTTAATTTAGTTTGTATTGCAGCCCTGTTACATGTTCATTCTTTTGATACCATGCCAAGAAAGAATCAGAAACATCTTTGACAGTATAGATTGATTGTGTGATAAATAATGCAGTACGGTAGAGAGAAATACATTTAATCTTCATAAATATATAAATATAACTAGAATCCTTCAGGGCAGGAGTGAGGCAGCGCTTGTAGTAAGCACAGGGGGTCAGCTCGTGATTGTTGCCTCCACTTCTGCTGCGTGACACTTATGCTAAATGGATTATACCTGGCACAGAGCGAGCACAGCCATTCACCATGATCTAAGAGGAGACTTCTATAGATTGCTTGAGGGCTGACAGGGACCTGTGGACACATTTGTGGTCCTGACATTATTTCCTAGGGGACCCTGCCGTATTATATCAAGTGACTGCACCGTGATCTGCACTTATTATCAGACATTTTCATTGATGTATCAGATTATTCAGGGATCTGGGGGTTTCTATTGAAATTGAATAGATATTCTGCATGAGTGGAAATTGCTTTGAGTGTTTGGGGTCTATGCAGTAGATTGTGCTGATTCTCTTCATTTATGTCAGCTTTGTGACTTTTGATTATTGTTTCATCATTTCCTTTTAGGATAAACCTTTATGTTCATGTCTCAATGTAATTCTTTTTAGATTTATTGCACAATAGATGTCATTTGGATTGTTCTGAACTGCTCCAACATAATGGAGAATTACATTCAGCTCCGAACTTTCCCGCTCACTGTGGATTTGTATACCGGTAATTAGCAAATGTGGAGTTCACTTTGTAGAACAATATTGTAAAATTAGGATTAAGTGTATAGGGATTTCCAGCATGTTAGGGAAAGGCTTGACTAAACATTTAATGGGATGCATATTGCTGCTGACAATTGTACATTTGCGGTTAAAATATAAAACTATGCGCTATTAATAAAGATTGATGGTTCATTTAAGATAGTTAGGAAGTGTTTTAGATAGACAATTAAGAAGTACTTTAGAAAGAAACCAATATGTAGCATAAAGGTCTATCCCAGTGGTGGCGAACCTCTGGCACTGGTGGCACTCAGAGCCCTCTTTCTGGGCAACCTTGCCATCACCCCAGGGTAGAGTTTGCCAGACAAGACTCAAGGCCTCTTGCAGTCCCAGGCAGCTCAGGACCCCAGAAGGAAGCTACAATGATAATCCAAACTTCTCCTTCTTTCTACTGTATTGGTGTCCTCAGGTGTCTATACAATTTAAACCTGTGACAGAGCAGGGAGTAATAAATTACTGCTTAAATTGTCGCATTTGGTACTTTGCGAAAAATATGTGGGTTCAGTGGCGTAACTAGAAGAGGTTGGTCCCCATGGCAGATTTCTGAATGGGGCCCCCCTTCCTCTTAAAAAAAATATATAAATATATTTGTAAAATTACGCACATTTATATATCACACTAAAAATACGTAAATTTATATACTTATACACACACTTAAAGCTCTATACTTATACACACATTAATATATATATATATATATATACACACACATACCTACATTATATCCACACACATAAAGCATATACACATCAATACATTTACACCTACAGTAAATACACATTATATAAACACATTATGTATAGCACATATACATTATAAATACAGAGGAAGATTTATCATACGCCGGCGTCGGCGCTCCTGCCCCCCTCCCCCTTGTCACGTCGGATACATCAAGAGGCTTCGGTCTCTTGATGTATCCGGCGGTGGCGAAGCAGGGGGGCAAAACTAAGCCCTGTGCCCAACCACCTCCACCGGCCACCATGCCCCTCTGTGCCCCCTCCCCAACATGTGGCATATTCACAATTTTAATAGCAATTGCATTGCTCAAGAATTTGCGATTGTGTCACAGCTTCTACGCCAAAAAACTGGAATAGAAGCTTTTATAAATCTTCCCCATATAGTATATTTACATAATATATTTAGACATAGAAACCCTATATATATTTACATTATATTTATTACTGTCTGTGTGTGTCTGTGTATATATACATACGGTAATAAATACACCATATACATACATAATGCATACACATACATATAGCATATGCACGCATACGTATATGCACACCATGCATCATATACACACACATACAGCATAAACAGACATACATACAGTATATATACACCATACACACATACATTTAGTATAAACACACCATGCATCATATACACAAACATATACAGCAAATACAGACATACATACAGTATATACACACATACATATATTATATACACACCATACATCATATACACATGTATATGCACACCATACATCATATAAACATGCATATACAGCTTATACAGACATTCATACAGTATTATACACACCATACATCATATACACATGCATATAAAGCATATACAGACATACGTACAGTATATACACACATACATATAGTATATACACACCATGCATCATATGCACAAACATATAAAGCATATACAGACATACATACAGTATATACACACCATACATCATATGCACAAACATATAAAGCATATACAGACATACATACAGTATATACACACAAACACATATAACATACACGCCATACATCATATACACATGCATATACACTCATACAGCATACACATATATATATATACTTACCAGAAGATGTATCTTCTCTGCAGCCGCCTGACTGATCGGCCGATGATTTCTTTTCAGGATCATCCTTCTTCTAGGGCCTAGTCATACTGCTCCTCATTCCCCGGGATGTCCCAGTTCTCTGGTCGGCCTGTGCTGCGCGCTGTGTGGCTGTCATTCCTTGAGGCCCTGTCGGCTCAGCAGTGCTGTAATTGGATGTTACGGCAGGCAGCAGCCGGGGCCTTGCTGCTGCTGTGCGGGCACTGGGGGACACAGCGGGTATCGCGCGGGCCCGTACCCTGTGGAGGAGGAGCGTGAACTCCAGCGCCCGGACCACCCCTCTGACCTGTGCCTCCTCTGCTGCTCCCTGCAGTACAATTTATACGGCAACGCGGAGACCCGATCCCGCACTCCCTTCTTCTGGTGGATCTTTGAAGTGAAGATGTACCACAGTCTGGGGCCGGAGAGCGGGCCCATGGACCTCACGGGCCCCGTAGCAACCGCTACGGCTGCTACGGCGGTAGTTATGCCACTGTGTGGGTTTTAGTTGTAGTTTGGGCACTCGGAGTCTAAAAGGTTTGCCATCACTGGTCTATCCCATATCATTGTACGATATGTGTGATTGCTGGGGATCCCAACTTCCTGTCGATCCTTGGTTGGGACCAGGCTACAATGAACAGAACAATCATAAATTAACAGCTGGCGGAGCCTGCCCTGTTACAGGCTCCGGCTCATTTGCATAGTTTTATAAACATATTGTCAGAAGATTTTTGCCATTCCTGGATATAATAAAAATTATTCCATCTCCTAGTAGAGATAACGAGAAAGTGAGTTATGGCAGTCTACCATAAGTAAATCTGATGGTAGATGTCCTTTAAAATAAATTTCCTTTTAGATATAGGTGTGCATTAAGACCTAGCTTTCAATCACATAAAAAAAGGGTATAATGAAAAGGTCGGGAGAGCAGAATATGTTAAAAAAATACACATTGGTTAAAAAAACTAAAAATAAGGTGCAAAATATTTTTCAAAAATCTATCCAAACACGTCTCCCTACCCCCACCCCCTGGGAGTGGGGCAAGGGGGCAACTTAAAAATCTTAAATGGTAATCCCCATTTTTTTATTTTGATTTGGATTCCACCAGAAAAATTACATTGATTTGACCTGGGCCTTTTTCACTTCTGGTGACAGATGTAGCTGTAATGATCAAAAAATGAAATGTGTGCAAAAGCATTGAAAGAGGGGATATTTCTATAAATACATCAGATCCAAAATCTGAATATGTACAAATGCAATATTTTTCTAAAAGCTATCCAATGTTACCAATTTTTACCAATTTAGAACATTCGAAATGTAAAAAATTTACTACTACAGTCCACATTATTGTCCCTGGGTTACGCTGAATGTGGTTTCTACATAAAAAATTAGATACCCCCCCCCCACCTCACCCCCAGAGGTGGAAAATGCACTGTAGCATCATTGAAAAGATTTGTAAGTAATGTTTCTCACAAATTTTTTTTTTTGTTTTTCAATCAGATGTGTATTTTTCAAGATATCCCTATTTTCTCCATTTTTTTTTTACCCATCTGTCAATGAATACGACTCAAACCATAGATTGAATGAATGTAATTTTCCAGGCAAATCTGAATCTGTAATAAAAAATGGAGGCACCCATTTAAGACTTTAAAGTTGCGCCCTGCCCCACCTCCAGGGTGTAGGAAGCCGAGTTTGCTATCATTGGATAGATTTTTGAAAAATATTTGACAATTACCGTATACACTCGAGTATAAGCCAACCCAAGCATAAGCCAAGGTCCCTAATTTTACCACAAAAACCTGGGAAAACCAATTGACTTGAGTATAAGCCGAGGGTGGGAAATGCATTGGTCATAGCCCCCCCAGTATATAGCCTGCCGGACCCTGCCCCATAGTATATAGCCAGTACCTGCCCCCAGTATATAGCCTGCCAGCCCATATCCCCCAGTATATAGCCAGCCCCCTGCCCCAGTATATAGCCAGCCCCCTGCCCCGAGTATAAGCCGAGTTTGGATTTTCAGCACATTTTTTTTGCTGAAAAACTAGGCTTATACTCAAGTATTATACTCGAGTATAGATTTTTTCTATTCCGATGTGTATTTTGTGAGATATTTGACCACCCCGACCTTTTTGTTACGCCCTGTATGTATACAATATATATACAGGCGGTCCCCTACTTAAGAACACCTGACTTACAGACGACCCCTGGTAACAAACGGACCCCTGGATGTTGGTAATTTACTGTACTTTAGCCTTAGACTACAATAAACAACTGTAACAGTTATTAAAGGTGTCTGCAATTGTTAATCCTGGTTCGTATGACAACCCAACATAAGAGATCTTATTTAACCACATTTTTGTATGATCCTCTCAGAGAGGTATGACTGTGCTGACAATGGAAGCTTTGTAGCATTACAAGGCAATGACAAATGCCTACCATTCTAATAAAGCCTGCGATGGTTCATGTCCCACATCATATATAATGCATTAGACATTATAAACGACACAGAATTTTTCCACTTCTTCCAACCATCTTGTGAAGCAGTCTCATCAAATGAATCTTGTGTAGTAGCTGTGGCTCCCTGCATGTGTTCACATAAGAGAAGATGAGGTTGTACAGTTTAGAAGAACCCCCTGGGTGATACCATGGTTTATAGCGCTTCTGCTTTATGACACTGAACATCAGAGGGGAAGCAGTTTTATTATGGAGTTGTCAATGACCCATGTACATTTGTCGGGGGTATTGCGAGGGCGCATGCGGCTGGGTATTTGTTACTGTTCACTTCTAACACAAAGTCAGTTTTTTTTTTTCCTGAGGAAATCTGCCACAAAGTGAAATGAAAGGGGTTATCGTGCCACGCTCAGGCCTTTGTTGGAGAATTACGCCCCATGATCCGTGGTTGTTATTGACAGATGAACCTCAGCTGTTGTTTTCAGAGTAGTTTTTTTTTTAGAAAAACTAAGGCCAGACTGAAATAAATGTTTTTTTTTTCCAGTCCTAACAAAATACATGACAATAATGCAGACTGTTTTATTGGATGTATTGTACAGTTTTACTAGCGAAGGGAATGTGTGCAACCTATTGTTTATTGCTCCCAAATACATTTTAATACATTTTTGGCGCATCATAATGATCCAAAGGCTGCCCCCCTCCACCGGACAGATCTGTCAAGAGGCCCCGTCTCCTGGGAAATAGGCACAATTACATATATTTTCGGGCTTTTACGACAGAAACTGGTGCACAATCCCTGTACAGGCAGTCCCCGAGTTACGTACAAAATAGGTTCCATAGGTTTGTTCTTAATGTAACTTTGTATGTAAGTTGAAACAGTATATTTTATGATTGCAGTTCCAGACAAAAAATTTTTGCCCCAGTCACAATTGGAGTTTCAAAATTTATTGCTATAATGGGACCAAAGATTCTCAATAAATCTTCATTACAGACACCTTACAGCTGATCATTGTAGTCTGGGACTATAGTAAAGCATCCAGAGAGCTTCACCAGAGGTCAGAGTGGGCAGAGTGGTCTGTCTTTAACTAGGGGTCGCCTGTAAGTCGGGTGACGTTAAGTAGGGGACCATCTGTATTATTTTATAGTAATTTTATAGTAATTAATGTGGTGCACGGTCTGACTCGTACGTTTCATAAAAACACGTGCCAGCAATTTGCACGTTATTTTCAATGCAAAGTCAGACAGAAAACTGGCGCAAACGCTTCAATAAATCTGGCCCAAAGTGTCAGTAATAGTGATGTGTATCGCGCAAGGGCTTAGTTACATACTGTACCTTATAATAATTTATACATGTTTGCCAGAGGTATACATGAAGGAACTGGGCCCCAAAGCAAAATATGTACCCGTTAGATGGCTACCACCATAGTTACGCCCCTGCCTTTTCAGACCATGGGCCGTCACTTATTCCTTCCAGGGGACTTCACTTCCCGTGCTCTCTCCCTGTAAAATTGCTTTGTCTTTGTTTACCATGATTTTGGCAAGGTGCTTCATTTCTTTCACACTGTTCAGAACAGTGTGAAAGTGTGTGCTGGTTATCTCTGTACAGCGCCCTAGAATATGTTTTCACTATAAAGGATATCTGCAGACATACATGCCAAGGTCAGAGCGGATAGATTTGGTTTTACATTTAGCGGGGCCTGATGGAGACTTCATAGAATAACATAGAACAGTGATGGCGAACCTTTTAGAGACCGAGTGCCCAAACTACAACAAAGACCCACTTATTTATCGCTAAGTGCCAACACAGAAATTTAATTTGTGATTTATACTCCCTGTTCTGTCACAGTTTTCATTGATACCAGCACCTGAGGACACCAATAAAGCAGAAAATAGTCCCAGGTACAGCTGTCACTTTAAAATAGCTCTGTGCACAGCAAGTCCTGGGCTGTCTGGGACTGCAGGAAGATACCTAGAGTCATCTCTGGTGATGGCCTGAGTGCCCACAGAAAGGGCTCCGAGTGCCACCTCTGGCACCAGTGCCATAGGTTCGCCATCACTGACATAGAAGATGCCCCCCAGCCCTGCACAAGCCATGAATCTGTCCTGATAAATTCCTTCTGGCTAAGTCCTTACATCCCTGCCCTCCTGATTTTATGATGGGGCCCATTTTAAGGCTCTGATCCAAGTGATTTGCAGATGCCACATCCAGTACAGTCTTCTCTTTGCTATTTTTACAATGCTATAGTTCTTTTCAGCCAGATGGTGTAACGGCTTTTATAAAATTATAACTTAGCGTGAATATTGCCGCCTAGGACGTTTTCCTTTCAGGTTTACATTCCAGAAAAAGGATAATTTGTATGATAATATATACAGAATCTTAAAAGCTCAGTTTATTGATTCAGAACAAAGTCAGGCGGAGGGAAGAGCGCTGTTTGTACAGCTCTATATTTCTTAGGAGATTTGACTGGCTGAAGATTTTACTGCAACCCTGTTCCATACTGTTCCCTGTAATACTGGGAACATGTGCAGCATTTATTCTGCAGTAGCCGGAGGATAGTAATTGAGTAAGTATTGCCAGAGTCTGGGGTGCAGTGAATCAGGTCTTCTCAGAGGTAGCTGTGCACAGGCCAGGCTTTTTTTCATTCAGCTAAAAGCCTCACAATCTAATCTTTGGAAATGACTTTTTATGTGCCGCAGTGTAATTCACATCTTGGAAATCCTTCCCTAAGTTCACTTGCCTAAGCAAAATGCAGCTATTAGTTGTTTTATACCATACTTGTTCAAGAAATGACAAGCTATAAAGAAATGTGCAGCTGAAGGCTTATCTCAGCATTTTATTTCATCACTGCTTAATATGGATCTGTTAACGTTACTCATAAAAATCATCTACACTAATTGTTTCTGATGATACATTATGTTAAGTAAGGCCCTGTTCACATCATGGTACCACCTTGGCATGTGATTGATGTCATGTAGCGGCATCCAACTACCATAGCCTCTGATATTAAAGAAATGTATATTATATGAATGTATATCAGGAGGTTATATTTTTCTAGGTACTGTCTACAATGCAGTTCAATATGTTTTTCAGGAGACTGACATGTACTTTACAGATAGAAGCCATAGAGCCCTGAGGATACCCCCAGTAGCCACATCTGTGTCCTGCCTTACTGTTTCTTCTATGCTAGACACAGGGCCGGATTAAGGAGGGGGGAGGGCAGGGTCCTAACTGGTGGCACCCTCCCCATAATTATTTTCAATAAAGTAAATGTTGCTAGTAATATTTACAGCCCCCCCCCAGTAATGAATATATACAGCTCTCCCCCAATAATGAATATATACAGCTCTGAAGTAACATATACAGAGAGCCACCCTCAGTAACATATATAGCCTCCCAATAATACATAAATGTATACAGAGCCCCCCTACTAATACATAGATATGCACAGCCCCCAATAATACATAGATATATACACAGCACCCAATAATAGATAAATAGACAGCCCCCCAATAACACAGATATATATGCAGCCACCCACAGAATTAGAAAGCTATATATAGAGCTCCCAATAATACTTATAAATATAAACACAGCCCCCCCCATAATACATAGAGACGTACATAGCCCCTCCATAATACATAGATACGTAGAAAGCCCCCCCATAATACATAGATATATACACAGCCACCCCAATAATACAAAGATATATACAAAGCCCCCCCCCCCCCCCCCTATAATACATAGATATACACACAGCCACCACCAGGAATACAAAGATATATACAAAGCCTCCCCAACCTCAGTAATACATAGATGTATACACAGCACCCCAATGATTCATAGACGTATACACAGCCTCCCCAGTAATACATAGATGTATGCACAGCACCCCAATGATTCATAGATGTATATACAGCCTCCCCAGTAATACATAGATGTATACACAGTCCCCTAATAATACATAGATTTATACACAGCCTCCCCAGTAATAGATGTATACACAACCCCCAATGATACATAGATGTATACACAGCCTCCCCAGTAATACAACAATATATACACACTTCCCCAATGATACATAGATGTATACACAGCCCTAAGTATTTAGATATATACTTACCATCTTAATTCCTCTTAAGTCACAAGTTACGTCTGTTATATTCATCTATTGAGTGTTAAGACATTCTGTGGACTGGTTTTTCTTTATTATTTTGTCCTGATATGCAAAGCAATTTCATTCAAATAGGTTGGCCTTAGTTTTCTTCCTAATCCTCTATGGACATTCTGTCCTGCACCATATAATACAATTGTACACGCTCACTGATATCTAACATCACTCTGCAGTCTATGGCGTTATCAGTCCATATCACATATTACAGATGAGGTTAATAACTTTATAATGTGATCTGATCATTTACAGTCTTTGAGGTTTATACACCATTGATTTGTTATCATGACTTGCTGGTCATAAAAATGAAAGTCACTGATCTGTCTTTAACCTCCGTTATAAAGCTCCAGAGATTTGTTGCAGGGCAGGATGTGAATTTTATAATATCATCTTATAATATCATCATTTCTGGGCAATGGACAGTTGTGAAGTTTATTTCTATTCTATTCTCACTGTGTTGCAAATTTAGGATTTAATCAGTATACAAAAAGTGTCTTATTGGTAGACTGTATTTGTATACCTATATTTGCTTATCTATACCTGTGACGTTCCTCTTGTCATTAGTACGTACTACTACATTTCTCTAAGGCCGCATTCACACGACCATAGGGGGACGTATCTAAGGCCGCCGTATATATGTCCCCCATAGGCTGGCAATGGCCGCACGGCGCTGTACGGTACAGCACACGTGCAGCACCATACCGTTCCGTGCTGGGGAAAAGATAGGCCATTTCCTATGTTTTCCTGTAATTCGGCGCCGTGTACCATATATCTCTATGGAGAGGAGCGGGCTTGTGCAGCACTCACCCCCTCCTCCTCTCCCATGCGCCGATGTGTGCCCGCCATGCTATGTTTACGGCAGACACATGTGTGTGTGAATTCGCGATTTTAGAGATCTCTCTTTGGACACCCGGCTACACAGTCAGCCACATGTAGTGGAATTGTCCGACTACTTACCTTCTCATGCACTGCTTTGTGTCTTGGATATGTTACTCCTATTGTAATCATGTTTTTTGCGCTTGCGTGGACCCAAATGACAATTATACTTGTGAGTTTACAAATTCAAATGTTTGTCTATTTTTTTATATGTATCTATTAGAATGTCCATTTTCATTCGTTTTTGCGTCCATGATTTTCAATCTCCAGATCATGAGTTTTCCAGTTGTCCAGGAGATCAACTGATGAAAGGATACATGTCACCAGAAACCCTCTTTCCTCCTCCCTTATGTCCCCATAGAGAATAGTCTTGGCAAGGAGCTTTCATAGTAAAACTAGCTTTTTCCAAAAAAAAGATAATTTAGATCAAAGTTAAGCTTTCTGTTTGCAGAGCTGTGTCCCTAGTCCTCTGGGAGTGGCCAGTGAGAAGTGGGACAGACATGAATGATGTCCTGAGGGGGGAAGCGATGGTGGATGGGGAGATATGGGATACATGGGATGCATGATGGAGTAGTTTCCGAACGGTGGGGGGAAAACCACTCCTCATTGGCCACTCCCATCCGACTCCTGATGACAGGTTCCTTTTAAGGGTGCAACTAAATGGAACGGCCAGAACATGGCCATGATGCTTGTCCGGTCAGCCTGATCAATTATGCAACTGTGACCATAATTCAGTACATAAAACTTACTAAGTAATGATTTTTTTATGAGTTATGGTCACAATTACTTAACTGCATGACAGCCGCATCCTGGCCGCTCCATTGAGTTGCACTCTATATAGCACTTACATATTGTTTTATACATATAGGCTGAGGTGACATAAGAATTAGGAGAAATCTTGTAAGGATCCATAAAACTATGTATACAGGACACAACATCTTCTGATTTCATTGTTGGGTAAGTTCAGATGTTTATATTCTGTAATTATTCTATTGCAGATGCACTTTGAGTGTCACCCTTGAACAGGCTCTTATTCTGGCCAGGAGTCATGGGCTGCCTCCCCGATACATCATGCAAGCGACAGATGTCATGAGAAAACAGGTATGTCAGACATTCCATCTCATCAGCGATCATTCTCATCAGCGATACTAATGAATTCTCAGAAAGCCAGCCCAGATCCATCCAAGTAAAGGGTGGGCTGGCCAGTAGCACTTATTATTTCAATAGCACACCTGTTCATATTCACATGTGAAACTTGTAGTTATATAAATATCAGTTTCTAACCAGACAATGCTGAGCCCAGACTCCAAATTTTTGGAGGTTGGAATTCTCAATTGTTACATGTATTATATCAGATTTCTGGGCTGATTAATTTCACTCAGTTTTCAATTACACTTAACCCTAACATTTACACAGTTATATAAATTTTAAAGGGAACCTGTCAGCAGTTACATAGTCTGTAGCCTCATGGAGCCCAGGCGTTTTAGCCCTGCCTTTGCTCTGTGGAGCAATACTTTATATTGCAGTGCATTGTACTAGTGATACAGACATTGGGCACCCAAGTCCCCAAGAGGGAATATAGAAAAAACAACGGCAATAAAGTTTTTAAAAATGTAAAAAAACAAATATTTAAAAAATGATAACTTTTACATTTTCTATAATAAAAGAATATAGTTTGTGTTACCAGTTTCGGGCCTATTATGGGAAGTATTTAGCATCATGATGAGACATCCCCAATATAATGACTATTATTACCATTAAACTTTGCTCTAAAAAATGAAAAGTGACTTGCTTTTGTTGAGGTAGCTGCATATAAGCGCAAGACAATTGATTTTTAACATTTTTTATAGTCATTTAGCATGCAATCAACTTTAACCCTAAGAGCGATTCTGCTGGTCTAGTTTCCTTTATACATGCAATTTAATTGGATAATTTTAGTGATTTATATCAGAAAACTGGTTCAGAATCTCTGGAAAAGACATCCTGTTGACATCAGCACTTATTGTAATGGATACACCACTAATGCAATTTTTGGCAATGTCTGTTAACACAGATGATTTAATCAATAGTCTTGGCTTTGATCAGAACATACTTTAGTAAGTATATTTTAAAAGCCTGGAGGCTTTAGAGTTTTACGTTTGTTTATAGTGTAGAACATACAATTTTAATTGTTTCATTTCATTTCTAGAAAATGCATCTATATATCACAAAGGCTGTAGCATAAAAAAGCTAATTCTAATTGTTGTAATATGTCTTGCTTAGATGGGCAATCCATAATCTTGAACAACTTAAATATTATTGTAAGAGGTATGCCCTTGTGTGGAACCATGGTACAGAGGGGGCAGACTATGACCACAAAATGTGATGCTAAAATTGTTGTGAGAGCATACCCTTAAATCGGCCATACATGCCATAACTTAATACATGCAGGTCCCAATTTATAGGGCTCTATCTTTTGATACCGCAACTAGAGATGAATGGACTCGATGTTAAGGTTCGGGGTTAAGGTTTGGCCGCATATATTGTAGGATTGGTAGCCAAACAGCCAATCAGCCAAATTGATGCCCCTAGCAACTAGCCATGGATATGATTGGCCAGGGGGACTCGGGGATCCTGTCAATGTCCTGCATACAGGTTCAAAAAAACATGTAGAAATAATCCTAATGACAGGTTCCCTTTTACATTTTTTGATTTTAGAACAATACTTCCCTGTAACAAAATGTTAAAATAAAAATGGAAGAGACTAAAGGGTCAACAAATTTGTTGACCCTATATCACTTCTCTGGCATAGGCCGTCCTTGCGAGGGTGATGCTGTTCTTCAACACATGCAGGACACACCTTGTGATATTACTGTACATTACCAACGACCCATATGATATCATCTCTATGAGGTCACACCATATATATTGTAACTTCTATTATTATCAGCATCTCCTGTCACCCTCAATATATTGTTCTGTAAAACTGATTATATTTCACAAGATTAAAGTACATACAGGCAGTCCCCGGGTTACATGCATAGGTTTGTTCTTAAGTTGAATTTGTATGTAAGTCAGAATTTTTTTTGGTCTCTGAGACAATTGGATTTTAAAAATGTTGGATTGTCATATGAACCAGGATTAACAATAAATCTTAATATCAGAAGTCTGTGATAACTGTTATAGCTGATTATTGTAGCCTAAGGCAAAAGTAAAGAACTTACCAACATCCAGAGGTCCGTTTTTAACTAGGAGTCGGATGTAAGTTGGGTGTTCTTAAGTAGGGGACCAACTGTATTAAAAATGTTGCCATAAATCCAATGAGTTGTTCCTTTTCAATTACATGCAAATTACTTCATTAAGGCGCAAATAATTGTGGTTTTAATGTCATTTAACTTGATGGCAGATTGTTACAATGCATTATGGAAAGCATTAGCATCTCTGTCACTAATGGTATCTATGGAAGGGGACTGAGTGGAGACCATCACCGGGAATATTCCATTTACACTACAGCTTTAACAGCATTGATAAGTTTATGATAATACCTGCTGAAATTAATTCATCTTTTACCAGTATAGTCTTGGAAAAACTTCCATTAATTAATGAAAATGTATAATGCATGTGCGGCCTGTAGTTATGTACTACAATTCTTATCATCCCATAGAAAACCTAGAATCTATTGAAAACGGAAAAAAGTATCATATGTTCTATTTTGTGTATTATGGTTTTCTTATTAAAATGTTATTTTTAATCATTTTTTATTTACCTTCTTTTTCTTGATATGGTTTATTTTGTGATTGTAGGGAGCAAGGGTTCAGAACACGGCTAAGAATTTGGGTGTAAGGGACAGAACTCCAACATCTGCTCCGAGGTACAGTATACACAATACATGATTCGCTCAGTGTAACAAGCTGTACACTTATAGTGTGGCCCACTTGAAGTCTGTGATACTTTCATTAAAGAGAGATAAAATGCATTGATATGTATCAGGCTCCTATGTTGTGCTGGGAAATATGACTATATGGAAATTCCTAGAGAGGGGGTCAGTGAAAAGATCCCAGTTTTCGCACCTATTGATGTAGATCATCTACACCAAGAGAAGACACGAGGCAGCTAAAATCAGAAAGCTGAGACTTAAACATGGAAAACTGTGGCTAGTCTCAATGTTGGAAGCACTTTGGGCCACCAGAGAAAAAAAAATTCGAAGGGCTCATCTTCCGCTATGCAGCTATGTAAACATCCACTTTTAATCGTACTACGAAAAATGCTGCTATTTGTCACAGAGATAAAACATCAGCAATATTTAATAAGTGTTATGAGAAAATCTACCACCAGGATAAAGGATTGAAAACCAAGCACACTGACATACAGGTGCATGCCCCCTCTGGCAGGATCTACTCTTCTTATGCTCTTGTTTTT
Source organism: Engystomops pustulosus (assembly GCF_040894005.1). NCBI lineage: Eukaryota > Metazoa > Chordata > Amphibia > Anura > Leptodactylidae > Engystomops > Engystomops pustulosus. Next base: position 42,097,748 of record NC_092415.1, read on the forward strand.
ACAAAAAAAAGGTTTTAAAAAGTATGCAAATTAGTCTGAGGGGCTCCAGGCTCATTTAACATCTATGGAGTACTGAGCCCCTCAGGCTCATTTGCATCATTTGTAAAGGACATCAGAAGCTAAAAGAAGAGCAGATCCCATCAAAGGGGACACAACCCAGTATGTCAGAGTGATGGGTTTAAAATTATTGATCCTGGTGGTAGATTTCCATTAATCCGTTAAGTATAGACCCTAGACTGGTGCCACACCATTGACTCCAATGTTTGTATCTATTTTGGTTGTTTTTTACTGGACCACTGTTAACCGTCTTGTGAAGGATCTATACAATAATTGTGCTAAAACCCTGTCGCACTAGGCGATTCTGATGCATAGTGCCCAACTTCCCCAGCAAAGAGGGATTCTAGATAAAGTGTGCTAACATTGCCTTTACACCACCCCTTGGTATTCCAACACCATATAATGGCCTGCTCGTGGCACCCAAACTGTCCAGGAGTACCGGCATATACTGTATAATGCCTCCCCTTTTATTTTAACCCCCACTTATAATATAATGGGGACTACATTTTCTGTAGTCCCTCACACTGATGCCCCTTTTCTGTAGCCTTCCCACTAATAATATAAACCACTATATCTAGCAAGAGAAAGTATTGCTAAAAAGTGCCTATGTCTTATGGTCCAAAGTCAAGAGGATCCAGCACTGCCAGACCCTCCTAACCACTGTCCTAGAGAATGGATGAAGCGCTGATAAAGCTATATATATCTCCGGAGCCTCTGCACTACTCTTTGCAAGTCCCAGTCTCCGGACACATTTTTTCTTTATGTCCAAAACTGGGGTGCCTCTTATAGTAAGGTACATCTAATAGTCTGAAAAATATGGTAAATGCATTTATTTGGTAAGTAGCAACATGTGTTTTGCTGTGTTAAAAAACACTTGTTGCTATTTATTGGACGCAAGTTTTTAGGTCCAAACAGATTCGGGGAGGAAACTCTAGTAGTGCTTGAAATGCATTTCAAAATTGTGCATTGTGTGAACATCACCGAGTGGCCTAGCATTAGGTAGCATCTCTGCCTCGGCCTGCTCCTCTTCATATTGTGGCACATCACATTTTAGTCACCTGATCTCCTCCTCACATTGTGGTCCCCTCACCTTCTGGTTAAACCAACCTCCCCTTCACATTTAGGCCTCTTCACATTAGAGCCCCCTCACCTTGTGACCTACCACCTACCCCTCACCTTGTGGTTCAACCAACTTCCCCCTCTCGAATAGCCCTCCCCTCTCCTTGTGGCCAACCACATTCTCCTCAAATTATGGCCCCGCTCACCTTCTGGTTCAACAGACTTCCCCCACACATTTAGCACTCCTCACACTTAGACCCCCTCACCTTGTGGCCTACCACCTTCCCCCTCACATTGTGGCCCCTCACCTGCTGGTTCAACCAACCTCCTCCTCACATTTAGCCCCCCCACCCACCTTGTGGCCTCCTCCTTTCCCCTCACAAGGTGGGTTAGCCGCTCCTTGCTGATCTAAGAATAATTTTTGTGCTTTATTATACAAAGGATCCGTTCAGAATGTGTTCTGAGCACCATAAGTCCACATATTTTTCCTAGCAGTGTTGTAAAGATGTGAATAAAGTTGGCACATATTGAAGCTTGCTGCAAAACGTCTTGATACACAAGTCCTTGATTTCTGTGATTGATCCCTGATTGAATAGTAAATGGCATTTGTTAAGATAAACTTTATTCATACAAAACATTGTCACAAGTGCTGATACTAATGTTAGTATGATATAATGTTCCATGTCTGTGATACAATGTTAGGTTTTTTTATGTGTTTTCTGTGGTAAAATAGACAGCTGGAAGAATAAATGTGACTGCAGAGCGGAGGTGACATACATCTTATTATATGATGGGAGAAATCACAGGCTGCATTACAAGATCTATGGCCTGACTCTGCCCGTGTATGAGATGTAGCATCAGACCAAGCCAAGGGACAGGATATTATATGATTACTTATAAAAATAGTAAACATAAAGCGCAATAAAACAGCGTAAAATCAGCAGGGTGCGGGCTGTAATGAAGGAAACTTTGACCAGCCGGCAGAATGATATGTTGATATTACATCTGCAATCATTAATAAAACATGGCCCAGAGAGTGCGCTATTTTTTACTCCTAGTCTCTTCCCATGTGTACATTTTTTCTATTTCCATCTTCTGGTTTCTTATTTAAAGTTCTGGTTTGCAACTTAAAGGGGTTTTCCAAGTTTGCCCTATTCACGGCATAGGAGATAACGAGCTGATTGGTGAGGTTCTTACTGCTGGGTCCAGTATAGATAACTAGAACGTGAGCAATGCGGAGAACGTTCGTACCTTTGGGTGAAGTTAAGAATGCATCCTTTTGCTTAATTTGATAGTATGGGAGTGTCTGAAATTGGCAAGCACATTGCTCGCTTATCTCCGGCACTCACTTAGAAAGTGAATGGGAAAGCTAGATATTGTATTCCCCAATTTCAGACACTCCCATTTTATTTAATGGATCAGAAGGACACATGCTTGACCTGCCACTTCACCCATTTGTGAGAACATTCTCCATTTTTTTGGGTAGTGATTGGTAGTGGTCCCAGTAGTCAGACCCTCACCAATTAGTTCCCGGATAGGGGATACGAAACTAATTTGTTACAAATCCTTTAAAAATGTTATTATCAGAATCACTTAAAAGTGTGGGGTCAGACTAGTGCAGCAGAGAACCTGAGGACTTTTTGGAGGAACCACGCACATGACACAGTGGTGGGCATCTTGTGGTCAGTTCACACAGAGGAGTTTAATGCCAATGGGAGGTCATTGAGTCTTCTTTCTGGCAAATAAGTCTTTTCAAATACCAATGTGTGAACTGACCCTTATTATTTACATGTATTTCCCAAATTACACCAATTGAGGAGCATATTTTCTTCGAATTTGGCCTAAGTTCACACTACCGTTCCCTACTACCTTAAAACAGTAAAAAAAAAGAGGTTTATCGGGGCTTTAAAGTATCAATTGAAAATCCCACTGACATCAATGTAAATTTTATGTCATCTGTTATGTCCCGTTTTGGCAGGAATCTCTTATCCATTTGTAAAAAATGACGGTAGCTGCAGTACTTTTTCCTCTGTTTGAAAAAAAATGTGTGGATAAAGGATTCCTGCATGACCATAAAGGATGACATAAAATTTACATTGATGTCAATGATATTTTTAATTGATACTTTAAACCTCAGTTTATATTTTTTTACAGAGGGAAGGAATGGAGGTGAGGAACAGTAGTGTGAAATGTGCCCTGTGCATGTTGCCATTTGCCTTGTAACAAGGGGAATGGCAACATTGGGGATGGACAACCCAACCTTTTAATCTGTGATTACAGCTATATTGAACTACCAGGACATATAGATTTAAAGGGAATCTGTCAGCAGAAATAAACATCTAATAAAATGCTTTAATTTGTTCTCTAAGAACTTAACACCTTCCAGATCATGTTTTCTCTTTGGTCTAGTGTGGTGGCATAATCCAGAAGATCAACTTTAAAGCATTAAGTGTATTACATTTATATAGTCATAGAGGTGGAGAGTCACTGAAGTCAAGCTCTCCCCACATCAGAACGCCCCCTCTTCTGTGATTGACATCATGAACCAGACTTTAGGAGGCCTATTACTGATGTCCCTGGATGCAGTGCAGTCAATTAGAGCAATGGGGACATTCTGGTTCAGAGAGAAATTGACTTTACTCTTGTCCTTGACTCTATAAAGCCAGTTTACATATAATTTCAAAGTTGGTTTTCTGAATGGTTCCGACATGCTGCACCCTGAAATATGATCAGGAATAAGTTAATCTACTTGATAGAATAGGGCCTACAAATATATCTCTGGAAACCGTCTTTGAAGCACAGCACTCAGCTATCTCTGTCCCATCCCATACAAGTGTTATTTTCACAAGCAGTTTATTACCCAAAATCCCACAATTTATTCCCATCTGATGGATCGTTTAGGATCAGTGGATGCAAGACGTTTTCATCCTATAGTCCATCACTTCAGAAGCAGCAGAGCAAAGCAATATTTATCCGAGGCACCAAAATGAATCTCTTCAATAAAAATGTCACGGCTGAGACCAGCGATTCCCCTCAACCCATGTTTTAATCTGGCTATGAAGCATTTTTGTGATAATTTTACTTTTATTTCCCATCATCTGTATCTGACTGGCTTATCCCTACTGCATCCATCGAGAGCATTAAATCTATAGGAACAGCACCAAATCATAAAGGCAACAGCAGATTTATGAGGGGAAATGAGAGAAAAATCAATGCTGATTATAATATTCTCACATACTACATTAATAGCAGTAGGAGTTGTCTTATTCTTCGCACAAAGTACTAAAAAGTGTAGGGCAGGGGTGACAAACCTATGGCACAGGTGCCAGAGGTGGCACTCAGAGTAATTTTTGTGGGCACTCGGACCATCACCCAAAGACAGAGTTCACCAAATAGGACCAAATCTTCCTGCAGTCCAAGGCAACTTAAGTGACATTTCATTGGCTGTTTCGAACTGCGGGAAAAGTGAGGTGTTGACAGAACTGCAATATCTTTAAAGCTTATCCAGCTGGACACACCTGCAGATAGACCCTGGAGAGAAGCTACAACAAGAGTCTGATTTCTTTCAACTGTATTGGTTGCCTCAGGTGGTCGATTGAAAAATTAGAAAGAACAGGTAACAATAAGTTACTGTATAAAATGCCATGTTGGCACTCCACAGTAAATAAGTGGATTTTGGTTGTAGTTTGGGCACTCTGTCTCCAAAAGGTTCTCCATCACTGGTGTAGGGTTAAACCTTAATGAAAGTATTATGGGATTGCTGGTAATAAGTTCCATATTATATATATATATATATATATATATATATATATATATATATATATATATATATATATCACTAAATGTGCCCCTCCCCCATAGTGCATACCTCAATCTCTATAAAGTGTCATATAGTAGCACTGATACAACCATGTACAGTAGTGCCACATGTAAAGTACCCATATTGTGCCATATGTTTTACTCTGTACTACCAAGCAGTGCCACAAAGTGTCCCAAACATTGTCATACAGTGCCAAATATTCCCTTTCCATATTGAGCTATACTCTCCTCATTCTCCTCTTGCTCTATAACATGATGCCTGCAGATCAGACACTCAATACAATCTGCTCAGCTCCTCCTCCTATAACATGCTGCCTGCAGATAGAACGTTATGTACAATGTGATCAGTTCCTCCTGCTCTATAACATGCTGCCTGCAGATAGAACGTTATGTACAATGTGATCAGCTCCTCCTGCTCTATAACATGTTAAATGTGTATTTTCTTTTTATTCCATGCAATTTGCATCTTTTTTATGTAAAATGTGCAAGTCATCTGATCAAAAAGCTGCAATTTTTTGTGCCTTTTTTCCATGAAAGTGTCTTGCTAACGCAAAGGTTTTGCTTGCAGTTTTGATCCTATTCTTTCTGCCATTCAGCCGATTTGTACCAAAAAATCAAACAATTCAAACAAGGACATCTGCCCTACTAAGATAAATAGGGCACACCTAACACAGAAAACAACTTCTCCAATTTTTAACAACCATTGGAATAGGCATATTACAGGCGCAAATAGAGAGAAAAAAAAAAGAATAACAACTATTAAATTATATTATAAATGACCACTCATGCATACTATGCTAATCTCCTCCTGCCTTATAATATGCTGCCTGCTGATAAAACACGATGTACAATCTGGTGATCACCTCCTGCTCTATAACATGCTGTCTACAGATAGGACACTATGCACAATCTGATCATCTCCCCCTGCTCTATAACATGTTTCCTGCAGATAGGACACTATGTATAATCTGATCATCTCCAACTACTCTTTAACATGCTGTTGCTGATAAAACACTATGTACAATGTGATCGGCTCCTCCAGCTCTATAACATTCTGTCTACAGATAGGACACTGAACAACCTGATCAGCTCCTTCTGCTCTATAACATTCTGCCTGCAGATAGGACACTATGTACAAGCTCCTCCTGCTCTGTAACATGCTACTTTTATATGACACTGCATTTTCATGGTTGCTTCCTTTTGTCTGATATTTAGTTTTATAGTATTTTCTAACGTATCCTACTTATTTACCATTATCCAACATGAGGCAGTTTATGTTGTAGTTTTTATATCTTTAGGATAAATATATAACCATAACCGTGTTTGTGTTACTACTCCAGGTTGTACAGGCTGTGCCAGCCGCCCCCTGCCGATGATGAACCCTGAATGTCTGTCTGAATGGCTGTTCTTGGAAATATGAATATTCAACATATGAGAAGCTGAAACTCCTCTTCTTCCGCGGACAAGACACACCCGATTCCAAGCTAGAAGGGCTAGACGCCAGCGCCATATTTTGTACACTGGAATCCTACTGGATGAAGCACTTACGTGTAAAAAAATCAATTAGGACATTGGATGTTTTTGGATTTTCAAGGGGTTTTTTTCCACGTACAGACAGGACCGACTTTAATATTTGTATTAATTATATGTCAGTGCAAAAGGAAATATATTTCTAAAGGAAGCATTTATATCTACTTTGCTATCAATAAACTGCCGCATATATAATATATGCCATAAATCTGTAGAACGTAAAGCACAGCTCATTATTATTCCATCTGGACTTTCCCTTCAAGACATGACTTGCTAAATAGAAGAAAATGAAGAAATAGAATCTTTATTACTAATTAACACGAGAATAATGTAAAACAATTTGGGCAATACATTAAATATAGATTGAAATTTATAAAGAATATACATTTTGCATTATTTTACTATTTATTTCATTGATTATTAATGAATTTTTAGGTGTAATAAGTAGCAGCCACATTCTTGGCTATGGCTACATTCACATGTGGTTTTTTTTTAATGCGCTCAGCTGACTATATCCATAGACTTACGGATAAGCCTGTACAGTATATGTCACACCTGCAGGGAACACAGTATGGAAAACACGGCAAGCTACATATTTCCATCCTGCTCCATCCTCTTGAGCAAATATTATACATTCAGCAGAGGCCATTGGAGCCTATGGGGGATGGAAGCAAAGTATTGCATCCATCTCAAGCCTCTGCTGAGCATACACTCATGGAGGTCTCCATTGCTGTAACTGCCCATATAAGGACAATTACAGGGATGTCGCTGGGGAAAACATCCTGAATATTGGCATCAACCAATCACTGAGTTGGGAAAAAATACCAATGTTGTTGAATACTGCAGCTTTTACTGAGGGGTTAGGGCTGTAATGCAGTTTAATGCAGAGAATTATTAACGCAGCAGGGTGAGAAAACACACCCTCAGTGCACTTTAAGAAGTATAATACAAATACATTTTTCACAGTCCTGCTTTTCACAAAGATATATGATTAAGCAATTCTATTGCCTAACACTGCACCCTTATACAGTGTCAAAACTGATGACAGATTCACTTAAAAGAGAACCTGTTAGCGGTTTTCACCATATAAAGCTGCAGACAGTGTTAGATGGCAGCCCTGAAGTTCCGTGTGTTGTTAGTAGCAGGACTGTAAAATTGCATGTATATCCAGGATTGCAGCTGGACTTGGAGCATTCAGCCAGAAAACAGCCCCCTTCCCCCTGCTATGAGTCACTACTGTAGCACCTCTTGATACTAAAGCAGTTACTCAGTGGGGAAGGGCTGTTATGTGTTCAGTGAAGAGATCTCACATAACAGTGCAATAAATTGCTCCAAGGCAGCTACAATCCTGAAACATTTGTCACAGTCCTGCTGCTACTATTAATAATAAATACAATGATATTGTTACACAGATGTCCAGTGGTGCGGCCCGTCCCCATTTGCAGTTATACATTTACATTGAAGAAAGCATGGATGAGATTTTATGTAGAATAAATAGTGGAAAAATCAACCGCAGACAGGGACTTGAAAAAGTGATAATTGAAACTTGGGTGGCTTTTGGTCCTATGGGTGCTACTGTAGATAAGTTGAAATAACAAAGACACGTTTTGACAAAAAGGCATTACAAAACTGTACTCAAAAAAGTGAGATCCAACTTGGAAATGTGTAGCTTGTACCTCAATATAGAACCTTTGACACTACAAGTTGTCTTTTTCAGCAAGGCCCTTGGTACAGAAGTTTATACTTCTCTTATAATACTCCACTCATTCCCTCCTGCATGTGATCAGTAAATGGATAATAATAATTCTTTATTTATATAGCGCACACAGATTACGCACCGCAGCACAAAGCATGACAAATTGGTCCCTGTCTCCAATGGGGCTCACAATCTAAACAACCTACCAGTATGTTTTGGAGTGTGGGAGGAAACTGGAGAACCCAGAGGAAACCCACGCAAACACAGAGAGAACATACAAACTCTGTGCAGATGTTGACCTGGGTGGGAATAAAAACCAGGACCCCAGCGCTGCACGGCAGAAGTGCTACTCATTCAGCCACTGTGCTGCCCTAAGACTGAACCCAAATTCCCATTTTCCATAGTGTGAACACATGTGAAACAAGTGAATGCAGCTATAATGATACATGATTATTAGGGATCCTGCATCTGTCTGAAATGTCAATACCCTGAAGGAGCGATGACGGGTTTCTCTGGTTTGTCAGTAAATTATTCCTAATGACAATTAATTAGAATAGGTAGAGTCTAATTAAAATCTTCTACCATAGATCAGCAGATGGTGTCATTACACAGCACAGGCGCGTGGTGAAGCCTTGAACTCACCTTATATTTAATAAGTGCTGTCATTTTATAGATTACAGGACATCCAGGATATTTTAATGCAATCTAATCTGGCAACTTTATTTTCTGTAATACGATGCGTTATGTTACATTAAATGGATTTTTACCATCACAGAAAGTAAAGTTAAAGGAAATCTACCATTAAAATCCATCATGATAAACCAGGGACACTTACTCATAGATCCAGGCACCGGGACTGTGGTAATCTTCTAATATTTGTTATCCATGTTATCCTTTAAAAATTATGCTAATGTGTCTGAAGGGCTCTGGGAGGTGTTACCAGAGCTCCTATATGATATAACTTCACAGGCTGTTACAATGTCTACCCCTTCCCCTGCTGCCTCAGTACTTCTCCCTTCCCTTTGCCCAATGTCCTGTTACCCAGTGGGAGGAGAAGGGGGAAGTGCTCCTGTAGCCTGTGAAGCTGCTTTACAGGGGCTCTGAAAACACCCCCCATAGCCCTTCTTTCAGTTAATTTTACAAGGAAGGAGGCAATGGATTACAAATAAATGCGGTCCCCTACTTAAGGACAGCCGACTTGCATATGACGCCTAGTTACAGACAGACTATTGGGCTTTATTCATTTATTGTTTTTGCCCTCCACTAGAAGGATATGTCAGGCGGATTGCAGACATGTCCTTACAATGGAGGGCAAAGATGTATGAGTACGAGTCAAGAGTGATCACTGGAAGCGGTCAGTTATTTGGCTGCTGATAATTTTCAGGGCATTTCCCACAGCGATGTCAATTCTCAGCGGAGGCCAGGGGAGGGATGCAATATATTGCATCCATACTCTCGTCATTGGCTATTCATATACTTCACTCAGCAGGAGGGAACAGGACAGAAAAATGTATTCTGACCTATACAGTGCAGACAAAGTTAAAGGAGACCTTTAGTGCAAAGATATAAAAGGAGACCTACGTGTTCCAGTATATGCCTAACATATAGATTGGGAGCTTTCCTGGCATATACTCTGATTGTGTACAATAGGCATGATGTGAACCTAGCCTAACTAAAGGAAATAAATTGATAAAGAGGACCCGTCACCACTTCTGACATTTTTTATTAAAGTATTAAATATTTATGCCAAAAAAAAATAAAAAATACAGGTCTCACCTATGGGACCCTCATCTCTCTCAAGACGAACTAAGCTTCCACAGACCTTGTCATGCATCCGCTGTCAATTCTACATTCGGCCCAATTGGTTCGAAGCATGTTTTCAATATTGATATTTAATAGCGAATATATGCGGTCCCTTATCCACATAGAGGTATATCAGGAGAAGAGGCAGGTCCTCTATAACAGGGGGATGGAGCTTGAAGGGCAGCAGTGATGGTTTTATGAGTCTGAGCTCCTCGCTGCTTCTTGCACTTCGCACCAAGCCCAAAATGAACAAGTGGCTTTGAGATGTTGTTTGCGGTTTAGCAAAATATACTGACACCACAGCGATCCCATCCGTCATGCATTGATTTCAAATTTAAAAAAAGGCCCATTTCCCCTATTTCCTCCTCCCCTCATCGCTTCCCCCCTCAAGAAGTCATGCCCCGCTCCTCACCGGCCACTCCCAGGGGACTAGGGACACAGCTCTGCATACAGAAAGGTAAACTTTCATCTAACTTGTTTTTTTTGCCAGTTTTACTATAAAAACTCTTTGCAATATGCACACTATTCAAGAAAAAGGGCTCCTGATGACAGGTTCCCTATGAGGATGACAATGCTATCTTTCTTTGTTTTTGTACTCAATAAAAGCGGTTTACAAACACTGAACTGTGTAATGCTTTATAGAAGAGTAGAGTAAAGGACCTTCACCTTTAGAGGGAGAAAACTAAGGAGAAATTATTTCCTTTCCTGCATTTTCATTCCTGATTGTTCGGTGTCATCCTAGTGATTTAAAAGAACAGAAAAGTGTAATGCATTTGACCAACATCTCCGCGACTTTCCTATGTGAGTCATCTGTCCTTGTCTGTCTCCCTGTTCTATTTATTAGGTTTGATTCGCAGTAAGCAAGCTAAAATGTGAGGCTGCATGGAAAAAGACAGCCAGGCAGCAGGAGACATGTACATCTGTGACAAACCCAGATTCTGATTTATAAGGAAACACAGGGTGAATCTGCCTTTTGATCCGACTTCCGGTACCTTTTAAGATGGCAATGTACAGTATAAACCTTAAAGTAAACCTGTCACCAAGGATGTCATTTTTAACTAGTGACAGGTTCCAATGGCCTAAGTTATTCTGACTTTAAAAAATGCCTGTGTCAGCAATCTGAATATTGACACTACTTTATAAAAATGCATTTCACATAACCCAGCATCCTGTCAGCAGCATGTAGTGTGAGTCCCGTGGAGGGGCGATGGCAGCCTATGTCTCATTCTGCTCTCCTCCACACGGTAGTGATGTGTCATTCTCGAACGAGCCGGCTCTTTTTTCATCAATAACGTGAGCCGACTCAACCCCAACCCTTACCAGGCTCACCACCCACGTTTAACCCGATACAATCGGTTTAAAAGTTGAGTGGCATGGGTTGATTGACTGGCCTGTGGCTCCCTATTATATATTTAATAGGGAGCCGTCCAGGAGCCCGAAGGGCCGGCTCTTCTTAGTGAGTGGAGCCTATTGAGCTAGATCACTAAGAAGAGACATTAGTTTATATAAAGCCCTCCTCACACCATAAGGATTCATTAGATACAGCCCACCTGACCCCCATGAATTCCCTATGTACAGCCTTATTCCCTTGCCCAGCTATGCCCAGTGCTGCTGCCGGCCCTGGCTACAGGACTGGCAGAAGATTTATAAAGTGGCTATCAGTGAGTAACATTTACAATATTATTTTTCTTCCCCAATTAAATTCTGCAAGTTTTCTGTTTCTTCCCTTGAAATTGTTATACTACATTCATATACTAGAAATCTTTGTGGAAAATGTCCAGAGGCCTTGGTTTCCATGGACCTGTGTATAGTCTTTGCTATTGTCATTGTCACATCAGCAGACCTCACATCCCAATGACACATGGGCCGCAAACACCTAACCATGGGGGTAAATGCACAGGAAGCCTGATCCACTAAAGAAAATCACAAAAATTAGGCTTCCCTGAACTGTATCTATTTTAGTATCTTAAATGTTGGATGTTATTAGTATTCTGATTCAATATTTAATTGAGAGATTAAGGATTTCACTCCAGCGTCTCTCCAATAAGCGTCTTACTCTCTGCCCAAATCCCTGTTTTCCTGTAAACAGCCGCAATGACTGATCTTATAAGTTATTCATTTTTTTGACTAGAAAAAAAATGTGAGTTTGGTAAAAACATGGGAAAAAAAAGCTACAAGATATAACAAGTAGCTAAGGAATCCTTCCAGGACCCATGGAAGATACACAGGCTGCCCTAGTTTTAGTTGGCATCCCACTGAGCAGCAGCAATGGTCTTGCGTGCGGGAATAAAAGGGAACATTACAGTTTGTGTATTGGAATTCATTTTCATTATGTCTGTAAAACGTGAAGCTTTTATATTATTCTCTTGGTACATTGGGGATTATATTAAAGGACATCTACCACCAGGATGAAGGATAGTAAACCAAGCACACTGACATACTGGTGTGTGCCCCCTCTGGTGGGATCTCCTCCTCATTTAGCTTCTTATGCCCTGGTTTGTACAAAAAAAGGCTTTACACATTATGCAAATAGGTTTGTTTGCTTTTGTTTTAACACCTCTATTTGTAAAAACAAGGAAAAAGAAGCTAAAAGAAAGGCAGATCCTGCCAGAGGGGGCACACACCAGTATGTAAGTGTGCTTGGTTTACATTTCTTCATCCTGGTGTTAGATTTTATTTAACTGTTTGCTGACAGCTTCTATTACATGTGAAATGAGGTCAGTGCAGTCAGGTGAGATCTGTCTGCTTTTATCTCCACATCCAGCAGTGGACTGGCCCATAAAAGTGTCAGAGGATCCAACAGTGTGCCCAGGTTCTAACCAATTATTGGATCCAAGTGATACAGCAGAATACAACTTAATTTTGAGTCGAGTAAGCTACATTTCCAAGGGGATAATGAAGGACAGAATAACTAACAGAATAACTTTATCTGATGGGTCCAAGAAACTCCAGTCTAAGTCCAAATACGGCAAACTTGCGGCCATACTTACGTCCACCATAGATGTCGATGGACATGACCTATCGTTCCTCGTGTACACGGCCGTAAGCCATGCACCTCACCAGCCTGCCGAAGGTATGGGCATACGTTGGTGTACATGCAGCCTAACACTGTCCACATCTATTGTCAGACTGGTCATAACAGCTTGGAGACTATGAAAAGATCCAGAAGTGTAAGAGCCGTAACCAGCTCTTCATACCACTAGCAAAACTATGAAGTAGATTCCTCTGAGATGCGTCGTCCCTGTTGCTTTGAGCTTCATTTCTTTGATATCATACTTCTGATAATCTGACAAGAGGAATGAAAGGTAGAAATCGACCAAGGAATAAACAGCACTTGAAAGAAATAGCGAGCAGTCAAAAGAAAATTAAGGATAATTGGAAGCCAATATTTTTACTTTTGTGCCGCAGATTAAAGGGGTTTTCTAGGTTAATGATGACTTGTGCATACACTTGGTCCACCACCTATCTGCCAACGTCAGCAGCCTCAATGCAAAGAACTGAGCTGAAGTCCAGCTCCTTTATCTATGAAGTGGCTGTTACCAAGGGATACAGCTGACCCGATCCTTTTTCTATGATATCAGAACTCTTTCCTGAAACTTCATTCAGATACTGTTAGTTCTTTTTCTGTCTATAATAATATATGAACTCTAGCCTTCACCTGGGATTTGTAAGATTTGCCTATGGATTCGAGACCATCTGAAACATGACATTTTCTTCACAATGTTCACTATTAGTAACACAGTGGGGGAGATGTATCAATCTGTCTACACCAGAAAACTGGAATGATTTGCAACTGAAATGCGCCACATTTATTAACGGTTTTAGACAGTTTTAATAATAATAATTCCTTTATTTATATAGCGCACACAGATTAAGCAGCGCTGCACAGAGCTTGCCAAATCATCCCCTGTCCCCAATGGCGCTCACAAACTAATCAACCTACCAGTATGTTTTGGAGTGTGGGAGGAAACCAGAGGACCCGGAGGAAAACCCCGCAAACACAGAGAGAACATACAAACTCTTTGCACATGGGGACAGTTTTACGACTTGTTTCAAAAAAGGGCTGTTTCCTCAGTAAGGGGTGCAAACGGACAGAAAATGGCCTGTGTGGCAGAAAATCTAGTCCATGCACCATAAAATTCAATGGGCCCCTTGCTAATATATGTATCTTATTCCTTTCTTTCTTCTAACCCCTACATTGCCTTTATCTAATCTTTTCCCCTTAACTTACTAAAAATTGTATCTTTTATGTAAATTAACTTCAGAGGCTACCTGGGCAGGGAGTAACCTGGATGAGTGCCCGGAGCTAAGGCTACTCCACACCCCTGTAGCCTTTGAATTCTCAACTCGCGGTAAATTCCTGATAAGTTTCGGATCAGGGTCGGCTCCAGATTGCAGTAGGCCCCTGGGCGGCAGAGCCTCAGTGGGCCCCTTTGCAGGGAACTCAAGTGGCGGTATTAAAAATGATGAAACTAAAACTTTTTCTCTAAAATATTCTCTACAGTTACTTCATGGTTATTTTATATAAAGCCCCCCTCACCCCCTACAGCCCCCCTCACCCCCTATGGATTCATTTGAAACAGTCCCCCTTACCCTTATTTACAGTCTAATCACGGCCCCCCCAGCAGCTTTGGGCCCCGGCAATTGCCCATGTATGCCCAATGCTGGCGCTGGCCCTGCTTCGGGTAATGCTCAGGATCCTACCTATGCTTGACTATGTTACTACCTGGAGAGAAGTAATAGATGTGAGGAGATCTCCAGCAGGCGAGTGCTCTTTACTGCTTTGTGGTTTGCAGAGTCAATGTGCTCCTGCATGTCTTTTATTATAGAAGTTTGGATAATAGGAGATTTATAATTGAAGGCTTAATAAACATTTCTTGAAGCTGTTCACTAATGTAACAAGAAAGATTTACAGCCCAGGAACATTTAGAAAACATTTCCTTATGATCCTGACCCTTTGTTATTTATAGTTAGAAATCTATTCAGTGCCCCCCGGTGGAGGCTCCATTAATGGACTGCATTCTCTATTAAAGGTTAGGCTTTTTTTTTAAATGTGTCTCTATTTTTTTGTGATAATTTCTGTGGCATAAATTACTGAAGGGTAACAAGCGTGTAAATGGATGGCTTGTATTTCATTTTCTAGGTGAAAATCAATTTTAGACAGCCAGCTTCTATTAAAAAGAAAACCATTTGACATTTAAATGTCATCTCGAAGTTAACAATGTGTTTGCTCTGATATTACCAAGTAACGTCTCTGCTTGTTGTATATAGTCCGTTCTACGACTACTGTTATGTTCCCATTCTGTATATTTACCAGCACCTGTTACCAGGGAATGGTTTTTAACAAATCTCACATCTATGACGGCTTCTAGAATTTTGTGTGTCTAATGCACTCACCACTTCAATGTATAGCGTCATATTTCATTGGCACAGATTACCGCATTAAAGAGAATTTATTTAAATTACTGCCTGAAATACATTGTTCTTGCACCAAATTCTCAGTGAAAAAAGTCAAAGGTGGTTGTATTAATTATTTACAGGATAAGGGAAAACAATCTGATGAGTGATGGTCCAGTCAGTTACAGGAACCCACTCTGATGACAAGAACAGAACCCCCCCGGCATTCCAGGGTCCAGGTCTTACTAATGGAGGGAAGAGATGTTGAGAATGTGTCCTGCCGCTCTATTCAATATTAAGGGAATGTCGGAAATTGAAGAGCACGGCGCTCAGATATCTCCAACACTGTCATTCATTGTGAGTGTCAGGGATAGCTGAGTACTATGCACTCCCATACTATTGAAAGGAGAAGCAGGACACAGGATCCCCATAACAGATGTATAATACTGGAGACCACAATGCAGTCCTATAATACGGGAGATTCCTGGATCAGTCCTATAATACATGAGAACCCGAAAACAGACGTATAATAATGACCCCCACAGAGCAGATGTATAATACTGGAGACCCCCGTAGAAGACCTAAAATAATGGAGATCCCCAGAGCAAATGTGTAATACTGAAGACCCTCAGAGCATCTGTACAATACTGAAGAACCCAGAGCAGACACTTATACTGGAAAACCCCAATGTAGATGTATAATACTGAAGACCCCAGAGCAGACATATAATAGTGGAGACCCCCCAATGTAGATGTATAATACTGGAGACCCCAGAGCAGACATATAATAGTGGAGACCCCAGAGCAGATGTATATATACTGGAGGCCCCCAGACGTATATTAGTGGAGACCCCCAGAGCAGACATGTAATAGTGGAGACCCCCAGAGCAGATGTATAATACTGGAGAACCCAGAGCAGACATATAATAGTGGAGACCCCAGAGCAGATGTATATATACTGGAGGCCCCCAGACGTATATTAGTGGAGACCCCCAGAACAGATGTATAATACTGGAGGCCCCCAGACATATATTAGTAGAGATCCCAAGAGTCAGACAAAAATTTTTTAAAAAACAAATACTTACCTCTCCAAACTCCTCTTCTCCTTCCTGCAGCTCTGGCTTCTGACATTGGCTGTATGTGGTGGGGTTATGATCCAGGTCAGTGTAGCCTCCGGAGCAGGAGAGGAGCAGAGCGGTGAGGACATGTCACCTGTTCTGTACTCACCACTCGGGTCCGCTCTTGCTCCGGTTCTGCACTACCTTGGACCCTGACTCTGGCACATACAATGGGGCTCATTTACTAAGGGTTCGCGAACCACACTTTCGTAGGGTTTCCCGACGATTTCCGTGTTGTGCTGCATTTAATTGGGGTTTTTGGTGCACATGGTCGGATTTTGGCGCATCGGCGCCGGCTTTCATTCGACACAAATTGGGGGGGATTCGGACAACGCTCGATTTAACATTGCAAATTGTGTCGCAGGACATGCACACACATACACCTGGAAGAAGAAGGTGAACTGCGGTGGACCTCAGCGGGGAAGCGACACATGCACTATCTTGGGTGTACGATGTTGGTGAATCGCGCCGGACTTCATCTTCGTCGGACCGTCCGGGGATCACGACAGGACCAGGTAAGTAAATGTGTTGCATTGTGTGCCAGAGCGGTTATCAGTCATACTCACCACTACCGAGCCTCCTGCAATAATAACCCATCAATGATTGAGTGTCTACTCTAAGGCTTTATTCACACGAACGTATGGGGGATGTATATACGGCGTATATACGTCCCCCATAACCCCATAAATGGCAATGGACGCACGGCGCGGTATGGGAATGGTACACGTGCGGCACTGTACTGCTCCCTAGCCGGGAGAAAGTTAGGACATGTCCTATCTATACGTGGAATATGGCGCCGTACGCCATATATCACTATCCTCTCCTCAGCTCCGCCGTGCTACGGTACAGAGGGCACACATGGTGTGAATGTAGCCAAAGGCTGTGCTCACGCGCAGTGTTTGTTTGCGCATCGTTAATGCAATCCAACTGCATTTACATTAACGTAATGTCGGAGCAATGTAAACGCCATGTGTGAACACCTCCTGACTCTGCACTGCTCTGCGATACCTGCAGGTGCCATTACACTCCTGTGTCACCCATGCCAGGGAGGATGGCACCCCGCAGCACCCTGCTGTGTGAGGTGAAGTTGTGCCTCAGGGAGGGGCAGGAGCTGCTGTTGTTCTTGTAGCCAGGCACCTCCATACAATGAGGAGAGGCGGGAAGGAGGAGGCGGCTGTCTCCATGCACTTTCCCTCATCCTCCCGGCACTGACACTACTACTCCTCCATTCACCCGCTCAGGACACAGCACACAGGGGGGGACACCCTGCACCCCTCCAGCTGGAGATTTGGATATATAAGGGGGGGATTCTCATGGCGTCTCGACAGCAAAATCGGATCCAGATCTACCTGGAGACTAATAAGATCGGTCCTCTGTTTGAGGTGAGTGGCAGCAGTGGAGGGGTTAATGCATGTGCCCCCTGTGCAGGGCTCTGTGCCAGGCGGGTGTATAGTGCATGATACGTGTGTGCCCGGGCACAGGCAGCTATTGTCAGGCACAGCCATTGTGTGCAGCAAAATGCTGACTCTGAAGCGTCCTGTGTGTTACCATAGCGAGCAGCCAGGTGTGTGCAGCGCCCCTAGCGGCCATGTGTCCTCACTACAGCCTCAGCTCCTGTGCTTTCTGTTATCAGCCAATTCAACAGTCCATAAGGAATTCATTACCCCACCATGATCACCACTTTATTCCTCATTCACCAGCAACAGATTAGAGATCACTCCCTCCACTCATTGTACCACCTCCGCAATATATTTCTACACTGTGACCACAGATTTATGAAAAAAACTTTAAAAATTGTTTTATTTTTCTTGTCATTCCAATGACTCTTATGTTAAATTTGTCAGACATTAGCTTAAAAGGTGGATAAACCAGTCATTGGTCTAATCAGACTATAGATCATATAGATTTAACCGTATGTCCCTGTTCTATAAGCAAATACATTTTTTCCCAAATTGCTAAGTGTTCCTTTAAATGTCTCCGTACTGATTGCCTTCTACTCAGCTGCTGGAAATACCGTACAGAATCATTAAGCTGAAACAATGTATAAATAATTCTTATTATACATCAGGTTATATACACAGTTCATGGGGGACATTGCTGGAGGTCCAGAAGCTTATTCCCTAACGGCTCATAGATTGTAAGCTCTTGTGAGCCATTGTCTCGTCTGACCATGTTATTACTCTGTAATGTCTTATGTTGTCTGTATGTTTCCCCCATGATCTGTACAGCGCTGCGGAATATGTTGCTGATCTATCTATCTATCTATCTATCAATGTATATGTAGATTTACTTCTTTATTTAAGACAAGAGCTGTGATGATGCCACGTGGAGATTTCTAGCAGTGTATCTGGATTTTATTGGTGTGTATAGGGTCGTAGAGCTTTTACTATCTACAGCGATATATGTTATGTACTGAGAAGAAACAATTAATTTAGTGTCTCTGATTTCCATCATGTTCTATACTAAGAACACTAATAAATGGGTATCACTAATGATACACCCTTCTATACATAACTGTGTTTTATGACTATATATATTATATATATATATATATATATATATATATATATGTATATATATTCTTAGAAGATGACATATATCACTATAGATAGTAAAAGACCCTATCCTCACCAATAAAATCCAGATACACTGCTAGAAATCTCCACGTGGTACCTAAAGAATTCAGGGGCTCTACATCATCACAGCTCGTGTCTTAAATAAAGAAGTAAATCTGCATATACATCTATAGATAGATGGATACATAATACCAGGCTGTATACATATATATGATTAAACAGGACTGTATATATATATATATATATATATATAGATTATACCAGACTGTATGTAATATATATATACATTATACAGCCTGATATAATACCTGCCACGCACATGGGGATGGATATTGCCTTGAGGCCTACACCCTGGTGTGATCTACATCAATTGTGCATAGGATTCTAATTTCTTCTTACAGAACATAACTTGATACATTTGTTACATTTGGTAAAGTTCTAGTCATAACATTGAGTGGATAACAATATGATACCTATCCCTTGTATACACCTCAATTCTTATACATTGCTTACCACTAACCTGGATCATGTGTCACAATGTTGAAGATTAGACTTTATTTGCAGGAAATGGAATTATCCATCTGCTTTGCGATTATTAACAAGCTCCAGGTTTCTACTAAACTGACTTTTACAATTGAAGTCCTGAACAGTAGACCCCCGGGTTAGACCTCTTTTATGTTCTGTGAGCGGGACGCTGATGGGGTTAATTTATAAAGCTGAGGACATTTTTCTATAAGACAAATATGTCGTATAAGAAGAGTTACAAGGGAATGTTCTTGTTGGTGTTGATCCACCAGACAACACCATTGTATGAATGTTACCACAAGTGTTCTTTTAAAGGACATCTGCCACCAGGATGAAGGATTGTAAACCAAGCACACTGCCATACTGGTTTGTGTCTCCTATGGCAAGATCCACTCTTCTTTTAGATTCTAATATCCTTGTTTTCACCAAAAAAAGTCTTTAAAAATTATGCAAATGCACCCAAGCGGCTTCGGGCTCCATAGCTGTTAAAGTACATCTACCACCAGGATGACGTATTGTAAAGCAAGCACACTGACATACTGGTGTGTGCCCCCTCTGGTAGGATCCGCTCTTCTTTTAGATTTTTATTCCCTGTTTGTTGCATAAAAAGGATTTTAAAATTATGCAGATGAACCTGAGGGGCTCCAGGCTCCATTGGTTTTAATGGAGCCTGGAGCCCCTCAGGCTCATTTGTATAATTTTCCAAGCCTTTTATTCTTAAAGAGGGGGTACACGCCTGTAGGTCAGTGTGCTTGATTTACAATCCTTCATCCTGGTGGTAGATGTCCTTTAATTGTCCCTGGAGCCCCTCTGGCTCATGGGCATAATTTTTCAAACCTTTTTTTTGGTAAAATCGAGGGCATAGGTAGCTAAAAGAAAAGCAGAACCTGCCAGAGGATGAGGATGCCAGCATGTGACTGTGCTTAGTTTACAATCCTTCATCCTGGTGGTAGATGTCCTTTAACAAAGGGATCTACTTTCTGGAAGCTCCTGTCATTGTTTCAGCCTCCATAACTCTTGAATTAGTAAAAAGTGAGTTAATTTAAAGGTGAGATACTGTAGGATGAAACTGCTGCTGAATCTTTACATCATTTGCTTTCAAGGAACAAAGCAAATCATACTGAGAAGGGACCTAAAAAAAGATTTATATTACTGGGCAACAGCCTTGTCTCGTCTCCTGACATGTCTATTTTATTAAATGCTTGTATTCACAATCTAATAATAATTCTTATGCACCTTTTCTTATAAATGTGTCTTATGTAGTTCTGTTATTCCTCTAGAAATTTAGGAATACATCGACAATATACTGTTAGCATTCTTCGTGTCAAAGGGGTGGGACTGGACTAGCGGCACTGATTGTACAGAGTTAGAAATTCAGGGACACCCCCTCCTCCAATGGGTAACACCCAGCTGTCAATTTATTCATATGTTTCTAGAAAGAATATCAGAGGAGCCACATGATGTAAGGATGTTCCAGACCAGTAAAGTATCAGAAATAGAATTATTTCATAAAACATACGTGTTATAGGGGAGACAGATATTTCTTACTGTTATAGTCCTATTTGTTCACCACTGCAGTTCCCTTTCTTATGGAGGATTTGCTTTATTACTATAAGAAGACCGGATAGGGATTCTGCCCAATAGTCTTGGAGATCTTGAAAGACATCTTATGTGAGATCTGAGCTAGGGGAGATTTATCAGAGGTGCCTGATGTATTTGTAGTTGTTGTGGGGCAGATTTATCATTAGGCAGGATCTACTCTAGTGGCTTATGGGGGGGGGGGGCAGGGAATGTACTTGCACCACAAACACTGTCAAAAATTCCTAAGTGGGTGTGGCTGTTTGAAAGTGGGTGTGGTTTATGGGAAATCATCCCTGATCCCAAAATTCTGCCGCAAAGTTTAGACCAACTAAAAGTAGTTATAAAGTAGGAACCGACAGTCTTGTACTGCACCAGAATTCATGATCACAGTGATAAATCTGGAGCAGCAAAAGACAAGTGGTTTCCAGCTAGAAACTGGCAGCACCTGAGACACATTGTTAAATCCTTCCCCCTTCGGGCTCTTTAGAGGTCTTCTGAATTTTGTCAGATTTATCATAGTGGCTTAGACAACATGATAATGGAGCAGACATGAACACCTCATGTGCCGAAAAGTGAATAATTGCTCAAAAGTTGCAAATTTTGGCACAACCAGTTCCTTCGTTTTCACTTCACCACAGAGGGACTGCAGTGGATTATAACACCTGCAGTGCAAAAATGCCTCTCTGCCTTTTCTAAGCATTTGCATTACAATATAATTGTGTGTTATAACTTAGCTTGCACCTTGACAAAATCCTGGGGTCACAGGGGTTGGGCTTTGGTTTGGATGCATTTCAAAAAATAACATGTGACTTGTCTGTGTTACTCACTCCTCAGCTCTTGGCCCCCACATTTGTGCTCCCGTACAGCTCCTCCTCTTGCTCCTTCATAGAGGTCACAGCCTGGTCAGATGACATCAGTGGGGGGGGGAGCTGTACAGGAGCACAAAGATGGGGGCTAAGATCTGAGGAGTGAGTAGCACAGACAAGTCACATGTTGTTTTTTGAAATGCATCCGAACCAAAGCCCAGCCCCTGTGACTACTCCATGATTTTGTCAGGCTGCATGGTAACTTATAACACACAATTATATTGTAATGCAAATGCATATAAAAGGCAGAGATACATATTTGCACTGCAGGTGTAATACGCTTCTGCAGCCTTTGTTTAGTGAAAATGAGGTCCCTGGTGATAGGTTCCCTTTAAATTACTGTAAAACAGACATTTTTTTAGTGATCAAGCTTCTTAAAGGAAATCTACCATCAAAATCTACCATGATAAAGCAGAGACACTTACTCATAGATCCATGCATGGTGACTGTGGTAATCCTCTTATATTTGTTATACTTCTCAAATATAATGTTAAAATTATGCTCATAAGGGCTCTGGGGGTGTTACCAGAGCCCCTCTATGCTGCAAATTCACAGGCTGTTACACTGTACTAGAGCACTGCCCTTCTCCCACTGTGTGAGATTATAGCAGGCAGTGGGAGGGAGAAGTGCTGAGGGAGCAGGGGTGAGGTGGAGACAGAATAACTGGTAACAGTTCTGGTAACAGCCTCAGAGCCTTTCAGGCTCATCAGTTTAATTTTAACAGTTGATTTTAGAAGATTAAGAAGATTACCACAGTCACGGTGCCTGAGTAAGTGTCCCTTAATCATAGTAAATGGGATAAATGTCTTAATGTGGGGTTGGGGGGGGGGGGCTGTGACCACTAAACCTGGCCCGTACTCCATTGATTCCTATGGGGCTTCTGAAAGTCCTATTTTGTATAGGGCGATCAGGGGAACTTGTGCACCCCCAATCTGCCAAATATAGAAGTCTCAGCTGTTTTACCTGCAGCCCTACGCCTGCAATTACACATTTATATCCTATTCCCCCATTTTAATTTATCATGCACATAAGATAGTAAGATAGTGGTATTGTAAGTCAGCTATCTCCTCCTACTTCTCTATAATCATGCTCATCTACCCCACCCAAAATCTAGGAGCCCCTACATACACGTTAGATCTCTACATTACTGTAACAGCTATACAAGAAGTAACAATTGTATTCGGCATAAATGTTGTTTGTAGACTCTGTGATTCTGTTTTGCTCTATTGTCCTTCGCTATTGTCCTGTGTATTGGTAAGATGCATCATATTAGTTGCAGTATATTACTGCAGAATTTTTTCCCCTCATTAAATTATCTTTTCAGGAGCAAACTTCATTCCGCCTTCCTTATTGATTTGGCTTTGGAAAATAATTACAGTTTGGTATTCTACAAATTAAATCACCGGGTATTTTGGCTGGGACTTACCTCAATCAAACTTCATTATGAATTTCATTGGGATTCATTTGCCTTTTGAATATTAAGCAGGGAGTGTTGGCAGCGGATACTGACAGAACATAGGAGTTAATGGGCGCAGCGTTCAGGTTAGTTAATGAATGATACATTTGTTTGCTCGGTGATATTGATACTTGTACTGCATATTGTATGAATGCAAATGAGAAAATCCAGATGTAACAGAAGTTACAACTTATCCAGATGCCAAGGAACAGATAAGTTGCCAAGCAAGGAATGATGGAAGCCACAACCCCCTTACGCTGTGGATACATACAGAGGATTAGTTCTTCTGATTAGAGATTCCTTTTTAAGTTTGGGTGCTTCCCGCAGGACCTGGACATATTGCTGAATTGGTGGCCATGCAGCCAATTCGGCAAATTGACACCCCTAGCTACTAACCATAGCTGTGATTGACCAGAGGTACCCTCTGGAAGCAGCTGAGCCTCGGATCTGAACTCAAGGGGCATATTTATCAGGACCTGAAATAACCGCAAATGTTAGCACTTGTGATTATTTTCCAAAATCCACCACCTTCACACCAGTGAAAACGGGCCAGAGCGGGGCGTAACTATCCCCACGCGACTTTTCACATGTCCAGATCCACTTATCTCTACTGCTGACGTATCTGGCAGGTGGCCAGCCAACACTATGCCAGGCCCAGCTTGGTGTAGTTCTGTGTGAAAAACCTTCAGAGAATGGACAGGGGCAGGGCAGGAATACCCTTTACCTGCCCACTATGCTGTCGGCCATGCCTGCCATTTTAATGGTAATCAGGACTTGTAGGCCAAAAAAATGGTAAATTTCCCACATAGAGTTTTACTTCTACTTTTGGAGAGGATCTTAAATGGACTACAATTCCTCAGACCAAATGATTTTGGTCCTATCTTGTACATTATATGGACTCACCTATGTCTTACCTAGGTTCATAAATGTGATGTGGTGGACCCTGTGCTGCTACCTCCTGGAGTCTTCTTTAATATAAGTTCTGGCACAGCGGAATAGGTAAAAGGGATCACATTTGGTCACTAGTGGCCCAATAAATACCACCAATAGCTCCACTTTCCATCATCATAGTCATCTGGTCCGCCAGGATTTTTCCCTGTTGAGTCACCTTGGATAAATATGCGGATGGAAGGATGCAAATTAAACAACCATTGTAATAGTTACTTATAGAAAGGAGAAATAATAATTTGTGTCTTGTACTTCGCATGTTGTGTGATGGGGCTCTCCATTAGGTCTCATGCACACAAACATCTTTTAGGACTGTGTTCTAGCCATTTTTTCAGTGGCGAGTACCCGACCCTATTACTTTTTATTGGCTGAAGCCTTGGATTCTACGGCCTTGTGTGTGAGCGAACTGACCGGGTCACAAAAGATTTAGAAGGTCCTATTACTGCTCGTCTTTACGGCCAATGCAATGTTTGTCCTGATGACAAATGTGCTATAAATAAGGGCTGAAGTCTCAATGGATTAAGCCTAATTCTGGTCCATGGAGGACTGGATAGCAGTTTTGACTTACAGACTTGAATAGGATCAATGATGATCTAAGTTGGATTTTGTAGACTTGTTTAGGACCCAGTTATAGTGAAATGGATGAGGATCTTTGGGCATTAGAGCAAATGCTATGACTCCGGCAATGAATAATATAGTCTTTATATGTTTCCTCTGCTGGCACAGGTTTTCTGAAATGGAAATGCTCACAGAGATTGAGGAGTTTGTGAGCAGCACGTGCCATGGCCTCCTGCCGTCCTCCTAGTCTTCACTAATTCCTGTGTCACCCACCATGCACTTAGGTTTGGGCACACGGCCAGACACATCTCTGTTGTCACAGCGGTGATAGAGGCATTTTGAATAATTCCACCATCATTTCATTCCATGTTCTCCTCTTCAGCACTAAAGATATTATGTGTCTGTTCACATTCTTTGCTCAGAGACCTAAAGTGATTAATCTGTACAAGAACATTAGGGAAAAGGTCTCCCTTTATAGAATATGTAAGGGAAATGCGTATCAAATGCCGTGTACTTGCCTGGAGTCTGGACTACAATTGACTCAGGGGCAAATAGGGTTTTATAGATAAGCAAGGAGTCATAAAGGGAACCTGTCAGGGGGATTTGGGGCACTAAACCAACTATAGTGCCTGTGACTTAGCGTCCCAAATCACTGTGTTACATTCCTGGCTGTGGACACATTAAAAAAACAAACCAAAAACTATTACATTTCTCTTTAGATGAGTCAGTTAAGCCAAATTTGACTCATCTCTGTGATACATAGATATACGTAGATGCATTTTTTTATACTGTGGGCATGGAGGGAAAAATACAGGGAAATTAGGGACAATCAAACACTGGTCCGTAAGGATCTCTGGGGGGTTTAGTGTCCCAAATTTCAATCACAGGTTCCCTTTAAGTCTGTATATGGCAGCCTGTATTCTGTAGGGGTAGGTTCACATATAACAGGCTGCAGGTTCGTGCCATGGCTGGACAAAACGAAAGACCTTATGGTGAAACGGATGCGCCCAAAGGGATTGTATAACAAGAGCCACAAACGCTGCATTTATCCAATGCAGAGGGGAAACTAATGCCTCCTCAGGGTATTAAATATCCTTTCTACAATTCCTTCTCTTATGTTAAAAACTCACCCCTTTACCTATAAAAAAAGATAATCAAAGTCCTATGCAAGTCTGGAAGAGTCTGACATGAGTCACTTTTGGAGGCTGCAAGAGGCCTGTCTGAAGAAGGAGGAACCTCCTCCAAAACATCACGCGCGGCTTGGGCGTTCGCGGTCTCTGTGAAACCACTGTGGCTGTGTGGACACTGCTTGTAACTATGCTGCTGCGTGCAATACAAGAGAAGATTGCTGATGTACCAAACATGTTTCTTATGGCTACACAGTATATTTATATATAAGAAAAGAGTTTTTGGCTTAAGAAGGTCTCAGTGATTGTGTGTAGGTAAAGTAAGAGCAGGGGCGTAACTTGAGGGGATGCAGAGGGTGCGGTCGCAACAGGACCCAAGAGGCTTAGGGGGCCCACAAGCTGTTACTTTCCCATATGAGGAGACCAGTATTATAAACAATGGGGGTCATTTACGAAGGGCCCGAATTGCGTTTTTCCGTCGCATTACCCGAATATTTCCAATTTGCGCCAATTTTCCCTTAATTGCCTCAGGGAATTTGGTGCACGCGATCGGATTGTGCCGTATCAGGGGACGTGGCCATAAGAAAACCCGACGGATTCGGAAAAAACGCCGTATTTAAAAAAAAAAAAGTGTCACCTGACACGCGCTTACCTGCACCCAGGGTAGGACGGTGAACTTCAGTGAACTCCGACGGAATTCAGCGCAGCAGCGACACCTGGTGGACATCGGGCACACTACCTTAGTGAATCGCCGGAAGACCCGAATCCTTCACTGAGAACGCGCCGCTGGATCGCGACTGTTAAGTAAATTTGCCCCATTAGATAATCTTAGGGGGCCTGGTACAGACTTTGCACTGGGGCCTGTCAACTTCAAGTTACATCACTGAGTAAGAGACTAATACCAGGCAATGGCACCTTACAACAGGACACCAGGGGGCTGAGTTTAGCACCTGCTGGGGGGCTCAAGAAACTTGTGGTTAACCAGTATCCTATAAATTACTGTATAGAAGAAATAAACATTACTCTGTTTGATCCCTCTACTGTGACATCACTGTATGTAAGATTTCTATATTGTGACTTCGCTGTGTGTATTTTATTTGTACTGTGACATTGCAGGTTTTTATGTCACATATTATAGGTTTGACTGGTGGACCTATACCTTTTTCCAACCTTATCTACTATATACTATGATGTGCTCATTATCTAAATGATGTGCTGCCATAGGTCATATTGTAGTGTGGGGCTGGTTCTAGACTTTGCTATGCAGCGGTGCACCGGCCATCCTTTTATGTGGATGGGGGGGGGGGGGGCGGCGCGTTCTTCCACAATGACAAATGTTGAGAGAAATAGGGATCGAGATGTTGTAATTCAACTTTTACTTCAGGGAGATGAGAGACTGCCAGACACGTCATTTGGGATATGTGTAATATATATATATATATATATATATATACATACATACATACATACATACATACATACATAGAGCTCAGTATTAAAAGGTCCCAAATTTAGGGAGGGGTGCAAAGCCTTACACTACAGACAGGGAGTGGTAGTAATATATAGGTGGCCCCCTACTTAAGGACACCTGACTTACAGACGACCCCTAGTTACAGATGGACCTTTCTGCCCCCTGTGAGCTCTTGTGAGGCTCTCTGGATGCTTTATTTTAGTCTCAGGCTGCAATGATCAGCTGTAAGATTTCTCTAATGAATTTTTATTGATAATCTTTGGTCCTTTACAGCTAACATTTTTAATTTTGAAACTATACAGTTCCTACTTGCATACAAATCCAACTTAAGAAGAAACCTAAAGAACCTATCCTGTACATAACCCGATGGCTGACTGTATGTAGAAAAAATGAGACCGCATATACCAATCCATAAAATTCCATGCCCGATGTTTCGGTGGATAAGGTGGGACAGGTGGTTTTCCACCGAAACGTCGTGCATGGAGTAAACTCATCACTTTTTGGGTAAGATATTTGTCACTCCAATTAACCTTCCACCAACGGCCATGTAATGTGCATGGTCAGACATCATCACGTTGGTAGCGGGTTTACATTTCTCCTCTATTACTATGTATTATAAAAGTAGAGATAAGGAAGTTTATAAAACTCCTTGGTATTGCTAAGTGGTTAAATCTGTCTGTATGCAATTTGTAGACAAGGATGTTCCTTGCAAGGATCAGGCATTTCTACCTCCTACTCCTAGTGAAATATTGGCCCTAATGTATTTGGAGGCCTAGAGGGGATCATTTGTTTTCCGTTCTTCTGAAAGAGATGGAAAAACTGCAAACATGTGCTATAATGTGACTTGTGATGAAGGTGAATTCATCACATACGTGTCATTACATCTAAATAAATTAAACAAACGTCTTGTGGCAATTTCCGGATCGTTGTGCCTCTATGACCAAGAAAGTAAAAGTGAAAATTAAAAACTTACTTACGGAACAACTCATAATTGGAGTATATGCCAAAAAACTGATTTTCTAGGAAATAACTGTGCCAGCTATTGTGTAAAATAAAAGTAATAAGAATGACGGTATAGTTTTGTTTTTGCAAGATGTGGAGCACCTATCAGTTGTAGGGATCAGTATATAATGACATTTTCTGATAATGAGCTTAGAAATTCTCAATGTATCCTTACAACGGAGGGCTAGCATGTATCCCACTGTATGCTTATAACCCCTGTAAGTGGGTGATTGGCTGCTCCCGATATACAGGGTGCCTCCCCCAGTGATGTCACTGTCCTTATATAGATAATAACATCACTGGGAACCTTCCAGAGTGTACACTCAGTGGAGGCCACAGATGGTTGCAATACTTTGGCATTTGTATACATCGCTCAGCAAGAGAAAGCAGGATGTAAAGGTGAAGCTAGCTATGTCTTTCCAAATTGTGTTTCCTGCAAGACCCAATGTACCATATATACTTGTGTATAAGCCGAGTTTTTCAGAACAAAAAATGGGCTTATACACGAGTCAATAAAAAAAATAAACTTACATACTCGCCTTCCGGCGCCCCTGATGCTTGGCACGGCTCCTCTTCTGTCTTCTCCGCGATGCTCCAGTCCCCGCGGCTCCTCTTCTTTCTTCTCTGCGATGCTCCAGTCTCCACGGCTCCTCTTCTGTCTTCTCCGCAATGCTCCAGTCCCCGCGGCTCCTCTTCTGTCTTCTCCGCGATGCTCCACTCCCCACGGCTCCTCTTCTGTCTTCTCCGTGATGCTCCAGTCCCCGCGGCTCCTCTTCTGTCTTCTCCGCGATGCTCCAGTCCCCGCGGCTCCTCTTCTTTCTTCTCTGCAATGCTCCAGTCTCCACGGCTCCTCTTCTGTCTTCTCCGCAATGCTCCAGTCCCCGCGGCTCCTCTTCTGTCTTCTCCGCGATGCTCCAGTCCCCACGGCTCCTCTTCTGTCTTCTCCGTGATGCTCCAGTCCCCACGGCTCCTCTTCTGTCTTCTCCGTGATGCTCCAGTCCCCACGGCTCCTCTTCTGTCTTCTCCGTGATGCCCCAGTCCCCACGGATCCACTTCGAACTTCTCCGCGATGCTCCAGTCTCCGCGGCTCCTCTTCTGTCTTCTCCGCGATGCTCTAGTCCCCGCGGCTCCTCTTCTGTCTTCTCCGTGATGCTCTAGTCCCCGCGGCTCCTCTTCTGTCTTCTCCGTGATGCTCCAGTCCCCGCGGCTCCTCTTCTGTCTTCTCTGTGATGCTCCAGTCCCCACGGCTCCTCTTCTGTCTTCTCTGTGATGCTCCAGTCCCCACGGCTCCTCTTCTGTCTTCTCCGTGATGCTCCAGTCCCCACGGCTCCTCTTCTGTCTTCTCCATGATGCTCCAGTCCCCACGGCTCTATTTTTGACCTTATAAATCTGTAAAGAAAGTGTAATGTTGCAGCCCTGGAGATGTGTGTGTATGTGTGTTGTTAGTAGTGGCAGGAGATTGATGCAGCAGGGGGAGAAGGTGTGCAGCAGTACAATAAAGCAGTACAACTATAAACCTGGAATATAAATGGGTTTTTCACGCTCCTGCTGCTACTAACAACACATACACATAGCTCTCAACCGTCCCGGATTTGGCAGGACAGTCCCGGTTTCTCACCTCTGTCCCACCGTCATGAGCAGCTGGAAGATTGTCCCACATATTCCCTCTAGGTCCCGGACTGGCTGGGGATGTCCCGGCTCTGTATTCCGCCAAGTATATACTTTCCAAGCCAGAACTCGCTGTGCTGAATGACTTCTACAGCCATCTGGTAGGGAATCTTTTTGAGAGATGTGTCGGGTTAGCGTTGAGCAGACACATCACCATCTGTCCATACATGGTCTCTACATCTCCCAGGGCTTCTCCAGACACAAGGGGGGAGATTTATCATTAGTCCTATGTAGCTTCTTGGCGTATAATTGTTGCAAATTTTAGTAAGAAAAAAATGCAACACTAAAGTCACACAATGGCGGAAAAAATACAGCACAGAGTGTGCAACACCACATTTATCGACTGAGAATTTTCAAAACAACGCAAAACTACACAACATAGGAGGTGGTGTATGTGGGTCCATTGCTACTACAGGCGGGATATCTCAAACTTGCACACTTTTAACATTTTTGCTCAATTGTATGTTTGAGGTTTCGGAGAATTTCCTGTGCAAAAACATAGCAAAAAGGCAGAGATTGATGTTAAACATACGTGTGACTGGTGCAGTCTATTCTCATGGAGCACACACAGCTGATGGTCACATCAGAAGGCATTTAAAGGAAACCTACCACTTCCAATAGGGCTTCTAAACAGCAAATACCGTGCACCAGCTCAGGATGAGCTGGTGCTGGAGCATATCCTCGTTATGTTCTTAAACAGTTTTAAAGCGTTTAAACGCTTTAGTAAACTTTATATACGAAGTAGGGTCACCGCACGGTGGTACGCGCTTGGCGCACCATGCGCGCGACCACTTCATATTCAGGTGCACACACGGTTATGGTAACCGTGCATGGTGCACCGAGCGCGTACCCAGCGCGTAGACAACTGCTCAAAATCCTGCCTAATGATAAATCTCCCCCAAGGTCTATTCTTAATTAAATAAAATTTTTGCGCAGCCTGGGATCTGAACCCAAAACCTCTTCACTCCACCTGCCTTAGAGACACAGAGCCTCTATCCACTAGGCTATGGGCTTGGTGGTTGTCTATAAATGGATTTTCTGTAACTAAGAGCTTTATAGAGAGGGATCTTCTCAGAGATCATTATTGTAATTATTGAGACAATTATTAATATTATTATTTTTATTATTAATAATCGTCTCAATAATTACAATAATAATCTCTGAGAAGATGTTTCTCTATGTACCAGTGCAAGGAGCCTGTGTCACAGTGTAACAGTAAAGCTCTAAGTTACATAAAATCCTCCCATAAACAATCACTAAGCCTATAGCCCTGTGTATAGAGGCTCTCTATCTCCATTGCAGGTGGATTGTGGAGGTTCTGGGTTCAATCCCAGCTTGGGCATAACTTTATTTATCATTATTGAGATGATGATGATGATTATTATGATATTATGGTAAAAAATTGAGGCAGTGCCAGGGTGTGATTGGGGATGTGGCTTAGGGGCGTGCCGCCATTTTGTCCCTCTTTCTCTTACAGAAATGTTGGTAGGTATTCATACACAAAGCTATAGTTACACAGATTTCCAAGTCTGCCACCGAACACTATCTGCAGCTTTGTATGGTCAAAACTGCCGACAAAAAAAATACTTTGCCTCAAGTTACACTGTCCCAACTTACATACAAATTAAACATAAGTACAAACAAAAAGAGCCCAGGGGACTACCTGTATAGTGAAGAAAGAGGATTGTGCAGCTAATGTGAGTCTTCACAGCACTCTCTATGAACATATTCAGTACTCGATCATTAAAGTGTTGTGATTTGTGCTTTTTACAACATTTACTGAACTATAAAGGGGAAGTTCCATATTTCTGCCTGAGATATGGCAGGAACTGGAAATTTCCATGTTTGTGGTATGTGAACTGCATGTAACCGGTGATGGGTGTTGTGTATATGTACATTGTATGCATTATATTGCACCACTTGTTGGTAAATTACATGTACCGTACATATTAGTATAATTGTTCTTCATGCCTTGGCATTTGATCTCTCGCAGTCTCACTATTCTGCTAGGGCTCAGCGAGGGATGTTCCATGCGGTTTTCTCATGAGGCTCAGCATCCAGCCTCTATTACCATGTTTATTACTGTGCTTGGCGCTGGCAGTTAATTAAAGTTTTCGTCTTGCATGCAGAAATGTCAGATTCACTCTCGCTGGGACTGACTTGAAAATATCCTCACGTCTATGAGTCAAGACCCAAAAAGTACAACATGGGTTTATTTTTAAGATGTCTATAATCAATTACATATTTCTAAAACTACAGTGTATGACTAGTATGCTGTCACTTTTCTTCTATTATAGTTTGATTACATTATTGTTACTATAAGAGTACAATTTATAGGTTATTTTATAAGTGTAATGTATCTCACTGGATGTCAAAGTCAAAATTCTGACATAAAAGCTACTTTTTTATTGTGAGAACGAGTGCTACCATACAGTACAGTACATGGATGACCACCAAGGGATACAACACCTGAAGCTTTCTACTGAGCTCATGTGAGTTATATAACCAAGGCTCTTGTTTGGCTTTCATCTTGTTATTTTGTAGGGACTGTCAGTGGGTCGGCTATTAAAGCTAAAGAGGATTAATAATGTTCATATAATTCTTCCCTGGAAGCAATTCTGTCCAATAGAGGCGGTCCCTGGGTTACATGCAAATAGGTTCTTAAAGGAATCCTGCCACTTCAAAATGGTCATTTCGACCTAAACATACCTTTACCTTGGGGTATGTAAGCTGATGCTGGAGGTGGTCTTGTTAAGGCAGATAAATGCGCACTTTCGCCAGAAAATCTATTTTTCCACTATTCAAATGACCCCCATTCGGCGCACCAGGACGCTCGGCGCTTCTAGGGGCACTTACTCATAGACCCAAGCACCGTGACTGTGGTAATCTTCTTATATTTATTATCCATGGCCTCCTTCCTTCTAACTTTTAAAATTATGCTAATGAACGACAAGGGCTCGCCGAACCCCATTCCGGTTCACAGGCTGTCAGCACCCCCCTCCCTCTGCCTGATATAATCCCACATTGGGAGGGGAAGTGCTCCTGCACATTGTTACAGCCTATGAAGCTACAACATGGAGGGGCTCCATAGCACTTCTGGTTGTTTGCATCATTTTAAAAGTTGATTTTAGAAGGAAGTAGGCCATGGATACTACATTAAAAAAAGATTACCACAGTCACAGTGCCTGAGTCTATAAGTAAGTGCCCTCGTTTATCATGATGGATTGTGATGGTAGATTTCCTTTAACATCCCCTTTTTTGTTTGTGTTTTCGACATGACTGTTCTACAAACCAGACAAGATTTTGGGATATTCCTATTCAAATGGGATGTTTAAAGTTTTGTACAATTTAATATAAAGATATTGGGATGAATGGGATTTGCAGGGAAGACTAACATTCGCCTCTGTTCAGGGCAAATTTTTTCAAAAAAGTGACTTGAATGCAATATATGAAAAAAACCTTCATAAAATACCTTCAAATAAATGCAAAAACAGTTAAGCAGAATAATATGGTTGTATTTCAGCTCATCTCTTTGTCCCTTCACTCTAGATGTACAGTCTGGGAGTGACAAGCTACTAGGCGGTGATTATTCATTTGTTACTCTATAGAACTTCATTATAAGCAGGAAGGCGAGTCTGACCTCATGTGGTTGTGGTTCTTGACAGCTGAATTAGTGCACTTTACCAGAAAACTGATGTGTATGTCATGTTTTCTAGAGATGTAAAAGAGTCACTTTCTTCCCTGGAAACTAAGAGCAGAGAATAATAGTATATAATAGAGATGGACTTCATCATTGTGATGGGCGAGAGATAAAATTACTATGATAAAACCCTTTCTACGCGATTAGTAAATCAATTTAGCAAGAAACCGCTGCTGCCCCTTGTTTTGTGAATTATAGAGGAGCGTTCAATGACCCAGTATCATGGCCACTGAGCCTGAAAATAACAAGTTCATAGAGTACAACATTAGCAGATATCCTGTCATCTGAAAACATTTTATGTAGCATTAGAGGCATGGAAAACCTGGCAAGCTACAGTATACAGCTACAGTATACAGCTACAGTATACAGCTACAGTTCAGCGCATGCTATGTGTGATCATAGCATTATCTCACTACATTCTGCTATGTATTGAATAGCATAGAGAGAGCCGGAGCTATGTCTATTACATGCCCCCAGTAGCCCTACGGAAACACCCCCTTGTGCGTTGTCTCAGAAGCGGGGGGCACTGCCTAGGCATACCTCCCTTAGGCATGCCATGGGAACACATCTTTCCTGCCAGGGGTGCAACAGGAGTCGCTGCACAAAGGGGCATATCTACGGGGATACTGAGTTGTGTAATAGTTACAGACCCCACAACAGAGTATCTCAGAGACTGCCATCATTAGAGGGCAGTCTGCGGTAAAAACCAAAGTCACAACTAGAAGGCAATGCAGGACAAATTTAGGAGACAAAAATCAAGGCATGGTGAAAAAAAGTAGAAGTTGGGCAACAGCCGAACAAATACAAAGGTATGGAAACAAATCACTGGCAGGGAATCCCAGCCCCACGAAGGCTTCATCTTTTGCAAATGAGGGATGGAGGGATAGGTCAGTAAAACTACTTAAGATTTTTACCCCAGTACTGCCAACAGAAGACATGACACGCAAGGGACATTTGATTTTGGCTTTAAAGACTACACAAATATAATTGAACATCTTTACTCCTACAGTGATTTTAGGGAGCATACTGTTAGCCTATAGAATTAAATTATAAGCTCCTTTGCTCTAAACAATCAACACTTCCCTGGGCTTCAATCTTTGTGATTCCTATTCCAGTGAAGACATGTCATATTTCTGCTCTTGCCATCATTAACCTCAGTCACGTCAACAGGTCATCACTTGATTCATCACATTAATCAGGTGAGAATTACTCCTTGTATATTATATTGTAAGTTGGGAAAGATTATTCATGGGGTTTAGAAACCCTAAGCTGATATGACTATGGGGAAATCTAATCTAATTTTATATGAAAATCCTGAATAATAATAATATGAAATATTTATTCACATGGATGTGTGCGCCTTTAAATCTGGAAAGAAATACATTATTCTGCATTACAACACATTCACATTTACTGCGGAAATAGCTTATTTCTATCAGCGCTTTGTTCCTGGGATTGTGATTATATCTTGCACCTTTTGTATCTTATTTGTGCAGCTTGTGAATTCAGGATCGGCATGGTCGGAATAGCTTACCTTCTTTTGTTCCTTGATGATTTGTTGCATAACAATCTTTTTATATGATCGGGCTGTGCAAAAACCAGCCTGCTAGATAACAGTCTGGGCACATCAATTTACTTTTCTATCTAGTGTATTGTGTTAGATTTCCATAAAAATACAAGTAAGAGATAGTAAGGGAAGCAGATTTATACCTGTGTTCAGGAATAGAGCGACATTCTACATAGATCCAAAGACAAAGGGATTTACACATAATACATTGCATGTTACTTTGTGAGGTCTTGGGGGCACGGGGGTTTCTACACAGTTGTGAAATGAAAGTCCAATCAAGAGCCGGTTCTGGGAACTAAGCAGAAGGGACACAACTCTCTTCCCCCTTTCAGCTATGCTTCTTTCCCCTTCGGCTACTGCTGAGATTTCTATTGGTGGCTGGAGGGGAAGAAACTAGACCAAGCGGTGCCGGGCACAACCCCTTGACACTACAGGGTAGAGTTTAGCATTAGGGAGGCCCCAGGACACAACTTTTTGCTTTTTCCCCAAAAAAAGACAAATTAGCATGTCTATGTACAGTATTCTATCATTTCTTTAAGGCTATATTCACATGACAGTATGGGGGACGTATATATGGCGGACGTATATACGGCGTATACACATCCCCCATTGACGGCAATTGGTTCATGGCGCCGTATGGGAGCGGTACACATGCGGCACCATAACGCTCCGTAGCCGGGAGAAAGAGAGCAAATGTCCTATCTTTCCACCTAATTTGGCATTGTGTACCATATATCGCTATGGAGAGGGGCGGGGAGAACAGCTCTCACCCCCTCCTCCTCCCCAGGCACCGACGTGTGCCTGCCGTGCTACGGTACGTCATGCACACATTGTGCGAATGTAGCCTAACTCTGATTCCTTCATGGGTCTAAAGAACAGAAATATTGCTAAAATATCTCTTGGAACTGATGAAGAGATTCTGCCCTATAACACGCAGGCCCAAAATGCAGGAACTGTGTGCACCAGATTTTTTCTGGTGCACTCTGTTTAAGAGGCGTAAACCACATTTCTGTTGGACTCGGCGACATAAATCTTGGGGGGGGGGGGCGACTACGCACCGAAATGCCCCTTTCTGTGCATAGTGGCATAGTATAGCCCCGACACAATACTAGCGCAAACACTTCATAATGTGGATCAAACTAGTTGCACACGTATTTACGAACTATTCCTGATGGATTCCTGGTGGAAATTCTCATTTATGAATGGTGGGATAATTTGCTCTGCAGAATCCAGTGAAAAATGTTTTTTTTTGGCTTTCTTCGGGCAGATAATTTTGTGGCACAGTTACACACAAGTTGTAGTTCAAAGGGACAGAAATTGGTAACCTCAGTTTAAATGTAAGATTTGGTTTGTGGCATCTGATCATGAAAATCCACTTGTTATTTTACTGCTTCTGCAGGATCTTGAGCGTTGCTTCTGTTGTATTCATGTTAATTAATTGGAGTGAATGTGCGTTAGGAAATGTCACATGAGATGGTTGATACACACTTTGTAGTCTTCAGATTCTTTTTTACTCTTTTCTATACCATAAACATGCGATACTCATATAGGTGTCAAATGAGTGTTTGGCTGCTAGTTTTCACTCTTAAAGGGCATCTACCACCAGAATGAAGGATTGTAAACCAATCACACTTGCATACTAATGTGTGCCATTTGTGGCAGGATCTGCTCTTCTTTTAGCTACTTATATCCTGTTTTTTTTTAAAAAAACTTTTAAAACTATGCAAACAAGTCTGAAGGGCTCCATAGCTGTTAATGGAGCCTGGAGCCCCTCGGGCTCATTTGCATAGTCTTTAAAGCCTTTTTTTCTTAAAAACCAGGGCATATCAAGCTAAAAGAAGAGCAGATCCTGCCAGACAGGGTACACACCAGTATGTCAGTGTGCTTGGTTTACAATCCTTCATCCTGATGGTAGATGTCCTTTAATCTGTTCTAGAATTATGACCATGAGTAGATCTACAAGTACTGGAGTTCAATACCAAGGACACAGCCAAGGTGAGAATCGGGATCAATGCTAAAGACAACAGTAAGGCCACATTCATACGACCGCAATGGGGGCCATATCTCACGCAACTGTGACTCAGCTGGGCGTCTATGCTGCAAAATATAGGACGTGTTTTATATTTGGGCGGATTTGAGGCATGGCAGTTCCTCTTTTAATTGAGAGGGGAGGGGTGAGAAGCGCTGTGAATGTAACCTATTACACATGCATAAGAGTCAGAAAAGAATGATACACTAGGCAATGCACGGTAGGATGATCCCCTTCTATACAGGCATCCGATGTACCGCAATTGGACCCCTGTTTGCACTCAGAGATGACTGGAGCAGCCAGTCGAGCATGGTTGGACTATCCCATTGATCTCTATGGTGTGGCGCTCTTTGTCAGCTAGAGATGAACAGGAGAGTCCAGTCTGCTCCAGTCATCTGGGGGAGCGACAAGGTAGGTCCTTTACTCAGGATAGGGTACATATTGCTGATTGGAGGGGTCTCAGTAGAGGGATTCCCACAGATCACGAGAAAGAGGGTCCCTTTACTGCGACCCCTCCAATCAGCAATGTATACCCTATCCCAGTGATAGCAAACCTTTTAGACACCGAGTGCCCAAACTACAACCAAAACCCACGTATTTTTCGCAAAGTGCCAATGTGACAATTTAAGTAACTTATTACCCCTGCTCTTTCACAGGTTTAAATTATATAGGCACCTGAGGACTTCAATACAGTAGAAAGAAGGAGAAGAAGTTTGTATTATCATTGTAGCTTCCTTCTAGGGTCCTGGGTTGCCTGCGACTGCAAGAGGCCTTGTGTCCTGTTTGGCAAACTCTACCCTGGGGTGATGGCAAGGGTGCCCATATAGAGGGCTCTGAGTGCCACCTCTGGTACCCGTGCCATAGGTTCGCCACCACTGCCCGATCATGTGTAAAGGACCTAACTTGTTTTGTAGGAAAACGCGTTTAAAGACACAAACGGTGTCGGGGTGTTTCTGAGCGATGGCTTGGAAGCTAAAGTAATGTCCTGAGGGAACCTACTTCTTCTGAGTCAATTGACTACAAAATTAGAGGTAGGAATCTGTGTAAGAGGGGCTAAGTAATGCTCTGACATTGGTTATCGGTGGAGGTGGTGGTAGAGCTTTCAGATGTCCATAAATTACAGAGCACCAGTTTACCCACAGTCCTGTGATGGTCTATTGCTCACTTACGACGGGGCTGGATGACATTTATGTAATCCATTAACATAACCTGCTCAACTACTGTAATGGATATCAGAAAAGTGTCAATAATGAATTAGTCTTAATCAATGTACTGTTGCTGTGAGAGCACCAGACTGATAATAAACCCTTGGTGTGGGGGAACGTGGTAAGGTCTACATCCAATTAATAAAAACCTATCATTTATCTTAAAAGCGACAGGTTTACCACACTCTGTTTAGTCTAGTATATCAATTTTCTGCAATGGGAGAACACTACCCTACTGGAAACATCAATATTTCATGGTCCTCAAGTGCTTTTTTATGCTCCACGTAATATGAATTTAAATTGCGGACCTTAGGGAGCATCGCGGATGGGCTGATGAGCGGCTCACCAAGGTTTTCTTCTCTCCTTTTGTTTATGGCCACAACAATTCAACTCCCAATTTCTCGGCTTTTAGTTAGTAGCTCTCAATTTCTTCAGTTTTTATTGTAAGTCATGTAATTATGCTTAAATATCATCTGTACGATCTTCGATAGTCAGCAGGTTTGTGTTTCTAATCCATCATATGCAGGTTGACTCGCCACATGTCTACTCAGCGGAAATAGACTGGGCAGGTACTCTCTCTTTATATGTTTCTGATACTAGCAGCGGCAAGTCTATTGTTCTCCATTTAACATCAAAGGATGAGTTTATCCTATTTTCATTGACTGAAGCATAAATAAAGTGTCTAAAACGCAAGCCAAATGTGGTGTGAACCAAGTTCTCTAGTGTTTGTAGCCCATTAGGCCAGAATTCTGGCACATTTAACTGAGAAAATTTAGCAGAATTATATATATAATGGTCAGAGGTATAATCACTTACCATCAATTATGAGCTAACTGCGCCCTGTAATATATAAAGTGTCTGTGATCAAAATGTTTCCATATTCGCTCTAATTTATTATAAGAATCTTGCCTACTAAGATTATAAACTATTCCATCTAGATGTGCCTGTGCCTATATCCTCGCTACTAACCTGGATGAGCTATTACTGTTTTGGTTTATGATCCGGTTATTTAATAACATTTCATCTGCTCTCAGATTCAGTCCATTACATATATTGTTTTTTGGAAGCATCTGATGACCATCCAGGCGTCTAATAAAATGTGCAGCTTAGTCGCAGGCCATTAATCACAAGTTCAATTACAAGGAAGCTTTAATTAGCTGTGTCTAAGTGTACCTTTAAGGTGTAATAGTAATTAATGGCTAC
Source organism: Engystomops pustulosus (assembly GCF_040894005.1). Classification (NCBI taxonomy): domain Eukaryota; kingdom Metazoa; phylum Chordata; class Amphibia; order Anura; family Leptodactylidae; genus Engystomops; species Engystomops pustulosus. Next base: position 42,137,708 of record NC_092415.1, read on the forward strand.
TCCATTCTCTTCATAATTGATAAACATGACGAAACATGCATTCAGCAGTCGGTGAAGCTCTATCTTTAGACTGCAGGTTTTTATTGAGGCAACAGCTTATTTACATGGAAGATTTCAAGCAATAAGCAATTGTATGAGAAGTCAATAGGTGATAGTTTAATCCCTTTTTGAAGAACGATTTACATTTGTAATTGTGGAGTTCCCTGTAAATTCTGGGGCACCGGGGAATGACAATGATGCCTCATGCACACAAGGACAAGGCTGGACACATGTAGGAGAAAGTGTTCCCCTGCTTGTAGCCCATCTGACATGGGTGGGTGAGCACCCTACACCCTGCCGATGTCAATAGGTAAAGACCAACCTGAAGCGAATCCGGGCAGGAATAGGACCTGTTCTATAATCTGCAGTCAGTTGGCCCGGTCAGGATGTGGTGAGGCACGGTGGATACATGACTGGCTCACGGCACTCGTATACGGTCTATAATTTGCAACTGGTTGGATCGGTCACGATGTGGTGAGGCACGGTGGATACATGGCTAGCTCACGGCACTTGTATATGGTCTAGAATTTCCAGCCGGTCTGCTCGGTCAGGATGTGGTGAGGCATTGTGGCTACGTGACTAGCTCCTGGCACTCCTATACAGTCTATAATTTGCAGCCGGTCTTCTCGGTCAGGATGTGGTGAGGCACTGTGGATACATGGCTAGCTCATGGCACTCATATAGGGTCTATAATTTCCAGCCAGTCCACTCGGTCAGGATGTGGTGAGGCACTGTGGCTACGTGTCTAGCTCATGGCACTCGTATACAGTCTATAATTTGCAGCCGATCTGCTCGGTCAGGATGTGGTGAGGCACTGTGGATAGGTGGCTAGCTCACAAAAAACATATAAGGTTGTTTTGCGTGAAGCCTCACTTGCAACCTCCAGTGTATGAGCTGGAATCTGAACCTACTTGGATAAAGGAGTTGTCAAGATTTATGATTAAAAACAGCATAGGTTATCAAAATCAGATGGGATCCAACTGTCCATCACTGATCAGTATATTCTGCCTGTATCCAGTGTTGGAATTAAGACTGGGAATGGAACCGGAAGTGTAGTATAGAAGTGTCCTTGTGATGGCTGATCCCAGAAACTTTAGCTCAATTTCTAATCACTTAGAATAACGTGGACCCCATTAATCTTGTACTGATGACCTATCCTAATCTGATTTGAGGATTATGAACAACGATAGAGAATACTGTCATATAACCTAAACCTAACCTAAATCATTTGTAATGTTCATCAAAGCGATTCTTAGATGATCTGCCCATCTCTAACCATAATTAGTAACTTCTGCTTGTTTCACAGATGGATATTCTGGATCCAAATATGTATATTAATTGTATACTATATTACTGCATGGCTATACCCAAAGTTAACTTCTAAAGTTCTTCTTTCTCCTCAATAATGAAGATGAAAACTTCTTGTAAACAGTGGTCATTATCTCCCGCACAAGGTTAGAGATGAATTTGAGCATCTGTATCAATATCATTTCTGTTTATGGCGTTCTTGAAAACAATTTTCTTTCAAATCGACAAATAAAATGACTTTATTCACTGTGGCGGAAACAATCTGCAGCTTCCAGACGTGTTGGTGGATTTTTAGGAAACGGTGTTACATTATCTACACTTAGAAGTAATTTATACTCTTATGGCTTGTTTTGTGTGAAGGTAAAATATTCTTGTGTGATGATTTTTTTTTATGACTTGAAAGTTATTTTTTATAGTATTTGAAGAAAATAAATTGTGTTCTGTGATGGAATGACATAGCTGGAATGGTAGTAATAATGTCAAGGGAGAGAAAAGGATGCCCTGAACTCACCCACAACCGTAATTCCCTACCTAATAACCTTGTAAACCCTAGTTGTATGTGCTCAAGACAGATGTAAGATGAACAGAGAGACAGACAGATAAATATAGAAACAAGAGAGAATCAGGGAACAGGGTTCAGGGTACATTTAGGCTGAAGTATGGTTCAGGGTTCATACTAGACTCAGACTCTGGATTTCGATTGGGGTTCCAAGATGAGGCTGAAATTTGGGTTACCGGATCAGACAGGATTCAGGCTTATGTACAGGTTCAGGGTTTCAGATCAGGATGTGGTTCAGAGTACTGGATCAGGCAGGATTCAGTACAGATTCTGATTCCTGATCAGGCTGGGGTTCAGACTCTGTTACAGATACGGGTTTCTTGATCAGGATAGGATTCAGAGTATCGGATCAGACATCATTCAGGCACAGGTGAAGGGTTCCAGATGCAGTTTTCAGGAAACAGGTCCAGCAAAGCACAGACAAACAGACAGTAATACTGCAAATCACAGGAGAAAGTATAACCAGCCCTGATGGAACTAAGGATTGGATATTTAAGGAGTCTCTGGACTCTGCCCTCGCATCTGACTAGGTTTATCAGTCATCACTCATTCATCACAGAAGCAAAGTGAAACCACAAAACTTTCCACAAAACAAACCCTCCACTCCCATGTAATAAACTCTGCAAGGTAGCTGTAAATTACAGCTTCAGCAGAGAAGTCCTGAATGTGGTTAACAAGCTCAGAACACTACAGGGGGATTAAGACAAATAACTTGTAAATATGTATGGATGGATAATTCTTGTGTTATTTAACCCCTTATCACCGACACTAGTTTTCAGCTCAATGACCAGACTCGATTTTTCAAATCTGACATGTCTCACGATAATTGGTTATAACTTCGGAACGCTTTAACATATCCTGGTGATTTTGAGAATGTTTTCTCGTGATACATTATACTTCATGTTAGTTATAAAATTTAAGTGATACGTTTTGCGATTTGTTCTGAAAAAAAGTGAAAATTTGGCAAAAGTTTGTAAAAATTCTTCATTTTCCTAGTTTGAAATGTTCTGGTTCCCAGACAGGAAGTAAAACTACCCAAAAAGCTTGATAAATTACATTTACGGAATGTCTGTTTTATGTTGGGATGATATTTTATGCATCCTCTCACTTTTCTAGGATGTTATGAGGCGCAGAACTTTAGGTGCGATTTTTCTCATTTTCATGAAAATTGCCAAAACTCACATTTTGAGGGAAAACTCAGCTTCCAAGTGACTTTGTAAGGCCTAAATAATAGTAAAACCCCATAAATTACCCCACTATAGAAACTTCACCCCTCAACGTATGTAAAACAACTTCTATTAAGTCCATTAACCCTTTAAGTGTTTCACATGGGTTAAAACAATATGGACCTGCGATTTAGAAACTATGGAATTTTTTTGGAACATACATTCATTTAGGCCAAACTGACATTTTCAGAATAAATTAAATGATGAAACGCACTGCAACGTTTGATGCCCAATTCCTCCCGAGTGTACTGATACCCCATATGTGGTGGTAAACTTCTGTACGGGCGCACGGCCGAGTATAGAATGAATGGAGGCGCCATTCACAGCACATTTGTATTGTCACATTGTACGACCTATACATTTTTATTTTTTTTTGGTAATGCAAACATATGAGGGCTTAATTTTTACGGGATGAGATACAATCTATAGATAATTCATTTTGGGAGTCTAAAGCTTATTCATGAGATTTTATTAACTATTTCAAGGGGGACACAAACAAAATCATCAATTTTTATTTTGGATTTTTAGCATTTTTTTCCCCCCGTTCACCGTAATGTAAAAATAATATTTTATCTTTATTCTCTGGTTCACTACGATTGCGGTGATACCTCATTTATATAGATTTTCTTATCTTTGCTCAATTTTCCTGAGCAAAACCAATATTGGAGAATATCGCATTGTTTTTACTATTGACAACTTTTTAGGGCCATAACTTCTGTATTTTTCTGTTGTCAGATCTGGTTGAGGGCTTATTTTTTGCGAAAAGAGTTGTTCTTTTCAGTCATATCATATTAGGGAATGTAGCTTTTTTTGATCATTTTTTAGAACATTTTTTGTGATAGTGTTTGATGAAAAATTGTATATTACGGGAAGTTTTTTGTGGTTATTTTTTTCATCGTTCCCCGAGCGGGTTCAATATTGATTTAGATTTATTGTACAGATTAATACGGACGCGGTGATACCAAATATGTACATTTTTTGTGTGTTTTTGTGTTTTATATACTGTATTTGCATTATATGTGTAACTGGGGAGATTATGGGACTTTATTTTATTTATTTAATTATTATTATAAAACAATTTAATCTTTTTTTTTTTTACTTTCACTTATTTTCAACCTTTTGGCTTGAATAAGCGATCATCCGATCGCTTATTCAAGCCTCTACACTGCAATACACTTTTATTGCAGTGTATAGTGTAAGTAACTGAGCATGCCGCGCATGCTCAGTTACTTACAGCCGGGTCCTGCCAGGAAGGCAGAACCCGGCGAGGAGAGGAGCCGACAGCCCCGGGTCACTCGTCGGGACCCGGGGCAGCGGCAGGAGGGATCGGATCCCCCGGTAAGCACACCGGAGGGGTCCGATCCACGGGGGACACACTTGCACGCCGCGGTCATGCTTGACCGCGGCGTGTAAGGGGTTAAACACCCGGGATCAGAGTTTTTCCGATCCCGGGTGTTAGTGCCGGGTCTGGGCTGTGATATCACAGCCCGACACCGGCATTATAATAACCCGATGTCCCGAAATCTTCTTCTGATGCGGCGCCGTAGAAAGGCGTCGCATCAGAAGAAGTACCCTTAATGACCGACGTAGATTCCCGATAGGGCGGTCATTAAGGGGTTAAAGGACATCTACCACCAGGATTACGTTTTGTAAACCAAGCACGCTTACATGCTGGGGTGCGCCCCCTCCGGCAGGATCTGCTCTTCTTTTAGTTTTTGAAACCCTTGTTTTTACAAAAAAAAGATTTGGAAATTATTCAAATGGAGCTCCTCTGGCTCATTTGCATAATTAGAATTTTTCCATAAAAGGGCTAAGAAGCTAAAAGAAAAGCAGATCCTGACAGAGGGGGCGCACACCAGCATGTTAGTGTTCTTGGTTTACAAACCTTATTCCTGGTGGTACATGTCCTTTAACTGTAACATTTTATTATTTATGATTAAGTTCATGTACTCTGCTTGTAGGACATGTTATGGGGATATGCATTTTTGTATGATGTGATATGGTGTTGCACCATGCAGGTGCACTGATCTACTGGAGCTGTCATACAGGAGGGAGCCAATATGTACAGCACAGATGCACTCAACAGAAGGAGAACCAAGAGATGATATTTGTTCCCTACTGGTGACCAAGTAAAGTATCATTTACTTAACTTAATTAAATACATATTGTAGCACATTTAGAAAAATTGTCACTCTGACTGCAAATCCCATATGGCATCAGTTTCATAGATTGTGACCATTGTCATAAAACATGGTATACAAGGTAGACAATGTGCTACAACTTTGTTTCCGGTCAGGTTGTCTTATTTACTTTTGGAAGTTCTTCTTCCCCAACTTATAGAAACCCTAATTTGCTTTTGTGGTAAGATAACTGGTACTTATAGTATCTTATTCTTAAGACCTTTAAAAAATGAATAGGCATTTCCCTTGCATGCCAACAGCGTAGAATATTAGAATTAATTAAATAGGTTTTCCAGAGTGGGAAACTATGTCTAAATGCTACCTTAAATAAGCTGCCTTATTAAAAGGGTATTCCCATGAAGACACGATTATTAAATATACTCAGGATAACAAGATAACACATTATCTAATAAACTATTTACAAATATACAGCATTTCACAGATGTAATTCCAACATCTCTCTAACAATACTGGTGGTTACAATTTTGGTTGACCCTGGATCCCACCGTTAATCTTCTGACAATGGTCAGATTCTTCTCATGCATAGCTTCTCTTGTCTGTACACTGCTGTGATCTCTGCCACCTACCCCTCCCACTGCATTTCAAGACCAGCTCAGACACAGGCACTTCCTGACAGCAAACAGAAATGTGCAGAGACTTACACTACTAGCTACAGACAAATAAAGTCTTTATCTGAGAGGTAGATATATAGCAGGGCTGACTGTGTGTAAGTTATAGGTGAGTTAGCAGAGCTGAGAGTGTCATTGAGTTTTGTATCCATCTCAGAAATCTCATCATCTCTCATCTGTCTCATCTCTCCTTTTCTATGTGTCAGATACTAGTAGAATGTTCAAAAGTTAAAAGTGTAGGTAAACCATGTAACCTGATAATCTAAGCACATTTACAGCACACAGTACAGTTGAATCATGAAGTGTCTGCTTAGAGAGTCCTCGTCCACACTCTGGAATATTACACTGACCATCACTGAGTTATAGGAGCTAAAACAGCAAAAAAAAAAACCCTGAGTAACATTGTAAAGTAAGTGGGTTAAAAATATCACTTACCCGAATCCTCAGTGGAGCATACACAGCCTTTAAAACCCTATACGTCTGAAAAGTAGGCCTGCAAAGGCATTCTTTATGAGGAGAATTAATTCCTTCCTGGAAGGAATATGTAGATAGAAACAGTTCTGTCTACAGTTGGGAGTCCATTCCTTTTGGAAAATATTTAATGGTTTGGCTATTAACCCACATCATGTCACTGGGCTTTTTGAAAGTCAAACATTGGAGGAAGGATAGTTTTTCATTTCCCATACCTAGAATACCTAGATTGGTAATAATTACTAGTGGACTAGTGCTATGGGGGCTGCTTTTGTACCCTTTTATAGTAGAAAATGTACATTATGTGTAAATAATATTAAAATGTAGCTAGAACTAACCAGACTTTGACCATGACACATGGCCTTATTATAGAGCGGGCACATCATCACATTCTGATTTTGATGCTTTGTGATTTGGGATGCAGCTAAGATTACTTGCTCTACATGTGGAGCACACAGGGTGTTATTCGGCTGTACTACCTCCTATATCTGAGGCTGATATAGTCATGTATTCCTAGTCTAATTAATTAGGTTTGAAGGTTTTGGTCTCTTTATTACACAAACCTCAAGATAGGCCATCAATATCTGATCAGTTGGGGAAGGGGTCCATCCAATGAGCTGTTCAATTGGGTTTCAACATAGATCTCAGAACCAGAAGGGATTAGGCTCTGTGAAGTATCCTTAAGGGTACATTCATACAACGTATGTTCACCCCAGCCGTAGCCCAGGCGAACATACAGCCACGTGCTGGAGAGGAAGAAAAATGTGCGCGGCTCACCCCTCTCTGTAGAGAAGCCAGCGGTTGGTGCCGTAACACGGCGAAATATAGGACATGTCCTATATTCCACTGTGCACTGTCACCGTGCGTTAAGATGACTGCACGGTGACCGGACGCCAAAGACGTCAGTGGGGACCATTTGCGGCCCCATGTACGTCCGTCCCCATTACCTTCGTGTGAATGAGGCTTTAACTTGGTGGAGTACATGAAATAAACAAATTCCTATCACTTGCCTATGAATTCCAAATTTTCTCATAAATGAATTTTAGTGATGTAGAATTTTAATACAATAAGTAGGTCCGTATTGTAGAATGACAGTCGTGTGATGAGTAATGATGTGTGAAGAAGTGATGGCCTCCAGCAATTACAGACCGTTACCTCCATGTTCTACACAATTAAGCTGTCATTATGGTTGATGTGGGGTGCACGGCTCCGTCACCTGGGCGCATAGTAAAAAGCTCTTCTTTCCTCTCCGTCCATATTCTTTACTTCTGCATGGATGCAGTAACATTTATAATGTATAATCTGCCGTAGTTAAGGCTTTAGGGAAATATTTTATCTATTGTCAGATAGAAGGCGTGTGCCATTTTTTTCTGCTAATAATAGGCCTGCACAAGAGGATTATAATATTTAATGTATGAGGAAGTGAGCTCATTTTCTGGCAATAGCTAATGAAATGTACTCTTGAATATTGCTTTAGAAATATATTAAAATTCCAAAATATAGAATGAATATGTGGAGAAACCTGAGCTTACATATAGAAAAAGGTTACTGGGGTGCTCCAATGTGAGGTTTGAATGTGTTCTGTTATATTTTAGAACCCCTTTCTAAATGGGCAGTAAATTTCTTAAGTAACATGGGTCACTTAAAGCCTCGCTCTGTATACCTCCTGTAACTAAGGTGTCAGAAGAAGGGCCTTGCCAATTGTCGCTCTTGTGGTGCATCAGAGATCCTGCAAATCCATGACTGTGACGCTCCTCTAATCTGGGCTTTATTGCTTGTGTAACACTCATGAACCCCTCCTCGAGTTAGCAAGAAAAGCACCTAAAGGACTTTAAGATTGTGATGAACATGATTATATGATTGGATAAATCCAAGGTTGAACTTTTTGCCCTGAATCACCTCTTTGGTTTCCGCCCTTTTCTGGGATGACCACTGCTTGTGCCCATCCAACCTTAAAGAGCTTGAGATGAGAAATTACAAGATCCATGACAAGACAGGGAAAAAGTTAAATCCATTAACTTCTAGCTAACTCTGTCCCTGACTACTTGCCAGCCCTGCTCTAAAGTGCTGACAACTGGGCAAAATTCCCTTCTTTGGCTGTGTGCACAGAACAGTAGAAGGACTACTAGGCAAAGTCAGGGTCTAATTTTCTGTCTTCACTTTGTTATAATGGAGTATTGAGTGCAGAATGATGAGGGGAGACAACTTATTTTTTTTATATTTTAGCATAAAATGTTACACAAGTTGAAAAGGTTTAAAGACTTTCTGAGCATATGAATGAGTTGAACTATGTTTTAGTTCCTTAAAGGGACTCCCTCTTTTTATATTAAAATTCATCTGCTTAGCTATCACAAAAAAACTTCTCTAAAGATATATTAAAACTGAACTGAGAATAGTCAATTTTGCCTGAGATGAAGTTAAAGACATGATGGAAATGTGGAAGTTAAAGGAAGTCAACCATCAAAATCAAGCATGATAAACTAGGGATACTTACTCATATTATACATGTTATCCATGGCCTCCTTCCTTTTAAAATCAAATTTTAAAATTATGTTAATGAGTCTGAAAGCCTCTGAGGGGTGTTACCAGAGCCCCTCCGTGGTCTAGCTTCACAGGGATTTACACTGTGCAGTTGCATGTCTCACCCTGCCCCCTCAGCACCCCCTCCTTGCTCTTCCTGCTGTAATGTCACACACTGGGAGCAGATAAGTGCTCCTGCACAGTGTAACAGCATGTGAATTTATACCATGATGGACTCGGAAATCATAATTTTAAAAGTTTAGAAGGAAGGAGGTGATGAATAACGAATGTAAGAGGATTACCACAGTCACAGTGCCTGCATCTATGAGTAAGTGTCACTGTCTTTTTAGACTCCCTAGGGTACTTGAACCATAGGGGTCTTATCATTGCTACCATAGATTGCAATATTACTGTATTGCAGTATATGGCAGACTGCTGGTGAATTTGAATGCTCTGTCAAGGACAGACTGTTAAATATTTGTCAGAATGACAGGCCCTGGAGTCTTGGAGACTCAGACTATCATGGGGATGGGTCATTGACCCAATGCTGTCATTGGGGGGAAGGGCGATCCCATGCTTGATGGCGACACCCACGCTCCCGGACTAATTTAAATGGTCAACACCTGTGATTGGTGCCGATCTTGGGAGTAAGTGATGGATGTGGCACAGATGAGAAACTAGCCGAAAGGTGTTCACAGGCAGTAAAATATTAGGAAATTGGAAAGTTGCACAAGGAACTAAAAATCAGTGCTGTGGTGTCCAAAAGCTGCACAGTCATATTGTAGTACGGCTGATGTCGTCTCAGTATCGGGTAATGATTCTTAGCCACTTGACCACTGCTTGTTTTTTCATTTGCACACTTAAACATTCATTGCATCTATGTCAGCTTTAATCCGAAAATGTCTAAGTTTTGCTGTGAAAAGCGGTGAAATGTTATTCAGCACATCCCACCTCTGTACACATTGTGCTACAGCCAGGTTTGATTTTGTTGTATAGGAATGAAAGTGTTTTTCTAACCTATAGACTGTGGAATGTTATTCCATTAGTTTCCATACTCAAGGACATGTGACGGCCACACATTCATAACCTGAGATAATGGATGAGACTGCTGAAAATGCAATAACTTAATAATATATATCATATATTTTATTTCTACTAGTTTAAATGGAAGCATATGACAAAATAGTGTAGTATTGCTTCATACCGTAACAGGACTGGGCTGCCCTCATTCTATGTTGAGATTAAAGACTGCTGAATGCAGCTCTGCTCCGGCGGCCATGTTTGTTTACATGGCGCCCGGACCGGAGCGACAGCAGCGCTGTATATCAGATGGGCACCAGAAGGTAAGTACAGCTTTATTGTTTTAGGCAGCCCGCTCCCGGCCACATATATTTTTTTTTCAAAACTCGGACAACCCCTTTAATTATTTTTTATGCTTCCCCACACCATTAATTATTTACTATGCTGCCCCTCATAATTATTTCCTAAGCTGCCCCTCATAATTATTTCCTAAGCTGCCCCTCATAATTAATTATTCCCTATACTGGCCCTCATAATTCATTATTTCCTATCCTGCCCCTCATAACTAATTATTTCCTATACTGCCCCTCATAATTAATTATTTCCTATGCTGCCCCTTATAATTAATTATTTCCTATACTGCCCCTCATAATTCATTATTTCCTATGCTGCCCCTCATAATTCATTATTTCCTATGCTGCCCCTAATAAGTATTTCCTATGCTGCCCCTTATAATTAATTATTTCCTATACTGCCCCTCATAATTAATTATTTCCTATGCTGCCCCTAATAATTATTTCCTAAGCTGCCCCTCATAATTAATTATTCCCTATACTGGCCCTCATAATTCATTATTTCCTATCCTGCCCCTCATGACTAATTATTTCCTATACTGCCCCTCATAACTAATTATTTCCTAAGCTGCCCCTCATAATTAATTATTTCCTATGCTGCCCCTTATAATTAATTATTTCCTATACTGCCCCTCATAATTCATTATTTCCTATGCTGCCCCTCATAATTAATTATTTCCTATGCTGCCCCTAATAATTATTTCCTATGCTGCCCCTTATAATTCATTATTTCCTATACTGCCCCTCATAATTATTTCCTATGCTGCCCCTTATAATTAATTATTTCCTATACTGCCCCTCATAATTATTTCCTATGCTGCCCCTTATAATTAATTATTTCCTATACTGCCCCTCATAATTAATTATTTCCTATGCTGCCCCTAATAATTATTTCCTATGCTGCCCCTCATAATTAATTATTTCCTATACTGGCCCTAATAATTAATTATTTCCTATGCTGCCCCTCATAATTCATTATTTCCTATGCTGCCCCTAATAATTATTTCCTATGCTGCCCCTTATAATTAATTATTTCCTATGCTGCCCCTCATAATTAATTATTTCCTATGCTGCTCCTAATAATTAATTACTTCCTATACCTCCCCCATAATTAATTATTTCCTAAGCTGCCCCTAATAATTAATTATTTCCTAAGCTGCCCCTTATAATTAATTATTTCCTATACTGCCCTTCATAATTAATTATTTACTATACCCCCACCATTAATTATTTCCTATGCTGCCCCCCACCATTAATTATTTACTATGCTTCCCCCTCATAATTATTTCCTAAGCTGCCCCTCATAATTAATTATTCCCTATACTGGCCCTCATAATTATTTACTATGCTTCCCCCCACCATCAATTATTTCCTATCCTGCTCCTCATAATGGGACACATTTATCAAAAGTAGTGCAAACTCCACTGCAGTTTGCCTGTGACTGTGCAGATTGCACCAGATTCATCAATAGTGCCGCACCAACTTTTCTAATGAAGAGCGTGCGGCACTGTAATAAATGTGGCGCACTGTCTGACTCTGCACCATAATGCCCCTTTATGTGCAGAATTTTGTGGCGCAGCACTTGTCGCACAAAACTGGCGCTGGCACATCATCAATACATGTACTAGAAGTTTTCACATTCTTTTCAGTGCAAAGTGAGACAGAAAACTGGTGCAAGCACTTTTATAAATGTGGCCCAATGTGGTCTCTCCCTGACCGCTCAGATGTAGTTTTGTGTAATTTTACCTTACAATGAAGGTAGATTACAGAATTTCACTTTAGCAAATCCAGCATTCAGTCTTGTCATTCACGATTGATTGAATATATATGCAGATCTGTAGGATCAGGGTCTCGTTTTCCTGCTGCACCTTAAGCCTTTTAATGGTCTGTTCTTATTATGTAACGGTCAGTAATGAGGGATTTAGCCTAAAGATTTCTCTGCAGTTTGATTTAATACACAGTTATATAGAGACAATTTATAATGCTTTAATTGGTCTTCTCACTAAACAAATATAATGAAAATAATATGTAGGCTGCCATTTTAGTGCCTCTTACATTGGGACAAATTCACAGTACTAATTAAAGGGCCAGTAGCATTGTAATTCTTCATTATAGTCCACTTCATTTTTCAGCCTAAGGGAGAAATTTAAAATAAGAATTAATTACATATTATCTTAATTACAATAATAATATTCATTTATATAGCACCATCATATCCCATAGCGCTTTACAAATCAAAGGGGACATATACAAATATGATATTACATTACATAGTACAAACAGTCGTATGGAATAATCGGAGTGAGCCCCTGATCACAAGAGCTTACAGTCTATGAGGATGAGGGGGTGACACAAGAGCTTACAGTCTATGAGGATGAGGGGGTGACACAAGAGCTTACAGTCTATGAGGATGAGGGGGTGACACAAGAGCTTACAGTCTATGAGGGGTGACACAAGAGCTTACAGTCTTTGAGGATGAAGGGGGACACATGAGCTTACAGTCCATGAGGATGAGGGGGTGACACAAGAGCTTACAGTCTATGAGGATGAGGGGGTGACACAAGAGCTTACAGTCTATGAGGATGAGCGGGTGACACAAGAGCTTACAGTCTATGAGGATGAGGGGTGACACAAGAGCTTACAGTCTATGAGGATGAGGCGGTGACACAAGAGCTTACAGTCTATGAGGATGAGGCGGTGACACAAGGGCTTACAGTCTATGAGGATGAGGGGGTGACACAAGAGCTTACAGTCTATGAGGATGAGGGGTGACACAAGAGCTTACAGTCTATGAGGATGAGGGGGTGACACAAGAGCTTACAGTCTATGAGGATGAGGGGGTGACACAAGAGCTTACAGTCTATGAGGGGTGACACAAGAGCTTACAGTCTATGAGGGGTGACACAAGAGCTTACAGTCTATGAGGATGAGGGGGACACAAGAGCTTACAGTCCATGAGGATGAGGGGGTGACACAAGAGCTTACAGTCTATGAGGATGAGGGGGTGACACAAGAGCATACAGTCTATGAGGATGAGGGGGTGACACAAGAGCTTATAGTCTATGAGGCTGAGGGTTGACACAAGAGCTTACAGTCTATGAGGATGAAGGGGGTGACACAAGAGCTTACAGTCTATGAGGATGAGCGGGTGACACAAGAGCTTACAGTCTATGAGGATGAGGGGTGACACAAGAGCTTACAGTCTATGAGGATGAGGCGGTGACACAAGAGCTCACAGTCTATGAGGATGAGGGGGTGACACAAGAGCTTACAGTCTATGAGGATGAGGGGTGACACAAGAGCTTACAGTCTATGAGGATGAGGGGGTGACACAAGAGCTTACAGTCTATGAGGATGAGCGGGTGACACAAGAGCTTACAGTCTATGAGGATGAGGGGTGACACAAGAGCTTACAGTCTATGAGGATGAGGCGGTGACACAAGAGCTTACAGTCTATGAGCGGTGACACAAGAGCTTACAGTCTATGAGGATGAGGGGGTGACACAAGAGCTTACAGTCTATGAGGATGAGGGGGTGACACAAGAGCTTACAGTCTATGAGGATGAGGGGATGACACAAGAGCTTACAGTCTATGAGGATGAGGGGGTGACACAAGAGCTTACAGTCTATGAGGGGTGACACAAGAGCTTACAGTCTATGAGGGGTGACACAAGAGCTTACAGTCTATGAGGGGTGACACAAGAGCTTACAGTCTATGAGGATGAGGGGGACACAAGAGCTTACAGTCTATGAGGATGAGGGGGTGACACAAGAGCTTACAGTCTATGAGGATGAGGGGGTGACACAAGAGCTTACAGTCTATGAGGATGAGGGGGTGACACAAGAGCTTACAGTCTATGAGGATGAAGGGGGTGACACAAGAGCTTACAGTCTATGAGGATGAGCGGGTGACACAAGAGCTTATAGTCTATGAGGCTGAGGGGTGACACAAGATCTTACAGTCTATGAGGGGTGACACAAGAGCTTACAGTCTATGAGGATGAGGGGGACACAAGAGCTTACAGTCCATGAGGCTGAGGGGTGACACAAGAGCTTACAGTCTATGAGGATGAAGGGGGTGACACAAGAGCTTACAGTCTATGAGGATGAGCGGGTGACACAAGAGCTTACAGTCTATGAGGATGAGGGGTGACACAAGAGCTTACAGTCTATGAGGATGAGGCGGTGACACAAGAGCTCACAGTCTATGAGGATGAGGGGGTGACACAAGAGCTTACAGTCTATGAGGATGAGGGGGGTGACACAAGAGCTTACAGTCTATGAGGATGAGGGGTGACACAAGAGCTTACAGTCTATGAGGATGAGCGGGTGACACAAGAGCTTACAGTCTATGAGGATGAGGGGTGACACAAGAGCTTACAGTCTATGAGGATGAGGCGGTGACACAAGAGCTTACAGTCTATGAGCGGTGACACAAGAGCTTACAGTCTATGAGGATGAGGGGGTGACACAAGAGCCTGGAAAGCCTGGTGTTTGGTATCTGGAGTTTGCCAGATAACAGACGGGAGGAGGACACAGGATCGGTTAGTACAGAGAGGGTTGACATTTCATGCGGTTAGTGAGTGTGATCGGATGCCTAAAGAGATGGGTTTTAAGAGCCTGTTTGAAACTTTGGAGGTTGGGTATTAATCTGATAGACCGGGGTAGAGCATTCCAGAGAATTGGTACAGCCTGGGAGAATAGGTTACGCGCAGATGTATATAGTTGGGTATTATCGGTATAGAGATGATACTTGAAACCAAGTCTGCTGATGGATTGTCCAATAGGGGCAATATAGAGGGGATAAAGAAGAGGACATAAGACTGAGCTCTGATGATATTTAATGACACATCTGAATATTAATTATGCTTATTCTTGGAAGCTTTAAGCAATAGGAACAGTGGAGCAGTTTAATGCAGAGAGCTTAGTGCATTGGATGGTTGTGATGGTTTATGCTGTATATCTGTATGATACTGTTGAATGCATCTCTCTTGCAGGGGCAAGGGGTCCACCTAGCTCAAGTGCCAATGGGTGGATCAAACTGCTCATTGCAGGATGGTTCAATAGTGATTGTGTATTACTACGGAACATCTTCCATAGAAATTCAGATCTTATATAATTCTTACATAGCTTTTCCATTCTAATTTTGGTTCTTCTTTTGCCTCTAGGAATTAATGACTAAGCTGATCACAGAGACACCAGACCAGCCAATTCCATTTTTAATTAATCATCTCCAATCAAAACTGGGAAATGTTGGCCCGCTTCCTAGGACATTGTCTGGATCAGCTGCTCTGTGGGCAGAGAGTGAAGGTGAGTTACTGGCTCTTATTCTAACAATTAGCACAAACAATTAAATTGTTTTAATACTTTTAAGAACTTTCATTTCATAGACATACAACAGAGATGGCATGTGGGTTTTATTAAGAATGTACACGGTGAAGATGGGGAAATGACCAAAAAGGATCGATTTTTTTTTTTCTTAATTAACATCTGTTCAGTACGCAATTTAAATGGATTCTGGAAGATCCCTTGTCACATATGAACTATACATAAGGCCTTAGTAAATTTAAAGGGGTTTTCTCACCAAAAAAAGTAAGACCCTATCGATGGGACAGATCACGAAAATGAGAGGTCAGATGGGGTCCCACGTACATCCGTCGGACTCTTTGTCGCTCCGTCAGACTAATGGAGCAGATGGCCGAGCATGACCTTTCTGTTCCACTAATCTCTATGGGGCTGACGGAAATTGGTGCTCACCGATCTCCGTCATAGAGGTTAGTGGAGCAAAACGGTCTTGCGTGGCCGTCTGCTCCATCTGATGGATCAACAGAGGTACGTGGGACCCCATCGGACCACTCATTTTTGTGATCTTTGGGGTATCATCCCATGGATAGGGCCTAACTTTTGTTTGTGGGAAAATCCCTTTAACCTAAATCATAAGCATGGGGTATAACTTTATTTGTCCCAAATAGTCAACTTTATTTAAAGTCAACCTACAGCTTTAGTAATACAGACATAAAAAGATAAAGATTTTGTCTTCAAAAGGAGACCACTGTGGATTGTGTAGGTGGCTGCTGGAGCAGCACTCATTGCTGGAAACGTAAATTTCCCACTCAGGAAATGCTGGGTAGTTTCCGCTAGAACTCAGGTAGTGAGGAGAAATTACTACATAAGTAACTGGTGGAGACTGTCTCCACCCTGGGGAAGAGAGAGGTCATGCCAAAGGCATGTGGAGCTGTGGCAGTGAACTGATATACTGTGAGGTTTTTGTGGTGCCTGGCAGTAGGCTTGCGCATTCATGGGCAACTCTTCATTAAACCGGGTCAAAGCTGACCCATATTATAAATATAGAGTTAATGCTTCAATTTAAACTTCTAGCAGTCACCAGCAGAGGGAGCTATGAAATTTAGTGAATCCTCTTCTGAGCATCCATTTGTTGTGATTGGCAAGTGCAGCTGCTGGACCTCTGTGATAACCAGTTACCCAAATGTTACATCCTTATATCCACCGACATCAGCTTTTTGTGCAGAACCAGGAGTTCCCCATATACAGCTGGTCTAGTCTGCATATGTGAATGGTAAAACAATGATGCAGCAAATCAATCAGTTTCTTGGGTACCAGTGACTGAATTCCTCTATTGGCCAGGCTCTGAATTGCTCTTAAAAGGGTTGGCCAAGGTTCTGGCAGGGCAATTGCTCACAGAAAGTTAGAGATCACATGACCCTCCATCTGTGGCCTTTTGAGGACAGGAATGTCTGGCTGATGAGGTAAAAGACGGGGGGCTTCACTTATATCAAGAAAGCAGAGCAGAACTTTTAATAGATGTATATTGGTAAATTACCTGATATCCTGTCCCCACCCATCACAAACATTACAAAATACATGAGGCAATGTGGCCCGTTAAATGGTTGAGCACCGGTAATTGAATTGCCCTTTATTGGTCATGTATTGGACGGAATTGCCCTCTAATGGTCAGGTATCAGTGATTGAAGTGTCCTCTATTGGTTTGGCATTAGTGATTGAATTTCCCTCTATTGGTCGGACACTGATGACTGAATTGCCTACTATTTGTTGGGCATAAGTGATTGAATTTACCTCTAATGGTTGATCCCTGGTTACTGACTTGCCTCTATCGGTCAGGGGCCAGTGACTGACTTGCCCTCTATCGGTCAGGGGCCAGTGACTGACTTGCCCTCTATCGGTCAGGGGCCAGTGACTGACTTGCCCTCTATTGGTCAAGGGCCAGTGACTGACTTGCCCTCTATTGGTCAAGGGCCAGTGACTGACTTGCCCTCTATTGGTCAGGGGCCAGTTACTGACTTGCCCTCTATTGGTCAGGGGCCAGTGACTGAATTGCCGTCTATTGGTCAGGGGCCAGTGACTGAATTGCCCTTTAATGGTGGGGCCCTGGTTACTGAATTTCCCTCTATTGGTCGGGGGCCAGTGACTGAATTGCGCTCTAATGGTTGGGCCCTGGTTACTGAATTTCCCTCTATTGGTCGGGGGCCAGTGACTGAATTGCCCTCTAATGGTTGGGCCCTGGTTACTGAATTGCCCTCTATTGGTCGGGGGCCAGTGACTGAATTGCCCTCTATTGGTCGGGGGCCAGTGACTGAATTGCCCTCTAATGGTTGGGCCCTGGTTACTGAATTGCCCTCTATTGGTCGGGGGCCAGTGACTGAATTGCCCTCTATCGGTCGGGGGCCGGTGACTTAATTGCCCTCTATTGGTTGGGCACTGGTGACTGAATTGCCCTCTATTGGTCGGGGGCCAGTAACTGAATTGCCCTCTATTGGTCGGGGGCCAGTGACTGAATTGCCCTCTATTGGTTGGGCACTGGTGACTGAATTGCCCTCTATTGGTCGGGGGCCAGTAACTGAATTGCCCTCTATTGGTTGGGGTCCGGTGACTGAACTGCCCTCCATTGTTGTTCCTGAGGGGTCATACATTGTAATAAATCCGCAGTTCTCCCATCCAGGTGCACTGTAAATGTTCACTTTAGAAAATCAATTAAGTAGAAGCAGAGAATCAATGACGGCAGTGGTACATGGTCATGGTCAGTTTACATCTATTCATGCTGCATTGCCGGCATTCACTATGCAAATTGAATTTTGTAAATTAAATAACCTGAATGTGCTTACATAGCCGGCTGAAGACTGTGGGTTAAGCAATTACACAAACTGAATTTCCTTACATGAGAAAATGATGTTTATAAGAAACGTACATTGTCCATAGTAACACGAGTGCAGTAATGACCCATTTCATGTATATTTAATGCAAAGCTCAGCCTCTGATTCCTACTGTACTTACAGGAGATGTATTCAGCCTGTGGATATTAGAATAAAATCATCATTTATTGTATGTTCTTTAGGCATTAGGCCATTTCCAAGACTTGTGCATAGCAGGTTACATCCATAGAATCACATGGAAGAAAAAGGGAAATTGAGTGTAATACTGTATGTGTATGTGATAGTAAAGTGTAATACTGTGTGTGTATGTGATAGTAAAGTGTAATACTGTGTGTGTATGTGATAGTAAAGTGTACACCATATTCACATCCACAAGATGTATCTTCTGTAATATGCAGATACTGAACTGCTGAAGAAGGCATTGAAGATTACAGTCCAGTTATGCTGTTCAGCCTCTTGAGCTGTGGTGACAGATCAACAACTTTTATTGAAAAAAAACATGATTTTGCAGCAATCCCATATATCTTATAATTCACCTATGGCAGTGGTGGCGAACCTATGGCACGGGTGCCAGACGTGGCACTCGAAGCCCTCTTTATGGGCACCTGCACAATCACCCCATGGTAGAGTTTGCCAAACAGGACTTGCAGGCTCTTGCAGTCCCAGGCAGCCCAGGACCCTGGACGGAAGCTACAATGATAATCCAAACTTCTTCTCCTTTTATACTGGGAGTAATAAGTTACTGCTTAAATTGTCGCATTGGCACTTTGAGAAAAATATGCAGGTTTTGGTTGTAGTTTGGGCACTCTGTGGCTAAAAGGTTTGCCATCACTGACCTATGGCATTTGCTACATATAAAGTAGGAGATTTCCTATGCTGGTTCTGATATTCTCTATGCTGATGGCGAATGAGCTGGACTGAATGTAGTGTCACACCCTTTGTCCTGCCCTTAACCCCTCCCCCTAGCACTCCCACACAGTATAATACTTTAGTGGCTCCCATACTGTATAATCCCCCTCTAAGTGGCCCCAACATAGTATAATTCCACCTTCCTGTGAACCCCCAACCTGTATAATCTGCCCTTCCTGTAGACCATTCACATGGTATAATGCCTCTTGTCCTGTGGCCCCTTCCCAAATCTTATAATGCCCCTCTAATCAGCCCTACCAACATTTTAGTAGCCCTCTCACAAACAACCCCCCTTCATTTTAGCCCGTGATTCCCATTGCGATTACCAGCCTGAGCCTCACACAGTAGAGGCCTAATGGTGGTGCTGGGAGCAGGAAGCTGCCTGTTTCACCATTAAAGGTGTTGTCCAACCACTTGAAGTTTTCCCCCATGAACAGTGTTAGCTTGCTGATCAATGGGGTCACAAAAACAGGTGGTATGCTGTACCCCTAGTTGCACAGCCCCCTGCTGCCCTATTTATCTCTACAGTACTGATGGAGATCCTCAGTACTCAGCTACTTCTTACAGCAGCAGCGGGAATGCTGGACTGGCCACTCCATTCTTTGTGTTACGAAGCTCACATATTTGTGATCTGTGGGGGTCCAAAGATCAGCAAGTTGTATTCAACTTATTGTGAATGGACACCCCCTTTAAATTCAATTCATTCTACAGATTCAGGGATCTTAAGTGATCTTCAAAGAAATTCGAACTAATTCTGTTGCAGCACCTCCACAGGGGAGAGAAAGTATTACACCATTCCCATCTATCTCAGATTTTTGTTTCAGCTAATAGTAGGGGGTCCTCAATAGAACATGAATTGTATTCACTGATAGCAATATTAAAAGTGGATATTCTTTTTACCCTAAAAGGATCATTTACTTAAATCTGGCTAATTAAACTGTTTAATTCAATCATAAAATATGCTCTCTTAATGCAAAATTAAAGAATAGGTCATCAATATCAGAACAGTGGGGGTCTAAGAGCCTGTTTCCCCAATTATCAACTGTTCTTGGCTGCCTAACATAGAGAACAGGACCAGGACCACAGCGTCATCCTCTGTGTAGTGGCTGAGTAGGGTTACTACACAGGTTACAAGTGCTTCCAGGTCCATTTGCTGCGTTAGTCCCATTGTGGAAAGAACAGAGGGGTTGGTGGTGCCAAGTGTGGAGCCCCTGGGTCCGATGGGTCATCAAGAATAGTACAGAACAAGGTGTGAACATACTATGAAATGTTGCATTGTACAGTATGTCACATTTAAGCACTTGTTTTAGCCATCAGTGGATCTCTATCCCCTCATTATTTATAGAAAAATGACTACATCTTACGAGAATATCGATTCTGATGACAAATACTGTAAAGATCTTCTCTTCTTCTTTCTACTACTTCCACTTCTATCACTATCTCTGACACAGATGTGCTTTATCCCCACAGAATACAAAGGGATGAGGAGGGATTTCAGAAGCTACGACAAACCCTGGCAAGTGAACGCCAAAAAGCCCAAAAAGTCAAAGAGCGATCTTGCAGTTTGCAATATTTCCCCGCCGTCTCCTGAATCCAAATCATGTAAGTCTAAACTAAACTAAAATGAATGATGCTAGGACTGTTGTTTGTTTTATTACTGTCATTAACTTTACTATTATCGTTTTTAGAATTCCGTCTTTTATGTTAAATCTCCTCCAAAGTAATATATAAAGATGATAAAAAATTATTATTGTTATTAATATGCAATAGCAAGAGAAGAGTCACTTTTTGCTAGAGACAAGTCACCTACATAGACTTGAAGAGGAGCTTCAATTCAGACTCTTCTATCTCTGACTCATTAGCACCTAGAATATCTAAGTGAAGAATATCATCTTTGAAATTCAAGCTGCACTATAGAACAGGAGATACAGACAGGATCTAGACAATAATGTTTAACTGCCATGTCCCTGGTTCTGTAGCACACAGAACCACAAGCGAGCCATACACAAATTTAGATTCAAAGAGATTCTTCGCTTTTTATATCAAAAGTAAGACCCTTGGTCCCATGGAGCCCGAGATAGAGGCATCTCAAGAGACCTCCCCTTTAGTCTCTAAAAGTGACTCTTTTCAGATAATTTGCATATGAATGTGGAGATTTTTTTATAGGTAAAAGGTAGAACTCTAGAAAGTATATTTTATACCCTACCTGAGGGTTCATAATTCAAAACACATCAAAAGACCTTACAATTACATTTCATATACAGGCTGTTCCCTACTTAAGGGCACCTGACTTACAGAAGGACCTGTGTCCACTGTAACCTCTGGTGAAGCTCTCTGGATGCTTTACTTTTGTCCCTGGCAATAATCAGCTTTAAGGTGTCTGTTTTATTTATAATCCTTTTTCTCATTACAGCAAAAAATTTTGAAAATCACTGTCACTGAGACAAAATTTTTTTTTAACTGTAGCTACAATTATTAAGTATATGGTTCCGACTTACGTACAAATTTAACCTAAGAACAAACCTACTGAGCCTACCCTGTATGTAACCCGGGGACTGCCTGTATATACACACATATAAACACGTATGAGGACATTTACGGAGTATGGTTTGCTTTTTTTTTGGTATACAAGCCCTAATATAATTGTGCACTTCCTAGAATTGTGATTATTCCCACTTTACACCATCTCCATTTCAAGTAGGTGTAGAGGGATGTATGGGGATGAATGTAGAGGGATGAATGGGTCCTGCCTGGTGGGGGGAATGGGTGAGCGCAGGTTATAGCACAATTCTACGTCAGAAAACTCTATATTGTGTTATTCCCTTGTCGTTCTTCCTGGAAATGTAAAGGAATAACATCTATGCAGAATTCTAAGAAAATATCTGCCTTTTACTTTATAAAGAATACAAGTATTTTCTAAAAATGGAGTTGTCGCATAATAATGCTATTTATACACCGGTAATATTAGCAACGCTACAGTGTAATATATATATATATTCCAGGCAGTCCCCGGGTTACATACAAAATAGGTTTTTTTGGTCTCTGTAACAATTGGATTTTAAAAATGTTGGATTGTCGTAAGAACCAGGATTAACACTAAAGCTTCATTGCAGACACCTGTGATAACTGCTGGTTATAGCTGGTTATTGTAGCCTAGGGCTAAAGTACAGTAAATTACCAACATCCAGAGGTCCGTTTGTAACTAGGGGTCGTCTGTAAGTCAGGTGTTCTTAAGTAGGGGCCCGCCTGTATATGTATTTCATAATTTTATAGAATTTTCACCTACAGAGAATTTTTTTCTTCTTCCACTTAATGAATAATTTATGTGGGGTCTGTACTAATGAAAGAATAATGACATAAACTTATACAGTGATAATTCATGTGGGAGAACAATAGGGTTTCTTAGCGGAGCCCTGTAATAATAGTCGCTATCATGTTCTCATCACTTATTATGTCATGAAATATCCTGGCGGTGATCATTACTTCTCTGTACATTGTGGAAAGTGAGACATGATGGCACTTGACACTTGTAATCTAGGTGACTGCTGTTCCTTTTGACTCTGGATACGGCCCTAAATATGACAACCCAATAAAGGAAGCTGTCAGTTTCAGATGGAGGAGATGGGCGCTGTGATTGCTTGTGAAGAAATGAGCCGTGCTCTGTGTTATTACTATTATTGTGCCATACTTTCTACTCGGAACAGAGATCTGGATTAACTGCTCATACAGATACTGTATACGGGGGTATAGCAATAATAACATGAAGTTCTGGGGTGTAAAGAACAAGATGACGGATATTAATCCATATGACCAGTCGTGGTGATGTATTGGGTCACCTAGGGCTGATGCGTGTCACATAAGGGACCAGCGGTCCTCAGGAATAATGAGTTATCTTACTGTGTGGATCAGTAGATAAGTGATCATATGTTTATAGTTGATACACGTCACTCTTTGTTTTGTTGTCTTGTCCGGGTGCTCAAGTAGGTTACAAAACCATCAATAGATATTTAAGAAGACTTGGCACTCCTATTGGTTGCGTTTGAAAATTAGTGAGTTTTATTTCACAAGTGTATAAGCGTGGCAATCCAAAAACTTTTTATACAACGTTTCGGTCTGCTCCTTTATATACCACAGCGATCGCCCCAGAACGCCAGCGCTTTTCTCCACAGCGGACCTCCGCTACCTCCTCTCCAGCGCTGCAGCGGCCACAGTGCCGCAAGCCTAGCCTATCTACTTTCTTCCTAAACGTATACCATGCAATCCGGTAAGTATAGAGAGCCTGAGCCTTATTGTCCTAGTGAGTATAGAGTACCTGAGCCTAATTGTTCTAGTGAGTATAGAGTACCTGAGCCTAATTGTTCTAGTGAAATGCATATATATCACTGCATACCATTATATACCGCTGTACCCGTTGTAACCTGTATCTTCCAGTATACTGTTCTGTGTATATATCACATGATGTGCATACCTCCCTAACCACCTATGCACATACTACGACTGCCCGCATACCCCTAGGTCTTTACTCGTAGTCTTATGAGGATTATTTCATATATCCAGGAGCTGTGATTCAAGCTCGCTGATCTTGGCAACAAAACTCCAGGAGACCACAATTTTGATGAGATCCACTTCGACCACGTGCCAGGTGGCAACAACGCATCATTATCGTCCTATACGTGTCTTCTACTTTCGTGTACATTCATGTATATTATGTATATACTATTACTTCACCATTATTGATTTGTATTCACTTTTTTTTCTGTATATAGTGCCTGACGAAGGTCCGTATGTAGACCAAAACGTTGTATAAAAAGTTTTTGGATTGCCACGCTTATACACATGTGAAATAAAACTCACTAATTTTCAAACGCAAGCAATAGGAGTGCCAAGTCTTCTTAAATATCGATAAGTGATCATATGACTGGGAGCTGAGCTGCAGTCATCTCCTTAGATCAATGGTGGCGAACCTATGGCACGGGTGCCAGAGGTGGCACTCAGAGCCCTCTCTATGGGCACCCACGCCATCACCCGAGCACAGAGTTCGCCAGACAGGACTCAAGGCTTCTTGCAGTCCCAGGACCCTGGAAGCAAGCTACAATGATAATTGGAAACTTCTTCTCCTTCTTTCTACTGTATTGGTGTCCTCAGGTGCCAATACAATTTTAACCTGTGAAAGAGCAGGGAGCTATAAGTTACTGCTTAAATTTTCGCATTGGCACTTTGTGAGAAAAATGTGGGTTTATGTTGTTGTTTGGGCACTCGGTGTCTAAAAGGTTTGCCATCACTGCCTTAGATGATCATTGCCTACAGTGTATAAAATGCTGTGAATTTTCTGGTTCATGCATAACATCATGTCTGACAAAGAGATCTAGTATTTTCCAAAGCTCACCATCAAATATACTCTGCCTCAAAAAGGTATCACCCGATTTCTTCACTCTTCTTCTGCTCTCAATGGCTAACACGGTATAAAGCTACACTACTAGTGACTCCTCTCAGGCAGGCTACATTCACATGTCTGCTTAAGGTGGCTGTGAGCTACCCGCAAAAGCGCCAGCTAGCTCGTGGATGCCATATAGGTGTATTATCCACGTCGCGGTGAGCATACCAGGTCTCACCGTACCGTGTTTGAGCCATGTGGCCGGGCCACAAAAGATCGAGCAGGTCCCTATGTGGTTTGCGGTATCACACACGGAGCCTCACTACCTGTCCTGTTCCACTCCTATGTATGTTCCCTATTCCGTTCTTTATATATTAACACAACCAGCGGCTCTCACAGATCAGCTTATAAGACCCCCACATATCTGAAATTGATTTACATCCTTATGATAGGTCATAGATATTTTCAGCCTGGAAATGCCCTCTAAGCTTTGTCGTGACCACATGTAATGTTCTCCCAGTTGGTACATGCTGGCAGCTTCCAGTATATGAATTAGCTGAGATTATCATGTTCCTGGTGATGCCATTAATATATTTATACCAGAGAACTGTTTGTTGTGTAACTGAATGCGCCGACTGATAGGAGCACCGATGTGTATTTTGGAAGATGTTCCACCAAAAACCAACATTTTTTTTTATCCACAGAATAGGGGATAAAACGA
The DNA here is from genome assembly GCF_040894005.1 of Engystomops pustulosus. Classification (NCBI taxonomy): domain Eukaryota; kingdom Metazoa; phylum Chordata; class Amphibia; order Anura; family Leptodactylidae; genus Engystomops; species Engystomops pustulosus. The sequence goes on from NC_092415.1 coordinate 42,163,206, forward strand.
TTCATTAAGGGTTCCACTGCTGGAACCCCAACAGATCCAGGAATAGGACCCCGGAAATCTACATAAAGGGGGTTCTATTTACAGTAGTTGATGAAGTGGCAGGTTGAGCATGTATCAATACTATGGGGTTGTCAGAAAGTGCTGAGCATAGCGCTCATGTTTCTCCCGCACTCCATTAGACAGCTAGTATAGGTATATTCTAATGAGCCATATAAAGCTTTTCTGCTGTATTCTGTACAGATCCATCTAAAATTGCAAGCCATATATATGGAGTGATATTCTCTAGACACAGCATTTCCAGAGGATAAAATCTCCTGCCATGTGGATAGGCCTGAGGCTGTGTTCACATTTCATGGTTTGTTAAGCAAAATTGACTTCACTTTTTAAAACTGCTGCTGATTTTACAAAAGTCTCTGTAAACTAATGCGAAAATCCCAGATAAATCTCTAAAAATGAAAAGTTATATATGAACATTTTCTAAGATATCATAGTTGTAGAGTATTAAATAATGTGTATGATTTACATTTATTGTCACATTGATTTTTATGATTTTTGGATCTAGCACTCTTCCTTTTAATGGGATTTTTTTTTTTATTTTCAGTGCCCAGATCTATTGAACACCCTAAATGGGACTGGCGGACAAAGCCAGAAAGTCGAGATTTTGATGAGTTAAACCACATCCTTCAAGAAAGCAAAAAACTGGGGAAAGCGCTGGAGAATCTGTCGCGAAGTAAGTTCAGAAACAGCCATTGATTTGTGACCAAGTTTTTAACCCCTATCCCCAGAAATTAAGGATAAAGACCATACACTTGATTATCAGACATTAACATGAAAATGATCAACCTGTGTATATTTATTCTAGAACAATTGGTTTTAATTTTCCAAATTTTAGAATGTTTGAGTTCATGATTATTATTTTTTTTACAGGTATTGCGGTTTCAGAGGAATTGGAACAGGTAATGTTGGATTATATAAGTATTTTTGAAATTTCTTTTTGTTTTGTAAAAAGCTTAGAAATAAAGGTGTTCTCTATGCGCATAATAGTCTTGGGGTATGTGCATAGGTGTCCTCTGCTACATCCAAATTTCAGTCACTTTGCTTATGGTTTCAATAAGAAGATTTCTCATGCAGAAGGAATAAAGGTGCCTCCCTAGGGCCACCTATTGAAGGTAGCTGAAGTATAAGTCATAGTCCAAACCTCCATCCAGCCTTGCAATACAACGTAGATCATAACCCAAACGGCAGTCTTATCCATGTAAAAAACCATCAGCAGACAGCAGTACAGGAAATCATTTACTGATTTGCAGAAAAACCCGAATGGAGGCAGGAGTGATGGCGCTTAGAAAATCCTCGATAGGTAAGTATAAATGGCTCAAAAAGAGTACTTTTTTATTTTACAAAATAAAAGATATTTCTTTTAAAAGATTGTTAAAACAATAAAATGCTACGCGTTTCTGCTCCGTACCGGAGCCTTCGTCAGGCATGGCCTGTACCAGTGGAGAGCTTCTTTATATAGTGGAGTCTTTGCAGGCATGCCTGGTGTGACCCAGGAAGCTAAAGGATTCCATTCATTGTTAAAAAGAGTATTTTTCACTAAAACTTAAAAATTAATTATAATAATCTTAGTACATAGTAAATACAACATTCTAAATATTGGCAACCTGGTTAATAGATATATGAGCAGAATTAGTAAATAGAGGATGTGGAAGCCGGGACCCGGGGGACCCGGAAGTGAATAGATGTTTCATAACGGGAGGATTTTTGTGAATGGCTGGCGGGGGCCGGCTTTCGGTGTTTGCATAACAGCATAGTAGGTGTAAGTTTGCTAGGAGATGGAATGATGCTTGTTAGACTACGGAAGCCTGGAAGGGACACATTTAAGGCAAAGCTGCTTAGCTAGCGGGCTTTCGGTGTTTGCATAACAGCATAGTCAGTGTAAGGTTGCTAGGAGATGGAATGACGCTTGTTGGACTACGGAAGCATCCTCTATTTACTAATTCTGCTCATATATCTATTAACCAGGTTGCCAATATTTAGAATGTTGTATTTACTATGTACTAAGATTATTATAATAAATTTTTAAATTTAGTGAAAAATACTCTTTTTAACAATGAATGGAATCCTTTAGCTTCCTGGGTCACACCAGGCATGCCTGCAAAGACACCACTATATAAAGAAGCTCTCCACTGGTACAGGCAATGCCTGACGAAGGCTCCGGTGCGGAGCAGAAACGCGTAGCATTTTATTGTTTTAACAATCTTTTAAAAGAAATATCTTTTATTTTGTAAAATAAAAAAGTACTCTTTTTGAGCCATTTATACTTACCTATCGAGGATTTTCTAAGCGCCAACACTCCTGCCTTCATTCAGGTTTTTCTACAATGATCCTCTTCAGCCTCGGAGCCTGGTCCGAGTGCTGCTGATCTACAGGAGACCACCGGCTGCTGGTATTACACTTTACATATGCATTATGCCTATGTAAATAGGTGAGTGACCAATTTACCCATCCATCCTTCCCCTTGTGCATTACTGTCTTCACGAGATTGCGCTTTCTCTTTTTCTTCTTTCCTCTATTACACACCGATTGGATATCTTCTGACGAGGTGTATATAGAAATCCCAGTCTCTAGCAATTTACTGATTTGCGTAATGATAATTATGATGTTTTTAAACTTTAAAGAAAAAAGAAAAACAGTTTCCTTTATCTTCTAGTTTGGGCTGGCCGGTTTAAGGTTTAAGGTCATATGGTTTGTTTGAATGATTAGACTTGAAACCGATCAGTCTCTTTCTGACCAAAGGCTTTTCATTTTGCCAGCCGTTATTCTACTCTGCACTGACTATCGAAAAAACTCCAAAACTGCTGTGTACAGAAGCTTTTTCTTATGCATAATTAATTAGGTCATAACATAAGTCATGCTGCAAGGCCAGATAGTAGATCAGACATTGACTAATAGGGTAGCAACCTCCAATAGGTGGCCCTTTTGGATGAATGTTTTATAACCTGTCATGAGGATCACACATTTTAACACATTTTACAACCCACAGACTATAAAAGTAATTCCCTAATTATAATATTAATTATAAATCTGCTTTTGTAATTTACATTGACGTTCCACTGACCTTTTTGAACAATATATAAGTATACCTGGCTCCCTGCCAGCAAACTGCAAAGTGCAGGGGGGAAGGGGCCTCTGTTACATTGCTGTATCATCATCATAATCTGCTCTCTGCTCTTCCTCCTTCATCCCTCCCTTCTCTCTCCTGCTCCTTTCCCCTCCCTAATATAGCTGTGCTCCAAGCAAATCTCTGCCAGCTGATGTCTGCAGGAGGGGGAGAGAGAGAGAAGAGGAAGATTTAGCAGAGCAGAGAGGAGATGATGATGATGAAACAGAGACCCTATAGCCCCCCATGACTTGATGTAGTTTGCTGGCAGTGAGCCAGGTGTATGTTTATCAACTTTTAAAAGTCAGTGAAACCAGTAATGTTAATTATAAAAGCAGAAATAGTAATAAAAAAGCTATGGGAACCTGTCATTAGGTTAAAGTGTGTGTCCTGACGACAGGTTCCCTTTAAAGGGGTATTCTCATCTGGGCATTCACATTCTGTTTCATTAATCTGCCATATTTAAACATTTCTTCAATAAGTTGTTATTAAAAAAATGTTGCTGAGTAAAGATAATTTCTCATTAATGTAGTGATTTTGTCCCTTAGAAACGAGATAGCTTCCTTGGATACGGCCACCTCTGCTGGAGTGATTGCACAAAGAAACAAAAGGTTTTTGTATATGACATGTCCTGGAGTTACTGAATTGTCCTACAGCCGTCCTGTGGTAATGAACACTGAATCCAGGAGGTCAGGCAGAGCTCAGTAGCGCATGTCTGGCCACCGCTGCCAAAATCTGAGGTGGTCGTATCCGAGGAAGCTATCTTGTTTCTAAGGGACAAAAGTACTACATTTATGAGAAATTATCTTCACACAGGAACATTTTTGTAAATAACATCCAATTGAAGAAATGTTTACATATGGCAAATGAATTCAATTAAATGTACATGTCCAGATGAGAATATCCCATTAATCCCTTATGGATTTCATTTAATATGGAATGATTTGGTGATTTTATTTTTGTCGCCTTCAGTTGATAGCTCTCATTTAATATTGATAAGACCATCCTGAAAATCTAATACTTATTGACCTAATGTCTTTTCATGTGCTTGATAAAGGGCCCACCTGACTTACCATAGATCTCAGAAGTGTATTGATGTTTATCAATGATCTGTAACCTCCGTCACATGCTACTATGAATGGTGTGAGGACCGGGTAGTCTTCTGAGATTGTGTTTTCTATAGAATCCCCTCTGCCATATAGATTTGTGGACCTCAGTTTTGTGGTATTGAAAAGATATCTCTCCTTTTTTACATTTCACTTTTTCATTTATGGTAACTTCAGGACACAAGAGCATTTAACTCTTCACTTCTGAGACCCTGCGTGATTGGAGAATGGGTGGGACGTGAAGACAATGACATCGACCCTTTAGCTTCAGAAATGATACAACCTCCTGTACCAAGAAATAAAAATGAACAACGTGAAGAGGATGAAGGAAGCGGCAGTCCTGTAGGGAGGTAAGGATCGGAGCAAAAAGCTTATAGCTAGAACGTTTTGTCTGACACTTTTACCAGATATTGAAGACAATGGGGGAGATGCATCAAACAAGCATAAGCAACTTACACGGGCTATTGGGCGGTTCCCAGAGCCCCTCCATGCTGCAGATTCACAGGTTGTTACAGTGTGCTGGAACTTCCTCTGTTGTAGTGAGATTACATTAGGCAGAGAGAGTCGAAAGTGCTGAAGGATCAGAGAGACAGTCTAACATCCTGTGAATTGTCAGCATGTAGGGGCTCAGGAAACCGCCTCAGTAGCCCTTCAGACTCATTAGCAAAATTTTAAAAGTTGATTTTAGAAGGAAGGAGGCCATGGATAAAAAATATAAGAAGAGTAGCACAGTCACAGTGCCTGGGTCTATGAGTAAGTGTCCCTGGTTTATCATGATGGATTATGATAGTAGATTTCCTTTAATGTGCGGCACATTAGATAAGTGAAGAGCTGACAGTTCTCTCTTGCGGCAGATTAATCATTGTGTCAGATGCTGGATGTTTTATCTTTTATAAGAGTCGTACTTTGTACCTCCTTTCAGTTGGTCTAGTTTGTTACACAACATTATTTCATTTTTTTTTTTTTTTGCCCCAGCTAAATTTTCAAGCGCCCATACTTTTTTACGAGAAGCTATGCCCTCTCTTTCTGGGACCATGCCCCTTTCTGTATAAATTTGTAAAGTGTCTAAAAATGGTCTAAAACCATTCATAAATGTGGCACAAAGGCAATTCAGAAAGTTTTTTAAAACAGAATTCTGGCTTAGACTGCTTGATACATCTCGTAAGAAATGGGGGTTACTTTTTGTAGTGGATTATACTTGAATATGTTAAAGGGGTATTCCCACAAAGGCAAAATGCTTAAAAAGACTCATTATGACTAAATAACATGTTTCATAATTTGATGTAATTAACAAAAATGCAGCCCAGTGACGATCCACTGGTCACACAGTCAATGTCCTCTCCTTCACTCTGCCCGCTGTGCCTAGGATCTGTCTCTTGTTCTCACTCACATTGTCCAGATCTGTCCAGGCCTTGATCCCCTACTGCACTGATGGTGAACCTTTTAGAGACAGGATGCCCAAACTATAACCAAAATCCACTTATTTACTGTGAAGTTCCAACATTGCATTTTAAGCAGTAACTAATTGCTCCCTGTTCTTCAACATCTTTCAATCGTATTGGGCGCCTGAGGCCATCAATACAGTTAAAAGAAGGAGGGCAAATTCAGATTATTATTGTAGCTTCTCACCAGGGTTTCTCTGTACAATTAGAATGGTGGGCCCAGTAGAACGATGAATAGCACTGAGAGCAGCATATCTTAAATTGCCTGTGCCATAGGTACGCCACCAATGCCCTACTGGGAGCTTGTGTTGTGTTGCAGCACAAGCTCTGTGTGCCCTGCTTCCTGTACACTCTGATCTGCACGATGCTCTCAGTGAGCTTGGGGAACCAACTCCCGTCATTCACACAGAAGAGCCGGCTCTTCCTGCCGGCTCGTTCACGAATGACCCATCCCTACGATACACCTCTAGGCTGGCCAGCTGAAGATGAGACCAAACTCATCCAGCAATGTGCTGGTGAGATGCTCTGCAGTGTGTATTCTGGTGGTGATGTGTGGGTGAGATGCTCTGCAGTGTGCATGCTTCAGCTGGAATTGATGTGTGGGTGAGATGCTCTGCATAGAGTATGTTGTAGTAGTGGTGGTGGTGATGTGTGGGTGAGATGCTCTGCAGAGCGGTGGCGGCGATTTGCTGATGTGTCAGCAGGAACAGGTGATATCAGGAGGATGAATTGGACTTGCAATTGACATAGCTTTATCATGACATAATGGCCATGGGGTGTCAAGCAGAAAGACTTATCGGTGTACACAGAAACAATATAGATGATGTTGTGCGTAGGATCAAGCTCACACATCACAGCCAATGCAGGTACAGGAGCAGAAGCAGGCAGTAGAGAGAAACCGGTAGTGCAGGGGAACCTCCATTTTTTGTGTTAAAGGAAACCTACCACTTGTAGTGGCAGGTTTCAGATGGAAATACCGGGCACCAGCTCAGGGTGAGCTGGTGCCGGAGCTTATTTTTGTTAGTGTTTTAAACCGCGGTATCGCGGTTTAAAACACTTTTTAAACTTTATAGCCGGCGCAGGGAGGTACGGGCTCGGCACTTACCATGCACGCGACCGTGCGCGCGGCTACATAGGAAATGAAGGAGAGCCATGCGCATGGTAAGCGCCGAGCGCGTACCTCCCGGCGCCGGCTATAAAGTCTAAAAAGTGTTTTAAACCGCGATACCGCGGTTTAAAACACTAACAAAAATAAGCTCCGGCACCAGCTCACCCTGAGCTGGTGCCCGGTATTTCCATCTGAAACCTGCCACTTCAAGCGGTAGGTTTCCTTTAAAGGGAATCTTTCCCTACAAGACCCAACCAGACTGAGAATAACTGTTTGCAGATCATAAATTCACTAAAGTAGTTTATATTCCTGGCTTTGCCAGGGAAAAAAAAATTCAACACCTTCCAAAGCACTCTAGATCCACCCATCGATTCATCCACCCTGCCTATTCTTTTTCCATTCAGATGCTGGGCCATCGCAGTCCACCTATGACACTGGCAAAGCAACTCTGAAGATGCCGGGATCGTAGTTGAACTGTGCACTGTGAACTTTTTGGAAGAACAGGCAGGCCACTGTATGAGATGGGCAGATCTGAAGTGCTTTGGGGGGCGTTGACTTTGTCCTAGAGGATCTCTGTTATCGTCTCACCCAAAGCACTTTGGATACATTTGCATATTTTTAAATCACTTTTTTACCCTGGTCAAACCTGCAAAAAGGTCATCTCAGTTCGGTCGCATGTGTTTTAGTGATAGATTTCCTTTAAGTAGATAATTTAAGTCATGAAACAGTATTACATCTATATACCCAACACATATTTGTAGTCCCTGATACTAGTGCCGGGCTCATTCGTTTGTGTAGAAAACAATAAAATGAAATTGGTATCTGGACTTGTCTTTGTTGGAATATTTAATAATGTATCTAAGCTTCTTGAGACACAACACAAATATTGTAGTCTGGCTTTAATGGAAGGATCGGTAGACACAATTTAAAATGAATATTTTCTGAAGCTTATTAATACAAGTAGATGGCGGAGTAAGCACATAACAAACAACAACAAATGACTTCATTTCATGAAATATTCATATATTTACGCTGTAAATGATAATTCTGAAGAATTGTACATATGCTTACTGTCCTCATAGCTCTAAGTCCATTGCACACACAGTTCATTATCTCATGGAGTTTATTTTCCTGTAAAGATAAATGAGAATCTTTTCAGCAGTGACAGGATGCACAATGTTATGCTACACAGGCAGCGGGGAGAAAGGGATTTTACATAACCACTTCGGGATCATCCTGCTTTAGTGATGTCTTTTTTATTTTTCTGCCAATGTACAGTAATTGAATATAGACTATACAAAAATGTGTTTTATTTACAAGAAAAATTGTAGTGTAGTGGAGATAAGCTGTGACATCATTTATTGTCAAAAGTGATGTAATAACAGTGTTTTCTATTGAGGGGTTATCTTCTTCTAATCCTATGGGGACATTTACTAAGGGTCCGCAGTCCGCATTTCCTTCAGGGTTCCTGACTATTTCCGATTTGCGCCGCATTTAACAGGGGATTTTGGTGCACATGATCGGATTTTGGCGCAATCGCGCCGACTTTCATGTGACACAAATCAGGGGCCGTGGCCGTCGGACGACCCGACTGATTCGGACTGAGCGTGGGATTTAAAATTCAAATTGTGTCACAAGCCATGCAGTTACATACAACGGGAAGAAGATGGTGAACTCCGGCGGACCTCAGTGGGGAAGCGACACATGCAGGATATCGGGAGCACGATCTTGGTGAATCGCGCGGACAGCGCACCTCGGGGATCGCGACAGGACCGGGTAAGTAAATGTGCCCCTATGTGTCTTTCCTTTGATGTAAAAGAAGTGACTGCTGCAAAAATATCCCTACGGTTTAATCAATTGTCAGTCAATTATTAGGGTGATTTGCCCAGAGGAAAATTGTAGGCTCTAAAATATTTGTATAAAATATAGATTGTTACTTGAAAATATTTTTATACATGATAAAATTTTACTTTAACATAATAGCTTAGGTCAAAAGTATAGATGTTTTTCTGTTAACAAACGCCCATTAACAACATCCTACATGTGCTCCTGATGGTAAGTCTTCCCTCTTTTGTTGGCTCATATGGACAATGAGCTGCATGATGGGAAATCTGCATAATAAATATCAAGGAAAATCTGGAAAATGTAACAAGTTTTCCAACAAAATGGGGCACATTTACTTACCCATCCCGTTGCGATCCCCGCCGTGCGTTGTCCAACGAGGATTCCGGTCTGCCGCGATTCACCTTCTTCTTCCTAGTGCATGTGAGTGCTGATCTTGGGACACAATTAGCTTTTTAAATTCTGCGGTTTGTCCGAATCAGTCGGGTTGTCCGACCTCCACGCCCCCTGATTTGCCGGTGCCGATGCGCCAAAAACCCAAGGCAATTGAGGGCAAAGCGGAAAAAAATAGCGAAAATGCGGCGTTCGGACCCTTAGTAAATGTGCCCCATTGTGTTAGTTGGTCATACAGATATGTTTATAATCCCATGAACATCTCTTCTTTCTTATCCTTCTTTCTGGCATCTCATCATGGAATAAACCCTGATTGTCGTGAAAATACTGATTATTTGAAACCTTATACACCTTAAAAGACTTTTATTCGGCATAGCATTGCTCTCTAAGATGTGTAACATGCAGAATGTTATTTAGGTCCTTCTTCAGATTCGCCATCGTTGAATATTTATACTGGAAGCAGATGGCTTGTCTTCACACATCTTGCAAGATTTTATGAGATTTAGTGCATGAGCCCATCTGTTCAGACTATGTACAAGGTAGAAGAGAGGCCCCTACAGCACAGAAGACATAGGTGTCTTCTAAGAATGACAAAATGTGTGTTAAAAATATATCTGCCGATAAAACAAATGAATAATATATGAGATAAGATAACAGCTTCAGCAACAGGTTCAGTAGTTGTAGAAATGCATACACATCACAAAGCTGTAGGATAAATTCTCAGATTCCTAGAAGTGAGACATTATCTTAGCTATTGCATCCTTTTAAAGAGTAAAACTAGTATCACGCAAAGTCAAAAATAAAGTATAACCAACTGTGGGACATCTAGTATGTGCCACCTAACCGACTGGGCTTCAGACTACATCCAAGAGCATTTTCCCAATGACCCTATTGGTTTTTATCTGTACAGGGATCGGGACAAGGCCCAGCGCCAGCATCTGGATTACCCGGGCAAGTGCCGGGGCCCTGGGGTACTGGATGGGACCACTCGGGCCCCCAGATCAATTGTACCAGTGTCGCTTTAGGACACTGGTACAAATGATCCCTTCCCGGCTGGTGTTGGTTTCTGCCTCTATGATGCGCTCGTTGGGAGCACAGCATAGAAGCAGAATCCGAAACTCACCTGTCCACGTTTCCCTGAAGCAGCGCTCCCCACTGTATGTGATGGTGGAGCACATGATGACATCATCGGATCACGTGTACTGGCTTCAGAGCCCGAGCGAACAGCGGGCGCATGCTGAAGTAAGGTGGCGGCTGTTCCTGCGCTGCTTCAGGGGAATGAGGAAAGGTGAGGTTTTTTTCTTTCCCGGAGGTGGATGGGGGGGGGGGCAATGTAGCTGGATGGGGAAAGGGGTAGTGTGTTTACAGGGGGTGGGGAAGCAGTGTAGATAGAGGGGGGCAGTATAGCTGGAGGGGGGATACAGTGTGTGTGTGTACAGGGGGTGGGGGGGCAGTGTAGATGGCGTTGGGGGGCAGTGTAGCTGGAATGGGGGGATACAGTGTGTGTACAGGGGAGGGGGGCAGTGTAGCTGGAGGGGGGATACAGTGTGTTACAGGGGTGGGGGGCAGTGTAGCTGGCGGGGGGATACAGTGTGTGTACAGGGGTGGGGGGCAGTGTATCTGGAGTGGGGGGCAGTGTAGCTGGAGTGGGGGGATACAGTGTCTGTACAGGGGAAGGAGGAGCAGTGTAGCTGGAGGGGGCATACAGTGTGTCTACAGGGGGAGAGGGGCAGTGTGGCTACTTCTTGGGGGCGGCCCATGAAGGGGCCCACTGAGGCTCTATCGTCTATCGTCGCTCTATTGACCTCTTGAAGTTGCCCTGGTTTAGGTGGCAGATGATCAAGTGATTTAAGAGTAATAAATAAACAGTAAAAATCATAAATATTTTAGATATTACTGCATCCCAAAATGTCCAAACGGTCAAATTTTAATAACACCACTTTTCGCCATTTTGCAACATAGAAAAAATGAAATACAGTAAAAAGTGATGGAAAGGTCTTAAAAAAAGTCCCCAATATAGTAGCAAAAAAAAAGTCAGCTCACCCTGGAAAATATAACTCCTCACGCAGCTACGTAGGTGGATGAATGAAAAAGTTATAAGCGCTAGAAGATGGCGAAACAAAGAATTTTTTGTACAGAAGGTTTTTATTTTTTAAACTTATTAAAACATAATAAAACCTATATAAATTTAGTATTCCCTTGATCTTACCAAACCAAAAAATAAATTAGAGGTGTTATTTGGAGTGTACAGTTAAAGGCGTAAAAACCAAGCCCACAAGAAAATGGCAAGTTACACCCCTAAGCCGTTTGAGCCCCAAGTAGCTTTTTGGTGTACGTTCCATTATGAAATTCTGAAAACATCTAAAACAATCTTGGTCTGTAAATTGTCTGTTAATCACTAATACTAAATCTCTTTCTAGTCTTAAGATGGAGCCAAAGAACAAGGGTCTGAAGCAGCAACAGCAGCAACACAAGAAGCTACTAGCGGCCATGCTTTCCCAAGACTCCTTTGACTCGGTCCACAGCACTCCTGCGTCTGTCACAGAGGAAGATATTGATAATGAGGATGATGCAATGGAACTTCTAGGTATGTTACAGCCTCACTCATTTATTTATAACCTGCTAAGATCGGGGAGGGATTGATTCTCATGTTAAGTGACTTAAGTCCAGGTTAGGGTCACGGTTTGCAGCCTGATCCCTTCTCTCTGATTTGTGTAGGTGTATATTGCACTCACTGCAGGCCCTATACACGAGATTTTTTTTAAAAATCTTTTGTATATATATATATATTTTAATTGTACTATTGCTACAAACTGCATGCTGACCTAAGAGGTGTACAATCTATGTGGTTGTAATGGCCAATTTAATTGTCAAAACAGAAGGAGCACAAGTTTCCATGAAGGTCTGGGCACCTGGAGTTTGTATCCCAATCTCCAACTTTGTGGTAACGGATGCCAAACAAACATACTAATACCAGCCATTGTCTGTCCTCTGCCTTTAATATCTTACTCAAGTTTGTGGACCAAGCAAAAACTTGGTCTCACGAGGTAGAAGAGATCTCAATGCTTACAGGACAGTACCTGGTATCCAGGGTTGGATTAAGTAAACCTTTTTTATAGAGTTTACTTCTCATGCTTGACAAAGACTTTATAGCTGAAGCATTACTATGTGGTGAATAAATCACTCCGCGGAAATTCACTGCATCTTCTTCTGGGCTCTAGTCCTTTTTACTGGATATTGGATTACATTTGGACCATCACCAAGGTCAACTCTGAAGAGTATGCCGTCTACATTTTCCTTCTCTTGACATTTACTGCTTAAATTCCAAGCTTTGATCTCTTCTTTCGTCTTTCAGTTTAAGGACCATTCAAAGACCTACAAAGGTCCTGGAAAGTCTCTTGTATACATGTGTGTAGAGAGCCAGCACACTTGTACAGTATGAGGGTTTAGGGCTTGAGGTCCCTCTCCTTTTTATCTCTACAAGGCGTTATCAAACATGGTGGGCAATTTTGGTGGCCCCTCGAAGGCCAAAGCGGCCTATAATATAAATCGCTACTGCTAGTAACAGGTACACAACCCACATGTTTCATATCTACCCATACCCTAAATAATTCCTTTCTTATATCACCCATTACAAACTGAAAGATCATATGATGCCTTATTGTAGCCTCATGTCACAAAATAGTTTTTGTTCAGAAGTTTAATCATAGACAGCGGGGGGATTTATCATAAGTGTCTGAGGTAAAACTATTGAAGTTGCCCATGGACAGCAAAGAGCTCAGCTTAAATAAACAACTGTGGAAAAATGAAATCTGACCTCTGATTGGTTGCTGGGTTGCTGGGTTTTTACTCAGTTCCTATGGGTTTCAGTGGTTCTGTCCAGCCCCTTAGTCTGTGCTATTTACCATAAGCACCTACTCCAGTCCTTCATACATCACACGAGTAACATACAACCCTCACATATACTTTTATATATAAAGACTTTACTAACAACATACATGTGACAAAGTAACTACATAAAATACAATACAAAATACATAGAGAACACAACTACACACAAACCTCCTTTCCTGCCCCTTCCTGGACCCCAGTAATGTGTATGTATATACAATATATTCTAACACTACAGCAGCTCCTGGATATATCCTGAAGCAGGAGTTACATCCAGTGCCTGACCGTATACATGTACATATAGAGACTCATGCACAATAATTACTAGAACCGTTCTGCTCTCAGACACTTTTGACAAATCTCCCCGAAAGTCTTTATGGTAAGAGCAATAAGACTGTAGAGCTGGTCCTATGACATGTAGTGATGATTGATACATCACATTAGGGGGACCTTTTATTAAGTGGGGCTGAGTGGCCAGCACTTCTGCCTTGCAGCGCTGGGGTCCTGGTTTCAAATCCCACCCAGGTAAAAATCTGCAAAGAGTTTGTATGTTTGCGTGGGTTTCCTCTGGGTCCTCGGGTTTCCTCCCACACTCCAAAACATACTGGTAGGTTGATTAGATTGTGAGCCCCATTGGAGAAAGGGACCAATTTGTCATACTTTCTGCAGCTCTGCGTAATCTGTGTGCACTATATAAATAAAGAATTATTATTATCATATCAAACTTTAACAGCATAAGTATAAGACCCAAATAAGGTCACCCATGTTTTACTTATCGTGTTAAAGTTTGCTTGGAGCCGTCTTGTGACCCCTGGGCAGCAGGACTCAAGACTTCCTGTGACGTCCTGTGTCCTGCTGGATTCTGGCAGAAGGAGAGGGGGCCCTCAGTCATAACCACTACCATATCAGTGGCTATAGGGGTGCGCCTAATCGATGACCCTATTAGGGTCTTCTACTCATCCTGTTTAAGTTTATGTAAGTCGTCTTTAAGGAAACTAGAATTTTGAGACGTGACAGAATTTAAAATCCTTGGAGTTAAAATTAATTGAATAGGGGACAGTAGACATCTGAGCATAGGTCGTTGCCTTCTTTAGGATGAGCCCTGTAGGATCTACTATAGATCTAATTTGAAACTAAGGGCCATATTTATTAGGGCTAGAAGCCCTGAAATAATCGCAAATGCTATCTTATTGATGGCAGGACCTAGCGTAGAAATAAACACTGCCAAGACCCCACCGGATACATCAAGATGTATCACTCAGCGCAAGAGCACGAGCGCCAGCATGTGATAAATATTCCCCTATGAGTCCATGTTAATTCTAGAAAAATACAATCATTTAGACTTCAATCCCTCCACTTGGATACATTAATTGTCTCTATTTTCATTTGATGCCCTGTTCTCACATCGTGGTGCTGTGTCTGGGGTCTCCCCTTCTGGGGGGTTTGACTGAACTGATTTTCTTTGGAAATAAATGACTGAGATTTGCTGCACAGATGGCAGTGAGCTGTGGTATCCTGGTTCTGGTATTGTCTGTAGCTGAGTTGTAAGGTGATGTATATGATGTATATCTGGTACCTGTCTATCTATAGGCTCTACGTTGTTGTGATACTGCTAAATGAGCTTTTCTTTTTCTTGTATCCTATTGTGAATATATCACCACAATATGTATGTATACATGTATGTAGTATTGTATTATCTATAGACATATAACTGGTGTAACATCAAATTACTATGAATTGGTGCATATTTGTAGATTGTGTATGGAACCCAGCAATACCGATTTTGCTGGATGAACGCTCCTTCTGATGAAGGAACTTCCAGCTCCAACACGAGGCTCCCGTATTTAAACTATTGTAAAATTAATTACTACGTACAGGAGGTCCCCTACTTAAGGACACTCGACTTACAGACAACCCATAGTTACAGACAGTCCCCTCTGACCTCTGGTGAAGCTTTCTGATTGCTTTACTATAGTCCCAGATTGCAATAATCAGCTGTAAGGTGTCTGTAATGAAGCTTCATTGATAATTCTTGGTCCCATTACAGCAAAAAATGTTTAAACTCCAATTGTCACTGGGGACCAAATTTTTTTTGTCTGGATCTACAATTATAAAATATACAGTTTCGACTTACATACAAATTCAACTTAAGAACAAACCTCCGGACCCTATCTTGTACGTAACCCAGGGACTGCCTGTATTAGGGCTTGGAAAACTCAAATAGTACGTTTACTACAATAAATATTTCAATATGAATCTTTTTGTCCGATCTTTGTCCGATCTTAAGGTTTCCTCCTTAGAAGTAGCAATCCTCCAGCGATGTCCTTATTTGTGTGGTTTTATCCACATTGTTTTCTTTGATACCAGACAGTGTGGCGTTTTATGTATTACTGACAGAGCTAGAGATTCGCAGCTTCCCCCTTGGTTCCACCACAGATTTATGTATTTATGTTGTTACTCACACACAACACAACCTTACAAGGTGAGAACCTCCATTGCTGCAATCCCCATATCTACTAGACAAGGAGATTGCACAGGGGCATGTGTCTGTGGGTTGGCAAGCTCTGTGTGCACTATATGAATAAAGGAATTATTATTATTACATGTTGTATGTGTTTATGTATATGCTGTGTTTGTGGTTTTGGTGTGTATATTATGTATATACTGTATGTATGCATGTAATAATGTATGTATGTGCTGTATGTGTGTATATGGTGTATTTATTCTGCATGTATGTGTGTTTATAGTAAGTATATATTTCATGTCTAACCATATGATGTATTTATACTATATGTATGTATATAATGTGTATGTACTATAGGATACAGTATGTGTGCAGATTTAATGTGTATATATTGTATGTGTTTATGCTCTGTATGAGTTTGTATACACTGTATGTATGAGTTTGTATACACTGTATGTATGACTATATAAATGTACATATGAGTACATAAATAAGTGCGTATGCATGTGTGAACGAGTACATAAAAGTTTGTGCATGAGTGTAGAACTTTATGAGTATATATATATATATATATATATATATATATATATATATATATGTGTGTGTTTATAAGTATATAAATGTATGCATATGTGAGTGTATAGATGTGTGTGATCGTATGAACATATGTGTGCAAATTTTTTTTTTTAAGGGGCAGAAATCTTCTATGGGGCCCGGCCTCTCCTAGTTAGGCCCTGAGATTGCGTCTTCTCTATTCTTTCCCCTCGGCCTGAGCTCGCTCCCTTCTGTGGAGCTTGTGTTACCTATAATAAAGTAGACTGTGTGCATTTATGGATGAGCTCTGTTATAATGATATAATAGTTAGTGTGTGTTTATAGGCTACGCTCCCTGGTGATATTGTGTGATGTTATAATAATCTACTAAGAGTTATAGGGTTTATAAGATCATGTTACAGTCACATCCATCTGTGTAATAAATCTTCAGTGACCTAATAATATTTTAGGTGATGCTATGTTATGATCATGTCACAATATTTGTGTGGAAAAATTGTGCCAAAGGTTACTTAGCATTAGTTGGATAATCATCATTTGTGACTTTTTCATCTTGTGTTTTCTTTTGTCAGTGATTCTGGGGCTCTAGTAGTTGGCCGCTGTTCTTTATCAAAAAGTTGCAAACTCCAAAAAATTTTTAGGAAAATCATATGAAAAAGCACAAAGTGAAATTGAACACATTTTTGTTGACTTTTTTTTTTTTTTACTACAGAGTGAAGCACTTTTGCTGTAGTGAAATGTGGTTATTCTTAAAGGGTTTGTCCAGTTTTAGCAAATACATCGTTTGTGTAATGAAGTTATGCAATCCTCACAGTTTTTTAGATCTCTGCTTGCTGTCATTCAAAAGGAAACTACGGTACATTGTTTATTTGCTTCTCTGTGACATCACATGGCCATAAAGTAAAAAAGTAAAAAACAAAGCTTTGTATAGAACTAAAGAAATCAGTGAGGAATAGATACAGAAAGTACAGTATATTGGAAAATTGTTTAACATCACTATACAAACAATATCCTTTATTTACAGAAGCTGAGCAATCCCTTTAATGCTCATGTAATGTGGCGGGCAGCAGGCAGACTGCAAATGAATGTATTTCTACTGACTTTCTGGCTGCCAATAAAGCCAATACACTACTGTCCTCTAGTGGACAAGTAGTATATCGCATCACAGGACACGATTGGCTACTGTATGATTATGTACTTTCCTGAAACAAATATATTTGTATATACTGTGATTAGTGTAGCAATTGCAGGGAAGTCCAGGTTTATTCTCTCTTTCTGTGTTCACATTAAATTATTTGTAAAATTTGTAATATTGTATTTAATTTCTGATCTTCTGTCGTCAAAACTACTATTTTGAATTCCTTTCTCTATACATAAATTCCTTTTCAGCAAGTATATGTATATTCTGTTCAGTTCCAGCATTGCTGATCTGTTCCCCTTCAGCCTGGAAGTCAGGACATCCATCACTTGTTTTACCAGACTCTAGTCTGAGATGAAATGACATGGCCTGGTATTGGCTTACATGTCACATAAACAATGGCTGTGACATGGACACTAATGTTCTGATGGGCCCAGACTGGCAGCACTGGAATTGTATAACATTTAGAGCAGTAGTTCTCAACCTGTGTTTCGTGACCCCAGCAGGGGTCGAATGACCAAAACACAGGGGTCGCCTAAAGCCTTTGGAGCCGCAATTTTATTGTGTTTTTACTGTAAATCGCATGGTTTGGGGTCACCACAACATGAGTAACTGTATTGAGGGGGGGGGGGGGGGGGGGGAAGAGGGTCACAGCATTACAAAGGTTGAGAACTACTGATTTAGAGCATTGGATTTGCGATTATTTCAGTACTTCTACACCGAAGGGACTGGCAGAGTAGCACTGATATATCTCCCCCGTAGTGTGAAATGCATATTACAGATAAAGATCCAGTTTTTGCCTTTTTCCTTCACAGCCTGTATCACCAGTTCGGTAGATCAAAGATGATCTTCTTGTCTTTCATATGAAACCAAACGTATGTTTCTAGGTACTATGAGGCCCAAGACCTGGGCATCTGAAAAATTACCCCTGCAGCCTCTTAGAGTGACTCATCTGTAGCAAAAAGTTTATTTTTTCAGCTCATCTGCATATTACTCTGAAGGAGATTTTTTTGTGTTAAAATGGTGACATCTCACAAAAGAGAGACTTCTAGAAAGGATATATCATATCCTATATGAGGGAGTAGGTTTTGAGCAGTAAAAGCTGGTGATAGGCTCCCTTTAAAGATATCTACACTGAACACTCTTTACTTTAGTATCCTATTGCTTGTAGAACTAATACTACACAGCTGTGGTCTGGGCTGCAAATATTAATATGTGACATTAGTTATTTGTAAACTATATGCTCAGGTCCACCCCCCACATTTGCCACTCACATAGCATCCTCAAGGGCCGAGGGAGGCCCCTTCCACACTAGCGTTGCATTTCACGTCAGGGTGCAATGCGTGAAAAACTGGCATTTTTGGCTGCGTTTTTGTTCCATTTTTCCTTGGAGTCATTAGCGTTTTTGCGTTTTTCACATGCGTGTTGTTCGCGTTTTTTGCGTTTTCGGTGCGTTTTTCACGAGCGTTTTTTAAGTCAATGGGACTTTTTCAAAGGGACCATGGTTCGGGAATAAAATGTTTTATTCCGCGCGTATCTCCCGACAAGTAAGCAGATGTGCCGAACATCTGTAATCTATTCTTCACTGTGTTCTATACTGTGTTTTTCACTTAAATGATCCTGTGTTCACTGTGTTCACTGTTATTATTCTATTCTTCACTGTTCTTCACTGTGTTTTTTTAATTAAATGCTCGATCTCGAGCAGGGGAATTATTCATGTCACCTAGCAACCCATCCATTTAAAACGCATTGCACTCGCATTGCACTTGCATTGCTTGCGAGTGCAAGGCATTTTTGATGCGTCTCCATAGACTTGAATGGGGCGGGAAAAACGCGCGTCAAACGCAAAAGTAGAGCATGCTGCGATTTTGACGCGCGTCAAAGCAAACGCAAGGACGCACGTGAAAAGCAACGCAAATGAGGAAAGACCCATTGGAAACAATGGGACAGAGTGCAATGCAAGTTCTGCGCGTCAAAAGCACGCACAGAACTCGCGCGTGAAAAACGCTAGTGTGGAAGGGGCCGAAGTGGAAGGAACAGACTCTATCACCAATGTGAACAAAACTTTACAAGCTTATGGTCACTTAGAATTATTATAATTGAAGTTCACAGGATACATACTGTAACTCAGTTTTATATATCATTTACATGTGCCACCATTTAGGCCACATTCACATTGCCATATGGGGGACGTGTATACGTCCCCTATAGACGGCAATGGGCACACGGTGCCATATGGGAGCGGTGCGGTGCAGCACACACGTGTGGCACCGTACCGTGCCATAGCCGGGAGAAAGATAGGACATGTCCTATCTTTCCCTAGAATATGTTACCGTGCACCATGTTTCTCTATAGAGAGGGCGGCAACGTGTACTACGGTAAGGCGGGCATACTTCATGTGAATGTAGCCTTACACTGTAAAATAGACTGACACTTCGGCAGAATCTAGTGGGCCCCATTATGCAATGGATCCAGCAGAGCGTCAAACTTTCTTCAGGAATGTTTTCAGCTCATTAAAACAAAGATCCGTGTTCATACATAGTAAATACTTCTCTTCTGCTGTAACTGACTGCTAATTCACTTCATATAATCTGCAACTTAAAGGTGAAGTAGTTAGATCTGAAAAATATATTCGTTTTCCTCTATGGATGATTCTTTTAATTTAGAAGGGTCTAAAATAACTCTCTACAAGGACCCCTTAGCTGTATTTGGTGATATATACGATACAATTTAACTTAATTGATCCCCTGGGGGAAATTATTTTGTACATATGCGGACCCCAACCATAGTATACGGGTCCATGCAGAATATTGCGAGTTCGGGTCATCATCAAAAAGTTTGTGTTTGAGTTCAACGTTTGGCCGATGAATATCCCCGTAAATGATCGCCGGTGTTCCGATTGTGGTCCAGGTACACAGAGGCGTAACTACAGCGGTAGTAACCATAGAAGCTGCTATGAGGCCCGCTGTGTCAGGGGGCCCCGTCATCTGACCTGACAAACTAAAGAGTGGAATATGTGCACTTTTATATACATATTATGCTGCACATTGTACAGCATAATATGTATATAACATATACATTGCAGTTTCCGACAACCATAGTTAATGTGCCCCAGTGTCTATTCAGCTCTGTGAGTTTTCATGGCTGCCTTGGCAGGGCCATTACATATGCTGAACATATCCATAGACATATACTGAAAAACAGAAACTACATGTGATTAGCTGTCTTGAAATTATTTTGAAAAGGTGGACTTCTTGGCTCCCGGTAAAAAAAGAAAGAGTCCACATTGAAGGAAATCTACCTAAAAATCAAGCATGAAAAACAGAGATCACTTACACACATATACTGGGAGTACCCCAGGGGGAACTACTTTCACCACACTGCGGCTTCTCCCTTATATTGCCATCGCCTGCCGGATCTGCCCAGCGAGGACAAGGCCTGTTTCACCTCAAAAAGCGGTCGTAATAAAGTCAGCACTAGGCCACGCTAAAGTAAGCCACTCGGGTACCAGGGGAAACTCTTTGCCCCCAACATATATTTTTTTTCTTTCCAAAAGGGCACTACTGACCCTCTGATACCTACTACATTTCAGTCAATCTGAATTGCTCTCCTTCTTTGTGGGTGAGTATACAGCCTGACCCTCGGAGGAGAACTTGCATTATTGTAAGATAAGGATCTAGATATGTATATTAATTTGATAACTTTCACCAAAATTTTATAAATCAATAGTGCAGAACAAAGTAAACTTTGTAGTATACTTTATTAACCAAATCTAATGAAATTCTTCTTTCCATTCAGGGTCAGAGAGTAAGAGTTCTCCTTACAGAGAGTTTGCTAACTAAGGCTGTTTAAGAAGTTTGTGTAAATCAACTTTCTGTCCTGTATAATTTAACTCTTCATAGGCTGTCACTTGTCTAATCACCTTAGAGCTAAATCATTCAAGGAATATTCCCAAGCAGTTTCTTAAATGTAATCAGAATAACAAAATAACACATTCTCTAATTAACTGTTATTAAATATAGCATTTCACAGATATAATTCCAACCTGTCTCTATAAGTCCAGGTGTACGCAATTTTGGTTGCCCCTAGACCCAACCCTGGATCTTCTGAGTTTAGGGTCAGCAGCCATCTTGCTCTTGCCTCTCTGCCTCTAGCCCCTACCCCTGCATTTCAAGGCGAGCTCACACACACTGACTTCCTATATAAATTAAAGTAAAGCTATGCAACACCCCCGTCAATGCATGGGCAGGATGGTAGTTGCGAATAGCACCCTCTCCAGGTCGGGAGATGATAGGGAGATTGATAACCTCTCAAGGAAGGTTCTAGAATCTGGGATGTAGTGTAATTGCTGCTGTAGCTACTGCTTGGCAAGACAAGACTTAACAATGTGAATGTTGTTAGCCAATTATATGCTTAGTAATTGCTGTAAGGAAGGAGTAAGCTGGTTGGATGATCCACCTGAGCTGGACACACCCTAAGGTTATATAAAAGCTCCCTCGAGGGAGAGCTCTGAGAGTGCCGAGGCACAGCACTCCTCCGCACATTGCCTGCCGACCTTCATTACCAGATATCTGACTCAACCTTGCTGCTAACACAGCCCACCATCCTCCAGCCCGAAGCCACCATGTTAGGCTGTGAGCCCATCATCCTGAGGAATCATATCCCACCAGCTATCTCCTGCCAGCTGAATTTGCTGATATTAGGCCGTTTCCTGCTGTTTGAAGTACAATAAAGAACTGTAATTTGATTTGCACTACGTTGCCTCCATCTGATCCCTGGATACGGCTGCTTACCACCATGGGCTTCCCCATCCATCACCCAGGGTTTCATTCTACAGACATCTTAGGGGTTGCCCCTGGGAGATACCACTGCATCAGCCTCTCCCTCCTTATTTCTGGCACACACCACCTGCTGGAGACCTGCCAGACTGTAGTTCAGCCCTCTGGTCAGCATACCAAGCACCGTGACCACAGTGTGCCCTAGGCCGCAAAAGCCAGCCACTCCGGTATTCTGGGCCTTGGCTGCCTCCAGGCCCCCAAGAAAGGGTTAGGCCCTAGTGAAGGATGTTGCAAGTGGCGTCACAAACAGGATATTTACTTCTGTGCCTTATACTGCCACTTTGAACTGTCGATCTATAAAGCCTGTGCTGCCTAACCCTGGTGCCATACAGGTGAAGGCCCAATCAAAGATACAAGCTCGCATGGAAATTCTCAAGACTGCCGGGTGACATCACTGGCAGTGTAAACAATATCGGGGTGGGATTGGCTATAAATCAATTCATTTACATCCTATCACATTTTATCGGCCCTCAGAGCCATGAGGTGCTAAGGTGACATGAGCCTGAGTGCCTCTGGCTTATTAGCATGTAGAATATAAGTTTGTATTTCAGCAATAAGAATACTCTCTAAAGTTTTGTAAAGGGGAGAAAATGGCAGACTAGTGAGTATAGGAGTCTTCCATCAGTATACCTCTTA
Organism: Engystomops pustulosus; assembly: GCF_040894005.1. Taxonomy (NCBI): domain Eukaryota; kingdom Metazoa; phylum Chordata; class Amphibia; order Anura; family Leptodactylidae; genus Engystomops; species Engystomops pustulosus. The sequence continues at coordinate 42,185,775 of NC_092415.1, forward strand.
GCGACGCACGCCGGTGCATGGAGATGGCTCACGGGTGGAGCCCTCTCATTAGCGGGCAGGTCTTTGCTGCCCGCTTTTGCTCTTTTTATGCCCGCAGGTCTTTTGCTCATATTGCAGCAAAGACTTACCGGTAACACCCGCTATTGGTGCTAGCACTGATCGCGGGTGTTATGTGTCTTAAAAAAGACAGCGGCGAGGATTGTGACGTCATCGGGGAGCGGCGATGTATCACCATAATAGCCTTGGGCAGTATTTGATAGGACCGATCAGAAAACCAAGGTTAAAGTACCCTAGGGAGTCTGAAAAATACTAAAAATAAAAATTTAAAAAAAGTTTAAAAAAATTCTAAATAAAAAACCCCTAAAAATTCTAATCACCCCCCTTTCCCTAGGACTGATATAAATATAAATAAACAGTAAAAATCATAAACTCTGCGTCCAAAAATGCCCGATCTGTCAAAATATAATAACTGTTTTTCACTGCGTTTAACCCTGTAATGGAAAATAGTGGCCAAATTCGAAAATGGCACTTTTTTGCCAGTTTAAAAAATATAAAAAATTCTATAAAAAGTGATCGAAAGTATGTAAAAGTTATTAGCGCCAGAAGATTGCGAAATAAAAAAAAATTGTGTACAGGAGGTTTTAATTTTTATAAATGTATGAAAACATTATAAAACCTGTACAAATGTGGTATCCCTGTGATCATACTGTCCCAAAGAATAAAGTAGACATGTCATTTGGGGCGCACATTGAAAGCTGTAAAATCCAAGCCCACAAGAAAACGACGCGAATGCGTTTTTTTCATCATTTTCACTGAGTTTGGAATTTTTTCCCCGCTTCCCAGTTCATGGCTCGGAATATTCAATACCATCACTATGAAGTGCAATTTGTTACACAGTAAACAAGCCATCACACAGCTCTGTGTAAAAATAGAAAAGTTATAGATTTTTGAAAGTGGGGAGTGAAAAATGGAAAAGAAAAAAAGAAAAGGGCCGGGTCGTTAAGGGGTTAAGGTATGGAAAGAGTTCACAATTGGCCTCCTTTTCTTTTTGAAGTGGTAGAAAGCTTTCAGATGCACTAATATCCATAGGAAAAAGAGCAAAAGAAGGCACAGAGAAGCTGCTTTGCCCAACAAAGTATATTACAACGTTTACTATCATCACCTGCTCCATTCATTCTTGTGATACAAAATTGCTTCAAGTTAAACTTTAAACCTCCACCTCTGGTTTTTGGGTAACCTGAGCACAAGTGAACACTCCTAATGACTCTAGTGACTCTTGCTGAACTTTCTATATGTGCAAGTGAAGTCCCTGTGCTGTTTGGAAGCATGTAATGTACATCAGTGTTACTTCCCACTAGGGACCTGATCTGTGACGTGTCCCTTTTAATACACATAAAACGGACAAAACCAAGATTTCTGTTTGTGTTGGAAACCTCACCCGGCTCATCATGTTTGATAGTGTTTCAAAGTAAAATTGCCCATTTTACAAGCCCCTTAGTACTGGAAGTGGTTCACATAAGCTGCAGTTGGCATGTCCTCCCCTTTCAGAGGATTTTTTGGCTTTTGTGGGATTGGTAGTAAAATTAGTGTCATTGTGTGTTCCTGCCAGGGTTCCTTAATGGATAAAACACATTTTGGCAGATTTAACTTGGACAGAAAGAAAGTCTCTGGATACTCGCCTTTAATCTGATATTCAGTAAAAGTGTTAATTAAATTTATAGAAAAAGCTTCATCTGAAAGGGTGTTTTATGACATTGTAATGAGCGCTATACAATGGCGGGATGTTTGGCAGGCTACATATAAGATACATTTACAGCGCAGAGATTGTGCCTATTGTGCCTTCATCAGGCTGGGTGTCCTATGTCGAAATGTAGGAGGTAACGGAGGCAAGCAAGAATTTATAGATTTGTTCCTCTGATTTTCTGTTATGTATCTGCCTGCAAAAGTTAAACAATGGGGCAGATTTACTTACCCGGTCCATTCGCGATCCAGCCGCAGGTTCTCCGACGCTGATTCGGGTCTTCCGGCGATTCACTAAGGTAGTGCACCTGATGTCCACCAGGTGTCGCTGCTGCGCTGAAGTCCGTCGGAGTTCACTGGAGTTCACCAAGCTATCCTGGGTGCAGGTAAGTGCGTGTTGAGCGACACATTTTTTTTTTTTAAAATACGGCAGTTTTTCGTCGATTTCGTCAATTTCCGTCGCATGCATGCCGGCACCAATGTGCCACAATCCGATTGCGTGCGGGAAACCCGACGAAAAAACGTGATTCAGGCCCTTAGTAAATGACCCCCACTGTGTTCTTTTCCATCACTTCTACATGGATATACAGTATTCCCAAATTCAGTTATCTACATGGGATGGCAAACCTTTTAGGGACTGAGTGCCGAAACTACAAGCAAAAGCCACATATTTTTAGTAGTGGCAAATGCTAATTTACAGTAACTAAGTAACTCACAGGTTTCAAACTTATTGGCGTCCTGAGGACACCAATATAGTAGAAAGAAGGAGAAATTTGAATCACCATTGTAGTTTCTTTCTAACAGGATGATTCACAGGTCCGGAGAAGGGTCTACAATGATAATCCAGCTCTGTCCACACCTCCTTGCTCCTCCTGCACTTCTAGTCACTTTAATTGCGCAAATACGCATCAAATACTAGGCTGCCTGTAACTGCAGGAGAAGGCATTGAGTCCTAAATGGTAACCTTTGTGCTGGGTAATGGCCTGGGTGCCCACAGAAAGGGCTCCAAGTGCCACCATTGGCACCCGTGCCATAGTTTATCCACCACTGTCCTAGGGAGACACATCTACTAATCTTTGGTAGATGTGCATATCCTATAGGTAGAAAGGTGAGGACTTCAAATTGTAAGGTACTAAATCCTATAGTAGTTATATAAGGAGGCTCTGGTCTCCTGATATATCCGGCAGCTGGCTGTGCTTCTGCACAATTCTGTGTCAGGTTCTGCCTGGCGAAGAATTGCACCATAACCTGCGCCTGAACAAGTGGTGTGAAGGGAAAAATACCTGAAATTCCTGGCAGTGTGTAAGGAATTGCAATTATTTCAACAATTTTAAGCCAGAAACCTGGGGTACATGCATTGATATGTGTGTATTTTGAGTGTGTAGTTCGTAGGTGGTATGCAGGGCCCCAACTACTAATTTTAAACACGTTTTGCTTTTCTTATGCTGTATAAAAGAGCAACAATTTTTTTTTCCCCAGAAATGATTGAGTAGGTGATAATAGTAAACTTTTATTATAATATACTTCATTTAGAAAAAAGGCTTCTCCGTGCTGTGTTTCTGCTATTTCTCCTGTAGTGAACAATGTATTTGGAAACCTTGTGATAAGGCTAAGGCTTAACTCTTTTCATATATTAGAAACTTTGTACTATTGATTTATACATTTTTGTCCAAAGTTTAGCTATGTTTTAGATATGTACCCCTATTTTCAATGTTATGAGATCATATGGATAATAGGAAATTGTAATTAGTAAATATACTTTTAGAAGGCACCTTGTAGACATAATGAGCAAAACCTGATACACCACATTCTATGGAAGGCTTTAGTGGACTATAATATAGGTGATATGGGCAGTAGCCTGGGGCCCAAGCCTTCTAGGGATCTCATGGGCACCCAAACCACCCACCAAAGGTCCTAAAACCGCAGATTGAAAGCAGGTAGAAGGGACACTTCCTTTGTTCCCCAAGAAGCTGATTCTAGTACCATATGTAGGAGGTGAATTCCAGACTTGGCAGTCTTAATCCTCCCCTGCTGGAAGATCTCCTCTGTAATTCATTCCAGAAGCAATGGTAAGTATATTCTAAGACTATGTGCACATATGTATGATTTGCCATAGATAAATCTGATGTGGATTGGTACAGAATGGGCTGAAATCTTAAATTCTTAAAGCATATCTAGTTTTTAATTAGCCTATATATTTAGTAGTATTTCTATAGGGTAAACCTGCTGTATGTTTTTAGTTCAGAATCCATCCCAATAATGAACATGTTGGGATTTTAGAAACTAAGATTTTATTTTTCAATGCAGATGTTTACCAGCTGCATTTGTGAAATTACTACCATTAGCTGCAGAATAATAATAATCTTTATTTTTATGACGCCATCATATTCCGTAGCGCTTTACAAATCATGGGGGACATACAGTATACAAATAAAATAAGACATTACAGATTGAAAATATAGTTGTGTGAAGCAATAGGAGTGAGGGTCCGGCTCACAAGAGCTTACAGTCTACTGGGTCAGACTTGGTCAGAATTTTAGCATTGTGTGAACATGGCCTACGCCGCTTCCCCAGACAAATCCATATTACCCCTTATGCCCATACTATTAATGGCAATGATGTATTTCAACTATGCATTGGCTCATGTATGGGTCCTGCCTCAGGGATTGTTACATATCGTTATTCACAGTCCTACCACAAGGGGGCACTGGTGCATTTAAAAGAGGGGGCCTTTAAATATTTTGAGGTTTTCTCATGTAAAAGATCTATTTAATGCTAGAGAATTAGAAATGCTTGGTCTATATGTGGGGTGAGTCTTAAAGGAATACAGCTGCTTCTGCCGCAGTTACCTTATTGTGCTGTGTGTGTGTGGGCTGCATAGGGCTGAAAAGAAATTAGGATGGTTCAATAATCCAATAGTATCAGGGCGCCTCCTCTCGTTTTAATGTGTGCGGTTCACTAGACAGCAAATAGAATAACAATCGCAATGAATCACCCCTATTTTGCCTGTGATCTGTGCTGCACAAAGCAGAACGCATGTCATTGATCAACCTCCATTGTGCTAAGGAGCGCGGCGCTATCACCGGCCTCTAATTGGATTTCAATGGAAAGTGATATTGGATGACCCAGTGTACATGGGCAGAATACAAACAGCTTCACTTCTGTGGGGTTATGCTGGCAAAAGTAATGGACCCCCTTCTTTACTATGACTTTCATCTGAAATTACATCACTTTTTTATTGTAATGTTCTTTATGCGTGAAAATACTAAAGGGCTTATCTTAATGGAAGTGACTCTAATATGTATATGTAGGTAATTGGGTTTATACTATGATATACTCAGATTCCAAAACTGTAAATTACAGTATATCATGTGGATATTTGTTTTAGATATAAGAACATTAGAAATTGTAGGAAAGTTTGAGACCGTAAAGGAAATCTACCACCAGTATGAAGGATTGTAAGCCAAGCACACCTACATACTGGAGTGTGCCCCCTCTGGCAGGATCTGCTCTTCTTTTAGCTTCATATGTCCTTGTTTTTAAAAAAACAAAGCTTTAAAATATATGTAAATGAGCCTTAGGGGCTCCAGGCTCCAATAACAGCTATAGAGCCTGGAGCCTCTAAGGCTCATTTGCATAATTTCTAAAGCCTTTTTTTGGTAAAAACATGGGCATAAAAAGCTAAAAGAACAGCAGATCCTGCCAGAGGGGTGCAAACTCCAGCATGTAAGTCTGCTGCGTTTAAATCCTTAATCCTAATGGTAGATTTCCTTTTAAAGCTCAGACAACTTTTGAGAGTTATCCCTCTGAAAACATAATCACCTTTTGATAGGTGTCACTGAAAGGGGGTCTCAGGCTCGGTGTCCTCTGGGAGTCACACATGTGCCATTTGGCTTCTTTCATAGTCTATGGGGCTCTTCACATCACCTGACTCTATCTGTCAGGCTTTTGGATTTGCTTTCATGCGACACAAATCAGGGGCGGGCTGTTGGTGATACGACTGATTCGGACAAACCGCGGGATTTAACTTTAAAATTGTGTCGCATACAATACACTTACATGCAACGGGAGGAAGAAGGTGAACTCTGTATTGAATCACGGCACAGTGCATTGTCGTCGGAGAATACACTTTCGGGAAAACCTCCGGACCGGGGAAGTAAATGTGCCCCAATGTGTTATCTTTATTTTATGGGTCATCACGATTACGGCGATACCCCATTTATATAGCTTTTTTATGGTTAACTTGTTTTGCAGAATATAGAACTCATTTTGTGAGAAATTTGCTTGCTTTTGTATCTCCATGTAACAATGGGCAGAACATTTATATTTTTTTGGTTTCCAGAGCTGTTTTAGAGCTTATATTTTGTGGGATAAGCTGTACTTTTTTGGGGGATCATGTCGGGGTGAATGTTAATTTTTGATCACTTTGAGGTCAGATGTGAAAATTTATTTTGGTGTTTTTTTTATGGCATTCAGTATACGGGTTCAGTGACAATTTTATTTTATTGTACGGGGTGTTACAGACCTTGTGATACCCAATATGTTTTTTTAGGATGATTTTCACTTTTTTATGTTTTATTTGATTACTGCATAGGATGGGACTTCCGGTTACTTTTATACTTTTTATAATAATTTTTTTAATTGCACTTTTTTACTCTTTTATTTTGTCATTTGATCACTTGTTCATTGCAATATACTGCAATACTAATGTATTGCGGTATATTACAGTCAGCCTATGCATTCTGCATAGGCTGACAGCTGCAATGTTAGCTCGTGCTGTAAGCACGATCCTAACCGACTGCTACTATAGGCAGCCCTGGGGTCCTTATCGGACCTCAGGGGTGCCATGGCAACGATCGGCACCTCCGCTAGTTCTGGAAAGCAGGGGTTTAGGTCTAAATGCATCTGTGTTCAGGAGTACTCCCTGGTGCACTGAAATTGCATTTCATGATATGGTCTCTGTGCCATAGAAACTTAAAGGCGTTGGATACTCTTTACATAAGTAGCCTATGTGCCTTTACTGCCTTGTGGATAATCCTTAAGTGTTCATCAATTGACTCAGCAGACCTGCTACTTACCTTTGTGCTGTGTGAAGACTCTCTGTGATTCTCTGTGATTCTTTTTTTACATCTTAGCGCTGATGAATAGGAGGAGCTGGAGCAGGAGATTATGATTAGTACTGCCCCCCTACTCTTCCAGTCTCTGTCAGAAAGAGAGACGCAGTGGATGACACCATAAGGACAGGCATCAAACATTGTTTTTGTTCAATTCAATTGCAGACTGACTAATATGAAAATATTATATTTTATTAAATATTCTAATTCAAATCCTAAAACGTAACAAAAATGTGATTATTAGTGTATGATATTCTTCTATTTTTCTTATTTTTCTATTTTGCTGCAATTTATTCACAATGTAGAGTCTTAAAACTTACGCTTTTTTTATGAGTCCAACTTTAAGTGTTGGGCTTTTTTGGGATCTATTAAAGAGAACTTGTCACATTTGGCTTCACACCTGTTTTCCTAGCACTTTTGCATGGGTAGAGCTCACACATTCTAAAGTTCTAGGGATCTTAATGAAAATAAGTGTTTTGAATGAAAAATCCATTCCTACTCGTACAGACTATATAAAGTAAGAAGGGCCACTATAGAGATGCTTGTTGTTCACAGGACCGTAGAATCATAAAATGGGTAAATGCACATTATTGTGGCTTCTATCAAAATATCCATCTAAAATTTAAAGGTACTGCATATTCCTTCTGCTTGTACATTTTTGTGCCAGTTCTTTCTTGGATAGGCAGATGATATGGCAAAACTAGAAATTGACAAAGAAAGTTCCTTGCCTAAGCGGAGGGAAGAGCATTTAGGATGATAGGAATTGTGGCTTACAACACCTATATACCAAGTGTGAGTGACAGGACGGGGGCATGTCAACGCAGGTAATAGCAGAATTCTGCACCTGACAGGCCGATGCGCCCAATCTTCATAAATTAAAAGAAATCGAACATCAAAATCAAGCATGCTCAACTTTTAAACTTATGCTTATTAGCCAGAAGGAACCTGGGGGGCATTACCAAAGACCCTCTGTGCTGGTACACTGTGCATGAGGACTTCCTCCCTCTAATTCTGTGAGAATACAGCAGGAAAAGGGAGTGGAGAAGAGCCAAGGAAGCAGGGGTGGGTAAGACATGCTCATGCACAGTATAACAGCCTGAAAAGCTACATCACAGAGGGGTTCTGGTAATGCATTCCAGGGTTCTTCTGGCCCTTCATTAGCACAATTTTAAAAGTTGATTCTAGAAGGAAGGAGGCCATGGATAACAAATATGAGAAGATTGCCACAGTCACGGTGCCTGGGACTATGAGTAAATGTCCCTGGTTCATCATGATGGATGTTGATGGTAGATTTCCATTAATAAGTAAAGCTAGGGACATGCACCCAGTGTATCAGTATATTCATACTGAGAAATAAATATGTAAAAAAATTACTCTACAATTTTCAATTTTTGCATACAAGTATTTAGAAGGAGAGCTGACAGGTCCTTGTAAACACATTTTTAATTAAAATTTACTGAAGGATTGCGGCTCATCCGCATCAGATTGGTGGTGGCCTGCCCCGACACCCACAGCTCCCTCTGATGAGCTAGGATGCTCAGGTTAGTCAGGCATACTGTTCATTCTATATCAAATATGTGAGTAAGATGTCAAACCGTAGATGAATGCCACCAGCGGTTGTGGTGCATGCCTGAGGTTAGTATTGCCTTACATTGTACAGTGGCCACTCTTGGTATTGCAGCTCAGACCAATTTCCTAGAATGGAATTTCATTTATCAGTCTTGAGTTTTGCACCCGGATTTGTTAAGAGGTTGGAACCTCTTAGTAGAAACAGTCGCCGGACCACTAGAGGGGGGGACTTTAAGACTGGAGCTGAAAAGCCTAGAACTCCCCCAATGGGGCACATTTACTTTCCCGGTGCGTGGAGTTCACCAAAAGTGCATTATCTGACGATAATGCACATCTGCCGCGATTCACTAAGATTGTGCGCCTGATACCATGCATGTGTCGCTTCCCCGCTCAGGTCCGCCGGAGTAGAGAAGTAGTAGTACAGAAGCGACACAATAGTAGAGAAGCAGCCAGAGCGAAAATGCAACTTCACTTTGGGTGAATAAACCGCTATATCATCCAGGAGTGTTGTTTCTCTACTATTTCTCTGAAGTTTTATCTACTTACCTTTGAGTTGGTTTTGTTGAGAGTTACACTCTACATCAGGGTAATAACCCTTACACCGCTGTGCCACTCCACAACCTTCTTGTGTATTTTTAGATGTTTATAAGACTGTACTTTGTTACAATCTTCCCACCCCAGTTCTAGATTCTCCATTCTTCCGCTGTCAGCCTCACCATACACCAGCGGGATTTGTATGTTCACAACGTACACTGCAACCTTTCTCAGCTAACCGGGAGCCTCCGACGTGACCCTGTTTCCTATTTGGGCTACGGAAAGAAGGGAACTTTGTCATTTAATATTTACCAATCCAACAAATAACACAAAATAAATTGCCTGAGAACAAATAAATATAGATGAAATGTGCATCATTGTTTTTTTAATTTTTTTTTTATTCCTTTTGGTGCAAGTGGAAGGTAATGGGATTGTCAAGTCTTAAAGAAGTCTCAGGCCTATTCATAATTAAACAGTGTCTGTCAAAAAGCCAGGTCATTTCAATTGATAAAGAAGCATGGGAAACTGGTATTGCCAAAAGATTCCTTGTTCAGTAGTGTTGAGAAGAGGGCACTCACGATGCATGGCGATAGGTTACCAAGGTGACGTGGTTTGGAGACATTCATATAGCCGCAGAGGGCACAGGTCCAGAGGATATCTTATATAGCTGTGAAAAGAGGAACTCACAATCCCTTTCAGGAGCTTCACAATCCCTTAAAGGAGAGTTGTGATTTAGATTGTTTATGTCTATAGAATGTTGAGTTTTGTTTTTTTTTTCATTATTTTAGTTAATTAGCTGCTTCTTTTTTTCTGTTTTAGTCCTTCTACCTGTCCAGATTTGTGTACTTGCTTAGAAAGGACTTAGAAACTGAAGAATGTGGAGGTCTGGCAATGTTCTGCCATATCTGAAGAGCGGTTGTGTAAGGATCAACAAATTATCAAGTAATCCATCAAGAGCTGTCCACATTCTGCAACTAAAGTATTTGTCATCAATGACAAAATCTTTGCACATAATTAAACAGGAGATTAAAATATGGCTCTAACATTCCTATTGGGATATTTGTAATAAAAAATCAAAGCTTGGTTCTGTATGTAAAATGAAAGACATGTTACATCAGGAAAGAGATTTTTATTGGTCCCGATAATTGCAATTTGCAATTCTGTTGTGTCCATCGCTAGAATGAACAAGTACCATCCTACTTGTAATATGCACAAACTGGGAAGGATGGAAGAGGGCAGATAAATCACTCACATGGTGAGCATGAGCAAAAATCATGTCAGCTTTGTCCTGTACCTGCTCACAACATGAACTACATGCAGCTGCGAGGGGAAAGGAGTAATTGGGGGAGATGGATCACAACTGTTCTGGTTACTTACGCCAATCAATCAGAGCTCAGTTTGCCTCTCAGACAGTTATGATAAATCTCTCCCCATGTGGGAGTGAGTTCTTGATCTGCACAGAACTGTGCTTTGCAAGGTAAAAGATCTGGCATGGAGTAGGTTGTAGACAGAAGAGGGAATTCATTACCTTGTCCGGTGGATCTATCAGGAGGTTCAGACTGCCGGGCAATTCTACTAGCAAGTGTGGAGGTGTGGGGCAGCAACGTTCCATTGGAGCCCACTCTTCCACCTGCCACGCCCCCCTTACGCACCCTCCAGGCCCTCTTGGTGTGGAGGTGGTGTAAAGGCAAAATAAACACAATTACTGGTGGTTCGCAAGTAATTGTGAATTTTTTTGGGGGGGTTTGCACACCAAAAAGCTGGCATACAAGTGCTTATAAATTTCCTCCAATGTGTATATTCTTTATTGACTTCACTGCAATGCAATGTCTGAAATGGAGGAGGAAAAGAAGTTCACTACAAATAGCCTGCTGTGCAAGCCATGATTGGAATTGTAGTCTTGGCATATAAATGAACACTTCAAGAAATAAACAGTTTATTCCAGGGTAACAGTTAAGATAATGGACTGAACATATTTACTGGAGTGTGGTGGTGTGATTTCCCAACTACTGCAATTGATAGGTTTTATCAATTTATCAATCAGCACTTGGACAGTGTTCACATAGATACCAAGGAAACATTGTGCTATTCTTTTAAATTTACACAACATCAGTGTCCAGAATAATATAGTCTCTACTATATATAGTTAAAGAACAATATTAAAAAAGTTTAAAAAAAAAAACAGGAACTGCAGGAAAATCATTGTAAGAAAATGGGGTCTGTTAAGATCCCTTACATCTGTCATGGATCTCATAAAAATGGAAGTGATGTGATAGATAGATATCATTCTATCTTAGTTTTTTTTTTAGGAACATTTAAAAGGAACCTGTCATCAGGAACACACATGTTCACCTAAGGACAGGTTCATATTGACGTTGTAATACTAATTCCCAATCTGCTTTCATCGTTAACATTAATAATAGTAATCTTTATTTCTATAGCAGCCTCAAATTGGGCAGCGCTTTCCAAATCATTAGGGACATATACAGATATAATATTACATTACAGAGGACAAACAGTCATATGAAGCAATTGGAGTGATAGGAGGCCCTGCTCACAAGAGCTTACAGTCTATGAAATACATTACTGGGTCCCTCACTTTAAAAGTATATAAAGGTATACCTGGAGTTCTCAGTGTCATTATCATCTCCTCTTTGCTCTTCCTCTTCCTTCCTCTCCCCTTCTTCATGAAAAACGTGAGCTGACAAAGATTTTCCTGAGCATGCGGTCAGTAAACGGCTGCATGAGGGAGGGGAGAGGCAGAGGGCTAAGAAAGCAGAGAGGAGATAATGAGGATGATGATGACGACAGAGACAACTTTACATTTACTGTACATATAAGCACAATAAAATGGCTGAAAAACCCCACCTCGGTTTATACAGTGTATAAAAAATTTAAAAATAAACTCACATACTCATCTTCCGATGTTTTGTGCGGCTCCCCGGTGCTCCCCGCGACTTCTCTTCTTTCTTCTCTCTGCTGTAACAGCAGGGAGAGGCGCATCCAGGCTGATGGCATCATAGTGTACAACGACAAAGCGCATCTCCCTGCTGTTACATCATAGAGAAGAAAGAAGAAAAGCCATCAGAAAGTGAGTATGCAAGTTTATGTTTTTTATAGCCGAGGGGTTGCAGGGGGGGGGGGGCTTGCTGCATGGGGCATTTCATAACTGGGGGGGCTGGCTGCATGGGGCATTTCATTAACCAATTCATTTCCCACCCTAGGCTTGAGACAATAAGTTTTCACAGTTATTTGTGGCAAAATTGGGGACCTCAACTTATACTCGAGTATATACGGTATAATACTGTGATTGCACGTGTCACATGTCTGTAATATAGTGAGATAACATGTAAAGCCTAGGATTCTTGCCCCACATCTATTGCCATGACTGATATTGTGATGCCACATAGGACTCTCAGAGCATGATTCATTGTGTGATTCAATGGTTGGAATTGGTTTGTGTGTTTATGTTTTATGTACAGATATGTTGCTATTTTAGATTTTGTGTAAACACAAATAATGATTACTCATGGATATGATTATATTATAATGGGCTCTAATAATAATGTATCATTGGTTGTTTATGTTCCAGAAGACCTTGATGATCTTCGTATGGAAGGTGTTACCAGCCTCATGCCATCTGGAAGTAAATTTAGCCAAGGTCGTAGCACTTACACCACTGAACCTCAAGCAAAAGTCACTCTAAACATCTGCTCAAGGTGTGCAAGGTAAACATAGTAGATAGCATCTGGCAGAACAGCAATGCTTGTACCTTGAAAAACAAATGATTTCACCCCAGTACATTAAGACCTCTCGTTCTGGTTACATTTGTAATAAGAATCTACTGATTCATGAGATTGTAAGGTTGTTTTCAGATAATGATTTGGATCTTAAATTGACCATTCACCTTAAATAGCTTTCACATGAATGCTTGATTGTCAGACAACTCTCCTTCCCAAACCCCTATTCCACACATACACAAATGCATACGTATTGGACGTTTGTTTAATCTATTTATGTTAAACTGTTATAGCCATAAGTTATGCAATATTGATGATATTACCATTTGACCATGTAGTAGCCCTGGAGATCCGTGTACTCATACCTTTGTGTGGGTTGTTATCAGGGCCGGATTAAAGAAGGGGCTCCTGGGGCTTGAGCCCCGGGGCCCCCACCACTTTCAGTTTCCGACAGTCAGCGACTAAACTCAGCCCATGGCCGCCTACAACGCACATAGGGGTCTAGGATGTCAGCTGTGTCAGTGAGACACAACTTCCTTCGCTAGGGGAGATCGCCGAGATTACCATTTTCTACAGGGGACTGACCACAAAACATAGAGCTGGTGCTATCTTTTGGCCGAGTTGCGGCACGGATGCTTAGCTCCCTACGAAGTGGGGAAGGGTGAGGAGCACTCATCCCTTCTCAAGCCGGCTCTGTTCTTCAGCCAAGGTTACGGCCCACACAAGGGCTGTGAAGCACCTAGTTATGCGCATGAACCCTAACTCCACGGCCGATATCATGTGAGATGCAAGATCAGAATTATATATCGTACATATGTGCGTATGTATGTTAGATGGTCCAGTGGTAAAGACAACAACATTGCGCAGCATCTGCTTAGATCTATACCCAGTGTCAGACAAGAGGTTACATACTCCATGTAGCACTTTCCTACTATGGTAGTTCTGTAGTCCTCATAATATATATATAGCAGGAAGTCCTTTATAAACATAGTTATATGTTGCTATAAAATAAGGTCGGCAATGCATAGTGGGGGGACACCCAAGCAGAAAATAAAATCACCTTCAATGAACATAAAAATAATACAAAAAAACTGTCCATACGTAACTATGAGCTTCTCAGTCCGTCTTGTATCTGCATCCATTTTTTTCACATCTATATGGCATCTTCAAAACAAAAAAACAGATGTTCGATGAAAAATAAACCTCAATTAAGCTTGTGCCGTGCCGTCTAATTTTTTTTTTTTGCAGACCCATTGACTTGGACTTTTCTATGCATGCCTATGGGAACAGATAGAAATCAATACCCTCAAAATGGCAGCACCCAGCGCTGGGGCATGGCCACAGCCATTTAAAAGCCACTGGCAACTTTGCCAGCAACTTTTAAAGAGTTAACACCTGTGATTTGGGCCAGTACTGATTGCAGGCATTAACTCTGGGGATTGAACTCGTCCCTGTCCAAGGAGACCCATACCTTCAGAGTTTGGTACAAACCTAAGCTTTGCGGTCCAGATTTGCTAAACACCACCCATGATCAGTGGCAGAGGATTGGTAAAGTGTAGAGATTTTCCTGGTATCAGGGAACTGAATTGGGAGTCATTTATCTTTGTTTTTACTTATTTTTTTGTTTGCTTTTTTTGGAACTTTTTTCTTTTTATGACTTAAAGAGTAAAGGTTTTTTTTCAATAACTTTTGGGATGTAAAACAACTTTGCCTATTATCTTTGTTACCTATATTCAGTAGTTTCTTTGCTATAACCCTCAGATTATCTCAGTGCTGCCATGGCTGCCTCCTCTCCATGTGCTGATAAGCCCTATAAGCCCATATCTTGTTTACACTATGTTTCTGGTCAGATTCATGGGAGGGGATGCTGCTCCCTGCTCACTGAGGAGGCGGTCATGTGACAGTGAATGTAGCAGAGCTGGAAGTGTACAGAACAGTGAATGAAGATCTCCTACACAGAACAGTGAGGTACAAGATCTCCCTGTTCCCTATCAGTCCCTCCATCCCAGTCTGTGGTTCTACAGAACTTTCTCTGTCTGTTTCTGGGCCTCATGCTGCTCACTTCCCCCACCTTGTCATCGGCAGGATCAGCTCTGTCCAGACCGTTAGCACTCACACTGCACAGGCTACATGTGTAGTGCATTGTTACATGTGGGAAACTAAATGGATTTAATGCTAAAATTACTTTGAGAGAACACAAGGCATCATGGGATCTGTGGGCAAGCTAACTGGCCTCAGCTTGAGGACAGAGACAGGCAGATAATAGTCGTCCCCCACTTTCAGAACAGAAAATGCCATAACTTTGGAAAGAAAAGGATGAGTAGCACAAAGTAGGCAGCGTTCTGTTTGTTTTCAAAGGGGGAATCACATACAATAATTTGGTAAAATCACTATAACTTTACAGTTACGCTTTAATTAGTAAAATACACTCACCGGCCACTTTATTAGGTACACCTGTCCAACTGCTCGTTAACACTTATTTTCTAATCAGCCAATCACATGGCGGCAACTCAGTGCATTTAGGCATGTAGACATGGTCAAGACAATCTCCTGCAGTTCAAACCGAGCATCAGTATGGGGAAGAAAGGTGATTTGAGTGCCTTTGAACGTGGCATGGTTGTTGGTGCCAGAAGGGCTGGTCTGAGTATTTCAGAAACTGCTGATCTACTGGGATTTTCACGCACAACCATCTCTAGGGTTTACAGAGAATGGTCCGAAAAAGAAAAAACATCTGTGGCCGAAAAAACAATTCTGTGGCCGGAAATGCCTTGTTGATGCCAGAGGTCAGAGGAGAATGGGCAGACTGGTTCGAGCTGATAGAAAGGCAACAGTGACTCAAATTGCCACCCGTTACAACCAAGGTAGGCAGAAGAGCATCTCTGAACGCACAGTACGTCCAACTTTGAGGCAGATGGGCTACAGCAGCAGAAGACCACACCAGGTGCCACTCCTTTCAGCTAAGAACAGGAAACTGAGGCTACAATTTGCACAAGCTCATCGAAATTGGACAGTAGAAGATTGGAAAAACGTTGCCTGGTCTGATGAGTCTCGATTTCTGCTGCGACATTCGGATGGTAGGGTCAGAATTTGGCGTCAACAACATGAAAGCATGGATCCATCCTGCCTTGTATCAACGGTTCAGGCTGGTGGTGGTGGTGTTATGGTGTGGGGAATATTTTCTTGGCACTCTTTGGGCCCCTTGGTACCAATTGAGCATCGTTGCAACGCCACAGCCTACCTGAGTATTGTTGCTGACCATGTCCATCCCTTTATGACCACAATGTACCCAACATCTAATGGCTACTTTCAGCAGGATAATGCGCCATGTCATAAAGCTGGAGTCATCTCAGACTGGTTTCTTGAACATGACAATGAGTTCACTGTACTCAAATGGCCTCCACAGTTACCAGATCTCAATCCAATAGAGCATCTTTGGGATGTGGTGGAACGGGAGATTCGCATCATGGATTCGCAACTGTGTGATGCCATCATATCAATATGGACCAAAATCTCTGAGGAATGCTTCCAGCACCTTGTTGAATCTATGCCACGAAGAATTGAGGCAGTTCTGAAGGCAAAAGGGTGTCCAACCCGTTACTAGCATGGTGTACCTAATAAAGTGGCCGGTGAGTGTATGCCTTTTCCCACCAGCTTTCTAGTGTTGCACCTTATTTATATTTGGAAACCAGATGTTGATGGTTAAAAAAAAAAAAGTGCAATTTTTATGCGCAGCAGCCGCAAAAAGTCAAACGTTTGCACAAAAACGCAAAAATGTGATTGTGTTATCACCCTCTGGCATTCACACGGCCAGCTGCTCCCCCAGGCCAGATCCCGGATGAGCACAGGGCCGGAAAGAGCAGTAGGGAGGGATGAGCTCTCCAAGAGCAGAAGAGCGGGCTACCCCCTCATAGTGCAGTGAAGCACCATGTGTTTATCACACCATGACCAGGAGCCATTGAAGTCTATGGGGGCATGATTTGCGCTCATTATGCCCATCTGAATGAGGCTTAAAACAAATCAAACAAGCTCAACCCCCCTCCCCACGAAAAAAAATAAAACAAAAAGGACTGGAACAAATTTCCAGGCTAAAGATAAATGAACCCCAATATCTATTGAAACAGATATGTAAGGAGAGGTGATAGCCTGGTTCTATTTAGGGAATAAACTAAATATTTACAAAAGAAAAATGTATATATTTTTAAATGTGGGTAAAATATCCAAAAATAAAACAAATAAAAAAAAATAGTAAAAAACAATGACACCTAGCTCAGTACGGAGTACTCTCCCTAGTGCTAGAGATAACATGATGTATGGGGATGACAAGACACGTATTGATTGATTCCTCTTTATTGATGGATTATACACATTCGTCAAGCCTTCCCCATGGCACTGTTCTTAGGATTTTTTTTTCATCTCACTTTTCTTTTTGCTAATCAGAGGATTTCAAGGACTGGCTAGACGATGGCTCTGCTAAGCTGGAGGAGCAATCATTCTGGTTATCATTGTTCCCTTGTTCTTGTAAGGACACTTATGTGTAAGGACTCCTGCCTATGAGTGTAAAGGAGGGAACCGGAGAACATATTGAATGGGACATTCCGCACCCCGTGCTATACTGCTCCCATGTCTGACATGTCAGTATATTGTATTCCTAGCAACACCTAAGGCCATGTTATATGTATAACTTCACAACTCCAGACACATTCCTTCTGCTCTGTAATGGCTGGGAAGATAGATCAGACATTGAACTATTTGTTGTCTGATAATTGCTGCAGGCTTACTGCAGGATCAAGAATAAAAGGCTAGTATGTGTGTGTATGTATATATATATATATATATATATATATATATATATATATATATATATATGATATTTATAGACACTACTGGGCTACTACTTGATATTTGGCTTGTGGGTGAAATTTCATGATGCACCTACCATGGAACCAACTTACTTAGGTCCCTTCCACACTAGCGTTGCATTTCACATCAGGGTGCAATGCGTGAAAAACTGACGTTTTTGGCTGCATTTTTGTTCCATTTTTCCTTGGAGTCATTAGCGTTTTGCCTTTTTCACGCGCGTGTTGTTCGCGTCTTTTCGCGTTTTCGGTGCGTTTTTCACGAGCGTTTTTTAAGTCAATGGGACTTTTTCAAAGGGACCATGGTTCGGGAATAAAATGTTTTATTTAATTGAAAAAGAATGTCTTCAGATAAGTTAGCAGATGTATGCAAACATCTACGATCTTTTCTTCACTGTTCCGCGCGTATATTATCTCCCGACAAGTTAGCAGATGTGAAGAACAGTGAAGAATAGAATAAAAACAGTGAACACAGGATCATTTAAGTGAAAAACACAGTAAAGAACACAGGGAAGAATAGATTACAGATGTTCGGCACATCTGCTTACCTGTCGGGAGATACGCGCGGAACGGTGCGAACAAAATAGTATGTGAAGAACAATATATATGTGTGAAGAAGACATTGCAGATGTATGGAAACATCTGCAATGTGTTCTTTACACACATATACAGGCGGTCCCCTACTTAAGGACATCCGACTTACAGACAACCCATAGTTACAGACAGACCCCTCCGCCCACTGTGACCTCTGGTGAAGCTCTCTGAATGCTTTACTATAGTCCCAGACTGCAATGATCAGCTGTAAGGTGTCTGTAATGAAGCTTTATTGATAATCCTTGGTCCAATTACAGCAAAAATTTGGAAACTCCAATTGTCACTGGGACAAAAGAAAAAAATTTGTCTAGAACTGCAATTATAAAATATACAGTTTTGACTTACATACAAATTCAACTTAAGAACAAACCTCCGGACCCTATCTTGTATGTAACCCGGGGACTGCCTGTATATTGATCTTCACATGCTATTTTGTTTGCACCGTTCCGCGAGTATCTCCCGACAAGTAAGCAGATGTGCCGAACATCTGTAATCTATTCTTCACTGTGTTCTTTACTGTGTTTTTCACTTAAATGATCCTGTGTTCACTGTGTTCACTGTTTTTATTCTATTCTTCACTATTCTTCACTGTGTTTTTTTTAATTAAATGCTCGATCTCGAGCAGGGGAATTATTCATGTCACCTAGCAACCCATCCATTTAATACGCATTGCACTCGCATTGCACTTGCAATGCTTGCGAGTGCAATGCATTTTTGATGCGTCTCCATAGACTTGAATGGTCCGGGAAAAACGGGCGTGAAACACAAAAGTAGAGCATGCTGCGATGTCAAAACAAAGCAAGCATGCGCGTGAAAAACAACGCAAATGAGGAAAGGCCCATTGGAAACAATGAGACAGAGTGCAATGCAAGTTCTACGCGTCAAAAGCACGCGCAGAACTCGCGCGTGAAAAACGCTAGTGTGGAAGGGGCCTTACTCATAGATCCAGGCACCATGACTGTGGTAATCTTCTTATATCCATGGCCTCCTTCCTTTAAAAATTATGCAAATGAGTCTAAAGGGCTCCTGAAGTTGGTACCAGAGTGCTTACATGCTGCAATGCTGCAGGTACACAAGCTGTTACAGTGTACACAGAACACTTCCCCCCCATTGTAAAAGGATGAAGTTGCTGTAGTAAAGCCTTCATTGCCCTTCTGGCTCATTAACATAATTGTAAAAGTTTAAGTTTTTGAAGTTAGGAGGCCACGGATAACTGATATAAGAAGATTACCATAGTCACTGTATGAGTAAGTGCCCTTGCTTGATTCTGGTGGTAGATTTACTTTAAAGGGGTTGGCCACTTAACTTTACAGTAGTCACAATGATGCCAACAGTAGTCACAGTATCTGCCCCAATAGACTTTAGTCACAGTGGTCTCTCACAGTAGCCAACAGTGACAGTGTTTCCCCACAGTAGCCAGCAGTTACAGTGTTCCCCCACAGTAGCCAGCAGTTACAGTGATCCCCCACAGTACCCAGCAGTTACAGTGATGCCCCACAGTAGCCAGCAGTTACAGTGATGCCCCACAGTAGCCAGCAGTTACAGTGATGCCCCACAGTAGCCAGCAGTTACAGTGATGCCCCACAGTAGCCAGCAGACACAATGATCACCCACAGTAGCCAACAGACACAGTGATGACCCACAATAGCCTGCAGTCACAGTGATGAGCCACAGTAGCTAGCAGTCACAGTGATGCCCCATATTAGCCAGCAGTCTGAAAGCTCTACTGGCACACTTGTTGGGTGAAAGCCAGTACTCTGCCCTGAAGTGCCTTGGAAACCGCATATTCTTGATGGTCTTGGGCTATCCCTGTGAAAGGGTCCTTCGACCCCTAAAGGGGCCCCGACCCACAGGTTTGAGGAACTGCTAGATTACAGTGTCACAGAAGTGAAACTAATAAAGCCTCAAAAACCATTTAGAGACAGGGCCACTTCTACTATCTGGGAGAGCATAATGATTATCTTCTTCATCTGTATTCCCCATACCATAAGTATACCGTCAGGGAGGCCGAGCCGTGTTCACCTGTGTGACCGGAACTTCTCTGATATGTAACTGTGATGGGAGTTCCTGCCCCCATCAGGAGAACCTGTGTAGTACATAAAGGAAGATTTGATGCCTTTGATGGGCAACATATAGCTCTTCCAAAACTCAACTTGTATCATGTCGCTGGAGGTAGATTCATTCACCTAGCAGTAATGCAATATAAAATCCCTTTATTATTCATATCCTATAATTCATATCACATGTAAGCCTCATAAGATTAGTATGCATGTGAGGTATCATACAGCCAACAATCATTGCATTACTTGTCATTGCTTATTGGACACATAAAAACAAAACTGAAAAAAAAATTCTTAGTTTTACTGATTGATATATCCAGCTACTGGTATATGTCTTCTAATCATCAAGGCTGACAATGCCCAGGTCAGTAGGGAGTTAACCAGGTCAGTGACAACACTACAGGATCACTATTTAATTTGTATAAAAGTCTGAATGGTTGTAGGAAATTATTAGAAAATGACTTATTCTCAGAAAAGCCGCTTACAGTTTTTATTTTTTATCCAAATGATTATAAATGACAACAATCTCTGCCAAAGTGATATTGTCACATGCACTACATTAATATCGATAAGATCTTTTTCCGGAATTATTTTTTCCTTGTAGAGATTGTATTTTCTAGTACATGCTTTTTAAAGCCTGACTCTACTTGGAACCTTAAAATCCAGGGGTGATTACAGTTAACCCCAAATTGTATTCTCCTCTGTGTCTGTGTTGCTCTACAGTTGGGTTCTTAGAGTAAAGACGTGGGGGCTCATTTACTAAGGGTCCGAACGCCGCACTTTCGTCGGGTTTCCCGAATATTTCCATTTTGCTCCGAATTGTCCCAGGATTTTGCCGCACGCAATCGGTTTTTGGCGCATCGGCAGCCAACCCGATGGATTCGGACAAACCGCGGAATTTAAAAAAGGATTTGTGTCGCAAGATCAAGGACTCACATGCACCGGGAAAAAGCAGGTGAACTCTGGCGGACCATGCAGGAACTCCGGCGCACGATGTTAGTGAATCGCACCGGTCCAGAATCCTCGTTGGACTACGCACCGCGGGATCGCGACGGAATCGGGTAAGTAAAGGTGCCCCCATGGTGTGGAATCCCCTCCTCCTCTTATTTATCTTACTTTGACTTCGATGTAGGGAACCGACAGATCTACTTATATAAATTCTTGCTTTCCCATGAAGGAACACGGTCACCAGCTTTAACACCACTACGTGAACAATCTCCCAGTGTTAAAGGATTTGAGCTCTATTACAATACTTTACCAAGTAAAGTTTCCATAAAGCCACCGGGACCTGCCAGCAGCAGGAGTTTCTGTGCCCTATGAGACTTTCCTGCTGCCTTCTGGTGGATGGAGGATGGAGTGCAGGCATTACATAGCAGTGGTTGGGGGGCAGTGCCAAGGACTGGCGGATGGAGGGTGGAGTATAGGCATTGCATAGCAGTGGTTGGGGGGCATGCCCAGGACTGGCGGATGGAGGGTGGAGTATAGGCTTAACATAGCAATGCTTGGGGGCATGCAAAGAACTGGCGAATGGAGGGTGGAGTGTAGGCATCACATAGCAGTGGTTGGGGCGCATGCCAAGGACTGGCGGTTGGAGGATGGAGTGTAGGCATTATATAGCAGTGGTTGGGGGGCATAACAAGGACTGGCAGATGGAGGGTAGAGTGTAGGTTTTACATGGAAGTGGTTGGGGGGCATGACAAGGACTGGCAGATGGAGGGTGGAGTGTAGGCATTACATAGCAGTGGGTGGGGGGCATGCCACGGACTGGCGGATGGAGGGTGTAGTTGTAGGTATTACATAGCAGTGGTTGGGGGGGGCATGTCTCCTTCCTCCGATCATTGCTATGGGAGTTGTTATGACGGAGGGGTATGTAGACAATAATATCTGTATGTTCCCCATCCTCCAGGCAGCAGGACACATAGGGGCAGATTTACTTACCCGGTCCATTCGCGATCCAGCAGCGCGTTCTCTGCGGTGGATTCGGGTCTTCCACCGATTCACTAAGACAGTTCCTCCGAAGTCCACCAGGTGTCACTGCTGCGCTGAAGTCTGCCGAGGCCCGCCAGGGTTCACGATCCTATTCTTGGTGAAGGTAAGCGCGTGTCCAACGACACTTTTTTTTTTTTTAAATGCGGCGGTTTTTCCGAATCCGTCGGGTTTTCGTTGGGCCATGCCCCCCGATTTCCGTCTCGTGCATGCCGGCGCCGTTGCGCCACAATCCGATCGTGTGCGCCAAAAACCCGGGGCAATTCAGGAAACATCGGCGCAAATCGGAAATATTCGGGTAACACGACGGGAAAACGCGAATCGGGCCCTTAGTGAATGACCCCCATAATGTCACTGAAAGTCTGCAGTACTGCTGGTCAGCTTATCACATGACCTGCCATGGTGGCCTTATGGAAACTTTACCATGTTAAGTACTATATGGGTAACCCTATTAGGGTATTGTACTTACCCTGTCAAAGATAAGTGAGAGAGAACAACCCCTTTAATTTTGAGGCATACCCTATAGATTAAGAGAATGGTAGCACCTAGATGTATTCATATTTTTCCATGAGGAATAAAATAGAAATTGAATAATGCAGTTATTTTTCAAATCATCACCTACAGGTCTTCTTGACGGGGAAAAAGTGAATTATACAAAATGTTTTATACAAGATTCAACACTATTAGTTGGCTGTTCTGTCATGATGTTTTTTGGAAAAAAAAAACAAATAACTTCAACAAAGTGTAAATGTTACCAACAATTTATGGATCTACAATAAGTGCTGATAGCGAGACCTATAAAATATAAATACATTATTTGTGGGTCCCAGGGCTCCCCTGTAACATGCATTCTATTTTTTAGATTGCAAGGGGATAATCTAGCTCAGGGAGAAGAGGTGGTGCCAAAGGATTGCTCCTCTGCTGTGAAAGCTGCAGTGCATGCAGACGGTGAGTACTCATCTTCCTTTAGTGTCCCTTGGTTTACCTTGCCAGTTGTAAGGTTTACTTATCTAATAAAGTTTAATAATATTTTTATTAACTATTAATATGGTTTTTAAAGTCATTTTTGTGAAAAAAAAAAATCATAAAACCAGAGTGTGGCTATTTTTTACTCATCAATTAAAAGACACATCAAATATGTATAGAAACTAGCTGTAGCTTCCAGCATTGCCCGGGATAGTAAATAATTGCTCTTAGCTGCTCTTAACAAAACAGAATCGGTTAACAAAAAATAATTTATATGTATCTCTCTCTCTTTCTGTCTCGCTCTCTCTCAGAATGTCTCTTTGTCTCTGACTGTCTCTGTCTCAGACTGTCTCTGAACATCTCTGTCAGTGATGGTCTCTGACTCTTTCTGATGTCTCTGTCTCTGACCATTTCTCCCTCTGTCTCTGTCTGTCCGTCTCTCACTGTCTCCATTTCCGACTGTTTCTGTCTCTGACTGTCTCTGACTATCACTGTCTGTCTCTGACTTTCTCTGACTCTGGTTTTCTCTGACTGTCTCTGATTGTCTGTGACTGTGTTTGTCCCCAACTGTCTCTGTCTTTTACTGTCTCTGACCATTTCTGTCTCTGTGAGTCTTTGACTTTGTCTGTCTCCGACTATCTCTGTCTGTCTCTGACTATCTCTCTATCAAAGTGCAGAGCTCAAATTAATGACCTGTGGCAAAATAGCAACCAACTGCCACAGCAGCAACAGTAGACAATGGCTCCTGTATATGGTGGTTAATAAGTGTATTTTGGAAAGTGTGGGGTGAAAATTTCTGTTCTAAACTGAAGTCACAGAGAGTGGCTGTGCAAAACTTGATTTTAAACGTGATGGTGCAGATTGCTTTAGTGGACATACATACACTCAGCTTTATATATTAGATAAATACAATTTTTTGTAAAACATTTTATTTGATTTTCAAAAAGCACCTTACACAATAAGGAACACGTAGCAAAAGCAGTGTTCTGTACATGTTTACATGACAGGTCAGAAATTGTGTCAAAAGTATGTTGCACAGTAATATTTTTATTTCTCCAAAGTCAACAACACTTTAAAATGTGTAGTTTGAAAACATTGCTCTGATAAGTAAAAGAGGGGGGGTCAGAGATTTCCTATGTCCAGTATCTCTACTGGGGTGTTTGGCTTCTCAAGCTGGTAAGGGGAGTCAGGGGGATTCCTGTTAAATTACAATTGTAGGGCTCCTAAGGTGCCCTTTAGGAATTCATTATTATACCATTGAGTCAGGTGGAAGGCTTGTACCAGGTCTGCTATGTCTGCTCTGTCCATGTGTGATGTGGATAAATACATATTTAAACAAAGTAAATATAAAGCTTTGATGGAATGTCACTATTACATAAAAATTGCATAAATTTAACATTAAGGCAACATTAAAGGGAACCTACCACCACGAATCTACCTATAAAGGTAGATCGGGCTAATCCTCACATCCCCGCAATGTTTTGAAAAGTTGTATTGCCCCAATATTCAAATTTCCTTATGCGGCTACTGGGGCGTGGAGTAGCCGCATCTACTCCATGCCCCGCTAGCCTCTTTTCTCCTCCTACCGAAAATCCTTGTCCGACGAATCTGCTGTCTGCGCATGCGCAGAACAGCAGGCCCGTGCCTGTGCAGCTCTGGCTTTGGAGCAGTGACCACGCAGGTGTGGGCCTACTGTTCTGCGCATGCACAGACAGCAGATTCGTCGGACGAGGGTGTGCAGCTCCTCGTAGCTGCGCACCAAAGATTTTCGGTAGGAGGAGAAAAGAGGCTACCGGGCGTGGAGTAGCCGCCCCGTGTAACCTCAGATGCGGCTACTCCACGCCCCAGTAGCCGCATAAGGAAATTTGAATATTGGGGCAATAAAACTTTTTAAAACATTGCGGGGAAGTGAGGATTAGCCCTTAAAAGGGCTAATCCTCACGTCCTATTGATCCACCTACCACCCGATCTACCTTTATAGGTAGATTCGTGGTGGTAGGTTCCCTTTAAGGCTAGGTTAACACGTTCGTCCTCCATTCACTTTCTGTTTTCAGTTTCCATTACCCTCTTGGAGACCCCAATCACCAGTGTGAACTAATGCTAACTAATACAGTATACACCCCAAAATAACTAAAAATCTGCTTTTTATCCAGGACCTCAAACTGCAATGTAGACATAAAGAGTTATTGGTCAAAAAGTTTTGGAAGCAAAAGTCAGGTCAAAAGTCTCCATTCACTTGTATGGAAACATTACTGCAACATTTTTAAATGCCAAAAACTCGTAAAAAATGCCAAATATCGTAAAGAAAGTCATCTTCATGATTTGTTGACACATTCCAGGAACAATGCATTGCATTTTTAGTAACTGAACACAAAGCAGAACCTACACATCAAACAAACCGTTACCCTTTATCAGTGCCTCCTTATCCTCTCTGGACCATCACCTTCAGTGATAAGACTATCAGCTGCCTTCTGCTCATGTACAGGACACTTGGATAGCTGTAGATGGAGGACAGGAGCTGTAGTAAAGCTGCCTAGTAGATGGATAGTTTGCACTCATGACTAGACGTAGATGACTGGAGTAGATGAAAGCAAAGGCTACTACTGTCTACAATAACTGCGCTCTATAAATCTCATCTCTACATTCAGTGATCCACAAGTGATGATAAAGGACTTTCCTGGCTTAAAAAATCTAGTCATTTATCCTGTTTCCATTCAAAATATATGACTGAAAGAACTTATTAGACTATATTCCACAGTACTTTTTTTCGTCTTGATCAGTTTTTGAGACAATATGGGACAATGCATTAAAGGGAATCTGTCATCAGAAATTGGCCTAATAAACCACTTTCTTTCATGGTCCAATGTGGTGGCATCATCCAGAAAATAAACTTTGAAGGGACATGTAGATTGGTTTTATGAAGTCATGGAGGAGGAGAGTTTAACACTGATGTCAAGGTGGGGAGCTCTGGACGCCTCCTCCTCTGTGATTGACTTAATACATTGGACTTCCGGAGGTTCTGGTTAGTGATGTCTCTTGATGAAGGACCATCAATTACAGTGAAGGGGCTTTCTAAGGAGGAGAGAGCTTGATTCCAGTGTTAAACTCTCTGCCTCCTTGACTTTATACAACCAATTTACAGCTCACTTCAAAGTGGATTTTCTGGATGATGCCACCACACTGAAACATGGACTGGAAGGTGTTCGGCTGCTTGGCAAAATGCTGGTAGTGGTTTATTAGGTCAATTTCTGATGTCAGGTTCCCTTTAAGGCTTTTACCGATGGATTCTGGTACCAAAATTATAATAAAAGATGATAGCCAAAAGTTTAGCATCATTCCCTGTATGGTGTCTGGCACCAGGAACTGCAGCTGAGCTTCTATTCAAAGGATTCTGACACAGTCCGATATATGGGAATGGAGCTGGACTTACGGCTTCATTCTCTGCTTTATACCAGTGGTAGAAGGCTGTTGTTACCCGCTGATCAGCAGGATCGGAGTGTTGGTCCCTAAATAAAAGGTGGAAAGGTTATCAAAATAGTTATCACAGGAAAACCCCTTCATTTAATGTCCTAGAAAAGCAAATATCTCTTTCAATACAAGATGTACAGTAGGTTGCTGTTTGTATAAATCGTTACCCACTTACTGCATTTTTACTTGTTTGATCCTTGGCATCATAAGATTGATTGGTAGAGATGGTCACACAGGGCAATGATCAGGAATATATGTCCCTATGAACATTTGGATATAAAAGGCCCTGTGGGACTAATTAAGATGTTCCCTTAGTAGTTTAGTGAAACACAGTTTTCAGGATGGCTACATTTCCCACACCTACAGGAGTTCTTGGAAAGTGTACTTACTGCATCATCACTAATTAGTGTCTAATTATACTTTGGGTTCCTGCTTGAACATCGCTCTACTGTCATGTTGTGATACCATATATACAGTATTTGAGGCTGTAGAATCGTTTAATTTTAGTGAGCCACAATCGGTCAAGGAAAGTTTATTTCCCACATAATATGCCTCCTCTACCACTCATGCTTGTATGGGTGTCCATTGGTACAATACTACCAGGTATCTCTGCCAGGGTTTGAACTCCAACTTATTCAGTCCTTATATTTGACACATGGGGAGAGCCGGTAGAAAACCAGGAGACCCCATACAACACCAGACTGTCAGCTAAATCCACCAAAATGGGTGGACTTGGCCATTATAGTCTAATGTGTATGAGGGGCTTTACTCTAATATGTTATTGTACTATATCCTCTATATATTTGGCTAAAACAGTAGTATACACAAGTCTTTGCCCAAGCATTTTGCATGTTGACTACATAAAAGGCATCAAGCATCAGAGTGGCTGATGGTAGACTAGTCCTCCTCATGTGCCCCTTAGGTCAGCGTCCGCAACAAACTTCTTTTATTCTAATCCAGAACGGCACATATTTGCAGAAAAAGCGTTTTAAGAATCATGCAAATTAGTCCGAGAAGTTTCGTCTCTGGAGCGCCTGGTGTTATCTTTTATTCATTCCCCTCGCCCGTCCCACCTGGTCTCTCCTGCTCTTGCACATTCAGATTGCAGGGAGCCATTGATGTCAGGGACCCGGTGGGACTGGGCAAGTTAGGGGGAGTGAATAAATTGTAAGCTGAGTGCTCTGGTGACATAAGCTGGTGCTTTTCAGATTAATTTGCATCATTTTTTAAACTCTTTTTCTGCAAAATCCTGCCGTTTTGGATTTAAAAAAAATTGTTCCAGACGTCGTCTTGAATAGCACGTGGGAAGAACCTGTCTACCAGTCAACCAGTAGATCTACCAGTAGATGTCCTTTTAATGTCCACATAATAGATGAGTTTTTCTTGGTTCATCAATTCCTTTATAGTAGGTAAACACGATGATTACATTACAGGCGTGTTTAGATCTGTGTTATGTAGTGATTAAATAAATGGGATACATTGAGCCTCTATTTGTAGACGGAATACTTGTACTCATCATACAAGAAGACGATGATAGGCTGTCATTAAAAGTGAAGGCTGCTCTTCTGCTACCTTAAATATCCTGCAGGCATCAATTATTGTATCACAATATTTGGGCTTAACCACGGGTACTTCTTGGCGCTGCAGCCTTTTTGTTTTCATCATGATCAAATAAAATAGACTTCTTCAATCCATTAAGACATCACTCATCGAAATATGCACTGCGGCAGGCAAGATATAAAACATATCACCCGTGTAATTCTAAACCTACTCTTAAACCTATTTATATAGTCTTGGCATGAAACCTAGAGGTTTACATATTTCAAGAGATTAATTATTCCAAAGTAATTACATGAACATGAAGCAATTTTTTTTTTGTCTCGCTGGAACAGATTCATTGCCCGGAGCAGAAACATTAATGGAGGATGATGAAGAATTTGAAAGTGCATCTCAAGTGACAGGACCTGTAAGTGAACGACATTGTTATGGACAAGTATAAGGCTAAGACAATGGCATTGAAAATGTGGTTGATATTGACAACTATAATGCTGCTAATGACTGTAAAATAGTAGTAAAAATGTAATTTCTGTAATATACTGGCACCAGACTGTTCTTACTAGTAGACCGTGGTATGTTTTTGGAAAAGGAGAGAATGCTTAAGTCAAAGAACTAACTATACCTACCCTATATCTATCGTGACTAAGACACAAGAGCGTCAAAACGCACAGATCTTTTAAAGGCTTAGGTTGTTATTTCCTTCCGCAGATGTGAATAAAGAGGAAAAGTTTTTTCATAGTTACCCTGGTGGCTTTTTACGAGTGCTGAAATATCCTGTGTGTTTTCCTACCCTATATCTGTTACAGTAAATCAATCCCACATTCCTAGTTGTGGCAGATAGGGGTGCAAATATTGGTTTAATTCTTAATAACATTTCTTATTAGGGCTGAGCGGACAAGAATTGCCAACTTTGTGTCCTTACCGTCATCAATAAGATTGTTAATAGAAACACGTAGGTTTTGCTTGCCCTTGTCTGTCTTTCTCTTTCTATGCTAGATATATGCTTAGGATGGATTTAAAATTTTTTGAATAAAGAATTCAGCATTTTTTTTTTTTTAAAGATTTGCCCTTGGAGCTGCATTTTGTACATTACAAATACTGAACATTGTGGGTTTGGGTCCGTAAACCCGGACTTCATCCACACGTTCAGGTTTGGCATTTGGGCTCAACACCCACTGGGTCTGACAGCCCAAATATCAGCTTTTCTCTATACAGTGGAGAGACCAGGATACTGCAGTTAACTTTGACTGAATAGGAAATAAATTGTGGTGTCGTGGTTCAGCCTCTACATTCACACTTAATTCAATTCATATGCCATGTAGAAACATTTCTTCTATTGGTTGTTATTAAAAAATGTTCCTGTGTGAAGAGAATTTTCCATGTTTTTAGCCAAACGGTCCTTTAAAAATTAGCTTGTTGTCCTTGGATACAACCATCACTGCTGGAGTTATTGAACAAAGAAACTAATTATTTTTGCATAGAAATATCCAGATGGTACTGTATGTCCCACAGCTATCCTGTAATAATGATTGCTGAATCCAGATGATTGGTCTGTTCCCAATAAAGATATGTGACCTCCACTGGAAGAATCCTGTGGTGGTTGTATGACATTATCTTTACATAGGGACATTTTATTTAACAACATCCAATTGAGGAAATGTATGTATATGGCAGATTAATTAACCCCTTACCGACATGTGACGTAATACTACGTCACTTGCCGGGTGTGGGTGCATGGAGAGGGCTCAGTGCTGAGCATATTGCAGCAAAGGCTTACTGGTAACACCTGCAATCGGTGCCAGCATTGATCGCAGATGTTTTCCCGCTGATTGGCGCCGGCCAATGTGATTGGGGATGGCCAATGTGATTGGTGCCAGCCAATGTGTGTTTTCCGCTGATTGGCGCCAGTGGCTTCAAAAAGATGGTGGCGCATGGACGCCCCCATCTTGCCAAGGATCGTGGCCCCCCCTCCCCGGGACGTCACCGGGGAGTGGCGATCCGTCGCCATGACAGCCTCGGGTCTTCCGAAGACCCGAGGCTGCTTCGTGTTAACCCATTTATTACAAAGTGCTATCAGCACATTGTAATGAATAAGGAGGAAAATCACCATATACTGCCATACAGTAGTATGACAGTATATGGTAGGATCGTACAAACAACCTAGGGAGTTAACCTAGGGAGTCTAAAAAATAGTAAAAATATAAATTAAAAAAAGTTTTAAAAAAATTCAAATCACCCCCATTTCCCTAGAACTGATATAAATATAAATAAACAGTAAAAATCATAAACACATTAGGTATCGCCGCATCCGAAAATGCCTGATCTATCAAAATATAATAGCGGTTTTTCACTGCATTTAACCCTGTAACAGAAAATAGCGCCCAAAGTCGAAAATGGCACTTTTTTGCCATTTTAAAAAATATAAAAAATTCTATAAAAAGTGATCAAAAGAATGCACAGTCCTAAAAATGATAACATTAAAATGTCATCAAAAGTAGCAAAAAACAACACCTCCCAAAGCTCCGTACACCAAAGTATAAAAAAGTTATTAGCGGCAGAAGATGGCAAAATCCAAAAAAAAATTTGTACAGGAGGTTATAATTTTTGTAAATGTATGAAAACATTATAAAACCTATACAAAATAGGTATTCCCCTAATTGTACCGAACCAAAGAATAAAGCACACATGTCATTTGGGGCGCACAGTGAAATCCGTAAAATCCAAGCCCACAAGAATACGCCGCAATTGTGTTTTTTCACCAATTTCACTTCATTTGGATTATTTTTCCTGCTTCCCAGTACACGGCATGAAATATTTAATACCACCATTTTGAAGTGTAATTTGTTACGCAGAAAATAAGCCATCACACAGCTCTGTACATGGAAAACTAAAAAAGTTATAGATTTTTGAAGGTGAGGAGTAAAAAATGAGAATGCCACTTTAATTTCTGTGAACAGCTGTCGTGTGGGGTACTGGGTGTTGGATCCCCACCAATCTGATCTTAGGGACCTATGAAAAATTATAACCATAATATTGTAATGTTGGATAACTTCAGGTTCACTTTAAATTAACATCAATTTACATTTGGAACTCAGGATGGCAGATCAGTGCAGTGCTTATTGTGTTAATCGGGATTTATTCTTGGATACATTTTACACATGTAGTTAATAAATAAATCAATCAATCAAATTGTTAAAACATCATCTGCTGGGTGTGTGGCATAACTGCAAAGCTGTCTGTGCCAACTACATACTTTAATGGACAAATGAGAAGTCATAATAATTCCCAATTGAATAAATTGTCTATAAAGACAAAACAGAGGATGCAGTAAATAGCTAAAAGCGCTTTGTAATCTCTACAAAAAATAATAAAACTTTATTAATCAATACACTAAAAAACAAAGCGCACACAAGAAACAGGTACAGAACTCCACTGAATGCACATAATGGGGCACATTTACATACCAGTCCCTGGCGCGCTCTCTGATCCGGAATTTCCCGACTAGAATGCACTCTGCCGCGATTCACTTAGATTGTGCGCCCCGATATCCTGCATGTGGCGCTTCCCCGCTCAGGTCCACCGGAGTTCACCTTCTTCTTTCTGATGCATGTAAGTGCATTGCCTTGCAACATCATTTTAAAGTTAAATCCCGCGCTCAGTCCGAATCCGTCGTATCATCCAATGGCCCAAATCGATCACGTGCGTCACAATCCCATTCTAAATAGCTGTCACAGCAGCTCAAATCCCGAAAATTTCCAAAATCTGACAAAAGTGCGTTAGTAAATAAGCCCCAATGTACACATAAAGTGCAGAGCAGAATCCCAAAGTGTCCCCTTTGTCCTGTCCAATCTAATTAGAGTATGATGTGAGTAACAAAACTTAATACAAGGTACATATACATAAAACCATGCGCAAAATATTCAAGCAAAAATCAACCAAGAAAAGCCTACCATACGATGCCAGCATAAACAATTGGTTGTAGGTAGATGAGGGCAGAATGGGGAAAGGCTGATCCCACGTGTTTCATCACTCAGGGGGTGATATCCTCAGAGGAACTTTTATGAGAAAGTCACCCCAGAATGACCAAATGCTCAATCTGCTGCTTTATGAATAAGTGGGAATGTAGCCTTCATCCATGTGATCCGCAGGAGTCCGTTCTCGTGGTCCGTTGGGGTCGCAGCAGTCGCACCATCACTGATTAGATTGTTATCCCATATCCAGTGCATAGGGGAAAATAATCAAACTTAGTATAACTCGTTAAAAACGCAACATCAGTAAATTCTGGGTCCATTTGACCTTTTTTCAGTAGTTTTGATCGGTCGGGAAGGGATTTTTTTTTCTTCTCTTGCACTAAACGTGATCAATGTGAAAGTCCTTATTATTGGAAAACTGATGTACAATTATCTCTGTGTAATTATTGTCATCAATCTTCTTTAAGCTTCTGATACCTTTTGATGTGCGTAAAAGAAATCTGAGCTCATGTAGCATTAGATGACAAGTGACCTGGTATAATGTGCTAATCATATCCCTCATAGGGGCCTACACTATGTAATTGGATGGAGACATTTGTCTTGTGCTGGACATGGATTTTACGTAAAGAAGACACTTGATTGTGGGAACGACCACTTATAAGAAAGTGTTTAGTTGAATAGTTCAGCGGGGTGAGCAGGTTAATGCCAGAACAAGAATCGGTGATTAGATCTCTGGGGATTTTCTCATGGCACTTTGTGACCTTCAACAACTCACTTTCCTTCCGTTGTGCCTCCTGCAATTAAACATTGTCCTAGAACCTGCATAAGCAAGTAGAACATCCAGCGCCTTGATGTTATTGTTATACATTATTATAGCTTATTTCTGTAATTATCCAATTAGAAGCGTGCACAATGCATTGACTACTTGATACATCACTGCGTTTCAAGTGTATTCAGATTAGAACCAATTGGTAGGTAACATTCCATCGAGGGGATCTTTTATGGACCTATTCCACATTGTTTGTTTTGGCAATACTTTCCCAAAAGGTTTAATGTTAAGAGAAGCTTTAAAACTCCCCCTGTATTAGAAGTAGTGTTTGTTGATGGTCTTCTCCTAAATTTAAAGGGTGTCTCCAAAGTAATAAAACGCTCTACAAGTAAAAACCTACATTCGGTACATTTTGTTACACATTCCGTTATTATTAGTGAAATAACTATTGCAGTAGCCCACACAATTTTTTTTCTGCTATTAATAAGAGTTGCATAATGGAAGTTCCATTTAAAGTGAACCACTCATCACCTCATACATGTGGATATTAACATACACAGATTCAGAGGCAATTTGGCTTTTTTTCTAGCCCCACAGTTGCTGAAATATCAGTCCCAATATCTGACTATTGTAATCCTCTACATTGTCTGTGAGACAGTGCTGAAGCAGAGTAGGTGGAGTGTGTTTTGAAAATCTTCTTAGTGTCTCAGTTTAAGAGAAGGTTATTATAACACACACTGCCTCCTCTGCTCCATCCCCTCCTCACTGACAGTGGAGAGGATTACAATTGTCAGATACCGGGACTAATAACTCAGTAACTTTGAGGGCTAGAAAAAATGTTAAAAGTGGCCCTGAATTTGTGTAAGAGCAGCTACAGTATGGTATATACTGAATGAGGTGGTGAAATGTACTCTTTAAGTCTATGGGGAACCGAAGATGAACAGACAACACCTTCTTTTTTTAGTTTCTGTTACCATTTCCTTAAAAGGGGAAAAGGAAAGCAGTAAATTACATTTGTTCTCCAGGGGCATTGACACCAAAAATTGACACCTAGTGCACCAATTTTCTTAATTCGATATTAACCAGTCCCAGCAACACTCCCTTACAAAAGATTGACATTCCCTTTAAAAAAAAAGTGTAGAAAGAAGAAACCTGGTGCAATTAGAAGCTCATTTGCATGAATGTTAAGAAAAAAGAATTTGCTCTAAAGGAAACCTCCCACTTTATCTTGCAGCAAATGAAATTTAGTTTTAATTAAGATTATCTTATAGTTTATCATTGTACCATGTGTCAATGCACCTTGTATATCTGAGGTATAAGATCACCATCCCCTGGATATGGTATAACAAGGTGATCTGTGAGGGTCCAGCTGGTAAATACCCCACAATCCGGAGTGTGGGGTCCCATTCTCACTAATAAGTATAGGGGGACGTGGAGAATGTATCCTACTGGTCCATTCAATATTATGGGAGCGGTCAGAGATTGTGTAGTAAATCAATCAGCATGCAGTGTGAATTTTGGACACACTATACTATACTATTCTATACTATTGAACGATGTGGCAGGACACATGCCCAGCTCACGCTCCTCCCGACCCTGTTCTAAAAATTGCTGGTCCTTTTCTAATGATTGTGGAGTTAGACCCTCACAGATCACCTTGTTATACCATATCCAGTGTATTGTGCAAAACAGAGTTTTGTCATATTTTCTCAACTTTCAATTTGGTGTTACGATTATTATTATTATTGTTATTATTATTATCATTATTATCATCAAAGGGCTCCCTATATACTGTGACACTGTCCGCACTGATTGGCCAGTGTCACACTGTTTAGATAGCAGTAGTGGTCACGCCCAGTTGTCAATGTTTTGAAAAACCTCTAGGAGGAATAACCGAGGAATAACACAATCCATAGTAGGAATAGATGTTCCAGAACTATACGTTCAAGTGGAATGCGACCAAAACAGACACGGCAGGAGAGATTGTCCATCCCCTTTAAATAGTTAAATAGTAAGAAAGTTATTTATTTGTTTACTTGACCCACATTTGAGTTTTGTCAACTACATTAGACTTTCAGTGAACTATCTAATGTATATTACTGCTGTGATAGTCCTGTATACTACTAATGAGAAATGCTAGTACGTGATTTGCATAGTAAAGAACCGCATTCAAGCTCTGTAATGGTTTGTGCATTAAATACTGACTTTGAAGTGACTGCGGGATGACATTTCATCTTGTGTTGCTTTTGCAGTCTGTAGGTTAAGATATAATGCTGCTGGTTGACATAATGAAATGTGACATTTTAATCTCAGGAATGTAGATGCATGAGGTGTGACATACGAGCCCACTTAAGTGTCACAGCCCAAGCCTGGGAATACAGAAAGTACAATCTACCAGCTCTTAGAAATATGGCTTTTTAACCAAATTTTTATGTTGGTATAATATGTCTATGTTTTGTCCCAGGATATGTAACTATATTAAAATAACATTTGTGGATTCATTTTTATTTTGACCAAAACAGAGTACAACATTTATTTTAATTAGAAGATTTGTTCATTCGGAAGTGCCCTTTTCTCGTAATTGTTTGTGCTCCCAGTGGTTGGATCCCCAGAGAGCAGATATTTTTCCTCTGTGCCTAAATTTTTTAAAGGGTTGTGACAAGTTTGACTGTTATCTCCTATCAATAGGATAGAGGAGGACAATGTGATTGGTAGGGGTCAGACTGCTGGAACCCTACCGATCACAAGAATGGGGTTCCCATTCTCACTTACTGATAGAGTGGCAGGAATGTTGAATTTATGTCATCCTACTCCATTCAGTACTATGGGAGTGTCTGAAATCAGCATAGAACGGGGCTTGACAATTTCTAAAACCCCCTTATTATGAAATAGAGCGACAAGGCATATACTCTACCTTCCACTCCATCAATTAGTGGGACCTTCTCTCTCATGATGAATGGTACCCGCTCACATCGTGGTTGTTACTGATGGGTGTTTAAAAAAGAAATAAGACCACAAGTGCTCTTCTAACATCCTCAACTTAAAGGGAACCTGTCATCAAGAACATGCACAATAAACCGAACTCATTGCCCCCTACTGTACTATAAAGTCCAGCGAAGTCCACCACCACTTGGCTCCACATAGCATATGGATGCATGTAATCTTGATAAGATTTGCAGTTTACAAAACAGTGCTGACTGCTAAGTTCACCATGCAAGTGAAAGGGACAGAATTCTGGTAAGGACAAGAAGTGGACAGGAAAAAGGACTTCCTGTCTACTCAGGTCACAATTTGCAGAGACACTCAGCTGTCAATCAAAAAAGCAGATATGGTTTCCTGTCAGCCTGGGAGAAAACTTGATTCTGTAATTAAGATACAGTTCCTCAGTGGTAGATAATTTTAGGTCATATGGGGACAAACTTTAACCCTTTACCAACAGGTATTACTGGAATAAAATTCTGGTTACACATCCTCTTCCAGTTTATAAGATGGATAGGCTTATCAGCCGATTAACCAGCTTTTCCAAGTGAGCCCAAACTCAAACATCTGGTTGAAGTTTGGGTTCGGGGACATGACCTGCAATGTTCAGTGCGGACCCAACATTGCGGTTCAGATCCACTCATCACTAATCATAACAACTGAGTTCATACAATCAAATATAACAAATAGCAATAACACAGTATCCTAAGATTTATACAAAATAG
Organism: Engystomops pustulosus; assembly: GCF_040894005.1. Classification (NCBI taxonomy): domain Eukaryota; kingdom Metazoa; phylum Chordata; class Amphibia; order Anura; family Leptodactylidae; genus Engystomops; species Engystomops pustulosus. The sequence continues at coordinate 42,222,403 of NC_092415.1, forward strand.
GTCCGCTGGATATGGCAAGCTAACCATCAAGGTAAGGACACGTGTGAATTCTTCTAACGACAGCCATAAAACATGTTGAAGTGGTTAAAAGCATACAAATCTATGAGAAAGATTTCATAGAGGAAAGAGATAAATCCACTCTGTCCCCCATCAGCTGTAGTGCACTACTTGTATTATGTAGTGCTCTCTACTAGTGCTAAGGTCCTGAGTGTTTTGGGTGGGGGTCTCATTATTCAGCCCTAACTACAAGCTCAATGGAAAATGATGCCCTTCTCATGATAAAATGATAGTTACAGTCAGATAAAGCTGGCAGCACCTCACAGCAAAGCAGCTGCAGGAGCAGGTGGCCATCAGATGACTTTTATGTCCGACCAAGATATTGTGCGTTCCCCTAATATGTCAGGAAGTTACTGTTGCATGCTCCTACATTACATTAATGACCTTGCTATTTAATTAATCTGCAGTTACTCTAAGGAGGAGACATTTATAGTCCCTGAGCAGCCTCACAAAGTCATCCTGTGTCTATTATAATTCAGGTTTTAAGGACAGTACTGGTAAATGCCGCCTTTTATAACACCTTAAAAAAGGACAGTGTTGACCGTGCATGACCACTAATTAGGCTACATTGTAATTGTATGCATTGCGATATTCCGTCAGACGTAACTTTTCAATATTTGGGTGTGCACAGCTGGGTTAGGTCTCATCTCTCACAAAGTGTAATGACCTTTTCATTGGTAAAATTTTGACTACTCTTTGACAACCTTTTGATCACATTTTAAAAAACTTTAGCGATTGGCACATTGTTGAAAGGTGTCAGAACTCACTGAATTGCTCTGAAATGGGATCAGGTTTCAGGCTTCCAGGGCTGCCTTAATTTACAGATCCCCTTAAGGATCTTTTCCTTAGGGAAAGCTGCGTGTGAGTTTTAAATTTTTTTTTGTGTGCAGCCGTGGCTTCAGTGATGGACAGCTGAACCAGTCAGTTGCTGGGGGCGGCGACCATTATTCACTTTATATTCTCCCCAGTTCTATCAGAGGTTGCTGGCTTTCCCTACTCTTTGGGTCTCATTTACTAAGGGTCCGAACACCACACTTTTGTCGGGTTGCCCAAATATTTCCGATTTGCGCAGAATTGCCCCAGGATTTTGGCGCATGCGACCGGATTGTGTCGCATCGGCGCCGGCTTTCATGTGACAGAAATCGGGGGCGTGGCCGTCGCAAGATCAGGCACTCACATGCACGAGGAAGAAGAAGGTGAACTCTGGCAGACTTTGGCGCAGCAGAAACACCTGCTGGATATTGGGCACACGACCTTAGTGAATCCCGGCAGACCCGAATCAGTCGGACAACGTGCCACGGGATCGCGACTGGACCGGGTATGTAAATGTGCCCCTTTTGCTATTGCTTGCTATTCTGTGTATCCGAGTTCAGCTACATTCATATGACCTTTCTCTCGTGATTCAATCTTGGATTTAACTAGTGATGAGCGAGTATACTCGTCCGAGCTTGATGCTCGGTCGAGTATTAGCATACTCGGACCGGCTCGTTGCTCGGACGAGTATTTGCCCTGCTCGATAACGAGCATTTAGTTAAAAAATGTGAAAGAACAGTAAAAAAAAGTGAAGAACAGTAAAAAAAATACAATTAAAACATTTAATTTAATCGTTTAATTGAAGAAATTAGTGAAAGAACACAGTGCAGAATAGATTGCAGATGTTCGGAACATCTGCGATCTGTTCCGGAGACACGCGTGCAGAACGGTGTTCTCCGCAATAGTATTTGAAGAACAATATGTGTGAAGAACAACTTGCAGATGTTTGGCAACATCTGCAAGTTGTTCTCTACACATATTGTTCTTCAAATACTATTGCGGAGAACACCGTTCTGCACAGGTGTCTCCGGAGCAGATCGCAGATGTCCCGGAGACACGCGTACAGAACGGTGTTCTCCGCAATAGTATTTGAAGAACAATATGTGTGAAGAACAACTTGCAGATGTTGCCAAACATCTGCAAGTTGTTCTTCACACATATTGTTCTTCAAATACTATTGCGGAGAACACCGTTCTGCGCGCGTGTCTCCGGAACAGATCGCAGATGTTCCCGAACATCTGCAATCTGTTCTGCACTTTGTTCTTTCACTGTGCTCGTTCAGTTTGTAATTTTACCGAAAAATGCTCGGGTCTCCCATTGATTTCAATGGGGCTCGTTACTCGAAACGAGCACTCGAGCATCTGGAAATGTTCGGCTCGAGTAACGAGCACCCGAGCATTTTAGTGCTCGCTCATCTCTAGATTTAACCCAATTCTTCCTGGTTTTGCTTGTAAGTCTATTATCTGCTGTTTGTCCTTCTATGTCTCTCCTGGTGTGAACCTGCTTTCCCTGACTGAGACTTGTGTTTGTTTATTGGCATGACGTATTTTGTGTCCTTGTGTGAACACTGGGCTTTCTCTGACTTCCTGTTACCTGTCCGCTCCACCATCTAGCAGCTGCCAAACAAACTAACTCCCCCCTCTTACCTTGCAGGGTCTCTCCGGGTCTGTTAGCAGGTTTCTGATAGGGGGTTTGCCTTTATCAGGGTGGTTTATGTGCTGTAGGCAGGGCCTGAGCCCACAGGGACGTTGCAGGGTTAGTTCGCCACCACTTTCCCAGTCTGGTTGTGGTTGTGCTGTTTGCGGGACAGGTTTGTGACACAAGGTGCATGTTTGGTGTTTTTATTCTTTAAGACTTTTAACCTATGGAGTAGTAATTTTAATATTTTGATAGGTTAGACGTTTTGGGACACAGGGATACCCAACAAGTTTATAATTTTATTTGTTTATTTATTTATATATGCTTTTTAGGGAAAGGGGATGATTTGAATTTTTCCTTTTTTTTCACTTCAACTCAGAAAAGGAATGTGATGGCTTCCAGCTTTAAAAAATAATAATACATATTCACTTAAATAGCGCCATAAAATTTCACATCATTTAGCTAAAATAACATCAAAACAAATAATGCTACATAAACCAATCACTAGCCAATATGTTTTTGCTTGGCGTGGAGAGGGCATCTGAGGAAAAATAATTGCAATTCCTTGCAGTGCGCTAGAAATTGCCATTATTTCAGATCTTGTATGTCAGTTATGACCTGATAAATCTCCCTCATAGTCTGCATCTTTTCATAATCGTAGCCAGTATCTTTTTATACACCTAGGGGGAGATTTATCAGAAGTGTCTGAGGTAAAACTGTTGTAGTTGCCCATGGAAACCAATCAGAGCGCCGCTTTAAATTTATAAACAGCTGTGGGAAAATGAAAGTTGAGCTCTGACTGGTTGTCATGGGCAACTAGAACAGTTCTCCTCTCAAGCACTTCTAAAAAAAAATCTCCCCCATGCTTGTATCTTTTCAAAATCATACATAGCTTTTAATAGTTATAGGAGGAGCACATTTATCATACACTGGTGCTAAGTGCCCCCCTTGCATCCGATGGATGTCTCAGAAGGCTCCAGCCCACCTGAAATATCTTGTCGGGCAGCCCCTCCACACCAAGTGGCATAAGGGAGGAAATAAGGGCAGTTTCTGTCCATATGCTGGGAATTGCATCTATTTCAGGGTTTGTACTCTAGAATTCTAGCACACAAGCCTTGATAAATGTGGCCCATTGTCTGTATCGATTTTTACTCATAGGGGGTATGTCAGCATATGATTTAACCCATCCCACTGCATTGTATATCAGAGGGCTCCGGGTGCAGGGTATAACTAGTTCACAGTGCCCAGCATGGCCCCAGCTAGAGTGCCATCCGGCACAGCCCCTTGGTGTAAGGGGGAAAACTGGCATAAAAGACCCTATAAATCTCCCCCATAGTCTGTATATATTCACAGGCAATATCTTTGCATGCTCATAGTTGCTATCTTTTCATGCTTGCAGAAAGTATTATTTCATAATCATAAGGGGCAAGTTTTCTGGCATACACACCATGGGATTTAGCAATTCCTGGTGCACCAGCAGGAATTTTGACTTTTTCTCTGACATTTTCTCCCCCTACCCCCTGGCTGCCTCACTCCTATTGTCCCAAAGGAATGTTTGTACTCAGTAATGTAATATTATATTTGTAAATGTATATGTTCTCTATGATTTGTAAAGCGCTACAGAATTTGATGGCGATATAAATAAAGATTATTATTATTATTATTACTACCTCACCTGTGTGTGTGTTGCTGTGTATGTAGCAGTGTTAGGTGTGTTGCTGTGCGTATAGCAGTGCTGGGTGTGTTTCTATGTGTGTATAGTAGCACTAGGTGTGTTGCGGTGAGTATATAGCAGTGCTGGGTGTGTTTCTGTGTATGTATAGCAGCACTGGGTGTGTTGCTGTATGTATAGACGTGCTGGGTGTGTTGCTGTGTGTATATAGCAGTACTGGGTGTGTTGCTGTGTGTATATAGCTGTGCTGGGTGTGTTTCTCTGTGTGTGTATGGCAGCGCCGGGCGTGTTGCTGTGTGTATAGTAGTGCTGGGTGTGTTGCTGTGTTTATAGCAGTGCTAGGTAAGATGCTGTGTGTATAGCAGTGTTGGGTGTGTTTCTGTGTATAGTAGCACTGATTGTGTTGCTGTGTGTATATAGCAGTGCTGGGTGTGTTGCTGTGTGTATATAGCAGTGCTAAGTGTGTTTGTATGTGTGTGTATGTTTAGCAGTGCGGAGTGTTTTCATGTGAGTAATGCATTTAGCAGATCATTATGTAAATGGCTGTAGCAGAGCTGCGTGGAGGTCAGTTCCCTATTACACAATGCAAACCTTTGGTCCTAGTCTCTAAGAAACACCAGTTTCTCACTGCTAAGAATTTAGGTGAATTTAGACATTTTGGAAAAATGATATGGAACCTAATTAACACTTCATCTATCATAATAATGGAACTGTACTTTTCAAGTACAGACATTCCCCGGGTTACGTACAAGATAGGTTCTGTAAGTTTGTTCCTAAGTTGAATTTGTATGTAGGTCAGAACTGTATATTTTATAATTGTAACCACTGACAAAATGTTTTTGGTCTTTGTGACAATTGGATTTTAAAAATGTTGGGTTGTCATCAGAACCAGGATTAGCAATAAAGCTTAATTGCAGACACCTTTAATAACTGTTATATCTGTTTATTTTAGCCTTGGGCTGAAATAAAGTAAATTACCAACATTCAGGGGGCCGTTTGTAACTAGGGGGCTAGGGGGCTGTCTGTAAGTCAGGTGTTCTGCCTGTACTGCAAATCTTACCCAATCATTGAAACTGAATGGCAAAATTAATGAAAACCAAAAATAATCATCTCAATGACTGACTCATGGCTGACCTTAGAAGTTGGCATATTTCGAGTAAGAAAATGAATAAATTGACCTGACACTGTATAGACAGGGGCATTGGATTGGATACGTTTTAAGGTTGAGGTGGAAAATGCCAGTTCTTAAATGGAAAGAAATATGAAGCGCAGGTGTTCATTTGAATCTAAATGCCGATCAAAACGTGAAATAAACTCGGAACGTTCAGATTTAAGTGTAGAATTGAATAAAGCAGAGTTGGCATTTGTCACAGTTCATTAAAGACTCAGCTAAAGGAAACAGCAGTATTTAGATAAGGACAATATTTTTACAAGCTGACCTGGAACGTAATGTCGGTATCGTAATTTTATGACTTTTTGAAACTTGATCTTATTCTGGAAATAAATCAGGTTTGTTTTTAGGTGACCTCTCTAAAAGTGGAAATACTGATGACACTCCGCACTGACTCGCAGTGTTGCTTAAATGTTATAAAAAATCTTATTTTACTACATTTTCTTTAACAATTTGGGTTTTAAGAATGATTTTTCAAATTACAAATGAAATTTAAGACATAAAGCAGTACAGAAAGGTCACATTTACCTCTATTTCTTCTTAATATGACTCATGTAAAACAGAGCCCAAAATGTAGGCATGTGAGATAGTTGTAAGTTAAATGTTTCATTAAGAAGGACTATAAAGTATGTGGATTAAAGAAAATAATCTACCACATATAGTCAAGTATAAGCCGAGGCACCTAATTTTACCACCAAAAACTGGGAAAACATATTGACTTGAGTATAAGCCTAGGGTTGGAAATACACATTGTTCACAGCCTCCAGCCAGTAAAGCCACCCGGTAATATACCAAACAGACTATTGGGGCGAGCACAGCTCTAGTGTTAACTGGTCCACACACTGGCAATTAAGCAACTGAAAATTGGAAGAAAAGAAGTGTGCTATAATGGACCGAAAATGAGGTACAAAATAATCTTTATTAATTCATAAATTTACAACTAGACAAGGGTTAAAATCAATTAAAAGTACATAAGTACACAAAAAACACACTGGATGGACGAAGCACAGTGGCTCCAATCCACCCACCACCCCTAACAATAGGTGTAAAGGCGTATACAAGGTGCAAGAGAGAAATTCCTATTCTGTATCAATATTGTTGACCACAAAAACACAATACAAATAAATACACATGTACGCAATAAATAAATGCCTGTCTGCCAAAAAAACCCCACAGCTGTCAATGTAACGAGGCAAAAATGGACACAACAATTAAAGTGCAAGTGCAAAACCACCCGGTAATATATAGCCAGCAAGCCGCATGTGGTATAAAGCTAGAAAGCCACCTATAATTTATAGCTAGTCCCCTGTAGTATATAGCTAGCCACCTGTAGTATATAGCCAGCTAGCCCCCTGTAGTATTTAGCCAGCCTCCTGTAGCATATAGCTATCCCCCTGTAGTATATAGCTAGCCCCCTGTAGTATATAGCCAGCCCCCAGTAGTATAAAGCTATCCCCTGTAGTATATAGCCAGAAAGCCCCATGTAGTTTATAGCTAGCCCCCTGTGGTATATAGCTAGGCCCATGTAGTTTATAGCCAGCCCCCTGTAGTATAAATGTATCCCCATGTAGTATATAGCCAGAAAGCCCCCTGTAGTTTATAGCTAGCCCCCTGTAGTTTATAGCTAGCACGCTGTAGATTATAGCTAGCCCCTGTAGTATATACCCAGCCAGCCTTCTGTAGTATATAGCTAGCCCCCTGTAGTATATAGCTAGCCCCCAGTAATATATAGCTAGCACCCCATAGTATATTGCAAGCCCCCTGTAGTATAAAGCTATCCCCATGTAGTATATAGTCAGCAAGCTCCCTGTAGTTTATAGCTAGCACCCTGTACTATATAGCCTACCAGCCCCTGTAGTATATAGCTAGCCACCTGTAGTATATAGCCAGCTAGCCCCCTGTAGTATTTAGCCAGCCTCCTGTAGCATATAGCTATCCCCCTGTAGTATATAGCTAGCCCCCTGTAGTATATAGCCAGCCCCCAGTAGTATAAAGCTATCCCCTGTAGTATATAGTCAGAAAGCCCCATGTAGTTTATAGCTAGCCCCCTGTGGTATATAGCTAGGCCCATGTAGTTTATAGCCAGCCCCCTGTAGTATAAATGTATCCCCATGTAGTATATAGCCAGAAAGCCCCCTGTAGTTTATAGCTAGCCCCCTGTAGTTTATAGCTAGCACGCTGTAGATTATAGCTAGCCCCTGTAGTATATACCCAGCCAGCCTTCTGTAGTATATAGCTAGCCCCCTGTAGTATATAGCTAGCCCCCAGTAATATATAGCTAGCACCCCATAGTATATTGCAAGCCCCCTGTAGTATAAAGCTATCCCCATGTAGTATATAGTCAGCAAGCTCCCTGTAGTTTATAGCTAGCACCCTGTACTATATAGCCTACCAGCCCCTGTAGTATATAGCTAGCCACCTGTAGTATATAGCCAGCTAGCCCCCTGTAGTATTTAGCCAGCCTCCTGTAGCATATAGCTATCCCCCTGTAGTATATAGCTAGCCCCCTGTAGTATATAGCCAGCCCCCAGTAGTATAAAGCTATCCCCTGTAGTATATAGCCAGAAAGCCCCATGTAGTTTATAGCTAGCCCCCTGTGGTATATAGCTAGGCCCATGTAGTTTATAGCCAGCCCCCTGTAGTATAAATGTATCCCCATGTAGTATATAGCCAGAAAGCCCCCTGTAGTTTATAGCTAGCCCCCTGTAGTTTATAGCTAGCACGCTGTAGATTATAGCTAGCCCCTGTAGTATATACCCAGCCAGCCTTCTGTAGTATATAGCTAGCCCCCTGTAGTATATAGCTAGCCCCCAGTAATATATAGCTAGCACCCCATAGTATATTGCAAGCCCCCTGTAGTATAAAGCTATCCCCATGTAGTATATAGTCAGCAAGCTCCCTGTAGTTTATAGCTAGCACCCTGTACTATATAGCCTACCAGCCCCTGTAGTATATTGCCAGCCCCCTGTAGTATATAGTCAGCCAGCTCCCTGTAGTATATAGCCAGCCCCCTATACTACTAGCCAGCCATCCCCCTGTAGTATATAGCAGGCATTCCCCCTGTAGTTTATAGCTAGCCCCCTGTAGTATATAGCCAGCTATCCCCCTGTAGTATATAGCCAGCTAGTCTCATGTAGTATATAGCTAGCCCCCTGTTGTATATAGCTAGCCCCCTGTAGTATATTGCCAGCCCCCTGTAGTATTAAGCTATCCCCATGTAGTATATAGCCAGCAAGCCCCCTGTAGTTTATAGCTGGGTAGGGGGGGAAATACACATTGTTCACAGCCTCCAGCCAGTAAAGCCACCCGGCAATATATAGCCAGCAAGCCGCATGTGGTATAAAGCTAGAAAGCCGCCTATAATTTATAGCTAGTCCCCTGTAGTATATAGCTAGCCACCTGTAGTATATAGCCAGCTAGCCCCCTGTAGTATTTAGCCAGCCAGCCTCCTGTAGCATATAGCTAGTCCCCTGTAGTATATAGCTAGCCCCTTGTAGTATATAGCTAGCCCCTTGTAGTATATAGCTAGCCTCCTGTAGTATATAGCCAGCCCCCAGTAGTATAAAGCTATCCCCCTGTAGTATATAGCCAGCCCCATTTAGTTTATAGCTAGCCCCCTGTAGTATATAGCTAGGCCCATGTAGTATATAGCCAGCCCCCTGTAGTATAAATGTATCCCCATGTAGTATATAGCCAGAAATCCCCCTGTAGTTTATAGCTAGCCCCCTGTAGTTTATAGTTAGCACCCTGTAGATTATAGCTAGCCCCTGTAGTATATAGCCAGCCCCTGTAATATATAGATAGCCCCCCATAGTATATTGCCAGCCCCCTGTAGTATAAAGCTATCCCCATGTAGTATATAGCCAGCAAGCCCCCTGTAGTTTATAGCTAGCACCCTGTACTATATATCCTACCAGCCCCTGTAGTATATTGCCAGCCCCTGTAGTATATAGTCAGCCAGCTCCCTGTAGTATATAGCCAGCCCCCTATAGTACTAGCCAGCCATCCCCCTGTAGTATATAGCAAGCATTCCCCCCGTAGTTTATAGCTAGCCCCCTGTAGTATATAGCCAGCTAGCCTTCTATTGTATATAGCTAGCCCCCTGTTGTATATAGCTAGCCCCCTGTTGTATATAGCTAGCCCCCTGTAGTATATTGCCAGCCCCCTGTAGTATTAAGCTATCCCCATGTAGTATATAGCCAGCAAGCCCCCTGTAGTTTATAGCTAGCACCCTGTACTATATAGCCTGCCAGCCCCTGTAGTATATTGCCAGCACCCTGTAGTATATAGCCAGCCAGCTCCCTGTAGTATATAGCCAGCTCCCTGTAGTATATAGCCAGCTCCCTGTAGTATATAGCCAGCTCCCTGTAGTATATATCCAGCCCCTGTAGTATTTAGCCAGCCCTTATAGTATATACCCTGCCAGCCCCTGTAGTATATAGCCTACCAACCCCTGTAGTATATAGCCAGCAAGCCCCATGTAGTATATAGCCAGCCCCCTGTAATATATAGCCAGCCAGCCGTATCAGCTCTACGGAAGGAAGGAGGTGGGGTTTACATGACAAAGCGACTTTGAGGGTGGGTGAGCGCTTGACTCCTGTACCCTGATTCTCACACCCCGACTGGTACCTCACCGTGCAGATAACTTTATTTTTTAGTATATAGCTTTGGACCGCCTAGAGAATAAGCCCCTATAAGCTTAGTTGCCGTTTTTTGTGTGTTGAGGAGGACCCAAAATGAGAGAAACCAGCGTAAAACCTGGACAGTATTAGGGTAATTCCCATTCTAATTCTTAGGAAAGAAAAAAAGACTTTACTCGTGAACTTGACAGCCCCCTTACATCACTTATAGTCTCCTCATACCGATTTTTCTTGCTTGTTTTGTTTTTTTTTTTCACTTTGAAATCCCTTTTTGTAATTTGATTTATCGAAGCAAGCCAATAAATGTGGGTATAAAACAACAAAACGGGACTTAAAGAAACTCACTTTCCACTGACTGCATGTAATAGTTGTCTAGAGGGTTGTATATGCTTTATCTTCAAATTGGTGGTTTGGAGAGAGCACAAAGCACATTGAAATGGTGTTCAAAAGCAATAGAAAATAAGACGTGTCATCTGCGCTCCAGCTGTACTAATACATTCTTCTAATATGGAATCAAAGAGGGTTGTAAATTCCTGAACTTTCCCCTTTATGATTGGCAGAGCTTACAGACAATTGGCTGGCACGGTTTATAGAAATGTGTTTTCTTTATTTTTGAATATGTCGGCAAGTAGCTCATTAAATCCCGGCGCCAATTAAAAAGTAACGGTCATATATGTTACATGTAGCTGTTTTCACTAGCAGTCTCACGTCTTCACACCACCAGTGTCGTTCAAAGCCTCTGCCATAATTTAGAGGAGTCTCTGTTAGTGTTTTAATGCATGTGAAGTGTTTTGGTTGTACCACTTTTATTAGCTGCCTGTCGTCTTTACTGGCCGAATCTCAGAAATCGCAACTTCAGGGCATGTTTTGGCAGCTGCATATTACTTGCAATATACTTTATTTTTCTTTCACCGTAAGAGAAAATAGAAAAAATAATTCACAATGAAAAACGAGTGGGTGTGAATACTACAGTAAGTAGTTTTAATGGGAAACTTTGAAAAGATAGCACCAACTCTTTTCGGTCAAATAATAGAGTTTTGCTGAGACTCTGCTCATAGTGGTGGTGCTGTTGAGGATTCCATTATGGAAGTCATCACTACTGATGGTACAGCAGAATTCTTCCTGTCAAAATTCCAAAAAGGTTTGTTAGAACCCATTATCTAGTAGAATGTCATGGGTTCCATTATAAGCAGATGCTATGAGACTAATGTAGACTGATTGTCAGATGGTTCTAATGATATAATAAGTTAAGAAAAGCTCTCTGTGACCTGGTAAGATTATAGGGCTCATTTACTAAAGGTCCAAACACCGCATTTTTGTCAGGTTTCGCGATTATTTCCGGCTTGCATGTGACATAAATCAGGGGGCGTGGCCGACGGATTCGGACAAACCACAGAATTTAAAAAAGGAATTGTGTCGCAAGATCAAGCACTTACATGCATCGGGAAGAAGCAGGTGAACTCCGGCGGACCTCTGCGCAGAAGCAACGTATGCAGTAACTCGGGCGCACGATCTTAGTGAATCACACCAGACCCAAATCCTCATCGGACAACGCACCGCGGGATCGCAACAGGACCGGTTAAGTAAATCTGCCCTATATGTGTCACCGCTTCTTATTAAAACACCTTAAAAGGGGTTGCCCAATCATAAACATCGTAAAAGTCATGCCTTATTCTGTGGTACTTGTTTATTGGTGGGGGTTCCAGTGTACAGGCCCCCACGAATCACGATAACAGGGTTTGGATGTTAATGGAGTGGCAGGATGATGACCATTCTTTGTCTTAGGCACTGATGGAAGTAATCAGTGCCATAGAGGTATAGCAGAGAATAGAGCAATTGGTCATATGTGCTACCTGCTGTTCTGTTCAGTTGGGGCTACAATAAACCGGGTTCTCATGATCCATGTGGGTCCCAACCACTCTTGTGACAAGCGACTGGAATACATCTTAACTTCATGCAGTTGAGGAATCTTCAGAAGACCACATTTAACACCTTAGTGCTCCGCGCTGTACTAGTACTAACGCTCAGCGCCATAGCCGATTCAGCTCTGCATTGGAGCTGAGCCGACATCGGAAAACGCGGGGTGTCAGCAGTAATCTACCGCTGACATCCCCGAGTAACATCCGCGGCCGTAGTGGGCACTGATTGCGGGTGTTTAGCTTTTAAAAGCCGCAGTTAGCACAACCGCGGCATTTAAATGGCTGCAGGGATATTCCCTGCTCGATCAGAACCTCTTCAACGCCGATCATTCCTATTACAACCCCGGGGTCTGAGGGCTCCAGGGCTGTCCATAGTAAATGCCTGTAAGGTCTTGTTCCATACAGTACCTTACAGGCATAGTGTCAGCCTATGCATCAGTATTGCAGAGTATTGTAATGAACAAGCAATGAAACGAATTGCTTGTTCATGTCCCATAGTAGGACAAGTCAATAAGTTAAAAATAAAAAGGTAGAAATAAATTAATAATAAATAGAGATGAGCGAGCACTAAAATGCTCGGGTACTCGTTATTCGAGACGAACTTTTCCCGATGCTCGAGTGCTCGTCTCGAATAACGAGCCCCATTGAAGTCAATGGGAGACTCGAGCAAGGGGACCAAGGCTCTGCACAGGGAAGCTTGGCCAAACACCTGGGAACCTCAGAAAAGGATGGAAACACCACGGAAATGGACAGGAAACAGCAGGGGCAGCATGCATGGATGCCTCTGAGGCTGCTTAAATGCACCATTATGCCAAAATTATGGGCAACAGCATGGCCATGACAGAGTGACAGAATGAAGCTAGATAGCATCTAAAACATCCAATAATTGACCCTGACACTATAGGGGACTTCATGCAGAGGCAGCGGCAGCAGCGGCAGGCTAGAGAGTGGCATGGCGACATACCCTAAATGGACTCAGGCTTCAAACCAATGGGTGGCAGAGAGGAACCAAAGGAGGTGAGCAAGAAGCGCTCAAATAATATCGGTACATGATAAAAGTTTGCCAGTATATTTTGTGGATTACACAGCAGGGTGGCGACAAAGTTAACATGGAAGCCATGAAAACAACCCAAAATTCTGCCTGACACAGCTCGTTTGATAAGGGGACCATGTATGGAGGCAGTGAACTAGTAGTAGATTAAAGGTGCTGCAGTTAAAACTATGTTAGTTGGATCTTGGCATGGAGCTGGCGCTCCGCTGCCAGGCGAGCTTTCGCCAATCCAAGCCCCTGTCTCTAGGCTACTCCCCAAACAGCACTTCTAAGAACCTTTTGTATAAGATCAAGTGGAATAGCGTTCTTATAAGTTTAGGATATGGCGGGTGAGGGGAATGGAAACAGATGCGCAAGAAGCGCTGAAATAATATTGGTAAATGATAAAAGTTTGCCAGTATATTTTGTGGATTACACAGCAGGGTGGCGACAAAGTTAACAAGTTTGTTGTGGAAGCCATGAAAACAACCCAAAATTCTGCCTGACAAAGCTCGTTTGATAAGGGGACCATGTATGGAGGCAGTGAACTAGTAGTAGATTAAAGGTGCTGCAGTTAAAACTATGTTAGTTGGATCTTGGCATGGAGCTGGCGCTCCGCTGCCAGGAGAGCTTTCGCCAATCCAAGCCCGTGTCTCTAGGCTACTCCCCAAACAGCACTTCTAAGAACCTTTTGTATAAGATCAAGTGTAGTAGCGTTCTTATAAGTTTAGGATATGGCGGGTGAGGGGAATGTAAACAGAAGCGCAAGAAGCGCTGAAATAATATTGGTAAATGATAAAAGTTTGCCAGTATATTTTGTGGATAACACAGCTGGGTGGCGACAAAGTTAACAACTTTGATGTGGAATCCATGAAAACAACCCAAATTTCTGCCTGACACACCTCGTTTGATAAAGGGACGATGTATGGAGGCAGCTATATGGACGACTTTTGGAGGTAGCAATGGAGACAACGTGTGGAGGCTGCTATGGAGACAATTTAATTTGGATAGTGCCTGTATGTGGCAGTCCAAAAAAGTTTTCAAACCAGAGGAGCAGGTAGGTGGCCCTCCAGAAAAATGGAATAGATTGAGTGCCTGTATGTGGCAGTCCAAAAAAGTTTTCAAACCAGAGGAGCAGGTAGGTGGCCCTCCAGAAAAATGGAATAGATTGAGTGCCTGTATGTGGCAGTCCAAAAAAGTTTTCAAACCAGAGGAGCAGGTAGGTGGCCCTCCAGAAAAATGGAATAGATTGAGTGCCTGTATGTGGCAGTCCAAAAAAGTTTTCAAACCAGAGGAGCAGGTAGGTGGCCCTCCAGAAAAATGGAATAGATTGAGTTCCTGTATGTGGCAGTCCAAAAAAGTTTTCAAACCAGAGGAGCAGGTAGGTGGCCCTCCAGAAAAATGGAATAGATTGAGTGCCTGTATGTGGCAGTCCAAAAAAGTTTTCAAACCAGAGGAGCAGGTAGGTGGCCCTCCAGAAAAATGGAATAGATTGAGTGCCTGTATGTGGCAGTCCAAAAAAGTTTTCAAACCAGAGGAGCAGGTAGGTGGCCCTCCAGAAAAATGGAATAGATTGAGTGCCTGTATGTGGCAGTCCAAAAAAGTTTTCAAACCAGAGGAGCAGGTAGGTGGCCCTCCAGAAAAATGGAATAGATTGAGTGCCTGTATGTGGCAGTCCAAAAAAGTTTTCAAACCAGAGGAGCAGGTAGGTGGCCCTCCAGAAAAATGGAATAGATTGAGTGCCTGTATGTGGCAGTCCAAAAAAGTTTTCAAACCAGAGGAGCAGGTAGGTGGCCCTCCAGAAAAATGGAATAGATTGAGTGCCTGTATGTGGCAGTCCAAAAAAGTTTTCAAACAAGAGGAGCAGGTAGGTGGCCCTCCAGAAAAATGGAATAGATTGAGTGCCTGTATGTGGCAGTCCAAAAAAGTTTTCAAACCAGAGGAGCAGGTAGGTGGCCCTCCAGAAAAATGGAATAGATTGAGTGCCTGTATGTGGCACTCCCAAAAATTGTTTAAAACAGAGGACCGGGTCGGTGGCCCTCCATAAAAATTAAATGCATAAAGTACTATAGCTAGAGCCAGTGGGCCCTGTGAAAAAATAGCCAGTTTCCTCTGCTTTACTGTACAAAGAGGAGGACAAGGAGGAAAATGAGGAGGAGGAGGAGTGGATAAATTATTCAGGTTGAGCTTCCTTCACCTGGTGGAGATTGGAAATTATGAGAAATCCAGGCTTTATTCATCTTAATAAGCGTCAGCCTGTCAGCGCTGTCAGTCGACAGGCGTGTACGCTTATCGGTGATGATGCCACCAGCTGCACTGAAAACCCGCTCGGACAAGACGCTAGCGGCAGGGCAGGCAAGAACCTCCAAGGCGTACAGCGCCAGTTCGTGCCACATGTCCAGCTTTGAAACCCAGTAGTTGTAGGGAGCTGTGTGATCATTTAGGACGATGGTATGGTCAGCTACGTACTCCCTCACCATCTTTCTGTAAAGATCAGCCCTACTCTGCCGAGACTGGGGACAGGTGACAGTGTCTTGCTGGGGTGACATAAAGCTGGCAAAAGCCTTGTAAAGCGTACCCTTGCCAGTGCTGGACAAGCTGCCTGCTCGCCTACTCTCCCTCGCTACTTGTCCCGCAGAACTACGCACTCTGCCGCTAGCACTGTCAGAAGGGAAATACTGTTTCAGCTTGTGCACCAGGGCCTGCTGGTATTCATGCATTCTCACACTCCTTTCCTCTCCAGGGATGAGAGTGGAAAGATTTTGCTTGTACCGTGGGTCCAGGAGAGTGAACACCCAGTAATCCGTGCTGGAATAAATTCTTTGAACGCGAGGGTCACGGGATAGGCAGCCTAGCATGAAATCTGCCATATGCGCCAGAGTACCAACGCGTAAGAATTCACTCCCCTCACTGGCCTGACTGTCCATTTCCTCCTCCTCCAACTCCTCCAACTCCTCTTCTTCTGCCCATACACGCTGAACAGTGAAGGACTCAACAATGGTCCCCTCTTGTGTCTCGCCAACATTCTCCTCCTCTTCCTCCTCATCCTCCTCCACCTCCACCTCCTCCGATATGCGCTGAGAAACAGACCTAAGGGTGCTTTGGCTATCAACAAGGGAATCTTCTTCCTCCGTCTCTTGTGACGAGCGCAAAGCTTCCGACTTCATGCTGATCAGAGATTTTTTCAACAGGCCAAGCAGCGGGATGGTGAGGCTGATGATGGCGGCATCGCCACTGACCATCTGTGTTGACTCCTCAAAGTTACTCAGCACCTGACAGATATCAGACATCCACATCCACTCCTCATTGTAGACTTGAGGAAGCTGACTGACCTGACTACCAGTTCTGGTGGAAGTTGACATCTGGCAGTCTACAATAGCTCGGCGCTGCTGGTAAACTCTGGATAACATGGTCAGTGTTGAATTCCACCTCGTGGGCACGTCGCACAACAGTCGGTGAGCGGGCAGTTGGAGGCGGCGCTGCGCTGCCCTGAGAGTGGCAGCATCTGTGCTGGACTTCCTGAAATGCGCACAGATGCGGCGCACCTTCGTGAGCAAATCAGACAGATTGGGGTATGTCTTGAGGAAACGCTGAACTATCAGATTTAACACATGGGCCAGGCATGGCACATGTGTCAGTCTGCCGAGTTGCAGAGCCGCCACCAGGTTACGGCCGTTGTCACACACAACCATGCCTGGCTTCAGGTTCAGCGGTGCCAGCCACAGATCAGTCTGCGCCGTGATGCCCTGTAATAGTTCTTGGGCGGTGTGCCTTTTATCGCCTAGGCTCAGCAGTTTGAGCACCGCCTGCTGTCGCTTAGCGACGGCACTGCTGCTGTGCCTAGAGCTACCGACTGATGGCGCCATGCCCACGGATGGTAGTTCGGAGGAGGAGGTGGAGGAGGGGTGGGAGGAGGAGGAGGCATAGTAGGCCTGAAACACCTGGACCGAGGTAGGCCCCGCAATCCTTGGCGTCGGCAGTATATGACCAGCCGCAGGGTCAGACTCTGTCCCAGCCTCCACCAAGTTAACCCAATGTGCCGTCAGCGACATATAGTGGCCCTGCCCGGCAGCACTCGTCCACGTGTCCGTGGTCAGGTGGACCTTGTCAGAAACGGCGTTGGTCAGGGCACGGATGATGTTGTCTGACACGTGCTGGTGCAGGGCTGGGACGGCACATCGGGAAAAGTAGTGGCGGCTGGGGACCGAATACCGAGGGGCGGCCGCCGCCATGAGGTTGCGAAAGGCCTCGGTCTCTACTAGCCTATAGGGCAGCATCTCCAGGCTGAGCAATCTGGAGATGTGGACATTAAGGGCTTGGGCGTGCGGGTGGGTTGCACTATATTTGCGTTTCCGCTCCAGCGTCTGGGGTATGGAGAGCTGAACGCTGGTGGATGCTGTGGAGGATCGTGGAGGCGAAGATGGGGTTTTTGTGGCAGGGTCCTGGGCAGGGGGCTGACTATCAGCTGACACAGGGGAAGGAGCAGTGGTGTGCACGGCCGGAGGTGAACGGGCTTGTTGCCACTGAGTGGGGTGTTTAGCATTCATATGCCTGCGAATACTGGTGGTAGTTAAGCTATTAGTGGTGGAACCCCTGCTGATCCTGGTTTGGCAAATGTTGCACACCACAGTCCGTCGGTCATCCGGTGTTTCCTTAAAGAACCTCCAGACTTCTGAAAATCTAGCCCTCGCCGCAGGAGCCCTCGCCACGGGAGCTTCACTAGTTGACACATTTGGCGCTGATGCACCAGGTCTGGCCCTGCCTCTCCGTCTGGCCCCACCACTGCCTCTTCCAACCTGTTCTGGTCGAGGACTCTCCTCCGTCTCAGAAGCACTGTGTTCACCCGGCCTATCAACCCAGCTTGGGTCTGTCACCTCATCATCCTCCGATCCCTCAGTCTGCTCCCCCCTCGGACTTCCTGCCCTGACAACAACTTCCCCACTGTCTGACAACCGTGTCTCCTCATCGTCGGACACCTCTTTACACACTTCTTCCACTACGTCAAGAAGGTCATCATCACCCACAGACTGCGACTGGTGGAAAACCTGGGCATCGGAAAATTGCTCAGCAGCAACCGGACAAGTGGTTTGTGACTGTGGGAAGGGTCCAGAAAACAGTTCCTCAGAGTATGCCGGTTCAAATGCCAAATTTTCCTGGGAGGGCGCAGACTGGGGGGGAGGAGGCTGAGGTGCAGGAGTTGGAGGAGTGCCGATTTCGGTGACATGGGTGGACTGCGTGGAAGACTGACTGGTGGACAAATTGCTCGAAGCATTGTCGGCAATCCACGACATCACCTGTTCGCACTGTTCTGGCCTCAACAGTGCTCTACCACGAGTCCCAGTAACTTCAGACATGAACCTAGGGAGTGTAGCTCTGCGGCGTTCCCCTGCTCCCTCATAAGCAGGTGGTGTCTCACCCCACCCAGGACCACGGCCTCTGACCCCTGCAGTAGTTGGACGCCCACGTCCCCGCCCTCGTCCTCTACCCCTAGCCCTCGGGTTAAACATTTTGAAAATGAGAGTTATAACTTTAATTTTTTTTTAACTTTTTTTTTGTGTTTTTTGTTTTTTTTTGTGTTTTTTAGTTTTTAAAACCAAACGATGCTATCCTATTGCTATGGCTATTTTCTAGCCAAGTATGAAAGCACACTGCTATGCCAGATGAGATGACGCTGAGTTATTAAAAAAATAAACGTAAAATAAAAAAGGAAATGGCAGACTGTGCCTAATTGAAATCCAACCCCTAATAAATTTTCCCACTTCGGTCTTTGCGATGGATATGTGCGTCACTAAGCGCAAAACACAGCGGTCGCTAGTCTCACTACAAATTGCTCACAATTTGCTAGTAGATGCACTGCAGCAAGTACAGCCACCAGCAGATCAACCAGAAATCAAATATATATAACGCTACTGTAGGCGTAAGTAAGCCGTTTGGATTCTCCTATGGCTATTTTCTAGCCAAGTATGAAAGCACACTGCCATGCCAGATGAGATGACGCTGAGTTATTAAAAAAATAAACGTAAAATAAAAAAGGAAATGGCAGACTGTGCCTAATTGAAATTCAACCCCTAATAAATTTTCCCACTTCGGTCTTTGCGATGGATATGTGCGTCACTAAGCGCAAAACACAGCGGTCGCTAGTCTCACTACAAATTGCTCACAATTTGCTAGTAGATGCACTGCAGCAAGTACAGCCACCAGCAGATCAACCAGAAATCAAATATATATAACGCTACTGTAGGCGTAAGTAAGCCGTTTGGATTCTCCTATGGCTATTTTCTAGCCAAGTATGAAAGCACACTGCTATGCCAGATGAGATGACGCTGAGTTATTAAAAAAATAAACGTAAAATAAAAAAGGAAATGGCAGACTGTGCCTAATTGAAATCCAACCCCTAATAAATTTTCCCACTTCGGTCTTTGCGATGGATATGTGCGTCACTAAGCGCAAAACACAGCGGTCGCAAGTCTCACTACAAATTGCTCACAATTTGCTAGTAGATGCACTGCAGCAAGGACAGCCACCAGCAGATCAACCAGAAATCAAATATATATAACGCTACTGTAGGCGTAAGTAAGCCGTTTGGATTCTCCTATGGCTATTTTCTAGCCAAGTATGAAAGCACACTGATGAGATGACGCTGAGTTATGAAAAAATAAACGTAAAATAAAAAGTAAATGGCAGACTGTGCCTAATTGAAATCAAACCCCTAATAAATTTTCCCACTTTGGTGTTTGAGGTGGATATGTGTGTCACTAAGAGCTAAACACAACGGTAGCAAGTCCCCCTGCAAATTCCTCACAATATGGTACTAGCTGCACTACTAGTGCCAGCAAGCCCAGCCACAAGCAAACAAAAAAAAAAAGTATAACGTTATTGTAGCCCTAAGAAGGGCTGTTGGGTTCTTGTTGAATCACTCCTGCCTAACACTATTCTAATAGAACACCCTAACGCTTTCCCTGACCAGCAGCAGCTCTCTCCCTAGCGGCATCCAGACACAGAATGATCCGAGCAGCGCGGGCAGCGGCTAGTCTATCCCAGGGTCACCTGATCTGGCCAGCCAACCACTGCTATCGACGTGTAAGGGTACCACGTCATGCTGGGTGGAGTGCAGAGTCTCCTGGCTTGTGATTGGCTCTGTTTCTGGCCGCCAAAAAGCAAAACGGCGGGAGCTGCCATTTTCTCGAGCGGGCGAAGTATTCGTCCGAGCAACGAGCAGTTTCGAGTACGCTAATGCTCGAACGAGCATCAAGCTCGGACGAGTATGTTCGCTCATCTCTAATAATAAATTAACACACTTACATATACAATAGTGAAAAATCTACAATTAAAATCAAGCATGCTAAACAAGGGATATTAACTCATAGATCCAGGCACTGTGACTGTGGTAATTTTCTTATATTTGTTACCCATGGCCTCCTTCCATCTAAAATCAACTTTTAAATTTATGTTAATGAGCTTGAAGGGCTCTGGGGGCATTACCAGAGCCCTTTAGTACTGCACATTCATAGACTGTTACAATGAGCTCCCTCTGCCTGTGTAATCTAGCAGCAGTAGCAATAGCACTGAGGGGTTTCCGAAACACCTCCAGAGTCATTAAAACTCATTAGCACAATTTTAAACATTGATTTTAAAAGGAAAGGAGACCATGGATAACAATTATAAGATGATTACCAGAGTCACGGTGCCTGGATCTATAAGTAAGTGCCCCTGGTTTATTATGATGGATTTTAAACTCCATCTCTTTCTAACCTTTAAAAGGAATATGTATCAATAAAATGATTTTAAGACCAGAAAAAAGGTTTGTCTACAGTGTCATCCCATTGAAAAAAATTCCTGTAGCTTTTAGGAGGCCAAATAAAATAATTTTACATTCAGGCTTTTGAGACTGCTAAGGTCCCTTCATCAGTAATGATGTAACAAAATATCTAAAGTAACACTTATTGTATGCACAAAGGAACAAAGATGGTACAATTTATTTAGGAATAAAGGAACTTGTAGAGCACATAACCACCCCTCAGTGCAAGGTTTTTACAGATTGAGATCCTGTGTGGGCGAGTGGCATTGTCTTCATTTCACTTTACAAAAATGTAA
The DNA here is from genome assembly GCF_040894005.1 of Engystomops pustulosus. Classification (NCBI taxonomy): domain Eukaryota; kingdom Metazoa; phylum Chordata; class Amphibia; order Anura; family Leptodactylidae; genus Engystomops; species Engystomops pustulosus. The sequence continues at coordinate 42,243,437 of NC_092415.1, forward strand.
AATCAAAAAGGTTTTTGTTCTGGGTGGTGTTTCCCACATTTCTAGTCCTCCATGTGGAAACCTTGTGCTTTGTAAAGATGGTTGCTAGTACGGACAGTGCAAATCTAGGGAGGGAATGTGAGCTCCAAGCCAGATTGGAGAGAATCCAACGAGTGTGGGAGATGAAAAGTTACTTATACTGCAGAAAATGTTCAAAATGAAATTTAAGAAATAACGAAAATGTCAGAGGGCATTTATATTTCATAGTGGATTTCTGAATCTAAAGTTAAATTTAGAGAAGCGTAACCTGACAACTGATAGAAATGTCAAAAGCGCTGGCGTAATGTTAGGAATCAATACATGACATTTACCTTAATGATAAGTTTATCACAGGTCTGCACCTTTAAACTTGTCCATGCTTTAATGTTTCCATCTCAATACTTTCATCTAAAATATTATCATTCAATTTGGAATCTAGTGTTTTAGTGTCTCAAAATATATTGGGTTACAAATTATAGTTGAATAGATAAGAGACAATAGACATCATTTACCCAGTAAATACCCAGCACATTTTCCCCCTTCCTCCCTTTACTTTATTTTCCTCTACTTTTCCAAATAATAGGGAAAGAACAAAGCTTGCATCCTACCCCTGTCATCTCCTTTCCTACCCTTTTAGTTTCATGTTTTAGTTAGTTTCAATGTGGTTTGTATGTTTTCATGGACTGCCGTGAAAGATCCATATTTTGCATTGGGGGAGATTTATCATGTGAGCCGCGGAGTATTATAGCGGCCACACCACCCCGTGATCAAGTGGATGTATCCAGTGGGTGGCACAACCGCTGGAGAAAATTATGCCAGGTCCAACCTGTCGTAATTTTGCGTAAAAACCTGTAAATGAAAGTTCCAAAATTACGCAGTCATGTGGCAGGAACGCTCCAGCAATTGTGACTATTTACTATCTCCCACCATCTCCATGTGAAGTGGATATATACGGCATGTGCAGGGGCATTGGGGATTACATTATACACTGGGGCACCATGAGCCAACGTATCCGTGGTTCAGTGATTTTCACAGATGCTTTACTGAGCTATTGTTTTCTATGGATGTTGCCTTTTTTTCACTGATCCATTGTCTGTGGAAAAAAAATTTGAGACCTGTCCTATTTTTTCACGGATGCAGATCATGGATGGCAATAGAAGTCTATGGATCCGCAAAAAAAATTAACGATAGATTAATTTTTTTAAGGATGACGCTGGCAAACCAGGAGCTCTATTGCCGTGGCCGCACGGCTTGCTCACGGTGCGGTGAGACAACTTGTGCTCACCAGACCATGACTGGGTGCCATAGACCTGCAAGGGGGCTGTGATGCTGCTGCACCACCGGTGCACATATCTTCGTGTGCATGGGGCCTTAAACCTACAGGGTTTTTTTGCAGACACAGAGACAAAATACAATTGACGCGCTGCAGACATGCAACACATACACCAATGTGAATATCCCTTCGGGATATTTTTTTGTGGGGCAAGTTGCCTAGTTGCTGCATTCACATCCTGTTTTTGAATTACTTAATGATGTGCCCATCTCCTGTAGCAGCTAGCTAAGTCGAGACATACTATATCTGGGAAAATCTCCCTACCGTCTGAGATGTAGGGACAGAGGTAAAAAAAAACCTGGATGGTCCTGCTGATTCCGGGACAGTTGGTAGATATGTGATTGTGCCACACAATCATCTTTGTGCCCTATTTTTACATTTGTATATATGTTATGCATTGTTCAATGTCATGTTTAAAACCAGTAATGTCAGGTTCATTATCACCTAGGGTCACATCCATGAATACATCTAAACTCTCTGCTGTCTGAGGCGTGCTATAGAATGGTTCCCCGGCACCCATGCTGACATCTGATGTGAAGAGGCTATATTTTATTTGTCAGGTCCTGCACACCTGATGCTGACCTCCATCTTGCTGCAGTCGCTGCTTGAGGCAAGAGGCTAAACTCGCCTCTGGGATGGTGCGCCTGGGTAACATCAGCTTTATGTTTTCCTTCATAAGGCTAAGGTCTTGAATGGACATACTCCTTATCACAATGCCGTATCCCCAGTAGAGACCCTCTCCTTATTGCACCATATCCCTTTAGATTTAATAACATTCTCGTGACACTGTAAGGCAGCGATCATCCCCTTATTGTACATCCCCTTCGCTGGAAACTTCTTAGTGCACCACCACCAACCCAAACCCTCAAGGACAATCACCTTATCTACTACCACCACAAATAATCTATCCCAACCCATATCTATCACCACATCCTCCAGGTTGAGGAGGCACATACTGTACATCATCTCCCTTTTACACCCCTAATATGCAACATTGTGTTGAGGTACCCAAAAGGAAAGATGCCACCAGCAAGCACATGAGCTAGCTGTGAGCATCCCAGGTGGGCAAGAGAGGGCCAATATGATGAAGCCTTTCATGTGGGCCACGTAACCTGAGGCCACAGGCTGAACTATTGGCTTATTTGTAACTTAACAAGCCAGAAGCCCCCATATTAACCAAGAAACAATATAAAATAAATACCTGAGGTTAGCTTAAACTATGATGTTGCTTATGTCATTGTCAGTGATGCGTTAAAGTATCTTTCCTTCCCAAGAAACTTTTCTAGGCTGATACATTTTCCAGAGAGTTTCTGAAAGTTTAGGTATTTTTTTTATTTAAAGATAATAAAATCCCTACAAAAACAGAGCTGTTGTAACAAATTGATTCACAAATTGACTTTTTTGTTTGAGCAGTCAGTCCAAGCGTATCTTCCAATGTTAAATTCTCTCGCTATGAAATTGGCCTCTAGTGTTGAAACACTACAGGATTCTAGTTTTCCATCTGTAGCAGGTAGAGTATACTTTTAGATACAGTGTTATAGAGAGTTCATCAATCTAAAGGTGATTGTTTCCACCATAAATAAGAAAGGAAAAAAGAAGAAAAATCCTTATCATAAGAAAATGTATAAAAAGGTCCAAAATAAATTGTTTAAATGGGGTTTCCCATGAAAGAAAATTCTCAAACTCCCTGGGCTGCTCAGTTTAAAATTCCAGAGTGTAGGCGGGGACTCTAAGGAGACACATTATGATCCATCTAGTTCTGTGAGCCGAAAATGTGCTAAGATTATCATGGTACATGTTTATATAGACTTTCATTTAGCTTCTGAACATTCACTAGTATCTGACACATAGAAAGAAAGAAAGATATGACGGATCCAAAGATGAGACCCATGAGATGCTTTAACACACAATGACTGTCAGCTCTCCTACATCTCTGATATTCCACAACACACTGCTAAGTCTGTTGTGCCTTCCTCCCCCTCCCCAGATAAAGAACTTATCTTTCTGTAGCTTTACACTCCTCACGCTGTTGCCGGCAGGAAGTCAGTGTCTGTGAGTTCCGTCCTAGACTGCAGGGGGGAGGGGCTAGACTGCAGGGAGTAGAGAAAAAAAAAAGACAGAAATCTCAGCTCCACGGCTGTCACACAGAAATACAAGATGGCTTCTCCGACCCTAAGTCAGAAGTAACAGAGTCGTGTCTAGAGGCAAGTGAAATTGTATGCACCAGGACTGATAGAGACAGGTTGGACTTATATCTGTGAAATGCTGCATTTTTGTTAATAACAGTGAATTAGAGAATGAGTTATTTTGTTATCCTGAGTACATTAACGAAACTTGTTTTCATGGGAAAAAATAGACAACACTGAGTGAATTCTTGTATGTGTCCATGTATAACCACATATGCCTTTGTGGTAAATTGTAGCCAAGGATTTCCTTAGTTTGCTATCATTTTGTATTTTATGGGTTTCATGAGTAATTTGAGTCCTTGGGGAGCAGGTGTTGCACTGAGTTTGTAAATTATCCCCTATCTTAAGGGGTAGGTTCTCACTAACGGATGAAGCAGCTTGTGTCCCTCTGCTTTCCACAATTAGTATGGAAGTGTCAGAGATTGCAGAGCAAGTTTCTTAGATATCTCCAGCTCTCACTTAGACAGTGAGTAGAAATGCTGGAGCAGAGTGCTGCCACTCCACCTATTAGTGAGAATGGGATCCCATTCTCTAGGAGTGTAGGTCCCAACAGTATGTGGTATAATTGTGGTAGAACCCCCTTAAGGTTCTTAATTTGCACAAAGAAAACCACATTTAAAAAGGGGTTTAGACATTTTTTTAGGCACTTTTACAACTACAACGGGGTATGGTCTATGAAAGGGGGTGTGGCTTCACACTAAAAAGTCAGTGCGCCAAAAATAATGGTGAGCCAACAGAATTCTCTCCCAGTTTTCTGCAATAAAATAATCCAATTAACTAAACAACTATACAGTGTTATAATGCACCAAATTTATAATCCGGCATCAGAGTCTTATGTGAATCTTGTGCAGCATAAAACTGTCTAGTCTTACACGTTTCATAAATCTACCACAACTTATAGATTTGACTCTGTATGAAGGAATCTACCACTATCAGGCATGTATTTATCACTTGTTTATAGTTACATCTTGATACATTGGTATAAAGCTTTTTCTACACTTGTTGCAATAGGAACAAAACAACGAAAAATATTAAATGTTGTCAAACGTCTGTCTCTCCTGTCTGCTCCCATGAGAACGCTCTACGGGAAGATTTGCCAGTGTTTTATCTCATGATAAGCTTTAGCCAGACTTTAGAGAAAATGCAATTATACGACTCGAAAATAAATACAGAGACTATCATTACATTCCCTCTACAATTCCAGTGACTCCATTACCAAAGACTTGTGTTTACCACATTATGTGATACATGGTGTTACACGACTAAACGCCCCAAATCTGTGGGATTCATAATAAAAGAAAACATTGTTCTTTCCGAGAATCCAAATGCTGTGAATCACACTAGTTTATTCTACTAACCAGCAATAATATGGTATGATGGGGTGGTCCTAGTAATTGCTGCTGGTATATTATCAAAATACTCTATAACAGTGATGGCTAACCTATGGCACTGGTGCCAGAGGTGGCACTCGGAGCCCTTTCTGTGGGCACTCAGGCCATCACCAGAGATGACTCCAGGTATCTTCCTGCAGTCCCAGACATCCCAGGACTTGCTGTGCACAGAGGTATTTTAAAGTGACAGCGCTACCTGGGACTATTTTCTGCTATATTGGTGTCCCCAGGGGCTGGTATCAATGAAAACTGTGACAGAGAAGGGAGTATAAATCACAAATTAAATTTCTGTGTTGGCACTTTGCGATAAATAAGCGGGTCTTTGTTGTAGTTTGGGCACTCGGCCTCTAAAAGGTTCGCCATCACTGCTCTATAATATACCACTGATTTATTAATGTTCAATACAAGGGTGAACAAGTTGAGCCTCCTGCCACAGACAGCACTATTTGAAGCAAGATGGGGGCAGCATCAGGGACACAATTATCTACTACAAAGCAGGACCCGACACTTTAAAATAGCGTCTCCTCATACCTGATGTCAGCATTGGTGTAAGACATTGCGTGGAGAACAAAGTTATTAAAAAATAACTCAATATATTACTACTGGAAGAGGCAGAGGGGGCAGCATTCTATAGCTCGCCAAAGGCTGCAGAATTTAGGGTCATTCCTCGTTCAATAATATGAACTGCGCTTCCCTTAACTGTATGCACTCACCCTGTGTGGTTTTTGTTGGTTTCACAGAAAGATTAATCTATTGAATTGTTTTGAAAGTTAATTTACACATACCGTATATATATGTAAATGCAGTATCCGACTTAAGGACACCCAACATACAGACAAACCCTAGTTACAGACGGACCTCCAGAAGCTGATAATTTACTGCACTATACCCCCAGGCTGCTATGATCAACTTTAAGAGCTATTAGAGGTGCCTGCTATTGCATTCTATTATTAATCCTTGTTCATATGACAACCCAAAATTTTAAGAATTAAATTGTCACAGGGGCAAGGAAATTCTTCATATGCCGTCATTATCTTTATTAACAGTATACATTTATAAAAACACCTGTCCAGACACTCAATCACTCCTACTCTAACCTCTCCACCATGGCCAAGACCAAAGAGCTGTCTGACGCTGCATGTACATGTTCCAGTTGAATCGCAAATCGGCAATCACAGGAAAGTAGATGTTAAACTATTAAATGATGCTGTCTGCATGACCACAGTATTTAAACTGCCTATGGGGCAGTTCGCCCCCCACGTTTCCTACCCCGCTCCACACCATTCTTGACAGATTCCAAACTTTGCTATGGCCCCCAAGGCTGTGCATAGTGAGTGTACAGGTTAACAGTGATAATACCCTGCAATTAGAGATGAGTGGACTTGATGTCTGTTTCAAGTTCGGGTTCAGCCACCTGACCCTGACATATTGCAGGCCGAACAGGCAATCCAGCAAATACATTGGAAAGTGGACAGCCCCTTTAAGCTACAAAGTGGTAGATTTTGCTCTGCTATTGGATGTCAGGATAGCACTTGTCTATCTCTGGAACTCTCATAGACATTGAATGGAACTGCAGGAGCCATTTTTTATGATCGGGGCAGTAAAGCTTAATATTCTTTCCTAAAATGTTAATGGGAAATAGGGGATAACCATTGAGTCAGGGACATCCTATTAATATTGATTTCTCCCTCTTGTGTTATAGACAAAACTGAAGCAGGATATGTTTGTTTTGTATTTCTTTAAAATTTTGAACATATATTATATAATATATTTGATATAATATATATATATATATATATATATATATATACACACATGTAAATTATATATATATATATATATATATATATATATATATATATATATATATGATGCAAAAAAATGTAAGCAGCACTCCAGGACGTCAGGTGTCAAAGGTGAAGTAGATGAAGTTTATTCCATGTTTAAAGGTACAACATAGTACAGCAGCGACGTTTCGGCTCAGAAGAGCCTTTATCAAGCTAAGTGACATAGGTGAATGGCGGTATATATATATATCAAACACAGGTGATCACATGATCAAATCGTTCCCACCCCCTTGCATCAACATATTGCATCACATTGCATAAATTAGTGTTTAAACATTGAAAAATACATAATAATACATGAAAATACTGAAATACATACATAGGTATCTAAAGTGCTAGTGCAGCAATCCTTTTCACTAGTACTTTAGATACCGTATATTCCGGCGTATAAGACGACCTGGTGTATAAGACGACCCCCCTACTTTCCTGTTTAAAATATAGAGTTTAAGATATATTCGCCGTATAAGACTACCCCTTTTCCAACGCATACAAAACACCGGTAAAAATTTAAAAAAAAACAGATTTGAATTTAACATGGTCCTTTTTTTAATGTAAATTCTTATGACATGCAGGTACATAGCAGAAAAACTGTCGCTCATAAACATAAGGAATACAACAACAACATTACCATTACAGCACAGCCCCCAGTAGTATACAGCACAGCCCCCAGTAGTATACAGCACTGCCCCCAGTAGTATACAGCACTGCCCCCAGTAGTATACAGCACAGCCCCCAGTAGTATACAGCACAGCCCAGCATTAAAAAAAAAATAAACTTATATACTCACCCTCCGGTGGCCCCAATGTGCTGCGCTGCTCCCCCGATGTCCGCGCCGTCTTCTTTCTTCTGCTGGGTGCCGCCATTGATCTTCCCCGGCAGGTGCCTAGTATGACGCGCCGCTGCTGACGTCATACTAGGCGCCGCCCCGGGGAAAGACATGGCGGCGCCCAGCAGAAAAAAGAAGACGGCGCGGAAGACTGACGGGGGGCGGGCGGGATTACCGGCGTATAAGACGACCCCAGACTAGACAGAAGATTTTTCTGTCTTCAAAAGTCGTCTTATACGCCGGTATATACGGTACCTATGTATGTATTTCAGTATTTTCATGTATTATTATGTATTTTTCAATGTTTAAACACTAATTTATGCAATGTGATGCAATATGTTGATGCAAGGGGGTGGGAACGATTTGATCATGTGATCACCTGTGTTTGATATATATATACCGCCATTCACCTATGTCACTTAGCTTGATAAAGGCTCTTCTGAGCCGAAACGTCGCTGCTGTACTATGTTTTACCTTTAAACGTGGAATAAACTTCATCTACTTCACCTTTGACACCTGACGTCCTGGAGTGCTGCTTACATTTTTTTGCATCATTTGTATCTGGAGGATCTGTTGCCCGATCTCAGTGAGCCTGCACCCACCTTCTTCTCTTCTTTTTTATCTCCAAAGTGTGCTGTTTGTAATTTCTACAAGTATCTATATATATAAATATATATCATTTTTATGCAAAGATACTAGATGAAAGATTTGCCAGACTGAACTCTGCATTGATAGGTTTAATATAAAATCTATTCCGGTGTACGGCATGGTGATGGAGATCATCTGTCATGGATGTTGTGTAACTTATTCCTGGCTCTTGATGTGTGATAAATCTACATAGAAGCTGGATGAAGATGTATTTTTGATGCTGTACAGAGTTAACATCCTATTCCTGAAAGTGCTCAGGACACCAGACACTTCTAATAGGAAACAACTTGTTTCCAAAAATCTCAGTGTGCAAGGAACATATAATTATTGCTTTTCCTATTTCCATTTTCAACTTGTTTGTAAAAGTACATTCTCTCACTTTTTGAACTTCTTTAGCGTCAACCAGTCTGGGACTTGGATGTCTTGTCTGCCAGAAGTGGGGGTTCACCGAACCAAAAACTCTTGAAAGAAGCTTTAACCGCAAAGGAACTGCAGAGCATGGAAAAGCATCTCGCTGGTATGTGCTGAAAACTGCTCTTTACTGTGTGCGAGGTGGATGGGAGCGATCACCCATCTGGAATTGTGGTGGGCACTCAGCAACACCACCAGCTACTTTTTATCAGGGATCCGTAATAGATTCATTACATAAGTTGTGATACCTGTAAATCTTACAGCAGGATCCAGAATCCTTCTCACTGACTGTGCCGAGATCATTATAAAATCTCTTGCACTTTCTTAGCCACCATTTGTCTGTGGAGCAATCACATACAGTAAAATGCCGACACTGTTTCGGTGTGTTCCAAGACATCCTCACACTGTCAGATCAGTGTTGAAATAGTACAGACACACCCCTTTGACAGGGAAAAGGGTGACGCCCAGTTGTCAACTTATTCAAAAATATTTTAAATTTGAATGGGAAATTGGACATTGAAAATAGCCTTACGAATTATTATGGTTAATATTTACAATAACAGACAAGTCTAGATAGTAACAATAAGGCTGATATTAATCAAATTCTATTGAAAACATAGAAATAATTGATGTAATTTCCAGGAAATGTGAGTGACCATAGTAAAAAAAAAAGTAAAATTGTATGAACAATCATGATCAAGTCTCTGTACCCGATTAACGGTTGCTACAGCTATGTTACTTTGTTGGGAATAGTCCCTGGGCTTTGTCTACCAATCGTAATCTTCACCTAATGGCTGTTTCACACACAGCAAGATCGTCCCATGATAACGGACCATGCATGGGCTGACCCCACTGCTGGAACGGGATTCCTTGCATCATAGATTGATATGACCCTGCACAGTTCTGATCACGCTGTGTGTGAAACAGCCCAATGTGTCTGTGCAAACGGACAGTACCTTTAGGGTCAAATGGAGCTATTTACAAATAGAAAACAAAATTTCTTTTTGCTTAAAATTTGAAGATGAAAAACAAAAACATGAGACAATAGGCTTTGTATATTAAGTTTCTTGCATTTATATTATAATTAGTAGAAAATACAATAAAAAATATATTATCAGTCTACTTTACATCTCATTACCCCTTTATGTAAAAAAAAAAGAAATATACAATAAAAAATCATTTGTAAAGCTTGGTGCCCTCAAAAAGACTCATTTCCATCCTCAAAGGCTTTTTATGTATAACTACACTCACCGGCCTCTTTATTAGGTACACCTGTCCAACTGCTCGTTAACACTTAATTTCTAATCAGCCAATCACATGGCGGCAACTCAGTGCATTTAGGCATGTAGACATGGTCAAGACAATCTCCTGCAGTTCAAACCGAGCATCAGTATGGGGAAGAAAGGTGATTTGAGTGCCTTTGAACGTGGCATGGTTGTTGGTGCCAGAAGGGCTGGTCTGAGTATTTGTGTCCCTTCATATACTAAATCTCCACTGAGTGCCATCCCATGTGCCCGGTGACCATTCCACCTGCGGATGATCTTCTGGTATGTCATATGTCAAAGACACAGAAGATAGATCTGTGAACCTGGTCGTCCACTAAATTCTAGTGTGTGAGGGAGAGGCTGAGGTACTGGTTCTCCCTGGGGCAACCCCTAAGAGTAATATATGTCCCTGGGTAATGGATGGGAAGCCCGTGGTGGTGATACAGCCGTATGCTGATCTACTGGGATTTTCACGCACAACCATCTCTAGGGTTTACAGAGAATGGTCCGGAAAAAAAAAACATCCAGTGAGCGGCAGTTCTGTGGGCGGAAATGCCTTGTTGATGCCAGAGGAGAATGGGCAGACTGGTTTGAGCTGATAGAAAGGCAACAGTGACTCAAATCGACACCCATTACAACCAAGGTAGGCAGAAGAGCATCTCTGAACGCACAGTACGTCGAACTTTGAGGCAGATGGGCTACAGCAGCAGAAGACCACACCGGGTGCCACTCCTTTCAGCTAAGAACAGGAAACTGAGGCTACAATTTGCACAAGCTCATCGAAATTGGACAGTAGAAGATTGGAAAAACGTTGCCTGGTCTGATGAGTCTCGATTTCTGCTGCGACATTCGATGGTAGGGTCAGAATTTGGTGTCAACAACATGAAAGCATAGATCCATCCTGCCTTGTATCAACGGTTCAGGCTGGTGGTGGTGGTGTCATGGTGTGGGGAATATTTTCTTGGCACTCTTTGGGCCCCTTGGTACCAATTGAGCATCGTTGCAACGCCACAGCCTACCTGAGTATTGTTGCTGACCATGTCCATCCCTTTATGACCACAATGTACCCAACATCTGATGGCTACTTTTAGCAGGATAATGTGCCATGTCATAAAGCTGGAATCATCTCAGACTGGTTTTTTGAACATGACAATGAGTTCACTGTACTCAAATGGCCTCCGCAGTCACCAGATCTCAATCCAATAGAGCATCTTTGGGATGTGGTGGAACGGGAGATTCGCATCATGGATGTGCAGCCGTCAAATCTGCGGCAATTGTTTGATGCCATCATGTCAATATGGACCAAAATCTCTGAGGAATGCTTCCAGCACCTTGTTGAATCTATGCCACAAAGAATTGAGGCAGTTCTGAAGGCAAAAGGGGGTCCAACCCGTTACTAGCATGGTGTACCTAATAAAGTGGCCGGTGAGTGTATAAACAACTGGTTCATCAGAAAGTCATTGTAGGACTGCATTTGCCTATTTCAGTTACTGTGCATTTTTTTTGGATGACGGCGGCGTCATGCTTGTTTGTGTTCTGCTTGCGGGGGGCAGTGTATGAGGGGCAGTTGGTTACTAAGAGTGGAGTGGTCAGCTTGATGACATCTGGGCTGCAGGTGCCATAGTAGCCTTGTCCTAGGCTAAGCCTCACCAACACCCATCAAAGCAGATAAGATGAAGCAAGGAGAGGGGGAGCCGCCAAACAGGGAAAGTTCCCCATGGGGCACTTTTGGTGTAAGTGAGAAAATCCTTGAAAGATGGTAAAAGGGAGACCAGGGACGCACACTGTTGCAACACCCCTGCCAATATAATGGCAAGGGAGTACTTGCGAACAGCGCCCTCTCTAGGTTAGGAGCTGTCTGAGGGAGTCATGAACCCTCTAGAAGGTTCTCTGACTGGACATTAGGTAAAAGCAGTGGTAGATACTGCCTGATCAGGTAAGGGTTAAGTATATGTGAATTGTCATTCCCCTATGTAAGCTGGAGTGTGATTGGAGAGTAGCCACCACCTGACAGGGAGGGGCTAGTCCTCTTAGGCCCAAGGCCCTTGCTCAGAGCAGAGAGTCTGTCTTAGCTCTTAGGTCGAAGCTTTACCACAAGAGCACATGCTCTTAGGATCTAGCTCTCTTGCAGAGCACACCTTCCAGAACACACTGAGTGACACTGACACTCCGCTAAACCCAGGACACGAGCTGCAGATTCCAAAGCCTGCATCTACTACCAGGCTGGTGAACTACTCCTGAGGATCACTCTCCATGACCACTCCAGTAATCCGGAATATCCTGTAATCCGGAATCTGTTACAAGATCGTTTGGCCCGTTGCCTGCAGTTGTTCCAGTAAAGAACCGTGAGTTATTTTTGCACTACGTTGCCTCCAACTGTTCCCTGGATAAGGCTGTTCCACCAAGGGCCGTTCCACCAAGGGCAATCTATCACCCAGGGACATATATTATGGACACTCAGGGGTTGCCTCAGGGAGAACCAGTACATCAGACTCTCCCTCCATATTTCTTGCACACACCACCCGCTAGAGACCAGCCAGGCTGTAGGACAGCCCTCTAGTCCCCATACCAAGCACCGTGACCACAGTGTGCCTAGGCCACAACCACCAGCCACTCAGGTATTCTGGGACCCGGCTGTCTCCAGGCCCCAAGAAAAGGCTAGGCCCTGGTGGGGGATGTTGCACAGTAAATAGAGATATTGTATCCCCACAGTTCCTTTATTAGGGGAACTTCAACAGAAGCTGATAACAAGCTGGTAACAAATGCCTTCCTCAGAGGGCTGGCAGGGCTGTTAGTTGGGTGGTGTGGCAAGATAGTAGTCCTCTGCTTGTAGGAAGAGGAATCCGTACCTCAGCCTGGACTAGTGTTCAGCTAAGCTAGCAATAATCTCCAGGGAGCCTGGTCAGCTCTGCTACATCAGCAGCATAATATCAGATGTCTTTCCATGAGAAATCTCTAGCAATAGACACAGAACCCAGGGCTAAGGCTAGGTTCACATCACGCTGTTTGCATAAGCTAAGCGCATACGTGGCGAAAGCACCCAATGTATACGCTGAAGTTATACATTGACAAATAGTGGCAGACTGAGACATAGTTCCTCCCTCCGTCTAGACACTAAACATCCTTTACCTCCAAAAATGCAGGATGAAAAGAAGTAGCAAGTTATGCCTTTTCACCTTGTAGCCTTTGCCTGATTGACGTATGCGCTCAGCAGAGGCAATGGACTGCTCTGGGGAGCGGATGCAGCACATAGCATCTCTCCCCACAGCCCCGCCAAGCATACATAGCTTGGCTGGAGTGCGGACCCAGTGATGTCACTGTCCATATTAGGACAGTGACAACACTTGGGGAACACCCTATTCATTGGCGGCAGCCAATCAGCCACTCCTCCCCCCGCAATCAGGTTGAAGAGGGGTCCCTGGGCGACATATCCCACTCAATAGGCATATAGTGCGATACATCTGCGCCATACATTGTAAGGAAAAGTTGGAATACCCTTGACATGTCCTTACAACGTATGGCAAAAAATGAGGTGTGAACCTAGCCTAAGCCTCTGGATTGTTCTAGGAAAACCAGCCAATCAGTAATCTGCATTACCTCAGGCAAAATCACAAGATATACATTAATGTCAGTAAAAACATTAACCCTGTGTGAGAAACACGTGGAGAGATTTTTTTCCCACTCAGGACAGTAGGGGGCAGCCTATGACTCATCAGGATGGCTGAGCACATCAATAAAGGGGATGTAGGCTCCTAAAAGGGCACTAAAGTATTTGTAAGGACCCACCTGTAAGTCATAACATATGCATCAGGTACTGTGAAGAAAACAGGATGGAAAGATGCAGCAAGATGTGTTTTTCCATCCTGTACCTTTCTGCTTAGGAACATATATGCTCAGCGGAGGTCATCGAAGTCTATAGGGATCGGATTCAGCAGTAATGCATTCTCCTCCAGCCTCCACTGAGCGTACACTGTGGGTGTTTCCCCAGTGATGTATCTGTCCATATAAGGATAATGAACATTTGGAACCAGCTGACATCGGCAATCAAGGCTGAGGAGGAGGGATCAGGGCTGAGGAGGAGGGATCAGGGCACGGATCCCACTGTTCCAGCAATGTATCACCAGACATCCTTACAATGTATGATAAAAACTCCATGTGAACCCAGCCTAATGTGTCTCAATATCTTAATGCATTATATCATATATTCCTTGTGAATATTTCGCCCCAAATAATGAAAATGATTTTTTTTTATTCTTATTGCGTCAAATAAGTAATAATTTAATAATAGTTTTGAAAGGAAATATAACATTTCTTAACAACTAAATGTAATAATAATAATCTTAATATAGCGCCATCAAATTCCCTAAATATCATCAATCATTTTTCACCCCTTTAATTACTTCCTGAATGATTGTGCTGAGGGACGAGACTAAACAGTTTGTCGGTTTCATGAATAGCTGATGGTTTTCTAAGGGTTACATCAAATGAATCATCATTCTCTCCATGGACAGAACACTGTGTACTCCTTTCCATTTGACTTGACTGCTATAACTTCCTGCTAGAGATTTATGTCTAGTCCTGTGCCCTAGAGAACCATAACGCTACAAGAAATGAGCGCACATAAAGACTTGGGAGTTTTAGCTATGCCCCTCGGTTCAGTATAGAAATGTCCCGAATTTTTCACAGTTTTTTGTTCACATTGGGGGTCATTTACTAACGGCCCAATACGCGGTTTCCCGACGTGTTACCCAAATATTTCCGATTTGCGCCGATTTTCCCTGTATTGCCCCGAGATTTTGGCGCATCGGTGCCGGCATGCACACGACAAAATTGGGGGGCGTGGCCGAACGAAAACCCGACGGATTCGGAAAAACCGCCGCATTTAAAAAAAAAATCTGTTGCGAAACTTGCACTTACCTTCACCAGGTATAGGCCGGTGAATTTCAGGGCGTTCCAGCGGGCCTCGGGGAACTTCAGCGCAGCAGCGACATCTGGTGGATGGCGGAGGAACTGCCTCAGTGAATCCCGGCCGGACCCGAATCCACCGCAGAGAACGCGCCGCTGGATCGCGAATGGGCCGGGTAAGTAAATCTGCCCCATTGTTTTCAGGAATAATTCCTTGTGAGATATTCAATAGCACCAACTGATCACAATGCATTGGTTCGTTTTTACTAAAAATGTTAAGAATTAAAGCAAGTACTATCAGCAAGTAACTGATACTTTTTGTGTAGTGAAAAGTTACACATTTTTGCAATATACTTTCGGTATTAATTCCTCACGGTTTTCTCGGTCTCTGCTTGCTCTCAATCTATGGGAATCATCATTGTTTTTTTTCTATGGATAAAACCAGACCATGGTCATGTGATGTCACACAGGTGCATGGCTCTGTATATCACAAAGGGTAATCATAATTGTGTGTTATAATAAGCCATGAACCTGTGTGACATCACATGACCGGGGATCAGTTTTATCCATAGTCAGTACACAATTAAACTTTCTGTAGAATGACAGCAAGCAGAGATCTAGAAAGCCATGAGGGATTGTAAACATTTTCATTACATAAAATATATATATTATCAGCTAAAAGGGGACAGACCCTTTATTACATAACACAATTTCTATAAAAGGAGACACCTTTTGCTACCAACTATACAAAAGCACTGATAATACCTGGAAACGGTGGCTCAGCCAATGACTGGATGAATTTTTTAATTTCTTTTGAGATGAGACCAGAAAACACTCCCTGTAACGGCCACATGGGATTGGTGAAATGGATCATTCTCATTGTGACCAGGTGATATACCAAAAGTGGAAGAGTTCCACCAAGTTTTTATATTTTAGTTTGTCATTAGTTTGTTGCATAGTATAAAAGAACTAACTGTAGAATTTTCCAAATACAAGAAAAGTAAGCTAAATATTGCCACATTTTCTGGATCTGTGATGCATCCTTATCGGATATTAGATACCTGAAACCCATATTTTCCCATAACTCTTACATACTGTATCATATGAAGTAATAAGATACCATTGGAACACAATTGTGATTACATTTAGTGCATTCTTTTCTGCATTTCCCGTCCTTCATGCCTTATTATAGATGCCGTTCTATAGTCCATGCATTTGAAGTTAGATTAACCTATCTAACCACAAGTAGAACAGATTAGCAGTAATCTTTGTTTCTACAGTAATTGCTTTGGACTATTGGAAATCTGTTTCATCTGTCTGCAAATTCATCACACAAGCTTGAAAATCATTTTGGGGATTCCTTATCTCTATAATTGTAGCGTTCGTCAAAAACGTATTGAACACAGTTGGGCTGGGATGAGGAAGAACATTTGAGGCAATTCGGTAATCTCTGTTTATAGCACACAAAGTATGAAATGTTCTACATATACAAGGTCATGGACATGCCATACTACACAATACAGTGTTTCTCACCACTCCCATTCTACAAAATTTCACATTTATAAGTAACCAATCCATGTCGCCTACATCAGTGGTGAGATACTACTTGACCCTGTTGGCCCATTGGAGCCTGCATTTCTCCCTACTGTACTCTGGAGTATTTCTCAAACTGCTGCTCAGTACTGACCTTCTACTACTTTGGTTAATGCTTATGGTTTCCCTGTTGATATGATGTTCACCCCATTCATTCATAGCTTAGGTGTTAATGGACAATCCATTCCAGGTGGATTTACTTGTTTTGGTTTCCTCCCACACTCCAAAACATTCTGGTAGGGTGATTGTGAGCCCCATTGGGGACAGGGACTTATTTGGTAAACTCTGTCCAGCACTGCGTAATCTGTGTGCACTATATAAATAAAGGAATTATTACTTGTGGACTCCAGGATCTGCCTTGGATTATCCTGGATCAGACTTTTTTTATTTTGGCCCTTGAGGTTTAAAAATCACAATAACCTATACCTGCCTCTCTCACCGGGCCTCTAATCCACCTATCATCACTACTCGCATATGTTTGTATACAGACGCAGTGGTGATGCTGTGTCAACAGTGTGTACTTACTACAGCTCCATACAGGCAGGGTGTACAAGGTGTGCGCTGTTGACATGACATAACTGCTGAGCCTCTCTATAGAAACAGAGATTGGCATTGATGGAGCCTGGAAGTGGAGCTAAGGTAGCAATAGTATAGTTGTCTTCATCAGAAAAGCCTTTTGGGGCACATTTACTTACCCGTCCCGTTGACGCCGCCGATCCAGAATGTCCGACGAGGAATCGGAGCTGCAGCGATTCACTAAGATCATGCGTCCAATTTCCTGCATGCGTCGCTTCCCCACTGTAGTTTACCTTCTTTTTCCCTGTGCGTGTGAGTGCTGGTCTTGCGGCACAATTTGGTTTTTTAAATTCCGCGGTTTGTCTGAATCAGTCGGGTTGTCCGACGGTCTTGCCCCCTGATTTGTGTCACGTGCATGCCGGCGCCAATGCACCACAATCCGATTGCGTACGCCAAAAATAAGGGGCAATTCAGCGCAAAACTGAAAACTTAGCAAAACCCGACGTAAATGCGTCTGACGGACCCTTCGTAAATGTGCCCTTTTGTGTTGCATTATTTTGATGTTAGGTTAGGGTCTTCCGCTCCATTTGTAATCTCCATGGCAGGTATAGGCAAGCTGGATTAACATGATTTAGGATCAGGCATCTACTCACTGAAAGTGGAGAATGACCAAAATTAGTCTAAGAAGGAACCAACAAAACCCTTTTATGTTCTTGTCTGCTATATTTTTTTAACCGTACCACAGTGAAAAAAATGAAGAGAGAAATTGTTCTTAAATCGGCAATAACCCTTGACCGGTCACTTCAGGGGCATACTACAGTATGTGCAGTTTGCCAGTGTAGTGTGCAGAGGGCGCCAGATTCTTAATTTGTGGTGCTTAAACTTTTTTTGG
Source organism: Engystomops pustulosus (assembly GCF_040894005.1). NCBI lineage: Eukaryota > Metazoa > Chordata > Amphibia > Anura > Leptodactylidae > Engystomops > Engystomops pustulosus. The sequence goes on from NC_092415.1 coordinate 42,261,268, forward strand.
TGCACCTTTTACATAGAGCATGCAACACACTTCTGTCGGACTCTGTATAAATGTCCATTTATAACACTCGGTTTTGTAAAATTCTAGCAACACTTCCATGTGACTCGCCATGCCAAGGGTGGGTTCTCTACCTGAAACGTGTTGGTTTCAAGGATGTTATATTGGAACTGCACGAATCTGACATAAAATCACCGCCGCTTGATTTATTTATTTTTTTAATGGACCCACTATACCATGTAAATCAGCTTTTTTACAACTGTTCCCCATCCTTGTTACTAGCATGGATGCAATGTGTTTGTTATCTTAATTCCAAACCCATATGAAAAAAAACCCTGATCCCGGACAAATAAAAGATTGTTTCATGATTGGTCATATTTAACCTGTTATATTCTCCTGCCACAATGTATTATTAAAAAAACTACTCTCTGTCACGGTTCTAGATACAATAACTTCTGGTCTAATGTAGTCTAATGGTTTGGCAACATTTTATCTGGTGCATATTTTTCAATTCGGAAACTGGGATTGTAGACTTCTATCCAAATGTGGCATCGTATAACATAATGTGCTGTCTATTATATTATTGACTGCTTTTATAGACTGAATTTCTGCATGTAGTATATTTTAAATACAACAACCACCAGAATGTTCATATTTAACCACACCTCAGAGGTTTGTGGCACAGACAACAAAGACAAGTTCTATGGAAAATGCAAAGTTTAAGTGTAAAAAAAGGAAGTCGAAATAAAAATGGTCATTTCCAACCGTTTTCACTGTTCATATTCCTTTTGATGTTGCAGATATTGAAAAAGACTTGGCACTAATGGCTGAAGCAAGTATGTCACGGAGCCCAGCTAACCAACAAGGAGCTGGCACAGTAGTAAGTGACCATCAAGGAAGTTATCATGCTTCAAATGTGCAAAACTCCAAACCACAAGTGCCAAACCAAACAGCAAAAAATCTACAGCTTCATCTTCAAGGGAATAAGTCACCTCCTCTAAGTAACAGCAGAACTCATGGCTCTAATCCACCAAATAGTAGACCACAGACTCCTAATTCACAGTCCAGTAGACTTCATACACCTGTCACTCCTTTGGCCAGACCAGGAACTCCGAACAGCATGTTGAACCGACCCCTTACTCCAAGTAATCAGGGAAACAAAGAAGGAATATCTCCAATACATAGGAGTAGATCTGTAACTGTTAAAAGTCAAGTTGGGTGGACTTCTAGTACGCTATCAGGAGCTCCAGCACCTGGAGACACTTCAGGGATTGCTTCTCATCGAAACAGTGTTGGAGAGGTACAACTTCTTTTATATGATTCTATATTCTGTTCCAAGATTGTGGTTGTTTAAATTATTGTAAGAATGGAATCAAAATACATAATGAAATGACAATGTATTCTATATACTTGCCACTTTGTTGACATCCTTTAGGCATGCTAGGTGGACAACTTCGAAATATATGAACTGAAAGTCTTTTCTTGACCCAAGCACAAAACATATACAAAAGGGTGAGACAGATTCTATTTGTTGTGCATTTTATAGTTTCAGTATTTCTTTATTGAGATTTTTTAAAAACTTTTAATCAACATCAAAACAATATGTATATCAAACCTGAAATTCATGCTCAAATGTAATTGAAAGCCCAAAAAATGTACTCTCATGATCCCGTTTTATGAATCCGTAGATCTATTAACATTTGCAAACATTTATTAATGGAATATTGAGAGCAAATTTTCAAAACCACATGGGGGCACATGTATCATAAATCCGGCTTATTCTGTCTGGTTTTTTTTTAGACTTTTTTTGGCTTTGCTGCTGGTCAGGTGAATTTTAGGATTTTTTTCCTTTTTGGTACATGTGGAGTTTGGTCTGCAGTGAATTTGCGACTTTTTAAAACAAAAGTCTTAAACAGTCTGCAGCTAATTTCTACGCCTGGTCAGGGGCAGCCATAGATTTCCGCAAACATTAGTGACTTTTTTGCGACTTTTTAAAAAAGTATCACCCGGATTCAGGTGATAACTCAGGGAACCCTGCAGAAAACTAGACAATGGCGAACTTTGAAAGGAGCCTGTTTAGGCGTAAAAATAGTCACAAAAAGCACCATGAAACCTCTCAGAAATTAAAGTTGTCTGTACGAGTTGTCTGTACGAATTAAAGGCTCTACACCATCTCAGAAATACTTTAGTACTGTAATCAACGCAGAGGCTCTGGGCAGGGCAGAGCACCCGGTATATCTGGACAAATACCAGGGCCCTGAGCTGCTGGAGCGGCCCACATGACCCAATCTCATTCCACTGCAGCTAATGTGGGGGTTTTATATAAAATATCCCATGTGGAGGCTCTATGGGATGATAAACTGGGGAATATTTTATGTAACAGGAGACTATTTTAATTTCCACTACCCATGGGCCTATTGAAACCTGGAGGAGGGCCTGAAGATTTTGATTTTATTTTAAATAATATTCAATAATAATATTGACTCCTTTTTACACATTCAGACTAGAAGGTCTTCAAAGAATCCAGTACATGATGCATAAAAAAATGTTTTTTTCTGCTATTAAACCATTTTCTAGTTCTAGATCCATTAGAAATAGCTTTGGAAATAAACAGAAGATGAAAGCATAATGGACCGCTTCACCTTGGGGCTGCTCTCTAACAACTAGGAGATGTCAACCCCGATAGGATTCACTCTGCGCTGACACATACAGCTTTGGGCTGTAGGGTTTTGTATTTGCCTGTACATAGTGAATGATGACCACACTGGCATGTCATCACAGCTGGATAGCTACACTTGTCTTATTGATAGTGAGTGCATTGCTGAAGCATTTCCACCTGGACATCCAGCTAGGAGTAAAATGATGTTTGTCATTCGTTTAAAGGGTAACTTATTGGATGTGACAAATCTGGTAGCTGCGAGTGTCTCAGTTACCAAATGGAAATACAATGAGATTACAGCTATAGTATATGTATCCCTTATATTTTAATTACGTTTCTTGTAATAGTAAAAATACATCAAAACATCTGAAGAGGTGATGAGAAATAATAATGCTGAAAAAAATCTGGTATTTCTACTGTATAAATAGAATAAAGGGTGTTTGTAAATTTGGCATTTACTTACCTTAAGGGGACTTTCAGGTTAAAAATATTAATGCCCAATATTTTATAGAAGAATTCATCAGTATCAGGTTGATGGATCTTCCGCCACTTGCAACCCTCAACCTCTCAGCGATTAATGGAAAAGCACAGCACAATTCTATTTGTAGTGGCCAAATCTGGTTACTGCAGATCAGTTCCCATCCATTTGCTCAGTTTGGCCAAACTGAGTTGTCTGCTTCTTTCTGTTCAGTTATGTGTTTATGAAATGCTGAGCACAGGGGGGCTGATTGTAGTACCTCCCGAAAACCTTATAACGATGAGCTATCCTAAGATTACATCATGAGCATTATGCGCTGAAAACTCCTTTAAAACAGTAAAACTTGCTTAGTACTTTAGGTTCAAGGATTTTACTCATGAATGATCAATGTACCAGGCAGGTCCTGAGCTGTAACTCAAAGCTCCTCTGCTATGCTTCAAAATCTGTGTCAGGGCCCCCAACTAATATGTGTAGTTCAGAATAATGGTAACCACAATGTAAACAATGTTTATGCTGTCCCAAGGGTTTGATTGGTCGAGATATCTTCAAGTGTGTGGACATTTTTAAGGCTTTTTATAAAAGCAAAGGTAACCAGAAATTTTATATGCAGCTGTCATGTTGTAAAATTATTTAGACATTGCATAGAACATTTGTTATTTTCAGGATTATGTATGTACTAGAATTTCTGTATATTGATCAGCACTCTCTGCCTGCTACAATGCTACAAATATGACTTTACATAGAGACACTCATTGTACACAAAATAGAAACGTGGGAGCATTGTCCATTAACCACCTATTTTTTACCCTTTTAGAGAAGAGAAGACAGTAGTAAGTGATAAGGCTGAGATACTCAGCCTGCAGAAATTAAGGTTCATTCGAATTGCCTAGTGGTAGATAGAAAAAATGCCATGCACTTTTTTTTAACTATTAAAAAAACGAAGCAGTCGAATCCTTAGAGGACTAAGAATGTTCAAAGCAAGCTATATACTGGGGGCAGGCATGGAGCTGGCAGACTATATACTGGGGACATAGGCTGGTGGGCTATATACTGGGTGTTGCCAGACTATACACTGGAAGTTGGCTGGCTACATACTGGGGAAAGGGGCAGCTGGCTATATACTAGGTGGCAGGGGCTGTTGGCTATATACTGGGGGCAGGGGCTGGCAGGCTATGTACTAATGAACATTGGCTGCCAGGCTATACACTAGGGGGCCATGGGCTGGCTATATACAGAGGGGTATGGGCTGACTAGCTATATGCTAGAGGGCATGGGCTGGCTGCCTAGTGGAGGCAGTGACCAATGCATTTCCCACCCTAGGTTTATACTCGAGTCAATTCTACCAGCTGTGTAAGGCATCATAGTTTGTGTGTTGGGAAGACGTTTGACAACAATACAACCTTTCCATTATTTTTTATTAAAATTTGGCAAAATGGTGATTCAGGCAGTGATACCATATCTAACATGTTTATTATATTACTTGTTTATTTTTATATGTATTCTATGGAAAGTGGGTGATTTGAATTTTTTTGTGTTTTTTAAATTTCTTTTTAATTTTTCAAAAACTTTTTTTTACTGTTATTTCAGACCCTTGGGGTACTTAAATCCTAGGGAGTCTGAGGACTTCATCAATATACAATATTGCTGTATATTGTGAATATACTGCTCAGATAGACTGTAATTCATATTGAAAATAACAGCTATGGGAGCCTTTCATAGACCCCCAGCTGTCATGGTAACCGTACATAACCCTCCAATGACATCACAGGAGGACGCCGATTTGACCATCCAATAACGCAACACCTATATGGAGCAACAGGTTAACTGCTGTGATCAGTGCAAGCACCAGTCCTTTCCATTCACGGTCAACCGATGTATATTTACGTTGGTCAGTCATGGAAGGGTTGAGTTAAATTAATTTAACGTTTTTTGAAGGACACATATGTACACTGAAACATTCCAGAATTCAAAGTGTCATGCAACCAAAATAATGAATATTATAAATAACAAGAAATACTACCATATAGGGTTTACTGTGCTTGGTACCTTGGGTTTAGTGATCTAATTGTTTAGACCTTTAGTGATCTAATTGTTGACCTTTTCATACACATGACAGTAACTAAGTAACTACAGCGATGTCTAGGAGAAGGTCTTGACTCCAACATAGAATAGCAATGACACTTCTAGCTTTTCCAGTGGGTGTCCTGTACACCAAGTCAAAGGCCAGTGTCCGCCCAAGGAATCAAAAGTCAAAAGAGACCAAAGCACCAACGGTATGACTGATTCCTGTTTCATTGTGTAGCACATTTAGCAAGCACAGCAACATTTTGACAGACCTTTGAGCTTTGATTGCTTTTGAGAAAGGCCATTGTGTAGAAATGTTACTGTTTTTGCAGATTTGATCCACAATAAAGCACAAATGAAAAACCTGGTGCTGCCTTTAACTCTTTTGCACTTTTGACTTTGGAATTATTTACCACAAGATTTTTCATGGTTGACTCACTAAATACTTCAAAAAAGAGGCCAACTTGCCTTTCTGGAGACCTCTCGCGTTTCATGCTATCTGTACCAGATTGCTTGAAGTGTGTCCACGGATTTGTTCCATTAAAGGTTTTGGTCGGAAAGGAGTTTGTTTTGTTGTAACTTGAGAACCATTGGTAGTCACCTCATATGGTTTCATTTTGCCGTCCTTTGGGCCAATATTGAATAATTATAGGTTTCAACATTATTTTCCAACCTTACTGTGCAGCTATTACGTTACATCTTTCCTATAATAGTTAAGGCTTATCTAAAGCATGAACTTGGTGCACCTGACCACCGACCCCTGTGTAGATTTAGACATTGTGATAACTTTTTGCTTTACTAGAGTTTTCTTTTTAATGTTAACTTTATCCATTATACAGATAATTTTCCAAGTATATTGAAATTCCATTGTTAATAGAAAAGGCAAAAAAGCAGGTAAAATAACTAAAATTTCCTGAATTTGCTTAGTTACTGACCTGTCGTTGAACCAGAACCTATTGATAAACCACAGTCGTAGGTTTTGTCATACTTTCTTATTCCATACTTTGGTTACAGTTTATCTTCATGACCATCCTAAAACACTTAGGAGCTGATTGCATTCAGCTACAGGAAGCAGTAACATTTATATTTATAATTTGATTTGCATAAAAATGCAGATATCATGTTAGCTTGGGATTTGAGAAGTGGAATTTCTGGATCAACTCCTCCGCGCCTTCCAGCTGAGATAAAATAAATGTAATTCTTTTTTAAAGCATATGCCAAGATCTCATTTAAAGATTAGGTAGAACACACACAGGCAAATGTTTCAAGGCCCTAAAATATGCAAATTGTCGTCTGTGAGATGTTACCTGGCTCAGAATCCTGTCCTGTTAAACCTCCAAATTGGGATATTTGGTGGATTGCCACAGGAACATTCATGTGATATATGAGGTTAATCTTTTTAGCAGTGTACTTTTTCTTTATGACTTACTTCAGTTCTTGGTTTTGGATGTGCCTGGACATGATATTGTATTTAATTGGGTCCATCAGAAGTTGTAGTTGCTCTCTTTGGTAAAACTGTACTTGTATCTCCAATTCTAAAATGTTTAATTATTGGAATCTACATATGTTGTACCTATACGCATACACACTCATATACATACCCTACCGGCAACTACATTCATAATCATATAACTCTATTGTGATATCTAATATCTCCATTGCATACGGATTTGCAAACATAGATCAACTTCTTAGGTCCTCACATGGGGGCACAGTTACAATGGGGGCACATTCTGTTAGGTGCAAACTGCTTGCACAGGTATTTAAGAAGTGCCTACGCCAGATTTGTGTGGGACTCAACCGTTTTTGTGGCATGGCTGCACTATTTTTGAGCCAGATTTAATGGGATTATCCAAGAGTAGCAATAAATTAGTAAAAGTTCTTTGGTGCACCTTTTAACATGTACTTGTGTACTCACCTCCTCTCTCGCTCCGGAGGTCCCTTGCCGCAGTCCATCTCATCCGTGGCCCTGTTTGCAAACAGGGGCACGGAAGCTGCGCTCGGGTAGCTGCCAGTCAGCCGGTCACTCTCATCCTTCACCATATGTCAGCGCCTACAATGCTGAGAGATAGGGACGGATGTGAGTGGCCAGCCACTTCTGCCGGACAGAAGCTCCCTTAGCACAGCAACAGGACCAGGTAAGTAAATGTGCCCCTGTATGTCTAATATTCCCTTGGTAGAGCTTTGAAAGTGGAAACAATGGGGCACATTTACTCAGAACAGTGCAGTCTGTACTATGTGCAGTTTGCCTGTGTAGTGAGCAGGGGGCGCCAGATTCAGGATTTCCTCATGATTTAATTTGTTCTTCATGAATATGGCACCCCTTGCACTGCTCTGACAGACTGCACCACCTTGGCCCAAGATGGGCCATGCGATACACTGTTGCCGGACGTGTACTCACCTCCTCCATTGCTACCAATGTCTCACAGCATGGTCTGTCTGATCCGTGCCCCTGATTGGTTGCCATGGGCAACTAGAAATATTCTGACTTTCGAACACTTGATAAATCTGCCACGATATCTCCATTACATCACTAGGTTGTGTGTATAGTATAAGGGAGATATCTTAGATCTTATCTATTTTCCACAATAAAGTGAACTGAATTGGTTTATAACATAATTTGGACCAGTAATATAAGGTCCAATGATCATATAAGGTTACATAGGTAACACAAAGATTCAAATTAGCTGAACTAACAACCACAATAGGTTCCCTTAAGTGACTTCATTGTAGATTCTGGTCAGGAAAGAAACAATTCTTCTTTTGGAGAGTTTTCCATTATAGCCACCATTGAAGTTGTATGCGGACTGAAATGAATTGCATGCTCCACTGGTGATTCTAGGAAATATGCAAATATGTTTTCCGCAGTTGGATAAAAAAGACTTTGCCACAAAGGTACCTTGAAAGCCCCTTATCATCTAGCATGACTTTCTCAGGAAGCCTAGTGACACCATGGTGATAATAGCCAAACTAGTTGATGGTACACCAAAATTTGATCATTGTAATTATTATTTATTATTATTTACTTATAGAGCACCATTAATTCCATGGTGCTGTATCTGTAAGGGGTTCATATAAATTACGACAAATGGGAGGAGGACCCTGGCCGTGATGGCTCACAATCTATATGGGGGGAAGATGGAGACATGAGAGAGAGGGAGCAGACCAGTGCAGTTAATGTGCATTGTAAGCAAATCTAACAAAGAAAATTGTCCTATTGGGACACGTGAACCCATTGGTCACTAAAATGTAACTTTTAATAGTATTTGTTAAAAGATGGATAAGGCTTCATCCAATATTATGTTTTAAAATTTTACAGAGTGCAAGGGCAGCAATTTACATCATAACTGGGTGATCAAATTTATCAGGCAGCATACATCAACTACGACCAGTTAAGGGGGACTGGTAGTGTGCACAAACACCAAACATGGGGTTTCAGAACTGTAACTGTGCTTTACACTGTGGAAGAGGTCTGTATTTCTTTATTAGGTTCAGTTCACACTGGGTTATTACACCCACTTCTGTGTTGTACTGCCCCTGGGATTATAGGTGTAATCCTCCAGGGTTACTAATATAAAGACCCCCCGGTGCTAAGCACCTCTTGCCAGTATCCTCTATGTAGCGGTCTGGATGATCTACGCTGCAGCTAGCTAGCTGTTTTTCTGATGTATTTTACTTGCACCCTAGGTATCTAGCTGTCCACTGCCTCTGAATTAAAACCTAGCAAATTAGCCCCCCCGACATGTTTCGCCACATGCTGTGGCGTCCTCTTGGCCCCGATCCCCCTGAGGACGCCACGACATGTGGCAAAACATGTCGGGGGGGCTAATTTGCTAGGTTTTAATTCAGAGGCAGTGGACAGCTAGATACCTAGGGTGCAAGTAAAATACATCAGAAATACAGCTAGCTAGCCGCAGCGTAGATCATCCAGACCGCTACATAGAGGATACTGGCAAGAGGTGCTTAGCACCGGGGGGTCTTTATAACCCTGGAGGATTAGACCTGTAATCCCAGGGGCAGTACAACACAGAAGTGGGTGTAATAACCCAGTGTGAACTGAACCTAATAAAGAAATACAGACCTCTTCCACATTATACTAATGTGATAGTATCTGAGAATTTAGATTATTACTTTTCCCAACAATGAAGCATAGTCATGTGATTTTCTCGTTCCTTCTTTTCAAAGGAGGAATCTTATGAACAACTTCAAGGGTCTCGTCAGCCATGGACTCTTCCAAGTGACACAGACAGTGAAGGTGTGGAGACAGAAAAGGAAAAACGTAAGGCTTTCGATATTTGCATGTTTGAAACCTCATCTTTCATATTGAGATTGATAATCTCATGGCCCATCCTCTCCGCAATATATTCCATGATCCTGGATATTGAAAAGGAATTTAGAAACTATGAGGATTATAATCAGGAAATAACATGTCATCTACTTTTCTAAATCTTTTCAATTTTAACCAGTTATATTGGGACTTTTTTGCACAGATGTTGGACGATCGGAAATGACTGAACATTGGATGTAAGACTAATGGAAATGTACTATAGGTAGGTGTGAGACTAATGGGGCACAGGACAGATACAGTAATGTGTTCCTCTAGCAGGGGAGGAATACAATAGGTTTATATTATGGCTACTTTTTGCTTTATCTTTGAAAAGCAAAGATATTTTAACTTCATAAAGAAAAATATTTGCAAGTACACCTAAATATGTATCTGTTCATACATAGCCTTCTGCCTTTACTACTAGATTCAGAAGCATTTAACAGCAAAAATTGAAATCTCCATCAATGTTCTTTTTTTTTTCAAATTAATTCTCTAACCTCCCAGAAGTATTGGAGGTCAGTGAGATTTGTCACGATTCAGCACAGATACATCCAGCACAGTTGTCAAAGCTCCATCGTGAGCTTTGTTATCTATTGCCTCTGTCCCTCTAAAATCAACTTTTAAAATATGCTAATGAGTCAGAGGGACTCTGGGGGTTGTAACCAGAGCTTCCTCCATCTTGCAGCTTTATGGGCTGTTCCACTGTCCGTTCTTCCCCTCTGTTCCCTCAACACTTCTCCCTCTTTCTGCTTAATCTCACAGCAGCAGAGGAAGTTTCTGCACACAGTGGAAGGGTGGAAGTTCTCCTGAACTTGAAGCACCGCCTTTGAACCTGCAGCACAGAGGGGCTATGGGGACTACCCCCAGAGCTCTTCTGGCTCATTGGCATAATTTTAGCAAAAGTTGATTTTAGAAGGAAGGTGGCCATGGATAATAAATATCAATCAAAGAAGATTACCATGGTGCCTGGATCTAAAAGGAATATCTGCATCCAATACACATGTTTTTCATGCAGATTACTTGTGGATTTATCTGTGAAAAGTAATATTATTTTATTTTCCACACTTAGCAACAATTTCAGTTTGGGGGAAAAAAGAATTGTATACATTACTTTTTCCAAATTACATTTACTTTAATGATACTGTATTATTTTGCGGATTTTCGGCAGCAAAATTAACAAGTAAAATCTACACGGTATCTGCAATGTGACCTAGTTTGATTTTGATGGTAGATTTATCTTAAAATCGCAAATGGATTTAATTATTTAATATGTCCTATAAAAGAATCTTATTTAGTTGGATCATGGTGGGAGGTCAGAGCTCTGTTTTTATTGTATCCATCTTGATTACCCCTATTCTCGTTCTCTTGTAATTACTAAAATTTTAGATGTTGCAAAATGTACTTGGACACCTCAAGATTTTGTGTTGATCCCCGAGGCCTGGCATTTAGGGAATAATACAGTGTGTGCGTGTGGGGGGATAAACTCTAATGCCGGTGGCCCACTAGCGAGTAAAGTCCGAGAAACACGCTCCGTATGTTGGTGGGATTTCTCAGACTTAACCTAAAACCACTGGTCTGATCTGACATGCTACTTTCAGTTTGGGAAATCCTGCCGATGCACAAAGCTGGTTTCTCAAACCAAACTTGGTAGTGGGAAATCGGCATAAATGTTGTGCAAAGTTAGACGCTCTTCAACTGCACCAGTCTATGTTACGCCTCCTGCTAGTTGACTTAGTTTACACCAAAGTTTGGGCATATATTTTTCTACATCTTACATTATGTACTTAAAATGATCACCCCTAACTTTTTTTTACCTAATATTGTGGAATAAAGCATTTAAGACAGTTTTTAGCACAAGTTAATACTAGGAATTCTGTTTCATGTTAGTTTATCTCCCCACACTAATTTTTTACCAATTGAAGCCCATTTATTAAAATTGCTTTCGACACCTTAGTAATTCTGGCGTGGGACTTGTGCACCGGAATTAAAATCTACGTTAGTTCCTTCGCTCGTGGTACAAAAGGGACTGAAAATCGCAAAATCCATGGTCTGTGCTGGGAATAAACAAATTTTCTTGCCTTATACTCCAGAAAACAACAAGGCATAATACATCGAGGCCATTGAGATTGACAGATCTTCTACTACCCATCTACCTTCCATTTGCGGCCCTATTAGCTCTGCACAAGGTAAAAGGACTTATCCTTGTAGGATCCTCTGTAGAGGCGAGTAGGAAATCTCCTGTCATTACACAGTCCCACAGATATGGTTGTAAATATTTCTGATAGATCATCTTTTGTACTGAGGCTTGAGAGGGGGAACATGATTCAGTTCTGTTGCAGGTGGCATGTAAATACAGGGAATTACTCTGCATCAAATGTAATTATTTGGTAATAGGATCCACCTGGAATTAGAATGTGTGTATTGTGGCCAGAGCAAGAGTTCAAAGATGCCCATCCAGCGTCTGTCCAGTCATGCTCGCTGATAAATATGTCACCTGGCATACATTATAGGCTCGTATTTGGAGTTGCCATACAACACTCTTTTTGTTATCTGGTATTCTGGGTGCCAGGCCTTGACAATTTATGAGCTCAGAAGAAAATAAACATTACCCAACACCTGTTTTCTGACTCAGCGCACCATAGATTTCTGTGGAAATAATACAGACTTCATAACGTTCAATAATAACCACAAAATCTAAACCTCCAGCTGGAAAAATGTCATCATCCTATAAAGTGTATATTTTAAATAAGTGCCGTAATGGGATTGCTTATAGAAAGCTAACAAGATCCACCTTCCGAGGTTTAACTTCAGCATCTTATACCGTTTATCAGAGTATCTGTTCCAGGAACTGCCCAGTCACGAAGATGTCTCTGAGACGTGCTTTGCAATGGAAAAATTAGCCTTATATTCTTTGTATTGTTATAAGAGGGATACTGCATCTCCCTTTATGACAGCTAGTTAAAGGGAAAGCGGCTAGGATGCAAGGCGTAACATCTTATATAGGCTAGATGTGTGGCCATCCAAGACAGGACTTCTTCCGGAGGGAAAAGTGACTTTAGTATATCTCCGATCTCCATTGCCTCTGCTTATTCAGCAGAGAGGAGCGCTACAGGGTATTTTGAATATATTTGTAGAGCGATAGTGTTAGACTCTGGGGATATACAGTAGATGGAGCAGGACAATTATAAAGGGCTTTATAGTAGTCAGTGAATGCCAAAGCTATGGCTTCATAGTGCATCTGAATAAACAAAAACATAAAGAGGCGGCACTCACCGATGCGTGGATCTTTTATTAGAGAAATGGCGCAGTTAAGGGATAGAGCGGGGCCTGGTGACTGGCCATTTTGGACCACCTAATGTATTCTCAAGCCGTTGACTAAAGCTTCATAGTGGTGAGCTTGCTGATCTGTTTGGGTTTTAACAATGGGAAATGCTGCAATTTTTTCACTTTTTACTCCATGACATTTCCTCAGAGCCTTTGACTCATGTGGACCTACCTTCCCAGAATAAATTTATGCATTTCATAAAACAGTACGTTACTCTGCTTCTATTACATATGGAAAATCAAAAATAATAACTCTTCTACCAACATTTTGCTAAACAACTTAAAGCAGAAATTCATTCACATTCTTCTGCTTATAAATGAGCATAGCGTGAGTAATACGGGGCCAGGGTCCTTTAGCTTTTCTCTTGCTTCTGGAGAGTCTGTTTTTTTAAGGGAATCAGTCACCAGGTTTTACCCCACTAAACTTCTAGTCCCACAGGCAGAGCGGACACATTCATGCACCTGAATCTGAGCTTCAAAAGGGAATGTACAGGCAAAGATGCAGTAATTTGGGGTAGTATTATCAATAAAGATGATTTTAAAGCTATACTATTTTTCATTTTTAGATTGGGTCAAGGCTGTTAACAATCTATGCAATGAAGTTTTCATTTTGAGGCATAAATTATGGTACGGCCTATAGTGAGAAGGACCTTCACCCATGAAATCCTTATATATCTGTTCCTGCTCTCAATACACATGTACACAAGAGCCATTTCAGGGCCTTTGAAGGTCCTGAAACCACAGGTAGTAGTAGGCAGAAGGGACACATTCTCCATTTCCCAAATAAGAAGTGAATTCCATTCCTGTTGGGGCTATAATATTCATACAGCCCAGGGCTCATAGTAGTATTAATCCGCCCCTGGGTATGGCCACCTCCGAGACCAGCACATATATGGAGGTATGTTATGGGATGCCATAAATGTCCAAGGTAGAACTACCTTATAAAAGGGAACTGTAAATTTTGTCCTTTTGTTTTAATGTGATGTATGTGAACCCCTGATTGACTCGTGGCATTAATGCTCTATAAATAATAATAACAAGCTGTCACCAGGTTTATCCTCACTGCTAGGCCCCTCATCTAATTTATAAATAATAGGCAGGAACTCGATCTTTATCTTATGGTACGTTTGTAGCTGCCTGGTTCTGTAACTCACAAAGTGATAAACGTGATGTGACCTGAAAGATGAGATTCTTATCTTTAATATGACACAAAACCGTTTCAGGGTATTATAGGATAGAACAGAAGATAGGGGCTTCTGAAGTGACACTACTCTTGCTACCACTAAACTTGACACTTGTGAAAATGAAGTGAAAATGAGATGTTAGGAGTCATATTTGCCTGACTTTGGATGAGATTTGTTTTCGAGGTAAAGAGGTGAGATTTCACATAAATGAGGGAATTCTAGAAATGACATTTCATCCTCTACCTGAGGTGGCTAGTAGTCTGGTGAGGTAAAACCGCTTTTTAATATAGTATTGTGACACTTATGGCATATCCCATAACATACCTTATATACCATATATGTGCAGGTCTCTGAGGTGGCCATACCATAATGTATGCCTATTACCAACAACATGGAAACTTCATTGCATGGATTGTTAGGGGTCCCAGCAGCCTTGACCTCATTTAAAAATGTTAAATGGTGTATTTTAAAATAAAAAAATAACCTCTTCGATGCCACTGTTCCAGGTCCATGGCTTGACAGTCTTTATTGATTATACTACCCTAAATTACTTTAGTTTTCAGCTTCGAAAGTGAATGTTCAGGCAGATCCAGTGTCTTGAATGTACCTGCTGTACCACCTACTCTTTTTAGAATGTAGGGGGCAGCACAACACCCTGATTTTTACAAATTGCCCCTTTGGGTGAGATTAGTAAACATGACTTACTGCAATCCTCTTGTATATAGGAGATCTATTACAAATATTGGTTGAAATATACATTTTTACATTCCAAAAACCGCATGTTCTTAAATTTTATGTGAAGTTTAATATAAAATAAGAAGTTAGGTACCGTAATAAAGTTAACAATATAATTTTTTTCATCTCCACAGTTGTACGACGAAGTAAATATTTATGTTACTTATGGGCATTAGTAATGGAAATCACCAATTTCATCCATGTCGGTGATGGTTAAGGTGATAATTATAGGAGACTCCTGAATTCCTGATAGGGATAAGAACATCAACCACTAAGACTCATTGTGATTTTTTTGTTTAATAGGTTTTTCACTCATTGACAATCTGTGAAGCAGAGTAATCCCATAGATGGATAGATATCAAGTTTTTGTGTAGGAGGATTCTGGGTCAACTGATCAGACAGTAGTTATATACAGACAACATTTTAGCTTAATGACAACACAATGGAAGCGAATGCAATTTATATGACAGCACCTCGAGTCACTTCTTTGGTATTCAAAGCATGATAATGTCTAATTATGGAGGCAGAAATAAATCCACCAGACAGTTCCACTTTGTATCGAGACAAAGATTATAGTTTAGAGAGCTGCTTAGAATATCAATTACTTTGGATATAACTTGACTGTTACGGATAAAGCAGTTTCTAACCTTCTTCATGCAGTACAGTAGATATAAGTTAAATACACTGAAATTAGTGAAAAAATTGGGCTCCAAACCATAGGTATTTATTGATATTCAACCGTGTATGATATAAACCGCACAGGTGCTATGTGGCACTTGGAGAATGGGGGATTGAGAACTGCCCACAGGGACTGCATACACCCCAAACCTTCCCCCTGAAGAGAGGGTACCGCCTCCTGCAGCTATAATAATTATAATAATATTTATTTATTTATATAGCACACACAGATTACACAGCGCTGCACGGAAAATCATTCCCAGTCCCCATGGGCCTCACAATCTAATCAACCTATCAGTATGTTTTTTGGAGGAAACTGGAAGACCTGGAGGAAACCCACACAAACACGGAGAGAACATACAATCTCTATGCAGATGTTGACCTGGATGGGACTTGAACCCAGGGCCCAGCGCGGCAAGGCTGTAGTGCTAACCACTGAGCTACCGTGCTGCAGTTTGCCTGTAGATCTGCTCTGACACTCTGAAGTGCACTAACTTTTTTTGGTGCACCTTTAACATGAGGTGTGCAACAAAATTCTGATGGATTTGCATGTTGAATATGGTGCATGCTCCGACTGTGCATTGGAACTCCCATTTCAGTGACAAAATGTGTGTTGCATGAAGAATAGTTCAGCCACCACACAAATGTCATGCAGGCACTTCTTAAATACATGTGCAAGCAGTTTGCACATTAAAGAGCTTGCAAAGTCAGCCAAAAAAATTGTGCAAGGACTTTAGTAAATGTGCCCCAATGCGTTGGATTTCTTAGGCATACACCCTCCATGACTATCTCTCCATGTATATTTATTCTGCTCTCTCTGTTATCTATAAAGGACTGGCGGCTGATTTGAGAGTAACATCTAGTTAAAAATCAACATAAAAACATGAGATACTATAGTTGACCCTAAATTTGCCATTGCAAGGGTAAGACCTTTTATTGTACATTCAGGTTTGCTCAAATAATTCATACCGTGAAATAATAGGAAACTCCCTTGCAGGGACCATCGTAAATGATGAGACCATTAGAGATCATAAAAGTGAAAAACATCAAAGAGGTTATCCAATGGGATACATTTTTTAGCTAAAAAATGTAAAACATTATTACCTTACTTAGTGTCCCAATGCTGCCACTTTGAACCTTCCCTGATGCTTTGCTGTTTTCGATGTACAGAAAATCACCATTTAACCAATTGCGGGTGCTGGGAAGCCCAACCTCAGCCAGTGTTTGTGTAAGTAGTAGTATTTTATGTAAGGTGACAGGGGCCTGGGAGTAGGGACATACAACATCAGAACTGCAGAGGGACTGAAAAAGTCTTTCATCTTGCTTTTTAAAAAAAAACTTACCAAACTTTAACCAAAACCTGTAATAAACCAGGGTCTTAAAGTGACCTTTGAATTTTTCCATCTAACCTATGTTGTTCTTAGGGCAGCCTAAGAGATATTGGCCAAATGCATTATACCACCACGCCGGTACAGATTTACTAAGAGCCTTTGACCTCTTGACAAATATGGCTGTAGACGGTTAGGGCAGACATGGCAGAGATCTCAGCTATAACTTCTGGCAGTTTTCTGGCAGTAGCTATAGTAAATGCAGTGCGCCAGGGCGTCCTGACCTGCCCTTCTCTCTTCTCCCCGTCACATCTACTCAAAAAGTTGCAATTCTTGGCCGATGGCACAAAACATTTGCCCCATAATGTTTTTGCCCTGGACGCTTTGTGAGACATGAGGCATGTGAAATAGTTTTTCTCATATAAATAACCATCTGCCTTTTATTGTCAGTTTTTTCAATGGATTTACAAATACGAAAATAAGAAATTAAAATAATTCCTTGTATAGATTTCCTTTAATATATGCCAGGATATTTTTGACATCATTAGAAAATTTCTTTACAGGGTGGAATGTTCTTCTCATTCCGGGTGGGTATCTGTTCCAAAAATTTCGTCATAACAAAGATTTAAGTTTCAGACTAATCCTAAAGGAAATTCAGATTACAAATCAGATTAAAATGATCTAATGACTTGCCAAGGAAATCTTTCAACGAAGTGTTGGAAAAATATAACATAATGTCATGTTCTCTGTCACTGTTGATAAAGGAAAGTTAGATACGTGGGTCACATTCTCTTCCTTCTTATTGCTTTTTGGATTTTTTTCTATGCATTTAAACATTTTTAGAAAATTTTATCAGAAAAGATGCAATTGAGAACTATTCAAGAACAAGAGAGAACTTTACAACAAGTGTACATATTTTTTCATTAAAGGAAATCAACAAGTATGAAAAAGTAAAAAAAAAATACTCACCTACACTCCTCATCGTCTTGATCCCGGAACTTAATAATAATAATAATAATAGAACTTTATTTGTCCCCAGAGGGAAATAAAAGTATCACATCCACTACATTTAAATACACTTATTTACATACACAACGGATAATAGCACACACAGGTTTAAAAAGACATAAAAACATCCGATACATTCATCTTACATAGTAGGATAGCCTTATTGAGCTGCTCGTGTTCATTAAATTCCATAAGTCATAACGAGAGAGGAGGGAATAAGTGTGACATCTCATGAATTAAACCTTGTTCTAAAACCACTTTAATGGGTCCAAATTAACTCATGTAGTGGGTGATCTTAATTAACAATAATTTTGTACACTCTCTCTGGGATTTTAAGATGTAGTATACCATCCCACTCCTCTAAAGTCATACGTCCCTTCTCGAGATACAATTTCCCCAGCTATGGTGAATAATATTGCAGTCATTGTATATACCATGAGTAAGGCTTAGAATGCAGCTAAACCGCATAGGGTTTGTTACCTACATGTAACACAGTTGTACATTTTAATAAATTAAAAATAAAGGATCATAAATTTTACTTGGATGTGCTACAACAAACTTTTTTGAATAATTTCTAATTCTTTCAGAAGCAGACCTTATAGGCACACCAGCTAGTGAATTCCTCTACGCCATCCTTTATGCACTAAATATTCTAAATATTTTTGTAAAAAATATTCTGATTCATTGGTGTAGATAATAAAGAAACGGGCACCAAAACTGTCCCCTGCTGGGCACCTATTCAACACACAAGCAGTTCATCAGCCAGTTAACCAGACCTTTCTCCACCTGTATAGGCCATAGTTTTTATTTTAGCCATGCAGAAATAATAGTATTGAATGCACTACTGAACTCAAAGAAGGTCAGTCGTACCGTGGGGTTTTCAGGTGAGAATATACTGTTACCTGTTCAACAAGTGTATTAGAGCGTCTTCTATTATAGGTTCCTTTGTTTTCCCTTGAAACACTCGTAATGCACCTGTCCCACTTGGTGTTAACTGTGGTGCTGATTCTGTGTAAAAAGACCATAAGATATAAGTGTCTCAGTGGATTTGATTGAATTAGCAAGACTACTTATTTTAACATTGTTGGGCGACATTAACAACTCCTTTTTTGGGGATACGTTCAGCATATATACAGAAAAACTGGAAAACAGAGACATCCAGTAATGGGGAGTTAACGGGGGATGGATGTAAATGTTTTGTATACACCCCGACCCCCAATGAACGTACACTCTGGGAGATCCCCAGTGATGTAACTGAACATATAAGGGAAATGACATCACTGGAGAAAAAGCCTGAAAATCAGCAGCCAATGACTACTCCTCCTCCCACTTTCAGGGGAAAGGGAAGGAACAGGACAATGTATCCGTTGTAAGGACACGTTGGGGATCCTCCTGACTTTATACTTACAACGGAGAGCTAAAACTAGGTGTGAATGTATCCTAATGAGTCTTCCTCAGGCTTGATCATCTTTAGACAGTGTCATTACAATTGAGTCTGTATAGTTTTCATCATCATAGAGGAGAAGGGAGGATCTTTTTCAGTTCCCTGGTACATTGCATGGCTTATCAATTGGAATGACAATTTGTATTACAAAAATCCCTTTCTACAACTATTAAGTGCTACAGAATTTTTGGTAAAACTGACTTTGAGTCAGTAATATGTGCTGAACCTGTGCTAACTCGTCCGATAGGTGACACCCATCTGGTTGCCCCCCCCCTAACCAGCTCACTATGATGGGTCAGGTGTCTAACATTACACAAAAATGGAAAGACCTGTCAATCATGTTAAGAGCTACAGGAAGAATCCAGAGGGGAGCTGGGAGAAGATGTAATACAGTAGTGTTTTACAATTTGTCACTTATCAGATTTATTAAAATTTCATGTTATTTTCATAGTTTAATATGACTTGTTGAAATAAGACACTTTGTAGTATATTTTATTAAGGGTGAGTTTTATCTATACACAGAGCTGGAATTTTGGTTGATCTAACTGCCTTTTTAAGAATTAGTTTATTAAGTTGCATAATAAGTTTATAAGAAAAAAAAGGAGAGTGACAGCAGAACTCAAGGGAGGGGATCCGCCCCCATTAAAAAAAAATCCTCTGACTAGTATCCAAGTAAATAAAGGGTTACAGTACAGTGTATATTGGCAACTTGAAGAAAATCTATCATCGAAATCCATCATGATAAACCAGGGACACTTACTCAACTTATATTTGTTATCCACAATAATAATAATAATTCCTTTATTTATATAGCGCATAAAGATTACGCAGCGCTGCACAGAACTTGCCAAATCACCCCCTGTCCCCAATGGGGCTCACAATCTAATCAACCTACCTGTATGTTTTGGAGTGTGGGAGGAATCTAGAGGACCCGGAGGAAACCCACACACAACCTCCTTCCTTCTAAAATCAACCTTTAAAATTATGCTAATAACCCAGAAGAGCTACTGGGATGATTTCAAGAGCCCCTTGCAATCCCATAGATACACAGGCTGTTAGAATGTCTCTACCTCTCCCTGATCCTTCAGCACTTCCCCCTTCCTCTGCCTGATGTAATCTCACTGCAGCACATGAAGTTTCAGCATAAAGTAGGAGTGGGAAATGCTCATTTTGTACTGTAACTGCCTGGGAATCTGCATTACAGAGGGGCTCTGGGAACCACCCCAGTAGCCCTTTAGGCTCATTAGCATGTTTTTAAAAGTTGATTTTAGAAGGAAGGAGATCATGGATAACATATACAGTATAAGGAGATTACCAAAGTCAAGGTGCCTGGATCTATAAGTTAGTCTTCTTGCTTTATCATTCTGGATTTTGATGTTAAATTCCCCTTAACTTGTATTTGCTGAAAAAGCAGCACCCTTTTATATATATCGTCTGATTCGTGCCTTATAGAGCAGGGTCAGTGACTGAATCCACTTTGCACCCTGATGCAGGATCTGGAATTGTAATAATTCTTATGGTCTTCTTTACCCAAAAATTTGCTGATAAGCTGTAAGTGCTCCATGGGGCATCACCAGACCCCCTCTAGGCTCCTGTTGCATGCGCAATAACAAGGCCAAAAACACTTTCACAAACTCTGAGAATATTTTTAAAATATAATTTTTAGGAAAAGGGATGCACAAAAAAACGATTACAAGGCCTGATCATGCACCAGAGTGCAAAGTGGATTCAGTCAGTGATGCTACTTTATAAGGTAAGAATCAAATGGTAGATTTCCCTTAAGATGTATTGCAAGAATTTCTCCTTGGTCGTATAGTCAGATATTTACTGCTTAATGGAACGTCTGTTTATAAACCTGAGTTTGATTTATCATGTATGTACTACTGTATATGTCTAAGATCTCTCTATGATCCATTACTAAAGCACAATTACACAAAGACTTCCTTTTAATGGAACAGTGGTTTATATATTTATTCTATTCCATACCCCGTTTCATGAAGCAACATCCTTTAATCCCTTCATGATCCATAGGAAGTCTTTACGTCCTGAAAATGTCACAGTCCTGAAACTGAAGGCCTCAATCGCACATCAGTTTTCTTCTCAGATGATTCTGGGGGACCAGTTTTTTTGGAGAGATGGAAAAAAAATCTATGTTTGTCATACAGACAAGAAATAAAATGGATTCACATACAATACTGACAACGGACACATCTTGGTGAATGAGCCCTAATTAGTAGTAAGTAGCAGCATCAGGTCAGATGAATTGTCTTGTGCCTGTTAAGCTAAGACCTAATGCCAGATGTTGCGGGTTTTTTGATCACTTTGCTTCCCAGCAAAAAAAATAAATATAAAAGTGGTCAAAATGTAGTATATATATCTAAAAACAATTGATGTCATGATGGCACAAAGCATTTAATAAAAACTTGCAATGTTTTAAGTGTTTATATTCATTGTATGGTTCAATAGATAACATTAATACCGTATATACTCGTGTATAAGCCGAGTTTTTCAGCACAAAAAATGTGCTGAAAAACGTCCCCTCGGCTTATACACGAGTCTATTACGAGCACTTTAAAAAAAAAACCTTATATACTCACCCTCCGGAGGCCCGATGCCAATGTCGGTGCGTCCCGTCTTCTTTCTGCCCCGCAGCCCTTCTTCTTTCTTCTGTCTTCTGTCATGGAAGCAGCCATGTTTTCTTCCAGCAGACGTATACCATGACGTCAGCAGCGGCCCTGTCATAGTATGCGCCTGCAGGAAGAAAACATGGCCGCGTCCATGACAGAAGAAAGAAGAAGAGCCGCGGGGAAGAAAGAAGACGGGGCGCGCCGACATCGGGGACATCAGGGAGCCACGCCGACTTTGAAGGGTGAGTATATACTTTTCTTTAAGCGCTGAGGGGGTAGGATGTATATTACTAGGGGCTGGCTGAATACTACTAGGGGCAGGCTGGCTGTAAACTACTGGGGGAAGACTGGCTGTATACTTCTGGGAGCAGGCTGGCTGTATACTACTAGGGGCTGGCTGGCTGTATGCTACTAGGGGCTGGCTGCCTGTATGCTACTAGGGGCTGGCGGCTGTATACTACTAGGGGCTGGCTGACTGTATACTACTAGGGGGTGGCTGGCTGGCTGTAAACTACTGGGGGCTGGCAGGCTGTATACTACTGGGCACAGGCTGGCTTTATACTACTGGGGGCAGGCTGGCTGTATACTACTGGGGGCAGGCTGGCTGTATACTACTGAGGACTGGCTGGCTGTATACAACTGGGGGCGGGCTGGCTGTATGCTACTAGGGGCTGGCTGGCTGTATACTACAGGAGGCTGGTGGCTGTATAATACTAGGGGATGGCTGGCTGAATACTACTAGGGGCAGGCTGGCTGTAAACTACTGGGGGAAGACTGGCTGTATACTTCTGGGAGCAGGCTGGCTGTATACTACTAGGGGCTGGCTGGCTGTATGCTACTAGGGGCTGGCTGCCTGTATGCTACTAGGGGCTGGCGGCTGTATACTACTAGGGGCTGGCTGACTGTATACTACTAGGGGGTGGCTGGCTGGCTGTAAACTACTGGGGGCTGGCAGGCTGTATACTACTGGGCACAGGCTGGCTTTATACTACTGGGGGCAGGCTGGCTGTATACTACTGGGGGCAGGCTGGCTGTATACTACTGAGGACTGGCTGGCTGTATACAACTGGGGGCGGGCTGGCTGTATGCTACTAGGGGCTGGCTGGCTGTATACTACAGGAGGCTGGTGGCTGTATAATACTAGGGGATGGCTGGCTGTATACTACTAGGGGGTGGCTGGCTGTATACTACTGGGGGCTGGCTGGCTATATACTACATGGAGCTGGCTGGCTGTATACTACTAGGGATTGGCTGGCTGTATACTACTGGGGGCTGGCTGGTTGTATACTACAGGGGCTGGCTGTATACTACTGGGAGCTGGCTGACTATATACTACTAGGGGCTTGCTGGCTATATACTGGGGGGGGGCTGTGACCAATGCATTTCCCACCCTCGAGTCAATAGTTTTTCCCAGTTTTTGGTGGTAAAATTAGGGGTCTCGGCTTATACTCGGGTCGGCTTATACTCGAGTATATACGGAAGTACTTTTTAAAAAAAATACCCTAAAAATCAAGCCCTCATTCTTCTAATGGGATGATATACTAATAAACTACCCAGAGGTCCTTCTAGATCAGTGGTTCAGTAACTCAAATCTCACCTTATACTAATATACAATTGAGTATAAGCTGACCCAAATATAAGTGTAGGCACATTTTTTTACCACAGAAAACTCTGAAAATGTATTCACTTGATTATAAGCCTGTGGTGGGAAGTGCCTTGGTCACAGCCTCCCCTCACTAATAAAATTCCCAACAGCCTCCCCGCACTAATGAAATACCCAGCAGCCTCCCCACACTGATGGAATGTCTAGCAGCCTCTCCTCACTGATGGAATGTCCAGCGGCCTCCCCTCACTGATGGAATGTCCAGCAGCCTCCCCTCACTGATGCAATGTCCAGCAGCCACCTCTCACTAATAAACTGCACAGCAGCCTCCCCTCACTGATGGAATGTCCAGCAGCCACCCATCACTAATGGAATGTCCAGCAGCCACCTCTCACTAATAAACTGCACAGCAGCCTCCCCTCACTCTGACGGAAGGTCCCGCAGCCTCCCCTCATTAATAAAATGCCCAGTAGCCTACCATCACTGTTGGAATGTCCAGCAGCCTCCCCAAGTAATGAAGTGCCCAGCATCCTCTCCATGTTATATAAAAATATATATAAACTTAAAACTTACCTCCGGAGCTCCCCTTCTCTCTCAGCTTCCTGTGTAAGTACGCGGGTCCTTGGCCTCTGCCATTGCACACACTATGATGTCATCAGACTACAAGACCACAAAGTCTTTGTGTGTGTGTGGGCAGAACACATGGACCCATGCTCTCACACATTGCTCTTGAAAGGTGAGGAATGAAAAGATAATAAAAAGCTTGAGTAGGAGATGAGCTGCAGTTCCTACTGCACCCAACATCTGATAATTCCTTTAGTCATATAGCGCACACAGATCACGCAGCGCTGCACAGAGATTGCCAAATCAGTCCCTGTCCCCAATGGTGCTCACAATCTAATTACCCTACTAGTATGTTCCGGAGGAAACCTATGCAAACACAGAGAGAACATACAAACTCTTTACAGATGTTGACCATGGGTCTTGAACCCAGGTCCCCATTGCTGCAAGGCTGTAATGCTAACCACTAAGCCACCATGCTGCCCTAGAGGCTATTGTGTTATACAATGCAATACATAGACAACGTTTTGGTTATTTTTATTTCATTTTCTTTTATATTACTCATCACAAATTCCCCTAAACATGACTAACTATTGCCCACTGGTAGATCCTATAGTCCAGTGATGGCGAACCTTTTAGAGGCCGAGTGCCCAAACTACAACAAAGACCCACTTATTTATCGCAAAGTGCCAACACAATAATGTAATTTGTGATTTATACTTCCTTCTCTGTCACAGTTTAATTGATACCAGCACCTGAGGACACCAATAAAGCAGAAAATAGTCCCAGGTAGAGCTGTCACTTTAAAATAGCTCAGTGCTCAGCAAGTCTGGGACTGCAGGAAGTTACCTGGAGTCATCTCTGGTGATGGCCTGAGTGCCCACAGAAAGGGCTCTGAGTGCCACCTCTGGCACCAGTGCCATAGGTTAGCCATCACTGCTATAGTCCCTTAGGGCCAGCCTCAGCTTATACTAGATTTTTATATGTAATTTTGCACGATGCTTCTTGACTGTCCAAGTGACTGTCTGATTTTCCCTTTATGTAAGAAGAATGAGTCTGTGCTTGGCTCTCCTAGAGCTCCTTTATGGGAAAGGAAAACCTACTAAGTAAACATGTCATTTGTTTCAGATACGTAATGTTCCCCCTTCAGTTGTGGTCAGGAATCCTGGAGGACTTTCTTTCCCACACACTTTTCACATGGAAGTGGTTACAGCTACTGTGCTTCATATTCTCTCATTTCATAGCAAAGTGTGAAGTACAAAGTATGTTTTTACATGTTAATCCCGTTACAGACACTCTGCAAATTTTCTGAAATCTGAAAAACACTAAGAAAATATTAGAAACAGCCTCTGTTTTTACAATAGGGTGAACATCATGATGCGGGGGAGCAAAAGAATTTGTACAGGTGTAGCAGAGCTGAATATTGGTGCAGCAGTAGCTTAAAGGAAATCTACCATCAACATCCATCATGATAAACCAGGGGCACTTACTCATAGATCCAGGCACCGTGACTGTGGTAATCTTATTATATTTGTTATCCAAGGTCTCCTTCCTTCTAAAATCAACGATAAAAATTATGTTAATTAGCCTTAGGGGTTCTCTAGCTCTACAGACTGTTATACTGTCTCGGCCTCCCTCGGCTCCCTCAGCACTGAAAATACTGTAGGAATTGCTCACTGCTAAGGAAGCAGGAAGGAGGGTAAGACAGTTTCACCTTCTGTAAAGCCAGATTTCAGAGCGGATAAGGTAGCCTCTCAGGTACAGTCATGGTGCCGGAATCTATGAGTAAGTGTCACTGGTTTATCATGCTTGATTTTTATTGTACATGTCCCGTGGATCACAATCTAATCATTGAAGGTTCCCCCTCCTAGTCCCTAGTTCAAAGTAACAACTTGTAAACCTTCGAGAGGAAACCTGTTGCATTAAACACATTGATTATTCTACAACATGTTATGGAGTAGGAGGAGCTGAGCAATTTATAGCGGTATTTGTATATTTGTAGGTTATTATTTAAAATTCTGTTCAATTTGGACGTTGGGGTGCATTAGGTGGTTCTATGCAATGATTGACGGTGCACACACTAGTTTAAAGTGTCAATCACCACTAAAATCTTGTTCCCATGAAATGAATAAAAGTTCCATCTGTAATCTAGAGGCCACTTACGCAATTCATGACCAAGGAGGGCTGTTGAGGTTGAGAGATCCTTTTTGAAGCTACTGTCTGCTTTGTCCATTTTATAAAGCTAAAAGATTCTTTGAACCGTCTGTCAGTTAAAAAGATGAACGTTGAGATTCCTCAGTTGATGATACCTTTTATTGGCTAACTAAAAAAAGATGATGACAATTGCAAGTTTCTAACACTACTCAGGCCTCTTCTTCAGGCATGGTACAACATGGCCGCCATTTGAAACTCTTTTTCCCTGCATTGACCTCCAATGGATACAACAGAAATCCTACCAAAAAATGCTTTGCCAGGTGCTTATTGTGGCGACAAAATCATGGGTAGACTAAAAAGATTTAGAAATAGATATCTCTTCAGAACACTAGAAGAAAACAACATATGTATACGACTGATATTTGCATACTATTTTTACATATTAAAGTTGTCGAACCTATTACCATATAATATGAAACAAAAATACACCCTAGCCAATTTTTTTTTCCAGAAAGGCATTGAAAAATAAAGTGATCCCCGTGCCAACTTACCGTCAGAGCTTTATGGGTTCCTATTATGGTTCCTACTTCCTGTTTCCTTTGTCATGATTGGCTATATAGTCATTTCCTATTTGTTAAAAAAGGATAAGGATGTAACTATTTATTTTGGTCAGATTTTTTTGGAAGTGTTAGCCTACTTTATCATAGGCAGAAAACTATCATTGGCCTTATATGGGGTTGTATCACTATAGACTTGTATGTAGTGTTGGAAAAATTAATGAGCTAATCCGTATTCAGCCGGGCCCTCTGGCGAAGTCAGGTTAATAGAGTGAAGTCATCTTAGAAAAGAACTTACTACCAAAAGGAAAGGGAGGAAAGATCTAATTTTTCAGAAATGGCTAAATTGTTCACCCTCCCCAGTTGGAGTGTTAGACAGATTTGTGGTAAATTGGTGGGGGGGGGGGGGGATCTCCCATTTTTTTACCCTTTTTAGGAGGGAGAGGTATCTAATCACTTGATTATGTTGCTTTGTAAGTCCCTATTATCTTGTTATCTTTGAAAGTAGTATGATTTTTTTTATTTTTTTTATTTAATTCTACCCAATTGGAATAAGAACATGCCAGGCCACCCCTGTCCATACACACATAAAATGTAGTGACCCCGTTATACTGTCACGACCTTGTTGAATCTATGGTTCTGAGGGTGAGAATAGGTCCTGTAACAACTGTAACCTCCTCTGTTTTCTTTTAGGTTTGTGATGCCAGAAGAGAAATTGTGAACCAATGAACAATGTCTACTAAGACGGAAGATGATTTTTTTCTCCGATGTCTTTGATTGCAATAAATTGCAAGAATGATTATTTTTGTAGCGTGTTTAATAATAAAATTAATGTATTATCATGATAAAAACTAACTTTCCTATTCCACAATCTGCAGTTACGGTGAACTTTTCCTCTGCTGTAACTGGACACAATTATGCACCTTCCAAGTTTCTTTGTTACCTTAGACATGAATTTTCAATGTTTTATTGTAAGAAAATTGACACTTTAATGTGTATTCTTTAAAAAGTTCACTCCTTGAGGTATTTGGGATGCTATGTATAGTAATTGCATACAAATACAAATTCTGTCTTTTTAGGGCGGGTGGGGGAACCTTTTGAAAGTTTTTGGAAAACAATTATAGAGATACAAAAATTGTTCACTGCATGTTGCACTTATATGACTTATAGAATTGTAATCTAATCAACTGGTAGTAGGCCTTAAAAAATTGAGTGAAAGATTTCTTGTACACTGATTCCTTAAATGCATTGTTTGTCCGTATATTAATTGCATTAATTGCCAGAGTAAGGTTCACCGCTTGCTTGACCATGTGAATGACAGTTTGTCAATGAAAAAAATTGTTATATATCTTTGTAATGGTTGTTCCTCCATTTTCTATAAACAGTATCACACCCTCCGTAAAATTTAAATAGTACAATTTTGGCTGCATGAAGTCACCACTAGGGGGAAACTGGAAGACATAAGCATAAATGAGACATCATATATGGCCCAATGTGTTGTGAACTTGGGCCTAATCTTTTCTCTGTACAACTCTTTTTTGGATACCGATGTGTCTTTTCTTCTGTGTGCCATGAATTGAGTTGCTTTTCTGAACATTATATTTCTGATATTTACATGATAGTGAAATATATATGTGTCAACAGGGTGGCTGTATTTGTAAATGGCAGTCTATCAATGGTTTTTTAAGTTTGTTGCAATTCTGTAATGAATTGGTTTCAGGAGTAATGATCGTTCTTCCCCAGTGAGGGTGGTCACATCTGTTTGGGAAATATACACTGACCTGCTACTACACTTCCGTATATAGAGTAATGGTTGGATTGACTTAGCAGTTGACAGTGAATTAACTGGATTTTCTGAATCTCAATACAGATAGTCCAATCTTAAAGCACTTTGAAAATGCTAAGTAATCTGCAGGTAACATGATATAAAGCAAGAGGAGCTTAACCTTTCCCCTCCACAAACAGTATATTTTAGATGTCACATGTTCCACTGATGGCTTTAACCATGGGATTAGAACCACCATTCTTCTTCTTATTAACCCCATTAATCAGCTACCGTCTACATGTACTCTGTCACTGAATGGGATGAAGCAACAATTCTGTGACAAAGTAGATACTTTCATAGAACAATTTAGCAATATTCTGCACCATAGTTACTGTAAATATGGTGAACTGGATAGCCTCCAGTAAGAAGAGGCTGCGGAGCTCCCATGGGTGTTGTGGCCTTCTCCCATAATAGATTATTAGTGTTTCTAAAAGTTCAACCCCTACAAATCTGATATTGAAGGCTACGACAGTGATAGAGGGAAACCCCTTTAAGCACCATCTACTAGTTTTGAGTCCCGAGAAGCCCTGCATGGTGGAAGAGCCATTATGCCGGTGCTTGCGGCTTCTTTTGCAGGATGCATGCTCACCAATGTTATATGTAAGTGTTACACACAAAGGTCATCAATCTAGAATTAACTGTTCTAATAAACATGTCACACAAAGCATGTACCAAGATCAACCGAAAAATTATGACTGTAAACAATGCCTTTGCTTGCCTTCTACAGGAATGTGGAGAATATTCCTTTCGTGCAAAATGTTGTAGCTCTCTCTTACTTGCACAAGACCAGATTACAGCTTTTTATTAGTTTGTGGTTAATTGCAAATAGTTCAAGACTTGTAATGTATAACATGAGATGTAATGTCGCCTGTATCTTCCATGCATCTTTATAGGCACCACCGGTATCGCCTATGATAAATGACAGTATTTTATGTCCTCCTTCCCTCAATGCTTCATACTTATTTTATAGATCCAAGTGCAAGGCTATTTCTTATCTATTGTCCGGTATAAGAACAGCAAAACAAATATTAGATAAAGTACAGTCAGGGGGGGTGACTTGAGAGGTGCCTTGTAGGGAACTTTACATGTTTCTTCCCACACATAAGGACCAGTACTATAAACCATGGACCAGAACCTGAAAAACAATCCCGTTCATTTCTACAAATGAAGTTTATTGAACATATACAACTGGGCACATTTATCAGAAATCCTACGCTATTTACCTGAACCTTTTCTGAAAAGTCTTGTGCCACATTTTATTAGGGATTAAAAAAAAAAAATTAAGGCACCTGTATGATTGGAACAACAATGGGGGGCTTGTAAAGGAAATTATCAGAGCTATTTTTCACTTATAGATAGACTATATTTTTCACTGGTAGAAAAGTATTAAGCCCCTTCCACACTGGCGTTTTTCACGCGCGAGTTCTGCACGTGCATTTGACGCGCAGAACTTGCATTGCACTCTGTCCCATTGTATTCAATGGGTCTTTCTTCATTAGCGTTGGTTTTCACGCGCGTGCTTGCGTTCGTTTTCACGCGTGTCAAAATCGCAGCATGCTCTACTTTTGCGTGTCACGCGCGTTTTTCACGCCCCATTCAAGTCTATGGAGATGCATCAAGAACGCATTGCACTCGCAATCATTGCAAGTGCAATGTGAGTGCAATGCGTTTTACACGTAAGGGTTGCTAGGTGACCAGAATAACAGTATTTCCCCTGCTCGCGATCGAGCATTTAATTAAAAAAACACAATGAAGAACAGTGAAGAATAGAATAAAAACATTGAACACAGTGAACACAGTGACCACAGGATCATTTAAGAGAAAAACACAGTGCAGAACACAGTGCAGAATAGATTACAGATGTTCGGCACATCTGCTTACTTGTCGGGAGATACGCGCGGAACGGTGCGCCCAAAATAGCATGTGAAGAACAATATATATGTGTGTGAAGAACACATTGCAGATGTTTAAATACATCTGCAATGTGTTCTTCACACATATATAGTGCACAATGTAAAATACATGTATATGTATGTGATAGACGTTAAAATTGTGTTATATATAACAAACAGCTTTGTTAGTGACACAGATTAGTCCAGCCATTGGTCTTGTCTGTGTAAAGGTGCTCAAGTGCTTCTGTGTTGACAGCAATGCTTCCCAGTTGTTTCCACGTGTCGACCTTCCCTGATCAGCAACAATGTTCTCCGATACATATAGAAAAAATTTTTTTGAAAAAAAAATTTTTTGAAAAAATTTTTTTGAAAAAAGAAAAAAAATTTTTTTTTTTTTAAAAAAAGGAAGAAAAAAAATTTTTTGGAAAAAAGGAAGAAAAAAGGAAGAAAAATGCTCCATGGAACGCAAGCTGAGCGCCAAATTGTGCGCATAAAAAATATGTCGCACGGTGGAACGCACACTATGCGCCTGGTTCTGCGCATGTGTATTATGCCCCAGCAAGAACGTCTGGTGCTATGGAAACCAAAAATGAAAAATTATCAGATAAAACATAGATGATTCTGGAATGCAATATTCATGCAATTTACATAAAGGAAAAGTCCACGATGTGTCAGCCATAAATCAGGACCAATTGGCTGTGATAACAACCATGTTGGATGCACGTTGATATTGATTCACCAACGATTGTATAACTCGCAAATATAAGGGACGACCTTGCTGAATATACCCCTAATAATAAACGGGGCAGACGGCATCATCAATCCCCTAGGTTTTTGACTGTACTTGTATAAAAGACAGTGTGGTCCCTGGCTAGACACACCAACCGTAACCTATGAAAGAACAACAATGTACAAAATATAGGGAAATGGATGGAAATACGTTTACCATAGCACTTGACAATTGCATAAACGGCGCATCGATTTGCGCTCTTGAAGCACCAAATAACAAAAGAATGTTTTGGGAGTTGTGTAGGGAGGCTTCCACGAGGAGACATCTGGGATAGGCTCATATTCTAAAAGAAGAAAAAAAAGACATATAATGTCAAAATTGTTATATCACAGAAAGTTACTCATTGCTACTCTGATGATGGACTATAGAAAAGGAACTACAGCTGGATCAACAGGATCATAGGGACCAAAGTTTAAAATCCACATTGAGACCCTGTGGTCTCAGTGTGTCAAGGGTATAGATCCAATGTAACTCACGCTTTTTTAGAATAGCTACTCTATCACCACCACGTCTAGGAAGGGAGGAAGATGTCGTCTATGCCTCCCCACTTTTTCGGTTTTGCCTAAGGTGGTGGAGGTACATAGACGACATCTTCCTCCTGTGGACAGGCACTAAACAACAACTAGAATTGTTTCATGATTTTGTGAACACCATTGATGAGTCAATTAAATTCACGGTAGTTTCCTCTGAAACGCAACTACAGTTCTTGGATGTTACAGTATCCATCAGTAATAACACACTCGAGACTGATATATTCACGAAGCCAACGGACAGGAATACTCTGGTCCGCTACGAGAGTAGCCATCCCCGCAAAACTATCAACTCGTTGCCCTATAGTCAATTGTTAAGAGTAATAAGAATTACCAGTGAACCACAAAAACTTCAGACAAACTTACAGACAATGACTGACAAATTCAGGAAACGAGGTTACCCTAAGCACATCATTGAGATGAACCTACATAAAGCAAACACCAAGAATAGGGGGGAGCTACTTTCTACAAATAGCACACAAAAACGACAAGACAGAATACCTTTTGTCACCACCTATAATGCCCAGAGCCATAACATCGCTAGAATAATCAACAAACATTGGTCTAAACTAACAGGTTGCAATAAAATTGCGCCTGAATTTCAAGTTCCACCATTAATGTCCTACAGGAATGCTCAAAAGGTCAAGGATAGAATAGTTAGAGCAGACATTGGTCCACGCAGAAGCAGCATACAACCAGGCATACTGGGCAAACTCAAGAAGGGTTGTTTTCCATGTTGCAAGTGTATTAATTGCAAATATATGACTAAAGGTTCCTTTTTCGAACATAAAGGCAAACGTTATGACATTAAACATTACCTGACATGTGATAGCTCTTTTGTGATCTATATTTTAAGTTGCCCATGTGGGCTATTATATGTGGGAGAAACGACACTTGAATTTAAGACGCGCCTCAACCAACACAGATACACGATACGATCCAACCGCAAAGATCTCCCGGTACCGAAACACTTTTCAGAAGCTGGACATCTAGAGAAACATCTCAGTTTCCGTCTCATTGATCACGTGCCACTTCCTAGACGTGGTGGTGATAGAGTAGCTATTCTAAAAAAGCGTGAGTTACATTGGATCTATACCCTTGACACACTGAGACCACAGGGTCTCAATGTGGATTTTAAACTTTGGTCCCTATGATCCTGTTGATCCAGCTGTAGTTCCTTTTCTATAGTCCATCATCAGAGTAGCAATGAGTAACTTTCTGTGATATAACAATTTTGACATTATATGTCTTTTTTTTCTTCTTTTAGAATATGAGCCTATCCCAGATGTCTCCTCGTGGAAGCCTCCCTACACAACTCCCAAAACATTCTTTTGTTATTTGGTGCTTCAAGAGCGCAAATCGATGCGCCGTTTATGCAATTGTCAAGTGCTATGGTAAACGTATTTCCATCCATTTCCCTATATTTTGTACATTGTTGTTCTTTCATAAGTTACGGTTGGTGTGTCTAGCCAGGGACCACACTGTCTTTTATACAAGTACAGTCAAAAACCTAGGGGATTGATGATGCCGTCTGCCCCGTTTATTATTAGGGGTATATTCAGCAAGGTCGTCCCTTATATTTGCGAGTTATACAATCGTTGGTGAATCAATATCAACGTGCATCCAACATGGTTGTTATCACAGCCAATTGGTCCTGATTTATGGCTGACACATCGTGGACTTTTCCTTTATGTAAATTGCATGAATATTGCATTCCAGAATCATCTATGTTTTATCTGATAATTTTTCATTTTTGGTTTCCATAGCACCAGACGCTCTTGCTGGGGCATAATACACATGCGCAGAACCAGGCGCATAGTGTGCGTTCCACCGTGCGACATATTTTTTATGCGCACAATTTGGTGCTCAGCTTGCGTTCCATGGAGCATTTTTCTTCCTTTTTTCAAAAAATTTTTTTTTCTTCCTTTTTTTAAAAAAAAAAAAAAAAAAAATTTTTTTTTCTTTTTTCAAAAAAATTTTTTCAAAAAAATTTTTTTTCAAAAAAATTTTTTCTATATGTATCGGAGAACATTGTTGCTGATCAGGGAAGGTCGACACGTGGAAACAACTGGGAAGCATTGCTGTCAACACAGAAGCGCTTGAGCACCTTTACACAGACAAGACCAATGGCTGGACTAATCTGTGTCACTAACAAAGCTGTTTGTTATATATAACACAATTTTAACGTCTATCACATACATATACATGTATTTTACATTGTGCACTATGTTTAATGTTCACGATATGTAATTTGACTATGTAATAAGCATTATATCACAGTTATACAAAAATGGTGGGAGTATCCCAATTTGTCATGTGATCACCTGTTGTATTTAAATATGGCCACCATTTCACTGTTTGAATGGCTTGAGAAAGGCTCTTGCAGAGCCGAAACGTCGCTGTCACAGTTGCTCACTATGGAATAAAGACACTTTTTTACTTTTATCTACAACGGAGTGCTGCCCGCTTTCTTTATACTATTACTGGAGGACCTGAGGCCCGGTCCTGGGTTGCCTGCACCCAATTCTCTTTTTCTCTGAAGGTTTGTGCTGCTTGGACTTTCTTTTTGTAGATAGATAGATAGATAGATAGATAGATAGATAGATGAAATTATCGTGTCACTACAGCCTAACAGTACAATACAATGAAAAATGTAAAACAATCGCCTATCTACAAATCAACTGCAGAAAAATAGACAAATACAATATAAAATACAAATATCTAAAACACTCTCACAACTGCACAAATGAGTTCTATGTTCAGCAAAACAAGTCAACAATAAAAAAAAAATATATATATATATATATATATATATATATATATATATATACAATAAATATAAATGGGGTATCGCTGTAATCGGAGGGTGACCTATTCAAATAAATATTATTTTTATGGTATGGTGAACTACTAGCAGAAAAAAAACTAAAAACCCTAAACATGAATAATAATTTTCTTATATCCCACCAAGAAATAATTAATAAAATCTCATCAATTATTGAACCCCCTAAATGGGGATAAGGAGGTTGTATTAAATTGAAGGGTTATTTCCTATTTACAGGATAAGAACTGACCATCTGATCAGTCGGGGTTTCATTAATAATAATAATTCCTTTATTTATATAGTGCATACACATTACGCAGCGCTGCACAGAGCTTGCCAAATCAGTCTATTCTCACTAATTCCATTCCATACTATGATGGTGTCAAAAATTGCTAAGCACGGCGCTCAGGCAGTCTCATAGGCAGTGAATGAGAGTGGCAGAGATACCTGAGCACTGTGCTTGGCAATTTCCAATACTCCCTTGGCATTAAATGTAGCCTGAGGACGTATGCTTGACCTACCGCTCCAATGATCAGATTAGTATCCCCTATCCTATGGATAACAATCAAACCTTGTATTATCCCTTTAATTAAATATTTATGCATTCAGTTTTAAGCTTTTATAGACCTATAACGTGTATTGTGAAGGTAAAATCGATAAAATCAACACATTTTTTCAAAACCTGGATGTGGATTATGTGCATTAGATCCCAGAAAATGGCTATAGGGCCAGTTTGACACCACAGTCAGTACTCTAGAGCAGTATTTGTAAACCAGCGGTGAAAATAATAATAATGGAAACATTTGTATCTTTCTTTGGTCTAAGTTTCACTTTTTGAGACAGAAACGCGTTGGTATTTTTTTTTTCATTCTTTTTGCTTTTGATCTAACTAAAATACTCTTTTTGGGACTGAAAACATGTAGGAAGTGTTGTCCTCCGGAAGGTTTTGCCTGATTTAAATATTACTATTTAATAAGGAAATTTTACTGGATTTAGGATTTTCAATCTTCTGTGATTTGGACCCATTTTGACTTTGAAATACTGACATATGAAATTGTCCCAAAACCTACAGTAGATATATTTTAGAGTTTGATTTGATATCAAAATAAATTCCTGAATTATGATAAAATGGTCACTTTGATATTAACAAGCTTTGTTATAGAATGTACAACTCAATGTGCAATACATTGGAAGCCTTGGTAAAAAATACTCGAGTGAAGTTGATTGGAGAATATGTTCTACCTGCAGCACTCTGAGGTTTAGTGACTTTGTACTCAAGTATTACAATTATTTTCTTGTGTATTGTGAAGCATGATTTGTGCTTACTACGTTTTTCAACCGATGAATGCTTTTTCACATATTGATTGTATGATATTATAAATGAATGTACTTGATTCTGCTACCACAATAAAAACAAAAAGTTTGTAAAAAAAAAAAAAATTTTGGCAAATTGTATCAGTTTTTATTTAATATTTTTATGTAGGTACAAAAAGCAGAGAATTAAAAAAAATAATATCTGGGACTTTTTGTACGTATAATTATGGAACCCCCCAAAAAAAGATATATGTAACTATATCTTATGTATAAAATATATTTTAAAAAGTATTGAAATATATAAAAATAATGTATATATACAATGTTTGTGCTGAAAAAGCCCCACTCGACTTAAACAGCAGTACTTACCCCCAGCGTTCACCTCCGGTGTCTTCCCACGCACACACTATGATATGGCACGACGATATCAGGCGGTGACACACCGCTTCATAGTGTGTGCATGCAGGCAGAAAGCATAGACAAGTTTCTTCAACCATTCCATGGAAGCCAAAAAATACATGGAAAACACAAGCCGCGGGAAGAAGGGGACACTGGCGGTGAGCTCTGGAGGGAAGTACAAATTTATTATTTTATTATGCAGTGGGGCTGTGCTGGACATTTTATTTTAAAGGGGGCTCTTCTAAACATTTTTTCATGAGGGGGGCTCTGCTAGACATTTTATTTTAAAGGGGGCTTTGCTGGTGTCATCTGTATTGCGCTATAAAAATTTGTAATATAACCAAGAAGTACAATTTATTTTACAAAAAACAAGCCCTTAACCAGCAAAAATAAAAAAAAGTTACAGCACCTGGAAGACCAAAACTGGCTGTGTCCTCTATGGGTTCATGAGTTTCTGCCAGTAACAATTGGTGTTATACTTGAGGTGCTACTAACACTGTGCTGTCAATGAACATTGTCATGACTTAGCTGTCCCAAATTCCAATGCCACCAACTTGAAGCTTAACATGCATTTCTGTCCTAACTGAGAAATTTGCCTTTGTTGCCCTTTTTTTAATTTTTTTTTCAATTTCAAATATATTGGAGCCATAAAATGAACTTTTCTGGTAATGTGGTAAATAAAAGGATAACTGAGGAAAACCTGGAGCTTACGCAAATTCTTTTATTAACCCACATAGGGACCATTAGACATATAGAATTCATTATTGAGGCTTCAGGTTACGTGTTCTATTTCATAATTCATTGGCCTATACACTCACCGGCCACTTTATTAGGTACACCATGCTAGTAACGGGTTGGACCCCCTTTTGCCTTCAGAACTGCCTCAATTCTTCGTGGCATAGATTCAACAAGGTGCTGGAAGCATTCCTCAGAGATTTTGGTCCATATTGACATGATGGCATCACACAGTTGCCGCAGATTTGTCAGCTGCACATCCATGATGCGAATCTCCCGTTCCACCACATCCCAAAGATGCTCTATTGGATTGAGATCTGGTGACTGTGGAGGCCATTTGAGTACAGTGAACTCATTGTCATGTTCAAGAAACCAGTCTGAGATGATTCCAGCTTTATGACATGGCGCATTATCCTGCTGAAAGTGGCCATCAGATGTTGTTTACATTGTGGTCATAAAGGGATGGACATGGTCAGCAACAATACTCAGGTAGGCTGTGGCATTGCAACGATGCTCAATTGGTACCAAGGGGCCCAAAGAGTGCCAAGAAAATATTCCCCACACCATGACACCACCACCACCAGCCTGAACCGTTGATACAAGGCAGGATGGATCCATGCTTTCATATTGTTGACGCCAAATTCTGACCCTACCATCCGTATGTCGCAGCAGAAATCGAGACTCATCAGACCAGGCAGCGTTTTTCCAATCTTCTACTGTCCAATTTCGATGAGCTTGTGCAAATTGTAGCCTCAGTTTCCTGTTCTTAGCTCAAAGGAGTGGCACCCGGTGTGGTCTTCTGCTGCTGTAGCCCATCTGCCTCAAAGTTCGACGTACTGTGCGTTTAGAGATGCTCTTCTGCCCACCTTGGTTGTAACGGGTGGCGATTTGAGTCACTGTTGCCTTTCTATCAGCCAGAACCAGTCTGCCCATTCTCCTCTGACCTCTGGCATCAACAAGGCATTTCTGCCCACAGAACTGCCGCTCACTGGATGTTTTTTCTTTTTCGGACCATTCTCTGTAAACCCTAGAGATGGTTGTGCGTGAAAATCCCAGTAGATCAGCAGTTTCTGAAATACTCAGCCAGCCCTTCTGGCACCAACAACCATGCCACGTTCAAAGGCACTCAAATCACCTTTCTTCCCCATACTGATGCTCGGTTTGAACTGCAGGAGATTGTCTTGACCATGTCTACATGCCTAAATGCACTGAGTTGCCGCCATGTGATTGGCTGATTAGAAATTAAGTGTTAACTAACAGTTGGACAGGTGTACCTAATAAAGTGGCCGGTGAGTGTATGTGGTCTTCACTGATCTCATAATACTATATTAAATATCTAACAAAAAAACTCACCTTCCTTTAACATCTATGGATGATACGTGCATTAAATGGAGCTGACATTTCAAAGTGCTCGCATATACTTCATCCTACCCATCCAGAGCAGATGTTGATATTTCGAGAGCAATGAACCAAGTCCTGATTTATTTTAATGAGGTATAATACAGCTTCAGTGTATTTCTTGGCTTTGCTCATAGATTTAAACATTTAGACTTGTGTCTCCATGGAATGGGAATACACTGCTCTAATTCTATGCCTTTTATGCAGCACATTTGACTGAACTGTATTGGGAATGTTCTATATGTCAGTGAACTCCTTACGGATAGACAAACATGCCAGAAATTGTAAAGGAAATTTAACAAACATAAATGGTTCTTCTAGACCAAAAAGGGACGAAACCTCCCCCCGAGCATATTCAGGATTTGTCTGGGATACATCGACCACATTTTTCAATGACAAGTTATCAGCTATCTATTTAGGATAGGTTATAAATCATATTCATAAAGTGAACCTGTCAGGGAGAATTGCGGCAAAAAAATTATCCACGGGTCCTTATGGTCCACCAGTTTAGAGTTCTAAATAACCCTATATAAATACTTGTACTTAAATTATGATCCTGTAATCTGTGTGGTTCAGAGTAGTCTAATTTGGCCCCCAGAGATTGGTCTGGACATCTCTAGGTAAGTATAACCAGTAATGGATTATAGTATGGATTATAATATAGACAGTTTTGCAAGACAGTATACACAGTGTAGACAAACCTTTTAGGCATCATGGCCACCCAAACCACCCACCAAATTTTATACTGATTTTATACCCATGAAGTCCTTGTACATCTGTTGCTGCTCACAATACACTCGTGCACAAGAGCCATTTCAGAACCTTTAAAGGTTCTCCAGACTGCATAATGAAAGCAGCAGAAGGGACACATCCTCCATTCTTCAAGAAGCTTGATTCTAGTACCATATGTAGGAAGTGAATTCCAAACTTCTAGGGGCTATAAAAATCATACAGCCCAGGACCTATGGCAGTCTTAATCCACCCCTGAGTATAATTGTTTGTTTTTTTGTCCATCCCAAGCAACACCCATATAGTGTGTTTTGGGGACACTAAACCATGGCCCATTACAACCTGTGGGTGGTTTAGTGTTCCAAATCGCAGAGTTCCCTTTAAAGTGTATAAACTTTTCAACAAACATTACAAAAATCATGACCATGAAGATTTACAGTTTCTGGTCATTTTGCAACTTGTAGTCTTTGTTTTCTGGAAGCTTCTCTATGTAGCCTCTCTCTGTGGATTTGCAATCCTCTCTGAGCCGATGGGTGGAGATCTTCCTACTGTGACTCCCTCTCCCATCACCCTGCAGGACAGAAATAGGCAGAAATTTCAGAATTACAGACAGATTAAAGGCCGATTTAAAGAGAGACTTTGCTATGAAAATATATATAAAACACCTTATTCATTGCTACAGGAGATTGTTTGGAACTGTTATCTTAGAAATTGACATTTTTAGACACGCTCACAGAACTTAACAATTTAAAAAACATTTTGACCCATATGTAATAGACAGATTTATGAAGTGGAATTTTTCAAAAGGTTGCTAATTTTGTTGCAAATGAACTTCAGTCCCCCAGTAGTGCAAATAACTTTAGAACTATTTACACCAAATTTGCAACTTTTTGGTCAAAAGTCATTGATAGTATAGTATCAATGAAATGTGTGCTAGAAAGTCACTTTTAAAGGAGCTGTTGAAAAGGAATTCATTGCCAGGGCCCAATATATACAATAATTAAAAACATAAGACAGCTGCTCTACTCTATATAGAACCCCATTGGGTGTAGTCGTAGTCACGTTCACCCCATTGAAGATTGAAGAAAAAAGAGAAATGTTCAGAATTAGACTAATTCCAGATGTGCTCGGAGAAGCTAAATGAAAAGACAAATGCCCCGAAAGAAGCCGACATTGGCGAATCCTGGGTTTGGCATTTTGATACTTTTATATATGTATATGCATGCCTTTAAAAGCTTGTTTATGAGTATGGAGAAATAAATTATATAATTTGGAATCCGAATGGTCTGCCCTATTTGATTGTGTCTTTCCATCTGCTCCACTTCTAATTAAAAATCATATCAACATAACTGCCACCTGACAAGGCCACTAAGTCAGGCTTATGATACAGAACTCCAAGGTAAAACATCAAAGAACAGGTAAGTTAATATGTTGTATTTTGTAATATTCATTAATAAGATTACAGAAGTATAACCACAAAAAATATGAAGAATTGTAACAAATGTATTTAAAGGAAACCTACCATAAGGAATAATTATCGGTAGTAGATCTGATGGTAGATTCCTCCTGCTGCCTCTGCCCTAATCTGTAATTGATTAATTCTGGAACATAACCTAACTTGTTGAAAACTTTATTTTAGTAATATGTAAATTAACTGCAGAGGCTCCTGGAGCGTGGAGTAGCCTTAGCTCCCAGTGCTGGGCCAGGATAGTACACGCCCCAGTAGCCTCTGCATTTAATTTACATATTACTAAAATAAAGTTTTCAACAAGTTAGGTTCCAGGATTATTAAATTATAGATTAGGGGAGAGGCAGGAGGAATCTTCCACCACATCTACTTATGATGGCAGATTCCTCATGGTAGGTTTCCTTTAAAGATCAAACTAATTTGTACCCCAGACTGAAGTTTTCCTTGGGATAGCTTCATAAAACATTCTTATATTTTCTTATGGGTCAGTCTCACTGGGCTATACTGTTTTTTCACCCATTGCACAACATAAACTTTGTCTTTTTCCCATATCTGAATCGAGGTGTTGGAAACACAAGCCAGCAGCAACAAGTCTTAATGTTAATCCTCACATGCTATATTAATGCAGAATATTGCCAAGTAAAAGTGTTACAAATGTTCTGTAACCTTAAGAAAATAAAAGATACATTACATTGAAGTTTTTCTTATTTCAGTGTCTGGTGGCGATTCTTCCCGATCCCTGCTCTACATACGGTCATTGCACTTATGACTTATCTATATTTCCAGGCAGGGAAGGTGACGGAAACTTTTTTTTTTCTTTCCCACACCTCCCTCTATGCAGCTGCAAGACACATATTGAGATTTACAATGTGGAGGAAAGTCACCAGTCCAATTAAAGGTGCAATGCTTTTTATCACTGATGTGAAAAAATGAACTTGCCAAAATGTTTCATGCTGATTCGGCACTCAGCGGCTCAAGACAAGCAAAGCAATCTATGTTCTCCCATGCATTAATAGCCGCGCTATTATCATTTCATTTTCCATAAATCCAAGTAAATGACTCCTTACAATAGACCTTTGCGGGGTTATAATTATCCCATGCGATTAATTAATCTCAATTAAATAGTTATTTTTCTTCCTGCGGTATCACAAAAGGATTAATTATGTTGTGTTTCCTAGAATCCGAGTAATAACACGGCCACGTAGAAATTCTTAACATAAAGCAGATAGAAGATGCACTATAAAGTATTCTGTCTGACTTCTGGTCACTATGTAGAAATAACTTAGCTGAGAAATCACCTATACATGACATCTGATGCATTTTGTATCTTCTATTGGAAAAATCTCTATTTAAAATCGGGGGCAA
Source organism: Engystomops pustulosus (assembly GCF_040894005.1). Taxonomy (NCBI): domain Eukaryota; kingdom Metazoa; phylum Chordata; class Amphibia; order Anura; family Leptodactylidae; genus Engystomops; species Engystomops pustulosus. Next base: position 42,303,265 of record NC_092415.1, read on the forward strand.
TATATATTTAAGTCGGGGTCCTACAGGCAATTTTGCTCTGTTATGGCTCTATAAAAGGGGTAATATTTCCTTCTGCCCAATATGGCCCAGTAGAATGCCATCTCTAATAATATAAAATCTGAAGCGATACACATATTTGTTTTATGCAGGACAAAACTGAAGAACTCAAGACTAAGGCCAATTGATCCCAATCAATTTATGAGAGTTGAAATTCTCTAGGGAGAACTTGACCACATTGTCTAGCTCTCTGCCTTTTTGACTTTATAAAAATATTAGCGTATAACCTTGAAGATTATTTTTTAGCTGATGACATCTAAGGCCTTGTCCATGAGTGAGTTTGATGCTTCAAACTTGTATCAAACTCTGGGTTTTCTGGATGGTCCTGTCTGATGCTCAGAAACCATAACTGAATTGGCATGCCGAGTTCAGTTCCGGTTTTTGAGTGTCAGGCCAGACGTTCCAGAAAACCTGCTCGAGGGCAAGGGGCCTTACAGGAAGAACTTGACCTGATAGGCCTAAGCCAACTATGAGGGTTGTGAACCTGAGGATGTGGGACAGATTCCTCATTCTTCTTTAGCTATCATGGTTCATCAAACTTTTAGCACTAGTAATTTTGCCCAATTGAACATTAGTGTCCACTAGACAAAATTAACCTCAAAACCTCTTAGATCCTTCAACTAGCTATGTACCATGTGGCTATTGGATTTTATAATTTGGCATTGGTTTCAAAGAACTGATCTCACTGTCACTTTGTTGCTCTGATACATTTATGAAGGGAACATGATAGTAATTTAGCTAACATTACAAGGTGTGTGAGGGAGAGGTACCTATTAGGGATGAGCATATGAACGGCAATGTTCGGGAACATGCTGAACATCACGGGTTGGATGTTTGGTAACACCCACGATCGGTGCATTTAAATGCCAGACACCATTTTCTCCAGGATTGTCGGTGCCTGGCAGTATTTAAAGAGTTAAAAAGTGACCCATAACTTTAAATGCTGCCAGAGGCATATGAAGGGTTTACACCCACGATCGATGCCAGAACTGTTCACAAGTGTTGCAGAATCCAACTGTTTGAGCTTCAGTCGGATTCAGCGAACCCCAACCCAAACAGGCTTGCTCATGAATATTACTTAGTCTTAGTATATTGTGATGAACATAACTTTTTGTCACAACACAGGGACATGCAGTATGAGTTTGGCAGCCATAAGATTTCATAAAGGACAATATCTACATTAGCTAGTAAGAGTTGTTACTGATGTATCCTACATTACGATTGATGTATCTTCAAAATAGTTTTTATTACCATGAAGAATCATTTTTAACCATGAATGTAACATGAACCACCCTACTGTAACATGTACACAGTGTGAACCTAAAGACCCTGTCACAAAGCATCTCTTAGTATCATGCAATCAAAAGACCTTGGACCAACATGAGTAAGCTTGCAGTCATGTTTTAGAATATTTAACCCAATTCCAAATTTTCTGATTTTTTAATTTGTTCTTCAGTGTCTGCTGATCAATATTTATCACATTTTGAATGTTCTCCTAAAATGTAAAATCTAGAAATTTCTCGTCTTGTCCTTCTATGGCCTTTTTGGTGCATCTACTGCCGGGCTGCACACAGGCATTAGCTGTGCAGGTGCAGAAATTTAAAGGATTAAAACTTCTATCCACATTCAATTACGGTAGTTGAACTTCCTTTAAAGTTCCTCAGGGATAGTGCAGCCTTATGGGGTGACAGGTGTTTTCCTGTCCGGCTTCCTGTTGGGTCCTTTCCATTTATTGGATTATTGTTCTGTAGAGATCCTTAAACTTAGAACTAAGTTTACACGTGCTAGCAGTAACACTAGGAATAGAGGATATGATTCTATGTCACATAATATAGAAAATTATTGGTATTTTGAGAATTGTTGTGCTGCTACAGTTGTGTGAGCTTTTCACAGTTTATTATCATTGCGTTATAATAAAGCCCCAAGAATATATTAAAATTGTAGATGCTATGTCGTGTGATCACCACAAAGCCCGATGATGCAAGCAGTTGAACATAAATCACATATCATAAAAGACAACATTTCAGATACATCGATCTTAATTAATCATCAGAAAGTGTGACCACTTCTATAAAAGTAGATCTTTTGGCAATTTGCTGGTCTGGAATTTTCAGATGTGGCAGTAATACTGGCAGTCCCTGATTTAGGAACACCTGACTTACAGATGACTCCTAGATACAAACAGATCTACCTTCCCACTGGACCTTTGCTGGTAATTTACTGAACTTTAGCCCCAGATTGCAAAGATCAACTGCAATAGTTATGAAAGGCTTCTGCAATGAAGCTATACTGCTAATCCTTGGTCACTTCACAATTAGAGATGAGCGAATATACTCGTCCGAGCTTGATGCTCGTTCGAGCATTAGCGTACCCGAAACTGTTCGTTGCTCGGACGAGTATTTCGCCAGCTCGAGAAAATGGCATCTCCCGCCGTTTTGCTTTTTGGCGGCCAGAAACAGAGCCAATCACAAGCCAGGAGACTCTGCACTCCACACAGCATGACGTGGTACCCTTACACGTCGATAGCAGTGGTTGGCTGGCCAGATCAGGTGACCCTGGAATAGACTAGCCCCTGCCCACGCTGCTCGCGTCATTCTCTGTCTGGATGCCGCTAGGGAGAGAGCTGCTGCTGCTGCAGGGATAGCGTTAGGGTGTTATATTAGCTTACTGTTAGGCAGGAGTGAATCTACAAGAACCAAACAGCCCTTCTTAGGGCTACAATGACGTTTTATTTTCCTTTTTTTTGGTTTGCTTGTGGCTGGGCTTGCTGCTATTAGTAGTGCAGCTAGTACCATATTGTGAGGAATTTGCAGGGAGACTTGTGTTTAGCTCTTAGTGACACACATATCCACCTCAAACACCGAAGTGGGACAATTTATTAGGGGTTTGATTTGAATTAGGCAGAGTCTGCTGATTTTTTTTTTTTTTTACGTTTATTTCTTTTTAGAACTCACAGTAATCTGCCAAAGCAGTGTGCTTTGAGTGTGGGCTAGAAAATAGCCATAGGAGAACCCCAACGGCTTATTTAGGCTTACAATAGAGTTATATTTTCCTTTTTTTTTGGTTTGCTTGTGGCTGGGCTTGCTGGCATTAGTAGTGCAGCTAGTACCATATTGTGAGTAATTTGCAAGGAGACTTGTGTTTAGCTCTTAGTGACACACATATCCACCTCAAACACCAAAGTGGGACAATTTATTAGGGGTTTGATTTGAATTACGCCGAGTCTGCTGATTTATTTTTTTTTACGTTTATTTCTTTTTAGAACTCACAGTAATCTGCCAAAGCAGTGTGCTTTGAGTGTGGGCTAGAAAATAGCCATAGGAGAACCCCAATGGCTTATTTAGACCTACAATAGCGTTATATTTTCCTTTTTTTTTTGGTTTACTTGTGGCTGGGCTTGCTGGCATTAGTAGTGCAGCTAGTACCAGTAATTTGCAGGGGGACTTGCGACCGTTGTGTTTAGCTCTTAGTGACACACATATCCACCTCAAACACAGAAGTGGGACAATTTATTAGGGGTTTGATTTGAATTAGGCACAGTCTGCTGATTTATTTATTTTTTATGTTTATTTATCTTATAACTCAAAGTCATCTGGCACAGCACAAAATCCAGTTGTGTGCTGTCAGTGTAGGTTAGAAACTAGCCATAGCAGTAGGATAGCATCGTTTTGTTTAAAAACAAAACACAAAAAACACACAAAAAAAAAAATTTTAAGTTTACACTTTAATTTTGAAAATGTTTAACCCGAGGGCTAGGGGTAGAGGACGAGGGCGTGGGCGTGGGCGTCCAACTACTGCAGGGGTCAGAGGCTGTGGTCCTGGGCGGGGTGACACACCACCTGCTGATGAGGGAGCAGGGGAACGCAGCAGAGCTACACTCCCTAGGTTCATCATGTCTCAAGTTACTGGGACTCGTGGTAGAGCACTGTTGAGGCCAGAACAGTGCGAAGAGGTGATGTCGTGGATTGCGGACAATGCTTCTAGCCATTTGTCCACCAGTCAGTCTTCCACGCAGTCCACCCATGTCACCAAAATCAGCACTCCTCCAGCTCCTCCACCTCAGCCTCCTTCCCCCCAGTCTGCCCCCTCCCAGCAAAATTTGGCATTTGAACCGGCATACTCTGAGGAACTGTTTTCTGGACCCTTCCCACCATCACAAACCACTTGTCCGGTTGCTGCTGAGCAATTTTCCGACGCCCAGGTTTTCCACCGGTCGCAGTCTGTGGGTGATGATGACATTATTGACGTAGTGGAAGAAGTGTGTAAAGAGGTGTCGGACGATGAGGAGACACGGTTGTCAGACAGTGGTGAAGTTGGAGGATGATGAGGTGACAGACCCAAGCTGGGTTGATAAGCCGGGTGAACACAGTGCTTCTGAGACGGAGGCGAGTCCTATAGCAGAACAGGTTGGAAGAGGCAGTGGTGGGTCCAGACGGAGAGGCAGGGCAAGAGCTGGTGCATCAGCGCCAAATGTTGCCCGTAGTCAAGCTCCCGTGGCGAGGGCTAGATTTTCAGAAGTCTGGAGGTTCTTTAAAGAAACACCGGATGACCGACGGACTGTGGTGTGCAACCTTTGCCAAACCAGGATCAGCAGGGGTTCCACCACTACTAGCTTAACTACCACCAGTATGCGCAGGCATATGAATGCTAAACACCCCACTCAATGGCACCAAGCCCGTTCACCTCCGGCCAGGCACACCACTGCTCCTTCCCCTGTGTCATCTGCTAGTCAGCCCCCTGCCCGGGACCACAGCCCAAACACCTCCCGTGCGAAAACCCCATCTTCGCCTCCACAATCCTCCACAGCATCCACCAGCGTTCAGCTCTCCATACCCCAGACGCTGGAGCGCAAAAGGAAGTATAGCGCAACCCACCCACACGCCCAAGCCCTCAACGTCCACATCTCCAAGTTGCTTAGCCTGGAGATGCTGCCCTATAGGCTGGTAGAGACCGAGGCCTTTCGAAACCTCATGGCGGCGGCCGCCCCTCGGTATTCGGTCCCCAGCCGCCACTACTTTTTCCGATGTGCCGTCCCAGCCCTGCACAAGCACGTGTCAGAGAACATCATCCGTGCCCTGACCAACGCCGTTTCTGACAAGGTCCACCTGACCACGGACATGTGGACGAGTGCTGCCGGGCAGGGCCCCTATATATCGCTGACGGCACATTGGGTTAACTTGGTGGAGGCTGGGACGAGTCTGACCCTGGGGCTGCTCATATACTGCCGACGCCGAGGATTGCGGGGCCAACTTCGGTCCAGGTCTCAAAGGCCTACTATGCCTCCTCTTCCTCCCACCCCTCCTCCACCTCCTCCTCCGAATTACCATCAGTGGGCATGGCGCCATCAGACGGTAGCTCTAGGCACAGCAGCAGTGCCGTCGCTAAGCGACAGCAGGCGGTGCTCAAACTGCTGAGCCTAGGCGATAAAAGGCACACAGCCCAAGAGCTATTACAGGGCATCACGGCGCAGACTGATCTGTGGCTGGCACCGCTGAACCTGAAGCCAGGCATGGTTGCGTGTGACAACAGCCATAACCTGGTGGCGGCTCTGCAACTCGGTAGACTGACACATGTGCCATGCCTGGCCCATGTGTTAAATCTCATAGTTCAGCGTTTCCTCAAGACATACCCCAATCTGTCTGATTTGCTCACGAAGGTGCGCCGCATCTCTGAGCATTTCAGGAAGTCCAGCACAGATGCTGCCACTCTCAGGGCAGCGCAGCGCCGCCTCCAACTGCCCGCTCACCGACTGTTGTGGGACGTGCCCACGAGGTGGAATTCAACATTAACCATGTTATCCAGAGTTTACCAGCAGCGCAGAGCGATTGTAGACTGCCAGATGTCAACTTCCACCAGAACTGGTAGTCAGGTCAGTCAGCTTCCTCAAGTCTACAATGAGGAGTGGACGTGGATGTCTGATATCTGTCAGGTGCTGAGTAACTTTGAGGAGTCAACACAGATGGTCAGTGGCGATGCCGCCATCATCAGCCTCACCATCCTGCTGCTTGGCCTGTTGAAAAACTCTCTGGTCAGCATGAAGTCGGAATCTTTGCGCTCGTCACAAGAGACAAGGGAAGAAGATTCCCTTGTTGATAGCCAAAGCACCCTTAGGTCTGTTTCTCAGCGCATATCGGAGGAGGTGGAGGAGGATGAGGAGGAAGAGGAGGAGAATGTTGGCGAGACACAAGAGGGGACCATTGTTCAGTCCTTCACTGTTCAGCGTGTATGGGCAGATGAAGAGGAGTTGGAGGAGTTGGAGGAGGAGGAAATGGGCAGTCAGGCCAGTGAGGGGAGTGAATTCTTGCGCTTTGGGACTCTGGGGCATATGGCAGATTTCTTGCTATGCTGCCTATCCCGTGAGAAAGAATTTATTCCAGCACCGATTACTGGGTATTCATTCTCCTGGACCCATGGTACAAGCAAAATCTTTCCACTCACATCCCTGGAGAGGAAAGGAGTGTGAGAATGCATGAATACCAGCAGGCCCTGGTGTCAGGCAGAATTTTGGGTTGTTTTCATGGATTCCACATCAAACTTGTTAACTTTGTCACTGCCCTGCTGTGTTGTCCACAAAATATACTGGCAAACTTTTATCATTTACCGATATTATTTCAGCGCTTCTTGCGCATCTGTTTACATTCCCCTCACCCGCCATATCCCAAACTTATAAGAACGCTACTACACTTGATCTTATACAAAATGTTCTTAGAAGTGCTGTTTAGCCTAGAGACAGGGGCTTGGATTGGCGAAAGCTCGCCTGGCAGCTGAGCGCCAGCTCCATCTCAAGATCCAACTAACATAGTTTTAACTGGAGCACCTTTAATCTACTACTAGTTCACTGCCTCCATACATGGTCCCCTTATCAAACGAGCTGTGTCAGTCAGAATTTTCAGGTGTTTCACCAGATACATAGTGGAACTCGGCCCATCTGTCGCCGCCATGCTGGAGACCTGAAGTTGCAATCATAGCAGCGCAATGTGGATGCCCCATACTGTCGCTCTTAATCATGGAACCATTTCCGTAAAAACAATTAAAAATAGAACCACTATGCTATTCCATTATTCCTAGGTAAAATATTCAAATGACCCGGCCTGCTTTGAAAATTATAATTTTTTCAAAGTAAACGCTTCTGGCCCCCATGCCCATTTTGGGTGGGGAGGAGCCGAGAGACAGGGGCTTGGACAGGCGAAATCTCACCTGGCAGTGGACCGCCAGCTCCATCCCAAGATTAGGCAGCCTCAGAGGCATCCATGCATGCTGCCCCTGCTGTTTCCTGTCCATTTTGCCTTCAGGATCCTCCACAGCGTCCACCAATGTCTCATTTCAACTCTCTATACCCCAGACGCTGGAGCACGAGAGGATATGCAGCACATCATCCCCTTATCAAACGAGCTGTGTCAGGCAGAATTTTCAGGTGTTTCACCAGATACATAGTGGAACTCGGCCCATCTGTCGCCGCCATGCTGGAGACCTGAAGTTGCAATCATAGCAGCGCAATATGAATGCCCCATACTGTCGCTCTTAATCATGGAAGTCGTCTCCATGGCTGCCTCCACATGTCGTCCCCTTATCAAAAGAGCTGTGTCAGGCTCATTTTTCGGGTGTTTCACCAGATACGTTATGGAACTTGGTCACTATGTCGCCACCATGCTGTGTTATCGACTAAATATACCGTCAACCTTTTGTTCACATAGGAAATCATTTCACCTCCTTTGGTGAAACCTGAGTCCATTTAGGGTATGTCGCCATGAGACTCTCTAGCCTGCCACTGCTGCTGCTGCCTCTGCATGCTGTCCCCTATAGTGTCAGGGTCAATTATTGCATGTTTTAGATGCTATCTAGCCTCATTCGGTCATTCTGTCATGGCCATGCTGTTGCCCATAATTTTTGCATAATGGTGCGATTAAGCAGCCTCAGAGGCATCCATGCATGCTGCCCCTGCTGTTTCCTGTCCATTTCCGTGGTGTTTCCATCCTTTTCTGAGGTTCCCAGGTGTTTGGCCTGGCTTCCCTGTGCAGAGCCTTGGTCCCCTTGAAGCATCGGGAAAAGTTCGTCTCGAATAACGAGTACCCGAGCATTTTAGTGCTCGCTCATCTCTATTCACAATCCTATCTTGTTCTTAACTCAGGGACTTCCTCTACCAGTAAGTAAGATTTATAATCATCTTACAGAAGCAATTGTTGCTAACCATCATTTTGTGATTGATCATATGGCTATTTTAAAAGTTCACCTGTAATGTCTGTGTCTGTGCCTTCCTAGAGTTAAGCTAATAGGGTGAGGAAACATTGACTGTTCCTGTGGGTCGCGCAGTATGAACTATTTTCTAGTGGCTGTGAATTGTATTTACCACACCCTTCTCTCTGCAGCCAGGCTGTGGACAAGCAAGAGTTAACATCATGTGACTGTGAGTGCCTGCTCCTACCACCTGGGGCAGAGTTCCTCCTCTAAAGCCTTCAGCTTTGCTAACTTATTTTCTGCTCTGCTGTATTTGCTACTTGTAAATTCTTGGTATTTGATTATTGGCTTTGTTTAGTTACTACTCTTCTCATTGCGATTCTGGTCCTTGTATTCTCACTCAGGAATAACCCGGACCTTTTACTATCCCTTGTTGTGTTTTTTAATCTGTTTGTCTTGTTATATGTCTGCACAGTAGCCTAGGGAGGGATTGATGAGTCTTGAGTCCCATTACACCACCATTCTACAATGAGAAAATGTATTAACTATTGAAAAACATTGATAATCTTTTTAGGATTTGAGGACTTAAAAATTCACCCCTAAGGTCAGACTTTGTAATATATATTGAAATATATTTCCTATGGACAATGATAACATTAAAATATTGTGTACTACATCTTTTTCTAACAAAAAAATTACCATACCATAAATGCCGCCAATCTTTTAGGAAATTTCCAAACTCAATCTAGTTCTAATTATGAGTCTTTTCTTCCTATACATGTCACTGATAAAGAGACAATGTTGAGAGAGAGGCGACCATGGTGTGTTTCCTTTCGGCTCTCTGATCTTACGGTATAATAAAGTCGGATAAGCCCAGGCCTACGTGGTTTAACTTTTCATTCAGCCTGTGATGATATATTAATTATAATCAAAGCATACTTCTGAAATAGGATTTAATTGTGCTTGTGATCTGGCATCCGGACAAGAAACCTTCCCTGTAATACCACTTTATTAGGGATTAGTGGAAGTTCAGTGCTGCATATTTTAGGTCAAATTTAAGGGCGGAAACAATTTTATAAAATCATTTTTGGCCTTTGTAAATTTACATATCTGGCATAGATTTGCTGGCACTTTCTTCAGGTGGTTACTGTTTTTTGCTCAGAAATTCTGAGCGTTTAACTCTGCTTGGCAAATTATTTTGGAAACCAAAGTTTATTGTGTATTTTTCCCTAATTCACAAGGTGTTAGCTCATTTACTGTCTAGAAGTGTGTGTGATTTGGCTGATGCCCTTCATGACATTAGAAATATCCAGAGGAAGCCCTGCTTTACTACATTTAGCAGTATTATAGTGCAATGAGGTATTTGTAGTTAGGTTTATTCAATTACTCAATACAATTACGGTGAAAAAAGCCAAAGCCACTTATGGGTATCACAGATCTTGAAAGATAGCAACATCCTACTCAACGTCGGCCATAGACATTAGTAAAAATAGGTGATTTTCTAATCTGATGAAATTTGACAACAACTAATGATTGAATTATTAGAGCTTCTTTTTTGGGAGACAGTTTTTTTAGTTTTTATTGGCACCATTTTCAAGTACTGCATAAAAGTATAAAAAAAAATTAGTACTCACCTGTAGTGTTGACCCAAGGCATCTTCTTGTCCTTCTGCTCGTCTTCTCCTCGCAGCTCCGGCTTCCGGAGCAGAGGCAAGTCCAAACTCTCTTCCTACATGAACACACACAGCATGACATCACAAAGTGGCGACTCGGGCAGAGAGAGCATAGAGGTGCCGCTGTCTGCATTACCGGGAAGACGTAGCTGAGCAGGGACGATGAGCCAAGGGAGTGCCAGAGGTGAGTACTGAGCTTATTATTTTAGCAAGAAAGGGGCAGTGCTGGACATTTCTATAAAGGGGGACACTGCTGGATATTTTTTAAAGGGGGTCTCTGGTGGACATTTATTTTAAAGGGGGCACCGCTAGACAATTTTTTGTAAAGGGGTTTCTCTTTGGACATTTTTTTTTTTAACGGGGGCCCTGCTGGTCATTTCTTATTAAAGGGGGACTCTGCTGTACATTTTAGTGATGAGAGGAGGCTGCTAGTGGATATTTTATTAAAGAGTAGTTGCTGCATTTCCCAAATCAATAAGTTTTCTGTTTTTGTGTCAAAAATAGGTACCTTGGCTTATCGTGGGTCGGCTTATACTCGCGTATTTGATAAAATTTTATCCATACTGTTATTGTTTCACATGATAAATGTTGCAGTTTTCATCATGTGGAATAATTAACAAGAACATCTTTATTTTTGTAAATATGATTACGGCAATGTCGAATATTAATGTTTCTTTCACAATTTTTCATGTTTTTCAGGAATATTTGTTTCTCTCAATCCTTTTCCAAGACCCATAACATTTTTAGTTTTCCACTGATGGAGTTGTGTGAGGGCTTGTTTTCTGTGGAAAGAGATGTTGTTTTTATTGGTTCCTTTTTATATATACAACTTTTTGATTAGCTTTCTATTTAGCTATTTTGGAGGTGAATGGCAAATCATGCATCTTTTGTTTACAGTTTTTACATCATTCACATTATCGGACACATAACACAATGGCTGATTTGGTCAGGTTGCTGTGGAGATACTGGTAATATTTGTTTTATGCTCTTTCATTTAATTTTATACATTAAAAAATGCATTTGTGTGGGTAAACTGGGTTTTTTTTTAGACTTAATTGACATTTTTTTATGTGAGCATTGCTTGCTTGTATAACACACTTCTATATTGTGGTGTATTATATCCCGACAGTCAGTCTATTAAACACTTCATGTGAGCTGAGACCATAGTAATGTGGGAGCTCAAGAGGCTGAGATGGTGATTCTCCCATAGAAAGCATTCATAACATTATCTGATCTAAGTGGTCAAACAGCCTGATCTGCCTCCCATCCAGGGTGTTAGAGCCTCGTGCCTCGTGGTCCCATGAAAAGCATACAACAGAGTAGCCTAGCCTTTGACCCCACCATAGAAACATGTATTGGAGGTCACTAAGGGATTTATTATTGCAAATGGTGCTAAGTCATTTTTATTGATTGATATAGTGTTTTCCTCTGATCTTAACTTCCTGCTTCACTCTGTTAAGACATAGCTAGTACCAGCAGTGCACCATAGCTCAAAGGTCTGGTGCCAGTTACACAACTAGAACAAGGAACCCAATATCCACTGGATAGACCAGTGATGGCTAACCTATGGCACTGGTGCCAGAGGTGGCACTCGGAGCCCTTTCTGTGGGCACTCAGGCCATCACCAGAGATGACTCCAGGTATCTTCCTGCAGTCCCAGACAGCCCAGGACTTGCTGTGCACAAAGGTATTTTAAAGTGACAGCGCTACCTGGGACTATTTTCTGCTTTATTGGTGTCCTCAGGGTGCTGGTATCAATGAAATCTGTGACAGAGAAGGGAGTATAAAGCACAAATTAAATTTCTGTGTTGGCACTTTGCGATAAATAAGCGGGTCTTTGTTGTAGTTTGGGCACTCAGCCTCTAAAAGGTTTGCCATCACTGGGATAGACTATGTGTTCTCAGGTGTTATAAGAAGTAATGGACCGACCTGAACTGCAGTGTTCGGATTTGTACAAAACATTGCAGGTTTGGGTCCGGATGACTTTAGTCAGAAGTCCGGGTTCAGTTCACCCCTCCGTTCACTGGTAACTAGTACAAGCTAGTGTACAGTATACTGGTAGCTAGCACCAGCAGTGTGCAACAGTTCAAAGAGCCGATGCCATTAAACCAACTAGAACATCAAACCCAACATTTACTGGAAGGACTATGTGTTCCCTAGTGTTATAAGTAGCGATGGGCTGACCTGAGCCACAATGTTAGGGTTCATACCAAACATTGCAGATTTGGATCCAGAGGACTTCAGTCAGAAGTTGGGGTTTAGTTCACCCCATCCTCTCACTGGTAACACCCTCAATTAGCATGACATGGAAAGAATAACAGCCGCAATTGGTGCCAGCAGGTGTTACCGGTGGGTTAGTGGACCCATTTAAAGGGTAAACACTAATAATCAGTGTTAACACTGACCGCAGGTGTTTGGATTTAGGTCCGATTTCGGTTGAAACCACCGGATCCAAATACTGATGGATCTGCTATCTTTTAAGCAGTTGGGGGAGTAAACTGCTAACAATAAAAATAAATCGGACTGAGCGCAGGATTTAACTTTCAAATTTAGTTGCAAGACCAAGCACTTACATGCACCACTAAAAAGACGGTGAACTCTGTCGGACCTGAGCGGGGAAGCGACACATGCAGGATATCGGGTGCATGATCTTAGTGAATTGTGGCAGAGTGAATTATCGTCAGACAATGCAATTTCTGTGAACTCCTCCGGACTGGTAAGTATATGTGCCCCAATGTGTGCCTAAAACATGTACCTTTTGTACTTTTTTTGGAAATGGCATAATGATAAATAGGCATGGAATCGTGGGAAGGGGACCTGACTTGATGTAATGTAACATGCACTACAATTGCCTGATAATTTTAGACAAAAGTAAGGTAACCAAAGTTACCAGTTGCGTCATACTTGTCATCTTGGAAAATTTGATGCATCTTTAGACTGCTTAAGATAAGGATAAGTAAATCTTTCCCAATATGTCTGTCTGGATCAGGGGTAGTGGACCCACTGAACCACCGCGAGCAATGACGTAAGCCGACACCTGGGAACGGAGTCTGTGTGGCACCCGGTTTTCACTAGAGCCCGCCAAGGCAAGGTGCAGAATCATAAGGCAGAGACAGAATCATGGTCAGCCGGACGGTCTGGACAGGTGACATGGGATCAGAGTCAAGGACAAGGCAGAAGGTCAAGGCAGGCGGCAGCACAAGTCCTGAACCAAAACTAATTGTACATCTCAAATAAATCTGTTATATTTTTTAATACCATCGTGTTCTTGTTTCCTTTTACTATTAATGAAATATTTGCTTTCTTTCCACACCAGGATGATACAAGCTGTTTAGCAAAGACCTAAGAAACTTAATGTGGACAAAGATTCTTCTAACAAATCATATAAGTGTAACGTTTAAAAAGTCAATTATTAAAATGGGAAAAAATAAAAGCGTGAAAATATTAAAATTTGGTAGAAATTTCTTTCAAAGGGGGCAACGCTATTATACTTAATTTAAGGTATAAGTAAACAAACCACACATCCAGCTGTAGCGTCGTCTTATAAACCTCGCATCTCTGCACTTACAAGAAATGCTTGGAGTAAAGTCAAAGTAACTCTGTTAAATAGCAATAAAATTAGGCAAGGTAGGTGGCAAATCATCACTTAGGTAATGCAACCTCACAGGCGGCTGGCTCGGCTGCCTTCATCCAACAAAAGTTTGAAACTTTTCATCTTGAACTGTAATAAGAATGCTCCTAGTACTTGTCCCTTTCATGATTTTGGGATAATATTGTTTCAACACATAAGGCGGTGGGGGGGTACCCAAATTTCTGCTCCCCTTCTCCAGACACTTGTGCTGAGCTACGTGTTTGGATTCTTGCACAATGTTATTCCATACATTAGACTGGACACACAAGGATGATTTCCATTTATTTTCATATCATTACCACATTTTTACTAGAGGCAAGTTACTTCTTTGCTGTCATTTTGTGATGTTTTAATGAATATTCTCTCGTGAATTGTGCACTTCTAGTGGAATTTGTGTATTTGACCAAATAAAGTCCCAGGCATTTAAGTGCAGATATATTTTGATAGGTGTTGGCTCATGTAACCTTCTCCCTTTGTGGAATCACTTTAACATATAAATTAAATCAAGGTGAAGAACGTAACTGTACAGCTATTTCTCTCAGGCCAAGCAAAGTTCAGCTGAAATCGTATGCAGTGGTTTGACGAAGCTTTTGATTAATTAAACATGAAAATAAACGTTGCTTCTTCCAACATTGACATTTTTCTAACACATTATTTGCCTTAAGGCAACTCCAAGAGCAAGTGTTGGAATGTTGATGATGAGAGATATATGGAAATTGGGCCGTTCTGATCTTCATATTGTTTTTACCAACGTAGAGGAACTATGCCGAGCTCTATATTTATAACTGAGAGCAGACTGTATTAACAGTCGCAGAAAAGGTCGCACATTATATCAATGCTACGTTGCCTAATGATCTATGAGGACAGTGAGGACGTAGACCTGGATTACCAATGATGGTGACCTAGAAGAGACCAGAGAATATGCTAGCAGCATGGGATTAATAATAATAATAATAATTCTTTATTTATATAGCGCACACAGATTACGCAGCGCTGCACAAGCATATCAAATTGGTCCCTGTCCCCATGGGGCTCACAATCTAAACAACCTAACAGTATGTTTTGGAGTGTGGGAGGAAACCGGAGTACCCGGAGGAAACCCACGCAAACACGGAGAGAACATACAAACTCTTTGCAGATGTTGACCTGGGTGGGATTCGAACCCAGGACCCCAGTGCTGCAAGGCAGAAGTGCTACTCACTCAGCCACCGTGCCGCCCCTGGGATTGACCCGAGGCTTATATAAAAGGATATGGGGAATTCAATTTAGACCTACTATATGAAAGATTGAAAATTGATGACCTGTCCTAAATATAGGTCATCAATATCAGACTTCTGGTGGTCTAATACTCTATTTTCAGCCATTGGAATATAACAGGAAGCAGGCAGTTCTGCTTGGTGTATAGTGGCTAAATTGGGTCGCTGCAGATTAGGTCCCATTCAAATTAATAGGACATGATCTGCAGTAACCGGGTCTGGCCTCTACACAGAGAATGGTGCCTGCCTTAGGAGTTTTCCTTCACCACTCACCTCTCATCTTTTCTACTTGTTGTACCAAGGTCACACTAGGAAGCCTTGTATCAGAAATACATAAATAATGCACACAGTGATGCCACAGTATAGGAATATTGCATGCAGTGTCACAATATAGAAATAATGTACACAGTGATATCACAATAGAGAGGTCATCCATAAGATGATGTGACACAACATGGATGAAGCAAAGAGTGGTGTCACAATATTGTGATAGTGTTCACTTTGAAGTAATAGCTATCACAGGGAAAATGCGACAATAAAGAAATAATTTACTGGATTAATTATAATAATTCATTATTAAAATGTCCAGCGGGACCCCCCGCCCACTTAATAAGATGTCCCCCTAATTAATGAAATTGTGATAGCAGAGGCTCCCCTTATTAATGAAATGTCAAAAGTAGAGGCTTCCTAATTAATACTCACCCTCTGGCGCTCACCCCCAGCTCCCTCTTATCCCGGCAGTAAGTCTTCAGGTCTATTCGCCCGCGCACCCACTATGATGAAAAAGTGTTGCCATCTGCTGGCGTCATTGTTTGTGTGCGGGCATAGAAATGCATCTGCCAAAGCTGATGGGGACCTGAAGACTGTTTTGAGAAGAGGATGACCGATGTGAGTATTAGGCTTATTTTTTTTTTAAATATACTTGAGTGTAACCCGAGTGTGGCTTTTTCAGCATAAAAATTGTGCTTATACCCATGTATATATGGTATATAGTATTAAAGAAGAACATAAATGTAGCACAATGTAAAATGCAACCATGCTTGAAGTGATCTCATGTGCACTAAACAGTTAATACATCACACAACATTTCATCTATTATAGAGCTTTTAAATTAAAGCAGGGTTATATGCTTGGAGATCATCCAAAACATGAGACGGCTCATGCACCTCTCAGCTGTTTTCCATGCTTGTCATTAATTTAATGGCCCCTTCTGTTTTATTTCGGAGTATCTATCACATATAGTTACTGTAACCTTCAGAAAACAGGAATCTAAGAGCACAATTAAAGTTTTATTTTTATACCGAAGCTCAAATAAAAAGGAATCTCCTTACATCAATAACCAGCTGTATTCTCTCTACCATTAGGCTATGGTGAACACTGATTCACTGTACGCTCCAATCCATACGAGTAATGGACCATTAGAGTCCTCAGTCTGAAAAATGAGGCAATGAGAACCTGTTTGTGATCTCATACTAACCAGAGCAAAGAAATAATGTTGACCATTGGGTTGTCCCACTACAAAGTTTCTAGTAGGTCTGCGAAGAATTTGCTCCAGTCTAAGCTCTCATGGATGGTGCTTCACAGTGCTTAGTTGTAAAAGGGTGCTAAGTGTGTTCACACATGCCTGGTCCTAGATTCAGTTTTTCTCTGCCATGGCTGACAATTGTTGAAGAGAAACTTTTGCTTGATTAGATTCAATTGTTTTTGAGTTAAAAGACTGCAAAGCGATGCAGGTGCTGGATCATATAATTCCACATACAGCATTTTATGATTGTTTTATGATACCCCATGGGTGGTGGATGGTTGCATTTGGCACAGCAAAGGATCACCTGTTGTGTCCGGCTACAGAATGAAACTGCTGGCTGAACACAATTGATACATGAACCCAGGCTCAGACTGGCCCACTGGTGGGCCGTGATGCCTATTGGTTTTGTCCCAATACTGCCCTCAGGCAAACTGCACATAGAACAGACTGCACTAGTTTTGATAAATTTGGGTTATTGCTTCTTCTGTATTTCCCAGGCTCAGACTGGCCCACTGGTGGGCCGTGATGCCTATTGGTTCTGTCCCAATACTGCCCTCAGGCATACTGCACATAGAACAGACTGCACTAGTTTTGATAAATTTGGGTTATTGCTTCTTCTGTATTTCCCCTTCACCGGTGATCATCTACACCCCCCATGATCAGCAGATATCGCATCATGATGCCTTCACATGTGAAGATTTCTCCTCAATAAGGCCAATGTAAATCTACATTATCTTCATCTGACTGAAAGCTGTCTCATGAGCTACTAAACTGACTAGACTTACCAATGACTTTTCCAATCCCTATTATCACCAAAAGTCCCGCTTTTGAAGACAGCTGCATGAGGATCCACAAATTTTTGGTTACAATGTTTGATATGTTTTTGTAGCTGTAATGTGTTATCATGGCACAAGTAGGTAACACACAGCAAATACATCCAAGTAATTCTAATCATCTCTAAACTGCTGGACATATAGAACTCTGTTGTAATAACCCTAACCCTAAAACCATCATGGGATCCCCTTTTACTCAGGTGGACAAGTCTGTGCTGCGACTTCAACTCTATCTGTGTCCCCTATGACAGATAGAGTTGAATAACATGATAATGCAGAGTGCTAGGAGGCAAGGGCTACGAAGCAAGTGACTACTGAAAGCTGTGAGCTATAGACAGTTAAATACATAGTTGGAAATGTGAGATGCAGATAAAAAATCCATTCTATATCTCCAATACTTTAGCTCCCAAAAACACAATTATGATATAATCTAAAAGATGAGATTCTTATCTTTCATATGATACCAATAGCGAGTTTCTAGGTGATATGTTCTGCTCATCATAACAGCCTTTGAATCTTCAGCACTGAGGGGCTCTGGTTATGGCCACAGAGCCTTTCAGGCTCATTAGTTTCTTGTAAAAGTTGATTTTAGAGGGAAGGAGGCCATGAATAACAAATATAAGAAGATTTCCAGAGACATGGTGATCTGTATTGATTTTGATGGTAGATTTTCTTTGAAGGTCTTTAATTAGAGAAAGATCTAGTTTTAGGTTTAGTGATTCCTTCATTGTTGTGTTGTTTTATGTTCCAGAACAGCCTGACATTTTGTTGTCTGGCCGTGTGCATGAGGCTGTATTTATGACTACAGAAAAGTAACACAACACAAAGGGAACGCTCATGTTATGCAGTCAGATTTCCATGTGTTAGCAGGATTTTTCTATAAAACTATCTGTGGCAGTTTCTAGGTAAATCAACCAACTGGCCAAACCATAGAAGATACCCCCTTGAATAAAACAATTCTAACATAATATTCTACATAGCTGAATCCATGTCAATAACTTGGTGTTTTTCCGGTATGGGCTGTCCACTACTTCCATGCTCCTAATCCTGCAACCAATGAGTGTCTACATGAGCAGAAGGAAGTATGGTTAAAAACCAAAGTGAAAACGAAAAAAAGGAGAGGGGGCTGGCATGGCGCTACTCATTTTCAACAGATGCAGAATAGTGTAGTACAATAATTTATTTTCCAATAAAGGTACCAAACCTGTTCGGTTTTTATCCATACTTCCTACTCGATCCACCAGGGATGAGCTTATCCTAGGTGATCCCGCCGCCTAGCTGAAGGGCGGCTACTTTAATACTCCTTTTTTATGCTCTCTCTGAGCTTACCAAGGTGATTGTGTTTTTTAGGCGGGGGGGGGGGGGGTGTCTTTTTTTATGTCCTTTTGATATCTTATTGAAAGCCCGCCCTACACGAGGCGCCATCCTCTTTTTTGTCCTCTTGGTTTTTTACTTGTTTTTTAGCATACATGAACAGAAAGGAAGGGACACGAGCAGGAGGGTCGGGTTCTAGACATACGGCATAACCGGCTGGTGCTGTGTGTGGTTATGTTGCACTATGGCCCCGACAGCAACATGGGCAATTACATCCCCTGCCTTCATCATGGCCTTCAGATTTTCCGACTATAGTGTGCTGGGTAAACATTATAGACTTATAACATCAGAATATTAGCACTATAAAAATATTATACATTAATACTTACTCATGTGACAGGAATGAGCTTTATTTAGATAGTATTTCATGTGTAGACAATGTTCCAGTAACCCTCGCAATTCTTTAACTTGAACTAACACTACAAATAATGCATGTAAATTTTACCTACAATATACCATAGGTATCCCACATGTAACCATTAGGCTGAACTCTGCTGGAGAATTCTCTGTAATTTATCCTTTCTGCTTGGTCTACAAGTAGAGTTTGCTCCCTTATTCTTCCATAAAATGGTGACAAGCTGCGGTAATGTAAAGCATTCTAATAAGCAAGACCTCCCTGTGGGAACCTGTGATAGATGACTGTTTCACATTGAGAAGCAGACAGAACTGTTGACATTGGCTGTCAAAAAGGCTTCACGTCTTTGAAAGAAAATCTTAATCTTCTTTATTCATGTGTGAACAGGTCCCGGCCTTCATCCCGCAGATCATATGCATTGACTGCTGAAGCTGGGGGTTGCTAGGCTTTTAGTCCGGTTTGTTTGCCTTTGTCCGCATTATACAAATGGATGAGGATGGAAAATTAAAATCTGTCTGACACAGAGGGCCGTCTTTTCTGTCTCTGTTTGAAAAGACATGGCAACCCGACTCGAAATGAAAAGGAATTTTACTGAGTCCAGGAAAGCGCTAAGTGTTTGAATGTTGGGCAGCCGAGCTGAATGGTCAGTTTAGAAGGCACGGGAGCTGTTTGGAGAAAACCGAATGGCTGTCAAGGAAGAGACAATGGGGAAATTTGTGTCAGTAAAATAGTCTTTCTTTCTAAAATAAAACTCGCCTTGTGTTAACGTATTTAGCAAACAAATACTGTTTTTGTAATAAGGATAACAAATATGTTCTTAATTGGGCACCGTAGAAAAAGTGCAGGATAATGAGATTAACCGTTAGGAACCCAACGAAGCTGAGGGGCTGTTTCTCTGCAATACCTACTTGACATTGATCTGCAAATGCAGGTTATTAGTAGACACATAGTAGAAGGCGATAGAAACGTTCCACTTACAGAATATTGGTAAAAACATCACATTTTGATGTCAGATCCTGAAGACCCTAAGATGAGGGTAAGAGTTATGTAAATATGACGTTAAGTGCTCTTTGCTTCCATTACTACAAAAAGGCCTAGAATTCAAGATGACCAAATATATCAGTTGTTTTGTAGATTCAGAACAAATCTGATGATCTTCAGGTAAGGATCGAATCAGAAAATGTTGTTGTTCGCTTCCGGTGAATCTTGTCTATACGATAATAATTGAAGTCTAATGGATACATTAAAATGTTTTTAGTTTTTCATCCATTTCCAGTATTGTCCGTTTGCACCACATCCGTTATTATTATTGTTTTAGCAAAAACTGAAATTTTAAAAATCGTTAAAGGAAAAAAAATATGTGTTTCATAGCACCCCGTGGGCTTATTAAAAGAATTCAAACTGAATAGATTTGGACCCTAATCAAATCTTATGAAAAATTTGGCAAAGCTTCAGCAAAGCAAAACCTGAATGATCCACTCATCTTTAATCACTATGTAAATCCTCCTTAAGTATTGAAGTTTTTTTTTTTGCAGACTACCAAACCGTAGCGGCTCCCTAAAATTTGGTGTCAATTCTCAGCTTTGAACATCGGAGGCAGGGGCCAGGATTGCAATAAAAGCACAATAATACAAGAAAACATCACGAAAAAATATACTTGATTATACGACACCTACCATGTGTATGCATGAATTTTTCTTCTATTCATTTGTCCTTTATTTGCAGTCTATATCAGGCTTGAACGTCAATCACTGCAAAAGAAGTTGCAAATAGTGGGACAAATTTGTAGCTATTAGCAGCCATAAATCACTGCAGACAGTTGGACTGGAAAGCAGAGGGAAGATGGATTGTGTTGACCTCTGAGTGTTAGACTCATACTTTCTATTCTCTCTAAGAGGTATAACCAAAACTCCCCCAATGCAAAAACTCTACCATTTCCAGAAAATGTCTTTGCATTGGCCAAAGCCACCTTATAGGCCCCCTAGGTTCCACCGGCATTCGTCATATCTTCAGTGCCCACGTCCTCACCTTTACTTATTTGCCAAGTTATACAGTTGCACTATAGTTTTGGTATTGTTAGAGCAAATACTGGATAGATTACCTGTTCTTGTAGTTTGACAGATTTCCCCAAAACTGCTCCTGTAGCTTTCCTTATTGATTTATATCTAGTGTCCCATTAAGAATTTTTATATATTATTATTTATTTCTAGAGCACTGTAAATTCTATTGTTTTATACATTCGGTAAGAGATTCACATACATTACATTATGACGAGAACAATGGACGTACAAAATATAGAAAAGTATATTAAAATGGACAAGTGAAGGAAGACCCTCCCCGTAAGAGCTGACAATCTATACAGCAGGGGACATGGAGACTATAGGTGAAGGAGCATTGTCGTGGGGTTATTGGGAACTGTAGGCAATTCTAAATAGGTAAATTTTCAGGTTAGGTTTAAAGTTTGGAAGGTCTTGTTATTGGAAATTACAGGAAGGGCAGTATTTGCTGAGTCAGAAATAAATGGAGGAGACAGGTTGTGGATGACTTTCAAAGTCATGGTTAGTAATAATTAGTTATAATATTGTAGTGCATCATATATAATGAATGATAGGTAGAGTAGTTCCCTCCCACTATGAACCATTACAGTATATATATTGCCACCTTAGTAAACAAAGACCACCTCAAATCAATTATGTATATTGACCTCAGACATTAATAACATACTAGTTATTAAGTAATGGGAGAGGGGTGATGTTTCATTATCATAAATATGGTCATATTGTCTCAGAAATCGATTGCCACAATCAAATTTGCAATATCTCTTGTGGTTAAAAGATTATCAACACAGTGGGAGGAATTGATGAAGCCACTTTGACCAGAATTATGGCGTAATTTGCACCAAAAACACACCTTGAGACCTATTTATCAAGTCTTATAGACAAGAAAAGGGGCTTGGTCTCCAGAAAAGGGGTATAGCTTTGTGGACAATAGTCTGAGCACCAAAAAAAAGAAAGTGCTACACATTGGGGCACATAATGACATTATGCGGTTTAAAACACAAACCAGCATATCTATGTATTCCAGAAGGAACAGATTCCCAACTCTAGCTAGCACTGTTTCAATGTGGTTATGTCTCTTCAGTACACCGTAGGGAACTGGCCCAGATCTCCTCTGCTTCACATCCTGAGGGCAGTTTGCTCTTCAAGCCCAAAGGCCAAGGCAGCCACTAGGCAAAGCTCATGTATGTAAATTTATAATCCACACCTTCCTTAAATGTTAAATGCGACATAACCAATTCAGATTGAATAAATTAGGGGGGGGGGGGAGAATTAATTATTGGAGCTCTGCCAAAAAATTTATGGATTTGCGGCAAGAAATGTTTTTGGACCATTTTTATTTATGACTTGTCCCCCAAGGCAGTGTGGGCCTGGTCAAATTAAAATTAGTCGGAAGTAGGAAAATAAAAGTAGGAATTGACACAATTGGCTGAGGAGTATGATGCTAAATCAGAATTATGGTCTACACAGGGGCGTAACTTGAGGGTGTGCAGAGGATACGGTCGCAACCGGGCCCAAGAGGCTTTGCAGCCCATAAGGTCTCACTTTCCCATATGAGAAGACTAGTACTATGAACCAGACATTATAGTTGGGGGGGCCTGGCACAGACTTTGCACTGGGGCCCACCAGTTTCAAGTTAGACCACTGGGTCTACAGCACAATAAGATATCCAACACCCCTTCCACCTACTGGCATTTCCAGTATTTAAGATACATTGGGATACCAAAAGAGTTTGGAACTTTGTAGGGAAAGGATGGGGCTTCTCAGAAAGAGGGCTATGTTGTGTCACAAATTGCAATCCATTATGAGCATCAGCCATTGGTGTATTTTTAGACAATTTTCCCAAGCAAAATGTTACAGAATTTTGGCCTGGTTTATGGCAAAAAACTTTTATATCTGACATTTTGTAGATACTTTTTAAACAATTTTTCAATTTGTATGAAAAAGGTGAATGGTTTACAGAAGTTGTGAAACCTTCGGAAAAATGTGCCTAAGTTGACAAAAAAGCAATTAGAATGTAATATTTAGGTGTAAACTAAGCCAACTATTAGGAGGTATAAAGCCAGACTGTTAAAGCTAGACAGTCTAATAGCATCAGACAGTGTGATCAATCTGGAGCAGTATTAGAAGGTCTAGTCCAATTTTAAGAAATCTGCCCCAGTATCTTACATGTGGACATGGAGTCACTTCCTGTATTTGTTGAGAGGCGAGGAAATCTAGAAAAACTGACTTCCTTTCCACACATAACATGTTGTCCAGGGGCGTAACTAGAGAGGCAGGGCTCCATAGCAGATTTCTGCATGGGGCCCCCCTCCCCCATAAAAAATATTCATACAGACACACACATTTATACACTTAAATACACACACATAACATTCTACACTCACTTTTATATACTTGTACACACACATACATATACACTCATATGCACACATTTATGTACTCATATATACATTTATATATTAATACATACAGTATATACAAACTCAGGGTTCATTCACACGCTGTGCTGGGGAGGAGGAGGAGGTGACACCTCCTCCCTCCATAGAGAACAGTGGCTCGCGGCCGGACACTCACACATGTGTGGCACTGTACCGCCGCCGGACTGTCATTGCCGTCTATTGGGACGTATCGTCAGCCACATATACGTCACCATAGATGGGCTTGTTAATGTACCCTCATACTGTATATACATACAGTATATATGCATCAAAGTTGCATACATGCTGTTTATATACATACTTAGCATATATAGCATAGCATATATACATCATATTCTTTTACATACGGTATATACCCACTGTGTATACACATACATGCAGGCAGTATAAAAACACCATATACACATCCTGAATCTATATACAGCATATACACACATACATACAGTATATACAGTGTATACACACATAATGCATATACATACATACAGTATATATACACATATACACATAAATACAGTATTTACAGCAGATACACACATACACCATATGCATATATATATGTATATATACACATCCTGAATCTATATACAGCATATACACACATACATACGGTATATACAGCATATACACCCACATACAGCAAATACACACATACATACGGTATATACAGCATATACACCCACATACAGCAAATACACACATACATACGGTATATAAAGCATATACACCCACATACAGCAAATACACACATACATACTGCACATACACAGCATAGATACATCTAACTATACATACACATATAGGAACTTACATTTCTTGAAGACCTGCCGCAGGAGAAGTGAGCCAGCCAGGCGGACGTAGGAGTAGTGAGCCAAACAGGCGCCCACAGGGGAAGCAGGCGGCCGCAGAAGAAGTGAGTGGGCAACATGCGGGGGACTGGGTGAGTGGGCAACATGAATATCTCAGCTGTTCATCCCGGGCCCCTGTGCCAACCGGGCCCCGGAGCTGTCGCTACGGCTGCTATGGCTGTTGTTACGCCACTGGTGGAGTCTGATTGCTGGTCAATAAACATCATCAACCTTCTAAATAGAAGAACATAACATTTTTTTAATTTTGAGAGTGAATCTAGACCTTTTGTTTTCGTGGGATCCAGTAAATCGATACAATATTTCCTAGAATTTATAAATGACTTAGGCAGAAAGCATGGATGGATAAAGCAAGAGAAAAAATAAAGAAAATTCTGTTCTGGTTCCTTCCTGTCATTTGCAGCTGCTCGTTGGCTGTTTCTCCAAGTCGGACCATCTGCACATCAGCTGACTCCGGAATAAATAGGTAGTGAGAAAGTTGACAAAGTCTGCAACAGATGTACAGCAGAAGTCCTACATTCTTCCTGTGCACCATGGAAATAGTGGTCCATCTGAGACATGAAGATCAATGACTTCACACAGGATTAACTGCTGTAATTTAATCACACATCACCCCTCTGCAATGCTCATCATAACAGCCTATTCTTCTAGGAGCACTAAAAAGTTTCATATGAGGAACGCTTTATTTACTGATTTCTATCATGACTTTCTCCTAAGTCCTCTTCTCAATCACTGACTACAAGAAGGTGGGAGTGTAAAGTGACCGTCCTCACCTGTGCTTTTTCCTGCTGGAAATGTGTTTTATGGGTTTCCTGTTGTGATTTAGTCACACTCAGTCTCACTTAGTCTAAGAGACCACCATCAGACATGAAGATGGAGGGTTACACATATGACCTATACTTCAGGTGTTATAGACCACTGTTAGTAATATCGGTCAGCAGTGCACAGCACCATAACTCATCCATCTGCATGGGTGTGAGATGCCCCTTCTCAACCTCTTAACACTTTTTTTTACTTAGATAACATGAGAATTACATTTTCCAAGACTTACCTCATAAAAAAATGCCAGCCACACTGTGTCATACTAGAGTGACATCCAGGGAACCCACAGTGTACCCTCCACGGATCCCCTTGAAAAGTGTATCATCTTTAGGTCCCAGCCTAGCAGATAAAGTTCACCCTCAACCAGGGGGGATATTCAGGTATATGGGCAGTACCCAGGTTACGTACGGGAGAGGTTCTTTAGGTTTTTACTCAAGTTGAATTAGTATGAAGTCGGAAAAGGTATATTTTATACCTGTAGCTCCAGAAAAAAATATATTTTTGCCCCTGTGACAATTGGATTTTCATAATTTTGTGCTCTCATGGAAGCAAGGATTCTCAATAAAACTTCATTACAGACACCTTACAGCTGATAATGAAAAGCATCAAGAGAACTTAATTAGAAGTCACATCTGGCAGAGGGGTCCCTCTGTAACTAGGGGTCGTAAATCGGGGACTGCCTGTACTGAATGTCTTATCAACATTATCTATATTGTCTGATTATCTATAGTTAACACATATGGACACATTTATGATTTGGGTCTGCTTTTTTGGCAAATATTCTTGTGTGTTTTTTTAGAGTGTGATTTTAGATTGTGTTGCAAGGGCTTAATAATTTGGAGCAAGGCAGAAAGTATGTGAAATCACCATTAAATAGAAATGAAAACCGGCACTACCCCCTCTTGTATCAAACCATTAGGATGGTATATGCGAGGGGCATCAGTAATGTGCGTTGGTACCTCTGGGGTGCTCAGCGCGAGCGTAGATCCAGATCACTATACAAGCAGTTGCAGAGAAGAAGGTGCGGCACTCTCCAGTACGGTACATCAAATACTTTCTTTATTCGGTGCAGGTGCAGGTACAGGACGCGGACATACGGCAAGGCAAGGGGCCGTTTCGCGCTACAAAGCGCTTTCTCAAGCCTCTGACGTCACTTCCTCGGGGCGTGCTAAATTTATGCATGGCCCGGGGGAAGTTGCCATGGTAATTGACAACAAAGTTACAATATGTGAACTGGTGTGTCTGGATACACATCAAAGCCATAAAAATACCCAGACTAAAAGTGACAATTAAAAAGGATACTAATACAAAAGAGGAGAAGCTTATAAGAGAATACACTCATAAGAAAAGAAACATGAAAAGCAATAACGAAACCAATTGGTTGATTGTCACGAGAAACACAAGCTTAGGATATTACAAGAACACACTAAGATCGTTGCGGTCATTTAACCCTAATGCACCCAATGCGTTACATTTAAGGATACATCTGGCTTCGCGCCGTAATAGATCTTTCTGACGATCTCCCCCTCTGGGGTTTACCTGTACCCTTTCGATACCGGAAAAATATAAGGGGGAGGGGTCGTTCGCATGATATTTTCTCATGTGTTCAATAAACCTGGGACAGCCATTCCCTAATGATATAGAGTTCAAATGTTCTCTAACTCTAATAAAGAGGCTTCGGATTGTTTTACCAATGTAAAACCTGTTACACGAGCAAAATAGCACATAAACCACAAAGGAGGTTCTACATGTGATGAAGTC
Source organism: Engystomops pustulosus (assembly GCF_040894005.1). Taxonomy (NCBI): domain Eukaryota; kingdom Metazoa; phylum Chordata; class Amphibia; order Anura; family Leptodactylidae; genus Engystomops; species Engystomops pustulosus. Next base: position 42,330,090 of record NC_092415.1, read on the forward strand.
TTTAACATCTATTTGGATACCCCCAAGTTGTAGGGTCTTGGCTTGAGTGTTAAGTCTGCAGAAATTACAATGCCCACATTTAAAGTTCCCTTTCGGGATTCCTTTACTTCCCCCGGGCCATGCATAAATTTAGCACGCCCCGAGGAAGTGACGTCAGAGGCTTTAGAAAGCGCTTTGTAGCGCGAAACAGCCCCTTGCCTTGCCGTATGTCGGCGTCCTGTACCTGCACCTGCACCGAATAAAGAAAGTATTTGATGTACCGTACTGGAGAGTGCCGCACCTTCTTCTCTGCAACTGCAAGTATCTGAAATGACTCTCCACATTTGAGAATGTACTGTAGAACTTGGTAGACTTGCTTTATGTAGGTCTAAATGTGCCAAACCGAAAAAGGTTTTGGCAACCTAGAAGTGCAGGAAAAGTGTTGGGATGCGTTGACATATACTAAATATGGAACTTATTGGGCAGCAATAAAAAAAAACGTTGTCGCAAATCCAATAATAAATACACCCATACACTGAGTTTCTAGCCAAGAAGTTCTGTTTATCCATGCATCAACCATTGCGACGCAGCTCTGCTGAACTGACCGGATATGCAGCATGTCAGTAAACCTATATTGCAATCATGCCAATAAATGTGGGTCATACACCATTTTTCCCAGGCAAAACTTGTCGTTGTAAACTCAGCTATTGGCTTGCATCACACTTGCAGTATTTGATAGCCGTGATTCCATCAGCTTTTCACAAATATTTCCGTTTTGCGCTGAATTGCCCTGGGTTTTGGCGCACACAATCAGATTGTGGCACATCGGCGCTGCGACAGAAATGGGGGGGGGGGGTGTGGCCGGCGGACAACCCAACGGATTTGGACAAACCGTGGAATTTAAAAAAAGAATTGTGTTGCACAATCAGCACTCACATGCATTGGGAAAAAGAAGGTGAACTCCGGCAGACTTCGGTGCAGCAGTGACACCTGCTGGATATCAGATGCATGACCTTAGTGAATCCCGGCAGACCCGAATCCTCGTCGGACAACGTGCCGCAGGACCGAGTAAGTAAACGTGCCCCAGTATCTTGAGCCTAAACCAGAAGTCAATCCAAAAAGGTTGACAAGTGTAAAGGACTATTCTTTCTTCCCTGGTGTGGCCTAAAACTGCTTTAAAAACTTCAGATGTGATTCAAGTCTAATAATGAACACCCTCTACATAAATTGGGGGTTGATGTTTATAAAATAATGAACACTGCAGTAGAGATTATGAATCATTTCTCTCTTTCTATACATCATGAACTTCTGTTTTGAGAGCAAGAATTACGGGACTTCTGGAGAATTTGGGGGCAGATTTATCAGGGATTGTACAACTGAAATCTGGTGTACTTGCCCTAAAATAGGCACAATTCCTGGCACACAGCCACTTGCGCCATCTCCACATAAAGTGGGCATGGAGGAACATGCCTGGCATCTAAGTAGGCCAGCGTGGTGGGTTCCTGGGATTTATCAGGAATAAATCCAACAGGTGCTGGGGGTGGAGATTACATCATATGCTGGTGCATATATCTCCCCCATTGTCTACATCTTGGTTGGTATCATTTAAAAAAAAAAATTTTTTTTTAAACCTGTTCAAAGTTTTAGTTTGAGCAAACCTTGTGTAACCCTAACCCATCCATATAGCAGCAGGGAATGGGGTGCAATGTGATACGTGTTACCTACTTGTTACTTGTTGCAGGTGGTTTTGTAGTACTGGCAGTCCAGTTGACCAGTGCTGGTCTTCTTCTCCTCTGTCTCCCTCCTCCATTTTCACCTAAGGATCTGTATGCCTCATGATATTTAGTGCCCTGGTTTTAGATCCACAGGAGTGTTCAAGATTAGGAACGACCACAATCAGGAAGAGATATTAATAGCATCTGACAATTAGGCATCTTAGAACTAGATGAGATTTATTACAGTTGCCCAAGCTGATTGGTGCATTTGGCTCATCATAAGACATTGGGGGGGATTTACTAATTGTGTCGCAAAGGACGACTATCGGCATCGGAGATCAGTCTCCGGAAAGCACAGCCCGCTGTATTAAAGTGGAGACAGTAATGAAGTGTGTGCCCAAATCTTACATACACTGCGCCTTAATTTTGCTCTCTGACCATTTTTTTCCTGGTCTATTGTGCGCCTAAATTTGCGCCTAAAAATGCCGGCAAAATACACATAAATGTGGAGGATAATGTGGAAATGTTAGGCCACGCCCACTTGCACACAAAAAAGACGGAGGTGTCAGGATAGTCGAAAACATCTGTTCTTTCTGGTGCAAACTCATTATAAATGATCCGCAACAATTCTGCGCCCAAAAAAACTTAAAATTCCGGCATTTTTTGGGCGCAGATACGATAATACATGTCCCCCATTGTTGTATTCCTGGCTGGCTTGGTCGAACAAACATCTTCTTGGCTTAATACATGTGTTAACACATCATCAACCACTCTGCTTCCCCACAAAGCCCCGCCCTTCACTTTAGGCCACACCCCCTCATTGAGCACAATGACTGATACCAGAATTTTTTCATGTTAGGTTTCAGAAATCTTCTGCACCGTTTCGCACATTTTCCCCGACACGTAGCGGTGAGTTATGGGGTTGGTCACAGTTGTAATTGCTGTGACCTCTACAGCTATGTGGATGCTATAGATAAGATTGAGGTCTCCCTGTCCTAGTGCAAGATCTGGTAAAGGTATGTACCTACCATATGTAATTACAACACTGAAGTCTTCTTGTTTAGGAGAGGAGCAGGGTCCAGCACCAGAGAGCAGGTAGCATTAAGTTCTTGTAACCTTGTATATATAGGCAGGCACCTGTATAGGGATATGGAGTTGGATGAACCCTTCCATGTCCTCTGTTGGTTGCTTATTTCATGCTAATGGATCCTATTCTATGTTCATTTGTTGCCAGTGAGAACATGTGCACTTTTGTTCTTGTCTGCACATTCTGCCTATAGACAGAAGGGGAACATACTTGAAGTGACGTGGGAAAAAACGACTGAAAAACAAACCACAATGGACGGTACATTCCGGCACTCCTATGAAACACAGAATGTGTAATCTGAAGTATTGCCAGACTTGTCTTATTTATTAATTTCTCATTTGTATCTCTGAAAACCATGTCTGGAATTTCTTTCCCCTATAATTAAAGATGTCCTGTGGTTTGTACAATAATGCAATAGAAGGAAAAGGGTAAATGTGGAACACGTTTAAAAATAACACAAAATTCTGTGGTTCCTGGCACAAGACGCCTCTCTCGGATACATCCTGTGGAGAACGTCATTATCTGGATTTTACATAAATGACATAAGTAATGAAAGTGATTAAATGTATGAGTAGCATGGGCAGGGCCGCCTAACAAATAGAAAGTGACACAGAACAGTCTTCCGAAAAACTGATTGAGAACCATCAACTCTCCTTAGTCCAAATTTTTCCAGTACTTCTTCTTCCTAAGAGGAGAGCAGGTGTCCAGTGCGAATGTTCCAGCCCTAAAGTTCACAGAAAGAAATCCCTGTAAAGGGCTGTATGATGTTAGAGATGGGAACAATACTGAAGACATTTTCAGCCCATAATCTGCGCCACTAAGCTGACCCAATGATGTAAATGTTACCAACAATAAAAGTTACACCCAACTGTCACTTCAGTGAGCCTCCTTGTATTTTGGCGCTGTTATGAACTTTACAGCATATCTCCTCCCCTCCCTTTACAATGACCTCTATATAGATAACACAGATCCATCATTACATCACTACTGACAATAGATGATGTCACAGCTTATCTCCTCCCCTCCCTTTACAATGACCTCTATATAGATAATACTGACCCATCATTACATCACTACTGACAATAGATGATGTCACAGCTTATCTCCTCCTCCTCCCTGTACAATGTCCTCTATATAGATAACACTGACCCATCATTACATCACTACTGACAATAGATGATGTCACAGCTTATCTCCTCCCCTCCCTGTACAATGACCTCTATATAGATAACACTGACACATCATTACATCACTACTGACAATAGATGATGTCACAGCTTATCTCCTTCTCCCTGCACAATGTCCTCTATATAGATAACACTGACCCATCATTACATCACTACTGACAATAGATGATGTCACAGCTTATCTCCTCCCCCTCCCTGTACAATGACCTCTATATAGATAACACTGACCCATCATTACATCACTACTGACAATAGATGATGTCACAGCTTATCTCCTCCCCCTCCCTGTACAATGACCTCTGTATATATAACAGTGACCCATCATTATATCACTACTGACAATAGATGATGTCACAGCTTATCTCCTCCTCCCTGTACAATGACCTCTATATAGATAACACTGACCCATCATTACAACACTACTGACAATAGATGATGTCACAGCTTATCTCCTCCCCCTCCCTGTACAATGACCTCTATATAGATAACACAGATCCATCATTACATCACTACTGACAATAGAAGATGTCACAGCTTATCTCCTCCACCTTCCTGTACAATGACCTCTCTATAGATAACACTGACCCATCATTACATCACTACTGACAATAGATGATGTCACAGCTTATCTCTTCCCCCTCCCTGTACAATGACCTCTATATAGATAACACTAACCCATCATTACATCACTACTGACAATAGATGATGTCACAGCTTATCTCCTCCCCTCCCTTTACAATGACCTCTATATAGATAACACTGACCCATCATTACATTATTACTGACAATAGATGATGTCACAGCTTATCTCCTCCCCCTCCCTGTACAATGACCTCTATATAGATAACACTGACCCATCATTACATCACTACTGACAATAGATGATGTCGCAGCTTATCGCCTCTCCCTCCCTGTACACTGACTTCTATATAGATAACACTGACAAATCATTACATCACTACTGACAATAGATGATGTCACAGCTTATCTCCTTCTCCCTGTACAATGTCCTCCATACAGATAACACTGACCCATCATTACATCACTACTGACAATAGATGATGTCACAGCTTATCTCCTCCTCCTCACTGTACAATGACCTCTATATAGATAACACTGACCCATTATTACATCACTACTGACAAAAGATGATGTCACAGCTTATCTCCTCCCCCTCCTTGTACAATGACCTCTATATAGATAACACTGATCCATCATTACATTATTACTGACAATAGATGATGTCACAGCTTATCTCCTCCCCCTCCCTGTACAATGACCTCTATATAGATAACACTGACCCATCATTACATCACTACTGACAATAGATGATGTCGCAGCTTATCGCCTCTCCCTCCCTGTACACTGACTTCTATATAGATAACACTGACAAATCATTACATCACTACTGACAATAGATGATGTCACAGCTTATCTCCTTCTCCCTGTACAATGTCCTCCATACAGATAACACTGACCCATCATTACATCACTACTGACAATAGATGATGTCACAGCTTATCTCCTCCTCCTCACTGTACAATGACCTCTATATAGATAACACTGACCCATTATTACATCACTACTGACAAAAGATGATGTCACAGCTTATCTCCTCCCCCTCCTTGTACAATGACCTCTATATAGATAACACTGATCCATCATTAAATCACTTCTGACAATAGATGATGTCACAGCTTATCTCCTCCACCTTCCTGTACAATGACCTCTCTATAGATAACACTGACCATCATAACATCACTACTGACAATAGATGATGTCACAGCTTATCTCTTCCCCCTCCCTGTACAATGACCTCTATATAGATAACATTAACCCATCATTACATCACTACTGACAATAAATGATGTCACAGCTTATCTCCTCCCCTCCTTTTACAATGACCTCTATATAGATAACACTGACCCATCATTACATTACTACTGACAATAGATGATGTCACAGCTTATCTCCTCCCCTCCCTTTACAATGACCTCTATATAGATAACACTGACCCATCATTACATTACTACTGACAATAGATGATGTCACAGCTTATCTCCTCCCCCTCCCTGTACAATGACCTCTATATAGATAACATTAACCCATCATTACATCACTACTGACAATAAATGATGTCACAGCTTATCTCCTCCCCTCCTTTTACAATGACCTCTATATAGATAACACTGACCCATCATTACATTACTACTGACAATAGATGATGTCACAGCTTATCTCCTCCCCTCCCTTTACAATGACCTCTATATAGATAACACTGACCCATCATTACATTACTACTGACAATAGATGATGTCACAGCTTATCTCCTCCCCCTCCCTATACAATGACCTCTATATAGATAACACTGACCCATCATTACATCACTACTGACAATAGATGATGTCACAGCTTATCTCCTCCCCCTCCCTGTACCATGACCTCTATATAGATAACACTAACCCATCATTACATCACTACTGACAATAGATGATGTCACAGCTTATCTCCTCCCCTCCCTTTACAATGACCTCTATATAGATAACACTGACCCATCATTACATTACTACTGACAATAGATGATGTCACAGCTTATCTCCTCCCCCTCCCTATACAATGACCTCTATATAGATAACACTGACCCATCATTACATCACTACTGACAATAGATGATGTCGCAGCTTATCGCCTCTCCCTCCCTGTACACTGACTTCTTTATAGATAACACTGACAAATCATTACATCACTACTGACAATAGATGATGTCACAGCTTATCTCCTTCTCCCTGTACAATGTCCTCTATATAGATAACACTGACCCATCATTACATCACTACTGACAATAGATGATGTCACAGCTTATCTCCTCCCCCTCCCTGTACAATGACCTCTATATAGATACCACTGACCCATCATTACATCACTACTGACAATAGATGATGTCACAGATTATCTCCTCCCCCTCCTTGTACAATGACCTCTATATAGATAACACTGATCTATCATTACATCAATCCTGACAATAGATGATGTCACAGCTTATCTCCTCCACCTTCCTGTACAATGACCTCTCTATAGATAACACTGACCCATCATTACATCACTACTGACAATAGATGATGTCACAGCTTATCTCTTCCCCCTCCCTGTACAATGACCTCTATATAGATAACACTGACCCATCATTACATCACTCCTGACAATAAATGATGTCACAGCTTATCTCCTCCCCTCCTTTTACAATGACCTCTATATAGATAACACTGACCCATCATTACATTACTACTGACAATAGATGATGTCACAGCTTATCTCCTACCCCTCCCTGTACAATGACCTCTATATAGATAACACTGACCTATCATTACATCACTACTGACAATAGATGATGTCGCAGCTAGAGATGAGCGAACATACTCGTCCGAGCTTGATGCTCGGTCGAGCATTAGCGTACTCGAAACTGCTCGTTGCTCGGACGTATACTTCGCCCGCTCGAGAAAATGGCAGCTCCCGCCGTTTTGCTTTTTGGCGGCCAGAAACAGAGCCAATCACAAGCCAGGAGACTCTGCACTCCACCCAGCATGACGTGGTACCCTTACACGTCGATAGCAGTGGTTGGCTGGCCAGATCAGGTGACCCTGGGATAGACTAGCCGCTGCCCGCGCTGCTCGGATCATTCTGTGTCTGGATGCCGCTAGGGAGAGAGCTGCTGCTGGTCAGGGAAAGCGTTAGGGTGTTCTATTAGCTTACTGTTAGGCAGGAGTGATTCTCCAAGAACCCAACAGCCCTTCTTAGGGCTACAATAACGTTATACTTTTTTTTTTTAATTTGCAGCTAGTACCATATTGTGAGGAATTTGCAGGGGGACTTGCTACCGTTGTGTTTAGCTCTTAGTGACACACATATCCACCTCAAACACCAAAGTGGGAAAATTTATTAGGGGTTTGATTTCAATTAGGCACAGTCTGCCATTTACTTTTTATTTTACGTTTATTTTTTTAATAACTCAGTGTCATCTCATCTTGCATAGTAGTGTGCTTTCATACTTGGCTAGAAAATAGCCATAGGAGAATCCAAACGGCTTACTTACGCCTACAGTAGCGTTATATATATTTGATTTCTGGTTGATCTGCTGGTGGCTGTACTTGCTGCAGTGCATCTACTAGCAAATTGTGAGCAATTTGTAGTGAGACTTGCGACCGCTGTGCTTTGCGCTTAGTGACGCACATATCCATCGCAAAGACCGAAGTGGGAAAATTTATTAGGGGTTGGATTTCAATTAGGCACAGTCTGCCATTTCCTTTTTTATTTTATGTTTATTTTGTTTAATAACTCAGCGTCATCTCATCTGGCATAGTAGTGTGCTTTCATACTTGGCTAGAAAATAGCCATAGGAGAATCCAAACGGCTTACTTACGCCTACAGTAGCGTTATATATATTTGATTTCTGGTTGATCTGCTGGTGGCTGTACTTGCTGCAGTGCATCTACTAGCAAATTGTGAGCAATTTGTAGTGAGACTTGCGACCGCTGTGTTTTGCGCTTAGTGACGCACATATCCATCGCAAAGACCGAAGTGGGAAAATTTATTAGGGGTTGGATTTCAATTAGGCACAGTCTGCCATTTCCTTTTTTATTTTACGTTTATTTTTTTAATAACTCAGCGTCATCTCATCTGGCATAGTAGTGTGCTTTCATACTTGGCTAGAAAATAGCCATAGCAATAGGATAGCATTGTTTGGTTTTAAAAACTAGAAAACACAAAAAAAAAAAAAAACACAAAAAAAAGTTTAAAAAAAATTAAAGTTATAACCCTCATTTTCAAAATGTTTAACCCGAGGGCTAGGGGTAGAGGACAAGGGCGGGGACGTGGGCATCCAACTACTGCAGGGGTCAGAGGCCGTGGTCCTTGGCGGGGTGAGACACCACCTGCTTATGAGGGAGCAGGGGAACGCCGCAGAGCTACACTCCCTAGGTTCATGTCTGAAGTTACTGGGACTCGTGGTAGAGCACTGTTGAGGCCAGAACAGTGCGAACAGGTGATGTCGTGGATTGCCGACAATGCTTCGAGCAATTTGTCCACCAGTCAGTCTTCCACGCAGTCCACCCATGTCACCGAAATCGCCACTCCTCCAGCTCCTGCACCTCAGCCTCCTCCCACCCAGTCTGCCCCCTTCCAGGAAAATTTGGCCTTTGAACCGGCATACTCTGAGGAACTGTTTTCTGGACCCTTCCCACACTCACAAACCACTTGTCCGGTTGCTGCTGAGCAATTTTCCAATGCCCAGGTTTTCCACCAGTCACAGTCTGTGGGTGATGATGACCTTCTTGACGTAGTGGAAGAAGTGTGTAAAGAGGTGTCCGACGATGAGGAGACACGGTTGTCAGACAGTGGGGAAGTTGTTGTCAGGGCACGAAGTCCGAGGGGGGAGCAGACTGAGGGATCGGAGGATGATGAGGTGACAGACCCAAGCTGGGTTGATAGGCCGGGTGAACACAGTGCTTCTGAGACGGAGGAGAGTCCTCGACCAGAACAGGTTGGAAGAGGCAGTGGTGGGGCCAGACGGAGAGGCAGGGCCAGAGCTGGTGCATCAGCGCCAAATGTGTCAACTAGTGAAGCTCCCGTGGCGAGGGCTCTTGTGGTGAGGGCTAGATTTTCAGAAGTCTGGAGGTTCTTTAAGGAAACACCGATTGACCGACGGACTGTGGTGTGCAACATTTGCCAAACCAGGCTCAGCAGGGATTCCACCACTACTAGCTTAACTACCACCAGTATGCGCAGGCATATGAAGGCTAAACACCCCACTCAGTGGCAACAAGCCCGTTCACCTCCGGCCGTGCACACCACTGCTCCTTCCACTGTGTCAGCTGATAGTCAGCCCCCTGCCCAGGACCCTGCCACAAAAACCCCATCGTCGCCTCCACGATCCTCCACAGCATCCACCAGCGTTCAGCTCTCCATACCCCAGACGCTGGAGCGGAAACGCAAATATAGTGCAACCCACCCGCACGCCCAAGCCCTTAATGTCCACATCTCCAGATTGCTTAGCCTGGAGATGCTGCCCTATAGGCTAGTAGAGACCGAGGCCTTTCGCAACCTCATGGCGGCGGCCGCCCCTCGGTATTCGGTCCCCAGCCGCCACTACTTTTTCCAATGTGCCGTCCCAGCCCTGCACCAGCACGTGTCAGACAACATCATCCGTGCCCTGACCAACGCCGTTTCTGACAAGGTCCACCTGACCACGGACACGTGGACGAGTGCTGCCGGGCAGGGCCACTATATATCGCTGACGGCACATTGGGTTATCTTGGTGGAGGCTGGGACCGAGTCTGACCCTGCGGCTGGTCATATACTGCCGACGCCGAGGATTGCGGGGCCTACCTCGGTCCAGGTGTTTCAGGCCTACTATGCCTCCTCCTCCTCCCACCCCTCCTCCACCTCCTCCTCCGAACTACCATCCGTGGGCATGGCGCCATCAGTCGCTAGCTCTAGGCACAGCAGCAGTGCCGTCGCTAAGCGACAGCAGGCGGTGCTCAAACTGCTGAGCCTAGGCGATAAAAGGCACACCGCCCAAGAGCTATTACAGGGCATCACGGCGCAGACTGATCTGTGGCTGGCACCGCTGAACCTGAAGCCAGGCATGGTTGTGTGTGACAACGGCCGTAACCTGGTGGCGGCTCTGCAACTCGGCAGACTGACACATGCCATGCCTGGCCCATGTGTTAAATCTGATAGTTCAGCGTTTCCTCAAGACATACCCCAATCTGTCTGATTTGCTCACGAAGGTGCGCCGCATCTGTGCGCATTTCAGGAAGTCCAGCACAGATGCTGCCACTATCAGGGCAGCGCAGCGCCGCCTCCAACTGCCCGCTCACCGACTGTTGTGCGACGTGCCCACGAGGTGGAATTCAACACTGACCATGTTATCCAGAGTTTACCAGCAGCGCAGAGCGATTGTAGACTGCCAGATGTCAACTTCCACCAGAACTGGTAGTCAGGTCAGTCAGCTTCCTCAAGTCTACAATGAGGAGTGGACGTGGATGTCTGATATCTGTCAGGTGCTGAGTAACTTTGAGGAGTCAACACAGATGGTCAGTGGCGATGCCGCCATCATCAGCCTCACCATCCCGCTGCTTGGCCTGTTGAAAAACTCTCTGATCAGCATGAAGTCGGAAGCTTTGCGCTCGTCACAAGAGACGGGGGAAGAAGATTCCCTTGTTGATAGCCAAAGCACCCTTAGGTCTGTTTCTCAGCGCATATCGGAGGAGGTGGAGGAGGATGAGGAGGAAGAGGAGGAGAATGTTGGCGAGACACAAGAGGGGACCATTGTTGAGTCCTTCACTGTTCAGCGTGTATGGGCAGAAGAAGAGGAGTTGGAGGAGTTGGAGGAGGAGGAAATGGACAGTCAGGCCAGTGAGGGGAGTGAATTCTTACGCGTTGGTACTCTGGCGCATATGGCAGATTTCATGCTAGGCTGCCTATCCCGTGACCCTCGCGTTCAAAGAATTTATTCCAGCACCGATTACTGGGTGTTCACTCTCCTGGACCCACGGTACAAGCAAAATCTTTCCACTCTCATCCCTGGAGAGGAAAGGAGTGTGAGAATGCATGAATACCAGCAGGCCCTGGTGCACAAGCTGAAACAGTATTTCCCTTCTGACAGCGCTAGTTGCAGAGTGCGTAGTTTTGCGGGACAAGTAGCGAGGGAGAGTAGGCGAGCAGGCAGCTTGTCCAGCACTGGCAAGGGTACGCTTTACAAGGCTTTTGCCAGCTTTATGTCACCCCAGCAAGACACTGTCACCTGTCCCCAGTCTCGGCAGAGTAGGGCTGATCTTTACAGAAAGATGGTGAGGGAGTACGTAGCTGACCATACCATCGTCCTAAATGATCACACAGCTCCCTACAACTACTGGGTTTCAAAGCTGGACATGTGGCACGAACTGGCGCTGTACGCCTTGGAGGTTCTTGCCTGCCCTGCCGCTAGCGTCTTGTCCGAGCGGGTTTTCAGTGCAGCTGGTGGCATCATCACCGATAAGCGTACACGCCTGTCGACTGACAGCGCTGACAGGCTGACGCTTATTAAGATGAATAAAGCCTGGATTTCTCATAATTTCCAATCTCCACCAGGTGAAGGAAGCTCAACCTGAATAATTTATGCACTCCTCCTCCTCATTTTCCTCCTTCTCCTCCTCTTTGTACAGTAAAGCAGAGGAAACTGGCTATTTTTTGACAGGGCCCACTAGCTCTAGCTATGGTGCTTTATGCATTTAATTTTTCTGGAGGGCCACCGACCCGGTCCTCTGTTTTAAACAATTTTTGGGAGTGCCACATACAGGCACTCAATCTATTCAATTTTTCTGGAGGGCCACCTACCCGCTCCTCTGGTTTGAAAACTTTTTTGGACTGCCACATACAGGCACTCAATCGATTCCATTTTTCTGGAGGGCCACCTACCTGCTCCTCTGGTTTGAAAAGTTTTTTGGACTGCCACATACAGGCACTCAATCTATTCCATTTTCTGGAGGGCCACCTACCTGCTCCTCTGGTTTGAAAACTTTTTGGGACTGCCACATACAGGCACTCAATCTATTTCATTTTTCTGGAGGGCCACCTACCTGCTCCTCTGGTTTGAAAACTTTTTTGGACTGCCACATACAGGCACTCAATCTATTTCATTTTTCTGGAGGGCCACCTACCTGCTGCTCTGGTTTGAAAACTTTTTGGGACTGCCACATACAGGCACTCAATCTATTTCATTTTTCTGGAGGGCCACCTACCTGCTCCTCTGGTTTGAAAAGTTTTTTGGACTGCCACATACAGGCACTATCCAAATTAAATTGTCTCCATAGCAGCCTCCACACGTTGTCTCCATTGCTACCTCCAAAAGTCGTCCATATAGCTGCCTCCATACATCGTCCCTTTATCAAACGAGGTGTGTCAGGCAGAAATTTGGGTTGTTTTCATGGATTCCACATCAAAGTTGTTAACTTTGTCGCCACCCAGCTGTGTTATCCACAAAATATACTGGCAAACTTTTATCATTTACCAATATTATTTCAGCGCTTCTTGCGCTTCTGTTTACATTCCCCTCACCCGCCATATCCTAAACTTATAAGAACGCTACTACACTTGATCTTATACAAAAGGTTCTTAGAAGTGCTGTTTGGGGAGTAGCCTAGAGACAGGGGCTTGGATTGGCGAAAGCTCGCCTGGCAGCGGAGCGCCAGCTCCATGCCAAGATCCAACTAACATAGTTTTAACTGCAGCACCTTTAATCTACTACTAGTTCACTGCCTCCATACATGGTCCCCATATCAAACGAGCTGTGTCAGGCAGAATTTTGGGTTGTTTTCATGGCTTCCATGTTAACTTTGTCGCCACCCTGCTGTGTAATCCACAAAATATACTGGCAAACTTTTATCATGTACCGATATTATTTGAGCGCTTCTTGCTCACCTCCTTTGGTTCCTCTCTGCCACCCATTGGTTTGAAGCCTGAGTCCATTTAGGGTATGTCGCCATGCCACTCTCTAGCCTGCCGCTGCTGCCGCTGCCTCTGCATGCCGTCCCCTATAGTGTCAGGGTCAATTATTGGATGTTTTACATGCTATCTAGCTTCATTCTGTCACTCTGTCATGGCCATGCTGTTGCCCATAATTTTGGCATAATGGTGCGATTAAGCAGCCTCAGAGGCATCCATGCATGCTGCCCCTGCTGTTTCCTGTCCATTTCCGTGGTGTTTCCATCCTTTTCTGAGGTTCCCAGGTGTTTAGCCAAGCTTCCCTGTGCAGATCCTTGGTCCCCTTGAAAAATGATCGAGTCTCCCATTGACTTCAATGGGGCTCGTTATTCGAGACGAGCACTCGAGCATCGGGAAAAGTTCGTCTCGAATAAGGAGTACCCGAGCATTTTAGTGCTCGCTCATCTCTAGTCACAGCTTATCTCCTTCTCCCTGCACAATGTCCTCTATATAGATAACACTGACCCATCATTACATCACTACTGACAATAGATGATGTCACAGCTTATCTCCTCCCCCTCCCTGTACAATGACCTCTATATAGATAACACTGACCCATCATTACATCACTACTGACAATAGATGATGTCACAGCTTATCTCTTCCCCCTCCCTGTACAATGACCTCTGTATATATAACACTGACCCATCATTACATCACTACTGACAATAGATGATGTCACAGCTTATCTCCTCCCCCTCCCTGTACAATGACCTCTATATGGATAACACTGACCCATCATTACATCACTACTGACAATATATGATGTCACAGCTTATCTCCTCCCCCTCCCTGTACAATGACCTCTATATAGATAACACTGATCCATCATTACATCACTACTGACAATAGAGGATGTCACAGCTCATCCACTCAATGTATAGCAATCTTGGATGGAGAACAGTGCTAGGTGTGTTTTTCTTCCCTTAGTATCAATCAATCTATATATATTTGATTTGGTCATGTGAATAAGATATTTCCATCCTTTATCAATAAAATACTACCCAAGCTTCTTGATGCTCATATATTATATATATATATATATATATATATATATATATATATATATATATATATATATTTATATTCATAAAACCTTAAAACTTCACATTTTCCCTCCATTCATCTACTCTTTACTTAATATCCACATTCAGGCCTCCTATGCCATGACCATAGTATATATTTACAGTACATTTCTCAGCAATTAATTTTTTTTACAGTTTCTCCTCTTTTTTATTTATTAGTCACCAATTCTTTTCCTTGAATTGTTATCCCTTTCAGTGATCAGCGATGGCCATTGGGATATGAACAAAGACACCTGGTATAAAGACTAGAGATGAGCGAGCACTAAAATGCTCGGGTGCTCGTTATTCGAGACAAACTTTTCCAGATGCTCGAGTGCTCGTCTCGAATAACGAGCCCCATTGAAGTCAATGGGAGACCCGAGCATTTTTCAAAGGGACCATGGTTCGGGAATAAAATGTGTTATTTAATTGAAAAAGAATGTCTTCTGATAAGTTAGCAGATGTATGCAAACATCTGCAATCTATTCTTCACTGTTCCGCGCGTATATTATCCCCCGACAAGTTAACAGATGTGAAGAACAGTGAAGAATAGAATAAAAACAGTGAACATAGGATCATTTAAGTGAAAAACACAGTGAAGAATTGATTACAGATGTTCGGCACATCTGCTTACTTGTCGGGAGAGGAGATACGCTGTCCCGGGATCCGCTCATCTTCTTCCACTGAAGTCTCCCCGATGTCTCCCTGGTGCCCGATGTCTCCCTGGTGCCGGATGTCTTCCTGCTGCGCGCGATGTCTCCCTGCTGCGCGCGATGTCTCCCTGCTGCGCGCGATATCTCCCTGTTGCGCACGATGTCTCCCTGCTGCGCGCGATGTCTCCCTGCTGCGTGCGATGTCTTCCTGCTGCGCCCGATGTCTTCCTGCTGCGCCCGATGTCTTCCTGCTGCGCCCGATGTCTCCCTGCTGCGCCCGATGTGTCTCTGTTGCGCCCGATGTGTCTCTGCTGCGCCCGATGTGTCTCTGCTGTGCCCGATGTGTCTCTGCTGCGCCCGATGTCTCCCTGGTGCGCGATGTCTCCCCGTTCCGCGTGTATCTCCCGACAAGTAAGCAGATGTGCCGAACATCTGTAATCTATTCTTCACTGTGTTCTTCACTGTGTTTTTCACTTAAATGATCCTGTGTTCACTGTTTTTATTCTATTCTTCATTGTTCTTCACTGTGTTTGTTTAATTAAATGCTCGATCTCGAGCAGGGGAAATATTCGTCCGAGCAACGAGACGTTTCGAGTACCTTAATACTCGAACGAGCATCAAGCTCGGAAGAGTATACTCGCTCATCTCTAATAAAGACCCAATATTTTATATACTGTATATTTGTTGTTTAATTATGATTGTGATCATGTGCAAGGTCCTAGCCACTCACTAGGGACCATGAGTCAATCTCATATATTGCTGTTGAGCTAACAAGGTTCTGAATGTTGGATTCATCATCGATGGAGCTGGACTTCAAAGTTCACGCATTAGTGGGTTACTATTCATTTCATAACTATTAAAGGGAATACAACACCCACACTAAATGAAGCTTCCTATGTTAATATATTTTTCAGCTTTTAAACAAATCTTGATGACTTTTTTTTTCATATTCTTACATTTTTATATATAAATTGCAGCTGTATTATTGCCTAATTATATTTATTGCCTAGAGGTACGTTCACATGAGTTTCCCAACGCAATCCTCATATGTCAGCTGGACACTGCTTTATTATGGGGCAATGTGCCACATAACAGATGTGACCACTCTACATGCAACCATGTCATTAGTAGCATAAAAAATATAATTAAAAATATAAATTGTTTTCAATTATTTCCTTTACTATGGGCCCTAGGATGTATAAAGACAACAAACAGGGTATACTCACCTTGCCCTGGTGCTCTGTTGCAGCATAGTCCTATTGGCTCAGCGGTGATGTTATGTCTATAGCCACTCGCCTGCTCTAAACAGAGGTCGATGTGTTGATGTTTTTGGTGTTTCCCTGAACATTCTCTCAGCGGAGGTCGGGGGAGGGATGCAATACTTATCATCCGCCCCCCATTATCTTCAACGGCCTCCGCTGTTCTTATACATTGCACAGTAGGAGGAAGCAGGATGGAAAGATGTAGCTTACCACAGTATACGACATATAAATAGATGCCATCACCAGTCAGTATATGTCTATGTATTCGCTCAGCAAATATGTCTGGATCTTTCCCCCTAAAAATCTAGGTTAACATTTTTAACATTTTATTAGCATGTTGTAACTCCACCTTTGGCTTCTCTATCAGTTTCAATTCTGATCCCAGGTCTTTTCTATACTTACCCAATCTTGGCGCATACAGCTTGGCTCACTTGGGTATGAATACAGTGATCGATTAGGTTAATCGATTCGGACATCCATAACGTAATAGGCTTTAAGAGATGTATTGTTGTCATGGTGGAAGTTATTTATTAAATGACCATGGTATAGGGGGAGAACAAGTTTTAAACTTATGAGAAAGGGCAATATTTCTATTCAATTACATGTTCCTAAAATTGGAATTTATTTTATATTTGTGGTACAAACTGATGTCTGTATGAGTACAGGCAGTCCCCGCGTTAAGTACAAGATAGGTTCCATAGGTTTGTTCTTAAGTTGAATTCGTATGTAAGTCGAAACTGTATATTTTATAATTGTAGTTTCAGGCAAGATTTTTTTTTGTCCCAGTGACAAACGGAGTTTGTTATTTGCTGTAATGGGACCAAGGATTATCAATAAAGCTTCATTACAGACACCTTACAGCCGATCATTGCAGTCTGGGACTATAGTAAAGCATCCAGAGAGCTTCACCAGAGGTCACAGTGGTCTTTAACCAGGGATTGTCTGTGAGTTGGGTCTCCTTATCTAGGGGACCTCCTGTATATAGATACCAATATTTTCTGGTATTATACGTCAGAAAAAATAACAATAAAGAATATTCTAGATGAAAGGGCGGCACGGTGGCTGAGTGAGTAGCACTTCTGCCTTGCAGCACTGGGGTCCTGGGTTCGAATCCCACCCAGGTCAACATCTGCAAAGAGTTTGTATGTTCTCTCTGTGTTTGCGTGGGTTTCCTCCGGGTACTCCGGTTTCCTCCCACACTCCAAAACATACTGTTAGGTTGTTTAGATTGTGAGCCCCATGGGGACAGGGACCAATTTGTCATGCTTGTGCAGCGCTGCGTAATCTGTGTGCGCTATATAAAGAATTATTATTATTATTATAAGTCTATAGGTCTACACAAGCAGCATGTGTATTGCATTGCTCTAAGCCAGGATATATCTATAAATCTTGGGGGAAAGCAATTAAAATGGCTTCATGCTTTGGCTGGCTTTTTAAATGGATAAACATTATTATTGCATATTAGGGGAGATGCAGGTGCACATGTGTCCTGCAGTCTGTGGTCTATGACTATAAACACATATGTTGCAGGATGGACTTGGCTTGTGAATACATTACTTCAAAACAGACAGACAAGAATCCGAATTGCTGTAAACCATTCATTCCTCTGCTTGAGTGGATTAACCCGTCTCCCTTCAGGAAACAAAAGGCAGGGTTATTAAAAGCGGATTATGCACAATGTGAGTTTTATCTGGTAATAAAATGTATCATTAACAAGGGTTTAAATGGTAATATGTTATAGAGAACCTTTATCACATAATACGTGGTATGTACAGTGATATGGACACACATACACTGCCTTGCTAAAAAACTGAGGGGAAAGACTGGCCAATCGTGTCTCCAGACCTAAACAATATTAAGCCTCTGTAGGGGGGCATTCTCATTACTCCCAAAGTGCAGCATTTCTACTCTCCACTACCAGGCCCACCCAGCCGGATTACCACAGGGGGGCATCATATTAGGCACCAGGGTCCGTGAGTTATAAATCTGTCTGGATTGTACCATATTGGGATTCAGCCAAGGATGGGGGGCACTTTACAAACTATTATCACAGGTACTGCTTATAATTACACAGGCTCTTGCCACACAGTTGTAATAAAGATGGATGCTGAACAACCCTGACTGTATACTTATTTTTCCTTAGCTTTTTATTGTCTAGACTATATTAATATGGGTAAATACAATGTCCTATTAGAAAGAAT
Source organism: Engystomops pustulosus (assembly GCF_040894005.1). Taxonomy (NCBI): domain Eukaryota; kingdom Metazoa; phylum Chordata; class Amphibia; order Anura; family Leptodactylidae; genus Engystomops; species Engystomops pustulosus. Next base: position 42,348,757 of record NC_092415.1, read on the forward strand.
TAGGCAATCACTGGGATATTAACAATATCCACTTGGAATCCCAGGGGTTCCAAAAACAGCTTTATGCTCTGCTATATGTCTACCTCTGTCTGTAGCTAGGAGAGTAACTCTCTTCACGTTGCTACTTGCTGGCAGGAAGTGCCGGTGTCTGAGTTGGTCAAGTAATCCAGAGTGGAGGAGCAGAAGGCAGAGAGCACTGCAGTCTGCAGACAAGAGAAGCTATTCATGAGCAGAATCCAACCATAGTCGGAAGATTTATGGTCATATCCAGTGACAACAAAAATGTAATAATAGTGAATTAACAAATGTGTTATTTTGTTATACTGTGTATATTTAAGAATCTTGTCTTTGTGGTAATACCCTTTTAATTAGAAGTGATTAAATAAAAACTGAAGTGTTTCAGATGCTACATAAATATCATGTAAAAAAAAAATGAACCAAAGTAAAACAAAATAATGAAACACAACATGCCTCACATCATTTTATTGGGTGAGCAGAGCTCATTCAACCTAAATAATATAACGTACAGACTCGATGATAAGCAGAGTTTTTCAGCAAAAACTCATATCTATAAAAAAAGTGTACTCACCTTCTGACACCACCTTCCTCCTCCCCCCCCCCCTCCCGGGCAGGTCCTCTTTTACTCTATACTTGAGTCAATAGGTTTTCCCAGTTTTTTTGTGTTAAAATTAGTTACCTCGGCTTATGCTCGGGTCGGCATTTACTCGAGTAAATATGGTAGATCTTTAGTAAGTTAAAGGGAACCTACCACATGAAATAGTAGTTGTAAGCTGCAAATACCGAGCACCAGCACATGGTGAGCTGGTGCCGGAGATAAATTTCGTTAGTGTCATAAACCACTGTATCGCGGTTTAAACACTTTTTAATCTTTTATCTGAAGCAGCCTCGGCACACCAAGCAAACGACCGTGCGCGTGTGACGTCACCGTCTCTCCGGCATTTCCTATGTAGGCGTAGGCGCTGGTGCTCGATATTTGCAGCTTACACCTACTATTTCATGTGGTAGGTTTCCTTTAAAGGTAACCTACCATCTCGGATCTACCTATTAAGGTAGATCCGGTAGCAGGTTCAACTAATAAATGACATGGGAGCCCTTTTTAGGGCTAATCCTTGAGTGGCCTGTAACTTTATACGTCTTTTAATCACCTAATACGCAAATATCTGAAATAGGCTACTGGGGCGTGGAATAGCCGGAGCTGATGCTACACAGCATGGCTACTCCACGCCCTACTAGCCTCTTTGGATTCTCCTACTACGAGATCTTCAGCGTAAGATCTGCACGTAATCGGCTGCGAAGCCGGAAGATCTCGAAGCCCGAAGATCACATAGTAGGAGGATCCAAAGAGGCTACTAGGGAGTGGAGTAGCCGCGCTGTTTAGCTTCAGCTCTGGCTACTCCATGCCCCAGTAGCCTCTTTCAGATGTTTGCATATTAGGTGATTAAAAGATTTATAAAGTAACAGGCAACTCAAGGATTAGTCATTCAGTTTAACCTGCCACCGGATATACCTTAATAGGTAGATCCGAGATGGAAGGTTTCCTTCAAACATATATATTTTACTAAATTATTTTTAATTATTTATATTCATACAATTTAAACACTATATCAGAATTTAGGGAGATTTCATTGCAAAAACATTATAAATGTACACTCAACTCTAAAACATCAAAAAGTACAGCATCAAAATACAAATGTTATTTGTACTTTGGTTGGTTTTGGATTGGTAAAGTTTTAATTAATATTGAAGAGCATTAGTAATTTTATTCACAACATTGGGGGTCATTTACTAAGGGCCCGATTCGCGTTTTCCCGACGTGTTACCCGAATTTTTCCGGTTTGCGCCGATTTTCCCTGTATTGCCCAGGGATTTTGGCGCATGCGATCGGATTTTGGCGCATCAGCGCTGGCATGAAAAACCGCCGCATTTAAAAAAAAAATGTGTCGCGAAACTTGCACTTACCTTCACCAGGTATAGGCCGGTGAATTTCAGGGCATTCCAGCGGGCCTCGGGGAACTTCAGCACAGTAGCGACATCTGGTGGACGGCGGAGGAACTACCTTAGTGAATCGCCGGAAGACCCGAATCCACCGCAGAGAACGCGCCGCTGGATCGCGAATGGCCCGGGTAAGTAAATCTGCCCCATTGTATTGATGCAGCATAAAATCCTGATATATTACCAATATTATTCAGGCAATTTACTTTTTTTTTTTTTACAATTCTCTTTCACAGCCCAATGTAAATGACTCATGTTCATTCCTTCACTCTGATCCTTTACAAGGGCTACTGCTTACTTTATGCATGGGTAATTTCTCAAACACAGTACTTATTTTTCCTTCACAGATAAACGCTATGTCAGCATAATCCCCTGGCTCTGTGCAATGACCTACTTCTTTATAGATCATTGCAAAACTAAATGGCTGCTTCAGAATAAACATGGCCTCTACAGTATCGGGAATGTTTACTTTTACTATACATCACACCCAAACTTACTGTATTTTAGTAATAGTTTATATTATTTCACTGACACATTCCTTCCAAATAGATTTCAATGGAAAGTCCAGGAAATATCTAAATTTATGTTGTAAAAATCTGCTGATCAACCATTATGTTAAAGCTTAAAATCACGACAAATGGCAATTATTTATGTATATTATTATTTATAATTTAAAATGAAAGGTTCTTGTGCAGGTCATGATGGGCCTTAATTTTGTATCCATCCTAGCTATTTTAGTTGTACTTTTTATTCTGTTTATAAAATATTTTCACTTATTTGATAATCCAATCAGTTTTTAGCAGCAGAAGCATCATCCTTGTACCTTAACTCTGGGTTTTCTTATTTAAAAACACCTGCAGTACCATATTAGAATATAGTTGAAATTAGTAATAACAACAACACAATGTACTATTGTATAAGGATATAAATAAAATTAGTACTATGAATTACACCGTAGTAATGTATGATGCAAATAGTATGAAGACTGGTAGTGTAACAGAACACTACATGATACCGTAAATGCAAATAGTATGAGAAATGGCTTTGTAAGGTAACACTAATGCAAATAGTACTAAGACTGGTAGTGTAAGATAACACTGATGCAATTAGTATTAAGATTGGTACATTAAGGACAATTGATTCAAATGCTACTAAGGCTGTATGATGCTGTAAATGCAAACAGTAGTAGAATGATATCGTAAGGTAACACTGATGCAAATAGTACTAAGACTTGTTCTGTAAGGTAACAAATACAATTACTACTATGACTGGTAGTGTTACAGAATACTGTATGATAGTATAAATGCAAAAGCTAACACTTGTACTCAAAGATGAAACTGATGCAAATACTACTAAGACTGCTAGTGAAATGGAACACTGTACGATGCTGTAAATGCAAATAGTAATAAATCTTGTAATGTTAAGTAACACTAATGCAAAAAGCACTAAAACTGGTTTTGTAATGTAACACTCATGCAAATAGTACTATATATATTGGTCATGTAAGGTAAAATTGATGCAAAAATACTAAGACTCAATGTATGATGCTGTAAATAAAAATAAATTAGTTTTATGAATGCTACTGTAATGTAAAACTGATGCAAATAGTACTGGCACTGGTAAAACCGATGCAAATAGTACTGACACTGGTAAAACTGATGCAAATACTACTGAGACTGTTAGTGTAATGGAACACTGTTTAATGCTTTAAATGCAAATAGTACTAACACTGCTTCTGTGGGGTATTGTTGTATGATGCTGTAAATGCAAATAGTACTAAGACTGGCCATTTAAGGTATTTCTGTATAATGTTGAAAATGAAAATAGTGCTTACAGATATTGCTGGATGATGCTGTAAATATTCACAGTATTAAGTTTGGTCCTGCACTATAGCAACCTCTGACTGTTAACATGCAGTTCTTTGGAGTGCCCTGAAAATGGCAGTATTTTCAGATTTCCAACTATTTCTAATCACAGCAGTCTCCTCTCCCTTCCTAACTGCCCTGAAAAGGGCAATCAATTGTTTTTGCTAAGTGGATCCCAATTCTCTGGATCATAGGTGTCCCTCTCTTATTATCAGTGGGGATCCCAGCAGTTAGACATTGCTATTCCCTAGCCCAGTGATGGCAAACCTTTTAGGCACTGAGTGCCAAAACTACAAGCAAAAGCCAGATATTTTTTACAAAGTGCCAAATTCCAATTTAAAGTAATTCACAGGTTTCAAACATATTGGCGCCCTGATGACACCAAAACAAGGGAAAGAAGGAGAAATTTGGATTGTTATTGTAGTTTCCCTCTAAAGTCCCCTTAACAGGATGAATCATCGGTCCGGAGAAGAGGCTACAATGATAATCAAGCTCTGTACACACCTCATTGATTCAGGTTTTGAGTCCTGAATGTTGACCTTTGTGCTGGGCGATGGGTGCCCAAAGAGAGGGTTCCGAGTGCCACCTCTGGCACCCGTGCCATAGGTTCGCCACCACTGCCCTAGCCTATTGATAGCTTGGGACAACCCCCTTTAAGTAGTTATACTTCATGATTTTTAACATAAACTTTGAGATGTAAATTTGTTTCAGTTTTTAATGTTTAAAGGGAAAGCGTATTTGCCATTCTGTCATTATGTGGCTCTGAGTGTGATTATACATGGGGGCCCCACTAACGTACATTCCTTCTCTGAATTTTGAAAACAGGGAACCTGCCACAGTTTCAAAACAAAGCTGCTGACTGCCCTCTATAATTATACCTTGTGTGTTAGTAGCAGCAGGACTGTGAAATATTCATTTATATTATAGGAATATATTTGGTAGACTCCCTTTAACTGAAGTGGAGACCGGTGGGTGACAGATTACAGCACATTGAAAAAAAACTGTAAGAATCCCACTTATTTTAACAACTGATGTGGAAAAACATGGTTCCTACAGTTCACACTCATATGTGCAATTTGCAAAGCTACTCCAGCTTTATAGCATGCAGCCTGAAGATAGGACACTACTTAAAATCTTCTCAGCTCATTCTGCTTTTATTACACACTAGACAGAACACTAGGTAAGTCTCCTTGTTCTTTTGCTATGTAAAATACTGCCTGCAGATAGGACACTATGTACAGACTATTCAACTCTTCCTGTTCTATAACATGCTGCCTAAAGATAGGACTCTGTGTACAATCTGTGTGGCAGAATCCTCTGAATGGGCTGAGATGGTTGTCAGTACTGTGAAAAGCTGACTGCTGTCATCTTGGAGCTAGTGTGCGTTTCAGATGTGTGTTGAATGATGGGTGGGTTGCTGATTTGCTGGGGCGGTATGCTGTATTTCTGTATTATGACCTTTTAGTGTGTTTGTACTCACTATTCAGTACTTCTCCGCCATTTTGGTTTTAGACTTGGATATCCTGATTAAATTGTGTCTGTATATCTATCTATCAGTCTCTCTCTCTGTTTCTCTTCTGTTCTGAAAACTCAGTGCAGGGACTGTCAACTAGTTGTACCTTGAAAGCTAGCGCAATGTGGGTAAACAGGCAGGACAGGGGTTGTCTGTAGTTCTGGGTCTCCACTTCTTTCTTTGCCTTGACAATCTGCTCAGCATCTCCTGCTCTATAACATTCTGCCTACAGATAAAGTCATTTCTATGGATAAAAATTAATGTAATTTGAATAAATGAAAGTAAGCTACTCAACATTCATGTGCAGGTGAAATACACTGGACATTCTCAGGCACAGGTGTAGTATACACTCCTTTATATGGGCATCACTTGCTAACCTCAGCCTGGTGTTACGTGAAGTTTGCTGAGGTCACCGGTAGTACAGAAACCTGATCCTGTGCATTTTATTTCCCAATAAACCTAGAACCTTTGAAGACAAATTTTGCTGCGGTACGCAAAGACTGGCGGGAAAATTGGAACGGATGTAGATTATTTATTAACATAGAAACATTTGTTTCTGGTTTGCACAGTGTCTGAGAAAACAACCACAAAAAGTTATATACATGATCTGCAGGCAATTAATAAAAGCTTTTCATTTCTGACCTCAAATACTTATAGAGAAAGTTACACTTGTATCATGTCACCTCAGATAACTCAGGATGGCATCATTTCCGTCTCAGTATCTCAGCATATTAATAACAAATCAGTGGAAATTATGGATTCCAAATGTCAGAGCAAACAAATGTGAAATAGCCCCAAAGTCACTATAACCTCAGTGGTTCTGGAAAACATTACGGGCCAGTGTATTCATTTATAAGCTGAATGGGGGATTTTATCAATGCGTTGCAGGGTCCACCACTCATCTTTTTCTGTACCAGATTTATCACTGTAATGATAAATTCTGGTAAAAAGTTCTACTTTAGACCTAGATTTAGTTGGTCTAAACTATGTGGCACAATGTAGCCTCTTATTTTTTTTTGGCACGACGACAAATTTTTTGGCTTGTCATGCCCCTTTCTGGTGACCCAACCTCCTAAGTTTGACGAGTTGTAAAAGTGTAAAAAAAAGTCTAATTGCCTTGATAAATCTGTTATAGCTTTAAGAATAACTGGTAAATCACTTCATCAACTTCTTCCTTGTTGTGTAACTAATTTTTAATGTATGGTTTACTTTTTATGGGATAAACTGTACTTCCTTGTTTCATATTCTATGCAATAGAGTGAAAAACCTACCAAAAAAAATCTAAATAGGATGAAATTAGTTGTGCCATTTTCGTACACAATTTATTTTTATGGTGTTTATTGTGTGTTAAAAATGCCTTGTTACCTATAATCTATGGGTCAATATAGCATCAAAGACAAAATTTAATGTAGTTTTTCTGCTCTAATACCGAACAAAAAGTAAAAAAGGTTGTTTAAAAAAACAAACTATATTTAGACTATCTCTATCAGCATAACTTTATAAAGAGTCAATTCTAGGACTAATTGTACTGTTTACTGGTAGCATTTTAAGAAATATATGCTTTATTTTGTTATGTGATTGTGATGGTATTTTTAGTTTTTTCATTCCTGCAACAATCTGTGAAACGCCTCAGAATGGGATCAGGTCTCAGGCTTTTAACCATTGCCAGGGCTGCTTTTGATTGAAAGCTGGCATTCAGGAAACCTGGGAAATGTGGTATGGTTGTGTTCAGTTTGAGCGTGATTGGGTTCAGTTTGTGTTCAGCTGTGGGTTGAGTAATGGACAGCTGATCCAGTCAGCTGCTGGGGGCCACATCTAAAACTCCTTTATATATCTACCCAGTTCTGATGACTGGCTTCTGACACTTGTTGTCTGCTTCTTTTGCTTTTTTCTATTGCTTTGCTTAATGTGTATCTGTCCCTTTCTACTTTATTTGACTATTCTATTCTGTGCCTTGCTGCCTTCTTGGATTTGAACTGGTTTGTTCTGACAACTTGGACAAGAGCACGGTCAGCTTTTGCACTTTAGGATGGCTAAATGCATACAGTTGTCTCTTTGTAATCGCCTCACTCAACGACTACTGGCCCCAGGCGTAGCGAGGAGCAGGAGCATCTGGACTGGGAGATTATGTCAAAGACAAACAGCTCCCTTTGGCAGAGGTGCTGGAGCCTTGACATGCTGAAATGGCATGTGTGCCACTAGGTGCTGCTGCTGTTGCTGCGGCGGCAGGATGGACCTCCACATCTGTTCCACTTTTCTCCCAGGCCATTGGATGGTGACGCTGCATGTGTTGACGCAGGGCAGTGGTACCAACGTTAGCTCCCTGGCCCCGCTTCACTTTCTTCCCGCAGATTCTACATATACACATGCTCTGCGTCTCTGGTGTCTTAACAATAAACTCCCACACCGCCGAGGTGGTGATTTTACTGCCAACACTCTGCACTGAGTGACTACTAATGCCACTGCCTTCCTGACCCCCTGTACCACTGCTTACTTGGACCTCTGAAGCGGCGTTTGTACCCCACAGCCGTTTGGCTCCTGTCCTCGCACTGCTGCCACCCTGCTGACTCACGGCCACAGTAGTGACTTGCTGCCTGCTCCGCTGCCTGGCAGGCAAGCTGACACTCTCTTCGCCCGACAATGATGAATCCCTTGCTACACCCGGCTCCCAAGTGCAATCGGCTACATCATCGTCAATTTGCGTTTCCCTGTAACTGCTACTCTTCTCAACGGTGTCAGTATGCACAGCCTGCCTGCTGCAGGAAGCAGCGGAAGTCTGCCCCACCTCTTCACTGCCAAGCAGCTGCTGACTGTCCTAAAACACTTCGTCCTCTGGCCTCACAGAGTCACCCCTGCTGCGACGTCCCCTTACTGTGCTGCAACCACTGCCTGCTCCACCTGCCACCTTTGTGTCTGACATAGTGATTAATCAACTATGTGGATTCGATGCGTATTTCTTGCTTTCAACTTTAGCAACTTTATACAGATACCCCACAACCGACACCCTGTAATTGGAGTGAAAATCACTCTGCAAACGACGTGGATTTGACACGTATTTCTTGCTCTCAACTTGAGCAACACAAAAGTATGGGAATTTGCGTTATACAGATCCACCTAAACGCACACTCTGGGAGAGGGGCAGAAATCACTATAGCAGCTGTGTGGATATGAAACAGATTTCTTCCTAGTGGCTACAGTAACAAAAAAGAACTCGCTGATTGGCTTACAGGTCTGCACATGTGATTGAGGTTGTTCCTTTCTCTTTCCCAGAGTTCTCTGCCCCATGTAACAACTTGTGCTCATGGCAATTTAGCTAAAAAAACGGGAAAAAAACTTTGTTCCCACGAATCAGCATAAACTTCGGATTTGTGACAAATTGAATTTTCCATGAAATTCATATCGAATTCCACTTCGTTCTAATAGATTTGCCCATCTCTAATAGTAAAATAAAGTAAAATCTCATGCAATGTCAATCATATACCACCACAACATCTACAGCTGTCCATATACACCCAGCTTGCACCTCCCAGTCGAACACAGACAAAGGCCCACCCGGCCAGAAACAGTCCAAAGAGACCATCCAGACAAGTGTGTTCCCTGCGTCCGGGAACAATGCGCGCATGAGTAACAAAAACAACTGTCTAAGGTTAATATGGTTCATACCTTTGGGGAACCTTGTATAAAGTCGGAAGGACCTTGGATCTATCACCACCCCTCTAAAATTTGAACTATGATGCTTGTTTTTAATTTATGAATGTTCATCATGTATATGGTCATGGTCGGGGTAAAGGTTTTTTTTGGTTTTAAACAATTTTAAAGTCTTTTGTGCGGTCTGCATGAATAGAAACTATTTTCCGTACACAGGCTGTGCTGGTGAGAGTGACGGACATGCACTCATTTTTTCCTTGACAACAAATACACTGTACAGCTATGTTCTTGTCGATTTAAACGTGGGTCATAAGTGCAATGCCCCTGTGTCTACATTTAGCGCTGACCTTCTGTAAAAGGTTCTTTATTTCCATTCAGGTCTCCTGTATTTGCCTGTCATTCAGTTAAGCACATTCGAGGGTCAGCATTCTGGGAGTTGCCAAGACAACTCAATGATATGTGAAATATGCGAGTGCACTACCAACCTAAAACCCGCGCACTTCTAGGTTAATGGACATAGTGTAAAGGATCAAATTGGTTTAATGGAAGAGCACATCTCCAGCAAAAGCAATACGAAATGCATCTGCAACATCATACAAAGATGCTGAACACCTGTACAAGTGCTTCTAGATGGTTAAAAGCTCATTATTGAGGAGGCAAGAATTTTAGTAGCAGTGTTAGTCTTAAGATATGTGTTTACGAAAAATTGGCCAAAATGCACTGTGAATAATGGACATTTTCTTCATTTTTTTCCCACGCATTAGTTTGGCAACCATTTTTCACAGATCTTCATAAACTGTATATGTGATTGGTTCAGACTAGGACATGCTGTGGTTTTTTTTAACGGATCTGTCACATGGTCTGTTAAAGAAATGGCCGTAGGGATTGCTTCATGTTCACCTGACTTTATACCATCCATCCATATTGATTATAATTATTGAAGATAATTAGGCTAGTAAAGTAATTGTGACCCTGCGATTGTCGCGGGTGCACCCGTGTTTCGCTCAGTTGTGCAGCCACGGCCCGGGCCTATGTTACGGGTGTCCCCGCGATCCATGTTGCAGATCGCGGGAACACCCGTGCCCCGAAACGTGCTGCCCGTCCCAGGAAATCGGGCGCACGATCATCTTGAATCGCGGCAGATGTGCATTCCAGTCGGACATTCTGGATCAGGGAACATGCATGGACGGGTAAGTAAATGTGCCCCACAGTGTCACTTTTTCCTGAATTTTAAAGACAAAAATGTTGGAAAAGAATAAGAAATGAAAGGTGCAAATATATTACATAGATTAAGAAAATTATTTGGCCTTGTGAGACAACAAAAATCGAACCCCGATCTATCTTAACCGGCAAAACACAAAGATGTTAATGAACAGATGGAATCAATTCAGCCTCAATCACATAAGACATTTTTTAATTAAATTCACTTATTTGACTTTTTGATGGTTGTAATTTTCAGCGGGATATGTTAAAGAGCTAAGTATTTGCTGGTCCACCTGTCCCAATATATGGTTTAATGTATGGTTTCCAGACAAGTTCTTGGCTTACACTGTGGTTAGCTCACTGTTTGCCGTAAGGGCAACTCTGTAAAAACAAGTGGCTAGCTTTTTTTTTTATATTTGATTTTTTTTTTTCACTTTCTGATTTTTGGTCTACTCATTTATATTTTATTACGTACCTGAATGACTAAAAAAAATCTATAACTCAGTTTTACAGACACTTTCCCTTAAGCGTGCAGCCCAGCACCTATGATTAACTTACCACGGATTATTTGTTTAAGGTGTGTGTAATGTGTTTATAGAGCATGGCAGCTGACATAATGTATTTTTTGGCCAGAATGACACTTTTCCACCCTCCCCTTCAGTATTCTTTAAAAAAAAAAGGAAAAAAAAGAATAGGTGTATAATTTACAGACCAGGAAAAAATCATTAAGTACATATTTGTTTTCAATAAAAACATTCTAAAATAATTTGTTAAAAAATTAGAGCATTTCACGAGAAAATGTGTAATTTAGGGATATATAGTAACTCTGTAGGATCTAAAATAGCTCTAAAGGCAGCCCTATCTGCCCTACAAGGTGTCACAAGGTTGCAAATTTTAGGTTGCATATTTTTTAGGTCTATATTTTTTAGGCATCAGCAAGGTGGGCCAGAGGACACCTTGAAAAGCAAAAATTACTATTTACTGCACCAACCTACTACAGGTGTACTGATCATTCGGTGCAGAGTTAGACTAGACCAGATTTTTGCTGTATCAATCACGTATTTTACCCCAAAGGAAGAATGGGGAAATGAAGACAAAGATATATACAATAAAAAATAGTATAAAAATACAATAATAATTAATACAATAGTCAAAATGTATACATACCCCAGGTGGTGGTAATCCAGTTATGATAAAAGGAGGTACACTCAAAAGTATTTAGCCGAAGCCATATGATTCTTACAATGAATAGAATTATATGCAAACCTAAGTAACTATAGGATATTATAATGTACAGCTTGACTTCAGCAGTGGCGCCACTGCGTCATATTGTGTCCATGGACGCGTCTCTGCCCACTCTATTAGGAGTAAAGAGAAGATGGAAGAGGAGCTGCAGGGAGTATTGAAGGGGGGGGGATTTAAGTTTATTGTCTTTATACACTCGTGTATAAACCAAGGTGAGGTTTTTCAGCACATTTTTTTGTGCTGAAAAACTTGGCTTATATACAGAAGGTAAACTTTGGTAAAGTATGAGTATTACATAGGAAAACTAACTTATTACTGAGGGGTATATACTGTATATCATTATTAATAGGTGAATCATGTTGTGCCCCCAAATTATCAGCACAGAATTTTTTCTTTTCAGGGGATATATGTTGAAATATATTTAGGAGATGCAGTCTAATATTGGATATATGCAGGAGCACAACATGGTTTTGTTATTCGGGTGTGTGTTTGATATATGTGGGGGGCACAGTGTATCCAGTTGTTTGTTGGGAGTAGATATTATTTAGGAGCACATTTTGGTACATTGTTATTCAGGTGACATTATACTGTAAGTGACTGTGGTTTTGCTTAGTTAAGGAGAAGTCATCAGCACTTCTGGACCTAAAGGATAAGACATGTCACCTGTGAGGTACCATATTCCTTTGGAGCTGACACTTGACCACAACCTGACCTCCAGCAAGAAGCCCACAAAACCAGGGGTAACTCTTAGAACATCCCTCGACACTAATGTCCTGATATTCGTCACTGCAACCTCAGTTTACAAACAGTAAGTAAGTAACAGAGAGCCATACACTAGAAGAGAAGGAAGGAGAATTTATGTACTAGTTATTTAACTGCCCCCCCCCACCTCCACCAGTACCTAAAAATTCCCTTATCTCAAACTCTTGCAATGCAGGTAATTGTTCTTTGCAGCAGTATAGTGGCGACGCCTGAATCAATTTTTCTGTTGGGTACCCCGGCACCCCTTTCCAAACATGCACTGCATGGTACAGTGGCTGTGCTTTGTATTGCAGCTCAGCCTTATTACCTTAGCTGCCTACTGTGAGTCCACATAACATCACTGACCTATGAAATGGAAATACTTACAGGAGTGCTTGACCACTTCAGGAGGCCAATCACTGGTTGAGCCAGGTGTTGGACCTCTTCAACCTCAACATTTTTCAAGGGTAACTGCATAATGTATTACACACAGATTTGCCACACAGCATTTCCGTACACAAATCCGCAACGTAATCCAATATAACCATAGCACTGTTGACAATCTCTTACGCACATTTCAGAAAAAAATCTGCAATGGAAATGCCTATTTTGGATCCACGGCAAAAAAAAGTGACACGTCCCTTAGTACTGTGGATCCAAGTGCAGAAATCAACCTTTAAAATGCAAAGGTCTGATATTATACACACAAAAAACGTAGTAAAAAAGTACTTTTTTACTTTTCAGTTTACTTTTTATTAGCACATTTTAATATTCCTTGCAATGAACTTGGAAAGTTGTTAAAGAATTCCAAATACAGTGAAATTGTATCCTGATACCATTTTCTCACACTTATAACTTTAGCTGATATATCCATTGATACTTTTGGATATATACAAACTTACCATCAATTTTTATTAAAATTTTTATTGGTGGCAAAATGATGAAAAAGAAGTACGTAGAATTTTTAGAATTTATTTGGCCCTAATAAATCTGTATCATAATGTATAGTTTGTCGCTCTGTATCAAAATGTAGAGTGTGTGGTATTGTACCATAGTGTATATAATATGTTGTATTTTATGATAGTGTATAGTGTGTGGATCTGTATCATAGTGTATAGTGTGTGGATCTGTATCATAGTGTATAGTGTGTGGATCTGTATCATAGTGGAAGAGAACATGGTATTGTATCATAGTGTATAGTATGTTGTATTGTATGATAGTGTATAGTGTGTGGATCTGTATCATAGTGTATAGTGTGTGGATCTGTATCATAGTGTATAGTGTGTGGATCTGTATCATAGTGGAAGAGTACATGGTATTGTATCATAGTGTATAGTATGTTGTATTGTATGATAGTGTATAGTGTGTGGATCTGTATCATAGTGTATAGTGTGTGGATCTGTATCATAGTGTATAGTGTGTAGATCTGTATCATAGTGGAAGAGTACATGGTATTGTATCATAGTGTATAGTATGTTGTATTGTATCATAGTGTATAGTGTGTGGATCTGTATCATAGTGTATAGTGTGTGGATCTGTATCATAGTGTATAGTGTGTTGATCTGTATCATAGTGTATAGTGTGTTGATCTGTATCATAGTGTATAGTGTGTGGATCTGTATCATAGTGGAAGAGTACATGGTATTGTATCATAGTGTATAGTGTGTTGATCTGTATCATAGTGTATAGTGTGTTGATCTGTATCATAGTGTATAGTGTGTTGATCTGTATCATAGTGTATAGTGTGTGGATCTGTATCATAGTGGAAGAGTACATGGTATTGTATCATAGTGTATAGTGTGTTGATCTGTATCATAGTGTATAGTGTGTTGATCTGTATCATAGTGTATAGTGTGTTGATCTGTATCATAGTGTATAGTGTGTGGATCTGTATCATAGTGGAAGAGTACATGGTATCATTGAATGAAGAACTAGGGAAAGTTAATCAGCCCTTTGGAACAATTTTTTATTGTCGGACTGAAATGTTGTGCTGATTTGGGCTACTAAACTTTCACTTTTTTATTGGATTTTCCCTGAAAGCTTCAACCCCTTTTCATTGATTTGAGGTATCTGTAACCCAACATCTGGCTGCAGTTACTGGCACGTCTACATCTTCATATAGTGTTGCTCCCTAGATCTTTATGCACTTTATCTGGGCATGTAACTTTTCGGAAATTGAGTGGCGTTTGCTTGGATCTGCACTTTCCTCTTTGCACTATTTGGGATCTATATGGCACCGTATAGTTATGGAAAGCACATTTATGGTTGCATTTGGTAGGGGGGGGGGGGGAGTTGTTGGCGTGGATTGTAAGCTCTAGTAAACTGTGTCCTTTCTCCAATTGATTGAACTTTGGATTCCGTATCACTCTTTGCACATTCCAGTGTCTTATTAAGTGATTTGTAAAATGATATGGATTATGTTGTGTCTATATAAATCAGATTAACATTATTATCTAATTTTCCTTTTATTGATCACAAAAAAAGAAAATAGCAGTCTGTATAGACCATAATGTGTGAAGTGAGGTATGAGTAGTATATAACAGAATAAAATGAGTTGTCGCCCCCAACCCAGGAAAAACAGCTTACACTGGGCTATCAAGGTGTCTCCTCAACCCTGGATTCAAGCAAAATCACTTGGGAAAGTATTGAAAAGTGATTGCCGACTCAGGCAGGTCTTTGAAGGGAATCTGTTATTGATTTTTTACCATAATAAACTGCAGACAGTTTACCTAAGTACCCAACACTGTTTGCAGCTAGGTATGGTCAAAACTGAAGAAATATTTCCTTTTAAGGACAGTGTCGTGTCCTTGTAAGGAGTGTCGTTAATAGGATACTTGTTATGTCAAGGTGATGGGGAGACCATGTTTAACATGTATTTCAGCATTTTTATTGCTGAAATAATAACTTTGTAAAAGTGCTGGAGGCGCTCAGGCAGACGGTGTCCGAGCGCCTCTCGGCTTCCCCAGGACTTTAATTTATGTATGTCCCGCTGGAAGCCTCGTCCTGTCACCGTCTAGGAAACTAGGATCTGGCAGGTGATGTTAGAAATCCGGATAGTGGAGAGAGCGGGGCTAGCAGGAGGTGGCTTGTAGCGGGGACGTGAATATAGATTAAAGTCTCGGGAAGCTGAGAGGCGCTCGGCCACCGCGAGCCTCAGCATCTCCGGCACTTTTATAGAGTTATTATTTTGGCAAAAAAAATGCTGAAATACATGTAATACATGGTCCCCGCTATCCAGTAATCTGATGGTAGATGTCCTTTAAGCAGAGAGAGAGTATTCTAAGAATACAATGTAAGAGCAGGCTTACAACTGCCTTCCCATATTTTGCCAAATTTCTCAGGACAGTTTCAAAGTTTGGATATTATTATTTCCAATGGGATAATGGAACTCACTAGTTTTCCATTGCAATCACCTAGGGGCAGATTTACTTACCCGGTCCGTTCGCGATTCATCAAGGTAGTTCCTCCGCCGTCCACCAGGTGGCGCTGCTGCGCTGAAAAGCATCTGAACGCACTTGAGTTCACCGGGCCGGACCAAGTGAAGGTAAGCGCGTCCCAAGCGACACATTTCTTTTTTTAAATGCGGCGGTTTTTCCGAATCCGTCGGATTTTCGCTCGGCCACGTCCCCCGATTTCCGTTGCGTGCATGCCGGCGCTGATGCGCCACAATTCGATCGCGTGCGCCAAAATCCCGGGGCAATACAGGGGAAATCGGCGCAAATCGGAAATATTCGGGTAACACGTCAGGAAAACGCGAATCGGGCCCTTAGTAAATGACCCCCCTAGAGTTCATCCAGCGAATAGCAATGGCCTTCTTTGGCATGAAGGGTGAGGTGTCCAAAATTCCTCATCAATAAACAGGAGGGACAAATCTGCGGGGGACAAGTTTAATGGTCTCTCAAAAACAGGACAGTGTCTGCATCACCTCCACAAAACTGTCCTACAGGGCAGTATTATTAGTATTATAGCTGTGACATGTGGACGTGTCTGTCTCGTCATGGGAGCATGTGGATGTCAATATTTTGTTGCATGATGATATCAATGTGTTCTACAAGGGACGGGGTTGGTACTGTGTTGTGGTACTTTTGTCAATTTTAAGGGGGCACTAAATGTGACCGATGAGTATTGTTTGCATGCTTTTGATCATTATTTATTTCTGATAAAAGTATCTCGCTATCTCTTTGCATCACTATAAGTCTTATTTACAATGTATTATTTTACCTATATTGCATAATATTTATTGGTTATTTATTCTTTCATGTTGCGTCGTACATTCTCCGATATAGAAAAGAACTCTTTTCATAGGCGTGATATATTTACAACCTGCAGCACACAATGTAACACAAGACATGTACAAAGCCAAAGTCTATAATAACCTAACGACTGGATAGACCT
Organism: Engystomops pustulosus; assembly: GCF_040894005.1. Classification (NCBI taxonomy): domain Eukaryota; kingdom Metazoa; phylum Chordata; class Amphibia; order Anura; family Leptodactylidae; genus Engystomops; species Engystomops pustulosus. The sequence continues at coordinate 42,365,380 of NC_092415.1, forward strand.
CTGTTCGCTATTTATTTATGCAATTCCTTCGAGACCTGGCACTTAAAATATATTCCAATGAAGCGTTTTGTGTGAGTCAGGTTTCTGTCACTACCCTTACTATGTGATTTTAAATATTCTGAACGTCTCTGGAAAAAAGAAATTTGATGCATGGCGTCATGGCATCAATGTGATGGGAAGCACTGTGTTTTCTTGAGAAATTACAACACAGATATTACTTGTGTAAAAAAATAATTCAGATATTAATAAAGGGGTATTACCACTCACTTGTCTGGCTTGTATACATTTTATGGCATATAACAGTAAAATGTTTTACTAAAGTTAATATAATATTATATTTGTCTTTCTGTGACCTAGGAAAGAACAAGTAATATACAGCAAAGCCTGGGCGTTTACTAGAACGGCTCATTAAAATAGCTATTCTGTATGTATCCTTCTCATAACTTGAGGGTAGTGATGATGACATGTCCATAAAGTAGAACTTTTATTGGCAGATTGGTAGTCATTTACTGTATGAGAGTCACCGGTGCCACATGATGCAACTTCATAATGTATTGCATACAAATGTGTGGTGGTAACAGAAAAACATGCCAAGGCAATATGGTTACTTAGTATAAGCCTGATTCTGTTATACTTTTACATTTGCTATAGTCATTGTGGTCCCATTGTCAATCCAACTTTGTTTCTATTTTATATGATAGCTCAGAACTGGAAGACATATATGGCCCATGCCACTCTATTCATGAATGAAGCTTTCTTGCTTTGTTCTCCAATAAGTTCCCATTATCCAAAAGTATGGGTGACCCAAAATATACTGTCATATAGGTTGGTACATAAAATGAGACTGCTAGGACTACGGAAAAATCTATGTATTTGAGTAAGCAATTGGCTTAGTGATGCTGATTGGCACATTGTCAGACAGGGGTCACTTTTTTATATTTTTTATTAATGACTTCATAGAGAGTTTACAAGGTAGAGTTTCAATATTTGCAGATGATACTACACTCTGTGAAGTAATTAATACAGAGGGGAATAGCATAGATTTTGTGGAAACTGAAGGCCTGGGCTAACAAATGACAGATGAGGTTTAATGTAGACAAATGTCAGGTTATGCACATGGGTTGAGGAAATGAAAACTATAATTACCGTATATACTCGAGTATAAGCCGACCCGAGTATAAGCCGAGGCCCCTAATTTTACCACAAAATACTGGGAAAACCTATTGACTCGAGTATAAGCCGAGGGTGGGAAATGCATTGGTCACAGCCTCCCCAGTATATAGCCAGCCAGCCCCTGCCCCAGTGTATATAGCCAGCCAGCCCCTGCCCCAGTGTATATAGCCAGCCAGCCCCTGCCCCAGTGTATATAGCCAGCCAGCCCCTGCCCCAGTGTATATAGCCTGCCAGCCCCTGCCCCAGTGTATATAGCCTGCCAGCCCCTGCCCCAGTGTATATAGCCTACCAGCCCCTGCCCCAGTGTATATAGCCTGCCGCCACTGCCAGACAGATCGCACAGAAGATATACAGGGGTCGCCGGAAAGGTGAGTTTAGATATATTTATTTTTTTGACTCGAGTATAAGCCGAGTTTGGGTTTTTCAGCACATTTTTTGTGCTGAAAAACTAGGCTTATACTCGAGTATATAAGTTATGTGTTAAATGATAAATTTCTTGATAAAACTGATGGAGAAAAAGATGTGGGGTATTGGTGGATAGTAAACTCAATTTTAGTGACCAGAGCTGGGCATCTGCTCCTAAAGTAAATAAAAGGAATAGATTCTCATGATAAGGACATAGTTTTGTCCTAATACAAATCCCTGGTCAGACCACACATGGAATATTGTGTACAGTTTTGGGCACCAGCATTTAAAATGGACATAGTTGAACTGGATCGGGTGCAGATGAGAGCAACCAAGATAATAAGGAGAATGGGGGGACTAGATTACAATGACAGATTATTAAACTTGGGGTTATTCATCTTATTAAAAAGAAGACTGAGGAAAGACCTCATTACAATGTACAAATACCTGAACGGACAGTACAAGGATCTCTCAAAAGATGTTTTCATAACTAGATGTGTGACCAAGACAAGGGGGCATCCTCTACACCTAGAGAAGAGGCGATGCTACCATAGCCATAGACAAAGGTTCTTTACTGTAAGAGCAGTGAGACTGTGGAACTCTCTGCCGCAGGAGGTTGTTATGGCCGACTCTATGTACATGTTCAAGAGAGGCCTGGATGACTTTCTGGAGAGCAATAATATCACATCGTATGAAATTAAACATTTGCGTTATTAGTTTCTGTTGATCCAGGGAGTTATTCTGACTGCCATATTAGAGGTCGGGAAATAATTTTTCACTGCTTTGGGCCACTTGGCATCAGCCTTGCAGGTTTTTTTCCTCATTCTGGATCAACGCAATATAATGTATAGGTTGGACTTGATGGACTGATGTCTTTTATTAACCTTTTTACTATGATACCATTCAATAGTTCTTACAGAGCTTGTATAGAAGGCTGAATACTGAATACTAAATTTCTAATATTACTGATTGGTAGGTATTATTTGGGCACATTGGGGAAAATTAAACATCACTGGGATCATCAGCACTTGTTGGGATACTTCCCTCACTGGTGCAAAATGTGTCTGATGTACTAAAATCGTTCTTCATCCCCCACTGCCATAGAGAGATTCAAAAGTTGCAATTCCTGGCCATGCACCAGGAATTGCAACTTTTTTCATGACTTGTACCCGAGATTTCTCCCATGATAAATACATCACTGTTATGTGAATGTTGATTTGCTAAATGTAGTAGATGAGTTTTTGGGAAAGTACCGCACGGGGCACCATCTGGTCTATGTCCATTCGTGGTCTGAGTGTTACATAATTATTTCATAGCATAGTTCAAGCAGCATAGCCCAGGACTCAAAGTTATATTTGATACCCATTTTCATGGGAAAAACCCAATTGTCTTGTTCTTTACCAGGTCCTTTATATATAAAATAGTGTGTGACTTAATGTATGTTGTCTAAAACCCCTAATGAGACCCTGAATAATTGTATAGCAGGAAATTATTATAAACCTTCTACATTTATGTAAATTTGATAAATTTTATGTGGGGACATTGTTGCACTGTTATTTGTATGGGGAGGACTAGCTTTTAGGGAAAGTACTGCACAGGGTATTATGCAACTCATGGCCATGCCTTGTCCAAAGGCTATTTGCAGTTGAGCTACATATTCATCACATAGGTCATATACGGTATATTTTTTTTATAACTGACCTAAGGATTTAATTCTCAGTCTATAGATCTGACCTAGTTGGCGTTAGAAATCACTTACAGTAATTAATGTTTCTTTGCTATATTACATTCTGTTGTCATTGATCGTGGCTATTGTTGTCCATTGTTTGTCCACTGTCTAAGTGAATCCAATGAGCAGGATTGTAAGAATTTGTAAGCAAACTCATAGGAATTAGTAGATGGTATCTAGAGCTACGCCCCTTCATTTTGGTCACCCGCAGTGTGGCTTCTTGATCGTACATCAGATCTTTTATATGAATTATCCAACCATCAATATGAAGAACCAAAAAGCCATGAAGGGGGTGAAATTAATTTGTGGTAAATGATAAAGTGAATGCCTAAATCATGCCATACAAGGGTTGTTTTAAATGACAATGGAAAAGAAAATTCAACTTTACAGGTGATTTGCTGAAGGGGTCAAAATTGACCTTTTTTGAGCTGTTCCATTTGGATCACTTTCGACTTTGGTACACAGGGGTGTGACTGGAAACATTGACCACATGACAAAAATATATAGGATACTTTATCAGTTCTTCTGACAATATCTACAATATTAATGGAAATCTACCACCAAAATCCATCATGATAAACCACAGATCCAGGCACTGTGACTGTGGTAATCTTTTTATATTTCTTATTCATGGCCTCCATCCTTCTAAAATCAAATTTTAAAGTCATTCTAAATTCTAAGTTTCCTTTAAGCAATGATTGCAATATGTTTCTCATATTGGTAATGATTTTCCTTGTGTGCAATTGATTATGAAATTGTAAATAGCTTTCCCGATTCAGCACAAGAACAGGTCCGCCCGCTGCTATAAAAAAAAAAAAAACCTTTTTCAAGGACAACATATTTTTTCTCTATGGTTGGCTTCAAAAACATCAATCTGGGCTGGGACAAGACCAGTCATCAGGTGCAACCTGCCAAACACCTCACAAAGGAATATTGTATATTGAAGTAAATACTTTTCAATTTGCATCGAACAATGCAGGTCTGTGAGCTATAGAGGTGCAAAGACTCAGAGGCAGCAATGGCAACCTAGCAAAATGAAATTATATTCAGATGAGTCATTCTTTCCTGTGTTGACAACAAGTCAATAAGTAAACGCTTGGTACATGCCAAAAGAAGCTTATGAAATACTAAGCAGTGGTGTCTTACAGTAATGTATTATTCTAAAAATACTATTAAATGACACTATGAGCCATAAACCATCATCTAGCTAAACTGATTAACACTTTAGTTGGCTCTAAACTTTGTTCCATGCTAGTTCACATTTTTTTTTTTTTTTTTTAAAGGGGGCCAATTTTTAATTAATTGATTTTGAGAATTGATGTTAGAAAAGAGATTCTGTAGTAGGTCAGTACAGGGTAGATTTGTGTTTTTAAAAAGATAAAGAGCAAGGGTTAGTCAATAAGTGATTGACAATCAAATACGAACCCTCATAAAGAGAGATAGAAATACCATTGTGAAACTTTGTAACATATCATACTAAAAAAAAGACTTCTTTCCACACCTACCAGGCTTTTTTCCTTCCCATCCCCTGCATCCTAAACTATTCACTAGCTCTGAAATCAGTGTTAAATATCTCTTGGAAATTGCTCTTGGTTCTTCTAAATTCCTTATATAGTATATAATGAGCACTTCCCAAAGATTGTAATATATACAGTGCACCCCTAAATTAATGATAAAAATAGTGCCCCTTGAGTTAATTATAATATATACAAAACTCCTCTATGCAACGGTAAAAACCCCAAATTATCATTTATATACACCCCCTCACTCAACCAAATTCATTATCATTAAAAATTATCTCATTAATCTGAATAGTGAATTCATAAGGATTTAGGGCCCACAAAAATTCATTATGTCATAGTTTCTTACTCCCTGAATTTGTTCAAATATATTGTGCCTCCACCTGAATGTATTAAAGTTGATATGCTGCCTTCCTAATTTAAATTGGTCATGGGTGCTCCCGCGATCCATGTCTCGGATCGTGGGTACACCCGTGCTCCGCTTGCTGCCTGTCCCCGTCCCGCGGGCGCGCACTTACCTCTCCTGGCTGTGCTCTGGGTCCCGTCGTGCAGGCTGCATGCCTCCAGGCCGCGCACTCCCACTGCTAGGGTGCGCAGGCTCACTTCCCTGAACTTAAAGGGCCAGCGTCCTTCCCATTGGCACTGGTCACTTCCGGGTTTCCTATATAACCTATATAAGCTCCCTTCACTCCCCGCCGGATCTTCAAGTCTTCCCACTGAAGTGAAAGCCTTCTGTGTGTTTCCCGAGGTCCTGTTTCCTGCGCATTTACAGACGCCTCCGTGTTCCTGTGCGTTTCCAGGCTCATTGCGTGGTTCGTGTCTGGTGGTCCATATACTGTGGTCCGTGTCCAGTGGTCCATATCCTGTGGTCCGTATGCGGTGGTCCATATCCTGTGGTCCGTGTCCTATGGTCCATATCCTGTGGTCCATGTCCGGTGCCCCGTATCCTGTGGTCTGTCTCCTGTGGTCCGTATTCTGTGGTCTGTTCCCGTACAACTGTGCTCCTGCTGTGCCGTCCAGGGTTCCATCCCAGTGGTGACCTCCTGCCTTTCTGTGCTTCTGCCGTGCCTTCCAGGGTTCCAGCCCAGCAGTGTCTTCACTCCGTACCAGCGTTACCAGTGCTCCTCTGCATTCCTTCTGTCATCTCAAATTGTGACTGTTTACTGCATTTGTTGCCTTGGCTGCCACCATAGGTCTCATACCAACCCCCGCGGTGGTCCAGAGGGTCCACAGACTCTTCCCTCAGAGACTCTTCCCGCACCCCTGTGCGTGACAGTAAGATACAGCCATGGACCCCGCCAAGGCCAAGGTTGTGTATCCTGCTAAAGCCATGGACTATGCTAAGGATCCACATTTGCGTCTGGCCGATTTTTCCAGAATAGTTGCCCAGCAGTCCCAGCAGCTGTTTTTTTGGGAAAAACAATTAAGCAGGGTCGCCTCTGTGCTTCTACAGCTGCTTGACTCCCAGCAAATGCAGTCTCCGCTTTCCCTAAAGCCTTCCCAGCCTGCCGTCTTGCTTCAACAGCTGCCTGACTCCCAGCACTCTCAAGTCCGGCTTCCATGTCGGCCTCGCTTGGCTCCAGTGTTCCAATAGCGACTTGAGTCCCCGGCTCTCCCAGAAACCGCTCCAGAGCCACCGGCTCTCCCAGAAGCCGCTCCAGACTTTCTGGCTCTCCCAAAAGCCGCTTTAGAGATTCTGACTCTCCCATAAGCTGCTCCAGAGTCTCTGGCTCTCCCAGAAGCTGCTCCAGAGTCTTCGGCTCTCTCAGAAGCCGCTCCAGAGTCTCCTGCTCTCCCAGAAGCCGCTCCAGAGTCTCTGGCTCTCCCAGAAGCCGCTTCAGAGTCTTCGGCTCTCCCAGAAGCCGCTTCAGAGTCTTCAGCTCTCCCAGAAGCCGCTCCAGAGTCTCCGGCTCTCCCAGAAGCCGCTCCAGAGTTTCTGGCTCTCCTAGAAGCCGCTCCAGAGATTCTGGCTCTCCCATAAGCTTTTCCATAGTTTCTGGCCCCCCTAGAAGCCGCTCCAGAGTCTTCCGCTCTCCCAGAAGCCGCTCCAGAGTCTCCGGCTCTCCAAGAAGCCGCTCCAGAGTCTCCGGCTCTACCAGAAGGTGCTCCTGAGTCTCTGGCTCTCCCAGAAGCCTCCTAGAACCTTGTATCAAATACAAGGTTGCCCTATTGGTTTGTGCATTTCTCTATCATATGCTAATTTACATGTTTCTTGGTGGGAAGAACTTTCCATGTACAATGTGAACAACCCTTTCCATGACCACATTTTATGGTATGGAAGATACATAGACGATACTCTTATCATCTGGAGGGGGTTCACACTGTACATTGAAGCATTTTAAGATTTTCTCCTGAGGGGTTCAGTTCACTCGGGGAATATATCTGGGCAAGATGTAGTTGCAGTGATAATGCATCCTTTGGTTAGGAGTGTGATGCTATTAGTAAACAATTATCTTTTAGAGGTACGTATGACAAGCATGCTCTTAATGGTTCTTCATGGGCCCATTAATTATCTTAATGCTTATTCATTATGTCGAAAGAAGTCAAGCAATCCACATGAAAAAATTTGTCTTCCCTACTGTATAGTCAGGACTATTATGTAATAATGCGTGTTATCAAGAGATATTTAACTATTCTCATAGTGGATGATGCAGTACATAGTATTTTGCGCGATGGATGTCTTTTCGTTCAGACGATTGGTAATGTGGTATCCCCTTCACTGTTTTTGAGTACGAATGATATGCAGAAATCAACTTGGTTAAATGTTAAGGGTCTCGTACCCCTGTGGTGGGACCAGATCTACAGTGTGCAAATATATGCATAGCTCTAGGACTTTTTCGTCCTGCAGTAATAATCACAATTACAGGAATGATCAATTGCAATAGCCAATGTGTGGTATATTTGGCCACTGTGTGTCAATTGCAGTATGTGGGCAGCACGATCAGAACACTTAAGAAGTGTGTATCTGAGCATATCAGCGATGCATCTAAGACTGATAGACTAACCATGGGAATTTATTAAGCTTACAAGTTATGACTATAGAGAGGGTAAGTTAAGCAATCATGAAATTTATTGGAAATTGCAGCTGGACACAAGGGGGCAGATTTACTTACCCGGTCCATTTGCGATCCAGCGGCGCGTTCTCTGCGGTGGATTCGGGTCTGGCCGGGATTCACTAAGGCAGTTCCTCCGACGTCCACCAGGTGGCGCTGCTGCGCTGAAGAGCATCGGAACGCACTGTAGTTCACCGAGCCATCCTGGATGAAGGTAAGCGCGTGTCGAGCGACACTTTTTTTTTTTAAATGCGGCGGTTTTTCCAAATCCGTCGAGTTTTTTTACGGCCACGCCCCCGATTTCCGTCGCCAAAGTCCTGGGGCAATACTGGGAAAATTGGTGCAAAACTGAAAAATTCGGGTAACCCGTTGCAAAAACTCGAATCGGGCCCTTAGTAAATGACCCCCAAGGTGTTCAAAGGGATTGAATAATCGTACTGACACCATGTAACTGTATTAATAATTTGTCTACATAATTGGTCAACATAGGTGATCTAGGATACATTATGAGGCACAATGTAAAACATAAATGCGCATTTAGGTCCTTTCTAACAGGTGACAGTTGTTATTTATATGACCTCCAGTATAGTGAATGTTAGGCCACAAGTAAGGACACAAATGTCCTGAAACACGTAGGTCATTCTACTATTTTTAATGAATGCAAGCTTGTATTGTGCACTTTAAATCTTATGCCTTGATTTTTAAAAAAATATTATGAAATAAGGGACCAATTTTTTTATCTCACGAGTGCTGGATCATCTATGAAATATTTTTCTATTCATCTACTGGAGTCGGCATGTCTATAATGAGTTCTCGGACATCGTTCACACTGAAGGAGGATTTGTCCATTACGGGTAACGGTTGTATTCCTTTTTCCTTTTTTTGAATTACAATTTCTATAATTCCCCATCACATTTTGATATAGTGCCTTATAGTGCCATAAAGTCTTAAAGATATAAGAATAAAATATGGTGCCCCTGAAATCCTGCAGCCATTAGCAGCTCTTAAAAGGACTAGATGCTTGCCCTGAAGTTATAAAATTATCAAGAACCTTTATTAGGATTGCTATGCGTTTCGGTCCCAAACAATGACCTTCATCAGGCATCTACCATAGCCAATAATTAATTCTTTTAGCTCTCTCAGTAGCATTGACCACATTCCATTTCTTGGATTTCCTGGTAGACTATGCAGCCCAGTAAATGTGTTTGTATTACAAGAACTAAATTTCATAGTAGCCAAAAGTTTTTTTCTCTGATGGCTATGGTCACCAATACCTAGATCAAAGTGTTTTACCATGGTAGGCACTTACCAACAATCCACCCAACAGTTGAGAAATTTCTGAACAATGGAGACCCTGGTTGCTAAATCTGTGGTCTGAAATCCTCTTGTTCCCTCTATATTTATGTGTACTGTGTTTTGAATTGGAGAGTTTTGTGTTTTGCTGATTGTTTGTGATAGTTTTTTTACTCTTCCAACCATTACCAGTAACTATCATGCAGAATTTGTAAATGACGTCACCTCTGTATGGAATACTTGTCTTTGACTCATGTTTTGGTAAATGTATTTGGAAACACTATTGAAATTTGATAAAACAAAAGTTGGCTGACATTTTCCAGGGAAAGTGTCCCAAGGGAAATCACGTGTAAATTGTTTGCTCTATGAAATAAACTATTATACACAAAACTGCTTTTTTCCAGAGAATGTTTGACTCAGAACCATTACTAAGTGCCATTTCAGGGAATCACATTGGGCGAATTATAATTGTACCTCTCCTCTATAATTATACTGGAAATATGCTTTATACATTTAACCATTAGCCCCAATTTCCAACCTACTCTGCAGCAAAAATGTTGGCCTTTTTTTCCAAAAATGTCTAAATGATAATCTTCAACTGCAGCAGATGTTTCAATGTTTTTGATGTCGAATGATAACTCTGCCTTAGTTTAACCCCTTAACGATCTGGTCCTTTTTATAGTTTCTTCACTTCCATTTTTCACTCCCCATCTTCAAAAATCTATAACTTTTTATTTTTCCACGTAAAGAGCTCTGTGATGACTTGTTTTCTGCGTGACAAATTGCACTTCATAGTGATGGTATTAAATATCCCATGCCGTGTACGGGGATGGGGGAAAAATCCAAATAAAGTAAAAATGGTTAAAAAAACGCATTTGGGCCGTTTTCTTGTGGGCTTGGATTTTACGGCTTTCACTGTACACCCCAAATGACATGTCTACTTTATTCTTTAGGTCGGTACGATTACGGGGATACCAAATTTGTATAGGTTTTATAATGTTTTCATACACTTACAAAAATTTAAACCTCTGTACAAAAAATTTGGGGGGATTTTGCCATCTTCTGGCGCTAATAACTTTTTCATACTTCAGTATATGGAGCTGTGGGTGGTGTCATTATTTGCGAATTTTGATGACATTTTGAATGCTGCCATTTTTAGGACTGTATGACCTAGGCGATCAACGACATAGCACCCGCGATGGGTGCCAGCGCCCGAGATCGGTGTTACCAGTAAGTCTTTGCTGCAATATGCACCAAAGACTTACCAGCTATGGAGAGGGCTCAGCGCGTGAGCCCTCTTCATGCACTGGGACCCGACGGTAAGGGGTTAAGACCTTTTGTCACATTTCAGGCTTCAAACATAAATATAAAAAACTGTACATTTTTGGTGAAGAATCAACAACAAGTGGGACACAATTGTGAAGTGGAACAAAATGTTAACATATTTGAAACTTTTGTAAAAAATAATAAACTGAAAAGTGGGGGGTGCAATATTATTCAGCCCCTTTACTTTAAGTGCAGCAAACTTCTCTCCAGAAGTTCAGTGAGGATCTGTGATTTATCCAATATTGTCTTAACCCTTTTAGGACCTCGCCCTTTTTTGTTTTTTCATTTTCATTTTTCACTCCCCATGATCAAAAATCTATAACTTTTTTATTTTTACACGTACAGAGCTGTGCGAGGGCTTGTTTTCTGCGTAACAAATTGCACTTCATAGTGATGGTATTTATTATTCCATGCCGTGTACTGGGAAGCAGAAAAAAAATTCCAAATGCAGTGAAATTAGTAAAAAAAACGCATTTGTGACGTTTTCTTGTGGGCTTGGATCTTACGGCTTTCACTGTGCACCCCAAATTACATGTCTACTTCATTCTTTGGGGCGATACGATTACGGAGATAACAAATTTATATAGGTTTTATAATGTTTTCATACATTTAAAAAAATTAAAACCCCTTTTTTGGGGATTTTGCCATCTTCGGGCTCTAATAACTTTTTTATACATTTACAATTTTATCATTTTTAGGACTGTAGTACCTTTTGATCACTTTTTAAAGAATTTTTAATTTTTTTTAAACGGCAAAAAAGTGCCATTTTTGACTTTGGGCTCGATTTTCCATTACGGGGTTAAACGCATTGAAAAACCGTTAGTATATTTTGATACATTGGGCATTTTCGGATGCGGCGATACCTAATGTGTTTATGATTTTTACTATTTATTTATATTTATATCAGTTCTATGGAAATTGGGGTGATTTGAGTTTTTAGGTTTTTTATTATAACTTTTTTTTTAAACTTTTTTTTATTTTTATTTTTACTATTTTTCAGACTCCCTAGGGTACTCTAACCCTAGGTTCTCTGTACAATCCTATCATATACTGCCATACTACAGTATGGCAGTATATGGGGATTTTACTCCTCATACATTACAATGTGCACCCGTGAGCCCTCTCCAATCACCCGCGGCCGACCCGTGATGTGCTATTACGTCACGGGTCGTGAAAGGGTTAAATGACTGATGATAAATATAATCCACCGGTGTGTAATCAAGTCTCCGTATAAATACACCTGCTCTATAATAGTCTCAGGGTTCTATGAGCTAGACATCTGCCGTGTCCCTAATGGATTCACTTTGGAAATTTGTAGGTGAATCAATGATAGTAAATACTAAGGTGGAGAAAGACATGGGTCCAATTTATCTCCATATGAGATCATTTTGTACCTTTCTCCTTCATTTTTGTATACTTAACTTGCAGTGAAGTTGAACATTAAAGAGTTAGATTTTAAATCTGTGCATTTGTAATTGTTTTACTTAAGACCTGGAATGAACTTCTAATACTTGGAGGAAGATGAGAAAGCAAGTTATAGTAAGAATTTTAAGAATCGGAGAGAATATACTTTAAAATAGTTTCTGGCAGGAACAACTCACTAGGTTCTGCATGAAAACATTTACAGATATATGCCGATAATTTGTAACATGTTGATTCAACTAAGTCATATGGCAGTACACGCTGCAGGGGAGTGTTCTGCCCCGACCTTATAAATTAAAGTAAAAGTGACAGCAACAATAGCGTTCCAGCTCATAGATCAATTGCATTTTATAGTTTATCAAAGATGTGGAACAACCATTATATAATTTATAAAGCAGTTTATAAAAGGTTGGATAAATAGTATAAAATCAACAAAATACCCAGGAAGAAACTTTACAGGTAGTTTGGGGATTTTTAAGATGTTTGGCGTCAGCCACATTAGCTATGTTTTTCTAGAGATAAAAAAACACTTAAACTATATTGTATGATTGGAGGGGAAAACTTTATGCTTCCAAAATGGTGCAATATGGCATAGCACAATGTTAAGGGAGAAAGTCAAAGATATTCCTAATTTCACCATGTAATATTTTGCACAATGTACGGGGAAGCAAAAAAATAGTGGTAGAATTGGAGAAAACTTGTGCCGTAAAGTTATGCAGGAGGTCCCCTAACTAAGGACACCCAATTTACAGATGTCCCCTAGTTAGAAATGGCCCACTGTGACCTATGCTGATGCTTTACTTTACTTTAGTCCAAGGCTGCAATGATCAGCTGTAAGGTGTCTGTAATTAAGCTTTATTGATAATCCTTGTTCCCAATTGAAAATCCAATTGTCACAGGGCCAAAAAACATTTTTTGCTAGAGTTACAATTATAAAAAATACCAGCTCCGACTTACATACACATTTTACTAAAGAACAAACCTAAAGAACCTATCTTGTAGGTAACACAGGGACAGCCTGGCGGTATTGTTTTTATGCCAATCAATATGTGGTAAAATACACTCCACTAATGGATATTTAGAAGGAGTCGTATACTTAGGAATACATTTTAAACTTAATCACCCTCATCCCTAAAGCTCTGCACAGTGTTGCATCTCCCTACCTCTCTTCACTCATGTCAATCCAACCCTTGCTCATCAATCTTACAGTGATCTAAGATTATTATCCAGTCTGTCAGATTAATATCTAACTACCAAAGTTTCAAACATGAACTTATTTTTCCAGGTAGACCTATTACACTCTTTAACTACATGCAACTTCAGTTCGTTCTTTACTAACTAACTAACTAACATGTGCACTCCTCCCGTCTATGTTATCCTGCAAGCACTAGATACAAATATACAGTCTCCTCTGCAGTCCTGTTCATCTTCGACTCTGTATAATGACTGTTGACTGGTTCATAAATCAACATTTATTTATTGAGATTGTTTTATCTATTTATTCTGATCCCCTTTAAGAATAGCTGGACCATTGTTCAACCAAATACCTCCTGTGTCTTAACTTCCTCCTCATAGATTGCAGATTTTTTCATGGTTGTTAGCTCTTTTAATGCTCCTGACAGAGCTGCTGGGGTCATTAAAATTAATGTGGCACGCGTTATTGTCAGCAGTTAAAGGTATCTCCATTTTGGAGAGGATTTCGCGGACTGATGACCACACACAGAGCGACAATACTCCCCAAAATATATGCCGAGAACCAATCGTAAGTGCTTACTGGTGGGGCTTCGGGTCCGTTTCAAGAACCGTGACTTGAACTTCATTTTTAAATTTCGGTTCGGCCAAACTCAACTGAACCCAGATTTAATTGGGTATGCTCATCACTAACCAGGACTGCTTCCTTATTGTTGGGGGTCTCATTGGCTGAAACTACACCGGACAGATTGTTATTGACTAACACCACTAGGAAGTACAATTCATAAAGCAGAAAACAAGCCCACATAAAGCTCAGTACAGGGAAAAATAAAACATTGATGTCGATCTTTAAAGGAGGGGAGCAAAAATTGGAATTGCAAAAGCAAAAAAGGGCATGGGCTCGAACGGGTAAAGTTACATCTTGTTATCACAAGTCAAGTCTATATTTCTATACACACTATTATATCTGCTGCATGTGCTGCGAGCCATCTATGCTACAACTACTTGTATAGTAAGAATAATGAAGTATTGAAGTCTACATTGTACAATAAAACCCCAGTAATATTAAGTTTGGTAATGTGCCGGTATTTGCCAAATTAGAATAAGCTTTACTATGGTGACTGTTTATACGAAATGTAATACACAGTAATTGGCAGCTAGAAATATTACACTATTACAGTTTATGTCTCGTAACATTTTGTCCAGACTGAAACGGTCCGTCCCTTTTTTGGAAAGAAATGTTATAAATCCAGCACTCTTAAGGTAATACCATGAATCTTTTATGTTCACAGTGTTTCTGCCAATAAACCCCTTCTTAGACATCTGGGACTAGTAACAGGATTAACCCCCAGATGCTCATACAGAGCATGGCAGCAAATCATGGAAGCAAATGATTTAAATCTATGAGAAAAAAGACAAATATTGAAATTCATGAAATGATTCATGATTGCAGGTTCTCACCATAGATGGATGTACTCCATGAATTCTAATGCTGTGGAATATGGCATATAGATAAATAAAGGTTTTTTAATATTGTTTTTATTACCAGGCTTAAAGGGGTTGTTTAACATTAATAAAAACTTTACCGGTGGGTTGGACTGAGGGTTATAAAAAATATATATATACTTACCCCACTCGGCGCTCCTAGTGTCCCACACTACTTACCGTCGCTGCTGTGCCCCTGTTTGCCCCGTTTTAACAACTTTCAGCAACCTGGAATGCCCACCTGTCTTCTGTCTCATCGCCTGCTACATCGCTGGGACAGACGGGGTTGTCAGAGTGGAGGTGCAGCGGTGTAGGAAACGGGGAGTGCCGAGGGAGGTAAGAATAGGTTTATTTTTTTTTCACAGCCCACCCCCCACCAGTAAAGTATTTATTAATGTCAGACAACCCCTTTTGTAGAGTTATACATGTATATATCCTAAGAACAGTCCGTCCAAACAGTATTCTAATCACACATAGAAATGATGTCACCGTCGTACATTACTAGTTTGGACAGATTTGGTGGCAGCAGAACAGATCAAAAATCTGTATATCAAGTGATTGGAGTAGAAGGTAAATAGAGAGAAGATGGAGAAGAATTGGGATTTTACTGCTATATTAAAAGTTACGTTTTAACATATTAAGGCGTCTTGTTAGCACTTATCTTGATTTAATTTTTTGATCCCGTGGTCCCATGACTATAATCAATCATTGATGTGATTTAGTCTAGCTTCTGTGCTTCTTTGATGAGTAATGAAGGTCAATCAGCTTTCAGGGTTATTTGTGCTTTATATAACTATAGAGGTGTTAAACTTCCAAAGAATTGTTAGGTATTAAGAATAATTTGTATTCTGATCAAGTGTGTTTTGCAATAAATAAGACCTACCCCAAAAATAGCCCCTGCCATGATTATTAAGACTTTTCAGATTAGGGCTGAAATATAAGGCCTATCCGGAAAATAAGCTGTAGTTACAAACAGCCATATCTTCTGAAATGTGGCACCTATAAACACAGTTCTGTTGTCATTTTAAAGAGGAGGAGAGTTGAAGTCAGGAATCATTTTCACGTACAGCTCATAACCCAGCTGCAGCTTTAACTGTGCTTATCTCTGTGTCCGTGGCACCTAGAAACACAACCCTCATACAATATTAAAGAGGAGATTCTCCTTTTTAAAATGTAATGTATCATCTGTGTCATCCTCTGTGTGTACTGTGCAACTGAGGTAATGCTTATTTATTTTTCTGGTTTGCCATAGGTATTTTGATCACATTCACTGCAGTGCTGGATATAGTTTATCTTGGGTAGCTCCAGAAATCTCAAAAGACTCTGTTTTCTGCATTCCTGGAATTTTGTCCAGACTACTCTTCTGGATCTGTGATTTCCTGCTGCTGCATTGCTATCTCTATTGTGACCTGGCTAGCCGACTATTCTTTCCTGTTTGTGTTGTTTGTCCTGTTACATGTTTGCTTTGGAATAGGGAGGGACTGTCTTTTATTGATGCCATAAGGGCAAAAGGGGCAAGTAGGCAGGGCCTTTTGTGGGGCACGAGGTAAGGGCTTAAGGTCCTGTTTAAAGTCTGCCCCTCAAGCCAGTCAGTTGACGGCAGCTTGGAAAAGGGGATTGAGAGTCGCAATGGCTAAAAGCAGATTCTTGAACCAGAGGGGCTCATGTAAAGAATGCGACATTGCTAGACATGAGATATTGGTTCCATTGATTCCAAAGGCAATAGGGTTACAAGAAATTCACAATTAGATTCAGGGTTTGGGGAGTCCCGATGAGGTTCCAAAAGCTGAACATATTATATTATTATATATTATAAATATTTGAAAAAATGTAGAATGTTTTGCTGAAAAATAAATGTTTGTTTATGGAAAATAATGTTTTTGTTCATGCAACAAAAAAAAAAAGACCTCTCCCGAAAATGAGTCCTAACCCATTTTTTGGAACAAAACTTAATGTAACACCTTGTCTTATTTCAGAGACATATGGTATGTGTCCTTCTAATGGTTTTCAGGTGGATTTTGCTACCACAATGAAATAGTTTATTCACTTTATAGCTCAACTAAATTCATATAAAGTCTGATAGATCCGTACACACCACTTGTGGTGACACAGTACCGATATCTCAATGATACCTCGAATGCTGTTACTATTTCTGTTTGTATCTGTTTGCTCAATCTTCTCCAAGGTTTTCCGCATTTCCTGTTACTTCTCAGTTTGTACATCTGCACTCTTATATATAAAATGTTAGCCAATACCGCTTGACCCGAGGAAGAGGGTTCTTTCTAAAATATGTTGTGTTATTCCAGCAAACAAACACGGCTGACCACACTGAATGGTTTGTACTAAATCGAGCTCCTCGTAGTTACTGCCGTTTTAGTCGGGAGTTGAAATGTTGCAGAATACTTTGTACTCACTTTATGAGACTATTGCTCTGTTCAGTTGTTGACTATGCCAAAAAGCACTTTCATGGATCTACTAAATGGACTGTGTAACATTTAAAAGGATTTTTTCGAACAGTTTAACATATTGTTTCTTAGCAAAATAATTTCATAAGGTGTTACTGAATATTTGGACTAAAGTGCTCTAAACACTGGCAAAGAGTCTTATTTTAAGATACTTTGCCTAATCCAGAAAGCATAATCTGGAAGGAAATATATTTTTATGACCAGGGATTTTCACTACTATGGCAGTAAGATTATATAATCTGCTGCCAAAATAGATAGTTATGGAAAATTCATTAGTCAAATTTTAATGGATGACTTAAAGGGATACAAGTTTAATATTTGACAAATGAATGGGTCTCACTCACGTTTTCTATCCTTCATTACAAATCCTACTCTATGAGAGAAAGTCCAACTGGTGACAATATGGTTTAACATGTAAAAATGAAAAATTCATATCCACACCACCACCGTGTCCAGTTTAATGAAATAGCTACAACATATAATGTATAAGGCTAGGTGCTCAATGGGAATGATATGCAGGGAGAGAGATTGGGGCACATTTACGACAGTTGCTTAGATGTAACATTTGCTATTAAAACTTCATAACAAGGTCACAAACTGGTACTTTATATTTCCAAAAAGTTGGGACTAAAACACCACCATTGTTCTAATTCAGCTATTAGGGTTCTTTCAGATGGCAAAGCCCAGTGAACTGGACCTGTACAGAGACCTCTTTATTACGAAGCTTTCTTGCAATGTCTATTGCATATACTCTATAGTCATGAGAAAACATTACAAAAGAATACCTTCTTTCAATTCTATAGTTTTACCTATGAGGAGATAAATATCCAACCGCCCAACGTCTTTTAACGAATGGAGGTGCAGGACCCAACATTGCTGCAGTTTATATTGCGCTAGTCATCTTTTATGACCTGATGGGGTTATTTTCCAAAAAAATAAAATGCTACACTGAATAAAACATTGCTGTAGTCTCCCCTTGGCCTGAGACTATACATGTTACTTTTGCGTTAATTTTAAAACTAAATACAGGCGGTCCCCTACTCAAGGACACCCGACTTACAGACGACCCCTAGTTAAAGACGGACCTCTCTGCCCCCTATGACCTCTGGTAAAGCTCTCCGGATGCTTCACTATAGTCCCAGACTGCAATTAGCACCTGTAAAGTGTCTGTAATGAAGCTTTATTAATAATCCTTGGTCCCATTACAGCAAATAAATTTGAAACTACAATTGTCACAAAAAATTGTCTTGAACTATAAAAAATATATTGCAAAGAAAGTTATTTTTTCCCACCTTTTGTAACTATAACCCCCCCCCCCCCCAAAAAAAAAACTAAAAGTGTGGAGGTGACATTATTCGAGCAATCATTCAATTCAAATATTTTATGTGTCACAAAAAAAATACCAGAGAAATGTTTAAGATAGCATGCAAAATAAATAAGTTACGACCCTTAAAGCAATATGTATGAAAATTTGCTAAATTATCTTGGTCAACAATTTTCAGGCCTGGTCAATGAGGGGTTAAACGGTCTTACATTTAGGTAGAAGCCTCATGTAAACAACAACACATTTAAAGAAAATTGGGCATAAAAAATTAGTGTGTTAAAAATTAAGAGGATAAGTAGCAGCCAGGAGATACTGATCAAATTTTTTATATTAATTTATCTTTAGTAGGTGTGTCCACCTCTGTAACAGCAGGAATTGACACTTTACTGATCTAAAGCATCCAGATCCAGATCTAAACTGATTCCAAATCTCACTAGCTATATACCTTATATACTCGAGTATAAGCCTAGTTTTTCAGCACAAAATTTGTGCTCAAAAACCCTAACTCGGCTTATACTCGAGTCAACTAAAAACATAAAGACAAAACTCACCTTTCTGACGTAACCTATAGGTCCTCTTCTGTCTGAGACAGTCTGAGACAGAAATGGACCTATGGGGGACGTCGGAAATATGAGTACAGTGTTATTTTTTTTCCTTCTACAGGGGCTGGGTAGGCTGTATGCTACAGGGGTTGGGTAGGCTGTATGCTACAGGGGCTGGCAGACTATATACTGGGAGGCTGTAACCAATGCATTTCCCACCCTCGGCTTATACTCGAGTCAATAGGTTTTCCCAGTTTTTTGTGTTGAAATTAGGGGTCTCGGCTTATACTCGGGTCGGCTTATACTCAAGTATATACGGTATGTAAGATTCTACAGGCGCCACATTTATTGAGGGTTTTAGACCATTTTTAGGCAGTTTTCTGACTTTATCGAGAGGGAAAAGCACAAGCTTAAGATCTGCAGCCAGAGATTTTGTTGTAGAGCAAGTAGCAACTTATTTGGCATCAAAACATTTAAAAAACAAACAGAAAAACAAGTGTGGGAGCATTTGTAAGAGGACATTTGTCCCAAGTATGTTCAATGTCCAAAGTGTGATTTAGGGTTAAGGCATTTAAGATTCAGGGCCTTTTGGAGGTATTCCCCATTAGTGCAATGGACTTCATTGGTGCAAATGACAGGCAGTGTCCATCCTGTGCCATGTATGCTTTCCATGAGCAACCGTTTGAGCGGACATACAGCTTTGTTGGATGTGTGAAATTTGCTAACCTGGAAGTCCAAATTCTGGATCTGAATGAGCAAGTTTAAGGCCCCTTCCACACTCGCGTTGCATTTCACGTCAGAGTTTGATCAGGGAATCAGGGTTTGGTCAGTGAAAAACTCACATTTTGCATCAGAGTGCAATCAGTTTTCAGTCAGTGTTTGATCAGTGTCTCAGTTTTTCACGCGCGTTTTTGATGCAATTCCAATGCGTTTTTCACGCGCAGAAAATGCGCGTGAAATGGACTCAGGACTGAGCTCTATCTTTTCTATGGCAATTGATGCGTGAAAAACGCATTGCACTTGCGTGTGTCTCAGAGTGCAATGCGTTTTTGATGCATCTCCATAGACTTGTATGGTGCGTTTTTCACGCGCGTGACTTGCAAAAGTAGAGCATGTCGAGATTTAAACTCGCGTTAAAAAAAACGCGCATGTGTGCGTGAAAAAGAATGCAAGTCTGAAAAGCCCCATTGGTTACAATGGGTCAGAGTGCAATGCAAGTTCTGCCGTCAAAAGCACGCGCAGAAAACGCGCGTGAAAAAAGCAAGTGTGAAAGGGGCCTTAAGGCTGTGTGCAATTGACAATATGGAATGGAGTTTGCTGCTCCAAGTCCAACCCACTTTGCACGGTTGTCCAGTGAGTCCACTACCCCTGGTTCCTGACAGCTTGTTTTTTGTGTAACAAAGTGCAACTCATGGTGCCGGTATTTAATATTCCATGCCGTGTACTGGGAAGCTGGAAGAAATTCCAAATGAAGTCAAATTGGCAAAAAAATGCATTTGCACCATTTTCTTGTGGGGTTGGATTTTATTACTTTTACTGAGCGCCCCAAATGACATGTATCCTTTATTCTTTGGGTCGGTACGATCACGGGGATAGCAAATATAGGTTTTATAATGTTTTCATACATTTACAAAAATCTTAAAGTCTTCATTTTGCTATTTTTGGGCACTATTAACTTTTTCATAATTCAGTGTGCGGAGCTGTTTGCAGTATCATTTTTTGAAAGAAAAGATGACGTTTTCACCGTTACCATTTTGAGAACTGTAAGGCCTCTTGATCAATTTTTCTAAAAAATTTTATACGTTGTAAAATTGAAAGTTGAAAAGTGCCATTTTTTTTACTTTGTCCCTATTTTGGGTCCTTTTTTCTGTTAAACGCCCTGAATAACTGTTATTATATTTTGATAGGTTGGACATTCTAGGATGTGGAGATACCGAACATGTTTATGATTTTTACTGTTTATTTATATTTATATCAGTTCTAGGGAAAGGGGAGGTGATTAAAATTTTTTGTTTTTTAAATTTATTTGTTAACATTCTAAAAATTTTTTATAATTTTTCTAACCCCCTAGGGCACTTTAACCCTAGGTTGTCTGAATGATCCTACCATATACTGCCATACTACAGTATGGCAGTGTATATGGATTTTCCACATCATCTATTACAATGTTCAAATCTCACATAATGTAATAGATTGGCTAAAATAAGACAGCCTTGGGTCTTTATATGACCTGAGGCTGTAATGGTAACATGGGTACCCGAGACTGTCATGGTAACCAGATGACATCACAGGGAGCAATGATCTAAGCCAATATGGCGGCTAATCAATGCTAGCAGCAATCGGGGGTGTAATCGATGTGTGTTTGCTGCAATGTGAAACAAACACCCACCCTGTATGGAGAGGGCTCAGCCTTAGCCGACATGTGACATACTATTTCGCTACATGTCAGTAAGGGGATAATGGAGGCAGCAGAAAAACTGATAGTAAGGGCGCATTCACAGAAATGTATGTCTGCCGGGCCATAGCCAGGCGAACATATGTCCGGTGCCATGGAGAGGAGGATGGTTAACCCCACCCCTCTCCATAGAGATACATGGCACACGGCACCATAACATTCACCATACCACTCTTTGCGCCCATTGGCGGCCTTTGTATAAACGTCCCCCAATGGTTGTGTGAATGCACCCTAAGTGAAATAAAGACGGCCTTAAAACACGGTGAGCTATCATGGAGGACCCCTATATAGACTGGGGCAAAGAAACCTGCAGGTCCTTTAAAGGCAGCAGGTTTTGTCAAAGACACCTGTCACACATAGTCCAAGACTCATGGACCTTATCTTAACCAACGGATATGAAAGAATGTCAAAATTACAGGTTCAGGGCACCTGGGTAATAGTGACCACAATATTTTTGATATTAAGATATGCTCCACTAAGATAGCTAGTAGGAGGGCATCAAATTTTCAGAAGCTAAGGGAGGACCTTACTGGCATTGACTGGGACAATGGGGCTCATTTACTAAGGGTCCGCAGACCGCGATTCTGTCAGGTTTCCCGAATATTTCTTTTTTGCACCGAGTTACCCCGGGTTTTTTGCGCCCGCGATTGGATTGTGGCGCATCGGCGCCGACTTGCATGCGGCAGAAATCGGGGGGCGTGCTGCCGGACAACCAATTTAAAAACGAAATTGTGTTGCAAGATCAAGCACTTACATGCACCAGGAAGAAGAAGGTGAACTCCGGCGGATCTCAGCGGGGGAAGCAACACATGAAGGAAATTGGAGGCACGACCTTAGTGAATAGCTGCAGACCTGAATCCTCGTCGGACAACGCACAACAGGGATCGCGACAGGACCGGGTAAGTAAATCTGCCCCAATGTTTTTTAAAAAACAAAACCACCCCAAAAAATTGGACATTTGCAAAAACATTTCAAAAAGTTCCTATGAAAGAAAAGAAACTAAAAAGGGAGAGTGTGGATCCTCAGAGGATAACCTGGAGGTCATGGTGGAAGGACAATCCATTTAATGTTGCCTTCTCAACTGTTCTTACCAAGGAAATCCCTTATTGATGGACGGTAAACTTAATTTTAGTAACCAGAGCCCAGCAGCTGATAGTTTTGCCCTTATACAAATCACTGGTTAGATCACACATGAAATATTGGGGCAGATTTACTTACCCGGTCCATTCGCGATCCAGCGGCGCGTTCTCTGCGGTGGATTCGGGTCCGGCCGGGATTCATTAAGGCAGTTCCTCCGACGTTCACCAGGTGGCGCTGCTGCGCTGAAGAGTATCGGAACGCACTCAAGTTCACCGGCCTATTCCTAGTGAAGGTAAGTGCAAGCTCCGCGACACTTTTTTTTTTTTAAATGCGGCGTTTTTTCCGAATCCGTCGGGTTTTCGTTTGGCCACGCCCCCGATTTCCGTCACATGCATGCCAGCACCGATGCGCTACAATCCGATCGCGTGCGCCAAAATCACGGGGCAATTCAGGGGAAATTGGTGCAAATCGGAAATATGCGGGTAACACGTCGGGAAAACGCGAATCGGGCCCTTAGTAAATGACCCCCAATGTGTACAGTCTTAGACACCAGTGTAGAAAAGGACATACTCGTAGTAAAACAGGAAAGGATGCAATGGAGTACAACCAAGATTATTAGGCGAATGGGGGGAGTGGAATACAATGATAGATTACAAAACTTGGGGTTATTTATCTTAGTCAAAAATGACAACTAAGGGGAGACCTCATTACAGTGTATAAGTATCTAGGTTCTACCATCCCTTTGAGAGGGATTCTTTACAGTAAGAGCAGTTATACTATAGAACTCTCTTTTGGCAGATACTTTTTACATGTTTAAGAAGGGCCTGGATGCTTTTCTCGAGAACAAAAATATCACAGGTTAATGGAAAATAAAATTGGTTTAATTTTACACGTTGGACTTCAAGACCTCAACCAAACTAAAATGTTTACTTTTAAGACCTACTAAAGACCATATTTTTTATATGTCAAAGTATAGAATTCAAAGAAGGTGTACTTTATTTTTCCCATGATTAATGAGATAGTCGGGGGCGGGCATGGGCGTGAACCAGGTTGGGCCTTAACTGGTCTGACCGGTGGAGATTGCATTCAGATATACTAATAGGCTAGTCTTTTAGTAGATCCGGTGTACAGGGCCCTAGCACGAGGGGATATTAAGACTGGCATTCCAAATTCTTAATGGATTCCACCCATTGTGCTTTAAAGGTGCTGCTTTTCAATAATCTGTATATGGCATCCAGTAGGGTGTGCCATTTGTTTTCTGTTGGATCCATGGAGAATGAACTGGACAAAGGGAACAAACAGAAAAGAGCTAACATCTTGTTAATAAACTGTGATATACAAAGATAATGATCTTTTAGTCTGGTCCTTTATCACATCCAAAACTCATGCGCATTAAGATAATAAGATATTAGGTAATAGCGGAAATATCACAGAACATTAAGAGTTGTTTTAGTTTTGGTCAGAAATCTTGGCTGACACTCCAGCATGACAACATGTTGATGAATGAGCCAGAATACATTGCAACAATAGACTCTATCAGGACTGAGAAGCAAAATGCATTATACAACCCCAAAATGGGAGAAATAAGAGGTGACAGCCCAGATCTAAGCTAAGAAATGAAATCTGATGTTTAAGTCAACTGCAAATTAATAAATTGAACTTTCCACAATCTGTCATGTAATATTAAAGTGTTTTTTTTGTTGTTGACCGATTGGCTTCTAAATGAAGAAATTTGGATAAAAAACAGGAAAACAAACAAAACATAGAAGGCATAAAATAAATAATTTAATGGTCTGATTTATGTCGCAGAACCGCTATTGGCAGGAATTTTTATGTGACAAATATGGAAATAGTTCAAAGTAAGATAATATTTACTTGTTGTAAAGTGCATAAGAAAGATTGGCAAGGCAGCCGCCTTCTTGGCACATTTTTTCCGAAGGCAAGAACGAGAAACACATGCTGACTCGTTCCAAGACTTGGCTGGTTCTGATTGAGACATTTTACCTCGACTTGAAAAAGAAAAAAAAACCTTTTCAGTGGAGGAATATGTTTCCTGTTGGAAGCTTTCAATGTATGCATTGTTGTGGCTTTACTCACACCACAATTGGTTTGATTAATGATCTCCATTCTCTTTCTTTCTGATCTCATTTGATTATACAATACGACATTTTCAATTTTGACAGGTTGAATTTGCTTTCTATTGATGTCCAGGACCTTGGATCATTTTAATATAAATGTTAGAATCACCACAAAAGCACATAAAGCAGTTCCTGACATCATCAAGTAAATAATGGAGTCACTCCCACTGTCTATTTATGTATAGACACACTGCTGGATAAAGGTTGGTGGAGGCCCCTGGGCAATAAGGGTTCCAACATTATTTTCTATTATGGAAAATAAGTCCACATGATCCGTGGTGAACTTTATGAATGTAAAAATGAAATGAGATACTTTCAAAATGAATGCAGATCCCAACACTAGCCTCAAATTTATTTTAGAAACCAGATCCAATCCTAAATTGATACAGACCTTGACCTAAATAATTTAAGATACTAGAACTAGAGATGAGCGAGCACTAAAATGCTCGGGTGCTCGTTATTCGAGACGAACTTTTCCAGATGCTCGAGTGCTCGTCTCGAATAACGAGCCCCATTGAAGTCAATGGGAGACCCGAGCATTTTTTTAATAAAACTGAACAGTAAAAGAACAGTGCAAAAAAAAAAATTTTCAGATGTTTGCAGATGTTTTACTTGTAAGAACACATTGAAATAACACTATTCTTCACTTTGCAGGTGTTCGCGCGTGTCTCCCGCTAAGTTAGGAGATGTGCACGAACATCTGGAATGTGAAGAATAGTGTTCTTTCAATGTGTTCTGCCCTTAAATGGTCCTGTATTCACTGTTTTTAATGTTTTAATTCTATTCTTCCCATTGCAGGTGTGCGCGCGTATCTCCCGATAGGTTCGGAGATACGCGCGCACAGCTGCAAAGTGAAGAATAGTGTTATTTAAATGTGTTCTGCCCTTAAATGGTCCTGTATTCACTGTTTTTAATGTTTTAATTCTATTCTTCACTTTGCAGGTGTGCGCGCGTGTCTCCCGATAGGTTCGGAGATACGCGCGCACAGCTGCAAAGTGAAGAATAGAATTAAAACATTAAAAACAGTGAACACAGGACCATTTAAGTGCAGAACACATTGAAAGAACACTATTCTTCACATTCCAGATGTTCTGAACATCTCCTAACTTAGCGGGAGACACGCGCGCACACCTGGAAAGTGAAGAATAGTGTTATTTCAATGTGTTCTTACAAGTAAAACATCTGCAAACATGTGTAATATTTTTTTTTTACAATAAAAATACTTTTATTCAATTTATTTTATTAATTTACTGCTCGATATTGAGCCGGCGAGATACTCGTCCGAGTAACGAGCCGGTCCGAGTATGCTAATACTCGACCGAGCAGTATACTCGGACGAGTATACTCGCTCATCTCTAACTAGAACCTAAAAATTAATTCTAATGTCTAAAATCAACAAATAATGAATTTAAACCTGGACTGAAAATTTATCCAGACCATAACCCAAAATTAATTTAAACCTACCTAGGAATTAAAGGGGTTGTCCAGGCTTCACAAAACATTTATAACAGCTAAAAATCGGAACTGCCTGTAGCTGAATGGATGGAATGGGGCAAATTTACTTTCCTGTCGTGATCCCCGATCCGGACGGTCCAACAAAGATGAAGTCCAGAACGATTCATGTAGCTCTGTCGCTTCCCCTCTAAAGTCTGCCGGAGTTCACCTTCTTCTTCCCGATGCTTGTAAGTGCGTGTATTGCGACGCAATTTGAATTTGAAATCCTGCGCGTAGTACTAATCCATTGGGTTGTCTGACGGCATGCCCCCCGATTTGTGTCGCATCAAAGTCGGCGCCAAAATCCGATTTAGTACATCTACATCTTGATGAGATGTTATAAACTCTTTCTGGATACAGGAAAATGAAAACATCAATTCTTCTTTTTGATTTTATCAATTTTTGGCCTATGCACTATAACATAAAAGTAATGGGGGTTATTCATCATACGCCCACGCTTGTGCACCGGCATGTGATAGCACAGCTGCATACATCAAGAAGTTTAGGTCTCTTGATGCAGCCAATGATTGGATGCAGCACATTTTATTTGAATGCCAGGTCCAAGTGTGAAAAGTCATTAGGTGTAGCGAGTGCACCCGCAGGAGGAAAGGAAAGCCCCATTTCCTCGCCAGCCAGACAACCCTTTACTCCCCTACATGCTCCCTTGGCATGGAGCTGGCGTGAAGGGGAAAATAAACAATAATCTTTGTTTTATGGGTCACTGTGATTGTGGCGATACCTCAATTACTATGTATAGTATACATTAATGTGTATAGAATAAAATTCAAAATGGAGTTAACCTCATGTTGTTTTTGCATCGGCATGTTACTATTTAAGGGCTTGTCCTTTTTTTCACTTTTTCTAAAAAGTTTTATGAAGAGATCTGATGAAAAAAATCAAAATTTTTTGCAGTGTTTTGCAGCTTTTTTAGCTTTAATGTACATATTGTTATAGTTGCAGCAAATATGTGTTTTTTTGTGATTTTGCATTTCTCCTGTTTCATATGGAATTTTTTTTTTTTTTTTTTATTGGTGCCTAAATGTCAAAGTCATTTTTTGCAGTTCTGCTCTTCTTTAAACCAATCAACTTGATTACATATCATAACAATTTTTTTAATTAGTTTTTTTATTTCATGAGATGTGAGACTTTAACTTGATTAATTAATATTTTTATTAATAACATTTTTTCTAATAGAAGTAGCAGGCAAATAACTAAAAATGGGAAAACATGCTTTTTCTGTTTTTTCCCATTTAATTTTTCCATAAGTGGTAAATTTGCATAGTTGTGTAAACCTTTACCAAAATATGTTAGAAATATTCATATTGTCAATCCATCACCATTTTCCAGGTTTAGAGACAGAGGCAGGGGGTATGGGGTATCCGATTGTGGGGGGAACGACAAAGAAGCCAAGAGTGAATTCACACACAACATCACCACCCTCTCCCAGCATGGTCGTGCATAATTAGCAGCCCGGAGCGCAGGGAAAAGAAGTCCGGCGCTCTGTGCTGCTAATTGTTAGGTTTTTTTCTAGGTGATCCCTGCGTGTCAAGACTAGTGGAGGACAGTACCGGGCTGAAAATGAAGAGCAGTGGAGGTGAGTATTTCTAGGATTTTTGCATTTTTGGACTGCTTTATTTCCTTTAATCCCTTATGTTTAACAGCAGTTTTAGGTTAATGCAAAAATACAAAAGTTGTGACAACTCCTTCTTAATTCAATTGTTAATTTCAATAGTATTTACAAAACCAATATTGTGTTTGTGGATATTTGAGATCTTACCACAATAAATCTACTTCTTTTTATGAAGCCACTCCAAACTTGGCACAAGATTTGTCTGGCACATAATTCTATTTCCACATATTAACATCTTTTAGATATCTCCCCTATAGTCAGAACACTTTGAAACTTTGCAAACATTGCAGGGTCTGGTTTATGTTAAGAAGCTTTTTGAAGTCGATTCCAAACAACACAATGACAAATAAATAATAGACCTACAAATTACTTATATTAGTGATTTTTAAAGGGACAGAGTCAAGCCATGGGAAAATGAGCGCCTAAACCCATAAAACAAAACTGCAATTTATTTTTTGTAATGCTGTAGAGGGTATCTAATTCTCTTTTCATGCCTGCTGAATAGTGAGAGGATTCACAGAGAGGAAATATTAATTTGATAAGCTATTTTCCAGCAGCTTAGACAGCTTATTAAAATATACATTTGTGTTCTTAAATACTAAAAATAATCTTTAATTATGTAGCGCCATCATATTCCACAGTGCTTTACAAATCATGAGGGACATACACAAACAAAATAAGACAATACAGAATAAAAATGTGAAAACTCTTTGCCTATTATGACCTCTCTGGTCACTATTCCCTCTGGGAAGCTCTCTTGATACCAGTAATTTACAGAATTTTACTGTACGAGTTATCCAATGTCTACAATGAAGCTTAACTGTTAATTCTTGATGACAATAGTATATAGCCAGCCAGCCAGCCTCCCAGTAGTATATAGCCAGCCCCCCAGTAGTATCTAGTCAGCCCCCAGTAGTATATAGCCAGCCAGCCCCATGTAGTATACAGACAGCCAGACCCCAATAGCATAAAGCCATCCCCATGTAGTATACAGTCAGCCAGCCCAATGTAGTATACAGCCAGCCTGCAGTTTGCTAAGCACATAAAAAAAAAATAAAGTTACATTTTCACCCTCTGGCGCCCCAATTTTCGGCATGGCTCCTGGAGGCTCCTCTCCTCTGTAACAGCTGGCGCACACTATGATGTCATCAGCGGAGACACTGCCGCGTCATAGTGTGCGCCCGCCGGAAGATCACATGAGTGCGTCTCTGCCAGGTGTTACAGCGGAGAGGAGACAGAATAGATGCCGCCAGGAGCCATGCTGAACATCGGAGCACCAGAGGGTGAGTATGTACGTTTTTTTTTCTTGACTCGTGTATAAGCCAAGGTGAGGTTTTTCAGCACATTTTTTGTGCTGAAAAACTCGGCTTATACATGAGTATATACGGTAGGTTGAATGATCCTAGATGATGACAAGATATACTGTGCAGCATGATGTATCTGGTTAGGTTGTATACTCCTAGATGATGAGAAGATATACGTGTAGCATGCGGTATCTGGCAGTTAGGTTCTATACTCCTGGATGATGAAATTATATATTGTGTAGCATGCGGTATCTGATGATTAGGTTGTATACTCCTAGTTGATGAGAAGATATACGTGTAGCATGATGTATCTAGTGGTTAGGTTGTATACTCCTAGTTGATGAGAAGATATACGTGTAGCATGCGGTATCTGGCGATTAGGTTGTATACTCCTAGATGATGATATGATATACATGTAGCATGATGCAATTGGCAGTTAGGTTGTATACTCCTGGATGATGAAATTATATATTGTGTAGCATGATGTATCTGGTGATTAGGTTGTATACTCCTAGATGATGATATGATATACATGTAGCATGATGCAATTGGCAGTTAGGTTGTATACTCCTGGATGATGAAATTATATATTGTGTAGCATGATGTATCTGGCGATTAGGTTGTATACTCCTAGATGATGATATGATATACATGTAGCATGATGCAATTGGCAGTTAGGTTGTATACTCCTGGATGATGAAATTATATATTGTGTAGCATGATGTATCTGGTGATTAGGTTGTATACTCCTGGATGATGAGAAGATATACGTGTAGCATTCGGTATCTGGCGGTTAGGTTGTATACTCCTAGATGATGAGAAGATATATGTGTAGCATGATGTATTTGGTGGTTAGGTTGTATACTCCTGGATGATGAAATTATATATTGTGTAGCATGATGTATCTGGTGATTAGGTTGTATACTCCTAGATCAGTGATGGCGAACCTATGGCACGGGTGCCAGAGGTGGCACTCAGAGCCCTTTCTGTGGGCACTCAGGTCATCTGCCTAGGACAGTGTTCACCAAATAGAGCCAAGTCCACCAAATCTTCCGACTGCCCCAGGCAACTTAAGAGATGCTACTCTCAGTGCTATTTTAAAGCGACAATTCATTGGCTGTTTGGAACTGCAAGAAAAGTGAGAAGTTTCTAACAGACCTGCATCGTCTTTGGAGGTCCTCCTGCTGGACTCACCATTCTTCCTCTACAGAGAGACCCTGGAGAGAAGCTACAATGATTTGCCCTCTAAGTCTAAATTTGCCCTCCTTCTTTCAAGTGTATTTGCCCCACGTCTTTCAAGGTGGCCGATACAATTGAAAGACGTGGAAGAACAGGAAGCAATAAATTACTGTATAAAATTCCATGCTGGCACTTCACAGTAAATAAGTGGATTTTGATTGTAGTTCGGGCACTCGGTCTCTAAAAGGTTCGCCATCACTGTCCTAGATGATGAGAAGATATAAGTGTAGCATTCGGTATCTGGCGGTTAGGTTGTATACTCCTAGATGATGAGAAGATATACGTGTAGCATGATGTATCTAGTGGTTAGGTTGTATACTCCTGGATGATGATGTGATATACGTGTAACATGATGTATCTGGTGGTTAGGTTGTATACTCCTGGATGATGATGTGATATACTTTGTAGCATGATGTATCTGGTGGTTAGGTTGTATACTCCTAGATGATGAGAAGATATACGTGTAGCATGATGTATCTGATGATTAGGTTCTATACTCCTGGATGAGGAAATTATATATTGTGTAACTTGATGTATCTGGTGATTAGGTTGTATACTCCTAGTTGATGAGAAGATATACGTGTAGCATGATGTCAATCGAAAACAAACAAAAAGGAACAGTATAAAAGGGGGGAAAACAGAATGTGGTGTAGGTGTGGGTGTCCAAACACCCCACCTAAATGCCTAGTGGCACCCCTTGGGTATACGCAAATACGGTCAAAAACCTCATATGATTACTAAGAAGCCAAAGATATTCCCCAAAACGGGAAAAGAGAGGAAAGACACAAACAATAAATCATGGAAATGCAATAAATCTTTAATAAATAAAAATGTGTAAGAAACATACAAATGTATAATGAATATAAAACATGGGATGCAGACAACTATACAGGATGGTGAAACACAGACAGATTGCAATCGGAAGCAACAGCATGGGGAACACAGTAGAAAATTCTACTTGGTGTAGGTGTATACTAGGGCTGGATATGACATATGGTACTAAGGATGTCAATAAAAAGTGCTGAGGTACAGAAAAATGCCAAGTTGGTACATGGGAAACATAATAAGACATCCAGGATAGTGTAAATGCCAGTCCTTACCAATAGGTCAGATATGGTGTTACCAATGGCTGCGCCGACTGCAACGCCCCGACGCACGTTTCGGCTCCTGCTGAGCCTTCGTTTATTGACATCCTTAGTACCATATGTCATATCCAGCCCTAGTATACACCTACACCAAGTAGAATTTTCTACTGTGTTCCCCATGCTGTTGCTTCCGATTGCAATCTGTCTGTGTTTCACCATCCTGTATAGTTGTCTGCATCCCATGTTTTATATTCATTATACATTTGTATGTTTCTTACACATTTTTATTTATTAAAGATTTATTGCATTTCCATGATTTATTGTTTGTGTCTTTCCTCTCTTTTCCCGTTTTGGGGAATATCTTTGGCTTCTCTGTAGCATGATGTATCTAGTGGTTAGGTTGTATACTCCTAGTTGATGAGAAGATATACGTGTAGCATGCGGTATCTGGCGATTAGGTTGTATACTCCTAGATGATGATATGATATACATGTAGCATGAGGTATCTGGTGGTTAGGTTGTATACTCCTGGATGATGATGTGATATACTGTGTAGCATGATGTATCTGGTGGTTAGGTTGTATACTCCTAGATGATGTGAAGATATACATGTAGCATGAGGTATCTGGTGGTTAGGTTGTATACTCCTAGATGATGAGAAGATATACATGTAGCATGAGGTATCTGGTGGTTAGGTTGTATACTCCTAGATGATGAGAAGATATACGTGTAACATGATGTATCTGGTGGTTAGGTTGTATACTCCTGGATGATGATGTGATATACTGTGTAGCATGATGTATCTGGTGGTTAGGTTGTATACTCCTAGATGATGAGAAGATATACGTGTAACATGATGTATCTGGTGATTAGGTTCTATACTCCTGGATGATGATGTGATATACTGTGTAGCATGATGTATTTGGCGGTTAAGTTGTATACTCCTGGATGATGATATGATATACTGTGTAGCATGAGGTATCTGATGATTAGGTCGTATGCTCCTAGATGATGACAAGATGTACTGTGCAGCATGATGTATTTGGCAGCTAGCTAAAATATCTTTTTCATTAAGGAACACATGTCTTAAGCTAAGGCTCTAAACTGCGGTGACCGTAAAATGCATATATTAATGTTTGTTATATTTTAAAATTTAGGCAATTCTCACACTTAAAAGTAAATGAGAGGAATGAGTGTTTGCTTTGCACTTAAATAATCTGATGAAATTCCGAGCAAGTGTAAGAGGTCTGGTTTCTATCAGGTGTCATAAAATAAGCTGTGTAATTGAAATTATGTTTTTGTTCATTAAATTTACTACATCAATTTAGAAAGAACTCGTAATACTTAGACTATAACGAATATAAAAGTGGCTACTATTATATAACCTTATGTTATGTCTGCGTTTTCTAACATTTCGAATGTAAGCAGTTTTACACACTTCTTTTATAGAATAATTTTAACTAAAACATTTATAAAGTAATATTACATAGCAAGGTTTTATAGGAGTCACCTGCACTGAATAAGAGAGGCAACAGTAGAAGGCCTTGTGTTATAATGTCAGAGATAGGAAGGAGATCAGCATTGTGTATGTGCCGGGGCAGGATTTAGACTGATGCAGGGATCAGTAGTGGATTACAATATAGAAGGTTTGGCCAGTAGCCCGGGGCCCAAGCCTTCTAGGAGCCCATGGACACTCAAATCACCCACCAAATACTGAGAAGGACCTTCACCAATGGAATCCTCATACATCTGTTACTTCTCTAAATACACATGTACATAAGAGCCATTTTAGAACCTCCAAAGGTCCTGAAAACACAGTTTGAAAGTACCATATGTAGGAAGTGAGTTCCAGACTTGTAGGGGCAATAATATTCATACAGCTCAGAGCAGTCTTGGTAATGATCTCTAATAACACAGTAATCCTTAAGATTTATCATAATGTTATTCTAAAAATTCAACCAATGTTGGACTGACCCACCAGAGTATTAGAGGATCCTCTGGTAGACAGGGGCAGATTAAGCCTGGATTAAGATTAAGACCATGTGCCCTGGGCTGTATGAATATTATGGCACCTACAATTCTGGAAGTCACTTACTACATATGGGACTAGAATGAAGCTTCTTGGGGAATGAAGGATGCGTTCCTTCTGCCTCCTTTCAATCTGTGGTTTCATGACCTTTAGAGGACCTTCAAATGTTGTGAAATGCTCTTGTGTACATGTGTATTAAGAACAGGAAATTATGTAAGTAGATGTCATGGGTGAAGGTCCCACTGAGTATAAAATTGTGTGCTTAGGGTTGCCATTGGCCACCCTCGAAGACTTGGGTCCCGGACTACCGCTTAAACTGCCTATACTATCATCCGCTACTGCTGGTAGACCTGTTGGTCCAGAAGAAGACAAACTAATTTGGTATGTCCCTGTATGCAAGTCCTTCAAGGTCAATCTACACTTGTTTCTATTATACAAAAGTAATCAACTTATATTAAGGAAACTAATAATTCCCTGATAATTAACCTTAAAGTTGAAATTGTAAACCTCTGACTTTTAGATTTTACAATTACATTATATATTTTTTCTAGTTTTCTAAGATTGTTCTGAATATTTAATGATGTTTTACAAATATATTTATAAGACTAAAGTTCCAACTATCCTAAATTAAAAATTATAAAAACACAGTGCAGCACACTTCCATACCACAGGAGCTAACACCACAGTCCGAGACCGATCCAACAAGTCCCACTTTTTTTTTTTTTTTTTTTTTTTTTTTTATTTTCATCAAATATCCATAGTACATTGCATCATTACATGACATCTTTGTATATATCTTCATAAACCAGGCTCCCTAACATTGAGAGCCACCAACATGTTGCAAAAAATGTCATCATATCAGTATACATATTCCCCCACCCAGCCCCCCACCCTCCCCACCCTGTACCGATGCTGGAGATATTGAGTGGTCACAATGGGTGCTCAGTGGAGTACCCTACATAGAGAGTCTCTATAGTCTCCACGGATTCCAAATATCATTGA
The DNA here is from genome assembly GCF_040894005.1 of Engystomops pustulosus. Classification (NCBI taxonomy): domain Eukaryota; kingdom Metazoa; phylum Chordata; class Amphibia; order Anura; family Leptodactylidae; genus Engystomops; species Engystomops pustulosus. Next base: position 42,399,764 of record NC_092415.1, read on the forward strand.
GTCTGCTGCCCTTCCTATAGCGTTTCTCGTATGCACATTCGTACGATTTTATACGTTTAACTAGATTACTCCATTCATTCACTGTTGGGGATTTTTCATCTAACCAATGTTTGACTAATACTAGTCTTGCAAGGAAGATAGTCTTCAAAGCCAAATCGCTTTTGGATCTATCGTCTAAGGGGATTGGGAGCAAGCCCAGAACCCCAAAAGTGGCCACTCGCGGGAAAGAACATTGAAGCTGGTCCTCTAATTTCATGAAGATCTCCTCCCAATAAGAGTTGATCTTCGGACAATCCCATAGAACATGTAGGATATCGGCTTGAGGACTTTTACACCTCCTGCAGTTAGAATTTTCACTTTCTATATAGTATATGAAGTTGTGTACATCTGTGATTTAAATTAATCGAAGATCTAACCACACCCTTATAAATATCTCGCCATTGTGCCGCAGTGATAAAAACCGACCTGATTTGTCCATTTCACTTGAGTTACATGACTAAAATTCTGGTCTATGCTGGACCTAAGCCGGCGATAAATAGTGGATAGATTAAGTCGTGACAAATCTAGCTCTAATAATTCCATAAGTTTACCCCCTAAGTGTGTCGTGAACCGATCGTGGTGTAATTCTTTCCTATATGCATGTGCAATTTGACAGTACCTAAAAAAATCCTTTTCCTCCAAAATACCCCTAAAACACCAGTCCTGAAAGGAGGGCAGTGCGCCATCTTCCTCCAACTGTTCCAAAGACTTAATCCCCTTTCTTTCCCAAAACCCGATATCTTTCATTTTAGATAGCTCCAAAAAGTTAAGATTACCCCACAGAGGAGTGAATTTAAATCCCCCCTTAATACCAAATAGCTTCCTAAGGTCTCTCCAGGTATACTCCAATAACCTCGCCAGCGGGATTCTTTTAGCATTAAGGCCCTTCAATTGACCAGACTCCAGTAAGACCAATATTGATTCGAATCTTCGCCCCAACCGAAAAGTAATCGCATGAAATATGTTGGACTGTCTGTTCTCCAGAATGAACTGTGTCTGTGCCGCCAGAAAATAATGGTAGAAGGAAGGGAGCGAAAGACCGCCCCTTTCCTTATCTATCATTAAAGTTTCTTGTTTAATGCGCACCCTTTTTCTCCCCCAAAGTAATTTGTTTATAATCGCACGAATGAACCCAAACCAACTCTTACCTATCCAGCAAGGAGAGTTGGTTAGTACATATAGGATTTGAGGTAGCAGTACACTCTTTATAAGTATAACTCTCTCTGCGCGATTTAGTGGCAGCGCATTCCATGTATTCACCTTATTTTTAAGTTTTGTTAATAAGGGGGCAAGATTCAAAGTAATATATTCGTCAACCTTGGCCGTAATCTTTAACCCCAGATAATCGCATGAGGAAGATACCTTCAGATCAAACTGCAGATAATTGGGATGTGGGGCACCGTCCAGCGGGACCAAAATCGACTTATGGGTATTAATATGGAAGCCTGAGAATCTACCAAATTCCTGAATGACCTTCAAGGCTTTTGGGACCGATATTTCGCAGTCCTTAAGAGATAGGAGGACATCATCAGCATATAACATAATCTTATCCTCAGGCCCAGCAAGTCCTCCCCCCTCTATCTCCCTGTCAGCCCTAAGTTTTATTGCCAGAGGTTCTATATAAAACGCAAATAGTAACAGGGACAGGGGGCATCCCTGCCTAGTACCACTAGACAGTGAAAAAAAGGGAGAAAAATCGCTGTTGACTCTGATGCAGACCCTCGGGGCCCTATAAAAAAGTCTAACCCACTCCACAAACGGGCCACCAAGCCCAAATCTATGCAGCACGTCCCATAGGAAGTCCCACTCCACCCTATCAAAGGCCTTAGAGGCATCCAGTGACAGAATGGAGCGGGACCCCCCCTGACCCAACTGTAGACCCGCAAACAGGCGTCTTATATTAGTTTTACTCTGGCGAGCGGCCACAAAGCCGCATTGGTCTTCGTGTATAAGTGTTGGCGCATACTGCTTTAATCTGTTTGACATTAATTTGGCCACCAGCTTGGCGTCTGCATTAATAAGCGAGATCGGTCGATAAGATTCCGCTTCCAGTGGGTCTTTGTTTTTTTTTTGAATCAGAACTATACTTGCCTCATACCACGAATCAGGCAGCTTACCCTTCCTTTGAGAGAATTCCCAGATCTCTACCATAAGTGGTAAAAGAATAGCACCGAATCTACTATAGATTTCTAGAGGCAACCCATCCAGTCCCGGGGAAGAATTACGTCTGGAGGATGCAAGGGACTCCTCAAGCTCCACACTAGTTATAGGGCGAGATAGCACATCTGCCCTATCCATCGAGAGAGAAGGGAATTGAATATTATCTAGGAATTGCCTTATGTCCCCTATTGACACCTCCAAATCTGAGGAGTAAATACCTTGAAAAAATTTTAAGAAGATTTCTCTAATCTCCTCAGCATTGGTGGTTATATCCCCAAAATAGTTTTTAATAGCTGTTATTCTGTTTACCTCCTGTTGTTTTTTGACTTTCTGCAAAAGCCCCTTTGAAGGTACACCGCTCTCACAATGTGCCTTCTGATCCAAAAAAAATAATTTCTGCATCGCCTTATCTGCCATTAATCTGTTATATTCCTCTTGTGCCCTATTAAAGCTGTCGTGCCGCTCTTTCGAACCACTCTCAAGAAAGGCCCTTTCTTTTTCTTTCACCTCCTTTTTTAATGTCCTCTCCTGTCTAGCCCATTGCTTACGCAGGTATATGATTTCTGAATTTAGTATCCCTCTAAGAAAGGATTTCAAAGCATCCCACATTAGCCCGAGGTTCTCCGCGGTTCTATTGGCCGCAATAAATCTACATAACTCTTCCTTGATTTTATCTTCACCCGTCAATAGAACTAACCAATGCGCGTTGAGTTTCCAGAACCTAAGAGCAGGTTTCCTAGATCCGGACAACTCAAGGACCAGCGGGGAATGATCAGAGATGGAACGATTATCGTACCGAATTTTCCCCACCCAGTCGGTGGCAAGGTCATTGGCCAAAGCTAAGTCAATCCGGGAGAAGGTATTATGGGAGCGATTGTGACATGAAAATATCTGTTGTTCCCCCTTTAAGGATCTCCACACATCTCTCCAACCCACTTCCTGGCAAAACCTAGCAAAGGGGGTGTCTCCCATAACTATACTTGCCGGATTTTTTTTCCCTATACGATCCTTCTTATCCGACATTACAGCATTAAAGTCACCGAGAACCAGAACGGGACAGTCCCCCACCTTTTCCAGAAACCGCAGTAGGCTTATTAGGACATCATATCTAAAAGGGGGAGGTATATAGACTCCTGCCACAACCCATTTAATGCCATCTAGTATACCTAACAAGAATACGTATCTTCCGTCTGGATCACACTTTGCCTCCAATACTTGGAAGCCGACTGATCTATGAACCAGAATAGAGACACCTCTAGAAAATGATGAAAAAACTGAATTATACACATGACTGGCCCACCTCCTATCTACAAGAGCCAAAGACTCTTTTTTTGAGATGTGTCTCCAATAGTATGACAATTGCTGGTAGTTGTTTAACAATATAGTCAAAAATGATACAGCGTTTCAAGCGATCTTTTAATCCTCTTATATTCCACGATATAAACCTAGTACCCATATGTTACATCTGCGCGAAGAATAGGAAGAAAAGCAACAGACGAAATAAAAAACGCCCTGCGACCAGACAGCATCCCCAGCATCGTTTCATCCCACCCCCCCAAAATCCCTCCACCTGTTCTACCGTAGTACAACTCTTCCTACTTCAGCCACTTTCCCGCCCCCCCTCACCCCCATCCCCCCAATTGCTGACTTGTACCAAAATATAATGACATAAATATCTACATCCATAGTCCCTTAAGATCTAACCAATCTGAGACTTGTTCTGGCGTACTGAAAAACTGGGACTGACCTTGAAAAATAATTTTTAGTTTGGCAGGAAACATTAATGAATAAATGATTCCCTTGTCTCTCAGCCTTTTTTTTTACCTCCAGAAAACTTTTCCTTTTCTGGAGGGTGTCCTTAGAAAAGTCTGGGTATATTGCAACTTTAGCGCCTTGAATTGACAGTTCTTTTAAATCGCGTGCTCGTCTCAATATCGTGTCACGATCTCTCGAGAGTAATGTTTTACAAATAAGGGTGCGGGGGTATTCCCCGGAATATAAGGACCCGCCGGGATTCTGTGAGCTCGCTAAATGTCAAAATTCGGGGAGAGATGCTCCTTCCCTATTTCTTTCGAAAACCATTCTTTGATGTAACTTACAGGGTTCTCTCCCTCTGCTTTTTCTGGTACCCCTATTAGTCTTAGATTGGCTCTTCTTGAGCGATCCTCCATATCCGCAATTTTCCCTTTAAGGGCCTTATTCTCTACCTCCAGCCGGGAGGTGATTTTTTTGAGAGTACCCACCTCCTTCTCAATATTAATAATTTTATCTTCTGCCGTTTTTTGTTTATCTCTTACCCTATTCAACTCTTCTCTCAAGAGGGAAACATCTCCTCTTAGGGCTCCCACCTGATCTGTCAGACCCAGTATTGCTGAGTTGCATGTTTTTATGGAATCTAGGATCTCTCTTAACATAGCATTTTCTCCCCCGGCATTTGCCTCGTCCCCGTCCTGTTCCTCCCCCTCTAACATGGCAAATCTCGAGCCTTGTAATTTATTTTTAGGGTCTTGACCATCATTTTCCGAGTTTTTCTGCGTAGTCAAGCCTGTGCGTGTTTTAACTGGGGGGGACTTCCATAGTTTATCCAATTTTGTGGAGTTATCTCCTTTAACCCCACCTTTCTCTTTCTCCTTGGGGGAGGCTGCCCCCACGGACTTCCTTGAGGCATTTTTCGGAGGCATACCTGAGGTCACAATATATACCCCCTAAACAACCGATGCTATACTAACGGACATATAACCAAGGACCCGGATATAACAACCTAGGAATAAGACAGCATATACTGCATAATTGACAAGGGAGAATATTAAGTTAGTAGAGTTAGGAAATGCAAACCGCTAGCATATAACAGGCGAATAGCAGACAGTTAGGAAGCAGAAAAGAGAGCGAGGTTAAGTTGACCAAGGTTGGTACCGGTTAGCATCAACCCCAAATATTACGAATCCAATATAACAAAGCATATACTAAACAACAAGCAAAAAGCTCAAAATGTTCTGCATGTCAGAGAGGCAAGTGTTAAAGGGCGAGCATATCCAAAAGCTGAGTCCGTTCCCCTTAAGAGAATGTTAAATTATTAGAGAGTTTATATGCAGAGTTAATATAGCACTGATGCCACGTTGTTGTTATTGTCTTATAATCTTAGATCTTCACGGGATAATATCCACGTGGCAAGAGCTTGCAGAGATATAGCTTGCCACCGACGCTATTAAGTTGGTTAAGTTAAGCGATGCAGATGGCTAACATATAGCGGACGGATAGCAGACAAGAAGCAGGCAGGCAAATATCAGGCAGATGTTAAGTTGGTTACGAAAGAGTCAAAGTTAATGCCAGATGCAGTCAGCTTAATACATGGGAAAGGAGGTTAGGGCCAGGTACATCTCACCCATCCAAACGAACGGCTCCGGACCGCAGTCGTCTCAGTCTTGAAGAGCAGGGGCCAAGGACGAGAAATTCTTATCACCTCTGCCACCGGTCACGCCGACACCGAGGACAGCACTCCAGCCACACCGCCTCAGCAGCGACCCCAGAACGCCTTCCTCCGGGTCAGCGCACGTCCGGCACGAGATGTCAGCAGATCCCCACTCGTCCTCTAAGCTCCTACGGATTCTCCTGCTCACGGAGCCGTGCGGGCGTCCAGCTGTTTCTGCGCCAGAGATGGACTGCGGGCGGACAGACTCCTCCGACGACGAGCGCCAAACATAGAGGGACAGCGTTCCTCGTGGTGCCGTAGAATCGGCGCGGCGCCAGTACGGCTGAGCCCAGATCCTCCCCTCCCGGACCGGTAGGTGACGGTCTGCGGGGTTCCCGCGGGGTTACCAGCCTCCGGTGCACATGCCGAGTCAGCGAGGAGAGCGGGGGGGAGTGGAGGGCGGCTGTGCAGCGTGACGCGCCTACGTCATGCCGTTACGCTCTCAGCCGAACAAGTCCCACTTTAAACAATAAAAAAAGGAGTATAAAAAACCCTGACCGGAGCTCCGAATGATTCCAATACGGCTGTTGTTCAAAATTCCTTCAAAGACCTTCAATTATATTCTACCGATGAGGAAAGTTTGGCAACAAGATGTAGGTCACTATTCAGAACGTCCTTAAGGTGCAGTTTTCTCCTTAAACTCACTCAACCGTGTGGTAGCAAAAACTAAAAGAGAAAGTAGGCACCAAATCGCATAGTACGTTCTTAAAACCTTGGATTTTATTCTTAAAAGTTATACTCACAAGAGTATGTTTAAAATGCGCATAAAACAGTATACAAAACGGGGCGCCAGCTCCACTCGCTCGCCCTAAAAAGTCTCTATTAGGCAACAAAAATGTCCTTGCTTTCTACATATACCCATATAATATAATGGCAGCACACCAAAATATTGGTGTGGTGCTTTTTTTTTTACTTTTATATGTTTGAAGAATTTATCAAGTCCAGGGTATGCACCCAACCAAGTAGACTAGTGCTGCGGAATATGTTTTTGACTTTTATTTTTTGACTTGTTTATTAAAGATGAAACAATTCAACAATGCCATTGTGGACATTGCACAGTAAAATGTACAGAACGTTACATACAGAAATGAGTGGTAATTACATTTCCATAACCACCATGGAAGCCTGTAACCAATACATGTAAGCCTGGCATTGAGTGCGCACAGCCTAAACCATATGCTAATTAAAATTATGGAGTAACAACAAATAAAGTAAACATATGTTACAAACTATTCCAGACTCTGTGGTTATTTGTTAAGTTACAATGTTACATTTCAGTGTACAGTGTGTCTCAATGGCATCTGTGGCCAAAACTGGAAAGTGAATCTCTGTATCTGAGGAGAGTAATTGGTACCATTAGAATCACAGCAGTCCCCCCATCTACGATTGAACTTGTCCATAGAATTTTGAATATCAGGGATTCATAAGGTGGCATCTGATTAATGTTGGACTGCCACATCCTCGGAGTGGGTGTATTAGGGTCATACCATAATAATAATTCCTTTGTTTATATGGGGGACACAGATTACGCAGCACTACACAGAGCTTGCCAAATCAGTCCCAATCCCCAATGGGGCTCACAATATAATCAACCTACCAGTATGTTTTGGAGAGTGGGTGGAAACAAGAGGACCTGGAGGAAACCCTTACCATCTTGAAGAAATGCATTTTCTGCACATGAAAAGGGATTCCTGTAAAAATATTCTATGGTAGTGAGACCAGGAATCCTCGGGTAGCAACCTATGTAGACAAACTTCAAGAGTACAAGGCACATGTAAGGAGAGCAGGTCTGAAAGGAAAACTGTTACCCTCTTCCAGAAAGGGTACTATAGTAAGCAGCTCCTAGTGCCGAATTTATGGGTGACAGGTCCTCTTTAAATTTCGTTAAAACAAATGCTAATATTACTGGTTCAGTAATCTGTTGTAGTGAGAGCTGAAGGAGTTTTGATAAAATTATTCCTAGATATTTGAAGGAGTTGACCATGTTTAGTCCTGACATGTGGACAGGTCCTCGCTATGGTGGGGTACCCAGTGCCACGTAAATTGATTTCTTTCAGTTAACCTGGAGTCCTGAGAAAAATCCAAATTCAACAATGATAGTAATGGCCAAACTCCTGGAACGCTTGGTCTATTCTCGACTAACCCGCTATCTCTCAGCTAACTCCCTCCTTGACCCCCTGCAATCTGGTTTCCGCTCTATGTATTCCACTGAAACTGCTCTTTCTAAAGTCTCCAATGATCTCCTCACTGCAAAATCCAAAGGTGACTATTCTCTCCTTATTCTCCTGGATCTATCGGCAGCGTTCGATACTGTGGACCACCAGCTCCTCCTTAGGATGCTTCACTCCATTGGCCTAAAGGACACTGCACTCTCTTGGTTTTCTTCCTATCTCTCTGACCGCACTTTCAGTGTCTCCTTTTCTGGATCTTTCTCTTCTCATCTTCCTCTCAGTGTCGGGGTTCCTCAGGGATCAGTCCTAGGCCCTCTCCTCTTCTCTCTCTATACTGCCCCCATTGGACAAACCATCAGCAGATTTGGTTTCCACTATCATCTTTATGCTGATGACACCCAGCTATATACTTCTGCACGTGACATCACCCCTGCCTTAATCCAGAACACTAGTGATTGTCTCTCTGCTGTCTCTAACATCATGTCCTCTCTCTTCTTGAAACTTAATCTTTCTAAGACTGAACTTCTTGTCTTTCCACCATCTACTAACCAAACCAACCCTGACCTCTCCATCTCGGTCTGTGGGATCACTATAGCACCGAGGCAGCAGGCCCGCTGTCTTGGGGTTGTGCTGGACTCTGACCTCTCCTTTTTACCATATATTCAATCTCTTGCTCGCTCTTGCCGTATGCATCTCAGAAACATCTCCAGAATCCGTCCGTTTCTGACATTTGAAACTTCTAAAATGCTAATTGTTGCACTTATTCACTCTCGACTAGACTACTGTAACTCCCTACTAATCGGTCTTCCACTCTCTAAACTCTCTCCTCTTCAATCTATTCTTAATGCAGCAGCCAGGCTCGTCTTTCAGGCCAAACGCTACACGGATGCCTCCAGTTTGTGCCAATCACTGCACTGGCTACCTGTCTCCTTCCGTATTCACTTTAAAATAATAACCCTCATCCATAAAGCTCTGAATAATGCTGCACCTCCCTACCTCTCTTCTCTCATCTCAGTCTATCGCCCTTCCCGTGCTCTTCGATCTGTCAGTGACAATAGATTAATCTCTACCTTAATTCGAACCTCCCATGCACGTATCCAGGACTTCTCCCGAGTTGCACCAATTCTCTGGAATGCCCTTCCCCAGACTCTGAGACTAATACCCACCCTCCAAAGCTTCAAACGTGCTCTTAAAACCCATCTCTTTAGGCAAGCCTATCACTCTCGCTAACTGCATGAAATGTCAACTCTCCCTTTACTAATCCATCCTATGTCCTATCTCCCATCTGTTATCTGGCAAACAACTGATATATACCAAGCTCCAGGCTTCTCTGCAGTCTTTTTCACCTTGGACCCTGTAAATAAGATGGCGGCTGATGGCTGGTTCAAGCAGCAACATCGTTGTTTAGTAAATTATTTATTAAATTATTTTATATTGTTCCCTTATAAAGAATGGCTGGACCATTTTACAACATCTTGTGTCACCCCCTCATCCTCATAGTCTGTAAGCTCTTGTGAGCAGGGCCATCACTCCTATTGTTCCATATGACTGTATGTTCTTTGTAATGTAATATAGTTGTATATGTCCCCTATGATTTGTAAAGCGCTACGGAATTTGATGGCGCTATATAAATAAAGATTATTATTATTATTATTATTAAGGGCTGGAGAGGAACAGTATCATATCATCTGCATATAGCCCTACTCTATTCTCCCTGGGGTCTATGGATATATCTGTATTAGAAGTGTCGTTGCAAATTTTAAGTGCAATGATCTCAAGCACCAGTGCAAAGAGCAAAGGTGATAGAGGACATGCCTGCCGAGTGCCCCTGTGCAGGGGTAATTCCAGAGAGAGCTCCCCATTCATCAATAACTTGTTCTTGGGATAGAATTTTACCTGTTTTCTCCCAGGCTGCCAGTGAACTGACAGCTATGTGTATCTTCAAATAACTGGCCTGCCTCCTTATTGTTAGGGACCATCTGCTAATAGTCAATTACAGAAGGGCCAGGGCCAGCATACCCAGGCAAGTGTCGGGGCCCAGGGCTGCTGGGGGGCCCACATAAGGCTTTACAAAAAGAATACATGGAGGGGAGGCGGGCTGTATCTAATGAATCCATAGGAGGTGATTTATATAACATTACCACGGGTGGGCTGTTTGGTATGATAAATTAGGGAATATTCTAGGGAAAAGGAGACTTTTTTAGTTTCTGAATTTTTAATGCTGCCATATGAGTTCACTGCAATGGGGTCCGCTGAGGCTCTGTCGCCCAGGGGCCTACTGAAACCTGGAGCCAGCCCTGAAATACAGACATATAATGCTCTATTTATTTATAGGAAATATTGTGTTAAATTTTAAAAATTTTGCTTTGAGTTATGTGACCAGGGTAATTTAGGGTCCTATACCCTTTACATTTACAAATCACAGCATGCATCCATGGACTTCTACTCCTCCCCATTCTCCATGGAAGCTGCTGTGATTTCATGTGAGCAGTTACATATATGGAGCACATTTTACAAATGTAAAGTGTATAGGACGTTAGATGACATCACCCTGGTCACATGACATGAAGTGCTGAATAGTAAAGAGGTATAAGGCATAGGGAGGAGTAGATGGGAGGGGCCGGCCGAGCATGACAAGCCCCCTTTTATGCCAGGTAGGATAATATAAAGTGGATTTACGGGGATGTAAGGGAAACAATTTTTAGCTAAAAGAAAGGTGTCAGTTAGTTAATAGGGCTCTCTAAGAACCTGTCACTAGTTGTATACGTGAAAATGTGGTGACAAGTACCTTTAAAAAAAAAATCATGTTATCGAGCTTTTATAAAAGTTTGAGGCTTCATTTCATTTTCAATTTATGGTATAAGATGAGATACTTTGGTAGGTGGTAAAAAATTTAAAAAACACCATATAAAGAGTTTTTGACATTTAAACTTTTGTTACCATCAAATCAAGCATTTTGGATCATATTGACTTTTTAGCAAAATATGAAGTTCAAGGGGACAAGAATGTTTTGCACAATGGATAATGTGTAAAGTGAAATAAAGTTTGATGCAAATTCACGGCTATCTATTGATTGGAGATGAATGCTTTCATTGAGCGGAGCAGTTCTTAGCACACTGACACCATACATTCAGCTCCACAAAATAATTCTATCGCCTGCTTCAGCTTCCTGAGATTTATAGTTTCTAATCCGCTTGATTGTTGTTGGAAAGTCTCTTACTGTATTTTACGACTTAATACTTGAACTGTGAAAAATGTGACAAGTAGTTTTATGGCACTGTTCTAATAAAATAGGCCTGACAGTAGCACATTGTTCAATTGTGATATCTGCAGAACACACATGGCAAAAAGCCTCCGCACTCACCCACTGTTTGTGTTGCCCGTGCCCGCCAACAAAATAAGTGGAGCCATTCCGAATCTCTAAATACACAAATTGTTATAAAATTGAATTGAATCTTTGCTGCATCATCAAATTACTCGACGAAAAATATTTTATTTTCTGCAGCTAATTTCAGCAACTTTTTTTTCTCCAATTGTATATACAGAGCCAGGTGTGTGACCGCTAGTTCTATATTTCACTGTCACTATAGGTACACTTCCAAAATATATTCTTGGAATAAAAGCTTCAATTGACTTTACGACTCTGTAGGCTTAACTTGTTGCAGCTAAGAAATAAAAATGAACGCAGTTATACGGCAGTAAATTCATAAGTAGGGCACTGTCCAAATATGACTGACACATACAATATGAGTAGCCAATTTTATTTTACTGCACCTTTATAAGCTGGTAGCCCACTAGAGCTCCCTTTGTCCCTGGTGTGGATAAACTTTGCAAGACTTTCCAAAATAAATATTTTGTATTTGAGGAACAGATTAGCGATAGAAAGTAAAGTTAGCTGATTAGTCAGCCTTCAGGTCATAAACTGACAGGGAACAGAACCTACGAGGGCAGCTTGTAAATGATAAATAGTGATTAAATGAAACCTAGTGTGTTTTCTGATGTCAGGATATACTATATATATACTATATATATAAATATATAAATATATATACATATATGCAGTCCCTGGACTATGTTCAAGATAGGTTCTTTAGGTTTGCTCTTTCAATAATTTATATGCAACTCGGAACAAGAACCATATATAATTGAGTATAAGCTGACCCAAGTATAACCCGAGGCCCCTAATTTTACCACAGAAAACTGAGAAAAACCTATTGACTCAAGTACAAGCCTATGGTTGGAAATGCATTGGTCATAGCCACCCCCCAGTATATAGCCAGCCCCCTGACACCAGAATATAGTCTGCCCCCAGTATATAGCCAGCTAGTCCATTGTATATAGCCAGACTGCCAGTCCTCTGTATATAGCCAGCCAGTGCCCTGTTTATAGCTAGCCCCCTTTCCCCAGTATATGCCAGCCATCTAGTCCCCTGTATATAGACAGTCAGGACCAGTATATATCCAGCCCCCTTCCCCCAGTGTATAGCCAGTCTCTTGCTCCCATCCATCCAGTCCCCTGTATATAGCCTGCCAGCCCCTTTATATAGCCATACAGCTCATGTGTAAAGGCGTCCAGTCCCCTTTATATAGGCAGCCAGACCCTGTATATAGCCAGCAAGTCCGCTTTATATAGCCAGCCAGTCCCCTCTATATAGCCAGCCAGCCAGTCCCCAGTATATATCCAGCAAGTCCTCTAGCCTTCCAGCCCCTGTATATAGCCAGTCAGTTCCCTGTATATATCCAGGCAGTCTTCTATATATAGCCTGCCAGCCCTCCCCCTTTATCATGGGCAGTTTACTTTAGTCTGGCATCCATTTTTCATTGATCCTTATAAACTATATTCTATAAGCCAACAGTAACAAATTATTCTGACTAGGACATACTATACTACTTAATGGATCAGTTGTTTGCTCCTCCCACATGCCATAGATTGTTAGTTGCTTGAATATTTCATAGTTTCATCTTGAATCTCAGCAATATCATCTACTTTCTCAATTTGCATAATCTTACGGCTTGGTCTTGTGATTTCACTGTTAAGGAGTATTTTTACTATGTAACCTACTCATGTTGTGTAGATCATGGTCTGACTACTTTATACAGCATTGAATGTGATTTAGTATCTTTTCTCAGGAGGATGGGTGTAGTGGAATGAAGAACACCTGGCTAATCCTAATCATGACCTGCAAGCTATACTTTACACATGTTCTGAATGTGTTATGTATATGATTGAAATTAGGGTACCTAGAAGTAAATCCTGTCACTTATTCTAAGAATCATTGCCATTGTACTAAATTCATAGCAGTTCATAGATATAAGGGTGTGTCCACAGATTGAAGATATAACCTAAATAATATTTTTTTTTAAAGTAAAATCTTTATTTTTTTAATATATTCTCTCCCTTTATGATTCACAACCGATTTTGGCTATAGAAATTCTACAGCTTTATTTAAGCTCTAAAAACTAAAATCAGAAGTAACCCCCCCCCCCCCCCAGAGCACTTCTGCCACATATACATAAGCATCAAATTATTTTTTTTAAAGTAAGGATCAGGCTAATTGTGAGCCCTCACATGCAGGGTCCTCTTTTCACTTGTTCCTGATCTCTGAAGTTTTTGTGTTTTGTATTTGCATTTATTCTTATCTTAATGTGTGTGAACTCCCTATTCTATGGAATTAATGGTGTTCTATAAATAATAATAACACATTTATATAATGAAGATATGGCTGTATTAAAGATTTTAACCTTTACAAAGAACTAGTGGTGCTTTGTGGAAGTTAAAGGGGTTGGCCACTCTTATACATAAATTGTCCATGTTCCTTTGCTGTCATGTGAATGTTAATAAATTGATTCATCATCCCTGATGCTTCCTTTAATGCGGTCTGTAAACTCTCTGTGGATCTTTGTTTACATGTCTGAGCTCTGATGAATATGAGGGGTCTATCGAGATTATGACTCATCCTGTCCCCCCTCCCTGTGTATGTTAGTGAACTGGACTGTGAGAAAAAAAGCCACAATGTGAGTTGCCATTAGGACGGACTGTAGGAGTGAGAAACAGGAAGTTGTCTATATATGCAGAAGGCAGCATAGTGAGAACAGGGCACCTGTGAAAATTCCATAAGGCAATATTTTCTATATCTCTTATAACTTATGAATTAAAAAATTCCAAGAAATTACACTGTTAAATTTTGCATAAAATAATTATTCAGTCTCAATATTATATCTTAAAAATGTAGATACATCTTTATTGTCATCCTTCAGTGAACATTAGCAACAACCTCTTTTTGCAAAGTCTAGAAGTTTATTTACGGAGACTACAGATCTTGCTGCATAAACCACTTTCACAGGTGTTAAAGTAAATATAATTAGGGAAAGTCCAATTTAGCCCTTATGTGCATAGCCAATGTACCTGATGAAGCCAAGGTCAGTTCACATCAAAGAGCAATCCTGTACATTGGTTACACACACTGGTGAGCAGGGTGTAAAGACTTTGGGTTGACTTGTGCAGATTCTGATGACTGGATCCCATAATACATTTAACTTGATGTTCTCATGATTACAATGATCGGCTACAGTAAGTTACTCAGGACCATAATCGACGATTGAGTGGTCCCAAACCACCTGACAGGTTCCTCTTAACAGCTAGATGAAATCCACTTGCTATAATGTCACATCCTTTTTTTAGCTTAACAGGATCAAGTTCCATTGACTCTCTTCATTCATAGATTTTAACGAACGCTAATGTCAGGTTCGGTGGTGGTGGGCCCACTGAACTGCTGCGAGTAAGCCAACACCTGGGAGGGGATTCTAAGTAGCAACTAGTATTTACCAGAGCCTGCTGCAAAGTGGATTGGGCTCATAGCGGTGGGATACCACCAGGTCGCTCCACGACTTGCTCACAGTAGTGGCAAGACAAGGTTCAGAGATGGCAGACAGAGACAGGAATGTAGCAGACGGTCAAGGCAGGCGGCAGAGAATCGAGGTCAGGAAACGAAGGAGAGGTCACAATGGATAAATCACAAGCCTCTCAATAACAACGCTTTCTCTAAGGCAACTGGGCACAAAGATCCGGCGGGAGTCATAGGTAGAGGCAGGTTAAATAGCAGAGCAGCGGCGCGCTGGGCCTTTAAGTTTCACAAAGTTGGCGCACACCACAGGCGCCACGCTGGAGCGTGGACGGATGAGTATGCCTTCAGGCGATGCGAAGAAGTACCGCCACACTGAGGTACACAGGTGCGTCTGTGACCTGAGACCTGGGTAGCAGGAGCAAGCGTGACAGCTGTGGTTACCTGGCCTGGTGCAGGCTGCTATACAATACACTAAGATTGCAGTATATTGTACAAGACATAGAACAATGTCAAGAATGTCATGCCTAAGATTTCTAAGATGATACATACATGGTATGGGTCCTCCAGTTTCCTCCCACTCTCCAAAACATACTGGTTGATTAGAATGCAGCCTATACTTTTAGAATGTGTCTGAATCAACACTTTTCCACAATATCTCCAAAGTAGGATTAATAAAAATTACAAATCATCCCAAAAAAACAAATTCCTTACATTGTTTAGTAAACTGTAGTGTAAAAGTGTGTTTTAGCACACAGTAATGGAAAAAAGGTATGTGTAGTGCTGCGGTAAGAGAACAGACAAAGATGGAAAGGTAGTACAGACAAAAACAATGAGTCAACCCCCCCCCAACTGTCCCTACTTAAAGAAAATCTACCAGGTTGAAAAGTCAGTTTTGAGCTTATCACCATTTTCACACCAATACTAGCATTTCTTTTCTTCTTCTTGGAACCTGTAGAAAAAAAAAGAGAAAAATGCTTTATAAAAATATTCAAATGCGGGCCTCGCGTTCCGGGCAGAACTACAATCTTGCAATAATTATGCCCCCCTCTATCCCCTGGATGAGAGCCTCTTATGGCATAATTATAGCAAGAGGTGTGCATAATTATTCATAGCCAGAGCGCCAAATGTAATCGTAATTACGCCCCGGAGCGCCAGGTCCTCATTTGAAGATTTTTATAAAGCATTTCTTTCGCTTTTCTTTCTACAGGTTCCAAGAAAAGCAAAAGAAGTTTGAGTATCAGCATAAAAACACTGATTGGTAATTGATTCTAGCTCCAAACTGACTTTTTATAGATTTCCTTTTATTTCCCATCCTACCCTAAGCAGCAGATGACAACTGGCCAATGTTCCCTTCCTGCGTCAAAGTAAAAACACTAAGACAAAACAGTACAAAACAAACACATTAGAATAGTCTAAAACTAAAACGGCGACTGGTCAAAACCAAGAGGACAATGAAGTACAGAATCAAAGCAGACATTCAATCGATCAAAGAATCTACCGTATATACTCGTGTATAAGCCGAGTTTTTCAGCACAAAAAATGTGCTGAAAATCCTCACCTCGCCTTTTACACGAGTCAATGAAAAAAAATAAACTTACATACTCACCCTCCGGCGCCCTGCTGATCGTCGCGGCTCCAGATCCTCGTTGCGGCTCCTTGCAGCTCCTCTTTGGTCTTCTCTCTGCTCCATTTGCCAACAGAGACACTTTATAGGGGTTTGCAGGCTGGCGCAACAGTATGACATCATCAGCGGCGACCCCGCTGCATCATACTGTTGCGCCGGCAGATCGCAAGGAAGCGTCTCTGCCAGCTAATGAAGCAGAGATAAGACCGAAAAGGGAGCCCTTAGGAGTCGCGACGAGCATCGGGTAGCCACAGGGTGACTATGTAAGTTTTTTTTTTATGTTCCGGAGCGCACTGGCTGTATACTACTGCGGCGAACTGGCTGTTTACTACTGTGGGCGGGTGGGCTGGTTGTATACTACTGCAGGCTGGCTGTATACTACTGGTGGCTGGTTGGCTGTATACTGCTGGGGGCTGGCTGTATACTACTGGCGGATGGCTGGCTGAATACTACTGGGGGCTGGCTGGTTATATACTATTGGGGGCTGGCTATAAACTACTGGGGGCTGGCTGGCTGTATACTAATGGGGCTGGCTGTATACTACTGGTGGATGGCTGGCTGTATACCACTGGGGGCTGGCTGTATACTACTGGGGGCTGGCTGTATACTACGGGGGCTGGCTGCATAGTACTGGGGGCTGGCTGTATACTACTGGGAGTTGGCTGGCTGGCTGTATACTACTGGGGGCTGGCTGGCTATATATTACTGGGGGCTGGCTGGCTATATACTACTGGGGGCTAGCTGGCTATATACTACAGGAGGCTGGCTGGCTATATACTACAAGGGCTGGCTGGCCATATACTACAGGGGGCTGGCTGGCTTTATACTGGGAGACTGTGACCAATGCATTTCCCACCTTTGGCTAATACTTGAGTCAATAGGTTTTCCCAGTTTTGGTGGTAAAATTAGTGGTCTCGGCTTATACTCGGGTCAGCTTATACTCGAGTAATCTATAGACGGTAATATATCTAGTAATCTATAGAAGTCCAGAAAATGCTAGCAAGCTCCAAGGAAGACTTATAGCAAGGACTGGGAAGTGGGCAAACGCACTTCTTATGAGATAAAGTAGTCACAGTCGCTCTGTGGAGGGAGGTATTCCTTCACAGAGCGGCTGTGACCGCCATCTCCACGCAACGGTGCCTCCATTGCTATATGCAATACCATAAGGCCAACTATTCTGTACAAACTGAGTCTGATGAAGGTCATTGTTTGACCGAAACGTCACGTTTGAAGTTTGTATAATAAAAAACCCGATTTTGCAACCTAAACAGTGTGGCTGGAGTTCAGAAATTTCCTATACTATACCAGAGAACCTAGATATTCTACCTGATTTAGTGTGCAGCAGAAATCCACTCCCTTATAGTATAAAACATAACACAAACAATATACATTTAGTTTCATTTTATTTATCTATTCAATATCTACCATTTTTTTCTAATACAGGCAGTCCCCGGGTTACGTACAAGATAGGGTCCGGAGGTTTGTTCTTAAGTTGAATTTGTATGCAAGTCGAAACTGTATATTTTATAATTGTAGATCCAAACAAAAAAAATTTGGGCCCCAGTGACAATTGGAGTTTAAACATTTTTTGCTGTAATGGGACCAAGGATTATCAATAAAGCTTCATTACAGACACCTTACAGCTGATTATTACAGTCTGGGACTATAGTAACATCCAGAGAGCTTCACCAGAGGTCACAGGGGTCTGTCTGTAACTAGGGGTTGTCTGTAAGTCGGGTGTCCTTAAGTAGGGGACCGCCTGTATATTGTTTGCAATATTAAATGGTACCACCAGGATGTACAATTCTGTTCTTCTGTTCTTAATGGCTGGGTGCAAGGAAAAATAAAATAAATTATGGCTATCGGAAAATTAAAATGCATGAACTATAATAGTGCCAGGCCTTAAGGGGTTAATTCACTACTATGACAGGTCCCTTTTTCAAATGATAAAAATCCCTTATTTTAATTGGTGTCCATCACCTTTCTATCTGGGCTCTGGTATTTTGGTTGGGTCAGAGAGGAAACGCAGACTGCAATATTCTGGAATCCATGACAAAGGCAAAAAAATAATAAAATGTGAAGCAAAACCTGATGTCTGTCGATGACTAGAAGTGAAAATGTGGTACTAGTATTTACCCCTCGTTTACTGACTTACTGTAAAGCGGAATGGCTAATCCTACATCTGCTTCCCATAAGCTTGTTTATTTCTTTGCAGTAGCGATGCAGACGTCTGTATTCCCTCCCTGCACATGCTGCTCCCTCCCTTTAATTATCTGGTTAGATCTGACCATGTGTTGTGAAGGTGACGGTGCATTTAAGCAGGATATATTTAGAAGTGACATCATTACTTTATTAAGGGTGAAACTTCATCCTGTGCTCCACAAGGAACACAGTGCTTTATTTATTAAGGGAAAGTACCACAGCCTTGGCCCCTCGGGCTGAGTGCTCCAATGATACTTATTTCCTAGTTACAGTATAGGAATATGTTTAGGATTACTATTGGTGGGCTTATAGTATGGATGGAGGGGTGGTCTGCATACTTGACCACTGACTACTCAGTTTCCTTCTATAGGACTAATGAGATCCCATAGAAGTAAAAGTATTTAAACCAATCTTTTCCCACAGAGGACTCAGGGACCCCATTTCATGGAATAACAAGCAGTCCCAGGCCACTTTGTGATCAGACACCTTCAGAAGAAGCCTCTATTTACTCAATTTGGTGCTTAAAGGGCATCTACCACCAGGATGAAGGATTGTAAACCAAACACACTGACATACTGGTGTGTTCTTCCTCTGGCAAGATCTGTTCTTCTTTTAGCTTCTTATGCCCTTGCCCTTTAAAATTATGCAAATGAGCTTTGGGGCTCCGGGCCCCGTGGTTGTTAATGGAGCCTGGAGTCCCTTAGGCTCATTTTCATAATTTTTAAAGCCTTTCTTTCTCTTCAAAACAAGGGCATGAGAAGATAAAAGAAGAGTGGATCATGCCAGAGGGGGCACACACCAGTATGTCAGTGTGCTTGGTTTACAATCCTGGTGGTAGATATCCTTTATTTTCTTTTGTACCTACAGACTATCCCAAAAGCAAGCTATAATGATCGTATCAAGGCATAGATTTTTCTGGAGACATTTATATGATGGTAGTATGTTTCCTTCAACCAGAAATTAGAATTTGATGGTGGACTCACATTGCCAAATGCAGAGTAACGTCTCACATAAGCTCAGTCTCATTTGGACTGAATTACTTCCTCTTGTCCATATTAGTGCTAATAAAACAAATATTAATGGCTGTCAGTTACAGTTTTCAGATATAAAGTTGCTAACACACATTAGATAATGGACAAGAGCCTATTGACTATTCAGTCACCATCTGTTCTAAAGAGTGCCGGTTATTTTATTGGGGAAAGGGCAATAAGTCTCTGTTTCTCAGGTACAAAGGATCAGTCATGTTCAACATGCTTATACTTTCCTCCCTTGCACCTGCCATCAAGGGAGAGTCAGGAGACGTATAAGAAAGTTACTTGACAGTCAATGCAGTTGTACAATTATTTTTAATGTGTTTTTAAAGCTACAAATTTCCTCATTTAGAAGTTAGAGTCATTGGAGATGTATCAATGTGTCTACTACAGAAAACTCAAATGCGCCCAATTTAATAAATTGTTTAAGACCAATTTTTAGGCAGTTTTCCGACTCCTATAAAAAAAAGGGGCATGCCCTCTGTAAAAGGGGGTGTGTCTGCCCAAAAATAACCTGTGCTCCAGCAGAGGATTAATCTGGCCCAACAGAGAATTGTCTAGTTCTGCTCTGCACCGGTCTATTTCCCCCACTGTGATCAACTGTTCAGCACTGAGAAAGCCACATCAGGTGGCAATACGCGTGGGGCTCCATCAGCCCTTCCCGCAATGTCCCTTACGGATGGTAATTCTAGTGGTTGGCACAGCAATGATTCTATTGTTTACATCTATTACCTGGCTTTATCGTATCTTGGATGTCTTGCTGTAGCTATTTGAGCTCATTATTTCACACATTTATTGTTGGATGTAGGCATCTGAAGTGGTGGTCTGTAATATTCTTTGGCACTACATCATTTTGTTATTGGGCATTTTCTGCCTCCGGTTTTTAGCTAGCTTTTTTTGCTGCTTCCCCACAATCTACATTATTAGTTATTGTTGGACAGTGTTAGGGATAGGGCTGTGTGGGTGGATTACATGGTGGGCTTTACCTTATGCCCAAATCCTCCTACAGGTTCTTTTTGAGGATTTTGTCCTTTTTAATAGTTTTTTTTTTCTTGTCTAGTGTATATGTTTTTTGTACATTGCTTCAATAAAGATTTAGTTTTGCTATATGGCACATACTTCTTCTCATTTTGCATAAACTGTTCATCAAGTAGGCTTTGTTTTAAAAAGCAACTTTCTTGGTGAAGTACCACCTTTTTTGTAACTCTTAACCCAGAAAATTATAAACACAAAAGTCCATAATTTTCTCAAATAATCTTTTCTTTTCATTGAACATCATTAGGCTGTAAGACAGACCCTTCATCAGCTGGTTTTGCAGAGTTGTCTTTTCTCCCGTTTTAGGTAGAAACTATTCATCATTAAAACAACACTCCCTATTTGCCCTACTCTAGTTACACCTTTACAGCTTCTTTACCTTTATGTATGATTTTCATGCTTTAGGCAAAAACACCAGAAGTGACAGTGAGGGACTGTCAAGTTTCCTGAATGGAACTTCCTTGCAAAACATCTTTTCTCCATCAGGTACGATATTCCTGCTAAAGGAGGGAGATATGTGTTCATGCTGAATAGTTTCAACCTAGAACAGGAGATAAGACTACTGAGGTTCTGTGTCATTTAACCTACTTTCAGGATGTGGAATTGATGTGACCTTTAAAATTTTGGAAATTTTAAGTTTGGTATGGAATCGTAACCTAGTTTCTCTTCAGCTCCATTTGTTCAAATATTAGAGATTTTACTGTGTTCTCTTGTTATTCTAGATTATATCATATTGTTCAAGCTATTCAGGATTAAGAACTTTTATTTTTTTTTGGACAAACAGATTTTTACGCCCCACCCCGTATCAGCACAAGATTTATGCCTATTCCTAGTATTAGGAACATCATGGAGTCTTACAAACAGTCTGAGCAAGTTTATGTATGAGTTTACTATACTCGTTACCTATTTGTCATTTTCTAAAAGTTCTTTGTAAAAAAAGACCTCAGAGTTATATTAGTTTTTTTGTTAATTTTTACGGTGTGGATGAAATCTACAGTAATACACAATATTGGACCACACATTGGCCAGAATATATGAGCTGTCACTTCAGAATGCTAGTGAAGTCAGGAAAAATGGACACTTATCGTTGACAATCAAACAGTAACAGCAGTGTTTGTAGTGCGACTGAAGAGAGAAAGTTCTGTTTGTTGAAGAGCTCTCTGATTTGTAGAACTATAAATTATTGCCGTCCATATGTCGCAGTGTTGTCAGTGCACATGTGTCCATGACAGCAATAATATAATAGGTTTTATCTCCCTAGAGCTAAAAATAATGAAAGAGCCACGTAAAGTTCTTCACTAACAGTATGTGGATGGAAGCGCATCTGGATGTGTGTAGATGTTGTGATTGCTAAGTAAATGCTACCTTCCAGAACGCTTCATGTCATTTTTTTTTTCTTGGAATTTTAAAGCCTGGAAAAAATATTTATCCTTTAATTTATGTTCTGTGTATGCGAAAGTACCTGAGCAAATAGATTAAGCAGGATCAGTCTGAAGATGCAGGGAGTAGAAAAATCATGGTTTATAATGATCTAGGGCAGTGATGGAGAACCTTTTAGAGACTGAGTGCCCAAACTACAACTGAAAGCCACATATTTTTCACAAAGTGCCAAATGCTAATTTAATGTAACTTATTGCTCCCTGCTGTGTCACAGACTCAAACGTATTGGCGTCCTGAAGACAACCAATACAGTAGAAAGATGGAGCAATTCGGATCATTATTGTAGTTTCCCTCTAAGGTCCCCTTAACAGGATGAATCACAGGCCCTCAGAAGGGGCTTCAATGATAATCCAGCTCTGTCCACTCCTCCTTGCTCCTCCCTTACTCACTTTAAAATAGTGCTGAACATGGCACGTTCTGGGCTGCCTGTGACTGCAGGAGGAGGAGTCCTGAATGGTGACCTTTGTGCTAGGTGATGGCCTGGGTGCCCACAGAGAGGGCTCTGAGTGCCACCTCTGGCACCCGTGCCATAGGTTCGCCATCACTGATCTAGGGCCACATTTTAGTTACTGCAAGAAACTGAGAGGAAAAAAAGAATTAAAAATACACTCATAAGGCCTTAATGTTTTGGTTTAATAAAGTGTAATAAAAAACACTATTGTCAGGTTTTAGTCTGCAGCTTGAGTTCTGCTGGATGAAACATCTTGCTCTCTCTCTCTCTGAACCTGGGAGGTGTCACATGTAGCAGATGGTGCTTTGCTGTTTGTACCTATTCCTTGCAATGTTGTACCTTGCTACCATCTTGGTTTTGACTTGATTTGCCTGACCTCACTATTTCTCTGTCTATCTCACTTATTTATATGTCTTTCTATTTGGTGCATGAACCTGGAGTAGGAATGGTAGCCCAGTTGTCATCTGCGATTTAGTGCAGGACAGCAATAGGGCAGCACGGTGGTTCTGTGGTTATCACTAAAGCCTTGCAGTGCTGGGTCCTTGGTTCAAGTCCCATCCAGCAAAGAGTTTGTATGTTCTCTCCGTGTTTGCTTGTGTTTCCTCCCGGTCCTCTGGTTTCCTCCCACACTCCAAAACATACTAGTAGGTTGATTAGATTGTGAGACCCGTGGGGACAGGGTCTGATTTGACAAGCTCTGTGAGCGCTAAGAGTCTTGTTATTACAATGGGGCACATTTACTTATCCATCCCGTTGACACCGCCGATCCGGGAATGTCCGATGAGGATTCGTAGCTGGCGCGATTTACTAAGATCGTGCGTCCAATTTCCTGCATGTGTCGCTTCCCGTTGCATGTAAGTGCTGATTTTGCGACACAATTTAATTTTTAAATTCCGCGGTTTGTCCGAATCAGTCGGGTTGTCTGACTGATTCAGCACAATACAGAATAATTCGGGGGAACCCAACGGAAATGCGTCCGATGGACCCTTAGTAAATGTGCCCCAATATTGCATCTCATGCATGTACAACTAAAATACCTCATCTTGAATTTGGTTATGGCTTCAATTTATCAAGAAATCAATTGAATACATGTAGCAATTTGCAAGATAGCCAGTGGATAGACATCTTATTGAAAAATAATATTTAAAAACTTCTTTCCTTACTCCCATTTATGGATGTGTCTAGCCAAGAGGAAATTGAAGGAGAATACACTAAACCGTCAGTGGGGGCCTTTGGTATATTTATGTAAGTAGAGGGTAATAACAGAAGCCAAATACTTTTGTAGTCTATGAAAGAACACACCATTACAAAAAAACTGCATAGATAAAAACTGAAAAAAACAGAACACTGAAGGCACCTTCTTCAGTGATATCCTCTGTGTATAATGGTATAGACCCCCCCCCCAATATGAAAGGTGCTTAATCGATAAACCAGCGAAAACACCAAACACCCAAAAAGAATCCAATAATAGAAACAGATAGAAACCAGATAAAAATAGGTTCTAAGATGCACGTCTTACAGAAATCCCTTTCACAACCAAAGAAGTGATTTTCAGAGGACATCACCTTTTAATGCTTTTTTTTGGTTTCTACTGGTATAAGTAAAACTAGTCCTATATGACTGCCCGCCCTACATGTCTACGTGACCTTTCCACAGCACTGCGATTTGTAATATATACACCACTGTTTCACCTGTTGAGTCATAATAACAACACATTATTTTCCTCCTAGGAGCTGCCTTACTGACTAAATTTGGCAAACTTTGAATCAAGATCTAATTTTTACAAGTCTCTAACCAAGCATACTTGTCTGTAATATTTTCCACTGCCATTCCACTTCTATATGTTCCAGCCACTAGTAACATAATCTCCACATAGTAATCTTGAAGTGCAAGGGAAATCCTTAATAGGGCAGATTTATTTTCAACAATATTTGTCTTAGAAAATCAATTCTAAAACGGATTGTTGGATAATAGTGTGGGATTTCATCATAGTTTCCCTGATTATAATAATTTACTGACATTTATAACGTCAACAATTCGCTTCTAAATTCGTTGCAGTTTCTATTTTTATGCCAGATGTTATGTAAATGTGAATAAGGTTTATGAAAATCACAATAATGTTTTGTGTATGTAAACGACTTGCTTTTAAGAATTTCTACATATTTCTATAATCATAGCTTATTACATTTTTGGACAGATTTCCTTGATGCATCTTATGTCTATGATATAGGAATTATATTTATTAACTTTTATAAAAAAATAAAAGGTGGGTATACTAAATGGAAATTATTGGATTAGGGGAGCATGTATGGAACTGGGTAAATAGCCTATGGGTAGTTAGTAATGGAACTACAGAGGTTAGCATTTAGTCCTGTATGTTACATCACACATCTGTTTGTTATTCTTAGAAGGCTAAAGGACCTGTGATGATGTCACTGGTCACATGTTATGAATGTAACAGAAGGCACTGTGTAAAAAAATTGACACAATGGGGAACATTTACTTACCCGGTCCTGTCGCGATCCCAGACGAAGATAAAATCTGGCACGATTCACCAATATCGTGCGCCCAAGATCCTGCATGTGTCGCTTCTCCACTGAGGTCCGCCGCAGTTCACCTTCTTCTTCCTGGTGTATGTGAGTACATGGCTTGCGACACAATTTGATGTTAAATCCCGCGCGTTGTCCAAATCCGTCGGATCGTCCGACACCCCCCCCCCCGACTTTTGTCACATGAAAGCAGCCGTGATGCGCCAAAATCCGGTCACGTGCACCAAAAACTCCAGTTAAATGTGCCGCAAAATGGAAAAATTTGGGAAACCCAGCGGACCCTTAGTAAATGTGCCCAAATATTTCCCATCTGTACATAGAGCTTAATATGTCTGTAGTTGAATAAATATTAGCAGACAGTCCCTAAGTACAAAGAGGCAGAACAGTGATTTGAAGAGAAGCAGAACTGTCAGAATAATAGGGCGTGGGGAGAGAGAAAAGTCACAGAGAAGAGTCACAGACACCAGACATGAGTCACAAAAGCTAATTTGCATATCAGAAAAAAAATCTGTAATTCTGGTACAGGGTCTCACTTGCAACTAATTTTAGGGGATAATTATAGAGGACTTGTAACCCTTTATTTGCAGACATTGGTAATCAGAGTGGTCCTGTTGTCTGGTGACAGGTCCTCTTTAAATTGGTACCAAAGCCATTGAAAAAAATAGGTTTGCTGCAGCAGTATATTAAAGCAGCTAAGTTTTTAATTTCATCTTTGCTCCATCTGTGGTCACATAGTCTGAAGACTGTAAATAGACATATGTCCATCCAGTTAGGTTTCTAATCCTATGATTCAGAGGATGACAAAACCTCCATGAGACAATTTTCCTTCCTTTATGGAAGGATTCCTTCCCAACTCTTAATCTGAAAATCAGAATAAATCCCTGTAATAATATACCATCTCCAAAAATATAGTAATTATAACCTTTAATATTGTTGAGGATTTTCTTATGCTATTTTAGTGAACTAGTTAAAAATACTCTCTGTAAAACATAACCATGGTGAAGCATGGTCCAGATAATCAAATGGGATAGCAATAGTGTAACACAGCAAACAATCTCATGATCTCCTTCTGACCCAACCACTTCAGTGCCACCCCTTTCCAGGTCCCCCTGGTCTCCCTACCTTGGCCTTCATAAACGACATTTGAAAATGGTCTTGTGGCCATAGCAGCCGATAACTGGCAGCAGTGCTGACCCCATTTTTTAAACCATTTTTTTACTTTAAATATATAGTTTTTACATTTGTTAAATGGAATAAAACCACTCATAGGCTCACAGATCCTTAAGGACCGGTGGTTTAGTGTTCAATATCGCCCCATACACGGTTACATTAAAAAACCCAAACATTTATTCTTACCATCATCCATCATCAGCTCCTGGCGCCTAGTGAAGATGCATAAGCGCCTTAGGTACACTTATAATAATAATTCTTTATTTATATAGCGCACACAGATTACGCAGCGCTTCACAAGCATGTCAAATTGGTCCCTGTCCCCATGGGGCTCACAATTTAAACAACCTAACAGTATGTTTTTGGAGTGTGGGAGGAAACCGGAGTACCCAGAGGAAACCCACGGAAACACGGAGAGAACATACAAACTCTTTGCAGATGTTGACTTGAGTGGGATTCGAACCCAGGGCCCCAGTGCTGCAAGGCAGAAGTGCTACTCACTCAGCCACCGTGCCACCTTTCTGCAACGTAAGAGGAAGTGTCAGAATGTGATTTGCTGATGTGAGTCCAATATGCATCATCGAATTCACATCCAGGTAAGTGTAAATTATTATTATAAAGTATTACATCCACTACTTACATTAGATGATGTCACAGTTTAGTTATTCCTCAGAACAGAGAAGGCATAGAAAGCTCGCCAAAGACCTCAATGGGGTAAATTTATGATACTTGGAACAGAATTCTTGCATTAAAATACTGTACAAAAGGCAATAGCACCTTATTCAGGAACCCTAAAGGGACCTACCACCTCTTTTTCCAGGATTCCATCCCAAAACATGACTCCGCCACCGCCTTACTGATGTTGCAGCCTTCTTGGGATATGGTGGCCACCAACCTCCCACGTACTCTATACATCTGGACCGACCATAAGACTGTTTGAAAATTAATCTTCATGTCTGGGCCTACTACAACTGTTTCTGCTGGTGAGCACTGGTTAGGGGTGCCCGAATAGTAGGTTTATGCACAAAAGCAAATGTTTAAGTGTGTAAAATACTGCAATGGCTACCAACCAGTTCTCTCAACTCGACAGTTCAGAAGTACTGGGGAGAGCGGGCCAATTCAGTGAAGGTCCCCAATTCTAATTTGGGCAAAACGCCCATATTATAATCCGCTAGTGCAGCCCCTTCAAGGTATTTTAGTGCAGCAATCTTAGCATTTTCATTTCATTAAACATTAGCAACTTCACCATGTTGTCTTGGGGGGGGGGGAGGTAGATGCGAGTAAATGGCCACAGACAGTGAGTAGAGCCGAGACAGCCTGCCTGTATAGCTAGTAGTGAGACATATATAATTTATCCCATTTTGGCTTGTCTGAGCCACACTCAGTATTCTTGCATGTAAATTTTTCTGTTCCATTTGCTTTTTTTTCCTTTTTTTCTTCCATTTTTTGTCATAAAAATGGAAAATGGCCTAAAAGTATCAAATAGCAATAAACTTAGTAACTCCAAGGCATGGTGCCCAGGGTTGCACATACGCCGCTATATGAAACAGACCTAAGAAAGCTGGGAAATCCATGAATATGAAATTCAATCTTTCACAAGCCACTCATTTGTCGCCATAAATAACACGATTTGTGCAGACAATACCCCTAGTGTCCTTTCAATAAACTTTTATTTGTTTAAAACGTTCAAACAATTCTCAAGTTTGGAATAAATCAGTAAAATAAAAAATAACATTTAAGAGAACTTAGATTCTAATATGATACAGACTGGGATTTATTAATCGCAGTTGCAGGAATATTTTGGGGGATTAGTTCAAGATTTTTAGCCAAAAATATTGCACATTGTAGTTCAAAAGGTAAAGACTTGGGATGAAACATGGAAGACAGATGGCATGAATTTGGAAAAACTAATAGTGGCTTAGAGAATTAACTATACAGGCAGTCCCCGGGTTACATACAAGATAGGGTCTGGAGGTTTGTTCTTAAGTTGAATTTGTATGTAAGTCGAAACTGTATATTTTATAATGGGAGTTCTAGACAATTTTTTTTCTTTTGCCCCAGTGACAATTGGAGTTTCAAAATTTTTGGTGTAATTGGACCAAGAATTATCAATAAAGCTTCATTACAGACATCTTACAGCTGATCATTGCAGTCTGGGACTATAGTAAAGCATCCAGAGAGCTTTACCAGAGGTCACATGGGGCAGAGGGGTTGTCTGTAAGTCGGGTGTCCTTAAGTAGGGGACCGCCTGTATAATGGGACAGTGCGGCTTGAAAAAAAGTCGGCAAAATCTATAGTTATTTACATAAAAATGTATAGATTGTTGTGCCGGCTTTGTAATATCTAACAGAAGATCCAAATATAAAAACAAGACTTCCATTAGGAGAGGACTTTTTTAGGATATGTAAGAGACTGGAAGAAGAGCAGAGAGACTAGTGATGTCCCGTCGCTGCAGATGTGCCAAAGTCATTCACAGGAAAGGCCTGTGCACCTCCTACTGATTGGTGTCACATTGGGGCACATGTACCAAACTTTTGGTTTGCCTTTTACTTTATTTTTGGAGACTTTTCATGGCACATGTGCTAATTTGCAACTTTTTTTTTACGCCTAAGACAGTCTCCCTTTAAAGTTTGGCATTGTGTAGTTTTCAGCAGTGTTCCCTGAGTTATTACCTGAATCCAAATGTGAATTTTTTCTTAGATTTTGGAAAAATCTACACCTGACCAGGCATACAAATTAGCTTAGAACTGATTGCGACTTTTGGAGACTGTTTGGTACTTTTGTTTTAAAAAGTCACAAATTCAATATAGACCAAACGCCACATGTATCATTAAAGGAAAAACATGAAAAAGAATATACATTTGTCCCACAGAAAAGCCAAACTAAATAACCTGCCAAAGCCAGACTTATGATACATGTGCCCCATTATTCTCTCATTTTGATCTCCAGTGTAAATCGCATGGGCACATTGTTATGCGCCCTTGTCATAACGTCTTCCCATGCTGCTCCCTCGCGCTGGTGAAATATACGCTCAGTGGAGAAAATAGCCCCCTGGGGGTAGGGGGGTTCAGTGTATTGCATCCCTCCGCCAACCTCACTCAGCAGATACATCTTTCCGCAGGAAGGAAGTCCGCAGTGATGTCATTGTCCATATAAGGACTGTGACATCACTGGGAAAACACACCATACATTGTTATATCGTTGCTCACTCCTTCCCCTGTATTCATGGAGGGGGGTCCCCAGGAGATGTATCCACTATATAAGCATAAAGTGGAATCCATCTGTGCCATATGTTGGGAATCAGTCCGCCATGTCCTTACAACGTATGGCACAAACATGATGTGAATCCAGCCTAAAAAAGATGAGACATGAGTAGTTGAACAGGATAACAGTTGATTTTTTCTTGCAAGGTGGTAAAGACAAAGTAGTAAAGGGGTTAAACAAACTTTTGTCTTTTTAGATGTCTACAAAATAGATGTCATCTTTTGTCAAGTACAAGTTGGCTCTTTTCCTTTCATGCGTAAAACTAATCCCTGAATGTCTGGATTTATGGTTTCATATGTTTCAGTTCACGGCTTCCAATGGGTCCGCATATATGTTCTATGGACCATATGGATTTTTAATGGACTGAAATATAAAATGTTTAACCACTGTGCCGGAAAAAATCTTCTTTATTTTTCCTATAATTGGACTTTCCTACAATCCAAGCGGGCTTCATTCCACTGTATAGTGGAGGTTGTGCCATCCATGATTAATGTGAATCTGTTATCAAGCAGGGTGAGAATTTCTGTTTTTATTTCTTTTTTTCCATCAGTTTAATACTCTGGTCTCTTCCCAGACTTGAAAACTGTGCTATGTTTTAATCAGTGTAATTACTATCCGAATAGATTAGATTGAGACTGATGTAAATGGCGACAAACTCTTTACAGCCTTAGGGAATACGAGAATCGGAAAATATAACGACCTATCAGTTGTTTATGTGGTTATGTAACCATTTTATTTTCTAATATTGGGCTCCAATTAATAAAGTTGAAAGCATTTTAATGTTGAATAATAAGACTGACGTAGAAGCACGGACCGGTCTACAGCTGTCCAAAAGTTAAAGGGTTTTGTAGAGGAAAATAAAATTGCGCTCTAAGTAGGAAAATCATGCGGAATACGGTTTAAATGATCCATCTCATGTAATGAAAAGGTGAAGGGCACGCTCATATGACCTTCACTAAACGCCATAAGCCTTGATGGTTTTTTAATGGTGTGTGATTATACTTTCCATCAAACTGATCTTCTTTACCTTCACTGCCAACCACACGGCTATTTTGTAAGCCTCTGAAATCCCCCCAGGTTGTAGATGGATTCCCACTCACATACTAAACATTAGTTCTTTGATCCATGCACACAGAGCGGCCACTGTAAATAATGCCTTTTATTACTGAAATAAAGGCAGCAGATTATTCCTTTAATGTATTTGCTTCTTTGCTTTTGGCTTCTTTTCTTGAGTAAGTGAATTAACATTTCCATACGCTGTGCTCTTAAAGAAACAAAATGTCACCATTTATTGAAAATGTTATCTTTCGGAAACTAAAATGACCCTTATTCATTTTTTTTTTCTCCAATGTGAACAAGCAGTAAAGTTGTCTTCAATAAATACCTGACTATTCAAGCTCACTGGACCGTGAAAAGTCATCCCCCTTAACTTCATCTTAATTACTCTCCTTAAAATGAAGTCGAGTTTAATGGGATTGTTTAGGAGTAAGCTCAAGCTGGTGAGTGATTTCTACCGGTCTTATATTGAAAATCTCATTACATTTTTCTTCATATAATTTGTGAAAGGACTGAAGATGATGAGCAAGGCGTACAGACCTAAACAACATGGCTTCTGTCCTGCTGCAACATTGTCAAATAATAAAGACGACCTCACACGGAGTACTGAACTGTAGAAGACACCGGTGCTCATTTATCAATGCAATTACACAAGTTTTCCAACGCAAGTCTTTGAAAAATTATGTTCGATGGTTATGCCATATTTCGTCTTTACAAAAATGGGTGTTTTAGTTTGTTTTACAAAAAGTTGAATTCTTCTATTCTTTGTTTTGTGTAGAATTTTATTTTTTAGGAATTAGTACACTCAAATTTTATAACTTACTTAAAACTTAACAGTACACTCTATGAAAACAATCATAATAGCCCTGTATGGTACAGTGGTTAATGATGTTTCTGAGCCGTGCCCACTGGGTATAAATGTATAAGTGATTATACAAGGGAGTGGATACAATTCAGGTTCTGACCCTTTTACCGCCTTTACCTTGCAAGTTGTGGTTGTTTTTTAAAAATGTAATTATCGAATAATGACAAATAACAAGGCCAACAATTACACTAGTAATAGCACACAGTGCCAACGAAAGCATATAAACAAGGCAGGGAGGTACATATGCATTACAACAACATTGTCACAAATCGCATACAGTAGATCATATACGACTTTACTCATAGGGAAAAAAAAGTGTGAAGAGGGGAAATAAAATAGGGGGCATTACCCTCTACACTCCAATTTCCTGACCCAGGAGGGCAGGACTGGTGAGTAAGAGAATGTCCATAGTGTCAGGATGCAAGCCCTGGTGACATTGACTAGGTGCCCCAGAACAGATTTATGGTAGGGTGTGATGGAGATATCCAAACAGAGTAGAAGGTAGAATTCCCTCATTCTGTGGGGGAGATTTATCATCAGTCTCTTAGAGCAGAACTGTTCTAGTTGCTCATGGTAACCAATTAGAGTCCAACAGCTATGAATAAATTTAAAGCTGAGCTCTGATTGGCTTTCAGAACAGTTTTACCTCAGAAACTTGATGATGAATCTCCCCTATAAGTCTATCTGAGCTGTCATTATATGAGGGAAGTACTGAGGAGCTGTCAAGGCTACAGAAGGCTATAATGGCCTTAATGGTAAGACATATCAAAAGGGTTAAAAAAAAAGAGAGAACTCTTTGGACACTATGGTGAATGAGGGGGTAACACAAGAGCTTACAGTCTATGTGGATGAGGGGAGTGACACAAGAGCTTACAGTCTATGAGGATGAGGGGAGTGACACAAGAGCTTACAATCTATGAGGATGAGGAGGTGACACGAGAGCTTACAGTCTATGAGGATGAAGGGGTGACACAAGAGCTCACAGTCTATGAGGATGAGGAGGTGACACGAGAGCTTACAGTCTATGAGGATGAAGGGGTGACACAAGAGCTTACAGTCTATGAGGATGAGGAGGTGACACGAGAGCTTACAGTCTATGAGGATGAGGAGGTGACACGAGAGCTTACAGTCTATGTGGATGAGGGGAGTGTCACAAGAGCTTACAGTCTATGAGGATAAGGGGGTGACACAAGAGCTTACAGTCTATGAGGATGAGGGGGTGACACAAGAGCTTACAGTCTATGAGAATGAGGGGGTGACACAAGATTTTACAGTCTATGAGGATGAGGGGGTGACACAAGAGCTTACAGTCTATGAGGATGAGGGGGTGACACAAGAGCTTACAGTCTATGAGGATGAGGGGGGACACAAGAGCTTACAGTCTATGAGGATGAGGAGGTGACACAAGAGCTTACAGTCTATGTGGATTAGGGGAGTGACACAAGAGCTTACAGTCTATGAGGATGATGGGGTGACACAAGAGCTTACAGTCTATGAGGATGAGGGGGTGACACAAGAGCTTACAGTCTATGAGGATGAGGGGGTGACACAAGAGCTTACAATCTATGAGGATGAGGGGGTGACACAAGAGCTTACAGTCTATGACGATGAGGGGGGGATACAAGAGCTTACAGTCTATGAGAATGAGGGGGTGACACAAGAGTTTACAGTCTATGAGGATGAGGGTGTGACACCAGAGCTTACAGTCTATGAGGATGAGGGGGTGACACAAGAGCTTACAGTCTATGAGGATGAGGGGGGACACAAGAGCTTACAGTCTATGAGGATGAAGGGGGTGATACAAGAGCTTACAGTCTGTGAGGATGAGGAGGTGATACAATAGCTTACAGTCTATGAGGATGAGGGAGTGACACAAGAGCTTACAGTCTATGAGGATGAGAGGGTGATACAAGAGCTTACAGTCTATGAGGATGAGGGGGTGACACAAGAGCTTACAGTCTATGTGGATGAGGGGGTGACACAAGAGTTACAATCTATGAGGATGAGGGGGTGACACAAGAGCTTACAGTCTATGAGGATGAGAGGGTGATACAAGAGCTTACAGTCTATGAGGATGAGGGGGTGACACAAGAGCTTACAGTCTATGTGGATGAGGGGGTGACACAAGAGTTACAGTCTATGAGGATGAGGGGGTGACAGAAGAGCTTACAGTCTATGAGGATGAGGGGGTGACACAAGAGCTTACAGTCTATGATGATGAGCGGGTGATACAAGAGCTTACAGTCTATGAGAATGAGGGGGTGACACAAGAGTTTACAGTCTATGAGGATGAGGGTGTGACACAAGAGCTTACAGTCTATGAGGATGAGCGGGTGACACAAGAGCTTACAGTCTATGAGGATGAGGAGTTGATACAAGAGCTTACAGTCTGTGAGGATGAGGAGGTGATACAAGAGCTTACAGTCTATGAGTATGAGGGAGTGACACAAGAGCTTACAGTCTATGAGGATGAGGGAGTGACACAAGAGCTTACAGTCTATGAGGATGAGGGGGTGACACAAGAGCTTACAGTCTATGAGGGGGTGACACAGGAGCTTACAGTCTATGAGGATGAGGGGGTGACACAAGAGCTTACAGCCTATGAGGATGAGGGGGTAACACAAGAGGGTACAGTCTATGAGGATGAGGGGAGTGACACAAGAGCTTGCAGTCTATGAGAATGAGGGGGTAACACAAGAGCTTACAGCCTATGAGGATGAGGGGGTAACACAAGAGGTTACAGTCTTTGAGGATGAGGGGGTGATACAAGAGCTTACAGTCTATGAGGATTAGGGGAGTGACATAAGAGCTTGCAGTCTATGAGAATGAGGTGGTAACACAAGAGCTTGCAGTCTATGAGAATGAGGTGGTAACACAAGAGGTTACAGTCTATGAGGATGAGGGAGTGACAAAAGAGTTTACAGTCTATGAGGATGAGGGGTGACACAAGAGCTTACAGTCTATGATGATGAGGGGGTGACACAAGAGCTTACAGTCTATGGTGATGAGGAGGTGACACAAGAGCTTACAGTCTATGAGAATGAGGAGGTGACACAAGAGTTTACAGTCTATGAGGATGAGGGGGTGACACAAGAGCTTACAGTCTGTGAAGATGAGGAGGTGATATAAGAGCTTACAGTCTATGAGGATGAGGGAGTGACACAAGAGCTTACAGTCTATGAGGGGGTGACACAGGAGCTTACAGTCTATGAGGATGAGGGGGTGACACAAGAGCTTACAGCCTATGAGGATGAGGGGGTAACACAAGAGGTTACAGTCTATGAGGATGAGGGAGTGACAAAAGAGCTTACAGTCTATGAGGATGAGGGGTGACACAAGAGCTTACAGTCTATGAGGATGAGGGGCTGACACAAGAGCTTACAGTGTATGAGTATGAAGAGGTGACACAAGAGTTTACAATCTATGAGGATGAGGGGGTAACACAAGAGCTTACAGCCTATGAGGTTGAGGGGGTAACACAAGAGGTTACAGTCTATGAGGATGAGGGGGTCACAAAAGAGCTTACAGCCTATGAGGGGGTAACACAAGAGTTTACAATCTATGAGGATGAGGGGGTGACACAAGAGGTTACAGTCTATGAGGATGAGGGGGTGACACAAGAGCTTACAGTCTATGAGGATGAGGGGGTGACACAAGAGTTTACAGTCTATGAGGATGAGGGGGTGACATAAGAGCTTACAGTCAAGGAGGATGAGGGGGTGACACAGGAGCTTACAGTCTATGAGGATGAGGGGGTGACACAAGAGCTAACAGTCTATGAGGAGGAAGGAGTGACACAAGAGCTTACAGTCTATGAGGATGAGGGGTTGACACAAGAGCTTACAGTCTATGAGGATGAGGGGAAGACACAAGAGCTTACAGTCTATGGTGATGAGGAGGTGACACAAGAGCTTACAGTCTATGAGAATGAGGAGGTGACACAAGAGTTTACAGTCTATGAGGATGAGGGGGTGACACAAGAGCTTACAGTCTGTGAGGATGAGGAGGTAATACAAGAGCTTACAGTCTGTGAAGATGAGGAGGTGATATAAGAGCTTACAGTCTATGAGGATGAGGGAGTGACACAAGAGCTTACAGTCTATGAGGGGGTGACACAGGAGCTTACAGTCTATGAGGATGAGGGGGTGACACAAGAGCTTACAGCCTATGAGGATGAGGGGGTAACACAAGAGGTTACAGTCTATGAGGATGAGGGAGTGACAAAAGAGCTTACAGTCTATGAGGATGAGGGGTGACACAAGAGCTTACAGTCTATGAGGATGAGGGGCTGACACAAGAGCTTACAGTGTATGAGTATGAAGAGGTGACACAAGAGTTTACAATCTATGAGGATGAGGGGGTAACACAAGAGCTTACAGCCTATGAGGTTGAGGGGGTAACACAAGAGGTTACAGTCTATGAGGATGAGGGGGTCACAAAAGAGCTTACAGCCTATGAGGGGGTAACACAAGAGTTTACAATCTATGAGGATGAGGGGGTGACACAAGAGGTTACAGTCTATGAGGATGAGGGGGTGACACAAGAGCTTACAGTCTATGAGGATGAGGGGGTGACACAAGAGTTTACAGTCTATGAGGATGAGGGGGTGACATAAGAGCTTACAGTCAAGGAGGATGAGGGGGTGACACAGGAGCTTACAGTCTATGAGGATGAGGGGGTGACACAAGAGCTAACAGTCTATGAGGAGGAAGGAGTGACACAAGAGCTTACAGTCTATGAGGATGAGGGGTTGACACAAGAGCTTACAGTCTATGAGGATGAGGGGAAGACACAAGAGCTTACAGTCTATGAGGATAAGGAGGTGATACAAGCGCTTACAGTCTATGAGAATGAGGAGGTGACAAAAGAGCTTACAGTCTATAAGGATGAAGAGGTGACACAAGAGCTTACAGTCTATGAGGAAGAAGGGGTGACAGAAGAGCTTACAGTCTATGAGGATGAGGTGGTGACACAAGAGCTTACAGTCTATGATGATGAGGGGGTGATACAAGAGCTTACAGTCTATGAGGATGAGGGGAGTGACACAAGCGCTTGCAGTCTATGAGGATGAGGGGGTGACACAAAAGCTTACAGTCTATGAGGATGAGGGGGTGACACAAGAGCTTACAGTCTATGAGGATGAAGAGGTGACACAAGAGCTTACAGTCTATGAGGAGGAAGGGGTGACAGAAGAGCTTACAGTCTATGAGGATGAGGGGGTGACACAAGAGCTAACAGTCTAAGAGGATGAGGGGGTTACACAAGAGCTTACAGTCTATGAGGATGAGGGGGTGACACAAGAGCTAACAGTCTATGAGGATGAGGGGGTGACACAAGAGCTTACAGTCAAGGAGGAAGAGGGGGTGACACAGGAGCTTACAGTCTATGAGGATGAGGGGGTGACAGAAGAGCTAACAGTCTATGAGGATGAGGGGTTGACACAAGAGCTTACAGTCTATGAGGATGAGGGGAAGACACAAGAGCTTACAGTCTATGAGGATGAGGAGGTGATACAAGCGCTTACAGTCTATGAGGATGAGGAGGTGACAAAAGAGCTTACAGTCTATGAAGATGAAGAGGTGACACAAGAGCTTACAGTCTATGAGGAAGAAGGGGTGACAGAAGAGCTTACAGTCTATGAGGATGAGGGGGTGACACAAGAGCTTACAGTCTATGAGGATGAAGAGGTGACACAAGAGCTTACAGTCTATGAGGAAGAGGGGGTGACACAGGAGCTTACAGTCTATGAGGATGAGGGGGTGACAGAAGAGCTAACAGTCTATGAGGATGAGGGGTTGACACAAGAGCTTACAGTCTATGAGGATGAGGGGAAGACACAAGAGCTTACAGTCTATGAGGATGAGGAGGTGATACAAGCGCTTACAGTCTATGAGGATGAGGAGGTGACAAAAGAGCTTACAGTCTATGAAGATGAAGAGGTGACACAAGAGCTTACAGTCTATGAGGAAGAAGGGGTGACAGAAGAGCTTACAGTCTATGAGGATGTGGGGGTGACACAAGAGCTTACAGTCTATGATGATGAGGGGGTGATACAAGAGCTTACAGTCTATGAGGATAAGGGGAGTGACACAAGAGCTTGCAGTCTATGAGAATGAGGGGGTTACACAAGAGCTTACAGCCTATGAGGATGAGGGGGTAACACAAGAGGTTACAGTCTATGAGGATGAGGGGGTGACAAAAGATCTTACAGCCTATGAGGGGGTAACACAAGAGTTTACAATCTATGAGGATGAGGGGATGACACAAGAGGTTACAGTCTATGAGGATGAGGGGGTGACACAAGAGCTTACAGTCTATGAGGATGAGGGGGTGACACAAGAGCTTACAGTCTATGATGATGAGGGGGTGATACAAGAGCTTACAGTCTATGAGAATGAGGGTGTGACACAAGAGCTTACAGTCTGTGAGGATGAGGAGGTGATACAAGAGCTTACAATCTATGAGGATGAGGGAGTGACACAAGAGCTTACAGTCTATGAGGATGAGGGGGTGACACAAGAGCTTACAGTCTATGAGGGGGTGACACAGGAGCTTACAATCTATGAGGATGAGGGGGTGACACAAGAGCTTACAGCCTATGAGGATGAGGGGGTAACACAAGAGGTTACAGTCTATGAGGATGAAGGAGTGACAAAAGAGCTTACAGTCTATGAGGATGAGGGGTGACACAAGAGCTTACAGTCTATGAGGATGAGGGGGTGACACAAGAGCTTACAGTCTATGAGGATGAAGAGGTGACACAAGAGCTTACAGTCTATGAGGAGGAAGGAGTGACAGAAGAGCTTACAGTCTATGAGGATGAGGGGGTGACACAAGAGCTAACAGTCTATGAGGATGAGTGGGTGA
Source organism: Engystomops pustulosus (assembly GCF_040894005.1). Lineage (NCBI taxonomy): Eukaryota > Metazoa > Chordata > Amphibia > Anura > Leptodactylidae > Engystomops > Engystomops pustulosus. The sequence continues at coordinate 42,438,001 of NC_092415.1, forward strand.
CACAAGAGCTTACAGTCTATGAGGATGAGGGGGTGACACAAGAGCTATCAGTCTATGAGGATGAGGGGGTGATACAAGAGCTTACAGTCTATGAGGATGAGGGGGTGACACAGGAGCTTACAGTCTATGAGGATGAGGGGGTGACACAAGAGCTAACAGTCTATGAGGAGGAAGGAGAGACACAAGAGTTTACAGTCTATGAGGATGAGGGGTTGACACAAGAGCTTACAGTCTATGAGGATGAGGGGAAGACACAAGAGCTTACAGTCTATGAGGATGAGGAGGTGATACAAGCGTTTACAGTCTATGAGGATGAGGAGGTGACAAAAGAGCTTACAGTCTATGAACATGAAGAGGTGACACAAGAGCTTACAGTCTATGAGGAAGAAGGGGTGACAGAAGAGCTTACAGTCTATGAGGATGAGGGGGTGACACAAGAGCTTTCAGTCTATGATGATGAGGGGGTGATACAAGAGCTTACAGTCTATGAGGATGAGGGGAGTGACACAAGAGCTTGCAGTCTATGAGAATGAGGGGGCTACACAAGAGCTTACAGCCTATGAGGATGAGGGGGTAACACAAGAGGTTACAGTCTATGAGGATGAGGGGGTGACAAAAGAGCTTACAGCCTATGAGGGGGTAACACAAGAGTTTACAATCTATGAGGATGAGGGGATGACACAAGAGGTTACAGTCTAAGAGGATGAGGGGGTGACACAAGAGCTTACAGTCTATGAGGATGAGGGGGTGACACAAGAGCTTACAGTCTATGATGATGAGGCGGTGATACAAGAGCTTACAGTCTATGAGAATGAGGGTATGACACAAGAGCTTACAGTCTGTGAGGATGAGGAGGTGATACAAGACCTCACAGTCTATGAGGATGAGGAAGTGACACAAGAGCTTACAGTCTATGAGGATGAGGGGGTGACACAAGAGCTTACAGTCTATGAGGGGGTGACACAGGAGCTTACAGTCTATGAGGATGAGGGGGTGACACAAAAGCTTACAGCCTATGAGGATGAGGGGGTAACACAAGAGCTTACAGTTTATGAGGATGAGGGAGTGACAAAAGAGCTTACAGTCTATGAGGATGAGGGGTGACACAAGAGCTTACAGTCTATGAGGATGAGGGGGTGACACAAGAGCTTACAGTCTATGAGGATGAAGAGATGACACAAGAGCTTACAGTCTATGAGGATGAGGGGGTGACACAAGAGCTTACAGTCTATGAGGATGAGGGGTTGACACAAGAGCTTACAGTCTATGAGGATGAGGGGAAGACACAAGAGCTTACAGTCTATGAGGATGAGGAGGTGATACAAGCGTTTACAGTCTATGAGGATGAGGAGGTGACAAAAGAGCTTACAGTCTATGAAGATGAAGAGGTGACACAAGAGCTTACAGTCTATGAGGAAGAAGGGGTGACAGAAGAGCTTACAGTCTATGAGGATGAGGGGGTGACACAAGAGCTTACAGTCTATGATGATGAGGGGGTGATACAAGAGCTTACAGTCTATGAGGATGAGGGGAGTGACACAAGAGCTTGCAGTCTATGAGAATGAGGGGGCTACACAAGAGCTTACAGCCTATGAGGATGAGGGGGTAACACAAGAGGTTACAGTCTATGAGGATGAGGGGGTGACAAAAGAGCTTACAGCCTATGAGGGGGTAACACAAGAGTTTACAATCTATGAGGATGAGGGGATGACACAAGAGGTTACAGTCTATGAGGATGAGGGGGTGACACAAGAGCTTACAGTCTATGAGGATGAGGGGGTGACACAAGAGCTTACAGTCTATGATGATGAGGGGGTGATACAAGAGCTTACAGTCTATGAGAATGAGGGTGTGACACAAGAGCTTACAGTCTGTGAGGATGAGGAGGTGATACAAGAGCTTACAGTCTATGAGGATGAGGGAGTGACACAAGAGCTTACAGTCTATGAGGATGAGGGGGTGACACAAGAGCTTACAGCCTATGAGAATGAGGGGGTAACACAAGTGGTTACAGTCTATGAGGATGAGGGAGTGACAAAAGAGCTTACAGTCTATGAGGATGAGGGGTGACACAAGAGCTTACAGTCTATGAGGATGAGGGGGTGACACAAGAGCTTACAGTCTATGAGGATGAAGAGATGACACAAGAGCTTACAGTCTATGAGGATGAGGGGGTGACACAAGAGCTTACAGTCTATGAGGATGAGGGGGTGACACAAGAGCTTACAGTCTATGAGGATGAGGGGGTAACACAAGAGGTTACAGTCTATGAGGATGAGGGGGTGACACAAGAGCTTACAGTCTATGAGGATGAGGGGGTGACACACGAGCTTACAGTCTATGAGGATGAGTGGGTGACACAAGAGCTTACAGTCTATGAGGATGAGGGGGTGACACAAGAGCTTACAGTCTATGAGGAGGAAGGGGTGACAGAAGAGCTTACAGTCTATGAGGATGAGGGGGTGACACAAGAGCTAACAGTCTATGAGGATGAGGGGGTGACACAAGAGCTTACAGTCTATGAGGATGCGGTGGTGACACAAGAGTTTACAGTCTATGAAGATGAGGGGGTGACACAAGAGCTTACAGTCTATGAGAATGCGGGGGTGACACAAGAGTTTACAGTCTATGAGGATGAGGGGGTGACACAAGAGGTGTAAGAGCTTGTATAATGGTCCTTCCATTTTTTATGAAGGAACAGTATAATAATAATTCAATAAATAAAAATTCTGCTGCTTGAACCAGCCATCAGCCGCCATCTTATACAGTGTTCAAGGTGAAAGTTAATGCAGAGAAGCCTGGAGCTTGGTGTTTCGTGTCTACCTTTATTTTACACCAGTTTCTCTGTAAATTTCTTTCTGTGCTATTCCTTTACCATCAGACATTTTGGGGGTTATTTACTAAGGGCCCGATTCGCGTTTTCCCGATGTGTTACCCGAATATTTCCGATTTGCGCTGATTGTACCTGCATTGCCCCGGGATTTTGGCGCACGCGATCGGATTGTGGCGCATCGGCGCTGGCATGCACGCGACGGAAATCGGGGGGCGTGGCCGAACAAAAACCCGACGGATTCGGAAAAACCGCCGCAATTAAGACAAAAAATGTGTTGCGAAAATTACAATTACCTTCACCAGGTATAGGCCGGTGAATTTCAGGGCATTCCAGCGCGCCTCCTGGAAACTTCAGCGCAGCAGTGCCACCTGGTGGACGGCGGAGGAACGGCCTTAGTGAATCCCGGCCGGACCCGAATCCACCGCAGAGAACGCGCCGCTGGATCGCAAACGGACCGGGTAAGTAAATCTGCCCCTTTCTTTCCACATACCCCTTTGTCAGGCAGTCAGTGGCCTCAGTGGTCATGTGCCATGTAGGGGCATAGTTGGAGAGAATGTGCCCTGGGTGCTGAGTCCCAGGCTGAAGACTAAAATAAATCCACTTTCCTTCGGTCAGTTTATTTAAATAAAAGACTTGAGTAAGAATACATGGTAAATTCTTGCTCTAGGTATAAGAAAATCTGGATACCAAGAGCACTAATGGCAGCAGTTTTCTTTTTTTCTTTTTTTTTTTTACCACTGACTTCATTTGACATTTTTAGTTTTTCCCAGACAACCCCTTTAAGCAGGGCTGACTCCACTTTCGATGTTGTAATCTTTTGCACAGATCACAATGACTCTCATGATTAAGACACTAAATGAGAAACAGAAACATACGGCATGCACGCCTTGGCAGCCCGCGTCTCATATTAATTCAATATGATCAGTGAGATAACTAATAAATGACTAATGGGTCACCTAATAATACACAACTTCTCAGGCTTCTGCTTCACTGCAAATCTAAGGAGCAAATGCTAAATCCTACATCTTATATATATATAAGACACTTCTCCTACAGGAATGAATACATAGTTGTCAGGTTATGCTCCGCCGTGTCTTATATCAGCTGTAGTTTATTGTTTTCAATGACAAATTCCTAATCTACAAGAATGAACCTAAACCTTCCCCCCGCAGCCATGTATTATGCACATCATTACACGGATGCCTGGAAGGAATGAATTCTAGTCTGAAGCTGTGTGGATTGAATTTTATGCATCAGAGTATCATCCTTCCTGTTACTTCATTTCTGTCTGCATTTGATGATGTGGCAAGTCCAAGAACATAGAGAAAAGATACCGCAAGTAAAAGAAAAGGAAATATTTCTATTTAATGGAAATCTACCATCAAAATCCATCATAATCAGGCCCGAAGCCAGCACCCGGCCAACCCGGGCAAGTGCCGGGGCCCCGGGGTACTGGAGGGGCCCACTCAGGCCCCCGGATCAATTGTACCAGTGTCGCTATAAGACACTGGTACAATTGATCACCATCCGGATCGATCACTTTTCTGCCTCTATGCAGCGCTGGTCGGGAGCGCAACATAGAGGCAGAATCTAAAACTCACCTGTCCCGGTTCCCACGATGCAGCGCTCCGCAAGTTATGCGACGGCTCTGAAGCCGGCGCACATGATGACGTCATCAGATCACGTGTGCCGGCTTCAGAGCCGGCGCGTACGGGAGGCCCAGGCCGAAGACAGCTGCAGGCGCTGCTCCGGGGGAACCAGGAAAGGTGAATTCTTTTTTCTTTCCCGGAGGGTGGGGGGGTTCAGTGTGTCTACAGGGAGAGGGGGGAGGGAGGGGGTCAGTGTGCCATCAGGGAGAGGGGGAGGGAGGGGGTCAGTGTGTCATCAGGGAGATCATTGTGTCAGCAGGGGGGAGTTCAGTGTGTCCGGAGGGGGGGGTTCAATGTGTCTGCAGGGAGAGGGGGGAGGGAGGGGGTCAGTGTGTCATCAGGGAGAGGGGGGAGGGAGGGGGTCAGTGTGTCAGCAGGGGGGGTCATTTTGTCAGCGGGGGGGGGGGGTTCAGTGTGTCCGGAAGGGGGGGTTCAGTGTGTCCGGAGGGGGGGGGGGGTTCAGTGTGTCCGGAGGAGGGGGGGTTCAGTGTGTCCGCAGGGGGAGGGAGGGGGTCTGTGTGTCCGCAGGGGGGGTTCAGTGTGTCCGGAGGTGGGGGTCAGTGTGTCCGCAGGGGGAGAGGGGGTTCAGTGTGTCCGCGGGGGGTGAGGGGGTCAGTGTGTCCGCAGGGGAGGGGGGGCAGTGTGGCCACTGGAGGGCGGCCCACGGAGGGGCCCACTAAGGCTCTGTCGCCCAGGGGCCCACTAAAACCTGGAGCCGGCCCTGATCATAATAAACCAGGGACACTTACTCATAGATTCAGGCACCGTGACTGGGGTAATCTTCTTATATTTGTTATCTACGGCCTCCTCCCTTCTCAAAAAAAAACTATTAAACTTATGCAGATTCATAGGGAGTTGCAGTTTTCAAGGAGCATTTCCCCCCTCCCATTGTCTGGTGAAACATCCTGTACTGCAGTGAGATTACATCAGGCAGAGAAAGGGGAAGTGCCGAGCAGCAGAGAAGATCAGGGTGAGACAGTGTAACAGCCTGTGAATCTGCAGCATGGAGTGGCTCTGGAAACCGCCCAAGTATCCTTTCAAGCTTATTAGCATAATTTTAAAGGTTTATTTTAGAAGGAAGGAGATCATGGATAGCAAATATAACAAGATTACCAGTCACGGTGCCAGGGTCTATGAGTAAGTGTCCCTAGTTTTTCCGTACTTGATTTTTATGGTAGATTTAGATGGTGTACCGGGCTTCATTAAGGGTCTTTTTTGCAAGACTATTTGACATTTTCAATTATGCTATTTCCTGAATTGCATAACCTTTTGGTCACTTTCTATTCAAATTTTGATGGGTTGGTTAGTAGCTTATTTACTGTTATGCTATTACATCTTGCCTCTGGCAGGGTCTTACAGTGATGATTGAATCACAGCCAATGGAGGCTGTCAGAGGCTCCCAGCTGTCATAGTAACGGATAACTGCTAACACCCCCTATGATAATGTCACAGGGGGCTACAATCGTCAGATGGCGGGGCCCATGTACCACTGCAATTTAAGTAATGCAGTTGTGTTCAACTAGGGCACTTAAGTTTAACAACATAATTTGTGGCACATACCCCTTTTCTGATAAATCTGCTCCATTTTTCTTGTTTTTTTAGTTTGTGCCACATAATGCAAAAAGCAGCCAGTCGTCTTATAGTAGAAGGCGCATCTTCAACTATTATTATATCAGCTTTATATTAATGTTGATGGCCACAATGTGGAGAATATAGCAAAGGTGGGTGGTCACATGGTTTCATGCCCATCACACACAGGACTTCTACCCAAGTCTTATCTTGCATGCTCTTTAACCACATGGGGTGAGACTTGAAGGCTGATCTTTTCACATTGGTCAGATTGGCTGGCAACAAGTCCCCCCTGAGGTTATGGTGCATCCAAACCAGATACCCGCCTGGGTCTCGGTAAGACCTGAAGCCATCAGATGATGAGATAGGTGGGACTCTTAATGGAAGCATAATAGATGGGTTGTATTTCGTCTCAGTCTAAATATACCCTACCTGGGCTTGCTTTTTGCCCAATATAATCCTGTTACGGACTGGATTTATATCTAAAAGGAGATGGTGGCACACTACCGGCTAACTGAGGTACTTTTTACCGAGGTAAATGAAAAGGGCCCCTCAGCCTTTCAGGGTTGTGAGCGAGTCTTGTGCTATGCTGGAGGTCACTTAGGCTACTCTCTTACTTTCCAGTGTGTGTCTGTGAAAACAATAGCTATCTGACCTTGCATACCGCTAAGGGGTGCAGAAGGTCAAACACTTTTTACTTTAACCTGTAACTCAATTGGGTGCAATTGGATTCATCAGGAGTCCCCCTCTGGTGCAGTTTTTCTATTAGTTCTATAAACCTTCTCTTTACCATGACAAGTGCCCTTTAAAATGGAAGACATGGCTGCTTCCTTCCAAAATCAGCTCCAGAACATGGGTGTAATGTCCTGGAGTTGGGTCATTATGAAATCTGATCCCAGGAGTTCTTGGCCTAGGACTGATGACCCAACTGGACTTCGCCAACTCAAATACTCAGGTAATGAAGCCCTTTTCCTATTCCTAAAAAAGGTGGGGATGTTACATGGGTAGTGTGTGGTAATGCAACTAAGCTTCAGTCATTTCCTTATACATGATCTACAAGCCACCAAAAACCCTTGCTCAGGAGTGGTGCTGTTTTTGGACAAAAAATAGCCATGTTTTTCAACTACCGAACAGCCCCTTTAACAAATGTTGGAGAATTAGCTGCTTCCCACGTGGGGTCCCCTGATCTCTGTCTTTCTATGGGCTGATTTATGCAATTCCTTGGATTGGATTGAGCCAAACCAGTAGCACCTCCAGTTCAGAGGATGTGAATGATCTGAGTACCTATGAGTCAATAAAAAAAAGGTTGAACTATTTCCCCTAAATGCTTCGCTATTCTATGCTACATCATGTTTTTAATACCATTATTGAAATAATTAAGTACAAATAAATCGGAATAGAGTAAAATATAAATTCAAGTAATTTAAAAAAAAACTTTTTTGTTAATAAAACACAGAGTTGCTGTTCTGGGTTTTCATGTTGTTTGTTTTTCTAATCCACAAAATCGTTTCAGCGCAGCATCAAATAACATAGCACATTTGTGTCTTGACAAATCACACTCACATGTAGCCTTCCTGCAAGTCCCATAGGTTTCATGTACGCTTATCCCTATTGACCTAGTGCCTTAAGTCTTTCCACTGTTATGTCTACCCATCCTTTAAGGTCACACAGGCCTCATTACTCTCACTTTATAATCCCGCCATCTGGAAAGGGCACAAGTCAAATATCAAGCCTTTTAGTGGATTTGTGTGGGAGACTGTGTCTACAATTAGGGATTTTTAGTGTCTTCTTTTATGACAAATACCAAATTATCTACTATTCGACTATTCAGATATTTTGTAGCTTTTTTATGATTTAGATAAGGTTTTTCTCTTTGTTTTGTCATGGGTATAATATAAGCATCATATAAATTATTTATTTTATTGCAGAAAACTGATGGCCATTCCTTAGTATAGACCATAACTGGTAGACTGGTCTGAAAGAGGAGCAACCCTGCAGAATCTTTACCAGGTCAATGATAGTAGTGATCCCTTTTTTATAGGGGAGATAAATATTTCAGGGGCATCCTAAGGCTCCTGTCCCATGTGCAACCAAACCACTCAAAATTTTCAAGTTATGTACTGGCCCGAGTCTCAGTGCTGGTGCTGATCGGCTGCTTCAAAGGAATCCTATGATTTTACTGAACAACTCTATATTTTTACATGGTTTTGTGCCTGGTAGTTCAACTAATTCCTCCTTGTAACGTCTTAAATCTCACAGATTCTCCAAAATTTTTAGAAACCCACCATAACAAAAGCCTCAACAGTGGGAAGAGAATCAATTGCATGTGCACATCCAATGGATTATGAAAGCTGCACAGGCAGAGGTATCACAGAAACTCACATTGGATATGGATCTAACTTGGCTTTTAAATGTTGTTGATGACATGTGATAATTAGGGCATAGAACATTTTTTGATTAAAATATATTTTTTTCTGTGAGATAAAGGATGACAGATACAGGGGACAATATGACTAGGCATAGGCTTATGAAACCAATTATCTTTGTAATTAAGCTTCCGTTACATGAACGATACTAAGGACATAGGGGGTCATTTACTAAGGGCCCGATTCGCGTTTTCCCGACGTGTTACCCGAATATTTTCGATTTGCGCCGATTGTACCTGAATTGCCCCGGGTTTTTGGCGCACGCGATCGGAATTTGGCGCATCGGCGCCGGTATGCACGCGACGGAAATCGGGGGGCGTGGCCGAACGAAAACCCGACGTATTCGGAAAAACCGCCGCATTTAAAAAAAAAATTGTGTCGCGAAAATTTCACTCACCTTCATCCTGGATAGGCCGGTGTATTTCGAGGCATTCCAGCGAACTTCAGCGCAGCAGCGCCACCTGGTGGACGGCGGAGGAACTACCTTAGTGAATCCCGACCGGACCCGAATCCAGTGCAGAGAACGCGCCGCTGGATCGCGAACGGACCGGGTAAGTAAATGTGCCCCATAGAGATAATGGGGGTCATTTACTAAGGGCCCGATTCGCGTTTTCCCGACGTGTTACCCGAATATTTTCGATTTGCGCCGATTGTACCTGAATTGCCCCGGGTTTTTGGCGCACGCGATCGGAATTTGGCGCATCGGCGCCGGTATGCACGCGACGGAAATCGGGGGGCGTGGCCGAACGAAAACCCGACGTATTCGGAAAAACCGCCGCATTTAAAAAAAAAATTGTGTCGCGAAAATTTCACTCACCTTCATCCTGGATAGGCCGGTGTATTTCGAGGCATTCCAGCGAACTTCAGCGCAGCAGCGCCACCTGGTGGACGGCGGAGGAACTACCTTAGTGAATCCCGGCCGGACCCGAATCCAGTGCAGAGAACGCGCCGCTGGATCGCGAACGGACCGGGTAAGTAAATGTGCCCCAATGTAGATCTCTATCACCTTGTGACACCAAGAAGGGTAAATGTCAAGAAGCTGAGGAAGAGTTACAGTTTATGTTTTCCATCGGCAATCAACACTTTTTCTGCTTAGATTTCCACCTCCTGATCCTCACATGTCATTACTATCAGCACATTCCAAACTATTTTTGAAAGTTGCTCGAGCATTAGTTCTTGGACCTAAAGGTCCTGAGCAAATGGAGGTTTACTATACTCGTTAAATTAAATTTAGTAATTATACTCACCAATTAGCTGCTGTTTTGGTCATGTAAATAGTGGATGGACATTTCTTACTCCACACTTGACTTCTCTATTCTTATGGACCTAACCATGCTGAAGTTTGTTTTTCCAAGTGTTTATGTTTTTAAAAAGATCTCCTTTGAGTGAACATTTTTCAGTTGTTGAGAGGGGTCTAGAGAGATAAGATAATTAGAATGTTTTTTCTATATAAAATACTGAAACCAGTTTTTCTTAGACTCAAGGCTGCGACCCCTTTTAATTCTTGCACTACCCACCTTCCAACGGCCCTAACTTTCAGCAATTTTTAGAGATGTATAAAGTTTTGTTATCTGCATGAAAATTTTAACTTCCTAGTAGCACCACTTAAATTTCCTTACAATGTACTGCAAGGTCAGGGTCCATGTTTCTGGCGCACAAATAGTGCTAAAATTTTTACTGGAATGTTAGGTTGTGGTGCAAGGAGTTAATGAATTGGTGCGGGACCAAAAGGGGCTAGAACTGTCTTTACATTCATGTAGGTGAAATATAACTCCATAGACTAGCTTTTTGCAGCTCTAAGTGTGCGCCAAAAATTGTGCCAAAAACAGAGTCAGGAAACTTGAAGCCCTGGAAAAGTTTCTGACTCCAAATTACATGCCCAAAAAAAGAAAAATTTGTGAGTACAAAAAGCAACAATATTGGAGCACATTAACTTACCTGTCCAAGTCGCGATCCCCGATCCTTACTGTCTGACGATGATGCACTGTGCCGCGATCCACGTAGAATGTGCGCCCCATATCCTGCATGTGTCGCTCCCCGCTCAGGCCCGCCGGAGTTCGCCTTCTTCTTCCTGGCCTATGTAAGTTAAATCCCAGGCTTAGTCCAAATCAGTCAGATCATCCGACGGCCCAACCCCCCCCCCCCATTGGGGCACATATACTAGGGGTCTGAATGCCGCATTTTCAGCGGGTTTCACGTTTTTTTCCGATCTGCCCTGGATTGCCCCGTTTTTTTTGCCCATGCGATCGGATTGTGGCACATCAGTGCCGGCTTGCATGCGACACAAATCGGGGGGTGTGGACATCAGACAACCCGACTGATTTGGGCAAACCGCAGAATTTAAAAAGCAAATTGTTATGCAAGATCAGCACTTACATGCACCGGGAAGAAGAAGGTGAACTCCGGCGGACCTCAGCGGGGGTAGCAACACATGCAGGAAATTCGATCAAAGTGAATCGCGGCAGACCCGAATCCCCGCCAGACATTCCGGATCGGCGGCGTCAATTGGACGGGTAAGTAAATGTGCCCCATTGTGTTCCTGACACTTTATCACTAAGGCACAATAGGCGCAGCAAGGGGGGACAACCCACAGTTTTCTGTCGGAAAGTCGTTCCCACCTTCTTGTTTAAGGCTTTTACTGTACAGTCCAAATTAAACATGCCCTTTGTTTTTTGGGGCAGTATGATTGTGGAATATAACTTATATAAGTTTGTTATGCTTTAAAAATGTTAAAATATTTTTCATTCTTTAAAAATAAAAATTGCCATATTCTGAAGCCAATAACTTTTTCATACTTCAGTCTATGGAGCTGGGTAAAGTGCAGTTTTCTGTGTGATGAACGGACATTGGGACTGTACAACATTTTGATGACTAGTCATTCCAATTATATGTGAGGAAATGGTGAATAAGCAGCGATTCAGATTTGGATATTTTTTTCCATTATAGAGTTCACAGCAGGGGATTATCATTTTTATATTTTGATAGATTTTTTCTTCAAAGTTGTGTGCCATTATGGGAACAAGGATTATCATTAAAGCTTCATTAAAGACACCTTACAGCTGATCATTGCAGCCTGGGAGTAAGGTAAAGCATCTAGAGAGCTTCACCAGATGTCACAGAGGGCAAAGAGGTCCATCTGTAACAAGGGGTCGTCTGTAAGTCTGGTGTCCTTAAGATGGGGACCGTCTGTATTGGCAACATACTGAAACTGTACTAGCTCCTTCCTTCAGTAGGGTCCAATTCAGATTCTGCAATGATAGCTATCACTTAAAAGGTTGTCTGCTTTGCAATACAGAGGAAACCCACTGTGTATGAAGAAGGGTCAGCCCGTGAGCCCTCTCCATCGATGCTTAGCGTTGCTGCGCCATAATACTAGAGCTTGCTAAGTTAAGTGTGTAAATTTCTGACAATACTGGCCTATTCTAGTGACAAAACTAGTCTGAATTGACAATATTGAATAGTGACAATATTGAACACTTATTTGGCAAATGGTTGTTGTTTGCATTAGTGGCCTATTTTATTTTTTGTACCAAAAAATGTTTGCAACTGTTTTCATGAAAGACAACACTGTATATAAATAACCATTTGCAGAAATGCTTATCCTTAAACTGTATTTTTTTCCAAATCCTGCTTTTTTATTTTTATAATTTGTGACTTGACAGCAATATAAATTATTAAAATTGTTTACATAATGTATAGCCTCAGATGAAAGGTTCCGCAATGCCCATAGTTTCCCTTAATGTATTTTTAATTTTTTAATTATTATTTTTAGTATTTTTCTCTTATGTATGAATATATTATTGGTCATAATACATCCCCCACAAGGTCAGAAAATATCTCTCAGCGGCATTTATACTTTATCCTTTAATTTATTTGTTTTTATTCCATCCACAAGAGTCCAAATTATAGGGAAAAAACAGCCCATTGTTATGACATTAGTCACTGGCAGAGATGACCTAACTGACCCAGGGGCTTTAATATGCTTGGGGGCAGCTGACAATCATGTAACTGCCAGGTCCAGCGATATTGACACTTCATTGTATAGTCTTACATGCAACTTTCCCTTCTTCAAAAAATAGCCTACATTTGAGAAACTAGAAGAAGTTAAAAATATCCAATATCCCTAAAACTTTTTTCTGTCTTTGGCTTCCTCTTAATAAAAAAAAACAACAACAGTACATTTCCCCCAAGATGAGAAGAGATTATTGGTCCATTTGTCTTAGTTTTTTTCTTTTTTCTTGTATTTGCAACTTTTTCACCCGCTGAGCAGTGAAAGTTTGCGGTAACTTTTTTCAGTGTTGAATCTGATATATTGTTAGAATCCAAAAGTTAACGTTTTGAAAGGTTTTTCAATCCCCTGCAGTTTAGAAGGGGTTACTCAAAATTTTTAAATGTTTATATTTTATATAAGATAAGTTGAACAAGACCCCCGAATAAAGAGATATTCACTAATATCCAGACTAATAATAATGGACCACATTTGTTAAAGCGTTTATGTATGTGCCCTCCATGCTATAAAATTCTGCACTTAAAGGGTTGTTCCGGTGCAGAGTCGGACCATGCACCACATTTATTATAGCAACTCAACAGAATTGTGTTACATGGTCTATGTTAAAGGTGCACCAAAAGAAAGTTTGTTTGTTTTTTGGCGCTTTTTTTGTAATTAGATCACTTTACAAATTATTTAACAGTTTTAAAGAGAGCCTATATTGCAACTTAACCCACCCAAAATAAAGACTTCATTAAAAACTACTTATCCCCCTAATGACCGCTGTATCAAGTTTTTACTGTGCCCATTCTACGTACTTCTAACGTTCCGCCTTTCACATCCATGTATCAGAAGAAGATTGCAGAAGGTCGCGTCCTGCAAGTGCCGGGCTTTGTCATCACAGCCCAGACCCAGCACTAACAACTGGGATAGGAAAAACCCAGATCCCGGGTTATTAACCCCTTAGAGTAAGTGTATTCCTTTTGGATTGGACCCCCCCCCCACCAGTGAGATTACCGGGTTATTCGATCCATCCTGTGGCAGCCTCGGGGTCTGGTATGTACCCCAAGGCTGCCAAGACATGTCTTTGCCAGGTTCTACCTCCTTGCAGGGCCCAGATGTATCTAACTGAGCATTACACTGCACTACACTACACACTGCAACCAGCCCTCAACCCTATAAAAGTTATGCTTTCAATAAAAATTTATGATTTTGTTTGTATCCCCCTTTAAAAAGTTAATACAATCTCATGAATAAGCTATAGACCCCTAAATGATTTATCTATACAGTGTATCTCATCCCGCAAATAATAATCCCTCATATGTTCACTTTAACAAAAAATATAAAATATTTATAGCCTGTACAATGCCCATGCCTGGCCATGTGCAGTTTACCACCACATGTGGGGTGTCAGCACACTGGGGAGAAATTGGGCATCAAATTTTGCAGAGCATTTCATCATTTAATTTATTGTGTAATTTTTGGCCTAAATGAATGTGTTTTCCCCCCAAAATTGTAAAGTTTCTAAATCTCACTTCCATCTTGTTTTAACTCCTGTGAAACACTTAAAGGGTTAATAGACTTAACAGAAGTTGTTTTACATATGCAGAGATGCACTCAAACGACATGAAGGTCCTGAAACCGCAGATTGAGCAGGTAGAAGGGACGCATCCTCCATTACCCAAGAAACTGGTTCTATTACAAGTAATGTAGGAAGTGACTTCCAGGCATTTAGGGCAGGGCCGCATGTGCCATGAGGCGAGATGAAAATCTCGCCTCAGGCGGCAGAATGCGGGTCCCTGTAAAGGCGCGATTTATTTAGCTGGTGGGCGATTCGGGCGTTAACGGGCGCCCGAATCGCCCACCAGCTAAATAAATCGCACCTGTCTCTTTAAGACACAGGTGCGATTTATATGCGGAGCGACGCAGCGCCTTTCCGGCTGCTGCGTCGCTCCGTTCTAATCGGTAACACAGGCGTCATGACGTCACGCGCCTGTGTCACTGTGCGCCGAGGGAGCAGCTGCCTGCAGGTGAGTATTATTTTATTATTTTTCCTGTACTGTCATTTATTTTATGTGGCTAATAAGGGGGAGTGGGGAGGTATCGTGGGCGTGGGAGGAAGGGGGGGGAGTACTGTATACATTGTATGTGGCCATAATTGTTGTATACTGTGGGGGGGTACTGTATATATTTTATGGGGATCCAGAATTGTTTTATACTGGGGGGGGGGTACTGTATATATTTTATGGGGACAGAATTGTTTTATACTGGGGGGGGGGGGGTACTGTATATATTTTATGGGGCCAGAATTGTTTTATACTGGGGGGGGGGGTACTGTATATATTTTATGGGGCCAGAATTGTTTTATACTGGGGGGGATGCAGTATATATTACATGGGGCCAGATTCATTTAAACTGGGGCGGGGGGGTGCTCTATATATTATATGGGGCCAGAATAATTTTATACTGGGGAGCTGTATATATTGTATGAGGCCAGATTATTCTTTTCCTGGGGGGGTTATTTTTTTATATGGGTCAAGATTTCAGCTGGGGGCTGTATATGGGATACAGCATATTACTAAGCTGGGAGGGGGCTGTATATGGGGTACAGTATATTGCTAAGCTGGGAGGGCTGTATATGGGGTACAGTATATTACTAAGCTGGGGCTGTATATGGGGTACAGTATAAAACTAAGCTGGGGGGCTGTATATGGGGTACAGTATATTACTAAGCTGGGGGGCTGTATATGGGATACAGTATATTACTAAGCTGGGAGGGGACTGTATATGGGATACAGTATATTACTAAGCTGGGGGGCTGTATATGGAGTACAGTATATTACTAAGCTGGGGGGCTGTATATGGGGTACAGGATATTACTAAGCTGGGGGGGGCTGTTTATGGGATACAGTATATTACTAAGCTGGGGGGCTGTATATGGGGTACAGTATATTACTAAGCTGGGGGGCTGTATATGGGATACAGTATATTGCTAAGCTGGGGGGCTGTATATTGGATACACTATATTACTAAGCTGATGGGCTGTATATGGGGTACAGTATATTACTAAGCTGGGGGGCTGTATATAGGATATAGTCAGGGCCGGTTCTAGACAAAGTGGGGCCCTGGGCAAAACTAAAAGTGGGGCCCCAAAATAAAACTATTTTATGACCAGTCACAGTCAGCAAGAGGCTCCCTTTAGTATGGTAAAACAAACTGTAATTTTGCAGAATTTTATAGGAGATAGATAGCTGATAGGGAGATTGATGGGCAGCACGGTGGCTCAGTAGTTAGCACTACAGCCTTGCAGCGCTGGTCAACATCTGCAAAGAGTTTGTATGTTCTCTCTGTGTCTGCGTGGGTTTCCTCCGGGTCCTCCGGTTTTCTCCCACATTCCAAAAAATTACTGGTAGGCTGATTAGACTTGTGAGGCCCATTGGGAAGAGGGACTGATATTTTTTGAAAGCAGACACTTGCCCCATTTTCAAAATAGCATCAAAGAGTTTATGGACATAAGTACCTTCATGCAACTTTGATTCGAAATGAAACATTTTACAAAAAAATACTTAAAATTTGACTTTGATGGCAAAAAAATGTGCTCCAAACAGAAACTATTTACCTTCACATCTCCTTAATGTAATAGATGGACATGTGTAGAGTTCACAAATGTCCCATATTGATATGTTCACATAAATAAATCATCATAATATCACTAACACTGTAATAACTAGATATCTGCTTTTCAGCTACAGAATTCACACAGATGTATCATTGTATGTTCCTTACACAATGGTCACCCAAATAAATAACTATATATCCATAAACCAAGCTAATGAGATAATAAAGTCACTTGTAGATGTGCGCCATTGTATTAGCTGCACAATAACAGAACCCTCCGTGGATCATAAGAAGGAGAGTGAGAACGTCATAACATAGGTGTAAGTAATGGAGGATGGTGGGAAATAAAAACTTTATTCCAGAACATGTGTGTGTTTTTGGTGTTACATATAACTTTATGGACATGTTCTGGGTTTGAATGTTCATTGTATCAGTCAATTTTCCCAACAACAAAAAACTATCACAAAATAAAAGGGAATAAGAGAGAAAGTGTGTTCTTAGATAGTTCTGCATAGAGAAGGGTTAAAAACATGAATATTAGTTCATATTATCCATTCTCAAAATATAGTAACATATAAAGTGAATATTTCCATTATCTGTGAGGTGCAGCAGCTCCTGTGTCCAGCAAATGCTCCCTGCAGCCTGATGGCTAAGAATCTGGAGGGGGGTGGGTACAATTCAGGGGGCTGTATCTCTGGCTCTTTGAAACATAGAACCTCACTTCTTTTTTCCTATGAAAGAAGAGAGTCTCCTCTTTTATATGAATCTATATTTGTGTTTCTAAGTTTTAGGAAAATGGAGATAATAACTGTTAACCTGCTGTTGGCAGTGATTTTTATAAAAAATATATAATATATAATATTTTTATATAAAAATGGCACCTGATATTCTCACTTTAAACCTGAATATCTCTGGATCCATAGCACCTAGAAACAAAATTCAAGATTCATTTGAAAGAAGAGATTCTCCCCTTTCATGGGGCCCTGGGCAATTGCCACCTTTGCCTACCCATAGCGCCGGCCCTGGATACAGTATATTACTAAGCTGGGGGGCTGTATATGGGATACAGTATATTACTAAGCTGGGGGCTGTATATGGGATACAGTATATTACTAAGCTGGGGGGCTGTATATGGGATACAGTATATTACTAAGCTGGGGGGCTGTATATGGGATACAGTATATTACTAAGCTGGGAGGGGGCTGTATATGGGGTACAGTATATTACTAGGTTGGGGGCTATATATGGGATACAGTATATTACTAAGCTGGGGGGCTGTATATGGGATACAGTATATTACTAAGCTGGGGGAGCTGTATATGGGATACAGTATATTACTAAGCTGGGGGCTGTATATGGGATACAGTATATTACTAAGCTGGGGGGGCTATATATGGGATACAGTATATTACTAAGCTGGGGGGGCTGTATATGGGATACAGTATATTACTAAGCTGGGGGGGGGCTGTATATGGGATACAGTATATTACTAAGCTGGGGGGGCTGTATATTAGGGGGTGCTATATATTCACATTGGTCAGGGTTGCACTGTATGTAAAATCATGTAACATAATAACAGGGTGGGATATATTAGTTATAGGATACCATACTTAGGATTACTTTGCATCATTTAAACTAAATGTTAGGGGTCTGTATTAATAAATTGGGGGTGTTGTATATTGATTGGTGCTGTGTATGCTATAATTCCAGTAGAATATATATAATGAAGGGATGTTTTATATGTGGGGAGAGTGCGGTCAGTTGTGTTGTGAGGGGTATATATTATTTAGGAGCACAGTGTTGTTATCCAGGAGACTTCATACTGTAAGTGACTGTGGTATTTTTAGGGACGCCGGGTGGAGATGCTGCACGGAGATGAAGATATCTGGCCGTGAATCCAGCAGTGATACGTCATGGATTGGAGAACCCGGAATAAAGTCCTACTGATGGAAGAGATTGTCATCTATAAGGTACTAGATGCCACTAATGCCTCTCAGATCCTGTAGTCAGTCACACAGTGTCAGGGAGCTGCCTGTGGGGATGTTACTTGTTAGTAAAGTTTTCAGCATTTACTTAACAGGGAGCCGGGGGGGGGGGGGGGCAGCATTTTAATATTCGCCTCAGGCAGCAAATATGCTAGAATCGGCCCTGGTTTAGGGGTTATAATATTCATACAGTCCAGGGCCCGTGGCAGTCTAAATCCAATGAGTAGGCCTATATCACGTAAGGACTGAATTAGCACTTACTTTTCAACAACCCTAAAACAAATGCAAGTGACGAGTGACTGCAAGAAAGTGCAATATATGTTGTCAGTAGGAAGTGCTTTCTTGTCTCCTCTCATGCTCCCAATTCCAGATTAATGACTCAAAGTTTGCAGACTGTGCAATTCTATGCCAGACGGGGCCTGATTTCGATTTTGACATCGGTGCTGCAGCCCAGCCCAAACGTCAAGGACTAGAATCGTAGGGGCAGGGACTTTATCATATGTCAGAAATTCGCCTAAAATATATCACAAAATCTTCAAAATGTCTTTTTTACTCTTTGCACTTTTGGCCTTTGTTTTTGTTCCATTTTTCCTTGGAGTCATTAGCGTTTTTGCGTTTTTCACGCGCGTGTTGTTCGCGTTTTTTTGCGTTTTCGGTGCGTTTTTCACGCACGTTTTTTAAGTCAATGGGACTTTTTCAAAGGGACCATGGTTCGGGAATAAAATGTTTTATTTAATTGAAAAAGCAAACATCTACAATCTTTTCTTCACTGTTCCACGCGTATATTATCTCCCGACAAGTTAGCAGATGTGAAGAACAGTGAAGAATAGAATAAAAACAGTGACCACAGTGAACACAGGATCATTTAAGTGAAAAATACAATTAAGAACACAGTGAAGAATAGATTGCAGATGTTCAGCACATTTGCTTACTTGTCGGGAGATACGCGCGGAACGGTGCAAACAAAATAGCATGCGAAGAACAATATATATGTGTGACCGCTCCGCGCGTATCTCCCGACAAGTAAGCAGATGTGCCGAACATCTGTAATCTATTCTTCACTGTGTTCTTTACTGTGTTTTTCACTTAAATGATCCTGTGTTCACTGTTTTTATTCTATTCTTCACTGTTCTTCACTGTGTTTTTTTAATTAAATGCTCGATCTCGAGCAGGGGAATTATTCATGTCACCTAGCAACCCATCCATTTAAAACGCATTGCACTCGCATTGCACTTGCAAAGCTTGCGAGTGCAATGCATTTTTGATGCGTCTCCATAGACTTGAATGGAGCGGGAAAAATGCGCGTGAAGCGCAAAAGTAGAGCATGCTGCGATTTTGACGCGCGTCAAAACAAACGCAAGCACGCGCGTGAAAAACAATGCAAATGAGGAAAGATCCATTGGAAACAATGGGACAGAGTGCAATGCAAGTTCTGCGCGTCAAAAGCACGCGCAGAACTCGCGCGTGAAAAACGCTAGTGTGGAAGGGGCCTAATGCAGTTGTATTGCAGTATATTGTATTAGGAATCACACCCATTCAAGGACTAGAAATAATTGTAAAAAAAAATGTTTTTTTAAAAATATGAAATCAAATCAAATCAACCAAATCCCCCTAGAACACAACTAAAAAAAAGGAAATAAACAAATAAACCAAATCTATCAATATATTTAAAAAAAAACAATTGTCCCGTGCCGGGAACACAATAATGGAAAAAATAATGTCCATTTTGGAAATACGTGAAAAAAACTGGTCTTGAAATAGTTAATAGGTTTGTACTGTAGCTCTGCCTCTTCCAAATATTCTGAGCTTCACAGTGTGAACCCCCTGTAATCGATCATGTGTTTTTTGTTGTTTTAATGAGACGGCAAACTTATGCCCTTTAGAGAAATAACACTCTTCAGATTGGGCTATTTTCCTGAAGGTGTTACACGAGATCACGGACACGATGTGTGGTTTGTGTCAAAGTGACAACTTAAACGTAGCCATAGCTTAAAAAGTCATACAACTGCTTAAAGGCAAAAAGACTTTCAGTGACACAAAGGGATCTTTAAGGACTTGGGTGCTTCTTACCATGGAGTCAAGTCGTTTCCCTTCCATTTATTTACAGTGCAATGCCGTAAGGGATCATTTCGTGTTTCCTAAGGTATTCAATCCACCAGGGAGAGTAGAAGTGCTCAGATAACTTATCTTTGTTGTGTTATCAGTCCTCGCTATTACTTGAAAATTCCAGAGATAATAAGAGTTTACAAATCCACGAAAACTAAAGAAGTGTAACCTAAATCTGTAACATAAACTTACACCTTAAAAACTGTTTATTTACATGGTGCGTAAGGGAGAAAGTGGGCCACATTTATCAAAACTAGTGCAGTCTGTACTAGGTGTAGTTTGCCTGTGGAGTGTGAAGAGTGCGGCAGATTAATCAAAACTGGTGCCTGGTCATCATGAATCTGGTGTCCCTGCACTGCTCAGACAGAATGCACCAATTGTTTTGTGCACTTTGTTCATGCAGACAGAATTGTGATGCACAACAGTAATATATGTCGGCACAAAGATCAGCTAAGCACTAACGAGCCCCTATAGGTGCATATATCTGCTTTGACGGACACAGTGCAGCTGGAACACAAACTGGCGCATACACTTCATAAGTACATGTGCAAGCAGTTTGTACCTTCTGTTCAGTGCAAAGTCAGACAGAAAACTGGCGCAAACGTTTTAATAGTTGTAGGCCAATGACATGACAAGGAGGTTACAATCAAGACTGAACCAAACTGCGCCAAAATATTTGACAACATTGTAAATAAAAAAGGCTTTAAATACTTTTCAGCAATGGGGCGGCACCACTAGCTTCTTTGCTGACACTAATGTCTTTTTTTATCGCTCAATTTGGGTGCAGCTTATCATTCACAACTTCTGTCCTGCACTTCTAGTTTCCCAACACATTTTTGGCGCCTTTTTTTACGCAAAGGTAGACCACCAAAAAGCAAGTCTTACCAACTTCTACTATCTACATTAATTTGGTTTAAAGGGCATCTACCACCAGGATGAAGGACTGTATCCAAATGAGCCAGAGGGACTCCAGGCTCCATCCTGGTGGTGGATGTCCTTTTCTATGTGATCTCAGCGTGTCACGCTTACCAAGGACCAGCGCTGGGATCAACATCGGAGGTGAATATTTCAATTTTTTTTTTTTTTTGTGAAATGGTTGATTTCCGTTAACGGATCAGGCTTACGTTCCATAGAAAAAGTATAGCATGTCCTAGTTAGAGAAGTTTTCACTAACTCACGGTCCAATAATGGCCACATTAGTGCGTCACCATACGATGGTGCCCCCAACAGCTGCTGGATGTACCAGGATGCTCTGGTTTCCAAATCCACCGGATGGCAGTGCTATGTTGATCCACCGGACGTGCCTCCCTTTACACCACTCCACGCCAACTTGGCATGGCGGTGGTGTAATGAGGGAAATAGGCACAATTCCTGGTTGTGCACGTGGATTTGTGCATATTTCAGGACTTACACACCAGATTTCAGATGTACAAGCCCTGATAAATGTGGCCCTTTGGTCCATTAATAAAGATGGACAACACTCGGATGGTTGGTAGGATACACTTTTGAGTTAAACTGTAAATATCATCCATTTTTTTTACTGGATGTTAAGAAAACATTTGACAGACGGCTTCAGCCTGTTGGTTTAAAACTGATTTTTCCCCCGGTCATGTACAGGTGGCCTTAGGCGCTGCCCAGATGGTTGGACAACTGCATGTAGATGTGTTTCTACCAACTCACTGGTCTTAGCTGCAAAATCAATGGGTCATTGGTCTGTGCCGGTGGGTAGCACTACAACCATGTGGACATAATCATATGATCTACTTTTTTAAATACTACTGGCTTATAATGGAGATTTATTTCAGGTTTTAATTTTTGGATCAAATAAAGCACCTTGTTTTGTAACACAAGTGTGAACAGATCCTCAATGTCAAACACCAAAATTAGGTTTGTGTCACATTGCTGTGAAGGAGAACTCATGGCAGAAATTATCCAATTAGAGGCTTGTCATTAGCTTAGTGACAGATAATGAGATAAGTAACCCGCCATACGAGAACTATAATGTACAGGCTCTTAAAGGACCTTGTGTTTGTTGTCAGGCATCAGAAAAGCCTTTTGTTCCTGGTTGCAGCTATCAATTCAGCAAAATGTTGCATTGAAACTTCTCAATATGGAAAACCCACACAAAAATTTAGTAATATACAACAAACTGCATAGAACAATAGATTTTATTACGTATACTAGTCAAAAATTTCTGTAGCTAATATTTAGTATTTCCTGAATATCTGCTGTGATATCTTATTATATTCCAGAAGTACAGTGTCAGCAAATTAATGAACATCCCATTAACACTTTCGGGAGCATTTACATCAAGGCTTAATCTTTACATTTCTATTTTGTTCAGTAAAGGGCCTTTTGCTCAGGAAGTGGGCACAAATAGGTGGGAATTTATTTTAACCTTCGCAATGCTGGTCCTGCCGCTCTGAAAGTCACAGCAGGAAAAGGGTTATTTAAATGGTCATTGCTATAACCGAAAATCGGACACCAAAAATGAATATACAACTCAGTCAGTGTGATCCATGTCTTAGAGCATTTGTATGGTTTAAAGGAACACTCCAGTGAAAGTTAATTCATTGAATAATCATATATTTGCTTACGGTAATTTAGGAGATATAATCTAGTATCACTTCTGGTTAACTACACTTATGCAAGGAAAGAATTGGAGTTTAACACTTTAACACTTCGGCTTTGGTAAAAAGTGTCGGATTTTCTGAGGTTGTATTTTAATCTGATTGATATATGTAATTTTTATGTATCTGGAATTGTATTGTATTTAAATATGTATATATGGCTTAAGAGAATATGTAATTGTGATTTGTATTAATAAAAGAGTTGTTTAAAAAAAAAAAAAAGAATAATGGGGGTCATTTACTAAGGGCCCGAATCGCGTTTTTACGTCGGGTTGGCTGAAAATGACCCTTTTTACACCGAATTTCCCCGGGTTTTTGTCGCACGCAATTGGATTGTGGCGCATCGGCGCCGGCATGCACGCAATCGGGGGGGGGGGCGTGGCCGTCGGAAAAATCGCCGGAAGACAATATTGTATATTGATACACACCTTCAGGGACATAACTATAGGGGGTGCAGAGGTAGCGGTTGCACCTGGGCTCAAGAGGTTTAGGGGGCCCTTATGGTGTCTCTTTCCCATACAAGAAGACTATTACTATAAACCCTACATTATAATCGGGGGCCTGGCACAGACTTTGCACTGGGGCCCATCAGCTTCTAGTTACGCCACTGCGACACCAGCATAAAGATCTGTATTATTCGCTTTTCACAAGACAAATCCTACATACAACAGAATAAAAGAAGGGCTACATATAGAGCATGGGCAATAATACAATGATTCCTCTCAGTTTATCTCATAGGTATGCATATAGGAGGAATTCATCATACGCTGATGCTCATACGCCAGCGTATGGCACAGGCCACACACCACTATCCCAGCAGATAAATCTAGGCATGTAATATCAGGGGGGGGGGGGGGAGGGCTTCTGATAAATCTCCCCTATAGACCTCTTGATGTATCCGTCGGGCGGCCGCGCCAACAGGAAAAACTATGCCAAGTCCAACCTGGTGAAAATCTGCAAACTAATGTTCACAGGTTTTTAGAAAATATGCATGCACGGGACAGGAGTGTGCCTGTCCACTCTGCTGGTGGCCATGCCCCTTCATGGACACATGGCATAGACGTGGTGAAGATGAAAAACTAATTGCAAGTTCTTGCAATGCGGAAGAAATTGTGATTAATTTTTTTTGGGCTTCAACGCCCAAAAACTTGTGTAGAAGCACTGGTAAATCTCCCCCATAGTTTTTAAAATGGGAAGCTTATCATAAACTACTCCTGCACTGTTGTAAGTTTCATCTAGGTACTTTGAGCTAGCCTGCTAGTTGGTTGGTGGCTATCCATGACTAATGCTACCTGCACATGAATGTGCTCTGTTTTAAATGCGGAAATAATGTATACATGGTCTGTTTCATCAGTTGTCGGGATACAGAGCAGAAACAAGAGCAGAAATAGGACCTGCGCCGAGTTTACGACAACCTCCATATTGATCTGTGAAAAATATGTTTATGTGCAATGAATGTGTCAGTCTGCGTTCCACAAAAAAACTGATAGCATCCAGATGAATATAACGTTTGTATGCCTGTAGCCTTATGTAGCTTAAAGTCTCCAGTGGAGTTTAGTTTACACTTTCAGCAGGTCAATTATCTGTGAAAGTTGTGGGAAGCCTGCAGAAGAACCTGAAGTTTAGGTAGAGCAAAATATAACTTCTCTCAGGTGGTTTTTGCTGCACTTATTTGCCTCTGACAGTTCGCTATATAACATTTATTGGCTCAATTACATGAAATCCATATTCTCATGCAGGATACTTTTAGGCACTGATACTAACACTGACTACAGCAGAGATTCCCCCCAGTCATTTAATTAGGTGTAGAAAACTGTGGAGAAGGATTAGCGCTCGTGAAAGCAAGATGACCTGTTAGTCCAGTGAATGAGCACAACTTTGGACAAGCTATTTGGCAAGACAGACACCTATGAAGAACAATAGGAAGATGCAGCTCTATCAGCCTTTAAGGCTACGCCTGGGGGACACTGAAGGGATTAGAAAGAGACAGTTGGACATGAAGATGCATGTCAAAGCAAGAATGTGCTAAAAAGGAAAAGCATGCCAGAGGAAATGGGGGGTGGTCTGCATTATGTGATTAATGGGATCAATCTTCTGCTGCGGGGCCATTAACATGTAACACAGCAAAAACAGACTAAAGTATCTGAATGATACAAGGTTCTAAAATTATTGCCTGACTATGAAGAAAAAATGGAAAACCAGCTCACAATTCTAGTTCACATTCACCCTTGTGCACGGAGAAAATGTCGAAGATCCTCACGATACAAAAGCCAATAAAATAGAAAACCTCCAGCACGGGTGTCGTGATAAAATACGCTTTCTCTTCTTAAAAATTCATAAGATCCATAGCAGGCACCCTCTTATTATCATAGACATAAAGAGAAAATCGAAGCGTTTTGTTTGGAGGATTAGTCATGGTTATGATACACGTGTATATTTAAACTCTGCGTTTCTTACCTGTTGGAGCGGATGGGGATCACATGATCAAGGAAAAATATCACAAAAGGAGTGTCCAAAAGCATATAGGATGCATGCGCCTTGTACTATCCGAGAAGATTACCAAACGATCCTCATCCACTTCAACAGTAATGTTTGTTTTAAAACAACTGTATCGTTCATAAAAACATTAGTGTCAAAAAATTATGGTAAAGTTTGTACAAGAATGCGGTAAATTCATAATATACAATGCGATAAACCAAGGCTATAATGAATTCATTAACCCCACATAGTTTATGAACAGTATGTATGTTTCTTATCTCTGAATAAATTATGAGCAACACAGAATTCATGCCCTGGGGTTGTCTACTGTCCAAAAGAAAAATCCAATATGTTTCCCAATTAAAGATTGGAAAATTACTCTATGATTACGCCCTCTTAGCTCTTGCACAAGATGCAATGTATTACAGTTGATGTATGTTTTAATGTCATAACTACTGTTATTTGCATATGATATAACAACATTATTTGTCTCCGAAACGGAACATACTTTACAAATATTTGGGCAGATTTACTTACCCGGTCCAGCCACGATCCCACGGCGCGTTGTCCGACGAGGAATACATAGATATATATATATACAACCCCCCAAAATAGATATATGTATGTATAGGTATATATACAGAAACCCCCACGGGAATACATAGATATATACACAGTCCCTCACCAAGGAATACATAGATGTATATACAACCCCCCTCCAAAAATAGATATATGTATGTATAGATATATATACAGCAACCCCCCACAGGAATACATACATATATACACAGCCCCCCCAGGAATAAATGGATAGATACAGCACCCCCTCCCCCCCCCCCCAGGAATACATAAATATATACATAATTCGACCTCGGTATAAGCTGCCTTAAATTGATTTTTCAGGAATTTTTTGGAGGCTGTAGTGGGGCATCACAGTGGTTTCATGATGCCTCAGCGCATGACCCTCCAGGCCAAAAGTACCAAAGCAACAAAGGAACCCTAAGTAGGAGCAAGGGAAGTATGCTTTCTTTTTTTGTCTCCCCTGCCCTAACCCCACATGGTTTTCCAGAATTTCCTGTTCAAATAGTCCACAAGTGCAGGTGGGTGGCTGAAAGCAGGACTTACAGTTTCTTAAAGGAAAAGCACACCCTACAAGCAAGAACTGGAGAACAGTGACGACAGATAGAACAGTGTGCCAGGCATGGAGAGGACACTGCCAACCATGGCCAATGGGCACAAAATATAGCTGTATATCACTAGCCATTACTACTATAATACCATCATATACTAAAACAATCTTAGCAAGTCACAGAAGGCCCCTGGTATACGGATCATAGGCTCCACTATGGTAAATACCTTGACGTTTCCTTCCAGTAGGCTGCATTGTTGGTAGGGATTTAGCAGGTTGTCTCTCTCAATACATCCAGACATGTCTTTTTCCTGCCCCGTCATATAATACAAATACTTCAAACATTGTACGATCATTGACAAGACTGTTCAAACAAACTTGTAAAATCTTTTCTATTCTAGGGTCAAGTATGAAACATGAACATTAAATCCCGTCCTTCTGTTACCAGATTTCCATCTAGGAAAATGTTACAAAGCTCCATGTGCTGCTGTGAATGAAGCCTTCTCTTATTATTATAACCATACAGGCTAGCCTTGCGGTTTTACAATTATGTTGATATACCAACACTTACCTTTTGAACTTAGAAGGATCAAATGTTTCTCCCCATCCCTTAGTGGAATCACTGACTCATATGTATTTGCCAAATAGAATTTAAGAGGAGGAGAAGAATACAAGTGAAGATGGATGTCTAAGTATACAATTAGCTTTAGCAATAAAAGGAAATCCATAAAAAATAAAATCATTAAATGCTACTTACATGTCAGAGCCAAACACACATAAACTAAATCTGGGGCAATGGCTGTAGAGGCTAGTGATGAAAATCCCTAGCCTCAAGCAACTGCACACTGTATAGGTACAGTTATACAAAAAAGTCTATGTACATGGGGTCCAAAAAACAAGCTATGGTACATGGGGTTTCTAGAAAAAGATCCAGGGCACGGGCCCCAATACATATGTAGCGCTCTTACAGTAATGCCCCCTCCTGTACATAACCCCCTCACATGTGGTTGTGCCAATAACAACTTTACAGACGGGGTATACAGCTACAGAACCACAGGAAAAATCCCTACTTACATCCAGTAACTGCAGGTGACGCGTCCTCCATCTTCTCCATTAGGCATCACCACATCTTATGTTCCTCATTGTCCCTACATCTTGGTTCCCGGGCAGTGTTATCCTGCTGCTGCCCCTAACAATCTCCCCCATACTGAAAGGCTGCGCTCACACATTTGTCTTGTATTTAAACAACACCAGGTGCTCGTTACCGATCACATGTGTATTACAGGAAACGCAAATTTTATCAAACCAAGGACTGTCCTAGTGCCACGTGTGAACATACCCCAAGAAATGTGCCCATGACCTCAAGTAATGTCCCCCACACAGCCCCCCAGTAAGTAATGTACCCACACAGCCCCAGTAATGTTGCCCACACAGCCCCCTAGTAATGAGCCCACACAGCTTCCCCTTCCAGTAAGTAATGTGCCCACACAGCCCCCGAGTAAGTAATGTGTCCACACAGCCCCCCCCCCAGTAAGTAATGTGCCCACACAGCCCCCCAATAAGTAATGTGTCCACACAGCCCCCCCAGTAAGTAATGTGCCCATACAGCCCCAGTAATATTGCCCACACAGCTCCCCAGTAAGTAATGTGCCCCACACAGCCCCCAGGAAGTAATGTCCTCACACAGCCCCCAGTAAGTAATGTGCCCACACAGCCCCCCAGTAATGTGCCCACACAGCTTCCCCTCCCAGTAAGTAACATGCCCACACAGCCCCTGAGTAAGTAATGTGTCCACACAGCTCCCCCAGTAAGTAATGTGCCCACACAGCCCCCCAGTAAGTAATGTGTCCACAGAGCCACCCAGTAAGTAATGTGTCCCCCACACAGCCCCCCCAGTAAGTATTGTGCCCACACAGCCCCAGTAATGTCACCCACACAGCCCCCTAGTAATGTGCCCACACAGCTTCCCCTCCCAGTAAGTAATGTGCCCACACAGCCCCCGAGTAAGTAATGTGTCCACACAGCCCCCCAGTAAGTAATGTGCCCACATGGCTGTATATACTACTAGGGGAGGCTTTGTATACTGCAGAGGCTGTGTATACTGAGTAAGGCTGTTTATACTGGGGGAGACTGTATATAGTAGAGATGCTATGTATAGTGGAGGAGGTTGTGTATACAGGGGGTGGCTGTGTATACAGGGGGCTGCTGTGTATGCTGTGGATACACAGTGAATACTGGGGGTAGGCTGTGAATACTGTGGGAAGGCTGTGTATACTGTGTGGAGGCTGTGTATACTGTGGGGAGGCTGTGTATACTGGGAAGCTGTGTATACTGGGAGAGGCTGTGTATACTGGGGGAGGCTGTGTATACAGGCAAAGTCTGTGTATGCTGGCGAGGTTGTGTAAACTGTGGGGAGGCTGTGTATACTGAGGGAAGCTGTGTATACTGGGGGGGGCTGTGTATACTGGGGGACAGTGCATACTGGGGGAGGATGTGTGTACTGGAGGATGCTGTGTATATAGGAGAAACTGTGTATACTGGGGGGAAGCTGTGTATACAGGGGAGACTGTGTATTAATGGGGGAGGCTGTGTATACTGGGGAGGCTGTGCATACACGGGAGGCTTTGTGTACTGGGGCAGGCTGTGTAAACTGGGGTATGCTGTGTATACTTGGGGAGGCTGTGTATACAGGGAAGGCTGTGTATATGGAGGGGAGGATAAATCAGGGCACCTAATAAATTGTGGGTGCTATATACACTATAATTTTGGCTGATGAGGTAAAATACAGGAGGCTTTGCTTTACAAATCAAGAAAGCGGAGCAGAACTATTAATAGATGTATATTGGTAAATTATAATAATGTCCTGCCCCCCTCTAATACTTAAACACACATTATAAAAAATATGAGGTAAACTTTCCAACCCCTTTAAGTCGTTGCACAAAATGGAACAAAAGAGCTCGAATTTATCAAGATTTATTGACAGATGATGTCACAATCTGACATAACATGACGCTGAAAGCCAACCCACTTGCAGTAGCCCCTGCAGCACAATTTTGCTGGTAAAACTATAGAGTCTATAGACAGGTCGTTGGGTGAGATTACATATACATCTTCCATTTACATTCAGATTTAGCGTAAAATAATCTTGCAGTCTTTAAGCAACGACCACATAGTGATGGGTAAGGCCTGTGTGAGCACATATGTGGTACAACACCAGTAACTATATTTGACCCCTATTTGACATTTTGCATATTTCCAAAAAAGATAAAGATACAACTTCAAATTAGCTGCCAACTACAACAAATATTCGCTGAAATATCACCAACAATAATTTGACTTCATGTCAGGAGTAAAGCCTAAAACACCCAGATTTTATCAGAAAATGCATCCCAGAAAGCCAGACAAGATCATTATAGTGGGAGAAGAATAAATTATCATTTTTACTCCTTCACAGGGAAAAAGTTTCTTGGATGTAAAACGCTGCCTGGCCCTCAGAAGAGCACGTTTATTACAAGGTTATTTCAGAGCATTTGCCTTTAGGATGATCTTGGGAGCCCTAATGAGCCCCTTGTACAGTGGCATAACTAGAAGCTGATGGGCCCCAGTGCAAAGTCTGTGCCAGGCCCCCGACTATAATGTATGGTTTATAGTGCTAGTAATCTCATATGGAAAATTGACACCTTATGAGCCCCCTAAACCTCATGGGCCCAAGTTGTGACCGTACCCTCTGCACCCCCTCAAGTTACGCCCCTGACCTTGTAGTAGGTCATCAATTAAACAAAACTTTGACATATTCTGATCTCACAATACTACAATCAGGGCATAATATAGGAATTCGAGGCATAATCTTGAGCCTCAAAAAGCTAAATTTGTAACAAAATCCCCAACATGCTAGTTATAATTCTTGACTTTTTGTGTAAGCAGGGGATTGCTACTACTGGCTGTAGGTACACCCTGACATCCAATTAATCATTTCTGTACTACTGGTCAGAAAATGAAAAATTATGATAATAATTTTGTCAAGACCCGGCAGCGGGTGCTGGTGGAGCAGGAGCTGGGTGCATCTACCCGATATGGGCTAAAGGACCTTGCATGGTGCAGTGCGACATGGATGTAATGTGAGGTGCAGGGTGACATGGATCTACTGTGGGGGTGCAGTGTGACATGCAGAGGCGTTAACTCCAATAGGGGGCGTAAGAACTGAGATTGGATAAGGCAGCATCAACACTTAATACGGTCATGCTACTGGTTCACAATTAGAGATGAGCGAACACTAAAATGCTTGGGTACTCGTTATTCGAGACGAACTTTTCCCGATGCTCGAGTGCTCGTCTCGAATAACGAACCCCATTGAAGTCAATGGGAGACTCGAGCATTTTTCAAGGGGACCAAGGCTCTGCACAGGGAAGCTTGGCCAAACACCTGGGAACCTCAGAAAAGGATGGAAACACCACGGAAATGGACAGGAAACAGCAGGGGCAGCATGCATGGATGCCTCTGAGGCTGCCTAATCGCACCATTATGCCAAAATTATGGGCAACAGCATGGCCATGACAGAGTGACAGAATGAAGCTAGATAGCATCTAAAACATCCAATAATTGACCCTGACACTATAGGGGACGGCATGCAGAGGCAGCGGCAGCAGGCTAGAGAGTGTCATGGCGACATACCCTAAATGGACTCAGGCTTCAAACCAATGGGTGGCAGAGAGGAACCAAAGGAGGTGAGCAAGAAGCGCTCAAATAATATCGGTACATGATAAAAGTTTGCCAGTATATTTTGTGGATTACACAGCAGGGTGGCGACAAAGTTAACATGGAAGCCATGAAAACAACCCAAAATTCTGCCTGACACAGCTCGTTTGATAAGGGGACCATGTATGGAGGCAGTGAACTAGTAGTAGATTAAAGGTGCTGCAGTTAAAACTATGTTAGTTGGATCTTGGCATGGAGCTGGCGCTCCGCTGCCAGGCGAGCTTTCGCCAATCCAAGCCCCTGTCTATAGGCTACTCCCCAAACAGCACTTCTAAGAACCTTTTGTATAAGATCAAGTGTAGTAGCGTTCTTATAAGTTTAGGATATGGCGGGTGAGGGGAATGTAAACAGATGCGCAAGAAGCGCTGAAATAATATCCCTAAATGGTAAAAGTTTGCAAGTATATTTTGTGGATTACACAGCAGGGTGGCGACAAAGTTAACAACTTTGATGTGGAATGCCCTGTAATAGCTCTTGGGCGGTGTGCCTTTTATCGCCTAGGCTCAGCAGTTTCAGCACCGCCTGCTGTCGCTTAGCGACGGCACTGCTGCTGTGCCTAGAGCTACCGACTGATGGCGCCATGCCCACAGATGGTAATTCGGAGGAGGAGGAGGTGGAGGAGGGGTTGGAGGAGGTATAGTAGGCCTTTGAGACCTGGACCGAGGTAGGCCCCGCAATTCTCTGCGTCGGCAGTATATGACCAGCCCCAGGGTCAGACTCGGTCCCAGCCTGCACCAAGTTAAGTGTAGTAGCGTTCTTATAAGTTTGGGATATGGCGGGTGAGGGGAATGTAAACAGATGCGCAAGAAGCGCATGATGCGCATGGAGCTGGCGTTCCGCTGCCAGGCGAGCTTTCGCCAATCCAAGCCCCTGTCTCTAGGCTACTCCCCAAACAGCACTTCTAAGAACCTTTTGTATAAGATCAAGTGTAGTAGCGTTCTTATAAGTTTAGGATATGCCGGGTGAGGGGAATGTAAACAGATGCGCAAGAAGCGCTGAAATAATATCCCTAAATGGTAAAAGTTTGCCAGTATATTTTGTGGATAACACAGCAGGGTGGCGACAAAGTTAACAACTTTGATGTGGAATCCATGAAAACAACCCAAATTTCTGCCTGACACACCTCGTTTGATAAAGGGACGATGTATGGAGGCAGCTATATGGACGACTTTTGGAGGTAGCAATGGAGACAACGTGTGGAGGCTGCTATGGAGACAATTTAATTTGGATAGTGCCTGTATGTGGCAGTCCCAAACATTTTTCAAACCAGAGGAGCAGGTAGGTGGCCCTCCAGTAAAATGGGATAGATTGAGAGCCTGTATGTGGCAGTCCCAAAAATGTTTCAAACCAGAGGAGCAGGTAGGTGGCCCTCCAGTAAAATGGAATAGATTGAGTGCCTGTATGTGGCAGTCCCAAAAATTCTTCAAACCAGAGGAGCAGGTAGGTGGCCCTGCAGTAAAATGGAATAGATTGAGTGCCTGTATGTGGCAGTCCCAAAAATTGTTCAAACCAGAGGAGCAGGTAGGTGACCCTGCAGTAAAATGGAATAGATTGAGTGCCTGTATGTGGCAGTCCCAAAAATTGTTCAAACCAGAGGAGCAGGTAGGTGGCCCTGCAGTAAAATGGAATAGATTGAGTGCCTGTATGTGGCAGTCCCAAAAATGTTTCAAACCAGAGGAGCAGGTAGGTGGCCCTCCAGTAAAATGGAATAGATTGAGTGCCTGTATGTGGCAGTCCCAAAAATTGTTCAAACCAGAGGAGCAGGTAGGTGGCCCTGCAGTAAAATGGAATAGATTGAGTGCCTGTATGTGGCAGTCCCAAAAATGTTTCAAACCAGAGGAGCAGGTAGGTGGCCCTCCAGTAAAATGGAATAGATTGAGTGCCTGTATGTGGCAGTCCCAAAAATTGTTCAAACCAGAGGAGCAGGTAGGTGGCCCTGCAGTAAAATGGAATAGATTGAGTGCCTGTATGTGGCAGTCCCAAAAATGTTTCAAACCAGAGGAGCAGGTAGGTGGCCCTCCAGTAAAATGGAATAGATTGAGTGCCTGTATGTGGCAGTCCCAAAAATTGTTCAAACCAGAGGAGCAGGTAGGTGGCCCTGCAGTAAAATGGAATAGATTGAGTGCCTGTATGTGGCAGTCCCAAAAATGTTTCAAACCAGAGGAGCAGGTAGGTGGCCCTCCAGTAAAATGGAATAGATTGAGTGCCTGTATGTGGCAGTCCCAAAAAATTTTTAAAACGGAGGACCGGGTAGGTGGCCCTCCAGAAAAATGGAATAGATTGAGTGCCTGTATGTGGCACTCACAAAAATTGTTTCAAACAGAGGACCGGGTAGGTGGCCCTCCAGAAAAATTAAATGCATGAAGTACTATAGCAAGAGCCAGTGGGCCCTGTCAAAAAATAGCCATTTTCCTCTGCTTTACTGTACAAAGAGGAGGAGAAGGAGGAAAATGAGGAGGAGGAGGAGTGGATCAATTATTCAGGTTGAGCTTCCTTCACCTGGTGGAGATTGGAAATTCTGAGAAATCCAGCCTTTATTCATTTTAATAAGCGTCAGCCTGTCAGCGCTGTCAGTCGACAGGCGTGTACGCTTATCGGTGATGATGCCACCAGCTGCACTGAAAACCCGCTCGGACAAGACGCTAGCGGCAGGGCAGGCAAGAACCTCCAAGGCGTACAGCGCCAGTTCGTGCCACATGTCCAGCTTTGAAACCCAGTAGTTGTAGGGAGCTGTGTGATCATTTAGGACGATGGTATGGTCAGCTACGTACTCCCTCACCATCTTTCTGTAAAGATTAGCCCTACTCTGCCGAGACTGGGGACAGGTGACAGTGTCTTGCTGGGGTGACATAAAGCTGGCAAAAGCCTTGTAAAGCGTACCCTTGCCAGTGCTGGACAAGCTGCCTGCTCGCCTACTCTCCCTCTCTACTTGTCCCGCAGAACTACGCACTCTGCCGCTAGCGCTGTCAGAAGGGAAATACTGTTTCAGCTTGTGCACCAGGGCCTGCTGGTATTCATGCATTCTCACACTCCTTTCCTCTCCAGGGATGAGAGTGGGAAGATTTTGCTTGTACCGTGGGTCCAGGAGAGTGAACACCCAGTAATCGGTGCTGGAATAAATTCTTTGAACGCGAGGGTCACGGGATAGGCAGCCTAGCATGAAATCTGCCATATGCGCCAGAGTACCAACGCGTAAGAATTCACTCCCCTCACTGGCCTGACTGTCCATTTCCTCCTCCTCCAACTCCTCCAACTCCTCTTCTTCTGCCCATACACGCTGAACAGTGAAGGACTCAACAATGGTCCCCTCTTGTGTCTCGCCAACATTCTCCTCCTCTTCCTCCTCATCCTCCTCCACCTCCACCTCCTCCGATATGCGCTGAGAAACAGACCTCAGGGTGCTTTGGCTATCAACAAGGGAATATTCTTCCCCCGTCTCTTGTGACGAGCGCAAAGCTTCCGACTTCATGCTGACCAGAGAGTTTTTCAACAGGCCAAGCAGCGGGATGGTGAGGCTGATGATGGCGGCATCGCCACTGACCATCTGTGTTGACTCCTCAAAGTTACTCAGCACCTGACAGATATCAGACATCCACGTCCACTCCTCATTGTAGACTTGAGGAAGCTGACTGACCTGACTACCAGTTCTGGTGGAAGTTGACATCTGGCAGTCTACAATCGCTCTGCGCTGCTGGTAAACTCTGGATAACATGGTCAGTGTTGAATTCCACCTCGTGGGCACGTCGCACAACAGTCGGTGAGCGGGCAGTTGGAGGCGGCGCTGCGCTGCCCTGAGAGTGGCAGCATCTGGGCTGGACTTCCTGAAATGCGCACAGATGCGGCGCACCTTCGTGAGCAAATCAGACAGATTGGGGTATGTCTTGAGGAAACGCTGCACTATCAGATTTAACACATGGGCCAGGCATGGCACATGTGTCAGTCTGCCGAGTTGCAGAGCCGCCACCAGGTTACGGCCGTTGTCACACACAACCATTCCCGGCTTGAGGTTCAGCGGTGCCAGCCACAGATCAGTCTGCGCCGTGATGCCCTGTAATAGCTCTTGGGCGGTGTGCCTTTTGTCGCCTAGGCTCAGCAGTTTGAGCACCGCCTGCTGTCGCTTAGCGACGGCACTGCTGCTGTGCCTAGAGCTACCGACTGATGGCGCCGTGCCCACGGATGGTAGTTCGGAGGAGGAGGTGGAGGAGGGGTGGGAGGAGGAGGAGGCATAGTAGGCCTGAAACACCTGGACCGAGGTAGGCCCCGCAATCCTCGGCGTCGGCAGTATATGAGCAGCCCCAGGGTCAGACTCGGTCCCAGCCTCCACCAAGTTAACCCAATGTGCCGTCAGCGATATATAGTGGCCCTGCCCGGCAGCACTCGTCCACGTGTCCGTGGTCAGGTGGACCTTGTCAGAAACGGCGTTGGTCAGGGCACGGATGATGTTGTCTGACACGTGCTGGTGCAGGGCTGGGACGGCACATCGGGAAAAGTAGTGGCGGCTGGGGACCGAATACCGAGGGGCGGCCGCCGCCATGAGGTTGCGAAAGGCCTCGGTCTCTACTAGCCTATAGGGCAGCATCTCCAGGCTAAGCAATCTGGAGATGTGCACATTAAGGGCTTGGGCGTGCGGGTGGGTTGCACTATATTTGCGTTTCCGCTCCAGCGTCTGGGGTATGGAGAGCTGAACGCTGGTGGATGCTGTGGAGGATCGTGGAGGCGACGATGGGGTTTTTGTGCCAGGGTCCTGGGCAGGGGGCTGACTAGCAGCTGACACAGGGGAAGGAGCAGTGGTGTGCACGGCCGGAGGTGAACGGGCTTGTTGCCACTGAGTGGGGTGCTTAGCATTCATATGCCTGCGCATACTGGTGGTAGTTAAGCTAGTAGTGGTGGAACCCCTGCTGAGCCTGGTTTGGCAAATGTTGCACACCACAGTCCGTCGGTCATCCGGTGTTTCCTTAAAGAACCTCCACACTTCTGAAGATCTAGCCCTCGCCGCAAGAGCCCTCACCACGGGAGCTTCACTAGTTGACAGTGGCGCTGATGCACCAGCTCTGGCCCTGCCTCTCCGTCTGGCCCCACCACTGCCTCTTCCAACCTGTTCAGGTCGAGGACTCTCCTCCGTCTCAGAAGCACTGTGTTCACCCGGCCTCTCAACCCAGCTTGGGTCTGTCACCTCATCATCCTCCGATCCCTCAGTCTGCTCCCCCCTCGGACTTCCTGCCCTGACAACAACTTCCCCACTGTCTGACAACCGTGTCTCCTCATCGTCGGACACCTCTTTACACACTTCCACTACGTCAAGAAGGTCATCATCACCCACAGACTGTGACTGGTGGAAAACCTGGGCATCGGAAAATTGCTCAGCAGCAACCGGACAAGTGGTTTGTGACTGTGGGAAGGGTCCAGAAAACAGTTCCTCAGAGTATGCCGGTTCAAATGCCAAATTTTCCTGGGAGGGGGCAGACTGGGGGGGAGGAGGCTGAGGTGCAGGAGCTGGAGGAGTGGGGATTTCGGTGACATGGGTGGACTGCGTGGAAGACTGACTGGTGGTGGACAAATTGCTCGAAGCATTGTCAGCAATCCACGACATCACCTGTTCGCACTGTTCTGGCCTCAACAGTGCTCTACCACGAGTCCCAGTAACTTCAGACATGAACCTAGGGAGTGTAGCTCTGCGGCGTTCCCCTGCTCCCTCATCAGCAGGTGGTGTCTCACCCCGCCCAGGACCACGGCCTCTGACCCCTGCAGTAGTTGGACGCCCACGTCCCCGCCCTCGTCCTCTACCCCTAGCCCTCGGGTTAAACATTTTTAAAATGAGAGTTATAACTTTTTTTTTTTTTTTACTTCTTTTTGGTTTTTTTTGTGTTTTTTTGTGTTTTTTTTTTTTTTTTGTGTTTTTTGTTTTTTTTGAGTTTTTAAAACCAAACAATCCTATCCTATTGCTATGGCTATTTTCTAGCCAAGTATCAAAGGAAGCACACTACTATGCCAGATGAGATGACACTGAGTTATTGCCTAATAGAAATCCAACCCCTACTGAATTTTGCCACTTCGGCCTTTGCTATGGATATGTGCGCCACTAAGCGCAGAACACAGCGGTCGCAAGTCTCACTACAAATTGCTCAGAATTGGCAAGTACATGCACTGCAGAAACTACAGCCACCAGCAGATCAACCAGAAATCAAATATATAGAACGCTACTGTAGGCTTCAAGAAGCTGTTTGTATTCTCCTATGGCTATTTTCTAGCCAAGTATCAAAGGAAGCACACTACTATGCCAGATGAGATGACACTGAGTTATTGCCTAATAGAAATCCAACCCCTACTGAATTTTGCCACTTCGGCCTTTGCTATGGATATGTGCGCCACTAAGCGCAGAACACAGCGGTCGCAA
This sequence comes from Engystomops pustulosus, assembly GCF_040894005.1. Classification (NCBI taxonomy): domain Eukaryota; kingdom Metazoa; phylum Chordata; class Amphibia; order Anura; family Leptodactylidae; genus Engystomops; species Engystomops pustulosus. The sequence continues at coordinate 42,475,561 of NC_092415.1, forward strand.
GTCTCACTACAAATTGCTCAGAATTGGCAAGTACATGCACTGCAGAAACTACAGCCACCAGCAGATCAACCAGAAATCAAATATATAGAACGCTACTGTAGGCTTCAAGAAGCTGTTTGTATTCTCCTATGGCTATTTTCTAGCCAAGTATCAAAGGAAGCACACTACTATGCCAGATGAGATGACACTGAGTTATTGCCTAATAGAAATCCAACCCCTACTGAATTTTGCCACTTCGGCCTTTGCTATGGATATGTGCGCCACTAAGCGCAGAACACAGCGGTCGCAAGTCTCACTACAAATTGCTCAGAATTGGCAAGTACATGCACTGCAGAAACTACAGCCACCAGCAGATCAACCAGAAATCAAATATATAGAACGCTACTGTAGGCTTCAAGAAGCTGTTTGTATTCTCCTATGGCTATTTTCTAGCCAAGTATCAAAGGAAGCACACTACTATGCCAGATGAGATGACACTGAGTTATTGCCTAATAGAAATCCAACCCCTACTGAATTTTGCCACTTCGGCCTTTGCTATGGATATGTGCGCCACTAAGCGCAGAACACAGCGGTCGCAAGTCTCACTACAAATTGCTCAGAATTGGCAAGTACATGCACTGCAGAAACTACAGCCACCAGCAGATCAACCAGAAATCAAATATATAGAACGCTACTGTAGGCTTCAAGAAGCTGTTTGTATTCTCCTATGGCTATTTTCTAGCCAAGTATCAAAGGAAGCACACTACTATGCCAGATGAGATGACACTGAGTTATTGCCTAATAGAAATCCAACCCCTACTGAATTTTGCCACTTCGGCCTTTGCTATGGATATGTGCGCCACTAAGCGCAGAACACAGCGGTCGCAAGTCTCACTACAAATTGCTCAGAATTGGCAAGTACATGCACTGCAGAAACTACAGCCACCAGCAGATCAACCAGAAATCAAATATATAGAACGCTACTGTAGGCTTCAAGAAGCTGTTTGTATTCTCCTATGGCTATTTTCTAGCCAAGTATCAAAGGAAGCACACTACTATGCCAGATGAGATGACACTGAGTTATTGCCTAGTAGAAATCCAACCCCTACTGAATTTTCCCACTTCGGTCTTTGCTATGGATATGTGTGCCACTAAGAGCTAAACACAACGGTAGCAAGTCCCCCTGCTAATTCCTCACAAAATGGTAAAAGATGCAAATTAAAATAAAAAAAGTAGAACGTTATTGTAGCCCTAAGAAGGGCTGTTGGGTTCTTTGAGAATCACTCCTGCCTAACAGTAAGCTAATAGAACACCCTAACGCTTTCCCTGACCAGCAGCAGCTCTCTCCCTAGCGGCATCCAGAGACAGAATGATCCGAGCAGCGCGGCCAGCGGCTAGTCTATCCCAGGGTCACCTGATCTGGCCAGCCAACCACTGCTATCGACGTGTAAGGGTACCACGTCATGCTGGGTGGAGTGCAGAGTCTCCTGGCTTGTGATTGGCTCTGTTTCTGGCCGCCAAAAAGCAAAACGGCGGGAGCTGCCATTTTCTCGAGCGGGCGAAGTATTCGTCCGAGTAACGAGCAGTTTCGAGTACCCTAATGCTCGACCGAGCATCAAGCTCGGACGAGCATGTTCGCTCATCTCTATTCACAATGTTTTCACAGGTAAAAATCTGATCTGTATTTTGCATCATTATTTGAAACCCATGACACCATAGCAGTATTTAAATCCTGGCAGTTAAATGAATTTGAATTATGGCGGCATGAGGCAAAAACCTCAGCAACATTTAAAGGATTGACACGCTCTATTGGTGCCAGCACCGATGGCATGTGTTAAGGTTCAGTACGGTTACCTCAACAGAACATTTTTCACGGTTCAGCCAAACCCACCAAACCCCATTGGATCCACTCATCCCTATTGATGACCAGTCCCACTATCACTTCCACACTCATGGCCCCTCAGAAAAGTTTGGTGTAAGTAGTAGTTAGAAATGAGCAAATCATACAGAATTCACTTAGCTAAGGCTTTGCCAAATTTTTCATAAGATTTGATTCAGGTCTGAACTGATGTTGCTTTAATTTTCCCAGAAATTGGTACATAAACCCCTCCAGTGCTCTAAAACACAGTTTTGTAAAAAAAAAAAAAAACTATATTTTTCAGTTCTCTTTAAAGCGATAATCTTAGTCTAAGGGATGTGGTACAAAAGGACAATAATGTAAATCATCAAAAGTCCATTGGAATCAATGGACATTATAGCAGATTCAATAGACTTCCATTATTTTCGTATATATGAGATTTGTTTGAATCGAATCAGAAATTATTTTATTGGTGCCTAAAATTCACCAGATTTGTTCTGAATCTACTAAAAGATCTAGATCTCTAGTTGTAGTTGTTTATTGTATTTGTGACTTATCTGCTCCCTTCTGAGCCTTATCTATGTCATTAAGACTCCCAAGCTGACACAATGGGGGACATTTGCCGGGGTTAGCATGGCAGTTTTCTGACGCAACATGAGTAATTGTGATTATTGCCCCCTTTACACCACCTCCATGCCAAGTGGGCCTGCAGGGGTTGCAGCTGGTGGCAATCGGCCTACACACTCTCTACAGCCATTGAAATTTCATGTGTGGAAATCTGTAGGCGGCACCATAATTCTATGCCAGGACCTGGTGCAACCAACCCGCCAAATTAATTAGGAGGCCTGGGCCTCCTGATGTATCCGGCAGCTCCGGAGGGATGGGGATTTCATCACTGTATGATAAATTTCTCCCATCGTCTTTCACGTGGACAGGTAGTCAGATCCTCCATTCATCCAGCGGGGGAGTCTGATTGCTGGTCATGTGATAAAGAAAGAAGTGGGTAAGTCACAAACCCAGACACCAGTAACGATAACCTTCACTAAAATTTCCTCTTCTGCTTTTCTGATGAACCAGAGAATACATTTTTTGTGGAATAGCCATTTTTAGACAATAATAACCACTTGCTTACAGCTTGTAATAATGTAGTGAGTTTCATTCTGTAGCACAAATTTAGATAAAAATCTTAAAAATCTCAAATCATATTTAAAATTACTCTTTCACATTAAAACTATAAAAATGTTATTTCTTTCCTTGAAACAAGTGGATCTGGTGACAGATTTACTGTAAGAGTCTGATGAAAGCTATAAATAAGGATTATTTTTATTGCACCGATTCTACATGAACCATGGGGGAAATACTTGGATAATGACACTTGGGAACAACATGTTTCCTATTCAGATTTGTTTTTTATTGAATACACCTGATTCTATACTTACCTCTAGAATTCGCTTAAAATACCTTAATGAGGAACAGCAAGAGTGTTCTTTTTGTGCTCACTATTCGGAGAGGTGCACCAGCTGATGTTAATATTCCTGAGTGCACAGGGAATTGGGGGGTGTAAAGCCTTATTTGCAAACAGATATATGAAACCCATGTGGCCTTCATGTTTCCACAAACGACTTAGAGCATCTGAAGTGAAGGTTATGAAATATTGGTCAAGAACACCAGAATAAGATTGTCAGGAATTTTAAAAATTCCCAGAAAGATAAAGAACTGAACTTTGATCTGATCTATTTCATACTCACATCGTCGTAACTTGGTTCACAAGGCCAAGACGGAACCCATTAGCCTTGTGTTAATAAAGTATTAATAAAGTATTCAATAATCTGGTGCACTATGCACATTAGTGAGACACACTGCACATAGTACAGACTGCACTACTTTTGATAAATGTGGGCCATTATCTCAGAAAATTAGAATATTATAAAAGATCAACCATAAAAAATACTTGGATGGGGCTCCTTTTGCATGAATGATGCATCAATACGATGTGGCATAGAGGTGATCAGCTGATTGAGATGCAGAGGTGTCATGGAAGTCCAGGTTGGTTCAACTCATCTTCATTGTTGTGTCTGGTGTCTCTCATCTTCCTCTTGACAATACCCCATAGGTCAGATGAGTTTGCTGGCCAATCAAGCAGAATGATACTTGGTTATTAAACCAGGTATTAGTACTTTTGGTGGTGTGAACAGGCGCCAAGTCCTGCTGGAAAATGAAAATTCCATCTCCAAAAAGCTTGTTGGCAGAGGGAAGCATGAAGTGCTCTAAAATTTCCTGGTAGGCGGTTAGGCTGACTTGGATCTTGATAAAACATTTGAAATGAAATGCAAAATTTACTTTAATGTAAAATACTTTTATTAACAATCCTATTTAGCTGCGGATATCCTACCTTTTTCTACCAAACTTTTTTGTTCCACTCAACTTTCCATTAACATACTCTGATACAGCAATGTGTGAACTACCAGCTTCTTTAGCAATGAGCTTTTGTGGCTTACCCTCCTTTGGTGTGTGATGATGACATCTGTCAAGTCAGCAGTATTCCCCATGATTGTGTCGCCTAATGAACCAGACTAAGGTGTTTCGGGTTAATTATTCTAATTCTCTGAGAAAAAGACTTAGGCCCGTTCCACACTTGCGAGTGTGATGCGATGAACTCGCATCACACTCGCAGCGCATGCTGCAGGGAACGCACGGCCCGAACGCTGCACACCGGGAGTGAACTCAGCATGTCAGTTCACTCCCGGTGAGCAGCGTTCGGGCCGTGTGGAACGGGCCTAAGGTTTTCCTTGTCTATAAGCCATAATCAGCAACATTTACATAAATAAACACTTGAAAAATCTATATGATATATGAATTGAATTAAATTTCTGAAAAAAAAACATTGTTTGTTGATATTCTAATTTACTGAGAAGCACTTGTATATTCTAACAACCTTTCTCTAGCATGGTGGATGACCCGCTACATCTCCAGCATTTATTATGACAGCAGAGTGCTCAGCCTCTTGTTAATACTGGATTAAAAGGATTTCACTGCACTAGAAAAAATATTGTTTTGTGATTTACTATATTTTTTTATCCCCCTGCTAGGAAACATCATTTACAAGTGCAATTATATACACATTAAATACAAGCAGGACAAAAGGTGAAGTCATAGGACAAAGGGCGAGATTATTTGTACTTTTTGTAATGAGTGAAAACCTGAAGCCAAATTTTAACATCTGGTTTGGGATTAAAAAGTCACCTTCATTCCGAGCTGGATTTTATATTAAGATAAAGGATTGTGAAGCTTTTACATCTATTTGAATGGATCATGGCAAATGGCCCTTCTCTGTTCTTAACCTTTGCATGTAATACATTGTGGTATAAGACGTCATCTACAGTCACATCCGCTGCACGGGGGAGTATGTTGCATTTAGTGACACACTTACTCTCAGTACAAGATACATAATTCACATGAGTATTGCTTACATGGAGTAAACAGTACTCCCACAGTTCCTTCAAGAGGTGCCAGAAGATTAATTCATGTTAATAGGAAATAACATTGAAAACTAAAAATAGATATTGAGCCCTGGGTTACACAACAGTAAATCCTTTATTTTAATATAAATTAAAGGAAGTATATTAGCTTTCATACCACCCGACAAATAAAAACAGCATTGTGTAGGGCAAGCTTTCCAGCCTTAACGTTGATGTTTCTCATTAATCTGATATTATTGAGAAAATTATCTCTTTATATTTATGCTAATTAGCTTCTTGATGCCCTAATGCAGTGGTGGCGAACCTATGGCACGGGTGCCAGAGGTGGCACTCAGAGCCCTTTCTGTGGGCACTCAGGTCAACGACCCCAGGACAGAGATAACTGAATAGGACCAAATCCACTGAATTTTCCTGCAGTCCCAGGCAACTTAAATAGGACCTGTCACTTGTAAAAACTGCACTAGGTGCTGCTTACTAAAGTAAGCAGCTCCTAGTGCTACAACAGACACAGCAGTGTTACACTGCTAGCCTTATCGGAAACATCCAATAAAGCTAGCAAACACTGCCGCGATGTACACTAGAAACGCCGGACCGCGCTGTAAGCGTATTCATGAGGGGGCGGGATTAGCATGACGAGCATGACGCTCGGCAGTCACCGCCAGCCTATGGGGTGGGCGGTCTGGGGAAGAGGCAGCGGCGTTTCTTGTGTACAGCGCTGCAGTGTATGCTAGCGTTATCGGAGGTTTTTAGAGGTGACAGGTCCTCTTTAACATATGCTGCTCTCAGAGCTATTTTAAACAAGACTTAATTGGCTGTTTGGAACTGCAGGAATAGTGAGAAGGTGTTAACAGAACTGCATTATCTTTGTAGGTTTTGACCCACCATTCTTTCTCTACAGAGAGACCCTTTAGAGAAGCTACTGAATGTGCCCTCCGTCTTTCAATTGTATTGGTGGCCTCAAGAGGCCGATACGATTGAAAGATGTGGAAGAACAGGTAGCAATAAGTTACTGCTTAAAATGCCATGTTGGCACTTCACAGTAAATAAGTGGATTTTGGTTATAGTTTGGGCACTCTGTCTCTAAAAGGTTCGACATCACTGCCCTAAGGGAAAGGCTGTGACTACTGGCAGACTTATATTCAAATTTTTGGCTGCAATCAGAAAGTTTGTTATGGGTTATTTCTGTCTGGCACTGGGCAATATAGATAGAAGAAAACAGGTACATCAACAGACAATGCCCATCCCCAATACACAGAGAAGCGAATTAGAATAAAGATTATTAATACAGATCAATTTTTCCAAACTTAAAATTCTTTGGGGACAAGATAGGCGTGAAAAGCTTCTAACATGCCCAACAAGTGGGGCACATTTACTAAGAACGGCGTAGTCTGTACTATGTGCAGTTTCCCTGTGTAGTGTGCAGGCCAGATTCAGGATTTCTGGCACTTGTTCTACATGAATCTGGTGCCTGCTGCACTGCCCCAACTGAGCGCACCATTTTTTTGGTGCACCTTAAACATGGGCCATACAATACACTTTAGTCAGACTTGACTGCATGTTAAATGTGGCGCACTGTCTGACAGTGCACTGGAACTCCCACTTAAGTGCAGAAATTTGTGTCGCATGAAGAATATTGTAGCCGCGCAACAAAAGGGTTGAGCGCAACACAATGGCACAGACATTTCTTAAAAACATGTGCAAGAAGTTGCACCTAAAGGACTGAAAACTGGCGCACGGCCCTTAATAAATGTGGGCCATGATGTTTTTACTAGTAGGGTGATTTGGATGCTGGTGGAAACGCTTTAAGAAAAGTAAATCATTTTCTTGTGAAAAGTTATGAAGTTATGTCATACGGCTTCAGTGCTAGTAGTCTGAACAATTAGACAATTCATCAGTGGATTAGTAGGGACCCAAATAACCACCATACACCTAGCATGCCTCTGATAACAGAACAAATAAAAGATTTTTCCATGGCTTGTATACCAGTTTTCTGACTTATTCCCCCCAATGCCACCTCCCAGCCAAATGGGCAGGTTGTGGACAAAGATGGGCGGGCAGTGGGCTGTGTCGGGCATGCAGACTGTATTAGAATTCTATGCCAGGTAGGACTTGGAGTAAAATGCGTCTGAATTAGCAATTTTGCCAGAGCCTCTAAATATATTTGAGATATATAAGTATCTAAGCCTATAAGTATATTGAGCACATTGTAAATCGCTAACAGGGGGAGTATCAAGATACACAATGCGCCCTGGTCGGGATAAATTCTGTGGTTCCCTCCACAGTAATATTGACTACTTGCAAAATTTCTAATATGCTTGCAACGACCATGACATCCAGATTCTTTGGTGATACTATTTTATTGGTCATATGTAAACCCTATTCACTTACCTTATTTGTTATATAGTAATTGTAATATTCTGCAACATTCTACACCCAAACATTCCAAAACATCTTTAATTCAGTTTCATTTCGTTTGGTTGTTGTGCCGCTTTCTATCCATAAAATGGTATACGTTAAAGACTTCCATTGGAGAAAAAGGTTAGAAAAATCCTTTTTGCTAGAAGGCTAGAAGGCAAATCTCCTTGTAAAAGTAAAAAAGTAGGTGTTGAGGATAATTCTGCTATTCTTTATATATGATGGATGTTAATTGCTGCAGGATCAGACTACATAAATTGTTTGTTGTCTGTTACCATAGAGACACATGAGTCTTCATAGGGATTGTAAACTTAAAAGCAGTGCAAAGTTGTTACATTTTTTCATTTGAGATAAAATTGATTTTGAGCACAGCCAAAGCATTCACCAAGAATCTAACACAGAAACATTCTGACAGTGACAAACTATCAATTTATTAACAGTAAAACGGATGAATCAATTCTGGTTTATGAGATTTGATGTGTAATTTTGGGATAGACAGTGGTATAAAGTAATGAAACCATTTTCCTCTTGATTTCAAAATGACATGTTACTGGAAACATCACTTACACTATAAGTGACCTTTAAAGCCGTCATGAAGAAAGTAAATCATTATGTAGACGTAGGAGTTTTACTTAGCAACACTACAACAATAACATTACAGGCTGCGGAGTGTGTCTGCGATCAATGGCGAGGCTAGAATGTATTCATTATAACAGCACAATATTCCACAAGGAGCTGCAACGTGCAGATGTTTATTCTGAAAATGTACACCGATAATCCATGGAATATTTGGCGCTGCTAGTAATTTACAGAAGATTACTGGGTACAAAATTGGGAGAACAACTTTTCTAGCCATCAAGCTAAACATATGACTTTGGGTCACAGAAGCCTTAATAGAAAGCTGTCCTCTCTCCAACTCATCAGCATGTAGACAAGTAGGCTCTGGGCTCATCGCTGTGCGGTGGTCCCACCAGTAAAATACATAGACTGTACTGGTAAGGCATGCTGGCTATTACCATTATTTTGATATTGGAAATATAATTTCAAAATGTCTTTATGAAAATGTTCAAGGTTATATAACATTATAGATCTTTATATGACCAGATACTCAAAACATCTCATGCTATTATTCAGGCACTGTATGGCAATATTAAACAGTATGTTCATATTATGGTGACAATTTATGTATAAATTGAAAGCGAATCTGTCAGCAGTGTTGCACATACACAGCTGAAGAGTGTATTAAGTAACAGCCCTAGAGATCTGTGTCATCATGCCAGCAGGATAGTGTAAAAAAATGCATTCAGGATTGTAGCTGGACTTAGAGTACTGGAGGATTCTTCTAACACTGCTGTGTTCTTTCATTCTTGCATTCAAACTGCTCGACAGCCCCTCCCCTCTGCAATAGTATTGAATCAAAAGCCTCTTGGTGCTCTTACTCAGCCCAGAGTGGAGGACCTGTATTGTGAGATATTACACACCATCACCAGGGGCGTAACTTGAGGGGGTGTAAAGGGTGCGATCGCAACCGGGCCCTGGAGGCCTAGGGGCCCATAAGGTATCACTTTCCAATTTGAGAAGACTAGTACAGGTGGTCATCTACTTAAAAACACCCAACTTACAGACGACCCCTAGATACAAACGGACCTCTGGATGTTGCTAATTTACTGTACTTTAGTCCTGGGCTACAATAAACAGCTATAACAGTTATCACAGGTGTCTGTAATGAAGCTTTATTGTTAATCTTGGTTCTTATGAGAATCCAACATTTTTAAATTCCAATTGTCACAGAGACCAAAAAAATCTGGCTGTGGTTTAAACTGATAAAATATACAGCTCCGACTTACATACAAATTCAACTTAAGAACAAACCTACAGAACCTATCTTGTGCGTAACCCAGGGACTGCCTGTACTATAAACCATACATTACAGTCAGGGGGCCTGGCACAGACTTTGCACTGTGGCCCTTCAGCTTCAAGTTACGCCACTGACCATCACTCTAGCTACAATCCTGGAATATAAATATATTTTATACTAACAAAACACACAATGATATGGTTACACAGATCTCCTGGGCTGCTGTCTAACGCTGTCTGCAGGTTTGTATAGTAAAAACTGCTAGTAGATTCTGTTTAAAAATTTAATGTTAACTTGTGGACCTGCTTTATACCAAAGTTATATTGATGGTAAAGACAAAAGCACCAGGATGCTTAGATCTACAGATTTCATTCATATGTTGTGGTGACAGATATTTCAAGTAAACACTGTACTGTTACACACATACAGGCTCAGGGCTGCATTCAAGCCCATGGCCTCAGTAGCTACACATCATACCAACATGTCACCCTATTGTAACCTATGGTACTTTATTCTTAACATTCTATTTTGGTGTCTTTGATATTATGATCTGTGAATTTTATCAATTTTGATGACATTCCAAATAAAGAATTGCTATGACCACAGTGGTTATTTTTGAACTTTATATTTAGAACACAAACCACCAATTTGCTCTACAAATATATGTAGTCTGCTGGTTTGCATCCTGCTAAATGATAGTATCTGCAATATGTAAAAAAAAATGAAAAAGAAACAAAATATTCCATCTCACTCAAACTGTAAGTTTTCCCTTTCCAATTTCCCATTGGTCACACTGATAAAGGCCAGCCAGTCTGAATTTGGATTTCTTTTTTCAGCACGCACATACTTTTGCATGTTACTCATAAAAAGAAAAAGAAGAATTTTCCAACTGTATCCAACATAAACATACATAAAAGTCTTTTATAACTCATGTATGAGTCCACAAGTAAAGGTATGAGAAGTAATTCAGCCAATGTACTTTCACCAATTTTAGAGAATTTTGAAACATTTCCACATTTTTTCGATTTAAAAAATTATCCGTCACCAAATTTCTTACTATAAATTGCATACATTATTAAATAGATCCCTTATGTTTGAAAAGTCTATTAACCTTATTGGAAAGTGCAATTCAAAGTCTGTATAAAATTCTCTTTTAAAAGCTTTTCCACCTGATAATAAAATTGCCATATTATAAGTGCCCCCAGATACCAAGAAAGCTCATGAATCCAGCAAATTGAAGAGCTTGAAACAATCTATTCTCCACCCACAAAACCTAACTGAAAATCTCTTTAAGAGTCCTTTATACTTTACTGCTGAATTATTATTTAAGTGGTTCAGGTGAATTCTGAATTTAGCTCATAAATATACTTCCTTGAGTATACTTTTAAAATTTACTTAAACCTTACTACTGCCTTATAGAAGTATCCGCATAATGAATGGCAGAAGATGTGCTCTTGTCCTGGCTGTCTTAACTGATTTTTACGACACCCAACTGTTTCCTGTTGACTTTGTTCTGGGTTGGAGACAGTTAAGCGTGATGGACAGATACCTCCTCCATTCAGATTCCTCCCCTGCTAGTCTGGTTTGTCTTAGGGGACCTGTTCAATCATTCTCTGGACTGGGACTATAAGAGGATTGTCTTCCCAATTCCTGGTTTAGATGTTGATTGGATCTTCCTAGCATTCATTGAACTTCTGTATTGTTTTATCTTTTTACCTTTGCTTGTCTTTGTTTGTCTCTTGATTCTACACTTAATTGTCTTCTTGGTTTTGACCCACATTTGTATGACCATTTCTGTGTTTGTTTGTCCTGTTTGTGTCTCTGTGTGTTTACAGGAAGGAAAGGTCAAACAGTTGTCACCTACTGCCCAGGGTAAGATAGACAAGTAGGTAGAGACAGCTGGATGGGTCTAGCTTTAGGGCTCACTGTGCTTGTCCTTTCCTTTTCCATCTTACTGTCTGTTGCCAAACAGCAGCATTATAGTATGCCATTTGTATTGTGAAATCTAGTGACAAACCCACCTTAAAATAATTAGCATAGTTTGTTCACTTGGGAGCCCATCTTTATCCTGATGACAGCTATGAATGTCCATCCCTTTACAGAAATCTCAGCTTTACCAGACATTTGATTTTTCCTCATTTACTTTACTGACTACATCAGAATTCCACAGTAAAAAAAATACCATTATTATCATCAGACTCGTATATGAATCTTGAGCAGCCTAAGGCCTCTTACACAGAAACGTATTGTTTTAGCCATATTGAAGCCATACCATCCCATATTCATATGGGTAACATCCATCTACGTTCACTTTAATGGGCAATACGGTCATTCATTTTAATGGCCTTATGGCCCACCATATCGTAAGTAGGGTATACAGAACCTAAAATATAGAGCATGTTCTATTTTTGACTGTATTTCGGTCCTATTCCCCCAATAGATGTCTATGGGAATGCATAAGATAAGTGCTGCATAGGGTGGCACATATTTACAGTGCATACCCAAGGAAACCAGAACATGGGGGAGGACCTAGCTGTCAAAGTTTTGGACTGCAGAGAAGTTCTAGAAGTTTGGCTGTGGGATGGAGCGTCTAGTTTCTCTTGTCTTTGAGAACCCTATTTTATGGGACAAGAGGCTGGACAACTAAGCACAGGTGTTACCAGAGGAGTGGTGTACTGCCAACTCAACAGATCATGCTTAACTGGGTGAGTACTTTCTCCCCCATGTGCCCCACCCATGTTTCATACAGCTGTGTGCCCAACACATGTTCCCTTCAGCTGTGTACCCCACCCATGTCCACCATACAGTAGTGTGCAACCCGTGCAGCCCTGTGCATCTCAGCCCTCATCCCTGATTGGCTGTTGCAGATATACAGGGTGTTTCCTTAGTGATGTCACTGTCCTTATATGGATCATTCTTTGTGCACACCATGCCCCTTCATTAATGTCAGAAAATATATTGCCGGCAAGGGTTGCAGTCCCATGGTGAGGTCCTAAGGCATTAAATTGCCTACCCATAGCTTGTACTAGTATAGTTTCCCTAGTCCTGGGGCAGTTCTCCTGTCTCATTGGTTTACCCTACTGTTTCTCTACCCTTGGTTACCTAGCTAACACGTTATTCACAACTGATAAATTGAGTAATACTTACTTGAGGTCCTCAATCATTCGTGTACAGCAATATCCTGTCCCTTCCTTAGAGTATGCCGTAAAGATGATGTAAACCTAGCCTTAAACTATCTAATCCAATTCTGTACTGTCTTACCTTTCAATAGTTTTTATAAATTTGCCCCAATGTTAATGGTTTTACAGGTCAGATATCATTCAGGGAAGTTGATTAAAGATATTTTCGTTATCTTTGGTTATTAGCCACATTTTTAAAATAATTGTATTACTGAATACTGCAGGTGATAATAGTAAACTTTATAATACACAGATATTGAAGAAACCATATTAAAGAAATATGTTCCTTTGTTGCCAAATTCTTTGTTACAGAATTGTTGAACACAACATTTAATGGTAATCTTATGGGGATTCCTGACTTTTCTGGAATTGTGATGATTATAGGCTATGACATACAGTATGTACCAATGTAGCAGGTGTAGCATTGGTCATTGAGAAACAAGGATAATGCTACAAGTAGTAGTCAAACTGTAAACTATTTCTAAAACTATTCAGAACATGACATAGTTACACAGCCTAAAATCTTTGACAGACATTACCTGACCATGAGCTCAGTCGTTCCCTTCTAGACACAAATTAATGAGGAATCATTTGATCGTTAAAAGGGTTTGTCACTTTACTTCATGTTTTCTGTAATGTGTGGGGCAGGATATTAGGTGATTTTCTAACATATATTTATTCAATGTTCTGCACTGCTCTCTTGATATGTTAATTAAAGAATGGCTGGTACAGGAACATCTTTTACCTCATCGGCTACCATTACTGTCCATAAAATGGCAAAACATACAGGGTCATGTGACCATAACTGTCCATAACCAATCTCCCTTCCAGGACCTTAAGATTTTATCATGCTGTATTTCTTAGTAATTTTAGGTTTCCAAAATGAAATTAAAACTAAAGTCTACATAAGACTTTGTGAATATTCACAGACACCATGATAAAGTCCTAGGAAGGGTATGGACACTTAATGATCACATGACCCAAAATTCTGCCCCCCCCCCCTCCCCCCAACATACTATGAAAAACCATTGGCTATACCATTTGCATTGAAATAAATGTGATAAAACCCAGAGAAAAATTACAGGCAAATCCCAGGTTAAATATGGGATAGGTTCTCTAGTTTGTTCTTAAGTTGAATTTGTAGGTAAGTCAGAAAAAGTATATTTTGTAAGTGTAAATTAAACATTTTGGAATATTATAGGAACAAGGAAAATATTATTGGATAACTCTTTCATTTGGTCATTGAAGACTGGAACAAAGTTCAGTAGGCTACCAGTATCCAGAGAGCTTCACCAGAGGTCTCTGTGGGCAGAAAGGTCCGTTTGTAACTAGGGTTCATCTGTAAGTCAGGTGTCCTTAAGTCAGGAACTGCCTAACATGATCTATCTATCACATGACTTTTTTTTGCCAAGATTTCTGTGAATGTCCTATTCATTTGAAGGGACCCTGCTGAAATCCATTCGTTTTTTAACAACAAAAATATATGTGGTATAAATATGGCCAAAAAATGTTCAATATTTTCCTAATTTGATTTTATCATGCTGTATTCCTTTATCATTTTGGGTTTCAAAAAATTAAATTAAAACTAAAGTCTACATAGGACTTTGTGGATCACATGTCACTTAGTAATTTATTATAGTATTGATTGGCTAAACCTTCTCTCCTCACTCCATTAGTTTCCTTAAGACACCACTTTTGCAATGGTAAAGACAAAGGGCAGGGGTTAGCGCATTCAGGGCTGTGACAGCACGGAGGGAATGAGGCCGGCACAATAGTCTGGAAATGCGCTCTACTGATTCTGGACACAGGGATGACATGTGCTAATGAGACAGCCACAGATATGACATACACCTCGGGAAGAGACAGGAAATGCATCCAACATTTTGAAGAACAGCTACTAACACAAACCATGATACCTGAGGAACTAAGATAGTATTTTCTCCCTTCTCAAAATTAAGAATTTCTCATATTCTTTTTTTTAATAAAATCTTTTTAGGCATACTTATTTATATGTTTATGGGAGCTTTCAGTTTTTTTTTTTACTTTATCTTAGCCTTTATAGCCTAATTTTTTCAAATAATAATATTCAATGTATAGTTGATGCTGTTGAGTCTTATGTTCTGTGCATGAATGTTAAAAAATAAAAAATGCTGTTGCCGTGAGGCTCATTTGTGATTTTCCTTATGACATAAAGAGCGGCCACCATTTTCCTTGGCAAATAGTTATGACAACTGGTATGGAACAGATCACATCGCTGCTAGGTTCTCTGTTATTTTTTTTTTCCGATATTCTGATCCAAAACCCATTGTCGAACACACGGAAGAGGTGAAAGTCTTCCTCTTATGCACATTGAGGGAAAGGCCTGGATGAACTGGAAGGACAGACAAGAAAATTTACTCCTAAGGCTAAAACCTTTTTCCCAGCTATCCCTACCTAATTGACCAGCTTACCTTAAGTGACAGGGTAAAAATGTGTGGAGGAAGATTCTGTCAATTACAGCTAACTTAATAGTTTTCAAACCAGAGCAAAGTCCAAAAGAGACAAACGGATGTGGTGTAAATAAATTAAGACATTTAGGAAATGAGTAAACCAGTGTTCAGACTGGTGAGGATAGAATGAAACAAAATCACACTTATCAGCCCTTTCTCAGCCATACTTTACAAACACAGGTTGGCACAGAAGCATGAATGGATATAGTAAGTGCACTTTCCATTATACGTTAGGTCTGTATAGTTGCTGGAAAGACTGGCATATGTTCAGTGTGTTGGACTACACCTGGTTTGGGCGCACAAAAACTGAAGGAAATAACTAATGATGAGAGATGTGAACTGGCCCTAAAATGTCCACCAAGAGTTAGCTTGGAGGAATTAAGCTTAATTATGATGTCAAAATAGTAGGGATGTGTATGTATAAATTCCTTTTACATCATCTCTTTTCATTGTAAATTTACATGTCAGATTTGTTACTAAACTTCCTACCAAAAAATTGAAAAGAAACTGAAAATAGTCATACATTTCCTTTGTAATAACCAAAAAGTCAAACTCCACTTCTAGTTTCTAAGTACATGCGAACAAACATACAAAGATAGTAATAAAATTAAAATGAATGAAATATACCCTCCAAAATGACCAAAAAAGGCCCCACCCCTTCCTAGCTGCCCCTACCTAACTGCCCAGCCTGCTCTAAAAGGTGACAACTGGTTGACTTTCCCTTCTTGTGCCAAAGTGCATCACAGAAAAAAGACAGAACAAAACAAACATCAAAGAATAGTCAACAAAATACAGATCAGAACCAAGAGGACAAATGCAGTTCAGCCCTGAGCCTCGGATAGTAAATCAGGCATGCAGCACACTGGCGAGGAGGAGATTAAGCCAGGAATCCAATAAGCAAGTCTTAATGAATTCACCCCAATGTGTCATTTTTACCCATAGTAAAAGCCATAAAAACAAAGCCAATATGCAATTTAATATTTTAAATTTCACTGTTCCCTCATACACATTCCATTGCACTAGAAAGTATAATTTGTCCCGATGAAAATAAGCCCCCAAGCTTTAGGAAGTAAAAAAATATAAAATAAATTTGGCTACATTGTAAAGTGTTAAAGAGTAGCTATTGCCATGCCTGCTGTAGTTAAAGGGGTATTCCGGGAATATGAACTTCTGTTACAAAAACCCATGATGATATAAATAAATGAATACAACAAAACTCATTAATCACAAAATGGAGATTGTTTGCTTTATGATTCACCAAATGTTAAAGGCTTTCTAAAGTAGTTGGAATTATTTCAAAGATGGCTGCCATCTACAACTACAACTCCCATGATCCCGCAGTTCTCAGTGACAGCTCGTCCTGCTCTGTAATCACAGTAATGATGTGTAACTGCCATCACTGCTCATCACCTTACTGAGATGACGTCTCACCACAACACTGGCCATACTGTCTGCACTGCAACCAACCGGCTACAGCCAAACGTAGTGGTGATCACATGACCTGCCCAGGCAGGTGCAGGACATATCATGTGGACATGTGACCAGCAGCATTTTCTGTCCTGTGTCTCCTCAACAGTTACAAAGTCACAGGACTGATTAAAGGGCCAGTTGCATTTTAATTCTTCATTATAGTGTATATACACAATATATTTCTGCTAAAGGGAGAAAAATTTCGTATATTAGTTTCTATTTTAACGACTGATTTGAATATGAAGTCTGATTATTCCTGGAATACTCCTTTAACACTATTAATAAACTTACTCTACCCTGTGAGACTTTCCTTAAATTTCTACTTAATAAATCAACAACACGTGTGCCTACATAGTCACTATCACAACTGGCGATTTGTCAGACAATGTAAGGACACACCCCTTTGTCAGGCAGAATGGCATCACACAGCTATGAATAACAAAGGCTTGGCACACAGTTATAAGAAAAGTTGAAAAAGTTTATATAAACAGACATGCTGGGGAAATAGCTCCCGTCTTCCAAATATCGTGACCTTGCTATGTCCTTGCTATGTTTTTGATTCTTTCCGATCAGATAGATTGAAGTCTTTTAAAGATATATTGTAGCAGATACATTACACGTCTCTGGAGTAGAGGGTATATATGTAAGCGCATACAGTACATACAACTTTTGGGGCTGGTCTGAGATTTTAGCTTCCCCCATATGGAGAGGTAGAAGTCATGTGTAAGCGCTGCTTGCTAATGACCTCCTTTTCCACGCCAACTGTTGTCCTTAACAGCTTGTTTGACTCAATTATTGAGAAAACAACTAAGGGGTTGAAGGGACAAAGGACTAAGTGTCACTCACGTGCTGAGTAATGACACTGCTTTCCCATGCATGCATCTGTGCCAAGTCTTTTGTTTTTCTCTTTGTCATACTGTTACTTGTAACCACGCTCGCTGTTAGATACAAGAATAACATAAAGCACACCTAAAAATGTATCCCCTAAATAATGGATCTTGAGGAGTGGAACTGCAGGTAACCTCCAGAGAGTTCTGGCCAACATGTGGAAACACAGCTGATTTATTGGCGAAATTTGCTCCATAGATACTGATGGGATGTTCCAGTGGCATATCCATGATTTTCTGAAAGTATCATTAACATGCAACAAATCTGTCATATGTGAAAATATCTTTAATAAGGCTACATTCACACTGCCGTTACCCGCCGTACCATAGCACCCGCTAGTACCATAGCGGGTAGAGGAGGAGGGGGTGAGTGCTTTCCTATCTTTTTCCTAGGTACGGAGTGGTACGGTGCCGCACAGCCCATTGCCGTCTATGGGGGGCGTATATCGGCCGTATATACGTCGGCCATATATAAGTCCCCCTTGCGGCAGTGTGAATGTAGCCTTAAGCACATCTCTTTTAACCTTTAGCATCTGATTGGTGAAGGTCAGACAACTGGAACCCCCAGCCATCATGAGAATAGGGGTCTCACTCTCACTTGCTGATTGAGTGACAGGTCAAGCAAATGTGCTGATGTTCAATTCAATGCTACCGGAGCTCTGGAAATTGCCGAGCACAGCTCTTAGGTATCTCTGGCATGAGCATTCACTGTCTAGGAAAGTGCTGGAGATAGCTGAGTGCTGTGCTTGGCAATTTCTGTGACGACCATAGATATTGAATGGAGCTCAGCGGATGCATGCTCAACCAGCCACTCCATCCTTTAGTGAGAATAAGACCCCTAGTGCCACTTGCTGCACTGCATCTTCTGGAAAAGCAATGATATTTCAGCAACAGGACTTTTCAACAGGGGAGATATTGTACCTCACTATTCTGTGCAGGAGGCATCTGTATCCACAATCCTGAACACATCCAGCCCTGCTACATACACAGAGAGTGCTCTGTCACATGATCTCTTCCTCTGGCAGCAGCAACTGGTCCCCTCCCAGGAGTACATAGAATTTGTAGATTTGTTTATACTGTGGACTCCAGGGCTTGTCAGCACAGGCAGAAGAAGCAGCTACTGCAGCACTGAGATAATCTGAGGGCTATAGCAAAGAAACTGCTGGATATAGGTAACAAAGATTAAAAAAAACCTTTACAGTTAACTTCTCCAAATAAGGGTACATTCACATAAAGAAGATTTGTTGGTGAAGCATTCTTTAGATGGCTGTCAGAATTTTTCCCACTTGTTAATGTGTTGCTAGTAGTGTTGAGCGAACCTGAACTGCAAAGTTCCTGTTCGTACCAAACTTTGCAGGTTCAGGTCCCAGAAATATGGAGTGAAGAAAATCAGATGGTTAACAAATACAGACTGCCAACAGATAACATTTTAACAGGCATGCAACACTCTCACTGGTTTGGCCCTTTTCACAGATTTTCTGATTCTGGATGTTAAAAATAGTTTTTTCATTCACCTTGGCAAAGAATTGAAACTCATCCAAAGGTTCATGGAAATCTACCATGAAAATCAAGCAAAATAAACCAGACACAATTACTCATATATCCAGTCACCGTGAGTGTGATAATCTTATATTTGTCATCCAAGGCCATATTTCTTGTAAAATCAACTTTTAAAATCATACTAATGAGCCAGAGGTGCTATAGGGGGTGTCCTCAGATCCCCTCTGTGCGGTAGATTAACAGGGTACAGCACTTCCTCCCTTCCAACATGTGTGGAAATTCTGCCATACAATATATGCAAACAATATGTAATATATGGGTAGGGAAGCATCCCATGAACCCAAAATGTGGGTAATCTTATATGTAGGTGGGTGCAGACCATTTAAAGATGCCAGTTACCGGAATCTATTTCAGGTAAATAAATGGAAAATATCAGCGGCGCTCCAAGGCCTTATTGTTGAAACGTTGTATCATACCTCTGAATAAAAAGAAACCACTCTTGCATCTTGCAGTGCTGCTGATATTTTCCATTATTGTGTCTCTGCTGCCATTGGATTACTGCAAGCATAGGGAGGGGGGAATTCTGAGAGAGCATGGGGAGGGTGAGACAGTGTGACAGCCTGTGAAGCATGGAGGGGCTCAGGTAACACCCCCATAGCACTTCTGGCTCTCTAGCATACATTTTAAATGTTGATTTTAGAAGGAAGGAGGCCATGGATAACAAATATAAGAAGATTAGCACAGTCACGGTACCTGGATCTATGAGTAAGTGTCCCTGGTTTATCATGATGGATTATGAAGGTAGATTTCCTTTCATAGAATGTTTTCCTAGTATGCTTATTCCACTTACATCACTGCATTTGATTTTAGAAGTAAGGAGGCCATGGATAACAAATATAATAAGATGACCACAGTCACGATACCTGGATCTATGAGTAAGTGCCCCTGGTTTATCATGATGGATTATAAAGGGAGATTTCCTCTCATAGAATGTTTCCTGGTATGCTTACTCCATTTACATCGCACCGTTCTTCAGGTTTTTAAGACAACTCCATTCACAAGTTCCAGGGGGTAACGAGACCTGCTTTCCTTGTAGACAGGATGTCTCTTCTGGAAGTTGTACCCTGGTTCTAGGAGGTCTCTTAGGGTGAAGCCACAAATGGCATTATATTCTGTTTTTAAGGATGCGTTTTTAGTCCATTAAAAAACCTTGAAAAAATCTTAATTAAGATAACTGGTAAAAATGGACTAAAACAGTAAAAAATGGATGTTTAAAAATGGACTAAAAACGCCATGTGTGGCATCACCCTCAGGGTGGTGACACACATGCGATTTTAGGCCTTTTTTGGGCTGTTTTCCGATGGTAAAAAGCACATGGGTTTTTTGAAAACGCATGCGTTTATAACAGGTTTTACCAATTATCTGAATTCAAACTGGTCAAAAACGCATGCATTTTCAAAAACCGCATGTGTGTCACCACCCTAATTGGGACACATTTACTAAGGGATTTGCACTGCTTTGTGATGCACTTTAGTCGGAGTGTTCACGTTATTCATTGCTAAAACGGATTGCACAGGTATTTAAGAAGTGTCTGCGCTACTATTGTGGAGCACGCAACCCATTTGTGGCGCAGGTGCACTGGCTTCCATGCTCCACACATTGGGGCACGTGCACCGTACTTAACTTTCAAATTATGTCCCTAGCCAAAGCACTTAGATGCAGCACTGAAAAGATGGTGAACTCTGCCGAGCCAGTGCGGGGAAGCGACACATTCATGAATTTGGAATGGGATCGGAATAAGTATTTGCTGTTTTTTCTTTCCACCCTGGGAAGAAACTCCTTTAAAATCTTGGCTTATTTTTCCGTCCCTGCAAACTATTAACAATCAATTATCAAGTGTTCTCACCTCTCACACAGCTGATACAGGACCCCACAGCAGAAGAGGCATTGTACAAGCACCTATAGTCCAATGTGAGAACCTGAGCTCCTCTTTTTCCAGCTGTTATTATGGAGGACAGACATTCAATAGCTTTTTTATTGTTGATATTTATCACTTTAGGTCAATGCCAGAGGCAAAGTGCACGTAGCAAAGAACATTTCCTGACTGGACGCCCTAACAGCTGTGAGCGTCTCCCCCTCCCTCTGCCGTCAAGGACAATCCAGGCAGTGGAAGAAACACGTTGTCCACAGTGTATCAAACACCCAGTCCCACCCTCTCGTAACACCCGCTGGAAGAAAAGATGGAGCCTTGTGTTCAGCCCTCAGCCGACACTTATATAATTAGAACATGTTAATGACTTCATGCTGCAGGTGTAAACGATGACAATATTTAGTACCGCCATAGTCCAGGGATTTCTAGTCGACTTGTTGCTTTGGTTTTGCTACAATGTTATTTTTATAAAACTTTTATAGCAAAACTGTTGTATGATTCCAGTTACTCCCATTCTAAATGTGGCACCTACTA
Source organism: Engystomops pustulosus (assembly GCF_040894005.1). Taxonomy (NCBI): domain Eukaryota; kingdom Metazoa; phylum Chordata; class Amphibia; order Anura; family Leptodactylidae; genus Engystomops; species Engystomops pustulosus. The sequence goes on from NC_092415.1 coordinate 42,497,139, forward strand.
CATCTATGTGAGCTTTATAGTCATATAGTCAGACTGAGAAGTAGTGATGTTTAAGGCGTTCCCTCTATTTATAATGGATCTGTGAATGAATGATGTATCATTAATAAGAACTATTAATTCATAATTTTTCATAAAAAGACAAATCTATATAAAAAAAGGTTTATTGTCAAATGATGGGTCCATTCACCTTTCAGAGTAAGGCTACATTCACACGGTCGTATGGGGGACGTAAATATGGGCAATTGGCTCACGGCACCGTACCGTTCTGTAGCCGGGAGGGGCAAGGGTGAGCGGCACTCACCCCCTCCTCCTATACCGGGTGCCGACGTGTGCCAGCCGCACCGTAGCAGGGTTCGTGTGAATGTAGCCCGAGGTTCACATAAGCATCGTCTCTATTAGAAGAATTTGTTGCAGATTTTACTAAAAATCTGAGATAATAACATTCCTTCATGTAGGGCATTTACATCCAGCTGTCAGGCACCAGGGGTAGTGGATCCTCTGTACCTTGGACGATGACGTCAACCAACACCTGGGAGCGGAGTCTACGTGGCACCCGGTTTTCACCAGAACCCGAGCCCAAGGCGGTTTGGACTTGCTGCGGCATGGTACCACCAGGTTGCTCAACAGGAGTGACTTTGTCCGTGGTGGCAGCGAAGGCAAGGTACAGAATCGTGAGGCATAGACAAAGTCAGGGACAGGCAGGAGGTCCGAACAGGCAGCATGGGATCAAAGTTGGGGACAGACAGGGCAAGGAACACAGCTTTCTCAATGGTATGGAAGCACAATGATTTGGCAGGGGACACAGGAAGGGGCCAGTAATTTAACAGGAAGGGCAGCTAGCCAGTGCCAATTATCAGCGCGCTGGCCCTTTAAATCTCAGAATGCCGCACGTGTCCCCGCCTCCTAGGGCATGCGCATTGGGAGCAAGGGGCCCGTCAGTGGAACACATACAGGTGAGTGCTGCTGCTGCAGTGAAGACGGGACACACAGAGACCCACGGGTGTACCTGCAACCTGGGGGAGAGGTAGCAAGAGCAGCCGTGACACCAATATTAGACAACTATAAGTCCAACAGACCCTATTATAGTCAATGGGGTACATGTGTCACTTCTATTGCTTTCTTTTTGCAATTTTTTGAAGTTTGAGACTTTTTAGGTGCAGAATCAGGCAGCATACCAAAGTTAGCTGTCTCAAAGATTTAATGCAGTGGCCGTATTTATTTTTGTAGCCGTATTTATCTTTGTTTGCTCAACTTGTGCGACTTTTGGGCCATTCAATATCCCATTCTTGCACCTAATATGTCCCAAAACAGAGCATACTAGACCCAGACTTACTTTTGGGAGCAAGTATTGGGACTAAAAAGTCACACAAAAGTGAGACTTCACAGGTAACTAATCACATGTATCACAAAGGGGAAAAACTTAACATACATTGGAATGATTAAGTAGGCCAACTTCAGGAAACTTGAAAAAGTGGCAGCCAAAAACTATGATACATGTGCCCCAATGAGATATTTAGGACTTCATCAGTGTCTAATAGCGCAAAATAGGTTGTCTTCCTTTTTTTTTTCTTTCTCTGGAACAAAAGAATGGAAGCCCCACTTGGCCACGTTTCAATAAATCTCTTCCATTGGTCATGTACCTGCATCTTTACCCCAAGAAATCTTCAGCATTTCCCTGTTCTCACCATGCTGCCCTCTGCATACATACAACACTTGCTCTCTATCACTGCTCTAGGCTGTCTTTATGGCCTCTATCAATATATCTTTCTTCTCACAATCCATGTTACTGACAGAGGTAGGAAGAAAGGAGGGGAGAGAGCTGGATGAGTTACAATCTCCTGCTGTAGCTCCTCCTATTCATCAGAGATTACAGATGTAAACAAAAAATCAAGAATGAGTCTCTTCTTGATTTTTTTCTTTACATCTGTAAGCTCTGTTGAATAGGAGTACAAAAGTAAGTAGCAGGAATGCTGAATCATTAGATGAACATTCAGGGATTATCCACAAGACAATAAGGACACATGGTCAATTTATGCAAAAGAGTGGCCAACCCCTTTAACTTTAATCTTATACTGGACATGTGAGCCCATTATTATGTGCCAGACCCACAATGGGACAAAGTGAGACTGAAGTCTTAGGCATGTCCTTCCTCAATCTGATTATTAGATTAAAGAGACTGAAGCATTTTAGTTTTTTTATATCCATTGCATTATTTACAATGAAAATAGAATACAAATCCACATAAAACAATGGTGGAGATTTTTTTTATCCCCCTTCCCAAAAATATATAAATGTAATCATAAAGTTATATGTACCCAAGGTGGTGCCATTGAGAACTGCAGATTAGAAACTGTTAGGGGAGGATTTATGATATCCTCTTTTAGTGTGCGTTAGTCGTGTGTTTCAAATCAGTTAAAGCTTGTGTGCACATTGCAAGGAATGATTCAGACAACTGCCGATTCAAGTCTCACTCATGCTACTGCCCTGGGAAAATCAGCACTGCGCAAGTTTATTTGGTTTCACAAGTCTATATAGAAAAGTAGAAAAAAGTAGAAAAGGAGGAGCATACGAAGCACAACATATCAGACATCATGGGTCATGTAGTTTCTTAATTGGAGAGTTTTCTGCCCACGCTCACGTCACCATAGGGAATTCCTGGAATTCCTCAGCTTCGAAGTTTTAGGTGCAGTCCAGGATGTAATTTCCTATTACAGTACTTTTTAGGAAAATAAGAAAAGTAGAAATGACAGGAGTTGATCTGTCAGCTATGTTTACCTCAACAAAACTTTATAAAATGTACTTAACACCTCCTGCTCTATAGCATACTTCCTCTAGGTAAAGCACTATGATGAATCTATAGCATGCTTCTTGCAGAATGGACACTATGAATAGAGATGAGCAGATTCAAAGTTCCCGTTCAGGTTCGCGTGCACCCAGTGTTACCAAGACCTGAAACTAACATTCCTATCCATGGCTATGATTGTCTAAGGGTGTCCCATTGGACAATAACACTCATGGCTAGTAGCTAGGGGTGTAACTTTGTCAGTTTGGCTGTTTTGCAGAAAAAACGGTAATATGTCCAGGTCACGCGGGGTTCACCTGATTCCATACTGGAAGTTTGGATCCGCGCATCTCTAATTATTAACTTCCTGTTTAACCCCTCCTGTTGTATAATATGCTGTCCAGAGATAGGACACCATTTAAAATCTGCTCAGCTCCTCCTACTCTATATCATGCTACCTACAGATAAGACACTATGAACAATCTTCTCAGCTTCACCTGCTCTATAACATGCTTCCTATAAAAGGACACTATCAACAATCAGTTGAGCTCCACCTGTTCTATAACGTGCTTCCTATAATAGAACACTATGAACAATCTGTTCAGCTCCTCCTGCTCTATAACATGCTGCCTGTAAGTAGTGGACTATGTACAATCTGCTCAGCTCCTCCTGCTCTATAACATGCTGCCTGTAAGTATGACACCATGACAATCTGTACATCCCATCCTGCTCTATAACATGCTCCTGTACGTAGTACACTATGTTCAATCTGCTCCTCCTGCTCTAACTTGCTGCCTGCTTAAAGGAACCTATGTATGATCTGCTCAGCTTCTCCTGCTCTATAACATGCTGCCTGTACGTTGGAGACTATACACAATCTGCTCAGCTTCTCCTGCTCAATAACATGCTGCTTGCAGATAGGACACTTTGTACCATCTGCTCAGCTCCTCCTGCTAAATAACATGCTTCTGCAGAATGGGCAATGGGTACCATCTACTCAGCTCCTCCTGCTCTATAACATTCTGCCTGCAGATAGGACACTATGACAATCTACTCAGCTCCTCCTGCTATATAAAAGGCTTCTGCAGGATGGCCAATGGGTACCATCTAGTCAGCTCCTCCTGCTCTATAACATGCCAACCTCTCCATAACATACAGAGAACAGATACGAAACTACTGAAATGGATATGCTGTTCTATCAGTCTCCTAAACATCTGGCAAATTATAGCAAAAGTTAAAAGGCCTCTGGAAAAGTGCACATCTTCCATCATTATATAGAAGGAACTATCATTAAAGAGAAAAAGTGACCCTGTAAATGCTTGTAATGTCACCTGAATAGATTCTTACATATTTTGTACCCACAAAATGCTTCCTAAAACCAAATATATGTGTCATAAGTCGTCCATTAAGACAGAATCAGGCACTATTCACATGAAAGGGGGAAGGAGTCTTTTGATGTATGTTTATCCTGACCCTGAAAGTGGAATAGTTGGAATAAAAATGTGGCGTGATTAAAGATCTGGGGAAAGTGTCCTTCTTAGGCCGCACTTCAAATGACCAGTCCTTCAGCTATATTTACATTCACATCCCGCTCTATTGTTCTCAAAAACTAACAGAGATCATTTACCATAACAAAGAATTTCGAGTAACTCGAGGTCGCCCTTATTTTAAATATCAAAACCCTGCTGGAAACCTATAAAAGAGCCTTGAATATTCCATCCGACTAAGTAACCCTGCCCTTTATGTCCGATATACGTCCCCTGACTTGTTTACTAGGCTCGTTGTTTAGAGGGTGTTGGGGGTTCACACAGTTTCGGAGCTTTTACCAGTTAATGTATTGGGATCCTGTTTCCTCTCTTTTTTTTGCTCCTATATAATATACGGCTGGGAGAATCACTGGAGCTTTGACTACAAAACTTTGCTCTTGTTTTACAGCATGTTAACAAGTCATTTTCGGTAATTGCTCCTTGTTTATAAATTGATGTTTTTTGGACTGTACTCCGAGACAAACACTTGGGGCATAATTCACTGTTTGAAAGGCCATAAAAGAAGTGTTAGGCGGCCTGGTGGTAAGGACTGGAGGCATGTTTAGAATATTTGTCACTGAGATTTCTAAAAGCCATTGTAAGAAGCTGATTGCACTTGTTTTAGGAATATTAACTGCTAGTAGCCACAATTTGCATGTATTACATTACAATCAACATCAGAGAAGGATTTTGGCAAATTGCCATAGCCACATTATACACCGTGTACTTAGGAAAATGATATATAACTCAACAGATTTTTTAAACAATGTTATGCAAAGTTTCTTTTTCCCCTTTAAGTATGGGATTGGGTTAAATGACAATGATGATAAATTATGAGAAGCATTCAGTATTTTGTATTGCAGCTGCTGTTTTTTTGCATAGATCATATGGATGTTAAAAAAGTTGCCTTAAAGGACATGTGCCACCAGGATCAAGGATTGTAAACCAGGCACATTGAGATACTGATGTGTGCACCCTCTTCTTTTAGCTTCCTACAAAAAAAAAAAAGGTTTTTCAAATTATGCAAATGAGCCTGAGGGGCTCTGAACTCAATGGGGCACGTTTACTTAACCGGTCCCTCTGACAATGCACTGTGCCACGATTCACTAAGATCATGCGCATGATATCCTGCACTAGTCGCTTCCCTGCTCAGGTCTGCCGGAGTTCACCATCTTCTTCCCGGTGTATGTAAGTGCATTGGTTGCGACACAATTTTAAATCCCGCGTTCAGTGCGAATCAGTCGAACTAATTCAAATTTTTATTGAGGGGAAAATGTCAAAAAGAGGCAATTCAGACGCTTGTCGTTATTTTCCGTTATTAGCAGGCTCCCAGTAGTCATTGCACCCTCCGATGATGTCACGGTGAGCGCCGACCAGCATATGGAGAGGGCTCAGTACGTTAGCCTTCTCCATACCCCCCCCCCCCCCCCACACACACACACACACACAACTGGCCAATTTGTATCATGGGCATCATGGGCCTCACAAAGAAGCGCTGCAAGTCTGGAACTTGAATCCAAATATTTTATAGAGTGATGTTTGATATAGATTTATCTGAATGGAGCACATATGTGGCCCCTTTTATTACATTTTTTCTGATGATTTCAAAATAATTGCTAAAAAAAAGTTTAACCCATTTATTAACCCACTATTTTCAGTTCTTTTGGAGGTCAAAATTAGGCCTATGGTTCATGCTGAAAGGTGTTTTGCAGGGTTTTGCGTGGAAGGGGTAATCATAATGAGTGTACCCTACTTCAGTTCCCAGTTCCAGCATTGTGCTGGTATTCCAATCGTCACCACAGGACATCACTTCTGATGGTCCTATGGTCTATTAGAACCATTGAATGGCTACTGATCGACATGGGTCCCATGATCATTAGTATTTACAGCCAAGATTTCAATACTGAAGGGTACAAGACTATCACAATGCTGGAACCGGAAGCCGGCGCTGGCTAAGGATACTTTCTTTTATTCTTATTTGGTCACCCCTGCTTTGGCTTCGGAGAGTTTTCTGGGATTCTTGGAGAACCCCTTTAACTATTGGCAGCCTAAATGTTCTGTTCCTTTTACTATTTAAATGTATTCCTATTAGTATTACAAATATAAGTCAATCTTCCTTGACAAAATTAAATATGTAAATATATGTAAATCGGGTAGAGGTTGGATGTAGCAGTTACCTATCACATAATGAAACATAAGGAATCAGCAAGTGAAGGCCATAGCAGGACCAGGCAACATTGGAAGTAGAATACAGGAGGCTAATATCAGAGTGCTTGCTTTTCTTTTCTAAGTTGCATTTGAAACATTTTTGAAAGTTGAACAACCCTATGCACAACTGTATGTCAGAAGTAAGGTGCTCTAGGCAATCCAAAAATAGACCTCACCAGAACTCCTTCCCTTGTATAACACCCATTCGATAACTAAGTAAAACAGAACATTCAAAAATGTGTTGGTCATTTCGACATTTCGACAGAATAAGACTTAACACAATGTTCAATTGTCTTACCATGCTGCCATCACTGAATCATTGCTCTGACTTTACATCATGATGAGAGGCAAATGCTATGCAGAACATAACAGCAACTCAAGTTGTCTCGATCTAGAGGAGAACCGACATGGATTGCACATACTTTATCAGTAAGAATGCTTTTTATCCTTATAACTTGTAAAATATGAACATATTTATAGCATAAATCATGCTGCATTTTCCCATAAAACCTTATCTCTAAAAATACAGCTTGGTAATAAAAGTGTTTATTTGCTGTTTGCATGCAATGTTGTCATCCCATAGGAATGTAAACATCATCTCCGACTTCCAGCTGTAGACAGCCACAACCATACATTGGACCGCATATAGATGAGAAACTCTTTTCCGAGAATGAGGAGACCAGAAACCAGCAGATACCGATTAGCACATGTGATATGGAATATACAGTCATGGCCAAAAGTTTCGAGAATGATACAAATGAAAATTTTTACAAAGTCTACTGCCTCAGGTTTTATAATGGCAATTTGCATATACTCCAGAATGTTATAAAGAGTTATCAGCTTCACAGCAATTAATTGCAAAGTCAATATTTGCCTAGAGAATGAACTTATTCCCCCAAAACACATTTCAACTTCATTGAAGGCCTGCCTTAAAAGCAGCAGCTAACATGGTTTCAGTGATTGCTCCAGTAACACAGGTGTGGGTGTTGATGAGGACAGGGCTGGAATCTGTCATGATTAAGTAAGAATCACACCACTGGACATTTTAAAAGGAGGCTGGTGCTTGGCATCATTGCTTCTCTTTTGTTAACCATGGTTATCTCTAAAGAAACACCTGCGGTCATCATTGCAATGCACAAAACTGTCCTAACAGGGAAGAGAATCACAGCTAGAAACAAAACATAGAGGAACAAAATCATAGAGGTTTTGGGTCCATGGCCTGGAAACTCCCCAGATCTTAATCCCATTGAGAACTTGTGGTCAATCATCAAGAGACAGGTGGGAAAACGAAAAACAACAAATTGTTACAAAATTCAAGCATTGATTGTGCAAGAATGGACTACTATCAGTCAGGATTTGGTCCAGAAGGTGATTGAGAGCTGCCAGGGAGAATTGCAGAGGTCCTGAAGAAGAAGGGTCAACACTGCAAATATTGACTTGCTGAATTAGCTCCTTCTAACTGTCTATAAAAGCTTTTGTTACTCATAATATGATTGCACTTGTATTTCTGTATGTGATAAAAACATCTGACAAACACACATAAAAACCAGAGGGCAACATATCATGTGAAAATATAATATTTGTGTCATTCTCAAAACTTTTGGCCATCACTGTATGAAGTAAAGGTGTCCAATGCTGAAGAATAGAATAACATTGTTGGTTTATCAATGAATTTATATGTTGGACTTGTAAACTCCCTGATGCCATAGTGGTGAAGGTTATTTCAATTTCAAATTGCAAAATTAGAAACATTTTCTTTGTCAAAGTTTTCTCATTCAAGATAATGAAGGTTAAGATATTTGGATTCTTGTACTCTTCAGTGGAAATGTGGTTCTGAAGGTAAATAAAACTTGGCCTGCTTTAGTAAGTTACAAACTGCAATCCATTTACAATTCTAAGATTTCTTGCCATGTTGACCATCTAGAGATGTACACAATTTAAAACAAATCTGTACAGAAAACATAGTTAAACAAGCCATAATCAGTTGCCTATATTTTGGCAAAGCCTTTTGTCCTTTTTCACATTTCTAAAAGTGTAATAATTGAATTGCTACGGAATTTGATGGCGCTATATAAATGTGACACTGGCCCCACATTTTAAATTCTCTCCAAGGCTACATTCACACGAAAGTATGGGGGCGTATATATACGGCCGACATATATACGGCGTATATACATCCCCCATACACTTCTATGGGCTCACGGCCCTGAATTTGAGCGGTATGGTGCACAATACCGCTCCGTAGCCCGTAGAAAGGTAGGACTTGTCCTATCTTTCTACGTAATACGGTGCCACGCACTGTATATTCCTATGGAGAGGGGCGGGGGTGAGCTGAGCTCATCCCTGACTCCTCTCTGCAGCGCCGATCTATGCCCGCTGTACTACGGTACGTGTATTGTGTGAATGTAGCCTAAAAAGGAAGTAAAAATAGAATACTGTAATTTTTACAGGTGCATATTTCTCTATAGCCTCAGCTACTGGAAAATATTCTTCCATTGTGTATAATCTTATGGTTACTGTTAATTCTAACAAAAAGGTCAAATATATCCTAAGGGGAAAGGGGGGACACTTCTGGTATCAAAGCTCTGTAAAGGGGTCTTGTGGCCTCATTCGTCTTATGGGCCCAGCAACTAGAAGCACTGGGACCTCAATAGTTGGTACTGATATCAAGTCACCTAGAAAATAAAAAAGGTTTGGCCTAACATTGCATGTTTAGTGTATAAGAGAAGAAAGAAAAGGCCTATGACTGGCTTATCTCTCAGAAAACAAAAATATTGAGCATCGAGCTATAAGATAATTTTTTCCACCAGCATCTGCCATCAGAAGAGAGTAAGGTGGCACTCTTTCACATATGATAGTCGATGAAAGCCTACAAAATTATTTCTTGGGTTTGGCAGATACATATATAAAGGAGAAGGTATGATGCATGGTGTCTTATAGTCTTGCTCTAGTATGTAGCATGGGGCCCTTTTGAGTTGTCTTCTATTGTACCTACAAATATGACATCCCATATTGTTTGCCATAATACCATGTGCAGGGAACTGCAGCCAATCCCATTTACTGGATTTCAGAACATTTACTATAGATCCGCGGACCGCATTTTCGTCTTGTTTACCGACATTTATGTTTGCGCCGCATTTAACTGGGGTTTTTGGCGCACGCAATCAAATTTTGGCGCAATCGTGACGACTTTCCTGCAACACAAATCGGGGACGTGGCCATCGGACAACCCGACTGATTCGGACAAACTGCGGGATTTAACATTTAAATTGTGTCGCAAGACATGCACTCACATACACCGGGAAGAAGAAGGTGAACTCCGGAGGACCTGAGCGGGGAAGCGACACAAGCAGGATATCGAGCGCACAATGTTGGTGAATCGCGCCGGACTTCATCCTCGTCGGGGAACACACAGCAGGGATTGCGACAGGACCGGATAAGTAAATGTGCCCCAAAGTGTAGAGAGGCTACTTAGGGGGAAAAAGGAGGGCTCCCCAACATTCTTTTGATCATTGAGGAACCCAGAAGTCAATAATAAAGTAATAATGTAATAACAAGCTGTCTAAGCTTCTGTATAAGCAACCAATAGTCTAAATAAGGGAAGAAGTCACACAAAAAGAATTTCCAGGTATCTTAGAAGGAAATGATCTTTAACAAAGTCTCAATAGATAAAAAGGCCCTACAATATATAAATGTCCATTCACACAAGCTGTTATCACAGTCATGATCACCAGAGGTAAAACAGTCAACTGCCTGCATTTGTATTGATGTTAGAAATTTGGGTTTACAGCTCTGCTCCCTCATTGTATACTTGTCTTTTTGTGCATCTGAGGTAATACCAGCAGTGTGTGAAAGAAGTACTTAGAGTGCAGACAATGTGGAATGCTAATAAACATCTCAAGGATATTTTGAATGGTTTCCATGTGCCTGGGGGCATGGAAGACAACCCATTGACATTCTGAAAGCAAGTATACCTGTGTACTAAGTCTTAGCTTGCTACTATGTTATGACTGACACTTGTTATTTAGGCTGCCCATAGGGAAAGTATCATATAGTCAGAATATACAGTGACAAACAGCCGTTAGGACTGCCAATTCTTGTATATTGAGAGGTTGAAAGGAAGTCAAACTAATGTATTTCCTAATAACAATATAGCTGTGTCAAGGGACGTAACTTGAGGGGGTGTGGTATAAAGTGTCACTTTCCCCTATGAGAAGACTAGTATATAAACCATACATTATAGTCAGGGGCCTGGCACAGTCTTTGCACTGGGGCCCATCAGCTTTCAGTTACACCAGTGATTGTGTCACGTTGTAAAAAATTAATTCAAAACTTTAACCAGTTTTCTCCGGTTCGGACATATATCATGTAATTTTATTGTATGTTCAATTATAAACTTCTTCACTTTATATCACCTCTGCCTTACCACAGAACACCAGTGATTGTCTCTCTGCTTTCTCTTCTCTTCCTGGAACTTAATCTTTCAACTTAAATTCTTGTCTTTCTGCCATCAACTAACAGACCAAACCCAGACATTTCTATTTCCAACTGTAGTCCCTCAATAACTCTGATGCAGAGGCCCGTTGTCTTGAGGTTGTGCTGGTTCCTGACAGCTGCTTTGCACCCTATATTAAATCACTTGCACGTTCCTGGCACATTCATCTTGAAAACATTTCTAGAATCCACCTTGATTGCTGTACCTCCCTATTAATCCACTTACTACTCTTACCTGCACAAATCTATTATTGTACAATCTATTATTGTCTATTAATCTGGATGCTATACTGATGCCTCCATTCTGTGCCTGTTACCTTCCAAATTCAATTCAAACTAATCACCCTCATCCACAAAGCTCTGCACAGTGTTGGACCTACCTAACTCTATTCCCTTATCCCAGTCTACAGGCCAACCCATGGTCTTTGATCAAACAGCCATCTAAGATTTTTCTCTTCCTTAATTCAGACCTCCCACCCATATGCTTATGTCTCTAAGCCTTTCCTGAGCTGCACTCATTCTCTGGAATGCCCTACAACGCACTCATCAGACTTAGGCTAATACCCAACTACCAAAGTTGCACATCACATTTCCTAACTGTATATATCTTTTACTAATTTCTGAGACCTTATGTGCCCCTTATCCTTGTTAGCACTCTCCTTTGAACCCTCTCCAACTCTGGGACATATTTTTCATCAATTGGTACCCAGAAGTGAACTGCATGTTTTAGGTGAGGTCTCATTTTTTGCACATATTAATAGATAGCTATTAATCCCACCTTCTTTATCATTAATAAGCAGGTTAAATAATAGTGGGCAGTAGATAAAACAGGTAGGACGGCACTCACTTGAATCCTGTTAAAATAGTAGAAAAGCTTTATTCATCCAATGTTAGAACAATACAGGTAGGGATAGTGACAAGGAATAGGACGCCATACACATCCGACGCGTTTCAGACCATCAGGTCCTTAGAGTCATAGAGTCTCATAGAGACCTGATGGTCTGAAATGCGTCAGATGTGTATGACTAAGAAAGTAAATCATTTTTTGCGGACAACGCGTTTCAAGAACGGAACATCCTCTTTATCAGGTCCAACATAAAATAATATACCCTGAAGAGAAAATATAGCAACAAAAACATACAAATAAATAAGTATAAAGGCATAATAAATGGTTTTAGGAAAAATAGAACATATTGCAGGGACCAGGATAAAAATGTACCAAAAGGTAAAATCTATGTATAACGAGATGGATGAGTTTTAACTGTGTATGGCATCCTATTCCTTGTCACTGTTACCTGTATTGTTCCTACATTGGATGAATAAAGCTTTTCTACTATTTTGACCGGATTTGAGTGCCGTCCTACTTGTTTTATCTACTGCTTATGCAGTAAGAAGACAAGGACCTTCTTTATAGACATGTGAACCTGGCGGTGAGCGAACCTGAGTTTTTCTACTTGTTGTTAAATAATACTGGGCCCAGCACCACCCCTTGGGGTACACCACTTAGAAATGGTGACTGTCCAGAGTAGGAATCATTAACCATTACTCTCTGGATGAAAGCAATCAGTCCGTTTTTAATACAACTGCAGACTATTTCTGCCAAACCAATAGACCTAATATTACCCATCAGGCATCTGTAAGGGATAGTGTTGAAATCAGTGGCATAACTAGGAGAGACAGGGTCCCCTAGCAGGCTACTGCATGGAGCCCCTCTTCCCACTTAAAAAGTATACTCACACATATAAATACACTCATGTGCATATACACATACATACAGTGCCATATGCTACATACTCACATACAGTGTATACAGACACCTTATACACACCACAGATACTGCATATCAGAGTATATGTTATATACATATTATGCTAGACATGTGCAGTACAATATAGATATAATGGTGCACTTCCTCCATTCTTTATTGTGTCAGTTCAGATGACGGGGCCCCCTGACACTGCGGGCCCCATAGCGGCTGCTATGGCTACTACCTCTGTAGTTACACTCCTGGTTGAAATCCAAGAGCACCCACAGCAGTATATGCCATCAAATTATGCCCGTAATGAACGCAGGAAAGGCACAGTAACCTATACACCTGTACTGCCGGTATACTATATATTTAGTATTCCCAATACATCCTTCAATCTTACAATATCCTTGAAGATAAAATATGATTATTGCACTTAATAACCTCATTTACTGGATGACAAGTCTATATTATTGGGTGAACATGTGCTGTAAATCTTAAACTAATGGACTAGTGTAGACGCCCCCTCCGCTATCAGCAGGAACATAAGTTCATGTAAAGTAGAAGACCTCTGGGGGGGATCCTCTAAAACAAAAGCATTTATAGTACTAGTCTCCAATAAATGCTACTTGTAGGCGATATGCAGTGATTTCCACTTGTAGCATACAATGGCATGTGCATATCTTGTTCAGGGATCACTTCCATTAGGGCTGGTCAGTATGGAAATTAGCCAAGGGATCCCATTGTTATAGTTCACCTAGAGCAATTTATAGCCCGGCAATAAAACTCTTTGATTGTGAGATGGGGTAATAAGTAGTGTGCGGCTCTCTGCGCCCATCCTGATGGCACTACTCAGCCTCCACACGTTTCTTTGTAAGAGGAGAATGGCGTATGATTTATATACTGCACCCCGACCAGCATCACATGTCATTTCCTGCGTATACCTGCAGCGTGGGGTTAAACTGCAATATATGTAAATTACAGGATCTGGTTACAAACAAACAAGTGTGTGAAAATAAATGGCCACAAGCCCCTCTATACATCTATCTCTTTAAATGGTTAATATTTAACTTTACAACCTGGAAATAAAGAGGACATTCACACTCAGCGTTTCCGACAAGTCCAGGCGTCCAGAGCGCTTTACTGCAGTAACCAGATGTTACATTGTACTGAGAGGGTAAAAAACATGTTCACTAATTAATAGGGTTTCTAGAAATTATATGGTCATTAATTGTTCAGCAAACCATTCAACAATGTATAGTTTCACATATAAATGTGAAAAATAATAATAATGATCATAATCTTTATTCATATTCCGTAGCACATTACAAATCATAGGGGATATATACAAATATATATGACATTACAGTGTATTATTATGTATGTATTACAGAGTCATATGGAACAATAGGAGTGTGGACCCTGATCACAAGAGCTTATAGTCTATGAGGATGAGGGAGTGACACAAGAGCTTACAGTCTATGAGGATGAAGGGGTGACACAAGAGCTTACAGTCTATGAGGATGAGGGAGTGACACAAGAGCTTACAGTCTATGAGGATGAGGGGGTGACACAAGAGCTTATAGTCTATGAGGATGAGGAGGTGACACAAGAGCTTATAGTCTATGATGATGAGGGGGTGACACAAGAGCTTACAGTCTATGAGGATGAGGGGGTGACACAAGAGCTTAAAGTCTATGAGGATGAGGGGGTGACACAAGAGCTTACAGTCTATGAGGATGAGGGGGTGATACAAGAGCTTACAGTCTATGAGTATGAGGGGGTGACACAAGAGCTTACAGACTATGAGGAGGAGGGGGTGACACAAGAGCTTACAGTCTATGAGGATGACAGGATGACACAAGAGCTTACAGTCTATGAGGATGAGGGGGTGAATCAAGAGCTTGCAGTCTATGAGGATGAGGAGGTGACACAAGAGCTTACAGTCTATGAGGATGAGGGGATACACAAGAGCTTACAGTCTATGAGGATGAGGGGGTGAATCAAGAGCTTGCAGTCTATGAGGATGAGGAGGTGACACAAGAGCTTACAGTCTATGATGATGAGGGGTGAATCAAGAGCTTACAGTCTATGAGGAGGAGGGGTGACTCAAGAGCTTACAGACTATGAGGAGGAGGGGGTGACACAAGAACTTACAGTCTATGAGGATGAGGGGTGACACAAGAGCTTACAGTCTATGATGATGAGGGGATGACACAATACCTTGCAGTCTATGAGGATGAGGGGGTGACACAAGAGCTTACAGACCATGAGGATGAAGGGGGTGACACAAGAGCTTACAGTCTATGAGGATGAGGGGGTGACACAAGAGCTTACAGTCTATGAGGATGAGGGGGGTGACACAAGAGCTTACAGTCTATGAGGATGAGGGGGTGACACGAGAGCTTACAGTCTATGATGATGAGGGGGTGAAACAAGAGCTTACAGACTATGAGGATGAAGGAGGTGACACAAGAGCTTACAGTCTATGAGGATGAGGGGGTGACACAAGAGCTTACAGTCTATGAGGATGAGGGGGTGACACAAGAGCTTACAGTCTATGAGGATGAGGGGGTGACACAAGAGCTTACAGTCTATTAGGATGAGGGAGTGACACAAGAGCTTACAGTCTATGAGGATGAGGGGGTGACACAAGAGGTGTAAGAGCTTAATGGTACAGCCATTCTTTATACGGGAACAGAGTAACATAATTTAATAAATTAAAATTCTGCTGTTTGGACCAGCCATCAGCCACCATCTTATATACATATCCAGGGTGAAAGTGACTGCAGAGAAGCCTGGAGTTTGCTGTCTGTCTGGTGTTTGCCGGACAACAGATGGGAGGAAGACATAGGTAAGCGAGTGTGATATAATAGAATGTTTGAAACTTTTGGCGTTAGGTATTAGTCTTATAGACTGGGGAAGGGCATTCCAGAGAATTGTTGCAGCTAGGGAGGAGTCCTGAAGACGTGCGTGAGAGGTTTGAATTAAGGTAGAGATTTGTCTAATATCACTGGAAGATTAAAGAGCATGGGTTGGGCAACGACTGAGATGAGAGAGGAGAGAAAGGAAATAGTACAGAATACTTTATTTTTTCAAACAGGAAATTATGATATCAGAATATCAGTGGCAAATGCTTATTGGGACTTTCACCTATCCAAGGATTGAATCCTTTTATACCAATCTAATTAAAGCAGTTACATTTTTGCAGATATGAGTGGATGAGTGGCCTGGTCGCAATGCAAGCCCCCTCTCCTTAGCGCTGTGACCCCTTCTTTTAGTGCTCGATGTGGCCAGAACAGTCATCTTGAATACTATGTATATGATGTAAAAAAAAATCATCACTGTATATAACAAAATTGTTTGCAGTAGTCAACATAAGAGTTACCAAAGGTGTCTGTTAGTGAAGCTTTATTGTTAATCCTTGTTACCATGACAGCCCAAAATTATGAAAATTCTATTGTCACAGGGCAAAAATAAATAATTTGTCTGGAGTTACACTTACATAAAATAAACCTGTTCCAACTTACATAAAAATGCAACTTAAGAACAAACCCACAGAACCTATGGTGCACGTGACCAGGGGACTGCCTGTATATATAATGAAAAATGGGGGGATCATAAAAATGCCGACAAAATACACATAAATGTGGAGGATAATGTGGAAACGTTAGGCCATGCCCACTTGCGCCAAAAAAAGACGGAGGTGTCGGGATAGTTGGAAACATCTGTTCTTTCTGGTGCAAACTCATTATAAATGATCCGCCACAGTTCTGCACCAAAAAAACATTAAAATCCTGGCATTTTTTTGGCACAGATGCGATAATACATGTGCCCCATAGTCTATATTTGAGATGGGGGGGGGGGGGGCTCACAGTGTGGTGCTTTGTATTGTGAGGGGTATATATGATATACATGAGGGGCACAGTGTGGTCAATTGTGCTGTGAGGAGTATATGATAAGTAAGGGGGGCATAGTGTGGTAAATTCTGGTGTGGGCACAGTGATGTCAATTGTGATGGATATATATGATATATGTAGGGGGCATTGTGTAGTGAGTTGTGTTGTAAGGAGAATATATTACTTAGCAGCACAGTGTGGGACAAAGGTGCAGTGGACACTATAGTCTAAGTGACTGTGCTATTTCTTGCTGATGTAGTGTGTGGATGTACTACAAGGAGCTGAAGACATCTAGGAGCCAATAGTATTTTGCATCAATAAATAAAGATCAGGAGAGGTCTTCCCACAGTTACATACCCAAGGGAGCAGATCATCTCCTGTTATTTGCTAGATGCCTCTTTTACTTGTGTCTGATCAGTAATGTAGCCACTGACTCCCCTTCTAGTGTGTGACCCATTGATAGGAAACCTTGATCGCATACTGATACCTTATTACCATATTATGCTTTCCCTCAACTCTAAGACCACAGTCATGTTTCCAAATGTGTTGCTAACAATTGCAGCCAAGACCCTAAGTGCCCCTCCATAATCCCTTCTTTGACTAATTAGGGGTTTGATGAAGGTTTTCATGTCCACTTGAGACTGATTCCATGCTGTCATCTGTTGTAACAGTCAAAGTAAAGTAAAACAAATACATTATATGTGCTGAGGGTCAATGGCTGGGCATATAAGTCAGTGATGTATATGAGAACCGTGTACATTACCAGGGCATTGCCGCTGTCTTTCTCTCCCACTATGTGGTTCTTAAAAGGCCAAGGAGGGAGGCATGCTTGGGAAGAGTTGACTAAACCCTCTTAACCTCCCCACCCCATGACCTGTTCCTGACAGACATGAGTCATCTGTGCCCTACTCCAGCTAACGGCAAGTTGCTCTGCTGAAATGTCCATTGTTACATTATTTATCTGTATAGAATGTCAAAAAAATGTCCTTCTTTTATTATTGCAAACCGAATAATAATATGTAATGGCTGCCATTTACCAATTCCACTAGAATACATGTGATCAGGTGATATATCATACAATAATACCACAAAAGAACACTAAAAACACTCCAAAAGGTACCAATGCTTAGTAGAATATGGAGGATATTACAAGCATCTGAACTACCTGCTTATAGCTTGGCCAATGCTTAAAGGGAACCTGTCCCCTGGAAAATGTTAGTAAATCTGCCGTCCAGTTCTGGGCACCGGTCCATAAAAAGGAGGCCCTGGAACTTGAGAGGGTTCAACGTAGAGCCACAAAAATGATAAGGGGTATGGAGGGTCTCAGTTATGAGGAAGGATTAAAACAACTAGATTTATTTAGTCTGGAAAAGAGACGACTACGAGGGGAAATTATTAATTTATATAAATATATGAATGGTCCATACAAAAAATATGGTGGTAAGTTGTTTCAGATTAAATCAAATCAAAAGACGAGGGGACACTGTCTCTGTCTGGAGAAAACAAGGTTTAATCGCCGGAGGCGACAGGGCTTTTTTACTATGAGAACGGTCAATCTGTGGAATAACCTGCCTCAGGCGCTGGTCACAGCAGGGACAGCAGAGCTTCAAGAAGGGTCTAGATGCCTTTTTACACCTAAATAACATTGATGGTTATGTTATATAGAATTGTTTCCCCTAAATCTCTTCCTCATTCAATCCCTTCCCTTCCTTGGTTGAACTTGATGGACAAGTGTCTTTTTTCAATCGTATAAACCAGGGGCGTTGCTAGGGTGGTAAAAGATCCGGGGCACGGGCCCCAATGCATGTGTATTGCACTTTCAGTAATGCCCCCTCCTGTACATAACCCCCTCACATGTGGTTGTGCCAATAACAAGGTTACTTCTGGTATATACAGCTCCAGAGAACAAAGGAGAAATCCCCATCACCACATCTTATGTTCCTCATTGTTCCTACATCTTTGTTCCCTGGCGGTGTTATCCTGCTGCCCCTAACAATCTCCCCAAATACTGTAAGGCAGCGCTCACACCTTTGTCTTGCATTTAAACAAAACCAGGTGCATGTTACCCATCACATGTGTATTACTGGAAAGTATATGTGATCAAACCAAGGCCTATCCTAGTACCATGTGTGAACACGCTCCAAGAAATGTCCCCCACACAGCCCCCCCATAAGTAATGTGCCTCACACAGCCCCCCAGTAAGTAATGTCCTCACACAGCCCCCCAGTAAGTAATGTGCTTCACACAGCCCCCCAGTAATGTCCCCACACAGCCCCCCAGTAAGTAATGTGCCTCACAGCCCCCCAGTAAGTAATGTGCCTCATAGCCCCCCAGTAAGTAATGTGCCTCACACAGCCCCCCAGTAAGAAATGTGCCTCACAGCCCCCCAGTAAGTAATGTGCCTCACACAGCCCCCCAGTAAATAATGTGCCTCACACAGTCCCCCCAGTAAGTAATGTGCCTCACACAGCCCCCCAGTAAGTAATGTGCCTCACACAGCCCCCCAGTAAGTAATGTGCCTCACAGCCCCCCAGTAAGTAATGTGCCTCATAGCCCCCCAGTAAGTAATGTGCCTCACACAGCCCCCCAGTAAGTAATGTGCCTCACAGCCCCCCAGTAAGTAATGTGCCTCACACAGCCCCCCAGTAAATAATGTGCCTCACACAGTCCCCCCAGTAAGTAATGTGCCTCACACAGCCCCCCAGTAAGTAATGTGCCTCACACAGCCCCCCAGTAAATAATGTGCCTCACACAGCCCCCCAGTAAATAATGTGCCTCACACAGTCCCCCCAGTAAATAATGTGCCTCACACAGCCCCCCAGTAATGTGCCCACACAGTCCCCCCAGTAAATAATGTGCCTCACACAGCCCCCCAGTAAGTAATGTGCCTCACACAGTCCCCCCAGTAAGTAATGAGCCCACACACAGCCCCCCAGTAAGTAATGTGCCTCACACACAGCCCCCCAGTAAGTAATGTGCCTAACACAGTCCTCCAGTAAATAATGTGCCTCACACAGTCCCCCCAGTAAGTAATGTGCCGCACACAGCCCCCCAGTAAATAATGTGCCTCACAAAGCCCCCCAGGAAATAATGTGCCTCACACAGCCCCCCAGTAAGTAATGTGCCTCACACAGTCCCCCCAATAAGTAATGTGCCTCACACACAGCCCCCCAGTAAATAATGTGCCCCCACACAGCCCCCCAGTAAATAATGTGCCTCACACACAGCCCCCCAGTAAGTAATGTGCCTAACACAGTCCTCCAGTAAATAATGTGCCTCACACAGTCCCCCCAGTAAGTAATGTGCCGCACACAGCCCCCCAGTAAATAATGTGCCTCACAAAGCCCCCCAGGAAATAATGTGCCTCACACAGCCCCCCAGTAAGTAATGTGCCTCACACAGTCCCCCCAATAAGTAATGTGCCTCACACACAGCCCCCCAGTAAATAATGTGCCTCACACAGTCCCCCCAGTAAATAATGTGCCTCACACAGTCCCCCCAGTAAGTAATGTGCCTCACACAGCCCCCCAGTAAGTAATGTGCCTCACACAGCCCCCCAGTAAGTAATGAGCCCACACACAGCCCCCCAGTAGCTAATGTGCCCCCACACAGCCCCCCAGTAAATAATGTGCCTCACACACAGCCCCCCAGTAAGTAATGTGCCTCACACAGCCCCCCAGTAAATAATGTGCCTCACACACAGCCCCCCAATAAATAATGTGCCTCACACAGCCCCCCAGTAAGTAATGTGCCTCACACAGCCCCCCAGTAAATAATGTGCCTCACACAGCCCCCCAGTAAATAATGTGCCTCACACAGTCCCCCCAGTAAATAATGTGCCTCACACAGTCCCCCCAGTAAATAATGTGCCTCACACAGCCCACCAGTAAGTAATGTGCCTCACACAGTCCCCCCAGTAAATAATGTGCCTCACACAGTCCCCCAGTAAATAATGTGCCTCACACAGTCCCCCCAGTAAATAATGTGCCTCACACAGTCCTCCAGTAAATAATGTGCCTCACACAGCCCCCCAGGAAATAATGTGCCTCACACAGTCCCCCCAGTAAGTAATGTGCCTCACAGCCCCCCAGTAAGTAATGTGCCTCACAGCCCCCCAGTAAGTAATGTGCCTCACAGCCCCCCAGTAAGTAATGTGCCTCACACAGTCCCCCCAGTAAGTAATGTGCCTCACACAGTCCCCCCACTAAGTAATGTGCCTCACACAGTCCCCCCACTAAGTAATGTGCCTCACACAGCCCCCCAGTAAATAATGTGCCTCACACAGTCCCCCCAGTAAGTAATGTGCCTCACACAGCCCCCCAGTAAGTAATGTGCCTCACACAGCCCCCCACTAAGAAATGTGCCTCACACAGTCCCCCCAGTAAGTAATGTGCCTCACACAGTCCCCCCAGTAAGTAATGTGCCTCACACAGTCCCCCCAGTAAGTAATGTGCCTCAAACAGTCCCCCCAGTAAATAATGTGCCTCACACAGCCCCCCAGTAAATAATGTGCCTCACACACAGCCCCCCAATAAATAATGTGCCTCACACAGCCCCCCAGTAAGTAATGTGCCTAACACAGTCCTCCAGTAAATAATGTGCCTCACACAGTCCCCCCAGTAAATAATGTGCCGCACACAGCCCCCCAGGAAATAATGTGCCTCACACAGCCCCCCAGGAAATAATGTGCCTCACACAGCCCCCCAGTAAGTAATGTGCCTCACACAGTCCCCCCAATAAGTAATGTGCCTCACACACAGCCCCCCAGTAAATAATGTGCCTCACACAGCCCCCCAGTAAGTAATGTGCCTCACACAGTCCCCCCAATAAGTAATGTGCCTCACACACAGCCCCCCAGTAAATAATGTGCCTCACACAGTCCCCCCAGTAAATAATGTGCCTCACACAGTCCCCCCAGTAAATAATGTGCCTCAAACAGTCCCCCCAGTAAATAATGTGCCTCACACAGTCCCCCCAGTAAGTAATGTGCCTCACACAGTCCCCCCAGTAAGTAATGTGCCCACACACAGCCCCCCAGTAGCTAATGTGCCCCCACACAGCCCCCCAGTAAATAATGTGCCTCACACACAGCCCCCCAGTAAGTAATGTGCCTCACACACAGCTCCCCAATAAATGTGCCTCACACAGCCCCCCAGTAAATAATGTGCCTCACACACAGCCCCCCAGTAAGTAATGTGCCTCACACACAGCCCCCCAATAAATGTGCCTCACACAGCCCCCCAGTAAGTAATGTGCCTCACACAGCCCCCCAGTAAATAATGTGCCTCACACACAGCCCCCCAGGAAATAATGTGCCTCACACAGCCCCCCAGTAAATAATGTGCCTCAGACACAGCCTCCCAGTAAATAATGTGCCTCACACAGCCCCCCAGTAAATAATGTGCCTCACACACAGCCCCCCAGTAAATAATGTGCCTCACACAGCCCCCCAGTAAATAATGTGCCTCAGACACAGCCTCCCAGTAAATAATGTGCCTCACACAGCCCCCCAGTAAATAATGTGCCTCACACAGTCCTCCAGGAAATAATGTGCCCCACACAGCCCCCCAGGAAATAATGTGCCTCACACAGCCCCCCAGGAAATAATGTGCCTCACGCAGCCCCCCAGTAAGTAATGTGCCTCACACAGCCCCCCAGTAAGTAATGTGCCTCACACAGTCCCCCAGTAAATACTGTGCCTCACACAGTCCCCCAGTAAATAATGTGCCTCCCAGAGCCCCCCCAGTAAATAATGTGCCGCACACAGCCCCCCAGGAAATAATGTGCCTCACACAGCCCCCCAGTAAGTAATGTGCCTCACACAGTCCCCCCAATAAGTAATGTGCCTCACACACAGCCCCCCAGTAAATAATGTGCCTCACACAGTCCCCCCAGTAAATAATGTGCCTCACACAGTCCCCCCAGTAAGTAATGAGCCCACACACAGCCCCCCAGTAGCTAATGTGCCCCCACACAGCCCCCGAGTAAATAATGTGCCTCACACAGCCCCCCAGTAAATAATGTGCCTCACACAGCCCCCCAGTAAATAATGTGCCTCACACACAGCCCCCCAATAAATAATGTGCCTCACACAGCCCCCCAGTAAGTAATGTGCCTAACACAGTCCTCCAGTAAATAATGTGCCTCACACAGTCCCCCCCAGTAAATAATGTGCCGCACACAGCCCCCCAGGAAATAATGTGCCTCACACAGCCCCCCAGGAAATAATGTGCCTCACACAGTCCCCCCAGTAAGTAATGTGCCTCACACAGTCCCCCCAATAAGTAATGTGCCTCACACACAGCCCCCCAGTAAATAATGTGCCTCACACAGTCCCCCCAGTAAATAATGTGCCTCACACAGTCCCCCCAGTAAATAATGTGCCTCACACAGTCCCCCCAGTAAGTAATGAGCCCACACACAGCCCCCCAGTAGCTAATGTGCCCCCACACAGCCCCCCAGTAAATAATGTGCCTCACACACAGCCCCCCAGTAAGTAATGTGCCTCACACAGCCCCCCAGTAAATAATGTGCCTCACACACAGCCCCCCAGGAAATAATGTGCCTCACACAGCCCCCCAGTAAGTAATGTGCCTCACACAGCCCCCCAGTAAATAATGTGCCTCACACACAGCCCCCCAGTAATGTGCCCACACAGTCCCCCCAGTAAGTAATGAGCCCACACACAGCCCCCCAGTAGCTAATGTGCCCCCACACAGCCCCCCAGTAAATAATGTGCCTCACACACAGCCCCCCAGTAAGTAATGTGCCTCACACAGCCCCCCAGTAAATAATGTGCCTCACACAGCCCCCCAGTAAGTAATGTGCCTCACACAGCCCCCCAGTAAGTAATGTGCCTCACACAGCCCCCCAGTAAGTAATGTGCCTCACACAGCCCCCCAGTAAATAATGTGCCTCACACAGTCCCCCCAGTAAGTAATGTGCTCACACAGCCCCCCAGTAAATAATGTGCCTCACACACAGCCCCCCAGGAAATAATGTGCCTCACACAGCCCCCCAGTAAGTAATGTGCCTCACACAGCCCCCCAGTAAATAATGTGCCTCAGACACAGCCCCCCAGTAAATAATGTGCCTCACACAGTCCCCCCAGTAAGTAATGAGCCCACACACAGCCCCCCAGTAGCTAATGTGCCCCCACACAGCCCCCCAGTAAATAATGTGCCTCACACACAGCCCCCCAGTAAATAATGTGCCTCACACACAGCCCCCCAGGAAATAATGTGCCTCACACAGCCCCCCAGTAAGTAATGTGCCTCACACAGCCCCCCAGTAAATAATGTGCCTCAGACACAGCCCCCCAGTAAATAATGTGCCTCACACAGTCCCCCCAGTAAGTAATGTGCCTCACACAGCCCCCCAGTAAATAATGTGCCTCAGACACAGCCTCCCAGTAAATAATGTGCCTCACACAGCCCCCCAGTAAATAATGTGCCTCAGACACAGCCTCCCAGTAAATAATGTGCCTCACACAGCCCCCCAGTAAATAATGTGCCTCACACAGCCCCCCAGTAAATAATGTGCCTCACACAGCCCCCCAGTAAGTAATGTGCCTCACACAGCCCCCCAGTAAGTAATGTGCCTCACACAGCCCCCCAGTAAATAATGTGCCTCACACAGCCCCCCAGGAAATAATGTGCCTCACACAGCCCCCCAGTAAGTAATGTGCCTCACACAGCCCCCCAGTAAATAATGTGCCTCAGACACAGCCTCCCAGTAAATAATGTGCCTCACACAGCCCCCCAGTAAATAATGTGCCTCACACAGCCCCCCAGTAAATAATGTGCCTCACACACAGCCCCCCAGTAAATAATGTGCCTCACACAGTCCCCCAGTAAATAATGTGCCTCACACAGTCCCCCAGTAAATAATGTGCCTCACACACAGCCCCCCAGGAAATAATGTGCCCCACACAGTCCCCCCAGTAAATAATGTGCCTCACAATGTTCTCCCCCTTCCCTAGTCCCTATCATGTTTCTCACCTCACAGATGCAGCTCTCTCTCTCTCTTTCTGTGCGCTGCTTTCCCCTGCAGGTCACGTGATAATGACATCATCACAGGTCCTTGAGCCTCTGGAACTCCCGGAGGTAAGGTCCTTGCAGGGGAAAGCAGCGCCTGCACTCGTTCTCATCACGATCTGAGGACACAGATCGTGATGAGAACGAGAGGGAAGGAATCTCCCGGTCAGCGGGGCAGATGATCTGCTGACCCGAGGAGATTCGGGGCACTGGCCAAAAGATCCGGGGCACGAGCCCCGGATCTTTTGACCTAGCGACGCCCCTGGTATAAACAATGATACTATGAAACTATGATAAGATGGTGTACATGTTCTGGATATAGCCTGATAGATAGGCCCTCTCACCCATTACTTGCTGAGGCATTTTTTCTAACATTTCTGAAATAAAAGGTTTTCCTGGGACTTTTGACTCACCCAGTAGTTACTAGAAGTTGGGTTCTCCCCATCGTCACCCCCGGTGGGCCCATGACACCCATATCCAGCACTGACGGTTTGGTGATAAAAGAACATAATGGTCGCAGTAAAACATCTCCATTAATAACTGTTATTAATGGAAGGGATTGGGTGTTAAATCATTAGACCATACTTCATGTAACTGCAGGACGCTAAGTCTTCCTTCTGTCAGTGTGTAATGCTTCATACATCATTTTAAGTGCTCTGGTAATGTAACGTCGTATAATTGAAACTGAAATTATGAGATGAACCTTTGGCTTTTAACTTTCCTATAAGATTGTATATTTGTGGTTACGCTTTCTACTTTTATCATCTGAAACACTGATTTATTTTATGAAATGTGTTCTGTAGCTATTTCTTACTATATTCACCATTCACTATAACTAAGAGTGCTTTAAGGTTGCTTTAAGCAGAGGGAGGGGGAAGTGCATAGTCTCATTAGCATAATTGTAAAAGTTGATTTCCTTTAACCAGTTTGTGTTAATCAGTTTATAGTCCTGTATCCAATGACATTTGAGAGATAAAGGATGGCAATAAGATGTCTAATGACTCAACTTTTTACAGACAGGCTCTAGATATCTATATCTATCTTAACAACTCAGAAAGAGGAAACATCAAGAGAAATATTCTCTATATACAGAAAGAGTTAACCATTTGCCTGCTTATCTTTCTGAGTGGAAGGACCTCTGATGGCTTTAAGTTACACTGCTCACTGCAGGGAAAAGAAGCTGAAAAAAACGCACAGATAGTGGCTTTTTTTTAATGAAGAATATTATAAAGTTTACCAATATCACCTGCTCTATTAAGAAACATGCTTCAAAGGTTTAGTTATACTTCCAAGTCAAATGACTAATGCGTTAACTCCAGAAAGAAGTAGTCACATACAATGGACACTGCAACTAAATGTGGTCACTGGGAAAAGAATGTGATCCCAGACAATCCCCTTATTCTCTATTAAGCATCAATGTCCAGAGAAACTTAGACCAGCCTCAGATGACCGAGCTCCTTCCGAGAAATATTCCCCATTTCCCGAAGTGCTTCTATAATGATCTCACATAAAGCTTTGGTGCCTGTATCATAAATCAATATGATATATTTGCAGTGTGTTCTGATACATCACTATATAATCATGAAAAAGTCTATCAGAACTGAGCCAGAAAAGGACAAAAGCTCCTATAAGACAGATAGTAATGTTTTAAAAATGAGAAAAAATTTCCTCCAAAAGGGACAGTCAAAAAAATCAACCAATGCCCTCTGGAAGTCCAACTCCCATAATCGGTGGCAATGAATCCCATCATAAATCATCTATGTTAATAATCAAATTAATCTTGGGGTTGGGTATTTCATTATTAAGCTTCTACCTTCCATCTTTGTTCTGACCGATGGTTGGTCTGGGAAATATGGACAACTTACAGACTGCAGATTTTTTCCCATTTGGCTGCTACTATAAATTCCTATGAGCAAAACTGGTATGAGGGTTCTGTAGAGGTGCTGTCTTCAGAGGGTCTATCAAAGCCACCGGATGGATGTTCAAGGAAGACAAGAGACAAAAGAGAGAGACATGTGCGCTGACCTCGTGAGGTAGTCTAAACAAGCGTGCTAAAATGATGAAGCAGGTAAACCGCTCACCTGGAGGCATAGATATATATACATCTAAGAAGCGGAGTATCCCCACCGTTTCAGTCAATGGAGTTGCAGAAGTTCAAATGGAAGCACCCAACAGGTATGGTAAGGGATGTTCCGGTGCCACATGGAAAATGGCCTTCTGACTGCAGATTCTCACAAGACAGCTCCTAACTTGTCGAGGGCAGGGATGCCGTGGACAAGTTAGGAGCTGTCTTGTGACAATCTACAAGCAAAACTGGATGGAACCATATGGTTAAAGGCAACCTGTCTCCAGAAATTGGCCGAATAAACCACTACCAGTATATTGTTATGCACCTGAGCATTTTCTAGATCATGTTTCTTTCATGGCCTGGTGTGATGGCATCAACCAGAAAATCAACTTTGAAGTCAGATGTAAATTGGTTTTATGAAGTCAAGGAGAGTTTAACACTAAAGTCAAGCTCTCCATGCGTCAAAATTCCCCCGTCAGTGTAATTGATGGTCCTGCATTCAGGGACATCATAGTATCATAGTATATAAGGCTGGAAGGAGACGCAAGTCCATCAAGTCCAACCTTTAAGAATTAAATAAATGTTTTATCCCCATAACCCGTGATATTTTTTCTCTCCAGAAAGTCATCCAGGCCTCTCTGATCATTGATCAGATGTCGCATGATGGCAATCACAGGAAAGGAGGTGTTCAGGGACAGTGAGAGCTTGACTTCAGTGTTAAACTCTCCACCCCCTTGACTTTATACAACCAATTAACATCTAACTTTAAAGTTGACCTTCTGGATGATGCCACCAAGCTGGTCCTTAAAAGAACATCTGGAAGTTGCTCAGCTGTTTATCAAAAAACTGGTAATAGTTTATTAGGCCATTTCTAATGACAGGTTCGCTTTAAGTGTTAGAGTGTCATTTCCTTGACAAACATAAGGGACAATACCCTAACACATCACTACAAAATAGAAGTTTTTTCTGCCTTCTAATCAGAAACCTTTCATAAAAAAAATACTCTGTACCCCTCTCATGAACAAATGTAGAGAATTGAATTCACATTGTAATAATAACCGATTATTTTTGCTTCCAAAAGTTAGAAATTGTCACAGACCCAATAAGATATATAGGAAAAGAAACTCAAAACACTCTTTGAACAATTATTTAGAGAGATTTTCGTGCAGTTTTTTTTTCTTCTGTTATAATTCACTCCAGATTGTACTTCGGTGAGATTTTCTCTGTAGTCATTTTTGGCAGATCTGTAATAAACTAAAGCTGTCAGATTACTCCCCAAACACTAAAGCGGAAGTTATCACTGATAGCCCAGACTTTTCATATGTCCTTATCTGGCTGTGATAAGCGTGACGAAAAGGAAATTTTGTTCTATACCGTATCTCTCTATTTCACATTAAGCATCTGAATTTGTTATTTGAGGATTTCCAGGCACAGCACATATATATGTGTGGGAACAGAATATCACGATACAATGGAATATCTCATATAGTTCAGCAGTGCGGAATTCCGAGGTAAAAAAAAAACTAAAAAAAAAAAAAAAAACTGAATAAAAATATCTAAAATAAATAATATGTAATGAAAATGCAAGTCAACCTACAAGAAAAACAAGTATAAAAATGGTCCTCTAGAGGGTCCTTTTACAAGGATATTGGTCAAATGAGAACTCTTAAGATGGGAATTATGGGGCACATTTACCTACCCGTCACGATCCCCGCTGTGCGTTGTCTGACGAGGATTCGGGTCTCCCGCGATTCACTAAGCTCTTGTGTCCAATTTCCTGCATGTGTCGATTCCCCGCTGAGGTCCGTCAGAGTTCACCTTATTCTTCCCAGGGGCACTTACTCTTCTTGCCTTCTTCCTTCTAAAATCAACTTTTAAAATTATGTTAATGATGTTGTTTCCAGAACCCCTCCATGCTTTAGCTTCATAGGCTGCTACACTGGCTCCCTCTTTACCTCTGCTTCCTCAGCACATCCACCTCTCTCTGACTAATGTAATCGCCGTGCAGCAGAGAAAGTGTCAGCACACAGTGGGAAAGGAACATGCACAGTGTTATAGTCTGTGAAGCTACAACACACAGGCTAGAACCCTTGTGGCTCATTAGCATAATTTTAAAGTTCATTTTAGAAGGAAGGAGGCCATGGGTAACAGATATAAGAAGATTACAGTGCCTGGATCTATGAGTAAGTGCCACTGGGTTATCATTATGGATTTAGCTAGATTTCCTTTAAGATCAAGACTTTTGCTTCCAGAAAAATTGCAAATACTGAAACTGTAGTCCCACTGACCCTATTGTGGTCAATGGGGTCTTTCAACATTATTGATGAATACCAATTATCCAGGAAATTACATAGGAAACAAGGACTGCTACCAAGGAACTATGTATACCTATGTACAGGCCTCGAATACAATATTCAAAAAACTGTAAACAGCAATTTATGCAAAATTCTATAAATTTTATTCATAATACAGACAAATAACACACATTTGATCACTACAATTAAAATCAACCCATAAAACAATCCCGGGTGGACAAAAAAGTGCATAGCCAATCCTGTACACATAATATCGCATACAATAGTAGGTGGACACAGCAAAGTACAAGTAAACAATGCTACTTTATATATAACCTGGCCGTATAGAATGGATCATGGTAGGAGGTCATATAGGAGTCAAAGACCATAATGTAAAGTGCATTGTGCAAAATAATTCATAACAATTCATATATACTGACCAAGTTGCATTGTGAACAGGAAATATGGCGATGGAGCACTAAACCCCGACACGCATTTCGCCATCACTTTACCCCTGAGTAAGCGACGGCGAAACGCGCGTCGGGGTTTAGTGGTCCATCACCATATTTCCTGTTCACAATGCAACCTGGTCAGTATATATGAATATACACAGCACCAGGATCAACATCAAGAGGAGGAGGGGTGAGTATTTGTACATTTTACTAATAATAATAATAATCCTTTATTTATATAGCGCACACAGATTACGCAGCGCTGCACAAAGCATGACATATCAGTCCCTGTCCCCAAGAGGCTCACAATCTAATCAACCTACCAGGACCCGGAGGAAACCCACGCAAACACAGAGAGAACATACAAACTCTTTGCAGATGTTGACCTGGGTGGAACTTAAACCCAGGACTCCAGCGCTGCAAAGCAGAAGTGCTACCCACTCAGCCACCGTTTTTACTTTTTTAAATAGTGGATTTCCTTTAATTCCCTTAGAGTGTTTATTAAGTCATGGAGGCAATTTTTCATTGTAGATCTGGCTGGTGAGCCCAAAGAAATTTGCAGTTTTCATTATTATGCAAGTAACTTCAGCAAAAACAGATATTACACAGAGCGACTCCATCTGTCATACACACTTCCCTCCAGTTCAAGTAGAGATTCATTTATGAAGTGCAATATTTTAAAACAATATCAAACTTGTCAGCTCCAAGATAAAAGCAAATGTGTCGTACAAACAACACTGATTCCGCACGACGTATAGTTACTATCTCTCTCTCTCTGTTGGATTGCGGAACAACATGGCATATGGATCATTTTACCATTGTGACCTGTAATAATAGAAAGCATTTATTAAATAAGCAGACAGGGATTAAGCTTCCCTGCCTCTCTCCTGAGATGTGTCACTGCCGAGCCAATGATTATTTATACAATGTAATGGAGATGGTATCTACCTCCAGACAAATTGTTTTACTAAGGAGCTACAAAAACCTAAGCAGAGAAATGTCGTCCACCCTTATCCAGACCCGGGCTCCTGTGATAGATTATCTGTTACACCATAAACTATGAGTATTGTTCATCTTCTATGATAAGGCCACCTCCAGCAGAAGGGTGGTTGTCTCAAAGCATTCATTACATTATATATATACATAAGTGTACCCGTTTTGAATCATATGGTTTTACCTATAAGGACATGTTATTTGGTCCCTAGAAGATCCTAAAATTAGAGCAATGCCACAAAATGGCGTCCACCGACAAAATTATATTTTCACCAAAAACTAGAAGAATGGAAAAAGCTGTGTGTTTGACAAGTTAAGTCCCCCCCATAAATCTATAAAAAAAACACCTTTAAAGGGATTTTCTAGGTTTAAAGATTGTTGTATAGGTGTCTGGGCGGGGCATTAAAAATAATAGAGAACATGTACTTACCTCCACTGGTGCTCCCGTTCAGACGTGGCTCCATCTGTCACTGCAGGGTCTCTGCTAATATACAGGGGCAAGTGGTGCCGTCCCAACTACCAGTGTACACTTTCTACAGCTCAGTTGCAGGCTGTAGCCGGCTCAAATAGCCGTGACATCACCGCCGGATGCTGTATACAAACAGAGACTCAGCAGAGAAGGGCTATACAATGGCACCGGTGGAGGTATGTGTATGTTCTTTATTATCTTTAATAAAAAAGATGTTTATTATTATTATTTTTATTATTAAACATAGACAATTTCTTTAACCCCTTAATGACCTAGCCCTTTTTTGTTTTTTAAAGGGGTTATCCAGGTTTTAAAAATTACTGAGGGCAGGGCTGGGGAGGGCTATTTAAAAATAATAAACATGTACTTACCTCCTCCGGCACTGCCGATGTCCCGCACCACGGCCCGTCTTCTCTGTGCACCGGTTTCATTACAAGGGGGCACAGGGAGCTTCTGGCCGACGCTTACAACGCTGAGAGATAGGGACGGATGGGAGAAGCCGGCCACATCGCGGACCAGAAACTCCCTGTGCGCGGATCGAAGGGACTGCGGCGCAGGACATCGGTGGCGCCGGAGGAGGTAGGTACATGTTTATTATGTTTATCTAGCCCACCCCAGCCCGGCCCTCAGTAATTTTTAAAACCCGGATAACCCCTTTAATTTCCATTTTTCACTCATGACCTTCAAAAATCTATAACTTTTTTATTTTTACACATAAAGAACTGTGTGACGGCTTGTTTTCTTTGTAAAAAAAATGCACTTCATAGTGACATTATTTAATACTCCATGTCGTGTACTGGATGCTGGAAAAAAATTCCAAATGCAGTGAAAATGGTGAAAAGACGCATTTTTGCAGTTTTCTTGAGGGCTTGGATTTCACGGCTTTCACTGTGCGCCCCAAATGATGTCTACTTTATTCTTTGTGTTGGTGAGATCACAGGTATAACAAATTTGTACAGGTTTTATAATGTTTTCATACATTTACAAAACTTCAAACCTCCGGTACAATTTTTTTTTTTTGGTGTAATTTTTGGCGACTTTTGATACCATTTTCAATGCTACCACTTTTAGGAGTGTACATGCTTTTGATCACTTTTTATTTATGTTTTTATATTTTTCAAAATGACAAAAAAAACTGCCATTTTCGACTTTGGATGCTTTTCTCTGTTACGGGGTTAAACACAGTGAACATTTTGATAGATTAGGAATTTTCAGATGTGGCGATACCTTATGTGTTCTAGGGAAAGGAGGCTGATTTTAATTTTTAGGTTAAATTATTATTTAAACTTTTTTTTATTTTACTATTTTTCAGACCCTTTAGGATACGCAGTAAAGACTTACCAGTGATGGAGAGGGCTTAGCCCATGTACCAAGATGTCCGGCGCTCAGGGCTGCTACTTATGCTACCTTCCATTCTGGTAGGGGGAGGTGACGTCACCTCCCTCTCCAATACTCCTAGTTATTGGTACCTGTTAAGGGTTTACTAAAAGTTTGATGACAACTGCTACTTGTGTCTCTTTATCAGGCAACCTGAATTCTTGCAATTCTCATCAACCATAGCCAATAAAAGGTATGTAACCAATGAAAAACATGGAACACAGAATCTTTTTCTTATGATTTTATTTTCCCCACACTGTTCTGTATTTTGGCCTAGTTTTTTTTTATAAATAAACAATGACACAATGAGATTTGACCATGACCAAGACATGACTGTCGAAACGTGTTGGTTGAGTTTGTTCACTTTGACAAATAAAGAATGGATTTTATGACAACCGTCAGCTGCTGTACTGACTGTGACAGAATAAAGAATATATTTCTTATGGCTTTCGTTTCCCCTCACTGTTATGTATTTTGATCCAGTTTTGTTATGTTATGAGTTGTTCATCTTAATGGGAACCTGTCACCACGTTTTTCACAAATACAGGTAGTGGCAGGTTCCTATAGAGCCCTAGTAACTATATGACACCCTGCTTTTACCTAAAAATAGTTTCCCTCAGATCCCCATAAAACCAGAGTTATAATATTGCCTGGTATCTATGCATCTTTAGAGTGAGTTCAGGGGTCTGGCCTAATGTCATGTGACCAGGGAGACATCATCATAGTTCCTTAAGCTACTTAACATTAGCAGACTGTACCCCATGTACATATCTGACTACATAAAACAATCATAGCAGCTACCATGGACTCCTACTCTTCTCCGTGCAGGCTGCTGTGATTTCATGTGATAAAATACGCTGTGATTTCAGGTTTCTAATGCTAAAAAGCTAAAGGACCTGCAATGATGTCAACCTGGTCACATGACATTACAGCTGCATACAGAGATAGGATGGAGAGGAGCTGCTGAATTCAGTCAGAGGAGGCTACACCCACTACGACTCCCTGTAGCCATGCTTAGATACCAGGTTAAACTATAAAGTTGAAAATATGGGAATCTCAGGTAAATCTTTTAGCTAAAAAAAAGGCGTCAGTTAGTTATAGGGCTCTATGGGAACCTGTCACTACCTGTATTTGTGAAAAATGTGGTGACGGGTTCCCTTTAAGTTGCTTTGTTTCTTATACTGATACTTTAAGCTATAGAATTAAATAAAATGTGTTTCTTATGTTTAATGGTGCATTTAAGTATAAATATTGGATACACACACTGTATGTATGCTTATTTCCTTGCTGGTAACACTACTGTACCTGTAGCTTTGTATTTTATCATTTTTCATTACCCCACTGTTACAATGAGTAAGTTTACCAGCGCCTGACCATATCATGGTGACCTGGGCTCGTATTACTTCTACGTCTGGGAGGATAAAGAAGAACTGTCTTACAGTGGTTGCACAAAGCCAGGCAATACCTAAGGGACGGGAGCTTCAGCCCACCTTCACCATTGACTACACTGCTAGATACAATGCGACTTTCATTGTTTATCTAGATGAGGGAGCAGAGCTGAGTAAACACTAAACATCTGTAAAAGAGGTTTCAACAAGCTGAAACAGATACGTCTTAATCACTTTCCTAAGAGATACAGAAAATGTCAGCGGTCGGGGGCCATGGGTACAAGCTATAGTCGTCTCTTTAGGATTAAGTTGAGAACGCGGCTTTTTTCCTACATTTTATTCCTACATTTTTTATTTAACCAAATACTCTTTTTTTACAGAATATATGATTTTTTTTACATTACTGGCCATTCATATAGTTGAAAGAATAAACAATTATTTGGATATAAGGAGAAAATAAATGCAAAACTTTTATTTCATTTTCCACTAACACTGTATAGTGCAGCTTATACTCCTGGTAATGCCTTTTCAACACTACGGCACTTTATGACAGTGTTTTTGTAATTTTTTCATTACATAATCCATTGGGGATCCTATAATTATTGACTAAAATGTATTAACCCTTTCTCGCTAGATGTTAACTGCAAATCATAAGTAACATGTTACCCCTTGTTCAGCACTTTAGTGCTGCTCCACTGATATCAGGGGCATGGGGTTTATTTTTTTGAGAAAAGAAAGGGAAAGAATACAGCCCAACGAATCCCAAATGTCCGGTTTTTCAGGTGGATTCCTCTGAGAATGTGAACGATGCCCAGAATAACAAAGAAACGGTGCTGACTCTGGTATATATTCCAATGAGTGCCGGATCATCCACTCGATTTTGGCTCTTTGGCCTTATTTTTTTTTTATTTGATGTTCTGAAATATTTGAACTTTCAATTTCACCTCTTTTTTGGTCCTAGAAGGTGACTACAGGGTGCAATCAACTGACTGCACATATAATATATGCAATACTTATGGTTTGCAGTGTATTATGGGTGTCAGTATGAAGCTAACGTAAGATCAAGGTCGTAAGTCTTTTTCCCTGAAATGCGTCAGATAAAAAATTAATCTGGCAGTGGATGTATATACTCTTAATCATATCTAAAAACAGTTTCAAGAAAGTTTTAACCTCCGTGCTGGGATTTTCATTGTGTCTTTTAATGTACCTGTACTTCATGGTGTCGTGAGATAGGACACATACAGGATAACATACATCTACAATAATGCCTTGTACAGGCCTCTATAAATTTATGTCCCATCTATGGATTGTCTGGTTTTGATCCTTCTTTGCGTCACCATATTCTGGAACATATACCTGGTTTATACTTTTATACTTCCACCAATGGAGATGTGTAATAGCACAGAATTTGTAGGATGAGCTGTTGTCTTCTGATACTTTTTGGGGGTTTTTTGGGTTAATTTTTTTACCATTCTTTAGTGATTAAAAATGTGGGCATTTTATAATTTTTAGAGCATTGCACCAAATGGAACAAATATTTTTATATTTTAATCATTTTAGAACATTGCGTTTTGGAGGTGTAAAACTCAATTAACTCAATTTTTAGCACCTCAATCATTGGATCACTGATACCGTAGAGTGTAGGACTTAAAAGATCATTTGCTACTATTTTGGTGCTATAAACCACAGGGCACCTTTGGAGTCCCAATGGCTCAACAGGATAACACAATGGGGCTCATTTTTTGCGCCGCATTTAACAGGTAATTTTAGCGCACGCTAAAAATTGGCGTCCCTGGGTGGGCTGGCACAGGACGGTGGAGCAACCGACACACAGGACCACTGTCTGGGCATGACTGAACACCGTGGTGATCTTATAGCAACCCGGACACTTGACATCCATGAAGTAGGAGTTGGGGCTCTGGACCAGACGCTTCTTCTTGTGTCTCCTCTTCTCCTCCTCGGGGGTGGGGTGCAGGAGATCTTTAGCGAGAGGCATGGCGACGTCACGTTGTTCGCGGGATGCCGCCGCTCGGACAACTCGCAAGATTTAACATTTAGAATGATGTCGCAAGACACGCACTTACAAGCACCGGGAAGAAAAAAGTTAACTCCGGCAGACCTCGGCAGGAAGCGACGGATGCAGGAACTCGGGTGCACGATCTTCATGAATCGCGACAGAATTCATCCTCGTCGGACCGTTCAAATCGGGGATCGCGACAATACCAGGTAAGTAAATTTGCCCCATTTTGTTTTAGTAGAAGGATGAAAAAACTATACAATATAAGGTTTTAATGTTATAACTAAGTAATGTATATGCAGTCATATCAAGTGGTAAATAAACAACAAAACAATCAAAACAACAAGTAAATACAAGAAAGGGTACATTCACACGCGGTATGCATCTGCCCCTCCCCATACACACACAATGGAGCACATATGCTAAGAACCTTGCGCTAGTTTTCTCTCGGACTTTGCATGTTCTTTTATATGCAAACTGCTTGCACATGTATTTAAGAAATGTCCGCACCTTATATGTGGTGCACGCGACCCTGTTGTGTTGCGGCTGCACTATTCTTCACGCGACACAAATTTTGGTATTGAAATGGGCATTCTGGTGTACAGTCAGACCATGCGCCACATTTATCATGAAAAGTCTGACAGAAGTGTGTCGCACACCCAATGTTAAAGGCGCACCAAATAAAAGTCGGCAATGTAGGGAGTTCCAGATTCACAAAGAACGGGTGCCACGAGTAGCGAATCTGCTGGAGGGAGCAGGATGGAGGAGGATGGAAAGAGGATGGAAAGAAGATGGCTGCGTCTCTCCATCCTGTGTTTCCCATAGGATACAACGTATACAGGGGAGACAGAGGCTAAATGGATGTCTCTATTTGCCAGTATATGTCTATGGATACCCTCAGTGTACACGCCAGGGGCTTTTCTGGTGTATAAACGGATTGTGTCATAAAAACGTGATGTGAATGTAACCTTACTCTGACTGTAACGATCCCCCCACCCTTCCTTCTGCTTTCTATTCTAAAATCTCTGCTAAATTCTGAGGAAGAAATTAAGCAATCATTTCAGAGAAGATCATTTCAATAGTGCAGAGAGGAAAGCTGTTAAAAAATTAAAAATCACATAATTCCCTATATACACACTGGACTATTGATCTCTGCATAGAGATTGTAGAAAGACGAGGCTGATTTATAGAAAGATTTTCCTACTTCTCGTCTTATTCAGAGTGGAGTGGTTCATCAGAGATTTGATTTGTAGAAGCTTCTGCAAACTTTTCAAAAGATTTTTTTTCGGGTCCAAATCTATCCAGTCTGAACCGATTTTGCCCCAATTGTCCTGAATTTGGTACATACCTCCCCCCCTCCAGCCCCTGTTTTACTGCAGTCTTGCTGCTCCCATTGCTCTGGAATAACGAATCTACTGTGTTTTAAGATGCCGTGATACTTGGGTTTCATGGTTCATTACATAATGTACTGATTTATTAGTGCACAGATGTGAAGTCAGTGGTGAATGATACGCTATATAATAACTACCATATAAATATATCATCACTACATCATTATATCATCCATGTGATATTTTCTCAACATAGATTTCCCATGAATCAAAGCCTAGAACATTGAAGAATAAAGTAAAAGAGACCATTATGGGTGAGGTATACATGTGACTAACATGCAGGGAATAGCTCAGGTTACTACATTGAGAGCCGTACCTTATGTTTTTAAAATTCTTTTCATAGTGTCATTAACAAAGGTTTACACAAAGATGTGCTTTCCCACATAGAAGGTTCACAAGTGTTTTATAAGAATTATATTGATAACCTATTCTTAGGATAAGACATAATTAGCAGATTATTGGTGGTCCGACACCTGTCACCCTCACAATCAGATTTCTAAAGCAACAGTATCCCCCTAGCAGGACACTGTGACACAACATCTATCACATCAACTGTTTACATCTTAGAACAACCACTGTAAAATATATGGTTCTGTGATTTGTGATATGGAATAAATGTTGTTCACATTCCATGGAGGCCAAGCAGGGCCATTTCTAGCACCGGAACTACCCTGGGCACCGGCCATTAGGAGCAGTGGGGGGAAGGGGGCTCACCAGTATGTCAGTGTGCCTGGTTTACAATTCTTCATCCTGGTGGTAGATTTCTTTTAACTCATCATAAAGGGCAATGTTAGTATGCACTGATAAATTGTAAGGTACACAATATCAACTTATTCATCATGGGGGCATTGTATGCACTAATTCATTATAGGGGCACTAAGGGGCAGATTAATCAAGCTGTCTAAGGCCCGTTCCACACTTGCGAGTGTGATGCGATGAACTCGCATCACACTCGCAACGCATGCTGCCGGGAACGCACGGCCCGAACGCTGCACACCGGGAGTGAACTCAGCATGTCAGTTCACTCTCGGTGTGCAGCGTTCGGGCCGTGCGTTCCGGGCAGCTTGCGTTGCGAGTTCATCGCATCACACTCGCAAGTGTGGAACGGGCCTAAGAGTTAGAATGTACTTGGCTGCCAATGGCAACCAATTACAGCTCCCCTTTAAAATATTCATGAGCACTGTAAAATGGAAGCTGAGCTGTAATTGGTTACCATGGGCAACAAAGTACATTCTTACTCTTAGGCCCCTTCCACACTTGCGTTGCAGATCACGTCACGTGTTTGATCAGGGTGCAATCAGGGTTTGGTCAGTGAAAAATGCACATTTTGCATCAGAGTGCAATCAGTTTTCAGTCAGAGTTTGTTCAGTGTCTCAGTTTTTCACGCGCGTTTTTGATGCAATTGCAATGCAATTTCAATGCATTTTTCACACGCAGAAAATGCGTGTGAAATGGACTCAGGACTGAGCTCTATCTTTTCTATGGAAATTGATGCGTGAAAAACGCATTGCACTTGCATTGCACTTGCATGTGTCTCAGAGTGCAATGCGTTTTTTGATGCATCTCCATAGACTTGTATGGTGCGTTTTTCACGCGCGTGACTTGCAAAAGTAGAGCATGTCGAGATTTAAACGCGTGTTAAAAAAACGTGCGTGTGTGCGTGCGTGCGTGAAAAAAAATGCAAGTCTGAAAAGACCCATTGGTTACAATGGGTCAGAGTGCAATGCAAGTTCTGTGCGTCAAAATGTGCGTGAAAAACGCAAGTGTGAAAGGGGCCTTAGGCAGCTTGATAAATCTGCCCCTAAATGTACTACTTCATTATTGGGGCAGTGTGGAAATAATTAAATTATGTAACTACAGTAAAATATGGTGCTACATCTCTTGGAGGGGGGCACTGATGCTGTACTTAAGTGGTCCTGAGTCTGGTGTGTGTTTATGGAGGACAGAGCTTGTTCCTATTTCTTTTTTTTTTAACTGTATTTATTAAGTTTTCATTTTTATGAAACAGAACAGAGAAAGATAAAAAAAAGCCCCACCCTGGTGCTGTTTTTGGGACAGGGCTTGGTCCTGGTGTTACATTTCTGGATGGAGCCCAGTCCTGGTACTATATCCCTGATCGACCAATTCTTGGTGCTGTATTTCAGGACAGAACCCAGTCCTGGTGCTGTATTTCTGCATAGAGCACAGTCCAATTGCTATATTTCTGGGTGGAGTTTGGTCCTGGTGCAGTATTTCTGGGTGGAGTTTGGTCCTGGTGCAGTATTTCTGGGTGGAGTTTGGTTCTGGTACTGTAATTCTCTACAAAGCTTTTTTGATTTCCAGTGAAAACTATTCTAATTCATAGGGGAGGCACTTTCTTTATTTTAGTTACTTGGCTGATGCCAACTGTCTGACCCTACTGATATGCCTATTGCTATCTATGAGCATGAATCCATTTAAATATACTCTCATATGTACAATGATTCAGTTAAATGATGGTAGACACTTTGTCACATGGAACTATTTTGATTTGTTACATATGTTAAAGCAAAGAGAAAAGTAATTAAAAAATCAACCACAAGCGGTGACACAACATCCATAGTGCAGTTCTAATAACCAGACATTTCCTGCCTAATTATTGTCACATGTAAGTGTAATCTGTGTGAATGTGCAAAGTAGCAGCAGCCATGTATGTGATGAGTGTTCATGGACAACATCCCCAGCCTTTGGATAGTTTAAAGATGTCTTAAAATGTCCATATGTCTGACAGTCCCCTCATCTCTGCTGCCTGGAATGGACTGGTTTGAATTACCTGCCCCCCATATCCGGTGTAATTCTCATGGTTTCTTAAAATGTGTGCGATTTCCAGAAAATCAACATCAATTGCTCAGAAAATGGTATCTCCCACCAGAATTGCTATGTAATTATTACCCCCTGCTACAGATGTTTACGGACAGATTAAACAGGAAAGGAGAACGATGTGACACTTGTGGGGGTCAGGTCTGTATAAGATGGAAAGAGAAGGGAATGATATACCTGCAGGTTACATGTAATAGAGCAGGAGAACCTGAGCAGATTGTACATAGTGTCCTATCTGCAGGCAGCATTTTATAGCGTAGGGGGGGCTGAGCAGATTGTGCATGGTGTCCTATCTGCAGGCAGCATGTTATAGCGTAGGAGGGGCTGAGCAGATTGTACATAGTGTCATATCTGCAGGCAGCGTGTTAGGGTCCATTCACATGCGGGATGCCCGCCGTGCGGGCATACCGCCGTGTGCTGGAGAGGAGGAGGAGGTGACCCCTCCTCCCTCCATAGAGAATAGCGGCACATGCCCGCACACACGCCAAAAGATAGAGCATGTTCTATCTTTTTGCGGTGTGCGGGCCGGGCGGGCCACATGCGTGGCACCGTATCTGCGCCGCGCCGCTATTGCCAGCTATGGGGACGTACATGCGGCCGCAAATTTGCGGCCGCATGTATGTCCCCGCAGGCGGCCATGTGAATAAGCCCTTATAGAGCAGGAGGAGCTGAGCAGATTATACATAGTGTCCTATCTGCAGGCAGCATGTTATAGGAAGCTGAGCAGATTGTGCATAGTGTATCCTATCTGAAGGCAACATGTTATAGAGCAGGAGAAGCTGAGCGGATTGTGCATAGTGTCCTATCTGAAGGCAGGAGAAGCAAAAACTAATGACATATAGGGCAGAGTAAACAATCTTCCAACCAAAATTGGAGGTTAGGACAACATTTAACTTATGTCTTGCGGTTCTGACTTTACATCTCTACAATTTCCCTTACATAAATGGGAAATGACATGAGCGGCCACAATAGTTGTACCAATAAGAAGAAACTTTAATCATGGGTCCGTTCTGCTGTGCTGAAGGCTCAGATTCTTTTATTTCACAGCTTCAGTAGGATGCTCCAGAAAACCTCCAAACAAACATACCCCCATGCAGGTATTGCTTCAACAACATTTATCTTACCAACATCAAAGGCCAA
Source organism: Engystomops pustulosus (assembly GCF_040894005.1). Taxonomy (NCBI): domain Eukaryota; kingdom Metazoa; phylum Chordata; class Amphibia; order Anura; family Leptodactylidae; genus Engystomops; species Engystomops pustulosus. The sequence goes on from NC_092415.1 coordinate 42,538,258, forward strand.
CGTAATGGAAAGAATGACAGCAGAATATGCTGTAAGATCCTATAAAGAGAATAATCACAAAATCCAACATTCTTCTTTCATTGGAAAGTTCTGTTCTGGTCACTGGGAAGGTCCGTAATACTGTGGGGGTAAAACCAAATCAAATGGCCTGAACGTGCACATTTATTCTGGGTCAGGAGGAAGAGCTCTTTGCTGAACGGAACAAACAGTACATAATATGTAAAAAGCTTTTCTGTGAATATCATAACGTTGGAATCACAATATGGATAATAGTATCTCAAAATTGTCTAGGAATTAGCACCAAACTTGTGCCCAATTTGCCACGTTTGCCAACCCACCCCACTTTTCACTGTCACTTTAAGAATAATAGTTTCAAAAAGTTGCAGACCATGTAACCTAAAGAGTTAAAGAGTAGCCATGTCCAGGGGCGGAGTAAGACTACCAAGGGCGCTGGGCTGTAAGAATATTATAGCACCTACAAGTTTGGAATCACTTTCTACATATGGGACTAGAATCAGCTTCTTGGGGAATGAAGGATATGACTATATTATAATCAACTGACAGTTTTGATGGTTCACTCATAGACTACAGTTTATAAAGATCAGTGAAAATCGGTTGTGAAAAGTCACTAATCTAAAGAGCTCCTATGGTCGGAGACACAAGGGACATTTAAGTGGTGTTTTTGAACATTCTTTTATGTTTGGTTTAATTTCCGTTTTCAAAACGCAATGCTTGACGTGCTTTCATTGAATACATCTGTGTCACTTGGAATTTGTTAAAACAAATTGTGTTTGGATTTCCCTGCTGTTTTTGCATGAATTTCAAAACGCACATCACAACCGCTGCCATTTTCAAAACACAGAAGCACTTTGGAAAACGCAATGAAAAACGCACCTCACAAACGAGAAAACGCAATGGACGCAACTCAACAATCTCATTTGAAATCAGAGGATTTTAAGCAAAGATTTGAATCAAAAACACAATGGAAAAGTGACACCCGACGTGGCAGCCTTACATGGTACCGTATATACGCGTGTATAAGCTTTCAGCTGGCTATATACTACTGGGAGCTGGCTGGCTATATACTACTGTGACCAATGCATTTCCCACCCTCGGCTTATACTTGAGTCAATAGTTTTTCCCAGTTTTGGCGGTAAAATTAGGGGTCTCGGGTTATACTCGGGTCGGCTTATACTCGAGTATATATGGTATATAAAACGCAATACAACAGCTAAGGAGACGAGATTTGCCTATTTTCATTTCTGCTAATATTTACATTTACATAACACAATGGGGGGGGGGAATTAATCCATTTGTCTCAGGGCGCCTTCCCATGTGGCGTTTTTCTCACGTTTTTAAATGGGTCCAAAATGAAAGTGGGAGGGGGTTGTTTGTAATCAAATGCATGTGTTTCATTGTGTTTCATTGAAAAGGCATGGGTCCCAGGCAGATTCCCCTCACACTTTTGTTTTGGATGCGTTTAAAAACGCAAGAAAAACGCCACGTGGGAAGGCTCCCTCAGGCTCCGGTAGTGCAGAGCAGGTCACCTGTGCTGCACCAGATTCATCGTTGTGATAATGAATTTGTCGCAGTATGAGACTGTCAATTTCTACTTTTAACTAAACTGTGTGCCAATTTTTGGCTCATAGACCAAATTCCTTTTGCGTGGCCACAGCCATTTGTTGGGCAAGTCGGAGGATGGCCTAAAAATGGTCTAAAAGCCTTTATAAATGTGTCGGAAGGCATTTTAGACAATGCCTTTTAGACATTTTTGGGGGGGCAGAAATCTGTCATAATAATAATGAATTCCCCCCAATTTCAATGCAATGGTGGGAATTTGTGCTAGCTTTCGGCATAGAAGTGTTGATATAATCGCAAATTTGCAATTGTAATAGCGACTATGCCACCACCACACCATGTGGGCATGCAGGAGGCTAGAGGGGCACCGTGCCTGCATACTTTTTAAAGACCTACGCCAAGTCGGATCTGGCGAAATTTCACCTGGTTGCGCTGCCTGAGAGATGCATGAAGAGTCCTGAGCCTCTTGATGTATGCGGCAGTACATGGGGGTAGAGTGGTCGCTATCATTCACCGGCACACGAGTGGTGGCTTGTGATAAATTTCCCCTAATCTGTTAATGAAAAGTTATCATCACGTTAACATTATTTTTATACAATGTTAACATATACGTTAACAATGTATTAACATTAAAAGCAAATGTTAACAGCAATATAATTAGGCAAATCTCCTCTCCTGTTTTACTGTGTTTCAAAATGCAATGTAACTGACAAATGTGAATGTAGCCAAAGGAAGAACTCCTGCTGAATCCACTCCCAACTTTGGCACATAATATCTGCCCCTGTGAGTCTCCAGCCTAGGATCAAGATCAAGGCAATTCTTGGTCCGGATAGCATAGTATTGCAGACTGCCTAGTCAGTATGTGGTGGATTCACCTGGGGCAGATGAGGTTACAGACTCTGCTCAACTTAGACTTTTCACAGGCAAGGTGAGTTTAGATGAGATTTGACTATATTGTGGGTGTGGTCAAAAGTGGCGCCAGCGCTGCTTTTACAAACGCACGGGGGCGGGGCTCGGACCGATCACATATGTGTTTCCAGTGAAACGTATGCGAATGGTTACCAGCCCACTCCCGTGCGCTGGTGTTGGGTTTGTAGACGCAGCGCTAGCACCACGTGTGACCGTATGATCACTATGATAACGCGTATAATTTTGCAACACCATCCGATTATAAATAAGCTTTATGACAGGTCTTGAGCTAAAGCAATGAATTGATGTTTGGAAACTAAACTAAATTGATGCAGCATTGCTCTATAGATGTGTCGCCGCCCTAGTTCTTTGTAAAAAGCATGAAGTGATTGTACTTGGGCACAATTATGTTAAGACCTCAGAACGCACATTTTTCATATGAGTTTATTGCCTTTTATTAAATTTTATCTTGGGATTGTTATGGACTGTTCTACACAATGGTAAACTGTTATACAAACTGTATACAGTTCCAATTACTAGTGTACAGTATGTAGGTGGCGATAACTTTCCTTTAGGCTGGTGCCACACATGGCGTTTTGAACCTGTTTTTGGGACGTTTTTTAAGCAGTCAGTTAAAAAACACACGTGTGCTAGCGTCGTGTTATGAACAGTCATCTAGCGGACCACGGCCTAATTGCATGCATTTCAGAACGCTGACCAGTTTTCAATAATACAGCCGCTTTGAAAAGTGCAATGAAGACGCACCTCAAAAACGCAGACAAAAAAGCAGGGGGGAAAACGAAACTTTAACCTTAAAACCCAATATGCAAATATGATGCATATTTCAAGGATGCAAAAATGCAATGAAGAAAAGGCAACAAAAAGCCATAAATTTATGTTAAAAAGGGATCTGTTAGGGGTGCACTAGGGATAGGGGCAGAATAGGACTGCTATGAGCCCTAGACTATAAGGCCGGTGCCACACGCACCGCTTTGTCTGCGTTTGAAAGCACAGACAAAGCCGCGCCTACCGGGGCGCGCCCGGGCCAATCGCATCAGTGTTTCTATGGTAACGCCTGCGATCGGGAACGAGCCGCCGGTGTTTTGCGTTAATTTAATGCGTTTGTGTGTGGCACCGGCCTAAGGGTTTGGTTACACAATCCACTTGCCCAGCGCTAGCGATGCGTTTCCAAGTGAAGGGTGCCGTGCCTTGGGCCGATCGTATTAGCGTTTTCAGCTAAACACATACGATTGTTTACCGATTGCATGCGTTTCACGCCTCCATCGCACTGCATGTGACTGCACCATAAGAAAACTAACAATCGTTTTGTTGAATAGTTTGACGCTTTTATGGCGCAACACTAGTCAACAAGGCGACATCACATATGCCTTTCCAGTAAAATACATGCGATTGTACGCCCGATGTCTTGCATTTAAACAATACAAGACACCTTAGGCCGCAGTCACACCTTCTGCTAGCATTGCTTTCATAACCCAATCGCATATGTTGGAAACGCATATGAGATTGAGTCAAAACCTGCCCCCTGTGCCTTAACGTTGCGTTATAAAAGCTTCGCTAGCGGAATGTGTGACCGTGGCCTTCGTAATTGCATGCATTTCCCTCGAAATGCATATGCGATTGGGTCGAGGCCCGCCTCCGTATGCTAGGGTTGCGTTATGAGTGTAATGTTAGTGATATGTGTAACTGCGACCTTACTGGCTTAAGGTCCGCAATGCACATGTATGTGGGTGCTGCTTGGCCCGATCTCATATGTTTCCATTGAAAATGTTGGGATTTTTGTCGGCTTTTGGGCTTGTCTAATTTATCTTAGTGGTTAGTAATTGAGGCATGTGAGTCTGTTGCGTTTTTGAGACTTTTGTCCGAAATGGATCACAACCTGTGAATGCAGCCTGAACGTGCTACTGCTATTCAAAAAGGGACACAGAAGCCCCCTTTTCATGATGTATTCCCACTTACACCTGGATAGGTGTTAATGACATATAAAATATACAGTTTAAGGGCAGAAGGTTAATGGGGAAATATGTAAACTGAATTTAACCTTCCCATTAAATGGAGTTGCCAGTTTTTTTACATATCGTGCTTAAAGCTCTCATGCTTAGTAATCGAAATGCTGGCAGTGATACTGAAGAAAGCATATTTTATGTAAAATGTGCATTTATTTATATCACATAATGGTTTTATGATATTCAACAGTAAGGCATGCAAGTCAAAATAGAGAAGTCTGTCTGCTGTTGCTTCTCATATAATCCATTATAATTGGGAACATACAATGGATGGCTTTGTAGACATCTCATACGGGATTGTTTATTAAAAAATAGTATTGCTGACTCTTGGATGGACTGGCGTGACCCAAAAATAGCTTAACAAAAGGACTGGCTAAGGGTCAATCCACTTCATATTTCAAGAAATACTCCATTATGATCAAGTATTGTGCCTAATATGCAAGTCTTACTGGGACAATATTAAAGTGAGCCTGGTGGAAGCAAAGTGAATTGAGTTATTTCATTACGACAACCTTCTCTATGAAAACAGTGGCCCCTACGGTCATCAGATTGTGGCAATCCAGTTCATAGATGACCAAGGGGTCTCATATCTACCGTATATCCTTCACAATGACCAACATGTAGAGTATTATGCATCACGTAAATGACCAATTATATTTGGTTACATTCACGCTGTAATTTATTGACTCATTTACTAAAGTGTTTGTGATAGTTTTCTGTCTGACTTTGCACTGAAAGGAACGTGCAGACTGCTTGTACATGTATTTATGAAGTGTCTGCTCCAGTATTGTTTCTTGGCGGCACAAAATTCTGCACCTAAAGGGACTTTTTCGTGCTAGGAAGTGGACCACATTTATAACTACAACTCAAAAGAATTGTGTTGCACGCTCTGTTAAAGATGCACCAAAAAAAAGTTAGTGAGCACTTCCCGAGCAGTTCAGGGGGCACTAGACTGATGAAGACCATGCGCCACTGTTGATCTGGCGCACTCTGCCCTTTCCACAGCTAAACTGCACCTAGCACTGTTTGCACTACTTTTGATAAATGTGGCCCAAGTCTTTTAAGAGATGAACACAAAATTGTAAAAAAAAAAAAAATATTCACGTAGAGAATGCTGGTAGGAGTTGAGTATTTCCCTCTCTTGCTTTGTCCCATACAACAAGTGAACTAGTCAACAAATGTTTAAAGCGCTAGTACACACGTGTCCCCTGTCAGACTCTAATGTCCCCTTGTTTAGAGTGTCACAGTTTCTAGTTGACTAGTACTTGATTGATTTTCTACAACAGTGGTGGCAAACCTATGGCACAAGTGCCAGAGGTGGCACTCAGAGCCCTCTCTTTGGGCACCCAGACACAAAGGTCACCATTCAGGACTCCAACTCCTGCGGTCGAGGGCAGCCCAGAAAGTGCCATGTTCAGCACTATTTAATAGTGACTTGAAGTACAAGAGAAGCAAGCAGGTGTGGACAGAGCTGGATTATCATTGAAGCACCTTCTCAGGGCCTGCGATTCATCCTGTTAAGAGGGAAGCCACAATAATAATCAGAATTTCTCTATCTTTCTTCTGTATTGGCGTCTTCAGGACGCCAGTACGTTCAAATCTGTGACACAGCAGGGAGCAATAAGTTACTTTAAGTTGGCATTTGGCACTTTGTGGAAAATATGTGGCTTTTGGTTCCATTTTTGGGCAGTCGGTCTCTAAAAGGTTCGCCATCACTGGTCTACAAAGTTCCAACGTTGAACTTCCTATTTTCTGTAAGTGAATGAGCACCACCCTTCCTGAGCTACACCATGATCCTTATCTCTGCTCCATCCACCTGCCCTGACCTCGGCTTATTGCTGACCATTCTCTGTGTAACCACCTGGTGCTTCTCATCAGCATCCCTTCTAGGTCAAAGACTACCACCTGTACCAGAACACGTATAAGAATAATTGGTGATGCTGTCACAGCAAAGTCCATATACTTGTAGGAATTGTAGGAACCAATTGGTTAACTTAGCAAAAACGCTGTGGGAGTAGTTCACAGCCATACAGCTTAGGTGACATAGGGTTCACAGCTTGTTACACAGAGAGAACTGGAATTATGTACAGTACAGGTCAGTTGTTCTCCATGGTTATAGATGACAATAATTCACTGAATCTAGTATCCTGAAAACGTGTCTTATACATAGACTGGATGGGTATAACAGGCTTAACAATGACATTTCCCAGTGTCCATTACCCTACCTAATGTCTATATATTGCTCCTCCCTTGGGATTGAATAACATATTAATAGTTTCCTAGTAAGGAATATGAATATTTTAAAGGTATTTTCTCATGCTCCAAAAACATACTTTAGTCAACTAGCAACTTATGAAATTGTGCTTTAAAATATGTGTTCAAGCAAGAAATAAGGAATGAAGGTCATTTCTCAACATAATTTCACAAGATCATCAACCAGTGACTCATTTTAGGAGATTGTCTGAAAAGAATTTTGGGGGAATATTATATAAGTAATTATATTTCTCCCAGTTACGTCTGATGCCACATTTCATGCCAGAAGTGACCAAGTGGGGCACAACCAGAACATATCATGGCATTATTTCCAAGGCAGGTATGCAATGCCGCAACCTCATGTTGATTATATTGGTAGAGGCAAGACAAGCCCATTAAGTTTTGTATCACCTTATCTGTACTATGCATTCCAGTGATGGAAGCCCAGAGGTGTCAGACCTGACTGACATAGGTCACTACAATTATATCTGCTATATATGATTTGAGCATGTTTATGATGGTTACACGTGTTGGTATTTTGTACTTTCTTAATGTTTAAAATATGAAACTCTAGAATTTTTTAATCAATTAAATGCCCCTATCATTAGTGATCCATTTATCTATCTATTCTGTATACCCTTCATTCCACCCACTTCTAATGGATGTATAAAAGTATACGTTTAGAGGGGTTGTCTGGAGGTTGAAAAACATGGCTGCTTTCCTTCAAAAACAGTGCCACACCTGACCATGGCTTGTGCTGGTAGTGCAGCTCAATTGTATAGAGAACAATGGTTTACATGCAATATCGCACATAGACAGGAGAGGAGCTGTTGGTAAAAGAAAGCGGCCATGTTTATCAGCCATATGTGACCTTCTTCAGACTCGGTTTGCAGACAGAGACAAGAGCTTGATTAGTCGCTGCATATGGTGCTATGGTACATCTCTTCTAATTATGGTCCAATATGTACATTGTACCGGGATTGTCATGGTTTAGAGGTCTCTGGTATCTATTCCTAATCTATCCAGATGTTATAATGATCTTTGCTGTAGAATTCTATTAGTAGCAGACACTACGGCTATAATCATTGTGTTAGGGTGGCAATCAAAAGTCCCCAGAGCTGTCCCTATCCTAGCACTGTTATTTCTTACCATATGTACAAAGTGTCACATTACCATGACAACTAAGTGTTTGTCACCAAAAGAGTGTTCCCCACAAACCAAAACAAAGGGACAATACACTGTCCTAAGAAGGAAACAAAAATGCAGACAAGAATGACAAATTGTTACCACCTCCAAGGGTTAATCTACATGGTTATGTATGTTCCAAGGTGACAGAAACCTCCTCCAAATAATTTACACACAAGGAAAAGCCAAGTGTTTATATTTACACCTACGTGGGCAGGAATGGGGAGCGCGGGCAGACGGCTCTGGCACAGGATTATGGGTTTCTATTGGCTTCCAGTAAAAAGGAAATGTTCTAAGGAAAAAAGACAATTACGCTCTTTTATGCCTCATTTTACTTGAATAAGAAATGGTGAACTTTGTGCGATTGCAGTAAAAAAACAAAAAGTAATGGCAAAAACACAACAAATCAGTGAAAGTGATTATTTTTAAATTTCCCAATTTTGAGGGATTAGTGATCTAGAAAGAAAATTATTACTATTATTACGGGGGCAATTTGTGTCAGACGGCAGAGAATCTCTTACAATGGGTATGTGCAATATTACTATCATGTAATTTTGATGATAAATGTTTCGATCTATGTGTCCAAGATATGTCCAGTTGATGTGTAAGCACTATGCTGTGGTAGTTATATATTTTATAGACACCGCTGTCCCTGGACTCATAGGTCATCCCCCTAAAATCAATTCTTAGGAGGGCAGCACCTATCCTTACCCATCACCCTGCAATATTTGTCTGATTATATGTAGTGTCCTTGTCCTCCCCCTTTCTTGTGATCAGCTTGTTTTTCTGTTTTTAATCAGTGTACCATGTGAATTTCTAATAAAGATTCAATTATATATTTTGTACTTTTTGGTTGGAATGGCTTTTTTTCTGGTAGGTTTTTGCATTCATTCAAGCCAACCACATTTTAATTGAGCTAACACTAGAAGTGGGGACTTCAAATATATACATATTGAAGTTATATGTCATTGCACTAGCCCCCTCTCCCATTTCATATTTATGTATGTAGCTGCGCTATCAGTACTAAAGAAAATTATTACTATATATTGGTACAAACCATTCAGTTCCCTTTAGCAATACATCAAGATTAATCAGATAGAGAATTCGCCATTGACAAGGATTCTGTAAGAGCAGTAAGACTGCGGAACTCTCTCTTATGGCGGATACATTGTACATGGTTAGGAGAGGCCTGGATGGAAAAATATGAAAGGTTAGGGAAACAAAACATTTCGTTAAAAGGTGATATTGATCTAGAGCATTGATGGCAAACCTTTTGGAGACCGAGTGCCCAAACTACAACCAAAATCCACTTATTTACCATGAAGTGCCAACATGGCATTTTAAGCAGTAACTTACTGCTACCTGTTCTTCCACATCTTTCAATCGTATTGGCCACCTGAAGCCACCAATACAGTTTAAAAGGAGGTGGGAATTTTCATTCTCTCGTTGTAGCTTCTCTCCAGGGTCTCTCCGTAGAGAAAGAATGGTGGGTCTAGCAGGTTGAGCTTCAAAGATAATGCATTTCTGTCAACACCTTCTCACTTTTCCCACAGTTCCAAAAAGCCAATGAAGTGTGGCTTAAGTTGCCTGGGAATGCAGGAAGATTTGGTCCGATTTGGTGAACTTTGTCCTGGGACAATTGTCTGAGTGCCCACAGAAATGGCTCTGAGTGCCACCTCTGGCACCTGTGCCATAGGTTTGCCACCACTGATCCAGGGAGTCATCTTGACTGCCATTCTGGAGTCCATAAAGTTTTTCTCTCTACTTTGGGCCAACTGGAATCAGTCTTGTAGGGTTTTTATCTTCCTCTGGATCAACATTGTAGGATTCATAGAATGGACTTGATGGACCGGGTTCTTTTTACAACGTTATCTACTATAATACTTTGAACTAAAAATTACAGGAGCTGTGATCTGCTCACAAATTGTATGGCCAATACAGCCATGTGCATGAGGCCTCCATGTATCAGATGGCCAACTGGACCTGCAGAAAGTGGCCGGTTTGGATGACTTTCATGAAGCCCTTTACATGTTTCTGACCCTGTCGCCATTCTTTTATGCCTCATCACTTGGACACACACAAATTCAATTAAAAAAATACATATAGTAATGATCGATAGGCAAGTTTAGAAGTTATGTTACACATATGAGGAGATGGAAGGGAAGGGTTAAAAAAACCTCACAAATCTTTCCTTTTTACCTCTCTGTCAAGTGGGCCTTTTGTGCATCATGATACATTGGGGATGTATTGGGGTTATTACTATAGCACACACTCGGCACTGCTACATCTCTTTTTCATTCCTTGTAAATCGCAAACCGTTGAAATACAGAATTGTTATCAGCGGGCGATTTTGTTTTTGTATTTGATTTCTAATTTTGTTTTTGCTTTATTGATGTAAATGCCATTTAACTAAAGCCGCCAGCAGCAAGACGTCATGATTATTCTATTACCCCCCTCCTTTTTTTCTTTTCAATTAGCTGAACTGTGAACTTCCATGCACCGGCCATGTGTTGTTACATGAAATCCTGCTGGCTGCTATTGTCCGCCTTCTCTTTGCAGCATGTTCAAGCAGTAATAAAGAAGTGAATGCTTGCGGTGATGTGTGAGGGGCAGACAGGCAACTCCTGGGATCTCAAATGAGTCCAATTGAATCACTGCTTTTCATTTTCTTTTCTGCCTCCTTCAAAGCAAATGCTGCTTCTCAGTATATTAACTGTTTATAGGAGCAGTACATGTTCTTATACAATGGGGATTTGATGGATGCATTATCTAAATGTACATAGTACAGATGTAGCGCTGAATTTTATATTAAACTATTTGCTTCATCGCTTTATATCATTATCAAGAGATGATGGTAGACGAGCTATTTCTAATTTCTTAGCGTAAATTGCAACAGAGGAATCACAGTGACTCATACAGGATGAGATCATAAGACTGTAAGCTCTTGCGCGCGTTCATATTGTTTCATATGACCATGTTATTATTCTGTGATTTCTTATTATGTTTGAATATGAACCCCATGATTTGTAAAGTGATGGTATAGTATAAAGATATATTGTGACGTTCTTTTTTTATGTGGTCCAGTGATTTTTCAAAGGATGCCTCACAAAGCCATTGATTTCCATGGGTGTTTTCACTTTGGCTTGTATTTTCAATGATCTGTTGTCCATGGAAAAAATTATGAAACGTGTACTGCTTTTTTCACTGGTGAGGATCACAGAAGACAATGAGTCCGCAAAAAAAACGGATACCTTTTTTTCACTGATGAGGCTAAAAAAAATGTGAAACCTTAATTTTTTTCGGACAAATATAAAAAAAGGAAGAAAAACTGAGACAAAACGCAACAGATGCACAACTGAGGCTGCGTACACACTATACGTTCTAAAGGCTTCAGCATTGATGACACGCTAAGGTTACATTTCAAAAGCGCAACAAAAAACGCAGCGCATCGTGTGAACCCAGCCTGAAGCTGAGCACCAACGCCAATGTGAAAGAGCCCTTAGGCTGAGGACAATGGTAGAATAATAACATAGCAGCGGCAGATTCAGTGTTATTTACAGTAAAGTAGCGGATGGAATTTGCAAAATTCCAATTCGCATATTGTGAAAAAAAAACGTCTACAGCATAAAATGATTGATGCTGCGGGTTTGGAATCTGTAACATGTGAATTATTGAAATCAGTATTGAATGCAATGCAAAGGTTGTACTCTGCCTCTGCTGTGAGGAAATTGGGTCTGAGATCCGCAGCAAAAATAAAAATATCTATTTTCGGCAGTTGGAATTGATTCGGCCCGGTGTAACCCCAGCCTTAGACACTTATGTCATATTTCATTTTTACTGCAGATAAATGTCATTGATCTTTTCTTTGCCTTCCATTGAAGTCTGTGGTCCACAAATGTGAATAATAATAATCCCTTTATTTATATAGTGCACACAGATTACGCAGCGCTGCATTTGCCAAATCAGTCCCAGTCCCCAATGGCGCTCACAATCTAAACAACCTACCAGTATGTTTTGGAGTGTGGGAAGAAACCGGAGTACTGAAAAAATCGGATATGCTGATACCTTGAAAAATAAAACGGAAATGAGAATAAAACTTAGACTAAAAAGGGTCCGCATGCTATACTTGGAAATACCAGATGGTATCCTGGAAAAAAAAATGTCATGTGAATGAGCCTTTAGTTATATTGGTTTCTGGGATAGATAGGTGAAAAATAATGTACCCACCATACATAAATAATAATAATTCTTTATTTATATAGCGCACTCAGATTATGCAGCGCTGCACAAAGACTCAGCTTTCCCAGAAATATTAGTCTGGATTTTACACAATGTCACACACGATTTAAGATGATCTAGTTCTGTGTACAGAGCACAGATAAGAATGACTGAAGCTGAGCTCTGCAATATCCCAGCCTGCATTAGCTGCAATCCAACCTTCCCTGGAATGCAGGCAGCAGTGAGGCTTCCAGGGGAGGTGCTGGGCTGCAGTGCTGAGCTCAGTGCACCCTACTTGGACAGTATTACCCCCCAGCCCTGTGCATCAGAATAGCCTGTCCATGCCAGGAAATGACCCCCCCCCCCCCAGTCACTATAAAGCGATGATTTCAGATGGTGAGGGTCCTAGTGGTCCCTGGGGATTGCAGGGGGGTTGCTGTGAGAATGAACACAAGTGGCCATCAGATGTGATCACACCCTCTGTACCTTCCCCAGCCAGCACCTCCCTCCCACTCACTCACTCACACTCTTCTTATAGAGCTCCCCTCTCCATATCTCAGGTTACTTGTGTGCAGACCTGCAGCTCCACAAGACACATCCAGCCCCAGCACTTGGATTGGGCAGCCTGTCTTGACATAGCAGAGTGTGCTGAGTGCTGCAGGACGTGTTTCAACAGATGGTTGGGGTTAGAGTGTGTCATCACATTGGAGTGGGGATTAGAGCAGGGAGGCTGCATTGCTGGAGCTGTGTGGTCTTCTGCAAGTGAAGGGGAGACACCAGGAGAGCTTCTTCAGGTACAGTCCAAGATCTTCTAGTCACTTACTGATGCTCTGTCTGTCTGTCTGTGAGTGCAGCCTCATCTCTGTTCCCAGGGTCTCTGTTTGCTTAAGAGCCCCAGGGAAGGACATACATAGAGGCTCAGCTTACCTGCTACTTCTTATTCTCCTGCTATGCAGGCTGACTCAGTCACTCAAGAGTTAAGAGAACTTCTTAAATTATTCAGAAGTTTTCTGAGTTATTACAGAAGGAATCTGTTGTTTCCTCTTGCAGGAGTTTGTGTAACTTTTTATAGACTGGATACTGTAATTGCAACAAATAGGATGTCAGCTTGTAAATATTGTGATGATAATGTAACACATATCTGGGACAAGGGATTGCGAGAACTTGGAGCTTTTATAGCTTCTTTCCACTGCATCAGGTCAATGAAGTTTGTATACCAGCAGTCCTATGCAAACCATTCATTATGATATTACACTAAGCCAGGCCAAAGGGTTATTACTGCACTGCTACATCAAGACAGATGTAGAAGAATTGGTTTGTGTATAAGTTTATCTGTAGTCCTATTCTACAAATGTACATAGACAATAGATCAAAGTTGCAATGTTTGCCCTCTGTGATCAGTGGATTAAGATAATATGGCAGGTTTATTTGCAGTCCCATGTAAATAAACAATTGCTAATATCTGGACAGTTGTTTGCCACTTGTAGATGAATAGATAGCTGGATGTACAGAGTGGAGAATACTTGTTTCAGCATTGTGATAACTAGATGGAGAAAATATAGTAGATTTATTTGCAGTCCCATGTAAAAAAGCAAATTGAGATATCTTGACAATTATTTTGCCACTTGTAGATGAATAGATAGAGCGATGGACGTACAGAATGGAGAATCCTTATTTCAGCATTGTGATAACTAGATTAAGATAATACATCATGTGTATTTGCAGTCCCATTTAAAACCACAAATTTTAATATCTGGAAAATTGTTAATTCACATCTAGATACATGGATGGAGTACATGTAGCAAGTCTAACTTGTTTGTGCATGATAGTACACAGATTTACATGTAGCCCTATGTAAGATACTGATGCTTCATTGTGACATCAAAGAGAGTTGTGCATAATTGTGAAGATCTAAAGAACTGATAAGGAGAGAGAGAATCTCTATATCACAATTTCTCTATTCAGGGATGGTTTTAGGCATTGGAAGCTTCTGTAGCCTCTATGAGAATACCATACAGGACTGTGATGGAAGGGTTAAACCGACAGAGGAAATAGTTGATGTTTAGGTGTTACACATCATTAGGACAGTATTATGTCCCACACCACAAACTATCAGACACAAGAGGCAGTCATTATGTGTTTATTTGCCTTCCTGTAAAGTGTAAATTCTGGGTAACAATGTCTCATATCTACTTCCTAATTTCATCTCATCTCCTGGCCTGCTGTGTAGGCAGCTATGCTTTGATGGCAGTGAATTGTATGCAGTGTAACATTGCTTGTATTGTGTATGCTGGATGTCTCCTAAACAAGATCTGCTTCTCTCTGGGGACAGTGGCACCAAATCCCCAAGGTTTCATTATTCAGAAATAACATTGTGTGAATAAATGGACTGTGACATCTTACCTAAGCCGCACAGGTAATTCAGCTTTATTATTTATGCCTGTCACTGGATATACCTGCATGTGCTCCTCCTGGTGTGTCAGGGCTTGTTTCTCTATGGCTTAGGGGCTACTTCTGATTGCAATGCTAGGGAAGATGACAAATGTTATCAGAGGTGAAAAATGAATAAAATGTTCTTGTTGCGTTAGGCTGGGATAATGATAGCCACCTGCAACACTGAATACTCTAGATTTCTTCTGCTTATAGTAATATCCTTTATGTGCAGATATAAGAGTGGTGAGATTCTATAATGCCTGGCTTTACTCTATATAGTAGGTCATGGATAGAACATGTCAGCATTGTATTAAATATGGCGCAACCGTATGGTCACAAATCATTCTAATTCTAAACATTCTAATTCTAAATTGATGATTGGCACACAGTGCCAAGCTATCACTTTAAGGGATCAATGGATTTATACAGAAAATTGGTCTAAATGTGGCTCGGGGAGGACAACCTCTTCTTCATGAGACATTGGAGACAAAACTGCAGAACTTTTGCAGAAATCTAGTATAAGAAACATATAAAATTGGCCCCAAGTTTGTTACGTTTTCCCAGATTGCCAATATCAGTCAGTAAGATATTAGATACTTGTGTATAAGTAGTTACTGGCTTGTGTCATAGGATGGAAATGTGTACATGTATAGAGAGAATGTATACTATGCTTCTATAAACCTTCTACATCAGGATTATTGTAGATGGTATATTTTAACATTTAGATATCAGAAAATATACATACTTCTTAAATATCCCAAATGGCGTCCTGAAATAAAGGTAAAGTAGTTAACATTTGTGAAAACATTATGGATATGTATCTTGTATTGGATAGCCAATGTGGTTCAAACAATCATTCATTAAATATACTATCTACTCATTACTCAACAGCAAGGGCATACATTGAATAGAAGTGGACCCCAATAGTATGTCCTGGTCCTGAACACTTGTTCACCCCTTCTGACTCATTGGGGCAGATTTATCAAGCTGTCTAAAAGTAAAAATTTTCTTAGTTGCCCATGGCAACCAATAACTGCTCATCTTTAATTCTACCAGTTCTCATGAATATTTTAAAGCAGAGCTGTAATCGGTTGCCATGGGCAACTAAGAACATCCTTGCTTTTAGACAGCTTGATAAATCTATGTAGAAAAGGGAATTGTTGAAAGCCCTCTTGATTTTCACTCATGGTTCCAAGCCAGTGAAGAGATAGACCCCCAGCCTATACAGGTTCCTTCCACCCATTGGAAATTGAGCACCCCATAATTGGTGCCTCCATTTTTTTTTTCCTAAAACCCCATTATGGTACTTTTAATACTTTAATCCTGGTCTTATGCCATTAAGAAGTAACTTCTTCTAACATATGAAATGGGTGTATATGGTCAACATTGGCATCGCTATACACTGGTGTATATAATAATAAAAAATAATTATATAGCGCCATCATATTCTGCAGCGCTACAGAGCATATATGACTGCATATAAGCAATGTTTGTAGTGCAAAAAGCCTATATAGACAATAGACTCCATATTGTACCAATACACTGTTCATGCCTCAAAGCATTCGCTCTCCCACTTCTATACTCCAAGCCAATATTCCGTCGCTTCCAGCTCTTACATTGTGTGCACACAAAAGCCAGGGTCGGACACTTGCCAACACGAATGAATTTGAGTGATATTTAAGAGAATGTGGTTTTGTCACTAAATTAAAACACACCAGATACATTTGCAGACAAATATTTTAAGCTTTCATTATAACAATGGTGAACACGATGTGACGGCATTGCTACTAAATCCTAAACCGCAAGGAAATGTCACATCCTCATCCAGAGATGAAGTGAGTGTGTGTTAAGGTAATTATACGCATAGTTTATAGGTCATTAGGATCTTTACTTTCTACTGTATATCCATCATGCTCCGGTGTTTATATGGCTACTTAGTTGAGTTTTTTATAGAGTTATATTTGTCTTCGTGGCTACAGAACACATCCAGCCATACCTGAGAGCTAGAGTTACAGTGTCAGCTATGCGCAGAGCATGGTCTCAAGGATTCTGGTATTTCAATTCGTGATATCGCATTATTAGCGGTTAAGTCTCTGTCAATCTTACTTAGAAAGAACATATTCGGTTTCAGATGGCATTCTGCTGTTTCACTGAGATTGACGTAGAGGCAAAGTAACACATGACAGCAAAATTTTAGAGGCATAAGAAGAATGATCAGCGAGATGATGGACTCTGCATTTTAAGACTCGCACTGAATTTCTCTGATGGAACATGTGTATATGATTTTTATAGTTAAATTGGTGCCCTTAACAATGGACGGTTCTCTTTATACAACCCTCTTTGTTACAATGCTTCAAAGTTATAGAATGCTATAGAATGTGCGATCACTTTAACCATTAAAGGGACACTCCAGTCACAGCTAGTTCATAGAATTCTACCTTGTGCAGGTCCTGAAGGGAGGAGCATGACTCCAGGGTTTAGGAATACAATGAACCATGTATTATTCATTAAATTAGCTGGGAGTGTTCCTTTAAAGGAGTTTTCAAGTTTAATAATATTGATCAATACTAGTGATACCCAGCAATCAACTAATCCAAGCCCTATTCAACCAAGCTTGAACAGTGTGTTGGGTTGGGTGTTAAACATGGTCTCTGTTATGTGGCATATTTGGACCCAAGTGGCAGACCCACTCTGATCTGGTATTGAAGACCTCTACTATGTGTGTAAGTAGCAGAAAACCAATGTAGGTTGTAATGCTACATTACTCATGTAGTGGCCAACTGTGATGTTCTCTGCTACTAAGTGTTCCTGCTGCCAGACCTCCAGCAATCGGTGCTTCTTTGGCCAAAAACTGTATCTACCACCTCTGCCATACACATCCACACTTGGTTCAGACTGCTGAATGTTTCTATACAGTATAGTCATCGGAGAAACATACCAATACATTATAAGGGGACAGCGACCTGCTAACATTTACCTTGTCCTGATTGACACCAACTTGGCGATGAGACAGATCTTGGTATGGGATGTTGTCATTCTTCTGTAATGCAATGTAAGGCATATGGTGGATTTTTATTAGATTACAAAGTGCCTGTAACCTTGGTTGTACAGGATAAATGCAGTTGAGCGCTCTGGAATACATAATCTCCCCAGGGCTTATCTGTTTTGTGGTATGTTACTGAAATTCAAAGTGAGAATTTGAAACACATGGATTATACAAGAATGAACTAATGTGTCTTCTGGCTTATGTGTAAAGTTCTGACACTGACGTTCTGCTACCTTCATTGTAAAATGCTCACAAGTGGTGCAGACCGAACTCTCGGCAGTGTAAATCGCAATCGGTATATGGAACCATGAGCGTTGTTATCTGAAATATAACTGGGATTATTAGGGTGCTCTAACATGGCCACCAGCAGCTCCTCATTATGCTTCCAATTTACTAGTCATTGCCAAGGTGCCGGCCGGACAAGCCAGCATTTAAGGTCTCATGCCCAGATGCAGCCAGGTAATAAATAGTGACTTAATGGTGAGTGTTAATGGTGGGTGCCAACGCTCATGTAAGAGCACCCTAAAGTACCAAATATTGGTCCAGTTCCTTGAATGGTGGAAAGATGTGTTTTTTGTTTTTTTTTTTTTGTCTTGACAAACGTAAGATGTACAGGACCCTGTCAATTATCAGCCATGAAAACACAGATGTTATCCATTTTTTACGCCTTATTTGCATCAATTTGGCATCCATTTTTCATGGCCTCATAAATCGTAGTCTCAGTAATGCTTGAAAATGGCTCTAACTGGGATATGCTCTAGCTCTTAATGGAAAGGACCTTTTAAATAACAGACACGTGCATTGACCCATTAAAAAGTATTGTATTTGGTGCATCCATGTGTCATCCAGTCCTAAAACAGCCTGCACACGGCTGTTTACCACTTTCCTGTGTGTCTAGCCTTTGTTCTAGATGACCTTACATTCAAGGAATAGAAAGCAAGCCAAGGATTGACCGTCATGGCTCCTGATGGATGGTGTTGACTATACTGGAGTAGAATGGAATTCTATGGTAGTGTCTGAATCTTTCCTCCAATGCACATGTGAACATTGTTTAGCATCTATTGGTTAACGGGTCTATGAAAATGGCTCCTACTAGGACATGTTCTACTTTTTAACAGATTGGACATAGAGTTGTGTGGATCTAACCTTAAAGGGAACCTGTCACCAGGAATGTCATTTTATCTGGTGACCGGTTCCATTAGCCTTTGCCATGCTGACTTTAAAGATGTATTTGTTTTCAACCTAACCTTTCTATTCTCCTCTACCCAATACCCAACCCTACCCTCTTCGTTTTGTAACCTATTGTTCTACCCTACCCCTATGTCTTAGTTACTGGACTGTCTATTCGAAGCAACATGGCCTTATTCAGAATCTGTCTGTTAATTGCCTTTATGTGCTTGATCTCTGATTTACGTGACGTGTCATTCTATTTACCATACCATTTTGGGTCATAGACCACTTGTATTGTTCACTATTCACTATGTTTATTGTATTTTGTATGTCTCAATAACTGTTTATTGACTCTTAAGATGTCTTTGTCAACATTCTGAAAACTGCCACTGATTTATAAAACTTTATTTCAATTACCTGGCACCCTGCCTGCCGCATATGTGGGGGTGAAGGGCAGCTGCAGAACCTGTCTGTCTGTCTCCTATTCTTCACACTCATCCAGCTCCCATCACCCCTTCCCTATTCCCGTCATGTGCATTGAGCAGGCAGGGGAGGGAGGAGGAAGAATATATCCTGGATACACGGGCACACATAGGCTGCAGCTGCCCCTTACAGAGACTTCTGACCTTAAGAGCCAGGTAATGTGAAATAAAGTTTTATAAAGTAGTGGCAGTTTTCAGAATGCTGGCAGAAGCATTTTAAAAATTAGCACAACATAGACTATTGGAACCTGTCACCAGCTAAATATATCTCTGGTGACAGGTTCAACTTTTATTTAGAGCCAGTAATGAGGACTTTTTGTTCCTTTTATAGTTAAGTTTGACATTCTAATAAATGTCTGCAAAATGCATTCATATTTTCAATCTCAAACAAATGGAGATTTAGAAAAGACTGTATGGTCCAGGCTTGGCAGATGTTGGAGCTTTGGCTCATACAATCCCTCCAGTCATACTGAAAAGGCAGTGGTCCCACATTCTAAGATGCTGATTGTTTTCCTTTTCTTCTTCAGTCGCTGTTCTCTTTCGATGTGACCCCCCTCTTGTAGCTGAGTTTAGGAACTAGGGTCAGGGCGGCCATTTTTAGCAACAGTAGAGATTTCCTCTGGTTTGAGTTCCCCATGCTTCATAAAAATACAGGGGTCCTGCTCTGTCCGCCCTCCTCTCCCTCTCGAGGCTTTACATCCTCCAAATACATTTTAATACCACTTACAAGAGTCTTTCTTTAATAAATTTGAAAGACAAGTCAGTGCAGACACCTTTTTAAAGAAATGCCTTGATAAAAAAAATTTCCATTAATATTTTACGGAAGAATTTTTTTTTAATCTTATAGTAATGTAAAATTTTAGGAATTTTCTTCAATTTTCCATTTAGTCTTCTGTATATATGTCAATGAAGTAAAGTACAATGTAATTCAGTTTTTTTGTGTATGTGATAAAAATTGGAAGGGGCTGGTCTATATTGCACATAACTTTATTGTATGATGTCAATGTGACGTCACCGCTGAACCTTTGTATACCAACGTGGTGACCGGGGGTACAATGTTAGACCACAGCAGGGGGGAAAGGAAACTATTACCATAGTTATTTTTTTGACACCTCCATAGACCAAGTTTTAAAAAAATTTACCTAAAATCATCCAGGACAACCTTTTAACATGGATTATATTTTAGCCTATATCAGAATTGGGTTTCAAAAAGTATTGCAGAACTAGAAAATGATCTTTATTTTAAAGTGAGATTTAATGTAAAACATATTTTTTAAGATTTTGTTTTCTCCATGTCGGAATCAGTAGTATTTCCTGCTAATTTTTTCCCAAGGCTAAAAATAGACTGACACGTGATAATTCTGTAGGAGTTTCATCTCATTTACATCAGAGATAAGAGAGCGGATTACAATAGAAGATAACGCCTCTATAGAAAATGCTGCATCCACTTCTGACAATGGATAATAACAGCTTACATAACCCCCACTTGTAACCGCCTCCCCTGAACGGAGCATGTCCAAAAATCTGTTCCATAGAGCTTAATAAGTGGGGTCCAATGAAGGTCCGATTCAGGTCCAGCCTTTTTTTTTCCCTATAGCCATGAGGTTACAGTAAAGCATATTACTAAATGCTGTTAACAAATAGGAAAAGTAGACAAAGTGGCCTTGCATTTATACTTGTGGAAAGGAATCTATAGAGAAAAGCAATGTTTTTGCTATCTGGATTTAATAAGGAAATAAAAATCGGTAAATTAGTAAGGGTGGAACCTAAAGGCCACCACCTAATAACAGGTCTACTGGATAAGCAATAATAGTCTTTGCCAGTGACTGGTTCTTCCCAGTGTTTTTCAGCTTTCTCGATTTGGCTGTGCATAGAGATGGCTGTTCATCAATGAGTGAGTCTACCCGTGTGACTAGTAAGCTCAAAAAAAAAAAAAAATCACGAATAAAGTAAAAAGAATGCTGATTTCCAAAAAACTATATTACAAAGTGCTCTGCTCCTTCTGCTCCCTAGCATTTTGCCCACAGATCAGATAGCAGATACAATGTGGCAGGTTCTCTTTTTGGCAATATAAAAGAAACGTTTAGTTAATTAGAAAATCAATAACCAAGTGAATGGTCGCCGCCTTTCGAGAATTATAATCTACTCCATGACTATTCGCGGACCTGTTTGTTATTTGATGATGAAGTCATTCTTCGTCCAGGAATAGCGCTCTCCACATGTTCCCTCTAATGCAGCCACCAAACACATAATCCAGTCTCGGGGTCTGAGAAGAAAACAAAAAGACACTTATTTGAGATTTATTAAAGGAATTACAGTAAAGCTGTTGTGTGAACTTAAAAGAAATGAAGTAATTGTCCCTCCGTGCAATAAATAATGCAGTAAATGGTGCTGCCTCTGGGGAAGTCCAGCTTATTGTCAGAGGATAATTTACTGTTCCAGGTGGTGAACACTCAGGCGAAATATTTATGGTGGATTCGGCATTCCTTACATGTGCTTCTCTGTTACCAGCAAGTGTGTAAAACAACCGTGACAAGACGTAATAAAATGCATTGAGAATAGAGACTTGTTAGAAACGTGACTTTATTTTATCTAGCTTTTTTTTAAATTTTATTAATTCTAATTTAATGCCAACACAAAAGCTCCATATGCTGCCAGTTGTGAGATTGATTGACATGCCCAGGGGCAGGGTGGTCGGAAAGGATAGAGTATAGGATTACTGTAAGTCCCCTCTTTTCTGTCTAGTTTCTGCTTAGTGGGTGGTTCTTTTTCATGAGCCTTTGGGGTAGGAAGTTATACCAAGTGTCATTGACAACTTTGAAGAATCTGAGGACATTTGGATTCTACTACTATGCATGTACTAATGGAAATATATTTTTAAAGAAAAACTCCAGTCAAAGGTAAATCATTGAATAATTCACGGCGCAGGGCCTGAAGGGAGGAGCATGAGCCATTTTCTTTTAACATTAACATTTGATTATTTTAGAGGGGTGATAAAATTTATTTCTCTTTTTCCGATGGACACATCCACATCGTTCCATAGGCTTACTTTTAAGATATTTTACTTTTTTTCTATATAGTGCTGCATATATTTTTGTTTTACAAAGTTTGGGAAACCATATTTAAAAAAATAAATAAATAAATTGGTGACAGTCTCTTTGGAAGCAATTACCAAAAAAAAATTTTTATTTGATTTGAAGAGAATTGAACCTATATTCTAAAAAAAGGTACACATATTTGATAGTTAAAGTGTTTTATTAAAGCAGTGTTAATTGTAAATATCACACATATTTATGTAACATTTACTGTCCGCTCCATGTGGGTGGTATATGTTTTCAAGGTAAATTGCTAAGTGTGACCTATAAACATCCCTTAAATGTTTAGTTTGGCGGCGCTTACTCCAGAGGGAGCGGGTCACATCATAAACAGATTTATATAATTAAAACCCAGACACCTTTATACAGCACAGAGCGCTTGTTAAAAAAAAGCGTTTATCACACGGACAGACACTGTAAATGGTACTGATAGGTCTACAAGGAAATATCCAACATCTTATGCCTGAATTTTAACAATTTTTAATTTTCTTCCTTGAAAAAAAAAATATATCTTGTCTGTTAATACTATTCTTTTATACTTTTACTGTATAAAATACCACTAAATATATAGCATTTTCAAAAGTCTGTATATTTTATATTAAATAGAATGCTACTTGGAAAACATTTAGCTGCAGTCTATTTACATAAAATCAATGTGGCTCATTTTAGCTACACGCCCTTTCAGCTAAACCACACCCCCTTTGCCTCTTAGCCTGACCTCTTTGTCCAACCAGACCAAAAAAATTTCAAAAAAAATATTATAAATGGGGTAAAATTTATGTGTTTGACATAGAATTCAATATTAGAAAGTCTGCCCCACTGTGCGTGACTTTTATTTTTGGTAGCTTTTGAGATCATGTGGTATAAAAGGGTGTCACAACTCCTGGCCACCCCCCCTACCCCATAGCATACAATGACCTAGATCTTCAGAGCCTGTGTGTCTTCTGACCTACAGCATTTTTGCTCATTTTTCACTTAGTTTTGTGCTGCTAAAAGAAATGCAGGTTTCTAGTCTTGTACAGTAAAACTTTATCTCGGTTTTTTTTTTTGGCCCATGATTTCTAATTGTTCACTAGCAAGACTAGAATTATAGGTGCCCTCAGTATTATGGGGCAAATGCACTTAATAAAATATGTTTGTGTGTGTGTGCTCTGTATTTTTGTGTTTTTGCAGTTTTAAAGTGGACCTGTCACCCACAAATTCGGCACTAGGAGCTGCTTACTAAAGTAAGCAGCTCCTAGTTCTTAAATAAACGCTGCAGTGTTAGAATGATAGCGTTACCGGAAACCTACGATATCATTCTATCTAACAGCGCTGCGGAGTACAATAGAAACATTGGACCACTCACCTCTTCCCCGGACCGCCCCGCTTGCTCCATAGGTCGACAGTGACTGCCGCGCATCATGCGGCAGTTACCGCCCCTGATAACAACCCCTCATGAATACGTCAGACCATCAAACTCCCAGTAATAAACAAATCTATTATAAACTACAAGGAACAGATAGAAAGCCTGTATGTAAAAATGTTTAATATTTTCTGCAAGGAAATAAAATGCCCTTTAAATTGTGATTATAGTCTCACAATTATATGTCTTTTATAAACTATATTTTTTTTTATCACTTTAGAAAATCCATAAACTTGGACCTATCTTTGCTGGAAGTCTACATGTTCTGACAGAATCATGGTCTTTATAAAGAAGTCAGTCCCCGCTTCTAGATCTCTTTAACCAAGTAAGTAATTATCACTAGTGTCTTTTTTCATGAGTTACCGATGAAAACACAACCTATTATTATTATTATTATTATTATTATTATTATTATTATTATTCTTTTAAAAAAATTTGGGTAATAGTTCTTCAATAGAATAGAATTCTGATCATAGAGGCTTAAAGTTTAAAATAAGTGTCAGTAGAGCAGGAACAAGTCTGACCTACAGAGAAAAAGAGGAACCTTCACCTCTTCTGAATCAGAGTCGTCAGGACACTGATATAGATAAACTGAGATCTACAGAACAGAGTACACGGAGTGAGATGTTTCTCCTCCCCCTCTCTCTCATCATAGAGCGCAGGAGTGCAAAAAGGCTCTGCATGAAGACTGAACACCTTAGTCTGGTGCCACTGTCACACTCTTAACTCTTTCCTGTCTTGCATGTAGTGGCTGCCTTGTAAAGGTATGTTATTTTTCTGCGGGCAGGTTGTACAGGTACAGATGCACAAGTTTTTATTGCCGAATTAAAATGTGTAGTTGTTAACGCACATACGAATGAGAGTTACTCCACTTAGGGTTAGGTTAGGGTTAGTGGGCACATTTAAGTTCCCTGTGTTTGCATTCACACATTGGGACACATTTACTAACCTGGTCCTGTCGTGATTCCCGATCCAGACTGTCTGACGAGGGCAAAGTCCGGTGCGATTCACCAAGATTGTGTGCCCGGTATTCTGCATGTGTCGCTTCCCAACTGAGGTCCGCCGGAGTTCACCATCTTCTTCCCAGTGTAAGTGAGTGCATGTCTTGCGACAGCCACGCCCCACAATTTGTGTCGCATGAAAGTCGGCGCGATTGCGCGAAATTACGATCGCGTGAGGCAAAAACTCCTGTTAAATGCAACGGAAATAGTCGGGAATCCCGATAGCAATGCGGTCCGGGGACCCTTAGTAAATGTGCCCCATTGTGCTTGAATTGCATTTAGGAACGCAATTCCAGCACAGTGGAGAGGAGTTTCTCCTGATCATATTTACATTTACACTGAAACGCTTGCGATTGGGATCAAGGATGATATATTTTGCATTTAAACAACATCAAACACATGGTGCTTGTTCCCAATCGCCAACTTTATGGTCTAAATGTAGATGCGATCGGGAAAAACTCCTCTCCACTGTGCATGAAGTGCAAATGCATTGGGTAAAACACATCTACAAGTTGATTGGTGGGGTCTAGTTATCATATACCAATCAGCTGTTCTGGCAGCCTCTAGACAGAGGAAACTATACAGGGGATGGAGCTGGAAAAGCCGTGTCTATTGTATAGCGGCTTTGCCATACACTGTGTCTCTGTTGCTATCCAAGTAAATAAGAGCAGAGTTAGAGTAACAATCAATTTGTGAATAACTCCTCATTCACAAATGACCCAGACATATCCACGTGACCCCGTCATATTTCCAAACCCCAACTTGTGTCCGTTAATCTCCTATTCATGAAATTACCAAATACATCCTTCAGAAATTAGAACATTTTTTGTTGACCATGAAGCATATTAGTTGGATGTTTATGCTCAGTTTGTTATCCTTGACGTCTTAATTTTTGTAAAACCGCACATTACCATTTTTACCTTATAAAACATTCTACATCAGTGGATGGCTTAATACAGTCTTGTATCATCATCGGCACTTGATGACCACACATGCTGTATTATGTGTGGCTAGCTTTTATTGGTATGACAGAATCCATCATTTAACTGTCTGAGTGTGTACACACCCTGCGCCATGACTGAAAGGACTGTACAAGGCAAAAAGATCTTTTGGGAGACAAAATGGCTTTCATAATGAACGGTGTTATGGCCGTCTGTGATGTTATGAATAACTTGTCTTGTTAAGGCTTTCCACGTATATTAGCAGAGTCAGACTGCGTTGTTCTTCAAACAGATTTGGGAATGTTCAGGTCTAAATACTACTGTTAAATGAGGATAAATTACGACCTTTTAAAAATATACTGTAAGAAACAAATATGTCCTGTTAAGTTAACATGAGTCATGGGAACTTTTCTCCTTGGCCATATACCAATAAATTCCCAATACACCTAGGTCTGCCAAGATCAAGAAATGGATGAAAAGTTGGTTGTGGGAAATATGGTTTGTGATGCCCTTATTAATACACTTGTGTTTTTTTGGATCAGTTTGGTTTTACGACTCGTTCTAGTCCATTACAATGGAGGACATTAATGGAAGAAGTAAATTTTGTCAATGTCTTTCTATGCTATTGATTCCAATCATAAAGTGTGATGTTGGCAGTGCTCATAGATATTGGAACTTGGCCGTTCTCACAATTATTTCATAGCCAGTTTTAGCCAGTCATATAATGGTTGCATTATAGTGTACAGATTCCTTTTCTGTTGAACCAAACCATAGTTTCACATTGCCTTAACCGAGTTCTATAAGTCATATTTTGTATTTTTTATAATCCAAAATCTCTGTGGAAAGTAGGGATAACAAAGTGAACGATTCTTGGTCTGACTACTAGTGACTCGTACCAATCCTGAGAAATGGACCCCTGTGATCTGGACAACCGTGCCTTACGAGCCATTCACTGAAGGACCTCTACTATCTCCGACGCTCCTAAATGGATCTGTAGTGGACATTCTCTGCCTGCCTCTCCACCCATTATTAAGAATGGGATTCTGGTTCTATGGATGATGGGGGCCCCATTTACACAACTTGGAACAACCCCTTGAATTCAGTGCCAGTTACTTTGGCTCTCATACATAGGAGGGGACATTCTCAAGATCATGGAAATGCAGAAGTTGTCGCCGTCTATCTTGAACTAATGTGATCATGATGTGCTTCACTTCTTTGGCCCCTTTTCACACTAACCATCTTCACCCTACTAGAGGGAGGACCAAAGACCAGTATAACACACACTTCAATGCAAGAGTATGGTATAGCAATATGAGTAATCAGATGAATGTACACTCATGTAGTCTCTACCAAATTCATACAGATTTTAATTTTCTATTTAAAATAATACAAAAACTCCATACAGGCAGAATCAAGGTATCTTCACACACTGTGAAATGACCTTGACATTTATTCTATATAACAGCATAAGAATTTATTGTAGAATTGCATTTTTTTTCCTTTATTGCCCCCTTTCCCCAAAGAAAATGTACTACAGTATTGTGTTGAAAATATAAGCTCACAAAAACCTAGACTGTAAGCAGGGCCCTCATTTTCTTTAGTTTTTTTTCTTATTAAGTTATTACTCTGTAATGTCTTTGTATATGTACCCCATGATCTGTACAGCCCTGTGGATTATGATGGCGCTATATGAATAAAGCTTTATTATTCTTATTCTTCATAATATTAGAAAGAATAATAATATTATTTATTTATTATTATTATTATTATTATTATTATTATTATTATTATTATTAGTCCTCATATGGCTGCATTGACTGAAAAATGAAAATGCCTCTGGGAAAGCAGCGATTAAAAACAAATAAATATTACTGTGTCCTCAAGGCCCAAAATAACTGTGACCTTTTTTAGAAGTTAAAAATGTGTCTGCCAGTTCCAAAAATATTAAAAGAAAAATAAAATACTAATCCTTGAATAACAACATGCCTTTTCTATGCAATAGTCACGTCCCACATCTACGGGATAGAATTATGTTGTTCCTTTTCACCAAGAGAACAAAAAAACCCAGAAAGCATAAAAAGCAGTTAAAATAAACTGCACTGTTTATACGGTGTCATCCTAAGCAATACATAAGGAATACATGACAATAAAGCTTTTAATATGATTGAGCTCCGACATAGTTACCTGAACAAAAGGATTTTCCGTAAAGGAAAGTTTAAAGTTTCAACATGTTTTCTCTTTGTCCTAAAACACAAGGAAGATGCGTGTTAATTGTGGCCTTCATGTTACTTCTCTGCTACTGTCTGGAGTTATTTTTTGTTTGCACATGTTTGGGATTTTGCTTGTGACTTGGGTTAATCTGCACATGGGCTTTGATGGCAGTTGTTAAATCTAAGCATTTTCTTTTCATCTGCATGACAAGTTGGTTTTGTGTTGGTGACTCAGCTGAATAGTCTCTGTGCTCTCGGTTAGAATATCTCCCATTCATTGGCTCGTTACATAGCGTACTGCCGTCCTCTAATTAGGAAGCAATTAGCGATTGTGCAACAACCTGAAGCCATTTAAGGGCATAAGTTTAGTGGCATTGAACTTTATTTGCATGAAGTGCAGTATATAGAATAAATTCTGGACCTAAATGTTAGACAGCTGTGATGGATTGCTAGTCCTTATGTTGCAACATAAAAACACATTCACATGTTCTGTCTTTAGTTTTTGACATCATAAGGGTCAGACTATTTGTCAGAACATCTTAATGCAGAGCAATCAAGTTTTTATGCAGGGTTGTGGGCTGTTTCGTAAGGATAGAAGATGTGGAGGGGGAAAATTTACAAAGTTTTTTTTTTTTTTCTAACTAAGTAGTCTTAGAGGACTACTTAGAGGGAAAACTGCATCAGGTATGTTAGTGTCAATGCACACCTAATGAAGTGTCTGCTTCAGATCTGGAGCATGTGCTAAAGTTCAAAGGACATCTACCACCAGGATGAAGGATTATAAACCAAGCACACTGACATACTTGGTTGCTCTTCTCTTGGCTTCTTATGCCCTGATTTTTACCAAAAGCTTTTAAAATTATGCAAATGAGCCTCAGGTGTTCCAGGTTCCATAGGAGTTAATGGAGCCTGGAGGCCCTTAGGCTCATTTGCATAGTTTTTAAAGCCTTTTTTCCCCTTAAAAACAAAGGTATAGGAAGCTTAAAGAAGAGTGGATCCTGTCAGGTGGGGCACACACCAGTATGTCAGTGTGCTTGGTTTAAAATCCTTCATCCTGGTAGTAGATGTTCTTTCAAACACAAAAAAAAAATGCTTGCCTTCAACATAGTTAGATTTTCTCAGTTAGTGCGAGCATGATCCACACTTTTTACTACCATTAATCTTGTGGATTGTCTACCTAGACGTTTTGTTATCTAGACTCTTTGGGAAGCTCTCTGCCATGAGCAGCTCCGAATCTTGGCTATTCCACAGATTCGCTGTAGTAAAGAAGCCTTGTTGCCTCGAGTTTTATAGTTGGGGGCAGTCCTGTGTATAAATTTTAACATGGAACAACTTTTCATCATTTTTATAATCCGGTAATTTTTTTATTAAATATATCACCTCTTTGTTGGTTCTTCTCAAACCTAAAAGTCATTTTTTTAATCTTCCACATAACTGAGATCCTCCATGCCACTTATAATTTTTGTCCTTCTCCTAAGCAGGTCTTGCACCCGCTAAAGGCTGCTGCCTTTTAGTAGATCTGGTCTAATTGGGGGGTTTTAACCTCCAGTCTTAAAATCCCCCCGTCTTAATAAATTCCCGCCATCCTGTGTGGGATACTTTAAGTGTAACCTGGGACTTGTAACATACTATTCACTAAAAGAGAAGGTCACCTAGCTTGAGATCCTGGCAATGTAAGCAATAATGGGTTCCCGAACTGTAGAGACTTTACTGTATTCATTCTGGTGGTGAACTGTAGTGTCTGCTCAGCACAGCCAAGTCCCTCGGAGTATTCCTCACAGAAGTTTGTGTTAACAGCAGACTGAAATCTATAGCTTCATTTAGTTCAGACCCCAGAGGAATGCTCCCTGCCCTTGGCTAACTAGTGCAAAAATATTTAGCTGACCACATGTACCATGACTATGGTATGGCTCCCACAAGCCTCTTAGAACTATGCTGAGTATCATGACCACCTACAGAACTCGCATAATGTCCATATTTGTGAATATGGTTGGCTGATTGCTTATTTGGAAGGAAAGTAGTGATTATGTCCTCTTGGATACCGGTTCTATGACCAGAAGCTTAATTTGTGTATGTGCAAATCTTGCAAGCTCTTGAGGCCGTACATATTGAACTAGTTGCTTTGGAGCTCTCCAAGGAAGTGGCCTCAAATTAGGCGGGCCTTTTATTCTTCATTATGGATTATATGAACTACCTAAGTCTCCTCTACAAAAACCTCCATATTAGATACTCTCCCCTTATTTGCTAAAGGTCTACAAGTCACTTTTGGTTTACATAAAATACGTGTAAGATTCTAGAAGAACCAGACGGAGGATGCTATGTTTAGATAACCCACATGGTAAGGGCTCCATTTGAAGAACAAACTAAGTTCTGCTACGGTGGTACGGTTTTCCCACCAAGCAAGTTAGGCCCTAACTTGCAGATCAGTGAGGGTCTTGGTGATGAGACCCCCACAGATCACTTGAACGAGGGGTCCGATAAGGTCCCAGATACCTCTATCAGGCTACTTGTCGTTCTGGTCCATTCATCTCGCTCGGCAATCTCCATCAGTTCCATACAGATGAATGTAGCAGAACAGTCATGAGTGGCCATCTGCTCATCTGAGGTACCTGGGACCCCATCGGACCCCTTGTACTCATGATCTGTGGGGGTCTCATCACTGTGGATAGGGCCTAACTTGCTTGGAGGAAAAATCCCTTCAAGCATTTAGGCAATTTAAGCCTATAGCAGGAATAATAATATTACTTATTGTTCCCCCTCTTAATTGCTGGCCAATTAGCCGATCTATTGAAGGTCTCCACAATTTCCATTTCCCATTCACTTTACAGGACATGGGTTTTGGTTTTCTATTGTCCTTTCTATGTCTGAAACTTTGTTGCGTTATTTATGATTTTTTTTTTTTTTTTGCAATAAATTTCACATTTCACATGTCATTTCCTAATCTCTTATGTTGCAAAGTTTCTCCATCATTTAGTTTTGCTCCCCTGTTAATATTTCTCCACTATTTATTACAAGTGACTGCAATAACAGAATTTCATTGTGATTGTAAACCTCCGCCCCCACCACAATGCTTTGAAAACAAAAGTGTCAACCCAAATTCTTTCCTGTTCTTTGTTATTGTTAAATTAAATACCAGAACCTGTGGGCTGCTAATTAATGTGCACTTTACACTTCCTAAAACTGTAGTGTAGACAGTAAACATGTTCCAAGTGAAAAGTTGTGTTTGGAGAACCCTGGGGTCTACATCGGGCGGCATAATGAACTAGTGACATGCTCAGATGGCAAGTGGTTACCGGTGTAGATAATACTGGATGTCGCTGTGTACATTCCTTGACTTTTGAATTCTTGGCTTTGATCCTTCTAGGTAGTATGGAAAGAAGGAAAACAAAACATATGTGGGCACATTCCGCTCTAAGGAACATGTTGTAGCCATTCTAGTTATGGCAAACTCAGGTGGTGTTTACAGATTCTCTTCCCCTTTTTGCTTGAAAGGAACGCAAGTTACGTGTAGACATGACCCATGCATGGTACACTATAAAAAGATTAGTTATGATTAGTTATGGTAAAGAAATTGGGCAGGTTTACACCTATAATATAGGTCTGGTGGTTGTCTACTCTCCCCTTTTTTAGGCTTTTCAACAGTTTTTATAATTGTAAATGCCCAATTTGTCCTTGAAATTGACACATACTCCAAGTAATTGGTTTCCAGAGAAATAAAACTGATGATTGATCCTTGCGGAGAGGTGAAATGCACCAGATTTATTCAAAATAAATGTAGCAACATTTTATTCTGCAGTGCATTACAGATCATGGGGTACATATACCATCAAAATGAAAGACATTACAGAGTGAAAATAGTATAAGGGGACCCTAATCGCAAGAGCTTACAATCTATGAGGAGGGATGACCAAGTAGTTAAAACTGTAAACACTAGGCCCACCTTCAGCTGACGTAAGTAGATAATGTATCTATATTTTAGCAAGATGAGTAAAATGTATTACAGATCATTTACTCATGCTATACAATCTGGTAGCTGAGTATATTGGAGTAGTATCAATTTGATGCTGCTGGAAAATAAAGATGAGTGGACCTGACTCCAGTCCAAGGTTGGAGCGTGTCCTGCACGACCCGGACATATTTCCAAATGGGCAGCCGAACAGTTAATTCATCAAATTAATGTCCCTAGCCAAATACTTATGGATGTTGTAGGCCTGGGGGACATGGTTGCTAATCCAACAATTTACAGTTTACAGGAAAAAAATAATCTGCTTGCTGATTTAGTTATCTTATTTTGTTTACTAATATATTTAGTAGTTTGTATTCTCTCCCATTTGATGACCACTTTATATACATATCCCATTGCAACTTTGATTACCCTTCTTTCCTGTGCTATTATATTAATAAAGCACAGCAGCACAGAGCCTGATTGCATCAAGTCTATTATTGGTTCTGTTTGTAAGCAAAAAGTAGTTTTCAATAACTTCAAGACGTATGTGCTATATAATATTAACCCTTCATGGTTCATTCTCCAGCTTCTGACCTCATTATGTGTTTCTTTGAGTTATAATCATTCTCTGGTGGTAAAGGTTCTTGACATTTGGCTGTCGCAGAGACAGTTAACTTTTTTTAACATATTCAAAATGATTAAAAATGTAAAAAAAAAAAAAATCTGACGGCAATGCAAATCATTTCCTCTAAAAGTTCAGCATCGTGCCAACAATATTAAATATGAAATTACAGCAAAACCTGGACTACTTCTAATCTGCAATATCACATAAGGGTTTAATAAGCCTCCGTTTGCTGGCCACATGTGCCTGAGACGGCCAGGAAACCGAATCGGTGCAGAGAAGGGGATTACAGATTCCTCTGAAATATGCATTGTCTGAAACGGCCTCTGGTGACCAACATTCATGAATGGCTGATTTTACTGCGGCGACAAATCATCTGTTTTAATTATATCGGCCTACTTTGTGTGACGAGTATATTTTTAGCATGAGATGAGATGGGGGAGTTGTTGGGGGCAGTGTTAAAAAAAAAAGAAATGGATGGAATGAAAAGATGTTACAACATTAAGCTTGCTTTTGCAATTATATTAACATTAACATATTCTGGAGCATAATTCAACCATAATAATGCATATTCTTACAAATTATAACATCCACCACCTCTTTTACTTGAACCCAATTTGTTACTTTAGAATTTCTGCCAAGAGGAGTGCACATTACTAACCCAACTAATGGGGGGTTAACTCCTACCACTGTACATGTTACTCAATGTCATTGTTGGAAACATAATACAAAACCTGTTAACATACTATAGTAAAATTGTTTAAAGTAAATTGCACCTTGGACTGAGAATTAAAGGAAATCCACCATCAAATTCCAGCGTGAAAAACCAGGGACACTTACTCTTAGACCCAGGTAACTGTAATAATTTTCTTATATCTCTTATCCATGGCCTCCTTCCTTCTAACATAAACTTCTAACATTGTGTAAGGTGCTTGAAGGGCTTTGGGGGGCATTACCAGAGCCCCTCAGTGCAGCAGATTTAGAGGCTGTAACAATGAACAGAACAGGTCTCGCCCAAACCCCATTCCTCCCTCTGCCTGTATAATCTAGCAGCTGCCAGAAGCCCAGGGGGTTGGGTGAGACATGTTCTGCACATTATTAACCCCTTAACGCTGAAGCCACTTTTCACCTTCCTGACACGGCCCATTTTTTAAAATCTGACATGTGTCTATTTAAGTGGTTATAACTTTGGAACGCTTTAACATATCCAGTTGATTTTGAGATTGTTTTTTCGTGACACATTGTACTTCATGCTGGTTGAGAAATTTAATCAATATATTTAGTATTTATTTATGAAATAAATGGAAATTTGGCAAAAATTTTGAGAAAAACAATGTTTTCCAAATTCAAAATGTTCTGCTTTTTGGAAAGTTGGTCATATCACTAAAATAACTTGATAACTAACATTTTCCATATGTCTGCTTTAACTTGGCATCATTTTTCAAACATCTTTTCCTTTATTTAGGATGTTTGGAGGCTTATAACTTTAGGTGCAATTTTTCAGATTTTCACGAAAATCATCAAAACCTACTTTTGGAGGGTCAATTTAGTTAGAAGTGACTTTATAAGGCCTACTTGACAGAAAACCCCCACAAATTACACCATTTTAGAAACTACACCCCTCAAAATATTCAAAACAACCTTTGGGAATTTTGTTAACCCTTTGATCGTTTCATGAGGGTGAAAGATAAATGAAAGTGAAATTAGAGAAATGTAATTTTATCTCACTATAGATTCATTGAACACTAAAATTTGCACCTTCACAATGGGTTAAAAAGGAAAATGCATTTTACAATGTTGAGGGCAATTCCTCTTGAGCATGCCAATACCCATTTTGTCACTGTACCCTGCTGTACGGGCACAGGGGGGCACTTGGAATGGAAAGAGCGTTGTTTCGTTTTTGCAGGGCAAATATGGCTGAAAAAGTTTTCATGTGTCAGGATGCATTTGGAGAGCCATAATGGTACCAAAACAGAGGAAAGCCCCAACATGAGACACCATTTTGGAAAGTACACCCCTTGGAGAGTTTAGCAACGTGTAATTTGTGTATTTTCCCCAACAGGTGTTTGATTCAATTAGGCCCCAAAAGTGAAAAAAGGTGAAAATTTTCTCAAAAAAGTTACTTTTACCCCAAATTTTTGTAAGCCACAAGGGATAAAAGATGAAACAACCCCCATAAATGTGTAGAACTATTTCTCCTAAGCACAGAACTGCACCACTTTTGCATATAAAGTGTTGTATGGGTACACAGTGGGGCTCAGAAGGGAAAGAGGGGCTTTGGCCTTTTAGAAGCCAGATTTGATAATCATCCTTTACATGTGTCAGGATGCATTTGGAGAGCCCTAGTGGTACCAAAACAGAGGGGAACCCCAACAAGTGTCACCATTTTGGAAAGTGCACCCTTTGGAGAATTCAGCAAGGTGTGATATGTGTATTTTCCCCTACAGGTGTTTGCTTCAATTAGGTCCCTAAAAGGAAAAAGGTGAACATTTTCCCAAAAAAGTCACTTTTACGGCTAATTTTTGTATCCCATAAGGCATTAAAGATGAAACAACCCCAAAAAATGTGTACTAGCATTTCTCCCGAGTATAAAATTGCCCCACACATGCAAATGAAATGTTGTATGGGTACGCAGTGAAGCTCAGAAGGGAAAGAGGGGCGTTGGCCTTTAAGAAGCCAAATTTGACAGACATCCTTTACATATGTCAGGATGCATTTAGAGAGCCGTAGTGGTACCAAAACAGAGCGGAACCCCAACAAGTATCACCATTTTGGAAAGCACACCCCTTAGAGAATTTAGCAAGGTATAATATGTGTATTTGTCCGTAAAGGTGTTTGATTTAATTAGGACTTAAATAGATAAAAGGTGAACATTTTCCTATAAAGGTCATTTTACTCCTAATTTTTTATAGCCACAAGGGATAAAAATATGTAATAACCCCTCAAAATGTGTAAACCTATTTCTCTCGAGTGTAGAAGTACCTCACATGTGTATATAAAATGTTGTATGGGCGCACAGTAAAAGGAAAGGGGAATGTTTGCCTTTTAGAAGCCAAATTTGACAGAGATGTTTGACATGCATTTGGAGAACCCTAGTGGTATAAAACAGAGAAGAATCCGAAAAGTGACCCTAATCTTTGAATGCACACCCCTTAGAGAATTTTGCAATGTGTAATATATGTATTTGCCCCTACAGGTGAATGATCCAATTAGGCCCTAATCATTAAAAAGGTGAAAATTTTCCTATAAATGTCACTTTACCCCTAATTTATGTAAGCCACAAGGGATAATATATTAAATAACCCCAAAAAAGGTGTAAAACTATTTCTCCCGAGTGTAGAAGTACCCAACATGTGCATATAAAATGCTTTATGGGGGTACAGTAGAGGAAAAGAGGGATGTTTGTCTTTTAGAGGCCAAATTTGCAAGAAATCCTTCACATGTGTCAGGATACATTTGGAGAGCCGTAGTGGTACCAAAACAGAGGAAAACCCGAAAAGTGACCCTAATTGTTGAATGTTCACCCCTTGGGG
Organism: Engystomops pustulosus; assembly: GCF_040894005.1. Taxonomy (NCBI): domain Eukaryota; kingdom Metazoa; phylum Chordata; class Amphibia; order Anura; family Leptodactylidae; genus Engystomops; species Engystomops pustulosus. Next base: position 42,574,309 of record NC_092415.1, read on the forward strand.
AATTTAGCAAGGTGTAATATGTGGTGTAGTGTAATACACGTGGTGAAATTAGCATTTTGAACATATAGGTGGTTTCCAAATATGATGTGCAATGGAGTCCAAGATGGAAATTGCAATTATTTCTGGAAAGTTCAGTGCCCGCTATGTGGCGCCCCTTATGAAATAATGGAGGGGTATAGGGAGCAACGGGACATAACAGTTGTTACAATTATTCATTTTACTGAAATTAATTCACAATAGGTTGGGCGTGAATTATGAATGTGTTGCGTATAAGGAGGTAGAATATATCAAGGGACCAACTAAACTTTTGTCACTCTGGAGTTGTCGCAGGTCTCTTAGTAGTATATAGTGTCCATCCTAACTCCTCTTTTGGAACAGACTCTTTAATGAGTCCTACCTTTAGAAGCAGCAGAATTCACCGGGAAAATGCTGTCCTGGCAAAATACAGGAACATCTAAACCAGAGGTCCTGGGGCCCCGTCCTTCTTGTCCCAATATTAGTTTCCTAATATGTTCCTCTTGAAAACGGAGAAATGATACGGCAGGACCTGCACATTGGAACAGCTTGTAAGAGTTGTACAGCATCATCTGTACAATGTGCACAGCCAGCGCTTTTCTTCGTTTTAGTAGGGAAATTATCGCCAAGTGTTGCTCTTATTCACCTTAGCGATGCCCATTGTGACGAATATTGCTGCTTTTGGCTGGACCAAATCGACCAGCCAATAGCGGCAAACATGGACAGAGGGGGGCAACAAAACCCCTCTGGACCGCAAGGCAAAATTGGTGGCTGTCAGGAACAGCCGCCACCCTGCCCCGATCACCGTGTCTACAGACATAGTGACCGGTATTACTGACGTCATAAGTAAATTCGCTGCTATTGGCTCGTCTGAATTGATGAGCCAATAGCAGCGATAATAAACTGGGGGTGTGTGGGGGGAACGTAACCCTTCTGGTCCATGGGGCAGGATGGATGGCTGTGAGGAACAGCCGCCGTCTTACCCCGATCAGTGAACAGCCGCCGTCTTACCCTGACCGGTGTTGGAAAGTCACTACTCGCCGCACCGTTCTATAACAACGCTCGTTGGGAATAGGCTATACAATCTTTATTTATTTTTTAAGCAATTTAGACAAATAAGGGCTTATTTTTTGCGAGACGAGATGCACTGTAAAAAAAACTTAATTTTAGTGGGTTTTTAGCTTATTGAAGCAATTTTATTAACTTTTTACGTGTGGAGGAAAATAAAATCTTCAATTCTTGTTTTGGATTTTTAGCATTTTTTTGGGGGGGGTGTTCACTGTAGCATAACAATAATATATTATCTTTATTCTACGGATCACTACGATTACGGTGATACCTCATTTATATAGTTTTATTTTTATTTGTCCAATTTTATTGAAGGAAAACTAGAATAGAAAAAATTGCATTTGTTTTAGTATTGCCATTTTTATAGCGGCATAATTATAGTATTTTTTGGTTTACGGAGCTGGTTGTAAGCTTATTTTTTGCGTGACAAGTTGCTCTTTTTATTGGTATCATTTTGGTGCTTGTAACTTTTTCGGATCACTTTTTAGAACATTTTTTGTAAAGCAATTTGATAAAAAGTTTTAATTTTTGGCAAGTTTTTGGGGTTTTTTTTTTTACCACGTTCACCGAGCGGGTCCAATTATGATTAGGATTTATTGTACAGATTGTTACGGACGCGGCGATACCAAATAAGTGGGGGTTTTTCGTGATTTAGTGTTTTTTATACTTTATTACTTGTGTAAAGGGAAATGTGGTGTTTGGGGGGACTTTCACTTTCTTTTATTATTTATTTTTATTGTAAAAAAGCTTTATTTATTTATTTTTACTTTTTTTACAGTAATTGACATCTAAGCTTGAACAAGTGATCTTCTAATCACTTGTTCAAGCTTTTTTTACAGGTTACACAGTGCAATACAGATGTATTGCACTGTGTAATGTAAGACACTGAGCATGCTGCGCATGCCCAGTGTCTTACAGCCGGGTCCCGCCAGAAGGCAGGACCCGGCTTCCGGATCAAGATCTCGCAGCCCCGGGCACCGGCAGTCCCGGGGCTGCGATCGGAGGAGCGGACCCCCCCGGTAAGCGCCGCGGGGGGGGTCCGATTCAGTTTTTAGTACCTTTAAATGCCTCTAACACGCCGCGGTCAGCGCGACCGCGGAGTGTTAGGGGTTAACACCCGCGATCGGAGAAATCTCCGATCGCGGGTGTTAGAGGCGGGTGTCAGCTATAATATATAGCCGACACCCGCAGCTTCTGGCGCCGGCTCCGTTCAGGAGCCGGCGCCAGAAGCTTGACGTAATAGTACTGCATTTTGCGGGAACGCACCTCCCGCGATGCAGTACTATTACGTCAAATGTCGGGAAGGGGTTAACAGCGTGTGAAACTACAGCACTGAGGGGCTCTGGAAACTCCCACCAGAACCCTTCAGGCTCTTTAGCATAATTTTAAAAGTTCATTTTAGAAGGAAGGAAACCATGGATAACAAATATAAAAAGATTACCACAGTCACCACGCCTGGATCTATGAGTGTCACTGGTTTAACCATGCTTGATTTTGATGGTAGAATTCCTTTAAGTTTTATCCACAAGGATTATTCCCAAAAATAGGATCTGTTTTTAATTTTTTTTTTTTTTACTTTTTTTGGGCTTATGAGAATATAGTTTCTAGATCAGGCCAGGTAATTGACATATGTAGCACCATATCATGGACAGTCCTTGTGAACATCATGATGAGCCTATGACAGTATGTCCGAGAAGAGTTTGGACGTAAACTATGGGGACCACTCCTACTAGTCTTCAAATCCAAATTTAAGGCTTCGGCAGATAACTTGTGCAGTTTCTCGGCCACAAACCTTAGTCCTGAAGACTGCTGTATGTGACCAGACTGTCCTAGCTGGGTTAGCACTGCTTCCGTTCCAAAGAGTAGGACCTAAGCAGCAAGTGCAGTCGGGTTAGGAGTAGAATAGAACGTTTGTCTGCATAAGGCCCTAACCGTTTACTTTCCCTACAAGTTCGGTACCACAAAAGTCATTTAGCTCATATTTGATATCATAGAATTGTCTAGTCATTCCTTCATCCTTAAATAAAATGTTAACTCAAGACTCCTCCAAGGAGAATAATTGTACACTTTATGTATAGCTGTATTCAGGACTTGATCTTAATAGTTATTGCCGGGGTCATTCCAGTCTTCACCCATCAAAACTGATAGCCTATTATAATAGTAATTCTAATTGTAATATTCTTCGCTGTTGTTTTATCCTTTACTCTGCTTTACTGTGTCCTTTAGCTCCATATCATACATAGGATTTCTGTTTATTACAGGGACAAGTAGATGAGTACTTTGTGCTGGAATCTTGGGATTGTGAATTAAACCAAAGGTTGAGGGTTTAGTATACAGTTACTGTGCGCTCTATACTTCTGCCTGTAGACTGGAAATCCTACCGGAAATTGAACTGGGATTTGTTTCCATTATTTTAGATGCTCTTAAGGCCGAGCTTAATCTCCTGTGGTCTAGTCCACAGATAATAAACCAATGTCAGCAATTTTCTGATGGACATAAAATCCTTGCACCTGGTATCTACTGATTGCATTTTTAAAATTGTACTTTTAGGCTGGTATACTGGAGAGCGTCCAGGACGTCCCTGGGTTATGTACAAGATAGGTTCTTAAGTTGAATTTGTATGCAAGTGTCAGAACAGGTATATCTGATCATTTTAGCTCCCAAACAAATTTTTTATGTTTTTTTTGGTCCCTGTGACAATTGGATTTGTCAATAAAACTTTACTACAAACAACTTGGGGCTGGGGACTAAAGTAAAGCATCTGGAGAGCTTCACCACCTTCCTGAAAGGTCACAGTGGGCAGAGAGTTATGTCTGTAACTAGGGGACGGCCTGTATCTTATTCTATTTCACTGATCCTCGGTTATATCTAGCACTGCATGATTTGTGAAAAACTTTTGAGCACCTTCTCACTGTGTCTTTGTGCTAGAGTACATACTGACTGTACCTTGGTTCATACAGGACAAAGAGGACAAGTTTTTATTATTCTTAATAACATATCCATTTAGCGAATAGGATGTAGATTCAGAGCTTTAGAAATGAAAGTCAACGTTCTCTTAATTACGGTGAATCGGAAGAATTGAACTGGGTATTGATCCAGAAGAAAAGATGAGCAACTACATTTGTTGATTCATTGATTTGATACAAATGAGTTTTAGGCCATCAAATCTGGATATTTTTGGATTCACTTTCGGACAAATCTTGTATTTACAATAATAATTAATATGTTAAAATGTCCATTGATTTCCATTATTGTCCACATGCCCCACATCTGGCTTATGCTCTCATCGCTTTGGTGAAAACTGAAAATTAAGAAGCTTTTATAAAAAAAGGCCCTGCACTTTAGAGGTCTATAAAGGGCTTATACCAATTTCCAGGACAATTAAATGAACCCTGTTTGAGAACAAATAGATTTGGACTTAAATTACAAAGAAGCTTCAGCAATATCTTGAATGATTTGCTCAGCTCAATCCATTACTGAGGATGTTGAAGTCTAACAATTTAGCACCTTCTTCTTGGATTACTGTAACTAATATTATTAGGTGCATTTAGTTTTACCACCAAAAAAAGAAACCCTGCCTTCAAAAGATAGTATTGAGTAAGGGTATAACGAAAAAAATGTAGAAATCGGAAATGTAGTCTGATTTATGTGATCCCTTTAAGTACAGTCCTGAGGAGGATTAAAGTCTACACATGGAAATGTTAACTTTCTTGCATCATAATAACCACAGGGCAGAGGTTTTTTTTTCAGCTACATTAATCTTCAACAAAGTATTCTCACTTCTTCTTAACCACAAAGGATTTGGGGGATGCCAAATAGAAAATCTATGCGCATGATTGTAGAATTTCTGTAGCTTTGTACATCATTGCAATTTGTCAATTTTTCATGGTTATGCAACTCATTAGTCACAGAGGTCACACATAGCTAGGACATCCATAGATCAAAGCTGATTCAATAGACACTTCCATGTGTTTTGGGGGGGTCATTTGTTGTATAGTTAAATTCAATAGGAAAATGAGAATTAATTTAAAAAAAATTTGTCCATTTAGGAGGAAAGATTATAAACTTAAACAAAAGTAAAGATATAAGTAAAAGCTACTTAATGAAGTCTGATGCAACATGGTGTCCTGTACCCACAATCAACTGTTTCTTCACCGGGCCATGTTCCTCTTCAACGCTCTACTTATCTACTCCTCCTGTGGTTCGTGTATCCAACCAACTCTAGAAGTGCACATTCCTACAAAATTTTCCTGCCAAATCCCATGACGAAGTTGTCTGTGCATTAAAGTCTCTAGCTTTCTATCACTTAAAATCTGCAAACCTATCCAGATTACTGACTGCTTACGACCTTACAGCTTTTGCCTTTTTCTCAGTTTACATTCTTTACACTGTTTCTGACCTCCTGTTCTCCTCTGTTGACCTTTGCTGGTCCAAATCTGTGGTTCCTGCACTGAACTCTAGCCTTGAACACAACTCCATGAGAACTTACTCCTTGTTGCTTACAACATCTCTAGACCTTCCTATGCCAACCTACCTATACCGGCTCTACCCCGAGAAGTAGCAGCCCAGTGAACCTGTAGTCGTTAAGCCGAGTTCCTTGTTCAAGGTTTAAAAGGTGAAAAATGGTCTGGGTTCACAATTCTCTGCCTGTTACAATTATTATTGAACTTACTGTTTTCTATAATTAATAAAGCACATAACTGCATAAACAAGTAATTTTCATCTTCTATATTTGTCTTCATTTTTGCAGAAGGCATTGCAGAAAGCAAAACTTTTGTGCTACTCGTAATATATGAAGAGTTTATACTAGGAAAGCTGAGAGCTACTATTTATACAAAAACTTTGCTTACTAGACAAAAACCGAGTGAAAAGGGAAGAGATAACAGCTACATCCCGGAAAGATTGAATTGACAAAAGTTTACACAACTTTTTCAAAGAAATGAATAATATTTATATAAAATGGTACAGATGGAATTCATTACATGTCTCTGCTCTTGGCTCATGCTGAACCTTGGGTCCTTTTGTTTCCTTTTTATCTACAATATATAGATTTTTTTTTCTATCTCTAATGTATGTTCCTAAGCCAGACTTTCATACAATAAATAGCACAAATCCAATTTATCATATAGAAGTTCTGATTTCTGCCAATATTCTACTTCATTGTTTTGCTTATCATGAAGCACATTATGTGGCTTTCCTTTTCTTGGAACCAAATGCGGAAGTCAGGGTGCAAGTGAGTAAAAAGGTTGCCGGGAAATAAAGCATTAACTGTATGAGATCGTTATAGTTCCTGGAATTGTAGAATGAACAAGTTGTAAATATGTCACAACATTTTAGACTATTCTAATAGAAGAAGAAATCTATTGCTTCCAAGTGTTATTCGCCTTGTTGTTGAGACATGATGCCTGGATGTTGACTTCATATTTAAAGTAGGAGCTTTGAATTAAAAACATTTATAACCAAAAGTTATATTGGTACATAGTCTGGTCATGTGAAATAATGGGTAATAATTTTATTCATTTGGCCCACCACGTTTATTTCATTGAGCTCTATTGGGCTTGTGATGCCGATGCAAACTGTATGGAAGGTCCCAATCCTGCCCATATCTACGGCATCGGCAGTCATTTTCCATTGACATCAGTGGGTTGAATGGCACTTACCCACAAATGTCAAGCTGGGGATCACAGTTCTGCCTAAAGTGGTTTTTACAAGACCATGGTTGCTTTCTACTAACACACGCCATACCTACTGTATGTATGGTTATGGGTAGTAGTATTGTTCAACACCTTTACTTTTCTTCTAATTCTACACAATGGGAGATGGATTTTGAGCAAATGAGGCCTCCATTTTTGAAGGGCATAATCTGTTTAATACCACAGTGTGAGATTAAAATGACTCTTATGATTAACCTGCTTCTCTAATTCTCTGTCCAGGTCAGTTTCGATCTAGGTATTCTCCTTACCAAACTGATAGTTAGGGAGTTATAGCATGACACCCACAGGATTGCCATGAAGCATATCCATAGCAACCAATTTGACATTCGGTAAAAGGCCCAAGAATTGGTCAAGAATGTTCCAGTATATTTTGTAAAACATCTAGACTAAGGGTGTTTTTAGGTTATTATATTTGTCAGTGGAACATGTACATTGTATATGCTTTTATATTGAAACACAGATGTAGTTGTTTTGCTGAGCTTGTCTCACTTTTGTATAGTGTGTGTGTGTGAGTTGGATATCTTTACTGCCAGTCGTTTCCTGTTGAGGGCGTTCTCTAAATGTTGAAGGCCAATCCAGCTGTATAGAAAATGTATGTGAGAATTAAGCACATTGCTCTCTTTAATTTTTCCATATTTGGGCATCAGTATCCCCTATATACTACTTACAATTAAGTCAAGCAGGAGAAAGCTTGGCTTCATGTTAACCATTTTTCATAGCTTATATATACTATGGATTTGTTGTTGATCTATGAAGTGGGCTGTAGTCAGCCTCCATATGGAAACATGTTTTACATCCCTGGTAGTTTAAATCTTTGCTTTGACTTCCATTGAAGTGAGTATTAAAACCTCCCACACACTCATTCCCAGGTCCTTGTTGCAGCAAAGCAACTATTGTCAGAATGTTATGCCTTGACCACGGAAAATGTGGAAGATGAATATTAGAAATGTAAAGTCACTTTAGCTGCAAGTGTGGGCCCCATTTAAACCAAAAACATTAAATTACAAAAACCATGAAAACCAAAAGTAAATCACTCTCAGGAACCTAGTAGAAGCTTTGGGGATAGGTCTTTTTGAAAACCAAATACTGATCCTTCTTTTCTTAAACCTCTGCCACCAGAAGAGAGTGTGAAAGTTTCTATTCACTTGAGAAGTTTGGTTGATCTTTCTTCAATCATCAGACTGGACCAACAGATTGATAAGAAACCACAAAACTACATATTTTTTACCACAAACCAATAAAGTAATGTACAGTTGGCCATCTTTTTATCAAAATATATGTGATCCCAGTAGCGGTGATGCCAATTTACCACATTAGCCATGGACACATCCATCGTTCATGGATGGGCATATAATGAACGCGGATACCACTTACCGTTGCATTGACTATAGCCTGCACCATTATAGTACAATTCTAAGCCTCATCCTAATCGAGACCATAATCTGGAGGCTCCAGGGAACATGAAGAAGTGAAAATGATGCACCAGCTCTTGATAAATTCCCCCCAATCTTTTGCAAAGTGAGATGATTTCGGAAAAGACCTGGAGCACTTGTCTAGCCAAGGCCAAGCGGATTTGCCCCCATCGTATTTGGTGGCTGATTTGCATATCCATAAATAATTATGTCTACATTTCTTTATCAGTATGTGCCAACAAATGTATGTTTCTGGTGCTATTACACTGCAACCCACCCCAAAATATGTATTCCTTATCTTACACATATAGTACTAAAATGTTAACTTTAAATTAGATAAGTCATTTGTCGCAAACTTTGGGAGGTTATTGATTTATTAAAAATTTCTATATGCAGGGAACTTGCAGACGTAAATGGAGTGTAGGTCATTGTGCATCGCTAGGATTACAAAGATATGGTGCAAGGGTGTGAATTTTATTACCATCAGGGTATAGTTGTCAGCTCTTTCATACCATAGGGGGTTATTTAAACACTTCCCTGCCAATGTTTGCTCAGTGTAGTCAGGATGACTGCACTTTCTGGGTCAACATTGTCTGAAACGTTTTTTTTCTGAACTGTGTAACAAAAAATGGTGTGGGACATTTCACATGAGCTTCTACTGAGGTGAGTTCAACTCGTAACTTTTCCTGTGGGAATAATATACACTGTTTACTTTAAAAATGTCGGCAGTGTTGTGGGAGATGTCTACGGGACTTAACGGCTTCTTTGTTAATGTCTTTACATTCAGCCAGTTTATAAATCTTTATAGAGCATCTTGGAAGCTTTGCTTTGCCTGTTATGTGACTGACACGTCCCTGTATGCTTTACAATGATGGGAGCTAAAGAAGGGCCTCACAGCAGAGCCCGCCACTCGTCATGTAATATAAGGATTTCTGGTTTACGTCATTGATTTTTATCCATTTTTTTTTTTTTATTTGAGTTTTTCATTATTTTATTTCATATTATTTTCTGTTTCATTTTCTGTTGAATGTGATGGTGACTATAGACCAGTGATGGCAAACCTTTTAGAGACCGAGTGCCAAAACTTCAACAAAGACCCACTTATTTATCGCAAAGTGCCAACACAGAAATTTAATTTGTGATTTATACTCCCTTCTCCGTCACAGTTTTCATTCATATCAGCACCTGAGGCACCAATACAGCAGAAAATAGCCCCAGGTAGAGCTGTCACTTTAAAATACCTCTTTGCACAGCAAGTCCTGGGCTGTCTGGGACTGCAGGAAGATACCTGGAGTCATCTCTGGTGATGGCCAGAGTGCCCACAGAAAGGGCTCTGAGTGCCACCTCTGGCACCAGTGCCATAGGTTAGCCATCACTGCTATAGACTATGACTAGATATGTAGAAATACATGAAAAACACAAACCAAAAATAGGCATAAATGTAAAAATCTTATAAATTCTACAATATTTTGGTTTACTGTGAAAACTGATCTAATGTAGCATTTGTCATCCAGGGAATTGTCTTGTTAACTTAATTAACAATGTTATTATTTTATATTTTTATTGTGGCTCACTAAAACAACTGAATTAACACCAAAAAAATGGTAGACTATCAGTTAATTATGACTACCTGAAATTTTTGTTGAAGTTGAGTCTGACGAAGCCATCTTGTGTTCATAAGGGAAAAATATTGTATTTTTTGGAGGGTTTTGCCTAAGACCCTATTAAGATAAAGATATATACTACTGTCTCAGGTATCTGGTATTTTTATATAAGAGGTCCACATTATTTACAGACGGTCCATCCAGAATTAAAGTAATTAGCCCTAACTATTAGTAGCAAATTTAATGAATACATTCTTTACAACAATTGCTAGTACAGTTGTATTGTACTCCAATAGACCAGCCCTTTGAGAAGACCACCTACCTAGAAGTCCACCCCGCTACATTGGTCATCTCTAAGAGGTTTCACTGTGTAATTTTAGTATGGTGATTGTAGGTTCTCTGCAGCTTTACAGATACATGCTATACATACCGATTACAATCAACATTTATATCCGGTGAACGTTATGGGGGTTCTTTTTGTGAATATCTTGGATAGTCATGGCTATTTAGGTCAAAGTTTTAGCTGTGTGATAGGTAGCGAGGACTTATCAGAATCCCTCTTGCCCTTTTAGCCTCCTCCTAGATAGGATAGGAATGTGAATGAGCAGCCTTCCTATGTATACAGACAGTACAGTGGCTTCGTATAGCAGCTTCTCCTGGATTACGTGAAGCAGTGGGAGATGTATTCATATTTGGATTGTGTGGCCAAGCAGTTTGAAAGGATTATCTTCTTTTTGGTGAGTGAAACCTGGCTTTTTTGTGTGAGTGAAACCTTCTGGGGCTGTGTCAATCTCTTTTCACGGTTAATTAAGACCTTTTAGCTACAGGTTGTAGATCCTATTCACCATGGAACCTTTTTTTTACTGCAAAAACTCAAAATTTCCTCTTCCTCTACTAGTTTATGTTTTGCAACTTTTGAGATCCATATGACCACTAGAAGCTCATCACAAGTAGCCAAGTAGCTGATTTTTGTATTTACCAGTCCCCCATTATGGTCTACTCCATGTTACCTTGTTGCTCCCATCTTTTGGATCTCCATGCTTGTTTTGATGGGTGCACCCATTCGCCTTGCTAACAGGTTTGAGGTCTCTAATCTGTGGCTCTATAGCCAATAAGAAACTGCAACTGGTCCTTCAGCATGCAGCTACTACTTACAGGTAGTGGTAGAGTACATATACTTACCGGCCACTTTATTAGGTACACCTTGCTAGTAACGGGTTGGACCCCCTTTTGCCTTCAGAACTGCCTCAATTCTTCGGGGCATAGATTCAACAAGGTGCTGGAAGCATTCCTCAGAGATTTTGGTCCATATTGACATGATGGCATCACACAGTTGCTGCAGATTTGTCGGCTGCACATCCATGATGCGAATCTCCCGTTCCACCACATCCCAAAGATGCTCTATTGGATTGAGATCTGGTGACTGTGGAGGCCATTTGAGTACAGTGAACTCATTGTCATGTTCAAGAAACCAGTCTGAGATGATTCCAGCTTTATGACATGGCGCATTATCCTGCTGAAAGTAGCCATCAATACTCAGGTAGGCTGTGGCGTTGCAACGATGCTCAATTGGTACCAAGGGGCCCAAAGAGTGCCAAGAAAATATTCCTCACACCCTGACACCACCACCACCAGCCTGAACCGTTGATACAAGGCAGGATGGATCCATGCTTTCATGTTGTTGATGCCAAATTCTGACCTTACCATCCGAATGTCGCAGCAGAAATCGAGACTCATCAGACCAGGCAACGTTTTTCCAATCTTCTACTGTCCAATTTCGATGAGCTTGTGCAAATTGTAGCCTCAGTTTCCTGTTCTTCGCTGAAAGGAGTGGCACCCGGTGTGGTCGTCTGCTGCTGTAGCCCATCTGCCTCACAGTTCGACGTACTGTGCGTTCAGAGATGCTCTTCTGCCTACCTTGGTTGTAACGGGTGGCGATTTGAGTCACTGTTGCCTTTCTATCAGCTCGAACCAGTCTGCCCATTCTCCTCTGACCACTGGCATCAACAAGGCATTTCCGCCCACAGAATTGCCGCTCACTGGATGTTTTTTCTTTTTCGGACCATTCTCTGTAAACCCTAGAGATGGTTGTGCGTGAAAATCCCAGTAGATCAGCAGTTTGTGAAATACTCAGACCAGACCATTCTGGCACCAACAACCATGCCACGTTCAAAGGCACTCAAATCACCTTTCTTCCCAATACTGAACCTCGGTTTGAACTGCAGGAGATTGTCTTGACCATGTCTACATGCCTAAATGCACTGAGTTGCCGCCATGTGATTGGCTGATTAGAAATTAAGTGTTAACGAGCAGTTGGACAGGTGTACCTAATAAAGTGGCCGGTGAGTGTATGTCTTTTGTGTATCGTGATGTGTTGCAAAAACAAGTTGGTTTAACCAGTCTATTAGTTCAACCAGTGCCTTTTAATTCAAGGCTAGCAAAATATATATTGAAAAAGCAGAGGCCCCAAAACTTTTGGGTCGGATCCATACAAATCACCATAGTGGTTTGACACTTTCTGAAGCCAGGTGGGTGCACAGTGTTTTTGAATAGGGATTTATGAGCTCCTATTCACATATTGCACTTTTCTGTGGTCTTGAGTTCATGTTTGAACACCCCATTAATGTTCAAAGTCATAGAAAACTCTATGTATAGTTGTTGTGGCTCCCCCCCCCCATTGATATCGGCGGTAAAAAAAACAAGCAGAATCGGAAACCACATGTGAAAAGAGTTGGTGCTGATTTTTACATTCAGTTCTTCATATGTGGTTTCAGCAGAAATAGTAGAAAAATATTTCACTAACCTGTTTCTTTAACTTCTAGACTTCCTGAGCTTAAAACTTTTACCGTAGCAAGTCAACATAGATTCAAGACCGGATGGCAAAAATTACACATGTCTTATTATAACTGGAAGATATTTCTTATAGGTTCTCTAAGGCCCATGGGCCGGGTTACCCCTTAAGTCATACCTCTGCTCCCGGACACTGGCCAGGACAGGGTAGCAGTCTTGAAGTGCTATGGACTTCACACTAAATTTCATGTGCACTGGCTGCTCTTCAGGCCCATCATATGGACCCATTTACACCACTAAACTGTAAGATTTGTGCTTGAACTAAGGAATCCAGTGCATTTTCTGTGTTTCTGCTTTAACTCACATGCCCTTACTGAATCTAAGTGACTGATGCAAGGAGACAAATGGTTCTCCATTAAAACTGCATTTTAGTTTGAAGTTGTAAGCAAGACTTTTTTTTCACAAATCCCCCGTGCTGACTCCGTGGCCTCCTCCACTCCCTAACGATGGATATTTCTCACTTAATTAGTTCTACTTGCTTGTCTGATTCAGGTTAATGTTGCATGTCTAAACACCGCTTCCCACATTGTCTCAGGTGCCAAACTGCTGATCGGGTAATATATTTGGGTCAGTTTCCCTTGTTCTTTAAGGCTGAGGTCGACTATTAACCTGCATCATTCACCCAAGGAAATCAATGTAACTATTTCAGGTACAAATCTATTATAGAGCGTTGTTTGCCAAGCAGAAGTGTGCTTTGCTATGAACATCTTCTTATGATTATATTTAGATGGCCTCTGATACTAGGGGTTTGCTGTCATAACCAATTGTGTATCATCTTAAAAGACAAGCACTGAAGGAGTTTTCTTAAAAAAAATAATGGCTGTGTATAGACAGCAGAGAGAAACCAAGGATCATGGGGGCTCAGGGGCTTATGAATAGTGCAGAGCTCCTGCCAATGTTGATTGATGGGATGAAGCTCGGGAACTTTGCTCTTCCTACAGTGCTAAACCTGATCATCGATACTGTCACTCATTGTAAGCTTCACAGCTTTTAGGAGAGGCAGAAAATGATGGCACAGATGCTTGTTTAGTCCCTCAGTTATTTCAATTTAATCTTCTTGCACACTGCAAAGTTGTGTTGGGATTACGGAGCTGTAGATGCTCCACTCTAGAAGAGAATTTTTAAGCTGTCTGCTCCAGAATTCTGAAATGCTTTGCACCACAAGAGTTTTGGGCCAACGTCGGGGGGATATGCTGCAATCAAGTAATAGACGATACAAAGTATAACATGATTGCCTTACACTATGCCATGTTTATCATCCAGCATCAGACACCGTGATTAAGGCAGCAAAAGACTGGTCTAGTTGTACTCTGCACTATGATAAATGTCCGCATTGGATAACTGCTTGACGGTTTTTGACTATCTTTCTTTATTGTTTTCCAATTCTTTTCTCCCCCACCCAATAACACATGCAATCGGCGATGGGGCAAATTGCATTTAAACTCTTTAAATGTCACTGGTGCCGGCATGTAGGTTCACTATCCCTAGACACAGGTTTTTTTTTTTTAGCAAATAACCATGCGGTCTGCAATTGTAATTTCAACTACAAAATTCTGCTGCTCATTTGATGAAGATTTTTAGGCTGTGTTCCCATGTTCAGGTTTACTACTGCGTTTTTTGAAGTCAAGAGCAGGTATGGATCATAATGGGTGTGGACATATAATTGAGAGTTGATGCTCCTCCACTTTTTATACTCCATTACTGGTTTGGGCTTCAAAAACTGCATCTGAAAACCAGAACATGGTAACACAGAGCGAGTCCATTCCATGGGGATTAATCACCAAAAATATGCACCAAAAATGTAAATTTTTTTTTTACACAGATTTCGGTTTGAATTTACATTGTTAAAAATGTGTATTCATTATTTGTTTTGCAAGGTTTGCTTTTTTTTGGGTCACAAATTGTGTTTATTAGACTGGGATTATAGATTGTGGCGCAAGGGCTTAATAAATTGGTGCATGACTGAAAAGAGGCTTAAATGACTCCACCTCCATGACCGTGAAATAGAACTTGGTAGACTAGATTTTGGGTGCTCTAATTATGTGCCCAAAATTGAGACAAAAAATAGCGAGATTCAAAAAAAATTAGTGATAAAAAAATAACGTGTTTCAGAATAGAAGGTACATTTTTGACTCGGGCACATCATAAATATGGCGCACAAGGCGCAGCAACAAAACCTGGTAGAAAGCAAATACTAAATGTCTGCCTCATGGACTTTTCTGTCTAGTTTCCATTTTTACATAGAAAAAATATTGCAGACTGTAGAGACCAACTCAAACTAAACCGAAGGGACCATTCGTTGGATACAGATGGAAAGTCCTACAAATCAAAACAGTGGAAATGTATTGGACATGTGAATGAAGCCTTACAATGCTTGGTGTTTCACCTCCCGTGCCTCATCCAATTCCCTTAGCTCATCATGGAAGATGATTATTTATTAGCCTGACCTGGTGGAGATGATTTGTGCCACATCCTAATGCATGGAAATTTATGCAGGTTTAAATAGCGTAAAATGACCTTTCAATATTTCTCTTTCAGCTGCAGATTGTCTCCAACTAGAAGAAGCGACAACATCCGTTCACATCGCATCAACCTGCAGGTCCACCATGAAGTATTATTGTTTTGCACTTGTCATCGTGCTACTGCCAGCAACCTATTGTACATCCGTGAAACCTCCCAAGTTTAGAGGACGGATTGCCCCGGATAGGAGAAATATTAGACCAAATATTATTCTTGTCCTCACCGATGACCAGGATGTGGAATTGGGTAAGATGCCTGTATATATGCATTGATATAGAGTAAAATAACCTGGTAGTCTAGTCCGTATACGGCCATTTTCACACAGATTTGTTGTAAAGATTTTTCCTCGCTGAAATGTTCCTGCTGCAAACACAACCCCATTAATATACATGGAGTACACTGAGCGGAAGGAACTGCAACAAATACGCTGTGTTGGCTTATATAAAAAGTTCTTTCTACTTGTATCAAGGTTATTTTAAAATCAACAAAATTCATAAAATGCATTAAATGTACATTTTTTTTTTTTAATTGTATTTTTGTGTTCTGAATTTAGATTTTGGAATGTGTGACCCTATAAGGTTTTTGTTGTATATGGATCTGATAAAAAGGTACATAGGTTGTGTTCTGCACAATTGTATGTTCCTCCAATTACATGGATGACAAATATATGGAGGAATTCTTCCTTTTTAAAAGATTTTTTTTTATGTTTAAGAAAATGCCCAAAAATCAATTTTTTTTTTTTTTTTTTTTGCATGGAATTTTTTGGAATGTAATACTATATATTATATATACACTATGTATAATATATTTTTATGGAATAGAAGAACAAAAGTTCTCAAAAATATAAATACAGGGCAGTGGCCTGTCAAGAGCCCACAATTAGAGGGTCCATTCATGGAGCATGTTGAGATTACTTAAAAAAAAAAAAAAAAAAAAATGTTTTTCATAAACAGTGGCACTTTAGTCTACAGGCTAGCTGGAAGTGCAGCTCCGTCCCATTCGTGTATGAGGCCAAGCTGCTGGTGTGTATGAGCTTGGAGATCCTATGTTGTCATCATCTGGCGGAGCTCCCTGTTAATGAAGCCCTGGAGCTATTGAAGCCACTGCTTATTAAACAACGTGACTAAGACAATAGGTACAGTTATTAAGCTGGCTGACACATGTACATGTCTTTTACATTAGCAAAGATTATTATTTATTTCAGGATCGTTGCAGGTGATGAACAAGACCAGAAAAATCATGGAAGAAGGTGGTGCACATTTTGTCAATGCCTTTGTGACCACTCCTATGTGTTGTCCGTCCCGCTCGTCTATGCTAACAGGGAAATATGTCCACAACCACAACATTTATACCAACAACGAAAACTGCTCCTCTCCTTCGTGGCAAGCAATACATGAGCCTCGCAGCTTTGCTGTATATCTTAATAACACGGGATATAGGACAGGTAAGATTGTATGCAAATTTGATAACTTTTCATAATTTTTATTTGGGAAGAGGGCAAGTCCATGGAGATTTATTAGACTAAAAAGCACTATACCTTCTAAAAAGTGTGGTCACTTAGTCTAGGAACTCCACCTACTGCACCTGCACAGATTCCTTAAACTCTGTTTTCCATGCTTTTTGTTTTAATGACCTATACTAGGAGAAGCAGCTTCCAAATTCCTCCGGCACTGGAGGCTTTCGTAAAAAGTTGACTGATGGGGATTATGGTGCTTGACCCCACTGATCTGGTGTTGATATCTAGGGAATGAATGTGAAATGGGTTGAAAAACCCAGAAATAATCAGGCGGAGTGCTGAGGGAGCATCTACAGGGGGTATGGAAAGTATTCAGCGCATTTTCTCAGTATTGAGTAGCAGCACCTTTTGCAGCAAGGTTTTTACACCTGGATTTGGGAAACCTCTGCCTCTTCTTTGCAGATCCCCTCCAGTTCCCTCAGGTTGGATGGTAAACATTAGTGGGAGCCATTTTCACCTCTCTCCAGAAATGCTCAACTGGGTTTATGTCAGGTCTCAGATTGGACGGGTAAAGAATAGTCACAGAGATGTTCCGAAGCCGTTGCTTTGTTATTTTAGCTGTGTGCTTAGGGTCATTGTCTTGTTGGAAGTAGAACCTTCGGGCCAGTCTGAGGTCCAGAGCAGTCTAGAAGAGCTTTTCATCCAGGATATCTCTGTACTTGGCCACATTCATCTTTTATTCAATTGCAACCAGTTGTCCTGTCCCTGCAGCAGAAAACACCCCCATAGAATGTTGCCACCACCATGTGTCACTGTTTGTATTGTATTTGTATTTGGCACATCAGACCAGGCTTTCCTATGTCTTGCACTGAGAAGAGGCTTCCATCGCCTTACTCCTAAAGCCCCAACTGGTGAAGGGCTGACGGTTAGTTGACTTTGTGGAGCTTTCTACCACCTCCCTACTGCATCTCTGAAGCTCAGCCACAGTATCATAGTATCATAGTATATAAGGCTGGAAAAAGACGCAAGTCCATCAAGTCCAACCTTTAAGAATTAAATAAATGTTTTATCCCCATAACCCGTGATATTTTTGCTCTCCAGAAAGGCATCCAGGCCTCTCTTGAACATGTACATAGAGTCCGCCATAACAACCTCCTGCGGCAGAGAGTTCCATAGTATCACTGCTCTTACAGTAAAGAAGCCCTCTCTATGGTGATGGTAGAATCGCCTCTCCTCTAGGCACAGAGGATGCCCCCTTGTCCTGGTCACAGGCCTAGGTATAAAAAGATCTATGGAGTGATCCTTGTACTGTCCGTTCAGGTATTTGTACATTGTAATGAGGTCTCCCCTCAGTCGTCTTTTTTCTAAACTGAATAATCCCAAATTTTGTAATCTGTCAGTGTATTCTAATCCCTCCATTCCCCTAATAATCTTGGTTGCTCTCCTCTGCACCCGTTCCAGCTCTACTATATCCTTTCTATACACTGGTGCCCAAAACTGTGCACAATATTCCATGTGTGGTCTGACCAGGGATTTGTATAAGGGCAAAACTATGTCTTCATCATGAGAATCTATTCCTCTCTTGATACATCCCATAATTTTATTTGCTTTAGCAGCAGCCGCCTGGCTCTGGTCACTAAAATTAAGTTTACCATCCACCAATACCCCCAAGTCCTTTTCAGCTCCACTTTTACTAAGTAATTGACCATTTAGAACATAATTATACTTTTTGTTTCCATGGCCCAAGTGCATAACTTTACATTTATCTACATTAAACCTCATCAACCATTTCCCTGCCCACTCCTCAAGCTTCCACAAATGCTAAACTATCGACCTCAGTATTTATTACTTTACACAGCTTAGTATCATCTGCAAATATTGAAACTTGACTGTGTAAACCCACTACAAGGTCATTAATAAAAATATTAAAAAGAAGTGGCCCCAATACTGACCCCTGTGGCACTCCACTGGTAACATCAACCCAATCTGAGAATGTGCCTGTGATCTTGGGGTAAATTTTTACCTCTCTCACCGAGGCTCTTCTCCCACGATTTCTTAGTTTGGCTAGACAGCTAGGTCAAGGAACAGTGTTCTTAGGCATTTTCAGCGCTGCAGAAATTCTTTTGTAACCTTGGCCAGATCGCTGCCTTTCAACAATTATGTTTTTGATCTCCTTGGGCAATTCCTTAGACCTAATGATTCTCATGTTCTCTTACATACACCTTGAGCTGTGAGCTTTGATATAGACAGGTGTGTGCCTTTCCTAATCGAGTACAATCCATTTAATAAAACACAGTTGGACTCAATGAAGGAGTAGAACCATCTTGATGGGGAGCAGAAGTACAGCATGTGAATTATATGAGGGTCACAGTAAAGGGACTAACCATTTTGATATTTTGGTTTTTCTTGTTTAATAATTT
Organism: Engystomops pustulosus; assembly: GCF_040894005.1. Taxonomy (NCBI): domain Eukaryota; kingdom Metazoa; phylum Chordata; class Amphibia; order Anura; family Leptodactylidae; genus Engystomops; species Engystomops pustulosus. The sequence continues at coordinate 42,593,368 of NC_092415.1, forward strand.
ACTAGAAATATCTATATTTCAGTTTTTTTTTTTTTGTCTGTGAAGTTGTGGGTGCAGAGTGTATATTAATGATCAAAAAATTGAAAGGAGTCTGAATACTGAGTACCCACTGTATGCCAATGCAAGAGCGGGAGATGGAGGGGGGTAGTCTTTGAGGGAGGTAGAAGAAAGCAGATGGGAGGAACATGGAGATAACTCTTTGTTAGAAGAAGCATATCCGTCCATTCTCATTTCTGTGTTGCTTTTCAATACACAAGATGCTGGGACCTAAAGGGATTGATTGTGAAGGAGCAGCACTTTGGGGCCTTCTTTTTTCCATCCATTAGCTTAAAAGGCCTACATGGAACATGGCTACTAAGATCTTTGAACGTCAAATAGGAGCAAAGTACGTCAGTTTAAAAAATGATGATGAATTAGCAAAGTAATAGGATTTTTAGTAAAATTTTATAAGTAGTCCCTTCCATGGGTGTCCCAGAAATATACAACAAAAGCACAGTTAACCGTATGATTATCCCAGATGGTCTAAATAGGCACCAAGGTCAGGTGGGCCTCCCTTTCCCATGAGGTTAGTAGGGGGTTGTGCATAAACTCTAGAATATGCTTTATGATGGGAAATGGAAGGAGGATTTGAATCGGGGGCATCACCAGAGGAGGTCTTTATTAATACATTTTTTTTTTTTTGGGCCCATCACTTTCATGGCTAAATTCAGTCCTACAATTTTAAAACATTTTGGTATTCATTTGTTTCTAAACATTGTAAAGTTGCCATGAATTATTATAATTAATGAAAATGAATCTACGGCTAATGATTTTTCTGCTTCGTATGAGTGTAGACATCTTGTGGACCTGCACAGCTTGCCAGCAGAATACTTTTCTTATTCTCATTGTCTTGGTCTTGTCCTGAACTTTGAACCCATCACAGAGCTCTCATTCTTAAAGAGATAGCATTCATCAGAAAAATCTGCATTCTGTCACAGATGCATCAATGGTTCCCTTGGTATAATAAGGCAATGGGCATTTAATGGGCTCCGAAAGTATTTTCTGCACAGAAGAAAACAGGAAATTCCTTGTTAATTGGAAGAAACTTAATAAGAATTAATCCAGCATCTACTAAATCATGAGATATTCATATTCTGCTTATTTCTGTGAAATTTACTTGGAATATGTGGTAGAAATCCTGGATTAATTTCTTCGTAATATTAATCTTCTTGTAATGTTTATGTAAAGTAGTGTGTTAGAACATGAATTTAAAAAAACGTGCTGACTCGTATGGGAATACTTTTTTTCATTGAATAACTGGGAAAAAACTTGTTCTGTGGCTTAATCTAACAAACAATAACATCTGCTCTTAATATCTGTATGGTCTCCTTCTGGAGCAGAATTAATTACGTAGCAGCCATTGAAATCCGTGTCACTGTTACTTAGTAGCCACAGGATTGTGAAAAATACATTTATATTCCAGAATTGTAGCTGGACTTGAAGCACTAGGGAATATTCTCATACTGTTGTGTTCTTGGTAGGTATGAGCGGACCCAAACTTGAATGCCAGCCACAAGTTACCGGTTTGGTGATTTGGATAACCCCTTCTGGTCACATCCACAAAAGGGTTAAGGCCTAAAAGCAACAAGCGCATCTGATGCGACTAAATCGCCTCAAATTGCCATTGTGTGCTTACCAGAATGTCCAACCCAAATGCTCAGACAACTGAACTGACACTCTGAGATCAGTTCTGGCGCTGAGCATTCGGTTGGGACACTTCAACAAGCACACGATGTGAGTTAGTTGCATCAGACTCGCTCATGAGCATGAGGCCTAGCCCTTTAAATGCCGCCAGCATGTGAACTCAGCGAATTTCCAGGGGGCCGTCTCTCCATAATTATGTAATTTAAGCACTGACAGCAACTTGGCCAGTGGCATTTAAAGGGTTGGCACTGATCGCTGTTACCAGTGGGTGATGGGGTTCAGGTACCAAATGGGTTCGCTTATCACTAGTTCTTGAATCTCTGCATTCAAGCTGCTCCCTAGCCCCTCCTCTTCTCTATAATGTGTAACAGGAGCCATGAAGAGCAGTGTAAACATACCTTTTGTGTGTATTATTAGTAGCAGCATTACTATGAATAACAGATTTGTGTTCCAGGATTGTAGCTGGACTTTGAGCAATGGGGGAGTGTCCTCACACTTGCTGCATTGTGTTCTCCTCCTTCTGGGATCCGTTACTGTTTTTTTCACAAAACTCTGCCGCAAAAACTGTTGTTTGGATAAATCTGCCTTGGCACTAGCTTGGTTTACATGCTGTCTACATTTTGCCACAGAATTATGATGTAGTTGAGGCCAAAACAGTATTTGCAGATGAAATATTTATAAATGTGGTTCACATGGATCTCTGCTTGCTGTCATTCAACAAGAAGCTTCATTGTTACTTCCTTTGGATAATAACCAGTTCATGATCGCGTGATGTCACACAGGTGCAAGGCTCGTTATATCACAGAGCTGTCTGATAACGAGCTGTGCACCTGTGTGACATCACATGACCAGAGTTTGTTTACTTTCAGTAGATAGAAATCCAACTCTGGTCATGTGATGTCACACAGGTGCACAGCTCATTATCAAACAGCTCTGATTACACTCGGTGATAAAACGAGCCTTGCACCTGTGTGACATCACGCGATCATTGACTGGTTTTTATCCACAGGAAGTAACAATGAAGCTTCCTGTAGAATGACAGCAAGCAGAGATCCGTGAGGTATTTATACAGAAAGTATTTTGGAAAATTGTATAACTTTATTATTCTACAAGCAATATTGAACATTTGCTGAAAGTGGACAACCCCTTTAAGTCATTGACATGAAATTTCTATGTTACAGTTCTGGCATTTGTTAATCTCTTTATCTATACATTATAATGTTATTTTATACAATGTTGTATGGTATCTTGTGACCTATGTACCGCACTCCCTTTTTAATCCTATAGCTTGTCCTATTTTCTTCTTTTTTTTTTAATTTACTGCAGCTTTTTTTGGAAAATACCTTAATGAGTACAATGGAAGCTACATTCCCCCAGGCTGGAGAGAATGGCTGGGACTGGTGAAGAACTCCAGATTCTACAACTACACAGTTTGCCGGAATGGATACAAAGAAAAACACGGATTCGATTATGAAAAGGTATTTTGTTTGCTTCTTACTACTGGAATGATGGTCCTGCCAAAGAATATCTACAACCATATGACCGGCAGTAGGCCATAAATGGACAGATGTCTAATAAATTCACAGATGGTGATAAGTGGTGACCCAGAAGATGCATCATAACTACAGTATGTATTTCTGTAGGACACATGTTGCAAGAACTGATGAAAGAATTACACATCTGACTGGGAGAGAGCAGCAGGACCGCCGGGGATCCCATTCTCTGGAGGGATAGGGGTCCAGGAGTTATGATCGGTCGATCACCATTGGGTCTTTTTGATAAGCTAGTTGGGAAAGGGGGATAATGTAGATACTTAGGGAAAAAAAACCTTGGGCTTTTTTTTACCAAGGGTCGCGCACTGCACTTTCGTCAGACTTTCCTACATTTTCGAGAACAGGTATATAACAGGTGTCTGCGTTGGGATTGTGTTGCACGCGATCAGATTTTGCCACATCTGGCTCCCATGCAACACAAATTAAGGTGCATGCCATCGGACGATCCGACTGATTTGGACTAAGCGCGGGATTTCACTTTCAAATTGTATTGCAAGACCAATCACTTACATGAACCTGGAAGAAGAAGGTGAACGCTGAGTGCATTCTCATCGGACAACTTCGTCGGATAGGTAAGTAAATGTGCCCCCTTATGGTAGTTACCATTTTTATCCAGCACATAGTGTGTGATAATAAGACCCACGTGAGTCCAAAGGTAGACAAAAACATTCTGCAATAGGGCAGGAGAAAACTGGAGCCCATATCAACAAATTAGATTCCATATTCCATTTCTCGGAGATGACAATGTCACCAGTGACCTCACTAGTTACTAAGGGGCAATCCTCCACTTTTCCTTTATGCTAATTTTAGCTGGGGAAGGGGGGTTCCAATAAGTTTTGTAAAGTTTACATAATCTATACATTTAGTTGTGGTTCGACTAACTTTGAACAGACTAGAGCCAGGATGAGTCTGGAGTGTGTGTTTGTGTGTATTTATCAGTATAATAACATCCAGGGGAGAGATCTGTCTGTGTGCTACTGACGTTAATGCTGATGTATAAATGACATTGCTTTTTGCAAGATTTGACCTTACTTTGAAGTCATTGCAGTTACCCCCCCCCCCCTCCCACTACATATTTTACCAGATGTTACTAAATCTTCGTCATACAAGTCTATTTGGAATGTCATATTTTTAGTATATTGTCAGGAATTTAGTTCATTTGCCTTGTGAATGTCCTGGCCTATTCCGATGTCTGAGGGGAAAATAAGTATCATCTTGTGAAATTTCATTCGGCGGAGAAGGGAGCGGGCAACATGTGGTGTTCTTTTGGATCTGTAATGTTGGGATAGATGATGTTACCGGGTATTTCCATCTATAAACCTCATAAACAGGACCAAGGCCTTTGCTGTTTTTCATTATGCTTTTGGAAAAAAAAGTGTTTTGTGCTGTCAAGTCTCAGGGTAGTACAATTGGAATGGACGTGGAGAAAAACTAACAAGGTTCTGGGAAGATCTGAGAAGTTAGACCTCATTCGTAACAAAAGCAAGAAATGTGTGCCAAGGTGACCTGCCCACAGCCGTGAGATTTCACAGAGCCTCGAACCGCTGCAACCCATGAGCCTTTTCAATGTGATTACAGCATGCTGGGACTCCGTCAGCCGGTGACACAGATGTTCCAGTTATGGCATTTGACCCATGTAATGGGATTGCACATAAGATTACAAGCTTAGTGCTGCTCATCCCCTTAGGTCTTGGAAGATATATGGCATGAAATTAATTCAGCATAACCTCTTTTTAATGTTCCGTAATACATTCTAATCGCTCGTTTATTTTTCTTTTATATGCGCATAATATAATGGTATATTTAATAGAAAGGCAAACTGCATTCTGTTTGATAATACGCGTTGTCATAGACACTTTTACTATTCGTTTGATTGCCCTTTTTCTAGATGCAGTTTTAGTTAACTGAAAACAAAGTTATTAGGAGGTTTTACTGCCTTTATTATATAGCATATAATGATGCGGTTGTGCAGCATCTGACTATATTTAAAGAATTTGTAGGGTATAAGAGTAAAATATAGATGTATATAGTATAAAACTGATCTTAAAGGAAGTCTACCACCAGGATCAAGTACTGTAAACCAAGCACACTGACATACTGGTGTGTCCCCCTCTGACAGGATCGCATCTTCTTTTAACTTATTGTGCTCTTGATTTTACGAAAAAAGCCTTTAAAAATTATGCAAATGAGCATGAGAGAATCTGGACTTAATTACCAGCTACATGGACCCCCTCATGCTCATTTACATAATTTTTAAACTTTCTATGTCTCTACTTTCTTAGGTCACCGAACAACAAGACTGATATGTTCTGAATGATGAGATTGTTATGTTTAAAATGGTGCCAAAAGTATGTTCCTCTGTGCTACGGAATTAAAGATAGAGGCGTTTGAAGTGACCCTGCTCCTTCATACTCAAATATGACTCTTCTCTGCCCATTTTCACATGAGTTTGAAGGATATTTTCACAAAATGGGAATCCCAAAAATTCTAATAAAATACACATTCTACCCAACCTGAGTAGCGCAGTTCTAATGGGGTAAAATTTGGTGACGATTTTCCTTTCAAGAGGACCAGATTTTGGGAAAAACTTGAATTTCACATTAAATACTTCTCTAACCACTTTTTTTTCTTTTTTTTGCGTTTTGTTATTTTTAAAGAAATGTATTAATGGTTATCCAAATGGGTGTTACCACTTCAGGTTACGTCCTGCACTGTTGGCAATGATTAAATAGTATCGGACCTGTCTTGACAAACTCTTAACTTGTGAAATATATTAGATACAAATTCTGGAGTATATTTTCTAATAAAAAATGACGTTCCCTGAGTCACAGAGAGCGACACTGCAAAATTTGGTGACGGTAAACGCTACGGTGCGGATTCCTTTAGCGGACTGACATACATACATACATACATACATACATACATACATACATACATACATACATACACTCAGCTTTGTATATGCTTTATATAAAGCAATGGAATCCTAATACGTACATCTGTACCAACTGTCGACAAACATGTTTGCAAGAGCCCACACCAAGGTCAGAACTGAGTTTGGAAACACCCCCCCCCCCCAATCCCCTTCCTTTCTCAATAAGTTTGGTTCTGGTACTGTATGTTGGCAGTAAATGTCAAACCATTTTTAAAAATGGGGCACCCCTGTGTGAATGTGTGACATCACCTGCCTGCTAGTGCTGATAATAGAGGGCACATAGTGACTGACCATGTCTTTAGTGCAAGGGGTTTTTCTTCTCCAGATGATGTGCACTTGGTGGTCACTGGCCAGAAGAGTTTTTAATGGTTAAACTCTTTTCATATCTACTCAAAAATCTACTATGAAATATCCAGTTTTTGATTCCACACTTGGCAGTAGACAAGGCGAAACTCTGGATCTTTTCCAGCGTAATGACTTGACCATGAAATGTAGCGGCAAGATCTGGCCGTATATCCGCACAGTTCTATGGCAGATGTCCTATACAGCCCGGGGTGTGGGGATCTTCCCTACGTGTTTTAGGATTTTGTCCTGTATGTGCATGATTCTTTACATAAACCTAACTTACTATAGTTCCTGTCAGTATGGAAACAGGATTTTTTTTAGAATGCTTCCTTTTCCAGGAACCAACTATTCCTATACAAATCTATAAATCTTGGAAAGGATTTCGAAACATTCATGATACTGTAAAGATCATGTGCGAAACACAAATAAATTATTAACCTGTTAATTCTGGGCACGGTCGTTTTTTTTTTTGTTTTTTTAATACTGTAATAAAGCCCTACTTGCCAATTGTATATATAACTTCTCAATCCACTTCTCAATTTTAGACGCCACGCCATTATTTTCCTGTAATCCCACAATGTCATATGGTCCCATATGATTCCATTATAATAAGCTGAATAGTAGCAGTGGCAATTCCATATTGTAAACTGAGGATGGAAAGTAGTGGGGGGGGGGGGTCAACACCTGGTTCACTTGTGTTATACAGCGAGGAGCACAGATTCTGTCTCCTTGGCCCTGCTTATGCAGCTGTTCAGCCTTAAGTACATGTCACGTGACCACTTGTGTCTTACTCGTTTCCCAATGAAGTTTGCATGAGACTGCAGGCAAGTAGTTGGTGGCAGGTGGTTTAATTTAAAAATTCATCTTCATCCCCAACCCCCCCCCCCCTCCTCTTTTGTTCCATTTCCTCAATTTCCCTGAGCCACACAATTTCCGTGAGCTTTCTTGGCTATAGGTTAAGTATACTTATTTGCAAATCGGTCTCTCCTTTAATGACAGCAGCTGCATGAGCCTAGTGATCTCGCCGGTATTAATGATGTGGACTCGTTCACCAGAGATGCTTTACAAGTCTCTCTGCCCGTGTTTCGGTTAGAATCCAATTATTTGCTACTACTAAAAGCCTTAAATCTGAATCTAATAAAAAGCGAATGGCCTTTTGGATAAATAGATGGATAGATAGTGTTTTGTTTTTTTGTTTTTCTTGTAGCACGAGCCAATGTTTTCGTATGGTTTTCCAGTGTGTAAGATTTTGGATTGGTTAGTGTATAATTAGATCAGAAAATAGTCTGAGTGGCTTGTGCCTAGAATCCTTTCCACAGATAATGTTGCGTTTATAATATGTGCCTGTGCAATTTTATGCAATATAATCTTTTTGCCGATGTCTGGAATAATGTGACTCTGGGATGCGGGAAACTATAAAATTATTATCTATCAATTAGCATCAAGTGAATGGAATGTACCGGTATGTTCATCTTTCTATATGGCTAGTCACTCAAACATTCAATGGATAAATAAAATACATCAATAATATAAAAAAAAATCTAATTATAATATATGTAATGAATTCTGGTGATATTTTAACTTTTTATCACTAGACAAAAACGGTAAAACGTCATCAGCCGATACAATTTGTATGATGAAACGATTTCCAATAAATCTTTCAATCATGGTGTCTACACTATTTGGCAACCTTTTCAACCTCCTTTGTAATCTCAGGATGTCAGACGTTTGCCTTGGCATGTGCATGTAGGTGTTGTCCTGAAATGCATAAGCTACTCATCAGGGTGGCACGCTTCCTTTGTTCTCAGTGATGTTAGACATCCACCCAAGATCGAAAATCAAGTGGAAATTTAACTTTTCTTTTCCTGGAAAACTAAATAATGCCCAATGGAGCTACCACTGCAACATTTCTAAGACTCTATACAAAAATTAAATACTCTCCAATTTAACAGAAGAAGACTGATAAATTTATAATTACTGATTTTTTTTTATTGGATCTTCATTGTTTGAATGGAAAAGTGTTGTTTTTATTTCTTCTTCTAAATATATTTTTTCAATAAATTGCCTAGGGTTGACATGAACCTTGAGGGTCATTAATATTGTATTTCTACCTAACTAATTTGCTCTCTCTTTTTATATTTCAGGACTATTTCACAGATCTCATCACCAATGATAGCATAAATTACTTTAAACAGACCAAGAGGATGTACCCACATCGGCCCGTTATGATGGTCATTAGTCATGCTGCACCACATGGGCCTGAAGATTCTGCACCACAATTTTCGGAGATGTTCCCAAATGCCTCCCAGCATATGTAAGTAGTTATCTGTTGTTATAAAATCCACATAGAGTTTGGGCATTCATTTTCTGAAAAATTTTATAATAATAATAATTCCTTTATTTGTATAGCGCAGCGCTGCACAGACCTTAAAAACCAGTCTTTTTTTTTTTTTGTCCAATTTTTGTCTTGATTTATGCTAGCCATAAAGAGAAATGTTTCCTACACACCAACAAGCCTAAATTTTGAGGTTTGATTTTTAAAAAGTAGGTGCCCTTAAATCACCAAAAAATTTGGTTGCACGGTTTCATTCTAATTTTGGAAACACCTCTTGGTTTATATCTAGTTGTGTGGTTAATAATAATTGCAGGGGTTCCCTTTAACTGAAAAGACCCTCTTTTAACTCCATTTCTAGATTTTGGGTCCTTTTAGTCAGTTTTTTTTTATATGTGCCAATGTCTCTGGCTCTCTAAAACTCAGTTTAAAGAAGCCTAACCTGCGACGATCTACAGGTGCAATATAATGGAATGAAATCTGCATTACTGCCCTTCCACAGCACAATTCATATTAAAGGGACTTGTGCATGCTTGGCTATCACAGGCCCAGCTATTATTCACCACATTTGGTTATTATTCACTGCACATGAGAGTTGGGTAGTGAGGGTTTTGTTGTGTCTTCAGAACCACCTTTTTTATAACCGTTATTGAAAACAAAGCCAATTATTTTAGAATCCTCCTCTTTTTCACTTTGTGAGTCTTACGACGTTTGCAGCTCATTCTACCTTATGTGGGAGAGTAAAAACGCCTCCCTGTGTATTCTCGTCTGATAAAATAAAAACAATCCAAATGTCATTGGCTTCTAAAAGCAGGAAAGAAATAAAAATATTTTCCAAGAACATTTGTCCAAGTGATAATATACTTGGAATAATCCAGCAGGGGTGTAACGGTTGCAAGGATCCAAAAGATGTTCCCTCCAGATTGTGAAAACAAAGATGCCTGATAGAGGTTCCAAGTTGCGAGTAAAGAGTAGAAAACGTTTTGTCTTATTTAGTCTTTAGCTCATTGTTAGTTTTGTATTTCTTAGTAGCATATATTATATGAGGCTAAAGTTGTATGATGATCAATGTTGAGTGTATTTTTAGGTAGTAGATAATATCCAGTATATTTTACTACAGATATGCTAGAAGTGATTAATATTGATCAATTCATAACAAAATGTTCTTTTTGTATGACCGAATAAAGTATTAAATACAGGATTTTCGATGGTCTAATCTACTTTGTCAAGTTAATAAATGCATATTGATATAGTAAGTTATGGAACGTTCAAGCCTCCTCTTGCTTTACTGAATGTTCTGCATATATTCTCACAATATGAGAACATTCTTCCCCAGAAATTTCATATTTTCCAAAATTTATAGACATTTTATTGAAAGAACCGTGGTTATATTTTACATGGAATTGATCTGTGTTTCCCTGGAGTGGACTACATGCCAAACTACGGTTCAATAAGTAGTTTTATAACAGAACTAAATATGATAAAACATCTTTTAGTGCAGGCTTTCAGAGATTCTGGTTTCTACAGTATGTAGGTAAACAAAAGTGACTTATCTAAAGGATTGTAGCAAAATAATAATATATTTGTCACAGGTTACCCGTGTGCCTTTGTGTGCCCCACCAGGCCGGCCGCAGGCTCTCTCACCTCTAGTCGCTCCCTGATAAATGGCCTACCTCTTGCTGTGCCCTCTGCCGGATCTTTGTGCCTCATAGCCTCAAGAGAAATCTGTATACTGTGATTTTCCGTTGTGACCTCTGTTCCTGACCCCAAGTCATCGCTCGAAGTGGCTCAGTGGGTCCCCCACCACCCACCCTGAAAATATTAAAGTGGATTACTTTTAGAAACTTATGTTGTGTTTTATTCCTTAGAACTCCAAGCTACAACTATGCTCCAAATATGGACAAACATTGGATCATGCAGTATACTGGAGCCATGCTACCAATCCACATGGAGTTTACGAATGTTCTTCACAGGAAGAGATTGCAAACTCTGATGTCTGTTGATGATTCCATGGAGAAGGTATTTCATCCCTTTTTTTATTCTGCAGGATGTTCATTGTGCTAGTTGTATGTCCTAAAATGGACTTCATTATTTGGGTGGTACTCGGCACCTCCAGAATACGGGTTGCAGACTAGAGTTGAAAATGAAGATGTGTCTAGACAACTTTATCCATCACAATACAGCATATATGGAATTTTTTATTTCCAGTTTTTAAATCCTATAGATTCTGTCTTCCTGGCATAACAGTGTAGATTTGTACTGTGTTAGCCATGAAGAGCAGAAGAAGAGTGAAGAAATAAGGCAATACCTTTTTGAGGCTAACTGAGTATATTTGATGGTGAGCTTTCGAGAATACTAGTTCTCTTCGTCAGACATGATGTTATGCAGAAAAAAAAAAAATTCACAGCATTTTATACACACTAAAGAGTGATCATCGAAGGATATAAAAAAAACCTCTAAAACAACAGTTTGATAAATGCAGGGACATCTTATTTACAATAGGGCGGCAATAAAAACATTAAAAACCTGTGAGGCGAGACAAGAGAGCCCTGGCTCTTATCTGCTTGTGGCCTCCAGGTCAGAGATAGGAGGTCATGAATGTTAAGACCACTTTGTAAGGTGTTGAATCTCCTCATTAATTTACACCCATTCTTTCCTTTCCCTCTGTGTCTTAAAATGTCCTGGCATAACAAGCAGTCGTCATCTTTTTTTTTTTTTTTTTTTTCTAGTTATACAACATGCTGGTTGAAACCGGAGAACTGGACAACACTTACATCATCTACACGGCTGACCATGGCTACCACATAGGACAGTTTGGCCTTGTGAAAGGAAAGTCCATGCCCTATGACTTTGATATTCGAGTCCCCTTCTTTGTTCGTGGTCCAAATGTGGAACCAGGGTCAATGTAGGTTCTTTACATTTTCCAGTTATTGTATGTCTTATATGTGTACAGCTAAAATGGCTGCTTCCTTTAAACTCCCTGTCCTGGGTTTCATCAGCATCAAACTACTTTACTAACTTGTTTAGAAAAAGAAAATCGTTTTTCTTTTTGATTTTCTGAACATGAATACAAGTGGTGAATAATATAAACATTGAGTCCTGGGAGCCGATGGTGGACTCAGTACAGACGTTGCTTAGATCTGTATTGTTCAATGTGGAGGGCTGGGAATATTATATCAAAGGGTTTGAGCTACAATATTAGGAATGTTCTCCAGAGACATTAGCAATTGATTTTAACCAAACTCTCAGTGCCCAACACATGGTCCTAATGAGGTTTAATGACTGTGCACTGTTTGTTTGTTGGTTTTTTTTTCCTGTCTCCGTCTATACAACTAATTGTATAGAATTTGTTGTCTTAAGAACAAATCGCATTCAGCATGCGAACACCTACAAATATGTGTATTCCAAGAGTTTGTCTTCATTTCCTGACATTTTTTTGGCAAATAAAAAAAAATGTATAAGGACCTCACAACGTTAAATTGGCTATTCGACTACACTGAATAGTGTGGACATTTATTTCCTCCCCCCCAACTTGATGTATCTTGAGATGTGTCCAGAGTTTTCTCACTTTAAAATAAAAAAACGGAAACTTGTATTGATAACGTTGAGTAATTTGATCAACGTTCTGGAATTTACAATAAAATAATTTTTTTTTTTTACAGAAAGTGTAATTATTGTCCGGTTGGATTATTGATGACCTGATGTCATTCTATTTTGCAGTGTGCCTCACATTGTGCTGAACTTGGATATCGCACCCACTATTTTGGACATTGCTGGATTAGATACTCCCCCTGATATGGATGGGAAGTCTGTCCTTACATTGATGGATATAGAGAGACCAGGAAATAGGTATTTCTTTTAAATGTAATATGTGTGTCCGTAATGAATTGCTCAAAAGTTAGAGGCAAAAACAAATGTTCAGCCAAAGGCATAACTTCTGAGCGTGCCCCATATACCATACCCAATTTATTACAATGCTGTTTAGTTATAACAGCCAATAAAGTTTAATTAGCAGCAGTCAGAGCCAAAATTTCCACATACAGGCAGTCCCCGGGTTACGTACAAGCTAGGTTCTTTAGGTTTGTATGCAAGTCGAAACTGTATATTTTACAATTGTAGCTCCAGACAAAAATGTTTTTTGTCCCAGTGACAATTTGATTTTCAAAATTTTTTGCGGTCATGGGAACAAGGATTATCCATAAAACTTCATTGCAACCTGGGAGTAAAGTAAAGCATCCAGAGAGCTTCACCAGAGGTCACAGTGGGTAGAGGGGTCCGTCTGTAACTAGGAATAGTTTATAAGTCGGGTATCCTTAAGTAGGGGACTTTAGAATCATAAGCAGCCACAAATTTATATGGGTGTATTTTTCGAAGAATTTCACCTGTGTGTAACCAAAAAATGGGCAACTTTTAAGTAACACTCTGTAGACCAATGAAGCCAAGGGTCTTGCAGGCATTCAACATGGTTCAACTCTTCTGCCACACTCCTAGCAATTTCCTACTGAATTATTATGCGTCTTTCTATTCAAGGTTAGACGCCATCAGAAGAGTTGATGGTGACAGAGATTGACAGAAATCATGAATTTATTTTATAATCTATTTATTTCTTAATTCAGTTTTACTTCTCAGCTAAGTTAAGGTTTTTTTTACATTTTGGACAACTGGTTCTTATTGCTGCAATCTTGCCTTTATTTTCAGACTTCGGACCACTAAAAAACCAAAGATCTGGAGAGATACATTCCTGGTGGAAAGAGGGTAAGAATGTATTTATTTTTATGCACTGACTGAAATTCATCTAACATGTCTGAGCAATATAAACATGTGTCATGAAGTAATAGGACATTTGGCACAAGGTCAGCCCAGAGCGTTCAGCCACATATTTCTGTCTGCGCTGTGCATCACTGGGCAGTAACCTCGTAATCTCCTTCTAGCTATGTGTAAACTACGTAATATTAGGCTGGCAGTTGTACAGAAAGTCTCTTAGGAATGACTGGATTGTGAAAAAAAATAGGTAATTCAAGTTTCTGTCTGGTTCACACTTATTTATGTGGGTGTGCCGAGCAAAGAAAAGGTGGAACCGGTACGGCTAGGAACCATATCATCGTCGTCTTTCCACATTACCTGCTCTTTCTTTTGTGCATTTTTTAAATCTAGTTTTCTTTTTCCTTCTCAGAAAGTTTATCAGGAAAAAAGAGGAACCAAATAAATCTACTCCCCAGTCTAATCATTTGCCAAAATATGAGCGTGTGAAGGAGCTGTGTCAACAGGCCCGGTACCAGACGGCTTGTGAACAGCCAGGGCAGGTAAATAAAACATTCTTCATTTCTACTCCCTTTAGTTTTTGGCAGTGTGATTAGTGTGTGAAAACAAATTTGATTTCATATAGCTTTTTTTAACTGTGGGTTTACATCGAATAAGAGTATAAGTTATACTGAATACCCACATCCATTTATTGGCGCATTAGAGCTGCTTTGGCCAACAGGATTTTTAAGCATCTTATCAGAAGACTCGAGATGAGCCAAAAAGCATCCTCTCGTTACACCAGAAACTTCCCGAAACTGTTGTGTAACTGTAGCTGGTAGGGTCCATTGATTCATACAGCCTGACTCAAATTCCAACCCTTCCCTCCAAATCATACAACAGAAACCTTTACCCTTTGAGTCAAAAATACTGCTGATCCAATTTTTTTCCCCCTTTCTGTCACATGGAGTCTTGCCCTTCTGTTTTCCCGAGACATGAAGGGCATTCAATAGCCCATGCCTGCTATGTAACAATGACTTGTGTATCCAGACAAGTTAGTTGAAGCCTCAGTGTTGTATTTGGCTGCGAATTCTTTGACTGCTTACTGCCTGTTGTTGAACATGATTCTTGAAGTCCTCTTCTGACCTCTTTTGTCCAATGAGTCATTTTCACATGATTTTCCTTGAATGCACAATTCTTGCAATGCGCTTGACAACGTTACATGAGAAAAATAAAGGGATTTGGCCATTTCCAAGGTATTGCCCTAGCTTAAGACCACACCTTGCTCAGGGATGCTCAATGCACTATATTTTACCATGCCGATTTTGTTTTCCAATAAAATTGATTCCCAGAAAACTTTTATGATTCACTCTAGGGTCCTATGACTAATGGCCAGTAGCAACTTGGTCTTACAGGGTATATAAGTGTATAGTGCAGTGAAACAGAATATTGTGTAAACAGGATGGATAATGGCTACTTAAAGGGGTAGTCCCATTTCAGCAAATTAATGCTTGTATAATGAAAAGTTATACAATTTTACACTCTACTTTCTGTATCCATTTTTCACAGTTTTCAATATCTCTGCTTGCTGTCATTCTATACAAAGCTTCTATCTTTACTTCCAGTGGACAGAAATCTGACCATGGTCACAGTTTCATAGATGGTAATCAGAACTGTGTGATATAACAAGCCGTGCACCTGTGTGACCACGGTCAGATTTCTGTCCACTGGAAATAAACAATGAAGCTTTCTATAGAAGGACAGCAAGCAGAGATCTAGAAAACCGGGAGGAATTGATACAGAAAGTATATTGGGAAGTGGTATTGTGTAACAATATTTATTTTCTGAAATGGGAACACGCCTTTTAAACAAACTTTAGTAAAGTTCCCTCATTCCTTGAGTTGTTTTATTGTTCTTATGTTTGCAGTGCATGTAAGTATGAAGGAAGTCATGATAAATGTCATAACTGTAAAATTTAATTAAACCCTTGTACTGCTAAATACAGAAGGCCGTACTGTGCATCCTGCAAAAACCTGTTTGGTGCACAGTAGTTATTCTTTAATAAAGGAAAATAAATATAAGGGAGATGGATCAAGCATAGAAACAGTGCATGACTTTGTCACCCAACAAATGCCTTTTCAGAAAATAATTGATTTTGTTTGTGTAATGAAAAGTTATACAATTTCCAACATGCTTTCTGTATTAATTCCTCTAGATCTATCCTTGGTGTAATTGTACAGGAAGCTGCATTGTTTACTTCCTGTAGATAAAGAACAATCCCTGGTCAGGTGCACGGCTCGTTATAACACACAATTCTGATTACTCTGTGATATAACGAGCCGTCCACCTGTTTGACATCACATGACTGTCCACCTGTGTGGTATCACATGACCAGGGACCTGTTTCGTGTATCCACAGGAAATAAACAATGAAGCTTTCTATAGAAGTACAGCAAGCAGAGATCTAGAAAATAGTCAGGTATCGATACAGAAAGTTTCTTGGAAAATTGTATAACCTTTTATTGCACAAACAATATAAATTATTTATTGAAAGTGGACAACCCTTTAGTGATTTACAGAGGGGGTGATGTATTATTATATACAGGAGGTCCCCTACTTAAGGACACCAGACTTACAGACGACCTATAGTTACAGACGGACCCCTCTGACCTCTGGTGAAGCCTTCTGAATGCTTTACTATAGCCCCAGACTGCAATAATCAGCTGTAAGGAGTCTGTAGCTTTGATAATCCTTTGGTCCCATTACAGCAAAAAATGTTTAAACTCCAATTGTCATAGGAGCAAAAATAAATTTTGTCTGGATCTACAATTCTAAAATATACAGTTTCGACTTACATACAAATTCAACTTAAGAACAAACTTCCGGGAACCTATCTTGTACGTAACCCGGGGACTGCCTGTATTTTTTTTTTTTTTGTTAGTTTTTTTTTTTGTCTATGGCGTTGCTTTGGCGCTGTTGTAGTGTAAATTGTGTTTTGTTACTTTCCATTGTGCCAAATGAACATAGGACAATGCAAAGTCACTTTGACATGAACCCTTCTTGCGCCAAATGCATTAAACTTGCATAGCCAAGTTCTCACAATAGGACTGATTCATGTATTCTGACTTTCTGATTGGTGCAAAACTGACCCCAGTCTCTTCTTTGGTCTATGTGCTGTGACTTTTGATAGTATACTGCGACTTTTTATGCAACTGTTAGAAACAAACGCCATTACATAATAACACTGCCAACAGATTTATCAGGGGCAAAAAGCCACTTTAATAACGGCAGCAGAGCTCCAAAGACAGACCTAATAATAAATTCTCTACAGTGTATCCAAGCTGCTATGGAGTCTCTAGGAATGATTTTACTTTTTCGAATTCAACTTCTACAAAGTTTCTCCTTTTCACAATGGAAAGAAAAAACAAAAATGTTGAGTTGACGAGTTCTGGAAGGGATTAGGTGATGTGAAATATGTAAACATGTTTAGGGATTTATGCTTTTCTTTTGTAATTAATAAAAAGAAACTATAGATTGTCCATATACAGAGGCATCCAGAACCAGTACTTATCCGGTAGTGGGGTCTATAGGAATGGCATGCAGAAACAATGCTGCTCATTTGCAGTCAATGTGCAAATAAACAAACCAGCTGCAATACAGAAGCTGCTCTTGTCTGCTAATGACCGTACAAATGAGGGTTTACCCGCTTGGGTAAACCCTTGTCCTGGACCGGCACAGTTAGATAAAAAAAATTACAATGTAATTACATTTTTTCTGTTTAAAAACTGGCCAGATAATTAATTTGCTGTATGAGACGCCCAATACTTGCTCTTTTGATCTTGGGGACTATCGGTGTTTGGTAATGTAACTTCTGGTGGACAACTCTTTCTTATTGAAGAGTTGCTTACAGGGGCTTCTAGTTTCAGAATGCCGTATTTTCTGACATATACCATTATTAATATGTCTAACGTATCCTTGTTCTTATAAATTCCTGTGCAGATTAACATAGGATTGCATTCCAATGGCCAATCGTAAGCTTCTTGCAAAGCCCAATCTCCCAGCAAAGAATTTCCTACTTGCCACACAAATGATTAGTTGTTAATCTCTGGAAAAGTGCACAGTGAGCAATTTCTTCATAAACCTTTACTCTGCTGAGTATGGGTTTCCTTTTAGGATTTATGTGTCCTTCACCTAATTGTAAGCACTAGGGCGTTATTCAAGATGGGAGTATACCTGTTTCAGAAAGCTAAAATAGGATATTCTGATTACTTGCTAACATGCAGGGTGTACTTCTCCAACATTGCTATACATGCTTATATAACTCCTTCATCTGAGCTGTGTAATGCTTCTCTGTGGTGGCACTGCAGGCGCATGTTGATCACTGGAGGTTACAGCAGATACCCTGTGACCACCTTGGGTAAGGGAGTCCATCTGGAAGTTTTTAGACCTGATGTCTACAGGGAGTCCCCTACTTAAGGACCCCTCGTTACAGACGTACCTCTCTGCCCACTGTGACATCTGGTGAAACTCTCTGGATGCTTTACTTCAGTCCCAAGAACAGCTGTAAAGTGTCTGTAATGAAACTTTATTAATAATCCTTAGTACCGTCACTAATTGTCTGGCACTACAATTCAATTTCAGAACAAACCCAAAGACCCTATCTTGTACATAACCCGGGGACTGCCTGTATAGGGTTTGAACAGATTGAATCTCCCTCAAAGATTATATTTCCAAAGTGTTAGGCAAATGTACCATAGATTTAGCAAGGTGACCATAGATTTGGGTGAGACTAAAGTAGTGCTGCCTGAAAACCTTTTGGGAAAAGCTTTGACTGTGGTGCCCATCGAGTAAATATATTCTGACCTACTCATGAAAACAGGAGTCCTATGCCCCCTGTATGAATGGTCAGTCATGGACACTTAAATTAAGTGAAGAAGAGACTACAAGAAATGGTGGAGCTTATATTGGTTTGTCCTATAAAGTTTAATGGGGCAGTAGTTTGAGAACATAGGAACCCCAACTCCCCTTTTTTTCCTTTTAGGGTCCCTGAGGATATGTAATAAGTTATGGTCGTGGTGTATTAATTAATGATGAAGCCACTTTAAAATAAGTTAGAAGAAAGTTGGTTTAACAATTGTAACTTGCAAAGGATATGCCCGTGATTTGGGAAAAGTGGAAAGACTAAAACACAATCTTCCAATCAAATTTTTAATTGCACCAACATAAATTACTGACATCACACTTTCTAGCGTTGCCCATGTATACACTATAGGTCAGTAGCCTTAGATGAGTTTCCAACCAGCATAGAAATGTGTTCTTTCTAATAATTCTGACAATCTAATGCTAATGCAGTCTGGCTTGGCTCAGCCATGTGATTTTCTCATAAAATAAACATCTTTCCGACCCAACATTTGTAAACTTCTAGTCTACGGCCAGCTGTGGATTCTGTAGAAAACCACACGCGTCTGGGATTGAGAGGTGGAGGTGTCAGATGGTGAAACAGATACTACAGTCAAATACCAGACAAATATTTTGGTCTTATCACAACCATGATTCATCCCTCAAGGGAAAGGATGTCTCTGATCAACTCGCCAATACCTGCTACTGAACACAGATTATAAAATCTACCCTAAATGAACACCTGCCCCTGTTGTGCCACATGTGTACCCCATATCCTGAAATTAAATGAAAAGGGATTTTTATTGGATCATGGTTATTAGTAAACTGAATATATGGTAATAGAGGTGGATGATTTGCATGAATTTAAAGAACTATGCTTTATATTAAGACGCTACGCTATAAACTATAATTACATCCCCGGGAGGAGAAGAAGCCAAGACAAGGCAGCAACAATTTAGAACAAAATAGAATGAAGAACAGTGAATTACAGCTTTATCTGATTAAAGGGGTTTTCCCATGAAGGAAAGTTAGGGCCTAACTATCTGATCAATGGGGGTCTCAGTGCTGAGACCTCCGCAGATCGCAAAAGCGAGTCAACTTCTCAGACTAACGGAGCAGACGGTCGTGCATAACAGTTCTGTTCCATTAATCTCTATGAAGCTGGCGGAGATCGGTGAGCGCAGCGATCTCTGTCAGCTCCATAGAAATTAATGGAGCAGAACTGTCATGGGCGGCAGTCTGCTCCATTAGTCTTAGGAGTCTGATGGACCCCTCATTCTCACGATCTGCGTGGGTCTCAGCACTGAGACTTCCACTGATCAGCAAGTTGAGCCCTATCCACGGCATGGGGCCTTACTTTTTATTTGGGGGAAAACCCCTTTAACTAGACCTGGCTTGTATATAGATATCTTAAATTACTAAAATCAGACAAATAACTACAATCTAATATAACTATTAATGATTAAACTAGTGGGTAAAGGCTTAAGGTTTCATGATAAATATAATGTGGGAGACATTTACTATAAATAAATATATTTTTAAAATACGGTATTTTAAGTACTTCAATATAGCGGCAAAATTTTTTATCCCAGTATTCACTTCTATCCAAGAATTTTGATATTTGAGGTTTCCTTAAATAGATTGTACAATCTTCCAGGATGTGAGAAATTCCTGGTAAATGAGTAGGCTATGTCCTTATGGCCACTGCTCTGCATAGAGATCAGTTCATGTCAATGTTGTGACCTGCCCTGTTGAGTAATTGTTAGCACCAAGATGGATGTGACAAGGACACAATTGGGTGAAACTCCTCAGTAGCCTATGGTATCATTTTCTTCCTAGGAGAAAATTAAATTACACATATGGTATTGACAGCTGTTACTTAGACAGTGCGTTCTAAAATCAAATCCTACTAAAAAGATGTAAGCCTCCAACTTCATTTCTTTGGTGGATTCTACACTTTCTTGTAACATACACAAACACACGAGAAATGCGTCATTCCCAGAGGTGGGCTAAGTTTAGGTTAGATGGACCACTTCCTGTTTGCACCTCAGAAGACTGGGTTTACGTGGTAGCAGATACAGATGAGACACGAAGATTCTAAGCTGAGTCATTTTTCACCACCCAGGAATAGACTACTATTTACTCGATAGTGGACATTTCTAAGAACCGCATAGATGTGATTACTCAGCTTCCAGAAAGTGTCTGTTTTCTTTTTTCGTAAAATGCCATTAATTTCTTGCAAAATTTTGTATAAGACATGCCATTAGCAAGTGATTCACAACCAATAGATAGAATTCTGGGCATGGTAACGTGTCCATCCAGTAAATGTATCAGCTGTTAAGTCGACTGTTCCTGTCCTAAACACTGTACATAAATATATCATGGCTGGCAGACACTTGATCTGAAGGTGGTAACACGATACAGAAGTTGAAAAGACACTTCATCTGGTTTAGTGTATAGTATAGTAAGCCGAGATTCCCACTCTCACATCTATTTAGGAAAATAGAAGGTATTGCATACCATACTGACATGTGATCCCAGTGCTGACATTCATTTTCACTAGTTTTTGTATGTTCAAGATTTTTTTTGTAGCTCACCTACCTGAAAGTTTGTTTTTAAAAAATAAAAAATTTGTAAACTCTTTTGATAAAAATAGATTTGGTATCCTCAACAGCTACTGTGCAGATTAATGTGTTTCCTTGGTAACAGACAACAAACAAACCCTATGTAGTCAATTTAGTCATATTTCACTTTACCTTCTAAATCCATGTCCTAGAAACAAGAAGTCTCACCTTTCAGATGTTAAGATCCCTAGTCCTATTTCAAGATTGTGTAATGTTTGAGATATTGATGTAGAAGGTAGCGACCTACTGATGGCTGTAACAGGAGGGTTTTTTTTTTTTTTTTGGAGAAGCCATAGACCCAGCTGCAGACACAAAATGATTATAAAGGAGATTGCTTCGCTGTAACTGTTATTAGTTAAAGGGAATCTGTCAGTTAAACTAACCCACACTAAGTAAACATATCTTTGGAAAACTGCTATTATAATACAGTACAACTAAAGTAACTGTAAAGTTCCACAGTCTGTTTGTAAAGTTGACTCACCATTTATACATATTCATGTTCTTCCAGCTCAGTATCCAGCTTCATCAGGATGCTGGAAGCGCAACTGAGCAGAAAAGGCATGAATATGCTGGACTCGGGTCAAAGGAAAGCCCATAATCATTCATTTGTGTAGATGGTTAGTCAACGTGCAAATGGACTTTGGAACTTTACAAGCATGGGAGAGAACAATATAGGTATAGTTGTACTGCTGTGAATTAGCAGTTTTCAAAGATCTTTTTAGTTTAACTGATTCTTGTCCTTGAAAAGGAGTTCTCCATAACTTTAGAATAGGTGATCGATATCTAATTGGCAGATATTTCGATTATTTTATTGTTATGGATGGATCGGAGTCATCCAAATCTTTTAAGCAATGATATTGGGCATAGCCTGTGTTCATTCTTTGTGCCTACATTGTTTGTACTCTGTATTTCTGATTCTTGGCATGGCTCTATGAGAGCTGACTGGTAACTCTATCGTTAGACAATACCTGTTTCCAACATCCTGTGATTTCTCCTCAGAAGTGGCAGTGTATAGAAGATCTGTCTGGAAAACTTCGGATTCATAAGTGTAAAGGACCCACAGATGTTTTATCACTAAGGAAGAGAACGCGGAGCATAAACTCAAAGGGCTATGGAAGCAAACACAAAGAATGCATCTGCCCCGAGCCCGATTATAGGACGAGCAAAAACCAGAGGAAGAAACAAAGGATTTTCTTAAGAGCTTCCAACTCTAAAAGTAAGTAACCAGAAGATTACTCATGTAGGTGAGCCGCAGTTCTTAAAATATAGTTGAAGCCAAAACTCCATTAGGGTCTAGTCCATTTTGGAGATTATGTATTTTATTGACTCTTCACAGCGGGAACAGTCTATTATATGATAAAATAGCCTAATGCTTGACATGCAGTGAGGTTTGGTGCAGGTTTGCCCTGCTATAGACATTCGCCCCCATCCACCGAGGTCAGGGTAGATATGGATTGTGCTTTTTAGGAGTTTTCAATTGAACATATTTTTGCTGGATATGAAATTGGTGGCTCCATACAGTTGTTCACCAGCCAATAGGGAACGGCGCTTCCATGTAATGCCCATTCATCACATGGCCTTTGTGCTTTTGCAGCTCAGTGCCTTTACTTGAATGGGATTGAAATGCAACCCGATCATGTGACCTGCCGCTCTGGTATCAGACCCAAATAATCTAATATTGATGACCTATCCTGAAGATATATAAATTTCCCTTTTACGTATATAATGCTGACATTTTCTATAAACCTATCATGTACACGATTTGTAATCATTCAGTTCCCATGTTTTCATTAATGGCACCGGACTATGAAGTTACTAATATCGGGCACTTAATTTACAATATTTTTCCATTACCTCAAGATTCCACACAAATTGTTGTTTAGGGTTTTATAATGAATTTTCCTTAGATGTATTAGTGTGAAAATAAGCCTCATTTGTATTTCCTTTCATCCTCATTTCATTACCAAATCTTAAAAAAAAGGAATTTTTAAAAATCCTGTAAAAACTTGGTTGTACATTTTTCTTACATAATACCCTAATTCATCTTAAATTCTCTAAAATTCCATAATCTCTGCTTTGCTAGAGACTGACTTAAATTAATTAAATCTGGAATTAATGAAGGGATAAGCCAAAGGAATGAATATGATTAGGCACTTACTAAACTGTAGTGTCCCCTAGTGGACTCTGGAGAAATGACTTTGTAAGAACTTAATTGCTATAATTTATATCCAGGGAATGAACAGTAGCAGAACATATTACGAATAGTACGTTTGTTTGTTTTTTAGACTAAGGTTTTACATGAACATTTTGCTTTTACTATTGCGTTTCCAAGGTTGTCCTTACTTAACATCTTATTCCATAAATCACCATAAGTGTGTTTTATGGTGGTTATTTTTTAATTAGTATTACTGCCCCATGTGATGTTTAGGGCACTGATGAGGACAAAGGTTAACCTGCTTAATGGAAGGGCAACAGATGTTCTAGGTTACAATGTGTAGGTATAGAGTTGCATTGTATATGAAGCAGTAAAGCCTTACAATAGACTACACTACTTTACTAAACCTGTATACAATTTAGAAGTTTCTATATGTGTATAATATTTGTTTGGATATAATATATTTCATTAATAGTTAGTAAACACTTATAGGAATTGAGTTTAGTTGCTTATTCAATCTAAATCTATTCAGTTTAATCTTACATTCAACAATCTGTCCCACAAATAATTTTGAGAGTTGAGGTTTATGATGCTGTTCATATATAATCTTCTCCCCTCCTCAGATAATACTGTTTTTTTTTTTTGTTTTTTTTTGGTCATCTGTACTAGTTCCATTGTTTCAAAACTAACAATTACCGTATTTTTCAGACTATAAGGCGCACAAAAAATCCTTTGATTTTCTCAGAAATCAAAGGTGCGCCTTATAGTCCAGTATGAACCGTACTTGCAGACAACAGCTGCCTTACACTGTGCACAGGTCTGCCACCTGCTGGTCATATATATATATTCCTGTCCTAACGAATTTCTGAATAGTGGAATAGCATAGCAGGAGTTTGCACAGACGGGCAAAACCCAATGGTTTATATTTATACCTAAAAAATTAATAGAAGATAGCTGGCAAAGGTTTCATAGTTATAAAAACTCGATATTAAAATATGGTATAATAAAATTCCAATGACATTCATAGTTACACTCTGATTAACTGGAAAATCGATTCTTAACTATTAATCTACTGTTCAATCTCTCTCTCTCTCTCTCTCTCTATCTATCTATCTATCTATCTATATATATATATATATAATATATATATACAATTTCTATGTATTAAAAGGGTTGTACCAAGTATTATTGTGCCTAGGATGGGGGATAACAATCTGATCGATGTGGGTTCAACTGCTGGGATCCACCAATCACAAGAATGGACCCCCACCTTTCACAACAATGAGGATCCCATTCTCGTATATTAAATTATGCTGCAGGTTGAGCATCCATTCAATACTAGGAGAGCATTCAACACATGGTTGGGAATGCTGGA
The DNA here is from genome assembly GCF_040894005.1 of Engystomops pustulosus. Classification (NCBI taxonomy): domain Eukaryota; kingdom Metazoa; phylum Chordata; class Amphibia; order Anura; family Leptodactylidae; genus Engystomops; species Engystomops pustulosus. Next base: position 42,618,008 of record NC_092415.1, read on the forward strand.
AATACCTTAGCGTTGTGGTCAGCAATTTCCAGTGCTCTCATAGTATAGATTGGGGAAGCAGAGCACATGCTTGACCTGAACTGTAGTCAATTAATGACTAGGAGATCCTCCTTCTCATGAGCGTTGTCCTAATGATCAGTATCCTGCCGACTTAGTCATGCACAACTCTCCAAGGGTTTTTAGAAAACCCAATGAGACATCAGGGCAGGTCATCCGGTCATTAAAGCAAAGCTTCTTCCATGCTCTTCTAGCCAAGCAACTTGCTTGAGCAGCAGTTTTTGTCTCAGAGCTGATCTTCTGATTGTAGCACAGAACAGAACGCTGTACATGTGGACCGTGTGACAAGATAAAGCCTAACCCTCGGGTAGGAATACTCCATTATCCTTCCCAAATTTTACATGCAGAGGTGGAGCAGCGTAGGAAAAAACTGCTAGTGAGGAGCTTAAAGAGCTAATTGCTACTCTTTTATAATTGCAAATCTATGAAAAATTAAGCTTTACTTTCTATAATGTTGTCGCCCTCAGCAGAGTTCAACCCCCGCTTTGTTCACACACGGCAAGCGCGCTCCTTAAACGTGGATTTCGAAGGAAAGATCTATGAAATAAGTTTGGATGATGACGACAACATGCAGGCTTCAAGGACCAAAAGACACTATGCCTCTGAAGAGGAGGAAGAGGAGGAGTATGAAGACGCAATCGCAGCCCCGAGTGAAGATGGTATCATGTTGGCCGATGGGGTGATTGAAACCAGTCATTCCGCATCCCTTCGTGTCACACACAAGTAATTATTTTTCCTTTCAAATGTTTAGTTTTGGTCATTTTTAGTGTAGTCTGCAGTTGTTTGATGATAAAATCCTATAAATTGATTCAGTATTTTTGTGTAAAAAGTTTTCAAATGGTCATATTTACGGGAAAAGATGGCATACATAGGTGCCACCATACTGTGCCGTGGAAGGGCACCATAAGTGTCTATTGGGATTTATATCCGGCCGTGAACTGTGCGGCCAGATATACGTTTCCATAACGTTTGTGTGCGAAGGGCCCTAAAGACAATAAACTACTTTAAAAACTTTTCACACAAAAATACTGAATCCAGTATAAAAGTCTATTCAGCATCTCCCTTTTTACTTTAGGCCTAGTTCACACCTGCACCCTGTTTTAAGAAACTGAAGGTGAATGGAAAGTCTTTGTTCACCTTTGTTGCCCATACTCTTTAATGGACCCTCGGTTATATGAACTATCTATAGCATAATAAAGTTGAGGGCTGCTGCTCTAGTTTTTCCACTAATAAATAATGTAGTGTGGTAAAGAACCTGGCGAACACAAGTGTGAACCAAGCTGTAGACCGACTGCATGAGAACGTTCATGGGCTCCCTGTGAAACAGACCCGACACAACCAGTACAGGGCTGGAGTCCTTGCATCTTACAGAAATATGATACAAGGACTCCCTGTCTGCCAACCAAACTACAGCAACAAAACTGTATTGATTCTTACAGAAACGGCTCTGCAGTCTGCTGGCAGACAGGGATACCTCGCATCATATTTTGGTACATGCAAAGATTCCAGTCCTGTGCAATGTCTGCAGTCCATGGCATTGGACCAGCATATGGGTCAGTTTCCACAGCCTGCACACGGTCGCCTACAGTCGGCCTTTCCCTTGTATATACTATGTACAAATACAGAATAATATAGGAGACCTGATAGTGGTTCTTATTAGCATTTCAGCCAGTAAGTAATATAGGGTTAAGTAAAAAGTGACATCCTTCACTTCATTTTTGGTCAAACTGTGCATTTTGTGAATTTTGGCATAAAGCATGACTTACAACTGCGAAAGAAGGATTTGTTCTTAGTCATTGATGTGTCAGGAATGGATCCATGCTGTTAACTTCTGATTCATGATTTACTTTGACAAAAGAGCTCTGGATTTTTGGTCACTAGCCGAAGTTAGTGCAAGAAATTTCATGGCAATGGCTTCCCCGGCCGAGCTTTGATTATTTGCAGATGTTTGTCAGATCTTGGTCAACAGATTCATGTGCCAAGGCTTTAATGGGGAATAGGAAACTGCTATAACAAAGTCCACTAACTCGTACTGGTGCCGAAATGTGCTTTTTTATTGGACTTAAACCATAACCAAAACTAGCCCATTATTGGTCTACAGAAAACATGGAATATCCCAGATTACCCATATTACTTATCCAAAACTTATAATCATCAAAGCCTCTAAAGTCAATTTATTTATAGAATTTTGGGAACGCACTGTTCCCTTCTTCAGGTCCAAAGATTAAACAGACAATCGAGATAAGGGGTAAAACTGTGAGAGCAATCCTCCTTAATTCAGTGTGGATTGGCTCACTTGGTTACCAGCAGGTCGGGTGCTCTTAGGTAGATATATTTTGAGTTTGTTGTGGTGCTTGGCATTCATGGTCTGTATGTGTGTCGCTTGTCTCCCATAGATGTTACATCCTTACTAATGACACCGTACACTGTGAGAGGGAACTGTACCATTCGAGCAGAGCCTGGAAGGACCACAAAGCTTACATTGACAAGGAGGTAACTCATTATGAAAGACCTTAACTTTTCCTGCTCTTATTATTTCTGATGTATGAGTTGGAGCCCTGCTACTGTTTTGGGTCTCATGTGCATAAACGTTACCTTCTATGGGCTGTTATAACCACTGTTATGGTCTCCGTGGCCCATGGATGAGATGACTGGTTGAGTCACAAACATGGGCAGGAATAACCAGACAGAACAACAAATTTCTACTTTCATTGACGTGGGAGTGGATTTAACACTTCAGTGATACACGGACTGCAAACAATGGACCATGGGTTGTTGTGGCCAGTGAACACACACATTTTTGTGCAACTACCCTTTCTTTAGAATAAATGACCAAATATCTAGACAAAAACTGTTAACAAAGTTTCCGGCAGTTGAAAGAACCTTTAAGAACCTCCATGGTTACATCATCACGGGTCTTGGAAGGATGAGAACTTAATTCTCTCTACACTCTGTGAAATTTTATGTGCTTATTTTTTTATCAGATTGAAGCATTACAGGATAAAATAAAGAATTTAAGAGAAGTTCGAGGTCATCTGAAGAGGAGAAAGCCAGATGAATGCGACTGTAGCAAGTCTGGGTGAGATTTCTCCTCCTTGTCATTCTGTCACTCCTGTTAGTTCATGTTTAACGGGGGAACTGTTGTCATGAAAATTAAGTATAATCTTCAGGCATCATGTTCTAGAGCCGGAGGAGATGAGCAGATTGTATAAATATCCTATCTGCAGGCAGTTTAATATAGAACTAAGTAGAGAAGTGGATTGTAGTCTCCTATAAGAAGGCAGCATGTTATGTATCAGCAGAGCTGAGCAGATTGTCCAGTGTCCTAACTGCAAGTGGCAAGTTATAGAGCAGGAGGAGCTGAGCAAATTGTACATGGTTTCCTATTTGCAGGCAGCATGGCATAGAGCAGTGATGGCGAACCTTTTAGAGACGGAGTGCCCAAACTAAAACCAAGACCCACTTATTTATCGTAAAGTGCCAACACAGAAATTTTATTTGTGATTTATACTCCCTGCTTTGTCACTTTCATTCATAATCGCAACCTGAGAACACCAATAAAGCAGAAAATAGAAGAAATGTGGATGATCATTGTAGCTTCCCTCCAGGGTCCCATAAACAGGAAGAATTGTCAGGGCCGGATCAGGAGCTACAATGCTAATGCAGATCTGTCCTCAGCTTCCCACTCCTCCAATAGTCCCAGGTAGCACTGTCACTCTAACATAGCTCTGTGCACAGCAAGTCCTGGGCTGTTTGGGTCTGCAGGAAAATACCTGGATTCCTCTCTAGTGATGGCCTGGGTGCCCACAGAAAAGGCTCCGAGTGCCACCTCTGGCACCCGTGCCATAGGTTCGCCACCACTGGCATAGAGAATGGGGAGCTGAGCAGATTGTATATAGTGTCCTATCTGCAGGCAGCATGTTATAGAGCGGGGTAAGCTGAGCAGATTGTATATAGTGTCCTATTTGCAGGCAGCATGTTATAGAGAAGGATGAGCTGAGCAGATTGTATACAGTGTCCTATCTGCAGGCTACATGTTATAGAGAATGGGGAGCTGAGCAGATTGTATATAGTATCCTATCTGCAGGCTACATGTTAAGAAGGGGGAGGTGAGGGGATTGTACATGGTGTCCAAACTGCAAATAGCATGTTATAGAGCATTGGGAACTCATATCAAATATACTGGAAACTATTCAATGTAGTATAACTTGCTAATTGGAATTATTAGTTGTGTACATATACGAAGGATCCCAGTCCTCAATACCACCTGCTAAACTCCTTAGCCAAGTCAATAAGTTGTACTCAATCATTCTCACAACATAAACAATACTTTTAAAAACAAATTAGTGACCGGTTCCCTTTTAAATCCCTTTAGTATGTGCAACTATGGGGAATTCATGTTTTTCTGTAATAACCTGTAATAATATATCATCCAGATAATAAGAGAGCAGCTAAATGTAATGTAATGTGAGGGCAGTAGTTGAGGTGTGTGTAGAATTACTGATTATTAGCCAGCTAGATGAAACTATCCCGCATGTCGCATTGCACTGAAGATTTATAACCTCATTAATTCTCCACATTAACTGGCATAAAAGTAAGTTTTAATTAAAGTGATGTTTGTCTGTATTGCAGGTTTTATAAAAAGGAGAAAGGAGTTAGGACTCAGGTTAAGATTAAAAGCCACATCCATCCATTCAAGTAAGCATCATAAATCCATCATTAATCGCATCACATATGGAGTCTCCTCTCTATAAGTTGTTCTTCATTCAGTCACATCCACTCCTGCATGGGGATGATCACTGGCAGTCCAACTAGTCACAAAATCTGAGGTCTGCAGGTTCCCCATGGGATTGGAGCAGAGGTTTGGAAGGTTGAACCCTGCTTTGTTCACTTTTAAGAAACAGCAGCTCCATAGAGGTAAAAGGACCTTTGATCTCTTAGGGTCTTGATGCTGGGATAACAAGCAATCTAGACAACCGGGTCCTGGAAGTGTGAATGGAGCAACCTCCTGTTCTTGGGATCGAATTCAACGCATTTATTACAGTATATTGGTATTTGTTCCAATTGGTCACCTTCTAAAATAGAGTCTGGAGAATACATACAACTCACGAATGAACAGTTATTTAAGTCAGAACATCAGTATCTATAAAATATGAACATGCCTATCGATATTCTTAATGGGGATGTCCTATATAACCTATATCCAACCATTGCTTCTGTCTGGGTAGCCACTTATTATACTCCGGTCTTCTCCTAGAATAAGTTACTCAGAGATACAAAGACCAGCAACCTTGCACAATAGTAAAGGTGTTTTCTTCTGCAGGGAAGGTGCTCAGGAGGTTGACAATAAGTTACAGATCTTTAAGGAGAACCGTAGACGGAAAAAGGAGAGGAAGGAAAAGAAACGTCAGAAAAAAGGAGAAGAATGCAGCCTTCCCGGACTCACCTGCTTCACCCATGACAACAACCACTGGCAGACTGCTCCTTTCTGGAATTGTAAGACTTACTGATCTTTATTCCCTCATTTTAGCGAGATTGTGAACTAGTCTATTCCAATATATTCTATAGGAGGTGGTGGGACCCTTAGATATCACATTTATCATGCATCTGTTGGACAGAAGATCAATTTAAAGCTTTGTGTTACCTTCACATTTTCCAATCTTTCGTATGTTTCTCTACTGAGTTCGGTACAGTCAATTTTTTTTTCCACCCACCCACCATTCCAAGACAATCAGTTCCAAAAGTTTTGGCTGTGTAACATAGGTAGTACCAGGATTTAATATTTATTAACTTACTGTTCACTTCTACATACATCATCTGTGTACATTCATCTCACATCCCTCCTCCTCTGTGTTCACAGTGGGATCGTTCTGTGCCTGTACCAGCTCCAACAATAACACATACTGGTGCCTGAGAACTGTCAATGAGACTCACAATTTTCTGTTTTGCGAATTTGCAACCGGATTCTTGGAATATTTTGATATGAACCTCGACCCATATCAGGTAAAGACATAAAGGATTATTTACATGTTGAGTTATTCTACTATGATTCTCTCGTCTGCTGAAGCCTGAACGACATCATTAAGGAGGTTATTTGCTCTTCTATCTCCTCACAGTTGACCCTAATTAATAATATCTTAATTATTGTTATTATTTACCTTGTATTAACTTTTAGGAGCTCTTGTTTTTTTCAGTGAGCAGTGGTCTCCACCCTGGAGCTCTTTTATTATAGTTACAGCTGCTATCATCCCCTGAGCCACAGGTTTGAGATCACTGGCCTGAAACCTAAAGACCCTGCTCAGATCATGTTATTGGCTTCCACTTAAAAGTGTATGCTGGAAAAAGCTCCTGCAACTTGTAACTAAGCTTGAAAGCTTATAGGAGTGGCCTCTGCTAGGTCATCACACTGCAATTTTTTTTTTCAGAACTTTAGCCAACGTATTCCCCTATATGCCGATACAGTGGGTATGGAAAGTATTCAGACTTCTTTACATTTTTCACTCTTTATTTCATTGCAGCCAGTTGGTAACCTCAAAAAAGTTATTTTCTTGCTCCTTAATGTACACTCTGCCCCCATCTTCACAAATATTTTTGCTAGTTTATTAAGCCAGAAAAGCTGAAATATCACATAGTCATAAGTATTCAGACCCTTTGCTGTGACACTAATACTTAATTCACAATGCTTTCCATTGTCTTCTGATCCTGTACATTAATGAGCCAAAAAAGAACTTTGTTGATCTGAATTATTGACTGCAATAAAATAAAGAGTGAAACTTTTAAAGGGGTCTGCATACTTTCCGTACCCACTGTACATTGGAAGTGGTTGCAGGCCTCCACGAAAGGTATATACTTAGGGAGCTTTTTCATGGTGTATATGTCAAAAAAGAAGCCATTATTATGATCTCAACAGGACCCTAGCAACCTATGATGTGTTTTCTTGCAGATGTTGTATTTCTCTGTCTGGAAATTTTGGACAGCCTTAACATTTCATCACCCGTTGACAAGGCTGCACTGTATGGAAGTGCCATAGAGAAGACCAGGAGTACATTTCCATCAGCTGATTTAGAACTAGGGCATCAGATTTGTAACGTACTTTAGAGAGTGGACCCCCTATCGGTGTAAAGCATTGTAATGCAGCGGTATCCCTGTGACATCTTACCATTGGCCATAAGCAATTCATGTATGGAATACAGGGTAGTGCTGTATTATAGGATTAGTCTAGCCTGGAAGCAACATTGTGTATTATGGCATCCAGTGGAGTATTGCGCTCTTTCCCTTTTTCGAATAAAGAACAATGGAGCCCCATAAAAGTCTACTAAGACCCCATGATGGCTTTTTACGACTAAGAGTTACAAAGCCGCTAAAGGACCTTATTGATGATGGAGCGTTCCCCCAAACCTAGACTATCTTATTTTCTTCACAGTTAACAAATGCTGTACACACTGTAGAGAGAGGAATATTGAACCAACTTCACATACAACTGATGGAGCTAAGAAGTTGCCAAGGTCATCGACAGTGCAACCCAAGGTCAAAAGGATTAGATACAGGTAACTTGATGTTCAATGTATGGTCATTGTGTAGGGCCTTGTTAAAATTGTAAGGATGTAATATTTGGTTTATTACAGGGGCTAAGGGACCACTGAGGGATATAGCTGCACCTCTTCTGTATATATGTGCAGCGGAGTACTAAATAATAACACCCAGCTTCTTAGTTCCTCTCTATAGGGTTCTTCCTAGAAAGGTCTAACCTAGACAGCAAAGCTTCTGGCCATCATTGGCTTCTTGGCTAACAGCTACTAGGCTCAACCTAGACAGGGGCTGCCAACTAACCCGCTGACACCTTGTATAGTGCAATATATCCTTTTCCTGACATAAATATTACAAAATGATTTTTAAAAACCTTTGATTTTTTTTGCACCCTTTTAAAATCAAGAGTTGATACGCTACTGCAGATCAAACTGAACCACGATAATAATGAATTCTGCCATTCAAATAATCAGCATTCAGTTTTATGTATTTGAGATGGTGCATGCTGATGGCCAGAAAAAAAATGGCTTCCTGAGGCAACAGGTTCAACTTAATTCTTCCTATTAGAAGACGCAATCTACTTTTTGTGATTGATTTCTCTTCCAAACGTTAACAAACGTTACTCTTGTATTTTCCTATATCAGGAAGTAAAGATGGAGGAACCTATGATCCACACAGGTATATGTCCTTTTTCTTATTTATCCTTCTCAGCAGCTTCTTCCAAATAATTGCATGATCAGCCCATTCTGACTAATGTTTGTATCTTGGCACATGGCGTAGCTTTTGGTGCATGCAAATTCTAATCTAACCATGGTTTCCTTTTATGGTCAGTGGTTTGAGGCCTACCATTATTCACTTAATCTCATCTTCTCAGAAGGAATTCATGCATCTCATTTCATGCTTGTGATTTCTGATTTTTCAACATACAAATACATACTTTGGTTTTCATTATACGTGGCGATAAAAGCAGAGTATTAAGTTTCCTTTTTCATAGGTTTATTTGGCACTTTATTTTATATCATGTTATTTTATCATGTTATACAGAGATTTGTTGTTGTTATATGTAAGTACATGTTCCTGCTAAGATGTACAAGTATTTCTGCCTGCATGAAGACCTTGAGTATGCATGTACAACCATAGCGTTAGGTGACAGAAGTAGTTAAAAATTCAGAAAGAACTTTGTTTTGGTTCATAATAGAAGGTTAATGAATTGCCGAGCGCATATAATCCCTGGTTTATTTGCTAGAAATGTCAGGGTTAATTATGTGCAATACCATGATTAACCACATGGTGAGCTGTTCAGGAGAAAGATCTCTAGCTGCAGCAAGCGTTATATATTCTCAGTTTAGTTACCAAGGTGTGATGTAATAGTATGTCACACGCCAATTCCCGCTGTATGGAGAGGGCATATTGCAGCAAGCACCCACCGGTAACACTCGCAGTCGGTGCTGGCACTTATCGTGGGTGTTAACCATGTTAATGCCTCCTGCAAAGCTCCGGGAAGCATTTAAATCCAGGTGGCGCGTGGACACCACCATATTGGATTCGATTGCCGCCCCCTGTAAGTTCATCAAGGGGCGGCGATTGGTTACTATGACAGCCTTGGGTCATACAAAGACCCAAGGCTGTCTGGTTTTAGCCCATTTATTACAACGTGGGATTTGCACAGTGTAATAGATGATGTGTAAATTCCTGATATTCTGCCATACTGTAGTATCAGTACATCAGACAACCTAGGGTTAAAGTACCCTAGGGGGTCTGAAAAATAGTAAAAAAAAAATGTAAAAAACTCAAATAGTAAAAATCTTAAAATTAAAATCGCTCTCCTTTTCCGAGAACTTGTATAAATCTAAACTGTAAAAATCATAAATATGATGGGTATAGCCGTGTCCCAAAATGTCCGATCTATCAAAATATAATAACGGTTATTCCCAGCGTTAACCCCGTAACGGAAAATAGCGCTCAAAGTTCAAAATGCCACTTTTTTGCCATTTTTGCAGAAATACTATTGGTGAGTATGAATTAATAAAACTTAACTTTTTTAACGGCCAGAGAACTGGCAAACTGCACAAACAAACTACTACTGCACGAATTTATCACCTGTGGATCCACCTTGTTTCTAGATATCTGTTCACTATTGCAGGCAAGTGTCCATAAGGCCAATAGGGAGGAGTATGTAGAAATTTCCACTGGCAGAAATGGAGAAAGACGATAAAAAAGACAGGACAGGGTAGTGGGATGCAATGTATGGACTAAAATGACAATCGTAATGATGGGCAGAACCCTAATCAGACCCTATGGGGGAGATTTATCATCAATTTTATGAGGTAAAGCTGTTCCAGCTGCCCATGAAAACCAATCAGAGCTTGGCTTTAATTTTACAAATGGCTGTGGGAAAATGAAAGCTGAGCGCTCATTGGTTGCCATGGGTAACTAGAACAGTTCTGCTTTAAGAGACTTATGATAAATCTCCCCCTATATGTATGATAGGGGCCTAGGTTGCCCTAATATCCTCACCTCGGAGCCGCAGCCCGACCGGAACCGGTTCCTAGGCTAAACAAGCACAGGGCAGTATGCCCATATAAAGAAATTAGCAGCGTGTAAGATATTGGTCGGAAACCACCTGTCGGCACAGGGTCATCAGGGGTATAGTTAATGACCACTATGCAAAATGATAATCAAAAAGTAAGAGACCACACGATCCAAATATTCATTGTTCGTTGTCTATGTCAGCACATGATAGGTCTGACATACCAGAACGATGGATCATGAGGGGATCGGTATAGGTGGCACAAACGCTGAGTGTGCGTGGTCTCCGGTTCAGTGGACCGCTGTGGCTCCGAGGTTAGGATATTAGGGCAACCTAGGCCCCTATCATATATATAGGGCCTAATTAGGGTTCTGTCCATCATTACTATTGTCCCCTCCTGACATTGGAGTCCATTCGTTGCATCCCACTTCTCTGTTCTGTCTTTTTTATTGTCTTTTTCTATTTCTGCAACTTATTTATCTTTCATAGATTTTTAAGACTTTTAATAATAAAGTTACATTTTATTAATTCATACTCACCGATTGTATTTCTGCTTTGAACATTGTGGTTTAGTAGTGCTGGGAGTTTTGACTACAACCAGCCAACCAATCCCTTTTTGTATCAGTATTTTTTTGCCTTTTTGAAAAACATAAAAAATTCTATAAAAAGCGATCAAGGCGCCGTACAGTCCTTAAAATGGTAGCATTGAAAACGTTGTCAACAGTCACAAAAATGATACCACACAGACCACCGTACACCGAAGTATGAAAAAGTTATTAGTGCCAGAAGATGGCAAAATGAAGATTTTTTTTTTCCTTTGTACAGGAAGTTTTTATTTTTGAAAATGTATGAAAACATTATAAAACCTATATAAATTTGGTATCCCTGTGAACGCACTGACCCAAACAATAAAGTAGACATGTCACTTGGAGCACATAGTGAAAGACGTAAAATCCAAGCCCACAAGAGTATGGCGTAGATGCATTTTTTTCACCAATTTCACTCCATTTGGAATTCTTTTACTGCCACTATGAAGTGCAATTTGTTACGCAGAAAACAAGCCCTTACACAGCTCTTTACATGGAAAAATTAAAAAAGGAAAGATTTTAAAAGTGAAAAGTGGAAACGCAAAAACTAAAAAGGAATACCATGTATGAATATATTTAGCAGCGGTTAATTGATGAGGCACTTGGGGTATCTGTACAGGTGAAGTAAATGTTTACGATGTGGGTCATTATGATCTAAGCCACCATACACATTAGACCAAATTATTTAACTTATTCACAGCAATTGCTTCCTGAAAGTACATGTTAAGGTTAACGAAGGGCTCTTTCACATTGGCGTTGTTTTTCTTGTCTGTTGTTTCGTTTTTTCCACCGATGCCTTTACAAAGTCATTGATTTTTACGGGTGTTTTCACATTGGCTAGTATTGTCCGTAGAAAAAATTATGAAACCTGGCCTATTTTTTTTCACAAATGCTGATCATGGAAGGCAATAAAAGTCTATGGGTCTGCAAAAAAAACCCCGATGCAACATCCCTTTATTTTTTCACTGATGAGGCTGAAAAAACAGGCGTGATTGCAAAGCAGTGTTTTTTTGCGGATCTGGAGACAAAACAGAAGAAAAACGGAGACACGATGGAGACAAAACCAACAACTGTACAACTGAAGCTGAACACCAACGCCAATGTGAAAGAGCTCTTAGTGTGTTTAGTTTAAAGGAAATATACCACCATGATGAAAGATTGTGAACCCGGAGCCCCTCCAGCTAATTTGCTAAATTTAAAGGACTTTTTTTTTTTGTAAAAACAAGGGCATAAGAAGCTAAAAGAAGAGCAGATCCTGCCAGAGGGAGCACACACCTGTATGTCCGTGTGCTTGGTGTACAATCCTTCATCCTGGTGGTAGATGCCCTTTAATGTCAATAGGGGGACATGTCTCTGGTAGCAATTCTCTCTATTACAACAAAGGTTTCAATATTTCTGATCCTATTTCCCTGAACTCAATACATTGGGTTGTCTGCCAATCCTGCTAAAATTATTGGGTTCTGTAAGCTATAAGCATGTTACGCTCGAGGTTTGTAACATTCGATACTTGTAAATAGTTTAATTAAATTATTTTTTTTACTTCTATTCATGGTATAATCCTAAAGGGCACATGCCAGATTGCATCCATCACACCAACCTATAGGCAGCATGTTATAGAGCAGGAGGAGCCGAGTTTATTGTACATTGTGTCCTTTCTGTAGGCAGCAAGTTACAGAACAGGAGGAATAACAATCTAGCAGCAAGCGTTTCGTATTCAATAAAATCTTGCAGCATTTAGTTGAAAACACATCAGTTATTTCAGCTGATATGTGTATTGTACCTGCAACCTTGATTTTATGACTTGACAGAATGTCCTAATAAAGTAGACTGCAAGACTTTGTTGAATAAAAAGCACTTGGAGCTGCATAGTTATTTTTCCAGGCCATTGCATCTTTTCCTCCAGTCTGAGGAGAGATCCACTGCACATCCAGTGCCTGTTACCGTGTTATCGGTAAGCTGGATACTAAGTTTCTTTGTTTTGTAGCATGTTATAGAGCAGGACGAGCTAAACGGTTTTCGGTTTTCTGCAGACAGCAGTACAGCATAGCATCTCCTTCTGCTCTGTGAACTTCTTCCCAAAGATTATAGACTGGTTCCCTTTAATTTATCGTAAAAGTCTGTGGCATGGACCGACAACACTGCTGGGGGGCAAAACTCCTTACATGATAGCAATCTATTATATAAAGAGAGTTCCTGATTTTTTTTTTTTACTACATGGCAGGAACTCTTTATGTCATAGATTGTTATCATGTAAGAAGTTCCGTCACCAGCAGTGTTGTCAGTTCGTGCCCGGCTTGTGGTCCTCTGACCGACAATGAGAATGTGAAACAGGCCTTAGGTGGGTAAACCACTTTTTTGTCTCTCTTCACAATATTTTATCATATTTCTTAGCCCTTTTTAGACATATTTATAAAAATTAAGTTGAAACACATGCAATTTCCCCATATCAATCCGTTTTCAATTTTCATTTTTCCAGCGATATTTTGAAACTAAAAAAGTAAGTGATCTAATTTGTTGTTGTGACCATCTTCCTCATCATTGGTCATCAGCACTATTTATGCATGTGCACATTACTAAATTTTAAGTTGTGATCCATCCATCAATACAGAAGCATTACCATATTTTCATAATTTCAAAAAATATTGTCTTCCCTTGTTGACATCTTCATTTCCATATATATAGAGTTTAATATGCTAATATATTACTTGAATCTCACAACTCCAATTTTTGGTTTTGCAGAGGACAACTTTGGGACGGATGGGAAGGTTAACCTGCCAAATTTCACAGAGGATGTTGACTGGAAAGGACTGGAAGATTTGTACAGCGTAAATGAAAGCTTGTATGGCTACAGAAACAACTACAGGCTTAGTCCGGATGACTGGGCCAATTACTTGAAGGATGTAGATAGAATTTTTGCACTGCTGAACACTATCCCTAAAAAAAATACAGCAAATACAACTGTGGTTGAACGAACTTCTGGGCCTTCCGATACTTCAACTCTGGTGGAAATGTCCTCTGCTGACTCTGAAGACGAATTTAGTGGTGTAGTTGCAGAAGAAAGGGAACCGAAAATGGAAGCCAACTTTGGTATCTTGAATTTGAGCACAGTGATATTTCATCACGAGAAAAAACTTGAAACAAATAACGATATTCCTGAGAGGAAAAAAACTAACCCGGCACACTGGATTGAGAATAAATCCGAAAAATGGAAAGACCATGTAGGTTTAGATACTTATGAAATGGATTTCAGTGGAAATGGGTTTACGGAACTAGAATCCAAGCATTCTTTAAATATTAAGACTATTAGTTATATCCCAACAGAAAATCAAAAACATCTCGGTCATGCAAGTGAAGATATATTTGGAGATCAGATATACCTTCCCATTGACTCCATGAATCAACAGAAAAGCAACGTCTCGGCTACAGATCAGGTGTACGATTATGACGATCAAGAAAGCACAAAAGTCAGACCCACAAAGAATTCTCCAGACGATACAACCACAGACTTTGACGTAGAAGGCAGCGCCTGACCACTGGCCTCTTCTATCTAAGCGGTCATCAATTTGTGGCACTTGACATTCCAGATTTGGTGCTCTTTACAGTTTCTTTTATCGGATTGTAACTTGTGCAATTGGTTTCACCCATCCGTTAGTTACATCACAAAGTTTTTTACTATTACCGTATTGTTAACACGTTCTGTTTTATTTTCTGTTCACAGTTTTGGGCTCGTGTTTGTGTCTTTTTAAATACCACCAATTATCTTCCATCCCCACTAAATATTTTTGTTTTTACATTTTATTTTCTAACCACTGGAATTTCTTAATTAAACTAATTTTGCACTTTTTAAAGCTTTTCAAGCTTGATCAAAGTTTTTTTTGTTTCCCTTTTACTTTCATCTCTGTATCTTATTAGTGTGAAGAATTGTGCATAGGAAACAAAAAAAAAAAATTATGTGCCAAAAATGTGCCTTAAAAGATTGCATCTAAGTCTTGCATGTACCTAACTATATATATGTGCAAATATATAACAGGAGTGTTATGGATGGTAATCGGTAAAAACGAACACATGGCACATTGTATGACAAAAAAAACATCAGTAATTTTGGGTAAAGAGCTTACTGATCTAAAAAAGCATACTCACGGTTTACCTCAAGTCTTGCTTTACCAGATTTATTAGAGAATTTTTTTTAGATTCAACATGAGACATGAAAACCTGGATCACAGTTCTATGGACTAATCAATATTTTTGCCCCTTCCCCCATGGTCTGTGTACATATGCTAAGTTACTTGTTGCCATGCATGTCATCAACATGATGGCGGTACATACATATTTATGGTGATGAAAGTACTTCTTTCTCCTTTTGTAAATAGATTTCAGATTATAGGTTTTGTGTTTTTTTTTTTTTTTTTTTTTTTTTTTAAATCATGTATAGTATCTGTTATACTTTTATAGAACAACTCTGGCTTCAGGAAAGCCACGAAGCAACGTTTCTTCAAATAAAAAATGTGCTTTAATTTTACCAGCTGAAACTTTATTTAAGTTGTGTTTGTGTAATTACTATTACGTTAGTTCCTTTGTATGTGCAAATGGGTTTTATTCTTTTGTTTTAGGGCAAATTTGCATTGACCATAAGTTGCAATATTTTTTCGCTAAATCCTATAATTTAAGGAAAAAACTAAAACGAAGACCTCATGCTACAAGCAGTCAACACTAAGCAAGTTGATCGGTAGATCAAAGACAATTTAAAGGGGTATTCTCATCTGCACATTTAATTAACCTGCCCTATATACCGGTATAAATCTTTTAAAGCGTAACTGTAAAGTTTCTTGACAAAAAATACTAATGGCACAGCTGGAGGGAGCCTTTGACATAAATTCCAACAATCATGATTCTAACTTCCTATCCTGAAATATAGGGCTAATCATAGCTGGATTAAAGGTGGTGGAGGCCCCTGGGTGCAAACAGGTGGGGATCCTCCCCACCATTTTTTTTTAATTTTTTTTTTAAATTCAAGTAAATGTTGCTGGTAATAAATATATACAGCCCTCAGGTAATACACATATCTATTAATCTCCCCCAGTAATAAATATATAAATATATATTCAGTCCTCCCCCGTAATAAATATATCCATCCCCTTGTACTAACTATATCCAGCCCCCCTATAATAAATATATCCAGCCCCCCTATAATAAATATATCCAGCCCCCTATAATAAATACATACAGCCCCCCTATAATAAATACATACTGTATGTGATGTATACATTTATTTACAGCCATCAGTAAAATAATAAAATTGTATTTGCCTTGCCCAGATGTGTGTTTCAACCTCCTGCTCCCTCGCGCTGTCCGCATACTGGTGCTAGCAGCGCAGTGTGTGATATCACTGCACCGCCAGCTACAGGACTCCAACGTCCTCGATGCAATCCAATGGTCTATGGCAAAGCAAGGAACTTACTGTTCTCTTTCTCTGCCATAGACTTAAGTCTATTGGATACCTCCAGATTCTCTGAACTGGCTGTTGAAGCCAGAAAAAGCCAGAGAGTCGGACCCGCACAATATTGTAGTTAATTCAGGCGGCCATCCGACTGCCTGAATCGCCCACATTTGGTGGGAGCCCTTTTAATGGCAAAGTGGTGGGGGCCTGAGGCATGCGCCCTCGAAGCCCACCTTATAATTCAACTCTAGGGCTAATAGATATGAGGCGATCTGTAAAATCATCTCGGCTTTTGCTGAAGTGGGTGGGACTTCCTGGTTGTGACATTACCTAAGGGCAGTGAGCATTGAGGGCACAATTAGCCCAGCAAATCAGGACACCGAATCCGTGTTGCTGCTTGTACAAGACCGTGTAGAGCAAGGCAGGGAAGACACAGAACTCCAAGCACAGAGGACTGGTAGAAAATGATCATACAGTAATCTACCCCCACAAAGAAAGAAATATATTTAAACCTGTCCACCTACCTATAAATAAAGATGCTCACTTGACGATGTCACAGTTTGTGTACATATATATGCACAGTTAAACCTCTCCAGAAGACCAACACTCTGAAAGGACCCCCTCCCTAAAAGAAGTTATTTATTCAATTTCAGATTTTTTTATTTTTTTTGCCATTGTACTCTATGGAAGCTATCTGCAGACCACCCCTATCCTGTGCAAAGAGGTTTCACTGTATATACACTGTGCTGTGTGTGCAGTATTTGATGCTAATCATTAGAACGCATGGGAAGCCTGAGGTAAAAGGTAAAACCCCTGCTAGCAGTTATACAGCTGCAGATAGCTAATGAGAGTAAATTAGAGATTTGCTTATTTTTGCTTAGTGCAGAGTTGGGCAAAAAATTTTTTATACCTTACAGTTCTTTAAATTCCATGTTATAAAAAAACTCACCTGTCTAAAGGTTATTTTCCATAAATGTAGCGCCTGCATTTTGGCAGCAGTTGCTAGACTTGCACTATTGAGGTGCCCGACCACCTTACTTCAGCATCCATTACCACAGGATGGCTGTGGGACATGCAGTAACTCCTGGACATTTCATATCAAAAGTAATCCAAAACTATTTTTTATTTGTGTATTTATTATCACTCCAGCAGTGGTGGTTGTCTCCAAGGACTTCTGTTCTCCATTTCTAAGCGACCATATGACAACCTTTTAAGCAAAATTATCCTTGCACAGGTACATTTTTTTAAATAACATGTTCACACGTTTTAAATAACAGCTCCACGTAGCTAACTATTTTACGGTCTCACTATAACCAATTACTGTAAGCGGCATACAAATGTTAACAAACTGTTGATCAAAAAGGGCTTAGAGAATAGTTATCTATAGGTGAATGTCAATCAATGTGGACCTCATGTCTACCCCATCAGTGCTTCTTCAGTGCCAGGCCTTAATTGCCTAAAATGTTGACATTGTCCTAGAGCAGTGGGTTGCAGGGCTGGAACGAGGGGTAGGCGATCGTCTAGGGCGCTACCCTCACCTCCTATCCTGGGACGATGTGCCGGCACTCAGTAGCTATCAGCGGTATGTGTATCTTTAAGACACAAATATGACTAGTTGCTCTGGGCAGCCGGCGCCCTCTATGACCTTGGCGCGTGGCTGCCGACATCATTGCTCAGGCGCCGCATGTGTAATAAAAAGAGAAGACTTGGGACGGACCATGCTGTTCCAGGGAGCACAAATAGGCGCGTTTTTTTTTTTTTTTTTGCAGAGGCTGGCTATATACTACAGGAAGGGGGCAGGCCAGCATATACTACCCGAGGGCTGGCTTTATACTACAGGGAGGGGGGGCAGGCTGGCTATATACTACAGGGAGGGGGGCAGGCTGGCCGGCTATATACTACAGGGAGAGGGGCTGGCTGGCTATATACTACAGGGAGGGGGAAGGCTGGATATATATTACAGGGGGCTGGCTATTTACTACAGGGGGGCAGGCTGCCTATATACTACAGGGGGAAAAGCTAGCTATATACTACAGCGAATGCAGGCTGGCTATATACTGCAGGGGGCAGGCTGGCTATATTCTACAGGGGGCTGGCTATATACTACAGGGGGGTAGGCTGATTGGCTATATACTACAGGGGGCTGGCTATTTACTACAGGGTGGGAATGCTGGCTATATACTACAGGGGGGAAAGCTGGCTATATATTACAGAGGGCAGGCTGGCTATATACTACAGGGAATGCCGGCTGGCTATATACACTACAGTGGGGGCGGGCTTCCTATATACTAAGTGGAGGGGGCAGGCTGGCTATATTCTACAGGTGGCTGGCTATATACTACAGGGAGGGGGGCAGGCTGGCTGACTATATACTACAGGGAGGGGGCTGGCTATATTCTACAGGGGGCTGGCTATTAACTACAGGGAGGACAAGCTGGCTATATATTACAGGGGGCAGGCTATATATTGGGGGCCGGGGGCTGGCTGGACATATATTGACTGGCTATATACTGAAGGCATGGCCTACCTATGTACTGGGGAAGTGTGCTGTGGCAACGAGATTAATGAAGGGGGAATTATATGGTATTATATATTATGGTATATTGATGGGTCACAGTGTATTATCTGTATATGCAGGGGTCACTTAGCTGCTATCTAGAGGACATTATATTGACTTTGATTTTTTAGGGACAGAGTGTGCAGATTCTGCAGTGGTAAGTCATGACTGGGAGAATTTGCCATGACGGTCTCTACCTGATAGAGAAGGATTGGCAACAATGAGGAGACTACAGGAAGAAGAGCAAGATGGACCAGACCAACACAAATATAGTCAGCAGCAGCCTAACAGTAAGTGATGTCTGTGCTTGAGTGCAGATGTGCAGTACATATAATGCTGATTATTCATTGCTGGTAAATATTAATATGTGTGGCCTAGTCATTGGTATCTATGTGTTTGGTATATTCATTGCTGGAATATATTTATGTGTTTGCTACATTTTTGACAGTTTTATATTTTTGGTATAAGCATTTCAGGTATTTTCACTGGAGGGACATATTTTACAATATGTTTATGGCTGGGAGGCCTTGTAGTAGATTTTTCCATAGCAGTTGGCTACTTGGATTTCTTTCTTACTATTTTTAATGGGGGGCATTTCATTTCTTCCATTATTCGTACGTGTTTGGGGGGGCGCACTTTTGCTTGTCTGCCTAGGGCACCAAAATACCTCGTCCCCGCCCCGGTTAAGCTGGAAAAGGTTAAGTGCCGACGCTCTATCATAGGATTTCTATTTTAGTACTATCCAAATAATCTTTTCTGCTGGCTTCCAATGTGGTGGAGTAAATGTATCAAAAACAAAATCTTTAAAGTGAACCGGTCATCAGAAATTTGCCAAATAAACTGCTACCAGTACGTTATCAAGCATCTGAGCACCTTTATAGATGATGTTTCTCACTTGGTCTGGTGGCATAATCCAGAAAATCTATTTTGCAGTGAGATGTAAATTGGTTTTATAAAGTCAAGGAGGCGGAGATAATAACACTGAAGTCAAGCTTTTCCTATCTCCTGTCCAATGCAATGCAGGTCAATCACAGTGGAGGAGGTGTTCAGAGGCAGGGAGAGCTTGACTTCAATGTTTAACTCTCCGCATCCCTGATTTTATACAAGTAAACACCTGACTTTAAAGTTGATTTTCTTGATAAAGCCACCAAGTTGGGCCATGAAAGAAACATGATCGAGAAGCTGTTCAGCTGTTTGACAACAATTTGGTAATATATTGTCAACCATGTTTAGTAGGCCAATTTCTGATGACTGGTTCCCTTTAATGGAGATTTAATGCAGGTTTGGTTCATTGGAAATAGTGAAGTTAAATGGCAGCACCATAGTTGCCAAACTACAAAGATTGTAATGTTGGAAACCTGTAGCCAATAGTCCTACATTAGAACTACTTTTAATGTGATCTTTAATAAAAAATTAGTGTATGAATACACCACGGATGGATTACCCATGGGTTTTGGGTTTATACATACCCTCTGAGTATGTGGATACACATTCTGTTATGTGTAAAGACAATGGCCTTAATATATAATTGAGTCTGTGCCAGTTTATGCCCTAAAAAGAACATCTTTGCAGTTTGCACATGTATTTATAAAGTGCTTGCATCATAATTGTGTCATAGCTGCACTTCGTCTGACACTCAAGAAATTAGCGCACCTAAAAGGGCATGGTAGGGCTTAGTTGGAGTTTGACACTTTTATTACTGCGACTCGACACAATTGTGTGGCACCATGTATAATGGAAGAGCACTAGAGATGAGCGAACATGCTCGTCCGAGCTTGATGCTCGTTCGAGCATTAAGGTACTCGAGACGGCTCGTTGCTCGGACGAGTATTTCCCCTGCTCGAGATCGAGCATTTAATTAAAAAAACACAGTGAAGAACAATGAAGAATAGAATAAAAACAGTGAACACAGGATCATTTAAGTGAAAAACACAGTAAAGAACACAGTGAAGAATAGATTACAGATGTTCGGCACATCTGCTTACTTGTCGGAAGATACGCGCGGAACGGTGCGAACAAAATAGTATGTGAAGAACAATATATATGTGTGAAGAACACATTGCAGAACACGGTGAGCAGGACAGAGACAACGAGGAGCAGCACAGAGACATCGGGGAGCAGCACAGAGACACCGGGGAGCAGCACGAAGACATGGGGCAGCAGCACGGAGACATCAGGCAGCGGCACGGAGTGGCACGGAGACATCAGGCAGGGGCACGGAGACATCGGGGCACGGAGACATCGGGGCACGGAGACATCGGGGCACGGAGACATCGGGGCACGGAGACATCGGGGCACGGAGACATCGGGGCACGGAGACATCGGGGCACGGAGAGAGCGGGGCACGGAGAGAGCGGGGCACGGAGAGAGCGGGGCACGGAGAGAGCGGGGCACGGAGACAGCGGGGCACGGAGACAGCGGGGCACGGAGACAGCGGGGCACGGAGACAGCGGGGCACGGAGACAGCGGGGCACGGAGACAGCGGGGCACGGAGACAGCGGGGCACGGAGACAGCGGGGCACAGAGACAGCGGGGCACAGAGACAGCGGGGCACAGAGACAGCGGGGCACAGAGACAGCGGGGCACAGAGACAGCGGGGCACGGAGACAGCGGGGCACGGAGACAGCGTATCTCCCGACAAGTAAGCAGATGTGCCGAACATCTGCAATCTATTCTTCACTGTGTTTTTCACTTAAATGATCCTATTCTTCACTGTTCTTCACATCTGCTAACTTGTCGGGAGATAATATACGCGCGGAACAGTGAAGAATAGATTGCAGATGTTTGCATACATCTGCTAACTTATCAGAAGACATTCTTTTTCAATTAAATAACACATTTTATTCCCGAACCATG
This sequence comes from Engystomops pustulosus, assembly GCF_040894005.1. NCBI lineage: Eukaryota > Metazoa > Chordata > Amphibia > Anura > Leptodactylidae > Engystomops > Engystomops pustulosus. The sequence goes on from NC_092415.1 coordinate 42,639,559, forward strand.
GTCCCTTTGAAAAATGCTCGAGTCTCCCATTGACTTCAATGGGGCTCGTTATTCGAGACGAGCACTCGAGCATCTGGAAAAGTTCGTCTCGAATAACGAGCACTCGAGCATTTTAGTGCTCGCTCATCTCTAAAGAGCACCAAAAAGAAAAAGGTGCATCTGTGTGATAAAAACCTTGTGCCACTATTGACTTATCTGGCACAACCTGCACGTGAGTGAAGCAAACTGCACAAGGGCAGGTAGCACCAATTTTCATATGTTTGGGCCAATGGGGCAGATTTACTTACCCGGGCCATTCGCGATCCAGCGGCGCGTTCTCTGCGCTGGATTCGGGTCTGGCCGAGATTTATTAAGGCAGTTCCTCCGATGTCCACCAGATGGCGCTGCTGCGCTGAAAAGCAGCGGAACATGCTCAAGTTCACCGGCCTATTCCTAGTGAAGGTAAGTGCAAGCTCCACTACACATTTTTGTTTTAAATGCGGCGGTTTTTCCGAAACCGTCGGGTTTTTCGCTCGGCCACGCCCCCCCATTTCCATCGCGTGTATGCCCGTGCCAATGCGCCACAATCCGATCGCGCGCACCAAAATCCTGGGGCAATTCAGGGGAAATCGCCGCAAATCGGAAATATTCGGGTAACACGTCGGGAAAACGTGAATCGGCCCCTTAGTAAATGACCCCCAATGTGTTTAGTTGGTACTTTTCTAAAAGTATCAACCGACAAAATAAAGTTAACATGTCATTTCTACCACTGTATGCCCCCTAATATGTTCTTTAAACACTATGGGGCACATTTACTTACCAGGTCACTGGAGTTCACTGAAAGTGCATTGTCCATCTATAATGCAGTGTGCGGTGATTCACTAAGATCGTGCGTCAGAAATCATTGATCTGGCGCTTCCCCGCACTGGTACGACAGAGTTTAATATCTTTTTTTTGTGGTGCATCTTTAGCATAGGGCGTGCGGCACAATTGGTCAAAATCAGTCCGACGACACGACTCCTAATTTGTGACGCACGGAAGCCTGCGCAGCTGCGCCACAAAAGGGTCACGTGTGCCACAATCGCAGCGCACACACTTCTCAAATACCTGTGCAAGCAAACCTGTGATTTGGCAATGAAGAACATGCACAACCGGCAAAGCCCTTAATAAATGTGCCCCATAATCATATGTATTCTAAGATGGAAACTCATATGAGGAAGTTTAAGGAAAAAAAAAATCTTTTTGAAATGTAGAAACAAAGGGGCGAATTTATCTGCCAAAAAAACTAAAATGACTTGTGCTACATTTATCAAGGTTTTTAGAAAATATTTTTGCCACTTTTCTGACCTGTCCCTGTTGTAAAGGGGCATGACAGACAGGCGATGGTCCGTGCCCCAAAAGTTAAGCACAACTAAAACTAGGTTGAAGGAGAAACCTTATGCTGCACCAAAATGTATCATCCTATTGATAAATCTGTCGTAGCAAAAGACTAGCGTTCTCTAGCTAGAGACTGGCAAGAATCTTGATTGAACAGACAAAAATTAAAAATAAACGATGAACAGTCTGTTAATTTACAAAGTGGAATAATGAAATACCAGTGAAACGCACAGTATGAACATTTCTTCTTTATTACATTATAATATATCAAGTATTGAAAGGTTTGTAAACAACATTTTCAGAAAGATTGAGCTAAACAAACCGGTTTGTATTTTTTTCCAAAAATCCATGGTCATCATAGAAATAAATATCAAGTAAAAACAAACCTAGTTTAGGCAAAAGAAAAACCCAGATTTGTATGACTCTTGTACTACACGTTTATAAGAACACGCTTGTGCCATACCCAATGTGATAATACTTGCCCTTCATCAACACATGACCCCTCCACATGGCATCTAATGCCCAAGTGGAGATGCATAAGTCACTATGCCCGTTCGTGGATGTAGTCCCAGCTCACATTCATCCATTCTTAGCTACAGCTTATACTGTGGTCCGTTTACTGTTTAAAGTCAAACTGCTAAAACTGTCTCTTCATTACCCCCATTGCCCGACATTAAGGGTCTGTTTCAATTTACTGTCCCAATTTCCGCTCAGCCGAACTCTGTATATGGGTTTGGGCCGGTAAATCCAGCCAACAAACATATTGATTTTTTTAGACGGTATACTTCCCAAGTTAAATGTCTCTAAGTGACGTTTTTCAAAAGTGTTTTAAAAGTTTTCTATTACTTAAAGGGGTTGTGTCCCTAACAATAATGGATGTCTGTCATTGGACCATAGCATTGTGAACATCTTTGTAATATACACCTAGAACTAATTTTGCCTAGTTTTCCATATATTGACTTGCCAACATCCCCAATGCATTTTCACTTTCATTTTATACTTTTCAACAGCTACGTCCAGCCATGAAGGAAGTCAGGCTCACGTTCCTTTAGCCGAAACTTTAAACCTGGGTTTATACATGCCTCAATAGCCGGGAATACAGCGTATGAACACATGCTGCTATATATGCTTATCTGAAAAGCCCAAGATTCATAGTTCTGGCTAAACAGGCCCAAGCCCATCCTGCTTACATGGGTGCTACCAGGGACATTCGCAAATAAATCAATTGTAATTACACCTGTAACCAATTTTGCCTAGTTTTCAAACATGTTCAAAAAGCTATGCTCTAAAGAGGGAGCTCCATTATTGGTAGTGACTAGAGATGAGCGAGTATACTCGTCCGAGCTTGATGCTCGTTCGAGTATTAAGGTACTCGAGACGGCTCGTTGCTCGGACGAGTATTTCCCCTGCTCGAGATCGAGCATTTAATTAAAAAAACACAGTGAAGAACAATGAAGAATAGAATAAAAACAGTGAACACAGTGAACACAGGATCATTTAAGTGAAAAACACAGTGAAGAACACAGTGAAGAATAGATTACAGATGTTCGGCACATCTGCTTACTTGTCGGAAGATACGCGCGGAACGGTGCGAACAAAATAGTATGTGAAGAACAATATATATGTGTGAAGAACACGGTGAGCAGCACAGAGACATGGGGCAGCGGCAGCACGGAGACATCGAGGGGCACGGGGAGACATCGAGGGGCACGGAGACATCGAGGGGCACGGAGACATCGAGGGGCACGGAGACATCGAGGGGCACGGAGACATCGAGGGGCACGGAGACATCGAGGGGCACGGAGACATCGAGGGGCACGGGGAGACATCGAGGGGCACGGGGAGACATCGAGGGGCACGGAGACATCGAGGGGCACGGAGACATCGAGGGGCACGGAGACATCGAGGGGCACGGGGAGACATCGAGGGGCACGGGGAGACATCGAGGGGCACGGAGACATCGAGGGGCACGGAGACATCGAGGGGCACGGAGACATCGAGGGGCACGGAGACATCGAGGGGCACGGAGACATCGGGGAGACTTCAGTGGAAGAAGAGCAGCGGATCCCGGGACAGCGTATCTCCCGACAAGTAAGCAGATGTGCAGAACATCTGCAATCTATTCTTCACTGTGTTTTTCACTTAAATGATCCTGTGGTCACTGTTTTTATTCTATTCTTCACTGTTCTTCACATCTGTTAACTTGTCGGGAGATAATATACGCGCGGAACAGTGAAGAATAGATTGCAGATGTTTGCATACATCTGCTAACTTATCAGAAGACATTCTTTTTCAATTAATTAACACATTTTATTCCCGAACCATGGTCCCTTTGAAAAATGCTCGAGTCTCCCATTGACTTCAATGGGGCTCGTTATTCGAGACGAGCACTCGAGCATCTGGAAAAGTTCGTCTCGAATAACGAGCACTCGAGCATTTTAGTGCTCGCTCATCTCTAGTAGTGACATAACATTTTTCAGAACATAAAAATTGGTCACCTATCTTTAGGACACCAACCTTCGTGAAAGAACCCCTTTAAATTCTACATTTGTATCGTATCTCAAAGTTAGAGGTTTTTGGTATTTCATGCAAATTATGGTGATGTTTGCCGCACTTCATAGAGCAGAACTAAAAATATAGTAATGTTACTATACAGAGGTATTTGTACAGATTTAGAGGGATTTGTATACCAGCTTTCTAAACTTCAAGAAAAAGAAGTCAACTGATAATACTATTGTGATGTAAGTTAAAGAAAGAAGAGTAATATTTTAACAGGTCAAAACCTTCTGACAATATAAGGATGTCCAACTCCAGCCTTATTACAGAACACTAAGGGGGGTACTGTATTTATCATTGGTTTTCCTGGGCTTTTTTGGCGTAAAAAAGTCTCAAAGTAGTTTCATTGAGGATTTTTGATACTTTTCACTACTAAAAAGTCTCTCAGGACTATTTTCTTCTCTTTCTTCTCTAATCTGCAGTAAACATAGAACTACTGCTAGTGCATCGCCATGCAACACTGTGCAAAACCAGATCCGTGACTTCAGACTTTTGCAAAATCTCATAGTTACTCCAGCCCCACTGGTTTATGTGCTGGGACTTTTTATGGGTTTTGAGACATTTTGAAAAAACAACTGTCCCAAGGAACTGACCAGATGATAAATAACCCCCTATGTATATATAGAGGCAAAAAGGAGGGGGTTCAACATATAGGGCATCTCCCATTAGAGATGACTTTTTGTCTTGTATTACCAACAACCGGTTCATTATTTTAGCTTCTGCCTCTCCTGATGTGTCAGTTTTAGAAAACCAAATGTATTCAGCATTAGATAAAAATTCTGGATCAACTTTTCGTGTTATTACTTCTAACAATGGATGAATAAATTGACAACTGGGTGTTGTCAGACTGTATAGCAACACACCCCCTATGTCAATTAAATCATACATTTATAGGAGTATATTTTATTGTAGTATCCTCATATTGCTACTGAGTAGTTATTTTACAGAAAATACACCTATGTATTAATACATACACACATCAGAATAGCTTACAGGTCCTTTTAAAGGAGTTTGGTCTGAACTGATATGGTCATATCACGTTTACGTTAATTTTCCACAAATTGTTTTGCAAGGGTTAGCAATGGAGTCAGGGCTATTGTTACCTTTAAGCATTACCCTTAGCCTTTAAGCCAACAAAAAATGTGTGGAAGATTGACAAAACAATATAGGAGCTTTTTATTTTATAAAAAAAAAAAAAAAATCTGATAATCAAATTCTCTCAAGGAACTTTATTATTGGAAGCTAAATTAAAGGAGGTTTTCCCATGATACAAGTTAGCCCTATCCACATGTAAGGGCCTAACTTGCTGATCGGTGGAGGTCTCGGTGAAAGATCACAAGATCACAAGAACAGGGGGGTCCGAAGTACAGCCGCTGGACCTGTCGTCGCTCCCCGGGGTGATCGGGGCAGCTGATCGCGCATGGCTGGTCTTCCCCGTTCCCACTCTCTGGAGCTGACTGAGATTGCAGTGCGCCGTACTGGGTCACCGAGACCCCCACTGAGCAGCAAGTTAGGCTGTGAATAGGGCCTAACTTAAAACCCCTTTAAACTGAAAAAGTCTTTTCTAAACACAAGAAATAATATAGAAATAACAGATACCAATAAATATCCATATCCGTCTCTTACACAGAATTTAACGGCTATTACATCAAAACAAATGGGTGAGAACAGCTGGAGATTTTATAAAAATTACCTAAAGTAGCTGAAACTTTTTATAGATACGATAGATTTGTTACCCTTTTTCTTAAGTTAACAAAATCAAAACGCTGATGTGAACCCACCTTGGCTTTGTTACTTTAGTTTAGCCATAAAAGTTTTAGTTGTATGGCGTTTAGACATGTAATAGGGGTCTAACAACTGAGCCTCCTTCTGATGTACAGTAGCTAATAAACCGCTCCGATCGCCATGCATGAGCAGTCACATTTCTATCCAAAATAATGGGAATTCCATGCCTGATTTTTGGGGTCGTGTTCATTCAATAAGTTTTCATCTCTGTGGACTAGTGAGTGTATATATCTCCATTATATATATATATTCACACTGGGTCCCATTTTATCTCATTATCAGTGGGGGGTTTCACTCCCCAGAACCATTGCCGACGTGACCCTTACAAAAGTCAGGTCAATAAAGTTGATTCTGGGAAAACCCCTCTAGGTATTTACCTCCAGATGACACAGTTTACAGTACAACCTCCTTACGGCAGAAGGATATTCCCGCTTAACCCAAGAAATCACCAATGTCATCAGCTTCTAATGTCATCCGTGTAGCAGATGGGCTTTTCCTATACATAGACGACGGGCTATTGCACAATTCATTCAATTTCTACATCATATTAGGCTATAGACTATATAAATATACTCACATTTGGTTATTTTCCCTTATGTAGGAAATGTCTTCAGAAGAAGAGTGATAGTTGTCTAAAATATTTTTATTACAAAAAAAACTCACTTGCAACTTCTTAATACTGGAACATGAGAAATACTACAGAATACAGTAATACACGCTATCTCCTAAACTTACATCTAGTTCATAGATACAATGATTTCAACCTAACTGATAAATGAGTGCAATCTATTTATTGTCATGCAACATTCCCAAGTAACCATGCTTGTTCTTACAATGTTTATTCGGATTACATGGTACACTACATATTATTGCATTGCGGTGCCCTGTTCAATTATAAGCAGCAAAGTGAATTTATACTATTAAACTACTGGAGTAAAAAGATCGTAGAAGAACTGCACTTTTTTTTTGGGGGGGGGGGGTAAGAACAATTTTTCTACAGTCTCCTTTGAAAAGTAAAATACAGAGCTCAATACTGATTTTTTTCTTGTTGCATTCCCCTTTCCTTTTTGTCAATGCTCCTCACATCTACTTGCCAGTAATGGGAAAAGTGATAAACTCCCATGTGTTAGCACTGCAAGTGTAAAGTGATGGTGGTTTGTTACCAACGTGTGACTATGAGCCGAAAGCTCTTAACTTAGACCAAAGTAGACTGTATAATATAAAGGGGAACAGAGTACAGGGATTTTTAAGATCTGGAAAGAGGAACCTTTCATGATTAGGGAGAGGGGGGACCCGACGAACAAGAAACGTGACTTTTGAAGGTACAAGGCCAAGGAGCTTCAAGGGCCCGTACGTTATCTTTCCCCATACAGAATAGTTGTTGTAGGCAAGGCAGGTTAAGATATTGCATTAGAACCAAGACATTTTAAGTATTCCCTCTTCAAGACACCCTTAGTCCTATGATACACCTTTAATATATATTAATATAGTATTCTTAAAATGCTTTAATATTAATTTAGAGGTATGAAGACCAAAGATGTCTGCTGTCCTTATCTCTTTTAGTAAATACTATAATATTCTGGATAATCTCTTGGTATATAACTGTGTTCCTCTCTTATCCTGACTAGATCGGGGTGTTATTAGTTGGGGGTTGTGACTCAATCAAGATCGGGGTGTTATAAGTTCGGGGTTGTGACCCATACGGAAAGGTCACTTAATTGATTTATACATTTCAAGGTATTTTCCATCAACCGCTGCACACCCTAACATTCTTACGTAATCCTGACCTGATCAAAGACTAGCTATTATGGGCAGATCTATCAAGCTGTCTGTGGCAGAATTGTTTTGTAATTTTTGAGTTTGTGGCCTGATTTCGGCCGGGTGGAGAAGGAGGGGGTGAGCACTCCTCAACCCTTTCTCTATATAGGAAGCAGAGCGGCTGCACTACAGTACAGGCAGGGATAGGGCCTGCTCAATCTCTTGCAGTTCAGTCACAGTGCAGGGAGACCCGGTGAGCCCATGGAACTGTATCCGCGCACAATACACCTCCATAGCAACTGTGGACTAGATGCCGTTTTTGCGGCTAGCTCACGGCCGCAAAATGTATGATCATGTGCATGAGGTCTAACTCTGCACTGTTCGATTTTGCGTCGAGAAAAAGCTTCCCCTAAAAGTATATTCCAATATATCAGGGCAATGACAATGTAAAGGATAGATTATCAATCCTGAATTTCTATAAGAATGCAAGTCTATCAAAGTTGTAAATGATCTGGGAAAGAAAAGGCGTATTAGACTGCGCTTCCAGTACAGCTCATTGGCACCATGATGGTGAGACAGCAGGTCACGTGTGTTCAGCTGCTTTAGCTAACACTTTAAGTGCGTTTCGGTCTCTGTTCACACTTTTGATTCAGTTTTACTAAATTGAGAGTACAAAGAAGACAGAATGAGATGAATTTGTGGTATGCTTGAATATTTACCAAATACGGACAAAAAATTATTTTAATTACATATTCAGTTCTGTAACAAAACCGCATCTGATTTTTATTTCATTAAAATGGATAACTTATAACCAGTATAGTTCCAAATGTCAGCATATGACAGATCTACTTGTTTTTCCCCCGACATGCATTAGTTTAAATAGAAATTTTTAAAAAAGCATAAGGCCATTACAGATGAGCGGACCCGAAGGTTCCTTTCGGGTGCGTCCCACGCGACATGGACATAATGCCAGCTGAACACGCAATCTGGCACATTCCGCCCCTAGCCAGCTAAATATGGCTGTGGGATACCTAGGGGACACCTCTGGCCAATCATAGCCATGGCAAGTTGGTATGGACATCAATCTGCCCGATTGACTGTTCGGCTGTGAATCCATCAATATGTCCAGGTCGCAAGGGAGCAACGGAACCCGATGCGCTCATGTCCCGCTCATCTGTAATGGGCATGTAATCTTATTATGACTATATTGCATAGATCTGCTGCAGCTCTCCAGAAGAGCACCCTGTGGTGACCTAGTATGTGGAATTGGAGTAAAAAAATTTGGTAATGGGCAGCCAAAGTAAATTACTGAAGGCAAGAATTTTTGGAATGGCATGATGGAGGTGCTGTATATTCTATGGATAAAATTATACTATACAATTAATTAAAATTCAATGTAACATTGTACTCTATTTCAGTTATGCTGACTGACTCACCAATATGTACTCACACATATAAGATCGTAGACGTGCTAAAGAGTTACTCGTTGGTAAGGAAGAAAACGGAAATCTCATACACGTCCAATGTAATACTAGTGGCTGAAACTTTAGTCAGGTGCCGGTTGAGGTTTGATAGTGACACTAAATAACGGTCAATTTAAGGGAGATTATTAAGGAATGCAGAATAGGTTGATTTTTTTTTTTGCTGAAATGTCTAAAGAAAAATTTCAGTATATTACATTAACAGCAGAGTTCATAAAATTTGAAAAATCCAGAAACAGACCTGTTAGGGAAAATGGTTTCCACGACAAAACCCAATTTGCACAATTTGCCATAAAAGGTAATTGTGTATTTATTTTGGGTGTAAACCTACACCAAGGATGCTATTTCACATATAAGAACCATATGAAGGGAAAAGGTGTAGGTCTAGGTTACTTGACAGTCAGACCGATACCCAGGATTTCGAGTAAACCAGGCTAGATAAAGCTAGCTTTAGACTGACTGTAAAATACATACAAAATGTTGACCATGTTTCCTATGCCCTTTGCATCATTGGACTCACTGCCTCTCTATGGGACTACTGTGCCATACAGTAATTATGTTGCCGGTACTGGACTGTATTTCTCATGTCCTAGCAGTGGGTTACAGCATTATACATGACTACAATGCAGTTTGTCGAATGATCTACCATTGCGTAATATATGACAGAATGAATATGCTGCCTAAAGCCCAATACCAACAATGGGGCACATTTACTAAGGGTCTGTCGGACACATTTTCATCGGGTTTCACAGGTTTTTTTTGTTTTGCGCTGAATTGCCCCGGGTTTTTCGCGCACGCGATCGGATTGTGTCGCATCGGCGCTGGCTGGCATGCGACACAAATCGGGGGCATGGACGTCGGACAACCCGAATGATTTGGACAAACCGCGGACTTTAAAAAGCAAATTGTTTCGCAAGATCAGCACTCGCATGCACTGGGAAGAAGAAGGTGAACTCCGGCGGATCTCAGCGGGGGAAGCGACACATGCAGGAAATTTGATGCACAATGTTGGTGAATCGCGGCAGCTCTGAATCCTTGTCAGACAACGCACAGCGGAGATCGCGATGGGACGGATAAGTAAATGTGCCCCAATGAGTTTGGTCGGACGTGCTCTGTGTCCCTGCACCAGATCTAGAGTCGCTGATAGGAACTGACCTGCTGAGTTCAAGTCAGTGATTCGGAGATCAGTCCGGTAAGGCCCCTTCCACACTTGTGTTGCAGATCACGTCAGAGTCTGATCAGGGTGCGATCAGGGTTTGGTCAGTGAAAAACGCACATTTTGCATCAGAGTGCAATCAGTTTTCAGTCAGAGTTTGTTCAGTGTCGCAGAAAATGCGCGTGAAATGGACTCAGGGCTGAGCTCTATCTTTTCTATGGCAATTGATGCGTGAAAAACGCATTGCACTTGCATTGCTCTTGCAAGTGTCTCAGAGTGCAATGCGTTTTTGATGCATCTCCATAGACTTGTATGGTGCGTTTTTCACGCGCGTGACTTGCAAAAGTAGAGCATGTCGAGATTTAAACGTGCGTTAAAAAAAACGCGCGTGTGTGCGTGAAAAAAAATGTAAGTCTGAAAAGACCATTGATTACAATGGGTCAGAGTGCAATGCAAGTTCTGCGCGTCAAAAGCACGCATAGAAAACGTGCGTGAAAAACGGAAGTGTGAAAGGGGCCTAACTCTCACAAGTACACAGATTGTGTCAACCCAAACACGTTTTTTTTAATATCGGGTTTTAGGCCTTATCCACATGTAATTGGGTTGCATCATTGTTTTTTAGTCAAAACCAGGTGTGGATACTATACAGAGATGAGTTGTAATAGAACAATTTTAACTTTTACTGGCCCATTTCTGGTTATGCCACAGAAAACAAATGCATATGACTGAAAAAATACTGACGTTTGAAATGTGTGGGGTTTTTTTTTTCATTTTTCTGATACATACTGTAGATATTTTTTAGCTCCAACCCACAAAGTGCCTTCTGACAATATTTTCTATCCTACAAACCAAGTAATATATTAGTATAATATATTCTAAACACAGTTATAGAAATAACCAATAATCTACCTACAAATCCACAAAATAAATTTACACATTGACTAGAAAATTGACCAAACTGAAAACAAAACCTCTTCTTCCTACGCACTGGAAAAAAAAATCTGAAATAATTTCATGAAACTAATTTCAAGTACTAACTAGGCTGATCAGGAGATAATATGTACATGCCAAACACTATGGTCTACGGTTCACATATCAATGCCCATAGCTTAACGTTTGCAGTTGGATATCACTGTGGTAGGTAGGTAGCTCAAGTATGGCTTGCATGTTCTCCCATGTTTTCGGCCATGCTTACAATGCAATTTGATCCAAAGTAGTTGCATAGTTTAGACGCATTTAGTTGTGCTTTAAAGCGTACCTCACAGTAGTGTTTCCAGCAGATAACGGAACTTTTATGACAGATAATCTTACAACACACATACCGTTAGAAATCTCCACTCAAGAAATTGAAAAAAACTAAAACCCCCCACATACACATAAGAAGAGAACCATCCAAAGCCACCAATTTCATCTGCTTCTAAAAAAAAAAAAGTAACTTTCCCTTAATGACATACCTAATGGTATCGGGGGCAATGATGATTGGGCAAGTCAACTACCCGATCCGTTTGCTTTTCCGGAAATAACCCACAGCCGGAGGGGGTCTCCATTAATTGCACATGCATTTGTTGCATCACTTTCCATATCAGCTGTGCCGATTGTGGAAGTCGGGAGAGAAAGCTGTTGGCCAACAGTGGTCTACTGTGTGTGGGAGGACCTTACTATGGACTAGAAAGACCACAACCCCACACTTTTTGAAACTGGTACCAATAAAGAGTTACACAAGAAACGCAGCATTTAGGGAGGCAAAGTTTTCTACTCCAGTCTAAGATAAAGTTTTGTTTTTTTAAGCAACCCAAGATTCTTCAAAATCTCATGAAGACAGCCTACAATGCCAGCCTGTGTAGTTCCCGTCACAATTTGCAGACATCGGCAGGATTCATTTGTACACTTTATCATTAATAAAATGCTCCCTGAACAAAAAGAAGAATCACTCCTAAATATTAAGATCAGGATATGAAACAGGCTACAGGAAGTGCTCAGACACAGTTACATGCTGTCTTTTGTTCTAGATCTTAGGGTGCAGTCATACATGCCACTAGAATTGTGTTAACAAATGCAACGCCAGCTTCCGGCGGGTGGGCCTCAGCCTAGTCGTAAATGCGTTTCCAGTGAAATGCATGTGCTCGGTAACCAGTACCCAATGACTATGATTAAAACAATGCACAATACTGGGTGCTGGTTACCGATCACACGCCTGTAAATGTTTATGCGATTGGGCCGAGGCATGCCCCAGATGCTAGTGGTATGTTTGACTGACCCTCAAAGTTTCCCATAAAAATAGGAGCAAAGGATCAGCTGTCTCCGACAGATGATGGAAAGCGGGGTTGTGCCAGGTTCGTCATGTCCAAATCAGATGCATCTGGAAGCAAACTTTGCCTCTCTTTATTTTAAGTACAAGCAGGCATGGTAAATCCGAGCTTGCATGTGTATGGAGGGATAGTGAGAAACAGCTGTTGGCCAACTGATTAGCTATCATATTGTTCAACCTCCGTAGCTCAAAGAAAGGACAACTAAGGAATGGCAGAGTAACTGTCTGCTTATGGATCTTTAGAGAGCGAAAGTCTAGCAGTCCTATCCTTTTTACTATTGGGTCGCCATAACTTGTGCATCTCAGGAGGACCGGCATTGTTATTTGCCCAATGATCATGGTAAGTAAATGGAGGGAGATCTGCCAACAATCACATACCCAGAGCGGGGGCCCATCTCAATCATTGCTATAGTCCCCAAGTGCCTTCCAAGTACACCATTTCCATAGTCGATCCATGAGGACCAAGGTGTATTGTTTCATGCCCATTCATTCATTCTTCATGATTATTGTAAAATCTGTGCCCGAAGTGAAGTGTAAGGGCTTAGGGCAAAGAATTATCACTAACAATTAAAAAATACCCCACAACTGGAGTGTAGTGGGTAAAACAGCAGTTGAGGTAACCAGCCCTCAATAACCCTGTAGCTGCAGATTAAAAGGTGATTTCACGTATGTCATATGCTCGCAGTTCAGTGAAAGGCACATGTTGCACAAGACGCCATATTGAACCTAGACAACAGTGTTTGATATTGGATTATCCTGTTTCTGTGTCAGCTTGGGTCTCTTCTTGAGAATTCTCAAAGGATGAATTTATTGCTTCCAGGAAAGGCCCAGGGTAGGTTTGTGCTAAGTGTTGCATTGCTTTGTCCGTATTCCCATCATCATTTGTGTCCTCCTTGGCGCCAAAGGCAGGACAGGATCTGGTTCGTGCATAATTTGGCTCTGCTCGAGTGTTGCCGATCATCTCACTGACTGTGCTTATTGGGGACGAACGCCACCTTCGCCTCTGCAACTGATCTTCTTTGTGTTTTATGGAATACCAGGCCAAAAATATAAAAATGAATCCTAAGAATTTCAGACCAGCTGCCAGTCCAAAATAAACAAAACGAAATGATGTCACGTTGTATTCCCAGCAGGATCCTTGGATGCCGCAGTCTTGTTGCCAAAGCATGCAAGTAGTATCGATAACAGCCCCAAAGTAAATTGGGGTAGGAATGTAAGCTGCAACAACAAAGAAACATGGGAACATTCAGTAATCGCCGCCTTGTCACACAATAAATGACCTGCGAAATCAATGTACACGGCCAAAGTAATCACGGGGATATGTACAGCTGCTTACAAGGATCTAGTTCACATAATTCCTATGTATTATGCCCAATTATTATCATACACTAGTGCATTGGGCGGCCACGTATGATGTAAGCCCACCCTCTCTGTCACACCATATATATTAGTAGGCTCCGGCCTCCTGATGTATCTGGTGTCTGGCTGTGTGGGTAAATATTTCTAGATAGAATTAGGCTATTACCAGTGATTGGTTGCAGGCTTATGCTGGAGTGCCACCCACTTTACCACCTTGCACACCCCCTTCACACAAACTAGAAATAATTGTAATTTCTGGCAACCTGCCAGGAATTGTGATTGTTTCAGAGCTTGTACGCCAGAAATCTGATGTACAAGCCCTGATAAATGTCCCCCAAAGTGTGCACCCTGGCTTGTATGTATGAATAAGGTTCCTTACACACTACCAAGTGTGATGCATCCAACTCGGATCACACTTGCAGCATGTGCCCGCTGGAATGTCCGCCCCAAATGCTGACAACCAGAAACTATCCAGAACCAAGCTATCCCCTGCGTAATACAGTAGCTTTATAGTATATGAGATTTATGACAATCCCATACAAACATAAAAAAACCCATCAATCTGCAGTAAATAAGTGACATTTATTTCTGATCATCATGGTGCAGAGATCAACCTTCACAATGTCAAAATCGCATTTATACATATCAGAATCCAAACAATTGCGGTCGATTTCTGATACTTGTGGAATGGCAGTGGGATTACCGCTGCAGCCCTCACTATTTCTAATCCCCCCTCACCTGATGGTCTAGAACAGTGATGGCGAACCTTTTGGAGACAGTGTGCCCAAGTTACAACCAAAACCCACTTATATGTCGCGAAGTGCCAACATGACAATTTAAGCAGTAACTTATTGGAACCTGCTGTATTACAGGTTTTAATTGTATTAGCGTCCTGAATTCACCAATACAATAGAAAGATGATGGAGAAATTTGGATTGTAGCTTCCCGCCAGGGTCCCCTGAAGAGGAAGGATCAGGGGACCCAGAGCATGAGGTCCAGCGATAATCCATCTCTATCCACACCTTCTTGCTCCTCCTGTAGTCCTGGCAGCCAAGGATGTTGCTTTAAAATAGCACTGAGCATGGCAAGGCCTGGGCTGTATTGGATCACAGGGGAAAGTCTTGAGTCCTATCTGGCAAACTAAATTGGGGTGAAGGCCTGGGTGCCCACAGAAAGAGTGCCATAGGTTCGCCACCACTGGTCTAGAATAAGGATGAAAGGAGTTTTTGACTTCAATCTATATGCTGGCAAAACGTGCCCACTTACCCACTGGGTGGCAATACTATGGCTAGGGGCCGACTGCCAGAGAGAGTGGGGCCAAAAGAAAAACCCAAATCAGACCCATTAATCCAAAGTGTGCCGTGTATGTCCCGCACAGACTTGCATAGACTGTGGAGTTTGAAGTCAGCGTGCACGGAGCCTTACTAAAATCACTGAAGTCATTGGTCCACATTTATAAAAACTAGTGCAGTCTGTACTGTTGCGTGTGCAGAGTGGCCTAAATTTCCCAAAAACTGGCGCCCAGTCTTCATTAATTTGGTGCCCCCTGCGCTGCTCGGGAAGTGTACACCATTTTCTTGGTGCACTTTGTTCATGCTGCAGAATATTTAGTAATATTGTAGCCAAATATTCTTACAATCGCATCTTCTTTGTCTAAATGTCACAATTGCCTGACTCACTCAGAATCTACATGTTAAAATAGGCTTATTCTCACATCAACAGCCCAACAGCACCTCCTAGTGGACAGAAGGCAGAACACGTGATAATTATTTTGGAAACTGTTGATGTATTTCCATAAAACTTATACATTTTTTAAAAGGTTAACATAGAAATTGTTATGGTTATGTAATGGTTATGCTAATATCAATGTGATTAAGTTATACCAGATTTTAGGGCCAATTAGTTTTAAACTATAAGTATAAAAGCATTTAAGTGCTGCAGTTATAAAGAAAACCGTTTGGACTAAAGAAGGAGTAACCGGTTGGAATATAAGGAGACTGTTTGAGAGCTGTTTGTTTATAGTGTCCTATATGCATTCAGAATATTATAGAGCAGGGGGAGAAAAGTAGATTGTACATAGTGTCCTATCTGTAGGCAGCATGTTATAGAGCAGAAGAAGCTAAGCAAATGGTTTATAGTGTCCTATCTGCAGGTAGCATGTTATTGGGAAGGAGGTGCTGAGCAGATTGTACATAGTGGTCTATTTGCAGGATCATCTTACAGAGCAGAAGGAGCTGAGCAGATTGTAAATAGTGGTCTATCTGAAGCAGCATGTTACAGAGCAAAAGGAGCTGAGCAGATTGTATACAGTGGTCTATCTGAAGCAGCATGTTATAGAGCAGAAGGAGCTGAGCAGATTGTACATAGTGGTCTATCTGAAGCAGCATGATCTGATTTTGATATCTTTTTTATGTTGGGGAAAATTCTGTAAAACTTATCATTTAAATGTGCGCTACTATCCATTATCTAGTCATGGGACAGTCCTTTCAGTATGCACAGTCTTAGGGTATGTTTCAGATCTTGTTTTCCAGACCTATTCAGTGTGAACGCCACAAAAGCTCTATACACATAAACTGTCCCATTCAGCAAACAACACAGGCAGCCTTTTATACCACTGTCATAAAAAAGGATACGTTTAGCGTAGACCCTAGTAGCCTACAAGGGACAGATGTCACTGTATGGCCTCCACCCCAGGCCTCTGCTGAGTGTACACTATAGATGTTTTCTCAGTGATGTAATACATTGACCCCCTCTGCAGAATATTACTGCCGGATTTCAATGTAAGCTCCTTCTTTTGGTGGAGCGGGGCTGAATAGGAGGAGGTATCCCACATTGTGAGGACACGGTGTGAGGACACGGTGTGATGACACTTTGTGAGGACACAGTATGAGGACACAGTATGAGGACACGGTGTGATGACACTTTGTGAGGACACAGTATGAGGACACAGTATGAGGACACACTGCTGCACTCTGTTGCAAGAATACCCTGGGAATCCTGAAGTATCCCGACAACTGAAGGAAATAACAATATATGAATGCAGCCTTACAGAGCTCTTTTAACCGTAACAGATGTAAATCTACAAATGTCTTATACTACCTGTAATACTTACCAAGAGTTCTCAATAAAACAAACTGCATTCCTAATGCAAATGGCCTCTCTCCTTCATCTACTGACCTAAAAAAGAAAATATAAAAGGTAACAGTTACGGGTTTGTCCAGCACATCCGAAATTCAGAGATATTTACCAAAAACATATCCATGGTGTGCATAGCTCTTGATATAGCACTATGAAGCACCAACATATAATGAAACCCATCCCTTGGCGCACTCCGACCTCCTGATGTATCCAGTGAAAAGCTGCACTGGCCTACAATTCTACCTCAGGCCCTGTCCTGCCTAGAATTTCGCTGTAGCCTTCCATCGTTTGGGTGTCGGACCTTCACACACTTGGCAGGGAAGTAGCTTGAGGGGGAAATAGTCTCAATTCTTGGCAGTTCCCTATTATTTCAGGGCTTGTATGCCAAGTTCATGATAAACGTACCCCTATGAAGGCTCAGCCTGAGGATGATTGGAAAGAAAAAATGTAAGTGGGGGCTACATATACCACAAATAGAAACTAGTAGCCTTTAAACTAGGTTGCCTTCATCAGGAGTTCAGTGCCCACCAGAGCATCCCCTGGTCCTGGTCCTTTGGTAGGCCAGCATCCTATCTATGTACTACTTGCTACTCATCTCAGGTGTGCATAGGCCTTGGTGTCCAATAATTGCAACAAACACCATTTACTGGGGCACACACGTACATGATGTGCTGCACCTGTACTGGAGCCACTCGGCCACAAGTGCCCGGGGCGCACTGAATATGGGCATCCAAAGTTACATTCTATGTTAAACCCACCTCAGGCTGCAACTATATGAAGTAAAAGAGTGTGGTATTTAGGAGAGTTCAGTCCAGTACACTGGTGACAAGACAAATGATGCAGAACTGTAATGTAATGTGTTTGCGGGCGATGTGACTTGTATCATGTGTCACTGAAAGTAAGGCTCTGTGTGCGCCTCCGAAGATACAATCCCAAATGTCAGATTTCAGGCATTTTAGAGAGTCTGTGAGTTAACGCTTGGACTACCCAATTAATAATTGACGTTAATCCTAAGGGATGGGGAGGCCACACAGTTATATATGGAAATTCATTTTGGTTCTTTCAATGCAACATTCCATGAAATGATTATGTATGTGACTGGATATATGCAGCACATTTATCCATGAATAATATACACTAAATGTCACATTACAATGATAATCTTCTCAGGAATGGGAAAGTACACATAGGAATAACCTCCCCAAAAATCTGCAATTCACAGTTCTGTAATAAAACTTAGTCAACAGAGGTAAAATTTGATAATATCACCTTTCAATCTCCTCCTCACCTGAGAGTCACTATGATGGCGGAGGGTTGTGCACATGCTGTGATAAGGGTAACAATGAACAGGAATATCAGGAATGGAATGAGGGTGTTGCAGGTGCGGTCACACTTTCCCGATACAGCATAGCCGTTTTCATGCAGATATGTCTTCACAATGACCACTCGGAGTTGGCTGCGTTGACCGACTGTAGGTGTCGTGATAACCTGCCGACTCTGGACGCAGCCACATTCAGTATAATTTTTGACCTTTAACAGAAGCACACAAACCATTATTTCAGTAAATACTAGAAAAAGATAAAAACTGCAATTCTGTAAAATAAAGAAAAATAATGACATGCGTTATATATATTTTTTTTTTTTTAGAATCATGGGGCAGGTTTTAACACACCCCTGAATAATTTACCAGTACTAGATAGACAAAAACCTTAGACTATGTTGGCACACTGCCCTAGCAGTCAGCAGTTTCGACCATGCAAAATTGCAGACAGTGTTAGGTGTTGGCCCTGGAGATGAGTGTAATTATACTTTTTGTGTGAGATTAGTAGCAGCAGGACTGTGCATTTATATTCCAGGGTTATAGCTACATCCGGAACACTCTGGTGTACTGCTGTGTAAGATCTCTTCACTGCACTCCACTTACTGCACGCATCCCCTCCCCTCTTGCTGTAGCAGCTTCTGTTTAAATATTACAGCAGTAGCTCAGATTGAAGATGCTGTGCTGTGTTAAGTGTAGGTATAGTACACACCAGTGCAAGTCAAGCAAAGATCATTGAATATAAATGCATTTTTCACAGTCCTGCGGCTAAAAACATAATTATTACTAAGATATCCAGGGCAGCTACCTAACAAAGTCTGTCAGCCGTTTGGACCATATAAAGATACATATGAAGTTTAAGAATGGAAAGGTCTGATACTTAGGTGCTAAAATAAATGTGGTCCTAAAATATTCAAGTAAAAGTTACTAGTGAAGTATTCCATTCCCAATGGCTTCCTGAATAAGCAGTTAAGAAGGGCTACTCAGTGTTGTACCCACACCAATCTGCTGTAGATGACCTAGAGGACATGTTTATCAGACCAAACACTGTTCGGGGCCCTGGACTGTCAATCTCATAGTCTTCTAGTCCCACAGTAAAGCTGAGAATCCTGGCATTATATATGACTATGATGCTGGGAGTCTGAGTGCTGGCACAGCATTTGGACTGAGAAATAAGGGCCATATTTCATGTACCTTTTACGACATGTGAAACCGCTGTAATGTAGATGTTCTAATCAATGTAAATTCTACTTGGAGAGCTACCAGATACTGACTATGGATATATCATTTGGATATGGGAAAGTGGCATGCCTCGTTCTGACACATAGTATACAGTAATTCAGTAATCAGACACATAAGAAAAAGAAGTCAAGCAGAACACAAGCATTTCTCCTAAGCCTGCAGCCCGACCTTCAGACATAGGGAGACAATAACTCGCTGGCTCACAGGCTGATCAAGTTGCCTTGGCTCGGATTTGACAGTCTGGAATGCCAGCGTGCCATAAATCTGTATCCTGCACACAGAGATCACATCTCACTTTGGAGACTGATATATCATCTGGACAGAACCGCTTTCAGTATCCACGTAGTTCCCGTTATAGAGGTGCCGTTTTCTACACTGTCAATTTTTGGCTGGGGAAATACACACATTGGACCGATACAGTAATAGATTTGTTCTAATTCTTAGTACTTTTTCACAATATAAAAAGTAAATGTTTGTATAAGTGTAGATAGAGAGATAGATATGTTATGTAAGGATGGATAGATGGATAGATAGATAGATAGATAGATGCTTGAGAAAGGCTTTGGACGAGGCTGAAACATAGCAGCTTGGGAATAAAAACCACTTGATTTATTTCCACCACTTTGGTGTGCCGCCTATTTTTCTAATTTTCTACTTACCGTGGGAATTTAGCCGGCCCGTTAGTGCGTGCACCCACCATTACTTTACCTGCAGTGCCGTTGAGACTTTTTCTTTTTTCTTTAGATAGATAGATAGGCAGCTCTCTAGAGTTTAAAAGAAGCAATTGGTAAACTTTATTCCATGCGACGTTTCGGTTACGGTAACCTTTCTCAAGTTTACTATAGGTTACTATATCCAAAACGTATCACTTTTTCATGGAACAAAGTTCACCAATTGCTGTTTTTGAATCCTGGAGTGCTGCCTTTTTTGTGGATCATATAGCTGTTTTTTTTGTCAGGATCCATATGGCTTAACACCCATCCTTTTGAGGGTGCGGTCACATGTTAACGCTTTAAGACACTGGGTGCTGGTTATTGTTGCATGCGTAGTCAAAGAAATGCATATGCAATCATTCTGTGGAAAGCCATGTGACTGCCCCCTTAGGCTGCTGTGCTGCTCTTGACTTTCAAATGTATAGACAGATAGATAGTATATTACGAACAGGGTTTATTGTTTTGGGCTGCTATTAGATATTGTGCCTTTTTGAGGAAAATAGGACTTTTAGTTTATTTTTTTAAAATTTGGATATATACTTAATTACCATGTTCTCCACATGAGATATCTAAGGGCCAGTACATACCTGCATTGGGGATTTCCTTTCCAGTCTCCATTATAGGAGAGCAATAGTACAATATATGTTTTACATTTCACATACGTTGTTTACAGAGGGAAAAAGGGGGGGGGCTGCATCTTTCTTTTTTCGGAAAGTGCAATGAGCCAGTATAGCTTGGGTCGTTATAGATGCAGACATCTATTTAGGGTTTTTTTTTAATGTTTTTACAACACTTCTGTTCTAATGCTGGTTCAAGCATCAGCGCATGTTTTTAGGTACTATAGGATTGAAGATAGGGGCATCTGAAGGCAGGTTCAAGCATCAGAGCATGTTTTTAGGTACTATAGGATTGAAGATAGGGGCATCTGAAGGCAGGTTCAAGCATCAGAGCATGTTTTTAGGTACTATAGGATTGAAGATAGGGGCATCTGAAGGCAGGTTCAAGCATCAGAGCATGTTTTTAAGTACTGTAGGATTGAAGATAGGGGTATCTGAAGTGAGACTCCCCCTCCAGCCTCAGAACTTGACTCATCTCAGGCAAAATCTGATGTTCACATAATTTTTTTTTTGGTGCAGACGAGACTTCACATAAGATAAAGAATTCTAGAACGTACATTTCATACTATTTGTCATATACTGTATCATGAATGCAGAAGAGTGAAAAAGTCTTGGCCACATAAGCATAATAATAACGCTCCTGTCTTCACTATGCGGACAGTCGGCAAGCAAGTTTCGCACATTTTGTACTTACAGCAATGCTTTGATTTCCCACATTGATGCATCCAGCGAGACAAGGATTGAAGTATGTAATTCCATCTGATCCACACACTGGCTCGTATTCATGAATTTTACAGCCGCAGTTAACATTACAGCCACCTGTTAGATTCCTGTGTGCCATGGTTAGCGTAGGACTGCGCGGAAAGGAGGCAAAGGGGGGTAAAATAGAGAATAGATGCAAAGTTATTTTACATATTGCATTAAAAAGTACATTTAAGAACTTAAGTAACTTCCAGAAATGGTGGAACAAGTCCCAGTTTTATACATATAACACATTGTTAGGGTCTGATATCTACCACCCCAACCGATTGAAGGGAAAGGACTTTAAACCAGGCAGGGTGCTACACTGGGACACACAACTAGTAAAGGTGACAGCACAGTCCCTATCAAGAGGGTACAGTATTCATTGCCTCCTCAATTTGCCAAAAAGTGGGGGTGTCAAACCACCACTGATCTGATAGGCTTAGGCTAACCCTAAGGCTAGGTCATCCATAAAAATTTAAATAAAACAAGAAGTTGGTTATTCAGATTAAAATGACAACCTACGTGATTCATTACTCCTCAATCTAATCTACTTCAATCTAACCTTTCTATAAAAGAGATTTTCTTACATCATAACCTGTTATCCATCCATGCACGGCCATCCCTCTCACCCCCAGCTATCCTCACTTAGGAGAAGTCTCACAGTGATGTTCTGCTGACCAAATTGGTTGTCCGTCAGCCTCAAAAAAATCAAAGCACTAACATAAAAAGGACAATTCAAGGGCTTACATTTACTGGTCTCTTATTTCTAGCTAATGAGATGGAGGAATCAATAGATAATTTAGTGCGTTCCGGTATGTATGTATACAGAGGTATGTATTTATACGGCCACGCTACTTGGTTCAAAATAGGTTTGAGAGACCACAAGTAAAGAGCAATGTCAGGACTGTAACATCATCCTGCAAGGAGGATTAAAGTTGTCAGAGCCCTGAGTGCTCCGGCCACAGACCTGCACTCACGAAACCATTAATGCCTCAGATATGGAGGAAGTCTAGCACTTCCCTACCAAATACACAGAGATTATTCTTAATATTACACTTCATGAGTATTTGTAGAAGTAGTGCTGTGTCATACCAAGGCAAGGAATTTTATATGGACTACAATGACAGGTCTATACTACTCCTTATCTCTACCTCAAGCTCTTGCAATTGATACAATACCATGGCACCTATAAATGTATTTGTTGCATAAAGACCAACCCTTCAATTTTATCAGGAAATCTGGCCTGTAAAGTTGAAATTGGGTATTGAAGGGGCATGCAATTTTAGCAGATTTGCTAAATCTACCCCATGTATGATCACATGAAATCACAGTATGTCTCCATGGAGGCATTGTGTGATTTGGGGTAGATTTTTCAAATGTTTGTGGGTAAAGGACCTTAGATGACATCACCCTGCTCACATGACATGAAGTGCTGAATGGTGAGAAGGAGGCATGGGGCTTGGGGAGGAGCCGCTGGACTTGGCCGCGCAGGAGTTGCCCCCTTCAACTCGCTGCTTGATCTGGATGTATGTCAGGTAATATAACCACATTGATTTTATGAGAAACAATTTTTAGGAAAATGTCACTAGCTATATATGTGAAAAATGTGGTGACAGGGTCTCTTTATCATCAACCTCTGTCAAGCAGATGATCTAGGAAACTAGCCAGTGTAAGTGGTCAGCAGCGGCTGTCACCACAATGAATGATTCCTAGTACAATTTAATTTCTTGTATACTTACCCAGTAGTGTAAGGTATATTGATTCCTCCAAGATTGATACTTTCACATCCCACAATGAAAAGAGTGGAAAAGCAAAGCAAGGAGACGCCGCTACAGATCATGGCCAATTTTGCCGATTCCCTTGCACTCAGTTTCAGTTTCTTGATGATGTAACCACCAAGCACAATGCCCACACCAGCACTTGGTACAATGATCAAGCCTAAAAAGATAAAGTAAACAACAATACAATCATTGTTTGCTCATTAACTCAAGCTCACATGGCAGTCATTTATTTCCAACATGTTTGTGCAGTTCTTACACTACATATCTGGTACACATAGCGGATATAATTACAGCAAAATTACTGCTAAATGCCGTATTGTTCCTAAATCAAGGCAACACAGTGAGATTTCTGTAGTAATCACAAAAGAGGTGCCAAAACCGCTAGATTAAAACAAAGCCCAATTTTTAATGGCTACAGAGAAAAAGTATAACATTTATGAATAATAGAAAAGCTGAATGATACATCAGGGTGATGCTTGGTTTACCAAATACAAAAATGAAAGAAAATGAACAAAACAGAACAATTACATTTAGCAATTTTTAAATTAAAAGTATGTCCTTAGAGGGGTTATCTACTGTCAGCAAATAATTGAGATTGTTTGTGTACTGAAACAGTATACATATTTAATATACTTTCTGTATCAATTCCTCATGGTTTTCTAGATCTCTGCTTGCTTTCATCCTATAGGAAACTTCAGTGTTTACTTTCCTGGTCAGGTGACATAGTTTGTTATAAAATGAGCTATGCACCAGTGTTACATCACATGACTATGGATCGAACAGGAAGTAAACAATAAGGCTTCCTTTAGAATGACAGCAAGCAAAGATCTAATAAACCATGAGGAATTGAAATTGTATAACTTTTCATTGCATAAACAATATCAATTATTTGATGAAAGTGGACAACCCCTTTAATATCACTGGTCAGCTAGGAACAGATGATGAATAGGGGAGCTAGGTGTCAGACCCCCACAAACAAAGTCATTAACCAATTCAGTACTAGTGATATCTAACATATTCACATTTTTAAGGGACATCTACCACCAGGATAAGGATTGTAAACCAAGCACACTGACATGCTACGGTAGTGTGTGCCCCCTCTGGTAGGATCCACTCTTCTTTAAGCTTCTTATGCCCTTGATTTAAAAAAAAAAGGCTTCAAAAGCTATGAAAATTAGCCTAAAGCTCATAGATAGGTAGATAGAGAATAGAAGATAGATATGAGAGATAGATAGATAGTTAGACAGGGGGCCCCGGGCAAATGCCCACTTTGCCACCCCCCCCTAACGCCGGCCCTGCCTATAAAGGTATCTCTCGAGAAGGCAAATGTAAGTTTTAGTTTATAGCAAGAGACACAGAAAGTGACCCACCAATATAAAATAAAGTAAATGGACATGATTCACTATGTCAGCCTACTGATTCCATTGCAAGACATTGGTGAGAAGAAAAGTTATATATTGTGCTGGTCATCCAGTGAAAATAACAGAAACCATAACAGAACCCATTATAAGTCATTGGGATCTGTCGTGGTGGCGCCGATTTCATGGTTTCATTATAAATGGTCAAGTATTTTTCTTCTAGGACTGTACACCAGACTTCTAGGACTGTACACACATTCACCAGACAGAAAATCTTCATCGAAATTCCTATGTCCAGCTTTCTGGTGTGGATTGTGACCAGAGTTCCCCCCATTTTTAGTGGAATCCACTACAGAAATCAATCGGAGACAAATGGAAAATGCGTGCCAAAAAATCGCCTCTCTGTACCTACCCCTGCAGCATAAGAGGCTCAGTACCGCAGTTTGTACAGTACAGTGCATATTGCGTGTACCACAAAACAAGCAAGATTGTACAGGATTATTTGTAATCCGCACCGCTGTTGCTACATACTATTGAACGCGGTGCTTTGCTTCTTTCTTATCTGTTTTAACTTGTTTTCAAACTCTTGAGTTTTCAAAGTTACCAAAATCAACCACCTAAGCAAACACAAAATCCAATTCCCGGATCTTAATGAGTTAAATTAATTTAAAAGGGATTTGGAGGCCTCTCTAAAAAATGGAATTTTAACTTATCTGTAGTGGAGCTCCTGGGATGGGTCAGTGATCCAGGAATTTATTATAATCTTCATATACTCATCGAGAAACAGATGACTGGTCTGGTTGAGGTTAGATGCATTTTCTTCCACACCATAAATGTGTCATGGAAAACATACTACATTTATTTTATATTTAAAAGCGTATTATTTGTGTAGTCAAAGTTTGAGGCTTATATTATATAGTTGTATTTATAAATTTATCCAGGATTTAATAACAGGGGGATGGAAGGCAACTGATATTGTAATCTTCTTTTTATTGCATTAGTTTAAAACCAATTTATTCAGAGTTATAAAAAAATAATAACAATAAAACTTGTCAAAAAGTAAGGAAATAAGGAACACCATGCCTAATTTGCAACCTTGTGAGGCAGCTCCCTTACAATCAAGCACGACTTTCTGGAAGCCTAATGACATGATGTGGGATTAAAACCAAACCAGTATATCTATTCCAGAAGGAACAAATTCCCAACTGTAGGCAGAGCTGTTTTGACGTGGTTATATCTCGTTAGTACAGTGTAGGGAAGTGGTTTAGCTCACAACCTGTGCTGCTTTAGCATGTAGTCTACCAGTATACAGACGGCCCCCTACTTAAGAACACCCAACTTACAGATGACCCCTAGTTAAAGACGGATCCCTCTGCCCACTGTGACCTCTGGTGAAGCTCTCTAAAAGCTTTACTTTAGTCCCAGACTGCAATGATCAGCTATAAGGTGTCTGTAATGAAGATTTATTGCGAATCCTTGGTCCAATTACAGCAAACAACATTTTAAACTACAATTGTCACAAGGGCAAAAATGTTTTTGTCTGGATCTACAATTATAAAATATACTTACATACAAATTCAACTTAAGAACAAATCTATGTAACCTATCTTGTATGTAACCCTGGGACGGCCTGTACTACAATTGTGCATAATAGACTCTCTTCCTAAGAAACTTCAACTCGAAGGCAGAGAAGGCGTCACAGGTTGAGTCCTTAATTGGCTTTGAAGTGTCTATAATTGCGGGCGTGTATCTACCACTTTATCAGCCATCTCAACATCTATAAGAAAGGGGCCTTAATTTAGGAGAGTCACTAGTACGTCACACGTCGGATGCGGGAGGATGGAGAGGGCTCACGAGCTGAGCCCTCTCCGTAGCCGGCAAGTCTTTGCTGCATATTGCAGCAAACACTTACCAGTAACACCAGCGATAGGTGCTAGCACAGATCGCGCATGTTAACCTGTCCTTCCCTGCCAGCAAAGCTAGAACTGATATAAATAAACAGTAAAAATCATAAACACATTAGGTATCTCCGTGTCCGAAAATGCCCCATCAAAATATGATATCCGTTTTTCACTGCGTTTAACCCCGTAACGGAAAATAACACCCAAAGTCGAAAATGGCCCTTTTTTGCCATTTTGAAAAATATAAAAAATTCAATAAAAAGTGATCAAAATTGTCGCATTGAAAACATCATCAAAAGTCTCAAAAGATGACTCCACCTACAGCTCCAAAGAATGAAAAAGTTATTAGCGCCAGAAGATGGTAAAATAAAAAAAAATGTTTTTTGTACAGAAGGTTTTAATTCTTGTAAATTTATGAAAAAATGCTAAAATCTATACAAATTTGGTATCCCTGTGATCGTACCGACCCAAAGAATAAAGTAGACATGTCAATTGGGGCGCACAGTGAAATCCGTAATTATAATAATAATAATCTTTGTTTATATAGCGCCAAATTCTGTAGCGCTTTACAAATCATAGGGGTCGTATACAAATATAATATTACATTACACAGAACAAACAGTCATATGGAACAATAGGAGTGAGGTCCCTGCTCACAAGAGCTTACAGTCTATGAGGATGAGGGGGGTGACACAAGAGCTTACAGTCTATGAGGATGAGGGGGGTGACACAAGAGCTTACAGACTATGAGGATGAGGGGGTGACACAAGAGCTTACAGTCTATGAGGATGAGGGGGTGACACAAGAGGTAAAAGAACTTGTATAATGGTTCAGGGAACAATAAGAATTCTGCTGCTTGGACCAGCCTTCAGCCGCCATCTTATTTGCAGGGTCCAAGGTGAAAGTGAATGCAGAAAAGCCTGGAGCTTGGTATATGTCTGGTGTTTCCCCGATAACAGACAGGAGATAGGACACAGGATGGATTAGTAAAGGGAGAGTTGACATTTCAAGCAGTTAGCGAGTGTGATAGGCTTGTCTAAAGAGATGGGTTATAAGCGCACATTTGAAGCTTTGGAGGGTGGTGTTAGTCTGAGAGTCCGGGGAAGGGCATTCCAGAGAATTGGTGCAACTCGGGAGAAGTCCTGGAGTCGTGCATGAGAGGTTCAAATTAAGGTAGAGATTAATCTAATATCACTAGCAGATCGAAGAGTACGGGTAGGG
Source organism: Engystomops pustulosus (assembly GCF_040894005.1). Taxonomy (NCBI): domain Eukaryota; kingdom Metazoa; phylum Chordata; class Amphibia; order Anura; family Leptodactylidae; genus Engystomops; species Engystomops pustulosus. The sequence continues at coordinate 42,667,351 of NC_092415.1, forward strand.
TGATAGAATGAGATGAGAGAAGAGAGATAGGGAGGTGCAGCATTATTCAGAGCTTTGTGTATGAGGGTTATTATTTTAAAGTGAACATGGAAAGAGACAGGCAGCCAGTGCAGTGATTAGCACAAACTGGAGGCATTTGTTTAGTGTTCGGACTAAATGACCGGCTTGGCTGCTGCATTAAAAATCCGTAAAATCCAACCCTGCAAGAAAACGTTGCAAATGCGTTTTTTTCACCAATTTCACAGCAATTCGAATTTTTGTCTCGCTTCCCAGTACAGGGCATGGAATATTAAATACGATCACTATGAAGTTCAACTTGTTACGCAGAAAACAAGCTCTGTACATGTAAAAATAAAAAAGTTATAGATTTTTGAAGGTGGGATGTGAAAAATGGAAATGCAAAATCAAAAAAGGGCTGCGGCGGGAAGGGGTTAAGCTTTCTAATGTAGGGCTTAATATGGGTACACATCCCGATGTACCATGGACTGGTTACTTCCCTCTAGTGGTGGTGTACTGAAAAATTATACAATTATTTGTTGAAAGTAGACAAACCCGTTAAGGTGGGTTAGTATGTTAAGGACACATTCACGTGGCACTATACTGGTCAGCAAGTCCAACCCATGACAGGTTCAATACGCTACAACTCAGGAGCCTAAGGGGGCCCATAAGGTGACTCCGAGACATAGTAGGAGTCATAGGACCCTTAGAGACAAGTGTTATAAATTATACATTATGGTTGACGGGACTGGGACACATCTTTCAGCGAGGTTCCACAGCTTCCAAAAGTCCTCTGCTAAATAGCTTTTTATCTCTGTAGATTCCACTCAAGATTTTGGCATAAAAATGACTGTGTAAAGTAATAACAAAGCCAAATCCGTCATCACCCAAAGGGGCACAGTTGCACGTGGCAATGTCTCATACCACTGCTAAGCTGTCTGGGAGAGAACACAAGTTATGTACTTAGTGGAGAGCCAGACAGACATAGGCCTTACAAATAGTACACCCATTATACTATGACATGATACGACTTTTGGATTATGCACAGAGATCTCTCAAGGACACGTCTTTCAGGTCTACAGCAGAACATATGTCCTCAGGTCCAGCCCTTTGTCAATGCTCTGCCATAACATGAGAGAAAGTCACCTTACGCTATAAATACCCGGACCTGTTTATGCCTCGCTTACTGTATGCGTCATCCCTCTGCTCAATATCTCCTTTCTAGAAATGCTGCTGTTTATTTATAGCCGTAATATGAAATCCACTAAAAGCTTTTCCTTGCGCCCTAGTCTTTTAATGCATTGCATTAAGGGGCTTACAGTCTTCCCTGGCACAGAAGCCGCAATGTAATATAGCATTGATTTACCATAAGTCACTGACAAGTACTGAACAATACATCCATTGTTATAAGGAGGGGGCACGTAACCAGTATTAGTATTCAACCATTTACACTTCATGTGTAAAATATTCATGTTTTGGATATTGGAGTAGATGGTAGATTAAGCACAGCCATGGCGGGCGATGTCTTACCCTGTATATTATATAGGATATGTTAAGTGCTTTATCACAGATTGTCAGCATGAAGCGTTCGCCCACCAGATGCAGCTAGACGGGTGCTTAGTGACACTTCTCAACCATTCACCTTAATGCAATCTCAATCCAAGCGAGAGAGACATCCAAATGCAATATAGCAACCCAGTTATTACTTTCCTCCACTTAAGGTGCAAAAACTGCAATTTACTTCTCCAGTCAACCTACAAATATGTGTAAATTGACCTATCACCGCATTATCATATGATATAATAGCACAGTTCTGTCTTGTCATGGAAAAGAACGACCTGTCAACTCATCCCTACCCTTCTACCCATCTCATATCCTCCTCAGGAGATCCATCGGCAGAAATTTGCATAATATTCCCGGATACATGCCGTTTATTGTATTATTCACCCCTGAAGGGACTTATGAGTCACTAGCGAGCCAATGCAATAGGTTATGACAGCTCAATATGAAAATGACAATCTTGTATATACTCTATGCAGATTGTGTTCTAAATATACATTTCCCATTTATAATCTACATTTTGGCCACCACTGTTTATACAGCTATATATACACATTTATAACATATTAGCTTTCATTATTAAAGCTAAGAGTATAGTCGTGTATATACTATATTCTGTCTTGCAATGTAATGTGATTCTATGCACAGATGTATCGCATGTCCTGTATTTTTCAGAACTGCAGTTTTAGCAAAAATAAAATTTCCCTTGCTGGTTGGTCTGCATTAAGAAAAAAGGCTATCCGAATAGTACAATACTGTTAAAGTTAATTTTATTACATTCCACTATTGATTACAATGAATTTTTAGCTTTATACGAGTTGTACTGGTTCTTATTGCGGAGGGGAAATCATGTGAAATCTGTAATCCCTACCTACAAAACAGCAGGAAAATGTGTGGATGGTCCATGGGGAATGGAGCCATTTGCTTCCTGCTAAATGGTTTGCTAGACTGGATCGGCAGATTGGTACAGACATCAGATATTCATGGTTTATCCTATCCAAGTTCCTTTAAGAATAATCTATCATAAGTTTAAAGGGATCCTGTCACCTCCGATCGGTTGAATAAACCTGGACGGTACAGTGTAGAGACATCTCAATGCTTCTAATCATGTTACTCTGAGTTGCTGTTGTGGAATAAAAACAACTTTAATTATTTTTGTCTTCGTTCATTAATCCAGTCAAAGACGCGGGAGAGCTTTCCGATCCAGTCAAGCTCTGCCAGCCTCCTCACGGCTGCTCTGGCTATGTCCCACGCCCCAAAACACGATCCCTAGCTCTACGTCACTACAGTCCAGGTTCAAACTTCCGCGCATGCGCAGTCTGCCTGTTAGTTTGGCGTGCGTGTCCATGGCCGTTCCCACAGGTGCACCACACTTGCATCAGTAATGTGCTGTGCTGCTGTGATTAAAAGCTAGCCGGCCATGCACTGGCGCATGTCGGTACCAAACTAATAGGTGGAATGCGCATGCGGGGAAGTTTGAAACTGGGGAAGTAGTACCTTTCAAAAATCATCTCCAAATTAAATTAGAAGAGTTATCGTACTTTTTTTTTTACCAAAGATGAGTCACTTTTAGAGGTTGAAGGTGGAGCGTCAAATGAGCCTATCTTGGGCTCTAGAACAATGATCTATTACCATGCATTTGATGTGAGTATTATTAAATATGATACTTTCAACTTTCAAACTGTATCAGGTTTGTGATTCTGTGAGCTACAGAATTAGAGAAACAGAGAGTTTTAGTCATAGTTGTGAATTTGAGTTGCTGTTAAAAATCCGATACCTGATGTTATATTAACTGCCCATATCTCCGGGACTGTAACTCGCACATCCACAATAATGCTGTGATTTCTTATCTTTAATAAGTCAAATAAATCTAAGAACCCGTCCCCACTGTTCTAGACCATTGTACAGTATTAAAAAGGACCAATAGAGCCCGTGTACCGGAATAATAAATCCAATGATAGCCAAGTCCTCGTAATATTCACTTACAGGTACTCACTATCCAAACAATGGGGGTCATTTACTAAGGGCCCGATTCACGGTTTCCCGACGTGTTACCCGAATATTTCCGATTTGCGCCGATTTCCCCTGAATTGCCCCGGGATTTTGGCGCACGCGATCGGATTGTGGCGTATCGGCGCTGGCATGCACGTGACGGAAATCGGGGGCGTGGCCGAATGAAAACCCGACGGATTCGGAAAAAACGCTGAATTTTAAACAAAAAAAGTGTCGCGGAGCTTGCACTTACCTTCACTAGGAATAGGCTGGTGAACTCGAGCGCGTTCCGATGCTCTTCAGCACAGCAGCGACACCTGGTGGACGTCAGAGGAACTACCTTAATGAATCCCGGCCGTACCCGAATCCACCGCAGAGAACGCGCCGCTGGATCGCGAATGGACCGGGTAAGTAAATCTGCCCCAATCTGTTACTTCAGAATAATGGTTGGAGAAAAATAGCAGGTCAACATGGAGGTAGGGATCAGGAACAGGACCACCACTAGAGGGAAGCATGCTACACCGGGATGTGTTACCCTATTAAACCCTACACTAAAAAGCTTAAAAGGGTTGTCCACTTTCAAAAAACAATTGATATTGTTTGTGTAAGGAAAAGTTGTACAAATGTCCAATATACTTACTGTATTAGTTCCTTATGGTTTACTAGATCTCTGCTTGGGTTCAAGTACCCAAGGGGGTCTAAAAATCAAAAACATGTTAGGTATTGCTCCATCCCAAAATGCCCAATCTATCAATATACAAAAATGGTTATTCCCGGTGGTGAACCCCAAAGGGTAAATGGCTCCAAAATGGCAGAATCGCCACTTTTTCGCCATTTTACATCATCTAAAATTTTGTGATCAAAAGGTGGTACAGTCCCCAAAATGGTAGCAATGAAAAAGTTGTCGCAAAAATTGCAATCGGGCCGCAAAAATTACACCTTACATAGCTCTGTATGAAAAAGTTATTAGCGTCAGAATTAGGCAAAGTCAAGATTTTTTTTTGTACAAAAGGTTTTAATTTTCTAAAACATAATGAAACCTATATAAATGTAGTATCTCTGTGATTGTACCGAACCAAAAATAATAAACTTAAGTGCACAGTTAAACTTAAAAAGAGCCCACAAGAAAATGACCCAAATGTGGTTACTCGCCAATTTCACCACATTTAGAATTTATTTCCAGCTTTCCAGTGCACGGCATTGAATATCAAACACTGTCACTATCAAGGACAATGGGGCACATTTACTTACCAGCCCTGATCCGGACTGTCCGACGAGGATGAGTTCACCTTCTTCCCGGTGCATGTTAGTGCATGTCTTGCGACACAATTTGACATGTTAAATCCCGCACATTGTCCGAATTGGTCGGATCGTCCGATGGCCCCGATTTGCGTCGCGTTAAAGCTGGTGCCGATGCGCCAAAATCCGATCGCATGCGACACAATCCCCGACAACGTCGGAAAACCCGATGGAAATGCGGCCACAGGACCTTTGTAAATAAGCCCCAATTTGTTGCGTAGAAAACAAGCTTTTATACAGATCTGAGGGTAGGGAGCAAACAAATGGAATAACGAAAAAGGCCAGCATTGATAAGGGAGTAATTTATACCACAATAATGGAACATTAAATTTTTGTTTGCCTGAAATAATTGCTGTGCCATTTGAGACGGCAGCTCGACCCAGCGGTGAACGTATAAGCAGCCGCCCCGGGAGATTACAGCCCTGCATTCTTGTGTGATTACTGCTTCAGAATGAAGTTGTCTGCGCTTGCATTTTTTTACATTGGACAGAAGAGACCAGATGTATACATCTATAGGGTAATCAAAGCTGAGTAATCTGCTCACTATGGCACTATCAGCAGACGCCACATTAATATGCGGAAACATGGAGTCAGGGAGCACAATTTAAAGAGACCAATCACCCAGAAAATGAAAGTTAACTATTTCATCAGACATACCGGGGGTCATTTACTAAGGGCCCGAATCGCTAGTTTTCACCGGGTTTCCCGAATATTACTGATTTGCGCTGTTTTTCCCTGTTTTCCATCGGAAAACCCCACGGATTCGGAAAAAACATGGAATTTAAAAAAGAAAACGTGTCGCTTGATGCGCGCTTACCTGCACCCAGGATAGGATAGTGATACCGATGAACTCCAGCGGACTTCAGCGCAGCAGCGACACCTAATGGACATCAGGCGCACCTTAGTGAATCCCAGCCGGGTAAATGTGCCCCACAAAGTCAACATGCCCTTCATTCTACTCCAGTTTCCTCCATTGCTTTTCCACTTGCTCTGTTAGTGCACATCCGCTACAGAGAGCAGAACTGTTCTAGTTACCCCTGTCAACCAATCAGAGCTCAGCTTTAAGTTTTCCACAGCGGTTTATAAAATTACAGCTGAGCTCTGATTGGTTTCCATGAGCAACTACACCAGTTTTACCCGAGAAATTTCTGATAAATTTCCCCCAAATTGCGTTTATGACTTGCAGACCTGCAGCAGTTTTAGGACAGATGAAGTAATGATGCACCAAGTTAACTATATTTTCCTATAGTATAGTCAATTTTTCACTTGTTACGTGGGAGGAGGATTGTAGATGCATTTAGACCTACCGTATATACTCGAGTATAAGCCGAGGCCCCTAATTTTGACACAAAAACTGGAAAAACCTATTGACTTTATTATAAGCCTAGGGTGAAAAATGCATTGGTCACAGCCCCCCCCCCCTAGTATATAGCCTGCCTGCCCACACGAGTATATAGCCTGCCAGCCCCCACTAGTATATAGCCTGCCTGCCCCCTCGAGTATATAGCCTGCCTACCCCCAGGAGTATATAGCCTGCCTGCCTGCCCCCTCGAGTATATAGCCTGCCTGCCTGCTAGCCCCCTCGAGTATATAGCCTGCCTGCCTGCCCCCTCGAGTATATAGCCTGCCTGCCTGCTTGCCCCCTCGAGTATATAGCCTGCCTGCCCCCTCGAGTATATAGCCTGCCTGCCCCCATGAGTACATAGCCTGCCTGCCCCCACGAGTATATAGCCTGCCTACCCCCAGGAGTATATAGCCTGCCTACCCCCATGAGTACATAGCCTGCCTGCCCCCACGAGTATATAGCCTGCCTACCCCCAGGAGTATATAGCCTGCCTACCCCCAGGAGTATATAGCCTGCCAGCCCCCACGAGTATATAGCCTGCCTGCCCCCTCGAGTATATAGCCTGCCTACCCCCTCGAGTATATAGCCTGCCTGCCTGCCCCCTCGAGTATATAGCCTGCCTGCCTGCTTGCCCCCTCGAGTATATAGCCTGCCTGCCCCCACGAGTATATAGCCTGCCTGCACCCACGAGTATATAGCCTGCCTGCTTGCCCACTCGTGTATATAGCCTGCCTGCCTGCTTGCCCCCTCGAGTATATAGCCTGCCTGCCCCCTCGAGTATATAGCCTGCCTGCCCCCACGAGTATATAGCCTGCCAGCCCCCACTAGTATATAGCCTGCCTGCCCCCACTAGTATATAGCCTGCCTACCCTCAGGAGTATATAGCCTGCCTACCCCCAGGAGTATATAGCCTGCCTGCCTGCCCCCTCGAGTATATAGCCTGCCTGCCCCCACGAGTATATAGCCTGCCTACCCCCAGGAGTATATAGCCTGCCTACCCCCAGGAGTATATAGCCTGCCTACCCCCAGGAGTATATAGCCTGCCAGCCCCCACGAGTATATAGCCTGCCTGCCCCCACGAGTATATAGCCTGCCTGCCCCCTCGAGTATATAGCCTGCCTACCCCCTCGAGTATATAGCCTGCCTGCCTGCCCCCTCGAGTATATAGCCTGCCTGCCTGCTTGCCCCCTCGAGTATATAGCCTGCCTGCCCCCACGAGTATATAGCCTGCCTGCACCCACGAGTATATAGCCTGCCTGCTTGCCCACCCGAGTATATAGCCTGCCTGCCCCTACGAGTATATAGCCTGCCTGCCCCCTCGAGTATATAGCCTGCCTGCCCCTACGAGTATATAGCCTGCCTGCTTGCCCCCTCGAGTATATAGCCTGCCTGCCCCTACGAGTATATAGCCTGCCTGCCCCCTCGAGTATATAGCCTGCCTGCCCCCATCAGCTCAGGCTCAGGTGGAGCCGAAAAAACGCGTTTTCCTTGCGTGTTATACTTGATTTATGATGTCTTGTTAAATAAAAGAAGAATATTTGATTTTCACCTACCTCGAAGTGCCGGGATTTATAAGCACCATTTGTCCACGAGCACGAGGCGCAGGTGACTGAGTGCCGAACTATCACAACTAAACATACTTCAAGTATAAGCCTAGTTAGGGTTTTCAGCACATTTTTTGTCCAGAAAAACTCAGCTTACGTACTAGTATATATGGTAAATACTTGTGATCACAAATGAGTAATATGTGTTTTGAATTCCAGATCTTAAGCGGTGTACACGCATCTGTGATCGGGAAAAGCTCCTCCCTGCCGCACCTGAATTGTGGTTCTGAATACAATTCAAAAAGCAGCGTGTGAATGCGAGCCAAGGGTAGTTTTATTTGGTGTCAGTTGTAGCAGATTTTAAATCTTCGACATAAATTAATCAAAAAGTCTTTCATGGACCCAGAGAGCAAAGGTTTAAGAAATGTTTCTCTGGCAATTAAATCCCATATAAAATTAAACAGTGTGTGGATACATGAAGCAGATTTACCACTGATTCTGCTGTAGGAAGTGCAGCAAAATTAGCAGGATGGAGGTTTTTTCTTTAACAAGGATGAAAAAGAAGTTTAAAAATTAGGGGGACGCATACTACATGACAATCCTCTAAGGAAAAGGATGCATAAACATTCTTGGGGTTTACCAAGTATTTAAAGTATTTAAATTATCCTCAACAGGATAGTGGATAACTATCTCATCGGTGTGCGCCCAACAACTGGGATCCGCACCGATCACAAGAATGTGACTATTAGCTCTCCAGAGAATTAAAGGAAACCTACCACTTCTGAAGGTAGGTATAAGATGCAAACACCAGGCACCAGCTCAGGGTGAGCTGGTGCCGGTGCTTAGTCTCGTTAGTGTTAAAACCGCGGTATCGCGGTTTTAACATTTTTTAAACTTTCTAGCAGAAACTGCTTCAGCGCGCGCCTACATTGGAAATGCCGCAGGCGTTGCGCGCGCACGGTCGCGCGCAGCGCCGAAACAGTTTCCACTATAAAGTTTAAAAAGTGTTAAAACCGCGATACCGCGGTTTTAACACTAACGAGACTAAGCACCGGCACCAGCTCACCCTGAGCTGGTGCCCGGTGTTTGCATCTCATACCTACCTTCAGAAGTGGTAGGTTTCCTTTAAGGTCCTGTTCTCACTAATGGGTGGAGTATGTACCACTCCATTCAATTGTATGAAATGATGGAGATAGCAAGCCCAGTGCACAGTGAATAGGTGGAAAGTTGCTCCTTCCATTATTGAGAACGGGACCTCCATTCTCAACGCGGCTGATACATCAAGAGGCATAGACCTCTTCATGTACCCATCAGGCGACTATGCCGCAGGGCAGAACTGCCGACCATAGTTCTATGTAAGAACATTTGTAGGTGAATGTTCGCAATCCTGCAGTAAAGTATGCCGGCACGGGGCAGGAACACCCCACGCTAGCCCACTCCACCCGTGGCCACGTCCCTTCATGCCCAAATGACGTGCAGGTGGCATAGTCGCCATAATAATATCAATCGCAATAAATTGTGATTATTTTACAGCGTCTACACTATAAAACTGGCGTGGAAGCACTTCTTTGGACCACAAAAGGTAACATTTCATTTACGATAAAAAACAAAAGTACCGTAACTTAAAAACTCAATGAAAGTATAAAAAGTCCTTCCTTTGTCCTCTCCTGCCAAGATTTATTTCTGTTTTTGGAACAGCTGTATGATGATGGAGCAGATGGGGTTGAACTTAAAGTCCACTTCAACTTTCAAGGAGAATGTTTGAATAGTTCAGAAGCCCAATGTGTATTCATGAGGAATTGTTGAACAGCTGAACTGTTATTGTCTGCCTCCTTTAACCCCTTTATGTTTGCCATACGGCTATATACGTTCTATTTGCACATGTGTGCAGAATGTGCAGAATGCACTTTTATAGACGTCAAGACAATAGCCTACTTCACGCCTTTATATTCTGGCCCTTGGCACCTACAAACACAATTCTGGTGTGCTATTAAAGAGGAGAATCTCCCCATATCAGTACAGGCAGTCCCCGGGTTACGTACAAGATAGGGTCCGGAGGTTTGTTCTTAAGTTGAATTTGTATGTAAGTCGAAACTGTATATTTTATAGTTGTAGATCCAGACAAAAAAAATGTTGGCCCCAGTGACAATTGGAATTTAAACATTTTTTGCTGTAATGGGACCAAAGATTATTAATAAAGCTTCATTACAGACACATTACAGCTGATCATTGAAGTCTGGGACTAAAGTAAAGCATTCAGGGAGCTTAACCAGAGGTCAGAGGGGTCTGTCTGTAACTATGGGTTGTCTGTAAGTTGGGTGTCCTTAAGTAGGGGACCGCCTGTATTTGTTTCTAGGTGCAACAGAACTGTAGATATACACTATGAACGTTGTTGTAAAAATATATACAGCTAAAAGTTCTCTGGCTGTTACACTGTGCAGGAGCACTTCCCCTTGTCACTGTGTGCTTTCTGCTGCTGAGATTACAGGAAGTTTAAGGGGAGATGGTAAGATTGAGATGTGCTGCTGCACAGTGTGACAACAGCCCGTGAAGCCAGAGCACAGAGGACTTAGCCCTACAGACTCAATAGCATAATTTTTAATGTTTATTTTAGAAGGAAGGAGGCCATGGATAATAAATATAAGAAGATTTCACCAGTCAGGGTGCCTGGATCTATGAGTAAGTGCCCCTAGTTTATCATGATGGATTGTAGTGGTATATTTTCTTTCAGAGAGACCAATATACATTATTGTCCTTAAGAATCTATGAGCTCATGAGCCAGTGGACCAGTACAGGATGAATACACAAGCTACTTTATGCAAATCAAGAATGCTTTATCTATTTACTTACCGTTTGATCATTTCTCTACAACTATTTATTAGATGATATCACCATTTATAAAAAAAGCCCGTTTCCTTTTGTAATTTACATGCACCAGTAGCATGGTCTTACCAGTGTAGATGCTGGCACTGGAAGCTGGGATGCCAAATTGAGACTCGATGAACTTGGGAATGAAGGTAATAAAAGCGGTGACAATGGCACTCTCAGCTGTGTATGACAAACTCACAAAAAGGAATGTCATGTTGCTTAAAATTCTGACTGCTGCTCTTGGAAGGTCTAAAAATGACAAGAGATGAAGTTTATAAATGATGGATGGGAAAATAATATATGAAGGGCATGTAATGAAGGATTTCCTGCAAGAGAAAGAGACCACCAGCAAATTACATATGATTTGGTCTATGCTTTTTTTGAGACATTTAAAGGGAACCTGTCAATAGAAATGTCATTTTTAGCCAATGACAGGTTCCAATAGCTTATGCCATGCCTTTGTCAGCATTCCAAATCCTTTCAGCACTCTATAAAACTTTATTTCACATTATCTGACGCCCAGCTGTGCCAGCCTGTGTCTTTCTCCTCAATTAATTTTACTCCTCACTCATCCAGCTTCCTGTGCCCCTTACCCTGCCTGCATGACAGGAAGAGGAGGCTTGTGGTGGGGAGCTGAGTTGGGAGGGGCGTAAGGAGCTGGATGAATAAAGAGTAGAGGAAGAATGCATCAAGGAGACTGAGACACAGCTTGGTGCAGCTGCCCCTTCAACGGGGACCACACGTTGCTGGCAGGGAGACAGGGAATGTGAAATAAAGTTTTAAAAAGTACTGAAATCGTTCAGAATTTTTAAAATTATCATGGCATAGGCTATTGAAACCTGTCACCAGCTAAAATGACATTCCTGGTGACAGGTTCACTTTAGAGGGGTTTCCCCAAAACAAAATGTGCCATCTATTCACAGGATACAATATTCATGTCTGATAAGTCGGGTCCAAGATCACAAGAATGAGTACTCTACCAAGTGGTAGTATGCATAGGTGACCACCTTATTTGGGACAGAGATGGACATCACTTCAACAGAAGTTAATCAGGACCCTCTTTTTTGTGATTGTGGGTTGAACCCCAGTAGTCAATTATACCTGATCTTGTGCAAAGGGGATAAGTATTGTTTGTGTTAAAAATTTAAAAAGCTTAGGTTTAATGCACACAAACCTTGTTTTTGTTAATGTGCTATTAGTTGATGGTCGGACTCATTAATTTCAATGGATCCATGCACATGAATGTGTTTTTCACAGATCCAAGTGGAGGCTGTAGAATTCTCATAGGGCAAAGGTGTTTCTCCTGCACATTTCTGGATCTCTGGCCTTCCCTTTTGGTAATGTTAAAGATACATATGCCAAACGGTGTATTTGCAGATCAATTTATATAGAACACCATCATGTGATCTTATAAGAGGTTGGGACAAGTTAGTGACATAATTTAGAAGCTTTTGGTTATTGTTGAAGATCTGTCTTCTGCAGATGACACAAGGACCGTTTTTTGCAGACGTACAGTCGGCAATGGATTACTCATGGATTGCATATGGACTGCAAAAAAGGTCCAGGAACACATTCATGTGCAGGAAGCCTTACTGCCAGATTCTCTGAAGAATAAAACACATGGATGGTAGTCTAAACAGCGGGATTCTTTATGATCAGCTTATTGTAAAGAACCCATTTAACCAACAAAGGACTCTCCACAGCAGAGAACCCCTGAAAAGAATTCCTAATAATGGACTGACCCTGATTTGACCCTAGAAGAGGAATGTCATCGGAACTAGCTGCGGTGGCAATGCACAAAGTCAATCACAATTTTTAACATCTCTGGACAACCAGAAATTAGCAAAACGTTGCCAATAACTCGTCCCTGACTTTCCACTGACTTCTTGCGAGTCCCAAGTCTGCAGAAACACTTTTGCAGTTTCTCCTGCTCCCATGCTGATTGCAGGAGCAGGACCGGGTCTCCGGTTGTCAGACACAGCCAGAGACCCTAAGGAGAAGGTAGAAAGTGGACTATTAGCGCACTTCCTGCTCACTGTACAAGTGCTGAGGGAGCAGGGCGAAGGTGAGACGGTGTAAAAGTCTATAAAGCCGGATCACAGAGGGACTTGGTTAGCCCCTCAGGTAGAGATGAGCGGACCCGAACTTTGAGTTCTTGTTCAGGCGTGACATGTATGACCCGTGCCAATCACTTCCCTGGCCAATCACAGCCATGGCTAGCTGAAAGGGGTGTCAATTTGCCGGATTGTCTGCAAAGCCACCAACCCAGCAATATGTCCGGGTTGTGTGGGACGCAAACGAACTCAAGAAGCAATCCCACTCATCTCTACCCTCAGGGCTCATTAGCGTAATTTTAAAGTTGATTTTTGAAGAAATGATATCATGTTTGATTTGGTGGTAGATTTACTCTAAGGGGTTAATATCAAAAACTCTCTTTGACCAAAGCCCATATATTCTAATTAATACAAACCATATCAAAACTGCCGTTTGTTTTACCTCTAAAATTTTTCCCAAACCCAATGGATGGGCCTACACCAGTGTCCGCTTTCGTTTTGTTGCCGGATTTCTCTTTCATCACATCATCATCACTGGAAACATCATACGAGTTACTTTTCTTTTTCTTCTTCTGTCGAGGAGGGAGCTTCTTTGGGAAGGTAAACATTGGGAAAATGACAAGTAACATTGCCATGGCGCACAGTAGAAACCCGCTCCACCTGCGAGGGGAAAGCGAGAGCGGCTTTACTATTAGGAGACTTGACCCTCCCTCCTGCATAAAGCTTCTATGTAACCTGACATCTCAGTAAGCGTCTGTCCTTCTTGCTAGAAAGAGAGAATTCAGTAGAGATTTCAGTGAAAAGCAAATTAGTAATGAAGGAGGCAAAGTAAGTGGAGAAAGAAGCACTTATGAGAAGATACATTACAAAACTTCTTGTAGTCACTCAAACTATTGATTTATGCAAAGTTTGTTGAAAAGTCAGCGACATTGCTTCTTCATAGTCTTCTCCTGGGATGTGACAATATCTTCCATTCTTAATACTGAAAAAATTGCAATTAAAAAATGTTTGACTCTATGGCTAAGGCTATGCTTGTGTGGTTTTCCTCTGTATCCTCGGGTTTCCTCACACACTCCACAAACATACTGGTAGGTTGATTAGATTGTGAGCCCCATTGGGGACTGGGACTGATTTGGGAAGCTCTGTGCAGCGCTGCATAATCTGTGTACGCTATATAAATAAAGAATTATTATTCTTATTATGCTTCCTGCCAATGACTGCAACTACTGAGGGTAAGAGTACAAGCGAATAACAGCTTCCTCCTTCCTCTTAAAAGTTGCTGGCACTCCATATAAACTTGATGACAAGGTCTAGAGGGACTGAGACTTAGTAGCTGACATGTAAATTATTGTTAAATTCATTTATTAATTTATCATTCTATGATCCCCTGGCATATAGCTCATCACCTCCTAATACAGTACTGCTCCATTCAACAGTTTCATGCTTACAGGATATCTGTTTTTTGGGTGAGCAGAGTTACAACCAAAATGTTCATTATCAGAGATTGGAGATCAGATTCCCTTTAAAGGAGTTGTTCAAAAGTTATAGATATTGGTAGTCCAGAATATATAATCAATATAAGACTGGTGAAGCCCAAGCATCAGGAACGCTATTGTCCACTACACCGTATATGGAGCGGTATTTTCTATTTAAGATACTTGTATAGATAAATAATATGGGATAATATGTATTAAAGGGGTTGTCCAGTCACAAGAAGTTAGCTCATATCCGCTGGATAGGTCCTGGGGGTGTCAGCGGTGGGACCCAAAAGAACGGAGTGGTCGGTGTGCGGTGCGCGGTGCTGCTGTGTTCACTCTCTATGGAGCTGAAGGTGAGTACGGAGCTCGGCTCGGGAGCTCGGAGTGGACTGCAATTCTTTAAAACAAGCTGAGATGCCATAAGTTTGCCAGCACCTAACTGTGTGACAGGAGCCTTCATAATTACTACTAGTAACTGTGAGAGGAGTTTCTTCCCCCGTCTGGGTGGTACAGTCCACACAATTTAAAGAAGCTTCTGATGCAGGATATGCACATAGGTGTCTGGAATTAACATATATATTGGTTAAATTAAGGGTAATTCAAGGAAAGGAATAAAACAGTCATTGAACTAATTTATACAAAAGACTTACATCTGCATAGGAGTCTCGTAAAACAAAAAAGCCAGGCACAATATCGCATGCTGTAACTCTCATGGACCCAATTATTTCCAATGGGGTCTGTTGAGAACCATATTTATCAACTGACAGATTCAGGACATCCATAATTTAGTTCTATATGGGGACTTATATAGACATGGCCTCACCACTTACCAGTTGCCAATGAATCGGGGATCGCTCTGCTCAATGCTGACAAGAGAGTGGGGATCAACATAAAACCCAATGAGCACCCCACCCAGCAGATAGCCGGCAGCTGGACCAAGGGCACCCATGACGTACATGATAGCTGTAAAAACACAAACCAGAAACACAGCATAAGAAAATGTAACATAATATACAATCCATAACAGGTCAGCATTTTACTTCTTATTACTTAAAGGGCATCTACCACCAGGATGAAGGACTGTATGAAAATGAGCCTGAGGGGCTCCAAGCTTCATAAGTGTTAACGGTGCCTGGAGCCCCTCAGGCTCATCTGCATACAATCTTTCATCCTGGTGGTAGATGTGCTTTAATTGCAGTGAATTAATGGTAGTAATGAAAGAAAACAGTGAAATTAATTTATAAGTCATGAAGCCATGGAATCAAGCTAACAATTTAGCTTTTTGCCCCGAAACAGAGATGTCTCTGAAGACATGTGAAATGATCCATACTATTCTTCATATTACATCTAGCCAGAAAATACAGTCAAGGGGAGGAGGTGGACGACAAAGGATCCAGGTCGGTGCTGGAAAGTGACATATTTCACTTATCTCAGGAATAAAAATATATCATAGGACTCCTCAGGTTACGGTGATCAAAGCGACGGAGCATCAAGATTGGAAAACCTTACAGGGAGTGTGACAGATCCCAAATCGCACAAAAAGGAAAAACAGCATTGTGTATGGTACTTAATATCACTTGTCTTCTACAATGCCCTTCATGATCTACAGATGGTTTTAGCTTAGTAGTAGAACCTATTGTTCTTCCTTTCAAAAAAAGGAAGTAAAAGTCCAACAATGTAGCACAATTTACAAGAAGAAACTAGTGATGTCAGAAGATATAAATACTTTATTTTGATCAAATAACAAACACTGGTTAAAAAATGATTCTGCCCCAGAGGGGACACAAGATAATGTTGCACTCCAGACAACAGATCATAATGAAAAAGTTGGGTATTTAATAAGGGCACCAGTGGCCATGTCTATCAGTCTGGTATTGATGGGAAGCATAAGACAATTACAGATTAATCCAAAACAATAGTCATTAAAAGTAGATGGAGTATGGCTTACCCATGTTGAGATGATCGTTGCCTGGAATGACAACAACCCCTATGGGGTTTTAGCTTCAAAAGTTTAATAACCTGAAGATTTTTCCGGCCAATCATTTTGTTAAAAACAGTGTCGGAAACACTGACGTCTCTTGGGTATGGACCCATAATATGTAATGTCTGTGCATAACATTAGACTATATGGGCCACATTTCATACCCGGACGCTGGAGTTCACCGAAAGTGCATTGTGCAACGACAATGCACTGTGCCGCGATTTACTAAAACCGTGCACCTGCTTCCCCGCTTAGGTCCGACAGGGTTCACCTTCTTTTTAGTGGTGCATGTAAGAGCTTGGGCTTGCGTCATAATTTGAATGTTAAATCCTGCGCTCAGTCCAAATCAGTCAGATCATCCGACGGCACGCCCCCTAATTTGTGTCGCATCCGACAAAGACGGATCACATGCACCAAAATTCCAGCGCACGCACTTGTTAAATACCTGGGCAAGCCCAGAAATCCCTGCAAAAAGGTGCACAGTCCAATGAAAATTAGCAGCGCGACCCTTAGTAAATGAGCCCCTATATATTATCTGCTCTCCTATTTCTTTATCCATCACATTATGGGTGTAGGGATCCAGTGTCTCACAAGAGGAGAGTCATATCTACAATTATCCTGCATCGGAGCTCAGGTGCCAACACATTGCACATCTGCTGAATAAGCAAATCCACTGATTGCAGGATGTAAATGTGGAGACGCAGCCAAAGACGACATAACATTACAATCCATTATTAAACATTTTAATATTTATGGCTATAAATCTTCACACTATAAAGAAAAATGTGGAATTCAATCTCGAATCCTACGGCAGATCAGATTACACGTTTGTGGGTGGATCCAATTTGATGGTCATCTCATATATGTACACAGCCAGATTTGTTTGGGGGGGAAAGAAAGGTAATGCGGTCTTCCTGTCACAACTTAAAGGGGTTGTCCAGTAAATGGATCTTCAAGTCTCGGCTCATAACAAGTTATCTCCTATCCACAGGATAGGGGCGGACTTACTCATCGGTGGGGGGGATCTCAGTGATGGGACCGTATTAACGAGATCCGGCACGCCATACAATGCCCAAGTAACTGACATAGATAGCAAATAGGGCACTCAGCTATAATCATCATAGTTACATAGAGCACATGTGCGACTGGCTGCTCTGTTCATTCGGGAATCATAAAAAATCCACCACCTGTGTGGTAACCATTTAAACTAAATAAACTTACCTGTCGACGTCTTCTTCCAGATCCCATCACTTCCCATATCTTCATTACCCTTGGGCACTCTCTGTGCGTCACACAGGCTGCCCCACGCTCTTAGCCTAATAATTATGCGCGCCTTCTGCGTGATGTCTAAAGGCTCTCCAGCAGGGGAGAGGAGGTAACCATTGCCACAGGAGGCATGCATACTTATTAGACAGGAACGCCTGTGTGAGGTACACCCGCGTCATCACACAAGATCTTTTTAAAAAAGTCTTTTTTTCAGGAATCCCTACATTTTAAGGTTGCAATTATACGGCCGTCTGGGGGGATGTATATGCGGCCGCATATGGTGGCCCGGCGGCGGTACACCAGGAAAAGATAAAGCATGCTCTATCTTTTCAAGAGTGTGCGGCTGCTGTTTCCTATGGATGGGTCACCTCCTCCTCCTCTACAGTGCACAGCGGTATGCCGCCCTGTGTGAATGTACCTTAAGACTAATGAAGATATGTGATGGGATCTTAAAGAAAATGCTGACAGGTAATTATATTTAGTTTCAATGGCTACCTCACAAATGTTCATAGTGTGATATTAGCTGTAGGGAGAGCAAAGAAGTCACCTCTTGGCTTCCATCAAGTTGGCGTACATCAATGATTGGAATAGCAAATAAAACAAAAGTTATTGGGGGTCATTTACTAAGGGCCTGATTCGCGTTTTCCCGACGTGTTACCCGAATATTTCCGATTTGCGTCGATTTCCCCTGAATTGCCCCGGGATTTTGTGGCACGTGATCGGATTGTGGCACATCGGCGCTGGCATGCACGCGACTGAAATGGGGGGGCGTG
Organism: Engystomops pustulosus; assembly: GCF_040894005.1. Lineage (NCBI taxonomy): Eukaryota > Metazoa > Chordata > Amphibia > Anura > Leptodactylidae > Engystomops > Engystomops pustulosus. The sequence goes on from NC_092415.1 coordinate 42,685,508, forward strand.
GCCGAATGAAAACCCAACGGATTCGGAAAAACCACCGCATTTTTTAAAAAAAATGTGTCGCAGAGCTTGCACTTACCTTCACTCAGCCCGGCTCAGTGTATTCCAGTGCGTCCCGGGGAGCTTCAGCGCAGCAGCACCACCTGGTGGACGTCGGAGGAACTGCCTTAATAAATCCCGGCCGGACCCGAATCCAGCGCAGAGAACGCGCCGCTGGATCGCGAATTGACCGGGTAAGTAAATCTGCCCCATTATGTTAAAAAGGTTTTCAATTTTTTCCTTTAAAGACTAAGCTGAGTGCAGATTGTAGGGTCTTGTAAAGTCCCTTGATCATGTCCTACTGATGCAACTCATGTAAGGATAGTGATTGACTGATATGACATTGTCATTTCTGGCTTTACAGAAGAAGGTCTATGGAACAGACCACATAGAGCTCGGAGGGGAATTCCGTTAGTAATGCCCTGAAGGATGTGAAACCTCATAAAGAACCAATACAGAAATTATACAACTATATAGAATACAAAGTACAACAATTACTTACTGAAATTGGAATACTCCTTTAAAATGTGCAGCTGACATTTATTATAATCCCATGGAAACTATTAAGAATCAGTAATGGATTGTTTTATACAAAAACGCAAAAACATGCCGCTGTAGTCAAACATGATGAAACATTTCATAGATCTGCTAAATAAAGTAACATTTCAGAGGGTAGTCTAGGAAACCACTGTGGATCACAGGTTGCCTAAAATAACGCAGAATAAATTCACCCTTTCTGTACACTGGAACAGAAGCATTTTAATTATTTTCGAGATTAGCTTGATCATGAAGGACTTCATGAAAGAATTTATGTATTTAACCTTATAGTAAATGTCTAAAGAAAAATAAAACCAAACATGGAATAAAGGGGGCTGGCTAGCTATATAATACAGGGGCTGGAAGGCTATATACTAAAAGGGGCTGACTGGCTATATACTAAAGGGGGCTGGCTATGTACTACAGGGGACTGGCTGGCTATATACTAAAGGGGGTTGGCAATATACTACAGGGGACTGGCTGGCTATATACTAAAGGGTACTGGCAGGCTATATTACTAAAGGCTACTGGCTGGCTATATACTGAAGGGGACTGGCAGGCTATATACTAAAGGGGGCTGGCTATATAGTACAGGGGGCTGTCTGGTTATACACTAATGGTGGCTGGTTGGCTAAATACCCCAGGGGGCTTTCTGGCTATGTACTGGGAGGCTGTGACCAATGCATTTCCCACCCTTGGCTTACACTCGAGTCAATAGGTTTTCCCAGTTTTTGGTGGTAAAATTAGGGCTCTCGGCTTATTCCCGGGTCGGCTTATACTCGAGTATATACAGAAACCTCTGTTGATTAATATTTGATGGATTTTTTGTAGGACAGTGTTTTACAAAATAATCAAAGTATATCAACAAAAAACATTTTAAAAAATGTGAGGACCATAATAAGAGAACAGCAGTAGCTGTAGAACAGAGATATTATAACTACATTTTCTATAGGTTACAGCAGTCACCACTTCAATGACTTTGCTTGGCTTTGAATGACTTCTGCACATTTTCTATTAGCATTAGATCAGGACTGTGGCCATTTCATTGTTTCAATGTTTTCTGTCACAAGAAACTGCTTTTCTCATATTACTGTGTGACAGGGGGCATTGTCCTGCATAAAAATTGCTGGGTGACTGGTGAAGAACACAAGGAAGGATTCACATGTTGTTCTGATACACTTTTGCACTCATGCCATGTAGGTGTATGAGAGGTCCAACTGCTGCTGCAGAAAATATTCCCCAAACCATGACACTTTCTCAACCTTTCACTGACTTTTTACATGCTTTGCGTTCAGTCTTTCCCTAGTTTGTTGATGAAGATTATGTTTCCCACAAGACACAATTAAATTAAACTTGCTTTCGTCACTAAAATGAACTCTGGTCCACTTCTCCTCTGTCCCCACAACATGCCTCTCAGCCAAGTGTAGCGTTTTGATTCTTTCTGCTAATGACAGATTTGGTCACTGCAGCATGGGCTTTCAGTACACATGCCATTAAACGTTGAGACACTGAGGCTTATTTACGAAGTGTCCGTGGACTTTCGACGTTTTCGGGTTTTGCATCATTGTGACAGGTATTTAACAGGAGATTGTGTCGCATGCGATCGGATTGTGGCGCAGCTGCACTGGCTTTGATGCAACAGAAATCGTGGGGCGGGCTGTCAGATGATCCGACAGATTCGGACTGAGAGCGAGATTTCATTTTCAAACTGTGTGGCAAGACAATGCACTTACAAGCACCAGGAAGAAGAAGGTGAACTCTGGCGGACCTGAGCGAAGAAGCGACACATGCAAGATATCCGGCGCGAGAGCTTAGTGAATCGCGGCAGAGTGCATTATCGTCAGACAATGCAATTTCGGTGAACTCCTCCGGACAGGTAAGTGAAAGTGTCCCATTGTATAACAAGGCAAATCATTACCCTGTTCTGTGCTAAACTGGCGGGCAATTCCAGCTGCAGTGTTGAAATGATTACCATGGAGATTCTCTGCACTATCCAGTCCTCTTTTGCTATTGTCTTTCCAATGGCAAACAGCCTTCTTGGGGGGATCTGAATAAGCTTCTTATATTGTAAAGAAGCAATATTCTAAAAATTACAGAATTGAAAGGACCAAACAAACTCTGGCTAATAAGGTCACTGCGTGGCAGAGAGACAGAATTGAGGAGGAAGAATTTACTCATAAGCGCCTCACTCAGGAAACTCGGACACTCCATATAGATGAATGAAGCAGAACAGACATGTACGGCTGTCTGCTCCGCTCTTCTCTGGGAGCGACGAGGGGTCCGACGGTGGTACCTCAGACCCCCTTTCTTGTGATCTGTGGGGGGTGAAATCACTATCACCTGTGGATAGGGACTAACTTGTTTCCCGGGAAAACCCCATTAAGACATAAAATTCTTGTAGAACTTAAAGGTGTTATCCAAGTGTTTGTAAAATTCTGCAGGCAGGCTGGTGAGGAATTTATAAAAAAAAAAAAACAAAGCTGTACTCACCTCCTCAATCGCTCCAGGTGTCCCGCGCCAACATCTCGCTGTGCCAGTTTGTTTACATGGGCACGGAAGCTCCTCTGAGTTTGGCTTCTGGATGGCCGTGGTGGCTGGCCGCGGTGGCTGGCCGTGCTCACTCGTCACCATATCTCAGCGCCTGATACAGCGGCCGGCCGGTAGCCAAACTCAGCAGAGAGTCCGTGTCCCTATAAACAAACAGGAACACGGCTTTGCAAGGCGGCATGGGACGTCTGGAGCGACTGAGGAAGTGGGTAGAGCTTTGTTTTTAAAATGCCTCCCCAGCCTGCCCCCAGAATTTTACAAACACTCGGATAACCCCTTTAAAAGGCTCTGTGTAGCGTTGCATAAATTTTTGTGCGCTATATAAATAAAAGCATTATTCTACTCGAACACAGCTACTGATCACCTCCCACCACCTCTCCATAGACTTCTATTGTGCCCTCATACCCATATTGCTACAGAAAACAGAATTCAGCAAATATTCCAAAATGAAAGGTAGTTTAGCAAGTGGGGTGGGGAGCAAGAAATGAGCATGATTATCGGAGAGAGAAGAGTTTTATTGTGTTGAGATATACTACATTTAAAAAAATATATAATCGGAAAAGTAAAAAAAAAAACCTAAAAAAACTCTGCTACACTTCATATTGAGCCTGGCGCTGTCCTCCACTAGTCTTCACACGCCGGGATCACCTTGAAAAATAGACTTCTAATTAGTAGCACGGAGCACAAGGGCGAGATGTCCGGTTCTCTGGGCTGCTAATCATGCACGCCCCTCGTCATCTCCCTCTCCGATGCTGATTTCCCACCTCCGTGTTGTGCTCTGTCATAGAAGAGGAAGATGACAGGGTTGTGCATAATTAGCAGCCCGGGGATCTTGCAAGTTTCTTTTCTAGGTAATTCCGGCGTGTCAAGTCTAGTGGAGGACAACGCTGGGATCAAGTGGCCTGTGTTGTGTGTTGTGCTTCTGTATCATCGGCCAAGTATTCTATATGAAATCTACAAAAAGAATATTAAAGTAGATTTTAATAAGTTTTCAGATACCAAGGGTACATTTCTAACCGAGGCTGTCAGTACATTGCTGATGCACGTGTATTCACTGAGCCACTGAGCTGGCTTGCAAAAATCTGGCAGCTGCACCCAAAGGCATCTGAAATAAAATCTCATCTTGATGTGACCTTGAGGAATTAAACTGCCAACACTGAAAACATTTTTTTGGAACAAATCATATTACAAAGTATTCAAAAGTGCATATAATCTAAAGTATTCACCCATAAAGGGATTGTCCTGAGGGTGAAAAACCTGGCTGCTTACTTCCACAAACAGCTCCTCACCTGGTTTGTGCCGGTACTGCACTCAGCTGTATAGAAATGAATGGATATAAGTTGCAATACCACAGGCTACCAGTCGGCAGGAGATGATCTGTTTTTGGAAGAAAGATGCCATGTTTTTCAAACTCCCAACAACCCCTTTAACACTAGTCTATAATGTATCCACTCCACACACCTACACAATACTGCATGTAACATGACCTTAAAGGAAACCTACCATTTCAAATGGTAGGGGTAAGCTGTAAATACCGAGCACCAGCTCAGGGTGAGCTGGTGCCGGTGCTTACTTTCGTTAGTGTTATTAACCGCGGTTTTAACACTTTTTAAAGGTTATAGCAGAAGCTGCTTCGGGGCTGCGCACGCCCGTGCGCGCGCAATGTCCCCGGCAATTCCTATGTAGGCACACGCACGATCGTGCGCACGCAGCGCCGAAGCAGCTTCTGCTATAACCTTTAAAAAGAGTTAAAACTGCGATACAGCGGTTAATAACACTAACGAAAGTAAGTACCGGCACCAGCTCACCCTGAGCTGGTGCTCGGTATTTACAGCTTACCCCTGCCATTTGAAATGGTAGGTTTCCTTTAAGAAGGGGATTTTCTCTCCCCAAAATGCATTGTCATAACTTTCAATAAACAAAGGTCTACATAAACCTCTGATGGTCCCATCTTCAGTCCTACTTGGTGAATGATATTGTCAACTATTTCCTACATCATTTGAAAACCATTTGGTGGAACACCAAAACAAGTCCAAATCTTTCCATGTTCCCTTATTTCTGTGTAGTGTCACAGATATTAGTACATTGTCCTAGTACTAGATAATGATATATAGTACAATATTTATATCCCCGGGATAATAATAATAATAATCTTTATTTACATAGCAACATCATATTCCATATCGCTTCACAGATTCTGGTGAACATATACAAATAAAATAAGACATTACAGAGTAATTACAGTCATATGAAACAATAGGAGTGAGGGCCCTGCTCGCAAGAGCTTACAGACTATGAGGATGAGGGAGTGACACAAGAGCTTACAGTCTATGAGGATGAGGGGGTGATACAAGAGCTTACAGCCTATGAGGATGAGGGGGTGACACAAGAGCTTACAATCTATAAGGGTGAGAAGTGACACAAGAGCTTACATTCTATGAGGATGAGGGGGTGACACAAGAGCTTACAGTTTATGAGGATGAGGTGTGACACAAGAGCTTACAGTCTATGAGGATGAGGGGGTGACACAAGAGCTTACAGTCTATGAGGATGAGGGGGTGATACAAGAGCTTACAGCCTATGAGGATGAGGGGGTGACACAAGAGCTTACAATCTATAAGGGTGAGAAGTGACACAAGAGCTTACATTCTATGAGGATGAGGGGGTGACACAAGAGCTTACAGTTTATGAGGATGAGGTGTGACACAAGAGCTTACAGTCTATGAGGATGAGGGGGTGACACAAGAGCTTACAGTCTATGAGGATGAGGGGGTGATACAAGAGCTTACAGCCTATGAGGATGAGGGGGTGACACAAGAGCTTACAATCTATAAGGGTGAGAAGTGACACAAGAGCTTACATTCTATGAGGATGAGGGGGTGACACAAGAGCTTACAGTTTATGAGGATGAGGTGTGACACAAGAGCTTACAGTCTATGAGGATGAGGGGGTGACACAAGAGCTTACAGTCTATGAGGTTGAGGGGGTGACACAAGAGCTTACAGTCTATGAGGATAAGGGTTGACACAAGAGCTTACAGTCTATGAGGATGAGGGGGTGACACAAGAGCTTACAGTCTATGAGGATGAAGGGGGTGACACAAGAGCTTACAGTCTATGAGGATGAGGGGGTGACACAAGAGCTTACAGTCTATGAGGTTGAGGGGGTGACACAAGAGCTTACAGTCTATGAGGATGAGGGGGTGACACAAGAGCTTACAGTCTATGAGGATGAAGGGGGTGACACAAGAGCTTACAGTCTATGAGGATGAGGGGTGACACAAGAGCTTACAGTCTATGAGGATGAGGGGGTGACACAAGAGCTTACAGTCTGAGGATGAAGGGGGTGACACAAGAGCTTACAGTCTATGAGGATGAGGGGTGACACAAGAGCTTACAGTCTATGAGGATGAGGGGGTGACACAAGAGCTTACAGTCTATGAGGATGAGGGGGTGGCACAAGAGCTTACAGTCTATGAGGATGAAGGGGTGACACAAGAGCTTACAGTCTATGAGGATGAGGGGGTGACACAAGAGCTTACAGTCTATGAGGATGAAGGGGTGACACAAGAGCTTACAGTCTATGAGGATGAAGGGGGTGACACAAGAGCTTACAGTCTATGAGGATGAAGGGGTGACACAAGAGCTTACAGTCTATGAGGATGAGGGGGTGACACAAGAGCTTACAGTCTATGAGGTTGAGGGGGTGACACAAGAGCTTACAGTCTATGAGGATGAGGGGTGACACAAGAGCTTACAGTCTATGAGGATGAGGGGGTGACACAAGAGCTTACAGTCTATGAGGATGAGGGGGTGACACAAGAGCTTACAGTCTATGAGGATGAGGGGGTGACACAAGAGCTTACAGTCTATGAGGATGAGGAGGTGACACAAGAGCTTACAGTCTATGAGGATGAGGAGGTGACACAAGAGCTTACAGTCTATGAGGATGAAGGGGGTGACACAAGAGCTTACAGTCTATGAGGATGAGGGGTGACACAAGAGCTTACAGTCTATGAGGATGAGGGGGTGACACAAGAGCTTACAGTCTATGAGGATGAGGGGGTGACACAAGAGCTTACAGTCTATGAGGATGAAGGGGTGACACAAGAGCTTACAGTCTATGAGGATGAGGGGGTGACACAAGAGCTTACAGTCTATGAGGATGAAGGGGTGACACAAGAGCTTACAGTCTATGAGGATGAAGGGGGTGACACAAGAGCTTACAGTCTATGAGGATAAGGTAGTGACACAAGAGCTTACAGTCTATGAGGATGAAGGGGTGACACAAGAGCTTATAGTCTATGAGGATGAGGAGGTGACACAAGAGCTTACAGTCTGAGGATGAAGGGGGTGACACAAGAGCTTACAGTCTATGAGGATGAGGGGTGACACAAGAGCTTACAGTCTATGAGGATAAGGGGGTGACACAAGAGCTTACAGTCTATGAGGATAAGGGGGTGACACAAGAGCTTACAGTCTATGAGGATGATGGGGTGACACAAGAGCTTACAGTCTATGAGGATGATGGGGTGACACAAGAGCTTACAGTCTATGAGGATGAGGAGGTGACACAAGAGCTTACAGTCTATGAGGATGAGGAGGTGACACAAGAGCTTACAGTCTGAGGATGAAGGGGGTGACACAAGAGCTTACAGTCTATGAGGATGAGGGGGTGACACAAGAGCTTACAGTCTATGAGGATGAAGGGGGTGACACAAGAGCTTACAGTCTATGAGGATGAGGGGGTGACACAAGAGCTTACAGTCTATGAGGTTGAGGGGGTGACACAAGAGCTTACAGTCTATGAGGATGAGGGGTGACACAAGAGCTTACAGTCTATGAGGATGAGGGGGTGACACAAGAGCTTACAGTCTATGAGGATGAGGGGGTGACACAAGAGCTTACAGTCTATGAGGATGAGGAGGTGACACAAGAGCTTACAGTCTGAGGATGAAGGGGGTGACACAAGAGCTTACAGTCTATGAGGATGAGGGGGTGACACAAGAGCTTACAGTCTATGAGGATGAAGGGGGTGACACAAGAGCTTACAGTCTATGAGGATGAGGGGGTGACACAAGAGCTTACAGTCTATGAGGTTGAGGGGGTGACACAAGAGCTTACAGTCTATGAGGATGAGGGGGTGACACAAGAGCTTACAGTCTATGAGGATGAAGGGGGTGACACAAGAGCTTACAGTCTATGAGGATGAGGGGTGACACAAGAGCTTACAGTCTATGAGGATGAGGGGGTGACACAAGAGCTTACAGTCTATGAGGATGAGGGGGTGACACAAGAGCTTACAGTCTATGAGGATGAGGGGGTGACACAAGAGCTTACAGTCTATGAGGATGAAGGGGGTGACACAAGAGCTTACAGTCTATGAGGATGAGGGGGTGACACAAGAGCTTACAGTCTATGAGGTTGAGGGGGTGACACAAGAGCTTACAGTCTATGAGGATAAGGGGGTGACACAAGAGCTTACAGTCTATGAGGATGAGGGGGTGACACAAGAGCTTACAGTCTATGAGGTTGAGGGGGTGACACAAGAGCTTACAGTCTATGAGGATAAGGGGGTGACACAAGAGCTTACAGTCTTTGAGGATGAGGAGGTGACACAAGAGCTTACAGTCTATGAGGATGAGGAGGTGACACAAGAGCTTACAGTCTGAGGATGAAGGGGGTGACACAAGAGCTTACAGTCTATGAGGATGAGGGGTGACACAAGAGCTTACAGTCTATGAGGATGAGGGGGTGACACAAGAGCTTACAGTCTGAGGATGAAGGGGGTGACACAAGAGCTTACAGTCTATGAGGATGAGGGGTGACACAAGAGCTTACAGTCTATGAGGATGAGGGGGTGACACAAGAGCTTACAGTCTATGAGGTTGAGGGGGTGACACAAGAGCTTACAGTCTATGAGGATAAGGGGGTGACACAAGAGCTTACAGTCTATGAGGATGAAGGGGTGACACAAGAGCTTACAGTCTATGAGGATGAGGAGGTGACACAAGAGCTTACAGTCTATGAGGATGAGGGGGTGACACAAGAGCTTACAGTCTATGAGGTTGAGGGGGTGACACAAGAGCTTACAGTCTATGAGGATGAGGGGGTGACACAAGAGCTTACAGTCTATGAGGATGAAGGGGGTGACACAAGAGCTTACAGTCTATGAGGATGAGGGGGTGACACAAGAGCTTACAGTCTATGAGGATGAGGGGGTGACACAAGAGCTTACAGTCTATGAGGATGAGGAGGTGACACAAGAGCTTACAGTCTATGAGGATGAGGAGGTGACACAAGAGCTTACAGTCTGAGGATGAAGGGGGTGACACAAGAGCTTACAGTCTATGAGGATGAGGGGGTGACACAAGAGCTTACAGTCTATGAGGATGAAGGGGGTGACACAAGAGCTTACAGTCTATGAGGATGAGGGGGTGACACAAGAGCTTACAGTCTATGAGGTTGAGGGGGTGACACAAGAGCTTACAGTCTATGAGGATGAAGGGGGTGACACAAGAGCTTACAGTCTATGAGGATGAGGGGGTGACACAAGAGCTTACAGTCTATGAGGTTGAGGGGGTGACACAAGAGCTTACAGTCTATGAGGATAAGGGGGTGACACAAGAGCTTACAGTCTATGAGGATGAGGGGGTGACACAAGAGCTTACAGTCTTTGAGGATGAGGAGGTGACACAAGAGCTTACAGTCTATGAGGATGAGGAGGTGACACAAGAGCTTACAGTCTGAGGATGAAGGGGGTGACACAAGAGCTTACAGTCTATGAGGATGAGGGGTGACACAAGAGCTTACAGTCTATGAGGATGAGGGGGTGACACAAGAGCTTACAGTCTATGAGGTTGAGGGGGTGACACAAGAGCTTACAGTCTATGAGGATAAGGGGGTGACACAAGAGCTTACAGTCTATGAGGATGAAGGGGTGACACAAGAGCTTACAGTCTATGAGGATGAGGAGGTGACACAAGAGCTTACAGTCTATGAGGATGAGGGGGTGACACAAGAGCTTACAGTCTATGAGGTTGAGGGGGTGACACAAGAGCTTACAGTCTATGAGGATAAGGGGGTGACACAAGAGCTTACAGTCTATGAGGATGAAGGGGTGACACAAGAGCTTACAGTCTATGAGGATGAGGAGGTGACACAAGAGCTTACAGTCTATGAGGATGAGGGGGTGACACAAGAGCTTACAGTCTATGAGGTTGAGGGGGTGACACAAGAGCTTACAGTCTATGAGGATGAGGGGGTGACACAAGAGCTTACAGTCTATGAGGATGAAGGGGGTGACACAAGAGCTTACAGTCTATGACAGTGGTGGCGAACCTATGGCACGGGTGCCAGAGGTGGCACTCGGAGCCATTTTTGTGGGCACTCAGACCATCACCCCAGGACAGAGTTTACAAAATAGGACCAAATCCACCAAATCTCTCTGCAGTCCCAGGAAACTTAAGAGAAGCTGCTCTCAGCGCTATTTTAAAGCGACACTTCATTGGCTCTTTGGAATTGCAGGTATAGTGAGAAGGCGCTGACAGAACTGCAATATCTTTGGAGGTCATTCTGCTGGACTCCCCATTCTTCCTCTACAGAGAGACCCTGCAGAGAAGCTACAATGATGCCTGAATTTGCCATCCTTCTTTCAACTGTATTGGTGACCTCAGGGGCCGATACGATTGAAAGACGTGGAAGAAAAGGTAGCAATAAGTTACTGCTTCAAATGCCACGTTGGCACTTCACGTTAAATAAGTGGTTTTTGGTTGTAGTTTGGGCACTCAGTCTCCAAAAGGTTCACCATCACTGGTCTATGAGGATGAAGGGGTGACACAAGAGCTTACAGTCTATGAGGATGAGACACAAGAGCTTACAGTCTATGAGGATGAGGGGTCGACACAAGAGCTTATAGTCTATGAGGATGAAGGGGTGACACAAGAGCTTACAGTCTATGAGGATAAGGTAGTGACACAAGAGCTTACAGTCTATGAGGATAAGGTAGTGACACAAGAGCTTACAGTCTATGAGGATGAGGGGGTGACACAAGAGGTATAAGAGCTTGTATAATGGTCCAGCCATTTTTATAAGGGAATTGAATAAAAATAGTTTAATAAATTAAAAAAAAATGCTTCTGCTTCTACCAGTCATTATGCGCCATGTCATATACAAAGTCTAAAGTCAGTGGGACAGCAGAGAAAGATTTTCCGGATAACAGAGAGGAGGAGTACCCAGAATTGGTTAATAAAGAGTTAAAGTTGCATGTGGTTGGTGAGTGTGATAGCCTTCCTAAATAAATGAGTTTTAAGAGCACATTTGAAGCTTTAGGGGTTGGACATAAGTCTGATAGACCGGGGTACGGCATTCAAGGCAATTGGTGCACCTCTGGAGACATAAGTGGATATGCCACTCATGTCCCATACCAGGCCTATGACCAATACCTAGATGACGCCTCTGCCCTTGTCCCATCGGATAAGACAGCCTTCATATCCAGACTAGAAAGTAAATCAAATGTCTGAGATGAAGATGCCCCTTTAAGCACATGGATAAATACAGAAGCCTGCTGTTTGGTTTTTTATTAGTCACGGCTGCTGTAACTCCAAAGGGCACAGTAATAGTGTGTTTATATGGCTTATATGTTTGTTTAAGGGCTTTGGTGAGCAGCACCGTCTGACCTCCTAATAATATGAAAATGATTTGAAACGCTCTATCTAGTTGTCATGGCAATGCGCTGACTCACCAACTTTCTGAGAGACCTGCAGTATTACCATGATTTGCTTAGCAATATCACAAAGAGCTTATATATGGAGGGCACTTAGGGCTGGACAAGCTTACTTCACATAACGGTGCACCAGACTTAAAGGGAATCTACTATCAAAATCCATCATGATAAACCAGGGACACTTACTCTTAGATCCGGGCACTGTGGTAATCTTATATTTGTTATGCATGGCTTCTTCCCTTCTAAAATCAACTTTTACAATTATGCTAATGAGCAAGAAGTGCTGTGGGTGGAAGGCATTACTAGAGCTCCTCCTTGCTGTAGCTGCACAGGCTGTCATCTCTCCCGGCCCACATTCTCAGCAGTGGAATAGGTTGGCTTAATGAGATGGGTTTAAAGAGCATGTTTGAAACTTTGGAGGTTGTGTATAAACCTGAGTAGGGCATTCCAGAGAATTGGTGCAGTTAGAGTGCAGTCCTGGAAACATGAGTGAGAGGTTCGAATTAAGGTAACGAATAATCTAAGATCACTGGCAGATCGAAGAGCATGGGTTGGACAATAGACTGAGATGAGAGAGGATACTAGTAGTGTAGATTTGTTAGCCATAGAGAGCGATAGAAGAGTGAAAAAAATCAGGTTTTGAGGCTGAGTATATTTCATGGTATGTATACTAGTTCTTTTCGTCATACATGTTGTTATACATGAAATTGTTATGTTTTGCATGAAATTCACAGCAATTTATACACACTAGGCAGAGGAGAGGTAGGGAGGTGCAGCATTGTGCAGAGCTTTGTGGATCATGGAGATTATTTTAAACTGTATTCGGAAAAGAATCACCATTTACCAAACATTTGGGGGAGGGGGGTTTCTTTTACTACTTTTTGAGACTTTTCTTTGTTGCAGCTCTCAAATTGAGACAAAAAAGTTTCAAAAAGTAAAATAAGAAACCAAATCATTATTTATCAAAAACTGATGCTAGCTGATCCAATCCACGTGCCTCCAGTGGCTCTGGCCACTGATGTATCCAGCCGTTTGTTGTGCGAGTGCCTGTACAGGCATAGGGTGTAGCAAGTGTTCACGTGTGGGACAGAAACGCGCCTTGCCAGTCCACTCTGCTGCCAGCCACACCCCCTAGGCGTGGAGTGGCAAAAGGGGGCAAATAATCAAACATTTTGGCAGAAATCTAATTATTTCAGGGCTTGTACACAGGAAAACTGACAAACAATCCCTGATAAATAGCCCCCAATGTGGTGATAAAAAAAAAGATATTGAGGGGGAGGGGGTTCATGACAAAGTGCTTCTGCAACACACAAAGGTGTGAAAATAAGGTAACGGAACAATTAAGTATGAAAAGTAAGAATACCCAGAGGTGCTTTAACCCCTTTGGGCTAAAGTGAGTTTCTCCCTACATCCTACATAGATGTGAAGAGGAACATGTCCAAAATGGAGTAAAGATATAATGAAAGATGAGTATAGCAGGTATTCGAGTTTTGTATTTACATTCATTTCCTGGTATCCACCCAGGGGTAGTGGACCAACTGGACGTAAGCCGACACCTGGGACCGGAATCTAAGTGTTACCCGGTTTTCACCAGAGCCCGCTGCAAAGCAGGTTGGACTTGCTGCGGCGGGATACCACCAGGCCGTTCCACAGGTGCGACTTTGTCCACAGTGGTAGCCAAGGGAGGTACACAGACGTTGAGTAGAATCTTAGTCGGGGACAGACAGGAGGTCAGGACGGGCAGCACGGGACATTAGAAATAGGGACGTAGAAATAGGTCAAGGCAGGCAGAACAGAATCAAAATTCAATAGCAGAACCGGGGTCAAAACGGGAATACAGAACAACAGCATGAGGCATCCAACAAGCTTTCTATAAGGCTATGAGGCACAAAGATCCGGCGAGGGGAGCAGGGAGAGGGTGGGTAATAAAGGATTCTGGGAAGAGTCAGCACCAATCAGCGGTGCGCTGGCCCTTCAAATCCCTGCAAGCCGGTACGCGCGCACCCTAGGAGTCGGGAACGTGTGCACACAGCCGCCGGAACAGGTAAGTGGCACGGGCGCTGAGCTGGCCAGCAGAGTGGGGCATGGGTGAGCTAGCAACACAAGATATGGGCCGTGGGAGCACCCGTGACATTTATCAAGAGATCAAAAGTCACTGGGAGCTCCCCTGGGCCTACAAGGTTCCATCATTTCTCTTATATTCTTATAAAGGAAAATGATTTAACAAATTGATGCAAAATATACAATGTACCAAAAGAAAAATATATAAAATATAAAAAAAACCATAGCATTGTAACTCTTCCATCACCAATTATTCTGTATAGGCAGAGGGTGCACCAGCCATGAGGCAATATGAGCCTCTCGCCTCAAGCAGCAACATCTCCAGGAAGGAGGGGGAAATAATATCAGGTGCACAGTCACATGCAACAAAGCAGGACCTCACAATAGTGTCTCTTCAAACTTGATGAGACATTGCAGATAGAACTTGCATACCTAAAAACTAACAGGATACATTAGTATTGGATTAGAAGGAGGGTCGCAGCTGTTTATATTTTGCCTCAACAGCGGAGATTGTAGATTCACCCCTATCTGGTTATGAATAAAAATGCATAGTACATTAAATATAGGTTGTACTCCTTCCGCAGCTTTGAACAACCGCAGCAGATTTCCGTTTTATTTACTGCACCATAGACCGAATACATATAACATATAATGAACACTACAGATGGAACATTGTGTATTTTTACATTACATAAGCAAACAGAACCAACAATCAATGTCAACAAGTCATGTCTCCCGAGATTAGAAGCAGAAGATACGCCCAGCATAATAAGCAGCTACAAGGCTACAAACAGGACTAAAGGAAAAGTGAGATTTGCTAAGAAACATGTACAGGGAAGGGGGGCACATGTCATATTACAGGCAAATGTTTCCTTTAATGTATTCAATTTTCACATAATATGTGCAACTTATGGGTGTCCTTCCTTCATATATATGAGAGGTGGGTGGGGATTCACCAATTTGACCAATCAAAAGTCACAGGTCTGTTATTTCAGAAACGAAGTAAAATAGTAAATGACATACTGTATTTCAATACCCCAGTATTTAGGTAATATCCAGAACTTGGTGGCCATCTTGAAAGCCATCATATCGTCTCAATGGCAAGTTTTTCCAACGGAAAGGTGGTCATGTAGCACATGAAACAAGGCCAGAATTGTCTCCGAAATCAATCGTCACAATCAGATTGGCAATATCTCTTGGCTCAAAAGTTATCAACACAGAGATTCTCCATTGATTCTCATAAGGGTTCATAGCTATTAGATCCGATGTGTTCAGCACCATAGACAACACATCAAATAGCTGTGCTTCACATGGAACTTCTTGGTTGTTGTTGAAACTTTCTGTGTTGATAACGTATGAGATATTGCAAATCTGAAGGTGGCAATTGATTTCTGAGCGAATTCTGGTTTTTGATCTGCTACATGACTAGATTCACTTTGAAGAAACCTGGCTTTGTTCCCATATGGCGACTTTTTAGATGGTGACATGTTCCAAAGATAACCTTATAGATAGGCACCCTAACCCATTATTTGATGGGTATTCAGATGGCATGTCAACACCCAGGGGACATGTTACAGATAGATTCTTATAGATAGGTACTCAAACCCATTACTTGATGGGTATTCAGATGGCATGTCAACACCCAGGGGACATGTTACAGATATATTCTTACAGGTAGGCACCCAAACCCATTACTTGCTGCGGTATTCAGATGGCGTGCCAACCCTCATGTGTCTGTGTGACAGAGGCAAATGTGTGCTCCTATCGGTTCACTGGATTAAAAAAAAGTTTAGAAATTATGAATTGCAATATATATCAGAGTGACTTGTATGCATTATGAGAATGTTTTCTGCATTAAGAAATGATAATAAATCTTTATTTATATAGGGCCATCGTATTCTGCAGTGCTGTACCAATCGTGGGTTAGATATATAATAACATAATCAGATAAAACAATTGGAGTGACATCCTTACATTTGCTTGAAACAAATGTGGTATCCATTCTAATCCCCTTTCTATTGTAGACAGTTTAATAGATGCCAAATTAAGGAATTAGGGCAGTGTTTTGTACTATACTAGATAGGAAAAAAGTGGGAACTGGAGGAGGCCAAAGACAGTTATGGGACATCCGCCTAGTAAAGAACTGAACAACATGTTATTTAGTCTATGTTATCCTCACTGAGTTAATAACATTTGCAGCTCAAATATCTTTCCATTCTGTATAGCTTACTGCAGTGTATCTGTATCAGCCTAGATCCAGACAAAATATTTTTTCGCCCCAGTGACAATAGTAGTTAAAATTTTTTTTGCTGTAACGGGCTTTATCAATAAAGCTTCGTGACAGACACCTTACAGCTGATCACTGTAGTCTGGGACTAAAGTAACATTCAGAGAGCTTCACCAGAGGTCAGAGTGGGCAGAGGGTTCTGTCTGTAACTAGGGGTCGTCTGTAAGTCGGGTGTCCTTAAGTAGGGGACCGGCTGTAACGGGTTGTTGATGTCTTGTGGGCCTGAATCATCATGACAGGTTCCTTTTAAAATACGGATAATGGTTTGGTGGTACATCCACTAGACAGGTTCTGTGATTTTAGGGCTTTTCATCCTTTGGCTAAAAACCAGATTGTTCTCATACACACACAAAATATTTAAAACATAACAAAAGAACCGACAAACTAAGATGTGGAAATAGGTTCCTAATGGGGCCTCCCAATGGGGATTGTAAAAAAAAGCCTAATATGTCACATTACAGGGAAATCTACCAAATAATTGAATAATATGTGACATTGCCTTTAAATAAGTGTAGTATTAAGGCAATGTCCAAAATACACATGTAATAACAAGTAATGTATCCCTGTCCACTTGTGTTGATGTCAGTGATCAGCTCATTTATTTTTGTGTTCCCTCTGACACACTTGCACATGCACGGATCCGATGTATGAAGTGTTCCCATCACAGTGCATTAAGCCTCTGGAAAAGAAACTTGATCGTGCAGAGACAGCGCTCCACATGTCCCCCAGCATTCCCTGGATCAGTCACAATGACATTTTCAAAATATTGCTACTGGTTGAGTTTAGTCACGCTTCTCGTCATATCACATGCTGTGCAATGTTGGGAGAAAATAATAAAATGCATTAACTTGTAAACCTTCACAAACATTTTTGGTCACCATAAATTTTAGATATAAAAATTAGCTACTCTAAGAACAGTCTAAAATGTTTCTATTTTGTGTTATGTGTCGTTATGGTAACAGACAACAAATAAACCCTGTGTAGTCTGACCTTGTGGTCATATTCTCCATCCCTCACCTTTAAGGTTATGTTCACATGTTAAGAAATACATATAGGATCAACGGGGGTTATTTATCATTGGCTTTCACAATGAGGGTTTTTCACTGCTAAAAAGTCTCACAGGACTATATACATCTCTTCATTAATCTGGCCTAAACATAGAATTACTGTTAGTGCACCACCATGCAAAGCCACATTCATGACTTATAAAAAGTCTCAAACTTACTCCAGTCCCCTGCTGGTCTATGTGTTAAGACTTTTTATGCATTTTGAGACTTTTTTCGTGACTTTTAAAAAAAAAATAAAATCCAGACAGAAAATAGACCATAAGAACATTTATTAAAGTGTCAAAGCCACTTAAATGAATCTGGTGGGCAGTGTAGCTCCAATAATAGACATTGGGGCATACCCATGTCGGGTCAAATAATTGCAAAAGCTAGCATTTGTGATTATTTCAGGTCCTGATAAATATCCCCCATAGAACTGTCCCAGTGAACTTGTCTTATGATAAATTATGATAAACCCCCAACATGTTTATTAGCTATATTCAATCGCTACCTGTCGGCTGAAATCACTACCTGTCTCCTGATAATGGAGGAGCACAAAGTATGTTCTTTGTATTCAATTACAGATATGCAAAACCAGCAACCAAAAAGTCATGAAGTCTCAAAACACAATGGAACTCATTAACTAAGGGTCCCAACACCGCACTTTCGTCGGGTTTCCTGAATATTTCCGATTTGCGCCGAATTGCCCTGGGATTTTGGCGCACGCGATCAGATTGTGTCGCATCGGCACCGGCTTTCACGCGACAGAAATCGGGGGCGTGGCCATACGACAACCCGACGGATTCGGAAAAACCATGGAATTTAAAAAAGAATTTGTGTCACAAGATCAAGCACTCACATGCACCGGGAAGAAGAAAGTGAACTCCGGCGGACCACGGCGCAGCAGTGACACCTGCTGGATATCGGGCACACGACCTTAGTGAATCCCGGCAGACCAGAATCCGCTTCCGACAAAGCGCCGCAGGATCGCGACTGGACCGGGTAAGTAAATGTGCCCCAATAAATGCATTTTATGGACAGCAGTGACATAAGGCACCAGTTTTCTAGATGCTTCATTAGAATAAAGGGAGACTCCAAGGCCAGGTAGGAGATCAAGCTGCTGCGCATGATATTGTATGAGTAGAAGACACTAGAAATATTCGGCTGGCTTTATAAAACCTTCCGTAAAAACAAAATTCCTGCATGCGAGAGAAGAATGTCCTGACATGACATGTAATATACACGAGGCTTTCCTATGGTGAACTAAGTATAGAAAGATCTTTGCAGTCAGTGATCTGCAAGAAAAAATCCAACCGAGAGGAGAACAAAGGAACATGTGAAGCTGCAAAAAGCAAATGTACTAAAATAGGAACGGGATAAATTTGCACTATTAAATATATAAAACATATAGTCATCCTGCTGGCGCAGGGGGGGGTTGTCTATTTCCTTCTGAGAAACAAAACTTTCCTTTATCATCTTAATTATCTTTATCATCTTACTAACAACCAACTTTATAACAGTTTTTTAAATAAGCATATCATTTAATTATTTTTAGTTTCTTAAACTTTAATAATTGTTTCTCTACACCAGACACTTGCATTTTTACACCAGACACTTTTGATGCACATCATAGTGTGTGCCGATGCCAGCGCACATTGTAGAATGTCAGCAACGTCTGAACTCACGATGCCTGCGACAGACTGCGTCGGAACACAGAGCCGATTCCGGAGCCGTGATGTATGGAAGAGGACCTGCCGGGGGTGTCGGAAGGAGAGTACACGGTTTGTTTTTTTTCTTGACTCGAGTATAATCCGAGGTGAGGTTTTTCAGCACATTTTTATACTCGGCTCGAGTATATACAGTCATTCTGTTGTAAACAATCTGATAACTGCATTGAGGTTTGCAATAAATATAATACCCCTGAAATCTAGAGTCCTAAAGATAAACCAGGAGTATTATATAAAGGGACTCTGTCGCCAGTTTTTTCACGGCTGTAGAGTCGGTAAGCCAAAC
This sequence comes from Engystomops pustulosus, assembly GCF_040894005.1. Classification (NCBI taxonomy): domain Eukaryota; kingdom Metazoa; phylum Chordata; class Amphibia; order Anura; family Leptodactylidae; genus Engystomops; species Engystomops pustulosus. The sequence continues at coordinate 42,704,759 of NC_092415.1, forward strand.
AGTCCCGTTTTCCTGGTCACTCTAGCAGTGCTGAGATAAATGCAGGGAATTCCTTCCCAGTGCCTTATTCCTCTGATCTGTAGCGGAGGAACTTCACTACTGAGCATGTACATAAAGTGCAGTCACTTTCATCTCTCAAGGTCTGGAACAGGAGTTAACAACCCGCAACCAGTCAAGCCTTGGGTTGCGTCCCACAACCTTCTTACAGTGAGTCCAGTGAGAGCGACAATAACTGATGGATGTATTCATTGATCCAAGAGCCCAGGTAGCTGTGAGTGTAGCTGAGAAGACCTCACTGCACCCGGGTCCTCTCCTGCCGCTCTCCATCACCATTCTTCATACTGGTTGTATGTGCTGGTGTCCCAGAGCAGAGTGGCCCATGGAGCAGGAGAGGAAGCAGGAGCAGGAGAGGACCCAGGAGTAGTAAGCACTTGTCAGCTGTACAGTACTGCTCACAGGTGCTCTCCTGCTGATAATGGAGAAGCACAAAATCCATTCTTTGCATTCAATTACAAAACCAGCAACCAAAAATACATTTACATTACTGCCCTATTTTACTTTATGTCCAATAGGCTGTTATAGGTACACATATTAACACAATCAAGTCTCAAGACACATTAAATGTATTTTATGGACAGCAGTGACATGGCACCACAGTTTTCTAGAAGCTTCATTAGAATTAAAGCCAGGTAGGAGATCAAGCTGCTGAGCGTGACATTGTATGAGCAGAAGACACTACAAAAATTCTGCTGGCTTTATAAAACGGTATGCAAAAATCCTGTATGCAAGAGAAGGATGTCCTGACATGACTTGTAATATACACGAGGCTTTCCTACGGTGAACTAAGTATAGAAAGATCTTTGCAGTCAGTGATCTGCAAGAGAAAATCCAACCGAGAGGAGAACAAAGGAACATGTGAAGCTGCAAAAAGCAAATGTACTAAAATAGGAACTGGATAAATTTGCACTGTTAAACATATAAAACATATAGTCAATCCTGCTGGCGCAGGGGGGTTGTCTAGTTCATTCCTAGAAACAAAATTTTGTGTTCTACTGTTGCGGTTGTTTGTGCATCTAGGGTAGATCAGTCTGACAATATGGCCTGTGGACCAATACATGATGTTCACCACTGGTCAGGAATAGAATAGACATTTAAAGGGAAATTTAATAATGTTTATAATTTATTATAAATTTGTGAAGTTAGAGGTTTTTTCTATTACAACTCTGACTCCAGACTCAAACCCCACAGCCATGAGATCTTACCACATTAAACTACTAGAAAGGACATTTCATCCTCTACTTAAGGGGTTTAGTGGTTTAATAGGGTAAAATCTGGTGAAAGTGTTACTTTCTGATCCATCCGGAAAATGTCCAACCTTTTGTTGAAATGATTGATTTTTTGTCTTAATACAGAGTAGAATTATCCAACATTTACTTTACTTACACGAGTCCATGACCCGTCATCCCACATCTTAGAATCACCAAGCAATCATGTCATCCAGCCTGGCTTATTACATACATGCTGATATAGCCATAAGACACTTGGGACATGTGCGCCTCAGCTCCTCGCCTCTCCTACTCTCAATTAAATAAAATGTGGATTCTGCATGTCTGACATCCAATATCCACATGAAAAACTACTGCTGGGAATCTACTGATAAGGCACATTGGATTCACACTGTGAATATCCCCAGGAGACATTTCTTGCAGTGAGCAGCACAGAATAACTCAATTACCTTCACTAGATAGAAATGTATTACCCATGATATGTGACACACAAGTGCATTGGAGAAAAACTGCTGTCCCTTATCCTTACTGTAAGAATCTGGACCTGTCAAATGCTTTATAAATTGCAGAGCTTGTTTACAGAAAATCACACTTACATCATCCTTGGAATACAAGGGAAGGTATATCATTTATCGGTATCCTACGCCAGTCATGCAATGGGGGCTCTATGGATTTCTGCTTTAGACATTGTGGTAGATGTGGACTTCTTCCCCTGAACTTTCACGTGTTAGGTCGCCTGCACACAAAACGTGCTCGGTCCATGGAATCCGACCTTCACCACGAAAGTTATTTTTCGCTGATGCCGATTTTAAAAATGTTTTTGTTAGCATTCTGAATAATTTCAGTAGTTTATATAAGTTTATTTTACATTACCTGGCTCCCAGCCAGCGGCATGTGTTGAGTCCCAAGAGGTACAGCTGCGGCTGTATGTGTGCCTGTGTCAGTCTTCTCTCCTCCACACTCATTCAGCTCCCTCACTCCTCCCCACATACTGTCATGTGCATTGAGAATACAGGGGAGTGAGAGGGAAGATGCGGGGTAGAGGAAGAATACACAAGGAGACACAGACTGCTGCTCCCCTCCCAGGGACTCACCACATGCTGTTGGCCTAGAGCCAGATAATGTGAATTAAAGCATAATTGTAAAGTTACTGACACAAAAATAGTTTTAGCACGGCTAGAGAGAGCCTTAGACAACAATTCTAGACAAACGTGTATCATGCTGCTAGCTTCTTCCTAACCTGAGATATATCTGGTAAACTTAACATTATTTCTTATTAAATCAGACTAATTAAGCTAATTCTGATGTGGGTGGGCACTTCCTGGTTATGACACCAGCTCACCCCACTGATGCCACAACAGGACAGCATGTTTGTAATTGGCCCATCTGAAGCATGCTTGTGACATTCATGTCTTTTACCAGAACACTAAGGACTTTCAAATGATGCAGGACAGTGGGGGTCATTTACTAAGGGCCCGATTCGCGTTTTCCCGACGTGTTACCCGAATATTTCCGATTTGCGCCGCTTGTACATGAATTGCCCCGGGTTTTTGGCGCACGCGATCGGATTGTGGCGCATCGGGGCCGGCATGCGCGCGACAGAAATCGGGGGGGCGTGGCCGAACGAAAACCCGACGTATTCGGAAAAACCGACGCATTTAAAAACCGAAAATGTGTCGCTTGGGGAGCGCTCACCTTCACCTTCTATGGGATGGTGCATTCCGGGGCGTTAAGATTATTTTCGGCGCTGCAGCGCCACCTGGTGGACGGCGGAGGAACTACCATCTTAAATCCCAGCCGGACCCGAATCCTGTGCAGAGAACGCGCCGCTGGATCGCGAATGGGCCGGGTAAGTAAATGTGCCCCAGTATGTTTGTAATTGGACGACCTGAAGCATGTGATTGGTCACATGCATGTGACATCACTACAGGCCCTACAGCCACTCTCAACAAGCCTCCTGTTCTATATGGTTTCCCATGGATACCAGAAGGCATGGCAAATGGAGATTAGCCTGGGGGCAAGGTTTAACCTCTGCTAACTGCAAAACAGCTGCATATATGTAATTATAGTAAATTAGAGGATTGCCTATTTTTGCTTAGTGCAGAGTTAGGCAAAAGTTTTTATACTTTACAGGACATCTACCATTAGATTACCTGATGGTAGATAATTACCACTCACCTCCCCATCCCGTTTTTAGTTGCACTAATCTTCTTTCAGTGTAACTTTGAATGGCCGCATTTAGTAGAAAAAACGTTATAAAATATGCAAATGAGCAAATGTGCTCTATTGCTATATTATTTATTCATGCCCCAAGACCAACTGGCTTCCCCTACATAGTGTATAGATTCTCTGTCTCTCTCCATCTGCAAATCTCTGACATCACCGCCGGGCAGTGCAGGTAATGTTATTCTTGTGAATGCGCAAGATAAACTATATAGGCGGAGCCAGTCCAGACGGGGGCATGAATAAACTATATTGCGGTGGAGCTCAGGAGGTGCTCTGTAGAGCACATTCACTCTTTTGCATATTTAATAAATTTCTTTTTCTACTAAATGCGGACATTCAAAGTTATACTGAAAAAAGATTACCATAGTACAACTGGGGATGGGTCAGGAAGGTGACATCTACCATCATCTACCATCAGGTAGCATAGGCTATTGGAACCTGTCACAATTTTTGGTGACAGCACAGTGCGTTGGATGGGAGTCCTTGCATCACAGGAGGCCTTGGTGGGTCTTTGGCTTTAGTGTGTGTGTTCCACCTAAATATATGTGTATATATGTGATAAATCTGCATTCAAAATGTTGAAAGAGGAAAACGGTTTGTTAAGTTGAACGCTTAACAAAAGTCACAAAGTTCTGTGCAAATCCTCTGATTCAACTATTTTACCAAACTGACTTCACCTCAACACCTCCCTCCTATATTTTGTCCTATTTTCTATGGGCTAAAACACAGCATGCTGTAAGTTTTCACAAATGTGGATCAAAGACTTTGATAGAAGGCAATCGTTCTGCATCAAAATGGACAGCACACAGATGTCATCCGCGCGCAAGGCTGGAGGATGCAGGGAAACCCTTTTTTTGCTATCATCCTTTGGCGAAAATAATGAACGCTTAACGAATGTTAAAATGTACTAATGCAAATACAATACTGACACAACACACAGTGAAAATGGATCAGCAAGAGCCCTAAGGGTTTGTGAATACAGGACCGTGCAGAGTCCTGTTTCACGAACAAACGACAATGCCAAGGATGAGACTTGCAGCAGGATAGTGATATATGACACAAGGAATCCCTTGGGGACTCTTTGTATCATGTATCACTATGGTGTTCAAAGTCCTGCCCTCAGTCTTCAGTCCAAGTTATCCAGAAAGCGGACAATTCAGGTTTTACGGAGCAATGTGAATCAGACCTAATAACGTACCGTAATATTACAACCTATCACCTTCCAGGCCAGGCCTAATAACCTAATTACATTTCCCTGCATTCCACCCATCTGTAAAGGATTTAACTTAGTGGAGCAAAGATGAAATAATGACTTGGTTCATATGAAGAAAAGGGATGCAGAGATATTTGTACACCGCTGCTTCTTTCTAGCGACGTTATTAGATACAATTTGATGAATAATAGTAATTCTGACAGTAATGATGTCTCTGCTGTGTGTAGGTGGAAGATACTTAAATTGTATTATCTGCTCTGGGTTACAAGGAGTAGAAGAACACATGGGTCTCGCACTTTAATTTTCTAAGGAACTGCAATATTGTTCATTTATTCTTGCCGGGTAGGACTCATCTGTGGGGGCCAAAACCAGAGCAAAATAATCTATTTTCACTCGACAGCAACTCACCCACACATGCCTCAAACTGCTGGATTTCACATAAGCCGGTGAGCCGAGTCATGCAGGAACAATAGAGAACACTATATTCAATGCTACATCCTTTTAAAAATAAATATTAGGCATACACCTTGTACAGTGTTTGTTTCCAAGAAACCAAAACAAGAGATACAAAGTAGCCAAAGACTTTTATCAAGGGATCAAATTAGTGTGGATGGAGGAACGTTACACATAGTAAGACCATAGCGTGACTAGCCGCATCAGGCTGAATCCTCCAGGGCTTCTCATTTCTAGGATACCACCTTCAAGAGGAGTCAAAACGTAGATCAAACCACGCAGGCGGAAATGGCACCAAAATCATTACAGGTTGACTAATCACTACACTGACTAATAACTATACTACTCAGGAAGGAAAACTTTTCTCACATCAATGTCACAAGATACAGTGTCACTGGCTTTTAAGATTTCCTTTGCACATTTTAGTTTTTTTTAACAATAATTTTTTTTTTTAAACGCAGGAAAAAACTAAACCAAGAGCATTCTGCAATTACTGAATAACGACACCAAAAATACAATACAAAATAGATCACATAAATGCTGTGTCTGCAGTGCATAATGGTTTATAGACATCGGGTCACAGAGAAATAGTGCAGTGAAAATAAATGTAAACCATTGTGGCAAATCCTGACGCCCTGAAATGATAAAGGTGGGGAGGATCCTTTTCGGTGAACCTCTCAAGTAATTTCCCAATTTGAAAGCGAAATGTGATAGAGGAAGAAGAGTTGCGCTCTGCCATTTATAGGTGTAAATTATTTGGGGCTGGACTTCTATGTGAAAAGCAAAGGGCAGATGCACGCGATAGTGGAAATCGGACGTGTGCCGTACCTTTTTAAAGTGAATGGCACACAGCTGCACTAAATTCAATACTTTTTAATAGATTAATGTCCAAGGCTGTTATCTTTTTTTTTTTTTTTTTTAAGTATTTTTTTATTTATTTTAACAAAAACAATAACGTTACATACAGTAATTTGTGTTGCAACCTGACCAAGGCTGTTATCTTAACGGACCACTCACAGATTATAGTTTATAAGACAGATGCAAATCAGCTGTGAATAATGGAAGTTAACGCCCCCATTTTTCACAAACAATCTTGACCACGATCACGTTCATGTAGACTAACCCCGGAAAGGACTCCTGGAGCCAGTAAGAGTCCTGCTTACCCACCCACCAAAGTGATTGACAGCTGGTCAATCACTGTGTATGGGTGGTGTAAGCAGGACTCTCACTGTCTCTCCCAGGAGTCCAGAGAGTATTTACATACATAATATAAGAAAAAGAAGTTTAGACTTAGTTGAATGCTCAGAAATACAAAAAAAGGGAAATGGCAGCAAGATTTACAAAAAATAAGTTAAGGTTCTTCATTCGCCATGTGTCCAGCAATGTTTTGATTTTCTCAGGGACAGAAATCTTTCTCAAGCAATATTTTTGATTTTTCACAGAAGTGAGTCTAGTAAAGGGGTTGTCTGCTCATAGCAGGACAACTTCCATTGTGTATAATGGTAAAATTGGACACTGAAAAATGTTCTACTCAAAGGAGAGTCTTCTACACATCACAGCGATCAGCCCTCTATCATATACGGCTCTTTTTATGATTTATTTTAATACACATTCTCTATACACTATGATAGAAGTTCTTATATTACTCATATTGTACTTATTCTAGTATTGATTCCCTTCAACCCCCTAGACTTCCATGCGATACTCTCGTCATTCATATTTTTACTAATCCAAGTTAATCCCTGCAGCCCCAGCACATGACCTTGCCACGGCTTAGTCTTTTACACCAGAATCTTAAGAATTCTAGATCAATGTGTGAGGTAATGCGATGTATCAAATGGATGTCAGGAAAGAACAAAGGAAATGTGATATTTTACTTCCTTTAAGGCTTGATGTGAAGCTAAAATTGACTGGCATAGGATATTTAATTTGTATAAAATATACCACCAGACAAGTGCCTGCAATTCCCATGTGCTGTGGATTATAAATAGCAGAACAGCCGGGCTTACGTATAACATTTATATGTGTAAAAACTGCAACCAACCATTTCTAGATATGTGTGGTGTCTAAGCACCTCTCAGTTGCTGGGCCTCTTAATGACTATAATATATACTGTATATATATATATAGTACTAGAAGAGACCAGAAAGTCTTCCCCTAGGGAGAAGAACATTGCTAGCAATAATCAGTCCTTGCTGCCAGTTTTATTTTCCAGGTAAGTCCAGGAGAAATTCTGTGTAAAGAGTGGCAAAGTGAAGCCAGAGAAGGACCAGGTCAGGTGAAAGATGTATGAGGGCATGAGGAACCACATATTGTACCGAAGTGGGTATATAACCCAGAAGTGGTATTGAGCTGGAGGAGAAGTCACTAGCACAAATGTGTACTGTTACGTTAGGAATACTGTATCGGCGGAGAGTTTAAAGGGGTTAAAAAACATGGCTGCTGTCTTCCAAAATCAGAGCCACACCTGACCATGGATTGTGCCAGTATTAAAGCTCAGCTGTATAGAAATGAATGGAGCTTAGATGCAATGCCAAGCACTACCCATGGTCAGGAGAGGAGCAGTTTCTTTGGAAGAAAGCAGCTATGTTTTTCAACCTCTGGACAACCCTTTTAACAATGTGTTGAGAATCCCGTTCTGCCAACTCTTTGACTTATCCTTCATTACTATCAGGTACCCTCGTATCACAAGTAAAAAAAAGATAATAGAATATTACTGCGACAACAAATACAGGTGTAAGGCAATGACTGGTAAGATACTGGAGGGGATGTACATCTCACCCTGATTGCTCAGATGGGCGAGATGAAGGAAATCCAGAATGTCTGTTTCTCAGCAAACAACAATGTTTGCGGAGCACTGTTTAAAGGACACCTGTCATCAAGTCTGTTTCACTTGTCCTGTCACTACTACCTGTTGGAGCAGCTCACAAGGATCCATCACAGCCTTTATCTAGTCAATTCATACCTTAATCATTGCAAAATCATCATTTCTTTATTATGTAAATGAGGCTGGTCACATGGTCAGAGGCAGTGATGTCACCCCTGTTCCCCCTCCCCTCTCCTACCCCTGCTCATGTCTGTGTGTAATGTATAGTAAAGCATTGCTAGTGTGTGTGCTGCATCTGCTGACATGCTGCATCCTCCTAATACACATGTGTGAGACACAGACATCAGCTACACAAGTACCTGACATGTTCTGCTATACACATGTGAGAGACACAGACATCAGCTACTCAAGTACCTGACATGTTCTGCTATAACATGTGAGAGACACAGACATCAGCTACACGAGTACCTGACATGTTCTGCTATACACATGTGAGAGACACAGACATCAGCTACGCAAGTACCTGACATGTTCTGCTATACACATGTGAGAGACACAGACATCAGCTACACAAGTACCTGACATGTTCTGCTATACACATGTGAGAGACACAGACATCAGCTACACAAGTACCTGACATGTTCTGCTATACACATGTGAGAGACACAGACATGAGCTACACATGTACCTGACATGTTCTGCTATACACATGTATGAGACACAGACATCAGCTACACAAGTACATGACATGTTCTGCTATACACATGTGAGAGACACAGACATCACCTACACAAGTACCTGACATATTCTGCTATACATGTGTGAGAGACACAGACATCAGCTACACAAGTACCTGAAATGTTCTGCAATAACATGTGAGAGACACAGACATCAGCTACACAAGTACCCGACATGTTCTGCTATAACATGGCTGCCTGGAGCTGTTGTGTCTCTCCTATATACACACAGGCTGCAGGAGGTGTGGCCACCAGCAAGCACATGGAGCAGCCATCACAGCATTATACAGGCTGTCAGTAAAGCACTGGGGGTGTGGCTGTGCCTCCCACTCATGAATAAGCTGGACAGCTTAAATATGCTAATGACTCATTGGACATTTCACAGGTCATTTGCATACAGCTTTAGGACCTCATTGCTTAAGTTTACAGTCATGTAGAGGGACAATGAAGGGATAGAGGCAATGCTCTCTAATAGCAGTTTATGAAAATATATTTAGTTTAGGGGGGTTATTTATTCCTGTGGTAGAGAAAGGAAGTTCTAGCTGTAACCGCTGTGTAAAGAAAGCCTAACTAACACCATTCAACGACCTACGGCACCAGTCTCACAGCCGCCTGTAACTCTAGGTAGTCCCAACTCTAGAGAAACTCATTGTAGATTCATTCAGTATAATTTTGTACAACTTTATAAACCTGTTACCTTTCAAAAAGGTGTAAGTAAGTAAGAAAATTCTTTAAAGAATATAAATAACACTTTCTTATGGAAGTAGCTGCAAATATTGCTACAAATACTATACCTGCAACATTTTTCAGGGACCTCTTACTCCAGTTGTACGGCAGTGGCCCATTGATATGTCTGCTCTATTAATCGACTAGTTAAACAGTTAGGAATGAAAATGTAATCTACACATAAATCGGTAGACAACATGGCTTGATACATAGACTCCATTAAACTCATTCTTATCCAGACTTAGTCAATTGATCCTGAGAACAGTAATATAGCCAGTCACTGGAAATATGGGTTAGATTTGGTTAGGGCAAGTACATCCATGGGTCCAGTGACCTTCATGATCCCCCTCTGTCAGGCCTACTAATGCAATTATAATTCCAAAATAGAAATCATTTTAAAAGAAACCCAGCATTTTATACACTTACCTAAGTAAAGTGAAGCATTGTCCTTCTTAACATTGTCGTCCAAATAAGTTGGGCCCAGAGTGTAGATAGGTGTGGAGCCCATGCCAATGAGAATCTGAGCACAGATGAATAAAGCTACATAAAGAGAATGGTCTTTTCCACCTGAGTCTCCGGGACACATGGATGACTCTGATGGATCTTTGGCAGTCGTGTTGCCATTTATACACAACCCTTCATTTGAAACAGAAGAGTTCAGCTCCTGAATTTGATATGGTGGAGAAATAAAATGAGGTAAGGAGAACAGAGCTGCTCCAACTGCGATAAACAAGCCACCTATGGCGAGCCAACGTGGTCTACGCCCTCTTCCTCCAAAATAGCTGATGAAAACCACCACTAAAAGGCTCCCGATATCAAAACAGCTCACCAATAGACCAGACTCGGAGCTCTTCAGACTATACCTTCTTTCAATAGTAGTTATCACACTACTTAAGTAACCAGACACCATCAACGACTGGATGAAAGTCAAAAAGCACATGCAGATGAGAAAGCATCGGGAATCCGTCAGTGCTCTGCCAAGACCCCGGCTACTTTTTATTGTAGAGAGCGTTACTGATGGGGAAATGCCTTTTTTATTGTTGCTGGCGCTACTGCACTCAGCTCTCTCTGCACTTAGGAAGCCAGATGCTGCAAAAGAAAAGATTGTCCTTGAGGAAGGTGCACTGCTTTGAGATGACAAAGTCCGCTGATGGCCACGTTTCAAGTTCCATTCTCTCTGACTATGTAAAAAACTTCTTTTCCCAATGACTGCCGTCTGTGATGTATTGACCTCCGTTGGCTGAACTTCTTGAAATTTTGCCTTACAAAACCCATTCAAGACAGGCAAACTTAGCGACCTGTAAGCATCATTTTTCTCCACAGGTCCCTCGTGATCCTCATGATGATTGTCACTAGAGTGGTAAGTGACGCAGAATAATTGTGGTTTGGGATCTTCCAAAGCCATGGCCACAAAATATTCCTTGTTACAATGACTAAAATGTGAAATGATAGAAAAATGTATAGAAACGCTAATGTCATAATCTAAACCATTTCACATAACTTCATGATTCTTCATCCCGGTGTCACCCTATAGAACAGCGGTGATTCTATACGGGGTGCCTACAATCCATAAAGGTGTTATACTGAACTTAATAGTCTTTAGAATAGATGTCCTCAGGATTAACAGAAAAACAGCCAAGCAGCTGTCCCTGCACTGATTTCCAGTAAACTCTTCCATCCGGATAAGATGTTGCTCAACAAAGAAGAGGCTTTAGAAAAGATGAGGCCTCAGGCGGTGATACAATACGGTGCCATTCTGCAATCACCGTCATCTCTCACATCTCTGGTTCCACCATAGACAGCAGTTCTTTCGTCCCCATTGTATCCAGTAAATGTCTCCACTGGCAATTGTGCTGATCTGTAATGTAGAGAGAGAGAAAAAAGCAAAGAAGGTCAGCGCTGTGCTTCTGTCAGCAAAACATGGCCCTGGCTTATGGGAATCTTAAGTGCTATATGTGCTAAATCGTCTTCATCGCACAAAATTATTAAAAAAAAAATACATGATCTGCAAAAGAGAGAAAGTTTTTCATGTAGAACACAATAAAAGCAACATTCTTTTCATTTGCCAAGTACAGACCAAATTATATTAGGGAATATGGGTCCCAAAATAGTTGAGACGCAGACACCTACCTGGAAGACAGTAGCGGAGTATAAATCTTTAGGCAGTTCCTGGGTTACATACAATATTGGGTCCATAGGTTTGTTCTTAAGTTGAATTTGTATGCAAGTCGAAACTGTATATTTTATAATTGTAGATCCAGAAAAAAAAAAATTTTGCCCCAGGGTCAATCAGAGTTTTACATTTTTTTGCTGTAATGGGACGAAGGATTATCAATAAAGCTTCATTATAGACACCTTACAGCTGATCATTGCAGTCTGGGACTCTAGTAAAGCACCCAGAGAGCTTCACCAGAGGTCACAGTGGGCAGAGGGGTCTGTCTTTAACTAGAGGTCGTCTGTAAGTCAGGTTTATTTAAGTAGGGGACTGACTGTATTGGGCAGCACAGTAGGGTCCAGAAAAACAATAGACAAAGATACGTAGAGGGAAATAAACAGTTACCGTACTTGGTCCAGGACTTGAGGATCTCCAAAGCCTCACACAAAACGCATCTATGAACTGTGTCCAATAATAGACCATATACAAAGTTTTCTTCTTTTAACCAAATATTTTCTTTACTTCAAAATCCACAGGTATACATTATTTACAATTCCATTGCAGTAATCTTCATGACTTTATGCACAATAGCAATGACGAGGCACAACACAACCAAAACGACAGAACCCTGTTGGTAACCTCTGCATAGTTATCAGTGCTATGGATTGGAAACAGTGTCAATTAAAACAATACATCTATTTCTGCTGGACCACAAGTGACCCTGCCTCCCCACTCGACTACTATCCCATGCTGAGAATACAACTACAGTACAGGGGAATAGCCCTCAAGAGAATTTGGTGCACCTGGCATCATAAATGGCTGTGATAATGTGAGTCTGAGTCCCTGTTTGGTCTGTATTTAGGTTTATTTTTTGACGTTTTCATCAAATCCTACTAAAATGTATACTTCAGTTTTTTGGCTAATTCCTGGTAACGTAAAGAACTGTTTAGCTCCCGTTTGCCTTTACAGATGTAGGTCACAGGAGTATTTCAGGACTTCACTTTTATCAACCTATTTTTAGGATGGATCATGATATTAGATCAGCAGTAGCCAAACTACAGGACCATTGCTCTTCAAATGAACCACAAAGCAGAATAGCAACTGTGAAGATGGAAAAGTACTACAAGCTACGTCCTATTACAGTGAGCTTCTGATAACTTTCACACATTCATAGAATATATGGGACAGTGCTGGTTTCACAGCGACTTCTGCCAGCAACTGTGGAACCACCTGATTCTAAATTACAAAAGGATTGGTCATTACCACCCATTCACCACTAAATATACATCAACTTATTGTCCTGTCATAGGTTCATAGTATCACAGAAAAAAAGTTTAGAAAAAGAAATCAGTCCATCAAGTCCAACCTATACATTATATTATGCAAAACGTCCATGGTCTTAATATCCAAAATGTTCAAAATTTCCAGGAATTCTAGAAAACCGCTGGGCCAAAAAAAGAGTATTTACACAGCCAGGTAACATCATTAGTTGTATCGGTTTGCTGGCGATTCTGAAGCTATATATTTTCAGCTTGTACTTTTTTGGTTGTATAAATATTAACAATAGTCCACGAGAACAAAAAAACTACAACCAGCAGGCCATTCATCCAACTGTAACCTAGGCTTATATATTTTGTTATTTACAAAAGTTATATGTACATCAGTCAGCTTATATATTACAGCCCAATGTTAAACCATCACAGTATGGACTTCACAGGATCTCAGAAGGTGTCATGTGATATCTGGCACCGAGATTCATATTCCATGAAAATCAGAAACTTGTCAATATTATCTTAGGCCAAAACCTAAAAATATCAATTCAGGCAGAAAATGTTATTTTTCATCTTCCACTCTTACATTTAGCACTACAAGAGAAGCTTATTATGAAAACCTGTATAAAAAAAGCTGTTATTTTTACATTTTATTTGAAGTTTGATTTTATGGTTTACCATACATACTCAAGTATTAGCCGAGTTTTTAATCACAATGTGCTGAAAAACCCAAACTTGGCTTATACTTGCGCAAAAAAAAGGAAATTGAAAACTCTCCAACCTTTTTGGGCGCCCCTCTCAGGTCTTCTCTCAGCCGCTGATCCATCTTGCAGTGGCAGGTCCGTGCGACACCACAGGCTCTCACATCAGCCGCGGCTGCAATAGTATTGTGTGTGACGCAGGCACTTGCCACTGCAGGACGGATCGAACATAAGACCTGTGGGGGCCCCGGAAAGGTGAGTTTTCAATTCGTTTATTTTATTAAATGGGCAAACTGGGCTGCAAAACGGAGCTGCTGGCTGCTATATATTGGGGGGGGGGGGGGGGGGCAGGCACTGGCTGCTATATACTGGGGGGCTGCTATATATTGGGGGCAGGCACTGACTGCTATATACTAGGGGGGCAGGCACTGGCTGCTATATACTAGGGGGGCAGGCACTGGCTGATATATACTGTGGAGGTGGGGGTGCTATATATTGGGGGGAGGCACTGGCTGCTACATACTGGGGGGCAGGCACTGGCTGCTATACTGGGGGGGCATGCACTGGCTGCTATATAATGGGGGAGGCAGGCACTGGCTGCTATATAATGGGGGGGCAGGCACTGGCTGCTATATACTGGGGGGGGCAGGCTCTGGCTGCTATATACTGGGGGGGCAGGCACTGGCTGCTATATACTGGGGAGGCAGGCACTGGCTGCTATATAATGGGGAGGCAGGCACTGGCTGCTATATAATGGGGAGGCAGGCACTGGCTGCTATATACTGGGGGGGCAGGCACTGGCTGCTATATACTGGGGGGGCAGACACTGGCTGCTATATACTGGGGGGGCAGACACTGGCTGCTATATACTGGGGGGGCAGGCACTGGCTGCTATATACTGGGGGGGCAGGCACTGGCTGCTATATACTGGGGAGGCAGGCACTGGCTGCTATATACTGGGGGAGGCAGGCACTGGCTGCTATATACGGGGGGCAGGCACTGGCTGCTATATACTGGGGGGGCAGACACTGGCTGCTATATACTGGGGGGGCAGACACTGGCTGCTATATACGGGGGGCAGGCACTGGCTGCTATATACGGGGGGGCAGGCACTGGCTGCTATATACTGGGGGGGCAGGCACTGGCTGCTATATACTGGGGAGGCAGGCACTGGCTGCTATATACTGGGGAGGCAGGCACTGGCTGCTATATACTGGGGAGGCAGGCACTGGCTGCTATATACTGGGGAGGCAGGCACTGGCTGCTATATACTGGGGAGGCAGGCACTGGCTGCTATATACTGGGGAGGCAGGCATTGGCTGCTATATACTGGGGAGGCAGGCACTGGCTGCTATATACTGGGGGAGGCAGGCACTGGCTGCTATATACTGGGGGAGGCAGGCACTGGCTGCTATATACTGGGGGAGGCAGGCACTGGCTGCTATACACTGGGGGGGGCAGGCACTGGCTGCTATATACTGGGGGGGCAGGCACTGGCTGCTATATACTGGGGAGGCAGGCACTGGCTGCTATATACTGGGTGAGGCAGGCACTGGCTGCAATATACTGGGGGGGGAGGCACTGGCTGCTATATAATGGGGGGGCAGGCACTGGCTGCTATATACTGGGGGGGGGGCAGGCACTGGCTGCTATATACCTATATACTGGGGGGTAGGCACTGGCTGCTATATAATGGGGGGGGTCAGGCACTGGCTGCTATATACTGGGGGGGGGGCAGGCACTGGCTGCTATATACCTATATACTGGGGGGGTAGGCACTGGCTGCAATATACTGGGGGGGGGCAGGCACTGGCTGCTATATAATGGGGGGGGGGGGGCAGGCACTGGCTGCTATATACCTATATACTGGGGGGGTAGGCACTGGCTGCTATATAATGGGGAGGCTGTGACCAATGCATTTCACACCCTCAGCTTATACTCAAGTCAATAGGTTTTCCCATTTTTTTGTGGTAAAATTAGGGGTCTTGGCTTATATTTGGGTCGGCTTATACTCGAGTATATACAGTATGTTAAAGCCTATGAAGTGAAAGGACACACTTTATACTAAAACATGTTCTGTGCCTATGTTTTGGAAATGGTGCTCTAAATATAGCAACTAGGCATGGATAAGTGAAGAAGGAACACTGCTAGGTATGTCTGCTTATCTACACTACATGGAGCAATGGCGTCTTGTGGAATTCCGATCTGTCAGCAAAGTGCTTAGTATTACACTATTTTCCATAGCTGAACTGTATAGAGGAAGATAATTCCGGCACCAATCTTTAAAATTTCATTGTCTTATTCAATTCAGCTAAAAACCTATTTCCATTACAGGGTTAAATATTTCACTTACACGTTTCAGGAAATTATTTGCTCTGCTTTGGTGTGACTTTGTCCTTAGTTTTTGTAAAGACTAAGGACAAGAAGGTGCCCAAAATGCTTAAGCGAAATATTTTACCCTGTAATGAACCAGAATTTTTAACTAAATTGAATAAGAGAATGAAATGTTAAAGAGAAATTGTCACCACAAACCTCCATTATAAACTTCACACAACACCTTAGAGACAGGATACAAGGCATTCCAATGATTCTATCGTTTCTGTACGATTCCGCTGTGCCATAAAAACAACAGTCCAGTCAGGGAGGCGGGGAGTGCTCTCGGATCCAGGCATGTGCTTCCCTGCCTCCTCTGAGCTGCAATACCAAACATAACCTGAGGATAGGAGTGGTGCTATGTTTAGAAAAATAAAAAAAGCCGAAGTGTAATCAAGATTACAGTATTTAGGAAACAGGGTCTCCTTACATCATAAACACTATAATGCATGGAGTCCCATCCTATGCACGACCTAACAATCTCATACTTATGGCCCATCCTCAGGTCATCAAGGTCAAAACTGCCTGGGAAAAGGGGAGCGGTTGTTTGGGCAGAAAACAATATAACATCTCTGGAGGTTCTATTCTTTGAACGCTTTTTTGTCCGTTCCTCTGTTATTCCTCTAATAAATGCATAAATAAGTAGTGGGTGTTACGAATTGGCGGTCTGTCCCTTCACAGTCTTGACAATGTCCTCTCCTTGCTGTCAGTGTCAGACTATGGATAGGAATACAAATCTTACTCATACTATGAGGAATAACAGAAATATGATACAATGTAAAGGTTTCGGTAAATATGTAAAGTATCAGAATATAAGTATCATCAGACATGTCCAAAACCCTACAACTTCAGGCATCTTCTTTCCTATAAATTTTATTACCTCTTGATAGAACAAAAGATTGGATGTGCTCAGATCCAGGACACTGACACCAGACCATCTGCTTGTCACCCAAGGGCAATAAAAGAAAACAATCTAGCCATAGGATACATGTGCGGGCTTGTGTCCCCTATAACCATGTATAGGTCCTCTGGCATGTCAGCACATACTCACAGAGATGGATATTAGGAGCCTGCAGCCAGTGTGTGCCTATACATGAGCTGGACCACGCAAGATAAATAGACAGTGAAACTGAATGCCAAGCCTGAGGGTGGGCAGGATGAGCGCCCCATGATGGGTAAGGCATGGTCAGGGGCGCCAGGGGCTCCGCACTACTCACCCCGCAAGCTGCAACAAGCGTTCTTGATTCTAAAAAGCTCTGACTGCTCTTTTCTCCAAGGACTTAGGAAGATCATATGAAGTCTTTTGGCAGAAGGATGAGAGTTGGGACATGGCGAGGAGGAGACGGTAATCTAATAGGGTGACAATGCCCAGAATGTGTGGAGGGGACACAAGGTGACGCCAGGCTGATCCTGTACAGTGCTGGCTGCAGGCAGGCAGGGGTTAAGTGGGGATCCACCATCTGCCCTGTGGAAGGCAGCCCACCAGCAGGACCTGCCAGTGCCCCTTTGTTCCTGTAATCCCATCCTCATCCTTTGTCTCATAGGACAGAATAGATACAGTGTTACTGCAGCACAAGGATGTAGTGATGGACACTTCACAATGGAGGAAAGTAAAGTAATGAATGCAGCACAACAACTCACCGTGCGCGCCAGTGACCGCAGTGTGTGCACAGTCACCATGCGTGCTCCTGCGGCTCCTGCTGTCCCCGGGAATCTCCGGCCACACAGCAGCCGCTCCGCTCTGCCTCACAATCTGTTATAGTGGGATGCAAGGGGCAAGCGCAGCCCGGGAGACCAATCAGAGAGAGGAGAGCGGAGACCGGCAGCCAATCAGTGTATCGCATTCCCATTGTCCGTCTGTTCTCTGTCTGCCCCTCCCCACCTGCTGTGAGAGGCTCCGCCCACCGCTGGTGCTGAAGACTGACAGCTGGCTACTGTGGAGGGGGCACCCCGGGTGCAGGAGGAGGAGGGGGATCCCCGGGTGCAGCAGGAGGGGGCATCCCCGGTTGCAGCAGGAGGTGGGTCCCCGGGTACAAGAGAAGGGGGCTCCCCGGGTGCAGGAGAAGGGGGCTCCCCGGGTGCAGGAGAAGGGGGATCCCCGGGTGCAGAAGGAGAGGGATCCCCAGATGCAGCAGGAGGGGGGTCCCGGGTGCAGGAGAAGGGGGATCCCAGGGTACAGGAGAAGGGGGATCCCCAGGTGCAGGAGGATGGGCTATCGGGGGTCCCCGGGTTCAGGAGGAGGGGGGTCCCTGGGTACAGCAGGAGGAGGGAAGTCCTCAGGTGCAGGAGAAGAGGGGTCCCCGGGGCCAATAGGAAGATCCCTGGGCGCAGGAGGAGGGGGTCCCCTGGTGCAGGAGGACGGAGGTTGTTTCCGAGTACAGGAGGGCAGGTGTCCTCAGGTGCAGGAGGAGGGGGGTCCCCAGGTGCAGGAGGACGGAGGGGGTTCCCAGGTACAGGAGGAGGGGGGTCCTCAGATGCTGGAGAGTGCAAGAGGAGGGGGGGGTCCCTGGGTACAGGAGTAGAGGGGCTGCTGTATATCTATATTTTCTTGTATTCACTTTCACAAAATGTAACATGGAGTGATGATTTTGTAAGTTTGCAGTTCTGGTATTAGGTGTATACACCAGGGTGAATGATCTAGACCCCAGACAATGAAGGGGATACAGGGGCACGTTTACTAAGAATGTGGGAAGCTGCACTAAAAGTGCTCGGCCCGTGTATAACGCTCAGTGCGACAGATTCATTAAGAAAGTGTGCCAGAAATCATGAATTTGTCGCTTCCCTGCACTGGCCCGATAAGAGTTCACCAACTTTTTTTGTGGTGCATCTTTAAAATAGGGCGTGCGACCGACTTTGAACGTTAAATCTGGCTCTAATTTGTGTTGCATGATGCCTAGTGCAGCTGTGCCACAAAACGGTCGCGTGTGACACCTATGTGATGCAGACACTTTTTAAATACCTGTGCAAGCAGTTTACATCTTAAAGAATGCACAAAAGCCCTTAGTAAATGTGCCCCACGGTGTCAAACACGGTGCACATCAATTACTTTCCACATACTTTCAGTTTTCAGCACACAAACTGGATGAATACAGTGCAGAGGAGGAGAGACTGTGCATTATAGTGATACGCAGTATACAAAGTACAGCATTGAAAAGGGAAGGTGTCTGCTGTATATACTGTGGTTCATGGGTTTGACTATATTATGGGGCACTTCATGGGGGATGTAAAAGAAAAAATATAAAAAATATCATTTTGTTATGTAGGTAGTTAAAAATGATCGACAAACGAAAGTGCGTGAAGTAGGTGCGTGAAGATGCCGTAATATTTTACATGATAAGTTGGCGATGAAAAAATTGTCGGCCCAATGGGTGCTCACGGTGGACAACAAGCGGATGCGGCTGTTAACTTCGAAGTAGTGTTTGGAGCAATTTAAGCGAGATGCCAAAGGAGTTTTTGCGTCGAGTTGTCACCGTTGATGAAACCTGGATTTATCATTACACACCAGAAACTAAGCAACAATCAAAATAATAGATTTCTCCTGATGAATTGGCTCCAAAGAAGGCGAAGACGATCCCATCGGCTGGAAAGGTCATGGCAACAATTTTTTGGGATGCAAACGGCATCACCCTCGTGGATTTTTTAGAAAAAGGAAGAATGAGCACTGGAAAATACTACAGTGAGTTAATAGACCGATTTGACAAAAAATTGAAGGAGACACGGCCGCATTTGTCGAAAAATAAGGTGCTGTTTCAACCCGATAACGTACCAGCACATTCATCTGGAGTTGTTGCCGCCAAACTGCATGAATAGCGTTATGAATTGCTGCCCTACCCCCTGTATTCACCTGATCTGGCTCCCTGCAACTTTTACTTGTTCCCTAACATGAAGAAATGGCTCGCGGTAAAAAAATTTTTGCTCAAACGAGGAAGTCATTGCCGAGACGGAGGCATATTTTGGAGAGTTCAACAAATCCTATTTTTTGGAGGCGTAAAAAAAATGTCAGGGACGTTGGGAGAAGTGTATCATTCTAAAAGGGGACTATGTTGAAAAATGTAAAAAAAATTAAAAAAATGACTAGACTAGGTTTTGAGCCAAACATTTCACCCCTCACTTTCCAAAATACACTTATTAACCACCATATACAGGAGCCATTGTCTACTGCTGCTGCTGTGGCAGTTGGAAGCTGAGCCGTGATTGGTTGCTTTTTTGCTACAGGTCATTAAAGGGAATCTGTCATCAGCAACTGTCCTAATAAACCACTACCAGTAAATTGTCAAGCAGTGCATAACACCTTGAAGTTTTTGTTTCTTTCATGGCCCATGGTAGTAGCATCATCCAGAAAATCAACTTTGAATTCAGAGGAAAATTGGTTGTATAAAGTCAACGAGGTGGAGATTTTAACCTTGAGGTCAAGGTGGGAAACTTGTCATTGGGAGATCTGGTTAGTAATGTCTTTGGATGCAGGATCAGCAATTACGGTCAAGGGGGCTTTCTGAGGAAAAAAGAGGTTGACTTGAGTGTTAAAATCTCAACTTCCTTGACTTTATAAAGCCAGTTAACATCTCACTTCAAAGTTGGTTTCCTGGATGATGCCACCACCCTGGGTGATGAAAGAGAAACAATCTTAAAGGTGTTCAGCTGCATGACAACATATTGGTAGTGGTTTATTAGGTCAATTTCTGATGACAGGTTCCCTTTAATATGAGCTCTGGGCTTTGATTGGTTACTATAGGTAATGAGTATTAGATGCTTATGTGTGAGATAATATGGATGGAGGCAGAAAGACATGCAGGGAGAGTTAGTGACAAAGAGACAGGCAGGGTGACTGAGTGACAGACAGGGAGAGTGAGTGACAGAGACAGACAGGCAGTGAATGTGAGTGACAGAAAGGGAGAGTAACTGAGAGACAGACAGGAAGAGTAAGTGAGTGAAAGACAGAGAGACAGACAGGGAGAGTAACTGAGAGACACACAGGGAGCGTGAGTGACAGAGAGACAACCAGTGTGAGTTACAGACATGAAGAGTAAATGAGAGACAGACAGGTAGTGAAAGTGAGTGAGAGACAGGCAGGGAGAGTGAGAGACAGGCAGGGATAGTGAGGATAGCGAGTTAGTGACAGACAGGGAGAGATAGATGCGTATATATATATATATATATACACTCACCGGCCACTTTATTAGGTACACCATGCTAGTAACGGGTTGGACCCCCTTTTGCCTTCAGAACTGCCTCAATTCTTCGTGGCATAGATTCAACAAGGTGCTGGAAGCATTCCTCAGAGATTTTGATCCATATTGACATGATGGCATCACACAGTTGCCGCAGATTTGTCGGCTGCACATCCATGATGCGAATCTCCCGTTCCACCACATCCCAAAGATGCTATTGGATTGAGATCTGGTGACTGTGGAGGCCATTTGAGTACAGTGAACTCATTGTCATGTTCAAGAAACCAGTCTGAGATGATTCCAGCTTTATGACATGGCGCATTATCCTGGTGAAAGTAGCCATCAGATGTTGGGTACATTGTGGTCATAAAGGGATGGACATGGTCAGCAACAATACTCGGGTAGGCTGTGGCGTTGCAACGATGCTCAATTGGTACCAAGGGGCCCAAAGAGTGCCAAGAAAATATTTCCCACACCATGACACCACCAGCCTGAACCGTTGATACAAGGCAGGATGGATCCATGCTTTCATGTTGTTGACGCCAAATTCTGACCCTACCATCCGAATGTCGCAGCAGAAATCGAGACTCATCAGACCAGGCAACGTTTTTCCAATCTTCTACTGTCCAATTTCGATGAGCTTGTGCAAATTGTAGCCTCAGTTTCCTGTTCTTAGCTGAAAGGAGTGGCACCCGGTGTGGTCTTCTGCTGCTATAGCCCATCTGCCTCAAAGTTCGACGTACTGTGCATTCAGAGATGCTCTTCTGCCTACCTTGGTTTAACGGTGGCGATTTGAGTCACTGTTGCCTTTCTATCAGCTCGAACCAGTCTGCCCATGACCTCTGGCATCAACAAGGCATTTCCGCCCACAGAACTGCCGCTCACTGGATGTTTTTCCTTTTTTGGACCATTCTCTGTAAACCCTAGAGATGGTTGTGCGTGAAAATCAAAGTAGATCAGCAGTTTCTGAAATACTCAGACCAGCCCTTCTGGCACCAACCACCATGCCACGTTCAAAGGCTCTCAAATCACCTTTCTTCCCCATACTGATGCTCGGTTTGAACTGCAGGAGATTGTCTTGACCACGTCTACATGCCTAAATACACTGAGTTGCCGCCATGTGATTGGCTGATTAGAAATTAAGTGTTAACGAGCAGTTGGACAGGTGTACCTAATAAAGTGGCCGGTGAGTGTATATATATATATATATATATATATATATTATATATTGTGCTGTGGACTTCTTAAGTTAACTAACCATCTAGTTGTCTCTATGATCCCAAAAATGAATATACCCACCTATTATTTTCAGCATAGAAGCCATATTTAGTATTTAAAAGCTGATTGTATGTGTCTGTGCGTGTATGTCCACTAAGGTAGTCTACACTGTTGCATTTACAATCACCATATTTTGTACAGCTGCTCTGTGACTCATGGAATGTCATAGACTAGGTTTTGAGCCAAATTTTTCACCCCGCACTTTCAAAATACACTTATTTACCACCATATACAGGAGCCATTGGCTGCTGTTGCTGCTGTGGCAGTTAGAAGCTAAGCCGTAATTGGCTGCTGTTTTGCCACAGGTCATTAATATGAGCTCTGAGCTGTGATTGGTTACTATGAGGCAAAGAGTATAAGACGCTTATGTGTGAGGTAACATGGATGAGGATACAGAGATAGGGGGAGATTTATCAGAAATGTAAAGGTAAAGCTGTTCCAGTTGTTCATGGAAACCATCAGAAATAATAATAAATTATTTTATAAAGAGCTGTGGGAAAATGAAACTTGAGCTCTGATTGGTTGCCATGGGCAATTAGAACAGTTCTGCTCTCAGACACTTCTGATAAATCTCCCAATAGACAAAGTGACAGTCAAAGAAAAACACAGAGACAGTCACAGTCAAAGAAGGTCAAAGATAGTCGGAGAAAGTCAGAGACAATCAGAGACAGACAGAGACAGTCAGAGAAAGTCAGAGAAAAACAGAGACAGTCAGAGCAACTTGGAGTCATAGACAGAGATAGTCAGAGACAAAAACGGAGATTGACAGTCAGAGACAGACGTAGATAGAAAGGATCGGACAGTCAGAGACAGCCAGTGACAGAGACAGTCAGTGACAGACGGTCAGTGACAGAGACAGTCAAAGACAGAGATATATACACACAGACAGTCAGAGACACTCAGACAGGAACGTCCTCTTTCCAGGAACCAGTCACTTCTCATTCCACCTCACCCATTCTCCAGTTAAACTCTTGGGTCTTGGGTCTCTACAACCATACTCCTCTTCCCGGCAGAATCCAGCCACTAGTGTCTACAGCCACACTCCTCTTTCCAGCAGGAAGAGTATTATTGTGCATTATTGTGGCTACAGCAGGAATCACTGTGACTAATGGGGACATCATTGTGGCTACAGTGGGCATGAAGCCCACTAGTCTCTAGTCTCTAAAGTCACTCTCCTCTTTCCAGCAGAATAAGTCTCTGATCTCTAAAGCCCTTTCTTTCTTGCAGGATCCAGTCCCTAGTCTCTACAGTCACCCTCCTCTTCCCAGCAGAATACAAAGAATCCAGCTCTACTGTAGACTGGGGTGGACAATTAATTTTCCCATAAGGCCAAATGGAACTGGAATGATTTTAGAGGGCTGGACTAATATACGTAACTCAGTTCTACCCAATACCTACATACTGTATTCCGTATATAACCTATTCCTAAAAAAAAACAGTAAGCAAAACATTACAATAATTCAATGAAAATATGGAGGACCTAATTGAATAATTATTTAATGATGGGGAGGGGAGTTCAAAGTTTTCAATGCTCTCATGCGGACTGGTCAGAGATAGTCAGTGGCCCACTAGCTGCACAATGCCCAGGTCTGCTCTAGAGCAAAACTCCTCTTCCCAGCAGGATTCAGCCTTCAGTCTTTACAGCCATGCTTCTCTTTTCAGCAGGATCCAGTCTCTAGTCTCTTTAGCCCATTCTTCTATCCAGCAGGATCCAGTCTTTAATCTCTACAGACATACTCCTCTTTCCAGCAGGATCCAGTCTCTAGTCTTTACAGCCATGTTTCTCTTTCCAGCAGGATCCAGTCACTAGTCTTTACAGCCCATTCTTCTTTCCAGCAGAATCCAGTCTCTAATCTCTACAGCCATACTACACTTTCCAGCAGAATCCAGTCACTAGTCTTTACAGCCATACTACACTTTCCAGCAGGATCCAGTCTCTAGAGCAATACTCCTCTTCCCAGCAGAATTCAGTTTTTAAAGTAATCCCCTCCTCCCAGCAGGATCCAGTCACTAGTCTCTACAGCCCACTCCTCTTTCCTTCAGAATCCAGTCTCTAATCTCTACAACCATACTGCTCTTTCCAGTAGGATCCAGTCTCTAATCTCTGCAGCCCATTCTTCTTTCCAGCAGGATCCAGTCTATAATCTCTACAACCATACTACTGTCTCCAGCAGGATCCATTCTCTAGTCTTTAGAGCCATGCTTCTCTTTTCAGCAGAATCCAGTCACTAGTCTCTAAAGCCATACTTCTATTACCAGCATGATTCAGTCTCTAGTCTCTACAGCCATACTACACTTTCCAGCAGGATCCAGTCTCTAGAGCAATACTCCTCTTCCCAGCAGGATCCAGTCTCAAATCTCTACAGCCCTACTCCTCTTCCCAGCAGGATCCAGTCTCTAATCTCTACAGCCCTACTCCTCTTCCCAGCAGGATCCAGTCTCTAATCTCTACAGCCATACACCTCTTCCCAGCAGGATCCAGTCTCAAATCTCTACAGCCCTACTCCTCTTCCCAGCAGGATCCAGTCTCTAATCTCTACAGCCCTACTCCTCTTCCCAGCAGGATCCAGTCTCTAATCTCTACAGCCATACACCTCTTCCCAGCAGGATCCAGTCTCTAATCTCTACAGCCATACTCCTCTTCCCAGCAGGATCCAGTTTCTAAAGTAATACTCCTCTTTGCAGCAGAATCAAGCCTCTAATCTCTAAAAATGTACTCCTCTTTTCTGCAGGATCATGTCTCTAGTATCTAAAGCCACACTCCTGCTGTGTTCCTTGTCTTCATGATGCAGAACCCTGAGGGTGCTGTCACACGTCGCGTTTACCGCATGCGTTTAAAAACGCATTGCAATAGCTGGAGAGTGATTTGCCTAATTAAACAGCTGCTAACACCTGTGTTTACAAAACGCAACAGTTAACGCATGCGTTAACATCGCAGTTAACGCATGTGGTTGTTAACACATTGTTAACACATGCGTTAACATCGCGGTTAACGCATGCGTTTTGTAAACACAAGTGTTAAGAGGTGTTTAATTAGGCAAATCACTCTCCAGCTATTCCAATGCGTTTTTTAACGCATGCGGTAAACGCGACGTGTGACCGCACCCTGAGACTATCACAGAGCAGGTGTAATTACACAGAGACTTGATTACACACAGGTGGAATATATGCATCATCAGTCATTTAGAAAAACATTGGATCATAAAGAGATCCTCACTGAACTTCTGGAGTGGGTTCGCTGCACTGAAAGTAAAGAGGACAAAACTTTTCAGTTTATTATTTTTTTAATAAAAGCTTAAAATATCAAATACATTTTGTTCCACTTCACAATTGTGTCCCAAATCCATCCTGGATGAAAACTCCTTCCACAGTACTCTGGGGTTATGGGGCCTTCAATGTCAAGGGGGTCCCGGCATCTGACCTGACACACTAAAGAATGGAGGATGTGCACCATTATATACATATTATAATGCACATTGTACAGCATAATATTTAAATAATAGTGCACATTTTCTACAGTGGCTGTACTAGGTCAAAGGGGCTTGTACTCAATACTGACCAAAGGGGCTGAATACTTATGACTATGTGATATTTCAGTTTTTCTTGTTTAACCTGTTACCGACATGTGACAGCCCTTTCCATACAAGGTGAGTGTTTGCTGTATATTGCAGCAAACACCCACCAGTAACAACCGCGATCGGTACTAGCATCGATTACAGGTGTCAACCCTCTGATTTCCACTGGGAAAGCTGCCACCTGTGGTAAACAGCCGGTGGCAAACTGACGCCACCATCTTGGCTTAGATCACTCCCCGTGATGTAATCTAGGAGAATGATCTATCACCATGATAGCTTCTTATCATTTATTACAATGTGCCAGTGGAAAATTGCAATAAATGGTCAGTAAACTCCCCAAACTTTAGTATGGCAGTATATGGTTGGATCAAAATATTATAACTGTTATTCCCGGCGTTTGACCCGTAACATAAAATAGCACTTAAAGTTTTATAAAAATGCTGTACAATCCTTACAATGGTAGCAATGAAAACTTCTTCTCATCTCGCAAAAAATGACATGTCACATAGCTCCGTACACAGCACAGAAGATGGCAAAATTGCACAGATTGCACTTTTTTATATACATGTTTTAATTTTTTTAAATATATTAAGACACATCAAAGCCTATATAAATTTAGTATTCCGTGATCATACCGTCCAAAAGAGATTTGTCATGTGGGGCGCATAGTGAAAACCATAAAAACCAAGCCCACAAGAATATGGCATTTTTTTTCTTTTTTTTTTAAAACAATTTCACTGGAATTTTTCTCCTGCTTCCTAGTAGACAGCACAGAATATTAAATACTGTTACAGCGAATTGCAATTTGTTATGCAAAAAACTATTCATCACAAAGCTCTTTAAATGGAAAAATAAAAAAGTTATAGACTTTTGAATGTGAGCAGTGAAAAATGAAAACGCAAAATCGAAAAGGGCCATAGCAAGAGGGGTTAATAAATTAGCAAAAATATCTACATTTCTGTTTTTTTCTGTCAAGATAGGGCCAGAGTGTACATTAATGAGCAAAAAAATTACTTTTCTGATCTTACCTAAAGGGTGAAAAATTTAAAGGGATCTGAATACTTTCCGTACCCACTGTGTATATGTATATAGGGATCGGAAATTGGTCCTGGTGCTGTGTTTCTGTATGAAGCTTGGTTTTAGTACTGTACAATTGTATTGAACTCCATACTGGTGCTGTATTTTTGTAACAAGCTTTGTTTTGGTGAAGTATATATGTAAATCACTATTATTATAATTCATGGCACAATATTATAATTTGAAAGACACTGTACATTTTAATTAAATGGGGCACTGTATATGTTAGAATTAATTTGGGGGAGCAATGTGTGGGATAATCCTGCCTACACTGTAATCCATACATAAATGCATGTCTCTAATATTTGTAATTTGGTGGGGGGGGCTGTTTATGCTGAAATAGGCGTGCATTATTTATTTTTTAACAATCTCCTTCATTTACAAGAAGTACTAGTAGACCCCAGTGAGTCATGTGGTTACAGTATATTATATTATATTATATTTTATTTATAATATTATAATAATGTTTTTAATTTTTCTGTTAAAGTTGCTTGTTTTCTGAAGGATGATCTGTATTTTTCATTGACAACATTATTGCACACATATCAATCACTGATTGAATTTTATAATGTTATTAAGACATAAAAATGGCCAAACTATTCTCTTATTTAAAAACGGCCACATTGGGGCACAATGTTTTTCGACGGCCACGCCCCCGATTTCTGTCGCCTGAAAGCCGGTGCCGAAGCGCCACAATCCAATCGCATGCTTCAAAAACCCTTAGTAAATGTGCCCCAATGTGTTTCCTTGTTTTTTTCAAGTGGTGTTGCCTCTAGTATATTCAATTGTATTTTTATCTCTAGGAAACAGACACATATAATTCAATAAAGATGGATTTGCTTGCATGCACTGGGGGCCATGTGTCATTCATATAGCATGATATCCAGGCCAGTCTGCTGGCATGACCTTTACAGTGTAATGGTTTATTCTACTTGTACGTTTCTAATGAAATGTGGGAACTGTTACACATTACCAATTACATTGGAATTTGAAACAGATAGGACATACTCAGATTCTGGCTGAACTTTTCTGCCTCAGCCTGTTCCTGGACTGCAGAAAATCAGCTTATGAAGGCTTATGACTGTGTGTACAAGAACTGGTTTCAGTGCAGTTTTTTGCTTGTGTTACTCCAATTGGTCTATAATTTTCATAAGGAAACAACCAAAAAAGTCATTGTACTTATAGGGGTTGTCCACTTTCAGCAAATAAATGATATTGTGCTATGAGAGGACCAGATATAGGAACACAGACACAGACAGTGAGTCCTGATACTGAACCTTGCCCAACAGCCCTACCTACTTGCATCACGAACCCGAGGTGTTACGGGACAACTTGATGGCAATTCTTCCTTACGTTAAAAACATATAGACAAGGACAAAAACAATACAAACAAGTAAAATTAGTCACCAAATCTGTCACAACAGAGAGACCATAAAGTAAAACATTACAAATACGAAAGAATAGTCTGAATAGGAGCCAAGATCAGGATACCAGGAAAACAATAAACAAAGTCACTAAAAAGGTATGGTGATAGCCCAGAATAACTATAACCAGCCCTGAAGAAAGGGAGGACAGAAGTAATATGTAATCTCAGAGCCAAGGCCTCCATGGTGTGTAGGTTTGATTGGCAGTATGATTGGTGTAGGATTTATTTCACATAGTTTTATCTTCTACAATTATTTTGATTGTATATAGCATATATAGTACAAGAATTTTACAAGGTGCATTTGTAGAAAGAAAACAAATAACACCACCAAATAACAACATAAAGAGGAGTGATCTACTGGAAATTTACCATCAAAATCCAGCATGATAAACCAGGGACACTAATTTATAGATTCAGGCTCCGTGATCTTCTTATATTTGTCTTCCATTGCCTCTTTCCTTCTAAAATAAACTTTTAAAATTATGGTAATGAGACTGAAGGACTACTGGAGCAGTTCCCAGAGCTGCAGATTGATTGTTACACTGTGCATAGAGCACTCCCACACCCACTGTTTGCTGAAACTTCCTGCGCAATGAGATTACATCAGGCAGAGTGAGGGGGAAATGCTGAGGATGCTGAGAGGGAGGGCCTGTAAAGCTGCAGCAGTATCTTTTTATGCTAATTAGCATAATTTTAAAAGTTGATTTTAGAAGGAAGGAGGCCACGGATAACAAATATAAGAAGATTACCAAATCACAGTATCTAGAGTTATATTTGGGAGTTAATAGGATTAGATCTGGTCTTGTTGTGGGTCAGAAAGTCCAGACTTGCCAGGCTTGAAGCATGTGTTTAGTCCTTAGTTAGGTTCGGGCATTTATATACTCATATTTTTGCAGACTTCTGTAATGTCAGGGAGGTGGTGGATCTCCATTATTGAGAAATAGTTGAACTTACGGAGGAGAATATATGGGAACTATGGCAGGCATGGGATGTGATATAGCGGTCATACTGGTGATGCCTTGATGCAGAGTATGCCAGAAATCAGTAAGGTGTGGGCATTCCCAGAAGATATAGGGGCACATTTACTTACCCGACCGCGGAGTTCACCGAAAGTGCATTGTCCGTGGATAATGCACTGTGCCGCGATTCACTAAGATCATGTGTCGCTTCTCTGCTCAGGTCCGCTGGAGTTCACCTTCTTCTTAGTGGTGCATGTAAGACATTGGGGGTCATTTACTAAGGGCCCGAATCGCTTTTTTCGGGTTTCCTGAATTTTTCCGATTTGCGCTGAATTGCCCCGGGCTTTTGGCGCACGCGATTGGATTGTGGCAGGACAGGACCAGTGGGTCAGATTTACTTACCCGGTCCTGTCGCGATCCAGCGGAGCATTCTCAGTCGAGGATTCGGGTCTTCCGGCGATCCACTAAGGTAGTGCGCCCGACGTCCAACAGGTGTCGCTGCTGCACTGAAGTCCATCAGAGTTCACTGGAGTTCACCATCCGTTGCTGGGTGCGGGTAAGCGCGTGTAAATTCCGCGTTTTTTCAGAATCTGTCGGGTTTTCCGATGAGGGCCCCCCCCCCCCCCCCCCGATGCCGATGTGCCACAATCCAATCGCGTGCGCCAAAAACCCAGCGCAATTTAGGGATAATTGGAAAAATTCGGGAAACCCGACAGAAAAAAGCGATTCGGGCCCTTAGTTAATGACCCTCATTATCTGGTGACACAATTTGAAAGTTAAATCAAGCGTTCAGTCCGAATCACTTGGGCCGTCCGATGCCACTCCCCCCAATTTGTGTCACATGGAAGCCAGCGCAGCTGCGCCAAAAACTGATTGCGTGTGACACAATCTCAGCACAGACACCTGTTAGGCTTGTGCAATCCCTGAAAACGGTGAACTGTCCAATAAAAGTGCGATCCGCAACCCTTCGTAAATAAGCCCCATGGAGTGCAGTGCCTATTTGTCCACATCCTCTCCAGCAGCTACATGAGGCATCTGGACACATTTTTGATAGTTTTACCACCTGAAAAAAATTATTTGTAATTTGCCCTGTGGTGGCTGCACATGTTGTGGCTTTGATGGGTGTGTCATCATTTTTTTTTTAATTTTTCAGTCATATTTAAGACGTTTAGGTCTCTCTCCTACTTGGAAATAGGTTTGAGACCAAGCGAGGAGGACAGAGTATAGTACAGCAGTAAAACAAAACTTAAAAATAATGTTATATTTAAAT
The DNA here is from genome assembly GCF_040894005.1 of Engystomops pustulosus. NCBI lineage: Eukaryota > Metazoa > Chordata > Amphibia > Anura > Leptodactylidae > Engystomops > Engystomops pustulosus. The sequence continues at coordinate 42,735,480 of NC_092415.1, forward strand.
ACTTACTTATATTGCGAAAATGTTGCCGTTGTCATTACACATGACTTGTTGTCCCTCTTTGAGTGCAATGGCGGACAGTATTGAAGATGCAGCTGGCAGTTTATCATTTATATAAGGGCTATGCTTCATTTAACGGATGTGCTCCCGATGATTCATTTTTAATGCAGTTTCCGTGACCTTATTTAACTCAGCATTTAGCTGGAAAGGGTCACATTAAACAGACGTTGGGAGAGACGGTTGGAAGATGCGGATTAAGGATCATGTACTCATGGAGAATGTCACGCAAGTGCAGGAATTTCTCATTGAGTTTACTGCATGTTCACTTTCTGCCATTTAGTTCACTGAGCCGGAGTACAATGGATCAAGCTCAAGCGGGGAATGGAAACAATTGTCTAAGAATACAGCAGACATTTTGGTCCACATGAAACTAAAGCCCTTGTTTCAAAAGTAGTGGGAGAAGTTATCCCTTTCTGATAAAAGTGCTGGTGAGCGGAGGTAAACAGGGAAAGCTTAGAAACTTTTAGTAGGTAAGTAAAGCAGTAAGGTATGTGCTTTTGCAGGATTACGTATGTGGAGCTTATATGAAGACACTCTATGTCATCATGCCTAAGGACGTTAGAGAGATGGTTTGTGGGTCGATTTCCTAAGTAAAGGTGACTGCACACCTCGCTTTGTGGCATTTTCGACTGGAAAATCAACAGCATAATGCAGAAGCATTGTCGTGTATAACAATCCCATACACACATTGTGGAAAAAATCACCTCATTCACACAATCTTTTTGTCCTATAGCCGCAAAAAGCAGCAAAGTAGGCCGAGTGTATTCCTTTTGTCATCCGTATTTGGACACCACATAAAAAAATGGGAGGTTGTTACCTAGCAACCCACCGCATATGCGTAAAAGACACGGATAACACACTGGCCCACATTTATCAAAAACAGTGCCGTCCATACTATGTGCAGTTGCCTGTGTAATAATATAATAATAATAATCTTTTTTATATAGCGCCATCAAATTACGTAGCGCTTTACAAATCATAGGGGACATATACAACTATATTACATTACAAAGAACAAACAAACATATGGAACAATAGGAGTGAGGGTCCTGCTCACAAGAGCTTACAGACTATGAGGATGAGGGGGGTGACACAAGAGGTTGTATAATGGTCCAGCCATGTGTAGTGTGCAGAGTGGCCAGATTCATCATTTGTGGGGAGCGTTCTTCATGAATCTGGTGCCTGATACAACTTTTTTTGGTGCACGAACACGAACAAAAGTTAGGCCATATCCATGGTGATCAGTGGGGGTCTCACTAATGAGACCCCCACAGATCATGAAAACGAGCTCAGCATTTGGCAATTTCCATCAGCCTCTTAAAGATTAATGGAGCAGAACGGTCATGCACGACCGTCTGCTCAATTAGTCTGACAGAGAGATGAAGGGGTCTGACAGAGGTACGTGGGCCCCATCGGACCCCTCGTTTTCGTGATCTGTGGGGGTCTCAGCATGAGACCCTCACTGATCAGCAAGTTAGGCCCAATCCCGTGGATAGGGCCTAACTTTTGTTTGTGGGAAAATCTCTTTAACATAGGGTGTGCAAAACAATTCTGCTGGACACCACTTGTTACATGTGGCCCACGGTCTGACTGTGCACTGGAATGCCCCTTTTAGTGTAGAAAATTGTGTATCACAAGGAACAGTGAAGCCGCAACACAAATGGGTTGTGTTCGACACATATGTGGCTCAAACAGTTCTTAAATACTGCAGTTTGCACACAAAAGAATGTGCAAAGTCTGCCAGAAAAGTGGCAAAGGGGTTTTAGTAAATGTGGCCACAGCCTCAAGATCCACTGCCGAGATTAAGGCCTGCTCTGAGTTTTTTCTTAAGGGAGTTAGGCTGAGACATGGGGCTGGGGAATCCTTACCTGTGTATGATCCTATAGAAATACATGGAGCTCTGATACAGCCACAAAAAATTCCGCTGTATCACCTGAGGAAACAACGTTTGTGTGCAAGAGTCCTAACTCTTTGAGGGGCATTTTTTCATTTTGGTGCCGGGTGGTGCTGGATCTATGCTATATATATGCAAGGGATTAATGTATTGCGCATAAACTAAAAGGTTTAGAACTCCTTAGTCCAGCTTCTAGCTGCTCTCTTTGTGCCCCCCAAACGAGTAGAAGAAATAGAAGCACCCAAAAATAGAACAAGTCCAGAGTGTAGGAAAACAGCAATATTGTGGCTGTTAGGGTTGGGTAACACAGAAGACAGGGGATAGTGTGCCCTGAGCTTGTCCCAACCTCTGTCCCTTCCTATAGCCCCCCCACGCTAAACTGTGGGGTGACTACTTGAAGACTCGAAATACACTGGATAAGTGTGGGAAGGGAAACACAAACAGACTGACAAACATAAAACTAGCCGGAGTCACAACGTGAGGGTACGTCAAGAGCAAAATCAGTAAGCAAAGAGTCAATGTCAAAAACGAGCCGAGGTCACAACAATACAGATACAGATACAGAGCAATACAACCTAATGCAGCAAGCGAGTGATGAAGGGATTTCAAACACTGGCACAGGTGACTAGTGAAGCTGCAATTTATGCAGCCAGAACTCCACCTCCAGAACCTGATATGAGCTGGACAGCTTCTGGGAATTAACCCCTCATGGTGCAGAACAAGCAGGCATCATGCAGAGGTACCACAAGTCCCAGCAGTTCCGAACACAACTCCTAGACAGCGCAAGATCTTAGCAGCCACTGCCCGGGACAAGAGGTGGTGTTTGCGCGGATACGTGCCGGGGGTCGGAGAACACTGCTGGCACCAGCAGAAGAACCAGAAGCCCCAGCATTCTCCCTAGCGACCCTGACAGTACCCCCCCCCCCTGTCGGGGGGCCTTCGGACCCCTAGATCTTAAAGATGGGTTCTGAGGATAGACCTGATGAAATAACCTGAGTAACCGCGGAGCATGAACATCCCTAGCCGGAACCCAAGACCTATCCTCAGGACCAAAACCTTTCCAATGGACCAGGTACTGCAGGGAGTTACCTACCCATCTGGAATTCGCAACTTTTTCCACCTCAAATTCCAGATTCCCCTCCACAATAGATGGAGAACGAGGGTCAGGAAGAGGCAAAACAGGCTCAACATAGCGCTTCAGAAGACTCTTATGGAAGGTGTTATGAACCCGCCACCCTGCTGGAAGAGTAATCTTGAAGGAAACCGGGTTAACAATTTCAGTAACAACAAATGGACCTACAAACCTGGGCGCAAACTTCAAAGAGGGGACCTTCAATTTAAGGTTTTTTGTTGATAACCACACTTTATCCCCCACCACAAACGTATCGGAGTTAGTGCGCCTTCTTTCAGTCTGTTGGACCATAGTATTTTGTGCCCTCTGAATATTCTCCTGAACTTGCGACCAGAGCGTGCGCAACTTGGATGTAATAGCTTCTGCCCAAGGAATATTAGAGACAGGCACAGAAGAAAAGGAGAAACGAGGATGAAAACCATAATTGCAGAAAAACGGCGAAACCTGAGTGGAAGAACTACAGTGATTATTAATAGCAAATTCTGCCAACGGAAGGAATTTCACCCACTGGTCCTGACTGTCCGAGACAAAGAGTCGCAGATATTGAATCATCTCCTGATTCATTCTCTCGGACTGACCATTAGACTCAGGGTGAAACGCCGACGAGAACGACAAATTAACTTCCAGTCTAGAACAAAATGCTCGCCAAAATCTGGAAACAAATTGTACGCCCCTATCTGACACAATATCATCTGGTATACCATGGAGGCGTACAATATTCTGTATAAACAATTCAGCCAACTCCTCAGCTGAAGGTAACTTTTTTAATGGAACAAAGTGTCCCATCTTAGAGAAACGGTCCACTACCACCCAAATCACAGTATACCCTTGAGATGCTGGCAGATCAGTGACAAAATCCATAGACACTTTAGACCATGGCCTGGTGGGAACTGGAAGCAGAAGAAGAGGCCCCTCAGGACGTCTCCTGGGAGACTTTCCTCGCGCACAGACCTGACAGGCTTGGACAAATGCGTGCACATCATAAGTCATGTGAGGCCACCAGTAACTTCTTTTTAAGAGATCCAAGGTACTCCGCATTCCCGGATGACCTGCCAATACCGAGCAATGCGTCTCCTCCAACACTCTCAAACGACAAGAAAGAGGAACAAATAATTTGCCTTCCGGAAGGTCTTTAGGTGCAGATCTTTGTCCTGCTAAAATTTGAGAGGAGAGGTGGGAGGAGACAGCTGCCAGCACAACACCTGGAAACAAAATATTACTGTCAGTAGCCTCTGGAAGCTCAGGAGTCCCGAAGCTACGGGACAAGGCATCAGCCTTCACATTTTTTGACCCAGGTCGGTAGGTGACCACAAAATTAAAGCGAGAGAAAAACAAGGCCCACCTAGCCTGACGTGAGTTCAAACGCTTAGCAGTATCCAAATATACTAAGTTCTTATGATCCGTGAGCACAGTGATCGTATGAAGAGCTCCCTCCAAAAAGTGTCGCCAGACTTCAAATGCCCACTTAATGGCAAGGAGCTCTCGATTACCAATATCATAATTCCTCTCACAAGAAGAAAACTTTCTAGAGAAATATGCACAGGGCCTAAGTCTGGTGAGAGTGGAGGACCCCTGAGACAACACTGCACCTACTCCAACCTCGGAGGCATCTACCTCCACAACAAACGGTAGAGAGAGGTCAGGTTGAACCAAAACTGGGGCTGACGAGAATGCCGCTTTTAGAGTTTCAAACGCAGAGCAAGCGGCAGGGGACCAATTGTTCGGATCAGCACCCTTACGGGGTAAATCCGTGAGGGGTTTGGCGATCACAGAAAAGTTCTTAATAAAGTTCCGATAATAGTTAGCGAAACTTAAAAAACGTTGTAGGGCCTTAAGATTGGTAGGCCGAACCCAGTCCGTGAGCACCTGATCCTTACTCGGATCCATCTGTACATCAGAGGGAGTAACAACATAACCTAAGAAGGAAACCTTCTGGACGCAAAAAACACACTTTTCCAGCTTAGCGAAGAGGTGGTTTTTGCGCAACCTGGTAAGTACTTGGCGGAGATGTTGCTGGTGAGAAATCATATCAGGAGAGAAAATCAAAATATCGTCTAGATACACCACCATAAACACACCGATGTAATCATGAAAGATGGAGTTCATAAACCCTTGGAACACCGCCGGGGCATTACTCAAACCAAAGGGCATAACCAGGTATTCAAAGTGTCCCAAAGGTGTATTAAATGCGGTCTTCCACTCATCCCCTTCCCGGATGCGAATCAGGTTATAAGCCCCTCTGAGATCTAATTTAGAGAAAACTTGGGCCCCAGAAACCTGATTTAAGAGATCCGGGATCAAGGGGAGAGGACCTGAGTTTTTTACCGTTATCTTATTTAATTCTCGATAATCAATACACGGCCGTAAACCACCATCTTTCTTCTCAACAAAAAAGAACCCGGCCCCAGTGGGCGACTCAGAGGGACGGATATGTCCGATTGCCAAACTCTCATCAATATAACTCTTCAGTGACTCCCGTTCTGGTACCGAAAGGTTATATATACGACCCTTTGGCAATCTAGCATCAGGAAGAAGGTCAATTTTACAATCAAACTCCCTGTGAGGAGGAAGGACTTGGGACAAGGGTTTTGAAAACACATCTGAGTAATCAGAGAGAAAACCTGGAAGACTCTGATCTTCCGCCACTACTGTACATAATGAAACTCTGGTCAAGTGATCCTTACAGTGAGGACCAGAGTTTCCCAATTAATTACCGGATTATGGATCCGGAGCCAGGGTAGACCAAGAATGACATTTTCAGACAAATTTTCCATAACTAGGAAAGTACACCATTCTTCATGCATAGCTCCTACCATAAGCTTTATCTGCGGGGTTCGGAATTTAATCAACCCTACCTGTAGAGGGGTCAAATCCGCACCTGACATCTGGATAGGAGTGGACAATGGAATCAATGACATACAAAACTGAGAGACAAAATTATAATCAATTAAATAAGTTGCAGCGCCTGAATCCAAGAAGGCGCGACCAGTACAGGAAACAGACTGAAACTTAACCGTACAAGGTAAATACATTCTAGACACAACTGGGAGTACCTGAGCTCCTAAGCAGTGCCCTCGATTACTGCTTAGGAGCGGAAGTTTTTCCTGCTGCTGCCTCTTGGAACAGGTGTGTATCTGATGATCTGGACTTCCACAGCAGAAACAAAGATGTTGTTCGATGTTGCTTCCGCTGTGCAGGAGAGATGCTATCCAGCTCAATGGATTCCAATTCTTGACGGCCTGGAGACAGACAGAGGACACCCGAGGTGATCGCCTGGATCTTAGGCGACGATCAACTCGGACGACCAGAGTCATAGCTTCATCTAATGTCTGTGGCTCGGCATAAGCTAAGACTAAGTCCTGTACTCGGTCTGTACTCGAAATGACCACGCCTACCCTTTGTGTCTCAGTGCCCGATGAGTGAGGGCGTAAAGAAAAATAAAGTTTACATCCCTCCCTAAATGAAAAAAATTTCTTACGATCACCAAAAAACAAGTCAGGGAGAGGAACGTTAGGTTCTGGTGCAGGTGGTGGTGGAGCCTGCGGTGTTGTCTGCCCCGAAACCTGCGTTTGAAGACGGGCAGACAGACTCTGAACATGCTGAGTTAAGGTCTGGACCTGAGCGACCACAGCTGACAAAGGCTCCATGGAAGGAGTGAATGTAGCAGGTCATATACAGGATGCAGACCTATGTGTGGGCCAGTGTCTCTGTTAGGGTTGGGTAACACAGAAGACAGGGGATAGTGTGCCCTGAGCTTGTCCCAACCTCTGTCCCTTCCTATAGCCCCCCCACGCTAAACCGTGGGGCGACTACTTGAAGACTCGAAATACACTGGATAAGTGTGGGAAGGGAAACACAAACAGACTGACAAACATAAAACACAAAAGAATGGTAAACTAGCCGGAGTCACAACGAGAGGGTACGTCAAGAGCAATATCAGTAAGCAAAGAGTCAATGTCAAAAACTAGCCGAGATCACGATACAGATACAGAGCAATACAACCTAATGCAGCAAGCGAGTTATAAAGGGATTTCAAACACTGGCACAGGTGACTAGTGAAGCTGCAATTTATGCAGCCAGAACTCCACCTCCAGAACCTGATAGGAGCTGGACAGCTTCTGGGAATTAACCTCTCATGGTGCAGAACAAGCAGGCATCATGCAGAGGTACCACAAGTCCCAGCAGTTCCGAACACAACTCCTAGACAGCGCAAGATCTTAGCAGCCGCTGCCCGGGACGAGAGGTGGTGTTTGCGCGGATACGCGCTGGGGGTCGGAGAACGCTGCTGGCACCAGCAGAAGAACCAGAAACCCCAGCATTCTCCCTAGCGACCCTGACAGTGGCACTGACACTTCAAAAATTAAGACGCAAGAGCAGTGGTGTAACTAGACGGCAGAGGGCCCCGTATACCTAAACCTTCGCTGTAGGTCCCATTCCGCACATTATACTACACACATACACCATATATGCAAAACACACATCTAAACTCAGCATATTTACTCTACACAATATATATGCAATACCTCTGCCAAAGCCTAGTCAAGGTGGGAGTTGCCAATAGCGCCCTCTCTATGTCAGGAGCTGTAAGAGAGACTGATCACCTCTCTAGGAGGTCTTTAAATACTAGAGAATTATTGCAGCTGTAGCCAATGCCTGGTAAGGCAAGAGTTAACAATATCAAATGTTATTGTCCAATGATGTTTCTTGTGAAACGGTAAGGCATGCTGGAAGTTGATTGGAGAGTGCTACCACCTGACCAGGGTAGTATATAAACCCCTTGTGGGCGGGAGAACAGGGTCAGTCTGCAGAGTCTTGGTCTTGGATTTTAGTCAGTAGATAGAGAAGTAGGTCCAGTGTGCAGCTCCTGCTGAGCTGCCATCCAGACCTAATATGAGGAAGAAGAGGTACCTCAGGCCATTGCCTGATACCCAGGGCAAGTCGGGAGACTTAAGCCCCAGAGCTGAGATCCACCATTCGCACTGATCCATCTCTATCAGCCCAGCCTGAAGCTACTATCAGACATAAATATATACCAGCTGAGAATACTGCACATTATTATACAGTGGAAAAAAATTACTGCACACCATGTCTGGCATAAGACAGATATAGATATCACTTACTGTATAAATCAGTCGTAGCTCCGACTTTCTACCTGTTCTTGTCCTTACAGAACTTTGATAACTTCTCCGGCCATGACTTATTGCTACAGAATTCACCACAAGACGTCTTCAGCTCCAGGCAGCACATCCAGAAACTGTGCACCTAAAAACACCACAGTCACTTACAGTATAATGTCACATAGCTAAAAACTTTGTCCTAATTTATATATGGCACCCACTAAATGTTATACATCAACAACATCCTCTCATTATTGTGTGCGTTATTATTGTGTGTTATTAGAAGATTTTATTTTTTATCCGGATGTGCCCCGGCTTTCCTTCATTTTCTCTGTGAACGTCCTTTTTTAAATTTAAGTTTAACCCCATTCAGTACCCCCATTAATTATTATGTAACCCTGCACCCATCATTAATTAAAGTAGGAGAGCAGCCCCCCACCAATCTATACTGTATGTAGTCAGCAGTTTCCCAGGTACTTAATATGTAGCATAGCAGCCCCTCTTAGTAATTAATTTAGTTAATACACTGTTCAGCACACCTTTATCAGTCTATCAGCCTAGAATTGTCCCACACCCTCCTTATTATATAACAGGAGCCATTATGATCCACGCCGCTTTTGGGAGCAAGGAAGGACGCTTGCAAATAGGAATGATATGCAGATAATCTACCTCTTGCGTTAACCTTACAGTACAGGACATGTACAGAATTATAGGAAAGATACAGCAGGTAACTCAATCCTACGACTATCATTATGCATCCAAAACATTTAGTGGATAATATTCCATACAGGGAATGGGTCAGAATCACCTTTAAAAGAAAAACTAGAACTCTGGAAAATACAAAGACAGGAAAACTATCGGTCATAAGGTAAGAGAGAACGGATGTTGCTCTCGGTGAAAATGAGTTTCACATACTGTAACTACCTCTGCTCTCCCTATACACACAAACAGACATGATCCCACACAAAAAATGCCACCATCCATGGTTCTAGTACTACTTGTCTCTTCCTGAAAGTTATTGGGGCTCATTTACTAAGGGCTCTGCAGCTGCACTTTCGTCAGGTTTCCAGAATTTTTCAGTTTTGCGCTGAATTCCACCTGGAATGGCGCACACGATCGGATTGGATCGGATTTCACCCGTCAGAAATCGGGGGCGTGGCCGTCAGACATCCTGACGGATTTGGAAAAACAGCGGAATTTAAAAAAAGATCAAGCACTTACATGCACCGAGAAGAAGCAGGTGAACTCCGGCAGACCTTGGCGCAGCAGCGACACCTACTGGATATCGGGCGCACGACCTTAGTGAATCCTGGCAGAACCCGAATCCTTGTCGCAGAATGCGCCGTTGGATCGTGACTGGACAGGGTCAGTAAATGAGCCCCATTGTCTCCCTTGTTGCTTATGAAATTCCCTATCCTTCCTTCCAGACACTTTTGTATTTCACTCTATTCAGAAACCTAATAGTCTGCTCTCCTCTGCTCCCTTAGGGTTGACTTGATGGATTTTGGTAAGGATTTTCCATCTGTAAAATCTCTCCCACATCCCTTTCCTATTGGAGCCACTGTGAGACTGCCAGGATTCAGGGGTAATGGACCCTCAAAACCACTGCGAGCGATGGCATAGCCTGACACCTGGGAGCGAGGTGACTAAGTGGTACCTGGTTTTCACCAGAGCCCGCCGCAAAGCAGATTGGACTTGCTGCGGCAGGATACCACCTGCTCACTCCACAGGTGCGACTTTGCTCACGGTGGTGGCCAAGGCGCAGTGCAGAGTAGTGAGGCAGAGACGGAGTCATGGACAGGCAGAAGTTAAGGACAGGCAGCATGGGATCAGAGTCGGGGACATAGCGGGAGGTCACAACAGGCATGACACAGGCAGAATGGGAATGCTTTCTCACAGGCATAGAGCACAAAGATCCGGCAGGGTTTGCAGGAAGAGGCCAGCTATTTTTAAAAATCATGGGTTGACCAGTCCCAATCAGCGGCGCACAGGCCTTTTAAAACGCGTGCGCCGGACCGCAGGAGACAGGGCTGGAGTATGATCAGGTGAGTCACGCTGCCGAGCAGGGGGACAAAGGGGTGCGCCTGCGACCCGGGACATAGGTTGATATTCAGCTCATATTCCTGCCATGTGGCTAACTGTCAGAGAAAAAGAGGAGAATATTTTGCTATGAAGCTAACATATTTTCCTCTTTTGCCACCTCACAGATAAACAAATTGCAGTAATATAAGCTAAATATTTTAGCCATGTGGCGATCTGCAAAGGTGGTAAGAGAAGAAAATATTTTAGCCGTGTGTCCAAGAATCTTTTACCATTCTTGCAGATATCTACATGACAACATTATTTTCCTCATTAACTCCTTCCACATGGCAGATAGCCTCAACGCTGGAATAGGAGAAGAATATTCCTGCCATTCAACTATTTGCAAGGGTAGTAATAGTTTCAGCTTTTTACCTAGGCTGACCCTTGCAGATGTTCTTGTTATTTTTTTTTTATATAACTGTGTGTTTATTAAGAAAAAATTCAACATTACAACATGAATTGTCAGACAGTGTTTAGCTAAAGATTTACATGTAAATAATCAGGAACATTTGAGACTTTCTGGAGTAATAGCAAGGGCTCTTAGTACTGTCCCTTTTTCTACTCTTTTTCAATTCAACACAACCAAAAGACTAATAAGGGGGATGGATGCACAAGTACAGAGAGGAGAATAGCCCGTACCTCCTGTCAATAGGGCTGTGCCTGGGGACATGTCCAGAATATATGCTAGAGGGAGCCCCCTTCTAGACCACAGCGTCAACATACATCTGGCACATCTGGAAACAACCAGTGTATGTTCATGTTATTAACACCCTCTTACCCTGGCACACTTGCACTTGCTTGGGATCTTTTGCTTTCAGTAACTGAAGGAGAGGATGAACATTTGCTACTCAGAGACTTATTTTGCCATATATTAACATGGCAACCCAAACTATATCCAAAATGCATGTAATATACACACATTAAAGGAATCTACTGTCAGATTTCCTGATTATCAACTATTACTGCTGCTTGCAATATCCCAGCTTATTAGGAGCTGCTCTCCTTTCGTTTACTTAAGAAAGTAACTTTATTTTTATTATATTGAAACCCATGTGCTCCAGGGTCATCACCAGAGCTCCTACGTAGTCCTTTGAGTATCACTGTCCTTCGCTGCACTTTCTGTCGGAAACGCTGTGGAATATCAGCTCTCTGAGGAGGAGGGGAAGGGCCTAGGGGAGTTATTTCCATTTTCACCTCAGGCAGCAAAAAGTCCAGAATTGCCCCCAGATACTGGGGCAGCACTGTGATTCGGCTACTGGGGCAGCACTGTGATTCGGCTACTGGGCCAGCACTGTGATTCAGCTAATGGGGCAGTACTGTGATTCAGCTAATGGGGCAGCACTGTGATTCGGCTACAGGGGCAGCACTATGATTCTGCTACTGGGGCAGCACTGAGATTCTGCTACTGGGGCAGTACTGTGATTCGGCTACTGGGGCAGCACTGTGATTCTGCTACTTGGGCAGTACTGTGATTCGGCTACTGGGGCAGCACTGTGATTCGGCTACTGGGGCAGCACTGTGATTCGGCTACTGGGGCAGCACTTTGATTCGGCTACTGGGGCAGCACTGTGATTTGGCTAATGGGGCAGCACTGTGATTCTGCTACTGGGGCAGCACTGTGATTCTGCTACTTGGGCAGCACTTTGATTCGGCTACTGGGGCAGCACTGTGATTCGGCTTCTGGAGCAGCACTGTGACTTGTTTACTGGGGCAGCACTGTGATTCATGTCATACCACAAATTTAAAAGGTTAAATGGTGTCCGTGGTCATTTCTGGTTGGAGTTAAAGGGGCAGTTGGGTGGGCCAATCCGGGTTGTGGAGAGAATTATGTAGGTAATCTTTACCGCATAGATCACAAACAATGGATCTCCAGAATTAACACTAAAAGAGGCGCATCACCATGCCTTAAATATAAACAGAAATTAACTTCTGAATCCCAGACCCAGAGCACAGGAAGACAAAGTAGTTTGTATAATTGGAACATAGGATGCACTCTACAGGGAGGTTTGCCAGATGCATACTGGGGGATTTCTAAAAATGGCTCGCATCATTTCAAATTTAATTGCGTGAAAAACAGCAACCTTCCTAAATTAAACTCAAATTTATTTGCCCTATGTCATGCCATTTGCTCTGCCCCTTACGCCATCTCACACAGTATAATTCCCCCTTTAGTGCCCCCATCTCCCGCTCACATTGTGTCCACCCACAGCATTTTTTGCACCCCTGGAAGGTCCCCTTCATACTCTGCCCCCCTCCCAGCAGCACAATTACAATTACAGTTCACATTACCATTTTAACCTCTGTTCCTTACCCCCCATATGTAGATTTAATGCATCGGTTAAAAATCCCATTGTTATAAATGTAAATTTTATGTCATCCAATATATTCAGTTAGGCAAGCATCTGTTTTGCATGTGTTTTTTGATGGAAAAAAAATGATGCTGGCTACTTTTTCCATTTGAGGAGGATAGGAGATGGCAGTTCAGGCTGCTTGAGGAGGAGGACAAGCGATGCTGGTTACGTGGTCAGTAGGGCGATATGGGGTGCTGGCTTTATAAGGAGAGAGAAGGCTCTGGGGGTGCTGGCTATGTAAGCAGAAAGGGGACAAGGCAGTGCTGCCTTGTGTAAATAGGCAACTTTGAGGGACAAGGCAGTGCTGCCTTGTGTAAATAGGCAACTTTGAGGGTGCAGGCTGTATGAGAAGAGTTGATGGGCAAGTGTTAGGAGTTGTAGCTATGGGGGTGCTTCCTGCGTGAGGAGTAAAAGGGGGACATGTGGGTGCTGGCTCTGCGAGAAGGAAAGTGGGGACATGTGGGTGCTCGCTGTGTAAGGAGTAGAGGGATGACATGTGGGTGCTAACTGTGTAAGGAGGAGAGGAGAGGGAGGACATGTGGGTGCTAGCTCTGTGAGGAGGAGAGGGGGGATATTGGTGGCTGTGTAAGGAGTAGAGGGAGGACATGTGGGTGCTGGCTGTGTAAGGAGGAGAGGGAGGACATGTGGGTGCTGGCTCTGTGAGGAGTAGAGGGGAGACATGTGGGTGCTCAAAGAGCAGCAGGAAATCTGACAAAAGGCAATATTATTAGTGGGTTCAAATCTGGACAGAGGTACAGATCCTGGTGTAAGAAAACTCAGTTTCAGGAAGCCAGGATTAAGACTCAGGTAATCTGACGGCCACACAAACAATGTATAGTTAGCCAACTCCCTCTAGCACTCTAGGGCCATGCTACTCATGGGTGTAGTCTTTTTCTCGCCCCATAATGTGCAAACTTCAGATTTGTAAATGATTCTTCTTTGACTGTTATTTGTCATCTGCCGCTCAGTAAATGTACCTCTATATAGACTAGATGTTGCATTTCTCATGCCAAAAATGTAAATGAATGATATAATGCAATAGAGCAGGAAAGTCAAATTAACAAAACAAAACAAGAATCGTCCTGTTTATACAGAAGCCACATGTCTTTTGGAGTACATTTTCCAAGTGTGATCCAATAGGTTTTCTTTTCTACAAGGTTTTATAGTAGCTAGAAATCAATCTACAATGTTTTTTATCTGATACAAGTTGTAGTTCTGTTACAATTCTGCAAAACTTCACATACAGTGCCATCTGATTTTCTACCGCTAGATGGCAGCATTGTATAATCCTGGACCTTTTACCACTGTTCTATATGGTCCAGATCTATTATTGTGGCTGCACCATTCGTGGAGCTTGTACGTGTATTTATAAAGTGTCTGCGCCAGTTTTGTGTCACAGCTTCACTCTGACGACAAGTGGTAAAAAATGTGCCGCTAAAGGGGAGTGTTAGTGCTTAGTCGGAGTTTGCAACACATTTAATACAGCAACTCGACAGAATTGTGTTGCATGATTTATAATAAAGGTGCACATATGAAACCAGAAGATCTGTGATTGTCAAGGCTCGGGGTCAGTGAACCCCCTGGACCACCGCGGACGATGACACAAGCCGACATCTGGGTCCGGAATCTAAGTGGCACCCGGTTTTCACCAGAGCCGGCTGCAATGCAGGTTGGTCTTGCTGCGGCGTGCTACCACCAGGTCGTTCCACAGGCATGACTTGTCCACGGTGGCAGCCAACGTTGAGGAACACAATCGGCAGGCAATCTCGTGGTCGAGGACAGGCAGTAGGTCGATGCAGGCGGCAGAGGTTCAAGGTCAAAGACGAAGCAAGAGGTCAGGGCTGGCAGCAGAGGAGCGAAGTCCAGAACAGGTCCGGGGTCACAACGGGAAATCCAATCACTAGCACGAGGTGCAGGGAACAGCCTTCTCATCAGCAATAGCACGAAGATCCGGCAGGGTGTGCAGGAAGAGGCCGGCTTAAAGGGAACCTGTCACCAGGAGACCCATATTTAGCACTCCCCCAGCCCCCACAGAGCATAGTACATACACTGCCAAAGTGTTTTTGTATTAAAAATTGGTTTTACCGAAAAAAAGATATGTTATATTGTACCTTTCATTAGCATCTGCTGTGTGACTAGGCAGTTGCCCACTGGGAGGGGCTGGAAAGGAGCAATTCCCCCCCCCCCCCACCCACCCTTGGGAAACAGCTACTCCATGTGACCTTTTCAAATATATGAAAACACCCATCACTGGGCTTAGCGACGCCCCCTGCTCCCCTACAGCCAATCCCGAGTGTGGGGAGTTATTGATATATTTGAAAAGGTCGCATGTTCTTATAGGCTCTGTGTCCCGCATAGTAAATACTTTCAAAGCCAGAACTTTAGCACTGAATGTCTTCTACAGACATCGGGCAGGGAATCCTTTTGAGAGAAGTGTCGGGTTAGCGGAGAGCAGGGACCTCGTCATCAGGTTCTCTATCCATATATGGTCACTACATCTCTTTGGGTTTCCCCAGAGCAGACATCGGGCAGGGAATCCTTTTGAGAGATCTGTCCACGTCATCAGGAACACCATCTGTCCATATATGGTCTCCTAGGGCAGTGGTGGAGAACCTATGGCATGGATGGCACTCAGAGCCCTTTCTGTGGGCACCCAGAACAGGATTTACCAGATAGGACTCAAGGCTTTCTTTGTAATTGACAACTACTTGGCTGCCAGGACGACAGGAGGAGCGAGAAGGTGTGGACAGAGAAGGATTATCTCTATTGGATCCCCTGATTCCTCCTCTTCAGGGGACCCTGGAGGGAAGCTACAATCCAAATGTCTCCTGCTTTCTATTGTATTGGTGTCTTCAGGACGCCAATACGATTGAAACTTGTGATACAACAGAGATCAATAGGTTACTGCTCAAATTGTCATGTTGTTAGTGAGAGGATTTTATGTAACTAAGAGTTTCACTGATACATTTTGACACACTGGTATATAGAGAGGGATCTTCTCAGAGAATATTATTGAGATTATTATTATGGAGATTAATATTATTTAGCTGATTATTATTATTAAGATGATTATTGAGATTATTATTATTATTGAGATTATTGTAATTGAGATTATTGAGATTATTATTATTGATATTATTGAAATTATTGAGATTGAGATTATTATTGAGATTGAGATTATTATTGAGATTATTATTATTGAGATTATTAGTATTGAGATTATTGAGATTATTACTGAGATAATTATTATTGAGATTATTATTATGATTGAGATTTAAAAATGTTTTATTATTATGGAGAGGATTATTATTCTTACTATTATGGTGATTATTATTATTATAATGAAGATGATGAATAGTAATAAAAATTTTAGGTGTCGCCAGGGCGTGATTAGGGGTGTGGCTTAGGGGGAATTGCCACAATTTTGTCCCTCTTTCTCTTCTGGAAATGTTGGGAGGTATGTTGTAACTAGTGGCGCAACAACAGCCGTAGCTGTAGCGTCTGCTACGGGTCCCGGGGCGGCACAGGGGCCCGGGATGAACAGCCGAGAGAAAATTTATAAACTGTATTTTCTCCATCCCTCCTTGCATGCTGGGGCGATGGGACCGCCCGTGTACAGTGAGACGGGTCCCTGTCCCATCCCACTGACCACCCACCTCATCTGCGGCCACTCGACTCAGCCTCTTCATTTGCAGCCACTCAGCCCGCTCACTTCATTTGGCGTAGTATATGTGTAAACGCTATATATACTGTGTGTATGTGTATATGCTGTATATACTGTATGTGTGGTTATATGCAGTACGTAGACACATGCATATAAATATATATGTGTATCTGCTGTATATACTGTATATATGTATGTATGTGTGTATGGTGTATGTATATGTGTTATGTGTGTATACGCTGTGTATACTGTATGTATGTGTGCATGCTGTATGTATATGCATTATGTGTGTATACATTGTATATACTGTATATATGTGTGTATGCTGTATGTATATGCGTTCTGTGTGTATACATTGTATATATGTGTGCATATGCTGTATATACATTCAGTATGTGTATATATGGTGTTTTTATACTGCATGTATGTGTATACACATTGGGGGTCATTTACTAAGGGCTCGATTTGCGGTTTCCCGACGTGTTACCCGAATATTTCCGATTTGTACCGATTTCCCCTGAATAGCCCCGGGATTTTGGCGCACGTGATCGGATTGTGGCGCAACGGCGCCGACATGCACACGACGGAAATAGGGGGCGTGGCCGAACGAAAACCCAACGGATTCGGAAAAACCGCCGCATTTTTTTAAAAAAATGTGTCGCGAAAATTGCACTTACCTTCACTCAGCCCGGCTCAGTGAACTCCCGATGCTCTTCAGCACAGTAGCTCCACCTGGTGGACGTCGGAGCAACTACCTTAATAAATCCCGGCCAGACCTGAATCCACCACAGAGAACGCGCCGCTGGATCGCAAATGGGCCGAGTAAGTAAATCTGCCCCATTGGGTGTATATCATATGTAAAAGAATACGATCTTTGTATGCTATATGTATGTACAAAAACAGTATGTATGCAAATTTGATGCCTATATACTGTATATACAGAATGAGTTTGTATATACTGTATGTATTAGTGTATAAATGTATATATGAGTTCATAAATGTGTGCATATGAGTGTATAAATGTATGAGTGTAGAATGTTGTTGTGTTTATTTAACCCCTACGGGACTAAGCCTCTTTTGGCCTTAAGGACGCGACCCCATTCTTCAAATCTGGCCTGTGTCACTGTAAGTGGTTATAGTTTTGGAACGCTATGAGATATCCAGGGGATTTTGAGATTGTTTTCTCGTGACACATTGTACTTCAAATTAGTTTAAAAATTTGGATGATATCTTTTGTGTTTAGTTATGAAAAAAAACAAAATTTGGCAAAAATTTTGAAAAATTCTTTATTTTCAACGTTCTAAATTCTCTACTTTTGATGCAGATAGTCATAGCTCCCAAATAAATTCATAACTTACATTTCCCAAATGTCTGCTTTATGTTGGCATGGTTTTTTAAGATTCCACATATTTTACTAGAATGTTGTGAGGCTCAGAATTTAGGTGCCATTTTTCACATTTTTTGTAAAATCACCAAAACCTGTATTAGATGAACCTGCTCAACTTCTAATTGACACTGAGAGGCCTAAATAATAGCAAGACTCGTAAATTACCCCATTGTGGAAACTACACCCCTCAACGTATGAAAAACTACTTTTAAGAAGTTTGTTAACCCTTTACGTGTTTTATAGGGGTTAAAACAAAATGGAGGTGCAGTCTGCAAATTGTAATATTTTTTCACAATACACTCATTTTGGGTGGAAAATTAAACATTTACAATGGATTAAATGAAAAAAGGCTCCACAAAGTTTGTTACCCAATTTCTCCCGAGTACACGGATACTCTATATGTGGTGGTAACCTGCTGTATGGGCGCACGCCTGGGCATAGGAGGGAAGGAGGCGCCATCCAGATCCGATTTGCTATGTCACATTGTACAGGCTATAATTTTTTTCTTTTTTTATTGAGGACCTATAGGGGCTTATTTCTTTTGCCACATGAGATGCACTTTTCTGGTACGTAATTTGGGGGAATCTATAGGCTAATTGGTGAGATTTTATTAACTCTTTGTTGGTGGAGGAAATGAAAATCATCACTTTTCAGGAAGATTTTTATGGGGTTTTTTTTTTGGCTGTTTACCATACCATAAAAATAGTATATTATTTTTATTCTATGGGTCGCCACGATTACAAAAAGACCTCATTTATATAGATTTTTTATTTTTTTCCCATTTTTACTGCATAAAAAGTAATTCGGCAAAAATGTTGTTGTTTATTTTTCGCCTCACAAATCTGTTTAAGGGCTTATTTTTTGCGAGAAGGATTGTTCTTTTTAGTGGTCTTATTTTAGAGTGCATAACATTTTTTAAATCCCTTTTTAGAGCATTTTTATAGGGTATTAATTGAAAATGATCTTTTTTCTGGAGCTTTTTTTTGTTTTGTTTTTTACGGGGTTCACTTTGCGGATCTAATAACGATTCTGTTTTATTATGCAGATTGTTACGGACGCAGGGATACCAAATATGTGGGGGTTTTGTGTATTTTATTCAATTGTACTGAATGAAAACCAATTTGGAGAAAATCTTGTTCATTTTAGCATCACCATCTTTTCATATGCATAACTTTTTTATTTTTCGGCTGACAAATCTGGTTAGGGGCTTATTTTTTGCGAGAAGAGTTGTTCTTTTAACATTTTTTAAATTACTTTTTAGAGCATTTTTTTATAGGGTATTAATTAAAAATTATCTTTTTTCGGAAAGTTTTTGCGTTTTTTTTTCTACGGCGTGTACCGTGCGGGTCCAGTAATGATTCTGTTTTATTATACAGATTGTTACGGACGCGGCAATACCAAATATGCGGGGTTTTTTGTGTTTTTGTGTTTTTTATACTTTATTAAGTGTTTTTATGGGAAAGTGACATTTTAGGGGCTTATATTTTTATGTATTTATTTTTTATTTATTATAATGTGTAGTGTTAAGTGTTTTTGCATATTTTACTTATACATACTTGAACTTGAACCAGTGATGCTCTGATCACTGGTTTAAGTTCAATACACTGCTCTACAATACTATTTTATTGTAGAGCAGTGTAAACTGTCTGAGCAAGCTTGCGCATGCTCAGACAGTTTACAGTCAGACCCGGAAGGGGTCTGACTGCCATGGAGACCGGGCAGCTCCGGGGCACATGCCAGTCCTCGGAGCTGCCCAGAAGTGGATCGGATCCCCCGGTAAGCGGCACGGGGGATCCGATCCACAGCGCTCTGATCGCGGGTGTTAGCGCAGGCTGTCAGCTGTACTAGACAGCTGACAGCCGCTGCTTCTGGTACCGGCTCCGTTCGTGAGCCGGTGCCAGAAGCAGGACGTTATAGAACGTCCCCGTGCGCTAAGCATCTAGCCCCGGGGACGTACTATAACGTCCTGGTGCGCCTAGGGGTTAAGTGTATAAATGTGTGTGTATGTATGAATATTTTTTAAGTGGAATGGGGCCCCATGCAGAAATCTGCCCTGCCTCTCCTAGTTACACCACTGCTTGTAACCATTTATCAACAGGCATTGTTAGTCAGGGGGGTTGAAATCTGGTGAAGAGTCCTCTTTAAACTGTGATTATAAATATGCTTAGATAAAGCTGGATGATAAAGAACCAAAAACAGATTTTTCCCAGCAGTTCGCTGGAGTTCGCTGTGTAGCAGTAAAACTGGTTTGCGCCTGATGGGGCAGATTTACTTACCCCGGTCCTGTCGCGATCCAGCGGTGCGTTCTCCGACGAGGATTCGGAGCTTACCGGGATTCACTAAGGTCGTGCGCCCGATATCCACTAGGTGTCGCTGCAGCGCCGAGGTCCGCCAGAGTTTACCATCCTCTTCCTGGTGCATGTAAGTGCGTGTCAAGCAACTTTTTTTTTTAAATAACGCGATTTTTCCGAATTTATCAGGTTTTCCGATGGCCACGCCATCTCTGCATGCAAGCCGGCGCCGCTGCGGCACAATCCGATCGTGGGGTAATCCGGCGCAAAACTGTAAAATTCTGAAAACCCATCGGAAAAACGTGATTCAGACCTTTAGTGAATGTGCCCCAATGTGTCTTTGTATTTCCTGACCATGCTTAGGAAAGACAGTGGTATGAGTTGCTGAAAAATTTGCGCATTTTTTAAAAATTTGTGCCAAATAAGCCAAAAAATTATGCAAATAAGAAATATGAGGTGCAAAAAATAGACTCACAAATGGTGCAAAAAGAGCTCAGAAAAGAGAGAAATAAGATAAATTTTCCCCATTGTGTTTCCCCCATCCCTAGGTTGCCACCTGATTTATTAGCATGCTCCGGCCTCCTGATAATTTCCCCAGGGGGCTGCTCCGCACCACATGGGCAGTTCTACGCCAAGTACAGTTTGGCATAGAATTCTGCCATACGCTGCGCCGTAATGGGTAGAGGCTATAGCTTGTGTGCTTGTACAAGGTAGGAATGCCCCTAGCTGGCCCTCTCTGCACCTGGTCATACCCCCTTCACTCCCTCCATGCCAGCTTGGCGTGGAGATGGCCTAAGTGGGGAAATAGGCCCTATTCCTGGCTGTGCAGCAGTATTTGCATCTATTTTAGGGATTGTTTGCCAGACTTCAGGCATAAAAGTCCTGATAAATGTGTCCCCTATTTGGCCCCACCTACCCCCCCCCCCCCAACAGCAGCCACATTGCCCACATCTCCCTCCAACCCAGAAGCAGCCACAGTGCCTACTTCTTCTCCCCCCCAGTAGCAGCCACAGTGCTCATATCTCCCTCTCCACGGGAGCCGCAGTGCCCACATCCCCCCAGCAGCCACAGTGCCCACATCCAACCCACCTCCCACCCCCTCCCATTAAGCACCCCCGCCTCGCTGTGAAAAAAAACGTCTTGGCTCCTGTGTGCATCAGCTGTTAGTAGAAACTCTGAAGCCGGCACACATGAGTACGTCACATGACGTGTGACAGCTCCGGAGCTCGCATGTACAACGGACACACACAAGAGCGAAGACGAAAAGGGCGGTTGCTGCTTCTGGGGAGAAGGAAAAGGTGAGTATCGGAGTAACCCTGCCACTATGCTACGCTCCAAATGAGGTGTTTGACCCCCTTGCACTAGAAAAAGAGGAATTCTGTTATAAGTAGGTTCTCCATCATATCATTGTGATTATGTCACTTCCTCCATTCGTGGGACCAATAATTTTCCTCCAAAATGGGACATTGTGCTGGGACAGATGATGATACTAAAAGGGACACAAAAATCTGAATATCTCCTCTTATACAATTTTAGTCATGTGTTGTGACCCATCTCAATGAGGTCGCCGTGACCAGAAAGATCGTCTCGCACAGTTTGCTCAAAATGTGCGCTAAGAACTTCATATTGATATCTGTAGACAGAAAGTGTTGTCATATACACCGGTCAAAAAGAATGTTTCTAATTTAAAAATATACATTTATATTTACCCAACAGAGGATCTGTCCGTGCAATTTCTACAATGGACATCAAAGAATCAGTTCTCTTATTAACAGATACAAATAGCATTTTTTTCTCTCTTCATAGGAAAAAAATTAAGGTCATGTACCACAAAACTCCCAGCCTTTAATTATTATAACAGAAAAGTACATAAATACAGAACTAGAACAAATCTCAGTACTTAAATAAGGCACCAGAATCGAGCTTGATACAGAAATATTGTAACACCTGCGTCTGCGTCATGGTTTGTCTGTGGTATGCGGTGGATGAGGTGATGATTCCATCTTTGAGTCTTTCTGAATTAGTATTTAACTGGCTATGCTGTGTGGATTCATTAGCACCACACCCATCTCTTTCCTTCAGCATTAGTTCGAAGTCTTCATTTGTTATCTAATTGTGAATGGAAGCTCTCTTCCTTCTCACCTGCTCCCTGTGTTATCGGATCTCTGAGTTCTGGCACAATTACTATTGAGTCCGGGGCTCTGAGATCACATAAGTGTCCTGCCCACCTTTCTTAGGGTGCTGACCATAGTTAGCTCCAAACATTGCTTGTGACTCTGGTAATTGCTCTTCTGGTAGTCTTCCCTTTGGCTCCTTTTTAGACTGCTCTTCTGTCCTGTGATTTTGTACTTAATTTGCTCATTTTGTGCAACCTGGGTCTGATGACTATTCTTATCTGTTTGTACTATTTTGTTTTAGGCTCTGTGTTTTGCACATTGGAGTAGGGAGGAATCATCGACCACTGTATCGTCCGTTTTTCTGTACCAAGTCCCCCATTACGAATACAACAACAGAACCAAGTTCCCTACAAAAATACAGAACCAAAACTGAGCTCTGTACAGATATACTGCAACAGAACCAGGCTGCATAGAGAAATGCAGCACTAGAACCAGGATCTCTACATACATATATACAATATTCAAGATTATTAATATAGTGGTTAGACCACTAGTATAGAGTCCAGTCTAGTTTGATTTGACTCACATCTTATACAATATGGGTTTACTTTGTTGCTCTTTTACAGCAATAGAGTAATGTTAGGAACCTAGTAGCAGGTACATGTTTATTAGCTCTATCATAAGCAAGTACTTTCTGCTGTGAAAATACAACCACATGAGTGTAAATCAGCCCCACGGAGAAATGGAACAGAAGTAGATAAAAATGATACAATGGGACAGTCATTTAGCTCCAGTGCACATCATTACCATTCAGCCAGACAACCACAAGAGGGCAGTATTGTTGTAAGTTCAGTATATTCCAGTAACTCAATGTGCTGTCATCAATTGAAACAACATGGACTGTGATCTCCTTCAGAGCTACATGATTTAAGCCAGTCATTGACAAGTAGCAGTGTACTCATGTTATGTCTCCTGTTCCTATCAGTTCTATCAAATTCTAAACTTTCCAGACTATCTGCCATCGACAATGATGTGAAGGAATTATTTGATAGTTTGTTCTCTCCATATGTGCATGCCTGTAATGTTCCCCATCCTTTTGTATGATCGCGTCTATATTGAAAACAAGAAATGACTACCTAGATAGCAATCATCATTAATAAGTGATCAGTGGCAGTGCAACTCCGATGTGCTGATAGATGGATAGATAGATAGATGATAGATAGATAAGTCCCAGGTCAACATCTGCAAAGAGTTTGTATGTTCTCTCTGTGTTTGTGTGGGCTTCCTCCGGGTCCTCCGGTTTCCTTCCACACTCCAAAAACATACTGGTAGGATGATTAGATTGTGAGCCCAATTGAGGACAGGGACTGATTTGGCAACCTCTGTGCAGCGCTGCATAATCTGTGTGCGCTATATAAATAAAGGAATTATTATTATTAATAGATATTATTATTAAAAGATAGATAGATAGATAGATAGATAGATAGATAGATAGATAGATAGATGATAGATAGATATAAGATAGATAGATAGATAGATAGATAGATAGATAGATAGATAGATATTAATAGTATTTTGGAGATGTAACATTAGAGTCGGCTTTTTGTAAACGGCTCATCTTTTCCGGATCATCATGTTAACCAGTTAGGTATTATGTTTCCAAACATTGCTTAATGCATCACCAACTAATCACTTCATTTTAAAGATGTTATGGATTAGATTTGACTTGAAGACATTTGAGCCACTCATCCATAAAAGCAATTGTGTGGTGTCGTCCTAATGCTGCATTGACTTCCTTGCAAATCATCGCTTATCCACTAGCATGAAGAAACCTCATGTATGACCCAAGAGAAATCATCTACATGACAATCATTTTGTGATAGATAGATACAGACACAGATAAACTACAGTGTTTCCCCGAAAATAAGACAGTGGGGCACATTTACTAAGGGTTTCCCGAATTTTTCCGTTTTGCTTTGAATTGCCCCGGGTTTTTGGCGCATGCGATCAAAGTGTGGCGCATCAGCTTTCATGCCACATAAATCGGGGGCGTGGCTGACGGACAACCTGACTGATTCGGACAAACCGCAGAATTAAAAAATGAAATTGTGTCGCAAGATCAGCACTCACATGCACCGGGAAGAAGAAGGTGAACTCCGACGGACCTCAGCGGGGAAGCGACACATGCAAGACATTGGACGCACGACCTTAGTGAATCGCGGCAGCTCCAAATCCTCGTTGGACATTCCGGATTGGCGGCGTCAACGGGACGGGTAAGTAAATGTGCTCCAGTGTCTCATATTAATTTTTGCTCCTAAAGAGGCACTGTTGATGAAACCTCCACCGATCACATGAATGATCCTAACTTGCTAACCCCTTTTACTCCATCTTTGGAGTGCTGCCTATTTCGTAGGCATTCTAGGCATGACTCCTTTTGTCTCCATTTAGATGATTATTACACAGTTGTTGCTCTTTTTTGGTTAGATAGATAAATGGATAGATGAGGTAGATAAATCTACGGATGAGGCAGCACTCCAAAAATAGTGAAACTGTCAGTGAAGTTTTTTCCATGGCTGGATGCAACTTTCTGTGGTAAACCTTCTTGAAGTATGAATAATACATAATACATAATGAATATGTCCATCACTATCCATCACGACCGAAAAAGTCCAAACTAGAATCCACTGGACACATATTTAAGATTGTGGATTTGGTTTGGTGTTGTCTTGAATTAGGCTCTTTCAGTGGGAGGTGTCTGTTGAGAACTTTCCACTATCTGTACCTCTGATAGAAACATGGGCTCCGTCTTTTGAGAATATGTAAAGAACAGGGACAGTTTAAGATGAAAATTGTTACATATGGTTGCAGGGCCGCATTTGACACGAGGTGAGATGCCAATCCTGCCTCAGACGGCAGATCCTGGAACCCTTAGGGGGGCAGTTTATCATCAGTACTAAAGACTTGCCCAACACTAGTAAGTCTGTATTACCGGAAAAATCAATGACATCTGCATCTTTAAGACACAGATGTAATTGACAAGCAGAGACATGCCACAGGCTGGTGTGACGTCATCACATGCGCCGGCCTGTGTCCCCACACAGATGACACACTTGCTAACAGGAGAAAAGAAGGAGATAGCAACAGACAGAAAGAGCTGGAGCCCGGAGTTAAGTGGTAGGTTCCTGATTTTTTTTTACAGACGTAGGGGGAGATATATATTACTGCTTCAAGCAAACCGGTGTAGAAGCAGTGGAAGAATTGCAAATTCTTGTGCAATGCAAGAATTTGCAATTTTTACAGCTACTACGCCACCTCCAACCCATGTGGGTTTAGAGGGGCTCGTACAGCGGGGCTCACCGGCCGGCACAGTGGGCAGGCAAGGTGTGTTTCCGCCCCGCGCCAGCATGATTTTGAAAAACCTGCAAACATTTGCAAGTTTTTAAGCAAAACTAAGCTTCTTGATGTATCTGGCAGGTGTGGCTAATATCATACCCCGGCACTCCCCCATAGTATGTATGGTGAATAGGGGGTCTATGGGGGGGTTCTGCCTTAATATACTATCAAGGGTGGCTTCCTGCCTGTTTATTCCCTATGGGGGGGGGGGGGGGTGGCCTGTATGTAATATCAGATGGGGGGTCCTGCCTGCATATACTATATGGGTGGGGACTTTCTACCTGTACATATATTATGAGGGGTCTGCCTGGGAATACTATCAAGGTGGCTCTGTCTGTATATAATATCTATGGTGGGCTGATTCTTTCCTGTATTTACCATCTATGGGGGAGGGGTTCTGCCTGTATATACTATCAAGGGGGGCTCCCTGCCTGTTTATTCCCTATGGGGGGTCCTGTCTGCATATACCATTTGGGTGGGGACTTTCTACCTGTATATATATTATGAGGGGTCTGCCTGTGTATACTATCAAGGTGGCTCTGTCTGTATATACTATGGTGGGATGATTCCTGCCTGTATTTACCATCTACGTGGGAGGGGTTCAGCCTGAATATACTATCTATGTAGAGGGTCCTGCCTGCATATAGTCTCTATGAGGAAAATTGAGGCCCTTCACCTCAGGCAGCAAAAGAGCTAGAATTAGCCCTCTATGGTACCAGAACTCATCTTCTGTAGAGGATTCTTTGTGTTCACTTTTAGTTGTTCAACAGTTTAACTGGTTTGCGACCGCCCGCTGGTTCGGGTCCCGCTGCATGGAGAGGGCTCACGGGTTGAGCCCTCTCCATAGCCTGTAAGTCTTTGCTGCATATTGCAGCAAAGACTTACCAGTAACACCCGTGATCGGTGCTTGCCTAGGATCGTCGCTCCTCGTGACGTCATCGGGGAGCGGCGATCCATCTCCATGGTAGCCTCGGGTCTTCCAAAGACCCGAGGCTATTTCGTTTTAACCCCTTCATTACAATGTGCTGATAGCACATTGTAATGAATGAGGAGGAAAATCCCCATATACTGCCATACTGTAGTATGGCAGTATATGATAGGATCGATCAGACAACCTAGGGTTAAAGTACCCTAGGGAATCTGACAAAATAATAAAAATAAAAAAAAGTTTTAAAAAAAAAATTATAATAAAAAAGACCTAAAAATTCTAATCACCCCCTTTCCCTAGAACTGACATAAATATAAATAGTATAGTATAAATAATAAACAGTAAAAATCATAAACACATTAGGTATCGATGCGTCCGAAAATGCCCGATCTATCAAAATATATTAACGTTTTTTCAATGCGTTTAACCCCGTAACAGAAAATAGCACCCAAAGTCAAAAATGGCACTTTTTTGCCATTTTGAAAAATATTAAAAAATCTATAAAAAGTGATCAAAAGGTCGTACAGTCCGAAAAATTATATAATTGAAAACATTATCAAATGTCGCAAAAAATGACGCAACCCACAGCTCCGTACACCAAAGTACAAAAAAGTTATTAGCGCCAGAAGACGGCAAAATCAAAAAAATAATTTTTGTACAGGAGGTTTTAATTTTTGTAAATGTATGAAAACATTATAAAACCTATACAAATTTGGTATCCCCTTAATCGTACCGACACAAAGAATAAAGTGGACATGTCATTTGGGGCGCTCAGTGAAAGACGTAATATCCAAGCCCACAAGAAAATGGCGCAAATGCGTTTTTTCACTGCATTTGGAATTTTTTTTTCCCGCTTCCAAGTACACAGCATGGAATATTTAATACTATCACTATGAAGTGCAATTTGTTACGCAGGAAACAAGCCATCACACAGCTCTCTACATGGAAAAATAAAAAAGTTATAGATTTTTGAAGGTGGGGAGTGAAAAATGGACATGAAAAAACAGGAAAGGGCCCGGTCCTTAACCGGTTAAGAACCCTTTAAGGCCCTGAAAGCCCTCTTGTATACAGGGCTGGCACACAAGCATGATGATTGCTCTCCACCCAAATCGCCCTTATTATAATCCACTGCGGGTATGGAACAACATTTTTCAAGTTTTTTCAGCAGGTGGTCACAGCTGACCTGGATCAATACTATACCATAGAGATGGAAAGAGTAACAGCACTCCTCCTGGAATGGGAAGAATAGTGTTCTTTTCAGTCACCTAGCATAGCGACAATTCAACTTAAAGCAAGTCTCTCTCATGTTTGATGTCCATCATGAGGGTCCTGCAGAAATCTAATTGAAGGTGCTGTGCTATATACTGTATATACCTGCAGAAGTAAACAGCACATGTATTTCTGCTGCATTGATTGGGTTATTCAGAGTAGTATTCCACCTTTGTAGCTAAAGAAGATGTTTAGGTTGGTAACTGTTAAATATAAAAGGAAACTGTGCAGGTGTATTGTCCTCTCCTCCCATTTCTGGTTCCTTAGATGGACACAATGGCAGGTAGGGTACTTGTATTCTCTGCACTGCTGACACAACAGGACAACAAAAGCTCAGAAACAATCCTTAACAAAGACCTTGATGAACCTTTGGTTTTCCTCCCATGGTCACTTGTTTTGGTGGGCATTTCCATAACAGGAGGGGCTGTTGTGTTTCTAGGTCTCTCTTTTAATGCATAATTCAGATTGCTTGGAGAGAGATACCCACCAGGTAAGTCTCAGCTGAGAGCCCAGCAGGACATATCAGCTGTAAGTGCATTAAAATAACACTGCTCAATGAATGTGAAAAGCTTCACATCTACAGACATTCAATAGGTTAGGAATTCTGTTGTGCCTCAGCCCAGATGGTAAGTCCCACACATTAACTAACATTGGTATACGATGAGTGTAAGGTCACAACAGTGTGAAGTGTTATTACAGCTATTGTGGCTCTTCATTGTAAGTGTGTGTGTGTGTGCTTTCTATTAAACACCGTTATGAGACTCGTGCCCCTATAACCAGAAGTACCAAGCTCATTTTGGAACTAGGAGCCGATGCATTTAACTATTCATTCTTTTTTTCTCTGTCCCCTATGTTTCAGCCCACACATGGGGGTTTCCATCAGTTTAATCTATTATAGTAGTAAAGAAGCCTCCAGGCAACTTAAAGGAAATCTACCATGAAAATCAAGCATGATAAACCTGGGACAGTTACTCATAGATCCAGGAACAGTAAATGTACAGTCATGTCCATAAGTTTTGAGAATGACACAAATATTAAATTTTCACATGATCTGTTTTCTTCTGGTTTGTCAGATGTTTTTATCACATACAGAAATACAAGTGCAATCATATTATGAGTAACAAAAGCTTTTATTAACAGAAGGAGTTCATGCAGCAAGTCAATATTTGCAGTGTTGCCCCTTCTTCTTCAGGACCTCTCCAATTCTCCCTGGCAGCTCTCAATCACCTTCTGGACCAAATTCTGACTGATAGCAGTCCATTCCTGCACAATCAATGCTGCATTTTGTCTCAATTTGTTGGTTTTTGTTTGTCCACCCGTCTCTTGATGAGTGACCCAAGTTCTCAATGGGATTAAGATCTGGAGAGTTTCCAGGCCATGGACCTAAAATCTCTGTGTTTTGTTCCCTGAGCCATTTAGTTATCACCTTTGCTTTATGGCAAGGTGCTCCATCATGCTGGAGAAGGCATTGTTGATCACCAAACTGCTCTTGGATGGTTGGGAGAAGTTGCTCTTGGAGGAAATTCTGGTCCCATTCTTTATTCATGGATGTGTCTTTAGGCAAGACTGTGAGCTTCTTTTTTCTGGAGAGAAGTGGCTTCTTTTCTGCCCTCCTTGACACCAGGCCTTGCTCCAAGGGTCTCTGCCTCACAGCGCGTGCAGATGCACTCACACCTGCCTGCTGCCATTCCTGAGCAAGCTCTGCACTGCTGGTAGCTCGATCCCAAAGCTGAAACACTTTTAAGAGACGGTCCTGGTTCTTGCTGGTCCTTCTTGGGTGCCCTGGAGCCTTTTTGGCAACAATGGAACCTCTCTCCTTGAATTCCTTGATGATGCGATAGATTGGTGACTGAGGTGCAATCTTTCTAGCTGCAATGGTTAACAGAAGAGAAACAATGATGCCAAGCACCATCCTCCTTTTAAAGTGTCCCGTAGTGTGATTCTTACTTAATCATGACAGATTGCTCCATTAAGACAGGTGTGGATGTTGATGAGGACAGAGCTGGAGATCAATCACTGAAATGATGTTAGCTGCTCCTTTTAAGGCAGGCCTGTAATGAAGTTGAAATGTGTTTTGGGGGAAAAAGTTCATTTTCTAGGCAAATATTGACTTTGCAATTAATTGCTGTTAAGCTGATCACTCTTTATAACATTCTGGAGTATATGCAAATTGCCATTATAAAACCTGATGCAGTAGACTTTGTAAAAATTAACATTTGTATCATTCTCAAAACTTTTGGCCATGACTGTAGTAATCTTCTTATTTTTGTTATACATAGCCTCCTTCCTTCTAAAATCAGCCATTAAATGATTCAAATGAACCAGTAGGGCTCTGGGGGCGTTACTAGAGCCCCTCCATACTGCATCTTCACAGGCTGTTACCATAGAGAAGGAGAAGTTCTCCCCTCCCCACTATGTGCTAAAACACCCTGCTGCAGTGAGATTACAGCTGGCAGAAAGGGGGTTTCCAGTGGGGTACTACTGTCTGAGAAATCCATATGCGTAATAGGACATAGACAAATATAATTATTACATTTTAAAATGGTTGTATGCCGAATGATAGAGGATAACTCTCTGACTGCATTTGCATAAGATGTAATCGAAGCTTGTTGGTTGACAGTTCTGGATTCTGTGATGTTTCCTGTGGTAATGGCTTTAATACAATAAAGATTTGTACTTTCCTACATTTGGAACAGTTCTGGAGTGTTCTTGTTTATCGCGGATTCTCCTCTAGGGTTCAGGACCAGTCCGTGCCCGTGCCAGAGGATGTGGACTGAGAGAGCGGTGAGCTGGTGCTACATTGTGATTACTATTCTTCTCCCTACCACAGATGAATGAATGTCTTGATCCACAAGCGCAATTGATCCATTATTCCTGTACAGGACTGCCAGAGTACAGTGCCTACCCATCTCTGTCAGTACCTTAGAAGTGATTGGACTTGCCACATGCCACTCCATAATTTCCCAGGATACAAGGGATCTCTGATTTCCTGCTTAGTTAAGGTCTTGGTGCAGGGACGTCGCTATGTCAAAAGATCCATGGGGGGGTCTGTGGGGGACATTACTGGAGGCTGTGGAGGACATTAATAAGGGGAAGCTGTTTGGCGACATAACTGGGGCTTGTGGGGGACAGTACTGGGGGCTGAGAGGGTGTTTACTGGGGAGCTTGGGGGGACAATACTGGGGGCTGTGGAGGACATGACTGGGGGAACTGTGGGGGACATTAGTTAGTGGTGTCTTTGGGGGACATTATTTTCTGGGGGTTGGAGGAACATTGCTTACTGGCTCTGTGGAGACATTATTTACTTGGGGCTACGGTGGACATTACTTAGGGGATTTGGGGGACATTATATGCCTGTTGCTGTGAGGACTTCACTTATTTAGTGTAGGTGCGCTATTCAGTTTGGGTTTATTTTTAGTGGGGAGGGCATTATTTAGTGTGGTATTATTAGGTGGGGGCTCCTGTTAGTGAGAATGAATAGAAAGGGGCAACAGTAGGGAGGCATTAAGTGTAGGGGCTTGGAGAGGTCATTATTTAGTGCAGGTCACATTTAGGGGGATTTAGCAGAGGCCACAGTTATTTAGTGTAGGTTACATTATTGGCCAGGCAATGGTCTCCCTAACATTCACAGCTGGTAATCAGAGATTATAGAAAAAAATCTGAATATTTATTTTCTATTTCTTCATTATCTAATTAATTAAAATAGAAAGGCGATATTGGGAAAAGCTGTTATGTAGCCTTATATAATTGTTTATGTGCCATTCCTTTGGGGGAAAATGTAACAGGATGGTTAGGCACACTCCAGGAGTAAGATATCCCCATTATAATCATAGGGTCATCAGATAGTCCCTGACACTACACAAACAGATGGCTGTGAATCAAGAGCTTGTTTGGCAAAATCCCTTTCCACATCACTGACTGTCGCGCACCAAAGAGCAAAGCATTACTATCTTGTGGCTGGGTATCTGAGCCCTCCGAGCCAGGCTGCTGCCTTTTATTAGAATATCAAGCAATGTTCACATCTGTGTTTTTCATTTTAGCTGTTCAGCTATATCACCCATACAGTGATTCATAAAGTGTGGGTTCTGACCCACTTACACGGTCTTGTAAATAGCTTGGATGCAAGAGAATTTAGTTTTAGTGGAAATTAGTTACAACCATATAAATCACATGTGTTGTTAGTAGCAGAAAGACTTTGAAACATACAGAACATTTATATTCCAAGATTGTAGCTGGACTTGGAGCACTGGTGTGTAAGTTCACTTCACTGTACTGCTGCACAGCCCCTCCCTCTGAGTAACTGCTGTAGTATTCATAGTATCATTATAGTATCATAATAAATTAGATGTCAGTCCGTCAAGTCCAACCTAGTATTCAGTAACAGTAGCCTTCTACAGCAGTGACTCAGAGCAGAGAGGAGGGACTGTGTTGTGTTCAGTGAAGAGATCCCACACACCGGGCCACCAGAGTGCTACAAGTCTGGCTACTATCTTCCAATGCAATTGTCACAGTCCTGCTGCTGCTAACAACACACCCATAAGTATGGTTTTCGCTGGGTGCTACCTAATGCCATCTGCAGCCATGTATGGTCAAAACTGATGACAGATTCTCTTTTTCATAAGGGAAAAACACACACTAGCCATGTATATACATGTTTACTTAACAACAGTGCCATTGCCCATGACATTGCTGACTTATTATATAGGTCAATAAGGCATTAATTCACATAATGATTCTGAAACACAATAACCTTAGGTTGACTTTTATTAACTCTTCCACAAAGCATCATTACATAAAGTATTTGGAGCTTTATTTAGTCATTCCCCAGAGTCACTTACAGCAGCAATTTGGTCAATGACTAATTGATCAGTGTAAAGTTCTGTGTTCCAGTCACTGGCTGAACGGCATGAAAAATAGCTACAAGAGGCTTGGCTGCCCTGAATCCATCCCAATTAAAAAAAGTTAATATGCATAGTAAACTTCTTCAAGTAAAGTCATTTTTAAAATAAAGGTGGTTTTTAAGGACACACAATGTGATAGTTACAATGCATTGCTACAAAAATAAATGGAACACTAAAATACCACATCCTAGATCTCAATGAATGAAATTTTCCAGTTGTAATTCTTTTTTCATTACATAGTAGAATGCATTGAAAACAATAATAAATAAATAATAAATAAATAATAAAAATGATCAATGAAAATCAAAAATAATATCCCATGGTGCTCTGGATTTGGAATAATACTCAAAATCCACACAATCCACTCAAAGCGGAAAATCAAGTGAGACATTATGGGGCTGAGACATTATGGATGGAGTGAGACATTATGGGGCTTATTTACTAATGGCCGCAGAACACACTTTTGTCAGACTTTGCACCTTTTTTCGGGATTTGCACAGTTTTGACAGGTATTTAATAGGTGTCTGCGTTGGGATTGTGTTGCTCTCGATCGGTTTTTGGCACAGCTGTGCTGGCTTTCATGTGACACAAATTGGGAGGCGTACCCTAGGACGATCCAACTGATTCGGACTGAACGCGGGATTTAACTTTCAAATTGTGTCACAACCAATGCACTTACATGCACCAGGAAGAAGAGGGGGAACTCCGGTGGACGCGGCAGTTATGTAAACAAACAGGGGCATGGTAGTGCCACAGGACAATGGGAGGTCCAGAGTTGGTAAAGACTACAAGAAACATTTAAAGAAATCTTATGGGAGTAAAGGGATTTCTTGGCCACTTACCGTATATACTCAAGTATAAGCCGAGATCCCTAATTTTACCACAAAAACTGGGAAAACCTATTGACTCGAGTATAAGCCGAGGGTGGGAAATGCTTTGGTCATAGCCAGCAAGCCCCCAGTAATATATAGCCAGCAAGTCCCCTGTAGTATACAGCCAACCCAGCCTGCCCCCTGTAGTATACAGCCAGCCCAGCCTGCCCCCAGTAGTATACAGCCAGCCAGCCTGCCAACACTTAAAAAAAACAATAAACTTATATACTCACCCTCCGACGGCCCCGATGTCAGCGGGCTCCTCTTCAGGCATGTTTTCTCCCGGCCGGCGCATAGTGTGACGTCAGCAGCGGCCGCGTCATAGTATGCACCTGCCGGCCTAGCGGAAACGTGGTTGCGCCCTGCAGGATGTTACTGAAGAAAGAAGACAGACGCGGAAGCCAGAAAAGGAGCCGCGTTGACATCGGGGAGCCGCGCTGCGTGTCGGGGCCGCCGGAGGGTGAGTATAAAAGTTTGGTTTTTTTTTTAAGTGCTGTATTGCTGTATTGACTCGTGTATAAGCTGAGGTGAGGATTTTCAGCACATTTTTTGTGCTGAAAAACTCGGCTTATACACTAGTATGGCTTATACACGATTGAATTTCAGTGAATTCCATCTTACTAGAAGAATGGACAGAAGCCTACGAAGGTATTAAATTACACAGAAACTCTAGGAAACTCTTATGGATGGGTCGCTTTAAGGATTGCTTTAACTGTAAACTTATGCTGGGGATTTATTTCTCTGGTTCACAAAAATGACTTAATCACTAATTATGTTCCAAAAAAGTATAAACAAGAATTTGTAAAAGTAGGAATATTAAAAGAGGTTTGTAAGAGGTCTAGTCTTGAAGTCTAAGTGTTGTAACTTATTAAGGTTATTGTAGGCAAGAATCGTAGTCAGTGAAGCCAGAGGTTGGAACACAGGAGAGGCTTAACAGTACAGAGGAGGCAGGCAGGTAGCGTAGTCTGGAGGAATTTGGTGGTCGTTGCACAATAGAGAAGTCAATCGCAGGAGAGAAGGAGACAAGCTAGATTACAGGCTGGAAGCACAATAATCTTGCAAGGAAGTATAAGCAAGGTTGGGTCGAAATAGGAAGTCCAATCAAGGAAGGGATGGAGCCAAACCAGGGAAACAGGAGCTAGGATCTGGAAGATCTAGCACTAGGCCAAGGATCAGCACCGGAACTGTCCAGAGAGTTGCATAGCTCAGTTGGTGGAGCTTTAGCCTGTGATAGCGGAGTCCACTGGTTCAACTCCTGACAATGTTATACCAAATTTTAGTGACCAAGATCCTGACACACCAGGTAAACCAGATCCACATGGTCCAGAGAATGGGGATCCCATTCTTACTTATGGGTGGGACGGCAGGATTAGCCTGTCCCTTTATTCAATAGTATAGGAGTGCTGGAAATTGGAAAGCACTGCACTCAGCTATCTCCCATGCATTGCCTATGAGAGTGTCTCAGATATGAAGTGCTATGCTCATCAATTTCAGACACTCCTATACTACTGAATGGAGCACCAGGACGTATCCACCCATTAGTGAGAACGGTATCCTCTCCCTCCGTATTGATTTGGGTCCTGTTCTTGTGATCATGGAGGGCCAAGTTTCCCCTATCCATAACTTATAGACTTGGGACAACCCCTTTCATCTAGAGTACTACCAGGTTGAACTACATTCTGTAGGGAAAATATTACCTAGATATCCACCGTCGCCAATGCATCACCTATATAAATGTGGCCAAAGAATTTCTAAAATCATAGTAATAAATATAACTTACACCCCTACACGCATCTCTTCAAGTCCCAGTCATTTGGACATTAACTTGGGTGTTCTTGCGGCGAAGAAGTTCAAGATAATATTATACTGTGTAAATTGTATCAATAAAGATAGAGAGGGAGGTTAGAGGGTGGAATAACGATGAATAATACATGACTGGCAGCTCCAGACCACATTCAAGTCAAGGTTAATAAACATTCTCCCAAAGGGCAAACTCGTTGACAAAAAATACTTTAACTGCTGCGTGGTGAGAAAAAAGCTCTGACAGACGGTCAAGGTCAAGGATGGATCGTACACAAAACGCCTCTTGTTATAAGTGGTAGTAACTGGGATGAGTCATTTCATCTTCTTGTGCACGTCATTTATCCTCGGATGATCCAGATATTGCATCTCTTGGGAAAAGCATTGTACCAGTAATCCCAACAAGATATATGGTATAGCGCAAAAAAAGGTTTTGCTGTATGTGTATTATGGTTGGAGGAGGAGCTGAAGTATGACGTGTGACTACATAGGAGACCGCTATAACTGATGAATATAAAAAAGATCATAATTTGTTGATGTATATATTAACTTCACAGAAAACACATCCGCATGTTATAGAGCAGGAGGAACTGAGTAGATTGTCCATAGTGTCCTTTCTGCAGACAGAATGTTATAGAGCATGAGGAGCTGAGTAGATTGTCCATAGTGTCCTATCTGCAGGCAGCATGTTATAGAGCAGGAGGAGGAGCTGAGTAGGTTGTACAGGGTGTCCTATGTATAGACAGCATGTTATAGAGCAGTAGGAGCTGATCAGATTGTACATACTGTCAGGCAGTATGTTATAGAGTCCTAGCCGCAGGCACCATGTTACAGAGCAGGAGGAGCTAAACACATTGTACAATGTATGCTGTATCTGAAATAAAGATGCCACAAAGTAATAGGAAAAGCTTCAATATAACATGTAATTGATTGATCTAAATTTTATTTATTTTGATGTTGAGTCCATTTCTTCTCAGTGAGTGACAGCAATCACTGATCAATGAGAAAGGCTGCCCACTGGACTCCTAAATACAAAAGTAGCAGTTCAACTCCTCCTGCTGTATAACATACTATATACAGATAGGACAGTATGTAAAATCTGCTCAACTCCTCCTGCTCTTTAACCTGCTACCTACAAATAGGACACTGTACAATCTGCTTAGCTCCCCCTTCTCTATAAAATGCTGCCGGCGGATCACACTCAATTTTTATTGTATGAGGAAGACAAGATTCACAATTATCTGTTTCCCTAAACATAAACTAGGGAATAGGTGGAGTTTGTTGTAACACGTTTATGCCCCTTACACATGAACATATGTTACGCCCAGAACCAGGGGGTAGCATACAACCGGCCAGTGAAGGGGAGTGCTAAGTGCTCCTCACCCATCCCCTCTTCATAGGGAGCCCTGAAGCCAGGCTGTACATATGGTGAAAGATAGAGCATGCGTTATATTTATTCTGGTAATGGCACAGAATATGCACTTATTTAGCTGCCGTTCGTACAGCTAGCATACGGCCGCCATTTACTTTTGTCTGAATGGGGTACTAGGTCAAACTGTACAATACCATAACTGGGTGTATGATTGTGTGACAGCAATTAAATGAGTCCTGAATACCCCCAGAAATTGTGGGGGGTTTCAACAAAGGCATTGTATTACAATTTAAAGTTGTGGAAAAAATAAAAGCAGAGGAAAAAGTTGGGTGCCACCATGACCACACCCATTGTGTGGTATTGTAACTCACCTCCATTTATTTCCATATAGCAATGGTAAGCTACTAGACATAACTCAAATAATATGAAGGGTGAGTGTGTAAGTATAATAGACACAAGAGCTATGAAACCACTGGATAAAAATGGCAGACACACCGCCAGCACAGGACAAATGGATGTGCATTAATCACTTTGACTCGGTAAACAGACTCTTTAAAGATTTTCACTGATCAGCTTCTTCGACTTTAGTGGCAGAGAAGGATTAGCAGGGTCAGAAGCTTGTGTGCATGGCTGATCACAGGCAACAGGCAGGACTTCTAAGTGTTGGTATATAGAGAAATAAGGCAGCAGAATACAGAGACAAACAGAGATTTGCACAGTCAACAAGCCAATATGACATCTGATGGCTGATACCCGGCGGAAGACAAACTCAGGTGGTAGTCACAATGCAGTGATCCCTAAAAAAGCTGAAACTCAAATGTTTACATGGCAGCAACAGGAAAAGAAAATTTATTTTAAACCCAAAACCCCTGAGGGGAGCAGATAAAAAAAAAATAAAAAATATATACTTATACTGCTTTGGCCTGCTGTCTCTTTTAGGAGACACTAGTTAGAGGCAACCTGAGTCATAACAGCAGAAATGGTGAAGTCACTGCTGAACATCATGGCTTCTATGACCACGTCCATCCCAGCTGGGTATAGAGACCGTAAAAAGAGACCTGGGGTTGCGCTATGGAAGTGGGGGCCTAGATCAGGTTTACTCGTAAACAGTTTGGGATATTTAAGGATGAAACGAAAATGCACTGTAACCTTTCATGTAACTTAATGTGACTTTCTCTAAATGTTTGAATGCACATGTCCAACTATTCAATGCTTCATCACTTTTTGCACAACTTGTTGTTCTCCCACAAGGAGCTTAATGGCAAAAAACAACAGGTGTTTGGTCCATGAATCACCCAATAAATTTCCTGGTTAGAAATATTTAAACAGTCCTCCTCATCATGCTGTTAATAACTTGACATGACAATATGTAACAATTGATCGACTGTACCTGGCCTTTGTCAGGCTTCAAAATGGAACTTCTTAGATGGAAGTGGATATTGAGCTTTGAGTATCACAGAATATCATCAGCAGGAGATACAGAGAGACTGGAAGAGTCACAGGAAGGTCATGTCCTACACTGATGACTGCTTCATTGGGATCAATGATGAATGCCACAAAACTCCATCCACATTTAAGGGAGGTGAGATGCACCCATGTATCAGACCATACAAAATTATTTACATCAGTTTGGTCTGCGTGCTAGATGACCTGCAAGGGTACCTTCACCACACCAATAGTTACAAGAGTCATCACCTTGTTTGGATCAGGGAACATCTACAGTGGACTTCAGTTCTGTTCACTGATGAAAGTCGATTCACGCTAAGCAGAAATGATGGCCACTAGTTTGATAAGTCAAAGAGAACACTATGCATTGGCCACTGTTGTTACCACACGTGCCTTTGGTGGTGTTACAGTGCAGGCAGGTGTGTCTAGAACCATGGTTGAACAGTCCAGTGAACAATGGACGTGATGTCATCGCTTCAAATCCAATAGGGACCAGAAGCCCTATGCTTCTTGCTGGGAGGTTCATTAGCAGGTAATTAAAAGGGTTACCGGTATGTGTATAAGTTTATCTACTCCCTGCAAAATCTTACAAATGGGATGAAAGGGTATTCAAAAATGGCTTCTCTAAAGAAGACCACCCACATAATAAACAAGAAAAATGCCATATTATCTCCAGCAGTTCGTTGCTTCACATTTGTCTACTGCTGAGATGTACCCTTAGGTTATCTAAAATTTGGACTAATTTGGGGATTCAATATTGTTCTGGCTTTATAGACCAAGTTAACGTTCTATGTGATAATGTAACTGTAGAAATGTAATTCCTTAGTCAGTATCAAAATGGTTATTCCATGGTTTCTTGATTGTTGTTTTGTTCTCCTTTCTTTGCTGTGTCATGGCACAGGCTGATACAATAACATACTGTGCATTCAGACCATCACATCTGGACTGTAAATGGCCGGCCTGATGCACAGCTTGGCATTCTGTTTACTTGAAACTACATCCTGTGCTATTATCAATGAGCTATTCCTTTCCATGAAATTAGTGGGAGGGCAACAGGAGTGTGCTCCACACGTGCTGAGCCGAGTAAATCCCTATTAAGATGTAAAGTGTGTGGAGGACTAGTAATTGTGTCCGCATGTGCCCCAGGCTTTGTTTTAGGCTGTATGGCATCATGATTATGTGGGCTTCTAACAGCAATGTAGGTTGGCCCATAAAAGGGAATGTGTTCTAAAAGCTTTTATTGGGGGTTGTACTGTAGTCAATATTTCTCTTTTTCCTACCTCCCAGTTTTTACAGCCACAGTGCTCTTTTACATAGAGACAGCTGCTTAGATCAGCAGTTAAATACAGTGAAATACATTTGCACCTTGTGTTTTATGGGAAGCATAGATGAACACTTACCCACATGAGTTTTCACATAAAGTTTTCTTAAATTTGAAGATATTAAGATTGAAATGTATACACAATCCACCACATTTCATCTTCCTTTTGTTTATCTTTATATCTAAAGTATCAGAGTTCCTTTAATTTCACAAAGGGAAAAATAATTACTTGAGGACCAA
The DNA here is from genome assembly GCF_040894005.1 of Engystomops pustulosus. NCBI lineage: Eukaryota > Metazoa > Chordata > Amphibia > Anura > Leptodactylidae > Engystomops > Engystomops pustulosus. The sequence continues at coordinate 42,775,114 of NC_092415.1, forward strand.
CCTATTTTTTGTTTTTGTTTTTTCATATTAAGTTTTTTTTTGTTTTTTGTTTTTTTTTTCTAAACAAGCCATTTATTTCTGAAATGCCAGTTTTAATGTAGGATAAAGTCTGTTACATGCTTGTCAGCAACCATAGAAAAATAAAACAAGTGAAAAACCTTTGTACAACAGTAATGGTACTTGAAAGAGAGAAGAGGCGTTATACCAGCGATGGCAAACCTTTTAGACACTGAGTGCCCAGACTACAACCAAAACCCACATATTTTTTGCAACGTGCCAATGCGACAATTTAGGCAGTGACTTATTACTCCCTGCTCTGTCACAGGTTTAAATCGTATAGGCACCAGAGGACACCAATAGTAAAAAAGAAGAATTTCGGATTATCATTGAGCTTCCTTCCAGGGTCCTGGGCTGCCTGGGAGTACAAGAGGCCATTAGTCCTGTTTGGCAAACTCTGTGCTGGGGTGAAGGAGCGGGTGCCCACAGAGAGGGAGCTCTGGCACCCGTGCCATAGGTTCGCAACCACTGCGTTATACAATGTATCATCACACAAGACATAAATTCAAGTCTGGAGGTATCTAAATAAAAATACTATAATTTTAAAAAACCCACTATGTACAAGAGTCTTAAACAAAGTTTACAAAGTACTGGCTATGCAGGTTGTACAAAACAATTGCATAGGAAGCAGAGAGTCTGTGAAGTTCGCCTTGGTGTAGATTCGGGTTTCTGAGCCTTTAGTGGTGAAGGCACTTGAACTTTTTTTTTTTTCTGAATGAAAGCAATTTAAAAACTCTATCCCATAAATTGTACTTCATAGATAAGTAACTGTGGTCCTGAATATACTGGAGCATCCCCAGAGAAACTGCAATAACACAGGATGAACCACCTATACCTAGCCAGCCCCCCAAAAGACCAATAATAACAAAGAGAAACTAATGTGCTATTCATAGTACCACAACCAAAAACATACCATCATCATCAGCAAAAGTTTCACAAAGAAGATACAGGTTAACGGCAAGTAGGCGTTAGAACAAGTTGAATTTTTTAATGGCCATATAAAAAACATAAGTCATATGGATTAACATTTATAAAACCTTTCTTTTCAGAGGTGGAATATAAACAAAATAAAACAATGTTTTTGGATTTAAACTAAATCTACCATCAAAATCTATTGTGATAAACCAGTGACACTTACTGTAATCTTCTTATATGTGCTATCCATGGTCTCCTTACTTCTAAAATCAACTTTTAAAATTATTCTAATGAGCCTGAAAGGCTACTGTGTCGTTCCGTGCTACAAGCTGTTACACTGTCTCAACCTGCCCCTCTGCTGCCGCTCGGCACTCCCTCTGCCTGATCAGTGTAACAGCCTGTGAATCTGTAGCACTGAGGGGTTCTGGGAACTGCCTCAGTCACAGCGTCTGGATCTATGAGTAAGTGCCACAGGTTTATCATGATGGATTTTGATGGTAGATTTTCTTTAAAGGACATCTATCACCAGATCTGAGGGGCTCCAGGATGCATTAACTCCTATGGAGCCTGGAGCCCCTCAGACTCATTTGCATAATTGTTTTTTTTTTTTTAAATCCAGGACATAATAGCTAAATGAAGAGAAGATCCTGCCAGAGGGGCCACACATCAGTATATTGGTGTGCTTGGTTTACAATCTTTCATCTGGTGATAGATGCTCTTTAAGATTTTTTACTATCTACTCTGAGACATAAATAATATTTAACGATTATTTAAAACTTCAGTGCAACTTACAATTTTTTCATGTTTTAAAACCTCTGCAGGGGTATAATTGAACAGCATAATATGTATATAACACTGAAATCTTTTACAGTACACTGCTGAGTGGAGAACTCAGATAAGAAAGATCGCGAGAGGGGGCGACACAATGCAATTTTTGATTCTTTAATTTTAATGTGCTCAAAAACCCTTACTCGGCTTATACTCCAGTCAACTAAAAAAATAAAGTCAAAACTCACCTTTCTGATGTCACCCGTAGGTCCTCTTCTGTCTCTGATGCTCCGGTGCCGCCTCGGGTCCTTTGGATCCTCTTTGGGTTCTTCCGCTCCTCTTCAACTCCTCTTCGGGAAGTTCCGCTACTCTTCGGGTCCCCTCGCGATGTCAGCGGCCCACAAACAATGATGTTGGCAAGCGGCTGACGTCATTCTGTGTGCCGGCTGAGCACGACTTGAAGAGGAGCCAAAGATAAGCGGAAGAATCCGAAGAGAACCGAAGGACCCAAGGCAGCACCGGAGAATCGGAGCAGAAGAGGACCTACGGGGGACATCAGAAAGGTGAGTACAGTGTTATTTTTTTTCCTACTACAGGGGCTGGGCAGGCTGTATGCTACAAGGGCTGGGCAGGCTGTATGCTACAGGGGCTGGGCAGGCTGTATGCTACAGGGGCTGGGGAGGCTGTATGCTACAGGGGCTGGGCAGGCTGTATGCTACAGGGGCTGGGCAGGCTGTATGCTACAGGGGCTGGGCAGGCTGTATACTACAGGGGCTGGGCAGGCTGTATACTATAGGGGCTGGGGAGGCTGTATACTACAGGGGCTGGGCAGGCTGTATACTATAGGGGCTGGGGAGGCTGTATACTACAGGGGCTGGGCAGGCTGTATGCTACAGGGGCTGACAGGCTACATACTGGGAGGCTGTGACCAATGCATTTTCCCCCCTTGGCTTATACTCAAGTCAATAGGTTTTCACAGTTTTTTGTGGTGAAATTAGGGGTCTCGGCTTATACTCAAGTCGGCTTATACTTGAGTATATACGGGTATGTCTGACCTTGTCATTATTTTTTTGGGTGAATAAGGTGAATAAAGATGCAAGAAAGTTTAAAAGTGAATCTGTAGGGTGTCCTTATATTAGAGCGGGATATGATAGAGAAGGAGAAGCTATGGTCTTTGAGACAGAGGTACTACCCTGTTTCCCCGAAAATAAGACAGTGTCTTATATTAATTTTTGCTTCTAAAGAGGCACTAGGTCAGTGATGGCGAACATTTTAGCGGCCGAGTGACCAAAAAGCAACCCAAAACCCCCCTTATTTATCGCGAGGTGCCAAAGCAGTAACTTATAGTTTGCTGTTCTTCAACAACTTTGAATCATATTGGCCTCCTGAGGACACCAACACAGTATAAAGATGGAAAATTTACATTATTTTAGCTTCTTTCCGGTATCTCTCTGTACACAAAAAATTGTGGGGCCAGGAGAAGGTCCTCCAAAGATAATTCAGCCCTGTCTACTCATTCTCCCTCTTCCTACAGTCCCAAGTAGCGAAGTAGGTATCAAAATATGACTGAAAGCTGCATCTTTTAAGTTGCTTGGAACTGCAGGAAGATTCTTTGAGTCCTGTCTGGTGTGCTGGCCCAGGTGCCAACAGAAAGGGCTCTGAGTGCCGCCTCTGGCACCCGTGCCATAGGTTCGCCACCACTGCACTAGGTCCTATTTTCAAGGGATGTCTTATTTTTCCATGAACAAGAATTTACATTTATCGTTGAACAAAAAATCAACTTCTCTAACTTCTTTATGACTCTCCAAACTCTGAATTTCATGCATTATGTCACTATAAGTCACCTTGGGCCTTGTTTGTGGATGGCCTCACTGGTGGTGTTTGATAAAATCAGACAAGTGGCCTGTATCGGGGCAGGTGTTATTATAGAAAGGTGTGACAAACATGTCATCTTCTGCTGTGAGAACTGTTAGCTGAGGGCTTTTAATGGGCCAACTTTCTCATCACTCTCCACATCCAGAGCACAATAAATGAGGACAGTTTTATCCAATGTGTCATAACATGTCTTCCAATAACTATGGGGAGTTAAATATTCATTTATATCTCAGGGGTTTCCATAATTATTTCTCATTGCAGACTTGAAGAAGTGTTAACTCATGCGCATGATAACTGTTGACTTGATCTGTCTATTAGATGTATCTCTCCATAAGTCTATAGGTTCCATGTTATTTATTTCATCATATGACTGCTGGACTGCCTGAGATTCATGTACAATGTTAGGGCAAATTCATGAATACATGAACCCTACGGCCAGGCGGGCATATGTTTGGCACGCTGGAGAGGGGGAGGGGTGACCCCTCTCCCTAGAAATGCACAGCGAACGGCGGTACACATGGGGGAAGATAGGACACGTCTTATCTTTTCCCAGAGTGTGTGGCACAGTATCGCTCTGTGTGGCTGTTGCCGTCAATGGGGGATGTATATGCGGCCATAAACTTGTGGCTGTACACATGTCCCCCATACTTCATGTAAATGCAGCGTTAGGCTCCATACACACGTCTGCATGAGCAAATGTCAAGCTTCTACCTTAAGCTGCATGCACACGAATGTATACACACCGGTCTGTAGCTGGGCGGGCATGTGTTCAGCCCCATGGCGAGGAGGAGGGGTGACCCCTCCCCTATCCATAGCAATGCATTATGTAAAGGTCGTAACACAGGGAAAGATAGGACATGTCCTATCTTGTTCCGATGTATGGAGCGGTACGGGCGGCCCTTGCCATCTATGGGGCACGTATGTACGGTCACAAGCCCCATGCGGTCGTGTGCATGCAGCTTAAAGGTTCCAGAAATTCCAGATTCCTTGAAACGATAAGTAGATCTACAGCATTTTTTATTGCTTCAAATAAACAATAAAAATTGTTATCTTCAACCTGACTCCCTTTTTTCCTCCATTTTTTCTATTGGTCACCATACACACTAGGGCTTTTTTACTAAGAGTCCGCGGCCGCACTTTTGTCGGACGTCCTGACATTTTCAAGTTTTGCATGGCTGTGTTATTTAACAGGGGAGTCTGTCGCATGCTCGAATTTTGGCGCAGCTGCGCTGGCTTCCATGCAACAGAAATCAGGGGCCGTGGCCGTCGGACGATCTGACTGATTTGGACGGAGCGTGGGATTTAACTTTCAATATGTGTCACAAGACAATGCACTTACATGCACCAGGAAGAAGAAGGTGAGCTCCGGCGGACCTGAGTGGGGAAGCGACACATGCAGGATATCGGGAGCACCATCTTAGTGAATCGCGCCACAGAGCATTATAGAGGGACAGTGCATTTTCTTTGAACTCCAGCGGACAGGTGAGTAAATGTGCCCCAATGTCTCAGAAAATTAGTTATGGTTCCCTTCACCGGTCCAGTTTTATCCTTTTTGAAGACTGTATTAGGGAGAACAAATCTAACAAATCTATAGTGCAGATCAACAGAGGCTCAAAATAGAGGCTAAAAGTATTTTATTATACTCACAAGCATGGATTAAATAGCATCTTGTATAAAAAAAACAATCCCCACTTTAGCTAGCAGACCTAATTACCCAGCCCTGGATTTGGCTGTGAGTTTTCTTTCGGAGCATGTCTCTGGCTTGTTAGACAAATGTTATATTCTGTAAATGTCACATGAAAACAGGTTTTCTTTAAATCACAAAAAAATATCTTAAAAGTGCTGCAAGCCGTGGGGAGGGGTGAGCACTGCTCTGCCATCCCCTCTCCCTGGGGATCTGAGTAACCATGCTGCAAATCAGGGCAGGAATAGGACCTGCTCCATCTTTTGCTGCACAGCAGCAAGGTTTGGACACATTGCAGTGAAACATAATTTGGGGGAGATTTATCAGAAGTGTCTAAAAGCAGAACTGTTCTAGTTGCCCATGGCAAACACAGCAGTTTTAAAATTAATTAATTAATTAATTAATTAAAATTGGTTTGCCATAGTTTTACATCAGACACTTCTGATAAATCTCTCCCAATGTGCTCACTTCGCGGTATCAACGCATTATGCACATCTATGGCAGGCGTGTTCATATAGCTTAACGTAATAGAATTTAAAGTTTTTAGAGGCACCTCTGTTGCCAGACTTTACCCCATGAAACTACCAGCACCCACATGTAGGATATCAAATGTCCTTTTTAGCATTCCTTACTTTAAGTGAAATCTCTACTTTTTCCTAAAAAGAAATCTCACCCAAAGTCATATGAAGATGCGCAGAAAGCCAAAATCTTTTACCATAGAGGGACTTCACTTCTCCTTAGACATCTATATCTCGGGTGCTATAGCGCCTTGAACTATTGGTCTGTTATGAGATAATAGAAGATAATTCTATCTCTCAAATCAAATCAGAACAGAGATATGGACAAGTAAATTAATCTCCGGTCTATGCAGAGGGGAGGGGGGTACTGAGTTACAGAAGCTCAGTCTCCATCCATCAGCATAGAGAAGGCAGCAAAAATAGAGTTAAAAACTACACATGTCATATAATGATCTTCATAAACACACACAGAACTTCTAGCCGAAGGATTGGACCCCATTATTACATGAACAGGGGTCCATACCCAAGGTAAGAACTGCATGGTAGTACAGTAGAAACAGTGAATGTCCTGCATACCCCGCTAACTCACAGAGGGATATCACTGCTTCCACGCCAGTTCTCTGACATAGAAGCAGTGAAATAATCGCAAATTCTTGCGGAGTGCAAATTCTTGTGATTAAAAAAAGCCAATAAGCCACCTCCACACCATGTGGGCATGGAGGGAGTGTAGAGGGGCACTGCGGCCGGTGGAGTCCTTTTGAAAAACCCGCAAACTTTCGTTTGCAGGTTTTTTACGCAAAAATGCACAAGGTTGGACCTGGTGTAGTTTTGCCTAAGCCTCTTGATGTATCCGGTACGACAAGGGTGTGTGGCCAAAATCATATGCCGGCACAGGAGCACCAGCATAGGATTAATCTCCCTCACAGTGTCTGACACCTCTCCTTGTATCAATGGGAGGACAGAAAACAATCAATCACCATATATGGGGGAGGAGTAATCAGGACTCCTAGTAATTGTTCAAAAATCAGGGTTTGTTCAAAAATCCATCTGCAAATCATATAACCCATTACATTACATTGCTCAGCTACTAACTCTATCACATCATGCTCTTAGATAATACCCGTCCCTGCTCCTGTCTCGACCCCCTCCGCCGTGCATGCGCGTTCCCTACCCCTAGAGTGCACGCACTCCGGCTTCATAAGATTTAAAGACCCAGCATGCCGTAAATTGGTGCTGACCATTTTCAGAATTCCATATAAGCCTGCCTCTTCCTGCTATTGCGGATGAGAAAGCTGTTTCCTGAGCCTCTTGCATGTGTTTCGAATTCCTGCTGTGACCCCCGAACCTGCTCTTGACTTCGCTCCTTCACTGCCAGCCGTGACCTCTTGCTCCATCCCTGACCTCACATTTTTGCCACCTGCCTTGACCATCTGCCTGTCCCTGACTACGAGATTGCCTACTGTTTCTGTACCTCCACCTTGGGTGCCACCGCGGACAAGTCCCGCCTGTGGAGTGACCTGGTGGTACCACGCTGCAGCAAGACCAACCTGCTTTGCGGCGGGCTCTGGTGAAGACCGGGTGTCACTTAGATTTTGGTCCCAGGTGTCGGCTTGTGTCATCGTCCGCGGTGGTCCAGGGGGTTCCAGAAGCCTGACTTGTTTACATGCAGGTCAGCTTAGATGATTAACAGAAAATCTTCTGTTCACCATCAGTTAGGGATGCACCAGCCATGAGGCGACTTGAGTCTTTTGCCTCAGGCAGCACCACTTGCAGCAAGATGGGGGCAGCATCAAGTATGCAGTTATCTTCTACAAAGCAAGACCTTCCACTTCATGCTTGATGTCATGTTTGTGAGACACTGTATGGGGAACCCACTTTAATAAATCATAATCTGATATATTACTACTGGATGGAGCACCGTTATATAGTGCACCTCAGGCTGGAAAGAGTTTAGATTCACCCTTGGTTGTAGGTGTCTGTCATTTTATTTCATAATAAAATACTTACAGGCGGTCCCCTACTTAAGGACACCCGACTTACAGACAACCCATAGTTACAGACAGATCCCTCTGACCTATGATGAAGCTTTCTCAATGCTTTACTATAGTCCCAGACTGTAATGATCAGCTGTAAGATGTCTGTAATGAAGCTTTATTGATAATCCTTGGTCCAATTACAGCAAAAATTGTTTAAACTCCAATTGTCACTGGGGCCAAAATTTGTTTCGTCTGTATCTACAATTATAAAGTATACAGTTTCGACTTACATACAATTTCAACTTAAGAACAAACCTCCGGACCCTATCTTGTACGTAACCCGGGGACTGCCTGTATTTAGAGCATATTATGTGCTCTTACCCTATGTGAGACCCTTTTGAACAACTAAACACACTATAGAAATCTACTAACTTACCACTAGATTATGTGACAAATTCAATGAAATAGATGTACACTCAATATTTCTGAGCTGACGGTTTCTCCTTCTTTATATCAGTCTGATAAGGTAGTAGTATAAGTTGGTTAGAGTAGTGAGACGTGGTAGTACTGTCTATGTGGAGCATAATGTGCAGGTACAAGGTGCGTAACCGCCTGGAGATCACTCTATGATCTAATGACCACAAGACAGTACGCTCCATCTGCCAGTGTAAACTGAGCCCGACCCGGATACAGGGCATTTCAGCACCTCACTCTTTTACGTGGCACATGAGGAGATTTCATTTCACCCAACTGTCTCTTCCAGTCTGGACCTCGCACAGGTGGAAGGACTGGCAGATGTGCTTGTAACACAGCCCGGCCTCTGGTAACATGTCAGTCTCATTTTAACCCATTTGTTGTCAGACCGGGTAAATCAAACAAACCTCAAGAGCGAGAGGTCAGAAACAGCTCTCTTTGTCTTCCCTGCTTGTTGTTGGGGAAAGGAATAAAGAAAGTTGCCCTTTTCAGAAAACGCTCCATTGTTTGGAGGTCAGCCCTTACTCATGGGTTAAACCTTTTAAACAGCTATCTACAATTTTACTCAGTCCCTTCAACGTCCTCACTTCATCTATAATATGATCTACAACAAGGGTCTCCTGGGAGATATTAGGCAGCAAATTGAATCTCTAGGCACTGTTTCATGTGTTTCCTCTGTCTACATTTTTTAAAATTTTAGTTTTATATGCAAAAGGGGATCGGGGTGAGGAACAATATGTCATATTTACAGTATTTGTTTGCGTTTCAATCAATGACTGTTTCAATACACATTCTGCATTGTCTTTAAATATAATTTTTAGTAAAAGAAATGGTAAAAGAAATATCAAATTGCTGAAATTATGACAAATATATTATGTGTTGCCCTACGTATTACCTGGGGTCTTCCATATGTATTCTTTTTTGTTGGGGTTAAGCAATGATTCAGACTATATAACCAACATAAAGTTATTCAACATTTCCATAATTCAACAAATCTACCCATCTGATACACTAGTAATTGCTTCTGTCACAGACCTATCATCCACCCCTACCAGTACAGTCATACTTAGATCCCTGATCTCTCAAAAGGTTAGAATTTAGAGATGTTTTCCAAATCAGTCAGGTGCCTGACCCACACCAAGTAGGCGTTTATGGCATACTCTGATAAAAACCTTAAACGGGAAAATCCCAAGAATAGAAAACAGAGATTTCTAAGTATAGAGTCTTCTAAACAAGAAAATGTGATAGCACTTGCAGAATTTGTTGCATCATTCCACTTCACTCTCTAGTGAAGAGTGAGTTTGACAAAACTAATTCCGGAAGGTGAATTGACTGTCTTATGGTCACGTTCCGTTACCCATAGACTTCAATTTATGTACTGTTGCAGAATTTTTTTCCACTATTGATTGAATGGAACCTACCGGTCATAAGTGTTAACTTGAACTAATTCTGTTGCCTAAAAAGTTAAGTTTACCTTTCTGTAACATTTCTCAGAAAACCTCATAAGATGTCCAGCGCTCCAGTCTGCTAATTATGCACGCCGACACGGACAACCCTCTCCCACGCTGGGAGAGGGAGGTGACTTCACACGCCTCTTGCATGATGTCACATCCCTATTCCATGTTCCCAACATGCATAATTATCAGCCCGGAGCACCGGACATCTCTTCCCAGCGCTCCAGCTTGCTAATTATAAGTCTTTTTTTCTAGGGGATCCCGGAATGTCAACGTTAAAGGAACCCAGCGCCAGGATCAGAATGAAGAGGAGCGCAGGTAAGTATGTCTGGTTTGTTTTTTGTTATTCTAAATGGTTGTTTTTCTTTAACATTCCCCTACTCTGTAAGGATGACTTAAATTGGGTTTTCTTTGTTATTTTTACCATATCCACAAGATTTATTATGAATACATGATCCTACCCTGTAACCTGCACCTATCTTGAGAACAGGAGTCAATTGATATATACTGTGGCCAAATCAAATGCAGAGATTGCTGTACATGCCAGTCCACTCTGTGTTCAAGTCCTTCTTTTGAACTAAAATAGGTTAGTGTGAAGATTGCATCATCTACAGGGCTGCATTATAGGGAGGGCTCATGGCACGCACCCCAGGGCCCCCACCACTTTACTTATAAGGGAACTCCCACCAGAAATGTCTGGGAATGATGCACAGGGTTGGTGCCATACTGCAACTGGACCTGCCTCCAAACTGTAGCAGTGACCCACTGGCTTTGTCAGTGAGACCATTCCTGCCCAGTCATACTCATTTGCATTCTGCAGCCATCTTTTCAGGATCTGCACTGCATGTAGAGTGAAACCTGATCCCTCCCTTTAGAACCTAGCATTGGTTAGCTCAGTGGCTCTCAACCTTTCTAATGCTGTGACCCCGCAATACAGTTCCTCATGTTGTGGTGACCCCAAACCATGCAACTCGCAGTAAAAACACAATAAAATTGCGGCTCCAATGGCTTTAGGCGACCCCCGGTTTTGGTCGTTCGACCCCCGCTGGGGTCCCGACCCACAGGTTGAGAACCGCTGGGTTAGCTGAACTGGTTCCCAGTCAAGTCCTACCCAGTCAGAAGGTGTGAGAACTCTCAGGGTAGTAGTGGTGCATGGGGCTAGCGGGTGACTAGGACTACCACAGTAGTCAGTACAATGCCACTGCCACTGTGCCAGCTAGGCCAGCATTTAGGCTAACATGTAAGTAGGAGAAAGTTTAGAATGTCAATAATAATTTAGAATAGTAATGTGTACCGCTGTATGGGCTACATTCAGTGGGGAGCCCAGGAGCTCCCCTTACCTTAATTCGGCCCTATCATGTATTGATTACATATAATGGGGCACATTTATCAGGGCTTTTACACCTGTTTTCTGGCGTACAAGTGCGTATAGGTGCAATTCCTGGCATACACCCTTATTCCACCTCCATGCCCAGTGGGCATGTAGGAGTGTGAAGGGGGGGGGGCACACCCGGCATTGCTTATTACCTGGTTATAGGCTTCAGGCACAGGTTATGGTGCAATTTTACTCCAGGCCAGACCTGCCGTAGAAGTGCTCCGCTGGACAATAAGTCTGTACAGGGGCGCCATCTTACACTGCAATTGTATATGATAAATGTTATGTGCCCCAATGTGTACATGTCAAAAATTATAAATGTAAGGATATCCATTTCAGAAGGTTTTACAACTGAACTGTGGAAGGGGAGACATGTACCCCCATATTGCACATAAAGGTGTATCACAAATGTAGTGCAGCATTATGAGAGTCCTGTGCATTGTGGTGGGTGCAGATTGCTAAGGAAGACATGTAGGGACATGGGTACTGCCACCATAGTGCTCTTTACAGATGCTAAAGAGAAGGTTGTAGGGGTTTTGTTAGGAAATATACTATTGTAAGAACCTTTTATTGAAGGATAAGAGCACTAAATAAAAAGATAAATCCCACACAATCACTATGAGACCTCATTATCATTTTCGTTGTATACAGCTCAATATACTGCGTAATGAATGGCTCATAATGGTCGACAAATACATTTGATGTGTTCATTATGATTTTCAATGTCTATATCATAAATATTGATGTATTCTACACAAGAACTTACAGATTGCAATTCTTGTAAAAGGCAAAATAAGTGAGGAATAGGACATAATAGCACAAGAAAGCATTATCCATGTATAATATCTAAGAAGTAGGTGAAACAATGACCATTATTACACATCTGACGCCTAATTACCTCACATTTCAGCTGAAAAATAGCACCCTGGATATCTCCCAAGGACCATAATGACATTTATTGAATCTGACCACTTCCCCTACTTATTTGTGTAAAACATATTTGTACATTTACGTTAAACCTCAGTCCTATTTTTCTGCATATTATAGTTAAATTCCTTTACATTTTAGTCATTCTATGGTAGTAAATGTAGCAATTATATCATTTCTCGCCTTTTTTCTTAAACCACTACGCTAAATTATATATTAGTTACATCACATTATTTCCGTGACCCCCGAGCCCCCATCTTCGACTGATTGTCACAATATGTCTTTCTCAATTGATGCTTGCTCGTAAACATTAACGTATTTACAGTGGTCCACTGACAAAATAATGATTTTATTTTGCAATTTTACATTATTTTAATTTTTTTTACTTTTTTTTAATTCAAATTTTTAGTTATTTTCTTACAACAAATCCAGTTTGAAAGGGTTTTTCCAGACAAAATAAGAAACAGCCATGAATCGAGAAGTGTAGAGTTTGGTTGACCAGACATCGCTGGGAACAGATCATTGAGGGAAGGGGGGTTCTTTCGGTTTTTGTTTTATATCCAAGTTATTTTAATTTGCCTAGGATACCACTTTAACATGTCACTTCAGATCCTGATATCCGAGGAAGTATAAGAATGACTCATGGAAAAAAAACAGGTACAGTTTTGGGGATGGAGGCAAGTGCTCTTAATAAACCCATACTGCAAAATTCTATAGGGAAATGTATTACTCTTTGCTGGAGATTCACAGGCTGTTACACTTTGCAGGAGACCATCTTCCTTTAATGGACTTCTACTTTCTACTCACATGAATACCGATAAGTAACTAACTTATAACATTGCCTAATCTATTAGCAAACTTCAGGAGTACCCTGCATGTACATGAGGAATTAACCACTTCTGGCCATTTCTGATTTACCAGTTTACCCCATTTAGGGCTCCAACTGTTAACTCTCACTGCTCCTAGTGTTGATGGTCAGCTCTCAGGTCGAACATATAGTTAAATTAGGCAGTAGATGAGAATCTGTCTGTATGTCTTTCTCTTATCCTACACCAGTAGGGTCATATGTGACATAGGGAAGTATGTATAGGCACTGAATTGAAAAAAATCACTTTCTAAATAAAAACGTAATATTACTGTAAGTTGTGACTACCTACCTCGCAGTGACATCATGTCAAATGCGGCTTTACATGATAGTTGTCCAAGTAAATACTCATGAGCATTGAATCCAAATGTTTTGATACAGGGTCATCATAATTTAGAACACTGTATTCAGAGCTTACCTTCCTCTAAATTAGTTCTCAATTTTCAGACTCATAGTACATCACTAGAGTAACACATCTTACAATAAACATAGTATAAACTACACAAGTGATAGACGAGAAACTAATCTGTATGTGTCCTCCCAAAATAATAACCAGTAGATACAATATGAAATTATTGTCATAGTTTTTTTCTTCGAATTTTAAGGAGTTGTCCGATCCCTCCACAGACCACCTCCAGAATTTTAAAAACTATTGGACAGCCACTTTAATATTCACTTAAAGGAAATCTACCACCTGGTGTGTGACCTGGTGTGTGACCCTAGCAGGACCTGTTTTTCTTTTAGCTTCTAATTTGTATGAAGAAAAAGCCATAAAAATTATGACCTGAGCTGTCAATTGAGTATGGAGCCCCATAGGTTCATTTGCATATTTTTTTTTACCGTTTTTCATAAAAACAAGGGCATGAGTAGCTAAAAGAAGAGCCGATCCTGACAGAGGTGGTACACACCAGCATGTAAGTGTGCTTGGTTTACAATCAATTTGATCCTGGTGGTAGATGTCCTTTGCCCCCTCCCCCCTTGACTACTATAATGATTGTATGACTTAGGAAACACAGAGGGCCATTTAGCTTTTTTTTCCTCCCCTTTTTCCTTTTTTTCTTCTATTTCGTCTTTGTTGTCTGGGCTATTTGTAAAATATGGGATTTTTGTAGACTTTAAGTGCAAAATTTCAAAAACGTGCACTTTTTTACGGAACTCATACCAACTTTCCTTCGCCTGGTGTAGTGTTTTTGTGCAATTATATGCAACTTTTTGGAGAAAAACAATAGTAAATCATGGGCCAACGTGCAACACTGTGAACTCTGGCTCACTGCTTGAAAAAGTTGCAAAATATTTAGCAAATCCCTAAAATGGGCCTAAAAAGTCAGTAACATACATCCAAAAAACCTGCATACAACTAACATAAATTGCCCCCACAGATTTTATTGATTCTAACTATTATTGCTGATCTTTCACTTTTTCCACAGTGCGCTAGCAAATCGCAGCTTCCAGGAATAGTACGGAAGACTTCTAGATACTTCATTGACATATACTGCACAGGTTCTATTCTCTCTTACTGTTGTGGGGCTAAAAGTGAGTTCTGGAGTAATAATTACTTCTGTAGATCTTCAGTCATCCATACCTTGTAGCAGTTTGGGGAGATTTCATGGTGTCAGATTCCTAAATTTTAGCATGGCTGATAATTTATTTGCCAGACCAGCCCTAATTATCAGAGATAGGCCTGTCAAATTTGGCATTTCTGATCTAAAAAGAAGGCCCTAAAACCTAGGAGGTAAAACGTACCCCAAATTGGTTCTCCCAATCCTGCTCAGAAGCAGAAGTGGAGTAAAGAGTTTCCTTTGCCGGATCACTTACACTAGAAAGGGAGATGCATCTATAACAAAAAGGGGAGATAGCGGATGCAAAGAGTACCTAATGTAATAGCACTAAAGGCCGAATACCTGGAGTATCGTTGCTTATAGTTCACTGTGTTCTACATCAATTCTACATCTGTAACATATCTTTATAATAACTTGCCTATTGTGTTCTCTACTCCTTCCTATACCATTTCTTCCTGTACCTCATATCCTTTCGTATGACCCTAACTTTTTAGAAGAAAGTGCTTTTTATGTATAATTCACCCATGAGTAGAATAAAAAGTGTAGCTTTCTAAAACCAATTGTACGAATTGTTGTAATTCCCTCAAGCCATGTCCAATGCTTAGAACCAGGCCAGTTGGAGTTGCTCTCCCTTTTCCATTATAAAAATACTTAATGGAGATAACAGCACTGTAATAACAATAGTTATAAAGCTCAAAAAAAGTCCATTACCGGCATTTGCAAAGTGTGAAAACCAACACTCTTTCTGAGGCAATTAAGCCATTTTTTTCTACTTTAACTCCCTAGAGGACACATAATATACATTGCATTTTCTTTCAACAATTTAGAATAATGGGTGTAGTTTTTGATGTTTTACATTTTCCATTATTTTCTTGAGGATAAACATAAAATCTACGGATTATATAATATATTTGTCAGGGGGTTTACAGTAATAAGGTCACGGATCGTGGAATAGTTATGAAGTTTACCCCTTGTCTTATTTGAAAGCCTATTCAACATATCTCACCGGCATTAAAAAGAATTTACTTTACAATACATCAGGATATATATTGCGAACTACGGGAACGAGCCACTGTATGGCCAATGAAAAAAAGCTTTGATTCCAATAACTTCTATCTAGAGATTACCTTGAATTCTATGTTATTCTATTTCTATGTTCTCAATAAGTGCTACATATGGAACTCTTTTTAATGAAGATAATTGAATGATAAGTTTTAGTCATCTTTTTGAGGAACTTACATTTGCAGTTTTTGAATTTCCAAAAGGGATCCCGTCACTTTTATAGGATATGGTAGCAGTAATAAATAATGCTCCACAAGCCAGTCACAATATGGTATCTATGGAGGGAATTTATAAAGCCCCAGTCCCAACAGTTTCTTGTGTCGCCAGTTTTAAGTGGTGTAGGAGCCAGGGAGAGGGACAGGGTGGGCCCGGGAGAAGGTGGACGTGAACTCCCAGGGTCAACGCATTTACTATAGTTTTGTAGTAGAAATATCCTTCAGGTCAGACCTTGGCTCATCAGGTCTGAGCTCATGAAGATGCCATCCCGATCTACTAAGAGGACGGAGCCTCATATAAGATCCAGGAAGCCATTTGCTTGCGGGGGGAATGGTAAGACGAGCATGTAAAAGAACAGTCTTAAGAAATTCTCCCCTATAAGTCCACGTACAAAGTTCTTTTCCACTATAAATGGAACCTTTCCCTTCATTACTTTAACATTTTTTCATTTTTTCCTAAATTAATAGCAATGTGCTTTTACACAATGGGGCTTATTTACTAAGGTCCTGCGGCTGCATTTCCATCGGGCTGTCCGACATTTTCAGGGATCGCGCCAGGGATTGTATCGCACCGGATTGGATTTGGCACACCGGCCCTGGCTTTCACGCAACACAAATCCGGGGGTGGGCCGCCGGACGATCCGACTGATTCGGACAACCCGCGGGATTTAACATACAAATTGTGTCGCAAGACATGTACTCAAATACACCGGGAAGAAGAAGGTGAACTCCAGCGGACCTCAGCGGGGAAGCGACACATCTAGCACATCTGCACATCTAGCTAAATCTGTAGAAATCTTGGCCACAAGTGAGTGGGAGATGCTTGGGTGCAGGGGTTCCAAAGATAGCAGAGACTGCCTTGTTGGGATTTACAACGTTGTCCCAGGAACCCCCATCCTAAAAAAAGTTGTTGATGTCAGCAGTAGGAGATTATAATATCTGCATTGTGGACAGTGGGGTAACTACCGCCACAACGGCTGCTACAGGGCCCTTGAAGTTAAGGGGCCCGGTGACGCACGAACAAGTCATAATTCACTGATATCGTGGCCCCAGACGTCTCCATCTGTGTCCCCACTGTATGTATGTATGGCATTGTTTTTTGCGGGATGAGATGCTTTTTCCAGTGTTGCCATTTTGGGGTTGGTATCACCTATTGTTGAAAATTTAGGAACTCGTTTTTTGAGGGTATGAGTAGAAAAGCATCAATTCTGTACTGGATGTTTGACCTTTTTTTTTTCGTGTTCACCGTTTAGCCTAATTATCATGTTAGCTTTATTCTATGGGACGATACGATTACGGGGATACCAGACTTGAATATATTTTCTTACATTTTACTAAATTTGTCAAATAAAACCGTAATGTGGGAAAAAATCTATCATTTTTGCATTGCCGTCTTCCAAGTGGCATAACATTTTTACTTTTTTGACTTGGGAGCTGGTTGTTTTTTGCGGGACATGCTTTACTTTGCAGCAGTATCATTATGGAGTACATATGTTTTTTTGATCACTTTTGATGGCATTTTTTGTAAGATTGAATAGGTAAAAATGTTAATTTTTGGTGGGTTTTCAATAGTTTTTTTTAACGGCGTTCATCGTACGGGTTCAATAATGATTTACTTGTATTCTACGGGTTGTTACGGACGCGGTCATACTATATATGTGGGGTTTTTGTTATGATTTAGACTTTTTGGGGGTTATATGTCTCTTTATATTTTATGGGGCTTATGGGCATTTTTATTGATTTATTACTTTATTTTTTATTGAATAACATTTTTTTTTACTTTTTCACTTTTTCCACCATGGGAAATGACCAAGCAATCATCTGATTGCTTGTTCATGATAATACTCTGCAATAATCATGTATTGCAGGGTATTATCAGTGTTAGCCTATGCGCTTGCATAGGCTGGCACTATGCCAGTAAGATGACGTCACAGACGCCATCTTACTGGCAGTGCCTGCAGGCAGTGCTGGGGACCAGATCGGACCCCAGCACTTCCATAGCAGCGATCGGCATCCCCCGAAAACGGTTCAGGGGGGTCGATCGTGGGGGAAAGACCCCCAGAGGCATGTTAGATGCTGCGGTCGTGCTGACCGCGGCATTTAACGGGTTACACACCCGCGATCGGAGCCCACTCCGACCGCGGGTGTTACACTGGGGTGCCGGCTATTAGTTACAGCCGGCACCCCGTGTTTCCCGATGCCGGTTTGGCTCTGATCCAGAGCCGAGCCGGCATAAGCGCCGTGGCGGATATATCCACCACTGAGCGCTAAGTTTGTTAATAAAGAAATATGTTCCTGTGTTCTTCTTTTTCTCTTTTAAAGAGTAACTGTCATTTCAGATGATTTTTGATATGGGGGGGGGGGGTTTGTGAACATTTTTGTTATTTGTTTCATTAAGAAATTCTCTATAGTTTGGAAAAAAAACACACTGCAATATGCCTCTCAGCTAAAGGAAGTAAGAGCTTGCCTTACAGAGCCAATTAAAGACACCTTGTAGGCCTGTGGAGCCATTGACGCTCCACTAGGGGATTCTGGGAAATATGCATATACGTTTTCCAGGATAGGATAAGGAAAACCACGCCTCTTTTAGCCACCTTGTAAGGCAGCTACCTGGACATCAAGCATGACCATCAGAAGGTCTAATGACATGATGCAGGATTAAGACCAAACCAGTATATCTATTCCAGAAGGAACAGATTCCCAAGTGTAGACAGAGCTGGCTATTACTTTCTGACCCCAGTCACAATCCTCTCACTCAGCCAAATCAGTTCCCTATGCTGTATTGAAGAAAAGCAACAAGTACAAAACAGAGCTGTTTCTTCTGGAATAGATATACTGGTTTGGTCTTAATCCAGCATCATGTCATTAGGCCTCCTGAAGGTCATGCTTGATGTCAAGGGACTGAGTTACAAGGTAGCTAAAAGAGACATGGTTTTCCTTATCCCATTCTGGAAAACCTATTTTAATATATCCCCTTCGATACAGCATTATGTCTACGCTGCTATGACAAAACTGTCTACCAGATTGAAGACAGGTGTTTCTCTCCTTTGTTACACAACTGTGAGTTGTGTGACCCTTTCTGCTTTCTCCATGGCTGTAGTATGCTATAAGCAGTATTTTCATGAATTAGGCTGAAAGTGAAGGGGTTAATTCTCACTGCCAGAGCAATTTAACCAAACACAGGGAGATTAGCTGTGAGTTCATGCAGCATCCATAGACACACATCATACAGGCTGGAATATCTCATATGATTTTTTTTTATAAACAAAGCAAAATTTTTTTTTAATGAAGTTTATTAGAAAAATGTTCAACACATCCTCCCACACAATATAAAAATATCTCAAATTACAGTTACTCTTTAAGCAGTTTGTGTAAATCTGTTTTTGTCTTGTATCCACTGACAGCTAAATGATAAAGGAGCCTCATGAAGTATGTAACTTATAGCGTAGCCAACATTTGAGATTATGTTATATATTGTGTGGGGGGATTTGGTGAGTATTTTTCCAATATACTTCATTAACAAATCCTGCTTACTGTGTAAAAAAAATAAAGATACTCCCGCCCATAGACATCTGTATTCCAGCCTGTGCAGTGTGTGTCTATGGAGGCTGCTTGAGCTAACATCTAATCTTCCCGTGTTTGGTTAAACCGCTCTGAGAAGGGAGGATTAATCCCTTCACTTTCATACTGCTCATACACTCACCGGCCACTTTATTAGGTACACCATGCTAGTAACGGGTTGGACCCCCTTTTGCCTTCTGAACTGCCTCAATTCTTCGTGGCATAGATTCAACAAGGTGCTGGAAGCATTCCTCAGAGATTTTGGTCCATATTGACATGATGGCATCGCACAGTTGCCGCAGATTTGTCGGCTGCACATCCATGATGTGAATCTCCCGTTCCACCATATCCCAAAGATGCTCTATTGGATTGAGATCTGGTGACTGTGGAGGCCATTTGAGTACAGTGAACTCATTGTCATGTTCAAGAAACCAGTCTGAGATGATTCCAGCTCTATGACATGGCGCATTATCCTGCTGAAAGTAGCCATCAGATGTTGGGTACATTGTGGTCATAAAGGGATGGACATGGTCAGCAACAATACTCAGGTAGGCTGTGGCATTGCAACGATGCTCAATTGGTACCAAGGGGCCCAAAGAGTGCCAAGAAAATATTCCCCACACCATGACACCACCACCACCAGCCTGAACCGTTGATACAAGGCAGGATGGATCCATGCTTTCATGTTTTTGACGCCAATTTCTGACCCTACCATCCGAATGTCGCAGCAGAAATCGAGACTCATCAGACCAGGCAACGTTTTTCCAATCTTCTACTGTCCAATTTCGATGAGCTTGTGCAAATTGTAGCCTCAGTTTCCTGTTCTTAGCTGAAAGGAGTGGCACCCGGTGTGGTCTTCTGCTGCTGTAGCCCATCTGCCTCAAAGTTCGATGTACTGTGCATTCAGAGATGCTCTTCTGCCTACCTTGGTTGTAACGGGTGGCGATTTGAGTCACTGTTGCCTTTCTATCATCTCGAACCAGTCTGCCCATTCTCCTCTGACCTCTGGCATCAACAAGGCATTTCCGCCCACAGAACTGCAGCTCACTGGATGTTTTTTCTTTTACGGACCAATCTCTGTAAACCCTAGAGATGGTTGTGCGTGAAAATCCCAGTAGATCAGCAGTTTCTGAAATACTCAGACCAGCCCTTCTGGCACCAACAACCATGCCACGTTCAAAGGCACTCAAATCACCTTTCTTCCCCATACTGATGCTCGGTTTGAACTGTATATAAATGTGGCCATGTTGTCCCTTAGAAATAAGATTGTTGTCCTTGGATACGACCACCTCTGCTGGTTTGCACAAAGAAACCAATTGTTATTACTTATGAAATAGTCAGGAATTACTGTATGTCGCACAGCCATCCTGTGCTAATGAACCCTGAATACAGGTGGCCACGCACGGCTCAATAGAGCATGTCTGGCCACCACTGGGAGACTGCCACCAAGGCCTCCTATCTCATATCTAAGGGTCAGGACTGAGTTTTTACCTAATTTGGGTAATAAGATTCAACCTGCTGCCCCAAGATGGCTACCCTTTCTGATTATGTCTCAGTCTCAGACTTCTTCAGTGAGTGAACATCAATGCTACTACAATGAAAATATAGCTTTTTTCTATAACCGAAGTGGAAAACCTCTAGCCACAGAATGGCACACTGTCAACAAACTAGTAATGGGACATCACTGTATGTATATTCATCATGTTGGCCAACTTGTTGTATACAGTAGCTATATATGTCAATCAACATTTCCACTTTCCTATTTATTACCTGGCAAATTTGGCCGCTGCAGACTTCTTTGCAGGACTAGCTCACTTTTATCTAATATTTACCACTGGTCCTAACACTAGAAGGTTAACTAAAAGCGTATGATTGACACCAGCTTGACCGCCTCTGTAGCCATTTGTTTGCCATTGCCATAGAAAGGCACATTACAGTATTCAGAATGTATTTGCACACTTGAATGAGCAACAGAAGAGTGATCATGGTGATAGTGGTGACCTGGACTATGGCTATTGTGATGGGAACAATACCCAGCATTGGATGGAATTGTATCTGCGACATTGAGCACTGTTCCAAAATGGCACCACTCTACAGTGATCCATACTTAGTCTTCTGGGCTATTTTCAATTTGGTCACCTTCGTCGTTATGGTAGTTCTCTACGCACATATATTTGTATATGTCAGGCAAAGGACTATGTCAAGGCACAGCTCTTGTCCCAGGAGAAACCATGATATTATGATGAGTCTTCTGAAAACAGTTGTCATTGTTTTAGGAGCCTTTATTATATGTCGGACTCCAGATCTGGTTCTGTTACCACTGGACGTGTGTTGTCCACAATAAAATGCTCTATGAGAAATTTTTCCTTCTACTGGCTGAATTCAACTCTGCTATGAATCCCATAATTTATTCTCGGTGAGACAAGAAAATGAGCACCACATTTAGACATTTCAATAACATACAATTGATGGGAAGTTCTTCTGACAGGTATTAAAAAAAAACATGCAATTGAAGAAATGTTTATATACAGTATGGCAGCTGAATTAAATGTGAATATCCAGATGGTAATACCCCTTCAACTTTTTTCAGACAGTCCCTGGATGCTCTCAAGCTAGTTGAACCTTCATGGAAAATATTCTCCATATATGGAAAGAGTTAATATTTAGCTTCCTTATCTATCTCAAAAGGCTTTTAGATAACACTACAGAAGGAAAAGCAGTAAAAAGGCACAGAGAAGCTGCTTTCCGTAATAAAGTATATTACAAAGTTCGCTATTAAAGATGAGCGGACCCGAACTTTAGGGTCGGTGTTCTCTGTTCAGAAGCTCCTCCTAACTCATACATGTTGTTTGATGGGCTGCATCTTTGCGTCCCCAGCAACTAGGCATGTCCACCAGGTGTCCACCTGGCCAATCACAGCCATGCCTAGCTGCCTGATGGGCTGATGAACAGAGAACGCCAAACCTAAAATTGGGGTCTGCTAATTTCTATTCATTATTATCACCTGCACTATTCATTTCCGCAATAAAATGAAATTTGCTTCAAAGGTTCAACATTTTAAATCGTACAACTACATATGTTATCACAAGCGCTAATGAGATATTTGGTCTTTTTTTTCCTCTTTAGCGATGTATATATTCTATATATTCTGAGAGGATGCTATGGCTACACTACCTGACTGCAGATAAGTTCCTTAAGCCAAGTCCCTTAACCCCAGCAACTCTGGACATTGCAAGCATATAACAAATGGGAGCTCTCTAAGACCTTCTGTATGTTCCTCTACCCTGTTACTGTATTCCATTCTCTGCCTTTAATTAGCTTTTTCATGGCCAAAGTGTTCTGATGACTTGATTAAAGTGTGCGGTGCAGTTCCAGTCCCTACCCATTGGATTAATTATCCTAAACCTTATTAACTTCACACCCAGAATCAATGGAGCACTGGTGCTGAAAGCCATGCAAGGACAGCCAGACTACATTATTTCTAAGCAGCCAGCGGCTGCACCTTTATCCCATTCATCACCTCATGAATGCTTTTCTGTAAAGGATACAATAAATTTATCCTTAATGATATCATAATTAAAATAACTAATGAAGTATGGTCATCATTTCAACCATAATTGCGTGCAGTGGGAACCTCTGTTTATCAGAGCAAAACTGTAAATCACTCAGACTGTATCATTTTTCTATGTCTCTGTGTTAAAAAAAAGTGCACAAACACAAAATAACAAAAAGTTTAGAGAAAAGAGTCTGAATAAGACTATAATGCCATAAGCAGCAATACAAGTAATTCTGAGATGATTAATCATTACCAATCTGTACAGTGCTTACATTATGTATGGCTTCTATGCATGAAAAATTAATTGAAAAAAGTCTTTATTATTTGTGTATTTCTTATTTTCATAAAATGTTATTAATTAGTTTCACTGGGGAACCTAAGTCAGCAGTTGCTTCTATATATAATGGCAAGGTTCACATCCCGTTTTTGTGATACACTCAATGTAAATGCCAGGAAAGCTTCTGATTTATTCATTGAGCGTATCTATAGACATATACTGGCAGACGGAGCCATCATTTTGCCTCTGTCTCCACATTATATATTGTATACTATGGAAAACACAGGATGGAAAGTCAAAGAAACCTGCGTCTTTCCATACTGCTCAGCAGAGGATATTGGATCCTATTGGAGACGGATGCAAAGTATTGCATCCCTCCACAGACTCTGCTGGATATATAAGGACAGTTACATTGCTCGGATTGGCTGCTGACAATGTTCACGCTTTCTTCCCGGCAGGACATTTATATCACACTGTATGAGCATACAATGGGATAAGCCTTAGTTCTCTATTTTAAGGACACATTGGGAAAACTCCCTATGCATCCTTACAATGAATTAGAAAATAAATGTGAATGAAGCCTAATCCCGGTGCTTTTATCTAATCTTGGTTGCCGAAGGAAAACATCAGTAAATATGTTTATGAAGTGATGAAGAGAGGCCCTACTACTACTACTACTAGAGGTGGCATCTAATGGGTAGAAATAGTTGGATATAAAGTTATCTGTAGAATCCAAACAAAGCAAAAGTATTTGGTACTCGGTACTCACAAGAAGCCACCAGGATGGATAAAAAGCATCTCAGGAACAATACAACTTGTTTCGCGTTTCGACACAGCGCGTTGTAATCATGATCTGATAACAGAAGTTTTGCCAGACCAATTTAAAACCACCTGAGGTCATGACGAAAAGCAGGGCAGTTACTTGAGAGGATGAAACACCCCCTGGCTGCCTCCCGCAAACGTCACCAGGGTAGGTAATACACAAACTTCTTGAAAAAACACCTAACCATACTTGAATACAGAAACATCTTCCTAGTCAAAATTAGGCAGATTCTGAAACTAAAGCCCATGAATATACATGTCCATTGGCTAAGTCGTATTCTGACCTAGTTCACACTTTTTATTTTATTATTTCTCAATAAACCATACATACAGAAGGTCTGTTGTATTAACCTCTTGTCCTATTTTACTGTTTCTATCTTTTCGATTGGGTTATCTTATATAGGGTTATCACAGAAATAATATTCACAACAATTAATGATACCATGGGAACTCATTCATCTCCCACTATATTATCAGGGGTTCTCACTGTAAGGCTACAGTCACACTGCCGTATGGGGGATGTATACGCCCCCCAATATACGCCCCCCATAGACGGCGCAAGGTGCCCAACGAGCTATGGTATGGTACGGCGGGCAACGGGCGTCTGAATGTAGCCTAAACATGATACGCTATGTGATGTTACATACAATATTTGACTCCAAGGGGTTCAATGAGTTAGGATCATGTCCATTCTTTTATTTAACCCATTGGGAGCACGACTTCCTAGGATGAAAATCCAATAGGACTCCCGATTAAGGAGTTTCCTTTTGATGCAGTTGCACATATTGCAATTTATGTATGTAGTGATAAGGAAATTGTTATTATTTGTACGCGATGTAATAGTGTTGCCTGTTTTAATATAGGAACACACTTCACACTGCTTGTGTCCACATTTATGGGTTCCTGGACAATTCAGTATAACAATTTTTTGTGCTATTATGACTACTGAACAGGTGTTGGAGCTTTTTTCACCAAGCATTTGATACCTTGTCCCACCAACGATTTTAGTGATGCATATTAGAACAAGAAGTTTTTGCAACAGACCTTCTGTACGTATGTGGTTTATCAAGAAATTATCTTTAATGTTGGAGATGTATTTTTTCAGAGTATATCTTAGGAGCACTTTCCAACATACATTATACCAATAGGCAATCATTAGCCAATGCATGCTGAAAATTTCAGAATATTTGTGGGAAAACATGCAAATAAGTTTTTCAGGCAGTGTTACTTGGCAGTCTCCATAAGGAGAACTCTTACTTCCCGACCCTAGAATATTTGTGGGAATCAATGACAGATATAAGCATAATGTGACCAGAGGCTTATTCCCAGGGAGGCCTAGCCCAGACTGTATAGTATGTAGACTATTGTAGGGTTTTTGGTGATAGGGACAGAATTCCTTTTCTCTGCATTTTTGGACCTGGGAAGAGATAGATATGTCATTAGAACTTGATGGATGATCCAGGAAGGTTTCTATTACATTGTCTAACAAAGTCTTGCGTTCATAAGAAGCAACGGTAGTCAGCAGATTTTCTGGTTCATAAATTACCATTACTAATTAAGCAAGAAGAAGCAGCCATGACTATTCTCTTCAGGTTAAGTCTCTACAAAGGTATGTTTAGGAATGAATTCAGCTCTAACAATGTCTTATTTATTTACATGGGTATCCCACTGATGATATGTATCCTCTATATACAGGAGAATTACATGCACACCACTGCTCAATTCACAGGGGGCACTCGCAGACCCCTGTTCTGCTAATCGCTGGACATCTCAGTGGTTGGACTGCTTGAAAGAAGATACTTAACCTTATTGGGACATTGAAAGTAGTAGAATACAATATTTATTACATTGCTTCTCATAACCTCCAATCATTATAATTATATGATATATATTATAATTATATATGTTTATAAAGTTTTTGAAATATTTTAAAGCACACTGAATCTAACAATAATAATAATAACTTTTTATTTCTACATCATACTCCACAGTGTTTTAATGATCATGGGTTACAGATAAAACCAATATAAGACAGAGTCATAACATGGACAGATAAGACAATAGGGCTATTTCTAGCACAGGGTTTGAGTTGTGACCACACAGGACTCCTGCCATTTGGAGAAGGTGGTGGGCATGTACACCCTCCACCTGCTCCATATTATACAAGAATAAATAGGCTTTCTCGGAGCTCATGCGCAGCACCTCTCTGTGAGCGTGATAATGTCATCATCCTGGTGTCATCATGCTGCTCGCATCCTCAGCAGAAGCAAGTGGTGGGCAGCAGGGGGAGGATGCCATTTGAGCACTAAAGAGGAAATTGGTACTACTTTTTTCAAGGGGGCACAGTATGCATGTCTCAGGTCGCGGGCTCACCCATGCCCCTCCATGTGCCCCATCTCCACTCCACAACTACTTAACCGTCCTCGCTCCTGCTTCTTGGTCCTTGCCATGCGCGCGTGTCCCCTTCTCCTAGGGCGGGCGGGCTGGCTTCAGGAGATTTAAAGATTTGGAGAAAGCTTGTATTGTTGCCAATACAATACCAATACCCCTGGAGCCTGACAATGCATTCATTCATTATTGTGGGCATTGCATGTTTAAGTACAAAGAGGGCATTCAATATATTGATTATATGGAACATTGTTTGTATTAATTTTATGAGGCACTGTATGTATTAATTACAGCACAATATTAATAAATTCATTATATGGGGAACAGTAGGTATTAATTAATTATAGGGGGCATTGTATGTAAGAGGGCACTGTACATATTGATTATAGTGAGCATTGTATGTATCAATTGTATGTGGCAATGTATGAATTTATTGAAGTGTTCTATATATATGTAACTTAGAATGGCTCTAAATAAGTTAATTAATTTGGGAATAATTTGGGAGGTTGGTTCTGGCGCTGTTTTTCGGTGCGGAGCTTGGTTATGATGTCATATTTTTGTTGAGAGATCAGTTCATGATTTTGTTCTAGAAGGAGAATATATGTGAAAACCTGACGACAGATTCCCTTTAAAATTGTAGTAAAAAGGTAGTGAATTAAAGCACGGAACTGCTAGTATTTTCTTGTTAATTATTATTGTCGATAAATGTTGTTATACTTTTTAACTTTTAATACTTTCAGGTTAGTTCAATCTAGGATGAAACGGATTAAAAATGTAATTTTATACAAAGCAATTACTTAAGATTCAATCCAGAACCAGACTGTATGTCATGTACACTTAGGTAGATAAAGGAGTTAAGCAACCTGCATATGTATTAAGAACCATTAGCTTCAAAAGTGGAGAAACAGTAGGCAGACGCTGCCATTTAGAGGCACTTCTTTCTGGTAAAAGCTAAAGCAGAACATGCTTATGTAGAGCTAGATGTCAGCAATACATAAGAGCTCAGAATAAAACACCATATATTACATACCATCATTACCTTCTGTCTTCCTGCACTTAAGCATATTTGCTCGGTTCAGTCTCGATTGATCTTTTGCAGGTGTATGTAGATTGTTTGTTTTATGCAGCAAAATATTACAGCTATACAATGAAGAAAAACAATGATGTATAAAAATAATAGGTTGTCATCATGAAAATTAAAAAAAGATTTTAAGAATTTGACCTATATGCATCAGTTTCTGTTTGCATTGGGTGAAGTCAAACGGCCAAACTTCGATATCTGACTCAATGGGGAACATTTACTCACCTGTCCATTGGAGTTCACCGAAAGTGCATTGTCCAACAATAATGCATTGTGACACAATCCACTAAGATCGTGCTCAGGTCCAACAGTGGTCACCATCTTTTTCGTGGTGCATGTTGATGCTTGGGTCGGATTGTCTGACGGCAAGCCACCCAATTTGCGTTGCATTGAAGCCAGCGCAGCTGCGCCAAAAAACATCTGTGTGCACCAAAATCCCAGTGCAGACACTAGCAATACCTGTGCAAGCTGTGTTATCCCCCAAAAAGGCGCAAAGTCTGCCGAAAGTGTGCAGCGCTACCCCTAGTAAATAAGCCCCTACATCCTCTATTTTACCTTCACCATATATGTGGTTGACTATTTCTTGATATATAGAACATTTCCAGACCGTGAAATTTATTTACATGCATAAAGTAGATCAACTTTATCCGAAATTCCAAAGAAGACACAAGATACATTTTGCTTTGATGGTAATAGTTAGTTGCGCAGAAGCAATAGGATCTGCCATCTATTCCACATAGGATATTTGTATGCCATATAGACAGAAATCTATGTTGTACACTTGGATTGTGTCCCAGTTTACAAGCCTAGGATTCTGGTAAGTCTACTAACCTTACAAACTATTTCACATAAAATGGAGCCATTAAAACCCTGCGCATGGAAAAGCTGAGTATGTGAGTTAAGATATTTTGTGTAGTAGAGTAGGTAATAAATCACATAGGACTCTATTAACTTAAGGGAAAACAATTACTTGAATGGACCTTTCTAATTATTCATCCAAATCTATGTTAAAGCTTGAGGGCTTTAATTTTGAGATGAAAACACTAGAACCTTATGACGCAGCCTAGAAACCTAAAGGACATCTACCAACTGATTTACTGATAGTAGACTGCCCGCGCTTACCTGCTCATGACCTTGTCTACCCAATGGTAGTTATTTTCATTTAAAAAATTTAAGCGAGGGAAAAGTATTAAGGGAAAAGTCAACTTTATAAAATTATGTAAATGAGCCTGAGGTGCTCTGGCCTTGTCACTAGAGCACTTTTTGGCTCAGTGAAGCTCATAATTCATGCACAACCCCAATATACCCTCCTCGTCCTGCCCGATGATGTGCAGACAGCAGGTGACAACAAGTTCTGTCATTTTAGACAAAATTTTGTTTTTTATGCCAATTAGGTTGTTGGGGCACAGAGGGTGTGACCATCCTGGTGCTGCACCCATTTTCTTCCTTTTTGTCACCCAATGCCACCCAACAGCTCTCCTATGACGTCCAGTGATGTCACCGGCAGTCTGCAAGTCTTGCAATCCAGTGCAGCAGGATGGATAGTAGGATCCCGATACTTGCAGATAACCAGTAATGTCAGTGGAAGTCACAGGAGAATTGTTGGGTGGCACTGGGTGACTGAAAGGAGGAAAGTGGGTGCAGCACCGGGTTGGTCACACCCCCTTGCACATAAAATGAATTTTCTCAAAAATGACAGAAACGGAAGATCCGCCCCAAAAGCCTTTAAAGTGTTTGTGACATTTCCCGTTTTACTTCTGGGGAGATTTGTTGGTTGGTAGACTCCCTTACCAGTACACTTTGTATATTCCTGTGTTTAATTTCTATATAATCTTTAGTAAATGCATCATTTGATATAATAGAAAATGGCACATATAGGGGGTCATTTATTAAGGGCCCGATTCGCGTTTTCCCGACGTGTTACCCGAATATTTCTGTTTTGCGCCGCTTGTACTTAAATTGCCCCGGGATTTTGGCGCACGCGATCGGATTGTGGCGCATCGGCGCTGTCATGCGCGCGACGGAAATCGGGGGGCGTGGCCGAACGAAAACCCGACGTATTCGGAAAAACCGCCGCATTTAAAAACCGAAAATGTGTCGCATAAGGACCGCTTACCTTCACCTGGTCCAGCTCGGTGCATTCCGGCGCGATGAGTTTACTTTCAGCGCAGCAGCGCCACCTGGTGGACGGCGGAAGAACTACCTTATTAAATCCCGGCCGGACCCGAATCCAGAGCGGAGAAGCCGCCGCTGGAACGCGAATGGACCGGGTAAGTAAATTTGCCCCATAGTGTAATTATTAGAATAACTCCCATTACTAGAAGTGATAAAATGGACAGAACGAAGGGAACCTACACTATTTATAACAGTATTACACGTCATTTTAGGGTTTCCACTTACCTATGCTATTAAATATGTATCAGCTTGATGTTATCCTTCACAACTGGGCTGAATAATTATTTATGTACATACCTTTCCAAAAATAAAACAACAAGAGTTTTACAATCCATCACCTCCAGCTTGTAGGTTTTCCTACAAATGGATCCTGGTGCCTAGAGGATAGTAAAACCCCTTTATCTTGTGTCCCTCAGGGGGATGGCTTGTTCTGTAGCGTGTATCCTAGAACATTAATGGATGCTTCCTAATAGAGGCCTGGTTTACCAAACCAATGACAAGTCGAGGTCACATTCCTTAAAGTAAGACATATTCAATATAATGACTTAGGAGAGTCCTGTGTGCCATTTCGGAGCCCTGCTGATTGTCAATCACTTAAGGTGCACTTTCACATCGCCGATACGGAAGAGGAATAGGAACATTTATGCTAAAAAGCATTAAAGAAATCAAGAAATCAATGTCACATAGGAATAAACAAACATGGGAAGGTAAATGTTTACATGATATATTTTGCTTACATATAATTCGGGAAATTGTGAAAGGAAAATGATTGGCTATTGACAGAGCAGTCACAAAGAGAAATGTAAATATAGGTAGAAAGAAGCTCAGAAAACTCCAGAGACTGGTCCTCAGTAACATCTCCAACAGTAACGTCAATGAGGAGCAGGAAAGAGAAAAGACATTTGTATGCATCAGATATGGTGGGGAAACGGGTGATTTCCTCGAAATGATTGGCAGGATCAGGGAAATTAATATGATGGTTGTTGAAGGTTTACAGTTTACTATTAGCATATTGTTTCTTGTAAATAAATAGAGAGAAATATAAAAATTTATATAAATATTTTCTACGTTTTTACTATTTTTAATGTATTTAAATGGACACACCAGCTTAAAACTAAAGCCAATTTTGCACCATTGGGGTATTACAAGTCAGTTTCTCAAAAGTTCTATTCCTTGCAGTTTCCATGCCTCCATATCACAAAGGGATATATACAGGCTCTCCAAACTCAGTGTAGAAAGGATCAAAGTTAAGAATCATGACTTTTGGACAAATTCCTGCCATTATTATTATAAATGACATCAGAACTCAGAATCACAGCTCAGCCTCCCCGACTGTATACTTATGGAGAAAATAGAGGATATTCATCTTCAGCCAGCAGAGGTGTTCTGTGTCTAAAGAGTCGTTAACCCTTTCTAGACCAAGTTCTGCTGATGCCTGAATGCCCACATCAATATTTCTCCTTTTGGAGAATATTTTACCCATCTCTGGTGCTTCCTGTGCCTTCACAGTAATGCAATGCAGCCAGTATACCCCCGCCTTCATTGCGCAAGTGCCGTATGTCAGCTTTAATGTGCAGTAAATTCCTTCCTTGTATTTTTTTATATAGCGCCAACATATTCTGGTGCACTACACAAAGATTTCCAAATCAGTTCCTGTCCACCATGGGACTCTAATCAACCTACCAGTATGATTTGGAATGTGGAAGGCAATCGGAGGACCCAGAGGAAACCCGCGCAAACACGGAGAGAACATGCAAACTCTTTGCAGATGTTGACCTGTATGGAACTTGAACACAGGACCCCTGCTAATTTATTAGATTTTAATAGTTGGCACAAAGAGACTAGCCAAAGGGTGATTTGGGACACTAAACTACCGAACCATAAGGACATGTGGGTGTTTTAGTGTTAAATATTTTAGCTCAAGTGAGGCTTTAATTTGGTATCCAAACGGAGATAGTATACCTGCACTATTTTCTTTTCTTTATTAGATATATTTTAATAAAACTTTCATAGTAAAATATAAATAAACTTGTATATCATGTAAGGCTTCGGTAGAAATCAGTTCCATGCGGAATAATATAGAGGGAATAGCCGTACCTCTATCCATAGCCATCAACTCCATCAGGTGTCTGGAAAGGCATTGGGGGACATTCATCAATTTTGCCCCAAGGTCAGCTATAAATTAATTGATGCACAACCGAAAATGGTCTGAACTAGCTCAACATTCATGAAGGTAATATTGAACTTTGAAGACCAGCTTTTTGAAGCTCTCAGTGTGTGCCAAAAATGTAGCCAAAAAAAGTGTCAGGGAAATAAAAGCACAGTGTGGGGTTTTCAAAGCTGTGCACAAATTGTGCCCCAAAAAAATGGCTTGAGTGTCGGAAAAGGACCAACATTGTGGCACCGACACTTCATAAATAACATTGTGGCACCGACACAGCAAGGGAAAAAAAAATTGTTGGAAAGTCAATAATGAATAACCCCCAATGCATTTTTTTTGCTAGTTTTCTTGTAATTGTATATAAGGAGTAACACAACCATGAAAGATAGGCCATGCATTTATAGGTGAATGAACAGTTGATGGAAGATCCTTGAGTATTGAAACACTAAAAGTGAAATACATCCTGATGTCAGATTTACAGGGAGATCTCATACACAAGGTCACACACAGACAGTTCACACTCTGGTGTCTTAACCACGCAGCCTCTATTGGTCCCTTTCGGACAAGTGCTTAAAATGTGCTGTTTAAACTTAGATGCTTCCCATAGTGCATTAGTCAGCGACAGAGAAGAGGTTAGTGCACAGGAAATGGGAACTAATAAGAAGTCATCAATGTTTAAAGGCAGATTTTGTAATATATTCCATTTCTAGAATTATTGTGGCATTTATAAGGTTACAACCCCTCCTGCATCATCCAGCCTCACAACACAGGTTATTACCCTAATTCCTTCCAAATCTATAGTCCAACAGGAGGTTTTATAATAATCTTTTTATTATCTCACTTTTTAAATAAATTTTTTTGTTATTTATTCTTTTAATGTAAAAAATGTCCCAAAAGTAATCAAAATCCTGCACAATATATTCTCAATATCCATTTCTTTTTATAGAGGAAAAAAACACGAGTACTTGACTTTGAAAATAAGAACATTTTGTACAATTTTTTACATGTATCTGGAAATAAATGAACATAAAACAAATACATTTAAAAGAAGGCCTAATAAACAGAATTTTTTTGTGTTAAAGGACAAATACCACCAGGATGAAGGTTTGTTAATCAAGCCCACTGACATACTGGTGTGTGCCCCCTCTGGCAGGATCTGTTCTTTTTTAAGTTTCTTGGTTTTTACAAAAAAAGGCTTTTAAAATTATGCAAATGAGCCTGAGGGGCTCTGGGCTCCACAGGTGTTAATTATGCTCATTTGAATAATTTAAAAAGGTTTTTTTTTCTTAAAAACAAGTGCATATGAACCGTAAAGAAGAGTATATCCAGCCATAGGGGGCACACACCAGTATGTCCGTGTGATTGGTTTACTGCCCTACATCCTGGTGGTAGATGTCCTTTAAATTTATTTGCAGCAATATCTTGTAAGACATATTGCAGGACATGGCAAAATAAAGGACAGAGTAGGTATCCAGTCTATTGCATGTGTAATATTAGGTTATATTAACGGTGATATTATATTTAGGGTTCCACATTATTTTAACATAGTTTCAAAAAACTGTGGTAAATGGTTTGCAAAAATCTGATTCCTGATGGACCATTGTAGTGGACATGGAGGCACATGAGAGACTGAAGACAAAAGGTCCATAAAAACGGAACATGAACGTATCTATATAGAGAGCAATGACTCCCCACTAACAAATGCAGGTAATGAAAGAACAAATAATTGATGCAGTTTCTTTAGCCAAAGCCATAAATAGGTCATACAATTTATGAAGGAAAGGTCTTTTGCACTGAGAAAAAAACGAGTTTATAATAATTAAAATTGTTATGTGATCCATTTACCGACAAAATAAGACATTACAAGGCATTGCTGCAAATAACAAGCCTTCCCTTCATAATATCCATGACAGGTGCGCAGGTAAATTAGGGATTTAGAATATCTCACTGAGCCAATAATTAGCTCAATTTCCTTCACGCAGGAAAATCCTTAAAAGTGGTCATTGGAGGATAGCTGGGGAAAGGAGATGGAAATCATGTTGTACATCAACACCTGAACTGTGACATTTATTAACTTTATGGTGCCTATTAAATTGGGATATGGGATAACCCAGGAAAATGTGAGTGCAGGTATGGTGTGTTCAAGGTTGAGGTATAAGCTAGGAGTTATCCCATCCCTACAGAAATCTTAAAAAATTGCAAAACGCATAACATTGTTGTAGGGACCTGTCCACCACCTTTTACACAAAACCTAAAAACCCATCTGTTTAGAATTGCCTTCAACATCCAATACCTCCCTGCTATGTTCTTTCACCAAGTGTCACCTACTGTCCTCCCACTTAGGCTATATTCACACTGCCGTTGCCCGCCCGTACCGTACCGTAGCTGGCAACGGCAGTGCACGGGGAGAGGAGGAGGAGGTGAGCGCAGCTCACCCCCGCCCCTCTCCATAGGAAGTAATGCCGCACGGTGCTGTATTACGGGAAAAGATAGGACAGGTCGCACGTGTGCTGCACCGCACCACTCCTGTAGGGCGCCGTGCGCCCATTGCTGTCTATGGAGGACGTATATCGGCCCTATATACGTCGGCCGTATATACGTCCTCCATACGTTAGTGTGAATGTAGCCTTAGATTGTGAACCTTCTCAGGCAAGGTCCTCCCTTCACTCTAGTTTTGTGTACTCTGTACTTACCTGTGCTAGTTTTCATGCGATGTATATGAACCCCATGTCATATGTAGAGCATCATGGAATGAATTATAGCTAAATAATAATTATTTACCCTTTTTAACAAAAAAAAACATTCAATCTGTCAGTAGGGAAGATATATGCCTCCTCCATAGGTCCTTCTCATGTCTACGGTAAGATCCTCAGTGCAAGGACCATCCAGTAAAAGTAGACGATATCCCTCTTCCTGGCCTTGTAAAACAGACCTTGACTATATTCACAATTAAGGGATGATAAGTAGTGACGTCATAAAACCTTAATGGTCAGAACAGGGTCCTACCGGTGCAATGTGTTAGTATGTATAGTACCGAGATGTCACATGACATAAAACCAGTTTTCTTCTATGGAGTTTTAATCATGTCAGTTAAAACTGGTTAAGGTCAAAGGTGGCTGACCTTCCCGACAGTAAAACCCGATATAAAGCATTTCAACAAGGCAGCAACCAGCTGGCTCAGAAGAGCAGTGCCTATTGGACTCAATGTCCCCCGGCTTGTTTAAGAGAGGCCTATTATCACAGTCATTGTCATGATTAACTTAAAATCTACTCCCTGACATTCCAGGCATCTATCAGAAAGACCTCAGGCCTGATTATAGCAGACAAGGTGCAAAGAAGGGGAGGAGGGGGAGGGGAGGAGGCAGCCCCCAGATAAATTAACCCTCCGTCTGGCAGAATTTCCATCAGCTTTGTTAATTCTGAATGACATTTATTGATAAGATAGGTTTTACCACCCTTTCCCATCAATCAGTTGAACAACATCTCCTCTCAGGTTTTTCTTTCCTATCTTGTGTAGTGGTTTGCTTTGTACAAGCTCTTATCATATTATTGGTCATGTGGGATTTAATTATTAGCCTGGAGCCCTTGAAGAAGGCCATCACTGCAAACTGGCCTAATGTCTCATTGTGTATTGCTTAATCCTACTAAATCCACTAAACAGCTCTCGCACATCAGCATCTGGAAAGTCAATGTGCAGGATTGGTCTCTGCGAGCGTTGCATTAAAGTTTCTAATGGTACAGTTAGATCACCTATATAGAAAACAGGGTCGTTATGTCCTATTATAAACAATGTGTTGGCTTATTTTCAATCATCATTGATAATTACAGGTACCACACAGAGAAATCTCATGGATTTTGTAGAGAAAGGTTTACCCAAAGTGTTACTTTCTATGTATTGTACTTTATTATTATTTATTGTGCTATCACTGTAATAGGGTGCAGTATAGTATCCGGGGCATGTCCAACCCTGCTGAATGCAGCAAGGATAATACTACATAGCATATAGTGCAGATGTTATTGAAGTTACACATAGAAATGGTTCCTTGTGACCGGCAGTGACAGGCTGTAAGGGAGCCCAGAGAGAGGTGAGTATAAGCTGTTTCTTATTTTTGAAGCCCCTAACCAGACATATATACTTTTTTGTGAAATACTCACATGAATCTCCCCCTCCCTGCCAGTTTTCTGGCCTCTCCGACCTGCATGCCGCTTTTGGCGGAGTAGGTGGAGAGTGGTTGGCGGAGTGTGGGGGGGATGTGAACACCCGTACCGCCACATTTACTACAATCTCCACCAGTAAACTGAAGGTGACTATAGCAAAAAAATTCAGGCCTGGTCTACAGGTCGGAACTGGAAGAGTTTGTGCCCATATCCACTCAGAGAGCCTCTTAGTAAGTAAGGGTGCTGGACCTCCTGCAGGTGTAACTTTAAGACTGCCGATTTAAATAAATTATTCACCCCTCCATAGTCACAAGATGTGTGATTTTTCTTCTCCAACCTCTCTCCGCCAGCTTCTTCAACACCACTCTCCCGACAGGAATTTCTCTTCAGTGAGTCACTGTGTGACTCGATCAATTTCTTCATTAAACCCCTCAATTCCACCCTCCCTATTTCCTAGGAATGTACAAGGGGAGAAGGAGGAATCTGAGAGATGTTGGCTGTGTCCCACAGTAGCTCATTTGAGAGTAATCCCTGAGGGAGGGGGGAAGGAGGAAGACTATGGTTTAGAGAAAACACACCCCTTGTGGCTCAGTGAGTCTCTCGGAAAGGTTCCAGCAACTTTTTTAATTGAGGTAATAAAGATATGAGCTATGGATGAAAAACTTAAAGAGAAACAGTTGTTCTGTGGGAACCTATCATTAGGTTTAATAGTGAAAACCTGATGACTGATTCTCTTTAGGTAAATACCGAATCTTTACACTGTGTCTCTGATAGAGAACACTTTTACCATATTCCCATTTTTACCAAGTATATCTTCTTAATTAAAAAAAAATAATCATGACACTTTTTATGCTACTTGCGGTTTCCAATCTTTGCTTGGTAAACTAGAGGTATTTAGGTCAACCCAAAAAATACCTACAAACCATTGTTTACCAATCACCAATTTTCATTCAAAATTAACCATGTTGCTAAAAAGAGTTATTATTACGTGTGGTTTTATTCTGAAACTTTTGGAAGGTTGATGAAAAAAGCTGGGACCAGAAGAACAGGCACATTTTCAAATCATGTTTGTCATACAATTAAGGGATCAGGCTTTAGAAGGGAGACCTTGGGCTTATGAAAATTATGGGCCCCCATCAGTCTTATTAATAGTTTGACTTTTACTGCCTACATACGTACCAGAACCAAGCTTCTTGGGAAAAGATGGGGGTCCGTTATGCTGACTTTTAGTTCCACATTTTAAGAACCATTGCAGGACCTTCACAAGTCTTGAAAGGGCTCTTTTACACATGTGTATTGAAAGCTATCACAAATCTTTTAGGTCCCTCTCTTTGTTATCTCTTCAGGGCAGTATCAAACATGGTGTATGGTTTAGGTGGCCATAAGCCCACTGGAAGCTTTAGGTCGCCACCCAAACCACCCAAATTAAAATCTACGCCTGCTTTGAAGATGATTTGTAGGAAAATTGGCTATTTTTAACATAAAGGAGGGAATGCTAAATGGGATATTTTCTACCCTACTGCTGGTAACAGGTTCCATTAAACAATCTAATAATATACTCTACAATATATTATATATAATACATAATACAATAAATGACCATAAATGGAATATTTTAATTTGGGCTATACAAATCCTCTTACCATCAGTCGGTAAGCATGTTGTTTGATGAAAACACACACTCCTAAGTAGGCGAGCTTTGGGTGCTTCCAAAACTGACACAAAAAGACTAAAGATCTGCCTAATTTTGTGTGTGAATTGATATGTAAGTAGGGATATACTTAGCAGTATAATGGGTTTTATAGCAATTCATGTAAGTTGTATTATCATGCATTTGCGCAGAAGCTTCGGGCACAAATTCCAGTCCACATTCATTGTTCATAGCCCAAAACAACCAGAAAACATAGCTGGGAGGCATGGTGACCTCTACAATGGCTCTCCAGGCCTATAAAGCAGCATTCTAACATCTAATCTGGTATGTTGAGTTAGACACTTGCAGACATCTTCCTCTCTACATACATTAAGTGACCTGAGAAGTGTTTGCATAAAGCCACTCTCTTGTATAGTCTTTACAGCTGAGGGTAGCAGAACTTTGGAGTGGATGCTAATGTTGAGTACTGTCCCTTGAGCGCCTCTGCTTTTACCAGATACATCTAATGACTCTGCTTGGTTGAGGAGAGTTAAAGTGTTTCTCCAGGAGTTTATGAATAGCCTTTAAATAACTAAGAACTGGAAGTGCTCTAACTTTATATTTACATATGGAGCTCAGCCCCCATCCAAAAAAAGAGGGCAAATTAAATTTGCTAATATTGTTTGTAATGTTACTCGTGTTCCTGGTGTAGGATATGCGCACGGCCATACACTTTCAATAGCTGCTGTCTGAAGGCTCATTTTGACTGCAGCTGTTTCTGCCAACGTTCTTCTCCTCTACCTCCATATACATGCACACTTGGCTTGGTTAAGCATGCATGTGTGCTGAAGGTGGAGAGGGGAACAGACACCTCTAGTAATAACTCCTTTGAGATTAAACCAATGTCACCTTGTTGTAGAACAGGGCACCAAGATTCTGGATCTCTCTGTATACAGCTGATTCAGGCTCTGATTTAAAAAAAAAAACAAAAAAAACCCTTTCAAAATAAGTAAATGAGTCTGAAATGCTACATGGGGTGTCAAAATAGACCCTCCAGGGTTAGGGCTCACTGTCTAATACACAATCCCGGAGTACTTCATACCATCATTCCTCCTTGCCCCTCTGGACCCTCCTCGGCAGCCGGTGACATCACCTGTCTCTCTCTGTCTGCCTCGGGATGTCCGCAGGGGAAAGGAGGCAATGTAAAATACTGGGAGGGAGGGTGTATTATTAATTGAATCTGGAGACCATTGTTAACACCCCCTTATTTTTTTTTTAGAAGAAACAGAGCATGAATCAGCAATATACAGACAGTTACAGATTATTTGTGCCCTGAACTACAACAATGTGACACTGGTTTATTATCTTTAATTCTCATGATAGATTTCCTTAAAGAAACTTTAAGTGTGCATTAGAAACATTATGCCATTTTATTACCATAAAGCGCTTCTCAAACATTTAATTCTGGTATTTATTAGCTAGTAGACTCACATTAGAAGCATAATGTCCTGTGGTGGAATTTCACCAGAAAATCTTGAGGACCAATGCTGTCATTTCTTTGCAGCTCCTATGTATGGCTGGCTGTCCTGTTGCATCTGACACCAAAGAGACGCCTCTAGGTGTAGAAGATGCCCCTTTTTATGGCGATGGTAGATCCGCCTCTACTCTAGGTGTAGAGGATGCCCCCTATCTATGGCAATAGCAGAACCGCCTCTCCTCCAGTTGTAGAGAATAACCCCTGTTTATGGTGATGGTAGAATTGCTGTAGATGTAGAGGATGTCCCATGTCAGTGGCTTTGGGATAACTGAATAACCTAGGCATAGAGGATGTCCCATGTCTATTGTAATGGTAGAACAGCATGTCTTCTAGGTGTAGAGAATGCCCCCTATCTATGGCGTTCGTAGTTTCGCCTCTCCTCTAGGGGTAGAGGGTGCCCCCTGTCTATGGTGATGCTAGAATCTCCTCTCCTGCAAAGGATGCCCCCTGTTCATGGCAATGGTATTTTTGCCTCTCCTTTAGGGGTAGAGGATGCCCATTGTCTATGATGATGGTAGAAATGCCTCTCCTCTAGGTGTAGAGGATGCCCTTCTCTATGGTGATGGTAGAAGCGCCTCTCCTCTAGGTGTAGACGATGCCCCCTGTTGATGGTGAAGGTATAAAGAGGCTCTCCTCTAGGGGTAGAGGATGTCCCATGTCTATGGTGACGGTAGAAGCGACTCTCCTCTTGAAGTAGAGGATACCCCCTGTCCATGATAATGGTAGTTCCGCCTCTCCTCTAGGTGTAGAGGATGCCCCCTGTTCATGACAATGGTTGTTCAGCCTCTAATCTAGGTGTAGAGGATGCTCCATGTCTATGGTGATGGAAAAAGCGCCTCTCCTCTTGGGGTAGAGGATACCCCCTGTCCATGACAATGGTAGTTCCGCCTCTCCTCTTGGGGTAGGAGAAACCCCCTGTCCATGACAGTGGTAGTTCCGCCTCTCCTCTAGGGGTAGAGGATGCCCACTTGCCTTGGCCAAGAGCCTAGGTTTAAAAAGATCTATGAGGTATTTGTACTTTGTAATGAGGTATTTATCTGATATTAGATCTGAACACCAAAGCAGTCTCAGTCACTTCAAATGCGCTAAAATCTCTTGATGCACAAAACAAGCCTGTTTTCGCTTTACATTTGGAGATCAGAGTCCCTCTCAGATGATACCTTTTGGCCTTTCCAAAGGACAAGCATTTAAGTGAAAATATAGAAATATGAGTCCTTAAAAAAAAGTCCTTATATGGCGAAGGCGAATTTTCAAATACTGAGACTTTGAGCTCATAAAAAGTAATAAATAAATGATCTTGTACTAGTTGTAAATGCTGTGGACCACTAGCAGTACAAACTCCTTTTAGTCAACCAATTAAAAAAGAAAAACTCTTGGACTAAAAGCCGGTGTCCATTCAAAGTAGAGACACTTGTTGACCTTGTTGTAAGATTGACTATTTTATTGGAGAAATGTAAATTGCAGAGGCCTCTATAGGTACCATTCATGGTGGTCGCCCAGCCTAATTACAAAGAAGCTTAGAAAATGTGTAGCCGTCTTGCAGGCCAGAAGTGAATAAGTAGCTACTGAGATTGACTCCACTGGGACATTCAGGAAGACAGAATTTAATCAAGAGGAGGAGAAGAAGAAGAGAATAACATCTGCCAACCAAGAGAAGTCATCTGCTGTGAATCCCCTCTCCTGACACGTGGACACACTCCTTCTACAGCCTTAATTAAAAGAAAGTGTCTTCTGCTTCACAAATGCAAAACTGTGCAGTGTAATAAAGATGAAGAAGTAATTTGAAGCTTCCTTCTATATGGAAAAGTGAAGAGAACCTCAGAATTTTTTAGAAAGCTTCTCCAAATATGTTCAATTTTATTTTGAAAATTCCTTGTACTCGTTATTAAAGAAATTATTGTATTTACTGAATAATTCATCATTAGAGAAGAAATGACCACAATGAATAATGTGCAACAACTATATCAGTGCTATATACTGTATATGTGCTGCGGATTGTTATGTATGAACACCATCGCCCTGCCTGTTCAATGTACCGAAAATTATTTTACTATAATAATCCCATTTGCCATTAATACTGCATGTATACAGGTCCACTGGTACATGCATATGGGCTTATATAGACTAGATGTTTTCTATGCCCTACACTATATAATATAATTGTTTGCCCAAAAGTGAACATTATGCAGTTTGATATAATAACCAACAATATAGATAAGCTTTTAACAAACAAGTAACTTTCTGCACGTTATACAAATGTTAAAGGAAACCTACCATGAAAATCAAACACAATAAACCGGGAACACTTACTCATAGATCCGGGGACCGTGACTGTGGTAATCTTTCCTTCCTCCCAAAATCAAATTTTAAAACTACAATAAATGTATAATTATAAAATTAGAAGTGCTCTGGAGGGCATTGCCAGAACCCCTCCCTGCTGTAGCTTCACAGACTGTTACACTGTGCAGAGCACTTTCCAGTTCCCACTATGTGCTGAAACTTCATCTGCTGCTGTGGGATTACATCAGGCAAAAAGAGGGGGAAGTGCTGAGGAGCAGAGGGTGAGGGGGAGACAGTGTAACAGCCTGCGAAGACCAGCATCCTGGTAGCCTCTCCCTAGAGTCCTTCTGGCTTATTAGCATAATTTTAAAAGAAACCTTTAGAAGGGAGGAGGCCATGAATAACAAATATGAGAAGATTACCACATTCAGGGTGCCTGTATATAAGAGTAAGTGTCCCTGATTTATCATGATGGATTTTGATGGTAGATTTCCTTTAAAGGGGTCTTCCACTATTGCTTACACTGGGCCCACAATAGTGTTTGTTGTGTTTTGTTCATAGTGTTAAAGATCAATTAACCAATTCTTTTCAGAAATGTTTTACATATGTGACAACGCTGGTCACTGGACCATCCTGTGGTTTTACAATTTTAAGCTGTCACTTAAGATGCAACCTAAAGACTCATTCGGAGATAGACAGAGGCCCCTTTCACACTTGCGTTTTTCATGCACGTCTTCTGCGCATGTTTTTGACGCACAAAACTTGCATTGCACTCTGACCCATTGTAATAAATGGACTTTTTCAGACTTGCATTTTTTTTTCACGCACACACACTATTTTTTTTAACGCACGTTAAATCTCAGCATGCTCTACTTTTGCATGTCACGTGTGTGAAAAACGCACCATACAAGTCTATGGAGATGCATCAAAAACGGATTGCACTCTGAGACACTTGCAAGTCCAATGCAAGTGCAATGCAATTTTCAGTCATCAATTGCCATAGAAAAGATAGAGCTCAGTCCTGAGTCCTTTTCACGTGCGTTATCTGGGCGTGAAAAACGCATTGAAATTGCATTGAAAACGTGCGTGAAAAACTGAGACACTGAACACTGACTGAAAACTGATTGCACTCTGATGCAAAATGTCAGTTTTTCACTGACCAAACCCTGATCGCATCCTGATCAAACTCTGACATGATCTGCAACACAAGTGTGGAAGGGGCCTTATAGTTTGGAATACATTGTAATATAATATTGATGAAATCTCAGAGACCATAATAGATTATCTTTAACTATCAATAGCAAAATACCTAAAAATGTCCTAACGGCTTGTCCGAGACTCACTTCTGCAAAAGCAACTTATGTTTGGTTTTGTACACTATGGAGGAGATTTATCAGTCTGTCCATGCCAGAAACATCCTGTAATTTGCACCTGAAATGCTGTGTGCCACAGTTATTAAAGGTTTTAGACCAATTGTTGGCTGTTTTCCGACTACATAAAAGGGCGTGTCCTTGGTAAAAGAGGGTGCGTCTACGCCAGAAAATGCAATATCATGGTGCAGCAAACTAAACCAACTAAAAGGATGTGCAAGTACAACTTGCTACCTTATACTGCACCAGATTTATGATCCAGCATCCGACACTGTGATAAATGTGGAGCATCAGAGAACTGTCTAGTTCTACACTCCCCTTGTCTAAAAACCGACACATTAATACATATCCTCCAGTATATCTATTGCACAAGGAACAGATTCCCAACTGTAGACGGCACTGTTTCCATGTCTTTACATCTCGTCAGTACAATGTAGGGAACTGGTTTAGCTAAACAAGAGGTTTTTGAATCTGCAAGGTGGCCATACTTGGAATAATCTCTTACTTCTCGACCCTAGTCAAAAGCCTCTCACTCAGCTAAACCTGTTCCCTACACTATACTGATGAGATGC
Source organism: Engystomops pustulosus (assembly GCF_040894005.1). Lineage (NCBI taxonomy): Eukaryota > Metazoa > Chordata > Amphibia > Anura > Leptodactylidae > Engystomops > Engystomops pustulosus. The sequence goes on from NC_092415.1 coordinate 42,818,406, forward strand.
AAAGACATCAAAACAGCACTGCCTAGAGTTAGGAACCTGTTCCTACTGGAATACATATACCGGTTTGTTTTTTATCCAGTATCATGTCATTAGGATTCTTGAAAGTTAAGCTTGATGTTAAAGGGGGCTGTTTTTCAAGGTAGCCAAAAGAGGCAGCAGGGGACCCGACAATCACTTACAGAGGTCCAACGTATTCATGAGGGGGCGGTCCAAGGTGCTCCCCTCTCTACAGCTTCCCTCTGCGGACATCACTCCTATACCATATACCAGCAGAGACTGACAGGCCCGATACTACAGTCACCGCCTCTTCAGACCTCCCCCACGTGAATGAGCCAAACCGCTGCAAGCTAGGTCCAACGATCGGACTGCTACATAGTGGAGTGTTTCCAAGCTTATTGTTATGTTCCGATAAAGCTACAGATTTAACAATGCTATAACTGGAGGGCTAGGGAGCTGCTTACTTTAGTATTAGCAACTAAAGTGTTTAATTCACTTGACAGGTCCTCTTTAAAGTGTCCATACAATAATAATTGACAATTGAGTAGCTCTTGTCATGTGGGGCAACTTTTCCTATAACTTTTATTGCCTACATCCCTTTGCTATTCTCCTCAGTGTAGCCCATCAGAACATCAGTCTGTCTTCTTATCTGTTTACTATTATTTGTAGGAATCCTTAGTGTCTGGACAATTTGGATACCGTAACCAAAAGCTAGGTGGGAGCGGCTGCTCCTCCCTGATAACTCTGGAGGGAAGGGGAGAGACGGTGTGACGCTGCTCTCCGTAGCTAACAGGAGAGCACTGTGTCTCAGCAGCTTGCAAAGTATAGGAATGTTCCTGTTCCCTATAGTCCCAGCATCCCAGAGTGAGATCCAGCATAACTTTCTGCGCCTCACTCTGCACTTTAGTGTGTAATACAGTTCAATTCGAGCACATTCACACACACACCCACTCTCTGAATGCTTTATCTATTATCTACTCATCTAGACACATGTAGATTCCTCTGCCATATACATACATTTCTTCAATTCAATATTACTAAAATAATTTACCTGTGTGAAGATAATTTCCCATAAATGTAGACATGTTGTCCCTTAAAAAATAGATCCTTAGATACGACCACCATAGTCCCACAGCCATCCTGTGGTATTGAACGCTGAATCAAGGTGGTCATGCAGGCATTAATAGCACATGCATGTCCATCGCTCCCAGATTGCAGGAGGGGTCGTATCCAAGGACATATATCTTATGTCTAAGGGACAACAGGGCTACATTTAGGGGAAATTGTCTTCACACAGGTATATTTATGTAATAACATGTCATTGGAGAAATGTTTTTATATGGCAGAATTAAATTAAATGTGAATTTTCAGATGGTAATACCCCTTTTATGGGTATTTCACTGCTAATTACTATGAGTTTTTGGACAGCCACTACAATCCAAGAGCCTTTAGCACAGCTGGCCACCCTATAAAGGACATATTCATTCATTTAGATAACCACTTTAAAATATATATCACAACATGTCTCCACAACAGCAAAAATCCCCAAAAATAAGACACCCCCAAATATAAGACCCACTGTAACTTTTTTCAAGACACTGGGGCATATTTACTTACCCATCCGGAGGAGTTCCCGAAAGTGCACTGTCTGACGATAGTGCAGCGTGCAGCGATTCACTAAGAACGTGCGGCTGATATCCTGCGTGTGTCGCTTCCCCGCTCAGGTCCGATGGAGTTCACCTTTTTCTTCCTGGTGCATGTAAGTGCTTGATCTTGCTACATAATTTGAAAGTTAAGTCCCACGCTCAATCCAAATCAGCCGGATCGTCTGACGGCACACCCCCAATTTCTGCCGCATGCAGCTGTGCCAACATTTGATCGAGTGCGCCACAATCCCCTGTTAAATACCTGTCACAGCCGTGCAAAACCCAAAAACGTCAGAAAATTCAACGAAAGTGCGATCTGCGGACCCTTAGTAAGCACCTCTTATTATCAGAAAAACACAGTATAATCTATTACAGTTGTTACTTCTCAAACATCGAATTGACTTTACAGCATAGTAGAGCACAATAAGCTTATGATTTTTGACACACGTGGGTTTGGTGAGGAATTTTCCACCTTGGCAGCTGTTAGATAATCAATGCAGGTAATATGTCAGTCAGTGGTCAGCACTATGGCAAGTCCTGTAAGGTCCCGTTTTATGGCTGAAATACAAACTGTCAGGCAGTCACTCAGAGACAGTCTCTAGGAAGATGGCATGGAGAGGAGAAGTGTCTCAGCAATGCTCTGGGGAAACGGTAAAAAGACGCCCTAAACCACAAGGATCTGTGAACACGGGCTTTCTGGGAGTAACTAAATAGGAGAATATGTTGTGACCTTAAAACAGTATGTGTTGTCTTTTTAAAGGCAAAGTATATACTAGTTGTATATTATAACATTTCATGTTTATCGAATTAAAAATGAAATCTTTAACCATTTAAAGTGAATCTACCAGCACCTAAATTACCCCCACAAGTAAAAAAACAGTATTGTGTAATGCACTTTAAAAGCTTTCTGTCCATAGTTTTCTTGTTGAGGTGTCATTTTAGAGAAAATTCTGATTATATGTATATGCAAATTAACTTATCGGCGCACCACAGACCGATCAAGGTCTTCTCATGCCTTCTTCTATGTTTGCTGCCCAACATTGGGGGGTTACTGGAAACCCAAAAATGCATATAACATGTACTACACGTTGCTAATTTTACCTGTTAAATTATTTGGCATCTTCAAGTTTACACTTATCTTTTTAAAGTGGTAAACATTTTTTTCCCAAAAGACATTGGATAGAGCAACAGGACACATATCTGACCCACCTCTCTATTAATAAAGGGTAATGGGACCCCCTTTTCATATTTGGTGGGGGATCCAGCAGTCAGACTTCCACCGATTAGAATGTTATTTCCTATCCCGTGGATAAATAATTATATCACGTTGACGCAGTTTCCTCTATACCAAATGGGAACATTTATATATATATATAAATTACATATTATATATTACATATTAAATCTAATATTGTGGCACACTGAATATAAAGCATGTGCCAGACCTTGGCAAAATGTCAACTTTGGAAAAGTTTTTAACATTCTTTAAACTTGTAGGCCTGTATTATTTCCAGGGCTGAGACCTCACCAGAGGTCATCTCCATCCCCTCCTATGTAAGGTAATAAAGAGTCCTGGTCAAACACACAAGAAAGCTGCAACGTGTTCATGTATGTTGAATGGGAGCTTCCTCTGGGAAAGTGTTATCTCTCCAATAGGAGGATGATCAGGTGGTCTATATTAATCTGCGTGACTGAAAAGCTAATTTTAGCTTAAAAAAACTGCAGTAAAATGTCATTAGCAATTTCTATTACACTTCCAACAAAACTTACTCACATTAACCTCAGTTTCATTTACAAACACTTTATCTTCATGTTTGCCCCATATGTGTCCAGGGCAGGACTCTCCCTAGTTTTCTGGTTACAGCTGTCAGGATATGATCCACCATCCAGGGATTTCTGAAAGAGTGGAGGAGGTTTTACGATATGCCAATGGCACACTTCTTCATGATCAGGACTCTGGTCCCTTATTGTTTGCAGGTTTACTCTTTTTGTAGGCTCTGAGGGGGTCCTTTATTATGGCCTTTGTCAAATGGAAAACTGGTGGTGTTTTTTTTTCCTTTCTGCACCTCTAGCGCCTAAATTTGCGAAGTGTCGGTGCCACGATATTGGTGTTTTCTGACACTCTAACTCTCTCTTCTTGGGCGCAAAATTTTGCCGCCACTTGTGAATTCAATAGTTTTCTGAAAAGCTTGTTAAGGGAGTGCTAACCCTTTTAGGCCATGCACCAATTCATTTATCCTTGCACAACAAACTTATATCCATAGCAGGGATCCAGCACCACCCTGCGCCAAAATTAATAAATGCCCCTCTGAGTGCTTTTCAAGCCTGTATGTCAATTTGGCCACATCAAATCAGGAGGTATCGAGTATGAGCAACTCATATTCACCACAGAGGCCCTAGACTGACATATCAGAGCATTGTGCTGAGCCAAGCAGGTCAAGACTTCTACCACATAACTTGTCCGATGGGATATAAAATCATCTATATGGGTCTATGTGGGTGGTTTTTCATCACCATATACAATGTACAGCTCTCATGTATTCTGTTCTTAGGTGGCATAGGACAGAGTATTGTTCTTGGTAAAATCTCTGGCTTCTACATATCCACGTGGCTATATAATTTGCACATTTGGGTGTTGCCAGCTATCAACTCTCTGGATGAGGATTTTGGAAAAAAAAACATTTAGGGCCCTTATTTAAGAAAACTGTGTGAGAGCAAAACTGATCTAGTTGCTCATGGCAACGAATCAGAGCTCAGCTTTCATTTTATTAACTGCTGTGGATAAATGACAGCTCACCTCTGATTGGTAGCCATAGAACTGTTTTGCTCTCAGACACTTATGATAAATCTCCACCTAAATTAGGGTGCAAATAAAAGCACTATTCATGATGAGGCTACAATGTAGTTGGTATATGGCTAGATGTTGAAAATTAAAACAGTTTTACCATAACAAACTTAATATGTGGTACATTTTTAAAGCCTTAATATATGGCTGGTGTAACCAGTCGAACATTAAAGGGATTTTCCATGACTACAAAATTGATGCAGGTTTGTTAAAATTGGACCCCTACCAGTCTAAGGATACACTGTAGTCCAGAAAAAAAAACTTTTAAAGGGGCACTCTCATCTTCATTATTTTTGGAATATTCAAAACTCCCAAAGAACTGCACAGGTGTATCCACCTCTCCATTCCCAATATTCATGGCACCTGGCAGGCAGAGCTGTAGTTGCCATTAGGCATTGGAGGTCCTGATGTCCAGGCGTTCTCCTGAACAAGACATTTAGAATTTTTTCCTTCCTGGCCAGGCTGAAACCATTAGTGGATGCATTTGGTTCATAGTATAAGTAGGGACAACAAGGTTTACAAAATATCGGATTATGGCCTTACAATGTAACAAAAAGGGGAAAAGAAAGGGGAAAGTTGTGAGACCAGTTACTTTACTTTCATTAATCATGGGCTTCATAATATATAGCAAATACAGCTGTAAATAATGCCCTCCTGCAAGGCACTGTGTGGGGTAGGAAAGAATTTCAGATCTTTGGGTTTATAACAAATGGCTTTAAGTCAAATTGAGATTGAGAAGAATCAAGTGACACCAAAGTTATAGTTAGTTTGCTCAAAAAGTTCTTTCCCTTCGACATAGCAGTATTCTGATCAGTATTTTACATTAATTCTGTGTTTAGGATCCACTCCTGGGTTTGGCTTATACATACCGAAGCAAAATATGGAGCAGTATACTGATATGTGAAACTGGCCAAACAGCCTCAAAATGATTTTCTAATTTACACATTCTCTGCAGTACAAACCAGAAGTCACTTTTCCTATACATGTGGTCCCCGACTTCAGAACACACGACTTACAGACGACCCTTAGTTACAAACGGACCTCTGGATGTTGGTAATTTACTGTACTTTAGATTCAGGCTACAATTATTAGCTGTAACAGTTATCAGTGGTGTCTGCAATTAAGATTTATTGTTAATCCTGGTTCTTATGACAACCCAAAAGTTTTTAATCCAATAAAAATTTTGGCTGGAGTTACAATGATAAAATATACAGATCCAACTTACATAAAAATTCTTAAGAAAAGAACCTATTTTGTACGTAACCCATGGACTGCCTGTATTAGTCTACAACGTTCACATCAAAGCTCTCATGGGCATCTATAGAAAAAGAGAGCTCTTGACACTGTGTAAATCTGCACTTCGCTCTACTGAATACAGGCGGTCCCCTACTTACAGAACACCTGACTTACAGACGACCCCTACTTACAAATGGACCTCTGAATGTTGGTAATTTACTGTAATAAACAGATATAACAGTTATCAAAAGTGTTAGCAATTAAGCTTTATTGGTAATCCTGGTTCTTATGACAATCAAACATTTTTAAAATCCAAAAAACTAAAAAAAAATTAGCTGAGGTTACAATTATAAAATATACAGTTCCGACTTACATACATATTCAACTTAAGAACGAACCTACAGAACCTATCTTGTACGTAACCCAGGGACTGTCTTTACATAATGAAAAGGGAGAATAATTCAGATTCAGAATATTAGTTGGAGGAAGACACACAAGGTAAGTGAACTAACTATAAAATACAGTTTACACCATAAAAGAAACTCTAAAAAATGTTGGTAAAATGTAACTTTAAAGACATTTTTAAATTAATATCTTTAAAAGCATGTAAAATTAAACTATTTTCTAAAGCCCTTAGTTGTCCGTTCTGGCAGAAAATATCAAGGAGTATAAGTCCACTATTAATAAGGATTTGGAATGAGGCTTCATTTTCCCACTTGGAATCTGGTCCATGCACCACAAAGCAATCTACAGATGAAAAACCTACAGCACACAATCGAATCTTTGAAGAAGGAGAACTTTGGAAGCCGAGTCACAAATGGGAACATTTGGTAAGACGACAGAATCAATCAAAGTGAAGCAGATGTCACCAAGGCAGCCTTTGTTTTTAGGACTTGTCAGTCTTAGGTTTAGGAATTAGGTCCATCTCATTATATCACCTATTGTCATTCATGATGTGTCCCTACAGTTTCTCCTCCCCAACTCGCAACCCGATCAGTCACCAGACTGCTCCAGCTACAAGTGTAGGGAGGCCTAACCTATAGAGCCATGCACATTATTACTGTAAAGTGCATTGTTAGAGGTGGTCAAAGATTATACCACATGCCACCGTCCTTGCTGCTATGCATTGATTATAGTAAGACTTTGCGCAGGGGAGGTAACCATCATACAACCCAATTACAGGATCTTAGTAACATTAATAAGAATTACACTCAGCTTTATATATTAGATTAGAACACAATTCTGCTGCTGTGAAAAATATTATCAACCCTCCTATGAAAAAGACACGGTGCTGCACAGGAGGGTTAAAACAAGTGACCTGCCTTAAGACATTTCCAACCTTATTCTTACAAATCTTAAAAATCTTGCTGATGTTATTGTTTGCAGAAAAATTTCTAAAATACTGAAGGTTCCAGTGAGCACAACCAGATGCTCCATGCAAGGTTTCACTGTGTGGAGTGTAATGGGTTATAAAAGGATTGTCCAAGAGTCAAGGACTACTTGTGGAAATCTACAAAAAGTCCTGGAATCAGTAGGTAATTCATAGAAATGCACTCAACCTCTACAGCCTGTCAAGTACAAGTAAAGTTTGCAACATTTAGAAAAGTTAGTGAAATACTGGAAGAATATAGGGGGACATTAATCATAGTGGGTCTCAGGTTCGCCCGTTTTTGCGCCTGGTTTGTTCTTCTTTTTGGCTCCTGATCTATGATGGATCTAGTTTTGCCTTAGTAAATGCACTTTGGAATTGTCGCATGTCCGATTCATTTGCGCCTAAATTAGCGCCAAATTTGTCTCAAATTGTTAGATCTCATTTGTGAGCAATAATGAAAGGAGACTGAGAAAATGTGACAGAACGTTCAGGGCTTCATCTCTGCACAAAATAACTATCATTGTGATGTAACTGCAGGGACTAAAAGTTATAGATATGTGAAAAAAAAAAAAAATTCTTGCTGAAATGAGTTTTTGCTTTTTTTATTATAATATACAGTAAATGGAGACTGATAATATTCTCAGATCTGTACAATAAGACAATAATCACTCACAGAGATGATCCTATAGAAAGTGATGAAGTCGTCACTGGAGAAATTTTACATTTTAAAACTGCTCCAAAGTATTTTCCATGTTGCATAGAAGTGATTCTTCATTTTGGAACCTAAAATTTATGTTTTTAGTAATGTAAAGTGATTTGTTTTTGGAAGTGCACCTGCTCAGAGTAGGTGCGCCAAATTTGTGATAGATCCGGTGCAAACATCTGTATAGGACGCACTCACTATGTCAGATAAGGCGCAGGGACTCACAACCACTAAGTGCCGAACTTTGCCATGCGCCAGAAAATGGCGCATAAATGCGCCAAATTAACTAGATGCCAGATTTTTGCGCTAAAAAACATTGAAACCAGTCTAACAGACTATGATTAATGTCCCCCATAGTCAAGTCCTAGACAGAGACCAAAATGTATTATTTGGATGCCATAAAAAACATTCTGGGAGATTTATTAATCCGTCTCCAACAGAATTATGACACAGTTTGCACAAAAAATGTGCCTGCACCACATTTATAAAGGATTTTAGCGCAACAAAAGGGCCGTGACCTGTAAAAGGGGCATGGCCTAGCACCAAAAAGATCCATGCTCCAAAATTACTACTGACCCAACTGAATTTTGTCCAAGTTTTCTGGTGTAAAGTAAGCCAACTAATCGGAGGTGCAGAGTACAACTAGACAGTGTTATACTAGGACGGATTTATCGTCCAGCATTAGACACTTATATGAATCTGGTGCAGAATAAGATTGTCTAGTCTAACTCTCTCTAACCTCAGGACACTTTTTATAAATTTTCACCATGTTTGAAGGCCAAAGGCACCGCTTTTTACTCCAAAGACAAACCAACACAGCATATTGCATTGCAAAACTTCATATAATTGAAGAAAGGAGGAATGGACAAATGTTGATACCATGATGATATATGTTCTACTAATAGTGTTCATATGTAGTGACATTGTTCACTTACTTTTTATGATTATTTTAATTGTATAGAATTAATGGATATATGGATAATCATTATCTTCACTTGTCTTCCCAGATATATGCACAAATGGCCCTAATTCACTTTGCACTCATATTTACCTGTTCTTATTGGTTAGACTCATCGCCTGCTCCTTGATCGGGATTACTATAGGTATGACGACGCCTTGTCTACTTGGATGTCTTCATGGGTCTATTTTTTGTAGCTTGGAGGTGTGTATATGCTTTTTCTTTGGTTGTCATCTTTGTTATTTGATATATTGTTGGGCATGAAAAACCTGACTCAAGATATGCCTGGATTTTTCTGGCATGAGTTGAAGGTAGTGCCAGTCACGTTCGGTCCATTTAGCCCTTATAGAGTACCGTATGGGGACATGTGCTGGGATCGGACATTACCAGTTATGGTTTTTGTTAACCTTTTCCGTGCCACCCCCTGGTACCAAAATAGAGGCATAAGAACTTATAGACTATGAAATGATGTGCGTTTTAGATGAATGTATGTATCTCCGAATGTCTCTTTTTTCTACTTGTCTCTTTGACCCACCAGACTCCTTTGTCTGGATCCACTTGGACATAGTGGTTTGTCCCTTAATATCCCATTACCGAGTAATTATATCCTCATGAATTATATTTCTTAAAACGCTATATACATAGTTACTTCTTATTCCGCCTTATCTTTTCGCCTGAAAGACTGGATATACTCATCTACGATATTGCTTTTACCAAGCACATTAGCGCAATCTTAGTATACTCATGGAGGTATCACATGACCGGAGTAGCAGTCACATGACCGGAGCCAGAGACTGAACCACGGAGTCCTCAGAATCCAATTGGATAACTCAACTGCCATGGCAACAGCAATAGCTATGCAAGCGCCGTAGAGCTCTCGGACCTCTGACGATAGAACAGGCTAATTACCTTAACAATACACATGTGTGTAGCCGCGATACACGGAGGTGTTTATTTATGTAAGTGTATTTTTTCTTTCTTATTCGATACTATATATATATATTTATGGGGCATTAGATGTTTTAAGATATGTATTGTATACCTTATACTTTTACTGTGAGATATATATATTGCAAACTTGAACCCAGATAATGAATTTTATTAATTGATCACCCTACACTGGAAATGATGTCACTATCACTTTTTCTATATATGTGTTAACCTTAGTAATGATGTCTATGCTTTAAAAAGATTCATCTGGAATCGAAACGTTGCAATTTTTATGCTTGGATGATGTTACAATGAAGATTTCTTGGAACTGAACCGTACCGGGTGCTGTGGCTCTCTCCATCTCTGATACCACACTGCTGATGAAACAAGGGTAGATATTAGAGATGATTGGACCCAAACGTCAGGTTCAGGTTCAGCTGCCTGACCTGGACATATTGCTGGATTGGCGGCCGACCTGCCACCAATGCCACAGGAGGCCTAAGCCTTTTGTGGTATCCGGCACCACCAGAGTGGCAGGGCTTTTATCATAAACTGGAGCACAAGTGCCAGTGTATAAATCTCCCCCAATGATCCCAAACACACAAATAAAGTAAAGCTACTAGAATGGCCCAGCCAATTACCTGAACTGAATCCTTTGGAAAATGTATGGAAGGAACTAAAGCTCAAAGTTCATAGAAGGAGCCCATAGAACCTTCAGGATGTATTGAGAGTTTACGTGGAAGGATGGGCCAAGGTCACACCAGAGCAATACATGTGACTAGTTTCTCCATTCAGAAGGCGTCTTGAAGCGGTCATCCAACAAAGGCTCACAAGTATTACAGTGTCAGTAAGTTGTTCAAAGCTTTTTCTCGGTGCTATTTTTCATTATTACACAAAACTTAATGTGTGGACATCTATGGCTTGATTTCTTTGCCGGTGTCTAAATGGATGGGCTTTTACCGACATCCGGTAAGAATTTCATGACTGTAGCTACTATTTAAATGTGTGACTTTTTTAATCCATATTTCACCCATGGTATATTAAATTAAAGCCAGTAAGTCATTACCATAGTTTTGGATATGGTTTTTGGAAATTGGACACTCTATATCACTCATTGAGTTCCAAGAGTAGTCCAAAGTTCCAGATTTATAGCTTTCTAGTCCTATTCTATACATTGGTGTGAATTATCAAAGATGTCATGGTACATGGTAGGACCAACCATGGCTGAAGGTGCTATTTTACAGTATACATAGAAGTCTGAAAAAGTTGGACACTCTACCTTCTAGGCAACTCTTACCCCAGTCGGAATAACAGCTGAGCAAAGCTTGTTAGTTAAAGCTGAGCCAACAGCTGGACAGAATTCCCTTAGGAGCAAAGCAATCAATATTTTACAGTAATGTACATGAATATTCCAGCTCTATTGAGCAGAGGAAGCCCCTGCTTTAATGTAAGTGACCATACAAATTTACAGGAAACCTTCTGGGAGTGTGCCGGATTACAATTCTAAGGACCCTCACCTCTGCCCAAAATACACAAAGTCTGATTGACTGACAAAGCAAACAGGGCAGACACCCCCCCCTCCCCTGACATCAATAGCCCCCACACATACCCCTGCCAGGACCTGAACAGAATGCAACAACATCTAACAATAGGAAACTGTGAAAGTGGCTCGTGTGCACTTTGCAATGGAGCTAATGACTACGAGTACCACTTTCTATAGCCCAATATTTGCTTTGGGTAGCCAGTATGAATAAACTAACAATCAAGGAAGACTCAAACTATATCAACAATTTGCATGGAGTGCAGCTTATTTTTCACAATGTTAGTGCCAGTTGGACAACATTGGCATGGGATATGTCATAGTACATAGCAAAGTACAAAAATATCAATACAATTAGGATATTATTGTTTTGTATTTGAATAAAAAAAATTTGTATTAAAATACAGGTTGTAATAGGGGCAGCCTGTTGCTATAGGCAGCAGCTCCTCTGGTATGTTGAAACTGAGATTTTTGACAAGTATTTTGGCATGTTTTCTGCACTGAATTGCACTCCCTGCCTCTTTGTGCCATAACAAGACTTTTCCGTCCTGAAACCATGTGGGAAACCGTACATATTTTGATTTGCCAAATTGAATTTTCCATGTAAATCCCCTGAGGGAGAAAGTATTTTTTTGTATAGTTCTGTTTATTTATGTTTTAAATTAAAAAACAAACAAAAAGAACACCCCCTCTGCCCCTTGTTGGTTCCAGGTCTCCAGTGCTTCTGGTACAGTCAGACTTGAAGTCCTGGCATTTTTCTTATAGATATTGCCAATCTTATTAACACTAGTGTCTAAAGTTTGGGACCACCCAGTGATCTGAAGCGTGGGCACTACTGAGAGCTCCATGTGCACACCAGGGAGGTGGGTTGATAAAGCAGGAGACCAGAGCAGAAGAGAGATCACCAACTATGTAGACTATTTACATCCAATGAAAAGTCAAACTGTGTTTTGTGGGTACAGGGTCTTTTATTGATGGTTACAAATGTTATACAGATTGTTTTTCATACCTCAGACATTTTTAAGCATAACCTTTTTTATTGCAGAAATAAATGTTGCAGGTGATAGATAAAAAGACACTTTGTATTTAAATGTATTGTGATTTTTTTTCTCCCCCTCTTTCTCCAATAGTGAGCAGTGTATCTAAAAGCCCTATACAGTCCTATACACAAGATAGGAGGCTAGTGGTTAAAGTTTTCCCATACCTACAGCATTTGTCACTTGAAAGTTTATGTCTCTGAGGTGAGTATACAGTCACTGTCTGTAAAGGGTTAAGTCATTATTAGGCTCCTTTATCTCTCAGCTGTCAGTGGATACAGGACAGGAAGCTGATATACACAAACTTCTTAACAAAGGATAAAAGACTGGAAAAAGAGGGTCACAGGAATAGATATTTTCATTTGCACTATTCATGTATAACACATTGGTAAATGTTAAGTTACGATTTAAATTGAAAATTAATTTTGGAACCTATTATTGTAGGCACTTTTGTTGGTTTATATGTATCAGTATACATTGCACTAGTTGTCACTGGGTGGCAGCAGGGGGCATACCCGGGCCCACAGCTGCTGGGGGGCCCACATAAGGCTGTTCATAAGGAATCCATGGAGGTACAGGGCTGTATCTAATGAATCCACAGGGTGTGAGGGGGCTGTATATAAAATAACCATGAGGGGGCTATTTGGGATGATAAAATAGGGAATATTTTAGGGAACAGGAAACTGTTTCACGTGAGGGGCCTATGCTGCCACGTGAGGGGCCCACTGAGTCTCACTGAGTCACCCAGTGGCCTATTGAAATCTGGAACCGACCCTGGAGGCTTTTATTCGTTTTTTCCCAGGCCACTTTTGGAGGAACTTGCCCTAGCATAACAGGAATAGCATGTAAGACTATTCATTTTGGATATGAAAAAGCAAAGTTCTCTAGCCATAACACTATAATCAATAGCAGCCAAGATCATAACATTTGCCCATTTTCCTAACTTCAACACATCAACTTAATATATCTCATATCGTGACAGCATTGGCATTAGATATCAATATTTCTCTCTTCACCCAATTATAATAATATGGCTGATAAGTGTATGTGTATGGTCAGCAAACCAGTAGCGGTAAAAATCATCTGTTTTTGACATAAGATCTAAGGTTCTGATTGTTGAGCGAGACATAAACCTATAACTATAGCCAAAAGATTGAGCAGAATACACCTAAACCATCTAGAAGATAAAACCTTTTATACAATATCTGAATAAGCACGCCAAGGATTCCATAGTAACATGTTCCACATAGTTTCTTAAAAGAGGCATAAAATAAATCAAACACTGGCACTTAGGGGACAACCAAAATATAAAAAAACATAAATTTTTGCTAACAATTAAAAAAAAAAAATTATTCTCTGTGGGGTCATAATAACACAAAATATTAAATGTCAGTCTTCACCTGATGTGTTTTATATAGGTCTTTTATTCATTTTTAAAATACATAGACGGCAAAACGCTACTAGAAACGTCAATGAGAGTCGCACATTAATTTGTTTGTGGCACAAAATTAAACAATATGTTTATAGGTTCATACAGAAATATTAAAACTAAAACAACAGATGATGGACGTTTGGAGAATAAGAGTTACGTGGCAATGGGATTCATATATATTATAGGAGACAACTATCCTGAACTAACCAGAAAACGCTCCCAATGCAGAACAAGTCACTTCATTTCTTCTATTTGCCACAAATGAATTCTTATCTACATATAGTAAAGTGCTGAGGAACATCTAAGCCAAAACCTGTGCAAACTGCAGTTCCTTGTCCTGTCATGAAATCAGCCTCCTATTGTTCTGTGCAAAGGTATCGGTTCTTTACAAGTATTTTATGTATGTATATACAACAGTGCTACTTTACACTCTACATAAGTAAAGGGGATAACTCATCAAGACAATCCCTCTGCATATACAGAGACCTGGACAATCAACTGGATCCCTTGCCAAATTAGCATTAATCAATATACTCCAAATTCCATGATTATTTTATATATATGTATACTCAATTTAAAAAATGGATCAATAAGAACCTGCAGCTGCCGATCAGTCAGTATATTGAGGCCATTTTATGACACGATTGGTGCTGATGGACCAACGTGAATCCTTGTATGAAATATGAAACAATGTTCTGCCCAGCTACAGATTATATAGTCTATAGGCGTATTTAAGGGGCTACAGGAAGTGCATTTGCTCCTAAGCGTAGATGGCATACTTTCCCTATATTAGAGAAGGAGGACCGAAAATTATGTATTAAAGAGGATCTTTCCCCACCTGATGTCCGTATGTCCATATGTGGACATTAATCTACCATAATGTAGGTGCCTTGTACAAATTTTGTATTTTAAGTTGTGCCTCAATGAACATGGGATCTTTAACCCTATTATTGACCAGATCTGTCATTTTATGATTTTTTTTTTTTTTTTTTTTTGTAAAGTATAGCATTAGGTGACATAACTGGCCAAAAGCCAATGCTCACTTATACCTGTGTCCTGATCCATACATATTAGACTCTATAGTGCAATTAAAGTAGCTAATATTTACAGTATTCTTAGGGAATCTCCCAATTGTTTGTACTCCATTCACAAAAGGCAAGTAATAAAACAAAATATACAGAAATCAGTCACTTCTTATATCTACATTATAGAGACACCCCTCGTGAGACAGTATTTAGCCTGGCACACACTGCTATCATGGCCTATTCCCAGACAGTGCTGAAATCTGAAGCATAACTATAATGACAAGCATTGTTTTACATCTTCTTCTATACAGGCAGCTTAATATTGCCATCTGTAGATAATGGCCAAGCTTTTTATTACAATGAACTGAAAGGCTGTGCAGTATTATAGCCCGGGACACAAGATCAATGAGTGTCAAAGTGCTGGAGCTAATAAAAAAAGACAAACTAGATAATAACTGATCTCTCTGAGAAGACGTCTCAGGATCTCCTCAGAGAGCTGGCCGACTACTCTCTACTTCTGAGATCAGTACAACATTTACAATGAATGTCGCCTGACGTTGTATCTAAGCCGTGCGCTACATCAGATGCCATAGGGATGTGTCCTCCATAAAGACAATAATTCCCCAAAAAATTATGTCAACATTAACCACAGTAAAAGGACAAATCCAACACAGCAAGTAATTATCTCAAGATCTGTCAGGATGTGACAACTTCTGCAGGATCAAATTGTCTCCTGAGCCCAACTAAAACCCACTGGACGAGTCAATGGTCTTATAACATACGTACTGATATCTTAAATATGCTATGGAACGCAAAATGTCCATCTTAACTAGCGTCCTGTATACTGGAAGCATAGCACAAACATTTTCATAGCTTTTGCTAATTTTAAGTCTTTTTTTCCCCAAAACCATAGGAATACAATATTTGGTAGTAGTTTTATAAGAGATCCAGCTGATCCATATCTAGTAACATCTGCCTATGATCTACGTAGCTTGGTGTCAGATGGGACTCTTATAAGAATGACCCCCTTCATTAGTTGATATCTGCCCATTTGCCCAGTATTAGTTGCAGGATTAAAGAATATTGAAGCATTTCCAAACATAAGATCAATATATAATTTAACAAACACATAATTCTGTACAAGATATTGTCCTCGTCACGATACATAAATAAGAAAGTAATAAATAAAAGCATCTAGTCCTCAGACCAGACTGAGTCATTTAAAAGTGTTACGTTCCAGCAGTTCCATTTCATATAGTGTTTTTTTTTTATATATATATTACAAGCATCTGAGTAATAATAATAATAAATAATAACAACAACAATAAAATTAACAATAATAATAACATAAGATAAGGAAATAAAATAGAATTGGCACAGTCTTATGTAGAGGCCGGGGGTAAGGAAGGGCAGATGCTTAGAGGGCAGAGTGTATCTGCATGTGATATCGGAATTCTTCCGGCTCTAGGAAGTTCTGTCCACACAACGTACAGCTGTATCCCTTCTCCTTAATGTGTGTGCGGCGCACGTGGCTGTCATGTGCTGCATGGGATGCAAAGGCCTTGCCACAGTGTTTGCACTTAAAGGGCTTCTCTCCAGAGTGTTGCCGTATGTGAGTTCGGAGGATACTGGAAGCTGTAAACGCCTAAATGAAAGAAAAATGGAAGAGATAAGGGTTGGTGATCTAAAAAGTTCTAGAGCTACAGTTAGAGTGTCTTAATAGCACTTTAGGGGGGATTTATCACAGCCCGTACACCTGAATACAGTTCTACAAGCCGTGATGTAGTCGCAATTCAAGGAGCAGAGCCCCCTACGCCACTTGGATGAGGAGGAGGCAGTGTCGGTCCATGGTGTCCCAGGTTCAGATGAAAGCTCAAGTTCAGTTCTACAGGCCTAGAACTGAGCCGGATGCACAATGGGGGACCTTTCAAATGGAAAACTGGGAGAATATTGTTTTCTCTTGCTGTGCCTTTTGTGCTTTATTTATGAAGTGTCGGAACAACAGTTTAGATGGTTTTACAACACTCACAACTTTTTGGGGGCCCTAAAATTGTGGCGATGCTTGTGATTCCACCACTATTCTGGAGCTTCTTTTTTCGACTTTTTTTTTGTCTAAGTTTTGGGCTGGTCTAGGTAGTTCCATTTCACCTTTATGAATCGGAAGACAGTTCTTAACCTTTTGGTTCGTGCATCAAATCTTTAAAGAGGACCTGTCACCCAGAAATTCGGCACTGGGAGCTGCTTACTAAAGTAAGCAGCTCCTAGTGCTAAAACAAACGCAGCAGTGTTACAATGATAGCAATATCTAACACCGCTGCGGTGTACAATAGAAATGCCGGACTGCTTTCAAAGCGGCCCTGCGTATTCATGAGGGGGCAGTCTGAGGCGCTGCCTCTTCCCCGGACTGCCCCGCTCACTCGCTTTGAGAGGTTTCCAATAACGCTCTAACACTGCTGCATTTGTTTTGGCACTTGGAGCTGCTTACTTCAGTAAGCAGCTCCAAGTGACGAATTTATGGGTGACAGGTCCTCTTTAATGCCTTTCACCACAAACTTACATCACACTGAAAAGCATAGCACGTTTCCAGCGCCACCCTGGGCCCTAATTTATAAATTCCCCCACAATGTGCTCGGCAATTATCCCCACACAACCAGATAATCTATCAGCAAGCCAGTTTTGGGTCATGATGTGCCAGCGTAGGATACTACATTTCTCCCTAGATGACTTTTGGGGGACATGTATCTTTATTCTTGCTAGTTTATTTGTCTCATTGTTTTTGCAACTTTTCACTGCAACTTTTGCTGTTGTTTTTCAAGTAGACTTGTACCTTATGCAGTGCATTATGTATCTTTATTTTCCAGATGTTCCATGCGACTTTTCACTTATGTATCACTTTCTTTGGTAAAGTCTGCATTGGATAAGCGACTTTTCAGTTAAAAAGACGCACAAAAATTTGGCGCAACTAGTTCCTATGGTTTTTACTAAGCCGCTGGAGGACTAGTGTGGATTTGCAGCCAAATTTGCACTTATGCCTAGAACATCTGGGTGCACACAATAAATCTGGGGCAAGTTGAAAGAAATTAAATTGGAAAAAGACACCCAAAAAAAGGTGCAAATTTGTCACAAATCGTGGCAAAGAAGAATTGAGAATAAGAAGAATTGTGTTACCTTGTTGCAGTAGACGCACTTGTAGGGTCTCTCTCCAGAGTGAACCCTCATGTGCTTGTTGAGACTGGATGACTGCGAGAAGCTTTTCCCACACACTGTGCACTATAGGTAAAGATAGATAGAAGTCATTCAGATGATCATGGGACATAAATGCTCAGTATCACGAAGGCTAATGATATCTTTTTTAAAAAAAAAACAAGGGCACAAGACGCTAAAAGAAAAACGGATCCTGCCAGAAGGGGCCACACACCAACATGTGTGATTGGTTTACATTCCTCACGTTATGTATCTCACGCTATTTCAAAGCAAATATTCTAAAATTTATATAATTCCATCTTTTTTTATTTTATATATATGAATCAAAGACACCAACCTCATCATCATTGAAAATTCCAACAATTTTTAAAGGCACACTAACCCTAAGGAAACTGAACTTTCACCGAGCTTTGTAAGGATGACGACCCCCGATGACTGAAGTGTCTGCCTCTGTGTATAGTCATTGTTTTATATGCAGAATTGTAGTTTAATGCTCCTTGGTTTAATATAATACACAGCACAAACCCCACGTTTAAACATGGGGTTTAAACGTAGCAATTTAAAATCCCATTGACATGAATGTAAATTTTATGTCACACGTTCTGTTCCGGCTAGGCAGGTATCCATGCGTTTTTTGAATGGAAAAAATGATGGAGGCTGCAGTACTTTTCCTCCGTTTGAAAAGACATATGGATAACGGATCCCTGCCTGACCATAACGGATGGCATAAAATTTACATTGATGTCAATGGGATTTTTAATTGATACGTTAAAGCTCCGTTAAACCTCAGTTCTTTACTTTTTCAACAAAGGGATGGAACGGTAATGTGAAATGAGACTTATTCAGTTAGAAAACTATAGAAGCAGAAGTACCTATAAGATGTAACTCCCAGGTAGCTATGCAGATGGCACTAAGTATTTAGGGGCCTGTTTATGATGTGCACCCAAAGTCTATACAGGGAGAAAGAAGAGTCTATTGATCCCAGACACATCTCTAATATTACGCACAATGCATTAGTTCCAAATATGTGTAAAACACTCAAGAAAATCATCTCAGCCAACTGAACTGTTAAATAATGTAAGCCGGCCCGTGAAATGGAAGTGTGTCTCATTGAGCCAGACCTGGATCTATTTCAGTTTACAAGCCTTTCAGATCTAAATAAGGGGCCTGCAGCCAAATCCTACTGAGATAATGGCAGCCACCCGTGACTCCGCTTAACCCTTCCTCTACTGGAGAGAGAATAACCACTGGATCTTGCAGGATGTATAGGTAAGCAGTGATGGAGAAATGTGGACACCGTCTTGTCGTTCCATTATAACTAGCTAGAGCTTTCCTTATACACAACATAAGCTGAGCATGCAATTCTGTTTTGTACTACACCGACATATACAACAGCACTTTACACATCAAGCGATGAGCAAACAAATACATTTACTATTATAGAGCAGACAGGAGAGATTAGGCTCATTTCACAACTACGATTGTTAGCCAAAACCAGTAGTGGTCCAACACACAGAACGGGCCCAAGTCTTTGCAATGACTATACAGATGTAAGGTATGATGAGATTTGCTCCTGTTCTGGGTGTCGGACCACTCCTAGTTTTGGCTCACAATAACTGAAGACCAAACGAAGATGTGAACTGGACCTTAAACTGACAAAAAAGATCCTAAAACTACAGCTTCACCAAATGAGCAGGAGTGATCTAGTATAAGGACAGGTTATGTGCTGGGAAATTCATTTCATATCCAGGTCATTGACATATGCCAGTTGTTTGGAGCGCACTGGATGGGAATGCAAGGTGCCAGGAGCTGGGGGAGTTGACCCAGTGTCCCCTCAGGGGTTCTATAGACTGTGTGAACCTGGTACTGGACCTACAGGTATATTACAAGACCTGTTTTTTTGATCAGATATCAACACTTCAGAGGCAAACAACACTGGATAACCAAACATATGGGAATGTACATTAATACCATCTACAGCATGGAGAGCACCTCATATAAGAGCCTTTATTCTGCATAGATTACACTGGTTTCTTGTTGGTAGGTGATGTATTGTATGGCAGATTGTGTTTATAATGGAAGATCTCTGTACTTTTACTGTATATACTATATATATGGGCAGGTTCGCCATATTACAGTGAATATTCACATACAAGTTGGTGCCCTTTACAGACTCTTTGTGCATTACAGCCCCCGCGGCGTGTATCTGTGTATGGTGATCTGCAGGCTGGACTCACCTTGTGGGGTCGATGCTTCTCATGGACATGTAGGATGTGGATCCTCAGTCTATCCCTCTTCTCGAAGGACCTCTTACACAGATGACAAGGAAACTTCCTGTCCCCCTGGTCCACACAGCGGGTGTACTTAAGGTGCTTATCCCGGTAATATTTATAGGCGAATACTTTTCCACATCTTTCACATTTGTATCCCTCTCCAGATTCTATAAAGAGAGAGAACTATAGGGTGAGACCCTGAAAAAGCCGCCATTCTGCCCTCACATCACACCTTGTGGGTAACATTTTTTGTTGTTGATTTCCTATAAGGTAAAATCATTGAGGGACACGCACTGGCGGATGTATAAATCGAAGGATAATGCAAGTTGTACTTTCCAATAGTTGGATCATTAGCAGCTAATGACTGAGCGGATAATCCGGCTCATCAGAATATGCTAATGTCAATAACAATTACTGAGCCTGAGCTCCGCTGACATCTGTATTCTTCTTGTAAGGATTACAGCACATCTTTAATAAACACTTATTTACCTGCCAATAGCAGATCAGCCGGCTCATGTATGTGTGTCCTTTTAATGTATTCAACTACATGTCCTGTGATTATTATATGTTATCTGTGCAGTTGTGCTGTACAATATTATCATTTCATATTTTACTTCTTACCACTTTTAAAATCTTATCATACTATACTATAATATGTGCTATTATTCAGTAATTAAGCTGTAAACACCGTTACAAGTTAGCATTATACACATATATATATTTTTTTTTTTAAAAACATAATATAGCAATTGGTTGAGTTAATGAAATAAATGATAATTAGAGCCACATAATATAGTATATAGACATTTAACATTATGTTGTATACCAACATTATATTACTAACCTCTAATATAGTAATATGATAGGCTAAGCTAATTATATATATTTGATGTAACTTCTTAAAACATAATTATAATAACATAATAATAATGCAATTGGATAATAATTTATAATCATATATTATAGATATTATAGAATGTCCATGTTTGGTAAAATGTGTCATCATAATGTTGTAATGGGTTATTACAAAGATGACAAATACATTATAATTTGCCTAAATATTATACAGCATAAAACATTTAATTGTCTTTTTAAATCTTAAATGTGTCATTGCATTTTGTAATACTTTTATATATTTTTTTAAACGTTTTTTAATGTATTTTATGATGTCATCATGCTCTGCTTTCAAATAATAATTTTATGACGATCTAGATCAATCTAGTCACAGTCATACAGGTAGGTACCATACATACCTTCCATCTGCTGGAAGGCAGGTTTGCCCTCATCCATGCCTTTGAGGCTGACTGGGATGCCCAGGAATTGCAGGTAGCAGTCTCCATACCAGACCAGCAGCTCCTGTCTGGGGGCGATCTCCTTGCAGGTCTCATAGTAGATGTCGCCCTCACATTGTACTGCGATCAGATTCTGTTCCTCTGGGAATCGGGCACAATTCACCAGCGCCATCCAGTTACCACATGTCCCCTTCCCATCTATGAAGTGACTCAGTCTGCCATCCTCAAAGATCTGCCCAAGACAAGTCACATTTATAGGTCTTGAGTCAATTTATTACACAGATACAATGATGTTCTATAGATCATAATTGCAAATTTACAGTAATGCAAAAATGTCACTATAATCATGCCTATCTATAATAAATATTTGTCCAAATATAAAAATACGAAATAATAATAGGATATGACATATCATATTAATCTAGTGAAGAAATACAGTATGAAAAATGAAATAATAGTAACATTTACCAACAAAATAATAATACACAAAGAAATCTGACAAAAAGAGAACATTTAGGAAATATTATAAAAATATTATAACAATTATTAATCAAATATAAATTATTATATAAAACATTTATTTAATATAATAATTATATTAAAATTTGGAAGGTGAGAAATCGGGGCTGTGATTTGCGAAATGAAAATTATAATAATGGTAATACATTACAATCATATATTCTCACTATTTGTATTATTATTATTAGTAGCAATAATATGCTTAATTAAAATTGTGATAATATCAATAGCATAAAAAAAATTATAGGGTTATTTTAAAAATCATGGATCAAATAAAATCTGCATAAAACACATAAATAAGATAGCGATACATAAATGATTTATCTCTGTGCTAGGCAGACCTCTTGCTGTGTATGTACAGCCCATTGGTGGATATTTTATAGAAATAGAGATGAGATGATGAGAGTAATAGTAATAGTAGTGCCTCCTCACCTCCCACATAACAGAGTTATCATCATAGGTCTTGATCTCGCTGGTATTCACAACTCTCCCCTGAAATGGACCGAATTTGATCCCTTTAGGGATGACACTGGTACTAAACACCCCAGACTTGGGTAAATCTCCATATCTCGTTTTTAGTACAGTCAGTCCTACAAAAACATGTTCTGATTAACATCACTGTACATTGTTATCACTGGGGGTCCGATTACTGAGGAACATAACAACGTGTAATAATCTACCTTCTGGTAACTGCAGAGATTCTCTGTCCAGAGACTGGGGCTCCATCACTGTAACAAATGCAATTCTGTTATTATGTGGAAGATAGATAGATAGATAGATAGATAGATAGATAGATAGATAGATAGATAGATAGATAGATAGATAATTTGCCAGGAATATTTTTAAAAAGTAGATAAAAGTAGTTAGATAAATGTATATGATTAGATAGATAGAATGGATAAATATTAGGAAAAGATCTATGGTAGACACAGAATGATATAAGATAGATAGATAGATAGATAGATAGATAGATAGATAGATAGATAGATAGATAGATAGATAGATAGATAGATAGATAGATAGATAGAAAGATAGATAGATAGATAGAATATTTATAAAAAGTAGATAAAGTAGTTAGATAAATATATATGATTAGATAGAATGGATAAATATTAGGAAAAGATCTATGGTATACACAGAATTATATAAGATAGATAGATAGATAGATAGATAGATAGATAGATAGATAGATAGATAGATAATAACCTGTGCAGCTGTCAGGGAGTCGGAGCCCGGATATGGCATGTGTGGGTCTGTTCTGGGGGTGCTGCTCCCCACATGAGCTGGCTGTGTACCCATACAGGACAGTGTGCAGATCCTCTTCTGTGAATTGGTAGGTGGCCCCCGGGCTCATCACCTCTAGGCCAGGGGACCCCATTACAGGGATCCTGCACTTCTTGGATTTGGGGCTCTGGGGGGAGTTATGGGGGAGCCCAGGGTGCAGGGATGGTCCAGTATTAGTGTTACTGCAGGGGGACTCCTTACTGCTCAGAACAGCCTGGGCCTTACCAAATATGGGGTAAGAAGAAAGTGAGGGAGGGAAGAGGGGGTCACTGGGGGGAGAACTGTGGGTGAGGATGGAAGATATGTCCCTGAAATTAATGGGGCCCAGGGGTGAGGATTTGGTGACCAGTCTCCCAAGAGACTTCAGAGGATGGAACAAGTCATGGGGGGCACTGGTCAGGATGCCCAGGTAGGGGTTACTATGGGGCAGGAATGTGGGGAAATAGTTGGCCATTCCTGTGGGCAGCCGATCTATGCCTGGGGTGGGGAGGGTGCTGCTGGGCACGGACACTGCCATCTTCACTTCTTTTTCAGTATAACACAAGCCTGCAAAAAAAATAAAACACACACATTAAAAAGTTCCTACTGCCAAAATCCTGTTCCATAAAGATACCGACAACATACAGCGACACACACACAAAAAAAAAATCACATAAAATCATATGTGTTCAGAAAAAAAATTAATGATTCGTTTATATTCAATTTGTTATCAACATAGAAAAGCAATCGGGATTGTAGAATTATCGAAATAATAGCGAATATAAACTTATTATAACCCATTAAGGGAATTGTATATCTCGTCATATTATATAAAAGCTTTTTTATTCAGTATTTTTTCTACAATTTATCAAAACGAAAAGTATTTAAGGATTTCAGTAACATCTTCAATGCCTTATATTTCCATTATTCGATTTATGTCCTGATTTAGGTTGTGTGTTTGTATGATTATGAATTTATATGTGTTCATGTGTGTACATTCTGTAGATATTTCTATCGTCTTTTTTTGTTACATGAGTGAAAATTGTTTACAAACGGTAATTTACATAAACAATTAAAAAAGTTATTAAACGGCAGAACCTGATATTATTAGTTCTGGGATCCTCTGTTGTATATATAAAAATCTGACCCGAGTGATGTAAAAAAAAAAATATTTTCTATCAACCGATCACATATTCTACATATTTATCACATCCAGCAAATATTACACACAATATAATATTAGAAAAGTTATAACCAAAAAACTATGAGTGTGAAAAGCATAAATATGACAGCATCCGTATTATATTAAATATGATAATCCGTATTATACAGGATAGATAGATAGATAGATAGATAGATAGATAGATAGATAGATAGATAGATAGATAGATAGATAGATAGATAGATAGATAGATAGATAGATAGATAGATGTATATGTATAGAAACTTCTATATCTGTCTCTCGATCTATTGTCTATCTCTAAGATTTCCATTAGAAAGTTTCCTTCTATAACATACCTCCTCCTGGATGTAACTCATTTATATTCCTGATAAATCCAATTATACATTCATCACCCCAATCAGGACACACTTGCCCTCTCCAGGATCAAAACCTCTCCCCTTAGCTGAGCTTCCTCCATGCACTGACCTCCACAGCTGCAGATACATAGAAGTTTCCAGGGTTAACCAGTCTATTAATATAACCTCTTTGTAATGATGGCTGGACAATGCTGAGCCCTGGGAGCTTAAATCTTCCTGTATCTGATAGAATGGCCAGATCAATGGTAGCCAATGGGTCAGACAAAACAGGGTCGTGACACTCACATAGAAGAACATGGGGTCAGGGGAAAGGTCACAATAATGAAGACATCTCTCCACATTAAGGAGGAAGCAGTGACACCCTGAGCCATTCTCCTGTGTCCAATCAGTACTGCTTCTAGTCATGTGGAGGATGAGAGTAGTAGTTATACTTACTGTCTTATTACAGATCCTGGATGATGATAAGTCCCCCCTAAACTCCAGACCTAGTGTAAGGTGCTAGTGCTGTCCTCTTGTCCATGCCCTTGCTATGGAGCTGGGGTGATGTCTTATCAGTGGGGTCTTACTTGTGTGTGAAGGCAAATGAAGGCAGATGGGTTAAAAGGGAGGAGAAGGAGGGGGATAGAAACCAGAGTGGACCACAAGTCCTTCCTCAATACCAACCAGCATCTGCCCCTCCTCCCACTATTCAGACTCTTACTATTGGTCCAAGAGCTGTTCATCTCCCCTGTCCACTCAAGGCTTTACTTACAGGTTGTCTGCACCTAGACTCCAGCTTAACCCTTATAATGTGAGCTGCAGTGTGCATATCCCCCATAGCCAAATCCTAACCCTAACCCTTCCTGAAATAAAGACATCTCATTGCTATTGTTAGAAAGCACAGAGTAAAGGGGTCACTACATTTACTGTAATAATAAATCTCTAAATAATCACTGGTTACATAGATCCTGATCATGAAGATGAGAAGGAGGAAGTTTGATGATGAAGCTGTAGATCTAGATATAAAGTTATTCATTTCTTTATTTCTCTTGGCTAATGCTTTGATCTGCACTATAGACAAAATTGTCACATTTGGCACAATGAAGACACGGGAACAGTCTGTTACTTGACAATAAATTCAACATATTCAATTAAAATCTATCGATCCTCATGCAGATTAGTTCAATTAAAGGAATAGTTCAATACAGTTTACACAACACAGATAATGCAAATATGATCAAAACTTAACCAAACAGATGGTAATTAAAAAGAATAATAAAACAACGTAAAATAATATAATAAGTCTACAATCTACAACAAAATAAAGATTAAAGTGAAACAAAAAAAATCGTTACTTTATGTACCCAAATGCCTCTATAATGAGAATAAATAAAGCTCCTTAATTAAAATCTATCCATCCCAACACAGATTACAACTAATAAAAGACATTTACATTTTTATCCTTTCTATAAGATGCATTAAAATGTATTTACTATTGTAGTGTAACATATGTAATGTGTAATATTTGTTCTACTGGATGGGTTTTATCCCATGTATCTATTTTATTATATCCATTATTTTTGTAAAATATGTGCAGTCTATAAAATGTATAGTGTCTACGATATGATTTATCTGCTTTATTTGATGTTGTGTATAATATCTATTACAGTAAATTCGTTGCATCTTGTGCATTATGTAGGATATATATTATCCTGCATGTTAAATGTATATTATCCGTCTTTCACTACCCTTATCTGCAGTGGGATTGTTATGTCTTATTAAGGATATGAAATTGTGTAAATTTGTAGTATATTATAGCATATAAATAACACATGTTACATACAATGTGGTCACACAAGTCTCTACTTCTGTGATTTGCCTACTGATCAGGTCTGATTTTATTTTACCTCTGGCATTGTGTTAGTAGAGAATATTATTTAGATTATTTATTGGCTCATGTAATATTTCTTTATTCATATTTTTTCAGCTTCATGCATTAATTGGTTTCCATACCGAGCAATAACCCCCTTCCATCCTAGCATATTACCAGTATACATTGGTCCTTGTATAATGCTCACTGTATCATAGTACAGCATTACAGTATCAGAAACAGCAGTGATGACCTCTTGTCATATACATGGGCAGGTATTCACTTCAGACCTTGGCAGTGCTAGGGTTAAACGATAGTGTTGTACTGATGACAATTAATAATTATCATATTTATAGGTCCACACCCTGCATTGCACACCCCAGAGCAGCAGGGGGCAGAATTGTGTGATTACTTTACACAGACCTCAGGCTCCAGCCAATCATCTCCCTCATTACTCCTATTATGGGGTATTAGCATATGCAAAGCACAAGGGGGGTCCATGCAGCACACTCATAATACAGCCTGTACTTGGTGGAAGCACACATACTAGCAGACAGTGATGACCCCTCACCTATTGGGCTGCTGTGCACGTCACAGACCCAGACCATGCATTTTAATCCAGGACATGATGCATTGTGGGGGATCAGGTATAGATAATGCCTTTGGAGTAAGTACACACAATCAGGTTTTCTAATGCAGATTTTGTAGCCAAAACATAACACATAATAGACTATGATGGTACTTTATCTTTTCCCCCACTCCACTTGCATTAAACTCTTTCACTCCCCTCTCTGCAGTCTATTCTTGGGGGTGACAATGAGACTGACACAATCAACAACATTGCAAACATAAGACTTGAAAAACTGGGTATACAATATGAATGTCTTGTAGAATATAAATTGACCCAGAGAGTTTCAAAATTATGCAATTTCTGGCAACATTTAGGCTAAGTTTACACTACTGTTCAAACCTCCATTAAAAAAGTATAGAACGGAAGTTTAATCTTTCAACTAAAAATCCAGTTAACATGAATGTAAATTTTATGTCATCCGTTATGTTCCGTTTAGGTAGGTATTCGTTATCCGTTTTTTTTTTTTTAATGGAAAAAATTTACGGGGGGCTGCAGTACTTTTTTTACTCAGTTTGAAAAAACGCATGGATAACGGATCCCTGCCTAAACGGAACAATACGGATGACATAAAATTTACTTTGATGCTGTTTTTAACTGTAAATTTTATGTGATCCATTATGTTCCGTTTAGGCAGGGATCCGTTATCCATACATTTTTTTTCAAATGGAGAAAAAGAACTGCAGCCACCGCAATTTTTTCAATCCAAAAGAAATGGATGGATAACGGATACCTGCCTAAGCGGAACATAACGGATGACATAAAATTTACATTCATGTTAAAGGGATTTTTAATTGAAACGTTAAACTTCCGTCCTTTACTTTTTTAAATGGAGGTTTGAACGGTAGTGTGAACTTAGCCTTATACACTTATCAAATTGGATCAATGGCTACTTTATTACATTGTAATCATTTTCCTTAATGCAATGCTTCTATAAAAAAAACATGGAGGGAATCAGTGAACTTCAGTGTTATTTATGCAAATTTGGAGGACCTGCATACATGACCTCACATTCCACTGTGGTCTGAATACAAAGAAATCTGTATTTATATGCAAATTAGCATTGCTATGCACTATGGGTGTGGTCACTATGGGTGTGGTTACCAGCTTTCACCATCCATACCATGACTAAGAGCGTTGTCACTCGAAACGAGTAGACCCAGCATCGACCACTCCTTGTACTGATTTTAAAGGATCTGCAATGAGGACATTTTGGATTTCACCTATGGGACACAACTTTTTGTTTTCATATCACTTCCCTACAGTGTGGAAATCATGCCATTGCATCTTGCCAACTCAGCGCGTGATATTAGACTGAGAATGAGACCCTTCTGATGTGCAACTGAACCATTTCACTACCTCCCTTTCAGCCCGGACTATGGCTACCAGAATACGACAGTTTTCCTCTGCCAGCAAACCGCGGAGTTCTTGTCCGTTTTTTGTGCTCAGTGCGTGTTTTCAGTATTTTCTGAATGTTTCTGGTACGTTCACAGATATGGTCTGCGAGTCATCCATTTTTGAGGATCCACAAAAAAATTATGGATGATATCCGTAGCTTGACCCAAGCCATTGGATTGTCACATGATTGTGTTACCGGGCAACTGATCCAAAAATATGGACAGCAAACGGATGATACCTGTGTTGCATTGGTATTTTCACGTTCCCGTAGACTCCTATGCAAAGGTAGAGACGCAAACACAGCTTTGTGAATGGGGGCTAATGCTGCACTGCTCGCCCGGTGACACTGTGCAATAACTGTGCTCTGAACCTCGTGGCCATGCGTTAATGCTAATTTGCGTAAAAATACAAATGAAGATTTCTCTTCTGTATTTAAACCACAGATTTAATGAAGAAAAACATTCCCTTGACAGAAAATGGCTCACCTGCAAGGCTATATGTTTAGGTTATATGGGAATCAGGAGCTGACAGTATCCCTTTAAAAGGAACCTGTCATCAGGTTTTACCCCTCTTAAATACTAGCCCCCTCAGGACATTGAAGGACATTTCCCTCTTGTATTTCAAATCTTATCAGTTTTCCTATTTAAAAAAAATCTCCCCCAAAGTCAGGAAAATACGACTTTTCTCGCATTTTCATATAAGATGAGTCAAGTTTAGTAGTTGCAGGTGGAGTGTCTCTTCAGAAACCCCTATCTATGGTTCTTTAGCACCTAGAAACATTCTTTTAGTGTCATATTAAAGATAAGAATTCCATATTTCAGATCCCATAAGGGATATGGTTCCGTGAACTACAGAACTGGACACACAAGCAGTTAAAAATAGACAGGAACTGGATCTTTATCTGAAGCTTCCATTTCCAATTACGTATTTAGCTGCCTGTATCCCTGGTTCTGTAGCTCTCAAAGTTATAAGCCTGATGTGGTCTAAAAGATAAGATCCTTATTATTACCACGACACAAAGCATGTTTCTATGTACTATAGAACAGAAGACAGGGGCGTCTGAAATGCAACCAACAAACTTAAGGTGAAAATGAGGTGAGAAAAGTCATATTTATTTTTAGAAGTAAACGGGTGAGATTTCACATAAAATTGGGAATTCTAGAAAGGACATTTCATACTCTTCCTGACTAGTAGGACTAGTAGTTTAGTGTGGTAAAACCTGATGACAGGTTCTCTTTAAGTAACAGTTTTTGGAAATATAAATGTATCTATTGATTTCGTCTGAACCAAACTATTATGTATTGATGTCAGATGTGATCTACAGCAAAAAAATAATATGTGGATGTGTCATAAGGATCTTCAGTCCCCAGAATTGTCCAGGAGGATTATAATGGATTATGTAATCCTTTGGGAGGATTTAATAGCGGTGAAGGTTCCATAAACATTCAGTGTGTGTGAGGCTTCCTTATGTCTGCTCCTATTACAGGGGAGAGATACGTCAGTCTGTCTATGATTCCAGTACGTTACATGGCAGCACATTCATGTATTATATAGCATAAGACAGAGGTGGATATGCTCCTCTCAGCAATCTTTCTGTCTGGATGACAGTTTCATTCTTGTTATGGTTTTTACACTTTATTGGTTGCAGCGGGTCAATCTAAGTATTCATGAGTGACAAGCTTTTCCCTCCCCATGCTGATTGACAGCATTCTCTCTATGCACAGTTCTAGAAAGCTGCCAATCAGCAGGATGGAGAGCCTGCAGCCATGAATATTAGTACTTTTCTATCAGGGATAACAGACACAACACTGGAATCTGTCTCTACCTCAATCAGACCTTGTTTCAAGACTGTGTGATGTTTGAGAACTATGTACAAATGTTCTCCATGGATGGATGGATGTGGGGTCTGGGCTGTATAAAAAAAAGTCTAAACATTTTTTTGTTATTTAACACTTTGTGTCTACATACAGTACCAGAACTAATATATGTTGGAAAGGAGGGGTAGTCCCTGCCCACTTTAGGTTCTGCAGTTTAAGGACCTTTGGAGGACCTTCAAAAGGTCCTGAAAGGTTTCTTGTATACATCTGTGCTGGAGAGCTGTCACATGAGGACTTCAGCGGTTGAGGTCCTACCGTCCATTATCTTTTCAGTACAGTATTAAATTTGGTGTATGCTTTGAGTGACCACGGACCCCAGGTTACTGCCCAAATGACTCATATTATAATTTGCTACTGTTTTTCACAGATTAAAGTGATGGAAAAAATGCACCACACAATATCTAAATCTTTTAGAGTGCCCCCCACATATTTCTTTAAAAAAAACTAGAGTATATTTTGTCCCATTGAATTGGGCAATAACCTATCACTTTAGGATACAGATATGTTCATAAGCCATTAAAGGGAATGTATCATCAATTTTCTTATTAAAACCACATTAAAAAAGAGAATATATATATATATATTTTTTTAATTTTTTTTTTTTTTTTTCAAAACTTTTTTTGGCAATTGTAAATATGTTTTATTCTATTTTCCATTATTTGTTGCCTAAGCTTTGTGATTAGTATTTAGTGATAGACTGTATAGTGACCTCATGCCCAAAGGCTAAACTAGAGATAGACAAGAGCTGACTCACTGTCTATGGTTGGTTTTCTAGAGATGCTCGGTGCAGGTGGGTAGGTGTGACAATCTATTGTTAGCAGTGGATGCAATGATGATGTTTTCTATAGAGGTGTTATCTTCTTTTGTCTGTAAATGAAGAGGCTGTGGAAAGAAAATGCAATGTCAGCCTATTATTAGGCCTGGTGGCCAGAGTGAATATTGCAGGATTTAAGTTTTTTGTGAAATCATCTAAAAGTCCTAAAATTATGTTTACCGTAAAAATAAAAATTTTGGTGACACATTCCTTGTATAGAGAGATTTAATATGCATGATGTTACTCATGGGGGGAGTTTTATTAAGGCTTGTTTGTCAGGTTTGTGGTGTACAAACATTAAAATAATCTCAATTCCTTGTGAACCACCTGGAATTGCATGAAGGGGGCTGCGCACAATACTAATCTCTGTTACATATTGTAAGAAGATGCATTACTGTAAAACATAAATATGTCTTAGATGAACAACCTTTGTGATTCATCAGAAAGTTTGCACTCGTCTATATGATCCATGCTAAAGCTATGAAAGTAGGAATATGAAAAATATGCAAATATTTTTTCCAGGATGGGATAAGGGAAGCATTGCCTCTTTTGGATACCTTGAAAGGCAGCCCCCTTTAACATCAAGCATGACTTTTAAGAAGCCTAATGCTATATGTGGGATAAAAGACAAACCAGTATATCTATTCCAGAAGGAAAAGATTCCCAGCACTGTTTTGATGTCTTTGCATCTCATCAGTAGACTGTAGGGAACTGGTTTAGCTGAGCGAGAGGCTTTTGTCTAGGGTCGACAAGTAAGAGACTTTGCCAATTAAGGCTGCCTTTCAGAGTCAAAAACCTCTTGTTTAGCTAAACCAGTTACCTACACTGTACTGACGAGATGCAAAGACATTCAACCAGTGCGGTCTACAGTTGGGAATCTGTTCCTTCTGGAATAGACATACTGGGAGAAATGTATTAATTTGTCGGTCATTAGACCACCAGACAGTTCTCTGCTGCTCCAGATAGATCCCTGTGTCCGATGCTGGATCATTAATCTGGTGCAGTATAAGACAAACACAGGATATACAACCTATTGTACTCCTTAGGAGAAGGAGAAACAAGGCAAGACTATAGCATCCAAATGACGTGTATTACAAACTTTATTGACACATAATTTAAAACACATTGAATTGATGCAGAGTTACAGCGATGGTGTGCAGACAAAAAGCAGTGAAGGCTGGACATAAAAGTAGATGCACAGTAATTAATATGGGTCGGACTGGTTTAAAAGTAAAAATCAAATCCACCAACTATAATACACTGGTGGTAAGTATTAGTACAACAAAAAAGCTTGTACCATATAAGAATTGTAGAGGCGATACTTACCAGGTCAAAGAGTTTTAATGGCTCCGATGTCCGGGGATGACTGCGTCCCCAACGCGCATTTCGGCATGCAATGAGCCTTTGTCTTCACTACATGTGCCCCTCTACAATTCTTATATGGCACAAGCTTTTTTGCTGTGCTAATACTTACCACCAGTCTATTATAGTTGGTGGATTCTTCACTTTTAAACTAGTCCTACCCATATTAATTACTGCACATTTCCTTTTATGTCCAGGCATGACAGTTTTTTGTCTGTACACCATCACTGTAACTCCGCATCAATTCAATGTGTCTTAAATTATGTATCTGTGTTGTACACATCATTTGGATGTTATAGTCTTGCCAAGTTTTTCCTTCTCCTAAGGAATACAATAGGTTGTATAGGAAGCCTTATGACAAGATGCAGGATTAAAGGGAACCTGTCAACTACTACCGGTATTTTGTCTAGCAGCTTTACACCTTCCAGATCATATTTCTTTCATAACGCAGGGTGGTGGCATCATCCAGAAAATCAACTTTGAAGTGAATGTAAATTCATTGTATAAAGTCAAGGAGGTGGAGAGTTTAACACTGAATTCAAGCTTCTCCTGTATCAGAAAGTCCTGCTCACTGTAACCGATGGTCCTGCACCCAGAGACATTGCTAACCAGTTCTCCTGAAGTCTGGTACATGATGTAAGTCACAGGAGGAGACAGGTCAGAGGCAGGGAGAGTTTGACTTCACTGTTAAACTCTCCACCTCCTTGACTTCATACTACCACAGTGTACAGTTGGGAATCTGTTCCTTCTGGAATAAAAATACTGGTTTGGTTTTAATCCTGCATCAAGTCTTAAGGATTCTTGAAGGTCATGCTTGATGTCAAGGGAGCTGCCTTATTAGGTGGATAAAAGAGGCGTGGTTTTCCTTATTCCATCCTGTAAAACATATATATATTTTCCCAGGGAGTTACCAGTGATGGTTCAGCCCACATCTTATGTATATGGGAACGCTAAGTCATGAGTGAGTAACTGCGATCGTCCAGATTGGCCCCAGGCCTAGGCTCATCCCTAAATACTCCTTCCAGTACATTGTGTAATAACAAGCCCACAAGTATCTCAAATTCACTACTTTCAGCCAACTGATCATAAATGTGTATGAGGAAGTGATCAGAGATGGTTCGGCCCACAGCTGTTGTATATACAGTCAGTCCCCTAATTATGAACACCCGATTTACAGACGACCCCTAGTTACAAACGGACCCCTAGATGTTAGTAAAGGACTATAATTTATCCTTAGGATACAATAAACAGCTATAACAGTTATCACAGGTGTCTGAAATGAAGATTTATTATTAATCCTGATTCTTATGACAATTCAACATTTTGAAAATCCAATTGTCACAGCGACCAAAAAAATTCTGTCTGGGGTTACAATTATATATATACAGTTCCGACTTACATACAAATTCAACTTAAGAACAAACCTACAGAACCGATCTTGTACGTAACCCGGGGACTGCCTGTATATGGAAACCCTAAGTCATGGAGTGAGTAACTGCAACTGTTTGGTTATGCCCCAGGCCTAGACTCATCCCTAACTACTTCTTCCAGTACATTGAGTAATAACAAGCCCACAAGTGCCACCCCACCACAGCAGCACATACTGACAGGAGCCGCCTGGCATTGAGGTTTTGTACCACACACTGTAATTAAAGACACCGTAACACACAAATAATCTGAGATAAGCTGACAATTAAGAGAGAAATAGGAAGGTGTTAATCTCCAGATACTTATCAGATGGAGATCTTATCACTCCTGCAGCACTCCTTAAAGAGGACCAGTCACTCTCTGGGGGTCTGTATTATATGACTGTAGATCAATTGGGAAAATGCAATTCTTTTACTTGTTTGTTCACACACAATGTCCCCTCCATTGCTGATTTGTTAAAGCTTGGGCACAAAAAAAAAATTAGTTAACATTCTAATGTTTAAATGTCATTTTTTATATATTGTATGATTTTTTATTTTATTTTATTTAGATTTGAGGTCATGAGATTTATTGCCCTGCCTATAATTCAAAGAAGCTGTTGAAAATTTAAAAAAATATATCAACATTTTATTAAGTTATTGGGTTAGAGCATTCTGAAAATTTCGGTTACTTTCATACACTGCTTTTTGGAAATGTAAACATGTATAGATAGAGACAGATTGAAAAAAAAATAGATAAAGATAATAGATATGTATGATAGACAGATAGCTGATAAATAAACAGATAGATAGATAGATAGATAGATAGATAGATAGATAGATAGATATGTTTCATAGATATATATATAGAATATGAGATAGGTAGGTAGATTTATAAGTAGAAAAGTATATAACTAGGTAGATATGTGATAGTCCCCATCTATTACAGCATATAATCTTAGAGACTGCAGTTTCTGTGTTTATTCTTACCTCTGATACCTTCTCAGGGCTAAAAAAGAAAGACTTTATCTGGTCAATGCAAAAATACTTAAACTAATTTCCCTAGTAATTGCCAAAAGAAATCCTAATACCCCCAGTAATTACGTTCTGCTCTCTGAAATGCCCTAGTCTCAGCTTTTGTAGACACAAGAGACATGCTGGACAGTAAGACTTTACAAGCACTTAATGGTCTGCAGGGAGTGCGCCCTATATAAACAGATCCATAGAGGACCTGATGTCACTCACCAAGGAGCTCACTTACCTAATAGTCACAGACTTGGTAGCAGTCGTTGGCTTCATAGAACATTTACACGAATATTTCACCCAAATCATACTATAGCATCAAATGTTCCTGAATTTTAAGTTTTATTTTACATTTCAAATGAGGAAAGTTGATATTTACAGATTTTTTTATATGGTCTGGACCCTGGGCTGATGATCTATATATTCTGACATTTGTGCTTGATGAAAATCTGCCATCAAAATCCTACCTTCTAAAAGCAACTTTTACAATTATGCTAATGAGGTAGAAGGGTTCTGGGGGGGGGGGTATCAGAGCCCTCTGTGCTGCAGCTTCACAGGCTGTTGCACAGTGCAGGAGATATTACAGCAGGCAAAAGGAGTGGGGGGAGGGTCAAGGGGGAGGGTGAGACAGACATACTCCTGCTCAGTGTAACAGGCTATGAAACCACAGCACAGAGGGGGTCTGGTAACACCACCAGAACTTGTATGTCTCATTAGCATAATTTCCAAGCCCTGCATAATCTGTGTGTGGAATATGAATGAATTATTATTATTAATTATAATTTTAACAGTTGATTTTAGAAGAAAGAAGATCATGGATAACAAACATAAGATGATTATCACATTCACAGTGCCTGGATATATGGTTTTCTGGTTTATCATGATGGAAATGTGTCTTGTAATAACATAATCTGTGGCATTGTCAGGATCAGTGGATCTTCTGGACCACCGTGGGAGGTGGTACTAGCCGATACCTGGGAGTGGAGTCTAAGTGGCACCTGGTCTTCACCAGAGCCCGCCACCTGCGGGTTGGACTTTCTGCGGCAGGATACCACCAGGTCGAGGTAACTTAGCGGAAGACATTCTCGGGCAGGGCAGGCGGCAGATATGCAAGGTCAAGTCCAATCCGGGGTCAGCAATGGGAGGTCAGGCAGATGGGAACGGGAACACAGGAACGCAGGACTCAGGAGCAGGAACACACAGGATTGCAGGAACACACAGGAATGCAGGAAATCCTCAGGAAAGTCGCTGGGAAGCTTTCTCAATGGTGCTGGCACACAAAGATCCGGCGAGGCAGGAAGGCAGGTGCCGGATTATAAGGTGAAGGTGTTCAACCAGCGCACCAATCAGCGGTGCACTGGCCCTTTAAATTCTCGACAGCCGGCACGCACACACCCTAGGAGGCAGGACGTGCACACGGCAGTCCATTGGAGAGCAGGAGGTGGGATAGGTGAGTCCGGGGAAGCAGGAGCACACAGAGGAACGCGGCTGCGCCTGCGATCCGAGACAGGGATCGCCGGGGGCACCCGTGACAAACATATTTACTAAATGTATCTTAAAGTTGACTTTTACACATCCAATCCCAAACAAAAAAAGAGTTTACTTTCTTAATACAAAGTGATTCTTCATCATTCTCTGCCCTTACTGTATTGGTAATCCGTTATTAAATCGTTTTGGTGGCAGCTTCTTTCCGGTTTATACATTCCACCATTTTTATTTGGTTTTTTTTTCAGATTTAATAGGTGACAAGGCTTCTTTACTACAAGAACTGTGCATCTATGGAATAGCCGAGCTCAGGCGCTGGTCACAGCAGAGACTGCATAGAGCTTTAAAAAAGGCTTAAATTAAATAAAATTGATAGTTATAATATGGAATTGTGTTCCTTTACATCCTTTCCCCTCAGTCCCTTCCCTAGTTCTTGGTTGATGGATATGTGTCTTTTTAACCCTACTATGTAACTATGCAACAAAAACTATTCATTATCCAACTAAATTTCTGAAATACTATATAGTTCTACTATAATGATTTAATGAGTAACAGACTCTGTTCCCAGTTTAATATTCTTCATGTTATTTTCAATCTTCCCAATGAACCCTCTAATACTCAAGTCAAGTACCATGTTGTATATTTATACAGTTTCATCACCTCCTTTATTTCTTGAATGTTTCCAAAAACTGACTAATGAATAAATCTGACTTTTTATAGAATAAGATTTTGGATATTTTTTTAGGTTTCCAATCTATCCATGAGAGAGACATGAGAGATTTTAATTTCCAATAGATGTTGAGCTGTGGATATCAGAGGGTGGAAACATTGTGACAAAAGGGCAATTATTTTGCAATGAGCAAAAATCATGGATTATTTACAGGACTCACAAGTCTGGCGTTCCAGTGGAATATTAATCTCGTAGAAAGAAGCAACGATCTACACAATGTTTTGCAGGTCAACGAGGTTTGTAATTAGGACATGCTGCAATTTTATTTGGGGCATTGGAGGCAAAAATATCAATGATCCCTTGGATTGAATAAACGACCAACCGTGTAGATACATACATTTTCCAATGTGGCATTTGTTTACTTTAGTTTCAGCTGGAAAATTCCAAATAAATTACAGTTGCAAATTTGCGGAGTGTTTGCTTTTATGCCATTTTACTGTGCGCTCCTAATAACACCAGCACCAATTTGGGGAGGATCACTGCTACTGCAACAAAATCATTGGAGAGCGATGATCTTCCCCAAAATGGCGGTACCCTGCGCTGCCAGCATGGTAGTGCCTGCATGCGGGGTTTAGCCATGCGATTTGGCAGTTGCATTTAAAGAGTTAATGGCAGGGGAGTTTGAGCTGAACCAGATCTTGGTCCCAAACTTTGAATGAAGACCGCAGTTGGATCTTGGGGAACTCGTTTGGGTGAGCTCATCACTATTCTTAAGATCAGTTCGCTCATGGCGATACAACATTTATATAGTTTAGTTATCACTTAATGCATTTAAAAATGTAAAAGCTTAGCAAAAAAAACCTCATACTTTGATTTACAGAGCTGTGTAAGGTATACTTTTTAGCAGGATTAGAGGCCTTGATTGTATCCATTTTGAGAACTTTATAAACTTTTGAAACATTTTTATTCATATTTTTATGTGTGACATTTTTTTCATTACAACATTCACTGTATGTGATGATTATTGTTATACTTTATACATTGATATATTTTGGACATTTGGGATGCAGGGATACCTAACATGTTTAGAATTTTATTTGTTCATTTATTTACTTATGCCTACTCAAAATGTGATTTTATTTTTATTTGTTTTAACGATTACTTAAAGGTTCCCCTAGGTTGTTTGAACCCTAGGGGGGTCTGATTCCTTATACAATTTACTGCAATATACCGGTATTGCTGTATATTTGGATATATTGCTTTTCCTCTACACTAGTGATGGCCAACCTTTTAGAGACCGAGTGCCCAGACTACAACCAAAATCTGCTCATTTAACACAAAGTGCCAATATAAGCTGTAATTTATTTATTTGCTGAACTGTTCTCCCACAATGTTCAATCATACCAGCCTCCTCAGGACACTGATACAACTGAAAGCAGGAGCATGGTCCTCTCCACGCTATTCCTTCAGTCCCAAGTAGTCAAGAGATTCTAGGTGCCAGGGATCCAAAGTTAATGCTCATATGTATCTCATACAGGCTTGGCCACTAAGGTGACATATGAGGTAGGTCCTTAGTAATTAAAGGGTTAAAATAGCACGGAGATTGCGTTTTGACTTGCGTGAGACTGCAGTTAGATTCTTTGAGTCCTGTCTGGTAAACTCTGTGCTGGGGTGGTAGTTTGAGTACCCACATAGAGGATTCTGAGTGCCTCCTCTGGCACCCGTGCTATAGGTTCGCCACCATTGCCCTACACTCTGCCTCAATGGCATAACTAAGGCCTCTTCCACACTAGCGTTGCGTTTCACGTCAGGGTGCAATGCGTGAAAAACTGACGTTTTTGGCTGCGTTTTTGTTCCATTTTACCTTGGAGTAATTAGCGTTTTTGCGTCTTTCACGCGCGTGTTGTTAGCGTTTTTTTGCGTTTTCGGCGCATTTTTCACGCGCGATTCAATGGGAGACTCGAGCATTTTTCAAAGGGACCATGGTTTGGGATTAAAATGTGTTATTTAATTGAAAAATAATGTCTTCTGATAAATTGCAAACATCTGCGATCTATTCTTCACTGTTCCGCGCGTATATTATCTCCCGACAAGTTAGCAGATGTGAAGAACAGTGAAGAATAGAATAAAATCATTGTACACAGTGAACACAGTGAACACAGGATCATTTAAGATAAAAACACAGTGCAGAACACAGTGCAGAATAGATTACAGATGTTCGGCACATCTGCTTACTTGTCGGGAGATACGCGCGGAGCGGTGCGAACAAAATAGCATGTGAAGAACAATATATATGTGTGTGAAGAACACATTGCAGATGTTTAAATACATCTGCAATGTGTTCTTCACACATATATATTGTTCTTCACATGCTATTTTGGGCGCAACGTTCCGCGCGTATCTTCCGACAAGTAAGCAGATGTGCCGAACATCTGTAATCTATTCTGCACTGTGTTCTGCACTGTGTTTTTATCTTAAATGATCCTGTGTTCACTGTGTACAATGATTTTATTCTATTCTTCACTGTTCTTCATTGTGTTTTTTTAATTAAATGCTCGATCGCGAGCAGGGGAAATACTGTTATTCTGGTCACCTAGCAACCCTTACGTTTAAAACGCATTGCACTCGCATTGCACTTGCAATGATTGCGAGTGCAATGCGTTCTTGATGCATCTCCATAGACTTGAATGGGGCGTGAAAAACGCGCGTGACCCGCAAAAATAGAGCATGCTGCGATTTTGACGCGCGTGAAAACGAACGCAAGCACGCGCGTTAAAAACAACGCTAATGGAGAAAGACCCATTGAATACAATGGGACAGAGTGCAATGCGAGTTCTGCGCGTCAAATGCACGCGCAGAACTCGCGCGTGAAAAACGCCAGTGTAGAAGGGGCTTAAGAGAGGCAGGGCCGCATAGTGAACTTCTAAATGTGGCCCCACTTACCCCTCAAAAAATATACAGAGTATACATACACAGACATACAGCATATACACATCACAAATGCACGCATACAGCATATTCACATAAAATATCCTAGATGCTGGGGCCCCCTGACACTGTGGTCCCCATAGCACCTTCTATGACTGGTACCCCTGTTGTTACGCCCCTGCTCTGCCTCAAATCCGCACCAATATTGCTGCGCTCATGCCTGGTTGCTGTTAAGGTGCTGTGGCAGTTTCAATCATGGCACCTAACATGTAAACTGCTGCGATCAGTGCAAGCAATGATCACCAAAGTTAAAGGGATGTTTTGGCTGTAAAATGCAGCAGAGACCTGATCTGTTTTGGGGAGGGCTCAGTCTGCGAGTCCTCTCCATACATCCCTTGACAAAAGATCGACTTAATTTTAGGTTGTCCGGTCAGAATAAAGGACCGCAGTTTAGAGGCCAGGTCTAGATGTAGGACAACAGTAATGAGAAACCTACAGCAAACGTCTCAGCAGGTTTTTTTTAAGTTCTGTTAACTGCGCATTTCCCATGATTGTCCACCAAGTGGCGCTTCTTTTATGAAACAAGCAGTGGGCCAGATGTATCTCTTGGTTTTGTTGTTGTTTTAGCGACTCTTTATTTTGTTGCAGTACTTTTGCGCTTTTGTTGCGACTCAATACCAAACTAACGGTGCATCAAATATAACTTTGCTTTCCTCATTTATATATCTATCCACATGTTTTGCTGCACCTACTAATGATTCATCATTAGAGACTTTTGATTCAGGCGCAAATTTGGTGTGAAAACACTCCAGGCAGAAGGTGGTATGGACTGAGCAAGACCCTGAGCTCTTCTGCAGAGCAGTGTATGCCCTGTACAGTACAGCAGCAGAGCTCAGCCTGTGTTCACACTTCATGCAGCCCCATAGCAGATTCTGGGTCCCCCTTCTCCCTTAAATAAAAATATACATACAGCATAAACGTACATACAGTATACACACACCACATATACATGCAGCATATAGACACATACAGTACCATATAAAACCAAGCAGAATATACACATCACATATACACACACAGCAAATACATACAATACCATATATAGAGACATACAGCATTTACACACACAGAGCATACGCCCAAAACCAAAGTTGCGGGGGGCCCCCTCACACTGTCGGCCCCATAGCAGCTGCTATGGCTGCTACCACTGTAGTTACGCCCCTGTCTTCAGGAGAAGCCGCTGCTGAGGAGGATCGCTGGGTGCAGCTTGTAAGACACCTGGGGTCAGCTGTAAGTGTCATTTTCCTGCTGTTGTGTGGTTGAGAAGCGGAGCTTGTAAGAGTGTCAGAACCGGGAATTGTGCCTAAAATAAAGTACAGTCGCAAAATCTTGCAGGAACCCACAAGTGATTAATAAGATGAATGAACTTAACTACTCACAGATGCATACCTGCCAACTGCCCCAGATTCCTCCAGGTCCCGTACATTAGATCTACTGAATAGCCAAAGCATCGGGACCAGGAGGAGGTGGGATCAGCCCCTGCTACCTCCTCACATGATGTCTGAAGGTGTCATGTGAGGACCCCTCAACCGGTCCCACCCCC
Organism: Engystomops pustulosus; assembly: GCF_040894005.1. NCBI lineage: Eukaryota > Metazoa > Chordata > Amphibia > Anura > Leptodactylidae > Engystomops > Engystomops pustulosus. The sequence continues at coordinate 42,860,260 of NC_092415.1, forward strand.
TGCCCGAGTTACAGTTGGAGCCCAGGAGAAGAAGTGACTACTGTGGAGGAAGGAAGGGGGGGGGGAACTAAGAAATAGAAATTCAGCCACAGGAGGAGGCTGAAGGACAGGAGGCCACAGGAAGAGGGAGGCTGAAGGACAGCAGGCCACAGGAGGAGGAGTCGTGAGAAAAAGAGCAGGCTGGAGGGCAGGAGCCACAGGAAGAGAGAGGCTGAAGGACAGGAGGCCACAGGAGGAGGAGTCGTGAGAAAAAGAGCAGGATGAAGGACAGGAGGCCACAGGAAGAGGGAGGCAGAAGGACAGGAGGAGGAGTCGTGAGAAAAAGAGCAGGCTGAAGGACAGGAGGCCACAGGAAGAGGGAGGCTGGAGGGCAGGAGGCCACAGGAAGAGGGAGGCTGAAGGACAGGAGGCCACAGGAAGAGGGAGGCTGAAGGACAGGAGGCCACAGGAAGAGGGAGGCTGAAGGACAGGAGGCCACAGGAAGAGGGAGGCTGAAGGACAGGAGGCCACAGGAAGAGGGAGGCTGAAGGACAGGAGGCCACAGGAAGAGGGAGGCTGAAGGACAGGAGGCCACAGGAAGAGGGAGGCTGAAGGACAGGAGGCCAGAGGAAGAGGGAGGCTGAAGGACAGGAGGCCACAGGAAGGGGGAGGCTGAAGGACAGGAGGCCACAGGAAGAGGGAGGCTGAAGGACAGGAGGCCACAGGAAGAGGGAGGCTGAAGGACAGGAGGCCACAGGAAGAGGGAGGCTGAAGGACAGGAGGCCACAGGAAGAGGGAGGCTGAAGGACAGGAGGCCACAGGAAGGGGGAGGCTGAAGGACAGGAGGCCACAGGAAGGGGGAGGCTGAAGGACAGGAGGCCACAGGAAGGGGGAGGCTGAAGGACAGGAGGCCACAGGAAGGGGGAGGCTGAAGGACAGGAGGCCACAGGAAGGGGGAGGCTGAAGGACAGGAGGCCACAGGAAGAGGGAGGCTGAAGGACAGCAGGCCACAGGAGGAGGAGTCGTGAGAAAAAGAGCAGGCTGGAGGGCAGGAGCCACAGGAAGAGAGAGGCCGAAGGACAGGAGGCCACAGGAGGAGGAGTCGTGAGAAAAAGAGCAGGCTGAAGGACAGGAGGCCACAGGAAGAGGGAGGCTGGAGGGCAGGAGGCCACAGGAAGAGGGAGGCTGAAGGACAGGAGGCCACAGGAAGAGGGAGGCTGAAGGACAGGAGGCCACAGGAAGAGGGAGGCTGAAGAACAGGAGGCCACAGGAAGAGGGAGGCTGAAGGACAGGAGGCCACAGGAGGAGGACACTAGGTCACAGGAAGAGGCTGGAGGACAGTAGGCCACAGGAGGAGGAGTCTAAAGAACAGGATGAGGCTGAAGGACAGGAGGAGGCTGGAGGACAGGAGGCCACAGGAGGAGGACACTAGGTCACAGGAAGAGGCTGGAGGACAGTAGGCCACAGGAGGAGGAGTCTAAAGAACAGGATGAGGCTGAAGGACAGGAGGAGGCTGGAGGACAGGAGGCTACAGCAGGAGGACGGTAGGTCACAGGAAGAGGCTGGAGGATAGGAGACCAGAGGAGGAGACTGAAAAGCAGGAAGAGAAGATAGAGGGCTGGGGCCACAGGAAGAGGCTGGAAGACAGGAGGCCACAGGATGAGGCTGGAAGAGGCTGGAGCACAGGGGGTCACAGAAGGAGGCTGCTGGACAGGAGGCCACAGAAGGAGGCTGCTGGACAGGAGGCCACAGGAAGAGGGAGGCTGAAGAACAGGAGGCCACAGGAAGAGGGAGGCTGAAGGACAGGAGGCCACAGGAGGAGGACACTAGGTCACAGGAAGAGGCTGGAGGACAGTAGGCCACAGGAGGAGGAGTCTAAAGAACAGGATGAGGCTGAAGGACAGGAGGAGGCTGGAGGACAGGAGGCCACAGGAGGAGGACACTAGGTCACAGGAAGAGGCTGGAGGACAGTAGGCAACAGGAGGAGGAGTCTAAAGAACAGGATGAGGCTGAAGGACAGGAGGAGGCTGGAGGACAGGAGGCTACAGCAGGAGGACGGTAGGTCACAGGAAGAGGCTGGAGGATAGGAGACCAGAGGAGGAGACTGAAAAGCAGGAAGAGAAGATAGAGGGCTGGGGCCACAGGAAGAGGCTGGAAGACAGGAGGCCACAGGATGAGGCTGGAAGAGGCTGGAGCACAGGGGGTCACAGAAGGAGGCTGCTGGACAGGAGGCCACAGAAGGAGGCTGGAGGAAAGGAGGAGGCTGCAGGACAGGAGGAGGCTGGAGGACAGGGAATTACAGGAGGAGTCTGGAGCACAAGAGACCAAAAGGAGGAGACTAGAGGACAAGATGTCACAGGAGGAGACTGGAGGACAAGATGCCACAGGAGGAGGCTGGAGCACAAGAGACCAAAGGAGGAGACTGGAGGACAAGATGCCAAAGGAGGAGACTGGAGGACAAGATACCACCGGAGGAGGCTGTAGGACAAGATGCCACAGGAGGAAGCTGGAGGGTAGAGTGCTACAGGAGGAGGGTACATGACAGGAGGAGGCTGGATGACAGGAGGAGGTTGTAGGACAGAAGGCCACAGGGAGAGGAAGATCGAGAACAGGGACCACACCATGTGAGGAGGGGTGGAGGCAGCAGTACAGATTGTATTATGTATAAGTTTGGGGAGATAAATAAAAGTGGAAAACTAAACGAAATGTAATGGTAAAGGGAGGATAAAATGTATATTTCATATGTTGCTGAGTTGCTTTAGGGGGCTTTATACAGGTCCTTGGGGCGGGGGGCTTATACTATGTGGGGGCAATCAACCCCATTCTAAATTTCGCTTCCATTTTGATTCAATTACTATGAAGATCTCAAGGGGTTAACAATCTTCCTAAAAGCTGTTTCTGATAGTTTGAGGGGTGAAGATTTGAAAATGGGTTGGTTATATAGGGGGTTTTGATGCTAAATATGTAAAATCTTATTCAAAACTCTATTTATCCTCAAAATAGTCAATTCTGAAAATACGGAAAATCGATATTCGATTTGTAAGGCGCGTGACATCAAAATAAATTATCCAGACATATAAAAAATTATGAAAATGTAAAGTAGACATATGGGATATCTCTAGAAAGGAATATTAAAGGCAGAATATACTTTATACTAATATATATTTTACATCAGACCAATAGAGCAGTAGTGCACATACATAGCCAATGGTCCATTTACTTCCATGGGACTGATAAAAATAGGTGAGCAAAACAGTACTTTAGTCCCATAGAACTAAATGGATCAGTGATTATACATTAGGTACTACTGTATTGAAACCAATGACTTTGGGACGCTGCGCCAATTGAGGTGGGTCATCAATATAATCACCAGTGACGTAACTTGATGCTGATGGGCCCCAGTGCAAAGTCTGTGCCAGACTTTTTCATAAGGGAAAATGACACCTTATGGATCCCCTAAAAATCTTGGTTCTGGTTGCAACCGCACACTACTCACCTCCTCAAGTTAAACCCCTGATAATCACTCAGGCTTCTCCTAGGTTGTATAGTGCGGTGTAATGTTAAAGTATGTTTACAAGACAAACCAGCAGAAATTATTTTACAAAAATTGTCAGAATTTGATGTATCCACTGTTACAGTATGCTATCTACATACAGTGGTTGCAGCTTGTGTCTGCCTACTCAATGACCTGTATTGTCTGTACTAGGTAATGAGTCACATACAGATGTCAGATAAGGGGCTTATTCTACAATCTAGCAATAAAGCCAATGGATCACATACAGTACATGAGCAGGTTATAACAATACATAGAAAGCTGCAGACAGTGGACATTGCAGTGTTATACCAAGCAGCCAGCAATAGACTCGTGGGGAGATTCGGTTTAATCTGACATGTATGTATATATATGTATACACACAAATAGGGGTCAAATGAATGAAAAAAACAACACATAAAGGAGTCCTCCTCCTTCTCATTCACCATAGAGATGTTACAAGAATAAAGTTCTGCGGTCTTTGGGCCATTGTCCAGTTTCGCTAACATCTGCCCTTAAAAGAAGTAGGAGGAGGCCGCTCACAGCAGTCACTTAAAGTCAGCTTAAATAAATGGACATCAGTCACTGTTGTAAAAGAGCAAATGACACAAAAGATTTATTGCACCATGGCATCACATATGAGGATTAGGCCGCATCCCGCAGGGACACAGCCTCTTAATTGCCCTCATCATATGGAAGATATTGAACCGGCAGCAGAAAAGTCATAAATTATCATTGGATTAATTCATGGCTTTGGTATTCGTGTGGACGGTTTTATATGATAAAGTGGATACAACATGACAATAACATCTCATCCTTTTCCTCATAGTCATCGCACTATGCGACCAGCTCATTACTATCAGGGAGAATGAAGTGAGCCCCTACCCTGTTACAGGGCGACACACACAGCGTCTTGGATTTTTATGTGGATCGATTTAAAAGTCTTAATTGCATTGACATATTTTATCAGCAAACCAAACAAAAAATGACTAAAGAAAACAAATAATGATTGGCAGAGGGTAGATTGTCCAGACAGCAAAATGATTTAAACAGTTGTTTAATTACAGACGGCCCCTTTAACTGAAGCATCCCGGGCCCCTCAGATCCTGTCATACAGATGACTGTGCCTGTAATTTAGCCAGGTGTAAGATGAAATGTAAGTATTACTTCATGCACACTTTGGGGGACATTTATCATACACTGGCGCTCGTGCATATTCGCAGCGGGATACATGAAGAGGCGGAAGCCTCTTGATGTATCGGGGCAGGATGCTGCGCCGTAGTTATTCTACACCAGGGAACAGTAGCACCCTGCGCCGGCCCACTCCTGGCCAGCCGCGCCCCCCCCCCCCCTCATGCCCCACTCGCGATAAGGTGGCGGAGAGGACTAAATAGTCGCAAGTGCTAGCCATAGACTGACGTGATGGATGGGTTGCTAGTGATATGAAGAAAAGGCAGGAAGTGCCATGTGGGTACCAATTAAAGAATTATGTAATTTGAAACATGTGCATGAAAAACACCGAAAGCGCAATAAAAACGCAAACAGCAAAAACTGACCAAAAACCACAGACAAAACGTCAGTTTTTCACGGATTGCTCTCTGACGTGATCTGCAACGCAAGTGTGAAAGGCCGCGGTCACACGTACCGCTAGGCGTCCGTTCATAACGCAACGCTAGCACACAGGGGGAGGTCTCGGGCCGAACGCACATGCATTTCCAGGGAAACGCATGCGATTGGCTTATCAATCGCATGCGTTTCCCTGGAAACGCATGTGCATTCGGGCCGAGGACCTCCCCCTGTGCACTAGCGTCGCGTTATGAATGGACGCCTACCAGTATGTGCGACCACGGCCAAAGGGGCCTAATAGATGAGACACCCATTATTGAGAAACAATAAAAAAAATCTTATACTCCCCTCCTCCAGCGCTTCCATTTGCTTGAAGTGTCACCCGTGACTGTTAACAGAGGCCAGCACCCCTGTCCCGACCACTGCCTGCTCCAGCCTTATTTTCAGTGTGTCACAGGTGCACCGCAGTGGTTGGGGGAGCACCGGCCTCTGTAAAAAAGACTTAGTGAGGGGAAGCGTTGATACCAAAAGCTACATGCAGTGGTGTAACTAGAAGCTGATGGGCCCCAGTGCAAAGTCTGTGCCAGGCCCCCGACTCTAATGTATGGTTTATAGTAGTAGTCTTCTCATATGGGAAAGTGACTCCAAGGGCCCGGGTGCGATCGCAACCTCTGCACCCCCTCAAGTTACGCCCCTGGCTACATGGATGCCTCCACTCTGTACCAGTCTCTGCACTGGCTGCCCATCTCCTTCCAAATACAGTTTAAAGCAACCCCTTAACGCCGAGGCATACATTTTTGGGTTTCCACGTTTTATTCCCCATGTTCAAAAGTCTATAACTTTTTTATATTTTCCATGTAAGGAGCTGTATGAGGGCAAATTGCACTTCATAGTGATGGTATGTAATATTCCATGCCATGTACTGGGAAGTGGGAAAATTCCAAATGCAGTGAAAATGGTGAAAAAGCACATTTGCGCCGTATTCTTGTGGGCTTTGAATTTACGGCTTTCACTGTGCGCCCCAAATGACATGTCTACTTTATTCTTTGGGTTGGTGTGATTATGTGGATACCTAAGATCTATAGGTTTTATGTTTTCATACATTTCCAAAAATTAAAACCTCCTGTGCAAAAAAAAATCTTGATTTTGCCATCATGTGACGTGAATAACTTTTTCATACTTTGGTGTACAGAGCAGTGTCATTTTTTGCGACTTTTGATAACGTTTTCAACGCTACCATTTTTAGGACATTTGATCACTTTTTATTTAATTTTTTAAATATTCTTCAAAATGGCAAAAAATAGTATTCTTGACTCTGGGCGCTATTTTCTATTACGGGGTTAAAACGCAGTGAAAAACCATTGCTATAGTTTGATAGATCTGACATTTTGGGGCATGGCGATACCTAACAAGTTTATGATTTTACTGTTTTATGTCATCTAGGGAAAGAGGGATGATTTGAATTTTTTCTTTTTACTATTTTTCAGACCCCCTAGGGCACTTTAACCCTAAATTGTCTGATTAATCCTACTGAATAGGTTAAAACAGGCAGCCTTGGGTTGGAAGACCCGAGGCTGTCATAGCAACCAATCGCTTCCCCCTCGATGACATCATGGGGGGGGGGCATCTAATCCAAGATGGCGGCACCCACGTGCTGCCAAGAATTAAACCCAACCTCCAAAGCCTTAAACAGGCTCTTAAAACTTATTTCTTTAGGCAGCCTATTACACCCACTAAACGCATGAAAACTGACCCATACTGAACCATCCTGCCCTTATCCCTGAGGGCGCTTTCACACTATGCGTTGCGTTGTGCGTTTCGTAGTTGATTCGTTGCAAAGGCTTCAGCCTTGATCACGTGCTGAGGTTACGTTGTGTTTTATCAGATGCAGTGAAAACGCAATGTAACCTCAGCATGTGATCAAGGCTGAAGCCTTTGAAATGCATCAAAAACGCATCAAAAAATGCAAAGCATCGTGTGCGTCCACACGTTCAGTTTTTCAGATGCAGTTTTTGATTCCCAAACCAGGAATGGAGTGAAAAATAGAGGTGGAGCAGCAGCTCTCAATGATATGCTCTCCCATTATCATCCACACCTGCTTCAAAAACTGCATCTAAAAAACTGAATTTATGACCGCAGTCACACACCGCATTTAACGCATGTGTTTAAAAATGCATTGCAACAGCCTCTGGGTGAAGACACACATGGCGTTTTTGGGCCGTTTTTGGGCCGTTTTTACTAAGTGCGTTTTCAGATTGTTAAAAACGCAAGCGTTAAAAAACGCATCCGTTTTTTTAAAACGCCTGCGTTTTTGTCCGTTTTCCGAAATTGCGCAATGAAAAACGGACAAAAACGCATGCGTTTTCAAAAAACGGATACGTTTTTTAACGCATGCGTTTTTAACGATCTGAAAACGCACTTAGTAAAAACGGCCCAAAACGCCACGTGTGTCTTCACCCTTAGGGGTATGCATGCGTTTTTAACGTTTCCAGATTGTAAAAAAAGCATCAGTTTTTTTAAAAACGCACGCATTTTTGTCCGTTAATTGCGCAAATTCGGAAAACCGGACAAAAACGCATCCGTTTTCAAAAACCGCATGCGGTTTTTACGATCTGAAAACACACTAACTAAAAACGGCCCAAAAACGCCACGTGTGTCTTCACCCTAAGAGAGATTTGCCTGATTAAACTGCTCTTACCACTAGTTTTCACAAAACATTGTGTTAACAAACGCATGCGTTAACAATGTGTTTTGTAAATGCAAGTGTTAAAAGTTGTTTAATCAGGGAAATCTCTCTTCAGCTGTTGCAATGCGTTCTTAAACACATGCGTTAAACGCGACATGTGACTGCACCCTCAGGTCGGCGCCACACAGGGCGCTTTGTCTGCGCTCGCAAACGCAGACAAAGTCGCGCCCACCGGGGCGGGCCTAGGCCCGATCGCATCGGCGTTTCTATGGAAACGCCTGCGATCGGGAACGAGCCGCCGGTGTTTCGCGTTAAATTAACGCAAAACACCGGCGGCTCGTTCCCGATCGCAGGCGTTTCCATAGAAACGCCGATGCGATCGGGCCTAGGCCCGCCCCGGTGGGCGCGACTTTGTCTGCGTTTGCGAGCGCAGACAAAGCGCCCTGTGTGGCGCCGACCTCAGGGTTCGGTCACACGTTCAGTTTTTTCAGATGCAGTTTTTAAGCCAAAAACAGGTATGGATGATACTGGGTTGCGACAAATAATTAAAAGGTGCTGCTCCTCCTCCTGCTTTTACTCCAATCCAGTGTGACATCACCCTAAACGGTTCCTTTCCATGGCTGGAGTGTGAAAAAAATCTGTTTGTAAACTTATATGCAGCTCACCTGAGCCGAGTCCACCACGCTAAGGGAGTCTAATGAGGTCTTGTTTGGTTGTTGGAAACAGGAGCAAACCAACTAGCTGACTGTTTTGAGCGAGACATTTTATTATAGAAGTTCTAGAACCAAAACATGTTTCACGGTCTAAGACCACCCCCTTTTTTAAATGGATTTTGCTAAAATGATCAGTAAAATATATAAGGTATTCACATCAACTGCAAAAATAATAAAATGGATATATAAATATATGTATATTCCAAGTACGGGTAGAAGTAATATCAATAAAGCAAGTGACATGTGTAAATATGTAAATTTCATTGAATTAACCTCATGTATTTTATGACGATTTTAAAGTATAGTGGGGGCGCAGCGCCAGACAAAAAAAAACTGATAAAAAGCAGAGGATATAGCTAACACACTAACCTGATGTCTGCAACTATCATGTGACAGAGAGCAGATGCTTAAGTTCTGGGCTTGGAATCCCAGGCTTTTTTTTTTTTTAGAAAAGGGGTGGAACCAGAGGAGACTATGAGCCAATCGTGTACCTGCTCCAAGTGATTGAGCAGGCTTGCAGGATATATGCAATAAGGCCTTATATATTCAGTATATAAGTATATCTGCATTACCCTGCCTCCTTGTTCATGATTGACAGGCCTCACTGCTAGGACATGCTGCTTTATGGAACATTGAGAGTGCTCTGTTACATCACTGACCAGTTCATGTTATGTGTCCAGGTTGATGTCATCTAAGATCCTGTTCCATTTGCAAAGTCTACCCCATGTAGGTATCTGATTACCTCCAATGAGAATGGAAGGAGTAGAAGTTTATGGAGGTTGCTGTAATCATGCCATGATACTGCCATGTGATCAGATACATACATGGGGTAGACATTGCAAATGTAACTGGGTAAAGGGCCTTAGATAACATAACCCTGGTCACGTGATCCTGAGAAGAGATGTGAGACATGGGAAGGTGTAGATGGGAGGGGTCAGCCAGGCAGGACAGGTAATATAACAAACTTTATTTATGGGGACGTGAAGGAAAGATTTTTAGCTCAAAGAAGGTTGTCATTTAGTTAATAGGCTCTATGGGTACATGTCACTAGCCGTTTTTGTTGTTGGGTTTGGTGAAAAGTCTTCTTTAGGGTGCGGTCACACGTTGCGTTTAACGCATGCGTTTAAAAACGCATTGCAATAGCTGGAGAGTGATTTGCCTAATTAAACAGCTGCTAACACCTGTGTTTACAAAACGCAACCGTTAACGCATTGTTAACGCATGCGTTAACATTGCGGTTAACGCATGCGGTTGTTACCGCATTGTTAACGCATGCGTTAACATCGCGGTTAACGCATGCGTTTTGTAAACACAAGTGTTAAGAGGTGTTTCATTAGGCAAATCACTCTTCAGCTATTCCAATGCGTTTTTAAACGCATGCGTTAAACGCGACGTGTGACCGCACCCTCAGAAAGCTGTTTGTCATTGTAAGGCTGCATTCACACTAACGTATACCTGACGTGCCATAGCCTGGTGGCCACACGTCGGCATGCGGGAGAGGAGGAGGGGGTGACCCCCGTCACTCGCCATAGCAGTCTATGGTGGACATATGTGTGGCCGCAAGCTTGCAAGCCCAATGTGCATGAACCCTAACACACACAAGTCAAAATCATTGTAATGAAGAAATGCTGTAATGTACTGCATTGTAGGACGTTATTAGAAACTACAGATCAAGATTTAACTGGATACCGCTTCTAAAGGACCATGTGCTCAGTTTCAGTCATCATGTTGGCCGGGTTATGGATACATAGATTTGTCTAATTTCTAAGAACATTAGAATGACCCAATTTCGGACAGATCTAACATCTTTTACAAGCAGTAGTTATAGATGGATGGCGGGCTTCTATTCCTCCACTACCAGGGGTGTCTGTCAGTCACTCATCTTCCTGCACCTACACAATTAGAAGTCCCCAGTTCTCATGCGCAATGTGAAGTTGCCCAGGGTCAACGATCAGTCTGAGACTCCTCACTAGCAAATCAAAGGTAATTAAACTCAAAATCAGAGAGACCATTAGGACCTTAATTTTTTTTTGGACAGGCTAGTGTTGTGGTTTGACTTTAACAACATGTCCTGCTGAGCCAATATATGTTCATATGCAAAGGTTGGAACGTAACAAATCTTGTTTATCACGGCCTGTTACAAAAATAAAAAGACACCATATACTGTATAAACCCAAAAAGGCATTAAAATTTATTAATTGATGCAGTAACAATTCTTTATTTACAGTAGCATTATTTGACATCAAATACGCAAATAAGCATCAGCAAAGCAATATTAACTTGCATAAGTGTATTTAAAATCTCTCTAAATAGATCTACCTTTGCATAAACTGCTCACACTATAGAAATAGACATCAATGCAGGTGAGACAAAGAGCGGCTTAGAGGAAACTCAACTATCCAAAGGAAGCGAAGAAAAGAGTCAAGACCTGCAATACTGTAAGCTTTCTCCTGAAGATCCATATTTTATATATTGCTTTATTTTACCCTCGTATACTTCTTTTACTCCATGTCAATGTCACACACACGCGCACGCACACACAGCGATTTTTTTTATTTTTTTTGTAGAGGAGTTCAGCTGTACAAATAAAATTCACAACCAACAGGAAAATAGGTAGATGGCGGAGGATACAATTAAAAGGATTTTTTGGAACGAGGTCCATCCTGACTGATTCCAACAAAGATCCGGAGATGGAGTCACTGGGTTCCAAAATGTACACAATATACTATACAAATATTATACATCAAACAGCTATGTAGGAATATACAATACTTAAAAACAGATCTAAGGCATTATGCTATTTTCATTAGCATTTTGAGGTTCTTGCACGTAGCATCTTTTTTTTTTTTTTTTTTTTTGTCGAACTTTTTTAAAATTCTTTTTATTCACCTGTAGTAAGAAACTTAAATAACCAGTTTTAGTCTCTAAAAGAAATAACTGGGAAGAAAGAAGACAAAACCATTTGAGGTACAAACTTTGAGAGCACTGGGTGGAGCCGTTCAGGCTACCGGGGTTTAGAAGCTAGCAATTTATTGGAGATCTTTCAGTATGGAACCAAAAAAAAAAAATATTAAAAAAAATTAAAAATTTCCTGGTTACAACAAAATGTTGTGCAGACACTTTTCTGGTAAATAGGCAGCACTCTACAAAAAAAAAAAAAAACTCCAATTCGCGCTTACAGTTAATGGCTTTTGCTGAGTTTCAGAATTAAATTGTGTTTCTTTGGGCTCTAGAAAGTGGAGTTAAACCACCGCTAAAAAAACGAAAAGAAAAACACAAGTCATGTCCACACCTAAAACTGTACAATATACAAAAATCTCCCAAAAAGCAAAAAAAGAAAAATCCCAAACCCCAAAATTATTGGTACAAGTTCATTCAATGAGGCTATTTGTGTGGTAAGGAAAGGGGTCAATGACACGAGGAAATAGTAGATGTTAGAGAAGTACCGGCGCTCAATGCTGGATGAGCAGCGGATAAGAATAGATGATGGGAGTAGTACTACAGCTACAAAAGGGGGGCAGCTGTGAGAACAGTTCTGCTCTCAGACACTTCCGAAAAATTGTCCCCATTTAATCTGTACAATTTGACTCCAATGTATAATGACTGGTGCACACAAAGCGGCAGTAGAATACAGCACTCGCTTCCCTAAAGCAGCTCAGGAAAGAATGGAGTCATCTATGGATCAGAGTAGGTCTCGGTAAACCCAGTGTACATTCGCTGGGGTAACTACACAAAAAGGTGACAATTTCTCTCGTCCAACATTTGTCACATGGTTTTAAAGTGTCACAACTAAGGAAAGTGAATGCATTGTTATGTTAGCATCTACTCCAAAGAGGAAAAAAAAACCCCCCAAACGTTTTTTTTTCTTTTTTAAGAAGGTTTCATAGGAGAAAATAAGTGTGAAATGTGAGCCGCGATACATTAAGTGGCTAAAAATTGAGCGGTGTCACTATGCGAGTGCTAATTAAAAGGGTCCTACCAGATTCTCACATTGGGGCACCTCCTATAGTAGAAGATACGGTTCTGTCATGTCTAATAGAAGGGCGCACCAGCTCTGTGACCTCCACTTACTGTAATATGACTGTATGGAGAGGGGTGAGGACCCGTCTTTTGGATACAAGTGTACAGGCTTGTGCTTTTTGATTGATTAGGGTTCTTCTAAATGTGCGGGGTGGGGGAGTGTTATGTATGAAAACAGTGGAACAATGTATCAAGGGTGTAAACTAAAAAACGGCTCAGTAGACAAAGACATAAGGGAGAAGAGGAGAAAGTGAAGGGGAGTTTGTACTCGACAGTTTGTCGGAAAAGTATCCAAACTTTCATTTTTTTAAACAAGATCCCGTGAACTGTAAACCTCATAAATGGACAAAATTAGAGAACTGATTCTTATGTCATTCACGAGATCATCTTTACCCATTTCCTTCTGATGTAAAATGATTATATGGATTGGGCTGGCCCAAAAAAAGGTCACATTATTCGCCATTCACATTAAACGGTTAGCAATTTATCAAAACGGAAGCGTCTCAAATCCGGTGCTCAGTAACGTTGAGGGAAAGTGATGGAGACCACACAATTCCGAAAGAGACTTTAATTGCGGAACAAACCTAAACCATTGGCAACAAGGGAAAGAACAAACCTGTCCAAGGAAAGTTACGGAGCGTCTTCTCAAAGAATCATGTGATCTGTGTGCGATTTGCTAATATCTAACAAACGTGGGGTCCAAAAAGTGCAATTCTTGGGGATCCACATGCCCGGATATGGTGCGTTTTCCTACTTCTCTTTGTGAATTAGCCAAGTGAGGTATACGTGTGTAAAAGCGTATGAACAAGAGCAGGGCTGGAAGATACACTGCACCGACAAGGGGTAAAGGAGACTGCTGCTATAACTGCGGAAAATATTCAACCATTGGGGGTAAAAGTAATTCAGAAAACTGCAGGGTATGAAGAAAATAAAATTATAAATTATTGTTGCGTTCAACACAAAATGTGTTTTGGTCTAAAATGCTGAACTGATATATACATCCATATCCTACTAGAGGCTGGATCAGTAATGTCCTGGTGCAGAGCTCTCTCCTGTATACAAAAAAAATACCCAAAACAGCCACAAGAGGGAGCTTACAGCAGGCTGTGTTGCTTCAATGTACAAAGTGTAGTCAGGAAGCTCCCTCTAGTGGTAGCAATAGGTAGCCAGAATGTCATTGTCTACATCACTGCTCCCCATCAGAAAAATAAAGCTCTTAACATCATAGAAATTTATTTAGAGATTAATCTTCACAGAATTAAAAAAAAAAATATTTAGATGGAAAGACAATGGCATCAAAAAGGCCAAAGATTCACTCAGGTACAAACCTAAAACTTTTATGCGGCACCACATTTGCTTCGGGTCTTTAGGGGTAGGTTAAGTTTTGTCAACTTTATCAAATTTACATCAATGAGTAACAGGGAAACAAGCTGAAGCCTAGTGAACTCAAGTTCATAGGGACATGCCAGTTTATTGCAATGTGACATGTGGTATTAAATGGTGGTCCAAATCCGTGGTGGCACTCCAACTTATCAGGTTGCATTAAAATATATATATTTTTTTTTTTTGTTTTTTTAAACACAACTGTAGAGTGCTCATTTCAATAAACTTTAGTCCTGGAAAAAAAAAACATTCAAAGAGGGCATATAGGACTAAAACAGAATGTTTTTGTGTATGTAAATGATAAAACTTTGGTCTATGGTGCATATTTGGATCGCAAGTGCCTGGGGGTATAAAGCTGACAAATATTTTGGCTCAGCTGTGCCAAACACTGGTCTAGAGTGGTGGTTCCATCGACACAGTAGGGTACCGAAATATCCTGCAAGTACGGTGTGATTCCAGCTCAGGATGTGGTATGTAAGAAATGTGAATGTGCCAGAAGAATACAGTTCATGTGCAAGATTTCATTGACGCAGCTGGACAGTAATGTCATCCATTAAGGCCAAAGGGGTCCTAGCAGGAGCACTTGACACACTTGGGACCACCTTGGGGGCATATGTTGGTATATAGCTGAACACGTGACTTAGCCTGCTACCAGATAATGGCCAAGGTGGACCCGACAGACTCCCTTTAAGGGCAAAGCTCAGCAGAAACTCACCCCTCCACCATCCAACATCACTGAAAATAATTCAGATGAGCATATGACATTGGCGGTGCAAATGCGGTCTCCGTCTCGAATGAATATTTCAGTACAGGTTAGAGAATGAACATGAACATTACAAGGCTGCTTGAACTTTTCACCATCTTTTATTATCCTCCCCAATGCCTACTGGAAGCAATCCCACTATCAATTCAAGCGATTGATGGGAGTCTCGTCAATGGTGTGTAAAGGGTGTGGTCTCCTCTTAAAGAGGTTTAAAAAAAAAAAAATTACAAAAAATGTTCTCTAGATGCACTCTAGACTAGTACACCTCAGATTATACAGAGTTCGAAGCAAGACGTTAAATTTTAGAAAGGGTTTACGCCTACAAACTAGTTTTATCAAAAGCGTCGTGACCTTGATAAGCCACAGTTCAGAAATTACCTATTTAATACTGAAGTACCTTTTTAATTTATTTATTTTTTCAATTGACAACACATTTTTTTTTACAAAACAAAATGCTTACAAATAAAAAAAAAAAATCCCCCTCCCCCCCAACTTAAATTATTGCTTGGTTACACAGAAGCTATTTTCATGTTAAATGTACCATTAAAAAAAAAAAAAAAATCCACCCTGTTGTAGGAAAATTAAACCTGAAGAGTTTGTAAAAGTTCGGATCTCTTAAAGATTCTTTGCAAGTTAAAAATGTAATTGGTAGAGGAGGCTACCCGAAGATTAACCTCTTCTTGGCCTCGCACGGCTATTTTAAAACGACAGTGTTGTAGAAGTGGCATCGCTGAAAGAAACCATAAGTGACAAGCTTCTTTTTAAAGGAACGATAAAATCGGCGTAAAAGGATCTGCACCCCAAAAATTTTAATTTAAAAAAAAATAATAATAATTCACATTCTGCTATACTCAATTATAATGCACAGCAAAGCACTGATAGAAAACAGTGGAAGGCCGTTCCACTAAATTTTATTTCGTGTGATATCTATTTTAGTTCGAGATCTTTGTACACTCCCTGCTACAACTGACAAAAGCCTCGGAAAACATAAACCCCTAAAAGAGTAGTCAAAATAAAACCTGCCTACCCCAAATCATCTTTTCTACAAAATACCCAGTCCGTGTAGGTGTCCAATAGGAATCCACAGTGCCTTTACCCAATCTTAGCCATGCTTTGCTGTGGTGCATTTTTAGTAAGAACCTGACTTTCACCCAGAAATTTATAGCATCCCACCCACAAATAAAAAATATACATTTCCATAATTAAGGGGAAATAAGGGGACGGGGGGAGAGTAGAGAGAGAGAGAGACACAGCCTTCATGTGGTAGCAAAACTATCTACTGAGCTAAAAGCCCAAGAAATATAAGGTTAGAAACCAGTGTCAAAAACTTGAGAGAAGAGGAAAAGGAAAAACAAAAAAAGGAAAATAAAAGCATAGTCTTTCCTTAAATACATACAATTAAATACATTCATTTCAAATAGTCCAATGAAATTTGCCTGTCCATCATGACTCCACAGCAGGTATCTAAGTCGCACTAAGGTGAATGCAGTGAACAGACGGGGCCACCGCTCTGTCTTCTAGCTCCACACTGCCCGGTGAAGAGGCTGCATCACGGAAAACACAACTTCAGCTTTGAAAAAACTGGAGGCAGGGTCAGGTCACCTCGACAAGGGGCCTGCAAGCTGGCATCTCACACCAGTCTATAACAACACTACCAAGGTGACGGTACTCTTCCAGACCAGGGGGAAGGTTCACGCTGGTCAGTAGAAAGACAGCACATCCCTGGCATCTTCAGGGTCAGCAGTACTTCTGGAAAAAAGAATTCACAAAAAAAAAAATTAGACAAAAATTTCTTCACCAAAACAAGATGACAAAAATATAGAAAATTCGATTCTCACTTCCTTTAGGATCCCACTTTAAATGAAATCTACCATCCAAATTCAGCATGATAAGCCAGGGACACCAAGTCATAGATCTACGCACCATGACTGCTGTAATATTTGTTACCCTTCCTTCTAAAAATCAACTTTTAAAATTATGCTAATGCGTCAGGGAAAGGACTCTGGGCGTTACCAGAGCTTAGGAGGCCGTTACATTATGCAGGAGCACTCCCCTCACTGCTGAGGGGTTAGTGAGAGTGTAACAGCATGTGAAGCTACATCACGGAGGGGCTCTGGTAAAGCCCTTCTGGCTCATCAGCTTTGACTTTAAAAGGAAGTAAAAATGGGAAACATCTTAATAGAGGGAATGGCTTCTTTCCCCACTTACTTGGCTGATCTTCTGATAAAATAAGTTTCACTATACAATTACAGCTGAATTCTGAATTATTGCAGTATTACATATAAGTCTATGTAGAGGGAAGGAAGAGGAGTGAGCAGGTGCTAAAGTAAAGCTTGGGAGGACTCAAAATCAGACACAAAGCCTGAAAAGGGGAAAACTGCTAAAAAACCGGTAATTACTCACCGGTAATTGTGTTTCCTTGAACCACGACAGCACCCAACCAGAGAGAGAGAGGGATCCGCCCCCAGGGACAGGAAACCCAGACTTCAAATTCTGCGGTACGCCCCATCTCCTTCAGTGGATTACAGAGACTGTATGGGACTTAATGTTCTTGATTAATTCTGACCACCGTGTCATTCAGTATCACTTTCAATGAGAGAATCTCACACCTCTGTGACACACACACAACACTGAACACCCAAGTGTGAAAAAGAATTTACAAGGGAGGGAATAACCAGGGTGCTGTCGTGGTTCAAGGAAACACAATTACCGGTGAGTAATTACCGGTTTCCCCCTCTCACCACGACAGCACCCAACCAGAGAGAATAACATAGATGAAATCCTTAGGGAGGGATAACCGAAGAAAGAACCCTTCGCCCAAAGGAAAGTTCCTGTGCACCTGCTACATTTAGCCTATAGTGCCTATAGAAAGTATGTGGAGAAGACCAGGTGGCAGCCTGACAAATCTGATTAACTGACACCTCTCTGCCCAAGAGGAAGAAACTGCTCTAGTGGAATGGGCTTTTAGACCTTCTGGTATCGGCTGACCGGCTGCTAAATAAGCGGAGCTAATGGCCTGCCTAATCCATCTAGCTATAACTACCGCTGAGGCCTTCTGCCCCCTATTCTTGCCACCAAAAAGAACAAAAAGACTATCAGATTTTCTCCAATCTTTAGTCCTATCCAAATATAGCTCAATGGCCCTTTTAACATCTAATTTGTTAAACTCCCTCTCCCTATCTGTAGAAGGGTTACTGCAGAAGGATGGGAGCCTGATCTCCTGGGATCTATGGAATCTAGAGACTACCTTTGGTAAAAAGGCCGGGTCTGTCATCAGAACTACTCTGTCATCCAAGATCTTGAGAAAAGGCGCTCTACATGACAGAGACGATATCTCTCCAACCCTACGGGCTGAAGTGATAGCTACCAAAAACACAACTTTAATGGTCAGCCATTTTAGTGAACAAGACTCCAGGGGCTCAAAAGGATCTCTTATCAGATAATTTAATACCAGAGTGAGGTCCCAGGGGGGCACCGTACATCTCCTAAAGGGGGTCATACGAGATGCCGCTTTTATGAACCGAGATATCCAGGGATGAGAGGCTAAAGGAGACTCAAACAGGGAGCTAAGGGCAGAGATCTGAACTTTAAGGGTGGCAGGTTTTAGGCCCTTATCTAATCCTGCTTGCAGGAAATCTAATATCTTAGCTATATTTGGATGAGCTAAGTCTATTTTATCTGGGGAACAAAAATCTGAGAATACTCTCCAGACCCTGAAATAGATTTTAGAGGTAACTACTTTTCTACTCTTCTGCAGGGTTGTAATTACCTTGTCCGAGAGGCCTTTTTCCCTCAAGATGCGCCTCTCAAATTCCAGGCCGTCAGATGGAGGTTCGTAATCTGCGGGTGGAATACTGGGCCCTGGGAGAGGAGATCGTGACTCTCTGGGAGGATCCAAGGGTCTGATATCGATAGCTCTCTCAATACTGAGAACCATGCCCTCCTGGGCCAGAAGGGGGCTATAAGAATAACTCTGGCTTGGTCTTGCCGTATCTTCTTCAGAACCCTTGGAAGAATAGACAGGGGTGGAAATGCATATGCTAGGCTGAAGTTCCACCTGATTGAGAAGGCATCCAGACTTAAAGATCGGTCTCTCGGGTCTAGGGAGCAGAAGAGCCTGACCTGTCTGTTCTTTCTTGTGGCGAATAAATCCACTTCTGGTTGACCCCAAAGCCTGGTTATCTTGGAGAACACCCTCCGATTCAGGGACCACTCTCCTTGACGTAAGAGATGACGGCTTAGGAAGTCTGCCTGCAGATTGTCCTTGCCCCTTATATGAACCGCCGATATTGATCTTAGATTGGCTTCCGCTAGTTCTAGAATCTGATGCGAGAGGTTCATTAAGGACCCGCTTCGGGTACCTCCCTGGCGATTCACGAACGCCACCGCTGTGACATTGTCCGAGGCAATCTTCAGGTCTGTCCCCCGAATCATCGGCAGAGCTTGTCTGATCGCCTGCAGGATGGCCTCTAGTTCTCTGTGATTTGAGGACTTTTTCCTGGATTCTTCGTTCCATGATCCCTGGAATAAGAGGCCCCTGACCTGGGCTCCCCAACCCGTAGAGCTTGCATCCGTAATCATGGATAGAGGGTTCTCCTCTCTCCAAGGCCGGCCTGCCTGGAGGTGCTCCTCTCTTAGCCACCATCTCAGGGAATCCAGGATCTGTTGAGGAAGTGTAATCCTTTGGTCCAAGGAGGACTGGTCCCCCCTCCAGTTCTCCAACATGAAGAGCTGTAAGGGCCTTGCGTGATACATCGCCCAAGACACCGCTGGGATTGCCGCTGTAAAGAGACCCAGAGTCCTCATAATGTCCCTTATGGTAGGGGATGGCTGTCTGTACAGCCTCTCCACCGAGGCTACTATCTTCACCACCTTGTCCTGAGGAAGGAAAGATCTCTGCTGAGTGGAATCTAATGTGATGCCGAGAAATATCTTTGATCTGGCCGGAGTGAGGGAGGACTTCTTCAGATTTACCATCCAGCCCAGGCGATGTAGGATCTTCATCACCACCTTTATTAAGATCTGCAACTCTTCTGCCGAACCTGCTATCAGCAGGAAGTCGTCCAGATATGGCACAAAGGTGCCCTGATATTTCCGTATGTAGGCTCCCACCTCCGATATTAGTTTTGTGAAAACTCTCGGTGCTATCGCCACTCCAAAGGGCAGGGCTCTGAATTGGAAGTGCTCTATCTTGCCGTCCATCCTCACCGCCACTCTCAGGAATCTCTGACTGTCCGGATGAATAGGGACGTGGTAATAAGCATCCGCTAAGTCTATGGAAGCCATAAAACAATCCTGAAAGAGCAGGTTTACGGTTGACTTTATCGATTCCATCTTGAACTTTTCCACTTTTAGGTAGCAGTTTAGTGGTTTTAAATTTATAATGGTCCGGAATGTTCCGTCCGGTTTCTTTATAAGGAACAGGGTTGAATAAAATCCTGTCCCTTGATCCTGCAGTGGCACCTGCCGTAGCACCTCCTTTTCCAATAGGGATCTTACTTCGGTCTCTAGAGCCTGTCTTTCTGCTCTTCCGGCCACTGAGGTTATCTTGAAACGCTGTGGGGGAGGGGATAGAAAAGGTAATTTTAGGCCATCTTGTATGATCCCCAAAATCCACTTGCTCCCTGAAATCTTGCTCCACTCCGCCCTGAACAGGGAGAGCCTTCCCCCCACAGGACCCCTGGCGTCATTGCTGACCGGGACGTTTACTGGAATCCTGAGGCCGGGAAAACATGAATCCCTTAGACCTCCTAGAGGGTCGCCACCCCTCCTTCTTGTCTCCGGATCTCTGAGGAGATCTAAATCGCCGTGAGGGGCGAAAAAACTTCCTCTCTTGAGGCCTTGTACTAGGAAAACCTCTCTTCCTGTCAGCTGCTTTTTCCAAGATGTTGTCTAGTGCAGACCCAAACAAGAATTCCCCTTCACAGGGAATACTACACAGATGACTTTTAGATGGGAGGTCACCTGTCCAGTTTTTCAGCCATAAGGCCCTTCTGGCAGAATTAGATAAGGCTACCGATCTTGCCGATAACCTTAAGGCGTCCACCGAGGCATCGGCTAAGAAGGCAGAGGCCTTCTGTGCAGTGGTAACCTCCGAGATGAGATGTGACCTGGATGCACCAGCCTTAATCTTCTCCTCCAGCTGGGAAAGCCAAACAAAAAGAGACCTAGAAACGCATGTAGCCGCGACATTGGGTTTGAATGCGCCCGCTGCTGCCTCCCAGGAACGCCTTAAGAAGCCATCTGCCTTCTTATCCATAGGATCTTTAAGCACACCTGAATCCTCAACTGGAAGCGCACTCTTTCTAGACACTTTAGACACGGCAACATCTACTTTTGGCGCCTTGTCCCAAATCTCTGTCTCCTTCTCAGGAAAGGGATACTTCCGCTTCATAGCTCTAGGGATAAAAACCTTCTTGTCTGCCTTGCGCCATTCTGCCTGGATAAGGGAGGAAATATTCTCATGGATAGGAAAAACCTTTCTCTTCTTTTCTCCTAGACCCTGGAACATAACGTCTGTTACAGAGCGTTCTTCTTTTTCATCTTCTAACTCCATAGTTGATCTTACTAATTTTACTAGATGATCAATATCCTCTATAGGAAACAGGGGTCTGCCTGACCTGTCCTCCTCCTCTGACTCAGATGATTCTCCCGAACTAGGGCCAGAATCTTCAAGTTGCCTGGAAGTGCCTGGGGAATTCTCTGACCTGAGGGATCTCCTTATTTCTTGCACAGAACTACGCACTTCCTGCTGGATTAGCATACGCATGGATTCAAACAAGGTCGACTGCTCTTGTGCTAACAGGCGCTGAACACACTGGTCACAGTTAGGTTTTAAATAAGAGTCAGGCAGATTATCTCCACAGATTCTACATGCATGATGCTTAGACTTTACAGTGGCTTTCCCCTTACGAGATTCTTCCCTCTAAAATAAGAATCACATAAGACATCATCAGAACCAGTTTAAAGGCATGGTAAGGCCACACTCACCAATCAGCGGACTATCCCCCTACTCAAACTTTACCGTAGCGGTGTCCACCGACTCTCTACCACCTTCATTAGAACTCATCTTATTCAGTGGTGAGGATACAGCTCCGTTTTCATCCACGACTGGAGCAACTCCTGTGGCTGGCTGTGGGTGCTAGAAACAACACACAGGACTCCTGTGTGGGATCTCCTTTTAAAATTACCGCGTCTGACGTCATCTCCCATGTGGACGCTGGGCGGCGCGTCACTTCCGGTCCTCACCGGAAGTGGAGCCGGCGCCATTTTGGGGAAGACCATCGCAGAGGAAGAGGCCAGCGCTCAGCCGCCCTTCCACACACACGCCTCCACTCCGGATCGGAGGCGTGCCGGAGTCCGCCCGCACCCACAGACTGCGCTGCACCTCGCAGCATTCACCTCTCCACCGCCGCCGAGTGACCACCCTCCGGTAAGCCTCGGCGGGGGACCTGTGCAGCCACCTGGGGGTACCTGGGACTCCCATTCCCCCCTTTCACCGCGACTCCTGAGCCTCACCGAGACTCACTGGATCCCCCGTCAGGGACAGGAAACCACTGAAGGAGATGGGGCGTACCGCAGAATTTGAAGTCTGGGTTTCCTGTCCCTGGGGGCGGATCCCTCTCTCTCTCTGGTTGGGTGCTGTCGTGGTGAGAGGGGGAAAAATGTATGTTTCACAGCATCCAAAAACGAGTTACTCTTCATGCACATACACTCTACTACTGCAAAGGTTTACACTCTACTACTTAGGTTTTAGAATTGTGTAACGGGTTTTACCATTCCATTATGTTTTCCTTATTTAATCTTATGCCACAAAGAAAAAAAACTAGTCCATTCAAGACATAACTTCATGTCACCTCTCATCTCTTAAGGGGAATGACTATAGTTCTGTATTAAGCAGCGACTAATGGGGACATGTTTTACATTATTTATTTCGGCAATTTTAAGAGACAGGTTAGCGCAATAAATCATACTGAACATGTCATTAAATCTATGTATGGGTTGGTGAATTAGGAAAATTAAACTATTGCTTAAAAAAAAAATGTTCTCATTAAATATTAAAGAAGAGAGTAAATAAAAGTTACGACCACCATAAAAAAGTCAAAGCCAAAATAAAAGCCTACTGGCGTTAATTCAGAAGCATCATATGATGGCGCATAAACCTAAAACATCTGCAGGCTTATAAATGGAAAACAGAGTGTAATGCACATGCCCTATTAGAGAACATGGATATCAGAGCGTGTGGGGTTCCCACTAATAAGGGACTTCAATTGTCCTTGTATGGCTCAAGTTCTTCAGAAAACTGGTCCAAAGTCAGAAAGATCCAGCAATGCCAAACTCTTCAGACCACAGTCATGGAGAGCGGGTGAAGCGCTGACAAAGCATTTTACTTGTTGTCTGAAAGAGCACCAGGGCTGTGTGTATGTGTATGGATGGATGGATGGATGGATGTATGTATGGATGGATGGATGGATGGATGGAGTAGTGCTAAATGAATGAATGTAACAAAAGCTGTGTGTGTGAGTGAATAGATGTAGCAGAGCAGAACACCTGTCTTACGGAGGACTCCTAGCTGCAAACGGACCTCTGAAAGCTGGAAATATACAGTACTTTAGTCCCAGAGTGCAATGGTTAGCTGTAAGATTGATCAAAAGGTATTTTTATCCTTTTTTTTCCCTTTGATGACTAAATTTTGTAAAATTCTGTTTTATAGGTGACCAGCATGAGACTTATAGGGGGTTTCCCACACGGCGCTTGGCGATCTCTGTCAGCTCCATAGAGATGAATGGAGCAGAACAGTCATGCACGGCTGTCTGCTCCATTCATCTTGCATAGTTACGAGGGATCCGGCGGAGGTAACTGGGACCCAGTCGGATACACCATTCTCGTGATTTCTCTGTGGGTAGGGCCTAATTTGCTTGGTGGGAAAACCCCTTTAATGTGAGTTCACAATTTTCTTCGTCACAAAATCTTAGTTTGGCGCCATGCTGACAGATTAGTGTAGTCGTCATGTAGAAAACATAGTAATGTCATATACCTAAAAAGGTGCAGAATGACCTAAAAGAGTAAAGTGAGACAGCAACTCTGCACAGTTTAACATAGTGGAGGTCTCTCCGAATAGTAATCTGTACTTGTGTAAGAACATATGACATCATTGCCATATTCGCTTACCACGTGGCACTGCAGTAAATAGTGCATTACTATTAGTACTAAGCCCTGGAGGAGAAAGCCCTATACTTAAGGTTAATGGCAGCAGTGCAAGCTTAAAGTTTGTGAAGTCATCTCACAGCCATTACTCTGTCCAGCAGTAGCCTCAATTATTCATAAAGTTCTTGTGCCGTAAGTTAAATACAATTAAATCAGCGGGTGGGAGGACAAGGCTCACTTATTGGAGTTAATGTGACAAAGCTGAGGCTTTTGCCAATACCAAGAACGAACATTATGGTCCCAAAGAAATCTACAAAAAGGTGATGCTATGAATTACATGTACAGGCAGTCCCCGGGTTACGTACAAGATAGGGTCTGGAGGTTTGTTCTTAAGTTGAATTTGTATGTAAGTCGAAACTGTATATTTTATAATTGTAGATCCAGCCAAAAAAAAATTTGGTCCCAGTGACAATTGGAGTTTAAACATTTTTTGCTGTAATGGGACCAAGGATTATCAATAAAGCTTCATTACAGACACCTTACAGCTGATCATTGCAGTCTGGGACTATGATAAAGCATTCAGAAAGCTTCACCAGAGGTCAGAGGGGTCTGTCTGTAACTATGGGTTGTCTGTAAGTCGGGTGTCCTTAAGTAGGGGACCGCCTGTACAAGAAAATTAAAAAAATGGAATGTCATCCTATTTACCTATAAAATATCTTCTCCAAATTCATGTGAAAATGAGAAAAGTCAGAGTGTGCTTCTGAGATCTACTAGACAGTAGATAAAGGCATTTAAAAATAATCAGGAGATTTATTATTCTGTTGTAGTTCGCACTTTATAAATGTGGTGCAGACAGTTTTTAAGGGTTTTAGACAGTTTTATGGTTCTTCTACAACAAGCGTGACAAAAGAGGAGTGGCCTAACAAAAGGGGACGTGGCTTCACGGCAAAAGGTCAGTGCGCCAGAAATAGTGCTGACCCGACAGAATTGTGTCCTAATTTTCTGGCGTAAAGTAAGCCAACTAATAGGAGGTGCAGAGTCCGACTAGACAGTCTAGTACTAGGACAGATTTATCATCCAGCACCAGACACTTATATAAATCTAGTGCAGAATAAGACTGTCTGATTGAAATCTTCCAGCGCAAATATGTCAAATGATAGGTCCATTACCTGATCTGGACCCATAGAGGACAGCCCTGATGTAGGCACAGAGGTCACTGAAGTCATATTGATCTGTCCAGCCATCTGATTCATGCTATTCATGCCATTTCCATTGGTCGCCATAGATACATTAATGTTCATATTGGTATTATACATGCCAGCACCAGTTTGTTGACCGAAGTGTGGTGGAGACGGTTGTGAAAACATACTGAAAGATAAAAGAACATCATATGGATTAGAAGTTACTCCATTCCAGTGCTGCAGCTCCAGTCCCCACGGGTTAAATCCGAACCAGTGTTAGAATTTTTAAGCACCTGACCACTTCAGCCAATCAGAAACCTCAGTTCAAGTTCAGCGATTGCCTGCAGCCATCAGGTCAGAAAAACCGGATTATCAACAATTTTCCTTTTGTTAGCTAAAGGAAAACCGCAAATAAGTGAGCTAAAGAGCTGGAACAGGACACACTTTGAAAGGCAAGTAAACTATTTTTTAAATACATTTTATTACATAAATTTAAAATAAAATGAATATTCCATTTAAAGGAAACCAGTCAAACTAATCCACACTTACTAAACATATATATAAAAAAACTTTTATTACACAGAAATACAACGATCCCTATGTTGTTCCTCCCCATTCCTGTTAAGTTCCACAGTTCGTTCAGAATGTTGACTCACCATCTATACGTATTCATGTTCTTCCAGCTTGGCTGTGTCTCCAGCTTCCTGATTGACAAGGGGCCTGCTTTTTGTATGCTGTTAAGTGAACTTGGCTCAACTACATTGAGTGTATACTAAGATACATCATTCATCATTCACCGCTGTCTGTGTGTGACTCGAAGAGATATCAGTTCCCTCATTCACCTCTCCCTGAGGAATTCTCTTTAGCAAGTCACACAGCCAGCATCTCTCTCATTCCTGAGAGAAGCGGAAAATGAGCTCGAGGTGCAGCAGAGAAAGAAGTAAATGAATTTGCTCAAACGGAAGACATTGATTAGACTGGCATGGGGTCATTTGTATAGATTGTGAGTCAACTTCATTAATAGACTGTGGAACTTAACAGTCGTGGAGAGGAACAATATAGGGATAGTTGTACTGCTGTATAATAGTAGTTTTCAAAGAAGTTTAGTCTGTGTGGGATAGTTTAACTGACAGGGTCCCTTAAAATTTGATTGCAAAAATTTGAACAAAGAAAAAAAAAATATTGCACAATATGTACATATGTAAAGTAGACGTTATTTATGTACATAATAGTCTCATTTAAATACCTGTTTCCTCCATTATTTGTCTGTGCCCATCCATTCATGTCTGCTGACTGATACGCCGGGTTGGCTTGCGACTGTTGTATCATAGGACTCTGGCTATGAGCCATTCTGGGCGACATAATTGGACTCTGAGGAGTAGTTGCTCCAGTGTATCCTTGGTCGGACTGCTGGCTCATTCCTAAAGAAAACATTAGTTTAGACTCCAGTCCTACTACACACAGCGGACAACACATCACACAGAAATACAAGCACTAGAAAGCACCTGCTGACACCAACCACAGATAAACCCAAAGCGCAGCAGAAATGAGAAGATCTTTTGGGAAAGATGTATGAATGCACAACCACAGGAGACATGTGAAGAGTCATTCCCTGTTGCTTCAGTGATAGGTAACAGAAGATCTCTCTTGATATCTTACAGAAGTTAACGTTCTGCCATGTCTAATCGTACGGTTGTAGAAAGCGGGAGAAGTCATTGAAGTCCTCAATAGTGAAATATGCTACGAAAAACTGAGGGGGAGAAAGCGGCTGCCCCAAACTGACTGAATATAGAAGGATATGGAGTGTAAAATCTAACAGCCTAGCCGCATCTATCCTGACATCTGCTATGAGACTTGCGTTTGATAGACATATCAAATGGGTATGGGATGCTATACATACAGATTTCCATAAAGTAAAATAGTTCAATGGGTTTTGGGCAAGGACCCTTCCAAGCTAGGACCCTCCGAGTCTTTGGCATAGAAGCAGGCCAAACAACTAACTCCCTGTATGTGCTGGGAAGTTATAGCCGATTGTGAACTATATAACAAAACGGAGCAATCCTATGAAGGAATGTAGTAGTCCCTAGCAGAAGGATAATGTGTATCATGATGACAGTCAGGTCAATCCGCCATTGCTCTGGCTAAATCCGCCATAAAGGGAAAAACTGGCAGAGTGACCCACCCCAAGTACACAAGACATTCACAGTAGAAGTGGAGGAAGCAAACAAGAAGAAGCCAAGCCAGAAGACACAAAGGACATCTAAGCACAGGACAGCAGAAACACAGCAGCAGAAAGCGTAATACAAGCACAGTAATGACAAAAGCTCGTTTATGTTTATAGGCTTGGCAAATTCGGTGTACTGGCCTAATATTCACAGGTTAAAACAAATCTAGGAGATGTATTAGATCGGTCAATGGTTGTTAATGACATGTTAGTAATCACATGCAGTTAAATACTTCAACATCTCGGATATTTGGAACCGGACTTTAGTTGCAGGGATCAAGAGACTAATGAGACTTATTTGACTATTTTCACTCTTGTAAATGCCAGAACGGGAATCCGTTGCCTACCCCATATGGAGGTGCTTATGTTGTAGGATTCATCTACTGAGACCAAGAAGCATCAACGTTCACAAATAGGGTCTTAAAGATTGAGATGCAAAGGCTATAGGCACATCCAAGAGTGAAAAACTTTCTATGACCATTATGCAAAGACTGGTTCTTTGTTTGCCACCCAGTCACTTCCAAGAACTCGTCAAGCCTATGAAGACTGCGGATACTGGAAACCCCATCATAAGTAAGGGGCTGGACTGCAAGGTACTGCTTAGCAATAGGTTGCAGGCCTAGCGACACTAAAGAGGTTAAGCAAGACCTGCACTTAAAAGTGGAAGGTGGTACCTGAGCTGGCAAACTGGAAGGCATTGTGCTGAATTGGGGGATTCAAGACAGGCCCATACTGTCCTCCCATACTCCCCATGATCCCTTGGTTAGCCAGATTCATCTGGGAGCCATGCAAAGAGCTGTGAGAGAGCGACTGTGACCCAGGGCTGGGGGGCACTGGGGAGAAAGGACTGGTGAAGGGTGGTGGGGATGGAATTCCAGTACCGTAGTTCGGAGGAAATGGAAACTGCTGTGCATTGGCTTGTGGTATCCGAGGGCTGCTTATTGTTCCTGACATGGCTGGAGAAGCCACCATGTTTGGTGGCATTGACAGTCCTTGTCCTCTCATCATCATGGCTCTGTGTTGCACTTGCTGCTGCTGCTGTTGTTGTTGTAGTTGTCTTTGCCGGAGGTGTTGGCTCAAGATTTCCCTTTGCCTTTGAGCCATCATTTGTGCATTGATGGGCCCCTGCAAATATATTTGATAAAATGTATTCAATTATGCAAGCTGTAAATGCACAGGAGTGTCATATAACTAATATCTGTTGCAAGATTTAGATAATTTCATGCCGTCACAATAAAAAATTACAAAGAAAGGAAGAGAATTATTGCCTATACTTCTCCTCCCAGTAACTCATCAACAAACTTCATTCTTAAAGGAGTTGCCCCAGATTTTCAGAAAATGGCATGAGATTAGACAGTAGTTTATAAAAAAAAAAATCTAAATGTATAAAAATTACTTACCCAATATACCATTAACTTCACCACTCCTGCAGCAACTATGTCACTTACTGAAATCACACCTCTACTACAGCTCTAGAGTACATATGAGACATCACCACTACATACATACAATCAAGGGGATTTTTCTATATGTATATTATATATCATTTCTTGAAAAAAATCAAAAAGTTCAGGACAAGCCTTTACTTTACACTATTTTGTTATTTATATATTGATTTACAACCCTTAACGCAATGTGGAAACATCTTTTAGACTATGATCCATATGGGTTCAACGACACCCAGGCACCCTCACTGGGGCTCTGCGACACCCAGGCACCCTCACTGGGGCTCTGCGACACCCAGGCACCCTCACTGGGGCTCTGCGACACCCAGGCACCCTCATTCAGGTCTGCTACACCCAGGCACCCCCTCATTCAGGTCGGCTACACCCAGGCACCCCCTCATTCAGGTCTGCTACACCCAGGCACCCTCATTCACTTCACCACTCCTGCAGCAACTATGTCACTTACTGAAATCACACCTCTACTACACACCTCTACTACAGCTCTAGAGTACATATGAGACATCACCACTACATACATACAATCAAGGGGATTTTTCTATATGTATATTATATATCATTTCTTGAAAAAAATCAAAAAGTTCAGGACAAGCCTTTACTTTACACTATTTTGTTATTTATATATTGATTTACAACCCTTAACGCAATGTGGAAACATCTTTTAGACTATGATCCATATGGGTTCAACGACACCCAGGCACCCTCACTGGGGCTCTGCGACACCCAGGCACCCTCACTGGGGCTCTGCGACACCCAGGCACCCTCACTGGGGCTCTGCGACACCCAGGCACCCTCATTCAGGTCTGCTACACCCAGGCACCCCCTCATTCAGGTCGGCTACACCCAGGCACCCCCTCATTCAGGTCTGCTACACCCAGGCACCCTCATTCACTTCACCACTCCTGCAGCAACTATGTCACTTACTGAAATCACACCTCTACTACACACCTCTACTACAGCTCTAGAGTACATATGAGACATCACCACTACATACATACAATCAAGGGGATTTTTCTATATGTATATTATATATCATTTCTTGAAAAAAATCAAAAAGTTCAGGACAAGCCTTTACTTTACACTATTTTGTTATTTATATATTGATTTACAACCCTTAACGCAATGTGGAAACATCTTTTAGACTATGATCCATATGGGTTCAACGACACCCAGGCACCCTCACTGGGGCTCTGCGACACCCAGGCACCCTCACTGGGGCTCTGCGACACCCAGGCACCCTCACCGGGGCTCTGCGACACCCAGGCACCCTCACCGGGGCTCTGCGACACCCAGGCACCCTCACCGGGGCTCTGCGACACCCAGGCACCCTCACCGGGGCTCTGCGACACCCAGGCACCCTCACTGGGGCTCTGCGACACCCAGGCACCCTCACTGGGGCTCCGCGACACCCAGGCACCCTCACTGGGGCTCCGCGACACCCAGGCACCCTCACTGGGGCTCCGCGACACCCAGGCACCCTCACTGGGGCTCCGCGGCACCCAGGCACCCTCACTGGGGCTCCGCGACACCCAGGCACCCTCACTGGGGCTCCGCGACACCCAGGCACCCTCACTGGGGCTCCGCGACACCCAGGCACCCTCACTGGGGCTCCGCGACACCCAGGCACCCTCACTGGGGCTCCGCGACACCCAGGCACCCTCACTGGGGCTCCGCGACACCCAGGCACCCTCACTGGGGCTCCGCGACACCCAGGCACCCTCACTGGGGCTCCGCGACACCCAGGCACCCTCACTGGGGCTCCGCGACACCCAGGCACCCTCACTGGGGCTCCGCGACACCCAGGCACCCTCACTGGGGCTCTGCGACACCCAGGCACCCTCACTGGGGCTCTGCGACACCCAGGCACCCTCATTCAGGTCTGCTACACCCAGGCACCCCCTCATTCAGGTCGGCTACACCCAGGCACCCCCTCATTCAGGTCTGCTACACCCAGGCACCCTC
The DNA here is from genome assembly GCF_040894005.1 of Engystomops pustulosus. NCBI lineage: Eukaryota > Metazoa > Chordata > Amphibia > Anura > Leptodactylidae > Engystomops > Engystomops pustulosus. The sequence goes on from NC_092415.1 coordinate 42,890,879, forward strand.
ATTCAGGTCTGCTACACCCAGGCACCCTCATTCAGGTCTGCTACACCCAGGCACCCTCATTCAGGTCTGCTACATCCATTCACTCACACATGATACATGTGGATTAATATGGCAAAAATCAGACTGTGAGACACTAAGCTTTACCTGCTCCCTCATCTGTGCTGGTACTCCTGGCCTCATAGACATGTTTATGTTGGAGACGTTACTCATCGGATTCATAAGTGGTTGACGGTTCTATTACATAAAAGAATTATGGAGTTAGCCAAAATAAATGTCACCTTTACGTCCAAATTACAAGATAAATGTCTGAGTGCTGAGATGGGTCTGACCATTGCAGTGAAAAGTGCAATCTGCTTGCACATGCATTTAAGAAGTGTTTGTGGCAGAATTGTTGTCGTGCTACACTGTGTCCACTGCACGACAAAATTCTGCAAATAAAGGGGCTTTCTAGTGCCGAGTCAGACCATGCACCACATTTATTACTGTGAGTCCACAGAATTGTGTTTCACGCTCTATGCTATAGGTGCACCAAAAAAAAAGTTGGTGCACAGTTGCCGAGCAGCACAGGGGGTACCATATTAATGAAGACCATGCACCAGAACTCAATAATCTGGTGCACCCTGCACATTAATGAGATACACTGCACATAATACAGTCTGCACTATTTTTGATAAATGTGGGCCAATTTGAGATAAAATCCCATCTCAAGAAGTAAGAGAGCACGACAAGTACACACGAATGACCACATTAAGTACCTGCTGCGCCTGCTGAAGCCGATGCTGTAACTGGAGCCTTAACTGGTTTGGTTGGGTTTGTACCATTCCTGTGGGCCGAAGTCCAGGCCGGGTTGGCATGCGCAGCATTCCATAGTTTGGACGCTGTCCCATAGGATGGAAGTTTGGATCCTGCATTTGAGCATAGCTATTTTGAGCCATCTGCCCTTGAGCGGCGTAAGCGTGGTTAAAGATGGGCGCTTTCTGATCCATGAGCAAGTTTGAATCTTGACTTACAAATGATTCAGGATCTAGAGTCTGACTCTAAAAAATAAAAAAAATATATATTTCTTTTTACAGAACAGGGAAGATCTCGTTACCTACAACTGACACTAAGAAGATCCGGATCCAATGATCAAAACAAAAAATCTATAAATAAGTACACTGTAATGTAGAGACGTACCTGACTTACTAGTTCGGGTATGCCGAGAGCTCTGTCAATCTCCTCTAAACCATCAAAAGTTCGCAGCGCCATATAAAGCTGGTCAAGGAGGTTCCCCTCTTCATTTGGAGACTCTGAAGACGGTGGCTGACAGATTATGTCTTCTGAAGAGCTAAACTGCTGCCTGCAATGGAGCCATCACAAAGCAAGTAGTAAAAATAATGAAAGGAATCACATCTACAATGTTCATCTCATATTATGTATTCTAGTGCAGAAAGTCTCAACTCTATGACATGTACCTGTTCTGGCTGGTAAAAGTTTGATCAATAGGCAAAATACTATCAGGCCATGGAGCCGTTTGATTCGGAGGCGCCTGCTGCTGGGTATATGGTGGTCCAGAAAGGTTCATGTCTAATTCAGACGATCCTTAAGGAAAAAAAAAAAAAATAATAATAAAAAAAAACAGTAAAAATCAAGGTTCATAATTATGGTGTACTCATCACATGGAAATAGGTTAAAAGTTAAACCTAGGAAGGGAAGGGATTGGATGAGGAAGGGATGCGAGATTTTCTGCCGACATATATACCTGGATAGTATAATTATTAGGGGAATAGCAGGGTCTGACTTACCCATATTCATAACAGGGGACTGCATCATTGGCCTAGGACATGCCTGGTTGGCGGGCCTCATTGGCATACTTGAAGTGGGACTGCGAATCATGCTCTGCATTGGCCTGTTCATGGCGCTGCCAGCGGGGGGACACCCTGCCCTTGCAGGATTTGTTGTCTGAGAGCCCCACTCAGTTGACTGTAAAGCTTGCCTAGGACCGTTTCCACCCATCATTCCTAAAAAAAAACATGAAGTTGCATTGTAAATAAAGCTGTAAGAACCTGAAGAACTACTAAATTTTGCAGTGCTTGCACATCACATCCAATGGGACATAAGTGCTCAGCAACCGGGGACCCCACTGCACAGATTTTTGGTGAGTGGGTGTCCCCAATGTACATTTTAGGCGCTAAATGCCTAATCGCTGTCTCCAGTGATCACAGTAAATGGGGTCCACAAGTGCCCCATGAGAGGAGCAATGTTGCGGACGGGCGGCCACACTGCTTAAAGGAAGCTTTCCTCAATCAACAGAATAGAGAGCAACTTCCTAAATCTGTGAGGGTTTCACAGAGGGCCTCCCACAAAGGATGAAAATGGGACCCTCCAGCTTTATGATTCTACGGGATCGTCTGGAGATACCCAAGTGCTGTGCTCAGCAATCTTCATCTTCTCTCACAGTATTGAATGGAAAACCATGGCGCACATTCAACATGCCATTCCACACATTAGTGAAAACGTGATCCTATTCTCCTAAATACCCTCAACTATTGGCTTGTTATTCCCAATCCTGTGGATTGGGGATAACTTTTGAAGTTGAGAAAACAACTTTAATTTCATTTTATAAGCCGGTCATGTTTAGCTTACCATACAAGTGAATAGAGCGGTGATGGAGCTTTCCATTATTACCCTATTCTATTGGGACACATGGGGCACCTGCAGACCCCTGTGACAATTACAGCGTAATTCAATACAAGTTGTTGCACGGTGACTAAACAGCTCCCCCTTGTGGACATTACTAAACTTGTTTCACTTGCCTATACGTTCTGTTTATAGATAAATGTGATGAGAAGTCATAAATCTTTGTAAGGTTTCCTGACAATTTAGCTCTGATCTCAGACAGATTAGTGTTTACATGTTTCTTCCATGAGATAATACTTCACTAGTAACATTATTTCATTTCCCAATACTGAATGGTCATCACTTAATGTGGATTTGGAAGTTTTTTGGGAGCACAAAGCAAAAGTTATGCCCCCCTGATTTTTGGGGCAATGGGTTTAATTAAAGCCATCATTGACCTCATTACAAAGTCTTCTTCTACTTCTTGGTGTAGCAATAAACACTCGCTGTACGTAAAAGCAGGACATAAAGGGGCACATGCAAACCATTGACTCCCAATATTCAAATCTAAATTTTTTTACCTTTTTATCTGTGTAGAAAAGCAGACAAACCTTTCATATACAGAATATAAAGGCGGATCATCTGTGTAGTAAACCACATACAGCATAACCCCTACTGTTAATAGTACATATGGTTAGGCATTGGTCGCCTCTACTATGCTTCATGTTGGATAGTCCCTTCAATCCTACATCAATGAATTCCACCTACCGGGACTCCCGTTACCCACTCCGCCTTGCGCCCCCATCATGCCCTGACTGTTGATCATCCCGGAGGGTGGCATGGCGGGGAAGGGGCTGGTATTCCGCATTGGTTGGAAGGATCCAGCAGTGGTCTGGCTTTGTAAACCAATGTCCAGCGGTACATTCTGGTTTGGTAGAAGTCTTCCGAGCTGAAGCTGCGCAGGACGGGGATTATTGAACACTGTACAGGCATAAAACGAGGAGAATGTCAGCAGAACGCGGCCAAATATTATAGAACGGTCAATACAATAGGTAAAGAAATCTTACATAACCTTACACTATCTGCCCCTTGCAAGATGCCAGTAATAGTGCAAGTCTATGAACAGCAGGGGGCGCTGCTTGTTTACAAACAATACTGTGTCTCGCAGGCGAAACAAAGAAAACAGGCGGAGAGAGAGAGAGCGAGAGAGAGTGAAAGAGAAGCAGGAAGAGGAAATCCTACACGAAGGTCTCAGACTTACTGTTCTGCTGCATCCGGAGGGCTCGCTGCCTCTGTACCCCGGGAGGTAAAGCTGAGCTGTTATCACCAGCGATCTGCATCAGGTCATTGATGATCGCCTGTTTATCCACAGAGTTCGCATCAGGCCGGGTGTCCGAGTAAAGCTGGTGTAACTGGCTGTTCTGTAAATCATCCAAGATTTCATCCAAGTTATCCAAATCAGAGTTTGCCGTTAATAGCTGCAAAGATTAAATAAATAGCAGTGTAATTCCTGTAATCCAGAAAGTATCATTGTGAGCAGGACCCTCACTACTATTGTCACTACTACTGTTATTTTGTCTGTATGTGTCCCCCATGATCTGCACAGCAGAGTAAGATGGCGCTAGAGAAATAAAATGTATTTTCATGATAATACAGAAATGTACATGGATTTAACAGATGACTGAGCAGAGATAAAACAAAAAAATCCTGATTGAAAACGGAGCTTCTAGTAGGAACTATTCTGCAGCCTGACTAAAGTCCGTCCCCACAGGCGAGAAACGCGCTCCAAACATTTGGGCTATTTATCAAACCTTGAATCGCTGAACTGAATGGACCGTCTGGGTTCTGTTCAGTGGTTCTAGGTGTGATCCAAGAAATCCTGCAAGCACAAGGTGCAAGATTATCAGACGGAAATCACATGTGGGTAACGGGCTTAAAGGGATTGTCCACTTTCAGTATATAATTGATATGGTTGTACCATTTTCAAATATACTTTCAGTATCAATTCTTCATGGTTTTCAAGATCTCTGCTTGCTGTCATTCTATAGGAAGCTTCATTGTTTACTGGTCCCTGGTCATGTGATGTCGCACAGGTGCACAGCTAATTATATCACACAGCTCTGATTACTCTATGATACTAACAAGCCGTGCACCTGTGTGACATCACATGACCAGGGACCAGTAAACAATGAAGCTTTCGATAGAATGACAGCAAGCAGAGATCTAGAAAACCGTGAGGAACTGATACAGAAAAAATATTGGAAAATTGTATGACTAAGGAAGGAAGACAACCCAAAGAGGAGAAAGCAGAGCAGATGATCCATAATATATGGTGGGAAAACTAGTGTGCTCTGGGATAAGGGTGGTCTTTTGGAGAGGTTACACATCATATTGATACCCCCTCCCTCTTCCTGCTGTAATACAATCACGGGCCTGGATCTATGAGTAAATGTCCCTGGATTATCCGTACTTTTGATGGTAGATTTCCTTTAAATAGTAAAGTTTTAGTTTTGCAGACAGAATTGGTTTTCCATTTATGTATTTGATGTTCTCGGTTACTATACTCCTTAATATACTAAAGACGCCCATGACATAACTACTAAGGGGACGTCACTGTCTGATGAGCGGCGTCTCGGTGATATCGTTTCACCTGACATCAATGACGTTGGGCACGGTATGGGTCATTTATTTCATTTAACAATACATTGCAGCAAAAGGACCAGCTCATCCTCCTCCAGGCTGAGAGATGGCAGAAATCTCTCCTCGCTGTAACGTGCCAGGGAAATGGCAGCGATCACAGGCGCTGACGTCAGCGAGTCACACAGCTCCTTGTGAGAACGCGCTCAGCATCTGCGAGGAGACGGGATGTGCAGCATCCAGGTCATCCGGGGACAGGTAACCAGCCACGAGGTGCAATGAATGAACGCACGGCGTATCATACAATAACTCTGCTCGCACATTCATTATCCGAGCTGTAACGTGGCGGCGCAGGAAGTGTTAACAGCAGCAATCTGCCTCCATGTCAGCTTTTCTTGGCTCCGTCCTTGTACAAACACTGAACCTGCTACACAGCGAGAAGCCTCTCTAAAACATAACCAGCTGTAATCCGGGCCGCCCAGTCCAAGTAATGGCTCTCAATTAAACAGCAGACGCACAAGTCCCAGAATACTCGAGAAACAGCCAAGCGGGCCAGATGGCACCGCTACCCCCGGATCACCCAAACAGTATTTTCGTCACATAAGGAGAGATAATCATTACAGCTTAATCATACAAAACAGCTTAAAATAACTACAACGAGCACCGTTTAAGGGGAGAAAAATACCAATGGATGATGCACAGGAGGAGAACATGCCAAAAAAATATCCAGCCGGTCCAAACCCTCTGGAAGCTGGTACAGTATCCAGTTATACCCCCACAAAGGTTCACAACTAAGATAATGACATCTAACGTAGCACCACCAGAGAAATATGTGAGAGAAATCCATCAAATACAAATTAAAAAAAAAAAAAACCACTGTATTCACTGGGAAAAAAACCCTTGCTAAAACCCCTTCTCGACTGAGGCTATAAACGCCCAAATTGCACATGCCTGTTGCAGATAGCCGGTGTATAGCATAGAAGTCAAGACAGTGAGCCCGCATCACATGGCCATTGCTACTGAACCAGTTCTCCCCTTTTACATGACATCAGGATTGTGTTACTAGGTGCCACAGAACCAGAGATGTGCACTGATAAAGTTGCACTGTATACAGCTGGTTACAGGCAGTCCCCGGGTTACGTACAAGATAGGGTACGAAGGTTTGTTCTTAAGTTGAATTTGTATGCAAGTCGAAAATGTATATTTTATAATTGTAGATCCAGACAATTGCCCCAGTGACAATTTGAGTTTAAACATCTTTTGCTGTAATGGGACCAAGGATTATCAATAAAGCTTCATTACAGACTCCTTACAGCTGATCATTGCACCATGGGACTATAGTAACATCCAGAGAGGTCACCAGAGGTCAGAGGGGTCTGTCTGTAACTATGGGATGTCTGTAAGTCGAGTGTCCTTAAGTAGGGGACCACCTGTACTTCCTTCTGTAACTTTAACAGTACAAAATCTCCAGTTCTGTGGCACATAATCCCGGGGCCATAATAAAAGAGAAATTTCTCCTCTTTATAGGACGCCACCAGAGCAGCATTCGGAAGATACCGGTGTTTGAAAAGTGCAATTTTGATTCAAAGTGTACATTTTTGGAAAAAAAAAATGCATAAAATTGAATGGCGACAAAAAAATATGCCCTGAACAGAAAATGATTTGCTACACACCTCCTAAATGTAAGGGATGTTACTATGTTAATATTATTGTACTTACACAACAGTAACCCAAATAAATAACTATATATCCACTTGTAGCTGGGTGTAACATGTGCGGCTTCCTATTCGCAGCGCAATAACAGAACTGTCTGCAGAGGAGTCAGAACACTCTCCAAAATGGCACATGCAATGGGAGAGAGGGGTCGGACTTGCCCAAAATCTAATAAAGATGGCCTAAAGGGTGATGTCACACATGGTGTTTTTAGGTCATTTTTGGGCCGAGGTGTCCGTAGACAACATTCACTAGAATCCTAAAAACAGTGTATAGCCTCCAGATAAAGGGGCGGCTTCAGTTGATCCTCCTTCACCAGAGAGACCTAGAGGAGAAGAGACCCTTCTGATTGCGATTTTGGCAAGTCAAGGCTTGCACAGGTCTTGGAGGCTGACCCATATTTATCTTGAATTTCTAGGTGTGGAGTAAATTTACCCTTCACCGCACGTATGTGTACAATGCAATGAATGTGAAGGTAAGTCATGATGGATGACAGTCCATAACAGGCACTCCCTGCCGCTACTACTACTTATGTACTACAAGCGGGGCGTCCGATTACTGTATCAAAATCAAGTATCTGGAGGCTACATTGTCCCCGCTAGCAGCAGCCGGCGACTATCCAGGCGTATTCACTATAATGAGAGGGGAGGAAGAGGCGGCATTTAGCCTCATTAGAAGAATGTCAGCAATCCAGGAAGATGATGGAAAAAACTCTGCGCCGCTCCTTTTCTTTTGCATCAAAAGCCGAGGAATTTGTATGCAGGTGACAGATCTAACATTTCTGGGAACAATCCGAGCCTTAACTAGGATTCAATATCTCAGTACTCCAGACTTGTGAAGCCCAGATCAAGTGAACCGGGTCTTGTTGTAGAACTACACCTCCCAGGATGCAAGGCCCATAGCATATAATGGGAAAACGTTAGCAATTATTCACATTGATTCACCAGATGCATCCCAATAGTGACTGCAACAAACACAGATTTGGGATTTCCCCCCAAACTGGATATTCGGTAGTGGTAGAATGCGGACAGAACCGAATCCACCACTGGGTCCGAATCTCTGACCACCCATGATGGCCCGGTAGCTGCATTATAGATAGGATTTGGTAAGCGGAGCTCCCCCCTGCTGTGTATCTGTATCCTGCAGCATGACCAGTAATGCTGCGGGTTAACCCCGCACCTTCTGACCTCTACAATACAAAGGAATATAATGTGAATATTGTTCTGTACAGCATAGAATGTTCCCATTGTGTCTGAGAGGAGTAAACTTTCTGTGCATTAGTCAGGAGCTGGGATTAACCTTGAGGAAGGACACTTCTACAGCGACACTCTGATGCTGAGGGACTGGCCCCAATCTGATTGTACCGCTGTTATGTCTCACGTCTCTCTGTTGTGTCTCACTGGAAGACGGAGAAATTTACAGCGACCCTCTACATTCACAATAAGCTTATAAGAAGTGGTTAAAATATCGGGTAACCCCATTATTTAATATTTCTGATATTTCCAGACGCTATTTTTATTTCTATACTTTTCCATGTAGACTGAGATGTTGTACTTCATTCATTCCCCCGCTCTTAAAAGGGGTTGTCCACTTTCTGGAAATAAGTGACAATGTTTGTGTAATGAAAAGTTACAGAAAGGATATTGGAAAAGTATGTATCACTTCCTCACAGTTTTCTAGATCTCTGCTTGCTGTCATTCTACAGGAAGCCTAATTGTTTACTTCCTGTGGATATATACAGGTCTCTGGTCATGTGATGTCACAGGGGTGCAAGGCTCATTATATCACACAGCTCTGATTAATGTCTGTGAGTTGAACCTGTGTGACATCACATGACCAGGGACCGGTGTATATCCACAGGAAGTAAACAATGAAGCTTCCTGTAGAATAACACCAAGCAGATATCAAGAAAACAGTGAGGGATTGATACAAAATACATACAGGCAGTCCCCGGGTTACATACAAGATAGGTTCTGTAGATTTGTTCTTAAGTTGAATTTGTATGTAAGTCGGAACTGTATATTTTATCATTGTAATACCAGACAGAACTTTTTTGGTCTCTGTGACAATTGGATTTTAAAAATGATGGATTGTCATAAGGATCATGATTAACACTAAAGCTTCATTACAGACGCCAGTGATAACTGTTACAGCTGATTATTGTATCCTAGGACTAAAGTACAATAAATTACCAATATCCAGAGGTCAGTTTGTAACTAGGGGTCGTATGTAAGTCGAGTGTTCTTAAGTAGGGGACCACCTGTATTGGAAAACTCTAACTTTTCATTACACAAACACTATCAATTATTTCCTGACAGTGGACAACCCCTTTAAGCGGACTGTAGCCCGAGAAGGTGAAGGAAATTTTTAAATCCTCTCTCCATTTGCCGGTAGGTAAAACAGAGGAACCATGTGATGGGATTAATGGGTTTCCCACTATACTATTCAGAGAAGGAAAAAAAAAAAAGTCTCTGAACTCTGGGTCCCCCAAAAATTCCTAGAACAGAAGTGTCAAATATCTCCATGTGCATGGGGCCTTAGTGTACATGTCTGGCCAAAACAAACCCCCAACAACACAGCAATGGCTGGGTACATGTACCACCACTTCATACTCATGGGCTTACTGTATAGGACCTTCTACCTCCATCAACTCTGACCTTTGCATCAATAAAAAGGTGCCATTCATTCACCGAATCTAGTTAAAATTATACATTTCCTTCTTGTCATGATTTTTTTTCTCCTAAAAAAGCTTTGGGATCACAAATTCATTGCCAAAAAAATTAATCCACAAAAAACAAAACTATAATTCATCCTAAACATACAGACCAAAACCTATGCTTTTTCTAGGCAAAATCTATACACTGTAAACAATGGGGCATTTATATGTCATTTTAGGTGAATCCTAAAATTCTGTACAGGGTTAAATATAAAAATTTAAATTCCACAAAAATTCCTATGTAAAACCAGGATAATACAATAAACTAGGAAAATGCAACACTGTAGCAGGGATCCAACACGAGGGCGGTCGGAAGATAATACCAATGTCTGTGCCCCCCCCCAGGGCCCAATGACAAACCATAGACCATAGCAGCGGCTAACCATAGGATACAAATGCATCAAGTAGCATGGCTGCAGGACACCAACAGGAAAGATCATGCCATAAGTTATCGCACACAGATCCCAAAATACATATACAAGTGGGTGGAGCAACATCTACTGCTGGTCTGAAAGCAAAACTGCAGGATGAGTAATAAGCAGATAAAACCAACAAAGATGAGAAACTTGACTCTTCTGAAATACTTGGTATCTACAGAACAGAAAGAAGCGGAACAAGAATAAAGTCTAACCCTTTCCCACGACCGCTCGCTGACAAGCGATTCACCAATCTGAACAAATATGAAGATGCCCAAGTGCTTTATTAAACTCATTACAGAGTAAAAGGGGTTGGCCACTGTATACACCGCTGCTGGGGCCCTTCTGTTCTGAACGCTATACAATCCGTCAGAGCTGCAACCAATCACTGGCCTCAATAGTAACTTCTACACTATCGTAGGGTCACCAAGACGCTGTAGAGGTCACCAAGGACACCGATTGACTGCAGCGATTATCTGAAAAGGAGCCAGAACCGGGCCGCAAGAGCTAGAACTGAGTGTCATTTCAAATATGCACCGTCCTCGTGTCGTGCAGCCAATTACAATGTAGTAAAACCACAAGTGTGGGGAACTATAAAAGTCATGTGGACAAAAACTGCATTTTAAAGACCTAGAAAATTGATTTGCCTACCCATATCAATACTGATCCATAGGTGACAGAACCGGGGAGACCTCACTGATAAGTCATGTGTTTGCTTACTCCATACAACAATTAGGTGACGGCAGCGACTCATTTGTTCTTACCTGATCAGAAGGAAATCCAGGCTCCTCTTTTTCGACCTTTATGGACGTCACCTTGGCGCAATTGGAAGGGTCCATCTTATTATCCATGCGCTCCAGCTTGGGTGTGATATCCGCTAGGTTATCCTTGCTGTCATCCTTATCTAACAAGTAGCGTAGTAGTGCATTTTCTTTCTTTTTGGGGCTCACAGGTTCTGGCTTTATAGTCACATCAGAGCCGGGACCTGTGCTATTGGACTCCTGATTCAGTTCTTTCCCAGTGGCCTCGGCTGTAAGCTTGGCCAGGTCAACAGGTGAGCTGCTGTCCTGTAAAAGTCTGTGCAAAATTTTATGCTTCTCTTTCAGTGAGGTTCCGTGTGCTGAGGCAGACATACTATTGGCTGCAAAGTGTCCCAAGGAGTCCTTGCTGTTTGTATCTCCCATAGGGTTGAGTGGTGAAGGCTCGATCTGATCAGATTTGGTGGTAAGTAACTGCAAAAGTTTTGTCTGGCCTTTGTTGTCCATCAATCTGTTCTGACCGTCCATTTTGTCACCACCAGGAGCCATGCTTTCAGAACAATCCTTCTGGTCCGATGAGCGGCAGGTAGTGTCCCCTTGCCCGGTTCCAGCCTCAGGCGGCTCTCCATAAAGCCCAAAAGAATCTTTAGCGTCCATACTCCCCATTTTTCTCAGTTGGGGAGGGTTCATGCTACCTGGCGAATTTTGTACATTCCCGCTTTTCAGGTCAGGTGATGCCATGGGTGGGGCTAGAGGAACCCCGTGGCCCTCACTAAGAGCCTGAAGTGCATTCAGAGAGCTATTGGCAAAACTATGGCTATTTCCTGTGCTACTACAAACTGGAGAATGCAAACTTCCTGCAGGGGAAAACTGACTGGGTGCAATCCGAGGACTTCCCGCCACTCCCGGGCTCATACGATGCCTTGGGGAAAGCATAGAGTTAGGCTGACCCTGGCCCATGCCAGGACTTCCCTGTGAAGGGCTATTCATTTTGAGTGCATAGTTATTACCCTGAGGAGTGGCAGCTTGCATGCTGGAGACATGGTTCATTCCTCCCGAGCCAACATATCTGCCAGATGACAAGCCCATTTGTTCCTTTGGGCCATTTATGGCATAATTCATATTGCTACTTATGGTCATGTCCTGACCGGGGTTCCCGCCGCACGCTGCTTGATGAGCCGGGCTGCTGGATACGACAGGGTCTAGCGGCTTACCCATGTTTTGTCCAGTCATGTCCTGATTCATTCCACATAGATTCTGTTCTCTGCGGGACAAAACAAAAAACTGCATCACAAAAAGATCATCACAATCTTATTACATTCAATACATTATCAGGTTTGTCCTGTATGACAAAGCTGATGCGCAACTTCTCTCTGACTGACAAGTCTCTCCCTGTGCTCAGAGACCAGTCAATCATGGACCAAAGACGGAGCAGGGCATAGCGGCCTCATATACCAGTGATCAGGCTTTAAACCGTATTTCTAAACCACGGTTTATAGCTCTCTGCCATCAGGGACCCCATCAGAATTACATACTGCCCCAAGCTGCATCAACTCTAAGACGGCTTTCCTTTTAGGTACTGAAGCATACAAGTATATGGGGGTGAAAACGGCGATGTGCTATGTAAAGTAGAATTTTTCTGGGAAAAAACACAATAAAATATTGAGCAGCGAGTCAGTACAAGGAACAATAAGACTATAGCACAAGCCTAATGGTGGTGACGCCACTGTGAAGGCAGCTAACTATAGATTCTCAGCTACGACTTAGCACCTGTTTTGCAAATGCTGTAACATAAGACCTCTCTGTGCAGTAAATCTTCACAGACGTCCTCTCCAGCCCTAAAAGCTTACACATATACATACACTCTGTAACCCTACCCCCAATCCTTCTTGCACCTGTAATTCATGGCCAGCATGATAACAGCCCATTAGTATTTCTGTACATTGGGTTACTAATGCTACTTACTATGCATGGCCAGGCACTATAAATCTTAACACGAGAGATTCAATCCTCTCAAACACAAACTGTTTACATGTCAGAGTTAAAGAGGTCATTTGCACTACAAGTCCTTACCTTTGAAGCATGTGTATGGATATTACAAGCTGAGGTTCATTTGTACCCGGAGAGCGGATGAGTTTGCTCCTCGTTTGGGCAGCAACAACTGTGCCGTCAGACAACGAAAATCGGTATATAGGACTTAATGCATATCCTACCCTGAGAACTGAGGGAAGAAGAGATGTTATATTGTACGTTATAGATTCATTGCTTTACTGATTGCTGTGTGTAATATAAAAGCTTCGCCGTAATACAAAAATTGACCACATTCACATGACTGTTGTGGGGACATATACAAACTTCCCCCTATGGCGACCTGGTGCTGCTACCGTACCCAGGAAAATCAATACTCTATCTTTCCACATTTATAAAGCCTATGGAGAAGGGAGGGGCGGGCAGCTTTCATCCCTCCTCCCCAGAGCGCCAACATATCCTCGCCCGGGCGAGCGCACGTCCTTCTGAATACGTCTTTAGGCCAAGGCCCTATAGAGTCACTTTCGATGCAATTTTTCATTTAACTGCACTAGTGTCAATGTAAGACAATAGTGGGAGATACTTGTATTATTATTTGGGTTATGGGCAGTGAATGGGCAGAGCTGTAATACCAAACGCAGATATGGGCAAAGACTGTCAAGAGACCTTGGAATACCTTTCAAATATTTGATCAAAGTGGGCTGCTGGTACCCAAACCCCACATATCTGATACTGATGACCAATCCTGTGGATAGATCATCAATATTTGTTTCAGACAACCTTATTAAATGTCTGGGATTTAAATTTTTTCTTTATATATGGCTCTGGGGGTTAAGAAATAATAAAGAACCAATACCTCCACCCATGCTTTGTACAACCATGGTGCATCCTACCACTACCAGCCTCTGTATATAGCAGTGACATCACACGGACAGCTGCACCCGCTACAGCCTAAGACTTTTTCTGTAGCAGGCGTGGCTGTTGAGACCTCATCACTGTAATAGGTGGCACTGCGGCTGAATGAGTATGTGTTGAAAAAGTTAGCATCAGCTCCATTTTATCCCGATGGAGCAATACGCAAAAAGTTTTTTATTTAACCCCGGACAATCCCCTTTAAGCGTGCTGCTTTCAGGAGTCAAAAATATCTCTTTTTGTGGCCTCGTTTTATTGGAGCACTACGTGCCAGCATTTTCCTAATGAAATTAAGAAGGTGAAGATTAGAAGGCGAAAAGATGATGAATCTCTTACATGAAAAACAGGGTAAACGTTTAATAAAATAAAATGTAATGTATTCATTCTGCTTTTCAAAGCTTCCATAATGACATTATGAACACCCTTACCTTCTTGGTGATGCCTTTTGCTTAGAGACAATTCGCCATCGTGAGAATGGAATTTTTGAATACATCGCCGTACCAAATCCTCCCAGCCTGGTCTCATCAGCGCCCTCATGGTACTCGTGTCCAGAGAGGTTATTTTACCTGAAAAGTCAAGATATCGGTACTATAACTCCACATTATTATACTCTGTAGCAGTAAAGATACTGGGGCATATTTACCATCATGGGCAAACTATCAGAAATAGAATCCATGAAGCAAAATTCTCAAACACGGCTTGTGCCGTTCCAATACGAGAAAACATTCAGGTGCATTTTAATATGCAAGATCCCAACCAATTTGTCAAATACTTTGTGAGCGTCTGAAATTTCAGAGTGCGGCGCTCAGTAATCTCAGTGCTCCCTCTCATGGTCTAAGAGTGCTGGAGATCCCAGAGCGCTGTGCTTTGTGATTTCCGCCGCTCCCAACTTGAACTAGTGCTCCAAACTGGGACCCTTAAAAACTGGGGGTCAAGGCAGTCGGATCAGTTTGTCAAAATACTACTTGGGTGACAAACAAGGCATGCAAGGGCCAAGGGTTATCGTGGGTTTTATATAGAAGATCAGTACCACAGATCTATAAAAAAACCTATTGTGTGCATTAGCTTCAATACTGCTGCAAGACAACAGATGTTTCAGCTACTACAGCAGATGAATTTACTTTCTATAATCTTTGGAAATACAATCATGTCCATCACTACAGCATTTCTGCAGATCCCTCCCTGCAGCACTGCAATCTGCATACTGGTCTCTGTATACAGACAGGTGAGGACAGTCAGGAGTAGGGGGAGGAGGGTTACCTTGCAAGTCCTGGCGAGTCGAGAATGTTTCGGATGAGGGAGGAGGTCGTTCTTTCACTGGAACTCTCCTGGCCACACATATCAAGCAAGACTGTAAATCTTCAAAAGACAGACAATTGTTTCAGACAAGAGAGAGGATCACACAATCACACAAAGTTTTCTTTACAGATGATTAAAGGCGTTTACTACATTAAAATGTCAATGTCCTGGAAACAACAAGGAAAGTCACCTACTTATATATGTGTATATGTATATATTCTTTAGGTTTCTACCCAAGTTGAATTTGTATGAAAGTCGGAACTGGGATATATGGTATCTGTAACTCAAGAGAAGATTTTTTTTTTTTTCCCCTGTGAAATTTTTTGCAGTAATAGGACCAAGAATTATCAATAAAGCTTCATTACAGACACATTACAGATGATTATTGCAGTCTGGGACTATAGTAACATCCAGAGAGCTTCACCAGAGATCAGAGATCTGTCTGTAACTAGGGGTCTTCTGTAAGTTGGGTGTCCTCAAGGGGACCAGGTGTGTGTGAATATGTATATATATTTTATATAATTCAATGGTGGTCACCGATAAGCAGGTCTCTGTCATGAGTAGCCATATTGGAAACAAGGGCAATGAAGTCAGTGAAGCAAACTGTAATGCTCCTTTGTAGTGGTATATAAATTAAGTTCCTTATTGTGCTGACAAAGAGACCAATCCTGATGAAGGTAAATAGTGGTCAGGCTTCCTGATAACCTTACCTTCTCCTTCTTCCTTAATGGACTTTGGTTGGGATACTGCAAAGCACTGCATAGTTTCATATTTCTGGTGTGTTTCCCGGCCGTCGTGACTTTCCTCTTCACACTCCGCCGTTGGCTTCACCAGCATACGGCAATTGAATGTATGGCTATTACGTCTAGGTCCCCCATTAACTGAGAGGAAACAAATAACATGCGAGTCAGGCCGGAAAATGGGGACGAACAATGCAGACAATGGGATGAAAACCTGATGGTGCATCTTACCTAAAGACTTTGGCAGCAGGTTTTTGATGAACTCACTGTGATCTCCGACATGTAATATGCTATAGACACTGGTATTCATGAGCTCTTCCTGGTTGTACCGGAGATACTGAGTCACATTCTCAGAGACAAACACTACATTCCCTTCACGGTTCACCACAAAAAAGAACCCATCCAAGGCCTGGAGAAGGAAGAAAAACATTTCATTTTATGGTTTGTCCTGTCTGCTCAAAAGATGGCACCTATAAAAGGTGAGGGGGCAGCGATCTGCACCCAGCACATTAAGGTCGGGGGTCACTTCTGAAGAACATTTAAAGGAAATCTACTATCAAAATCCAGCATGATAAACCAGGGACACTTACTCATAGATCCAGGTACCATGACTGTGGTAATCTTCTTATATTTGTTACCAATGGCCTCCTTCCTATTAAATTCAGCTTTTAACATTCTACTAATGAGCCAGAAGGGCTCTAGGGGGGTATTAACAGAGCCCAACTGTGCACCAACTTCACAGGCTGTTACACGGTCTCACTCTTGCCCCCTCAGCCTGCTGTAATGTCACACATTGGTAGAGAAGAAGTACTCCTGCATAGTGTAGTAGCATGTGAAGCCATTGTAGGGAGGGGCTCTGCTAACAGCCCCCCCAGCCTTCTCACTCATTAGCATAATTTTAAATGTTGATTTTAGAAGGAAGTAAACCCTGGACAACAAACGCAAGGTTACCACAGTCATAGTGCCTGGTTTATCATGATGGATTTTGATGGTAGAGGGGGTTCATTTAAAGGGGTTGCCTGGGATTAGGAAAACAGATTACTTCTTCCATACACTACTTATGTTGTGTGTGACGTTGCAATCCAGTTTTATATCCAGCTAAAGTGCCATACCAGACACAGGCTAGAAACAGTTGTGGAGATGTTTCACAAATGAATAAAAACAAACTTCTTATCCCCCAACTTTATTAGATGATTAATCGCCGAGAGAATAATTTCAATAATAAGTTTGTAGTCCAAGCGTAACAGAGGATGCACAAGTGGGTACACTTCCATGATTCATCTGTTTACCAATCTTCGTTGGCTCCCGTACCCGGCAGAGAATGCATAAGATCCAGAACCGGCAGCCCACACCTACTTACAGCATGACTAACATCCCAGACCATAGCCAGGAACCCAGAAAAATAACCAAACTGCAGGCAAACTTTTAGGCCGTGGCTGGTGTGTGAACTATAGCCTGTGCTCTGGGCGGATCCCCTGATTCTACATGGTTTGGTGTTGCTGTTTTGCAGGGAAGCAGGGACTCCTTGTATCATAAATCACTATGATGCATGGAGTCCGGTCTACAGAAAGGTGCCCAGTGCATGGTGCGTTTTCACAGACAGTCAATACTTGTCATGTAGCTACTGTAGCGGGTACTTATAGTATAGTTATAGTTTACTTATGGCTCTCACTATAACTTCTATAGTGATTGTTAGTAGCTCAGGGACCCAGATACTGCACCAGACAGGCCGTCCCTTTAAAGCCCCATCCTATGAGCTGAGGCCAGCATGTTCTGTAGGAGAAGGCGGCCGGGGCGAGCGTCTCGGCTCCGTCATGTGATGTTTACTTCACTAAAGGAAACTGCAATTCCCGCTCTGTTGCTTGGCAACGGCCATATACTTACGACATGTACAAGTGCAGACATTGCAAGAAACAATTAAAAAGCAGATGCTTCCTTATTGCAGGAGCAGATCTCACAGAGACCCCACATACACGCCCAGGAGATACCCTGCACTGCCAAGTGCACATGGTCTATATAACATGCCCATCCATAGCACAAGGTGCAGTATTCACAAGATGATGAATAAGAGAAGGCATGGTGGTCGGCTTCTTTATTACTATATCTGGTACTAGAGAAAGGTAACAGCTGTTACATGGTTATCAGTCACACAGTAAATGGTGTGAGGGGTAGAGCAGACTCATATACAGCTTTGTGGAGGGTTTAGTAAAGATTCATTAAATATCTTCCCTTTCCATGCACAAGTTCCTTGTTATTTAGACACAATGTACAATCTGCCACCCCTGCTCTATAACATGCTCACTGCAGATTGCACTCTATGTACAATCTCCTCAGCTCCTCCTGCTCTATAACATGCTACCTGCAGACAGGACACTGTACTATCTGCTCAGCTCCTCCTGCTCTATAACATGCTGCCTGCAGTTAGGACACTACATACAATCTGCTCATCTCTTCCTGCTCCATAACATGCTGCCAGCAGATAGGACACTGTACAATCTGCTCATTTCCTCCTGCTCTATAACAAGCTGCCTGCAGGCTGGACTACAGTTTTATGGTGACAGATTCCCTATTTGTGCACAGCACACTGGCCACTGCACAGAGAAAGCAGAGCAAGTGCAGAACGGAGAAACTGAAAAACAGGAAGTGTATAGACGGCAGAGATGCCCTTTGCCCATGTAGTACGCAGCACCTTTACATGTGAACGTGCACTGAGGGGGAAATGTGGCGAGCAGTAAAGTTTTGATGTAACAGGGAAAATAAACATCTGCTGTTTCCGCTAACGTATTATATAGAAAAACACAATAATAACACAGCAGTGACAGACCATATACGCGAGACATATACCTCCAGCATCATGGGTCCAAGGGCGTCCTTGTCGATGACACTTTGGCCTGTAGAGGATACGTCCGCTTTTTGAACTTCATCCTCATTTGAAGCTGCTGCTTTTTCTGCAATAAAAGACGACATTTTAGGAGGTGGAAACAAGTGAAATAAATACCTTGAATCCTCAATAATGCATTCAAATGCTAGTAACAATAAATGTCCCCTTGTAAGGCTGTGTTCAGACAAATGGGATTCCTTATATTTTCAGATTTTGCACCTAATACACACAACAACGAATGTTTCCAGAATCTTGATAAGTACGGAGGACACAAGGGTGCACCACGGATATAAATGTCTGTAGCCCAAGTACTATGGTGGCTAATAGCTAATAGCAACCAATCAGAGCCCAGCTTTCATTTTCCCACAGCAATTTATACAACAAAAGAGGAGCTCTGATTTGATGGAGATTTATCAGAATTGTCTATATTAATTCTTTCTTTATATAGTGCACACAGATTACGCAGCGTTGCGCAGACTTTGCCAAATTGGCCCCTGTCCCTAATGGGGCTCACCATCTAGTCAACCTACCATTATGTTTTGGAGTGTGGGAGGAAAACCGGAGTACCCGAAGGAAATGCACGCAAACACAGAGCGAACATAGAAAATCTTTGCAGTTCTTAGCCTGGATGGGACTTGAACCCAGGACTCCAGCGCCGCAAGGTTGTAATGCTAACCACTAAGCCGCCGTGCTGCCCTCTCTCTTTATAAGCAGGAGAGGCCCGAGGTTGGTGCCCAAAGACAAACTCAGTTACCAATGGACCCTTCCATAAGCAAAGGAAAACAAAAACCTTAAAAAGGGGTTCGCCACTTTACCTCATGTTTTTTTACAATGTGTGTTAGTGGTAAGGGGGGGGGGACGGGTAATTTACCAATATACATCTACTAATAGTTCTGCTCTTTCTTTATATGAAAAGTGAAACCTCCTGTCTTACCTCATCAGCCGGACATTCCTCTCCATAAAATGGCTGCAGATGGAGGGTCATGTGATCTCTATCTGTCCATGAACAATCACCCTGCCAGGACCATATGATTATGTATTCATAAATATACGTTTTCTATCCTGCCAGTGCCAGTTAGAAATCACATGTCCCTCCGTCTGCGGTCATTTTACGGACACACAAATTACAAAAAACATGAAGTGGCCAAACCTTTTAACATCAAGATTTTAGTTAGTGTGTTAGATGCCACATGTGAAGGAGCCAGTTTCTAGATTTCGATGGATCACCACATCCAAGGAATCCTCTACCAGGTCAAAGAATATAAGGACACACTGCGTAAATAGACCTCAGCTCAGCATCAGCTAATAGGAGATCTCCAAATACAGAGGTCCATGCGCATTCCACAAATACTTCCAAATCGCAACACATCAACGCGCATGGATTCTGGAAGGCTGACGTTCGGCCGGGTTTACAGCTCACACATGAAAAACGCACTTTAATCTGGCAAATGTAAGAGCAAACAGACATTTCCTACTGCTCTCTAGTAAAACCAGCGCCGGGGGATTTCTGGGGTTTAAGTTGAATCTTGTCCCAGAATTCAAACTCAATCCGACCTTTTATGAAAAGACCCGGGCGACGGTAATGTAGTCGTGGAGGAAAAAAAAACGCATCAACATACACTGGGGCTTTGTAGCACCTTCAGAAAAGAAGCCTAAAGTAAATGGAGTAATTTCCAGTACGTGGTTAATACAATTTTATTACTAGTGATGGGACAGAACACGGACGAAATACCAAATGAAGGCAACAATTCCCACTCATCCAACCAACAAGTAGGAAGAGCTGGGGAATGGATATCTGTACAATAGTTATATACAGACAGTCCCCGGGTTACGTACAAAATAGGTCCCATAGGTTTGTTCTTAAATTGAATTTGTATGTAAGTCGAAACTGTTTATTTAATAATTGTAAAAAAATGTTTTGCCCCAGTGACAATTGGAGTCTCAAAATTTTTTGCTGTATTTGGACCAAGGATCATCACTAAAGCTTCATTATAGACACCTTACAGCTGATCATTGCAGCCTGGGACTGTAGTAACATTCAGAGAGCTTCACCAGAGGTCACAGTGGGCAGAGGGGTCCGTCTTTAATTAGGGGTCGTCTGCAAGTTGGGTGTCCTTAAGTAGGGGACCACCTGTAATGCGGCCAGCAAGTATTGGTTTTACATCCTGCTCTTAATCTTTATTGGGTTAATGCACCAACATGTCCAGACTGCCCTGGGGAGAAGGCAGCAAAATGTCTACGGCAGTGTATGTAAAGCTATCTGTATGTGTGAACTGTGACATCACATAACTATATTACATGAGATAAGTTGTTAGATTTTTTAGAAGCAATATAATATATAAAGCAGAAAGCCCTGTATAAACAAGTTTTTTGTTGAAAAGAAAAAAAAAAAAATATCTGAAACCAAAAATTTATGAAACTTCAGATCTAACCTTGGATGATTTTCCCAACGCTAAAGTTGACAGCTCCAAAGTCACGTGAAAAGGACCAGAAAGAGAGTCATAGTTTGCCTGAAAGGAGTCATGTTTAGTGGCAGCTCATTTGGTGCTCAAGTTACTAGATACAAGCTTTATGTCAAATTAAAAGTTATGAATCTCGACATTTAGATTGTGGTTCTGTGATATACAGAGCCAGACATATAGGTGGGATTTTTATCTGCATGTCACATTTCCAAATATGTCTCTAAATAATTTTGTGTCTCTGGTTCTGTAGCTCACAGAACCACAAGCCTGATGTGATCTGAAAGAGGAGATTCTTAACTTTAATATGATGCCATGTTTCTAGGTACTAGAACCGAAGTTAGAGGCATCTCCCTGCAGCAATAACTTGACTCATCTCAGGTAAAATATGACTCTTCTGTGCTCATTTTACATCATTTTGGAGGAGATGTATTTATAAGGCAAGATTTTACCTAAAATAGAGAATTATAGAAATGTCATTTCATATACTACCTGAAGGGGCTAGTAGTTTAAATGAGTAAAATCTGGTGACAGGTTCCCTTTAAAAATCCCAGACAAACAATTTTAAAAGATGGATATTATGTGTAAGCTAATCTAAAATAGAAAAAGAGCACTTAAGTGACATTTAGTAAGCGTGGTGAGCACAGAAGCAGCCAGTCTCATGCCTCTTATGTACAATAGGCGGCCTCTCCCTTAGAAAAGACATGTAAGACAATGTAGGCCTCTGGGGAATTAAAGGAGTTAAGGACATGTTGCTGCTCAGGAAAGCTTTAGGAGGTAAGCAAGTGAGACAATTATACATCTGCACAATACTAAAATTAGAAAAGCCGCCATATGGCCTGGTGAAGCCGGCATCACATTCGTATTCATTAGGAAGCGTTCTGCTAGCAGAAAAAAAAAAAAAAACACAAGGCCCTTCCTGCGCTCGCCCAAATCTGTTTATCTTTTCAACATTAATGCGCCATATATCATCTGGCTGCTGAAAACTCCCACAGTGACTGAAAAAGAAAAAAAGACCCGTGAAGCAATGGGCGCAGCTGCACGCGTTCTCACTGGGAGCAGCCTCCAGCACATCATACCAGCACTTCCCCTTCTGCACCCTCATTAGCAAAATCACAGTTTCTCCAGATAAGATATCACCGATCCGGGCACAATCCCCCCCCCCCCAATTTCTTAGTTGAGAAAGTGAGACATTGATGCGCTGTCAGCAATGCCAGGAATTATTTTGTGAAGCGCGTGACAAGATGACTAAGCATATAGAGGAGGTCCATGAGCGCTCAGACACTTTTGGTAAAAGTTAACCCATGCAATGACATATCGGAAAACAAATCTAGGACCCTTCCGGAGAGTACACAGGGTATTTCAGAAATAGACAGGATGACCTTCCTGTCCCTACACGCTCCCCTAAAAACATTCATGTCCCTATAGCTATTAATAATTACCCAGCATCATGCTGTTGATGATTTGGAGCTAAAATGAGATAGATTTTGGATACATTCAGAGAAACAGAGAAAATTTTTCTTCAGCTTTGTCTTACTACAGTTACAAAACTGTAGTAAGACAAAGCCCAAGAAAAATTGAGTTAGAGTTTGTTTTCAGGGGATGTTTTATTTTTCTATGAAAAAAAAAAAAAATCTTCTGCAACAACAAAAAATTTCTCCTGTCTCAATCGTCTTAGAATTATTGGCCCCAATTTTGCATGTCTAGAAATGGCACTTTCCTAACATGAGCCCCACTTGCCCATGCAGCTGACTGTAGCCATGACATGTATCAGCTTCCTCCTCGTTTTCTATAGTGCCTTCAGTGCAGGGCAGTGATTTGTAGAGGCACAGAGCTGTCAGTCAGAATAAAGGGGCGTGGCTCACTGGTATCTGACTCTTCTTTCTCAGGAGAGTCAGAAAAGCTAATTTGCATATCAGAAAAATAGCTGTAATTAAGGTACAGGGCCCCACTGGCAGTTCATTTTAGGTGATATAGGGAGAACGTGTAACCCTTTATCAGCAGGTATTGTTAGTCAGGGGGGGTCAAAATCTGGTGACAGGTCCTCTTTAATAATACATAAGCGATGGGTTTCCAGGTGCCAAAGAACTGGAGACAGTCAGGAGTGGGAGTGAAAAATCACACTCCCGGAGATTCTGCTCCTTAAAATAATACCTGTCCTGTGTTTATAGGTGCCACCATGCAGTTTGTAACTAGGGCTTATTTTCAGGACAGTATTTAGTCCGTACTCTTAAGAGGAAGCAAAATCATACTGGGGCTCATTTTGGAGGGGGTCTCATTTTCCAAGAAACGGGGAAATGCTTTCACTATCACCTGCTTATATGCATCCCGACTACGCAAGGGTTGTAGTCTGTCGCCATAGAGACAAATAACTGCACAGCAGCTGCATACAAAGGTTTTTAATGGTAAATCCCATTGAGCCAACAAAATCCGCTAGTTTGGTTGGCATTGCCCTGGAGTCAATGCAACATTTAACATGTGATTATAAACTGTGTCACTGCTGTATCCAAGAAGACGCCAGAGGAGACAGAATACGACAAGTAACCAAAAGTCTGTTTTGTTTCAAACAAGGAACTTCGTCCTTATCTCTTAGTACTTTCAGTTTTTCGCTCTAGACTATTTCCTTAAAGCGACACACCCCATAGAAAATATAGAAGAAAATTTTTTACTCAAAACCAAAACATTTTCTTTCACATGAAGTGCATGTCAGCAATACAGAACCTTGGATTCAGGTCCAAATAAACATTAGAGGACATTCAGCTCTCTCATGCTAACCCTTCCATACACAGGCACACCCCGGGCTGCCCCTAAATCAGGGACCTAACTAAATGACAAGGTCTGGGGGCAGCAATAGGGTCAACATGTTGCCAAATTGCCAGAACCACTTCCGAATATTAGCTTTATCATGACATTCCAAAAAAGTGTTACATAAATGAATATAAAACTGATCATTTACAGGAAAAGCTTGAAAAGTGAAACCTAAAATGCAGAAGTGAGATAAAGGAGAGAAATTAGGCTGATCATGAAGAACAGAAGGACTGCACTGGATAAACCACCGGCAAAGACAAGAAAGCTGAATACAGAAGGGGAAATCAAACATAACCGACTAGTTTAGGTCAATTTTTTTTTTAATAATAATTTATGCTTCTGATCTAAATTTTAATTAAACCAAGAAATTAAAACTGAGATAGAGAACCTGCTGTCAGATGCGGGTTCATGGAGCCGCCGTGTACATGCTGGGTCAGCGCAGCTACGGCACATATTTGTTTTAGAGGCCATTTAAAGCAAAGCATCTACAACAAAGTATAAAGGAACTGGTGTGTACACTGCCTACAAAGCAAGTATCAGGGCCCTGCTAGGTAAATAAGCCTGGCAGGTAATGTGCCCATTTGCCAAAGTGATTTCTGGACATCTGTCTGTGTAATAAGTTGGTGACAAGAAGCAAAGTTAAACACTGGCGGCTAATTCAATTTGTTATGACAGCCTAACAAGTGCATCAGTGAGTCCTCATACATCATTGCAGTCAGTACCAGATTGTACATGCCCAGGTGCCATGAAGAATGTGGCACGCCAGATGCTATCCTCCACAACGCCCAGAGATTAGAAGCGAACGTCTCTCTGTGGAATGGCTGAAGTGCAATCCCCGACATTGTGGAAAGTCACCATGTCCTGCATACAATACTATAAACTGGGAGATATAGAGATCTGTATGTATGGATATAAACATTTTCCTAGTGCCAGATCTGGGATCAGGAAAGAACTTTGCACTTTATATGGGACACATGGAATGTCTCTCATAGTGGTTCCATTGCATATGGAAGATTAGAGAATAAACAGACTGTTACATAGTACTTCTACCTAAAATATCTATTAAAAATAAACTAATTTTTATTTTAAATCAGTCTCTCAGTCATTAAATATTTTCCTCAATAGATTTAAAATGTATTAGTTTCTAAGATGTCTGTGTGACAGTCAATATGGTCAATATTAAAGTCATATTTTGCCTGAGTCGCTTAAGACCCCCATCCTCAGTTTTATAGTATCTAGAAACATGCTAATGGTGTCATATTAAAGTTAATAACAATAATTCCTTTCTTTAGCAGCATGGTGGCTCAGTGGTTAGCACTACAGCCTTAGAGTACTGGGGTCCTGGGTTCAAGTCCCATCCAGGTCAACATCTGCAAAGAGTTTGTATGTTCTCTCCGTGTTTGCATGGATTTCCACCGGGTCCTCCAGTTTCCTCCCACACTCCAAAAACATACTGGTAGGTTGATTAGATTGTGAGCCCCATTGGGGACAGGGACTGATGTGACAAGCTCTGTGCAGCGCTGTATAATCTGTGTGCGCTATATAAATAAAGGAATATGCGAATGGTGTCATATTAAAGTTAAGATTCTCATCCATTATATCACAGCCACAGAAACAAATATTTAGGGAGTTACAAACAAAGTTGGAAATGCGAGCTGTGGCTAGGAGGAAAAAAAAAAAGGCTGGAATTGCATTTTTAGCTTCCTGCATCTCTGGTTCTGTAGATCACAGAACCAAATCTTATGAGATCTGGAAGATGAGATCATTATCAGCAGCATCTTTCTAAGTAATATAGAGCCAAAATATAGAGGCGTCTGAAGTGAGGCTCCCCCTGCAGCCTCTAAATTTGACTCCTCTCTGCTCATTTTCACCTGACTTTGGGTAAATGGGTGAGATTTCACATAAGGACGGGAATTCTAGAAAGGACGATGTATTCCTTTATTGCCTTAAGTGTACTAGTAGTTTAATGGCGTAAAATCTGGTGTCAGACTCGCTTTAAAGTTGCTAGAGGTCGTCACTCAGCTTCTCCAGATTCGGAATATTGTATTTGCAGAGCTAGGCAGTGATTTATCACCTTTGCTCACACTTCTGGTTAATGGGTAAAGCTGTCAGTCAAGAGCACAGGAAATTTGGATGGAAACCCCTTCAGAACTCGACAGCTTAGTACCATGGACGGGTCGACGGAAAGGTTTGTATTCAGATTTTGACAGACGCTAATGTGGCTTAGCAAGCTCTGCGCAGAAATCTCTTACGCTTCCCGAATAAAAAGCTTGCATAACATTACACACGTCATATGCAAAACACTATATGGAGAGAATATTGTAATAAGACTGGGAAATCTGGTTGAACTGGAATGTTGTGCACGGACTTAATGTTTCAATTGGCAGCGCACCTTTAAAGAATCCGGCTTCATACAAACAGCTCTAACTGTTCAGGTGTCCCTGCCGGATTGCTTCATGCCCTTCTCAAATGTCTCACCTTGCTCTTTGATCTGTCGAATCTGCTTCACAGTTTCCTTCAAGATTGCACATTTATCGGGTTTAAAGTTAAAGTTGTCGATATCATTGAAATTCGCAAAAATCAGCTCTGCCAGCTCCTCAATGTATCGGTTCTCCTGCTCTCGGTTACGCTTCTCCGTGCTCCTCTTGGGGCTGCAAAAGACATTTAAAGGGAATGAATGAAAGAAGAAGAAGGGTAGCCGGGGCACATTCCTCTGCCAAACATTGTACAGCACATATCACATCGCAAGGTAATAGCTCCTTATTTCTGTAAAGGACACTATGTTCTCTATTACTATAGCAATGGGTGTGACTGTTTGGCTATCCGAGTTCACCAGTCTATTAGTATGGCGGCTTACTTGTATTTACCTTGATCATACACTGCCCCAAGCCTCTGTAATTCCTCCTGATCACTGACAGTGGTGTGTTTCATCTCACTGGTCAGGGGGCTATCTTACTGCACACAATGAGGGTGGCCAATAAGGGAAGACAGCGGGGTCCAGCATCTTGGAGATAGTTTCCTGGACCCTTGATGTGTGGCTAGCCAAAACCCTGCACTGCTGTACCGACATGCTGTGGTCACAGTTCAGCTAAATTGTGCACCTATCTCACTCACAGTTTAAGTTTCCCCATCAATCACATGATTGGACGCTTGTTGTTCATGAGAACAGGGGGTCAACAAATAAAGCTTCCGGAAGAATAGTGTCGGACACTGACGAGCACAGCAGTGCCAGAGATATCTGAGCGCTGTGATTGGCAATTTCTGTATTGAATGGGGCAGTAGGATGCATGTTCCACCTGCAGCTTTATTCAATTACTGAAATCGTGTGGTTGTTGGGGGTCCCAGTAGTAGGCCTGCCAATCGTATTGTTATTCCCTATATGGTGGATAGTGGATACCAACAACAGTACAGAAGACTTCCTCATACACATGCACACCTGGTTTGTCAGACTGAAAGACCAGAGAGTTGGGAATTTCAAATGGCTTAATACTTTTGTAATAATAATAATCTATATTTATATAGCGCCATCGAATTCTGTAGCACTTTACAAATTTTGTACCCCAACACCTGCCATAGGCGGAAAAGCCAGAAAAACATAATGGGGGACATTTATCAGGGCTTCTATGTCAGAAAACTGCTAAGTTGGCATGGTGGGGGCACTGCTGGTGGCAAATATTCACCATAAAGTACACGATTTTTGCACAAAACGAGGAGGCGTGGTATTGGTCGCCAGTGCACCCACCTGCCGAATACATCAGGAGGCCTAAGTCTCTTGATGTATCTGGCGGGGCTTCGATCATGCGCCAACACAAGTGCACTGGTGTATGATAAATCTATCCCAATATGTTTGGCAGATAAGCATCTAAGGCTCAGTTCACAATTTCCATTCCCCAAATACTTCAATGTACCAATAGAGGGAAAAAAAAAAAAAAAAGACTGCTGCACATTTTTTTCTCCAGCTACTGATAACGGATATGTAACTACCGAATGCAGGTGTGAACTTAGCCTAATAAGTATGGATGCCAAATTTTAGGACCCCCAAACACTAGACTCCATCAAGTTAATAATATTTTAGATTTTTATTAGTATGCAGGACTCTTCTGATCTGACTCCAGATGTCAGTCCATGGCATCAAGCCAATTATCCTTCACAAACTCTGTGAAGAGGTGGACAAAATGCCAAAAATCTGTCATCACATTAGCTTCTGGAAACCACACAAGATTATATTATAGGTGATCTACTGCAGTCAACTTCTCCAAAAAGCTAGAAATTTATTTATATGCCAACTGAGTGCGTTACAACAGCCCCTCAGGACTTCCCCCTCCCTTTACCGGATGTAACCCCAATGCGGCAGAGGAAATTTCAGCACACAGCGGGAAGCAGGTGGGAGGTGGATGAAAAGAGCGCTACTGTGCAGTGTAACAGCCCATGAATCTCCAGCATGGAGAGGCTCTGGTAACCACTCCCCCCCCCCCCACAGATTGCCACAGTCACAGTGCCAGGATCTATGAGTGTCCCTGGTTTATCAAGATGTATTCTAATGGCAGATTTTCTTGAACGTTGCGGCAGGCAGAATAAGGCATGTAAAATGATTAGTGGGGCTTATTTCCTCTGGGTCATGTGAGCTATATTCCTTCCTAAGCATAGACCTAATGGGAATGTGTAGGATAATGAGACTCTGTGAGGGAATTAACACCCTGTAACACCACATTCTGGCTCTCAGCGCTAAAACAATGTTTCTAGTCTTCGGTCCTGAGCAAA
Source organism: Engystomops pustulosus (assembly GCF_040894005.1). Classification (NCBI taxonomy): domain Eukaryota; kingdom Metazoa; phylum Chordata; class Amphibia; order Anura; family Leptodactylidae; genus Engystomops; species Engystomops pustulosus. The sequence continues at coordinate 42,919,605 of NC_092415.1, forward strand.
ATATGTATCACACACAAGACAGTCACAAGATTGTATTAGTCACAGGGCTGGTCCCTCCTGTAACACCCCTCATAAAATCATATACACATATGTACATATATATGTAATACGTGGCTAGGTTACAAATAATACGAGCCACGTTTTACTCATTACTACTTTCTTAAAAATTGCCATCAAATCTTAAGTCATACTCCCCTTACTGATCGCGCATTATTCACGTGTTTACTATCCAATAAATAAACCGTTCTGTGCCGTATTGAATCTGTTTTCACAGTCTGCTTGCTGTTAGTGAATAGAAGCTGCAATGTGACCACACGGTTACCTTGGGCCAAGCTGATCTGGGCTTTCTTTCCTCTTCCGCTGCTCCACCCAGGAAGGGTCCGAGGGATTATCTCCTATTCCACTCATCTTGAACACATATCAGCAACTAGAGCAAAAAAAAAAAGAAAAAGAAAAAAAAAAAACATTAAGAATGATCAGCAAACAAATGTACACGTGCTGCAGTGTGATAAAACACTCCATCGTCTTCCTCTGTCTGATAGATGTTATGTATAGAGCATTAAAACATACATATTTATGACAATTGCAATTAAAAAAAATAAAAAAAAACAAGCAAAAATACACCACACAGCCATCGGCAAGCCGCTGTTTATGGCAGTCCGTAGTCTGTCAATGCATGGAGTGAGACGGTCATTATACTACCTGACCAATGTGCAGGGCAATAGAGGGGTATTAGGATTTCTGGAGGCCCTGCTGCGTATAATCTGAACGCTGCTCTAGCTAGCCAAAGCTTTTGATACCGCAATATTAGGGATTAGAGGCGCTGTATGCGGTTTTGCAATATGGCAACACGAGCCGAATCAGGAGTGCGACCTCCTTCCATTTCTTTCTTTCCATTACACTCTTCCAAAACATAGTGTGCACAGGGATTTACATTTGTTATCCCTAAACATTTGATGGGGCCTAAAGTAGGTTTTTGCAGCCAGTTATGGTACCAGATTCAACTTACAAGATAGACCGTAAATAGGGGAGACCTGGGAAGGTGCCAACCTCGACCAAAGCACTCGTTCACTACTAGCACAAAAATAATGCGCTGCCGGTTACAGCTCCTGGACGAACAGCACACGACTCGAAAAAATTCCTCCAGCACAATACAATCTTCGATTGAAAATACCAATTTTATTTATTCGGAGCAAGTAAAATCCACAGGTCACAGACTAACGCGTTTCGACAATCTAGTTGTTACAGTCATAATAGCTCATATTCAGTCTTTATGACTATGAATAAGAGCTCGAAACGCATCAGTCTGTGACCTTGTGTGAACAGTGGACTTAACTTGATCCGAATAAAAAAAATTGGTTTTACCATTGAAGATTGAATTGTGCTGGAGCAATTTTTCTTTCTTCGGCTCTGTTCACTACTAGGGTGGCGTTTTCCAACTTGGAATCAAGTGGGGGACAGGGATAAAAACAGGAATCGCCTCATTCGGATTAAAACTACATTCAACAAAGTTAGGTCCAGACCAATGGGTAGGGTACAGAGCTTACCACCTCCTACCAAACTTACTTGAAGTTAGAATATTATATACGTTTAATGTATCATTCTGGTCATTCCTACACCTTGCCCATGTGACAGACAGCGGTATAGTACGGGAACATAACCGCCATGTGCCCGGGTACTACTGCTGGAGTAAACATTGCATTTTCCTCTCTCTCCACATCGCCCAGTGGTTCAGCGCTGTTGTTAATTAATATTGGTGCTTTGTAACACGAGGATAATAGGGGAAAAATGTGATCGGATCAGAGGTAAACTGGAGGTGACATAGAGGTCAGTGCATTGTCAGCACAAAGCGAGTAGTGAAAGCCAGAAGCAGAGCAGATAACCCCACACGACAGGGGAGGCCCGAGCCACGTCACAAACTATGGATTATTTTTCTACAATTTATTGTGACTTGTGTTTGCAGACTTATAAAAGATGCAGGAATGACTGACTGATGCCACGATTTTTGTACCCGTCTCAGAACAGGGTCTCAAAGTTTCTGCATTATATTATAAAGGCAATAACCTCAAGTTTGGGATTCCCAAGGAGGTTTCCGCAAATACAGAATTATACAGAGAGCTCCAAAAACATGTAGCTCCAAAAAGCAGCACACTACGACTCTCTCCATTTTCCTTTTCCCTCAATATCGCCCAGTCAATGTTTTTCAAAAAGTAAAACAGTGTATGGTCGAAGTGACTCATTGGCTGAAGGGATGACACGTGGTTCATATGACATCTGCGCTGCCGGCCCATAAATAAGCTCAGAGGACCAATATGGCGGCACCGAACCCATATATGGCACAATAGCTCCTAACATGTAGATCCTATTCAAATACCTCAAGTGTCATATGTATCTGTGGCCAACGTGTAGCCAAAAATCAGCAGAAGATGCAAAGAATGTCCTATTCTGATTTCTTGGATCACTATAACACATTTACAATATACAACTTTGTGATGAAACAGCCTTCGAAAGAGTAGAATCTGGAAAAAAATCTTGATCAATAATGTCTTTTTATGTGTAAAATAGAAATTCTTAAAAGGGAAAACTATCATGACTGGCGAGGGATTCCGACCAGGTATTTCTAAGATAATTCCCACTTTTAGGCTACTTGTACACATACATGCACAGGCCGCAAGCCCTTATGTGTGGCCTGTATGTACTCGGCTTGTTGCCCACAAACAAGGGTGGTCCGAGAAACTTGCTGTGTGCGCTTATGGGATTTACATGACCGAGGCTCAAATCGGTGAACTGAACTCACAAGGTCCATTCAAATTTAGCGATTCTAGGTTTGGTTCAGGAAGTTAGGAGGAGCGGGTAACGACAGCAAGGCCCCCTCCATCGGCTGGAAGCTAGCAGAACATGAATTATCACAGGAAGTCCAGAGTCCTGCTGCCCCAGGGTCACTTCCCCCCTGGCTGCCAGCAAACTTTAACATGGTAAGTACAATATGGGTACTTACCCTATTAAAGTTGCGTATAAATGATCAACCCTTTCAAGCCTGTTCATTCATATATCCATTGCAAACCTATGACAAGGATCCCACATCCACTGTTAAAGGAAATCTACCATCAAAATCCATCATGATAAACCAGGGACACTTACTCATAGATCCAGGTACCGTGACTCTGGTAATCTTCTTGTATTTGTTATCCATGGCCTCCTTCCTTCCAAAATCAACTTTTTAAATAATGCTAATGAGCTTGAACAGCTCTGGGGGGTGTAAGCAGAGCCCCACACAGTACAGCTTCACAGGCTGTTGCACTGTCTGGTCCTTCCCTCTTTGCTTAGCAACAATGATAAGCATAATTTTAGAAGTAAGGAGGCCATGGATAATAAGTCTAAGATGATTACTACAGGTACGGTGCCTGGATTTATGAATAAATGTCCCTGGATATAAGAATTGTTTTGATGGTAGATTTCCTTTATCAGTAAGTATACTTTGGGTGACCTGAATAGGGTCTTATACTTTAACTGTTTAAGTATAGCATAGGAAAAGTGTTTAACCCTTTCAAGGCTGTCTACTCATATACCTTTATTTAACTCGTGACAGGGATGCCACATCCACTCCTAAATGTGGTACCAGCTAATTTTGGTGGCTCCTTATAATACACAGTTCAACAACAATATACACAATATACAGTGTAAACGCTGCCAGAATCCATATGACACTTAAGGTCATAGGTCCAGAACCAACCACTGCACAAGTCCTAAACTAAATCGACAGAACCTGGAAGAAGCAAATCACAAGTTTCAGCAAGTGGTTTTATGACAACATCTCACCCCCAGGTCTACACAATATATAGACACAATAGGTGGTACTACAAGTCCCATGTGTGCGCAGTAACCCTACATTCCATTACCCGGATTACTATGGGAAGGTCATAACAAGATGATAATCATTAAACTATGTCATTATTAATGGAGGGGGAGGAGGAGGGGAGGACTGGTTATGCAGGTTTTACAAAGGGAAACCAGCTGAGTATCAGCTCCTCCTCTGTAGTTGTCAGGAATGCAGGCTGTGTATGTATGGAGTACACAGATACAGTAGCGGATGCGGAATGCCTGGGAATACTGCCCCCCGGAAGACTCCGTTACCGGGGTACTGGGGGGAGACATTGAGAGGGGAGGGGGAGGTAAGATTAGGGTCTGCCTCATGACGCTGCAGGGTGGCACCAGAGCTATTGAAAACAAGTGCAGTGACATGGCGTGTGGCTGTGTACGACCACCGGGGTCAGGGGTCATGTGCTGACCAAGGTCACACCCCCAGGTCAGCCCTGGGCTCCATGTTGGTTGAAGCTCTAGATCTGCTTACTCAGCAGGGAAGAGGGAAAGAAAAGTTTCCAAGTTACCTCCTCCAGTCACATCCAGAGCGGCGCATCACTCTCAGCCGAAGTCCGTATTGGGGATCATCTCCGTGGGAACAACATCCAGCGTCCAGCGCCAAAAACACCCGCGACGGAAACGTGATCAGCTGCTGGAGTGACACCGCGGCCACCAGCAGCAGCAGCAGCCGCCGCACAGCGCCCGGCCCCGCCCACAGCACGCTCCTCCCACACTCACTCCCTGACAGACGCCCAATTGGCTCGCGGCTCGCCCTCTGTTTACTATGCACACGGATCAGTCACTGGAGTTTGGTCCAGGAGGCTGCGGCCAGTTTCTGTTATTTACTGTTTCCTCTCTCCCTCTCAGAGGAGGAGGAGGGGAAGGGGCGGAGCCAGGAGTGTGACTGACGATTATGCAACCGAGCGGCCAATGGCTGCTCTCTACGTCACAGCCTCCGAGCCAGCCACACGAGTGACAGTCACAGGAGACCGTGCCCCGCCACACTGCTGCCTTAACCCCTTACTGACCCCGCCAGCCAATCACATCAGCTCTCGTTCTAAAAGGCGCCGGGAAAAATGAAAGCTGGGAGCTGATTGGTTGCTAGGGATAACCGTTCCGTTTTTCTATTTTTACACACACAAGGCCCGCAAAAGACTAGCACGTTGGACGTGGAGCAGTTGCCCTAAGAAACCAGTCATCTCCCACTCTGCTCCCATTGTCGGTAACAAAAATAGAGGAGCAATGATAAAACAGTCATTTCAAAACCAACAGTAACAGCAGCCAATCGGAACTCAGATTTCATTTCAAAATAGGATCTGCAAAAAAGAAAGATGCGCTCTGATTGGTTACTATCAACAAGATAGATAGTTTTACTGAAACAGACCTAGTTTCATGGCTTCCTTCACCTTGACATTTTCACACCCTTCCAGGACCAGAATAATCCTAAAATATCCACACCAGGCTCCTTACACGGTGGTAATCCAACCAGTAGCACACGGACACATTCATTTCTATGAGCTCATGCACTTTTCAGTGCTCCCCATGAAACCCTGTGTGAACACTGACAGCGGTAATACAGCCGTTTTCCATGTGGAAATATAGTAGTGTATAATATCAGATTCATAAAAGTCCCATAAACACCTAAAGGGAAAAATCCACAGCAAAAACTGATTCATTGTAGCATTAACAAATCTACAACAATAATAATAATAGAGCGCAGAATATGGATGCAAATTTGTTAATCCTGATTCACTTTGCCGCTGTTGAGGATTTTGCTGCAGGAATTTCTGCAATTAAAAATCCGATTCATTCATGGAAATATAATTTTTTGGAGGCAAATATCTGGAATCTAGGACCATGATACACTGCATGATAAAGCGCAGCTTAACATTTCTGGATAAGCTGTCAGAGTATAGTGACACTACTATTTCTGCCAATAATGTTACTTGTATTCTACATTTTTAACAGTTTTAAGGTTTGATTTCTGAAGGCTTTATATCAAATTCCTACTTGTATAAAATGCAATACTCTAAACATGCAACCCGCTCTAACTGCATCTTAGGGATAGATTTTAGGACACCCATCATATGTAGGTGCCTATGGCCACAGTGTGGGTATAGCCACATAAAAAAAGCCACTAAAAAGAAGATAATTGCCCCACATGTGTCTAGTTGTTAATAGTACTGTAATCCTCATATGAGTGTTTGGAGCTCTATAGATGAGCAGTACCAAAAGAAAAGCTCAAATGGGGCCTCTGAAAAGGAGACTACTAATCTGGGGAAAAGTCCAAAGTACAAGCTTCAGTGATAACCTCTGACCTGGAAACCTAATAGAAAAAAAAAAGTGATAGCTACTACAGTTACACTTTGTTCACATCTGTGGCTTAGTTTCTATCATGAAACAAAACCAGGATCCAGTACCAAACCCAAATAGCCCCTAGCCAACCCTGTTAAAATGATCCAAAATGATTTTCACTGGGCATATATGAAAGTAGTGCAGCATACAGGGAGGCTCTTCACCCTTCCTCCCTCCATAGGAAGAAGAGTGGCCACACCGCAAATCTGACAAAATATAGGACACGTCCGCCTCCCCCATGCTCACAGCACAGACATCAGGAGACACAGAAGTCTATGGGGGCTGTGATCTGGTTACCAATCATGAGCCCAGTTCATGGCACCCATAATGGCCGTCTGAATGAGGCCTGAGGCCCATTTCACACAAACATATTAAAACGCCCATATACTACCCGTACTGTACCGTTTTCATATGGGCAGCACACAGACGCAATCACTCTGATAGAGAATGCGGTCATTCATTTAAATGGCCATATTGTGTCTATAAGACTAGATCTTCTGATGGACCAGCAGGCAGTGGCCAATAATTCCACATCAGGTCCTGCCTGGCGTAGAGTTGTGTGATACCAGCAACGGGCCTGAACAATTATAGCGGGAGTGCAGGCAGGACCCACTCTGCCACTGGGTGCGCCAGGGGGATACAATTCCTAATAAATCTTCCCCATTGTATCTTTGTATCTGCATGGATGATGAGGACAGTGCTCTGCAGCAAATACCAGATTGTCTTTATTTGCCCTCACAGACATGAGGATAGCCCTTTTATAGGAACACTCACTATCAACAGTATATAGAAGACAAGTTTCTTAAATGTACTCATGATAACAAAATAACACATTCTCTACCTCACTGTTATTAACAAAAATACAGCATTTCACAGATATAATTTCAACCTGTCTTTCAGTCCTAGGGTACATAATTTTGGTTGCCCCTAGACCTGACCCTGGATCTTCCGAGTTTAGGGTCAGCAGCCATCTTGTTCTTTTGTCTGACGCTTCACTGAGCTCCTCTCTGCCTCTAGTCCCCACCTTTGCATTCCAAGACACACACACACACACACACACACACACTGCTTAGTTGCAATGTTCAGAAGCTAAATGAAAGTGTAAATAAACCTGGACTCTGATATTATAAGCACATTGTCAGTACATAGAATCTCATAGCACAGAGGGATCATGATGTGTCTGCTTAGAGAGTCCTCACCCACATTCTGGAATTTTACAACGACCATCATTGAGTGGTAGGAGCTATAACAGCAATAAAACTGAGTAAAATATGTAAGGGGTTAAAAATTATCTTTATTGTGTAAACATCACTAGGAGATTGATATTTGATACATTTCTTTCATGGGCAAACCCCTTTAAGCTTTTAAAATTCCTTTTTTTCCATTTATAAATAGAAAGAATAAACACATTAGCAGAGGCCTGTAGTGCAGCACTGATATGTGTAACAAAGTCCTGGGTTTTGGAGTTCTGAAAGGTCATGGTTTTTCTGCAGATTAAAGTTTGAGTCATTCTTGCCTTTGTCTTACACTTCCGGCTCTCAGCAAGACCCCACTTTGACATGATAAAAGAAATGATGTACTTCTTAAATGTCATTTTGTTACACCGGAAAAGGGAAGTAAACAGAAAGTGAATTCTACCATGCGCCATCAAGCTGGGCCTATTTCACAATCAGCTCATCAACAAGTAACATTCACTATGTGTCACCAGTATCTGCCCAAAGAGAGGGAGGGAGTCTGCCTAAACTGCTGCTTGGAGTTCTGCCAATACAAAAAAACAAAACATAACACATTCTTTCAAGGGTAATTCAGTCCCTAAAATAAGCTTCCCAATACTAGTGCATTTGGCTGCAGCTCCTTCAGGTACTTTGCACAACCGTAGGTCCTACTTTTCTGCATAATTTATTATAGAACTAGTAAGAGTAATAGTTACGGTCACTCAGTTTCAACATGGATCCCGTTTGGGCTCAGCGTCATTGTGGGAAGACATAAAAAGTTCTCAGGCAGGTCTAATATTCTATTACATCTGTGTGTAGACCCTACATTCACACTTTTTAGTTTTGCAACTAAGAGGTTTTAGTAGTAGTATATACTAAAGGTTTGAGGCTGGAGCTAAATTTGCTGTCAGGGAATCTATACTAATTTTCCAGGTTATTAACCAGACCGATTGATAAAACTTTTTGCTGCTATATTATTGCACATGCCTAGGATGACTATATAAGTTAGAAACGCCACCGTCAACTAAACGGTTTTGTTAGGATCTGCCATCTAATGTGTAAGGTGACAGTTCCACTGTCCCTGGCATTTGTCGTTAAATGACTTGACATTAAAGGTAGGAGGATAAAGGGGTTTCCGACAATTAGAATGAATAATAATGATTCTTTATTTATATAACGCAGGTTTGCAGCACTGCGCAGAGCTTGCCAAATCGGTAGCTGTCCCCAATGGGGCTCACAAACTAATCAACCTAACAGTATGTTTTGGAGTGTGGGAGGAAAACCGAGGACCGCGAGGAAACCCAAACACAGAGAAAGCATACTAACTCTTTGCAGATGTTGACCCTGGGACTTGAACCCAGGTCCCCAGCGCTGCAAGGAAGTAATGCTAACCACTAAGCCACTGTGACAATTAATGTATCACCAATAATAGATAAGTGGTGGGCCATCAGTTAACAGCAGCAGCGTTATGGGGGGCGCCACATCTGCTTCACGGCCAGTGACATCACATCCCTTGGTGGCTTTGTTATAGCTCAGTCTGATGTACTGATGCAATACTGTGTACTGTGCTGTGCTTGTTGTCGAATTATCACCGTTATCGCGACCTATCCTAAGGAAATCCCTTTTAAATTGCCCCAGATACACAATTGTTTATTAACAAAGGAGCAAGTATTAGATCTAAGTGAATATGTTAAATATTTTTATATAATAGATCCTATAGGAGCACAAGCTACTAAGTAAAACAAGTTTGATTGTCTTCGGCATTGTTATTGACCACAGAGCAAATATTCTTGGAGACGGCCCTGGAATTATTAGAGAGCAGCAGGTATGGATTATGTTACAAAGAAAGTAGAGAAGCGGCAGAGAAAACAAGGCCAAGGATAGTACGATGTGCACTGTACATACAGGAGCTCTGCGGCTTAGTCCACCACGCACCCAGGATAGCCCACAGCCAAATCAGATAATGTCTACTACACTTACCTATCTCCTGTGTGAGTGGCACAATGCTACAATTATTTAGCTAAGCCACGGCCATACACAAGCCCTGGAACACGTAGCACAGTCTCACTACTCCCACTTATCTCTCTCATAATGAGTAAGACATTAGAAAATCACCAGCAACAAAGCATCTAATCTGATGATAGCATATATTTCATCCTTTATCTCTGCAGGCCATCTTCCAAACACAGCTTGTCATAGCTGCCGCTCCATTGTGACTTTTACTAAAGCCTTTAAAGAACAAATTAGCCGGCCTCATTGTCGCATCTTAATCAGCCTCAGCGAGCCACTAGGTCAAGTTAAAAGAAATTAATATCTACTTCACATCCATCAAAGCTGTATCTGATATCAAAGTGGATTTTACAGCTTTGTGTAGTGAACCGACAGGTCTCAAAACGGTGGGAGTAATTATAGGTTCTGACCCTTGTGACCAGAACAAACACTTGAGAAAGGGCCATATGATGTGTGTGTAAAGTCCCCATCAATTATCACCATGGGATAAAAATCAGGGTCAGGCAAAATACACACTATATACACAAGGGCTACCTGGGCCACAGCATCCGTTTTGTGTAAAGTTCATACTGGCAGTCCCCGGGTTACGTATAAGATAGGTTCCATAGGTTTGTACTTAAGTTGAATGTGTATGTAAGTCGGAACTGTATATTTTATAACTGTAACCCTAGACAACATATTTTTGGTCTCTGTGACAATTGGATTTTAAAAATGTTGGATTCTCATAAGAACCAGGAATAACAATAAAGCTTCATTACAGACACCTGTGATAACTGTTACAGCTGTTTATTGCTGTCTAAGGCTAAAGTACAGTAAATTACCAACATTCAGAGGTCCGTTTGTAACTAGGGGTCGTCTGTTAGTCGGGTGTTCTTAAGAAGGGGACTATATATACTTTATTTTATTTGCAACATTGTCCACCCAGTCTGTTGCAAGTTCATAGGCTAAAAACCAACAAACAAACAATTGGTACTTTTCAGGGGCCCCTTTCACAATACCCTATAACAGTGATGGCGAACCTTTCAGAGACCGAGTGCCCAAACTACAACCAAAATCCACTTATTTACCATGAAGTGCTAACATGGCATTTCAAGCAGTAACTTATCGCTACCTGTTCTTCAACATCATTCAGTTGTATTGGCCTCCTAAGGCCACCAATACAGCTGAAAGAAGGTGGGCAAATTCAGCCCATCATTGTAGCTTCTCTCCAGGAAAAATAGTGGGTCCAGAAGGAAGACCTCCAAAGACCACCAATGCAGTTCTGTCCACACCTTCTCACTTTTCCTGCAGTTTCAAACAGCCAGTGAATCCTTGATTTAAAATAGCACTGACAGCAGCATCTCTTAAGTTGCTAAGGACTGCAAGAAGATTTGGTGTTTGTGGTCCTGTTTAGTGAAATTGGGGCAATTCCACTGAGTGCCCACAGGATGGGTTCCGAGTGCCACCTCTGGCACCTGTGCCATAGGTTCGCTACCACTGCCCTATAAGGTGGCCGTATGCTAGCTGTACAAACAGCATACAGCCACCATAGGAGTGCAAGGTACGGTGAGAACACACGTGTGTCACTTTGCTGTTGCTGAAAAAAAGATAAAGCACGCGCTACCTTCTGCCATATTGTACTGCCCAGCAGCATGCCTCGCTACGGAGAGGGGAGGGGTGAGGAGAGCTCACCTCTGCAGGAGAACGTATCCTACGCTCAGTTCCCATCCTGGGCAAAGCATATATATGCGTGAAAGCAGCCTAAGGGCTCATTCACACAAACGTAATGGGGACCGATCCCCATTGACGCCTATGGCGCCCAGTGAGCACACGTTGTCTAACCGCACACAGTGAAATATAGGACATGTCTTATATTTTGCCGTGCTATACCGTCGGCTGTTCACTCCTCTATGTAGATGGGAGGGATGAGCAGAGCATGGCTGTATTTTCACCTGGGCGAAAACTTTGCAATATACTTTCTGTATCATTCCCTCACTGTTCTCAAGATCTCTGCTTGCGGTTTTTCTATAAGAAGTTTCACTGTTTACTTCTCCTGTAGATAAACACTGGTCCCTGGTCATGTGATGTCACACAGGCGCACGGCTTTGATTACACTGTGTGATATAACGAGCCGTGCACCTGTGTGACATCACATGACTGGGGACCAGTGTTCATATACAGGAGAAGTAAACAATGAAATTTCCTGTAGAAAGACAACAAGCAGAGATCTAGAAAACAGTGAGGAAAGGATAGAGAAAGCATACTGCAAAGTTTTATAACTATTCATTACACAAACAAAATCAATTCATTTCTGGAATGTGCTTAAAGAGGACACCCCCTTTAAGCAGAAGAAATGTTTAGTGGCTTAAAGTAAAAGGTATATTTACAGAGAGAAAAAGACAGTAACCACTATGATCATTAAAGAAGAACAATGACAAACCTAAAAGAACTTCATTTACAAGCCATTATGTTTTAACAAACTTAGCAATGAATCATAGCGAGGAAACTGGCCCCAGAAACCAATTACTAGGTTACTAAAACCAACTTTTTTTTGCCAACAGAAGTAATGTGGAGTTTGCGGGCACTGGAATATTTGGAGAGCATGGCAAGCATGACGGAGCTGGCAGCAGATCAGACACGGCCGCCATTACCTTAGTGACAGGCATGTTACACAAAATAATGCCACAACATAACATTAGCTTTAGTTTTTTTGGCTAGGCTTTAATATTAAAGAGGTTATGTCATTCCCAAATGGAAAACAGCTGGAGTCATTTGGAATGAAGCTTTATGTTTTAATGTGGCTTTTCAGCACTATGGTAACTGGCGTGTGCTCCTATATGGTGCCGTGTCCATATTATTACAGAAAGCTGCGGGTTCGCTCTTTCCCATCAATGTGAGTGGCAGGTCCACATCATAGATGTCAGTTCTGGCCACATTCTGCGGACTGATAGATGTATGGGAGGTCCTGGTCGAGGAAGAGTAGCAGTTGTTCTATAAACAGGAAATATTGGCGGCTTGAACACAGATCATCCGCAGCAGTGACTTCTATGGACTGTCAGACGACCAATGTGATTGCTGACAGAGTATGAAAGAGGAAGTACACAGGACTTCCTGCAAAACGGCGATGTAAGCGCTGCACATAAACTGCCTTACTGTTATTTAGGCTATGAGTGTGCTGCGTCTGAGCTCACAGCATTACACATGGGCTCAGGAATCAACTCATTGTGTATACATTGATTACAAGGTATTTTATAGTAAAATAATAATAAAAATACACACAATATAAAAATAGCTAAAAATATAGTATAAAAAAAATACATTTCCGAAATCAGTGTAAAAAAAAAAAACAATGTCTTTGGAAAAGCAAAACATTTGTGAATTTTAAAACTCCATTTGATTTATTCTGCCATCCTAATTGAAGCAGATAGAAGCAGATTTAGGATTTTGATAGTTTTCCAGATTATCTGCTAGTAGTCGAGTTCTTTCTTACGATTGCAAAAAAAATTAAAAATATAATGAACTGGTTTAGAATAGTTGGAATCCTCAGATTATCTGTAATGCTATTGGATCACATCATATCATGATCATTGTGTAATACTTGGTCAGCGTGTTGGTCATCTCAAACCCAAATCGGAACACGATGTGGCACTGCCACAACAAGCTACCCTCACCAGCACCGACCATAACGCATTGCCACTGAACAGAAATGTAATGAATGCGTCGTACATAACTTCACGTGAAGAAGCGTGTTTGTTTTTACAGTGTCGAGAAGTCCATGCAATGCTCGAGGTGATTCACAAACCTAATAACAGTTCAAACAAGGGAGGCCCAGCTCTCCAACTCAATTGAGACACTTCACAATGCAAATATTGAATCACCTTGTGGGCTACCAAGAATATAAAGGTTTGTTAATGAGTCATTTACTTCACTACTTCACCATGTGCCGACGTTACAAAATATAGGATACTAACAGGTGCATCCCTGCCATGTGGACTATGGGCAAATCGTGCTCCTCTCAAGCATGGGCGGTAGGAGCGCATCATTGACCCCATGGTGTCCTGTCAGTGAAAATTCTGAAAAATTAGCTTTTTATGTTCCAAGAGGAACTTGGTAAAAAGACTCTTACTTAGGAACGAGCTTTGTGTAAAACTTGGTCAGTGTGGTGGTTGTCTCAACCCGAGTTCAGTTCAGCAGATTCAGGTTTGGGCATTTGAATCAAGCCTAGACAAGGATGGGAACTTTTTTCATATGCAATGGGCTATTACATTGCAATCTTGATACATTGTAGTTTGTGTAAACTGACACGAGATCTAAACTACAGTGGAGCTTCTCCAAAACCTAATGAAGGAGACATATCAATGTGTCTAAGGCTACATTCAGACGAACATGTGATGAGCGCTGTTACCCCCTCTCCATAGATATATATATAGCATAGGACATGTCCTATCTTTTCCCGTGTACGGAACGGTATGGTGCCATGCGCCCATTGCCAGCCTATGGGGGACCTTTATAGGAAAAACTGGAGTCATTTGCACCTGAAATGATGTGCGCCACATTAACTGAAGGTTTTAGTCCAATTTAATGCTGTTTTCTCTTACCACAAAAAAAAAAAAAAAATCAGTGTGTCTTCAGTAAAAGAGGGTGTGTCTGCGCCAAACCCATGCGTCAGAAAATTCAATATTGTGGTGCAGCAGAATAGACCAACCTCCAATAAGAGGTGCAAAGTACTACTCGCCAGTCTTATACTGCACCAGATTATTCATCCAGCATCAGACACAAGGATCAATCTGAGGCAACAGAGAAATGTCTAGTTCTACATCTCCCCCAAAACTCTTTGAGAAACCGACCCCTTGTCCAGACTTCATTTCCTTTAACAGATTTTCAGATCCACATTATACTAAACATTTTAACAATTTACTTTGTTAAGACCACCCCCTTCTTTGAAAGACCATTTTTATGTGAATATTTAAGTGGTTCTTTTAAAGAGCTTTCATTTACATGTTCAAGAGAGGCCTGGATGACTTTCTGGAGAGAAAAAATATCACGTGTTATGGGTAAAACATTTATTTAATTCTTAAAGGTTGGACTTGATGGACTTGCGTCTCCTTCCAACCTTATATACTATGATGTATGTGTATCCATAAATAGTGGGCTGCTCAGCCATATTTAATTGAGGGAAAAATGGAAAGTATGCCTTTTAAGGAATGCTCACTGAGCTCTGAATTTGTCAGTCCACAAGCACATATAACATTTAGAGCTATACGTGTGTGCGTGCTTGTGGGCCTGTCAGGTCAGAGCTCAGTGGGACCTGTCACCAGATTTTGACCACCTCGAGTAACAATGCCTGCTGATAAAAGGTTACAATTCCTCCCCATATCATCTAAAATTAGTTGCCAGTGGGGCACTGTACCTTAATTTAAAGATGTTTTTCTGATATGCAAATTAGCTGTTGTGACTCTTCTCTCTCAGGCTGCCAGTTAACCACGCCCCATTATTCTGACTGACAGCTCTGTATCTCTTCAAATCGGTGCCCTGCCTTGTTGTACTTAAGGACCAGTGACATCATCACAGGTCTCTCAGCCTCCTAGCAATAGAAAACATGTGCCCCATGTATGTGATTAAATAAAATCACAGCAGCCTCCATGCAGGATGGAAAGGAGTAGAGGTCCATCGAGGCTTGTGTGACTTCATGTGGCCAGATACATGCATGAGGTACAGTTTGCTATTATTAATAGGCTAAAGGACCTGAGATAATGTCACTCTAGTCACATGACATGAACTGTGACCAGTAAGGAAGCATAAGGCATGGGGAGGATTAGATGGGAGGGGCTGGAGAAACAGGACACGCCCCCTCTGATGCCAGGTAATAATAGATAAAAGGTGATTATGTGGATGCAAGCTAAACAATTTTCAACTAAAAGGGGGTCAGTCAGTGAATAGAGCTCTATAGGAACCAGTCACTGGCTGTATATGTGCAAATGTGGTGACAGCTTCCCTTTAAAAAGCATATCTTACCGCTCATCAAGTAATATGATTGATAACATAAAATCTCAATCTCTGTCTGTGGTCATGGTTTAAAATTTTGGCCCACATAATCCAATGAAGGCCATAAGAAAACATATCTGTAGCCACAAAGAGGCAACTTATGGAAAGCTCGGTAGGTTGGTTCTGTGGACAGACAGAAGACAGGGAAGTTATATAGTTCGGACCCTCATTTCAGGAAACGGGTTTTCATGTTTGCCTCCTCTGATCTCTTCATCCTCCTCCTGCAAGTGATGCTGCATGTCATACATTACTGAACAAAAGATGTGAGCAGCGTTTCTTCAGCTTCATTGAGACAAATGTCACTTTCCCTCAAAACGGATAAAAGGGGAACATTCCACTTAGAGACAGTCAGAAAAAAAAGCTCATAAATGTTTTAGCGCAGACTATTCAACGTGGAACCGAGAAGATGGTTTAATAAACACACATTACCCTGCAATTAATGGCTGCATTACTACTTCCTGAGAGCATTAGAGACCTACTTTACTACGCTGATGCAATTTCTAATCTGCACTCAAACATTAACCAAAACTCCAAGCCATTTATAAAAAGCAGAAGTAGTGCAGGCAGAGAACCAGCTCCCAATATACTAAAACCAGAAGGGGCCGGGTCATTGTATAATTACCCTACATAATCAAAGATAAAATCTATTAGTTACCAATTGCTATGGGATTCTCACATTATTTAATTATTCATCACAGTATTTGAGGCAAAAACAATTTTGGATCTCATCAAATGTGACATAAAATAAGCAATATACATTATTAAAATGAATCATATTCTAAAAAAAAAAAAAAAAAAAAAAGTTCCAACAAAAATTCAAACTTTTGTGGCAAAATAAGCCTTTAAAAAATCTATTGTGTAGGTTTGAATCCTTTCCATACATTCTATATTATTTAGGAGATATAATTGGTAAGGTCAGTTGTGTTAAAAATTTAAACCACCAATGATTTATTAAGAAAAAAAAAGAAACTTGATAAATTTCATGAAAATTGGAGACCTAATCTATTTAAAAACAACCACAATGAGTTTTATTATTAGAACTTTCTGAAATACACAATTTCATATCCAATTGCTCCATTGGACCAAATTTTTGACACCTTGTAACTCTAGTAGTCTGCAACATCAGATGAAGGCTAGGGCTACATGACACTAACACCCGTTGCCAAAGATCGCAGAGTAGCAATTAAATACAGGATTGTCCACAAATACATGTTTGTATAGTAAAAAGCTATGCAATTTTCAAATATGCTTTCTGTATCAATACCTCACGGTTTTCTAGATCTCTGCTTGTTGTCATCCTATAGGAAGCTTCACGGTTTACTTCCTGCGGATAGAAACCAGTCCCTGGTCATGTGATGTCACACTGGTGCGTGCCGTGCACCTGTGTGACATCACATGACCAGGGAGCGGTTTCAATCCGCAGGGAGCAAACATTAAAGCTTCCTGTGGAATGACAGCAAGCAGAGATCTAGTAAAAAAGTGAGGAACTGATACAGAAAAAAATTGTGGAAAATTGCTTCTCAAAATGTAATCCAATGTGTGACCACAGCCTAAATATGGTTGTTTTGCAAGCTGTGGAAACAGTAGCAATGGTTGTAAAGAGTCCAGACCTGATAAAAAAAATTTTTTTTACGACCATCGTGTTGTAGCCGCTTCAACTTTTATTACTTGCGACAAAAATCAATTTCTACAGTACATTGTGATCTTCAGCGGTGTGACATTTTCTCAGGCAAAATAGCTCTGATCCAAAATTACATACTGTTTTTTTTTTTGTTTTGTTTTTTAAATTAAACTCTACATTTATGGGGGTTTTTTAAATTTGAACAAACATGAACAATTGCAAAACGAGTAGTGAAAGCCATCGATCTCACAAAACGTATATACATGTACAAAGAGCAGGGACATTAACAATTTTACCATGTTTTTTACTCTTATTTGTATTGTATGACAACATGGGGGGACACAGAAGGGAAAAGGGTGGGGAAAAAACAGGTCATAGACAGATCTCTCAATTTAGGTCCCAGTATAATTCCCAGGGGGCCCAAACCAAGTCAAATTTGTTATCTGTGTTACATAATGAATTAATTTCATGTTGAATTAATACAATTCTAGATTTTGTAAAAGGAATGAGAAAGGAGAATAAAACTGCCTATTCTAGAGATGTAACATATACATACTGGGCTCTATAGAAAGCAAAGTGCAGGCCAGCTAGGACATTCCTTCATAGAAGATTATCTCGTGTCCTCTACTTCTAGTGACAGCTGGCAAACCAGCTCCACAAATCCGCTGGTAAGTGCTGAGCCAAGAGATCTGACCCTCCCCCTTTACCAACAGGGAGGGGACCTCGAAAATTCCTCCTGCTTTCCTGCTGAGGCTGCTGCACCGAGCACACAGTGAAAGGGACAAAGTTGTGGATTTTTTTTTTGTTCGGACAAAAGAATATTTCTGTTGACGTTAGAGAATTTCCAAGTCCTCTTGTCAGGCTTTCTCCATCTGCAGCCTAGAGCAGATGGATCAGGACCTGGTGGGATACAGCGCCTCCTGATAGTAGCAGCCACGAGCCCCTGCAGTATGAGAGCTGAATGTATAAAAGGATCTGGGTGAATGTATAAGCCGCTCCCGACTTAAAGGGGTATTTCCATTTCAGCAAATTAACGTTATTATACGTATTATTAAAAAGTCACACAATTTTCCAATATACTTTCTGTATCAATTCCTCACTGCTTTCTAGATCTCTGCTTGCTGTCATTCTATAGAAAGCTTCCATGTTTACCTCCAGTGTACAGAAACCATAACCACACGGGTGCACGGCTCATTGTAACACACAGCTCTGATTGCTCTCCATGATAACTAACTGTGCACTGTGTGACCATGGGCAGATCTCTATCCACTGGAAGTAAATATAGAAGCTTTCTATAGAACGACAGCAAGCAGAGATCTAGATAATTGGGAGGAATTGATACAGAAAGTATATTGGAAAATTATATAACTTTTTTATTATTAAAAACATTAATTAGCTGAAATGGGAATATCCCTTTAAGGACAAGTCGACCCCTCTGGCCGTGGAGTCCTTTGGCTTCAATGATTAACTATAAGGTGTCCGGAATGAAGCTTTGCTGTTCATCTTTGTTCCTTTGTCAACCAAATTTTATTTAAATTCAATTGTCACAGGAGACAAAAAAATGATTTGGCTGTAGTTACACTTACTAAATCTACCCTTTCCAACTTGCATACAATTCAACTTGTACATAACCCCGGGGACTGCCTGGATTCCCAATTCACTTCTATCAGACCCCCCATTTTTTGTCTCTTTAGTAGAAAGATGACAACCCTACACTTATGTACAGTATGCAGAGATACAATCATACAAATAACAGATACTGTAGGACGATGTTGAATCAGCGCTTTTTCACACCAACAATTGAATATTCACGGTCCATTTTTTTCAACGCGTTTGTTTTGCTGGATGTCCCATTCTGATCCATTTTAGGAGATCAGACTTACATATTGAAGTCCACAACATACACATGACATCCACTTTTCTGTTCACAGACCTACGGCTAAGCAACAATGGGCCGGGGAAGCAACAATTGCGACTAGGATATACGAAAAAACGGATGACGAATAGACGTAACCCTAGACCCACGCGTTCATTCAGATGAGCGAGTCTGCGGATCGGACATATTTTCAAATATTATCAACTTTTAGCTCTGTGAACTAAATTTATCCAAGAAACTGCGACCTTATTTTAGCATTGCATCTTCAGGGGCACGAGCCGTTCCTGCTACATTGTTGTAATGCGTATAGGAACTTAACTCTTGTCAAGGCCGCGCCGATTCTTCATCTAATGCATTCGCCCCTTTCTTACACATCAATGTGGGAAAATTACAATTCTGTAAATTGTGTTGTGTGAAGCTACAATGTATGAATCCTGGCCATTCTATAGGCCACAAAGTCGCATCATAGTTTGTATACACTGGATTACACAGCCGTTTAGTAACATTATAAAGTTGTCCAGAGCCGTTTGACTTGGGATATTGGGATAAGTATGAGGGCCGTGTGATATTAGCTATGTAACTTATGATACCATATTCTGGGTTACCCAGGATATACGATACAAGTTACTGATTAGATCCTGGTGTGTGAATTAATGTGTATGTCCAAGTTTTGAATAGGACTTCCCAATTACTGCCTGTAAATAACAATTCTAGGTACCAATGATCCTTGGTCACGAGTGGTTGATTCAGTTTTAATTTTTTTTTCAATTAGATATGGGCATAAAATGGTCTGAAATAATCATATAATGAATCACTCATTGTTTATATTCACCATTCACAGCTATATCGCACATGACTTCCGCATGTCAAGCATCACTGCTCAGGCTCTATGAGAATTATGATTGACACCACTGGGTGTTACGAGAGCCACGAGACATATATTGGGTGAATAAGGTTCATTCTATTATTTGAGAAAGAAAGTGTACAACCAGGCTGAAGGGTTATAAACTAAACACATTTAAATGCAGACAGGGGCCCCCTCTGGCTTTTTTTTTTTTTAACACAAAAAAACGCTTTAAAAATTATGCAAATAATCCTGAGGACCTCTAGGCTCAGTTAACAGGTATGGAGCATGGTGCCCCTCAGGCTCATTTGTATAATTTTTGAAATTTTATTTTTTTTTAAAAACAAGGGCATAAGACAAGAGCGGATCCTGCCAGAGGGGGCACACACCAGTATGTCAGTGTGCTTGGTTTTTAATCCTT
The DNA here is from genome assembly GCF_040894005.1 of Engystomops pustulosus. NCBI lineage: Eukaryota > Metazoa > Chordata > Amphibia > Anura > Leptodactylidae > Engystomops > Engystomops pustulosus. The sequence continues at coordinate 42,939,831 of NC_092415.1, forward strand.
CATCCTGGTGGCAAATTTCATTTAATTAAAAAAAAAAAAAAAAAAAAAAAACACACCTGTAAAACACACTTGTTTTGGTTCTAAACATCTGAATAAATGAACAAAAGGAAATACAGTATACCCCTGAAAAAGGAAGGAACCAGTTGATTCACCACAACACAAGAGCATTTGTGGTGGCTGAAAACGGTCGCCTCCGATGGACTTGTATGTAGTAACTTCCTGTGTGGACTGTATAACCTGAAATACAAGCCCACGGCAGAAGATAGATTCTGCTAAAAATAAAGAGCTTTAGGTGAAATCTCTGCAGAACATGGAAACAAACCACCACAAGACACAGGGGGAAACAAATCATCATTTCCACTAATGCAGACGGCAGGAATTTTTCAAAGAATTTTTCTTTGATCACATCCAAATCTGGACTGTAATAGTATAGTCATCCATTGCTTAAAGTCCAGATGATATATTGTGCACTTACCACTAAATACAGTGGCCCCATTCACAAGGAGCGCGTGTGAACGTATATCTGTCCACATATACGTCCCCATTGAAGCCTATGGCGCCGGGAAAGGTACCATAAACACAATGTGTGCTCGCCATACCGCGCCGATGCAGCAAAAAAGATGGAGCATGGGGTGAGCACTCTTCATACAGAGGTGGGGTTTGTGGCATATTGCAGCAAACACCCACCATCGGTGCTAGAGTATTTACTATATTAACTATAATTAGCTGCCATTGGTAGCAATGAAAACGTCAGCTCATCTTCCAAAAAATGACACCTCACACAGCTCCATACACCATGGTATGAAAAAGTTATTAGCGTCAGAAATGGCAAAACTAAATTTTTTGTGTACACATTTTCATTTTTGAAAATGTATTAAAACACAATAAAACCCATGTGACCAAAGAATAAAGTAGATGTATCTTTTGGAGGACACCGTGAAAGCGGGAAAAACTGAGCCCACAAATAAGACGCAAATGCGGCTTTTTGCCAATTTCACCATTTGGAATTTTTCCAGCTTCCCAGTACATGGCATGGAATAAAAAATAACGTCACTGAGAAGTACAATTGGTTGCGCAGACCTCACACAGCTCTGTACACGGGGAAAAAAAGTTATGGATGTCGGGAACTAAAATGAACAAAAAAAAACCCTGCGTCAAAGGGAACTTGTCACCGCTGTTTGCAAAAATAAAGTCGTGGGCGGGCTCCCATAGAGCCCTTACGGCATAAAGTGTCTCAGCGGTCCTGTATTCTGCCTGCTGGCTCACTGCGCATGTGCAGCTTTACTGGTTAGCTTTGCTTCCTGCTTAGTTTTGCCAAGTAGGAAGCCGCGGACGTGCAGTGAGCTTACTGCGCATGGCAGCCGGATGTTGTAGGGAAAGGAGGTGTAGATTTCCTACAGAGGTGAGAGCAAGACGTCAAACTCAAACGTATGGACTATGTCCACTTCGACTCGCTAGATGTTCATTTCATCCTTTTCTTAGCAGATTTTTTTTTTTAGGTGAAAAAAGGGTGACCTTATGCTATAAGGGCCCTATAGGAACCCGCCCACGACTACATTTTTGCAAACAGTGGTGAGATTCCCTTTAAGAGGTTAAACAAGAAATGAACAATTTTATTGTGTTCATCATTATTTAAAGAGGACCTGCCACCCTAAAAAAAAAAAAAAAAAAAGTGCTAGGAGCAGCTTACTACAGTAGGCAGATCCTAGCGATATCACATTTTTAGTAGTAGTGTTAACCTGCTAGCTTTATTAGAACCCTCAGATAAAGCGAGCAGACACTGCAGCGCCATAGCCCCAGAACGCCAGACCGAGCTTACAGCGTTCCAGTGTATTGATATGGAGGCGGTGACCGCCACATTCGCCAGCCTGTGGCAATGGAGGGGCAGTCCGGGGAAAAAAGCAGCGTCTCCGACCGTCTCCTCATGAATACGCTGGACCACTGTGAGCTTGGTCCGGTCTTCGGAGGCTATGGCGCTGCAGTGACTGCTCGCTTTATCGTAGGGTTCCGATAAAGCTAGCAGTTTAACACTGCTAAAAATGGGGAAACGCTAGGAGCTGCTTTTTTAAGGGTGACAGGTCCTCTTTAATGAGAATGTGAAAAGGGACCAGATTCATTACATCTTCGTAAGGAAGGAAGAGGAACCAACAGAAAGTGAGGGAGCGGGAAGTACAATTAGGGGAAGAAACAAACCTTTACAATTAGTGTATTTACATACATGATATGAAGACTAGGATGTGACACATTCCTTTGTTCTCTTATGCAGCCATCAATGTACACAATAAGTGTTTTATTCTGGCTGATGTGGGCATGACTATGGACTCATGTACTCAGACACGTACATAGTATATCCCCATTTAACTGTTGTGAAGTTGCCCAAGCACATCATGGCAATAAACTGATGACATTTTACAAAAAGAAAAAAAAAAAAGATTTAGATAAAAATAAATCATTTTACTAATTTCACAGGTATAAATGTACTTAGATCTTTATTGAGATTTAAAGAAAATCTTCCTTCAAAATCCAGCATGATAAAGCAGGGACACTTCCCCACAGATCCAGGCAATGGGACTGTGGTAATCATCTTACATTTGTTATCTATGGCCTCCGTCCTTTGAAAACTTTTAATCGCATGCTAATGAGCCTGAGGGGTTCTGGGGAGCTATCCCTCTGTGCTGCAGCATCACAGGCTGTTACACTGTGCATGAGAACTTCTTTCCTTCCACTGCGTGAGATTAGAATAGGCAGAGGGAGGGTAGACATGCTGCTGCACAGTGTAACAGCCCGTGAAGCCACAACACAGAGTGATGGATTTTGATGGTAGATTTCCTCATTGTCAACTTTCTGTGGACAGAACTGGCAGGACAACTTACTTATTGCTGCTTTGTATCTTATATGTACTTATTTATCATTATTTTCACAAATGCACTGAAACATCTGTCTCAGAATCCCGAGTTTGCATTACACAGACGATAAGCGCTCGATCTCCGAGGCCGGCAGAGAATGTAGCATATTATGCTTGGTTTTAAGGTAGCATTGTATTGTATGAAGATCTCATACACATATTGCGGGGAAAAAAAACACATCTGTAAATAGATTTCCAATGCATATTTATTATCGGCAGCATGTATTTTATTTTGTGAGGATCCTCCTTCTATCTTGTGATCAGTGGGGAGTCCCATCACCATCAGGAATTAAACAATTATCCTGTCGATATGTTGTAGGTCTCAGACCATGGAGGGTTTCATCAGAGAACTAGGACAAATGGCACAAACTGCCTGTACATTGCACCTTGTCCATATTCAGTGTGTTACTGCAGAGCCCTGAGCTTTCAGCTTACCTTTCATTTAGACTGGAATCATCCTCTCAAATGTGGTGATAAGACTCTAGAAATCTGGACATTATTTCCTAGAGACAAAAAAAGGTATATTTAATTTATTTAAAAAAAATGTTGCAGACCTAAAACAGTGACAATGTTTTAATAAATGTAGTAATAATCTACCTCAATAGAAATCATATCAAATACAACACCTTCATATATGTATCATAATATGTGTAATAATGTGTTCTTTCATTACTCCCCTAAGTGTATTACAAAATTACAGTACCAATAAAATATTGCATTCAACTACCCTTCTATGTACACACACATTTCTGACCATGAGTAGGGGTTAGGTACCAACTAGATAGTTTACTAAAAAGAGTGATAAGGAAGAGGTCCTATTTAAAGACTTTATATGCTGGCCCCCCGCTGCTCAGGTATATGGTGTCATGAGTGTGGCCCTATGGCTGTGTTCACACTCTGTCTGGATTGCATTTCATGCATTTTAAAACGCAATGCAACAGCGAAAGAGAGTGTTTCCTAAATTGCTGTCACTGTCAACATTTGCGTTTACAAAACGCAACAGTTATTGTGTGCATTAACAAAATGCATGTATCACATTTACGTTTATAAACCCAACAGTGTTTGGTAAAAACTCTCTTCAGTTGGTGCATTGTGTTTTAAAATGCATGTGTTAATGTATAAATGCACCCTCAGGAGCACGTGGACCATTTATGTGCTTTTTCCACTGATCTGTGGTCTGTAAAAAAAAATTCACAGCTTGTCCTTTGATTTTTTCACATTTAAAAAAAATATCTTTTTTTTTTCACAGACTGTTAATTATAGATTCAATAATAGTTTTGTTTTTTGCGGATGTGAAAAAACAGAAACAAAAAGGATTTGTTTTTAATGGACGCCCCTGTGTGAATATGCCCCTTTGATTGCAGATTTTCACTTTTGCTAATCAGACAGTGACATTTGCAGCAACAAAATTTGCTCGTTACATACCGTATATACTCGAGTATAAGCCGACCCGAGTATAAGCCGAGACCCCTAATTTTACCACCAAAAACTGGGAAAAACTACTGACTCGAGTATAAGCCGAGGGTGGGAAATGCATTGGTCAAACCCCCCCAGTAGTATACAGCCTGCCAGCCCCCAGAAGAATACAGCAGCCCCCAGTAGTATACAGCAGCCCCCAGTAGAATACAGCAGCCCCCAGTAGTATACAGCAGCCCCCAGTAGTATACAGCAGCCCCCAGTAGTATACAGCAGCCCCCCTGTAGTATACAGCAGCCCCCCTGTAGTATACAGCAGCCCCCCTGTAGTATACAGCAGCCCCCCTGTAGTATACAGCAAGCCCTTAGTAGTATACAACAGCCCCTAGTAGTATACAACAGCCCCTAGTAGTATACAGCAGCCCCCCAGTAGTATACAGCAGCCCCCCAGTAGTATACAGCAGCCCCCAAGTAGTATACAGCAGCCCCCCAGTAGTATACAGCAGCCCCCCAGTAGTATACAGCAGCCCCCCAGTAGTATACAGCAGCCCCCCAGTAGTATACAGCAGCCCCCCAGTAGTATACAGCAGCCCCCCAGTAGTATACAGCAGCCCCCCAGTAGTATACAGCAGCCCCCCAGTAGTATACAGCAGCCCCCCAGTAGTATACAGCAGCCCCCCAGTAGTATACAGCAGCCCCCCAGTAGTATACAGCAGCCCCCCAGTAGTATACAGCAGCCCCCCAGTAGTATACAGCAGCCCCCCAGTAGTATACAGCAGCCCCCCAGTAGTATACAGCAGCCCCCCAGTAGTATACAGCAGCCCCCCAGTAGTATACAGCAGCCCCCCAGTAGTATACAGCAGCCCCCCAGTAGTATACAGCAGCCCCCCAGTAGTATACAGCAGCCCCCCAGTAGTATACAGCAGCCCCCAGTGGTATACAGCAGCCCCCAGTGGTATACAGCCTGCCCCCAGTGGTATACAGCCTGCCCCCAGTGGTATACAGCCTGCCCCTAGTAGTATACAGCCTGCCCCTAGTAGTATACAGCAGCCCCCAGTGGTATACAGCCTGCCCCTAGTAGTATACAGCCTGTCCCTAGTAGTATACAGCCTGTCCCTAGTAGTATACAGCCTGTCCCTAGTAGTATACAGCCTGTCCCTAGTAGTATACAGCCTGTCCCTAGTAGTATACAGCCTGTCCCTAGTAGTATACAGCCTGCCCCTAGTAGTATACAGCCTGCCCCTAGTAGTATACAGCCTGCCCCTAGTAGTATACAGCCTGCCCCCACGGCCCTTAAAAAAATAAACTTAAATACTCACCCTCCGATGTCAGCGCGACTTACCGATGTCCCCGATGTCAGCGCTTCCCGTCTTCTTTCTTCTCCGCGGCTCCTCTTCACTCTTCTCGCGCCCATGCTTTCTTCTAGCAGGCGCATACTATGATGCGGCCGCTGCTGACGTCATAGTATGCGCGGCCATGAAGAAAACATGGCCGCGTCGATGATAGAAGAAAGAAGAAAGAAGAGGAGCCGCGGAGAAGAAAGAAGACGGGACGCGCTGACATCGGGGACATCGGTAAGTCGCGCCGACATCGGGGAGCCGCGCTGACATCGGAGGGTGAGTATTTAATTTTATTTTTTTAAGTGGGTAATTTTTTTGGGTAATACACTCGTGTATAAGCCGAGGGGACGTTTTTCAGCACATTTTTTGTGCTGAAAAACTCGGCTTATACACGAGTATATACGGTACATTGATTTTACTGCAAATGATAAGACTGCTCCAAAAGAGTCTGTAAAGAAGCTTTAGTGTTAATATTGATTCTTGAACCCAAAATTTTTAAAATCCAATTGTCACAGAGACCAAAAAAGTTCTGGCTGGGATTACAATGATAAAATATATAGTTCCGACTTACATACAAATTGAACTTAAGAACAAACCTACAGTCCCTATCTTGTTTGTAACCCGGGGACTTCCTGTATTTTAGAATTGTAGATCCAGACAAAAAATTTTTTGGCCCCAGTGACAATTGGAGTTTAAACATTTTTTGCTGTAATGGGACCAAGGATTCTCAAAACTTTATTACAGACACCTTACAGCTGATCATCGCAGTCCGGGAATATAGTAAAGCTTCCAGAGACTTCACCAGTGGGCAGAGTGGGCAGAGGGGTCCGTCTGTAACTATGGGTTGTCTGTAAGTCGGGTGTCCTTAAGTAGGGGACAGTCTGTACTACAATAAATTGGTACAGGCCGGTTACATGACCAATTCACTTGGCGTCCATCATGGATTTGCAAATCATCAAATTGATTCATGTATTTCTATATATCCACTATTCCAGCTCTAACGTGGCTTTTCCTAAACCCTGAACTACCAGACCGTCTAGTTATCATTCTAGGACCACTCCAGGAACCTTTCTGACTGACAGGTCTGGAAAGAGTCTAGATCTGTGCTCCTCATCTAGCGCGCAGCGCCTGTCAATTATACGGCTGTAGTGCGCACATAATAGACAAGTACATTAAGAGGCCAGCAAAAACAATCACTTCCCCCCCCCCCCCCCCCCCAGATGAAACGTGCACCATTTTCTTTATTCGGCAAACAAACGAAAATAAATATATTCAGTCGGCTGGAAGACAGAAATAGAACACAAATGCGTTTTTCTCCAGCACGACATCCAGCACGAGACAAGCGCAACCCTTCACTCTCTGCATATAAAAAGCAGGATAAATAGAAAGTCAATATTGAAAGGAAAACATTTATCTGTAGATCCCCAGATAACAAGAATCAACATGATGGGAATATGTATACAGAGAATTTAGCTTCATTTTATATGGATTTTGCCAAGATAAAAACGCTTGTAAATCAAGTGTCAAGAGATATTTTGGCAGCAGAACTGCCTGCCGCGTCTATATAGGGGTTCTCACAGCATGTCACTTATATATAGGGGAACACAACGTTGTGGGGAGAAGGTCTAGGCACCTTATTGGCCACGTCCACACGTGGAGTTTACATCAGGAAGATTTATCAGAAGTATCTGAGAGCAAAACTGTTCTAGTTGCTCATGGCAACCAATCAGAGCTCAGATTAAATTTTATAAAGCGGTTTATAAAATGAAAGCTGAGCTCCGATTTGCCAAATAACGCTATGTTAATTAAATATTAAGGAAATGCTAACATGTTGTGTTAACATTGTATTAACAATGGGGCTTCAGGCTCAACAGATGTCAATAGAGCCTGGAGCCCCTTAAACTCATTTGCATAATTTTCACAACTTTTTTTTTTTTATTCAGGAAAACAAGGATTAAAGAAGCTAAAAGAGGAGCGGATCCTGCCAGAGGGGACACGCTCCAGTATGTCAGTGTGCTTGGTTTACAATCCCTTATCCTGGTGGTAGATGGACATTTCATACCTGAATTGAGGGTGCCATTAGTAGTAGTAATGGGATAAATCTGGTGACATGTTCTCTTTAAAATGCATGGTCCAGTCAGGATCTACATTTAGCATAAAAACACTGAAAAAAAAATCTTACATAGGGATTTTTTTCTGGATGACATATGTTAATGGGAATTTTGCTCAAGCTATACTAACATTTAGAAAAACCTAGATGACAATCCGTCAAAGTCCTAGTTACAGAATCACTTCAGATGGGAAATCAAGCTAAGGGTACATTCACACAGCCGTATGCCCGTCTGTGCGCTGTAGAGGAGGTGACCCCTGCCTCCTCCATTGAGAAAAGCTGTGCACGGCCGCACACACATCCATATACATCCCCATAGACGGCCGTCTGAAAGTACACCTTGTAGCAATATAAAATATGAAAGGTGTATAAAATTATTAAAATGTTGTTAAAAACCAACAACATAATACCAAGTATCACTAACACAGAAAAAATGAAATAAAAAATAGCCAGTCATAAGTCCAAATATCTACACCTACACATGTTTTCACCTCTAACTTTAATGGAATTTTTTCCCCACAATATACCAGTATATTGAATGAATGAATGAATGAAGAAGAAAAAAAAAAACAAGATAAATAAAAACCATGTACTGTGCCGACCAGAGTATAAGCCGAGACCCCTAATTTTACCACAAAAAACTGGGAAAACCTATTGACTCGAGTATAAGCCGAGGGTGGGAAATGCATTGGTCACAGACCCCCCAGTATACAGCCCAGCCTGCCCCCAGTAGTATAGAGCCCAGCCTGCCCCCAGTAGTATACAGCCCAGCCTGCCCCCAGTAGTATACAGCCCAGCCTGCCCCCAGTAGTATACAGCCCAGCCTGCCCCCAGTAGTATACAGCCCAGCCTGCCCCCAGTAGTATACAGCCCAGCCTGCCCCCAGTAGTATACAGCCCAGCCTGCCCCCAGTAGTATACAGCCCAGCCTGCCCCCAGTAGTATACAGCCCAGCCTGCCCCCAGTAGTATACAGCCCAGCCTGCCCCCAGTAGTATACAGCCCAGCCTGCCCCCAGTAGTATACAGCCCAGCCTGCCCCCAGTAGTATACAGCCCAGCCTGCCCCCAGTAGTATACAGCCCAGCCTGCCCCCAGTAGTATACAGCCCAGCCTGCCCCCAGTAGTATACAGCCCAGCCTGCCCCCAGTAGTATACAGCCCAGCCTGCCCCCAGTAGTATACAGCCCAGCCTGCCCCCAGTAGTATACAGCCCAGCCTGCCCCCAGTAGTATACAGCCCAGCCTGCCCCCAGTAGTATACAGCCCAGCCTGCCCCCAGTAGTATACAGCCCAGCCTGCCCCCAGTAGTATACAGCCCAGCCTGCCCCCAGTAGTATACAGCCCAGCCTGCCCCCAGTAGTATACAGCCCAGCCTGCCCCCAGTAGTATACAGCCCAGCCTGCCCCCAGTAGTATACAGCCCAGCCTGCCCCCAGTAGTATACAGCCCAGCCTGCCCCCAGTAGTATACAGCCCAGCCTGCCCCCAGTAGTATACAGCCCAGCCTGCCCCCAGTAGTATACAGCCCAGCCTGCCCCCAGTAGTATACAGCCCAGCCTGCCCCCAGTAGTATACAGCCCAGCCTGCCCCCAGTAGTATACAGCCCAGCCTGCCCCCAGTAGTATACAGCCCAGCCTGCCCCCAGTAGTATACAGCCCAGCCTGCCCCCAGTAGTATACAGCCCAGCCTGCCCCCAGTAGTATACAGCCCAGCCTGCCCCCAGTAGTATACAGCCCAGCCTGCCCCCAGTAGTATACAGCCCAGCCTGCCCCCAGTAGTATACAGCCCAGCCTGCCCCCAGTAGTATACAGCCCAGCCTGCCCCCAGTAGTATACAGCCCAGCCTGCCCCCAGTAGTATACAGCCCAGCCTGCCCCCAGTAGTATACAGCCCAGCCTGCCCCCAGTAGTATACAGCCCAGCCTGCCCCCAGTAGTATACAGCCCAGCCTGCCCCCAGTAGTATACAGCCCAGCCTGCCCCCAGTAGTATACAGCCCAGCCTGCCCCCAGTAGTATACAGCCCAGCCTGCCCCCAGTAGTATACAGCCCAGCCTGCCCCCAGTAGTATAGAGCCGTGCCCCCAGTAGTATACAGCCGTGCCCCCAGTAGTATACAGCCGTGCCCCCAGCAGAATAAAAAAATAAAGTTATATACTCACCGTGCGCCCCGATGCGCAGCGCTGCTTCCCCGATGTCATTGCGGCTCCTCTTCTTGCTTCAGCTTGCTGGGCACCGTCATGTTCTTCTCGCGGGCGGCGCCTAGTATGACGCGCCGCTGCTGACGTCATACTAGGCGCCGCCCGCGAGAAGAGCATGGCGGCGCCCAGCACGCTGAAGGAAGAAGAACAGCCGGGAAGCCAGAAGAGGAGCCGCGATGACATCGGGGGAGCAGCGCTGCGCATCGGGGCCACCGGAGGGTGAGTATATAAGTTTATAATTTTTTTAGTCAATTTTAGTCAGTATTGACTCGTGTATAAGCCGAGCGGACGTTTTTCAGCACATTTTTTGTGCTGAAAAACTCGGCTTATACACGAGTATATACGGTACATTAATTGTTTGATTTCCCTATGGGCGACAGATGCCCCACAGGATTCAGTTGCTGCCATCTGGTAATCGTGTAAATGTAAAACATATATACTGTATGTTTATCAGTTTTTACTTTATTTTTTTTTCTATAAATATGGGAGCCTCAATGGCATCTGTTGGATGTAAACAATTCATATTTTACCTGGTGTCACTTAAATTAAAACTACAATCAGAATCGTGCATGTATAAACCAGGCACCATGACTGTGGTAATCTTTTTATATTTGTTATTCATGGCTTCCTTCTAAAATCAACTTTTAAAATTATGCTAATGAGCCTTAAGTGCTCTGGGGGGGCATCACTAGAGCCCCTGCATGCTGTAGGTTCACAGGCTGTTACAATTACACCCTCTGCTCCCTAGTGCAATCTCAAAAAGGCAGAGGAAATTTCAGCACACAGTGTGCGTCTGGGAAGAGGGAATTGCTGAGGGAGGTTGAGACAGTGTAACAGCCTTCAGCACAGAGCTGCTCTGGTAATGCCCCCCAGAGCCCTTCAATGTCATTAACATAATTTTAAAAGTCGCTATAAGAGATTACCACAGTCACAGTGCCTGTATACATGTGTAGGTGCCCTGGTTTATCATGATGGATTTTGATGGTGATAGTAAATGTGCCCCAATGTGTTGGAACGGCCTAAGCCAGTTTTCTGTCGGACTTTGCACATTCTTTGAGGAAGTGTCTGCACCACAAATGTGCACTAGCCATCATGCAAAGCAAATTAGAGGGCGTTCCGGGGCCTAGTCGGATCTTGCGCCAGATTTAACATGCAAAGTCTGTCGCACACCCTATGCTAAAGATGCACCACAAAAACCAAGCATTATATACAGGCAGAGAACTTTTAGTGCAGTTTCCTACATTCTTGGTAAATCTGTCCTAGTGAGCTTTAGTTTCATTAAGAAATGGAATTCAAAACGCAATGGAGGAGGGCATCAGCCTTTCGCATATGAGTTTTCATACAAATGCATGCGATCATTGACCAGCACCAAGCATCTTGCATTGTTTAAATGAAAACCATTGGGTGCTGGTTAACGATATGATCGGCCTGATGCCTGCCCCTATGCACTTACTTGGCATTTCTAAACAACGCATGCACAATGTGTGAAAGCACCCTGAGCTTGGTGCCACACGCACCGCTTTGTCTGCGTTTGAAACGGCAAACAAAGCCGCACCCACCGGGGTGGGCCGAGGCCCGATCACATCGTCGTTTCTATGGAAACGCCTGCGATCGGGAATGAGCCGCCGGTGTTTTGTGTTAATTTAATGCAAAACACAGGCGGCTCGTTCCCGATCGCAGGCATTTCCAAAGAAACGCAGATGTGATCGGGCCTCGGCCCGCCCTGGTGGGTGCGGCTTTGTCTGCGTTTGCAAACGCAGACAAATCGTTGTGTGTGGCACCAGCCTAAGGGGGAAAAAATTTAAGAGATTTTCCAGGTACTATATGTTACCATATGTCTGTTAACAATATGGCCGTGTTTTTACACGGGTAACTGCACCCTCAAAGCAATTTGAGTGTATAAACACGGCCATATTGTTAACATATGGTAACATCTAGTACTTGGAAAACCTCTTAAAACTTTTCCCCTTAGGGTGCATTCACACGCTGATTTTGTTAACACACTATTAACTGTACAATTATGTAAACACATTCTAGACACAATGGGGCTCATTTACTAAGGGTCCGAATGCCGCACTTTCATCAGGTTACCCGAACATTTCCGATTTGCGCCGAATTGCCCCGGAATTTTGGCGCAGGCGATCAGATTGTGTCCCACTGGTGCCGGCTTTCACGCGACGGAAATCGGGGGGCTTAGCCGTCGGACAACCCGACGGATTCGGAAAAACCGTAGAATTTAAAAAAGAATGTGTCGCAAGATCCGCGGGATCGCGACTGGACCGGGTAAGTAAATGTGCCCCAAATGTGTAGGCTAGGACATTATAGGTGACCTAAGATGGTGACACCGGCTACCAAGGGTGCAGTCACACGATGACGCATGCGTTTTTTCATGTTGCCATGCATTTGGCAGGTTTGAAAGCAATTTTCTTCATTGCTGAAAGTCTAAGCAGCTTTGATCATTTTAACGCAGCTGCTTACTCTTTGATCAATTAAGTACAACACTTTCAAAACTCCCAAAAACATGATAAACACATTTAAGAACGCCACCCTCAGCAGGTCAGACAGCTCCTTCCATAGTTTATTAGCTATTCCAGTACACTTCCCATTAACTGCAATGACACGTGTTGCTGCCCTTCTAAAATAATAACAAAAAATAAAATGTAAAAATGACACCGAAGCAGGTGACCTTAAGTAATGCTTTTTTATATATTACCCGAGTATGTTAGACACGACAGACAAAACTCCTACACAAACCACCATTTATCCTGATTTTCCATATTTCCCCATTGTACGGAGCATTTAGCAGGTCGGTGAACTATAGCCAAACCGTCAGCGCAGCCGTAATTTACCATGAGACGCACAGCCCGGGCCTGACACACAGCACAGGTAGCCAAGGTAACAGAATAAGAGCAGCCAAGTAAACACTATAACATTATGCAAGAGGCCTGGATTCAGGCACAGCGGAGCGACAAGAACCTTGAATCCTATAAAACGCGACTATCAGAGGAGAAATTGTTTTCATGTCTGTGGCCGTGCCCTTTCTGACAGTCACAATGGGGACAGTTTGTGGCAATGAGACTAACAGGATTTACACCGGCAGATGAAGGGGGATAGAAGCCATATGCTACAGGGAGACTTCATTAAGCGTTTGCCTCGTTTCTTCTCTACCCATAATTCCCTCGCTGCAGCATAAGGAGGCCACTTAACATACATTGGTGGCACCTTCCATATGAGCCCGTGAATAGAGGCAAGAAATCTTCTGGAAAGTTGTTATTACATTAACTAATGCATAGCACCCTAGTTATACCAGAGCACCCAAATACAGTAGTGCACAGCTTAAGCTACATGTATACAGACTTGTTTGGGTCAGTTTTTTATTAGATCGCACAGTGACACATTAATTTCAATGGACTCATGCACAGTGGCGTAACTAGGAGAAGCAGGGCCCCACAGCAGGCTTCTCCATGGGGCCCCCCCTTCCCACTTAAAAAATATATATATTTGGATACCAACACCTGCAAGTTACAATTACACTTTATACACATATAGAGAATATACACACAAATACAGTGCCATATACAAACATACAGCTTCTAGACAGACACAAACAGTATATACAGACACCATACACTGTATACACATACAGCAAATACACATGACAGATACAGCATCTATACATCACATATGTATATAATTGTGCACATCCTCCACTCTTTAGTGTGTCAAGTCAGATGATGGGGCCCCTTAACACTGCGGGCCCCATAGCGGCTGCTATGGCTGCTACCACTGTAGTTACGCTCCTGCCCACGCACATTAACCTGTTCTCCGCAGATCCTTATGGAAGTTGTAGAAAACTCAGTGCAGGTCACATCGCTGGCCATGTTTACGGATCTGACCTTTCCATAGAAAGTAAAAAAAATACTGATAATACCTGTGTGCGGTCTAAATTCTCTGCAGATCAGTTGCTATTTAACACCCGTCAGATCTGATGACACTATCTGCCAGCCCTCCACAAAAATGAATGACATACAGATCCCATGGTATTCTGCCCTGATGTCACACAGTCCGAAAAGCGGACAACGCTGTTTGCAGTCAGAGAACAGAACAACAACATAATATATAATATACACATTACATATTATAGAGGCAAAATGTAATATAAATCACAGAGGGGTGGACGCTGGAGCTCTCTTTGGCGGGTAATTATCCCTTGTATTTCTTATATTCATATCTATGACGTCATTAATATTTACTAGTTAAATTATTTGAGTATATAACATAAAACTTCAAAATATTGCCTTGCCTAGTCGTCCCAGTTGTCCTTCTTTTGTGGTCAGTCACATTGATTAATCTTAACTTTACATGCAATATTATTTTTTAATATTATAACTAATAAGAACATACAGATTTTTATATTGGAATATCCTCTATTTGTGTTTTTTTTGGGATTACGCACGGATGAGACACAGTGGACAATGCTGTCTGCAGTCAGAGAATAGAACAACAACAATATATAATATATACATAGGCGAAATGTAATATAAATCACAATTTTTTTAGGTTGAGAGCAATAGTACGGTTATGGTCTCATCCCACGTAAACCCCTAACGTAGCATCCAGCCTTCGGCTCCAGACCCCCCAACATTTGGGTAATGATTTAGTTGACTGGGGGAGGCAGCGGATGGGCCAGGTTAAAGCAGCAGACGACAAAGTCATCCAGCAGCAGTTCTGCAGCGGCCTCATGGCTACTGCGGGAGCATCATATGCTGCTGTGACAACAACGTACCTTTTCAGACTTTAACTGTTTGTCAGCCGGGCTCCAGTTATGCCACGCTCCATCTTCACTGCTAGTATCTATATTACAGACCCTGGCAGGGAGACTGAGCTGAGCAGCGGATAGAAAGGGAGAAGCTAAGAGGATTTGAGCGGAGTTGGGCTGCATGTAGCCCCCCACACACAGGTCACAGCCCCATAGAGATGTATGCACACACCATTGCCATGTCACATGGAGCAGCCGGCCTTCTGGCTCGCGGACACTGATTAATTAATGATACATAAAATAAAAGGAGTGCTCCTTCCGCCGTGTGCCTTTAAGCTGTGAGCTAATGTGCCAGTGTCACTGAGCTGATTGGGAGGCATGGGCCCCACCTCCTACATCTGCCTCTAGATTCACATTACAGGGTGCAGGCACTGGAGGAAGGGCTGGGGGGTGGGGAGGCACCAGGCAACTAACCACTGCTGCTGCCTTATGTAATCAGCACAGCAAACAACTGGTTAAATGCAGCCTCCCATACAACATGAAGCCAAAAACAAAGCTGCGTTACAGAACCCATATCCATTAAAAATGCATAAATATTCCATCTGCCGGAAAACAAAAAGCAACAGTTTTTAAACGGCATGAGGTTATGTTCACACACCGCAGATTTATTGCAAAAAATTTTGACGCCGACATAAATCATAACTCACTCATCGGAATGTAGCATTTCTGCGATAAGACTGGATTCACAGAAGGGAAGTGCAGATTTTATTTTTTTTTCCTACAAATATGCCACATGTGAACAAGCCATAAAGATAACCCAAGTGTCCCATAAAATAAACCGCTAATGGCGGCAATGAAAAACTGTTGTAAAAACAAATACTGAACATTCTGCTACTACATTCACCGTCCCTAACAGAGGGTTAAGGACTGAATAAAAGGGTTGTAACATTTTTATATAATTATCTATAAAGCAATTTCCATGAGTGGCGTAGGCTGTTTCTTTTCCCCCCAGAAATGATACCAGCCCCATTGTGAGCTGCAATACCACACTCCGCCTGTATACAAAGGTGGCGCTGTTTGTGGTCATTTCGTTATTACCAATCACACTGTCATGGTCTGTGAAATACAGTGTTATGCAGGACTGAGATATATATATTTATTTTTAAACACATTTTATTTGATTTTCAAAAACTCAAAACATACAAAATATTGCAGAAAACAGGTGAAGCTGAATTATAGGAAGGAATGATATTTTAGAGCTTGACCACTGCATGGAAAACATCTATTAATCTATTGCGTTGCAGGTGTAGTTTCGTCACGTGGATGATGGTTGTAAAAATCGTATCCACACTGTACATTGCAGTGTGTTATGCACTAGAAAACACATGTTGGCTAACCTGCTGCGAATAATGGCCACGTGTCCCTGCTGCCATTCTGCTGCAGCTCTGCAATTACATCCTGGGTGTTACCAGAGTTAGGGTGATGTCAAACATGGCGTTTTAGGCCGTTTTTAGTTAGTGCGTTTTCAGATCGTAAAAACCGCATGCATTTGTGTCTTGTTTTCTGAATTTGCGCAATTAAAAACTGACCAAAACGCATGCGTGACATGTGTGACATCACCCTTAGGCTACATTCACACTACCGTATGGAGGACGTATATACGGCCGACTTATATACGTCCTCCATAGACGGCAATGGGTGCACGGCGCCCTACGGGAGCGGTACGGTGCAGCACACGTGTGGCACCGTACCGCTCCGTACTCGGGAAAAAGATAGGACCTGTCCTATCTTTACCCGTAATACGGCGCCGTGCGCCATGTATCTCTATGGAGAGGGGCGGGGGTGAGCTGCACTCACCTCCTCCTCCTCCTCTCCCCATGCACTGCCGTTGCCCACTACGGTACGGTATGGGCGGGCAACGGCAGTGTGAATGTAGCCTTAGGGTGGTGGCACACGTGGCATTTTGAATCCTTACCGATTGTATCCATTTCAGTAAAAACTCGTATGCGATCAGACCAAGCCCCTCCAAGTTCTGGTTGGTTTGCATTTCTAAACGCTTCAGGGTGCTGCCACACAGGACGTTCTAGGACCGTTTTTAAATGGACCAAAAACGCATGAGTTGTGTTTGTTTACCAATGCGTTTGGCTGGTTAGGACCGGTTTATCTTAACCAGTTAGGCTGGTGCCACATGCTGCGGCCCAATCTCATCGGCGGTTCTATGGAAACGCCTGCGTTCGGGAACAAGCAGCCGGTGTTTTGCATTAAATTAACGCAAAACACCGGCGACTCATTCCCGATCGCAGGCGTTTCCATAGAAACGCTGATGCGATCGGGCCGCGGCCAGCCCCGGTGGGAGCGGCTTTGTCTGCGTTTTCAAATGCAGACAAAGCGGTGCGTGTGGCACCAGCCTTAAGGACCGGGCCCTTTCCTGTTTTTTCATTTCCAATTTTCACTCCCCACCTTCAAAAATCTATAACTTTTTAATTTTTACACGTAAAGAGCTGTGTGACGGCTTGTTTTCTGTGTAACAAAATGCACTTCAAAGTGATGGTATTGAATATTCCATGCCATATACTGGAAAGCGGGAAAAAAATTCTAAATGCATATTACGTCTTTCACTGTATGCCCCAAATGACATGTCTACTTTATTCTTTGGGTCTGTACGATCACGGGGATACCAAACTTGTATGGGTTTTATAATGTTTTCATATATTTACAAAAATTAAAACCTCCTGTACAAATTATTATTTTTTTTTATTTTGCCATCTTTTGGCGCTAATAACTTTTTTATACCTTTGTGTACGGAGCTGTGGGTGGTGTAATTTTTTGCGACATTTGATAATATTTTCAATGATATCATTTTTAGGACTCTATGACCTTTTAATCA
This sequence comes from Engystomops pustulosus, assembly GCF_040894005.1. NCBI lineage: Eukaryota > Metazoa > Chordata > Amphibia > Anura > Leptodactylidae > Engystomops > Engystomops pustulosus. The sequence goes on from NC_092415.1 coordinate 42,957,438, forward strand.
CTTTTTATAGATTTTTTTTTTGGCAAAAAAGTGCCATTTTCGACTTTGAGCGCCATTTTCCGTTACGGGGTTAAACGCAGTGAAAAACTGTTAGTATGGTTTGATAGAACAGGCATTTTCGGATGCTTCAATACCTAATGATTTTGATAATGATGTTTATGATTTTTACGGTTTCTTTATATTTATATAAGGGGGGTGATTTGAATTTTTAGGGTTAGGGATTTTTATTTATTTTTTTAAACTTTTTTTTTATTTTTACGAATTTTTTAGACTCCATAGGGTACTTTAACCCTAGATTGTCCGAGTGATCCTATCATACACTGCCATACAACAGTATGGCATTAAATGTGGATTTTCCTCCTCATTCATTACAATATGTTATCAGCACATTGTAATGAAGGGGTTAAAACCAAACAGCTTCGGGTCTTCGGAAGACCCGAGGCTGTCATGGCAACAGATCGCCGCCCCCCCGATGACGGGGAGTGACGATCCTAGGCAAGATGGCGGTGCATGAGCTTTGCCGGCAGCGACCGCTATGATAACACCCGCGATCGGTGCTAGCAATATGCAGCAAAGACTTACCAGCTATGGAGAGGGCTCAGCCCATGAGCCTTCTCCATGCAGCGGGTGAACCAGTTAATTTCTAGAACTGTAAGCAGCTGTGAAGCAGATTAAAACCAGCCAAACACATGGTGAGCTTACAAAAACGCATGCATCCTTTTAAAATCGGTCCAAGAACGCCCCATGTGGCAGCACCCGAAGTCTAAAGTTACACATGCCGTATTTCTAGTTTTAGGGTACCAGCATCCAAAATACGCAAATCCCCAAATCACACCTCTCCCCCCCCCCCCCCCACCTCCCAAGCCAGAAAGGGCTTCTGTGACAAACAGGAGCCCCTGAGGCCCATCTGTATAATTTTCGTCAAAACTAGGCCATTGGAAGATAGAAGGAAGAATGGATCCGGTTTCAGGGGACACACACCAGTGTGTAAGTGTGCTTGGTGTACAGTACTGCATCCATCTGGGAGATTTCTTTTAATAAGCAATATCCATGTCATCTGATAAGAGGACTGTGGAGATGAATGAGCCCAGTCACAGATTCTGCACTTCATTCACACTGACTTGCTAATTTCAGCATAGAGTTCATCACAGATAATTTCTCCCGCCCCCAAACTATGACTAAGTGTCACCTAGCGAGACTGCAGCCCGAGTGAAACTCCAGAGAGAGATTATAATATAAAAGAAAAAATGCTAAACTCTACAGGAGAGAAGATTTGTCCAACTTTTACAGAAAAAGGCTGAAAAAACGCCGGTTAACAAGGCAAAACACGATGCAAGTGTTTAGGTCTAAAAAAAAAATATGCATTAGGGGAGGAGTAACTCCAAATGTACTTGAAATGTATTTTAAAATGTAATTTAAAGGACATCTACCCCCAGGATTAAAGACTGTATGCAAATTAACCTGAGGGGCTCCAGGCTCCATTAACTCCTATGGAGCTGGGAGCCCCTCAGGCTCATTTGCATACAGTCCTTTAAAGGTAATACCAGCAGGATAAAGGAAACCTACCACTTGAAGTGGCAGGTATAAGAAGGAAATACCAAGCACCAGCTCAGGGTGAGCTGGTGCCGGAGCTTATTTTTGTTAGTGTTTTAAACCGCAGTATCGCGGTTTAAAACACTTTTTAAACTTTATGGCCGAAGCTGCTTCGGCGCAGGGAGGTACGTGCTCGGCGCACCATGCGCGCGACCGTGCTCGCGGCTCTCATTCACTTCCTATGTAGCTGCGTGCACGGTCGCGCCCATGGTGCGCCGAGCGCGTACCTCCCTGCGCCGAAGCAGCTTCGGCCATAAAGTTTAAAAAGTGTTTTAAACCGCGATACTGCGGTTTAAAACACTAACAAAAATAAGCTCCGGCACCAGCTCAGCCTGAGCTGCTGCTCGGTAGTTCCCTCTTATACCTGCCACTTCAAGTGGTAGGTTTCCTTTAAGCACGCTGTGTGAACGCAGTCTTATTCTATTAGGACTGTTCACACATCACATCCGTTAACATTCATTCGGAGTCTTGTCAACCACAGATCGTGTTACGGAATCACAACTTCGCAGAATAAAACGTTTCGGAAACCAATTGTCTAGTGGATTGGCTGTGAAGTTACCGCTGGGTAAATTCTGCAACCTGTACAGATATCCTTAGACTTGTCTCTTCTACTTTACAAGATGCAACAGAACTTCTAACTTATTTCCTAGTCGCAACAAGTGACATCAAAACCTGACACACAAACACACAGACCTATTTATCACATTATTACTGGGAGAAAACAATGACTTTCTATCATCCAAACCGCTCCCTACTCCATAACTAATAAATAACAAGTGGGTGTGAGCACCGGATTCACACCCAAGGGATGCTACATAAAAAAGGTAGGGTTATTACAAAGGTATCCAAATTGGAGGGTGTGCTTAGTACTAGGAGTGTGTCACCCAACCCTCCTAATAGTATCATAGATAGTCACCCAGAAACCGGTCAGTCCAATTCCCTACTGACCACAGGGCAAGAAGGGCTCAATATGAAGTATTGGACCACGTAACCCATTATTAAGTATAGGGATCATTACAATCAGCTTATTCTCTTCCCCCAGGAGATATTTAGTATTACACGGCGGTCACCAATCTACCATAACATATAAACAGGTGCTCTCCTAATGGGAGAAACTTTATAAGTTAAATATATGGCAAAAAATATTTCGGAGTGTAAGGTATCGATTACCCAGACGCAAGCGCTGAGGTCTACATGCAAGGAGTTACTCCTCCTCGATGCACGTGAATTGCATTTCCAAGTATAATTCAAGCGCAACGTGTGAACTTAGTCTGAAGGATTCTGAGGGGGGAAGATTTAAAATTTCTGATACTTATTTGGCCTCAAAGTGTCTCATCTTGTATTTTGGGACTTTTTGAGCCCAAAAAGTTGTAAGGAGCATTTTACGCAAATCAGACATGAGCACTAAGCGACAGAGTTATCATCCTTTCATCTAGTACAAGGCCGGATTTATGAACTGCAACATTCACATAAAAAATTGCAAAGCCTCCCCGGTGTCCCATGGCGTATGTGGAAAAACTCCAGTCCCAAAACGGTAACTTTTTATAGGACTTAAAAAATTAAAAAAAAACACAATACAAAAACACTGATGCCAGATTTATTAAAGTGACCCCATGATAAATATGACTGCCAGCAATCTTAATAATTTCAGTACTTTAGAAGTCTAAAAGTTTCATTAACATTATAGGAAGTGGTGAGGGAGCTGGTTGAGTGGGTGGAGAGGAAACTGACACAGGCACACAGAGACTCTCCTCATGCTGGCAGGAAGCCAGGTAATGTGAAATAAAAGTTTTATAAAGTACTGAAATGATTAAGAATGCTGACAAATGAATGTTTAAAATCAGAATAGCGTAGGCTATTGGACATTGCTGGTGACAGGCTCACTTCAAGGAGTCACATGATGCCTTCCTAATGTTAAATGTCCCCCTGAGAATCAGAATTCCACCAATCTGATACATGGGGCCTATAGTAAGAACCAATAATCCTGATCAGCCTATTCTTTTTCTTCCTGGAGTAATTTTTTGTATTAAGTGATGTTCATACAGAAGCCTTAGTCAGGAGTTGCATAACTTTACGGCGGGATTAGTGCAACTTGCATCACTATTCTTGCTGCCACTATGAACCGAGTAAGAACGCAAGTGACTTATTATAGTTAAACAGGATCTGTCACATTTCAGCATAAAAGACACTTGTGTAAACGGAACCTTGTAAATGAGCATAATAAAACTATAAAAGTAAACTAGTGTATGGGAGGTAAAAACTATGTAAGAATCAGAGATATAGTAGAGGCGGCTGTCGGGTAGCAGGGCAGGCATAATGAGCTACAACTACTGGGTAACAAGTGCTGCTCACAAATCTCTGGGAATCCCTACTTGACATTGTTCTGTGATGTCAGAAATTGAGACTTCACATAACAAAAGATAAAAATTTTAATTTTCATGTGTAAGATTAAAAAAAAAGGAAAGTCATGGACATTATCAGTCTGCTCTTTACCCCAGTAATTTATGGCACAAAAAGCCCAGGCACGATATTTCATCATCTGTCCAAAAAAACACAGAAAGCACAGAATCCTCATGATTGTATTTCAGAACATTCCACGTAAGGGGTGAAAGTCTTCATTTGGTAAAGTCTGGGAATAGTATATCATAGCCTCAAACGGGCAAGCTGGAAAATTAGCCAGGAAATATTAGTTAGGTCCTTTGACCAGGAACGACATTCTTGTACGAGTGTTCTCCGAGTCTACATCGGACTCCTAGGTAATCTATTGTGCCAAGGACACGTCTTCACAGGCCATTGATCCAAACTATGAAAACTACTCTGACCCAAGCCATGTGTGAAAAGACTACCAGGAACGGATGGCACTCAGACCTCATCCTAGCGTGGATGTTTTCTCATGAACATACAGGCAGTTACGTACAGGATAGGTTCTCTAGGTTTGTTCTTAAGTTGAATTTGTATGTAATTCAAAACTGTATATTTTATATTTGTAACCCCAGCCAAATCGTCACTGTGACAATTGGATTATAAAAATGTTGGATTCTCAAAAAAACAAACAAAAAAAAAACAGGATTAAAAGAACACCTGTCATCAGGTCTGTGTCACTATTTCTGTCACTACTATCTGTTAGAGCAGCTCACAGGGATTCCATCCCAGTCTTTATCTAGGTAATTCATACACTAATCATAGTAAAATCATCTTTTCTTTATTATCTAAATGAGGCTGGTCACATGGTCAGAGGCAGTGATGTCACCCTCTACTCCCTCACCTCTCCCCTCCCCCTGCTCATGTCTGTGTGTAATGTATAGTAAAGCATTGCTGGTGTGTGTGTGCTGCATCTGCTGAAATACTGCATCCTCATAATACACAGAGACACAGACATCAGCTACACAAGTACCTGACATGTTCTGCTATAGCATGGCTGCTTGGAGCTGTTGTATCTTTCACATACACACATAGCACATGCACACACAGGCTGCAGGAGGCGTGGCCACCAGCAAGCACATGGAGCAACCATTACATGGAGCAGCTGTCAGTAAGGCACTGGGGGTGTGGCTGTACCTCCCACTCATGAATAAGCTGGACAGCTTGAATATGCTAATGACTCATTGGACATTTCACAGGTCATTTGCATACAGCTTTAGGACCTCATTGCTTGGGTTTACAGGCATGTAGAGGGACAATGAAGGGATAGAGGCAATGCTTTCTAATGGCAGTTTATGAAAAGATATTTAGTTTATGGGGGTTATTTTGCATGACGGGTTCTCTTTAACAATAAAGCTTCATTGTGGACACCTATAATAATTGTTACGGCTGTTTATAGTAGCCTAGGACTAAAGTACAATAAATTATCAATATTCAGAGTTCCGTTTGTAACTAGGGGTCGGGTGTTCTTAAGTAGGGGACCGCCTGTACTTCGTAGAATAAGATCTGTGAACAATCGGATGTGAAAATCTGAATGACACCGTGGAGAGAAACTGTAATACAGAGTCACAATTCATAGCGCATGGGTAGGAATTGTCAACATTTTGCTGGTTTTACAGCCCACACTCCGCTTTTTTTAAAAAGTGGATGTAGCAGGGAGCAAGGTTTTGCCTCTGGACAGCCAAATCTAGTATAGCCTAAACCAGAATACAAGGGGAGGTTATTGCTGAAATGATCCCCAGATCTGACATTGCGCAAATTTCACTCCAGTTTGCGAATGTTGTGGTGGAATTCCGTCACATTACATGCAGAGTTGGGTTTTACTCAGACTGATGGAGAAAGCACCAGTCTTAACAAATTCTCTCTCTACGAATACAAAAATGATTAGCACTAGGATGGCACTAGGATAATAATGATAATAATTCCTTTATTTATATAGCACAAACAAATTACGCAGCAGTACAAAGAGCTTGCCAAATCGGTCCCCAATGACGCTCACAATCTAATCAACCTACCTGTATGTTTTGGAGTGTGGGAGGAAACCGGCAGACCCAGAGGAAACCCACACAAACTCTTTGCAGATGTTGACCCTGGGACTTGAACCCAGGTCCCCAGTGCTAACCACTAGGCCACCGGGTTGCCCCACATTTATACTGGATCAAATCTGGACTATTTTCACTGACCAAAACCCTAAAATTTTAATCTTGGGCAACTGGACTTAAAATTCCCCACAGATTTTAAGCTCTTGTGAGCAGGCCACTACTCCTATTGTTGCATCTGACTATGTTATTACTCTGTAATGTCTTCTGTACCCCATGATCTGGGGAATAAGATGGCATTATATATTTATTATCATTATTTTTATGATCACAGCTAAGATGACAGCAAATTAACAAAATCCGTAAAAAACTGTTCAGTGGTCCCTACTTAGAAAAAAATTGCTTAAAAACTTCACCATAAGGACTGATAATATTGTAAGTGTAAGAAGTAATTAAACGGATTTAGTATAATATATACTATATATAAACTACATAAGGTCATTGAGCCAACCATCTCATAGCCCACAATGTGGATTCTCACATGCATTGCCTTGCAGCTTGTTCTCCATTCTCTGTGCTGATAATCCACAATAATTCCCGATGTGGATGCCTTGATCTATTTATTCATTCACTGTATTCCTGGCATCCTTCCTACTACTTTAAGTGCACAAGGAGACTAAGGATGTGTGAACTCTTGAGCCGCTTCGTTGGATATAACTTTATGAATGGCATATCCCACCGGCAGCCTGGTTTCCATACGGTCAGCATGCACTTCATTCTATACGGATCAGACGTAATAGAAGCAGTAATGGACCAATCTAACCTTTTCTCCAGGTGATGTGATACATTAATGCTAACTAGAGAGTCAACTATGGGCTTTTGCAAAATCAGTGTAAAGACTGAAGACTTTACTGGCAGCAGCTTGGATCCACTAAAGACAGCAGATCCGTACTGCACTAAATGGAATACTTTATAATGGATCAAACGCAAAACTCTGCGCCTGTTCCATTATTGCTTTCCCGTTTGCCATACGTCTATATACATCCTAACTGTGCAGACACTGTGAAAATCGCACATCATGGAAAGGCTATATCTTCTGAATTGAGGCACCTAGAAACAAAGTTCTGGTGCCTTTTTAAAGGGTATAATCAGCCCTGCTGGGTCAATATTGTGTTTCTAGGTGCCACATAACAAAGGATATCCACTGTTAAAGTTGCAGTCTGAAATGTGATTTTTATAAAGCGTCTACTCCAGTCTATATCTTTAACGGTGGTCCTCTCCCAAATATGTGGCAGATAGAATTTGGTTTGTTAAAGGGGAGATTCTCCTCTTTAAAATGACATCAAAACTGTGTTTCTGTCTGTCAGCCGGAGGTAGCATGGAAAAGGAGCTGCAGGGAGACAGAGATGACAATTTGTTGAACTACATGCATCCTCTGCATCTGCAGCAGAACCTGGGGAAGGTTGATAGAATGTGTTCACATTAATACATATTTTGGGAAGTTTTTTTTTCAATTTTAACACCAATAACAAAAACTTTAAAAAGTAAAAAAAAAAGCATACTTTACCATTTTAGTTATTTGTCTGCTGATTATATGAACAAAAGACATGTAATAAAACTATTCTGTTGAGCCTCACATCAAGAATAAAAACAGGGGGGGGGAACAAAACATAATTTCTTTAAAATAAAATAAAAAAAACCTGCAAAAACATATTAATTAGCATACAAGCCAAGGGTGGGAAATGCATTGGTCACAGACTCCCCACAGTAATAGAAAGCCAATTATTCCGCACACAGGGACCCTAGTTTTTTTTTGTTTTGTTTAAATCGACACTCTCCATAGATACTCTTCTCTCCATGTGCTCTGCCCGCACACACAACATCAGGTCATCATAGTGCGTGAGTGGGCTTAGCAAAAGGACCAGTCTCTAACAGGGCAGCATGGTGGCTCAGTGGTTAGCACTTCTGCCTTGCAGCACTGAAGTCTGGGTTCTAGTCACACCCAGGTCAACATCTGCAAAGAGTTTGTATGTTCTCTCCGCGTTTGCGTGGGTTTCCTTCGGGTCCTCCGGTTTCCTCCCACATTCCAAAACATACTGGTAGGCTGATTAGATTGTGAGCCCCATGAGGACAGGGACCAATTTGTCATGCTTTGTGCTGCGGTGCGTAATCTGTGTGCGCTATATAAATAAAGAATTATTATTATTATAACCGCCCTGCTACACAGGAAGACGAAAGAGAAGAGGATAAACGGATGGCCTGATGAAAGTAGGAACAGTAGTGTGAACTACTAATCCATTGTTATTCTACATCGATCGGTCACTATGTAAAGTCATGTGACCATAACGTTTTACGACGTACATATTTGTTCCTTAGTATAAACAATTATGGAAGGAGTGGTAAAAGTAAATTCCTATTGAAGTGCAATGTGTAATTAAATGTGCAAGCCACAAAACTAATTTGCATATCTAGAATAGAAAATATTACACAAGGCGCTCTAGGGGAGGTGAAAGTATACAAATCTGTGATTCCCGTATTATGTATTACTTTTAGCTAGTCCAAGTGTCATCACGTCACAATCCAATATTGCGTATTATTTTTTCAAATATATTAGTATTGCTTGTTTTGATTATTAAAAATGTTGTGAAATCATTAAGACTGTATGCATTTTAGGTTTTCTGTTTTTGTGACAATATTTACACGTCCTCCATTGTAAGTATAGGTTAGGAGAATTCCCAACGTATCCTTCCAACAGAGGGCTACAACGTAACCCACTGTATGTTCATTCAGTGCAATACGTTCTCCAGCTCCCCCAAAGAGGGAAGAGGAGTGAACATCAGCGGAGGCCAGAGATAGATACAACACATTTGCATCTGTCCAACATAGGCTATTTTGGCCTCCGCCGAGTGTCATTCTGCAGCAGGATAGAAAGACATTGCTTGCTGGGGTTTTTTTCATCCAGGGTTTCCGGATGGACGTGATGTATCCTGAACAGACGGAGGCTAAAATGGATGCCAGTATAGGTCTATGGATACATCCAGAATACACATGGGGTGGGGGACTTTTCTGTAGTACACGCTAAACGTTTGTAGATAACAAAATATACAAAGTTTCTTTCAGCAATTTTTAAAACCAAAACAGGACTGAAAAAAAAGTTGTGAGCTTTAACAAACATTTTATATGTTGCATTTTGAAACACAATTCAAGCACATTGGGGGGGGTGCTACTACAGAACACAAATTTATTTAGACCTAAATGATTACATTTGGGAACTAGCAACACATGCTTTGCATTGTTAACCTGCTCGTTCCCAAACACAAGGGTTTAGATTGAGGGTGCATTTGCGTTGGGGAGTAACCCCCTCCCTGCTGTGCTTGAATTGCATTTCTAATGCAGCCTCCGAAATCCTGCACATGTAAATTTACTCTAAAATAAGTCCCCATTTTGGTTCCCCTCCAAAAAGTCACAATTTCAAGGAGTATCTTATAAATATACGACAGATTGTTCCAAGATTCATAACCGCTGAGGAATACAAGAGGAGGGAGGGGAAACAATGATACACCAAATAAATCGTACACAAGGCTTCCATCTATAATTAGGGACTTGCTGGACGACATATTATTCCAGCTGACATGTTACAGAGCAGCAAAACAAGGATTAAGGAAGCAAATAATCAAAAGCTAAAACAAGCAGCTCCTGCAGGTCCGGAGGATTTCCAGCATTAGTTGGAGAAGTATTCTGAATTATTATAGCGCAAAAAAAACTTCACTCGTCTTTAGGAATCTCATTTGTTATTCTGTGTGATGGATTTCCATCTATTTATCACTAAACGGCATCTCAATTATTCAGACAGTCCCGTTTCACTAATGAAGGCTAATCTATCAAAACTCCTCTTACAATGTATATATTCCACAGAATTTTGGGACATCATCTTCTTTTGAATCCAGGCCCTCCCCCCCCTCTTCATGCAGTCACCGCACGCTGAGCCGCTTCAAACACAACCTGCATTGCAAAGTACAGCAAATCTTCAGGAACAGCATGCTCTTTGGTACATACAAAGAATTTTACACTTCTACAGCAAAGCTCTGCAAATTGCAGGAAAATTGGATAATATGATCTCTTTGGGAATTTTTACTGTTGGGGATAATGTGTTCTTCCCGGGCAGCCTCATTCACATAATACTCGAGTCGTGATGAAGGCTGCATAGTGGCAATATTGCATTTAATGTAAAGCGTATGCATTTATCTTCTCCTGCTGTCAAATTGATTACTTACTTCACAATGCAAAATGCTCGTCTGGAAGAGAACTGTGTTAAAGCAGAAAAAAAGCCATCACGCAGGATAACAAAGGCAAGGAATGCTGGCACCCATCACTTAAAGGGACAGTACACTCATGGAGGGGGGAGTAGAAAAATAAAATCATTGCCAGCAATCCAGCATGTGCGGGCATTCACACTTGTCTCGTGAAGCCTGGCACAGAAAAACTTTAGAGAACAAAACAGCTTCATAGGTGACTGTTCACACTTTTCATAGGTGACTGTTTTCTAACATCTTTACTAGGAGACATACTAGGAGAGCCAAATCCAGAATTGGTGTGTACAAGTGTCTGCGTGCCTACAGATAAGGTTTCACAGACACTACCAAGACGATTTATTATTAGTCGTGCTTCAAGAGTTATTTTTTCACTCATTCAAACATTTAGGCTACCTGCACACCAACGTTGCAAATATCGATTTTGAAAAACGTTAACATCCATTTTTGTTTCCCGGCCAATATGCATCAGACAAGCATCAGTTTTTCACTGTACCCCGTGAACATTAGCCTATGACTTACCCATGAAAAAAAAAAGTTCAGACTAGAACATTTCAGATATATATATATCGGAGCGGTTGTGATCAGTTTAAAAAACCGGCACTGATCCAATAAGAGGTATTATACTGAGTGCAGCCATGTGGCAAACGTTCTAAACACAAGTGCAGCTACCCTTAGGCTGTGGCATGGGACCTGCAACAAATTTATCTCATTTTGCCTCATGCCCACCAGCGATTTTTTTTTTTTAAGACCAAAAATCGGCACCACAAGCTTTTTTCTGCATCAGAAGATAGCCATTTGAAGTGAGCACCCCTTAAAGAGGTTTTCACTTGACGGAAAGTTAGGGCCTATCCACGGGATAGGGCCTAAATTGCTGGTCAGTGGGGGGGGGGGGGGGGGGGCTCAGTCCTGAGAATCTCTGTGGAGCTGAGGGAAATTGCAGAGCACCGCTCTTGACAAGGGGTACCACAGACCACTCGTGGGGGTCTTAGCAAGTCAGGCCCTAACTTTCCTTCGTGGGAAAACCCCTTTAAAGGCGTGTCAGCTTAGAGGGGTTGTGGCTGGGATAGGGCCAATTAGAAAAATAAACATGTACTTACCTCTGTCTCCCCCTTCTCCAACCCCCGGGGTAGCGCGTCAACTTCTCTCCTGTCCGCAAGGCAAGTAGATGTTTATTGTTTCTATCAACCCCATCCCGGCCACATATCAGTTTAAGGTCTCGGATAAAAACTTTAATGCTGAATGGATAAGGGGCTGCCCGGAGACAGAGTTAACAGTTTGCAGAAGTACCTCCTCTGCATCTGAACTTGGGGAAGTGCGATGGATTGACGCTACACATATTGTGGTAGAGATTTAATCAATTTTAATTGGAAATTTATTATTGAAAGAGTATTTTTCCACATTTTTAGTCATTTGCCTGAAAATTGTATAAAAGAAACACTATTAGATAATAAAACTATCCCATCTATCCCATCAAGTCTCACACATCATTAAAAAAAAAAAAAAAAAGAAAAGAGGAAATTGCAGATATACACACAATCCATTAAAAGTCTATGGGAGTCCCGGTATATCATTTTACATACAGCTATAAGCCATCTCTGACAATCAAATAAAGTATGAATAGAGACGATGTCTGACATAAAAGCAAAACAAATGCAGTTCTTCCCATTTATGGAAGGTAACTATTACACGCGCAGCAATGATGTAACTCGTATTTCATTTACTCAATATACAATATCTGCTGTGTGATCAATGCGGTTTTCCTAACCTTACAGCTGCTGTATTGGAGGTATACTTACACAGCGTGCCTGTATGCTGAGATTTAGGTCATGCACAGGCAATTTACAACGCGCTGAAGGCTGGATACACCTAGATGTTAATGCATGCTTTCATACATGATAGATTGCGACGGTCAAAGACAACTCTTGGGATGTAATGGATGATCAACTTGTGGCCTCATAATTTTACACCACACCTGCTGCAGCTGCAGAGGAGGATACTCCGAGCTCTCCATTTTATCTTTCCATAAACCACCAACACATAGAAAGATTTTCCTTGACCTCTATACCTCTTGTCGCTCAGCAAATATTTACGGTAGATTTTCCCTATATATATATATCAGGTTTGCTAAAATTGTATCAATTCTGTAATACTTAATCAGTCGTTAACTGACCATAACGGCGGCCCCCTGTATTTTAGGAATAAACTGCTTTGTGGTAATAGAACAAGAATAACTTGTTCTTCATTCACTGAAATTCCAAGCAAGAAAATATGTATTCTTTATTCGATGCGATTATGAAGAGGTTTTAATATGTGCAAAGAGATCAACGCATTTCAAGCATCAAAGGTTCGTGGTCTTGGCATTAATTTATTGAAAGCCCATCTCTGTATCAAAGGTTACGCAGGAAACCCTACTGAACTCCCAAGTAACATTTTTCCATTAATTTAACAATCATTTGTTCAACACGTCCTGCTCTATTTAATGCCTTCAGAAGAAGAGACACCGTGTGCAATCTGTGCATGCTCCCTGCAAAAAGGACATTGGGGCTTATTTACTAAGGGTCGAGGATCACACTTACGTCAGATTGTTCATGGCTTTTCGGGATTTGCGCCACTGGGACAGGTATTTATCAGGGGATTGTGTCGTATGCAATCGGATTGTTGCGCAGCTGCGTTGGCTTTCATGCAACAGAAATCCAGTGGGTGGGGGGATTTAACTTTCAATTTGTGTCACAAGACATGCACCAGGAAGAAGAAGGTGAACTCTGTCGGACCAGAGAGGGGAAGCGACACATGCAGGATATCGGGTGCACGGTCTTTGTGATTCGCGGCACAGTGCATTATCATCGGAACTATGCACGTTAGGTGAACTCTTTGGACAGCCAAGTAGATGAGGCCCATTAGGGACACTCTCTGCTCAGCGACTACCGCTCTATAACATGTTGTCTGCAGATAGGACATTCTGCATAATCTGCTCATCTCCTCAATTTCTATAACATACTTCCTGTTGACAGGACACTGTACAATCAGCTCAGCCTTTCCTGTTCTATAATATGCTGCCTGCAAAAAGCATGTTCAGTATGACCAGTTCCTTTTAATTAGATGAAAAGTTATCTAGCTGCCTGCCCTAGGCCATAATTCCAGTAGAGCATCTATATCGGAGGAGTATTGTGTATATTTACTCATTACTAGTATGCTGGAGTACATTATGTCACCATCCAGTGATGGAAGAACAGATAAAACCTATTTACTTTACAGAGCGAGGGGACATTACATTACGTCTCCGAGGCCTCTCGCTCTGTGTGTAACCTGATTTTACCTTTCACTGGTGAGCTGTGGTCACATTGCACAAGGCTGTAAAAGAGTGATTCATTAGTAAGCGCGGACACGGCTTGTGAAAGTGAACAATGGCAACCTCTGCTACAGAGGATCTAACAACTCTATCCGTGATATAACAGTAAGCGACTCAACGTGAATCATTATTTCACTTTAACAAGCTCTGGGTACCACATGCCCGGGCCTGGATTCCTGTCTACACCTTGTGCCAAGTCATGTGCCCGGCAGAAGAATCTGCAGCAGACTTCCATCTGCATAATGACACATACGCTTTCTAATTATCACTTCGGAGAGAATAGAGAAGGTTTAAATAGATAAAGAAAAACACAGTCGTCAGCTGATTTTAAGGGACATCACACATTCAAAGAGTTACTTCTTTATAGAGGTTTACTGGGTAGGGCAGAAACTTTGAAGACAGAAAACACCTTTAATCCAATCTATGAAACCACATTATAATGGACCTGACAGATGTATTGCGCTTATTTTGACTACCCAAAACAAATAAATATAATTTTTTTTTTACAATCCCCCCCCCCCCCACTGCCCCTGCAACTACAGGAATACACTAGAAGCTGACCACGTCTATTTTCAGTGGATCAATTTGCAGCTAGTATTTTATTCCTTACAGTTAGGAGGGCATCGCAGAGGATTAAAAAAAATTTTGCTGAGCGAGTTAGGCCAGGTATGTGTGCAGGGTTTACCCGAACCAAACCTTGAATTGCAGAACAGAACTCACACGTTCATTCAGTTCAGTGATTCTAGTTTGTTCTGACAAACTTGCTCGGGATTTACCAGAACCAAAGTTGATCATGTACAGCCAGCGCAAGAGCTTACATTCACCTCAGGGCTCCTGATCATCCTTTATTCCCAGGTATTTGTGAAATTATAGAAATAAAACATTTTTTAAAAAGCAACTCTGTCAGCTGTAATGGTTATACTGGATTCATGTTGCATTTTTTCCTCCTTTGAAAGGATACTTCGGATTCCTGATGTACAATTATAATGGAGGGCTGAGGAGTATCCCACTGTATGCACATAAAGCAAAATAAATAATCCTGTTCCTCCCATCCCCCCCCCCTGAAAGGAGGAGTGAACAGTGATCTTACGGTCCTTAAAGGGGTTATCCACTTTCAACAAATAATTCATATGGCTTGAGTAAAGAAAAGTTATACAATTTTCCAATATACTTTCTGTATCGATTCCTCACGGTTTTCTAGATCTCTGCTAGCTTTGCTTCTATAGAAAGCTTCATCTGTCCATGGTGATGTGATGGACACACAGGTGCACGAGGAGTTATTATCACATGGCTCCGATTACTCTCTGTGATACTTATGGCTCATGCACCTGCCTGTCCATCACTTCTGGAAGTGAATAGAGAAACTTTCTATAGCAGGACAGCGAGCAGAAATCTAGAAAACCATGAAGAATTGATACAGAAAGTATATTTAAAAAATGTACAAGTTTTCACTACACAAACGATATCAATTATTGACTGAAAGTGGACAACCCCTTTAAGTGGACGGTGACATCACTAGGGTTCTTCCTGAGCATACGATCAGCAGTCCAGAGGAGGAATGCAACAATTTGCATCAGTCCCTCATTGCCTCCAGTGGATTTGCATATATCACATATATATTGCTGAGCATATAGGTCACTCAGTAAGAGGGTGCAGGAAGGAAGCTTGTAGCTTGTTGCACCTTTCCATGCTACATTTTCTACATGCCGCCACCTGCCAGTGAATGCCTATGGATACAGTAAGTGTATACATCGGGAGATTTCCTGAAATATACAAAAAACATGATGTGACTGTAGACCAAGTCCCTGTGGACTATATATTAAGGATAATGGGGATGATTCAAATAAGCTAGATATGCCACAATTCTGTGTAAAACAAAAATTCTAAAATGACATGAAGCGCATTTACAATGTTTTTGTTAGAGCCTCATACATGCATTTATTCAGAAACGCGGAGTGACATACCATGTGTGGTGTAAAGCAAAACAAAGGTGTCAAAACATGCACCAAATTTATCATTCCGGTTATCATTCTGATAAATTTGGCACATCTTTAGACTTTCTAGTGTGGATAAATATTAGATGTGCCAAGTAAAATGCCTGTATTCTCGGCCACTGACATTTTTATCATTAGCTTCCAATTTAGGAGGTGACAGCTCAGGTAGGTACAAGTCATCTTCTGCCTTCCATCATACTTCACATGTAAATCCACTTGGTGAACGGGAGGAGCGGATGTGAAGTCACACTAAGTGCTTACATACCTGCTGGGAGCACAGGCATCCCACTAATCTCTGCATCCTGTGTGAGGGAAAACAAGAGTAGACTGACTCACAACAGGGAGCGGTTTAACATTCCTCTGACATAACACGTTGACAGACGGCCATTTTCTTCAGTGCAGGCATACCACCCCACACTATAAATAATGTACAGGTCTTTTATTACACTGAGGAGGGAGAGACGGGATGGCACGGGACACAATCTAAGTGCAGGTTAGCGCACCGAATTTACCTCAGGCGACCCATCATCTCATTGAAGATATTTCACTAAGGGTGGTCTCACAAATTGGGCTTCTTTAAGCCAAACACTGAAATGTAAAAATGACCAACTATTTTTTTTTATGGCACGGTCTATAATTATATGCATCATACAGTATTTCGCTCAATTGTGTAGTGGTTTGCTTTGCAGCAGTCACCTCATTTACATCACAAATATGACCGGATTACAATAGAAGCTATCACCACCATCATCACATCCATACTGACAGAGATGATATCTACTCCCTTCCCGCACAGCACATGCCTAGAAAACTCTCACATAAACATTAACCAGTCTACTGACATCTATGACTTGGAAGGTTGTCGTTAAGCATATCCCTAATTGCTGTAAATAGAAAAAGAGTAAAACTATTTGTACTTTGTTTTTTTGAGAAGTAAAAATTATAATTTAGTAATACAGGCAGTCCCCGGGTTACATACAAGATAGGGTCTGTAGGTTTGTTCTTAAGTTGAATTTGTATGTAAGTCGGAACTGTATATTTTATCATTGTAATCCCAACCAGAACTTTTTTGGTCTTTGTGACAATTGGATTTTAAAAATGGTGGGTTGTCATAATAATCAATATTAACAATAAAGCTTCATTACAGACACATTTGATAACTGTTTCAGCTGTTTATTGTAGCCTAAGACTAAAGTACAATAAATTACCAATATCCAGAGGTCCGTTTGTAACTATGGGTCGCATGTAAGTCGAGTGTTCTTAAGTAGGGGACCGCCTGTATACATTTCCATTTTACTTCCCAAGAGTAGGGTAAAAAATAGGCCAATCCAACCACCTGAGCCTTATTTTCCTAAAAATTGTAGATGGTAGAGAGTAAGGAGGACCTATTACAAATTGGGTGTTCGTCAGTCAACAATAATCTAACGCATATGGCCAGCTTAAAGGGTTGGCCACATATTAAAATTCAAAAGGGCAAGAAAAAGATCATATTATATTTACCTTGTTAAAATGTACTGGGATCCACGGGTCATGTGATTCGCCCCCCCCTTCTCCAGACAGCAGTACACAGGACTTGCTGTACCCTTTCCACTTGTTGGACAAGGGACATAACAGGAAGTTCCAATTTCTTCTGCCCAAGAGTCACGTGACTCAACTCCCCATAAGCTTCAAGGGGGAACTGGTCATCAGAAGCCCTTTCTCTGGTTCCCCCATGACCCCATAGAGAATAGTGTACACATTGTCAAAGAGCTTTTATAGTAAAACTGTCTTATTCCGAAAAAAAGATAACTTGGATCAAAGTTTACCTGTCTGAATGCAGAATTGTGTCCCTAGTAGTCCCCTGGGAGTGGCCAGTCAGGAGGGGTTTTCCCCCACCCTTAAGAAATGGCTCTGTCATGCATCAATTTCAGATAAAAAAAAATAATCCCATGTTCCCCATACCTCCTCCTCTCTTCGCTTTCCCCCTCAAGACATCATATAGGACTGCCCCACTCCTCACTGGCCACTCCCAGGGGACTAGAGACAGAAAGGTACATTTTGATCTAACTTATATTATTTTAAAAAAAAGCCAGTTTTACTATTTAAAAAAAAAAATCTTTAGCAATGTTTACACTATTCTCTATCGGGGGCCATGGGGGAGCTAGAAAAAAAACCTCTGTTAGGGTCTTATACTTACCATATTAAATTGATCAACCCCTTTGAAGTACAACTCTAGTTGTAAAATTTTCCAATAATAGCCCAACTTCTCTTGTCTCTTACTCCTAGTACTCTTCATTCATAAAAAGTGACACAAAAAGGCAGCCAAGAGCCAGCAGAAGTAAAACAACAAGACACTTAAAAGAACTTCTAGCTGTTGGTCTTAAAAAAGTCTTACAGAGTAACGCCTCTATTTTTGGAAATAAACAAATCGGGGGAGATTTAGGTAAAACTGTTCTAGTTGCCCATGGAAGCCAATCAGAGCTCAGCTTTGATTTTATAAACATCAGTGGGAAAATGAAAGCTGAGCTCTGATTGATTGCCATGGGGAACTAGAACAGAGACTTCTGATAAATCTCCCCCTTCAAGTGACTATAAGAAACTGTCATATACATCCCCAACGTCATAGGACATTAGGGGAGATTTATCTTGCACCAAAGTATGATGAAATCTCCACCACTCCGACAGCGCTGGATATATTTAGAGGCTCTGGCGGCTTTATGTACCAGCTGCGTAATGTATATATTTCCACGCCTGGTCCTCCCAGACGTAAAAATGTTCAACACCCACAGCATGTGCATAGAGCAGTAAAGCCCCACGCTAGCCCACTCTGCTGCTGACCACGCCCACTTTCACAGCCTTACACGCCTACTTGGTGTGGATGTGGCATAAAGAAGAAATAATTGCAATTATTGGTGGTTCACTAGTAATTGCAATTATTTCTGTGCTACACAAAATAGTTGTACAAGCCCTGATACATCCCCCCCCCACCATTGTATCTCCTCAAATCAGCTCATATCCTATCTGCTATGCTGCTCAGAGCTGTCGTAATTGTAGATAGATTTCACTTCATGTTTATGAAATTAGGAGAAGGAGAAAAAAAAAAGAGGAAGAGACAAAGAAACAGGCACAGTGCGAATGTGTAGATTTCTGGCAGACATGTAGTAACATTCTGTAGCTTTTAGGTCTTCTAGATAGTGTACATTTAAAAGACATCTACCACCAAGATGAAGGATTGTAAACCAAGCACACTGACATACTGGTGTGTGCCCCCTCTGGCAGGATCTGCTCTTCTTTTAAATTTCTTTTTCCTTTGTTTTGAAGAAAAAAAAAAAGCTTTAAAATAATGCAAAAGAGCCTGAGGGGCTTCAAGCTCCATTAACACCTATGGAACCTGGAGCCCCTCAGGCTAATTTGCATAATTTTTTTTAAAAAAAACTTTCAAACAGGGCCTAAGAAGCTAAAAGAAGAGCATATTCTGTAAAAGGGGACAGACACCAGTATGTCAGTGTGCCTTTAAGTAAAACTCTGGTGAGACAGATCTCTTACTGTATCTCATCCCAAATGCCTGTTCCTGTGTCTCTCTTCAGCGAAGGAAGATCTGAGCAGTGAACTGAGCAGTTACAGCAGGGAGGAGAGGACGGATGAGAGAATATGGAGGAAGTGTTTAGTCCAGAGGATAAAAGTTTGTCACCTGGACTATTCATTTACAAAAACAACAAAATATGACTGAGCCGTGAAGAAACTTGTACTGATACTATACACTTTTAGACTTGGGATGGGTTATGCAATACTTCAATAAGAATGGAATATTTGAGGTTTAGGAGTTTTCATTCATTTTAGATCTAATGTAATGTAAAGTATCTCCATGTATCACAGTAAATCTGAACATAAGCTCCCCTGGTAAGTACAGATTAAGGAGTGAACATCCTGAACTACAGACATTCAGACTGCTGTTCTACAAATTTTTCTATTTGTGCAAAGTTTCCCTGCATGCAAAAATTGCTTGTGGGCTACACATTATTTCAACAAACACCACAAATACAAAATATCTATAGGCTCAAAATACACGGCGGACTTAAAGAGGACCTGTCACCCATAATTTTGGCACTAGGAAACTTCCGGTAACGCTATCTAATACTGCGGCGGAGTACAGTGTAATTGTCGGACAGCTCGCAAAGCGGCCCAATGTATTCACAAGGGGGCGGGGGTTGGGGCGTCACCGCCGGCCTATGGAGCAAGCGGGGCGGTCCGGGGAAGAGGCAGCTCCTCGGACCGCCCCTTCATGAATACACTGTACCCCTCCGCAGTGTTAGATAGCGTTACCTGAGGTTTCTGGTAACGCTATCATTCAAACACTGCGGCGTTTGTTCAAGCACTAGGAGCTGCTTACCTTAGTAAGCAGCTCCAAGTGCCGAACTTATGGCTGACAGGTCCTCTTTAACCTCGAATCACTAGACTGAACTCAGGTCAGTTCAGTCCAGTTTCATCTGGGAAATCCTTCCTGCTCATGGTGTGTTTTCTCGGACAAAACTAATTTCTGGGAAAGCAGCCTTACCCTCACCTAACATAAAAAGTGATATGAGCCCCACAATTACCGATGTACATGTGCATAAAGCACACAATGTGCAACCCTACATAGAAACCTCCTACATGGTTGTTAGGATGCTTTCCATATGAGAGATTCTTTTAAATATTGTGTAAGTGATTTGGCACATTCAATGCACATACAGGACTGGAAGAACAGCAAATATAGAAGTTCCTTATTTACATGGGGTTCAAAATGAACTACAAAGTTGCCACAAAGTAAACCAAGTATGGACCTTGTCTGATTGAGAGCAAACATGAAACATTTACCTGTTAAAGCAACACGAAGAAGATGACAACGATATTTCCTTTTCAGAAGCAGTGGGCTCTTCAGTAACACGAAATACACCTAAAAAAAAAGAAAGAAACGAGTGACTCAAAAGACACAACAGTCCATGGATAATATGTTCCTTAAATACTTTCATTTCTAAAGATAATTCATCAGAAACAAAACTAATGATCTCTGGGAACACTGACAATAACTAACCAGGGGAGGGTATGCAAGTAAGTTAAAGGAAACCTACCATTTGATTTGATGCAGTATGAAGCAAACATACCTTGAGAATGCTGTAGCTACACTGATGCAGGATCATATCTTGGTTGATCCCTGAGCAGAGTGGTTTTGCTGAAAAAACAATTATAACATTCAGGACCTTGAGAAAGCTGGGTCAGACTGGCTGCCTCGACATTAGACACTGAGCTTGTAATTACAAATGGAGGTTAGTCAAGCATGACTAATCAACCTGAGCTGGATCACTCATACACAGTAGCTGGGGAATGGTGCAGCAATTGTTATACTGCCTTCAGGCACAACCCAGGGATGACATCATCCTTTAGAAAAAAAACTCACGTGCTAGTAGAAGCGCTGAACCAGCCATAGAAGGGACAGAGCTTTATGATCATAATTTTATAATTGTTTTATCAGCAAAACCACTCAGCACAGAGATTAAACAAGATATCATCCTGCATCAGTGTAGCTACAGCATTCTCAAGGTATGTTTGCTTCATAATGCATCAAACCAAATGGTAGAGATCTTTTAAAGGAAACCTAAGTGTTCAAAGTATTTATTTAAAGGGATCCTTTTTGTTGAGGATTATGAAATAAATGGAAAATAATTTCAAAGAAAAAACAGACTAGGGGCAGGTTTATCAAACTTTGTATGACAGAAACGAGTCATAATTTGCCTTAGTTGCACCAAGAAGTAATCATAAACTGGTGTATTTTTCTGGTATAATCCAAGACAAATTCATCATTCACAAGCAGGCACTCTGAGAGTTTATATAAGCTCCAGTTCACACCTGTAATAATATTTTGTCACTAAAAAGATAATAACGAAAGCCTAACAAATCAGTTAAAATGTGTAGTGACTACAATGCACATTTAATGGTTTGCAACAGGGCCCATTTTTGCCATTTCCATTGGGTTTCCGTTATTTGAGACAGGGGAAAAAAAAACGGGGCTCTATCTCCTGTCCAATTTTCTGGTCAAATGATGGAAGTAGTGCAAAAGAACACTAATGGAAGTCATTAAAATTCATTGAAATCAAATCGACATTTTAATGGACCCATTAGACTTCTCTTATTCTTGTTTTAGTGAGAGATGATAATAACGGAGATCCGAATTTAGGTGTGAACTGGGCCTAACTGAACTGATGTCTAATAATGACCATGATGACAGTCTTCAAGTAGGAAGTGTTTATGGTATCTCATCTTTTGTATGGGAGGCCGGTGAGTTCGTATTCAAGAAAGGTGCTCAACATCCCAGTCATTGGTCATGAGTCTAAGAGTCCAGGTGTAGAGGCGTTAGAATGAGCCCCCTGGTCGTAGAGAATTAGGGGAACAAGCACCCAGATATTATTTCCGCATTAAATGAGTTCCACACAACGCCCATTGACCAAAATATAAAAAAAGTCAAAAGAAAATTAACCAAAAAATAAAAAATAAACTGAGGGCAATGGGGGAAATATGCCACACCAGAGGCTCCAGAGCTTCTTACGATAACACAAGCACCAGATCAGTGGACCATCTACCACCATGGACAAGTGCCAGGTAGCCTATACCAGGTAGAAGTCCGATATAAAATGACTCCCAACTCTCTCGCTTCTCACTTAAAGACACTTCTAATATATTCTAATATATTGGCATAAATGACATGGGAGATAATGTAGCGCCTTTCAGCAGCTTACTCTTCTCCCTTCATGAAGAACACATGCATGCTCATCGTACCAAGTATGCATGTTTATGTGCAAGTCATGGTAAATGGCTGCCAAGGAAGACAGCTATCAAAAAGTGTTTGGCCAACTTTAAGGAATTCTTCACAGGAGTTCTTCAAGCACACTTGAAGGGCCTCAACCACTTTGATTAGTGGGGTTGTTGGACCTTCATCAATAACAAAAAAATGACCCAATATAAGTACAGGCGGTCCCCTACTTAAGAACACCTGACTTACATACGACCCCTAGTTACAAACGGACCTCTGGATTTTGGTAATTTACTATACTTTAGTCCTAGGCTACAATAAACAGCTATAACAGTTATCAATGGTGTCTGTAAATAAGATTTATTGATAATCCTGGTTCTTATGACAACCCAACATTTTTAAAATCCAATTGTCACAGAGATCAAAAAAATTTTGACTGGGGTTACAATAATAAAGTATACAGTTCTGAATTACATACAAACTCAACTTAAGAACAAACCTACAGACCCTATTTTGTATGTAACCCGGGGAATGCCTGTATATTCGATCACTTATTGAACAACTCCTTTAAAAGGATCTGCAATACATGGTTTGCAACATTCACATCAATAAATTTATGATCTGCCAGAATCAAAATTGCCCCCCCCCCCACCAAAAAACTCAATTTTTAAGTCTCCCCTACAATTCTATATAACACGTCCTATTTATACACCCTAAACGTTTCTAGTGTGAAAACTCCCTATGCCATTAAGTCTAAAGCAAATACTTAGAAGAGATTATCAATTTTCTTCCCCTTGTAATTATGCGGTATCACCTAAACAAGCAAATCTAATGAATGAAACGGTCAGCACATTACGTTATCAAAGACCCGTAATGAACGTCTATATATAGCTAGCCGGGGCCCATTGTTGGTTGGCGGCAAAGGGTTAATTATGTCACTTGGCCGCGCAATCTATTCTTACAACCTGCAATATTCCGGTAATATATTGACCTTGGAACTAGATTCACTGCAACTCTCTGAAAAGTTGAATTATTTGCCTTGCTCTGATTAATGATTAATTAATGTCTTCAGCTCTTACTGGCTAATGCGAGCTCTAAGGCTTTGAGAGATAAAACCTCTTTCACTAATTAGCCCTGAAACCCAATTAAAAGATCCATTGTAGAAACGACTTGGAGCAATTTCAGAATTTGTTTAGTTTACAGTACAAGGTACTTACAGGTTTCATGTCCACCTCAAGCGTCGCTCCGTCCAGGCGATATTTGTGCATTTGGGACGGAGGGAGCAGTTTGTTTAATGGCAAGTCCGGGTCGCACACACAGATTTATGACTACAAAGCTGGACGGCCCTCAAGCCTTAACCTCAGCCTCTCGAGCCACTGTCTTCTAACAAATCCATTACAGTGTCTCTAAGCCAGAAGCATTTGGCTCGCTGCCTCTACAATTAGTCACTAGCAATTACCAGCGCTCTCTTCTCTTGCAGAATCTTCATTTAATTTACATTAAAAGCGACTTCTCATCAACATATAAATAACCTTCATTTTATTCCCCATTTTCTGCAGAAATCTTTAACATATGTTTTGGGGGCCCTGAAATGTGTTCTCCTCATTTTCACTCAGGTTCATTTTCCTTTCATGACTGCTCACAATTTGATGCAAAGAAACAGAATTTGGGAAGCAAAAGACAACGGCTTTTAAGGGGCAATTGTTCGTAAGTAATGGAATGTAAGTGGATAGTACATAGAGGCATAGAGTATATATATGCCATGAATACTTAATGGCAATAGGTAATATATTGTATAGAGAGAGATATTGGGAATCTCATATTTAAAGTATATACACACCATTTACTTGAGTATAAGCCTAGTTTTTCAGCACAAAAACAATTTACTGAAAACCCAAACTTGGCTTATACTCGAGTAAAAAAATATATATATCAAAACTCACCTTTCCGGCTTCCCCCGCTGCTGTCTTTATACTGGGGCAAGGGGCTGGCAGGCTGTATACTGGGGGGCAGGTGCGGCAGGCTATATACTGGGGAGGTTGTGACCAATGCATTTCCCACCCTCGGCTTATACTCGAGTCAATAGGTTTTCCCAGGTTTTTGTGGTAAAATTAGGGGCCTCCGCTTATACTCGAGTATATACTATATTGTTTTTTACAAGATAATAATGCTTCTCATTAACCCACACTACATATCCTGAGATCTATATCCAATCCCCTTTACACCTCTGTACTGATCTTACTCCTATATTACACATCTGATCACGGTTCTATGGAAGATATCATTATGAGAACCATATACAGGCGGTCCACTACTTAAGAACAACCGACTTACAGACGACCTCTAGTTACAAAACAGGCCTCTGGATGTTGGTAATTTACTGTACTTTTGCCTTAGGCTACAATAAAGAAGTATAATAGTTATCACAGGTGTCTGCAATGAAGCTTTATTGTTAATCCTGGTTCTTATAACGATCCAACATTTTTTAAAATCCATCTGTCGCAGAGACAAAAAAATTTGGCTGGGGTTACAATAATAAAATATACCTGTTCCAACTTGCATACAAATTCAACTTGAGAACAAACCTACAAAGCTTATCCTGTACGTAACCGACTGTATCAGCAACTATAGAGCCCTTAAAGAAACGCTAACCCCAAAAATTAAGGATAAATATAAACCGGATATTAATGCCGGAAGTGAAAAAGACAAAACAAATATAGAGGGATTATGAATATATTTAATAGTTCTCCTAAAAAGACAAAGTAGAAACTGTATCATAACAAATAAACAAATATCATAAAAGATGTATTGCATGTTGTAGAGGTCTTTCACTTTCAAAGTGTCAATCACATTCAGGATTGGGTGAGGACATCCAGAAAAATACTAAGGTAGGTTATGTTGGGATAGGAAAATCCACCAAATATATGACAAAGCCAGGAAGAGTAAATCTTCCTTGGAAAACAAAAATAGGACACCACACAATCGTCAATTGTGTTCACACGACTACAACCTAAAGCCATGTTCGAGATATAAATTCATATGGGGGATATTTTATTTTATTTTCCCTGTGCCAAAAACTATTTTACCCTTTGATGAATATTTTTAATCCCCTAAAAAGGTGTTGTTCACTTTCAGCAAATAATTGATATTGTTTCAATAATAATAATTAAAAGTTATACAAATTACCAATATGCTTCCTGTATAAATTACTCAGTTTTCTAGAGGTATAAGTGGCCAGTCCTATTAAAAGGGTTGTCCATTTTTTAGCAAATAATTGATATTGTTTGTGTAATTAAAAGTTGTATAATTTTTCCAATATACTTTTTGAATCCAGAGATTAATGGAGCAGAACGGTCATGCGCGGCTGCCTGCTCCATTAGTCTGAGGAGCTGTGAGGGGTTGATCGGACCCTCGTTCTCATGATCTGCGGGGGTCTCAGCACCGAGACCCCCACTGATCAGCAAGTTAGGCCCTATCCCGTGAATAGGGCCTAACTTGCCTTTGTGGGAAAACCCCTTTAACATCACACAACCCACTATCTGCGGCCATTTTATGGTCAGGAATGTCTGGCTCAGGAGGTAAAAGACAGGAAGCTTCACTTTACATATCAAGAAAGCAGAGCAGAACTTTTATTAGATATATATTGATAAATTAACCAATTTCCTGCACACCCATACTTAGACACACATTAAAAAAACAGGAGGTAAAGTGGCCAACCCCTTTAACAAGCAGTTGAATAAACAGTACTGTACAGCACCATCTAAGGAAACATTTTAAAACTTTCCATTTCCCCAAAATCTTTCAAACACAAATGATAGCAATTGTAAAATGTACACAAGCCTGTGAATGGGTTTCTTGTTAGCTCTGGATAAAGGCTAGTGAAGAAATACCTGCCATTTAGTCGCCCCTACCAATAGTGAAGGAAGTTATTTACACAAAATACAAAAATTTGCAGCAATTTCATATGGTTACCATTTACCAATTTTCTCTGAACTTGTAACCTTGTTCTACTTCCTAATAGGATACCCAATGGAACAATGCACTTCCTATCCAGCCCAAAGTGACATCACTCACTAGGGAGAAATTAATGGGAAAGCTTCAGGGCCAGCTGGCAGGAAACGCTACCAGCCACAAGTATAATGTGATATTACCCAGGATAACCTGGGGCGTCCCACAATATACTACACCAGACACAACACCTACTGTGGCCAACAGGTGAATTGTGGCATGTTACACAAAAGCCGGGTCTACACGTGGCGTATCTGCAGCAGATAAGTGTTTGTAGGCACTGGCTACCTGCAAACAAACAACCCTGTGCTCCCTTATTTGTGAACCGTGTCTCATCGGCATGTGTTGTCCTCTCATGCGCTGATGACAGTAGAAGAGAAAAGAGTTTTGAAGCTCGGTAAATTGGATCACACATGGGAATGAGGAATCCTGGCCACCAAAAAGGTCCTTCCAAGTTTAGGTGTTCTCCCCTTTCCTGTGGATAACAAGGTGATTGGCGATGCTCTGACTGCTAGGACGTCACAACCATGAGAATGGGGCACCCAGTGATCCAGAGAATGGGGCACCCAGTGATCCAGAGAATGGGGCACCCAGTGATCCAGAGAATGGGGCACCCAGTGATCCAGAGAATGGGGCACCCAGTGATCCAGAGAATGGGGCACCCAGTGATCCAGAGAATGGGGCACCCAGTGATCCAGAGAATGGGGCACCCAGTGATCCAGAGAATGGGGCACCCAGTGATCCAGAGAATGGGGCACCCAGTGATCCAGAGAATGGGGCACCCAGTGATCCAGAGAATGGGGCACCCAGTGATCCAGAGAATGGGGCACCCAGTGATCCAGAGAATGGGGCACCCAGTGATCCAGAGAATGGGGCACCCAGTGATCCAGAGAATGGGGCACCCAGTGATCCAGAGACTGGGGATCACGTTCTTATGAACGGGTCGAGCAGCAGGCCAAGCATACGCTCCAGTCTATTCTACGGGAGTCCCAGAGATAGCGGAGTGCTGTGCTTGTCTATCTCCAGAACCAACAGTGAATTAAAGGGGTTTTCCCACTGCTGTTCAGTGGGGGTCTCAGTGACGAGACTGCCACGGATCACGAAAACGAAGGGTCCAATGGTGTCCCAAGAACCTCAGTTGGACCCATCATTGACCCGGCAGACTAATGGAGCAGACGGCCGCACATGACCATAATCTCTATGGAGCTGACCGAAATCACCCAGCACTGCGCTCCCCATATCCATGGGATAGGGCCTAACTTTTGTTTGTAGGAAAACCCCTTTAACTTTTCAGGTCGCATGCTGGTCCTGCCCCTTCATCAATTCGTGAGAACAGGTTCTTATGATCAGTGGGGATACTAGCAGTAGGATCAACGCATATCATCTTGTTATAACCTATCCTGGGGCAAAGAACTAAACTTTGGACTACCCCTTTAAGATAGTGAGCTTAAGAAAGGATATGACTATGTTAAGCATATGCACTAAAACTAAGACCTTTCTATTACCAAGAAAAGGATTTCACACCCCAGGTTCTCTTGGTCACTTTTCACATTCCCATACTACATAGAATTTTTATTATTTTCTCAGAAATAACAGATCTGACTCAGAGCCAGCCATTAAATAGCAATGGAGAGCGCACAGTCACTGACTAAAGAGGATTTACACAAGTAATACTTTTACACAAGGCATTTACTAGCTCCAGTAAAGCAGCGTGTGACCTATAGGAGCCTTACATGACCTGATGTTCATGTCCTGTCCTTGTTCTCTCATCATCTACCTCCTACAACTTTTTGATTCCGAATCCTCTGAAATCAGCGTCCCTCGCGTTCCTCAAAATCTTGTGAGCCCAACTGCAAAAAATGTTCTATCCCTTTAGAAGTACTCCATAAAACAGCAAGTATTAAAGATACGCCAAGTCCGTACACAGCTCACATTTCATTATACAGAGATCTCTTAAAACCACAACTACCACCATACAAACAACTATTTACATACACTGCAAAGCAACTCCCTAGCGCGGGAAGGAGGCTGATAGAAACTTCAGGCAGTCCCCTACCTAAGAACACCCGACTTACAGACAATTAACACTTGCCTGGAGAGGAGTCTGAACAGATAACATTGTTAAAGTGCACCTAGGCACATGCACAGAGAAGGCATAGTTCATGTACAGGGAGGATACGTATTCAGCCTCTTAAGTCAATGCTTTGCAGAACCAACTTACAAAGATCCACTTTGCACCCGAAGCCATATCTGGCCTTGTATTTGTTCTTTTATGGTCTCCTTTTCCTAAAAATTAGATTTAAATAAGTTACGGAGATGCAAGCCTTTTGAGGGTTGGGGGCAGTAGCATTATTGCCTGTGCAGCCAGAGGCGGGAGGCGGGTTTTTATGTTGCTTTTTGTTCATTATTGTTCACTAACAAACCTCAGAGTACGGAGTGGGCATTACGTTTAGAAACACAAAGCAAGCGCAACAATGAGAAGACACTGGTCACTAACTGGATGCATTTTTATTGAAACGCATCCCTGGGCGCGTGCGTTGAGTTTGTAAATGAAACATAAGCACCACATGTGACCCCACCCTGAGGTCTTCAAAAGACAGTTGTAATCACACTAACAAATTACTACACTAGATTATTTACAAATAAAGTTAAAATTGTGCTTTAAAAACCCGCTGCAAAGGGTCCCATCACACTATTTCGCTTAGACTCCATTTTGAAACAGAATAAAAAGCGCACAGGGACGGGCCACAGCCAATCACATCTGTGTTTCTATACAAACCCATGCAATCGGCAAACAGACCTCGGTGTCACTTTGATTCTGCTCCTAAAGGTTGAGTAAATTTGCAAACAGCATTAAAATAGCATTAATGCTATTTAAAAAATGTTATGCCAATTTAAATTTAACGCAACGTAAATGTGTTACGTTAACATTGTGTTTACACTAACTGATTATTACTACAATGGAAACCCATTAGGTTAACATCATGTGTATGTAATAAGACATATCTCCTCAAAAAAGCCTTTATATTGTGTTTCAAGATGCAATGCATCCTCAGGGTGAGATATTGCAAAGCATTTCTACAAGTTACCATGCGTGCGCTAGCATTGCCTTGACAAACACAAGCACGCTAGCACCTGGGGACGGGCCTAGGCCCAATCGCACATGCGTTTCCAATGAATTGAATGCAATGTCTTGTATTGTTTAAATGCAAAGCACTGGGTGCTGGTTAACGATTGTATGTGGTTCACTGGAAACACATTTCCATTCGGGCCAAGGCTCACCCCCGGGTATCACCGTTGCATTTGTAAATGCTAGCGTCAAATGTGACCTCACCCTGACAGTTCCAGCAATAAAGAAAATCAAATTCAAACTAGTTAAACACCTATTACCATGTTAAAACGCACGAGTTTCTGCAATGCGTTTACAAACATCACAAATGCCACGTGTGACCTCATCAGCGTATATAGGGGAGATATATAATATACGCACATAAAAAGGCTACATATAATTTTCTTGAAACTTAAAAAAAATATACTTGATCCTTTTGCTCCATCACAGAAAATATACATGATATACATTTAAGTTTGTGGCCAAAAGTTCAAGGGGTCTCAATACTTTTGCAATCCACTGTCGATGGGCCCCACACCTCAAATGCAAAGCAATTTGTTTCATTCCAAAGCCAAATGAAGCAAAGTCTTTAAAACACGTTTCCCACTTCATCTGCGAGAACAGTCTGTTCAAGGTAATAGTTTGTGTATAAAAATACTTCCGACAAAACCTGCAAACAATTAACCCTAATAGCGTCATCTCTCACCTGTCACTTTAAGAATAGAAACTCCCTATCCGAAATCTGTGAGCCAATTGTGCTCTGAGAGAAGACGAGGCGAGAATGGGCGCTCTCGCACCAATGCCCGGACTCCCTGGTGCACACACTGCATATTACATGTCTTAAAAATACTCAGCAGTTGCAAATAAAGTGCTAATCTTTGTAGATTGAGCAAACCACTTAGCAGAATGACTGAGCTTTCCTCAGTAAAATTAATTTCCAGGTAGGCCATAAATTAAATCGGTAATCGCCAGCCTGGAACCTTAGGCACGAAAACATAGGATTGTACAGCCAAATCCTGCAACTTTATAGCAGGTCATAAATATTTAGACATGTAGAAGAATGATATTGTGTAAGAATCTAACAAGAACAGATAAAATAGACCAAAATAAAATCCAAATTTTTTTGCTGCAATGGGACCAAGTATTATCAATAAAGCTTCATTACAGACACCTTACAACTGATCATCGCAGTCCGGGGCTGTAGTAAAGAATTCAGAAAGCTTCACCAGAGGTCAGAGGGGTCTGTCTGTAACAATGGGTTGTCTGTAAGTCAGGTGTCCTTAAGAAGGGGACCGCCTGTAGTCTAAAACCTAGTAAATGTGGCGCATGGCATTACAGGTGCTAATTACTCCAGTTTTCTGGCGTTTGATACCCAAATGGGTTTCAGGGAGATCCATTTGTATTTGTCATAAAGTTGATGTCTTCCAGCGCAGCTTTTCATTTAGCTGTTCCTATAATGTAACAAGTGTGAATGGAGATCAATGGGAATACAAGACCATGCTGTCTGCTAAGGACTAAATGTTCAAAGGAAGCGGAGCAAATCACATACATGTCAGATTCTTGACTCGTGCTGGTGCCCGGTATGAAGAAGACACCCACAAAATGCAGGACGATAAAACCTTTTCTAGATAATCAACAGTAAAAGGTTTTCAGCTACGGTTAAAAGATTGAAATATTTCAGAAATGACATTTTTCCAGTGACCAGAATTCGACTAATACAAGTCCTCCTACACAGACCATTACCAGTAATGTCCTCCCGCCCAGGTCTCAGAAGAAACCTTCATTACTGCTGAAATTCAGCTTCCAAGGAATTCATGTCAGGCTTGTAGGCTGTTTACCAGGTCCCTCAGTCATAATCATAGAAAGATCAGCTCTACAGTTACCAGAAAACACAAATGGATAAAGATCACTAATAGAAAACCTCGACGTTATCATTCAAGGGATCTTAAGTGTCAAAGACTGCAGAGAAAGGAAAAACAAAAAGTATTGTGTATATCGGGAGCAGATGATATTAACTTGTACTCCAATAATACATAAGGCGTTACGGCAAACTGGGTGACAAAGAGAAGGAGATAGAAGCGAGAGATTGAGAAAAGAAGAGAACAAGTAGCAGTTACGGAGAGATAAGTTTCCTTAATGACCACGTATCTAACAGCCTACATATGACGCTACACATCAACGTAAAAACTAATGGATCTGGAGCAGAGGCACCGGAAGCCAGTCATTACCATGCACGAAACCCGTGCCAAGAAGCGAAAATCATGTGACAGCAGGCGGGTGTACAGAGCATATTACAGATTAAAGGGACCTTACATATTACACCAAAAACCTGAGAAACTGATGCTTTGAGCCATGACAAAAAGTGATGTTCACAAAAGAGTTTTGTTAAAGAAAAGACTTCAGCAAAGCAAGCAAGATTCCCTTTTTTATGCAGATTCCATTTAAAAAAAAAAAAAAAATTAAAAAAAATCAACATTTCCTCTGGTAGAATGATCGCCACCAGGATGAAAGCCCCAATGGACACAATTACAGTCAATGAGGTCCATCAGGCGCGGCTATTATATTCTGCACATCATTATTCCGTGTTTGGTTACAATACTGTAGACGCAGTATTAATACACATATTGGGGAGATTTATCAGAGGTGTCTGAGAGCAGAGCTGTTCTAGTTGCCCATGGAAACCAATCAGAGCTCGGCTTTCATTTTCCCAGTGAAGTTTATAAAATTATACCTGAGCTATGATTGGTTTCCATGGGCAACTAGAACAGTTCTGCTCTCAGACACCTCTGATACATCTCCTCCATTTAATATGAATTTAAGAACTTTTAGAAATGTTGTGTATCAAATATATGTTACGTTGAATTGACCAAATTTATTGATCATTTATGAAGAAGTCGAAGTTGCAGATGAAGTTAGAATCCAAGGTCAAGGGGAGTATACAAAATAGAATATACACTAGGCAAATTTTAAAGACATGTAAAGGGGGTATTTTGGGCTGCAGATTGTATACTGACAGAATATCCCTAAGAGAAGTCTTGAATATGCGATAGTAAGTCTGCAAACATTAAAGGGCATCTACCATAAGATAACCTGAGGGTAGAGGTTTATACTCACCTCCCCGTTCCGAAAGGCAATAACCTTTTTTTAGGAAACCAGGGCACTATAAAACAGGAAACAAGACTGTTATTGCAGTTCCAGATGGGATGGGGAGGCGAGTATAAACATTACCATTGGGTTATCGGATAGTAGATGTCCTTTAAAGGAAACCTACCACTTCGGATAGGGCTTCTAAGCAGCTGGTGCCGGCACTTATCTTCGTTATGTTTTTAAACGGTTTTAAGGCATTTAAAAACTTTATTCATCTTTATATCCAAAGTAGCTTCCCCGCACCGTGGTCCGCGCATCATGCGCGCGACCGTGTGTACGCCTGAATAGGAAGTGGTTGCGCGCATGGTGCGCCGACCGCAGACCACGGTGCGGGGAAGCTACTTCGGATATACAGATTAATAAAGTGTTTAAATGCCTTAAAACCGTTTAAAAACATAACGAAGATAAGCGCCAGGGCATTTGCTGCTTAGAAGCCCTATCCGAAGTGGTAGGTTTCCTTTAACTATATTATGTACAAAGTGAAACTGGAGGTCGCTGTCCCATATCATCTTCTGGCATAATATGAAGTTAATCAGCCAACGCCTGTCAAAACCATATGGGTAACTTTAGGCGCACCAGTTAAAAGAGGTTTTCAAAACTTTTCAAGCGTTTCCTGATATCGAGTTCCAACTGCTTGGACCGCCACCAAAAACAAGAACAGGACACCCAGCAATGGGGGTCGCCTTCTAATGTGTGGCTGGACGAACATGTCAATAGTATGGCCACAAGGGAAAATGCAGAGCAACAGCACTAGGCTATTTGCAACACTCCCAAATGGGGAGAGGAAGGACACATTTTCGACTAGTGAGAACAGGACCTCCATTCTCCACATCAGTAGGGGTACCAGCAGTCGGACCCTTACCAATTACCTAGTTATTGTATATTCTCTGTAGAGGGTATAACTTGAAAAGTTGGGAGAAACCCTTTAACTTCCATGCACTTTAGTCACCTCTGCCTTATAGGATTTGACTAAGCCATATAGAGTCGATAGCAGTGGTGGCTAACCTATGGCATGGGTGCCAGAGGTGGCACTCAGAGCCCTTTCTGTGGGCACCCAGGCCATCACCAGAGATGACTCCAGGTATCTTCCTGCAGTCCCAGACAGCCCAGAAATTGCTGTGCACAGAGCTATTTTAAAGTGACAGCTCTATCTGGGACTCCTAGAGGAGTGGGAAGGGGCGGACAGATCTGGATTATCATTGTAGCTCCTGCTCCGGCCCTGACAATTCTTCCTGTTTATGGGACCCTGGAAGGAAGCTACAATGATCATCCACATTTCTTTTATTTTCTGCTTTATTGGTGTCCTCAGGGTGCTGGTATCAATGAAAGCTGTGACAGAGAAGGGAGTATAAATCACAAATTAAATTTCTGTGTTGGCACTTTGCGATAAATAAGTGGGTCTTTGTTATACTTTGGGCACTCGGTCTCTAAAAGGTTCGCCATCACTGGTCTATAGGGTGAAACTACTGTTTAATGTGATCAAATATTGTAAGTAAATAGAGGCAATTCACCCTTTAGGCATTTGTGATGTCAGTGAGGCATGACTATGGATCCTCCCAAGTTATACAGGTTGCATACAGAGCCACGAGTCATCCCATGTGTTATCCACCTTCATCCTCTATAGTTATGTAACCTGCATAGCAATAATCATTATCATGTTTGGTCTATGACAGCCACTGTAGTAATTAGTATATAATAAAGGAGAGTCACTTCAGATGTAATAAGGTGAATAAGTAATGGCACGGCCTGCCCTCTCTCCTGCCGCTGTCCCTTAGCTGACCCTTGATCTATTCTTCCATAATGTCCTGATGTCCACACATCAATTCAATTTAGCCAATAAATGTTCTGTTTATTGGAGTACAGATCGCTTTCCTTCTGGATGCTATGGCTTTGTTTTGCACACCAGTAAGAGAAGAATTGAAGGCATCTCTCTTGTAGCTGATATCATGTGGTATCATTATCTATGGAACAGATATGAAAGCATATTTTCCACTAAAATAACTACAAAAGATAAAATTCAGGCACAAAAGAAATAAAATGAATGTAGAGGTGGCCTGAATCAAAATTGTAAAAAAAAAAAAAAAAAAAAAAAAAAAATGTATATATAATATATAAACTTGGGGAAAAAAAAAAAACACACACAAAAACACAATAAAAATCATTTAAAAGAGAAAAAAAAAGCAAAGCAGATGGATGTGTAGTTTAATAATACTCTTTATATAGCGCCATAGAATTCCACAGCTCTTTACAAATCATAGGGGACATTTAGAGATATAATAGTACAGGCAGTCCCCGGGTTACATACAAGACATGTTCTGTAGGTTTGTTCTTAAGTTGAATTTGTATGCAAGTCAGAACTGTATACTTTATAATTGTAACCCCAGACAAAAAGTTTTTTTGGTCATTGTGACAGTCGGATTTTTAAAAATGTTGGGTTGTCATCAGAACCAGAATTAACAATAAAGATTAATTGCAGATACATTTGATAACTTCTTTAGCTGATTATTGTAGCCTAGGGCTTAAGTACAGTAAATTACCAACATTCAGAGGTCAGTTTGTAACTAGGGGTCGTCTAAGTCAAGTGTTCTCATGTAGGGAACCGCCATATGACAAACAGTCATATGGAACAATAGGAGGGTGGGCCATTTGTGGGAAACCATTTAGTATAAAGCCCAATTTACATCTGAATGGGGAAGTCTATCTATTAATATGCCTAATAATTCCACTGAACTTTTAATTAAAGGAAAACCTACCATCATGAATCTACCTAATAATGCAGATCCTTTAATGTATGATCGCTCCATGCTTTTTTTGTGTTTTTTTTTTTTTGTATTAAACTGTTAGTGGCCGCGCAGTGGAGCCTCTTTCGCCCCAGTAACCTCTTTCGATCGCCCCTACCAAGCAGTATTCAGCACACAGCTTGTCATTGCTGCGCGCACTCCTCTGCAGAGCCAGAGTTCTGCGCATGCGCAGCATCTCCGCTGCTGAAGGTGCCGGCGTGCAAACTCTGCATAGATAGTCTACGTGAAGCCGCAGGTCCTACACATGCGCAGAACTTCGACATTGCTGTCAAGTGCGCCCAGCGACAACAAGCTACACACTGAAGACTTCTTGCATATGTACCCCATGATCTGTAAACTCTGCAGCATATGATTCTGCTAGGTCTATAAAGATTATTTATTATGGGTCACATGATTGCATATAAGCTACAAGTGGCCCACAAATATGGGCAACGCACATATGACATATTCCAACAGACTTCTTCCAACTAAGGGGCTGAGCCACACACACACAGACAGGAATAGCACCTTCTCCGAGTTTTCCGACACGTGCAGTGTAATAGCCATTGAAACAACAGATAGCACACATCACAAAACAAGGTTAGGGGCGGACAGTCCCATATGCATCAGTAAGACCGCTTTCCCTATATCAGTGTACATAGACACAGTTGACCATCACTGATAGAATTGCCTTCTTAACCCCTGAAAGACCAGGCCTGAAAAGGCTTTAATGACAAGATCATTTTTGCCGAATTTTCATACGTAGTGGTTTAAAGGCTTTTTATCACATTCTTTTCTTTTTTAAGAACACATAGTCAAAAGTTAACAAAAATGTTGAAGTGTCGGGGGTTAAAGTTACAAAAAGTAGAAAATATTTTTATTGTAATTTATAGATTAACTCAAAATGACCAATATGAATTAATTCCCTAGTGTGTGACGGTCATTTTGATAACTGTACGAAATTTCAACTTTCTCTATACTTATCCATCCTGTATTCTCCTCCCATCTGTTATCAGGCAACCACCAGCCACTTGGGTCACCCCTTCATCCTCATACACTGTAAGCTCTTGTGTCACC
Source organism: Engystomops pustulosus (assembly GCF_040894005.1). Taxonomy (NCBI): domain Eukaryota; kingdom Metazoa; phylum Chordata; class Amphibia; order Anura; family Leptodactylidae; genus Engystomops; species Engystomops pustulosus. Next base: position 42,994,031 of record NC_092415.1, read on the forward strand.
CCCTCATCCTCATAGTCTGTAAGCTCTTGTGTCACCCCCTCATCCTCATAGACTGTAAGCTCTTGTGTCACCCCCTCATCCTCATAGACTGTAAGCTCTTGTGTCACCCCCTCATCCTCATAGACTGTAAGCTCTTGTGTCACCCCCTCATCCTCATAGTCTGTAAGCTCTTGTGTCACCCCCTCATCCTCATAGACTGCAAGTTCTTGTGTCACTCCCTCCTCCTCATAGTCTGTAAGCTCTTGTGTCACCCCCTCATCCTCATAGACTGTAAGCTCTTGTGTCACCCCCTCATCCTCATAGACTGCAAGTTCTTGTGTCACTCCCTCCTCCTCATAGACTGTAAGCTCTTGTGTCACCCCCTCATCCTCATAGTCTGTAAGCTCTTGTGTCACCCCCTCATCCTCATAGACTGTAAGCTCTTGTGTCACCCCCTCATCCTCATAGACTGTAAGCTCTTGTGTCACCCCCTCATCCTCATAGACTGCAAGTTCTTGTGTCACCCCCTCATCCTCATAGACTGCAAGTTCTTGTGTCACTCCCTCCTCCTCATAGTCTGTAAGCTCTTGTGTCACCTCCTCCTCATAGTCTGTAAGCTCTTGTGTCAACCCCTCACTATCATAGAGCAGGGCCCTCACTCCTATTGTTCCATATGACTGTTTTGTACTCTGTAATATAGTATTTTATTTCTATACGTCCCCTATGATTTGTAAAGTGCTACAGAATATGACGGTTCTATATAAAGATTATTAGTATATATAATATGTACAGTCTCGGGCATATATAAACACAAATACATAATTGGTGTACATTGGTTTTTTTTCACTCAAGTTTCTATCTATAAGTGCCCAAGTTACATCAGGAAACAATACCCTCTGCTGGACTGTAACCCATGCAGACCCGGCAATCATGTGACCACCGGGTCTAGAGAGATGGTAGCAGTGCCGGTTCCTGTATACATTGCTACTTCAGCGCTATGCAGCGAAAGATAGGCAAAGTTTATCACTGCTTCTGCCTCCTCCCTAGGATCTCTAGCTGTGTCTGAACGCTGGAGACCCGGTTAGTGCAGGAGAAACTGCAGGGATGTCAAAAGAAATTAAAATAAATAAATAAAAAAAAATTTAAAAACCCACAACTTTACAATTAGTAGCACAAACATAAAACAAAAATGACACTTGCCTGTAAAACATCAGGAACACGCTGGTCTAGGGAGGGAATGTTCCTAACACATGGTGTTGCAAACACTGACTGTATGTGTGCTTTACCTCTCTGATCACACTAAACATGTCCATCAACTCCTCGCTGGAAGGGAAACTAAATCGCCACAAAAATAAACACCGTACAAGAGGCAAACATTTATACACAAAATTCCAGAAACTATGCCAGATTTACGGTTTTGTGTGACTGCCTCATACACAACTTTACCTGCAGTTTAAGAAGGTCTTTCCTCTATATACTACACAGCATACGCCGAGAAGAGAAGGTTAGGAAACAGCAAAAACAAAAGATTCTGTAAAAGTAACACTACTAGATGCAAATACTTTCTATGGTTAAATTCACACTGCAAATTCTGAGGCAGAAAAGTAAAAAACTCTTGTAGCCTATAGCCAGCCCGCCAGCCCCCTCTAGCCTATAGCCAGCCCGCCAGCCCCCTCTAGCCTATAGCCAGCCCGCCAGCCCCCTCTAGCCTATAGCCAGCCCGCCAGCCCCCTCTAGCCTATAGCCAGCCCGCCAGCCCCCTCTAGCCTATAGCCAGCCCGCCAGCCCCCTCTAGCCTATAGCCAGCCCGCCAGCCCCCTCTAGCCTATAGCCAGCCCGCCAGCCCCCTCTAGCCTATAGCCAGCCCGCCAGCCCCCTCTAGCCTATAGCCAGCCCGCCAGCCCCCTCTAGCCTATAGCCAGCCCGCCAGCCCCCTCTAGCCTATAGCCAGCCCGCCAGCCCCCTCTAGCCTATAGCCAGCCCGCCAGCCCCCTCTAGCCTATAGCCAGCCCGCCAGCCCCCTCTAGCCTATAGCCAGCCCGCCAGCCCCCTCTAGCCTATAGCCAGCCCGCCAGCCCCCTCTAGCCTATAGCCAGCCCGCCAGCCCCCTCTAGCCTATAGCCAGCCCGCCAGCCCCCTCTAGCCTATAGCCAGCCCGCCAGCCCCCTCTAGCCTATAGCCAGCCCGCCAGCCCCCTCTAGCCTATAGCCAGCCCGCCAGCCCCCTCTAGCCTATAGCCAGCCCGCCAGCCCCCTCTAGCCTATAGCCAGCCCGCCAGCCCCCTCTAGCCTATAGCCAGCCCGCCAGCCCCCTCTAGCCTATAGCCAGCCCGCCAGCCCCCTCTAGCCTATAGCCAGCCCGCCAGCCCCCTCTAGCCTATAGCCAGCCCGCCAGCCCCCTCTAGCCTATAGCCAGCCCGCCAGCCCCCTCTAGCCTATAGCCAGCCCGCCAGCCCCCTCTAGCCTATAGCCAGCCCGCCAGCCCCCTCTAGCCTATAGCCAGCCCGCCAGCCCCCTCTAGCCTATAGCCAGCCCGCCAGCCCCCTCTAGCCTATAGCCAGCCCCCTCTAGCCTATAGCCAGCCCCCTCTAGCCTATAGCCAGCCCGCCAGCCCCCTCTAGCCTATAGCCAGCCCGCCAGCCCCCTCTAGCCTATAGCCAGCCCGCCAGCCCCCTCTAGCCTATAGCCAGCCCGCCAGCCCCCTCTAGCCTATAGCCAGCCCGCCAGCCCCCTCTAGCCTATAGCCAGCCCGCCAGCCCCCTCTAGCATATAGCCAGCCCGCCAGCCCCCTCTAGCATATAGCCAGCCCGCCAGCCCCCTCTAGCATATAGCCAGCCCGCCAGCCCCCTCTAGCATATAGCCAGCCCGCCAGCCCCCTCTAGCATATAGCCAGCCCGCCAGCCCCCTCTAGCATATAGCCAGCCCGCCAGCCCCCTCTAGCATATAGCCAGCCCGCCAGCCCCCTCTAGCATATAGCCAGCCCGCCAGCCCCCTCTAGCATATAGCCAGCCCGCCAGCCCCCTCTAGCATATAGCCAGCCCGCCAGCCCCCTCTAGCATATAGCCAGCCCGCCAGCCCCCTCTAGCATATAGCCAGCCCGCCAGCCCCCTCTAGCATATAGCCAGCCCGCCAGCCCCCTCTAGCATATAGCCAGCCCGCCAGCCCCCTCTAGCATATAGCCAGCCCGCCAGCCCCCTCTAGCATATAGCCAGCCCGCCAGCCCCCTCTAGCATATAGCCAGCCCGCCAGCCCCCTCTAGCATATAGCCAGCCCGCCAGCCCCCTCTAGCATATAGCCAGCCCGCCAGCCCCCTCTAGCATATAGCCAGCCCGCCAGCCCCCTCTAGCATATAGCCAGCCCCCTCTAGCATATAGCCAGCCCGCCAGCCCCCTCTAGCATATAGCCAGCCCCCTGTAGCATATAGCCAGGCCCCTGTAGCATATAGCCAGGCCCCTGTAGCATATAGCCAGGCCCCTGTAGCATATAGCCAGGCCCCTGTAGCATATAGCCAGGCCCCTGTAGCATATAGCCAGGCCCCTGTAGCATATAGCCAGGCCCCTGTAGCATATAGCCAGGCCCCTATAGCATATAGCCAGGCCCCTATAGCATATAGCCAGGCCCCTATAGCATATAGCCAGGCCCCTATAGCATATAGCCAGGCCCCTATAGCATATAGCCAGGCCCCTATAGCATATAGCCAGCCTGCCAGCCCCCTATAGCATATAGCCAGCCTACCAGCCCCCTGTAGCATATAGCCAGCCTACCAGCCCCCTGTAGCATATAGCCAGCCTGCAAGCCCCCTGTAGCATATAGCCAGGCCCCTATAGCATATAGCCAGGCCCCTATAGCATATAGCCAGGCCCCCTATAGCATATAGCCAGCCTGCCAGCCCCCTGTAGCATATAGCCAGCCTACCAGCCCCCTGTAGCATATAGCCAGGCCCCTATAGCATATAGCCAGCCTGCCAGCCCCCTGTAGCATATAGCCAGGCCCCTATAGCATATCGCCAGCCTGCCAGCCCCCTATAGCCAGCCTGCCAGCCCCCTGTAGCATATAGCCAGCCTGCAATCCCCCTGTAGCATATAGCCAGCCTACCAGCCCCCTGTAGCATATAGCCAGCCCCCTATAGCATATAGCCAGCCCCCTATAGCATATAGCCAGCCCCCTATAGCATATAGCCAGCCCCCTATAGCATATAGCCAGCCTGCAAGCCCCCTGTAGCATATAGCCCTCCTGCAAGCCCCCTGTAGCCTATAGCCCTCCTGCAAGCCCCCTGTAGCCTATAGCCCTCCTGCAAGCCCCCTGTAGCCTATAGCCAGCCCCCTGTAGCATATAGCCAGCCCGCCAGCCCCCTGTAGCATATAGCCAGCCCGCCAGCCCCCTCTAGCATATAGCCAGCCCGCCAGCCCCCTCTAGCATATAGCCAGCCCGCCAGCCCCCTCTAGCATATAGCCAGCCCGCCAGCCCCCTCTAGCATATAGCCAGCCCGCCAGCCCCCTCTAGCATATAGCCAGCCCGCCAGCCCCCTCTAGCATATAGCCAGCCCGCCAGCCCCCTCTAGCATATAGCCAGCCCGCCAGCCCCCTCTAGCATATAGCCAGCCCCCTCTAGCATATAGCCAGCCCGCCAGCCCCCTCTAGCATATAGCCAGCCCGCCAGCCCCCTCTAGCATATAGCCAGCCCGCCAGCCCCCTCTAGCATATAGCCAGCCTGCCAGCCCCCTCTAGCATATAGCCAGGCCCCTGTAGCATATAGCCAGGCCCCTGTAGCATATAGCCAGGCCCCTATAGCATATAGCCAGGCCCCTATAGCATATAGCCAGGCCCCTATAGCATATAGCCAGGCCCCTATAGCATATAGCCAGGCCCCTATAGCATATAGCCAGGCCCCTATAGCATATAGCCAGGCCCCTATAGCATATAGCCAGGCCCCTATAGCATATAGCCAGGCCCCTATAGCATATAGCCAGCCTGCCAGCCCCCTATAGCATATAGCCAGCCTACCAGCCCCCTGTAGCATATAGCCAGCCTGCAAGCCCCCTGTAGCATATAGCCAGCCCCCTGTAGCATATAGCCAGGCCCCTATAGCATATAGCCAGGCCCCTATAGCATATAGCCAGGCCCCTATAGCATATAGCCAGGCCCCCTATAGCATATAGCCAGCCTGCCAGCCCCCTGTAGCATATAGCCAGGCCCCTATAGCATATAGCCAGCCTGCCAGCCCCCTGTAGCATATAGCCAGGCCCCTATAGCATATCGCCAGCCTGCCAGCCCCCTATAGCCAGCCTGCCAGCCCCCTGTAGCATATAGCCAGCCTGAAAGCCCCCTGTAGCATATAGCCAGCCTACCAGCCCCCTGTAGCATATAGCCAGCCTGCAAGCCCCCTGTAGCATATAGCCAGCCCCCTATAGCATATAGCCAGCCTGCCAGCCCCCTGTAGCATATAGCCAGGCCCCTATAGCATATAGCCAGCCTGCAAGCCCCCTGTAGCATATAGCCCTCCTGCAAGCCCCCTGTAGCAAAAAAAAAAAAATTAACACTGTACTCGCCTTTCCAACATCCCCCGTAGGTCCTCTTCTGCTTCCGATGCTCCCCTGCCTTTAGTCCTCCTTGGGTCTTCATGCTCAGCCGGCACACAGAATGACGTCAGCAGCTTGCCCACGTTTGTGAGCCGTCGGCATTGCGAGGGGACCCGAAGAGGAGCGGAACTTCCCGAAGAGGAGTTAAAGAGGAGTGGAAGAACCCAAAGTGGATCCGAAGGACCCAAGGAGGCACCAGAGCATCGGAAGCAGAAGAGGACCTATGGGGGGAGTTGGAAAGGCGAGTACAGTGTTAATTTTTTTTATAGATTCAAGTAAAAGCCGAGTTAGGGTTTTTCAGCACAAATTTTGTGCTGAAAGACTTGGCTTATACTCGAGTATATATGGCAGTGGTGGCGAACCTATGGCACGGGTGCCAGAGGTGGCACTCAGATCCATTTCTGTGGGCATTCAGACTATCACCATGTAGAACCAAATCCTGCAATCCCAGGCAACTTAAGAGATACTGTTTGAAAGCGACATTTCATTCACTGTTTGTAACTGTGGGAAAAGTGAGAGGCTGTTGACAGACCACCATTCTCCTTCTACAGAGAGATCCCAGAGAGAAGCTACAATGAGAATCTGCATTTGCCCTTCTTTCAACTGTATTGGTGGCCTCAGGGGATTGATACGATTGAAAATTGAGGAAGAACAGGTAGAAATAAGTTACTCCTTAAAATGCCATGTTGGCACTTCACGGTAAATAAGTGGATTTTAGTTGTAGCTTGGGCACTGTCTGTAAAAGGTTCGACATCACTGATATATGGTATCTTTTTTTCTTCTATTGGTGAATGTACTTAGTGGTCATAAGTATATAAGGTTATCTGTACACATAGCACAGTTTTTAACCGTCTTATCTATTCTTGTCGCAATATCCAGTTTAAAAAAAAAAAAAACTGCATCAATTCTTCGTTTGTCTGTTGTACTCATTAAAATGATTCGACAATTTTTGCAAACCCATTAATGTACTTAAAAAAAAAAAAAAACACTGGAGCAGAAAAGTGACCAGATCATTTATGTTCCATATAGCATAAGTTTCCCCACAGAAAAAGATTTCCTTTAAAGTGATGTGAATTTATCATCAAAACTCCATCATGATAAACCAGGTGCACTTACTCATAGAGCCAGGCATTGTGACTGTAGTAACCTGTGCTAATATTTGTTATCCTTCTACTAATTTTAAAGTTATGGCCAATAGGCCAAAAGGGATCCTGGGTGTGTTACCAGAGCCCCTCCACGCTGCAGCTTCACAGGCATATAATAATAATAATAATAATAATTCTTTATTTATATAGCGCACACAGATTGCGCAGCGCTGCACAGGCATGTCAAATTGGTCCCTGTCCCCATGGGGCTCACAATCTAAACAACCTAACAGTATGTTTTGAAGTGTGGGAGGAAACCGGAGTACCCGGAGTAAACCCACGCAAACACGGAGAGAACATACAAACTCTTTGCAGATGTTGACCTGGGTGGGATTCGAACCCAGGACCCCAGTGCTGCAAGGCAGATGTGCTACTCACTCAGCCACCGTGCTGCCTTCTTGCTTGCTGATTTCTGCACAACGCACAGCGAGCGGCGAGACATCCAGTGCTGATCCCCGATATTAAATGGATACATACAGACCATGCTCATGTGTGTAGTACACAGTGACCCCTTTCTTTCTAAAGAAACGTTTTATATACTGCTAAAAAAAAAAAATAATACTTCTTTGGAAAACCACATCATGGTACCGCATATTAAAACAACATAGTAAGCACTAAAAACCACACTTTCAATATGAAAATCAGCCCCCCCCCCCTCCCAATCTCATTCATATAAAAGCCTCTGATGTGGATTTTTTATAGAACTGTTTCTATGAATATCGCGATTATTTCAGTGCATTAATGTGTAGATCACAGACCATATTCAACAGATATTATAGGTCTGGTCAGTACTTTAGTCTGAATGTTGTTCACTGGAACTGGACCCCCAGCAATCTGGAGTACAGAGATCCCATTCTCATTAGGCAATGGGTGGTCCGGTGGAGCACGCTTCCTCCTGCTTCATTCAATTGTATAAGAGTGCCAGAAATAGGCGAACGCTGTTGAAGATCCATTAGCGATGTAGTAGTGAACGGAACCCAAGTCGGACCCTCACCAAAACTTTGGACAACCCCTTTAAGGATTGATTTCCAATTTTGGTTTCCATACACCAACGCAAAAGAGAACACTGTCATATAAAAACCAGACTTAGTTTAAAAAAAAAAAAAGTTGTATACTTAAAAATTTAAACGCACCGCTCTTCTATGTTAACTACATGTATGTGTCATCCTATTACTGTATTCCCCAACAGTGCCAATCACTTCATGAAGCGGACCCCTGGTATTTCACATGCCGCAATGGACTGCATTGCTACAGATGGACCCATTTGATATCCCATAGTCCTTCATGGGTCCTGTGCCATCTCGATTTGATTTGAAGGCAGTGATTTATGTTTTGTTTATTTTACGGTTTCTAAAATTTAAAAATAAAGTTGGGGGGAGAAAAAAAAAAAAAAGTGAAATACACATCCACTTCAACAAACAGAAAGGCCAAGGACACAAAACATACTTAATAGATACAAGTCCTAGAAGTAATATGCATGTCCCCCATCTTGCTGCCGCCAGAACGTAGAGGCAATCTATGAAATAGTAAAAAAAAAAATTCAAAATCAGCTGGATTTAAAGGGGTTGTCCACTTTAAACAAATAATTGATATTGTTTGTGTAACGAAAAGTTATACAATTTTCCAATGTACTTTCTGTATCAATTCCTCACCGTTTTCAAGATCTCTGCTTGCTGTCACTCTATAGAAAAGCTTCTATGTTTACTTCCAGTGGATGGAGATCTGTCCATGGTCATGTGATGGACAGGCAGGTGCACAAAGTGTTATTATCACACATCTCTATGTGATGATAACAGCTAGTGCACCTGCCTGCCCATCACAAGACCATAGACCTATTTCTATCCACTGGGAGTAAACATAGAAGCTTTCTATAGCAGTAAAGCAAGCAGAGATCTAGAAAATAGATTGGAAAATTGTAGAACTTTGCATTAAACAAACAATAACAATTATTTTCTGAAAGTGGACAACCCCTTTAACATCAGCAGCAAACCAGTGGTGAGAAGGTCAAGTCTGCAGCATGTCTACTGCATGCAGCACTGGCCTCAGTCCCTGCAATGCAAAGATAAAAGCTGCAGCATTACTGTGTTAATACCGCTGACATACATATCCTTATATTCAAGGTAATAAACTGGTGCTTCACATGTATATACAAATTATCATCATGGAAAAAGCAGTAGGTGCAGCTGTAGGCTTTGAGTTTGAGGCTTTCCGCTACTGTAGACAGCAGGGGCACTCATATATACTAAATCCCCAACAAAACCCAACCAATTCAATGCGGTCCAAAACAATTTGGCCCTGTCAAGGAACGTTACAAACTGAATCAAAGTGTGAACACATAAACCACACATACTGGAGACAGAACAACTAAAAAGACAAAATCAAAAACAAGTAAGAATGTGATATATACTGCGACAGACTAAAATACATCAAATCCATAAAACTGTGGAGGACACTTATATACTTGAGTATAAGCCTAGTTTTTCAGCACACAAAAAAAAATCTGCTGAAAACCCATCTCTGCTTATACTCGAGTAAAAAAAAAAATAAATATATAGGTTTTACCAGGTTTTTGTGGTAAAATTAGGGGCCTCGGCTTATACTTGGGTCCGCTTATACTAGAGTATATTATGCGGTAATCTAGCTAACTTCTCATTTATTCAATAAATGAGACAAAAAAAAAAAAAAAAAAAAAAGGGAAATCCTCCTTCTGCACAAAAGCTACAATTTTACCAGTCTCTGGAGTAAAGACACAGTTTCCTCATTTTATCCGTCACAAATTTAGTCCAGGAAACGAGCCGTGTCTTATCCCCTATATTAATAATAAATGAAAGGAGAAGAGCTTTCTCCCAATTGTCCAGTGGGATCATACAGTAAGGTCTGGCCGGGACACTACAGCCATTGTCTTCACTAATGGATAATACATTATCTCTAAATATTACAGCAAGTCAATGGAAGAACAGTCTCAGGTGGGCTGAATGGTTCAAGACGTGAATGGCGAAACCTCACACCCATCCTGTGCACTATAATTCACTGTAGTTTCAGTCACTCATCTGGCCATGTAACGGCTTGTACATGGTGGCCTGGTCTTTGTAGTGCTACAACGGTGTCTTCAAAACAAACTCACAATTGTCGCGTATGCTCATTTTGCCAATTTTTTCCTTCATTTACAACTTTTTGCCATCCCTGACAACTTACACCACATTTACTATGTGAACCCAGCTGCCACAAATTTCAAAATTTTTGGGATGATTTTTTTTTACTATGCATATATTAGCATTAAACGCTACATCAGCCATTATCAAACTGTCCAAGCCACTAGGATAAATCTGAGCTACTAAAAGTTCCTGCCTAATGATAAATCTGACCCCCAACGCTAACTCAGAGGTGAATTTTACACTACCTCAGCGGATAGGATTTTGCTGAAAAAAGGATCATAAAATTATGATAATAAAGTTCTGTCGCTTCTGTGCTCGGTGCTTCTCCTCTTAGATTAAGTATTCACTGTGTTGTCCCAGCAGGCAGAAGTAATCAATTGCTGCACCATCCCCCAAGCTGCTGTGTATGAGTCATCCAGCTCAGGTTGATTTGTCCTGTCTGGACAGTTCAGGAAGCGCCGTGTAATATCTTAGCCAGTCTGCACCCAGCTTCCCCAAGGTCCTGATCAGGGATTAAACAAGATATGTTTCTGCATCGGCGTCGCTACAGCATTCGCAATGCATAACGCATAGATTTCCTTTAAGGCAGAGAGCTTTGTTGTAAGCAGACCTGGACAAGAACAGGTGCTTTTTTGGACCTCTAACAACCCATCTGCAGTGCGCAACTCATGTACAGTCGGCACACAAAAGGGCCAACAAAGCCGCGGCCGTTTATATGAATGCTTTTAAATTATTTTGTCCATGTGCCGTCAATGGACTGCACCCAGGCAAAAAGATCACCAATTTAATATAGCAAATTGTTTAATTGCATTTCATGTTTTCCCCTCAGTGTGCACATAACGTGTGGGCCCCCGGCTAAGGGATTCGCTCTAATATCCAGCAGGTGAATGGCTTGCTCACTTGCATTCAAATCCTCAAGCATGCAACATCTCAAAAGGCAGAGAACAAAGTGAGTGGTGAGAAAATGCAGGGGCGTGTGAATGAGCCTCTCTCCCGCTCTGGGTAATGGGCTCTGTCAATCACAACCTGCCAACAAGGGCCGCGCTCAACTTTCACATGAGTCCACGAATAGGCAGATACTGGACTGCTCATGTCAACTCGGGTTGAAGCCTCTTATTGTTCAGCTTCACTGGCTATTTTTGTAGGAATTATATGTAAAATGCAGTTTTTCAGAAGATTTTTTTTTTTTTAAATCTTGGCCAAATAAACCCAAATACCTGAAAATTTGAAGTAAGAATCTGGCCAGACCATGTATAGTCAGCTTCTATAAGGACAACAGATAATAAGTTGAAGACCCTGCACGCAAGAGCTTACAATCTATGAAATTGACTTACACTTACTCATAGGATCCAGGCACCGTGTCTATGATAATCTTCATTGGCTCCTTCCTTCTAAATTCAACTTTTGCAATTATGCTAATGAGCGAGAGGTGCTCAAGGAGGAGTTTCCAGAGCAACTCTAAGGCCGGCGCCACACGTAGCGCTTTGTCTGCGCTTGCAAACGCAGACAAAGTCGCGCCCACCGGGGCGGGCCTCGGCCCGAACACATCGGCGTTTCTATGGAAACGCCTGCGATCGAGAACGAGCCGCCGGTGTTTCGCGCCGGTGGGCGCGACTTTGTCTGCGTTTGCAAGCGCAGACAAAGCGCTACGTGTGGCGCCGGCCTAAGGTGTTTAAACCGTACAGGAGCACTTCTCCCCTCCCACTGTGTGAGATAAAAACAGGCCGATGGAGGGGAAAGTGCAGGCAGTGTAACAGCCTGTGAAGCTGCAGCACAGGTTCTTAAAAGGTAACTCTAAAGGTGACACCACCAAAACCCTTCTGTTGGTTTAGCATAATTTTAAAAGATGATTTTAGAAAGGAGGCGGGCATGAACAACAAATATAATATTTCCACAGTCACAGTGCATGGATCTATGAATAAGTGTCCCTGGTTTATCATGCTGGATTTTGATGGTAGATTTCCTTTAAGAAGACTCTGTTGCAAAACACTGTCCCCAGAGCAATCTGTATGTTCCCTGAGGTCACAAGGGAACAGAAGTAAGAAAACTGCATTATTGTGTTTCTGCCTCCTTCCCCCTCTATATTGAACGACTCATCCATGAAAGACCCAACCAGTGAGATGATCTGGTGTGGGTGTCACACAGCCAAATACAGAGTGGAAAGTCATGGCTTAGGAACACAAGTGTCTGCAGGCTCCTCTATAAGGGAAATAGACTACTGTCCTGATGGATCTCCTAATATACTCTCTAATAATAAGGGACGTCATACAAAGGCTACTTCACCACAAGTCAGTTCGGTCCGAGAAACTCGCTCTGTTGGGTCTTATGATCATGGAATTTACATTTTTAGGTGTGTACTTTATAATACATTACGTAAAAGAAAAAAAAAAAAACATGCTCCTGTTCACCATCTTCACTGGCATATCAAGAGAGGCCATTGAACACAAAGGGCCAAAATAAACGAGGGGAACCATCAAACTACAGAATACACTGGGGGACATTTACTATGGCGATTCCGCCAGTTTTGTGGCGCTCTCACCACATGTTCTGCTCTCCTACCTATTTATTAGCTGTCGGGGACAGAAAAAATGACTTTTTCCGTCTGCTCCGACTCTTCTCCGAAAAGGGGCGTGGCTTTGGCGGAGTGGAAACTCAGACAGAATTAATATGTGTCGCAGCCCTTTTTGGGCGCTGTAAACTGGCGGAAAGTAGACCAAAAGAAAACTGGTCTAGCAGGGACTGTTGGACACATTTCTGGTGCTTGGGACAGATTTTGGTCCCAGGGACAGAAAATGGGCTCGGGGACAGAAATGTCTCTGCACAGCTCTACAATATTAAATGTGTGTCTTCTTTCCGAGAGCAAGTCGGTAACAAAGCCAATGCAGACACCGACACTCTAAGTAAATGTCCCCCAATGTATATAAATATCACACACCCACACCAATCCTGTTCTAAAAAATGCTACATATGCCAACAACTAGAGGAGCAAAATATCAACAGCAAACAAAATAAACCTTTCTGTTGTACAAAGTAATATTAATATCTCATTTCACAACATTAAATTACCACTGGAAAAAACACATTATTTAACCATGTCATGAGCGGCCAGTTAATGACAAAGCTATTTTTTTTTTCCAGTCATTGCCTTCAATAGCAGTAGATTTTTTTTTGTGTGTCTAAAAAGTAAGACGGTACCAAGGTAGAGGGACGGTCTTATACTAGGTCAGAATAGGATACTGAATGAAGCATCTAGTGTAGTGTAAGGCCGCGGTCACACGTACCGCTAGGCGTCCGTTCATAACGCGACGCTAGCGCACAGGGGGAGGTCCTCGGCCCGAACGCACATGCGTCTCCAGGGAAACGCATGCGACTGTTAAGCCAATCGCATGCGTTCGGGCCGAGGCCTAAGACTGTCTAGTCTAACTTTACACTTCCTATTAGTAGGTTTCCTTGATACCAGAAGGATGTGGCAGAAAACTGGTGTTGAAACCTTTTCACGCACAGTTCAGCTATACATCTGTGTTCACATAGGCCTTGTGCTTTTAGTTTTTCATTCATAGGAGGAAAAAAAAAAAAAAAAAAAAAGTGAACAAATCAAACCTTCTAACATATCAAATATTCTAACACCCATTGGCTTCAATAGGTGGGTTAACGTGTCGTTTTCTTTTCTCCCCATTGAATTCAATGTAAAATATGATCCATTTATCATGTATTTTAATTCCTCCGACAGAACGGAATAACTAAAAGGACAACACAGGTGTGAACACAACCTAACTTTTTTTTATTTTACTGCTTTTGTGGAAGTGAATATTAAAACATTAAAGCCTATTAAGGACCGGAATGATGAACTTTGGTCCACCTTCAGTTTTTAGTTTTCGTGTAATGGAAATCCCAGGTGCAGGTGTGAACAGGGCCTAACATTGTCCAAATATTGCTTTACACAAAAGAATACAACACTATAAAGGAACCCCTATGACAGACGGTACTTATAGGTATACTTTTATTATAAGTATTGCATTCCTATTAAAGGAAACCTACCACTTGTAGTGGCAGGTTTCCGATGGCAATACCGAGCACCAGCTCAGGGTGTTTTAAACCGCGGTATCGCGGTTTAAAACACTTTTTAAACTTTATAGCCGGCGCAGGCAGGTACCCTGAGCTGGTGCTCGGTATTGCCATCGGAAACCTGCCACTACAAGTGGTAGGTTTCCTTTAAGGGGGTTTTCCCATTGGGAAGTCCTCCAACAAAACTCATTACGAAAGTCTAGATCTAAAGTGAGCAGAGCATAAAATTTAGGGACGACTCCCACATCATATCATATAATAAAAAAAAAAAACTGAATAAAACTGAACAAGGTCTAACACAGAGGACCATTGCTGGAGTATGATCTCAGCAGACATCTGCAATTTTGTCATTTAAACATGTGACTGTGACGGAGAGCGATTTACACAACGGATTGACAAAACCCGGATTAAATGCTGTCGTCTATTATAACACAAGTGTGAATGGAGCCTTATCTCCAACATGACGACATGTAACCTGAAGCACAAGTCTTCTGAGAGCCCTGGAAAGTGCTGGGATAATGAGGCATACACAGCAGCAGATGTTTGTATAATAGAGAAATGAGACTGGTGTGAATTGCGCTGCACATGGGAATAGCCGGCACAAATAAATAAATAATACCGTATGTCTACAGTGTAGCCTATGCATGGCGCCCCATGGAGGCAAAATCATCATGTAACACAAATGAATTGTTACAGTACATTATTTAATGTAGTAAGAGGAAGGAAACCGCATCACCATTATTACTATATATAAAGCCAATATGCGACGGAAAAAAGAGGCCCATGTTTGAAGAGGTACCAGATCAAGTCCACAAGTGGGCCATCCCAATAAATGAGGAAAGTGTCCATCGCAGGCCTCTTTAGGTGCATATTATAGGTTAAAGCACAATTGTAGAAAGTGACATTGCATATCTTGCAAATCCTGGCATCACTGGCATAAATAAAGATTATTATTCATTACGACTGTATGATGGTATATGCCACCCAGACCCAATTATTAACATCCAAACCAAGGATTCGGGGATGGATTTCACACATGGCGACGGAGTAATGGGATTTGTTATACCTCGCACAGTAATGTTCTTCTAATGCTCTAATAAAGCACACGCTGGGACGTCTACATAGGCCTGACTGGTCTGTCTATGTAGGCCAGGCCGAGATCTGCCATATCAGAAGTAAAAGCCACTAGTTGCCTACATTAAAGTAAAGCTTTCCATGAAATATTTATTCAGTGTGAGGCGATAAGGCATTCAGCCATGTAACTGTATCACTCCCCCCTACATCACCACACACTTGCTGAAGCAGCTTCTGTATTTGGACGGCTGCATTGGAGACATCACAAATAAAATCATGCAGATCTGCGTATGTAAACATTAGGCCCGGCTACAGTATCACGCTGTTATAAACAGTGATTGTGCCTGTAATCCAATCCCCCTGCACACTGAGCTGGGCCGAGGTGAAAACCACACTACACCCTCATCTACTGGCAGATGGGCGGAGGTTTGGGAAAAGAGTCACTATCCGCATAATTATACCGCACCTGGGGCCATCTCACCTGTACGAGGAGAGAGCTGCTGTCAATTTTATGTTAGCGAAACCCCCCTCCCCCCCAAAGATATTTTTAACAATGAAACGCCCTGAATCAGCTGCTAAACTCAGACAGTTTCCAAACATTACATGGACCCATAGCAGAGGGACACCATTACTAAACACCGAGGCTGACACCAAAGTGACAGAAATGTTAGTTTGGTCAGAGTAAAACCGGCGATCTATCAGATTTCTGTCAATTTTCTGTCAGATTTTGTTTAGCATTTAAGACAAAATTCCCAGGTTTTAAAATGTTTTACAAACATGTGTGCATAAGTTGTTCTACAGCGATGAATCAATGCATCAGAGTGAAATGCATAAAAGTTTTTCACACGCATGTAATGCAAAAGTGGAGAAAGCTGCGAATATCACATACGTTAAAGGCCATAGAGGGTCCAGTGAGAGAGCAGAGCATCACAACCTGGCACAAGATAAATTATAGGGTGACTGGCATCCTCCCAGCCCATCTTCTCCACATACATACGCATCTACACAGGATATATAAATTTGCTTTCCTCTAATGGAACAGTTTTATATTTTATATGTTCATGTAAACCATGGATTTTGCAGAATAAAAAATGTTAATATTCATAGAATAAGTGCTCAACATTAGCAAGCAGGCAGATCTTTCCTATGTAGAGGTCAGACCAGGTTACTTCAGATAAGTTCCCATGTATTGGAGTGGGCTTGTGATGGGTGCTTGGATTGGGTGATCGCATGATTCTTTTGGACAAAATCCTAATTAATGGCCACCAATCCAAATTATTAAACACAACGAACTCATTTAAATTCTTTCTTAAAGGGAAATCTACTATCAGGATCAAGTATTGTACCCTTACACGGTGGTGTGTGCCCCCTCTGGCAGGACCTGCTCTTTTTCTACCTTCTAAAGCCATCTTTATTACCAATAAAAAAAAAAAAGGCTTTAAAAATTCAGCAGATGAACCTGAGGAAGTCGATCTCAATTAACAGCTATCAACATTTTCATAATTTTTCTTAAAAATGAGAGTATAAGAAGCTAAAAGAAGATCGGATCCTGCCAGAGCAGGCACACACCAGAATGTAGGTGTGATTGGTTTAGAAGGCACCCATGTATAGGTGGAAGATGAAAAATTATTCATGGACATATGAGAAATATGGATATGAAGTGTCCAAGTGGAGTTATTTATAAATAACTCACCTAATAATCACAAAATTAAGCACCTGCTTTATTTTGAAATACTGTAGTTAGGGCTACAACACATGGCAGCAGTCATGAATCCTGCACTGGACATATTTCATGAACCAACCTAGGACAGGGCCTCAAGCATTATAGTGCTATAGGACACATGGAATCTCTTCTTCCCCACCGGTACAACTATAATAAATGCACGATTGGTGCCGGCTGGACTCAAAATCTACGGCACTCACAGGGATGGCTAAGGACAGCATTTGGCTATGCAAGTCATAGACAATGAAGGTGGCGGCAGAAAGGGCAAACCTGTAATCACTGCTTCACTCTCCAATTTTAGTTTTTATGCCAATGGGTTTAAAAGGGATTTCCCAAAAAGAAAAGTTAGGCCCTATTCACAGGGTAGGGCCTAACTTGCTTATCAGTGGGGGTCTCAGTGCCAAGAACGCTACAATTCACGAAAATGAGGGGTCCAACCGACCCCTCACCGCTCACCAGGTTAATGGAGCAGAAACGCTCATGTGCGGCCATCTGCTCCATTTGTCCGAATGACAGCGAAGGGTCCAATGGACCCCTCCTTTTTTGCACATAGACCCCCCACTGATCAGAAAGTTAGGCCCTATCCCGTGGATAGGGCCTAACTTGTCTTCATGGTAAAACCCCTTTCAGCTCCTTTTGTAGCCACCTCTTTTTTCTATTAGATTCTGAAGGTCCACTTAGATTTCCAAAGCCTCCCCAAGCCAAAAAATACAGGTATAAATAGCTCCTGCTTTATCATTTTCTCCTGGTTAAACAGCTTATACTTGGGGCCGTGGAATCTACAGCTGTGTGTATGAACCAATAGAAAAGAATGTGTCTGTGTGCTAGTCGTTGAATCAACGGATAGTACACTGACAAATTTTACATTAGTGTGAATGTAGACTTACAAATAGGTGGGAACTGAGGGAAGATCCAAAGTAATGGCCTTTCCGAGCCCTATAAACTGATATGAGACAAGTAGTCCTAGCAAAGGAATTTCCAATATTGATGTCTTTACTCCACAAAGTATCTCCAATTTGATAACCTTTTACGGTTGTGATGATGATACAGATAACACATCACTACACTAGTACATCGCAGTAGGTCAGCTGTTGGTGACACTGCTCCAAATCTGTCATAGCTAAAAAAAAAGATCTGTCAGGTCAATATGGGACCCTAAACTAACTACAGGTTCTTATGGACTTTTGGTTTAGGGTCCTAAATCAACCTTTTATCAAGTCTTTACATAAAATTTTTAAAAATAAACTTATGATTCCCTAGACGTGGCAAATCAGACTCTGCTCTGATGCCTTATATCACAATGCGAGAAATTAAGCCGGGACAATATCCCAGCTTCACTGCACACACGCTGTACCTACAGTAAAGCTGGGGTCTAATAAAGGAAACGAGGAGCAAAGTATAAAAGCTGAGGGGGGGGGGCCCGGATTAGTTAAAAATCAGGATGATTTGGAACACTATGTATGGGTAGTTTAGTGTCCCAAATCGCCAAGACAGGTTCCTATTAACCCATCCACATGCTGCAGCAAAAAACCTATTCTGATGTATGCTATCTGCACTCATTTCTGACATTTCAGGTTCTGAGTAAAGATAAAATAAAGTTACAAGTTATAAAATCCTTATGGTCAGAAGGGAATACAAGCAAGATTATAACTTTCTTATTTTTTGGGTTAATTGAGGAGTTGAGATCAAATCCCTCTCAGATTCAAGAGTTTAACAAGTAATGTAGAATAATTAGAATAATGTTGCAATATTCTTTCATAATTATGAAGTGTCACCAGGTATAGATAAACTTTGTATTTTTTTAGGGTTTCTGCACACATTGGATATTATGTGCGGAATCTCTGCAGCCATTACGCCACATGTGCAGATACCCTTACACTTACAGCAAATGGCAGTACAGGACCAATTAAAACATATTGATAGTTTCCTATGTAGCTTGTCCTAGTACAGTGATGGCGAACCTTTTAGAGACCGGGTGCCCAAACTATAACCAAAATCCACTTTTAACCGCAAAGTGCCAACATTGTATTTTAAGCAGTAATTTATTGCTACTTGCTCTTCAACATCTATCAATCATATCGGCCCCTTAAGGCCACTAATACAGTTGAAAGAAGGGGGGCACATTCAGACTATCATTGTAGCTTCTCACCAGGGTCTCTCTGTACAAGAATGTAGGGTCCAGTAGGAGGACCTACAAAGATACTGCAGTTCTATCAACACTTTCTCACTTTTAGTGCAGTTCCAAACAGCCAATGAAGTGTTGTTTTAAAATAGCACCGATTGCAGCATCTCTTAAATTGCCTGGGTCTGCAGGAAGATTTGGTGAATTTGGTCCTGTTTGGTGAGCTCTGTCTTGGGGTCAATGGCCTGAGTGCCCACAGAAAGGGCTCTGAGTGCCACCTCTGGCACCCGTGCCATAGGTTCGCCACCACTGTCCTAGTACATATGAGATCGGGATATTGAATTATGAGCATCAGCCAGGGACAGGACAGGTAGGAACGGTCAGTTTATGCAGGATATATTGCCACTATAAAACCAACATAAGCAGATAAGTAGTTGTCACATCATAATACAGTGAATAAAGGAAGTATGGTAATATTGAATATACTGCCGTCATTGTACACGGACAGCAAAAACTTTGCTACCAAAATATCTTACAGTCCCAAACATGGATCAACCACAAATACCAAGGGACTCTATTTCCCAAGAACTGCCACAAAGGGACTAAAATACGCAGTAAATATACAGAATAAAAAGTTTCAGTTCTGTTAGTTAGGTGAAAGGTCGGACTAATATAATCCTAAAAACACCATAATATATACTGACCGTGTGCAGCAGTCACACTATAGTCGCCTTGTGTGTAGATGTTCTCCCATACCATAAAACAGACCAATGTTAAAGTATTGTCTAATTTCTGGCATCACATATGCACTCCCTGTACGGTGCTACAGACAACAATGGCGCTATATGATAATATAGTCCAATATAGTGAGTTTTCTATAGAAGGCCTGGGAGGCTGTGCACTGTCACTATGTATGCTGACAGCACAGCGGGCCTGGATTATTTAACACACACATACAGTGTACTGCCGGAGAGGTCACTCTACAAACTCCAAGAGTAACAGGAACGTGACAAAATCCATTGTATAGAGGATGGAAAAACATTACAAAGTGCATCCCGCTGTGTATAAGGCATATATACAAAATATTAACAATAGTATTGCATTTATAGGCACACATGATGTATAGGCTCGGATATTCGGCAACATTTTAAATTAGTAACAAAGTAAAATTGTAACAAAAACAAGAAACACAATATGGCACAAGTTATTTCACTACAAATGATGGGGATGCTTCAATAGCGGCGTGCTCAGTCCGCGTCTCAGTACCAGATCGCACCATCGGATGCGAGAAGGTCATAAGGCTCAAGCCGGACCTCGTAACTCGAAAACATTGCCTGTCATGGATTGGCACAGCAGAAAAACCTCCTTTGGGTGCGGATACTGTTGACATTTTAGTGCATTGATCACTCTCACCATAAATGACAATGTAACTGTATTAGACCACCAAATAGCAGCAGGTGAAGGGGGTAACAAGGGGTCTGTGATACCCAGGGCCACCAGAAGTGGCACAAGACTACGTTATCACCATCTGGAGACTAAACAATGTGACTGACAGCATTCATGTAGATGAAATACCATCTGGTCACAGCCCTACAACACACAAGTCAATGGGAAGCAATCACACACACAATACAGCCAGCACAAGTTGGACTTGACTACTACTTTTCTGCTGTCTGACCCCCATCTGGCGACGGGCAATGTGAACCGGTCATACAGAGGAGGGGAAAAAAAAAAGTTGCATGAGAATCGCACTGTTGACGCATGGTGCATGCAGCTGCATGAGCTTGCAGTACCGCACACACCGCGCTGCACGGCCGCCAGTGACAACACAACTCGGCGCAGCCGCCGCCCCTCCATGTGCCCCTGTGGCCGGGCACGGGCTGCAGCTGCCCTGGGCCCCTCACCCTCGGGCCGGGAACATGCTGTACACAGGCCGGGGCCTAGCCGCACAATGCAGCCTTACCGCTCACTGCTCAATGGCTGGTGCTGGCCGGGGACCCCAGGGGGAGCGCACATCCACCGCCGCCATATTCCCTCATCCAGCAGGATAGTCAGGCTTGTTTATCCCGGGATCCTCCTCCTACCAACCTCACCACCCTCCCAGGCTATTCCCCTCCTCCACCTCCCCTCCTCCCAGCAGCCATATCCTCTGTGCTAGCAGCATCCTCTAGCCAGGCCATGGCTGCTGTGCACACAGTGCGTCATCTCACCCCAGCAGCACCACAATAACCATATCATATGAGGTGAATAATACAGTCACTCGTGTAACTTGTCTTCCAGAGCAACTTAAACCCCATGATAGATACAGGATGAGGCCCAAACGCATAATACAGCGTGTAAAATGGAGACATATTGTGGACACCTGGTTCTACGCATCAAGTCTTGTTATAGATTCTACAAATAAAAGAGAATTCTGGCCCATATATATATACACATACGCAACATCATAAGGTCGCATTCACATCATTGATAAGTGCGGTTTTTGCATTGTTCGGAGCACTGGATAATGTTGAGAAACCGAGGGCAATTACGCGCGTGCTGTCCGTTTTTACATGCTAAATGTAACTCACTTTACTGGGTGCACATGGGTGTTATTTTAACAGACCCGGTGGCCGATCTGTTACAAAGAAGAGCTTAACCCAGTCAGAAGCGTTTTTGGCAGGTCACTCATACACTATAGTTTATGAGGATCCGTGAAAAATGGCCAGACTGAAGCAAATTGGCTGTGAAAAAAAAAAATCTAATTTTGGCCACATTCGTAGGCAGTTAGCCCAAGGCTGTCATGGGCAGGGCCGCCATCATGAGGGGTCTAGTGGGACTGTGTTCTACAACCGAAAGGGGGGCCCGACGGGATCACACAGTACCCACAAAACACCACCTGCTTACTCTGCCCCTTAACTGGCCACATTGCACTTCCGCGGTTTCTATGGGCTATCTATATACTGAGTGGGCACAAGCTGGGGCTAGCTATATGCTGAGTGGGCACGTGACGAGGCTGTTTTGTTACTGCATGGCCACGTGCTGGGGCTATCTATATACTAGGCGGGGACGTGCAGGGGCTATCTATATACTGAGTGGTCACGTGCTGGGGCTATCTATATACTGAGTGGTCACGTGCTGGGGTTATCTATGTACTGAGTGGGCACATGCTGGGGCTATCTATATACTGAGTGGGCACATGCTGGGGCTAGCTATATGCTGAGTGGGCACGTGACGGGGCTGTTTATATACTGCATGGGCACGTGCTGGGGCTATCTATATACTGGGTGGGGACATGCAGGGGCTATCTACATACTGAGTGGGCACGTGCAGGGGCTATCTATATACTGAGTGGGCACATGCAGGGGCCATCTATATACTAAGTGGGAACATGCAGGGGCTATCTATATACTGAGTGGGCACGTGCAGGGGCTGTTTAAATACTGCATGGGCACGTGCTGGGGCTATCTATATACTGAGAGGACTTGTGCTGGGGCTATCTATACTGAGTGGGCAAGTGCTGGGGTTATCTATATACTGAGTGGGCACATGCAGGGGCCATCTATATACTAAGTGGGCACGTGCAGGGGCTGTTTAAATACTGCATGGGCACATGCTGGGGCTGTTTAAATACTGAATGGGCAAGTGCTGGGGCTATCTATATACTGAGAGGACTTGTGCTGGGGCTGTCTATATACTGAGAGGACTTGTGCTGGGGCTGTCTATATACAAAGGGGATGCGTGCAGGGGCTTTCTATATACTGAGTGGGCACTTGCAGGGGCTGTCTATATACTGAGGGTACATGTGCAGTAGAGTAGGGTCCTGTCAAAAGAGTCTAGCTTTTCATGGCTTAAAAATGTTATGGTCAAAAAAAGAAATTGTGTATACAATGTTATGTATCAATGTGGGAATGGAAGCCGGTGGGGAGGGGGCCCAAAATTCCTAGTGGTGGCCCTCGTCATGGGCCCTTGGCTGCTTAAAGATAAATCTAATCTATATAATGGTTTGATATTCTACTAACGGTACCAGTACCAAGCTACTTGGGGAAAAAAGGGTGTCCCTTTCTGTCTGCTTTTAGGTCAACAGTTTAAAGACCTTTGAAAGGTCCTACAAAGGTCCTGGAAGGTCTCTTTGTGTAGAGAGCCAGCACACTTTTAGAATATGACGCTTTCAGGGCTTGAGGTCCCTCTCCTTATTTATACACAGCATTATCACACTGGTGGGGGTTGGTTGGGTGTCTCTGAGCCCCTTAGAAGCTTTAGGCCTTAGGCTGCTGCCCAAACGGCCCATATTAGAATCTGCTACTGAAAGAAGCGTGAAGCATCTCCTTGTCCCATGTTCTGATAGAATCTGTATCAGAAACACCTTAAAAGTATGATATGAAAACTATCAGGCTCTACAACTCTGTATTTTGCGGCAAGTATGTCCCCTGCTGAAACGTAGCAGCGCTATATCCTGGAGCAGTAATGTCAGGCCCCATAGGACATAGTCACAGTATATTAGCTGCCGCACAACATGTCAGTTCTTGCTGCAGGTTACTACGGCCTATGCAATGCAATGCTTGAAAGCTGATAAAATCAGAAACTAATTGAGGGCTGGATGCCAAATCTCCCGGAAAATGAAAGTGAAATATTGAACTCACAGGCAGATTGAAACCGATGGAATTTCATCATGTTAACTCAAAATGGGTCTCATTACCCTACAATTATCCTAAAATCCCCGGGTAAGTACCTAGGGGGGAATTTATAAATGTTACTGTTGTATCATGTGCCTGTATTAAAGAAAATCTACCACAAAGCTCCATCAGTGCTTTGTAGAGGTTAAACGGCTGAACGGCGGCATAATTTTATCATAGATAATAGTCGGCTGATTCCTTGTATAAATATTCAATCTTTTTTTGAGAATTAGGTTGAAGGGCTCTGAGAGGCGTTACCGGAGCTCCTGCATCACTTCTAAGCCCACTGCCTCCTGATGATGTCAGCTGTCTCTTGAGGCCGGGTTCATACATTGCATTTTGATTGCGTTTTGTGATCCCCCTTGATCAAAGGTGGAGGTAATTTTGAGGTTCTATCGTCTATCATCCTGCTTCTTGAAGGGCTCCGGTGATGCGGCCCAGAGCCCTTCAGCCTAATTTACATAAAGATTAAATCTTTATAGCCGACTATAATCTTTAATAAAGGTATGCGAGCATTAAGGTTCATCACCCCTACAAAGCACTGGTGGTTGCATTGTTTAAATGCTAAACAAGTATTCGCAATTGCAAGCGCTTTTGTGTAACTGCGTATGCGAAAAGGAGGAATTCCTCCCTGCTACATTTGAGGGTGCGTTCATACGTGGCATTCCGATGCATGCGTCTAAAACGCCACATGTGAACACAACCTGAATTGCAATTCTAAAGGCAAGTAATTCTCAACTCATCCACCAAGTCATTCTTAAAGGGGTTGTCCACTTTCAGCAAATAATTGATATTGTTTGTGTAAGGAAAAGTTATACAAAACTTACCGGAATAAATACTACAACGCCCAAAATTGTGACCAGTTGACACCGACAAGTAGAGATATTACCAACCTGTTTGGATCCCAATATAATTTTTTAAAATTTACTGCTGAGTTTTTGTTTAGAAGAAAAAAGAAAAACCTCAGAGATCTGTAAAAAAAATCTATTTTAAATAAACTCCCAAGCATACAATACAGAAGCAGTGGCTGTGTTCAGTTTACTATCTAAAATCAATACATACCTCGCCCACATTGACAGTAGCCCTGCTCCTACAAATTAAACAGATAACTACGTACATGTGTACAATGTCAGCCTCTACGACTTGCATTGTCTCTCCATTGGAAGCCGGTAGAAGATTCAGGGAGGCACAGACATAAACATAGTAATATCTTCTTGTAGTGAATGTTTGTTATACCAGTTCTATGGATTGTTTATACTGGTTTTGAAAGGTGTAATGTTATTAATGATTATTTTCCTTAGTTTACATAGCGTGTTCATACCTAGTTGGCCTCTACTCCACAGGGCGCGTTCACACGCTCCGCTAGCGCCGCGTTCATAACGCGACGCTAGCGCACAGGGGGCGGAGTTTGGGGCGATCGCATATGCGTTTCCAGAGAAACGCATGTGATCGGGTTATTAATCGCATGCGTTTCTCGGGAAACGCATATGTGATCGGCCCGAGCCCCGCCCACTGTGCGCTAGCGTCGCGTTATGAACGCGCCCACATAGTTTATCCATTTCCTGGGTTGAGCCTCTTCTATTGGGTGGATGACGGTTTGTCACAAACAACTTTCCATTCATTGCTAACACATGTATATAAATTTGATTTAAAAAAATCCTAAACAGATCAAATTCTGCACATAAACATTTCACATGTATTGTGTCTAGACAAATGTTAAAAAAGAAAATCACCAATAATAATAATTCTTTATTTATATGGCGCATACAGATTACACAGAGTTTTGCTGGTCCCTGTCCCCAATGGGGCTCACAATCTAATAATTTGAGAACATGTGGAACTGGAAATTAACTAGATTCCAGATTAATAAACCTCACTGTACATATAAGGCACAGGTTCACAAATGTAAATGTGTATCCGGCGTCAGACTAGTTTGCAGAAATACTGATTTGTGTGGAATGGTTTTTCAATAGAAGAAATTCCTTTGGCAAATCTGCTCCTTCCCTCCATTAAAGCCAATGCTCTTTGCAGTGACAGTATACATTGTAAACATTCCTTCTACAACACTTGGCACACCTACTGGAGGCAGCAGCTGGTAAGTATTATCCTTGCTCACCCTCTGCTGGTTGGAAAACTATAAATATAGTCGATTTCAACACTTCCTATAGTCTATACTGCTATAAACACTCATGACAAAAGGAAATCACATCCTCCTTAAAATTTATGGTTTTAAGTATCAAGACATGATGATAAAACATCTTGCTTCACATCACAAATGGAATGAACACAATGGGGGGACATTTACTATGGCGTTTCCGCCAGTTTTGTGGCGCTCACCACATGTTCTGCTCTCAGACCTATTTATTAGCTGGCGGCGCCAGAAAAAATGCCTTTTTCCGTCTGCTCCGACTCTTCTCCGAAAAGGGGCGTGGCTTTGGCGGAGTGGAAACTCAGACACAATTAATATGTGTCGCAGCCCTTTTTGGGCGCTGAAAACTGGCGGAAAGTAGACCAAAAGAAAACTGGTCTAGCAGGGACTGTTGGACACATTTCTGGTGCTCGGGACAGATTTTGGTCCCAGGGACAGAAAATGGTCTCGGCGCCAGAAATGTCTCTGCACAGCTCCACAATATTAAATGTGTATCTTCTTTCCGAGAGCAGGTCGGTAACAAAGCCAATGCAGACACCGACACTTTATGTAAATGTCCCCCAGTATCTTGAATAAACATTGGCATCTACCAAAACTGTACCTTCACTCCAATCAACTGTGATGTTGGTTTCCTCTACTCTCGGAGCAATGAAACTCCCAGTGCCACCTTAATCCTACACTGATCAAAATGTAAAAACATTTAAATAACACATCCTAAATTTGATTGAATAAAATATTCTCATTGGATACTTTGTTCAGTACAAAATAAATGTGCTTACAAAAAAGTCACAAAATAAATCATCAATGGAAATCAAATTTGTTAAAAAATGGAGGCCTGGATTTTGAGTCACCCACAAAATTTGTCAAGAAAAAAATGAGGCTCAGTATTGTGTGTGGCTTCCACGTGCCTGGATGACCTCCCTATAGCGCCTCAGCATGCTCCTGATGAGGCTCAGTATTGTGTGTGGCTTCCACGTGCCTGTATGACCTCCCTACAGCGCCTCAGCATGCTCCTGTTGAGGCTCAGTATTGTGTGTGGCCTCCACGTGCCTGTATGACCTCCCTACAGCGCCTCGGCATGCTCCTGATGAGGCTCAGTATTGTGTGTGGCCTCCATGTGCCTGTATGACCTCCCTACAGCGCCTCGGCATGCTCCTGATGAGGTTGCGGATGATCTCCTCAGGGATCTCCACCCAGACCTGGACTAAAGCATCTCCCAACTTTTGGACAGTCTGTGGTGCAACGTGATATTAGTAGATGGAGCGAGATATGCTCTCAACCGGATTCAGGTCTGGGGAACGAGCGGGACAGTCCATAACTGCAATGCCTTCATCTTGCAGGAACTGCTGACACACTCCAGCCACATGAGGTCTAGCACTGTCCTGCATTAGGAGGAACCCAGAGCCAAACGGACCTGCATATGGTCTAACAAGGAGTCCGAGGATCTCATCTTGGTACCTAATGGCAGTCAGGCTACCTCTGGCGAGCACATGGAGGGCTGTGCGGCCACCCCACACCACTACTGACCCACTGCCAAAACTGACATTCTGAAGGATGTTGTAGGCAGCAGATCACTCTCCACAGCATCTCCAGACTGTCACATCTGCTCAATGTAAACCGGCTCTTATCTGTGAAGAGCACAGGGCTCAAAAGGCAAATGTTGCCAATCCTGGTGTTCTCTGGAAAATGCTGTGAGTGTTAGGCTGTGAGCACAACCCCCTTCTGTGGACGTTGAGCCCTCATACCATCCTGATGGAGTCGGTTTCTAACCGCTTGTGCAGACACTTGCACATTTGTAGCTGCTGGAGATCAATTTGCAGGGCTCTGGCAGTGCTCCTTCTTGCACAAAAGGTGGAGGAGTTGATTTTAAGGAACGAGGCCATGGATGACAAATGAAAGACGATTACCACAGTATTGGTTCCGGAAATAAGATTCAAGACAATTGTTGCAAGACAATGCACTTACATACACCAGGAGGAAGAAGGTGAACTCCGGCGGACCTGAGTGGGGAAGTAACACATGCAGGATATCGGGTGCACAATGTTAATGAATTGCGGCAGAGTGCATGATCATCGGACCATGAACTTTCTATGAACTCCTAGGACCGGGTAAGTAAACGTGCCCCATTGTCTGAACCCATAGATATTTTTGCAGATGTCATTCGTATAGGGGCACCCCAACCTCAATGGCAGGTGTAGGTTGATCCTTTGCCTTGAATGGAGACGATTCACTAGGCTTTAATTCACACCAACCTCATGACAAGACAGTAAAAGTTTTCAGAAGAAATAGTAAAAAAAAGGAATCTAGCAAATAGTGAAGTAACCATATTATCGTTATGGCATAACCTGGTGATCGCAGCTGATAAATGTTCTCAATTATTGAAATACATTAAAAAAAAAAATAGAATTTTAGTTTTTCTACAAAGTTGTAAAGAAAAATAACTTTCAGAGTGCAAGTAAAAAGTGTACAATTACAATCCAGACAAAACTAAAGAGTCTGCTAGGTACATAACATACATATTTAACATGAAAATTACAGTCATCAGTGTCTGGAGAATGACGATATTATCAATTACACTCAAGCTTTCTCTAATATGCACCTCAGGAAGATGATAGCCATCCTGAAGGATAATCAGCCACGCTCTTCCCCCTTCTAAGCCAGGCAAAGCATTATTTCTGGGATGTAAACCAGAGTACTTTATGCTACACCTATAATCATTACAAGTGACACTAATTGCCAATGCAACGCTAAGAATGCATATGATTTTCCATAATCTGCTTACCGTATTAAGAAAGGCAGGAGTAAAATAATTATACACAATTTAGGAGAATATACAAAATGTCATACTGGTCTTTTATACAGATTAAAGAATCTCTCTCTGAAAGCACACCGAGGTGTTGTGCTCCATTAGTTGTGTCTCGTGTTTACAGACAGACCATGAACAGGCTGCTACATAAATAATAAACAAAAAAATATATATATATAATTTTTTTTTATATATTACACACACATATATATATACATACACACACACACACAGTGTATATCAACTATCCCCTTTTTGGAAATTAATACATCTATCCTTAAGATATTTCCTAGAAGAAATATTTTAAGAGACCATCATTTAATTTTAGCCTTGTTTTTATTACAAATAAGTATCGAAACAATGCATAAAAATATTTTGCATGGTTGGCGACGTGTTCTTCAATACTGTATGAAGTCTTCAGATTCAGGTTTTCATAGAAAATCATACAAATATCTGACAATATCAAAGTTCACAGTCCTGAATAAAATATAAAAAAAGGAAAAAAGTTTAACATACAGTATAACATACCTTATATGCAGAATTTAAACACAATTGTAAGCAAGAGGAACCCTATGCTGTATACCAGCAATGTAAAGGTCAAATATTTACTGTGATTTTTAAAATTTGTAAAATTATTAATCTTTCGCAAAGGTGCCGTGCTTGTGGCCAGTTTAGAAGGTGATGTGACCACAGCATACAGCAATGAAAAGACATGAAAAGGCTGCAGCTTGCGGCCCTAAAAGAGGGAGAAGAGAGAAAAGTTTCATGTGTAGTTAAATGCATGAGACTTTTTTTTTTGTGGAGTAATACTGCCTGTGCAATTGTCTATGACACTTAAATGGGCATTAATGTGACCTCTGCACTTACACTTTTCATTATTGTTGGTCGTCTGGCAATCTATAACATACTATTTAAAAAAATTTAAAAAATGGACCTTTTTTTTTTTTTTTAAGTACATACACAATCTGACAGGGCAGCGACAGATTGTGTAAGGGTACAAGGGCATTAGTTGACACCTTGCTGTTGATTTATACATTTGTAGAATTAATAACAGCAGCACAACAATAAACAACTAAAAAGAACATATTCTGCAAAAATGCAGTTACTTAAAAAAATACAAATATTTAATAAAAATAGACCTGTTTGGAGAACGGTCAGGACCCAGGAGGTCTTCTAGCTGTTTTTACTTTACCAAGCAGCAAACAGCGCTAGGTCTAATGTTAGTATTAATAGATGGGAACCATGAACCTTTACAAAGTATCCTCACAATCTTGTCAACCAAATGTCCCTTTACAACGCTAAACAATATACCATATATACTCGAGTATAAGCCTAGTTTTTCAGCACAAAAAAATGTGCTGAAAACCCAAACTGGGCTTATACTCGACTAAAAAATATATATCAAAACTCACCTTTTCTGGCTTCCCCCGCTGCTGGATATATACCGGGGCAGGGGGCTGGCTATATACTGGGGCAGGGTGCTGGCTATATACTGGTGGATATGGGCTGGCTGGCTATATACTGGGGAGGCTGTGACCAATGCATTTCCCACCCTCGGCTTATACTCAAGTCAATAGGTTTTCCCAGGTTTTTGTGGTAAAATGAGGGGCCTCGGCTTATACTTGGGTCGGCTTATACTCAAGTATATACAGTACATCCCACACACCATCACCAAATGCTGGGCTCTCAAGGGAACTAAGACACAGACATTAGAACAAAATATAAATACCTTGCTACAGCTCGGATAAAATCCAGTGATACGGTACATTTGTACTTGGGTCCATCAAGCTGATCATCATGTCCCACCAGAGTTAAAAGCTGAAGTGTGACAAGGGATGAAATCTAAGATAGAAATTAAAAGGTTCACAATGACAATGTTTTGCGGACAAGTGCTGAATATAATAAGCAGCGGATCTCTTCAGGCTCCTCTCATATACGCTGTTCTGTATTGATAAATTTCTATTTGAACAGCTGGGATACCACAGGTTGTCTGACTCTGGGCTACACACATGCCCAAACAGCTGTCAAGACAAGCCTAATAATCTCTGCCAAGATGGGATCTTCAACATAATTCATTCTATTTACCTGGGAAAAGATATTCGCTGTAGGTGCCACTCTGCTGTCCACGACACTGTACAGTATAGCCAACAGTCTATCCAGAGGAAAAGGCTTAGGACCCAGGAGGTGGTTACTGGTCTGGAAATAAAGCAAAGTAAAAAAAAATAAAACATAGAACTATAATCCACAAAAGGGAAAATTATTCCAATGTAAATACGATACGATTTAAATACAATCTAAAAGTACAAGATGAAACGATTTAGGGATAAAACATAACACAAAACTCCTATAGTCATTCTTAAACAAACCTAGCCAAGCATACAGCCATTTGACTAATATGGTACACTATGTAATGGTCTTTATATACAGAGGGAGAGAGTTGTATCAAAGTCATTGATACAAAGTCATTGATACAACTCTCAGATTTGTTCAGTCTTCTGCTTTATCGGCGTATCTGATGTTGGAGGATTAATCTGAAGGAGTTTTGCAATGTTGAGTATTACATTGCACCATCTATTAGATGTCTAAATTAATGTGCCAAATGAATACATTTTTCTCCGCACTGACTTTTTGTTGCCCCTATTTCATACACGTCAAAGAAGATAGCGAAATATAAGAGGGTCTAAATCCCTTAAGCAATAGATTGTGTGAAATCAGCCTCTCAAAGTAAAGATGCCTTCTTGTACGGCTTCTCAGATAGACACGACTTTATCATCAGTGCCTGCAATGTCTGTACTGTCTGGTTTTAAATTTATGCCAATGAGCCTGAAAAACTCTGGGGGTGTTACCAGAGCCCCTCCGTTCTGCAGCTTCACAGGTTGATATAGTGTGCAGGAGCACTTCCACTCCCACTGTGGGGTGCAACATTTCTCTACTGCAGTGAGATTAGATCAAGAGGGGGGAGAAGAGGGGGAGACAGACAGCCTGTGAAGCTACAGCATGGAGGGGCACTGGTAACACTCTTAACTGACAGTTAACCCTTAATTGTCAATCTGTGGAATAGCCTGCCTCAGGCACTGGTCACTGTAGGGGCAGCAGGGAGCTTCAAGAAGGGCCTAGATGCCTTTTTACACCTAAATAACATTGACGGATATGTAATATAGGATCGCTTCCCCTAAATCCCTTCCCTTCCTAGATTCAACTTGATGGACATATGTCTTTTTTTCAACCGTATAACACTACCATGTAACATGGCGCCTGGATTTATAAGCAAGTGTCCCTTGGCTTATCATGCTTAATTTTGATGATAGATTTTCTTTAAAATGTTAGAAAACTTATAATAAAGAGATTTTTTTATTTTTTTTTAAAATATCCTCATTTACCTTTTCATGCTTCTTCAGGAAATCGGTTTTTCGGATTTTCCCATGATGCTAAAATATGAAGGAAAAAAAAAAAAAAAAAGTCAAACGATCTACTGGTAAATTTTTTACGATAACAAAGCCTACCATATTAACAGGAATATAGCCCCTTTTGCTGCCAGGGAATTTTTGGGGATATTTTGAAGCTCTAGTAATCATGACATTTACACACTCTTTAAAATCTAAATTACAAAATTGACACTAACTTTCATATACTACACATCGTAAAATGGCACTCCAAACTTTGAATGCTGGCGTGCTGTGCAGAAGCCCTTGATATTCTCTCCACCCCATCAGGAGGCGCCTGCCTCTTCATATATAACCAATAGGCGGCTGGACAATGTCAACTGGGATCCCATATTTCTTTCCCTACTGCCATCAATGACCACATAAAGCACACAAAATAACAGAAGGTGTGATTACTCTCTAAAGCCTATGCCTAAATGTAGACATCCTAAGAAAAATAAAGAAGCAAGCATCTAGATTTAAATATGGAATTTTTTTTATATATTAAAAAAGTACCTTCAAAAAAAATCTTTTATCCGTTCTAGCAGGATTGTACGAGGCTAAATATCCAGCAATGAGGAGAAACTTGGAGTAAAATGGCAATTCTACATGAGCATGTGCAGACAGCCCTGGAGAGACACAAGATGTGATACAAGGAACAACTATATATTGATTTGCTCAATTTACATAACTGCGCCAAAAAAAAAAAAAACACCTTTCAGTTGTGACGCTTCCCTGTCTTCTTGCTGTATCCTTTCCCACTGAGAGCTAAAGAAAAAATATAAAAATCATTTTTGTATTGTACTTGCATATAAAAGTCCTTTTTGTATGGTACTTGAATATTTTTTTTTTAATTAACACCAAAATAACAAAGAATTTCCATAGTTTGTGGGCCCAGGGTACTAGGCGTCTGATAGAGGGGTGGGGGGGCCCCCTGACCTACTCTTTTTGATCAGATACAGAAAGCTATATATTGATTTGCTGCAACACATTATGCAGTCAATAAGCAGGAATAACATAAGAATTACCGTATATACTCGAGTATAAGCCCACCCGAGTATAAGCTGAGACCCCTAATTTTACCAACAAAAACTGGGGAAAACTACTGACTCGAGTATAAGCCGAGGGTGGGAAATGCATTGGTCAAACCCCCCCAGTAGTATACAGCCTGCCAGCCCCCAGTAGTATACAGCCTGCCAGCCCCCAGTAGTATACAGCCTGCCAGCCCCCATGTAGTATACAGCCTGCCAGCCCCCATGTAGTATACAGCAGCCCCTAGTAGTATACAGCAGCCCACAGTAGTATACAGCAGCGCACAGTAGTATATAGCAGCGCACAGTAGTATACAGCAGCCCACAGTAGTATACAGCAGCCCACAGTAGTATACAGCAGCCCACAGTAGTATACAGCAGCCCACAGTAGTATACAGCAGCCCACAGTAGTATACAGCAGCCCACAGTAGTATACAGCAGCCCACAGTAGTATACAGCAGCCCACAGTAGTATACAGCAGCCCACAGTAGTATACAGCAGCCCACGGTAGTATACAGCAGCCCCTAGTAGTATACAGCAGCCCCTAGTAGTATACAGCAGCCCACAGTAGTATACAGAAGCCCACAGTAGTATACAGAAGCCCACAGTAGTATACAGAAGCCCACAGTAGTATACAGCAGCCCACAGTAGTATACAGCAGCCCACAGTAGTATACAGAAGCCCACAGTAGTATACAGAAGCCCCTAGTGGTATACAGCCAGCCTGCCCCCACGGCCCTTAAAAAAATAATCTTATATACTCACCCTCTGATGTCAGCGCGGCTTCCTGATGTCGGCGCGACTTACCGATGTCCCCGATGTCAGCGCGTCCCGTCTTCTTTCTTCTCCGCGGCTCCTCTTCTCTCTTCCGGCATGGACGCGGCCATCTCTTCTTCTAGCAGGCGCATACTATGACGCGGCCGCTGCTGACGTCATAGTATGCGCGGCCACTAAGAAGACATGGCCGCGTCCATGACGGAAGATAGAAGAAAGAAGAAGAGCCGCGGAGAAGAAAGAAGACGGGACGCGCTGACATCGGGGACATCGGTAAGTCGCGCCGACATCGGGCAGCCGCGCTGACATCGGAGGGTGAGTATTTAAGTTTATTTTTTTTTAAGTGGGTAATTTTTTTTTGTTATAGACTCGTGTATAAGCCGAGGGGATGTTTTTCAGCACATTTTTTGTGCTGAAAAACTTGGCTTATACACGAGTATATACGGTATACCTTGATATCTCCCTGAGATAAACCGTCTGCATGGCCCTCTTCAGATGCGGCTCAATATTCCTCCACAATTTGTGGGTGTCCGTTTCCTTTGCTTAAAAAAAAAAAAAAAATTTAAAAATTCTAAACTAAAACATAGTTATGGCAATAATAATTCAAGATCCAATAATAAAATCAAGGAATTGAAAGAAAAATTTATCTTCAGCATGGACTCGGACAACATCTCTCTCAGCTCCCTCAATGGGGAGGGAATGAGAAAGTTAAGGGAGACTTTAGCTGAGTCACACAGTCACTTGCTGAAGAGAACTTTCCAGGGAGAGGGAAATGAAGGAGCTGCAAAAAACATTGGACAAGAGAAAATAGGCACTTTGTGTCTCGTTGAGTCTGCTGACAAGGTGCCAGCTTTTTTTTATTGATTTTTTTTTTACTATGAGAACTGTCAATCTTTGGAATAGCCTCCCTCAGGCGCTGGTTACAGCAGGGACAGAAGAGAGCTTCTAGATGCCTTTTTACACCTAAATAACATTGACTGTTATGTTATCTAAAATTGTTTCCCCCTAATTCCTTCCTCACCCAATTCCTTCCTTGGTTGAACTTGATAGACGTGTGTCTTTTCAACCGTATAAACTATGTAACTATGTAAATGAGTTATGGATTTTTATTAAAAAAAAAAACCTGAATGACTACATGTTCCCTTTAAAAAAAAACTGAACATGTGCGTTTGCGACTCCATCCATGGTCTATGCATTGCCTGAAGTAATATTGTACGGTACTCAGCTATATCTGACAGAGCCATAGATATAAGTAGAGCAGTAAGGGAGCATTTTTGTTCAATTAATCGGAGTGAAAAGAGACCCCCATTTTTGTGACCGGTGGGAGTTCCACCACCGGAACCCCCACTAAAAATAAAGTCATCCCTTATCCAATGGGATAAACAAAAGTGCACAAGGTGCTTGTGACATTACACATGATAGTAAAAATCATCCCAAGACTTCTCCAATAATCCTGCTGAAGGTAGGAGATAAACATCTGCCATAAACCTCTTCTGATGCTGAGCCAAGAGGAAAGTAAATATTGGAAACCTAACAATGCAATCTGCAGCGTAAATTATTTAGATTGTTTATTTAGTGAAGATAATTATTTTATTGTAGGCAAATCTTTATGCTTTAAAACTGCCACAAATAAGCAATCTTACCTTCTCCTTTAACTACTGGCTCGCAAAATTTTGGAAAGTTTAGCGCAGCCTGTGAGAAGCACAAGAGGAAAACCAATGGTCATGTATATACAGAATGAGTTTTTGAAATAGTGAATAGAGACTGTGATAAAAATAAAAATTAATTAAAGGGGTTGTTCAGGAATAATTAAAAAGAACAACAACAAAAAAAACACAACCAAAAACTTATGCTCCTCGTCACGCGGTGCTGCCCATCACTGCCAGCCTATGTTTGTTTCCAATGCCCTGGAAGGCGGAGGGGCATGAGAGAACAGGAGCACCGGAGGAAATGAGTATAAGTAGTTGATTGTTTTTTAAGTTTCCCCCCAGACATGTATCAGATTTATTTTTTATCCTCAAACAACTTCTTTAAGAAACTTCCTTTTGCCTTTTTTTCTGCTCCTTCTTTCTCCCATAGTGAGCAGTATATCAGTCCTATACAAAGCACAGAGATCATGAAAGCATAGCCCCCTGTACATGCTTAGAGCATATATCCCTTGATGATTCTGCTGTGAAGAGTTAGTAATGTAATGAATACAGGACAGGAAGCAGATTTACATAGACTACTTAAAGTTAGAAAGGTGGGGGGGGGGGGCGGGCAGATTTCCATAAAAAAAGTATATTACAAAGTTTACTATTATCTCCTGTACTATAGATTTATGCTATTTGTTACAATTTAAAATTTTGTTTCAATCTCAAAGTTTACCGCACCCTGTTAGAAGCAAGAGGAAAACCAATAATCATGTATACATCCTGTACTATAGATTTATGCTATTTGTAACAATTTAAAACTTTTCTGTATTTATGGAAAGCAAAAATATGTATCTCTACAGTGCAGTGTTGTTGTACGGCCTCTAGCAAGTGCACAATATCTGAAGGCTATATAGTTGTACTTATCTAGAACTGCAGCTTCTTTCACAGACCAAGGATGAGTCCTCAACCCATTAGAAGTGCAAAAGCCCGGTTGTGCGCATTGGGTCTTGGCCTTTACGTACAATGCAGAGCACCTCCATTCATCATCGTCCAGATGTATTACTTCTATCATGAGTCATTATATAGAGTTTGACCAAATGTGATATATTGTTTTTTTTAATTAAATTCCAACTAAAATTGAAATTTAAAAAACTCAAATTCTCGGTATATCAAAATTGACTAACTCCTAATAATCATGCCGATTACATATAGACCTAATTACAGTGAGGCAATAAATTAATAAGAAACCTCACCAGATGCCTCAGCTCCTTTACATCCCTGCAGACAGTGTAGAACACCCCCAGTAGAATGTTGATGTACGATGCATAGAATTCAGGCGAGTAGTCTTCAGGATGATCACTGGACAAGATCTTCTGCAGTTCAACTGCAAAATAGAGGGTAGAGGAATATTTTAACATAAATAAAATTACACTTGATAGATAAAGTTCTATAAACATGTCAAGTGAAGACCGCCACCGTTCCTGGAAATTAAGATGAAGGTGCTCCAATGTTAACTTTAATTTAATTTTTTAATTTATCTCCTACCCACAGGATAAGGGATAACAAGGTGAATGGTGACGCCCCAACTCCTGGGCCCTTCACTTATCACAAAAAGGATGGACATAAGTCTTGGACATAACAGAGCACTGTGCTTGGCAATTTCTGACAACCCCATACTATTGAATGGAGTGGTAAAACGGATGCCTGACCTGCTGCTCCATTTCCTAGTGAGAATGGGACTCGTTCTTAAGATTGGTAGGGATCACAACGGCTGGATCCTTCCTGATCCTATGGATAGGGGACAACACATATCATGCATATTTACCCACCTTTACTGTAGTCTGCAAAATATATGGTCAAAGGTTCAAAGCAGCCTGTGTTTGGGCGGAAAGTTTCCCAAGCTATTTCTGTAAGGAGTATCACTGTGACATTATCACCAGTCTGCAATATAAGGAGGAGGCTGATCATATACAATATAAGAGCTCTCATGTATCTGTCTGCATAACTAAAGAGACACGCAAAAAAGAAGTATTTTAGAAACACATGGTCCTAAAACCAGATGGAAGACGCACCCTATAGAGCTCCAACAACGGAGCACCATAAGTGACGATATCCACAAATTTCCTGCCGGACAATGAGATTCCATAACTACTTTATACCAAAATCAATTGAACTCTATAATAAAGTGTATATAAGGAAGAAGCGACACAGCCCTAGTCATTACCGCACCCCTTCTCTCCTATATACTCCTTTATACCCCACCAGACCATTTAGCTTTGTGTTTTTTCCTGTCTATGTTATTTTACCTACATGTACGTACCAGTTCCTGAAGCCTGAGAAATCCTGGTAAAAGGTTTGCATCCATTTCCCGCAGTAGATCTGCCTTATCAAGGACCTATTGTAAGAAAGATCATTCGTCTTAGATAATGGAGTCTACATATTAGGCAGAGCAATCCAAAACATGAATAGTAGACTGAATTATAAGTGTCCACAGCAGAAGAAGTTTTCAACACATTATAGACATACAAGCCCACATTTACCCACAGGAGGAAAAAAAAGGAAAGTATACTTCTGGAAATCACTCAAGATTATCAATAAGGCTTCCTTCACACCTTTTTTTTTCTTTTTTACACATGTTTAGTATGCAAGACAGGAAAGCTTCCAGTAGATGCTGTACAAGTCCGTAGACATATACTAGTAAATGAAGCAATCGTTTTCTCAATATTTGTCACAAACAGTAGTAAGAATTGGATGAAAAGACAAAGCAGTAGAGGCCATGGCGGGGGCGGATGTCACTGTATGGCATCCATCCATGGCCTCGACTGAGCACACACTGTGGGTGTTTCCCAATGATGTATATGTCCATATAAGTAAGGACAGTTCTATCACTCAGGAGACACCACGGACATTGGCAACAGTAAATCACTGTTCTCTCCTCCTCCCGCAATCAGAGGGAAGAAGATGGACTGGAGAATGTACCACAAGCATACAGCCAAATAAGCTGCTACCCTCCCTGGTAAGTATATGTCGTGAATACCCTTAACATATCCGTACAACAGAGGGAAAACGACAAGTGGTTAAATTCATAACTGATATATATTGACACGTGGCCCTAAAATACACTGGAGTATACAAAGGTATTGGACACAGAGATGAAGCATGCACCAAAACAACTAGTACTGGACAATTATGCAAATTTCTACAAAGCTTCTGTTTACTCATCAATTTGCATTTGGGGAATATCACATGGTATAGGTTGCATGCCTTTTTATTAAAGAGTATGGGCTTCGCTTCGTCACACATACTGGGTGTTTGCTGCATTATGCAGAAAACACCCACCAGTAATGCCAGCAATCAGTGCTGGCACCCATTGCTGGTGTTAACCTGTTAAATGCCAAAGGTATTTAAATCTCAGCAGCCTGTGACATCATCGGGGATCGACAATCTGTCGCAATGAGAGCATGGAGTCCGTATGAGTTTGTATCCCCATGAGCATAATGGCCCATAAAATAAAGTAAAGATGTCATTTGCAGCGCATAGTGAAAACCTTAAAAACAGAGCCCAGAAGAAACTGGTGTTTTTACTTCAATTTCCCTGTATTTGGAATTTGTTTCCTGCTTCTCAGTACATCATGGAATATTAAATATTGCACTAGGACGTACAATTTGTTATGCAAAAAAACAAGCTCCATAAACGGAAAAATTAAAACGTATAAACGATCTTAGGTCCAGTTCACATGTACATTATGGGTCCTGAAATGAAAGACGGGAGGTTTAATCTCCTGTTCATCAAAGAGTTCCACGTATGAAAGGGCAGCAAGAAAAAAAAAAAGGATACTGCACTGTATTTTTGACTACTAATAACAGAAGGGAATAACAGAAACTACTATTAGCCCAGCTACAGTGCAGCCATGTATGAAGAAT
The DNA here is from genome assembly GCF_040894005.1 of Engystomops pustulosus. Lineage (NCBI taxonomy): Eukaryota > Metazoa > Chordata > Amphibia > Anura > Leptodactylidae > Engystomops > Engystomops pustulosus. The sequence continues at coordinate 43,033,264 of NC_092415.1, forward strand.
AATATGTTGGATGGATGCTCAGCTTCTACCTACAATGTACACAGTTTCATTCCGTAATCCTCGACTTGCAGTCGCCCTCTTAAAAAAGCGAACAAACTCATTAAACGTGTCGCATCTCTCATAAGAAGAAAATTCATTTTCAGGACCAGGGCAGTGGTTGTAAAGCTGGTTGAGAATTTCTTCAAATAGAATCCTGGCTGTATAACACTCCACACAGTTCACAAAGACATGAGGAAGCTGCGAAACAGAACAGACACCACATAAATATACATGTAATATACATTGCAAAAACAACAGCAAATGGGTCATGTGCGGCCGTCTGCTCCATTATTCTGACCGACCCCTCAATTTCGCGATCTGTGGTGGTCTCAGCACTGATAGGTCCTAACTTATGTTCATGGGGAAACCCCTTTAATCATAGTAGCGTGGACCGAAACCTTATTTCTTTGTAGGTGTTACATATACGGAGTGTGTCCCCTCCATTAAGTGGACTCATGCACCAGGAAGGTGGGCTGAATACATACATATTTAGAGGCCCTGCACGAATTGTATAATGAGGTCTGCAGTAGTCCATGTACATTATATCATATTATATCTGCAGCACATGTGTGACTGGCCGCTCTATTCAACTCTTTGGTTCTGACTGAGACAGCCGAACTCCGCTATATCCGATACGCTACTGGCCACTCTGTGCATCTCAGGGTACAGCGGACTCACATTCTCACAATCTGTGGGAGTCCCCCATCTCTGAGACCAGCCACATGGCGTTGCTTGCTTTTTACATGTTACCATCCTTCCAGCAATTGCATTTTTCTTCATTGCTGGAAATATAAGCAGCTGTGCTAACACTTTCACAGCTGCGTACACTTCTAGAAACAAAAGAAAATGCTTTCTGACGCATGCCCAAAACGTCATGTGTGAAGGCACCCTCAGTCCTTCATCTAGACAACCTGCTACCAAAGGATTTCAGTCACTTTGGAGCAGCACAACATTTTTTGTTGTGAAAAGTTAGGGTGCATTCACACGTGGCATCCTGACACATGCGGTTTTTGACTGTTTCTGTCCGTGTTCCAATTATCTTAACTAAAATATTTTTTTTTAAAAACTGTCAAAAACGCATCGTTTTTAATCGGACTGCTTAAAAACGGCCTAAAAACGGGTTCAAAACGCCACGTGTGCCACCACCCTAGAAGTGTAATTTTGATCAGTGTTCTTTTACAATGATCTCATTTACATTTCGTTCTGTGGTTAACAAAATATACAATTTATAAAACAAAATTCTGCTATTTTGCTCATGTTAGGATATATTTGCATAGGATCATACAACGGCCTTGACATTTAGGAAATGGTGTGTTGTTCTTTAATTCTGATCTTCATTGTATATTGTAGCCTCCATAATCCCTACCAATCTTCATGGTTCCCTATGGACAATATTTAGTTACCCTTTGCATGACAAATGCACATTTCACAATAGAAAATTGTATGTAGTTTCATTCTCACCTCAAGTGTCCTCAGCGCTGTCTGCAGGACGTACGTCTTTCCGGTGCCAGTGTGGCCATATATAAAAATGGATGGGAAGCTTAAATGTGAACGCTGGAAGAAAGAGCATTATCTGATGAGTCAGCCTAACATCACAGTACAGCGATTCATCTTCATAGGCAGAGGGAGAATAGTACAGAGGGAAGGTTTTCTCAGGTTTTACATAAAAACAAGAGAGTCTAATGCAACCAACTCACACCAAACTTGCGGCGTAAGCTTACCAGAATGTCTGGAACTGAACTCACTAATGACTCACTTGTGGGTTTAAGGCCTAAGGGTAATGTCACACATGGCGTTTTTAGGCCGTTATTAGTTAGTGCGTTTACAGATTGCAAAAAAACGCATGCGTTCTTGTCCAGGTTTCCGAATTAGTGCAATTAAAAACTGACAAAAAACACATGCATGTTTAAAAAAACGGATGGTGTTTTTAACGCAAGCGGTTTTTTACGATCTGAAAACACACTAAACTAAAAACGGACTAAAAACGCCATGTGTGACATCACCCTCAAGGTGCGATCACATGTGGTGTCAACTCATATGTTTTCAAACGCATCACAACAGCTAAGTGAGGAGATTCGTCCAATTACAAAATGCAAAACAAATTAGAAATTTGTTAATGCATCACAATAATGCGTGCATTTTGTAAACGCCATGTTGACAGAAATAAAATTAGGAATATTTCCTCTTCTCTGCTGTGATGCATTTGAAAACGCATCAGTTAATGCCACGTGTGAATGCACCCCAAGGGTGGTGGCACACGTGGCGTTTTAAACCCTTCTTTAGTCAGTTTTTAAGCAGTCGGACAAAATTCCCACCAATCTTAGGGAGCAGTCACACGGTGAGTTTTAAAAAGCATTACAACATCTGAAAAGAGGTGATTTGTAAGCGCAAATGTTAAAAAGTATTGTAATTAAGCAAATCACGTCTCCTCAGCTATTGCAATGAGTTTCAAAACGTAATTAAAATGCAACCAAAACGCACCATGTGACCGCGCCCTAAGACTTATCCATAGCCACCCTTATAATAAGGATATAAAGTGGCAAACTACGGCCGCATACAAGTCAGACTATAAATGATCCATAAAAAACCATTTCCTTCACTGTGGGACCATCACAGATAAAATCATTGCGAAAAAAAAAAATCGTATTACCTCTCCAAATAAAGTAAGTAACATGGATAACTGGGATTCCCGACAGAGGGCAAGTTTCTCCAGACTCTGAAGTTTGTCCCCCGGATATGGAGAAAGCTCTAATGCGCTCATCTTTCACATCAGCATAATAACTGCAAAGAATCACAATTCAGTTCTGACATTTACTTACATATTACACAATAACAGAGATCAGTGTGACCGTATGTAAAGGTTTTCTTCTCATGTGTTAATGTTTAGTCCCCTGAAATCTCAAAATAACTAGACACAGTATTTACTCGAGTATAAGCAAAAAATGTGCTGAAAAACCCTAACTAGGCTTATACTCGAGTCATGAAAAAATATAAAATAATTGTGTACTCAACTACCAGGCTGGCTGTATACTAGGGGCATGGATTGGCTGTCTATATACTGGGGCAAGGGGCTTCTGGCTATATACTGGGGGCATGAGTCAGCATGCTATATACTAGGCTTATACTCAAATCAATAGGTTTTCCCATTTTTTTTGTGTTAGAAATTAGGGGTCTCGGCTTTTATTCTGTTCTGTTAACCTTTGAATTGTTTTACAGGGGTTAAAACAAAAATTGGGTGCAATATTGAATAACAAGACCCCATATGTGGTGGTGACTGCTGTGTGGGCACACGCCAGGGTGACAAAGGGAAGCCGCGCCATTCAGAGCAGATTATGAATTGTCACTTTGTAAAAGATATACAATTTTTTTTTTTTTTCAATTTGGACGCATAAAGGCTTATTTTCTGCAAGATTAGATGCACTTTATAAATACTTTATTTTAGTGGGTCTTTAGCTTATTGATGACATATTACTGACGACTGAATGTACAGAGGGAAAGAATTGTCACATCTGGTTTCCTATTTTGTCATTTTTGGGGGACAGTACCATAAAAGTAATGTTATCTTTATTGTAAAGATCACTACAATTACAGTGAAACGTCATTTATATTTTATATATATATATATTTTTTTTTTTTTACACTTTTATGGAAGAAAAACTAATACAGAGAAAATCTCTTTAGTTTTCATATCGCCATCTTTGACAGAGCTTTTTTAAGGCTTATTTTTAAGGGCGCATTCACACGTTCCGCTATCGTCGCGTTCATAACGCGACACTAGCGCACAGTGGGCGGGGCTCGGGACGATCGCATATGCGTTTCCCGGGAAACGCATGCGATTAATAACCCGTTTCCAGAGAAACGCATATGCGATCGCCCCAAACTCCGCCCCCTGTTCATAACGCGACGCTAGCGGAACGTGTGAACGTGCCCTCAGTGTTGAAAGTTTTTTCCCAGAGATACCATTTTAGTGCCTATAACTTTATGTGATCACTTTTTAGAACACTTGTTTACATTATGAGCTAGTTTAGGGATTGATGCAGAGAAGTGAGCACAGGGTGTTATTTTTGTATCCTCAGGGGCTTACCATATATAACATTTTGGACAGCCTCTTTAGACTTTATTCACATTAACATGATAATTTGTAGACCCAACTGGTCCTTATGTTCAATCTAAGAAAAATAGGCATTACAGTACATAGTACATATGTGAACTACTGTATGTTAGTGTGAATACAGCCTGAAGGAGTTTATTTCACTCTGTTGGTGCGGTTTTGCAGTGAGTCAAGTGTGTGATGACATATGATGAGTGCAGTGTATGAGGCCGGTACTCACTGCGTCCAGTGTGTGCGGGGTGTCAGCGCTCAGACTGCTCTGCCATGTTACACGGCTCTGCATCTCCCGCCAGCCCCGCACTGCCCCGCCCACTCCCGGCTACTGCTCCGCCCACTCCCGGTCACTTCCTCCCGGCACAGTGTCGCCTCCCTCCGGTCACTGAGGCTGGACGTGGCGGTTGCTGCTTTCCTGCAGTTCTCCTTCCTGCTCTGTATAAACTGCCCTAGAACTTGGTAAACCGCAAAGAAACAAATCCTCTTAACAGGATAGTCCATCAAAAGTATACGGCACAAGGGAAGCTCCCTGCTCAGAACCCTGTAACAGTACCTACGCATGCGTCCGGCTATAGGGATTTTGCTGGAGGAATGACTGACCTTATATTTGTAGGGTTACCGAAAACAACAAGCGTGTCCCTGGCTTTCTCTGAGCTGCTCTTAATAATTTGCAATATTTAAACCCCTGCCATATGGAACAGATCAATTCCCATCCACATAACATAACCCCAAGTACACCAATCTGCACAGCACAACTACACTCACCGCCACTTTATTAGGTACACCATGCTAGTAACGGGTTGGACCCCCTTTTGCCTTCAGAACTGCCAATTCTTTGTGGCATAGATTCAACAAGGTGCTGGAAGCATTCCTCAGAGATTTTGGTCCATATTGACATGATGGCATCACACAGTTGCCGCAGATTTGTCGGCTGCACATCCATGATGCGAATCTCCCGTTCCACCACATCCCAAAGATGCTCTATTGGATTGAGATCTGGTGACTGTGGAGGCCATTTGTGTACAGTGACCTCATTGTCATGTTCAAGAAACCAGTCTGAGATGATTCCAGCTTTATGACATGGCGCATTATCCTGCTGAAAGTAGCCATCAGACATTGGGTACATTGTGGTCATAAAGGGATGGACATGGTCAGCAACAATACTCAGGTAGGCTGTGGATTGCAACGATGCTCAATTAGTACCAAGGGGCCCAAAGAGTGCCAAGAAAATATTCCCCACACCATGACACCACCACCACCAGCCTGAACCGTTGATACAAGGCAGGATGGATCCATGCTTTCATGTTGTTGACGCCAAATTCTGACCCTACCATCCGAATGTCGCAGCAGAAATCGAGACTCATCAGACCAGGCAACGTTTTTCCAATCTTCTACTGTCCAATTTCGATGAGCTTGTGTAAATTGTAGCCTCAGTTTTCTGTTCTTAGCTGAAAGGAGTGGCACCCGGTGTGGTCTTCTGCTGCTGTAGCCCATCTGCCTCAAAGTTCGACGTACTGTGCATTCAGAGATGCTCTTCTGCCTACCTTGGTTGTAACGGGTGGCGATTTGAGTCACTGTTGCCTTTCTATCAGCTCAAACCAGTCTGCCCATTCTCCTCTGACCTCTGGCATCAACAAGGCATTTCCGCCCACAGAACTGCCGCTCACTGGATGTTTTTTCTTTTTCGGACCATTCTCTGTAAACCCTAGAGATGGTTGAGCGTGAAAATCCCAGTAGATCAGCAGTTTCTGAAATACTCAGACCAGCCCATCTGGCACCAACAACCATGCCACGTTCAAAGGCACTCAAATCACCTTTCTTCTCCATACTGATGCTCGGTTTGAACTGCAGGAGATTGTCTTGACCATGTCTACATGCCTAAATGCACTGAGTTGCCGCCATGTGATTGGCTGATTAGAAATTAAGTGTTAATGAGCAGTTGGACAGATATACCTAATAAAGTGGCCGGTGAGTGTATATCAGTTATAAGGAAGAGACAGGCCATATTTTATTCTAGCAGAGGTTACATCACCCTGAATCTTCTGCCTGTATCCTCTACCACTGACAAAAGAAAATCTTAAATAACAGGAAAACTGATTAAATAATCACATTTGAGGTCAATCTAGTTCTAGAATTTATGTGCTGCTGCGGTATTACTGGTACATTCTTTGCTCTGACTCTGTATATGTATGGAACAAGCATTACTCTGGCGCTATATATGTATCGTACAAGCATTGCTCTGGTGCTGTATATGTATGGTAGGAGCATTGCTCTGGTGCTGTATATGTATGGTAGGAGCATTGCTCTGGTGCTGTATATGTATGGTAATAGATATGCCGCTCAGTGTAATAATAATTCTTTATATAGTGCACAAGGAATACACAGCGTTGCACCAAAGCATGCCAAATTAGTCTCTGTCCCCATGGGGCTCACAATCTAATCAACCTACCAGTATGTTTTGGAGTGTGGGAGGAAACCAGAGGACACCCAGGCAAACACAGAGAGAACATACAAACTCTTTGCAGATGTTGACTTGGGTAGGATTCGAACCCAGGACCCCCGTGCTGCAAGGCAGAAGTCCTACCCACTCAGCCACCGTGCCAGCCTGAATAGTACAAATGGTATTGCTCTGGCACTCGGTGTATGGTACAAGCATTTGCAACAACCCTGCCAATGCATAGGCAAGGTGGTTGTTGCGAATAGCGCCCTCTCCTTGTCAGGTGAGCCTGCACCACTCATTCAGAAGCTACTTCCCTGGTAAACTTTGTAATTGCAGCTGTAAATTACTGCCTGGTAGAGCAAGAGTTAACATTTAAAATGTTGTCAACCAATGAAATCCTTTGTACTATTGTAAAGCAAGCTGGAAGCTCCTTGGAGGTTGCTGCTACCTGACCAGGGGAGCATAAAAACCCCTGGTGGGAAGGAGCACCAGCCGGTGTCACTACCAGGAAACAGAGGTGTCTCAGGCCACTGTCTGACACCCTGGCAAGTCAGGAGACTAAGCCCCAGAACAGAGGTCCACCATCTGGACTCGGCCCCATCTACCAGGCCAGCCTGAAGTTACTAAGAGGCTGTGAGCAACCCTTCCTGCGGACCAGCCATCTCCTAGCAGCTTTCTAGCTTGTTGAACCTGCTTCTGATGTTAAGGCCATTGCCTGTCGTTTGAAGAACAAAGAACTGTGGCAGATAAATTCGCTACTTTCCCCCCCATTTCTATTGCATAGATGGGGTGTCCACTGTCGCCGCTATTATTTGCGGTTGCAGTGGAGCCTCTGGAGGCTGCCCTACGATCCGCAGTAACCGTTAAGGGTTTCCTTTACGGAAGACACCAGGAGAAAGTTGCATTAAATGCTGATGACCTGTTGCTCTTTCTAGATGATTGGACCCCTTCTTTACATGCGGCAATAGATATAATAACATCTTTATCCGGTTTTACTATTAACTGGATGAAATCAGTAGTAATGCCCTTATCCCCACAGGTGTGTCCTAGACCACTTGCTGAGCATGGTCTCTCAGTGGTGTTGGTGTTTAAATATCTGGGTGTCCAAATATCGGCGGACCCCACTGAATTTATTGAGCTCAATATTTTACCCCTGATCTGTAAGTTCCAAATGAAAGTACAGGACTGGTGTAAACTCCCCCTTACTGTTATTGGTTGCGCCAATCTCATTAAAATGGTTATGATGCCACAACTATTATATTTCCTTCACAATTCCCCCATTTGAATCCCAGTAAAATTATTCCACAAGGTTAATAGTATTTTTCGGGATTTGCTCTGGAAAAAAGGGATCCTGAGGATTAGGTTTACCACTTTACAGAGATCCAAGGAAGATGGCGGTATTTTATGGCAGCTCAGCTGCAGCATCTCCGTGGGTGGGGGGACACGTCTGGGGGTCTGTCCTCCCAAAAAGTGCTTCGCCATATCCTAAACAAGGACAATCTATTGGAAGCATTAGAAGGCGGACTATTCCAAACTGTAGACAGGGAATTTGTGACACTAAAGTGCATAGACAAACTGTGGTGGAAGATGCGCTGTCTGCTAGGGATGGAGGGCTATATCTCGCATTCTCCCATATGGCCGAATGTCCAATACCCTGAACTAGGTAAGCTCACTCCATTTCCTCAGTGGATAAATAGGGGAATCACGACTATAGCCCAACTATATGAGGAAAACACTATGAAGTCCTTCGAACGGTTACACTGAGTTTAACCTTCCACACTCATGTTTTTATCAATTCCTCCAAGTGAGGCATTCAATTACTCAACAAGAACGCTCTCAACCAGTTAAGAAGTCAGCCCATAACATAGTAGTGGATATGATAAATAAAGCAGGGGATACGCGGGGTATAATCTCAATTAATTATTCGTATCTAAAAATTCCTTACTGAATTAAAGTCTAGGAGAAGTCTAAATGGTGAATAAAATATAACTTTTAATGTAACGATACTAAAAAAGGTTAAAATAGTGTGTAGATGTATATTTTCAAGGGTTACTCCTAAAGAAGGTACCAGTCTAAAAAATAATAATAGGTATAAGTTCTGGCATCCTTATTATCTGTGAGGAGTTTACCAGTTACCTATGGTAACAGGTTGATGGTCTCAAAACGGTATGGACTCACCAAAAGTTGTACTAGGACTAGGAACGAGGCACCATCATCCAGACCTTTTTGCCTTGTTGTCGGTATTTGCTGTCTGTGCAGGTCGGAGTAGTTGTTGGTAGTTCAATCGATGGTCCGAAAGAAGTCACGGAGGAACAGTGTAGGTGAGTAAGTGTACACAGGGTGTGAATACAACTGTCGAGAGAGAAGAAGGGTAGATACGGATGCCGTACAGTACTAACCCTATTATTCCCTAACCAGACAGTTAGCTAGTATTCCCTGTGCAACCTAACCTCGGAGCCGGAGCCCTATAAAGCTGCCACCCCGACCGGAACATGTCCCTAGGAAAACTGACCCTGTTATTAGCCTAGAGGTCCAAGGGAAGGTATGTACGAGGGTATCTCATAGAGTTATCAAGCCTTGCTTCAGGCTCATCAGGAGACATAATTAACGTAGCCACCTGATAAAAAATTTATAAAGAAACCAAAAAGAAGGTAAGGTTACCTTCTCTGGAAACATAGGTAATAAGCAAAAAGTATTAATGTTGAAAACCATTGTGTGAAACCAGGATGTCTCTTGTACGGGAGGTAAGTACTTGTCCCAAGAGAGTGTGTCCTGTTAACGGTGCTCTCAGTGAGGAGCTTCCGCTGTCCTGTGTGAACCAGTGGGTCCCTACAGAGTGATTGTGTGTAAGATATTTATAGGAGTAAACTGGATGGCGCTTACCTTGGGGGCCCGCCCATGTGTGCGCGCACCTTGAAAGCAATGAAACGCTCAAGGTGCCGGCCTCTGTACTGCGCATGCCTGGGTAAATTGCGTGCAAGATGCCCTGTCTCGCAATGTTCTGAAACATCGCACGAGTGCCGGTGTACTGGCAATTCTACTGCGCATGTCCCGGTATTGTGCCTGGGAGATGCGCAGTGTCGCGCTGTATTGAATCCTCGCGCGTGCGCATAAACTATGTCGCACGTGCCCCGCTGGGATTTTCAGATGCATGTATAGTATGTAAATGCTAGTACTTCCTGCTGAAGCTGTTCCCTATTAAAGGTATATAGGAGGGGTGGGACCTGGAGGTGGGGTTATGGGCAATATCGCCGTCCCCTTGCGCCAGAGGGTATTCTGCATTCACGATGCAGAATGAAGTAGACCGAGTACATGCCATTGAAGATAAATAACACAAAAGCAAATGTAGACGATACCTACGAGATGGGGGATTTTGGGGTTGGGAGGTCTTTGGTTTAATGTTTATACTGTTAAATGTTAAAAATGGAAAACTATTTTGCTGGTTTTCAATAAAAATGTTATTTGATCCAAAAAGAACAAAGAACTGAGTTGATTTGAACAACGTGCCTCCGTGTAATTCACATGATCAGGCTGCTTCAGCATCACAGGCTCCCCATCCTCCATAACCCAGGGATCCCCATATACACCTCAAGGGTTGCCCCAGGGAGAAACCTCTGGTCAGCCTGTCCCTCCATGTTTTCTTGCACACACCACCTGCCAGGCTGTAGGCCTGTCCTGCGGTGGCGGGCTTATGTGGCCTTAGGGCACACTGTGGTCAAAGTGCTTAGTACTGGGACTAAGCACTTTGACCGCAGTGTGCCCTAAGGCCACATAAACCCGCCACCGAAGAAAGGCTGGGTCCTGGTGGAGGAGGTTACACATTGCTCTGGCGCTGTGTGCTGGGTGAAGATCCATATCAGGGGATGGGAATATTATAGATCAGGTGAGATCCAGACAGCTGCTTCCCCCAGTGCACCGGCGCTGTTAGTTGTAAGAACTAGGGAGCAGGACTTTGTGTTTGTATTTACATTGTTTTCAACCCACCATCAAAAATCCATAACTTTATTAAATTTTTTCCATGTACAGAGATGTGTGGGCTTGTTTCCTGCATAAAAAATTGCACTTAAAAGTACCAGTATATAATATGCGTACTGGGAAGTAAGAAAAAAAAAAATTGGTTAAAAAAAAAAAGAAACACACACATTTGCACAGTTTTCTTGTGGGCCCAGTTTTATGGGTTTCTCTGTGCGCACCAAACGACAAGTCTCCTTGTCAGGGTGCTGAGTGGTTAGCACTTCTGCTTTGCAGCACTGGAGTCCTGGGTTCTAGTCCCATCCACGTCAACATCTGCAAAGACTTTGTATGTTCTCTCCATGTTTGCGTGGGTTTCCTCCCACACTCCAAAAACACACCGGTTGGTTGATTAGATTGTGAGCCCGATGGGGACACTGACCAATTTGTCAAGCTTTGTGCAGTGCTGCGTAATCTGTGTGCGCTATATAAATAAAGAATTATTATTATTATGTTCTTTGGGTCGGGATTACATATTTATATAGGTTTTATTGTGGTTTTTTTTTTTATTGTGACCTTTTTATAAAATTTTTTATATGTTGCAAAAATGGTGAAAAAGTAGCATTTTGGAAATTTGGGTGCCATTTTCCATTACGGTTTTCAACGTTGGGAATAACTTACTATATTTTGAGAGATCGTCCTAACCTATGGTTTGCTGGTCTCTGTGTAGGAGATCTGGTAGTTGGGATGGGGGGGGGGGGGGGGGGTTGCTTAGTTGTGTGAAGAGCCAGGGCACATGAGACACTTAATCCACCATTGCCATTCTGCCTTCAACTGGCAGGGTGAAGGGGGGCTCACTCCAAAGGGCTACATTTTCTTAAGCATGGCACCTTGGAAACACAGTTCTTGTGTCATATTAAAGAGGATTTACTCCCCTCTCCATCATGATTGTGATTCCAGGTAAAGCAAAACCAGAAATATTTACTGTCAAAGTTAGTCAAGAACAGTGGCTGTATGTAAAAATTAACATTTTTTACCGAAACTTTAACAGTGAATATCTGCAGTTCTGTGGCACCTAGAAACACAATCCTGATGGAGAGCGGAGATGCCACACTTTAATCTGATTCATTCTAAATGATGCATCCATTTGAAGAGGGGCACTGTGTCATGACTCATGTCCTCATTTCACATCACCTGTGCATATAACATATTTAGCCATGAATGGGTTAAACGATATGAGTCTATAGGACATTTTCACACCAAACCTGTGAATTATTGTACCTCTATCCAAAGAAATAAACCCCCCCCCCCCATAAAGGACTTTCCCGTGTTTACAATTCATTTTTTTTTATTTTGTTGTTTTTAATCAAATAAGAAAAAAAAGTTGGCTTATAAAAAACTGAAGTGAAAATACATTTATCACAGCATTTACATCTTTTAAACATTGTCGTTGGCATATCAAAAGAGTAGGATGCTGGAACTGTACAATGGGATAGGGACTGTCAGCAACACTTCACGTGTGTTACAATGAATCCGGATTTGCACTTCTTTCCTCCTCTTCACATTCATAAAATTCTTAATTTAGCTTTGCCGATATTGTGTCTCTTGACAGGAACAGGGGGGCGGCCTCTCGCTCTCTGACTGATGCAAAACGGGTAAAGCCAAATTTTTTTTTTTTTTCTATTTTAAGATTCTGACCACTTTTACTTCTGCTTTGTTCAGATTGTGACAGTTCTAGCATTAAAGGGATGCTAATAAAAAAAAAATTATGAAAAATTAAAATGGGGGTGGGGAAAAAACAAACAAACAAAAAAAAAACACCCTGTACATTCTGGAGACCGGGAGATTATATTGTTTGGAAACACTTTGCATTATCTGCTGTAACAGTAAGAATTCTGGTGCTGCGGGGCTCTGTACAGCACAAGGCAACTTCTCTTTGGGAGCAGAGGACATCGATTGCAAATTCTTTTATTTTAAAGGGCTTCATTTTTTTTTTCCTCTAAGAAGATTTTTCTTTGCGGCTGCGAGGGGAATCGGCTCCATTGGAGGTTACTGTGCCGTTGACGCCATTCTCTGGAGAAATAAAATAAGGACATTTGTAGTAAGTATTCTAAATCCTGTAAAAATTAACAAGTTTAAAAGGATTCTCTGAAAACCTGTTTAAGATAAAAAAGGGGGGGGGGGGGGCACACGCCCAGTGCTCTGAGAAATATGGCCCTCTTTCTTTTCGGTTCCAGTCCTACACAGACAAGGTGTGTGACTACTATGGTCAATCACTGGTGTCACTGATGATACAACACATGCAACAGGATCCCCACTACTATCCTCTATTCCAGGGCAGAATGCAACAGGGGCCACAACCAGGGCAGTGGAGACAGAGTCGTGATAAAATATACCGACACCGACTCCAACTCCAAACCTTTTAGGAGAAAGAGGACCTGTGAGCAGTGCAGTACAGCTGACAAGTACTTACCGATCCTGGGTCCTCTCTGCTCTGTGTCCTTACCCTTACACATACTACTAGTGTCAGGACACGGGGAGCAGAGCGGCAGGAGAGGACCATGGAGCAGCAAGGACTCTAACTGCACTCACCACTACCCGGCCGCCTACACCAATGAGCCTTTTTATAACTAGTGCACCCCTCTTCTAGGCTTTTAGTTGAGATGACAGTGGCTGCACTTTGAGTACATGCTCAGTGGCGAAAGCTCCTCTGCTACAAATCAGAGGAATATGGCTCTGGGAATGAAAGGCCGCATTTATCTCAGCACTGCGAGAGTGACCAGGAAAACAGGACTGTGGAATCGGTGGATGATTTTAGTGAAGCTGGAGTCCATGTTAGGGAAATTGAGGAGTTAGAAGTTTGGCTTCCCAACTCCACATCCCTGGTCACAACACTAGAACAGAGCATCATGTTTTTGGAACATGGACCAAAGGAAAAACGGATTGGAAGAGAGGTAGTGTTGGGTAGACTTATGATTCAATATATAAAAGTGTGTTCCATGGGGACGCTGCATGTCCCTGTGTCAGCAGATCTCTGGCAGCGCTGACTCGGTGCTGCAAGCAAATCTTAGTCATCTCATGTCATGTGGAGAGCGGTGATGCCACGGACTCGCAGCCTTGCACAGATGTCACCATTACTTTATCCTCTTTGCTGGCAGGGAACCAGGTAGAATTTTAAAACTGAATGAAACCAAGTTTATTATTTATTATAAAAGATGCTTGGGAATCAGTATTAAGCTGAGGTATGGGAACCTGTCATTAGGTCAAAATGTGAAATCATGATGACAGGTTACCTTTAATAAATGACCTCTTATAGTGGCCCCATTTAAAGCCCGACAGAAATTGGCCAAATAAACCCCTACCGTAACGTTCTCAAGCAGCTTTATATCTTACACCTTGTAACACTCACCTTTTTCCTTCCGTGATTTGCCTTTGGAGGCAACAGGTCTCTTCTTCTGAGAAGGCTGTGGAGAAGAATGTTCTCTCCATCTTCTCAGCTGGAAATTAATGAACTTCCACATCATATATGCCTGAGCTATGCAAATAGATGCCAACACGCAGATTCTGGAAGCAGACAGAAAAAAAGGCTGCGGCATAAGATAATTATAGAACATTCGCTTTAAACTAAGATAACACATCTTTATGTAAATGATCTGACTTACACAGAATTATCTGCACTGAATTATACATATGGAAGACAGAATGCGTTAGGAAGATGTGGAAAGAACTCCGATAAAATAATGGGCTGGGCGGGCTTTTAAAAAATAAATAAAATAACGTGTACTCGACTCCTCCGTTGCTACCGATGTCCAGCGTTGCGGGATCCGTGCCCCAGTTTGCTTACAGGGGCAGAGAAGCTGTGCTCAGGGACCTTTTGGCCGGCCGCTACCACCCGTGGGAGTGGACGTCCGGCAGCTCCCTGAGCACAACTTCTGTGCGCCAGTAAACAAACAGCGGCACGGATCAGAAAAACCGCGGGACATCAAGAGCGACAGAGGAGGCGAGTACACGTTTGTTTGAAAAGCCTGCCCCAGATGTTCTAACTCTCGGACAAGCCCTTTAATAGCATTGGTAGATGGGTATAGCCGTTTGTCAGATATTCTGGTCCTCTCTTTGGGGACAGTAAATTGGGTATGAAAATAGGTCACAAAATACTTGCTTTCACAGCCAATAATAGTGGCAGATATGACTAGCCCAACATAACCAGACAATTAGCAAACCCAGCCATAATCACGCAACAACATACGTCCTACAATTTCATCTGAAAGAGGACATCTCTGTCAGCACCATAGAGGAGCAGGATCATGCATGATCTGCTCTGTCTGCTCTGTTCATTTGGGGTACACCGGACTGCCATTCTTGTGATCCTTGTGGGTCCAATTACCGAAAGCCCAATCGATCAGCCAGTTATCCATTATCCTGTGGATAGGGGCCAAATTGATGTAACTGGGCAACCCCTTTCAAGGAAACCTACCACTTGAAGTGGCAGGTATAAGAAGGAAATACCGAGCACCAGCTCAGGGTGAGCTGGTGCCGGAGCTTATTTTTGTTAGTGTTTTAAACCGCTGTATCGCAGTTTAAAACACTTTTTAAACTTTATAGCCGAAGCTGCTTCAGCGCAGGGAGGTATGCGCACGGCGCTTACCATGCGCGCGGCTCTCCTTCACTTCCTATGTAGCTGCGCGCACGGTCGCGCGCATGGCAAGCGCCGATACCTCCCTGCGCCGAAGCAGCTTCGGCTATAAAGTTTAAAAAGTGTTTTAAACCGCGATACAGCGGTTTAAAACACTAACAAAAATAAGCTCCGGCACCAGCTCACCCTGAGCTGCTGCTCGGTAGTTCCCTCTTATACCTGCCACTTCAAGTGGTAGGTTTCCTTTAAAGGGGTTGTCCGAATTTTTTTTAAAAAACTATATGTGGCCGGGAGCGGGCTGACTAAAACAATAAAGCTGTACTTACCTCCCGGTGCCCTCCCGTATCCAGCGCTGCTGTCGCTCCGGTCCGGGCGCCATGTAAACAAACATGGCCGCCGGAGAAGCGCTGCATTCAGCTTCCGGCCGGACCCGACAACCTTCCGGCCCCCATACACAATGCTGTGTATAGGGACGGATAGGCGTACCCGGCCACGGCCGGCCGGAAGCTGAGTTCAGCGCTGCTCCGGCGGCCATGTTTGTTTACATGGCGCCCGGACCGGAGCGACAGCAGTGCTGGATACTGGAGGGCACCGGAGGTAAGTACATCTTTATTATTTTAGGCAGCCTGCTCCCGGCCACATATATTTTATTTTTTTTTTTAAACTCGGACAACCCCTTTAAGGACATGTAATTTAGTAAAGATAAAGCTTTTACAGTCACAACGAGAAAAAAAATTTCACCATTGTCTTTTCCCCCCAAAATTTAATAATTTTAACTAGTTCAGAGTCAAATTTTTTTTGTACATTTATCTACCTTATTGTGAGGATGTTGAAATTTCCAGTACTTAAGTCAAAGATCTGATTCTCTGCACGAGCAAGTCCAAATCCAACAGTAAGAACAGAAAGGATGAGTGTGAGGAGGCGACCCAGAACAAACAGGATGGCCCATAGAGTAAACCTGTCAACAAGAAATAAAAACCTTACAGCTTGATATACTTAATGTATACAACAGTCATGGATCAAAAGTACAGAGGGCATGAGAATGCCTGACTCGGTCAGCCAGAGTGGATGACAGTGGGAGGAACATCGCTTGATGACGTCCGCAGGGGGATACTGTAGGGGCACTTTTATATATTTCAAAAGGACACACGGAGGAGCAGTTTCACAGGGGTGGAGGGGAAACCGCTCCTCTATAGCCCCTCCCAGGTGACAAATAGCTTAGGTCACAGAGCACATAGAATTGAAAGTTAATATATCAAATCTTTTTTTCTGTAAAACCTATTTTTTATTCATTGATCCTGATGTGCCAAGAAACGAAAGCCCACAGCGTATATTCTATACAGCTATAATAGTAACATGCGCCATGCAGAGAATATCTTACCCTTTCTGATATTTTTCGTTACTGAAGTAGAAAAGGCGGGAAATGTGGAACAGAAACTCGACAAAGTAATGGAGAACCAGAAGAACCAAACCGAGATGAGTAAGACTGGAACAAAATTGAAAGAGACCATTAATCCAACCTCACGACTGTCCCAATATGTATATATTATAAGGATCACAATGCACATTATATGGCAGTACTTAAGATCATGAAACAGACTATAAATATACCCCCTAGATAAGTTAATGTATTATAACTGGGTGTGAAGTAGCCCTGTAGGTTGGGAGTGCCAAGGTATTCTATGACTTCCAATGATTTAGGAATCTCCATTATGTTTAATAACAATGTATGAACTTTAACCCCTTAAGGACACAGCCATTTTACAGCTTAAGGCTCAGTCCCATTTTTTGGATTCTGACCTGCGTCACTTTATATTGTTATAACTTTTGAACACTTTTACTTATCAAAGCGATTCTGAGATTGTTTTTTCCCCACATGTTGTACTTCATTTTAGTGGTAAATTTTGGCTGATAAGTTTTGCGTTTATTTACAAAAAAAGGAAAAAAAAAATGATGAATTTTTAGAAAAATTTGCCATTTTCGAAATTCAAAATCACCGCGTTTTCAGGTAGATCGATTTACCACCTAAATAACTTGCCGAATAACATTTCCCATTTGTCTACTTTACATTTTCATAATTTTTTAAATGTTTGGATAATTTATTTTGATGTCACGCGGCCTACAAATCGAATAGCGATTTTCCGTATTTTCAGAATTGACTATTTTGGGGATAAATACTGTTTGAAATTAAATTTTACATATTTAGTATCAAAAACTCCCTATAAAATCTACCCATTTTCAAATCTGCACCCCTCAAACTATCAGAAACAGCATTTACAAAGATTGTTAACCCCTTGAGATCTTCATAGTAATTGAATCAAAATGGCGGTGAAATTTAGAATGGTCGAATTGTGCTGGTTATACGTTCATTTAGCCCTAAAATTTACACATTTCCAAAAGATAAAAAGAGAAAACCCACCATAAAATTAGTTCTACAATTTCTCCTGAGTGCAGCGACCCCCCCACATGTGGGACATTACTTGTGTTATGGGGGCACAGCGAGACGCAGAAGGGAAGGAGCACCCTGCAGCTGCCAGGATTTTAGTTTTCTGGCTGCCCCCTTTTGAAGGCTATAAAATTTTCGCTTTTCCGTTATTTGGGCCATGTGACGGCATTTTTTTTTGCGCGATGAGATGCTTTTTCCAGTGTTACCATTTTGGGGTTGGTATCACCTATTGTTGAAAATTTAGGAACTTTTTTTTGAGGTCATGAGTAGAAAAGCATCAATTCTGTACTGGATTTTTTACTTTTTTTTTTTGTGTTCACCGTATAGACTAATAATCATGTTATCTTTATTCTATAGGTCGATATGATTACGGGGATACCAGACATGAATATTTTTTCTTATGTTTTACTAAATTTGCCAAATAAAACCCTAATGTGGGGGAAAAATCTATCATTTTTGCATCGCCGTCTTCCAAGTGGCATAACATTGTTACGTTTTTGGCTACAGAGCTGGTTGATGGCTTGTTTTTTTGCGGGACATGTTGTTCTTTGCATCAGTATCATTCTGGAATACATATGTTTTGTTGATCATTTTTTATTGCATTTTTAGTGGGATATAATAGGTAAAAATCATAATTTTTGGCGGGTTTTTACGTTTTTTTTTTTTACAGCGCTCATCATATGGGTTCAATAGTTATTTAGTTTTATTCTACGGATTGTTACGGACGCGGTGATACTATATATGTGGGGTTTGTGTTAAGATTTAGACTTTTTTGAGCGTTATATGTTTTGGGGCTTATGGGCATTTTTAGTGAAAAACATTTTTTTTACATTTTTTACTTGATCCACCATGGGATATGAACAAGCAATCCTCTGATTGCCTGTTCATGATAATACTCTGCAATACTGATGTATTGCAGGGTATTAGCAGTGCCAGCCTAGGCAGATGCATAGGCTGACACTTTGCCTTTAAGATGACGTCACAGACGCCATCTTAAAGGCACTGCCTTCGGGCTTCTCTGGGGTCCCGATTGGACCCCAGAGGTGCCATAGCAGCGATCCCCCCCCCCGAAAATGGCGCGGGGTGGGCCGATCGTGGGGTAAAGACCCCCGACCGCGGGTGTTAGCCGGGGATGTCAGCGGTAGATTACTGTTGAAATCCCGCGGCTAACGATGCCGGTTCGGCTGCTATGCAGCGCTGAACCGGCATAGACTCTGCGCAGTAGCTGTACAGCGCTAAGCGCCAATAGTGGGAAGCTGCGCAGTACAGCTACGGCGCGGACCGCTAAGGGGTTAAACAAAGCCCAAAACTTACTTTAGGACGTAGGCGCCAATAATATGGAAGAGGTACAGTCCAACATACAACAACTGGCGAGGAATATCTTCCTAAAAGAGAAAAGGTGAGACATATTAGGACTGGAAGAATTATACTAAAGGTTTAAAGGCTCAGATGACATAAAATACACTGCTCAAAAAAATAAAGGCAACACTCAAATAACACAACCTAGATATGAATGAATGAATGAAATATTCTCATTGGATAGTTCATTCTGTACAAAAGTTTAATGTGCTGACATGGATTTGGAGTCACCAACAAAATTAAAGAGGAAAAACACACTACAGACTGATCCAGCTTTGATGTAATGTCCTCAAAATAAGTCAAAATGAGGCTCAGTATTGTGTGTGGCCTCCATGTGCCTGTCTGACCTCCTTACAGCGCCTCAGCATAATCCTGATAAGGCTCAGTATTGTGTGTGGCCTCCAGGTGCCTGTCTGACCTCCCTGTAGCGCCTCGGCATGCTCTTGATGAGGCTCAGTATTGTGTGTGGCTTCCACGTGCCTGTCTGACCTCCCTACAGCGCCTCGGCATGCTCCTGAGGAGGCTCAGTATTGTGTGTGGCCTCCAGGTGCCTGTATGACCTCCCTACAGCGCCTCGGCATGCTCCTGAGGAGGTTGAGGATGATCTCCTCAGGGATCTCCACCCAGAACTGGACTTAAGCATCTCCCAACTCCTGGACAATCTGTGGTGCACCGTGAAGTTGGTAGATGGAGCAAGACAGGATGTCCCAGATGTGCTCAATCGGATTCGGCTTAAAGGAACAAGCGGGCCAGTCCATAACTGCAATGCCTTCATCTTGCAGGAACT
Organism: Engystomops pustulosus; assembly: GCF_040894005.1. Classification (NCBI taxonomy): domain Eukaryota; kingdom Metazoa; phylum Chordata; class Amphibia; order Anura; family Leptodactylidae; genus Engystomops; species Engystomops pustulosus. Next base: position 43,053,024 of record NC_092415.1, read on the forward strand.
GCTGACACACTCCAGCCACATGAGGTCTAGCATTGTCCTGCATGAGGAGGAATCCAAGGTCAACCGCACCTGCATATGGTCTAACAAGGGGTCCGAGGATCTTATCTTGGTATCTAATGGCAGTCAGGCTACCTCAGGCGAGCACATGGAGGGCTGTGCACCCTCCAAAGAAATGCCACCCCACACCATTAATGACCCACTGCCAAAACAGCCATTCTGAATGATGTTGCAGGCAGCAGATCGCTCTCCACAGCATCTGCAGACTTAGTCACATCTGCTCAATGTAAACCTGCTTTAACCTGTGAAGAGCACAGGGCGCAAGAGGCGAATTTGCCAATCCTGGTGTTCTCTAGCAAATTTCTATAGTCTTGAAAATACAGAAAACTCTTTGAATGAGAATATATCTCTCACACACAAAAAACATTTACCTTTTTTGTTTTCTGGAAATAAAGTTCTGGAAAGGCGTGAAACCAATAGGCCAACTGAGAAATGTAGAAAAACTTCACTTGGAATCTAAGGAACATATAAAAATCCATAAATAAAATCCATTCAAGAGATATTGTAACTTCCATCAACTTCTCTCATAACTACTCAGTACAGGAGAATGTGCCAGGCTCAAATGTAGTTGTGCACAGACAGATACTAGTCTCCAATCTACTACTCTGCACCGAGCCATTACTCCGCTATTACTTCTAGAAGAGTAAATTGATACCTGGGTGGTACATACTTTTCTGTGGGACAATGTACAATTAGTGCTAGCGTGAGAACACACTTATCTAGGAATAAAAGCCGAGCGATAGAATTTTTATTTCATGGATAACGTAGGCATCAACTATAACAGACATATCCGGAGAGGAGACGAATATTTAGTGTATGGTTTACAAGTGCAATATCCCTGCTAGTCTGAAAGGAGAGGTGCATGGCTCTTGCTTTATTTAAATGATATTAATACACATATAATAAGTCACATCTCCATACACACCGGCGTCAGGACAGAAGACAGGGACCTCATTCTCAAGATAAGGGAGGGGTCCTGTACAACCCTCACAAACACCAAAGAAAATATACAACTTTGGGACATTATTTAGATGGTACTTACGGAAAATAAGTGTGGGGGTAACCTTTCCATAAACTTGTTGGATCTGACAGGTAGTTCTCCTATAGAAGAGAAAACAGAGATGGACTTGGATGAGAATATAAAGCTCACCATCTATCAGGCATAAGACAAAGCTTCTGTTCTGTCACGGGTGGATTAGGCCGCATTCTTTACCATTACGGCAGTATCCAAACATTGTAATTAGTGGTTGTGCAGGTAGTGATTTTGCTGAAAATAACATTAGCGTTCAGAAATGGTTACTATAGAAACGCTAATACCACAAACACTGCAGACTCTTCATTTCAGCGCAGCATCCTCAGCCATAGCAGGAACAAAGAGATGACATACTGCACGGACGCTTGTACACATGAAGCCTGGCTACTTATTATGCATCTATAGACTCCCAATATGGTAGATGTCACATAGGTGTACAACAAGCATTCGGCACCAGCATAATAACCAATTGAAAACATATGTACACCTAGCCAAGCATTCTGGTCCATTTTTAAGCATGCGTTTGCAGTCCGTTTAAAAAACAGATGCGTTTTTACCATTTATCATGCGTTTGGCTGCTTTGAACCTATTTATATTACTAGTTAAACAGGTTAAAGCAGCCAAACGCATGGTAAACGGTAAAAAAACGATGCGTTTAAAAAAAAAAACAAAACAAACCAAACAAACATGTTTTTAAATGGAATGAAAACGCATGCCTATAAACGGACCAAAAACGCCATGTGTGGCATCACCCTCAGGGTGGTGGCACACGTGATGTTTTGAACCTGTTTTCAGGCCGTTTTTTAAGCAGTTCGTTAAAAACTTACTCGCTGGCGTATATATGGACTATACAAGTCCCCCATAGACAGCAATGGGCACACGGCGCCCTACGGGAGCGGTATAGTGCAGCACACGTGTCGCACCGTGCCGTTCCGTAGCCCATGGAAAGATAGGACATGTCCTATGTTTCTCCGGAACACGGCGCAGTGCGCTGTGTATTCCTATGGAGAGGGGAGGGGGTGAGTAACACTCCCCCCTGGCGCTGATGTGTATGCCCCCCATACTACGGTAAGGCGGGCATACATAGTGTGCATGTAGCTTAAGGCTGGCGCTACACGTAGTGCTTTGTCTGCGCTTGCAAACGCAGACAAAGTCGCGCCCACCGGGGCGGGCCTCGGCCCGATCGCATCGGGGTTTCTATGGAAACGCCTGCGATCGGGAACAAGCCGCCGGTGGGCGCGACTTTGCGTTTGCAAGCGCAGACAAAGTGCTACGTGTGGCGCCAGCCTAAGCGTGATTATCTAAGGCTGCATTCACACAGCTGTGCCAAGGGGTGATGGGAGTCTATGCACCTGATGGTTGTCAATCAAACAATCCCACTCCCAACAAACACTGCAGAAAGCACTAGTAGAGTGTGTGAGAATAAGGAAGAATGTACTCTGTATTTCTAGAAGTTTTCTTTCCTGCAGGCTCTGTGTGCAATTTCTTATTGTCCCTGAGCTGGTAGGGGAGAAGAGACATTCTCACACCTTCCCTGTCCATAGACTCCACAGAAATTGGACACCTTTGTAAAATCCTGGCTCACAGAGACTAGTAGTGAAGTGAAAGTTTATCCAGCAGGCAGGGGGCATGAAAAGATGCACATTATATCTTCAGAATGATGCCATTACAATAAATGCCCTGGAAATATAACATAACACAGGCTGGGAAGAATTATCATTACAAATGTTGCTTTTCAAGGCTGTTCCAAATATTTGGACACTAGAACAGCAGTTTCACAGCCGCAATGGAGTCTTAACAATCTAAACAAGACACAACAGCACGACAAGAGTATAAACTGTACTTACCGATACAATGATGCTCGTCCCCCAGACACAAGAGAAAAAGTAAAAAGCGCTCAGCTGCCCGGACTCATTGAACTTGCTGTGTTTTGTCTTGGAAAAATGCATGCGCCTGTTAATTTTCTGTAAAAAAAAAATTTGCAACAATGAATAACGCAAAAGTTCTCTTTGCCTTTTTTCTGGCTCAAAGCAAAACTGCTGCAGCCCCAGACCACAATGAAAGTGCTCGGCTATTCTTATTTTGGTAGTAGCAGGCTCCTATATTGATCCCACTATACGTCTTAGCCCTCATTATAAAGACATTTCGTCACAAATTGTCATAAACAGAGGAGGAGAACAGTGCGTCAAGTGCGTTTGTTTTTTAACATTTTTTCATATAAACCACTCATAATAGAAGACTCTTACACACTCTTCTCAGAGGAGGGACAACATCATCAAATTTGTTTTTGGAACATATAATGCCAACCATTAGAGGCGAATTGGTTTTATCATTGTTTCCACCATATATTGGCGTCAGCACTAGCAGAATGAAAGACAATGCGCTAGGCCCATCTCCACTAGTTTAAGGCTACGTTTGCGTTATATTGCGTTGTAGCCATTTGTTATAAGGAAAAGTCAGGCGGCCAGGACGTATCCCACTCTATGCCCATACAGTATAATACGGCCTCTTCCTCCCCTCAAACCCGAAAGTGGGTGGAGGAAAGAAAATGAGTGCTGTCAATGTTCAGGATGTTTCCATTTATACACAGTTACATCATGTGTACACTCAGCGGAGGCCGGGGATGGATGCTATTACTGCATCTGCTGAGTATATAGGTCACACAGCAGGAAGATCCTGTGTCTTTCCATCATGCGTTTACTGCTAGGTACTACAGACAGAGGCAAAAAAGATGCCTTTGACTGCCAGTGTCTACGCCCAGCAAACACATAAGGAATATATGCTGAAAGTATCAAAAAAACTAAATGTTAATGTAGCTTTATAGAGATAATGTAACAGTCAGTCTTGCCAGTAAGTAGAGAATAAGAGGGAGGACTCTTATTCTCACCAATTGTGGGTGTCTCAACTGTTGAACCCACACCCATTAGCAACTTTAGAGCGTATATTCCTTTCAGATAACTTTTTGGACATGATTCTAAGCTACTTACATCCAGGATGTATTCTTGTATAACAGCATGTAAGATTATTGCTACGAGCATGTAGAAGAAAACGGTGGCCACATCTTTGATGCCATAATGATACAATGAGACTGGTTCAGCGAGAACACCTGTAAGACAATAAACCAGTCACTTTAATACACATAAGGACAAGTTACATCTACAGAACAAAGGAATACTGATTATTCCTTAGCAATTTTTACTTTTATGTATCCTTTAACTCCAAGGCAAACATACACATGGATCCTGCTGGAAGCACACGTAAACGAGACCCAGGCGCCCTCCAGTCTTTACCCCTCAGAAAGACAAACAGGCGCCATACGCTATACAGAGCTGTATCTAGGCAGAAGTACAGCTGCAGATTGCGTTTACCCCTATTTATATTATCTTAAAGAGCTCATTCAAGTAAGTTGACAACGTCCTGAGAAATGCTTCAGTCTCCATTGTTTGACCCCGTGTTCTTATATAGTACACAGTGCTAGTAACCGCCTTCTATTTTGGGGCTTGTGTTTTATCTATTGTTATGGATTATTTCATAGCCTATAATAAAATGTATTTAAAGCCCAATAGAGAGGAGAACAATATAATACCCAGTGCCTTCACTATACAGTCTGTGTCATGTAACATTTATGATCAATGTCTCTACGGTATCTTGAAGGCTATAACAAATCACTTTAATGTGCTGCACAGTAATGAGTCAAACTAAAGTTTTCTGAAAGTCAACGATCAGGAGAAATGTACTGAATTGCTACAACCACTTCCCAAGTAAAATCAACAAAGAGATGAAGTAACCGGACATTAAGCTGATACATTGTGTCAGTGAAAGATGCTAATGCTGGTAGCGTGATATAACCTGGACTCCCGCAAAATGGAAAAGGAAATGCAGCAATGGACAAAAAAAAAACAAAAACACCTTTAAAAATAAAGTTATAAAGTTTACACGTTGATTAAAGTTTTATTTACACAATGAAAAAAAAATCACCTTTTTTGTTAGAGCACCACTCCCCTCCTTGAGATGATCTGTTTATACTAATAACTAGAGATGAGCGGACAGGAACTTTAAGTTCTGCTCCGGATGCGTCACGCTTGTCACAGACATATTGCCAATTGGTGGCTGTCCAGCCAATCTGGCAAATTGACGGCGCCAGCTACTAGCCATAGCTGTGACACCCCTGGCTAAGTTACAGCCATTGCTAGTAGCTAGAGTTGTCAATTTGCCACATTGACTGCACGCCCCCCAATCTGGCAATATGCCCGTGTTGCGTGAGGCACCCCGGACCAGAACTTAAAGTATGGGTCCACTCATGGAACTTTGATTCCTAATAGAAATTAAAGAATGAATTGACAACTGGGAGTTATCATTTGTGAATGTGTCCTGACAAGGTTTGACAAAGCCCAATCAGTGCTACCAGCGACACACATCCATGCTCGGTCCGTGAAAACCGGATTATGCGCTGGCCGGACTCATCATAGCGATATACACAATACAAGGAGTCTCTTCTTGCTGCTGTTAGAGCAGCGCCGACACTGTGATCAGCATAACAGCAGGGAAGAAGGGACTCCTTATATACCACTATGATGCTTTGAGTCTGGCTCTGTGCACCGTGGTCAGTCCATGAAATCTATACAAGCGTTTTCACGGATCAAGCCTTACTCTACAGCCTGATGAGAGGAATGGCAGCATCCAATTGACACTTTATTCATAGATTTCAAGGAGGAGCAACAGAGGAAGGACACAAGGAAGATACACTAGGAAAAGATGTTCTTTCATGAAGGCTGTGGGTCCATACAGACACAGTTTCAAGGCATTTAGTGCAATGTCAATGACATAAAGAAGATTCTTAACTTCTTACCTTCTACCGGAATGGTGACATTATACTGTAGTGTGACAAACATGACTGCTGCTTTTGCTGTAATCTAAAGAAATAAATAAGAAATAGATTATTACAATAAATCTTGTTAATGTTCTCAGCAAGAAAATAAAGGCAAGAAGACTTGATTCAGAGCTGTGCATGTCACATGGACAGCGCCCCAGCACCAGGTAGGAGGAAGCCGATGCCATGTTGTCAGGTGGCAATTTGTATGCAAATAATATGTATGCATAATACTCATGCATAAGGCATGTCCTTACACATTGGGGCGATTTGTAATTGTAGCTACGTCAATTTACTGGTGTACAAATGTGTCACAATTCGGTTTGTGTCAAGTTTAGGCCTTTTCTTTTGCAACAATTGCCAACCTACTTCACTTTAGCCTACTCGGAGCTACATCATACAGGTTTCCTTGCATATATTCTGCATTAAAATAGTTGGCTCTATCACTTGGCATCATACTATGTCATTCTCTATTAGAGGAATTGTTGGCAAGAGTACAAAAGCGCATGGCAAGCGACACAGAATTGCCATGAGCATTATGGAAATTGTAAGGCTGCATAAATACAGTTTTGGTGAATGCCACCAACCTAGTCTTAAATAAAATCATAAATTCTTGTGCCAGCATTCATGTAACAAGTACAGGCAGTCCACGGGTTATGTACAAGATAGGTTCCTCTGTTCTAAAGTTGAATTTGTATGCAAGTCGGAACTGTATGCAAGTGCAACTCCAGACAAAATTTGTTTTAGTCCCAGTGACAATTGGATTTTGAAAATTTTGTGCTGTCAGGGGAACAAGGATTATCAATAAAGTTTCATTACAGACACGTTACAGCTGACCATTGTAGACTGGGACTAAAGTAAAGCTTCCAGAGAGCTTCACCAGAGGTCACAGCGGGCAGAGAGGTCAGTCTGTAACTAGGGGTCGTCTGTAAATTGGGTGTCCTCAAGTCGGGGACCACCTGTAGCTGCAGTGTCTCCTGCACACTAACAGGTCACAGGTCACTTTGCAATAAAGGTTTTAGTTGCAGCTAGATTATAATCCAGCATAGGTAATAATCTGACACAGATTAAATACCATTGAAAGACTGAGCATCTGCACAGCTTCTTACTGACTTTTCATTGCCACAAGCTAAAGTTCCTCATGACAGCCGTGCTGTGCTGCCACGTTAACATCTCCTTGTAGATCTAGGCACAAAGCCAGAGTAACATGCTGCAGCCGCTGGGGCAGATAGAATATCCCAAAAGTGCAGGCCACCCGGAGTCTCACGTACATATACTAAAGCACAGACTGCCCATTACACTAACATATTCAGGTAACTTGGATAAAAGAGCAATGATATATTATAAATGCGCTGTATAATAAAACAAACCCCCAAGAAGATGCTGGTGGTGTCATAAATGCACAGGAGGTCAAGCAGCAAAATAATGCAGGTCTTGTAACAGACCCACATCCTAATAGTCTTTCAGAAAGATCAATATTTCAGTCACATGAAATGAATAAAAGATGAAAACAAAAGACATACAAACTGCTATTATATCAATTATTGTAAGAATAGTTACACATTATATGAAAACATACAAGTGAACATCTGTAAAAGATAACTACACAGACTGCTCTCGCTTACAACTCTGACTCTTCATATTACAAGAAGTAGAACTGGTTTATTCTATCAATTAGAATTGATAGAAGATAACATTGGCCAGAACAAGAGGGTCCAAAAAATACCCTCCCAAATCCCAACAGCCTTTGACAGGACTGGGTTCCTCCACTGACATGTCCATCTTATCACATACTTCTAGAGCAGTGATGGCTAACCTATGGCACTGGTGCCAGAGGTGGCACTCAGAGCCCTTTCTGTGGGCACTCAGGCCATCACCAAAGATGACTCCAGGTATCTTCCTGCAATCCCAGACAGCCCAGGACTTGCTGTGCACAGAGCTATTTTAAAGTGACAGCTGTACCTGGGACTATTTTCTGCTGTATTGGTGTCCTCAGGGTGCTGGTATCAATGAAAGCTGTGACAGAGGAGGGAGTATAAATCACAAATTAAATTTCTGTGTTGGCACTTTGCGATAAATAAGCGGGTTTCGATGTAGTTTGGGCACTCGGCCTCTAAAAGGTTCGCCATCACTGTTCTAGAGGAAGATTATAAGACAGAATACCTGAGAACTGAGAATTTCAGAGAAGAACTTAATCTATTGTATAGAGAGACGCAACAGGACATGTAACTACTCCAAATACACTATAATCCCTAACCTCTAAAGCCAGTCAAATACCACTACACATCTCAACACAAGCAATCACTCTCTCAGCCAATGGTGCTGTAGCTAATTCCCCCAAAAGCACGCAAGCTCTACCGGGCATACATTGTATTTCAATGGGGAACTCTGACAGGCACCAATGTGACTAAGTAACATCTATGTTACTCCTGACATTATCAGCATAAGGACAGGCAGCAGGTCTCTATATACAAGAGGAAATTATCTAATATTGGGACCATCAGTGGGTTCAGTCCATTAACAACTTAGTAGATAATGTACAGCATCAGGCTGAAGATAAGTGTAAGTTATTAGTAATTAATTATACATGAAAGAATTGGTAAATTATATTAACATTGCAGGCAGGGTCCAGTATCCACTTCCTAAAACACCAGTAAACCAGCAGAAATGTATAAAAGCTGAACATGTCTTTCCTTTTAAATCTGACGACTAAAGACAAATGCCGCCATATGGAAAGTCACTCCAGCCATCTGCAACCTACTGCTGTAAACTACAACTCCCAGCATGCATCTCCCACACTGTACTACAGCCCACAGGGCAATAAGGATGTATCACTGTCATATTTACAAATATCGTTACAAGTTTGTGCAAAGTCTTACCCAAAACACTTCCAATCATCTCCTACATATGTAGCACTGGACACCACGCAGGCACAGTCCCAGAGTAATCATTATTTTGGGGGTTATCTTAACTGCGTCCTCATACTTACTACACAAGTTCCCCTAAAGCAGTGACTAATGCAGTCTGACATCCATGAGACGGATAGATACTTATTACACAACTGCTTATTATTTTGCAATAGTCACTGTACTGACAGACACACCAAAAGGGCTCATTTGCTTTAGCGATGACGTGTGTCCTAACCAGAGTCTAATTGTATGTGTCACCAAGTCACCACTGGGGTCTTCCCCTATGCACTAAGCTGAATGTATCTACAGGACATATCATGCTTCCATTTAAGAATGTATTTTTGCACACGGGGTTGGGTCGGGCACTCATAGGGCTCATTCACACAAATATGATTTCCACGGATAGAGCACAGACCATTACTGTCTGGGTGGCCATTCGCATGTTCCGCCATCTAATCTTATGGAAACCATACTCTTCATTATGATTTTTTTTTTTGCGGATGCGAATACAAACGTCACACGGATAAAATACCGACACGCAAAGGAAACACCTGTGTGAACGAGCCCTTGCGATAATGAAATGACAACACTGAGCTGGCTGGGAGTTGGAGAAAAGAGATGAGTGGATCCAGGTTTAGCAGCGTGACCCAGTCGTATCTCCAGTTGAATGCCGGGGGTGTCAATCGGCGAGACCGGCCCTTAATCGAGCAATATGTCAGGGTCTCACGACCAAAGCTGAACTAACAACTACGGGTCATTTCTTTCTCTATTTGTGACGTTTTTGCTATGTTTGTGACAGTCACATACTTGTAAAGAATCTTTATTATATTTCACTACCTGCTTTATGTTGCAAATTTGAGCATGTTCCTCCAATATGATCCGCCTGATCATACGTGGTCAGCTTTATTGTGCCACGGTTTACTTGTTTACTTCATTTTACAATAAACTTTGATTAAACAGAAAACTATGGGTCAACTCATCTCTAGTTTTGAAACTACAACTCCCAGCAGGATCAGCGTTGTAACAGCTGGATAATAGCTGACGCCTGTTATGATACCTCATCACATGGAGGGATCACTTCTTATGCATTTTATAGGGCTGAAGACATTTCCGTTTTTCACCGTGAAGATGATTACGTGATAAAGATTTGGGAATAGTGACGGACCTCTCCCATGTTTGGAGCAATGTGCACCCATCATTTCCAAAACGTCTATAAAAAAAGTTGTACAATAGTAAAAAAAAGCTTAGGTAGCAGAGCAGTGCGAGGAGGGGGTGTGTGCGTGACAGCACAGGAACACGTAAGCAGTGTGTATGTGTGTGCAGATGTGCGTGTGTTACACTTGTCCCGGAGCACATGCTGCGCCTTGTAGTCCCCCGCACAAGTCCTGCCCTGTGTACCGCCAGTCTGCGCCTCTCAGGCCGCACTCACCTCGAACATAAGCCCCAGTAAGAAGAGCATGGCCAGGCAGGACACGATGTCCGCGTGGTTCTGGATGATGAACTCATGGCTCAGCACCGGGGGGGTCTTGCTGCTCTTCTTGCGGATGCCCATGATGACGGATGGCGCTGCTCTCTACACACCAGGACTAGTGGGGCAGCACAGCACCGGGTGCACTGCCTCCTCCTCCCTCAGAGATGACGCTATACACTAGCACTGCTTACACCACGTCAGCACTCGTGGGAGGAGCGACATCGCTTCTAGGGATCACGTGACGAGCAACGGCTGCCACTGGGGCGCCATGTTACTCCCGGGCAGACGCCGCAGTCGAGAGACCATTTTTTTTCAAAAACCTAAGCTTTACCAATAGTACTGGATAAACAAGGAAGGAAACGCGTCTGTGTGTGTTGAAGCGCATACCGCCGTTTTGACGGACTTGTTTGGGACACCCTGTGCAGTATTACAGTAACAAAGATGGCGGAACAGGGCGCAACGTCCCCTTTTTCCTACGTACGTGTGCGTGCGGTGACGTTGTGGGCGGAGTCTGGTCTGCTCCAGTAAGCATGTGGTGTTCCGTGGTTGGCTGTTGATAGTAACACGTAGGCTGTGTATACTCCTCACACTGGGCTACTGTCAGGGCCCGGGCTACTAGTACTTACCTGCATGTAGTACTTACCTAGAGACAGTAATGTGGCAGGTTTTACACCCCATTCCCTATCCACTCCCTCCGCCTAGTGATAAGTGCATGTTCACATGTGTAGAAGTAGGAAAAATGCTGAAAACTGGAAACGTATCCTCTAAGAATACACTAAACGCTTTATGTGTTTTTATTTACTTATTTTACTTTACTTTTATTTATTTGTATCTACTCATCGCCTTCCAGAATCCAAAACTTTTTTATTTTTCACTTTACTGAGCCATTCCTGGGTTTGTCTTTTTGAGAGACAAATTAAACTTTCCAACTGGCACCATTCAATATGTCCCTGTACTGGGAAGCTAAAAAAAATTCCACAAAAATAAAAATGATTGCCATAACTTTTTATTTTTTTTTTTTAGTGTGTATTATAGTCAATGTAAGGGGTCATTTTTTGCGGGGCGGCCTCATGTTTTCATTGATATCAATTTGGGAAATACCAACGATTTGACTTCTTCAAATTTTTATGTTAGGAGAAAAATTTGTGATTTATCAGGTTTTTTTAATTTATGGGATTATATTTTTTTATTTCAATAGATTAGGAATTTTCAAAAAGAATAAATATACCAAATATAATATAAAAATACCAGGGCGGGGTTGAACGTGAAGATACTTGTCCCCTATTCACAGGGATAAGAGGAAGATCCTTAAGGCTATATTCACACTGCCGTTGCCCGCCCGTACCGTACCGTAGCGGGCAACGGCAGTGTACGGGGAGAGGAGGAGGAGGTGAGCGCAGCTCACCCCCGCCCCTCTCCATAGCAACCTATGGCGCACGGCGCCGTATTACGGGAAAAGATAGGACAGGTCCTATCTTTTTCCCGGGTACGGAACGGTACAGTGCCGCACGTGTGCGGCACCGTACCGCTCCCGTAGGGTGCCGTGCGCCCATAGAAGTGTATGGGGGACGTATATCGGCCGTATATACGTCCCCCATACGTTCGTGTGAATATAGCCTTAGGGTTTATGGTTTTTATTCAGTTTTTCAGATGGGGTTTTTGATGTCCAAACCAGAAGAGTAATGAGAAGAGTAAAAAAAAGAGAGGAGTAGCACCTCTGAATGATATGTGCTCACCCATAATGATCCACACCCGCTTTTGGCTTCAAAACCTGCATCTGAGAAACTGAACGCACCCTTAAAGTGCTCCTTATGGTAGAAATCTTTTGCCGCATGCATCTCAGAATCTGCCCATTTCTTAGAACTGAAACTTCTAAAATGGTAATTGTTGCTCTGATTCACTCTCGACTAGACTACTGTAACTCCCTACTAATCGGTCTTCCACTAAACTCTCTCCTCTCCAATCTATTCTCACCGCAGCAGCCAGCCTCGTCTTTCAGACCAAATGCTACACAGATGCCTCCAGTCTGTGCCAGTCACTGCACTGGTTGCCCGTCTCTTTCCGAATACAGTTTAATTTAATCATCCTCATCCACAAAGCTCTGCATAATGCCGCCCTCCCTCACCTCCGTTTATCACCCAACCAGTGCTACTCGATCCACCAGTGACGTTAGATTAAGCTCTACCTTACCTTGAACTTCCCACGCAAGTCTCTAGGACTTCTCCAGAGCTGCACTAATTATCTGGAATGCCCTTCCCTAGACTATTAGACTAAGGCTACATTCAGACGGCCATATGGGGACGTATATACGGCCAATATACATCCCCCACATGCGGCACCGTACTGCTCCGTAGCCGGGAAAAGATAGGACATGTCCCATCTGAATGTAGCCTAATACACAATCTCAAAAGTTTCAAACATGCTCTTAAAACCCATCTCTTTTGCAAAGCTTATCACACACCCTAACAGCATGTAATTTCAATTTTCAATATGTTAATAACCCTCATTCACAAAGCTCTTCATAAAGTTGCACCCCCCTTCCTCTCATCTCAGTTTATCGTCCAACCCGTGCTCTTCGATCTGCCAGTGATATTAGATTATTCTCTTCCTTAGTTCGAACCTCTCATGCACGACTCCAGGACTTCTCCAGAGCTGCACCAATTCTCTGGAATGCTCTACCGCGGTCTATCAGACTTAAAGTTTCAAACGTTCTCTTCAAACTCATTTATTTAGGCAGGCTATCACACTCGCTAATTGCATGCAAGTTTAACTATTAACCAATGCTGGGTACTCCCCCTGTCTGTTATACAGAAAATGCTTGTCTGCAGTCCCATCGACTTTCTATATAAAATGTGGCTGATGGCTGGTTCAAGCAGCAGCATTTTTATTTATTAAATTATTTTTATTCCATCCCCCTATAAAAATGGCTGGACCATTATACAAGCTCTTATACCTCTTTTGTCACCCCCTCATTCTCATAGACTGTAAGGTCTTGTGTCACCCCTCATCCTCATAGACTGTAAGGTCTTGTGTCACCCCCCCCCCCCCCCCTCATCCTCATAGACTGTAAGCTCTTGTGTCTCATCATCATAGACTGTAAGGTCTTGTGTCACCCCTCATCCTCATAGACTGTAAGCTCTTGTGTCACCTCCTCATCCTCATAGACTATAAGACTCACTCCTATTGTTTCACATGACTGTTGTTACACACTGCACACCTCACACCCACATTTTATAGTCTATGCATTTAAATTGGACTGTTCCCTGACTACCCAGACAATATACATGTTTATCACGCAGTTATAGAATTGAATGACATACTGTCTAGATAATCTTAAAACTAATTAAAAGCATTAACAGGTGAATTCACACTTGTACAATAGCTCATTACACTGGTTAATCTTTAACACATCTAGACTGCTCCATCACTAAGATCCTGCCAAAACTAACACTCCTTGGATTCATGTCTCAATGACACAAGTCCAGGTAGTGCAAAGTATATTGATTAGAATCGGGATATTGTTTGCTTTGTCCTTTATGATTTATTATGATACTGCATTTTTTTGCAGTGGATGCCATAAAAATTAATATTAATAATTCCTTCATTTATATATACGACCACAGATGCATTTCTGATACACCGTAAAAATATGTAGCAGGCGCGTGGCTGTGGTCAGGACAGGAGCTCCTGACTCTATAAAGAAATAGAGGCTGACAGTGACGGGTGGCGCCATGAGTAAACAGCAGCACCAGAGGTGGTGAGTATGGGGATTTTATTGTTTTAATAGCCCCTCCCAAGCTATTTTTTAAAATCCTGGACAACCCCTTTAATTGAAGGTGTTCAGTCCTTAATGCCATCCACTGTTAAAAAATGCAGCATTGTAATAAATCATAAAGGACAAAGCAAACAATATCCCTATTATAATCAATATACTTTGCACTATCTGGACTTGTGTCATTGACACATGAATGCAGGGAGTTATATGATACAGGTTTTGAGGAACAACAAACAAAATACAATTGATAACATATACAGTACAAGGTGTAACAAAGAGGTGGGGACAGTGGAATATCTCACAGAATACACATTTACATCGAAGAACTAAAAATATATGTGTCAAATATCTTACCAATGCTACCAAACTCAGCCCCCAGGGGTAAATTCTTAAACCCCTATTTTCTATTGCAGATTACAATTCTCCAGGAAAATTACATTGATTTGACCTACGTTTTTTACATTTTTGGTGACAGGTGCACTGTAAAAGAAAAAAATGAAATGTGTGCAAAAATGTTGAAAAGGGGTATATTTCAATAAATACACATCCGATACAACATCTGAAAATGTATTTTTCTCAAAGCTATCCATTGTTTGCAAATTTGAGTCAATAATGAAAAGCATTCGATTTTTGAAAACTTTGTAGGCAATGAGATAAATTCAGGTCTTAAGATGGGGGGTGAGACTTACCAACACAAGAACAAGAGAGGATACGTATAATGGACTGCGGTAATGTAAAAGAACTTTATTAATTCATATGCATAATCACAATAACAACAAGACCATAAAATAAAAACACTTAAAAAGTACACCATGCAAGGTGTACTTAACCTCCCAGGACCTGTGTGTCCTGGGCTCCCCAGCCCAAAACCGACCCAATTCATATGCATACCCCAGGTATACCCCTGAGGAAGTCACCGGAGTAGGTGACGATACGCGTGGGGTTCGTTCCTCTCTCCTCCTCCCCACTCCGACCTTGCCTTCCTGCCTCCTTTACCTCATTATATGGATCTACACTAGGTACCGTATACTCTAGGCATGTAGGCTACTCCATACAGGACTGTTTGGTTTATTTTCTGCACAGGTCACTTTATGTATGCACATATTTCCTGCTGCAACTTGATATTTTCCAGCTGTATTTAGCACTTTCCTCATTGTCCTGCTGTAGACATTTGTCATTTTGATTGGGTCGGTTTTGGGCTGGGGAGCCCAGGACACACAGGTCCTGGGAGGTTAAGTACACCTTGCATGGTGTACTTTTTAAGTGTTTTTATTTTATGGTCTTGTTGTTATTGTGATTATGCATATGAATTAATAAAGTTCTTTTACATTACCGCAGTCCATTATACGTATCCTCTCTTGTTCTTGTGTTGGTTATATGCTTCCCTAGGATACGTGGACTAAATATTTCTCTTTATCTATTGGTAGTGCCTGTCCCATTTCTTGTTTGGTCATAGTACTGTTTGGGGTGAGACTTACGTTAATCATCTCTCTGATGTGTGAGAGGCCAGGACTCACATTACACCAGTCCCTCAAGATAACAGAATAACTACTACAGGCGGTCCCCTACTTAAGAACACTCGACTTACATACGACCCCTAGTTACAAACGGACCTCTGGATATTGGTAATTTATTGTGCTTTAGTCCTAGGCTACAATAATCAGCTATAACAGTTATCACAGGTGTCAGTAATGAAGCTTTAGTGTTAATCCTGGTTCTTATGACAACCCAACATTTTTAAAATCCAATTGTCACAGAGACTAAAAAAGTTCTGGCTGGGATTACAATGTTAAAATATAAAGTTCCGACTTCCATACAAATTCACCTTAAGAACAGACCTACAGACCCTATCTTGTATGTAACCCGGGGACTGCCTGTACATCTATTGTTCGTGGAATTTTTTTGTAGCTTTCCACATTTTTTTTTATTTTTTTTTCACTTTTTTAATTTATTCTTTTCACCTGTAACAGTTCGGAGAGCTTGACATCAGTGCTAAACTCTCCAACCACATTCATTAAGTGGTGTTTATGAAGCGTTTCTGACATGTATTTGTCATGTTTTCATTGCTATTTGAAATGAGATGCAAATCCATTGGGTAAAACACTGGAATGTGAAAGAGACACGATCTGGAAGGTGCTAAGCTGCTTCACAATATACTGGTAGTGGTTTATTAGGTCTATTTCTGCTGACAGGTTCCCTTTAAACTATTCATATAATTTTTTGTACTGTTATCCACCAATATCCCAGTTCAAGCAGTGGATAAACACCAGGTGGTAAGATGTCACACAGGTGACAGCTCGTTAGTATCACAGGGAGTCAATGCTGTGAATTGTCATAGTATAGTTCAAATTGTCACATTAAGGCCCCTTTCACACTGACGTTTTGGGGACTTAGAGATATATATCCCCATATATATCCCCCTGTATTGTGCACGAGATAAAGATGCAGCAAGCTCTATCTTTTCCTGTGTTTGGTGAAGGAAGGGGTGAGCAGCGCTCGTCCCTCTGTTACTCAAGCCATGGCAAGCATACATTTGTATGAAAGAGGCCTTATTGTGTAATTAACCCCTTTAGTAAGCTGCAGACTTTTTTTTGTGATTCTGATCTCTGTCTCCGGGTATTCTAACTTTGGATTCATGTTTTGACTATTCTCGCTCTTGTGATTTCGTACTCAGTTTATCTTCTTGGTTCTATTTGTTTGTATTGTCCTGTCTTTGTGTTATGCTCTTTGAGGGAGGGGAAGGTCTCCTAGCTATCCCTTGCTACTAGGGTTTGCAAGGCAATCAAGCAGAGAAGTGGGGATTTGTTTTTATGTCAGGACCCATTGGGGCACATTTACTTGCCCGGCCGACGGAGTTCCCTAAATACGGAGTGTCCGACAAGCGTGCACTCCGGCACGATTCACAAAGATCGTGAGCCGATTTCCTGCATCTGTCACTTCCCCGCTCAGGTCCCCTGGAGTTCACCTTCTTGTTCCCGGTGCATTTAAGTGCATGTCTTGCAACACAATTTTAAATTTTAATCCCGCGCTCAGTCCGAATATGTCGGATTGTACGATGGCCCTCTCCCCGATTTCTGTTACACGAAAGCCGCCGCGATTGCGCCAAAATCCGACTGTGTGAGACACAATCCCCTTCTAAATAGCTGTCACAACGCTGCAAATTCCGAAAATTTTTAAAAGCTGACGAAAGCGCATTCCGCAGACCCTTAGGAAATAAGCCCCATTGTCTTTATCCATTGTTCTAGTCTGTCCCCACAGCATGCATCACATACAGACTTTGGGGTGCTCAACAGAAGTTGTTAAAATCACTCTTCATAGGGAGAATTAGTATTTGGGGTAGTCAGACACGGTTTTCAATTTAAACACATCTCTAACACAGTGATACATACATATGTGATCTATAATGTGAACAATAAACCTTTCATTATTTGTGTTACAGTTTTTGGCAACTACCCAGAACAGTCCTATCACTAAAGAGAAATATTAAGGTATTATCCAAAATACTTTCAAAGGCAGCCAAGTGTCACCTTTGAAATTGCTTTCAAAGAAATCTGATTATCTGATTACAGCAAAGTAAATGAACAAAACCTGTGTGGTCAGAGTCTGCATAGAAAGAGGACTGAGTGCTCCAGGAATAATGCAGCATCAGGATGAAACTCTGTAGCCGTGTACAGGAATTGATTTTCATCTGAAGATTTCTCCAGACTCTTCCATAAACATGCAAGTTCAGATTCAAATGGCAAACAAGGCTAAGGGAATATCTTGGGCCTCTCTGTCTGGAGGAAGGTTAATCTCTGCACCACTTGTCTAGGGCCATCACCATATTGTCAACCGCTAGGATTTAACCTGTATTCCCTAACAGCCTGTAGGGCCTGAACACTGATATGATAAGCCATGCAATTGCCTCCTTTATAATAGTGGTTAAGTCCAACTATGACCTTATCCTAAAAAACCTTAAAATGAGACTTTCACATGCTGTAATGACTCTCCCTCCATTTAGCAGTAACTTGATGTCACTAGGCATCAACCCCTAACTCAAGTTTAGGATCTGGATAATCATGGACATTTTCTCTGCTTTTAGATCACCCACGGGTGTTGCTTAGTGGTAGAGATGAGCGGATCTGTTTTAGTTCGGATTCGGCCATGCAACCTGGACATATTGAAGGATAAGTGGCCGAACAGCCAAATTGGCAAATTGACTTCCCTAGCCATGGCCATCCAGCAATATATCCAGTTTGTGCAGCCAAACCCAAACTAAGACTACAGGACCACATATCTCTACTCAGCTGTCAAGTATTCACAGCATCTCATAGCAATAGAGAAATAGTATTACTCCTGACCAGGCCAATAGGTAACCTGTATATTGGGAGCCCCCATCCTGGTAGTTTCTGGATCACTGTATACTGTAGCCTACTAGAGGTCAGTGTTGTGTTTGTCAGTGGTTTGTTTAGTGGTGCTGCTCCATTCAGACATATAAGGAACCGCTATTGTGATTGTTTGAGGTCCTACTAGAATGAAAAAGCTTACAGAAAGGGAGCAGGGCTTAAAATAAAAAAAATACTATTGCATTTATCCATCAAGTAATGGTATCAGACTCATCATGAATGCAAACTACAAAATATGTGTAGGTGTAAAAAAGGTGTAATGTATAGAGGTCATTTAGTGACCATGGAATGTATTGTACGCAGCTGCCTTACTCCAGGGCTCTGTAAGTGATGTATGCCACGCCAGAAGGTTTGAAAGAGCAAGTTAGCTCATATTATACCATATATGAACTCAAGCTCTGCTCACCCCTACATCCAGGACACTGCCTATTTATAAGCCTGAAAGGCTACAAGGATTTGCTGCACTCACTTGACCTGAAATACTGATCTTTAGTACTAAATGCAGCCGATAAAATTAAGCTCCTCAGCATGCTTATCTTCAAGACGGGAAACACCACTGTTCCAAAGAACATTGGATTAGGGAAATGGGGAGTCTTGAGAAACCTTTACAGATGGTTTCAGAATACATTATCATTTATGTCACCTGTAGGGAAATGCAGTTTTTGAACCAGTTCTTACCATTGCTTTGTTAAAAAAAAAAAAAGCCATATTGTCATGCAGGGTCTGGGAATGGACAGGTGGACCCTGACATTAAACCCCCTTTTTCTGTCCTTACCTGATTGCCTCACCTACCCTAAGTGGTAGGGAACAACTAATTGACATTCCCTTTCTGTGCCAAAGTGTAAAACACAGACATCAAGACAAGACAGAACTAATAGAGGTTTAGGATCGTGTCAAAACCAAAAGGACAAGTGCAGTAGAAAGTCAAAAAGCAAAAGGATAATCTGAATACAAACAAGGGGTGAGGGTGTCACACTTTTATTATTTTGACTGTGGTGGTATCTCAAGGGGGCTGCAAATGTGGCATAGACCTGAAATCTAGTTCATCAGAATCTGCCCTATGGTGTGCCTTCCCTTCTGTGCCCTTCCATTCGACAAATTGCAAAAAAAAAAACATTCAATGCGTTTTAATTCCTGTAAATAAGCTTCCTACATGCTTGAATAATTAGATGGGAGAAGTTTTTAAAATGGGGCGATTTGTGGGTTTTCTTTTTACCAACTGAATTTTCAAAGCTCCTATAGAAATAAAGTGGACCCCAACATTAAATCTATTCAATACATTTTATTCAATTAATTTTTTTAAAAAAGCTATTAAATGTGTTACCTCTCTAACATTGTGTTAAAACAAAATCACATTTGTTTTATGGAAAACACAAAACAGAAGTAAATTTACCACCCGTTTCTGAAAAACAGAAAATTAAAAAAAATATGGAAGTTTATTTAAAAGTTTCACGTAGTTCCCTTTTTTCATAAATAACTGGAAATAGTAACAAATACAATTTGTTAACTTACATAAAGTACAGACGTTCCCCTAGTTACAAACGGACCTCTGGATGTTGGTAATTTACTGTACTTTAGCTTTAGGCTACACTGATCAGCTGTAACAGTTATCACAGGTGTCTGTAATGAAGCTTTAGTGTTAATCCTGATTCTTATGACAACCCAACATTTTTAAAATCCAATTCTCACAGAGACCAAAAAAGTTCTGGCTGGGATTACAATGATAAAATATACAGTTCCGACTTACATACAAATTCAACTTAAGAACAAACCTACAGACCCTATCTTGTATGTAACCCGGGGACTGTCTGTATATGTCATTAAAAAAAAAACTGAATTTGTTAAAGTCTTCTAAAGTTGTTACCACATACAATGAAATATGCCCTTTATGAAAAATAGGGCTTGGTCCTCAAATGAGCTTATAGTGTTGGTGCTGCTGTTCACTGGCAGACAGGGACTCCTTGCATCATACTTCACTATGATGCTGGGAGTCTCGTCCCTGCCACTGTGCATGGTACTATGGCACCCGCCTAATTTACATGAACTTTATTCGCAGCTAGTGTGGGCTCTGTTTTTCTCAATGGCTCCTTTACTGTGAAAATGGGTCAGAGTGCCCAATAAATTAGAGCATTTTCTATCTTATTATAGCTCTGATTTATCTCGCTGCTCCAGTCAGCTGTCCAATAAATCCTTAGTGCTGGTCCCATCTGGACATGTCCTTTGTAGGGCTCATCTCTGGCAAAAAAAACATGGCAGACCTTTGGAGATGAGATAATAATATTCCAAAGGGACGTAGCTGCTCAATCTTGGCGTTCAGCAGAGAAAACTTTTTTTTACATACTTCCTAAAATATTCCTATAAAATGTACAATTAAAATGTACTAATTACATCTGTTTTAGGAACTACATCTGCACAATAGAAAACTGAGGTGCAGCCGTACAACCAGCAGTATCACGCATAGTGTTACCGCATACAGACACTATAAAGTTATTGGTGAAAGATATTCCTAGTGATTTCATTTCACATTCTGTTGATTTGATCAGGTTTCCTATGCGCCTTTTTATAACTGACTTTTCCATCTGACACTTGGTGACTCTTCTTGTACTGAAATGAAATAAGGATACAAGTAAGTACTTCTGCTATAGGAAGATTCAAAATTGCCATAAAATAGATGAAAATGCGCCCTAAAGATTATAAAATGTAAAGGCCATCTACCCGCTGATTCCCTGATGATAGATAATTTATACTTGCCTTCCTGTCCGGTGATTTTAGTATAAATGTTGGCGTTCCTATTTATAAGAAATAAAAGTTTTTAAAATGTACAAATGCATCAGAGGCTCTGCAGATAACCTCTGAGCTTGTCCGTCTTTCAATTTATTCACTGCTCTCCTCCCGCCCACACTACAAGCAGAGGGTCTCTGCAAATTTTGCGTATGCAATGTTGGCTGCACAGCTGCAGTCAGTGGCGTATCTACCAGTACGGCCACTACGGGTCTGTGAGGTTAAGGGGCGCGGGGATGCACGGTCCCTGTGTCCCTGCAGTGCTTTGCCACGGCCCCGAAGGAAGTGGTCCGGGGACCCACAGCCACCCGAATCGAGCCCACAGGCCCCTCCCTGTGTGTCCCGGCTACCGCACTCCTAAACCTGGTCCACCCACCTCTCTCCTGGCCCGCAGGTCAGTGTATACTTATATGTATATGGGTGCAAGTATACGAGTGTAGAACTTTATGTGTGTGTATATAAGTATATTAGGTGTGTATATATCAGTGTATAAATGTGTGTAATTGTATAAACATGTCTGTATAAGGGTACATTCACAAGAACGTATATCTGGCAGCAAATTTGCCATTATATACTTCCCTCATAGTTGCCTGGGCTCGGTACGGTGAGCACAACGAGTACTTGCTCTATTCTCTATGAAGAGGGCAGGGGTGAGCCGCGATCAGGTTGATGTAAATGCAGCCTAAATATGTAAATATATTTTTTGGGGGGACGGGGGGCCCCCCCATGCAGAAATCTGCTATGGGGCCCAGCCTCTCCTAGTTACGCCCCTTGCCGCAGTTCTTATCAGCCAACATTGTATACACAAGATTTTAGAAAGCCAGGTGACGTCACAGGCTCTCTGCGCAGAGGTTGGGTCGGAGGCAAGAGCAGATCATGAAAAATTAAAAGACGGAAGAGCTCGGAGGTGATCTGCAGAGAGCTTCAGACTCATTTAAATATTTTAAAAACCTTTATTTCTTCTAAATGCAGCTGTTTCTAATTATACTAAAAGCACATTAGTGCAAAAGGGGGAGGGACAGGGAGGTCTATCTGGGAATCTAATAGTAGATGTCCTCTAAAGGCGTTGTCCACTTTCAGCAAATAATTATTGTCTGTGTAAGGAAAAGTTAAAACAATTTTCCAATAGACTTTCTGTATCAATTCTTCACGGTTTTCTAGATCTCTGCTTGTTGTCCTTCTATAGAAAGCTTCTCTTTCAGGGAGTAATCAGATCTGTGTGATATTAATAATTCGTGCATCTGTGTGACATCACATCACATGACCATGGACAGATTTCCATCTACAGGATGTAAGCAAAGAAGCCATCTATGGCAGGACAGCAAGCAGCGAGCAAGAAAACTATAAAGGATTGATACAGAAAGTATTTTTTCATTGTTCCAGTACTTCCAGTTTCACCCCTGCATCTGACATGTAGTTTTAGGGAGTCATGGGACCCGCTTTATCTAATAAGTGGCCTTCAAGGACAACACAGGAAGTAAGTGGAAGTTACCCCCTACTACCTGGAAGGGGACAACCTACTACTTGTGTTCAGACGCAGGGTCTGAAACTGGGAGTACCAGAGCGACGAGGGGATAAGGCTAATAAAGGGCCCACAGCTCCAACAAAGGAAATACATAATTTGAAGCCTACCAGGAGTCTTTTTACAACAGGTAATTGCGATTTGGGCTGAATGCATCTTCAAGTTCCAAAAGCAACAAGAAAATATTATAAGACACCTTGCACATAGCTTAAAGAAGGCAGCGAAACAAACCGAAAATGTGCTATGGTATGAGTAAGGCTCCGTGTGCTACCTGATAACTCACATAATAATCTCACATGCAATTTAATTTTTTAAATGTATTTTTTCACCAAATATACAAACAAAACATATATTCTAGGCATATATACTCGAGTATAAGCCTAGTTTTTCAGCACAAGAAAATGTGCTGAAAACCCAAACTCGGCTTATACTCGAGTAAAAAAAATATAGGTTTTACCAGGTTTTTGTGGTAAAATTAGGGGCCTCGGCTTATACTTGGGTCGGCTTATACTCGAGTATATACGGTATATATTATATTACTATATTAGTCATGTCAGCACCCGCTTACTGTTTTAGATTTTTCTTGTCTTGGTTTCTCTACATATTAATGTGTGAGATTTTTGTTATTTCTCTGTTAAAAAACTATAAAACTTTAATATGAAAAAACGTACAAAAAACATAATGAAAAATAGACAAACAAAACAGTACAATAAGAACTTTATGCTGCACTCAAATCAGACATCAATACACTATAGAATTCAGAAACCTACTTATTTTTCCTTCTCTCTTTAGTTTGTGTAAATGATGAGTTAGGTTGAACTCTGCAGCTGCATGTAAATGCTCCGGAGTATCCTGTAGGAATAATAAACACTATGAAGACATATATTGTGGCTCAATAATAAAATGCAGGTGTTCTGTGTAAAAAACACAAAGTCATAACATAAGTTTTTCTTCTTTACAGATTCCACATGTGAAACTCAAACAACCAACGTTACAAGTGTCACCAGAAAATTACCCAATACTAAACCAGGTTTTTATGCAATCATTTTTAAGTATTTTGAATTTTTTTCCATAGACTAAGGCTACATTCACACACATGTATGGGGGACGTATACGCGTCCTATCTTTTCCCGTGATACGGCGCCGTGCGCTGTAACTTCCTATGGAGAGGGGCGGGGGAGAGCAGCGCTCATCCCCTGCTCCTCTCCGCAGCGCCGATGTATGCTCGCCGTACTACGGTACGGCGGGCATACATCGTGTGAATGTAGCCTGATGCTTACTAATTCTGTAAGGAATTTCTGTGCAGCAGACACTTTATTTACAATGCCAATAAGACAGGATTACAATAGAAGATGATAACCTCTATAGAAAACATCATCATTGTCTCCATTACTATTATTAGATGACGTCACCATCTATCTACACCTCTTATCCGCACAGAGAATGCATAGCATAATATCTATAGACCTCAATGAGTAATTTTCAGTGTATTGTTGCTTATGGCCGTGAGGATGCTGTAAAGCATATTGCTAAACGCTGTTACTAGGGCTCAATCAAGAAACCCCCCCAAAAAAGCTTTCAATAGCCCCAATAATTGTAAAAAACAAAAAATGGAAGAAGCTCTACAATTATAAAAAAAAAACCCTCTTATTTAAATTGTAACTAAACCTCTGAATATTTTTTTGTTGCAGAAATTAATAGATCAGGTGAAATGGTAAACGCTGAAATACAAGTAAAGCAGCTTCTCTGTGCATATTTTTTCTCTTCTTTCTCCTATAGTGAGCAGTGTATCTGGAAATCCTGTACACAACATAGGAAGCAAGCTAACGATATTTAGAGCATATTCACTTGCTGATTCAGCTCTCTAAGGAGATTAGACTATACAGTTCCTTTTATCTTTCGCTGTCAGTGGATACAGGACAGCGGAGGATTTACACAAACTGCTAACATAAGAGAGAAGTATTTCTTTGTGTAGCTTAGTTAAAAGTTTAGTGATGCTTTAAAGGAGTCAAAAGTATACCTGGTAATATATTACCTATAATGCAAAGAACACAAAGTGCAAAAAAACAAACAAACCCTAATTCATTTTGTTATCAGGTCAAAACAAATATGTGCAACTATTTCCCTTATAAGGTTTATCCAATACAGCCTGAAGTTTTGCTGATTTAGTCATTTTTTCCATAATTATCTGCCAAATGCTCCACCTGGTGGTTGAAACAAGATAAATCCCTTTCCTTTAACATCCCACATTCCCCCAGGCACCTAAACGGTGTCCATTCTTATTATTCCCATCCACAGCCAGATTCACCTTAGTAAAAGCCAAAGTGAAAGACAAAGTACTAAACAGTTTCCTTTCCCTCCAGTTCAGAAGTTTTAGGAAATTACACAGATGTGATTATTTACCTTGTACACAATCTTTACCAGTTCCGCGGCAGTCAGCGATTTCCCAGAATTTTCTTGTAAAACTTGAAGAATTTGTTGTTCCCGAGCTTGTCTATGCAAAATGTACTCCTGAATTTTGTCTCTTGCACCTTGGACTACAGGGCCATGACCTGAAGGTTAGAAATTATAATGGATATTGGGTAATAAATAAGACACCGTTTTAAAGGTTTTACTACCTGAGGAACAATGTTGCTCAGGAATTCTTTTATTATAACTCTACGTATATAACCAAACATCATGATAGCAGCAATGTAGAGTTATAAAAATGATGCTACTTAGTACTACAGTATATGGGGATTTAACACATCAGACAGCCTCAGGTCTTTGTATGACCCAAGGCTGTCATAGTAACCGATTGCCGCCCCCTGATGACTTCACAGGGGGCAGTCATCAAATCCAATAAGCTGGAGCCCACGCTCCGACAGGATTTAATTGCCTCCAGCAGCTTTGCCAGAGCCATTTACAGGGTCCACACCTGCAATTGGTGCCAGAAACAACCACGGGTGTTACCGGTGGGCATTTGCAGCAATATGTCCCTATTGTCACAGATGGACATTTTTAGAGATCAACCATAATGTTGTCTGCGAATCTTTATCTCACAAGTTATAGGGTTATCTCTAAGGACCTTCCTATGTAACAGGAAACATCTTGATATGTTGTAATATAGTATGTGGCATACGTAGCAACACTAGGGGAAGAGGACGAGCTTCTAACCCTAGCTGTAAGATAGAGAACAAAAGCTAAAATTACCTCCTAACATAAAATACTAATATACTAACCTGGGTAAATTTTATCAGCCTTTACGTCAAGCAGTTTTTGTAAAGACTTCATGTAGTCATACAAATCCTCAAACACAGCAGTTCCTTCTCCAAGGATACAATCTCCGGAGAAAATGGCATTTTCTTCCACTAAAACCAGAGCCATGTGATCATCTGTATGTCCGGGGGTAAAGAGGACCCTGGATATAACACAGAAGCAGAATCAATACAATTTCTATCTTTACTGGTGATCATCAAGATTTCCAGATAACAGAAGGATAGTACAATGGTTATCAGGACTGAAGCGTCACAAGGCATGGAAGAGCCACAATTCCAGCCACATGACTAGTAAACTAAGTGACTTTTTGTCGGTTTTACACCACACACACACACAACACATATTTGAAAATGGACGTGGCGAGCCAGGGCCATCCCACCAGTCTTAATACTGTCCCACTGTACTCAGCTAATATTTTTGGTCAGGCTTCCTGCAGATTTATATGTCCATACTAGTAGATCCACTGGTCTTCATGTCATCTGCAGGTTGTAAGTCTTCATGCTAGCAGCTTGTAGGTGCTTCTCCTATTTACTTTATGCAAACTATGTCTGCAGTCAATCCAGGTGGCCACTTTTAACATTTGATAAATTTGACACTAATGACAAGCGGTGCATATATTAGGTCTCAAAGGAGGGCTAATTTGATATTTTAAAAGGCCTGGAGGAAGAGAGAAGAGGCTCCCTCATGCCCTAGAGGTGCGTTATGGGACAGTCTACCACCGAGAAAATGTTGGTAGATGTCCATTGTGTTCAATGCATAATGGATGTGCAACAAGCTCCCTCTAGTGGCCACTGCGTGCATCAAGCATGTTACCCCATGACAGAAAATGCATCTTTATATTTACTTGTTACTTCTTTTTTTGCACCTTTTTGGGAGGTAAGAAGTTTACCTGTGTGTGTGTCGGTTGCAGTGTTCCCAATGTATCGTTGTAGCGTTTTCTCTGATTTGCACCTTCTTATTTCCCTATTTTTAGCAACTTTTTGGCACAAATCAAAGTGCAGTTAACCCATACTTCCATACATGTTTTAAAATGCGCCTAAAATGTTGCAATAAAAAAAAAAGTTTAAAAATGTGCAGCAAAAAACATGTTCTTATGTATCTCAGACAAAATAGGCAGCAGAAATACAGTACGAGCCCCATTGTGTTTCAAATAAAAATAAAGAGACTAGATAGATATACACAAGTATCTAGTTTTGAAAAAACCTCAAAAAAAAAAAAAAAAAAGATTAAAAAGGATTGTCGTACAATAACAACTGGACTAGTTATAGGTCTCGCATGTCGCTCCATTCATTGCTCCACACATTGCAGCGTCCGCCCACTGGGGCATGACATAGGGGGCAGCTGTATTCCCCTGGCACCTGAGTCGCTAGAGAGTGGTATAGTGCTAGCCGGGTTACAGATAACCTGGAACACGTGAACTGGCCTCTTCCACGCCGGGCAGAGACAGCAAGGGGATACAAGAAGAGCGGGAGGCCGCAGTATGATGGAGGTTGGGGCACTCCTGATGTATGTGTGGTGTAGGGATCTCGGAGAAGATGGCTGCTACTCTCCGCAGGCCTTGTATAGCAATGGAAAGCTCAAGACTGATTTGGAATCCAGCCAAAGGGGATATTTTTTACCTCCCGCTCCGAGTGGAAAACAGAAGTTACTTACCGGTAATGATGTTTCCTCGTACCACGACGGCACCAACCAGAGAGAGGGATCCGCCCCCAGGGACAGGAAACCTGAGCTTAAAAACCGCACTCCTCCTATCCTGCCTCAGTGGGTTACAGAGACTTGGAAGAGATTCATCATTAATACATCAGAAAAATTTTTTTCATGCATGCGTAGTATGCGGGTATATACACATATGTACATGACAATTACACACACATATATATATATATATATATTTTTTTTTTTTTTTTTTGCGACACCCAATTGACCGACACCAAGAAAAGGTAAGAATGACACCCGGGTGGGAATATACCAGGTGCCGTCGTGGTACGAGGAAACATCATTACCGGTAAGTAACTTCTGTTTTCCCCAGCACCACGACGGCACCAACCAGAGAGATTTTCAGAGAAGAAAACTTTAGGGAGGGATAATAGAGGAGAGAACCTTCCTCCCGAAGGAAAGGTCGAGAGAACCCGCCACATCCAACCTATAGTGTTTAAAGAAGGTGTGGGGGGTAGACCAACATGCAGCTTGACATATTTGCTCTAATGAGGCATGTCTGAACTCTGCCCATGATGTTGCCAGAGCTCTGGTGGAGTGGGCATGAATATTTTCTGGAATAGATTTTCCGGCTATTTCATAAGCTAACTGGATGGTAGCCCTGATCCATCTAGCGATAGTCGTTGATGATGCATTTGTCCCCTTGTTCTTCCCTGAAAAGAGAACAAACAGACTATCTGTCCTACGGAACAATTCTGAACTTTCCAAATATTGAAGTACACCACGCCTGACGTCCAGATTATGGAAGGACTTTTCCCTATCTGACTTAGGTTCAGAGCAAAAGGAGGGCAGAACTATATCCTGAGACCTATGGAAGTCCGAGACTACCTTCGGAAGGAACTTAGGGTCGGGTCTCAATACAATCTTATCGGGAAATAAGGTAAAGTATGGAGGCCTACGAGATAGTGCAGCAATCTCACTTACCCTCCTAGCAGAAGTAATGGCTACTAAAAATACAACCTTAAAGGTAAGTAGTTTTAGAGAGAGATCTTCTAAGGGTTCAAAGGGAGGACCTGATAGTGCCTTTAATACCAAGGATAAATCCCAAGGCGGAAAGCTTGACCTAGTGGTAGGGCAAAGTCTTATGGAAGCCTTAATAAATCTAGCCACCCATGGATGGTTGGCTATATCCTGGTCGAATAGAGCTGCAAGGGCCGACACCTGGACTTTCAGTGTAGATGGTTTCAGACCCTTTTCTAGGCCTAGTTGTAAAAACCCCAGAATGTTATTAAAATCTGGATTATACATATCAATTGGTCTCTGACCCATAAACCTAAAGAAAGCCTTCCAAGTTCTTAAATAAATCCTGTAAGTGATGGGCTTTCTACTTTTTTGGAGGGTCGAAATGACTTGACCTGACAGACCCTTTCTTTCAACCTCTCAATAGCCATGCCGTAAGATGAAGTCCCCTCACCTCCGGATGATAAATAGGGCCCTGGTATAATAAGTCTTTCCATTCTGGCAGAACCCATGGGTCCGCTATTGACATGTCTCTCAGACTTGAAAACCAAGCACGGCGAGGCCAAAAGGGGGCGATGAGGATGACTTTTGCCCTTTCCCGCTTTATCTTCCCCAGAGTTCTGGGAATTAGGATCATGGGGGGAAAAGCGTATAACAGGCGAAAGTCCCCCCACTTTTGGGAGAAGGCATCTATTGCTAATGGATGATCCCTGTAATCTATGGAGAAAAAATGTTTCACCCTTCGATTTTCTCTGTTGGCAAAAAGGTCTATTTCCGGGACCCCCCACCTTTTGGTTATCAGGTTGAAGATTTTCCCATTGAGAACCCATTCTCCCTGACGGATGATGTTGCGGCTTAAGAAGTCTGCTTGGGTATTTTCTGCCCCTTTTATGTATACCGACTTCAATGACGCTAGGTGTGACTCTGCCAGCTGAAATATGTGAGAGGTTATCTGCATGAGGTGTGGACCCTTTGTACCCCCTTGCTTGTTTATATATGCTACTGCAGAGGTATTGTCTGATCTTACTACAATGTTTTTGTCTCTCAGGAAAGGTAGAGCTGCTTCCAGCCCCTTTAAAATGGCTAGTAATTCTTTGCCGTTTGATGAAAGAAGTTCTTCCTGAGCGCTCCACTGGCCCTGAAATATTCTGCCTTCCAAGTGTGCACCCCAACCCCATGGGCTTGCGTCTGTTGTAATGATTCTTTCTGGAGTTAAAACCCAGGGGAGACCTTTTTCTAAATTTATACGATTCAACCACCAATTTAGAGATTCCTTTACTAACTCTGGTATATGTATCTCTTTGTCTAAGGAAGAGGGATTTTTGTCCCAAACTTGAAGAAGAAAATACTGTAAGGTTCTTATGTGAAATTGAGCCCAGGGAACTGCGGGAATGGTGGCCACTAGACTTCCTAGCAGAGACATACCTTTCCTGATGGTTGTACGTGAGGACCTTTTTATATTGATTATACTTTCTCTTATTCTTTCTTGTTTCTCCCGGGGAAGAAAGGTCTTCTGGTAATTTGAGTCTAGGAGAAGCCCCAGAAAGAGCTTCTGTTGGGATGGGACCATTTCTGATTTTTCTATGTTGACTAACCAACCCAGAGAAACTAGAATTTTCCGAACTCTGATTACTTGTTTTTTCACTGCTTCTTCTGAAGGCCCCACCAGAAGAAAATCGTCTAGGTAAGGTATGAAGATCCCCTGATCTAGTCTGATGAAGGCTGACATTTCTGAAATAATTTTTGTAAAAACCCTTGGTGCGATAGCAATACCAAAAGGGATGGCTCTGTATTGGAAATGTCCTATTTTTGGACCTAACTGAATCGCAAACCTTAGGTACTTCTGATAATCCGGGTGAATAGGTACATGGTAATAGGCGTCTGTAAGGTCGATTGACGCCATAAAACATCCCGGATATAGCAGATTTACCGCTGATTTTAGTGTTTCCATTTTGAAGCTTGGTACCTGTAAGAAACTGTTTAACTCTTTTAGATTTATAATAGTTCTTAAGGCGCCACTTGGTTTTTCTACCCAGAATAGTGTTGAGTAGAACCCTAGTCGTTCTTCCTCTATTGGAACTGGGCACAGTACCTTTTTGGAGAGTAATTCGGTCACTTCTGCCATCATCGTGTTGCCTTTCTCTCCTGATGGGACTCTTGTTATCCTGAATTTTTGAGGAGGAAAGTTCTTGAAGTCCAGCTTTATCCCCCGAGATATGGAACTGAGAATCCACTGACTGCATGAAATGTGTTCCCAGGCGGGGAGGAAGTGGGATAATCTTCCTCCCACCTGGGGCCTCGCGTCATTGTGGCCGGGAAGTGGTCTGCCTAGACTGCGTCTGCTGTTGGCTGAACAAGTAACCCCTGGATGGCTGAATGGGTCTGGATGGACCTGGTCTGTTTTCTCTATCCCTCCTTTGGTACCTTGATCTACGAAAGGACCGAAAGGGTCTCGGTTTATTAGGAGTAGAGGCAATAGGAAAACCTTTCTTTTTGTCACCTGCTTTTTCTAACAAATCGTCCAGGATGGGACCAAATAAGAAATTTCCGTCACAGGGGATGCTGCATAGTTTACCTCTAGAGGCTATATCCCCTGACCAATTTTTTAACCATAACGCCCTTCTGGCTGAGTTAGACAAGGCTGCGGATCTAGCTGAAAGCCTTAGTATATCTACTGAAGCATCGGCCAGTAGAACCGCCCCTTTTTGAATACCTGCTATTGAGGTCTTTAGGGATTCTCTAGGGACTTTATTCTGGATATCCCCCCCCAGCTGGTCTAACCATAACAGGAGTGAGCGAGCCACACAGGTTGCCGCTACTGCTGGTCTGAAGGAAGTGGTCGCATACTCCCATGATTTCTTGAGAAAACCCTCTGCCTTTCTATCCATGGGGTCTTTCAGGGCATTGATATCCTCAAAGGGTAAGGAGGCGCCACGGGAGATTTTAATAATAGAAGCATCCACTTTTGGTGGAAGGCCCCAGGCTGACGTGTCGTTTTCCTCAAAGGGGTATTTTCTCTTAATCGCCCTAGGGATATAGGACTTTTTATCGGGGTTTTGCCATTCTTTAGTGATCAGGGAACGTATGGTATCATGGATTGGAAAGGTACGCCTTTTCCTTTCCGACAGTCCCTCAAACATTATGTCTTGTATTGATTTATGAGGTTTTTTCTCCTCTATGTCCATGGAGGATCTAACCATCCTCAATAGCCCTTCCGTATCTTCCGCTAAGAATAAAGGACGTCCCGACAGTTCCTCTTCTGAGACTGGAGAGACATCCCCCATTTCTCCCTCCTCCTCTGATACGGATAATGTTTCCATGGGAGTAGCCGAGGAGGGTCCCGGAAGGTCTTTTTCTATAAAGGTAGGTTGTTGGTCAATAATATTTTTAACTGACACCTGCACTTCTTCTCTAATGACAGACCGCAAGGATTCCAGCCAAGAAGAGGATTCTTCTGCCACAATCTTTGCAATGCATGCGGAGCAAGTACTTTTCTCATAGTTTGTAGGCAACTTTCGACTACAGATTTTACAATCCCTGTGATGGGTTTTTTTGGTAGCTTTTTTGGGGACCTCTTCTCCCTAAAAATAGTTTTTTTAGAAAATTGGTATTAGTGTCAGAAAACCACCGAAAAGAAGTCCCTAAGAACACACCACCCTGAATTACCGGAGTCGGGGTCCTCAAGGGCTCAGGAGCATCACGTCTTTCTGCCATGCTGAAAGAGTGTTAGAGCGCCATTCACCTGAAAGCCCGGTCTTTTTATGAAAATAGGCTCCGCCCCCCCTTCCGGTGCCGCTTTGACTCTTTTGAGTTTTCTTACTCTAAAAGAGTCCCAGAAATAGTGAAAAACTACTATATTATAATAAACAACTCACCCAAGGAGGGAAACTAAAATCCCTGGGCTCCTCCTGGATCTTGGCGGCGTGTCAGGGAAACACGGCCCCGCAAACCGGAAGTACTTCTTACTTCCGGTCGCGCTCTCTGCCATGCGCCGGACCAAGTTTGAAGAAGCGCTCTGCGTGCGCGCGCCTGGTCCCCGGAGAAGTCGGCCGACCGCGGGTGCAACTCCCTGGATGGAGGCCTCCGCAGGTAAGTAATATATGAACCGCCAACCAGCGGTTCCAAAAAATAATAAACCAGAGAAGCTCGGGTCCCTTCCAGGGACAGGAAACCACTGAGGCAGGATAGGAGGAGTGCGGTTTTTAAGCTCAGGTTTCCTGTCCCTGGGGGCGGATCCCTCTCTCTGGTTGGTGCCGTCGTGGTGCTGGGGAAATCAAGTCTTCTAACCAATAGGCGCAGAGAAGAATTAACATTGTATACCATTATAATGTCCACACTGATATCTTTAACCTGTTCCTTCAGGCGGATGGGAAATACAGATGCAATACCAGAAAAGAATAGTAGCTGGTGGCAAATAATAAGAGATAAATAGGTTTCACATAAAGAACTTCATCCAGCACCTCCTAGATTGTACAATAGAGTTGGCATTACTAATTATTAAGTAGTTAGGGGCCAAATAAAGTGTAAAGCTTCGCAAGGTCTCGACCAGCGGGCAGTTACATAACTCCGGTCTCATGATCTATGGTTACTCACACAGTGAGAACCCAATGTATTGCTTATTACCTCTCCTAGGTCACAAGTTGCTAATAGAGAACGACTTTTATACAAGGAATATTATATGTAGGTTAAAAATTCCTTTTGGTAGTAAAACACCCTAGAAGTACTGAGTAGAGCGAGTACAGACATGGAGACTATGATTGTTGTATTTGTGTTGTCTATCTACTCACTTCAGGGTTGCTCCCTCTGTTGTTATCACATCTCCATCTTTCAGGTAGTTGTACTTTTGCTCTCCTGTCCCGATGACCTCCTCTTTATGAGGGTTGCGGGGAAGTTTGCGGATACAAAAGTCTGAGCCTAGAGCAAGGTAAAAAGCAAAAATATATATAACAAGGCTTCCACTTGTATGTACATGAATCTTATCCATGTTATAATAAAAAGTTCTATCTTAGTCCCTGACTATTTTTCAGTTTTCCCATCAGTGAGTCACTTCAGCTTGCTTTTTATTTATTAAACATAATGATAGCAGATGATAACCCAGGGGCACTTACTCATAGATTCACGAACTGTGACTGTGGTAATCCTCTTTTATTTGTTATCCATGGGCGCTTTTCTTCTAAAATCAACTTTTACAATGATGCCAATGAGCCTGAAAGGCTACCCTAGCCCTTCTACAATCTGGCTTTACAGACTCTTACACGGTCTCACCTTTGCCCTGCTCCCTCAGCACTTGTGTAGTCAGTGAGCACTTCCTGCGGGGGGTAGTTGAGACAGTGTAACAGCAAGTAAAGCCAAATCATATGGGGGCTAGGGCAGCCATTCAGGTTCATTAGCATAATTGTAAAAGATGATTTTAGAAGGAAGGAGGCCATTGATAACAAATATAAGATTACCACAGTCATGAGTCTATGAGTAAGTGTCCCTGGTTTATCATGATGGATTTTTATGGTACATTTCCTTTAAATACATTACAAAAGTAAAGGAATAGTAAATTAAAATGAATAAAAAAAAATTATGATAAACAATGGATCATAACAAATAAACGAAAATGTGGGTCCTGTTTCCATAGGTATCCATCAATTGAACTTATACTTTAGTTTCAATTCACTGAAAGTAATAAACTGTTGTAAAAAGTTTACAAAAGTAAATATGAGTTCATAACAGAAGCCCTAACGCAAATGTGAACTTTGGATGGAGGTCGGATGCTAGTAGCCAAAGTATTAGAGAAGGAGGCACCTTACTCTGATTACAGTGCAGAGGACGGGACTCCAAGCATCATATTGATATACAATACAAGAAGTCCCTGCTTTCCTGTTGTAATCTTGAGCACTGCTGTTCTATATGGAAGATGGGGTTCCTTGCATCATATATAACTATAAAACTCGCCAGCCATATATTTTGCCCCTATGTTATGAACAGAGGCATCACATCTCCTAATTGTGGGCCATCCATATACCGAATATTTGGTTTACATAGTACAATCATGTATAACAACAAATACCGGACACTGGTCAGTGTTTATCCTTAAGAGAAACCATGAGCTCTATAGACATGGAGGAACCCGGTGTGTATACATAGTGCATGAATATTCCTGCTATAATAAACCTTACATCCCTACCCTTGGTGATATCTCTGCATATATCAGTGATGCCCCCGGAGTGGTCGTGGTGCCAGTGGGTGACGATTATCTCCTGGATGGCAGCGCTGGAGTCACTCAGCACTTGCTTCAGATTGTTGATGTATTCTGGTACCGCCGGCTCTCCCGTGTCTATGAGAATCCTCCTATATACACAGCAAAACATAAAAAAG
Source organism: Engystomops pustulosus (assembly GCF_040894005.1). Classification (NCBI taxonomy): domain Eukaryota; kingdom Metazoa; phylum Chordata; class Amphibia; order Anura; family Leptodactylidae; genus Engystomops; species Engystomops pustulosus. The sequence goes on from NC_092415.1 coordinate 43,088,127, forward strand.
TCTATTTTATAGGAAATAAAAAAATTTAATTAACCATATTGGGGCAAACTCAAGCATAGCAGAAAGGTCAGTGAATGTCTATGATGTGTCCTCACTGATGGTGCAGGTGGCCCTGTAGTCTCTTCAGTCTACAGATTATATACAGCCGCTGGCAATGTGTGCACCTATAGCTATGTAATGTATGTGCTCCATGCATCTCGTCTTACTACATACCACCACTAGAGGCGCTATGATGAACATACCAATACCCGTCCTGCAGTACTGACCTCTGGCCGGTGCCCACCAGGTAAGTGTTGGTGCCCTGTAACGTCATGGGCCCCGGATTACAGCCCAGCACACGGATCACCCGGGAGGACAAGTGCTCTACACGAGGGAGGAATGACAGCGCCATAGCGGATTCCAGTGAGTAGCTGCAAACTCCACTTTCCGGTAAGGACCTTCTGACGTCAGAACATCACATCACGTGATCGTCACATGGTACACGGAAGCGGCGATAGATAGAAGTGCACTGCGCAGTGCTGTGCTATACTATACTATACTGAGCAGTGCAGTGCAGCGCTTTACTATAATGTGCAGTGCTGTGCTATACTATACTATACTGCGCAGTGCTGTGCTATACTATACTGTGCAGTGCAGTGCTTTACTATAATGTGCAGTGCTGTGCTATACTATACTGTGTAGTGCAGTGCTTTACTATAATGTGCAGTGCTGTGCTATACTATACTGTGCAGTGCTTTACTATAATGTGCAGTGCTGTGCTATACTATACTGTGCTGTGCTATACTATACTGTGTAGTGCTGTGCTGTGCTTTACTGTAATGTGCAGTGCTGTGCTATACTATACTATACTGCGCAGTGCTGTGCTATACTATACTGTGTAGTGCAGTGCTTTACTATAATGTGCAGTGCTGTGCTATACTGTGCTGTGCTATACTATACTGTGCAGTGCTTTACTATAATGTGCAGTGCTGTACTATACTGTGCAGTGCTGTGCTATACTATACTGTGTAGTGCAGTGCTTTACTATAATGTGCAGTGCTGTGCTATACTATACTGTGCAGTGCTGTGCTATACTATACTGTGTAGTGCAGTGCTTTACTATAATGTGCAGTGCTGTGCTATACTATACTGTGTAGTGCTGTGCTATACTATACTGTGCAGTGCTTTACTATAATGTGCAGTGCTGTGCTATACTATACTGTGCAGTTCTGTGCTATACTATACTATACAGTGCTTTACTATAATGTGCAGTGCTGTGCTATACTATACTGTGCAGTGCTGTGCTATACTGTGTAGTGCAGTGCTTTACTATAATGTGCAGTGCTGTGCTATACTATACTGTGCTATACTATACTGTGTAGTGCTGTGCTATACTATACTGTGCAGTGCAGTGCTTTACTATAATGTGCAGTGTTGTGCTATACTATACTGTGTAGTGCTGTGCTATACTATACTGTGCAGTGCTTTACTATAATGTGCAGTGCTGTGCTATACTATACTGTGCAGTGCTGTGCTGTACTATACTGTGCAGTGCTGTGCTATACTATACTGTGCAGTGCAGTGCTTTACTATAATGTGCAGTGCTGTGCTGTACTATACTGTGCAGTGCTGTGCTATACTATACTGTGCTATACTATACTGCGCAGTGCTGTGCTATACTATACTGTGCAGTGCAGTGCTTTACTATAATGTGCAGTGCTGTGCTATACTATAATGTGCAGTGCTGTGCTATACTATACTGTGCTATACTATACTGCGCAGTGCTGTGCTATACTATACTGTGCAGTGCAGTGCTTTACTATAGTGTGCAGTGCTGTGCTATACTATACTGTGCAGTGCTGTGCTATACTATACTGTGCTATACTATACTGCGCAGTGCTGTGCTATACTATACTGTGCAGTGCAGTGCTTTACTATAATGTGCTGTGCTATACTATACTGTGCTATACTATACTGTGCAGTGCTGTGCTATACTATACTGTGTAGTGCTGTGCTGTGCTTTACTATAATGTGCAGTGCTGTGCTATACTATACTGTGCTATACTATACTGTGCAGTGCTGTGCTATACTATACTGTGTAGTGCTGTGCTGTGCTTTACTATAATGTGCAGTGCTGTGCTATACGATACTGTGCTATACTATACTGTGCGGTACTGTGCTATACTATACTGTGCTATACTATACTGCACAGTGCTGTGCTATACTATACTGTGCAGTGCAGTGCTTTACTATAATGTGCAGTGCTGTGCTATACTATACTGTGCTGTGCTATACTATACTGTGCAGTGCTGTGCTATACTATACTGTGCAGTGCATTGCTTTACTATAATGTTCAGTGCTGTGCTATACTATACTGTGCTATACTATACTGCGCAGTGCTGTGCTATACTATACTGTGCAGTGCTATACTATACTGTGCTATACTATACTGTGCAGTGCTGTGCTATACTATACTGCAGTGGTGGCGAACCTATGGCACTGGTGCCGGAGATGGCACTCGGAGGCCTCTCTGTGGGCACTCGGGCTGTCTCCCAGGCACATAGTTTGCCTGACATGACACCTTCCTGCAGTCTCAGGCAGTCCAAGTAGTGACCCATCCTGTGCTGCTTGGTCCTGTCTGAAGAGTGAGAAGATGTGGACAGGGTCGGATTGGAGCTTAAAGATTCTGGTAGCAATAAGTTTGTTACTGCCTCAATTGCCGTGTTGGCACTTTGGGAAAAGCTTGTGTGTTTTAGGTCTCATTTTGGGCACTCGCTCTCTAAAAGGTTCGCCATCACTGCTATACTGTGTAGTGCTGTGCTGTGCTTTACTATAATGTGCAGTGCTGTGCTATACTATACTGTGCTATACTATACTGTGTAGTGCTGTGCTGTGCTTTACTATAATGTGCAGTGCTGTGCTATACGATACTGTGCTCTACTATACTGTGCTGTGCTATACTATACTGTGTAGTGCTGTGCTATACTGTACTGTGCAGTGCTGTGCTATACTATAACGTGCAGTGCTGTGCTATACTATAACGTGCTATACTGTGTAGTGCTGTGCTTTACTATAATGTGCAGTGCTGTGCTATACTGTGCTATACTATAGTGTGTAGTGCTGTGCTATACTGTACAGTGCAGTGCTGTGCTATACTGTACTGTGCAGTGCTGTGCTATACTATACTGTGCTATACTATACTGTGTAGTGCTGGGCTTTACTATAATGTTCAGTGCTGTGCTATACTATAATGTGCTATACTATACTGCGCAGTGCTGTGCTATACTGTGTAGTGCTGTGCTATACTATACTGTGATATACTATACTGTGCAGTGCTGTGCTATACTATACTGTGCTATACTATACTGTGCAGTGCTGTGCCATACTATACTGTGCAGTGCTGTGCTATACTATACTATACTGTGCTGTGCTATACTATACTGTGCAGTGCATTGCTTTACTATAATGTTCAGTGCTGTGCTATACTATACTGTGCTATACTATACTGCGCAGTGCTGTGCTATACTATACTGTGCAGTGCTATACTATACTGTGCTATACTATACTGTGCAGTGCTGTGCTATACTATACTGCAGTGGTGGCGAACCTATGGCACTGGTGCCGGAGATGGCACTCGGAGGCCTCTCTGTGGGCACTCGGGCTGTCTCCCAGGCACATAGTTTGCCTGACATGACACCTTCCTGCAGTCTCAGGCAGTCCAAGTAGTGACCCATCCTGTGCTGCTTGGTCCTGTCTGAAGAGTGAGAAGATGTGGACAGGGTCGGATTGGAGCTCAAAGATTCTGGTAGCAATAAGTTTGTTACTGCCTCAATTGCCGTGTTGGCACTTTGGGAAAAGCTTGTGTGTTTTAGGTCTCATTTTGGGCACTCGCTCTCTAAAAGGTTCGCCATCACTGCTATACTGTGTAGTGCTGTGCTGTGCTTTACTATAATGTGCAGTGCTGTGCTATACTATACTGTGCTATACTATACTGTGTAGTGCTGTGCTGTGCTTTACTATAATGTGCAGTGCTGTGCTATACGATACTGTGCTCTACTATACTGTGCTGTGCTATACTATACTGTGTAGTGCTGTGCTATACTGTACTGTGCAGTGCTGTGCTATACTATAACGTGCAGTGCTGTGCTATACTATAACGTGCTATACTGTGTAGTGCTGTGCTTTACTATAATGTGCAGTGCTGTGCTATACTGTGCTATACTATAGTGTGTAGTGCTGTGCTATACTGTACAGTGCAGTGCTGTGCTATACTGTACTGTGCAGTGCTGTGCTATACTATAATGTGCAGTGCTGTGCTATACTATACTGTGCTATACTATACTGTGTAGTGCTGGGCTTTACTATAATGTTCAGTGCTGTGCTATACTATAATGTGCTATACTATACTGCGCAGTGCTGTGCTATACTGTGTAGTGCTGTGCTATACTATACTGTGATATACTATACTGTGCAGTGCTGTGCTATACTATACTGTGCTATACTATACTGTGCAGTGCTGTGCCATACTATACTGTGCAGTGCTGTGCTATACTATACTGTGCAGTGCTGTTCTATACTGTGCAGTGCTGTGCTATACTGTGCAGTGCAGTGCTATACTATACTGTGCAGTGCTATACTATACTGTGCAGTACTATAATATACTGTGTAGTGCTATACTATACTGTGCTATACTATAATGTGCAGTGCTGTGCTATACTATACTGGGCTATACTATACTGTGCAGTGCTGTGCTATACTGTTCAGTGCTGTGCTGTGCTATACTATACTGTGCAGTGCTGTTCTATACTGTGCAGTGCAGTGCTATACTATACTGTGCAGTGCTATACTATACTGTGCAGTACTATACTATACTGTGTAGTGCTATACTATACTGTTTAGTGCTGTGCTATACTGTGCTGTGCTATAGTATACTGTGCTATACTGTGCAGTGCTGTGCTATACTAATCTATACTGTGCAGTGTGATACTATACTGTGCAGTGCTATACTATACTGTGTAGTGCTGTGCTATACTGTGCTGTGCTATAGTATACTGTGCTATACTGTGCAGTGCTGTGCTATACTAATCTATACTGTGCAGTGTGATACTATACTGTGCAGTACTATACTATACTGTTCAGTGCTATAGTATACTGTGCAGTGCTGTGCTATACTATACTATCCTGTGCTTTTCTATACTATACTGTGCAGTGCTGTGCTATACTGTTCAGTGCTGTGCTGTGCTATACTATACTGTGCAGTGCTGTTCTATACTGTGCAGTGCAGTGCTATACTATACTGTGCAGTGCTATACTATACTGTGCAGTACTATACTATACTGTGTAGTGCTATACTATACTGTGCAGCTCTGTGCTATATTATACTATACTGTGCAGTGCTATACTATACTGTGTAGTGCTGTGCTATAGTATACTGTGCTATACTGTGCAGTGCTGTGCTATACTAATCTATACTGTGCAGTGTGATACTATACTATACTGTTCAGTGCTATAGTATACTGTGCAGTGCTGTGCTATACTATACTGTGCAGTGCTGTGCTGTGCTTTACTATAATGTTCAGTGCTGTGCTATACTATAATGTGCTATACTATACTGTGCAGTGCTGTTCTATACTATACTGTGCAGTATAGTATAGCATTGGCTTAATGTTACCCTTAACCATTCCTGCCAATTCCTTATTTCATTTTTGCGTTTTCATTTTTTGCTTTCGTCCTCTACAAATCCATAACTTTTTAATTTCTCTTTGTACAGAGCTTGATGAGGGCATCCTAGTGTCAGTATTTAAAGAAAACCTACCACTTCGGATAGGGCTTATAAGCAGCACATGCCGTACACCAGCTCAGGGTGAGCTGGTGCCGGCGCTTATATCCGTTATGTTTTTAAACGTTTTTAAAGAGGTTTAACACTTTATTAATCTTTATATCTGAACTAGCTTCCCCACACCGTGGTCCGCACTCGGCGCACCATGCGCGCTACCACTTCCTATTCAGGTGCACGCACGGTCGCACGCATGGTGCGTCGAGCGCGGACCACGGTGTGGGGAAGCTAGTTCATAACGAATATAAGTGCCGGCACCAGCTCACCCTGAGCTGGTGCACGGCACATGCTGCTTAGAAGCCCTATCCGAAGTGTTAGGTTTCCTTTAATATTCCATGTCATGTACTGGGAAGCAGGGGAAAAAATATGAAATGCAGTGAAATTGACAAAAAGAGTTTGCGCCAATTTCTTTTTGGCTGTTTTTTACAACTTTTTTTTTGTGTATTCTAAATCACCCCTCTCCTTTATTCTCTGGTATCACAGGGATACCAAATGTATATAAGTTTTAATAGCTCTTTATTAAATGAAAACCTTTTGTACATAAAAAAAATTTGTTTTGCCATATTCTGATGCTGATAACTTTTTCATACTTTGGCATACAGAGCTGTGGTAAAGGGATTGTCCGGGTGTTAAGAAAAAATCTATATAGCTGACCTGGGGGCTGTGAACCCTAAAACTTATACTTAGCCTCTCCGGCGTTCCCCCAGTGAGAGGAGAGAACCGGTTTACAGAGGCCGGCACTGTTTCCACCCATCTGGCATGTCCACCTGTTCACTGATGCCACGCCGGATATGCATTGAAATTAGGTGGTTTCTCTGCATTAGGCAGGTGGTTTATTATAAGATATGTGAATGTGATCTAAGATATGAGATCCTCAAGGCTTATGGTTCTTTGAGCAACAGAACTGGACATACAGGCAGATAAAAAATAGGTGGGAACTGGATCTTTTCTGCAGCTTTCATTTCCATATCTTTAGCTGTAGCTCACATAAGCCTGATGTCATCTGAAAGATGAGATTGTTATCTTTAATATGACACCAGTAACATGTTTCTAGTTGCTATAGAACAGAAGACACTGGGGGACATTTACTATGGCGTTTCCGCCAGTTTTGTGGCGCTCTCACCACATGTTCTGCTCTCAGACGTATTTATTAGCTGGCGGCGCCAGAAAAAATGACTTTTTCCGTCTGCTCCGACTCTTCTCCGAAAAGGGGCGTGGCTTTGGCGGAGTGGAAACTCAGACACAATTAATATGTGTCGCAGCCCTTTTTGGGCGCTGTAAACTGGCGGAAAGTAGACCAAAAGAAAACTGGTCTAGCAGGGACTGTTGGACGCATTTCTGGTGCTCGGGACAGATTTTGGTCCCAGGGACAGAAAATAGTCTCGGCGCCAGAAATGTCTCTGCACAGCTCTACAATATTAAATGTGTATCTTCTTTCCCAGAGCAGGTCGGTAACAAAGCCAGTGCAGACACCGACACTTTAAGTAAATGTCCCCCACTGACTCTACCCCTGTAACCACTAAAATTTACTCATCTCGGGGACCAGATATCACATAAAAGAGGGAATTTAGAAAGGACATTTGATACGCAACCTGAAAGGGCTGGTAGTTTAGTAGGGTTCTCTTTAAGCTCCCCGTTAGATAAAAGCAAGTTGTGTGCTTTAAAATGTTCAGAGGTCACATTGAGTTCACCTGTAAAGGTTTTAGGTTTATCCTTAAGTTTTACACACAGTCCCTTGATATGGTATGTGAATATATTGTGTAGTGGCAGCCGCATTATTTATAAAGGGATTTTCCTCTTCCCGTCATGGTGGAGGAGTAGCCTTTGACATAGTTTGTTGCCGGAGTAACCCTGAATGTATAATGAAAGCAGCCGACCTGCCCATACCTACAGCCCTTCCTACATTGTTACCCCCGTGGATATTCTCTACGCTGCTTCCTCCTTGCTGTAAGCTGCAGACTTCTACAAGAATTTATTACCTTCCCTTCTATATTTCTTCTCCAAATACTATTATCTGTGAGGTAAGAGCCATTTCTGCCACTTCATTTTATACTGGGAAAGAGAACAATGGATATAACTGCAATAAGAAGTAAAAGCCGAGCACAGAGATGATGAGGTATAAGACTAGTAACATCTACATGGTATCTAAGGCTGCGTTCACATCTACATCATTGCTTCCATTAGAGTATAGGAAAAACAAGTGAGGTTTGGGCGACTCTCTCGTGTCTTTATTAGTGTTATATGAAGTTGTTATACCTCAACATCTGTGACATCATAAATAGGTTACATTATATTCACATTATTAGAATTATGACAGGTTGTAATAAATGAGGGGGTCCCCTTTTTAGAACTGCAGGCTACACCTAGTGAACATCAATGGACCTGAAAAATTCTCAATTACTTTGTCTTTGTGTTAAACGCTTTTGTAGCTAGATGTAGGTTTTTACAACTCCCATACAGAATAAGTAAGTGTGATACATACAGATATATATACCGGTAACATTTCACAAGTTTAATATTCTTTACCAAAGATAACATTCATAAAAAAGATAAGAGATAACCCATTTATGATATTATATACAAGATAAATATAACCAGTCCTCTCCATACTGGTCTGGTGTCTGCTGTATTATATAGCAGACACCCTGCATTAAAGGGGTTGTCTGGGTTTAAACAAAAATATATAACCAGCCAGGAGGGATACAAAACACAAAAAAGAGCTCATACTTACCTTTGCCGTTGCTCCATGCCATCTTTTGTCAGTGCCATGCCTTTGTAAACAGAAGCAGGTATGCCGCCCCGACCACCGGACACGGCATTAGATTCAATGCTGTCGTCGGCGATCAGATGTTGTTGGATCTCATTTTTCTGCAACTTTTCCATATGTGCACCACAACGATTCACTTTAATGATCTAATAATTATAGCTGTTTAGACTCAAGTTAGTTGTATTGGCCACCTGCGGCTTTTAAAAAAGTTGGAAAAAAACTGCATTACAGCTTGCCGGGCCTCAGGTGGCAAACTTGGCATGAAGAAGCAAGAGAACCAAAGAGTTGCATTTTTCACACCAGGCATCAATGTTAGACTTACAGACACACACCCAATTCAACACAAGGAAAATCCAACTAAGAAAAAGTAGACTAAGAAACAAGAAAAAAAAAAAGGAACTAGACTGACAGGAAACTAGAAAGAGAAAATAGAAATCTCCCACAGAGTCTTCATAGGGCTTTGTAAATGAAAAATAAAAAGTTTTGGATTTTGGAGTGCAGGAAGTAATTTAAAAAAAAATAAATTAGGAAATCTAAAAAACTGTCTATAGATGTGTGCTTTACAGACCAAGCAGAGGGAGTCCCCTCCAACATTTATCATCATATTGTATCATATATCTTTCTTAAAGGTCACATGAATAACCTTTGCACTTGATGGGAGTCCTTGCATTGTACAGAACCCTCTAACCCTTCTCAGTCTAAAATTCGGTGGCTGGTTTGGTTGGCCATGGGCCCCTTAAAAGCTTGGGACCCGGGCTACCGCCTAAACCGCATTTATTGTAATCCACTACTGCAGCCAGCACATGGAGCACAACCCCTTTAAGGAGATTATTGTTGAAAACATTGGGGCTCATTTACTAAGGGTCGGCAGCCCACAGTATTGTCAGAATATCGGACGATTTCCGATGTGCGCCGCATTTAGAAGGGCTTTTGTCGCACGCAATCGGATTTCACACGACACAAACCGGGGGGGGGGGGGGGCGTGGCCGTCGGAGGATCTCACGTATCCGGACAACGCGGGATTTAACATTCAAAATTGTGTCACAAGCCATGCACTTACATGCACCAGGATGAAGAAGGTGAACTCCGGCGGACCTGAGTGGGGAAGCGACGCATGCAGGAAATTGGATGTACGATGTTAGTGAATCGCGGCAGCTCCGAATCCTCGTCGGACAACGCACCTTGGGATTGCGACAGGACGGGTAAGTAAATGTGCCCCAATGACTGATATGGTAGCCATGACTATTTTGTGACTGTAACAGATTTTACCTCTACATTTTAGGTAGATGTCAATTACCCAATGGCTGCAAACATTCAAGAACTTGAAGAATGAAATTTTCTACAACCTTTAGTAAAAATTACCTTCAGCATGAAAACATATCATACACATGAAACATGAGTTGATATGTATATTTTAGAAGAAATGTTGCAAATTGACTGTAAACTCTCATGACCGCTGTTGTGCGGTGAAGAAATGAAGTGATGATTGTGGTTCGTGGTAAAATGATGTAAGACAATCCCAGCAGGACTCCGGAGGATGAGCTTCACAAAATGGAATTTTATTATGACTGTCTTTGGGATTTTCTCCTTCCTCTTTGACATCGGAGTAGATTTGTGGATTTCCTTCAAATACTTTCAACAAGAACTTCACCTCTTTGCACTGTTAACCATCTATTTTGCCCTTGTGTCCACACTAATTGTACAGACTTTTAGTTATTCCTGGTTCAAAGATGATGATGACGATGATAAAAGTACGAAAAGTGTCCTCATTACTCATCTCTTTCTTGTAGGAGCCTTACTCAGGTAAGTGTAAAGCAGAAAAACATATGCACATGTCAAGTCTGGAGGTGTGCGTTTTCTGATCTTTCCTGAATGGGGTTGTCCTTTTTCGAGTTCTCTCTTATCCACAGGGTGTTGATACCAAGGGGACTGGTCAGGGTCCAACTGCTGGACCACCACCGCTTACAGAAATCCAGGGAGTCCCATTCTCACTAAATCAGTAGTATGACAGAAATCACCCTGACATCCCTTATGATGTGGATATGGGATAATTTAAAAACTTTGGACAACCCCTTTAAGGCTATACAGATTACATGTCAGTGAATCAAAAAGAATTAATAGTTTATTGTTCATATAACTTGTTTGTAGCACAATCCAATATAAGTGAGTGGGGCTAAGGTGTAATGCCAAGCATAGCCACTGTGCAATGTACGGCGCTTTGATAAGTAAGCAGTAACTTCTGCACTTTTCTGAACACTGCTCTCGCTCTCTGGAGATGATGTAACATTGTCCAGTCCTTATCATTATTCCTTATCTACCTACATAATACATTTGTGTGTATAGTCATCAGCTGTGGCCGTGAATACATGGAATCTGGGTTAGGTCAGAAGCCATTAGCTTGTGGTTGACCTAAGAATTTGCTATTGTGCATGCGGAAGTCATATAAGATTAGGTGAATTGTTTGCACGGCTCCATATCTCAAGTGTTAGCAACGTGGTTATGTTTCGGGGCATTGGTAGTGAACACACTCTATGGGCCGCATTTATCAGAACCAGTGCAGTGTGTACTATGTGCAGTTTGCTTGTGTAGTGTACAGGGGGCGCCAGATTAATCTAAACTGGCGCTCGGTCTTCATTAATCTGGAGCCCCCTGCACAGTTTGGGAAGTGTGCACTATTTTTTTTTGGGGGGGGAGCACCTTGTTCATGCTGCAGAATTGTGGCGCTGACAGTAATAAATGTGGCGCAATCTCCGACTAAGCACTAACAGGTCCCCTGTGGTGCACATTTTTTCTGTCTTGTTGAATACAGTGCACATGTTTTTTTCAGTGCAAAGTCAGACAAAAGGTGCAAACACTAATAAATGTGGGCCATAGTATGTGCTAGGGTTGCACAATGCATTGAAACATTGGTACTTTTTCGATACTTTAAAGGGAACCTACCACCACGATTCTACCTATAAAGGTAGATCGGGTGGTAGGTGGATGTATGGGACATGAGGATAGCCCTTTTTAGAGCTAAACCTCACGTCCCGGCTCTTTTTTAGAAAACGTTATTAGGCTAATATGTAAATTTTGTTAAGCGGCAACTGGGGCATGGAGTAACCGGACATGAGGCTACACATCGCGGCTACTCCACGCCCCAGTAGCCATTTTTCTCCTCCTACCCTGACATCTTTGGTGCGCGGCTCATCATCGCTGCTGCGTGCTCTCGTACGAGAAGCCAGCGTTCTGCACAGCTATGAGGAGCTGCGCGCCGAAGATGTAAGAGTAAGAGGAGAAAAGAGGCTACTGGGGCGTAGAGTAGCCGCAACGTGTAACCTCATGTCCGGCTACTACACGCCAAAGTAGCCGCTTAACAAAATTTACATATAATAACGTTTCCTAAAAGATAGCCGGACGTGAGGATTAGCTCTAAAAAGAGCTATCCTCACGTCCCATACATCCACCTACCACCTACCTTTATAGGAAGAATCGTGGTGGTAGGTTCCCTTTAAAACTCAGATGACTGGATGACAGATTCCTAGTAGCCATCTGCAGGGGAATCTTCAGAGGTTGTGCAGGGAATCCTTTGAATAGATGTGTCAGGCCATTGGCAGAAACCACATTGTCAGGGAAACAGCATGAACGGTCTAATTTTGGGTCAGACAAATTGAACTTGTAATCTCCACTCTTTAGCAGTGCAATCCAGTGCTCCTATCCTAGGCTATTAACCTACCTGCAATAGGAAGGATTTTTAGCTAACTAAGAGCTTCCATAGAGTCACACAAACTCCATGCACTGGTATATAGAGATGGATATACTCAGAGATCTCTATATATATCAATACATTATCCTTATTTTTAAAGCATGTAATTAATACAGTTAAATTGTATGGGACACAAAATAAATTATACATTTTAATTTAACATTACCAGGACAACCTTTACAATACGTATAATAGATTGTGATAACGAACAAAAGATTTCCTCGCAAAACCCTGTTTGATCTTTAAATGGAAACCCATACACAATCGGGCAGCGCCCCAGCCCTGGCATTTGCATTGCGTTTTTTAACACAACGTAAATGCCCCATGTGACTGCACCTTAAACATTTTTCATTCAAATAATAGTTTTTTCTTTTCTTGAAAATATTGAGTACTGTGAGACTTCAGATATCATATCAAAATTCTGGTATCTGTGCAACCCTAGTATATGCTGAAAAATATTGGAACATCTGTATTTTTTTTTTTTATTCTAATTTTACATTTCTTAAATATTTTGTTATTAACTGACCATTCTTTATCACATCTAGATACTGGTTTGCAGTGAAATATGGTTATCAAGCGACATACGACCATAGAAGATGTAAATTTCAGGCTACCAAGCAGAAAGCAGTGTGTGCTATGACGGACCTGAGCATGCTGCGCTGCTTCAAAACCTATCTGGAAAGTACCCCCCAGTTCATACTTCAGCTGTACATCCTCATGGAGCATGGTCACATCACCATCATGCAGTGTGAGTCAGCAGTCTAGTATTTGCTTTGTAATTAATATGCGTTTCACTTATAAGCCACTATATAGAGTTTCTATTAAGATTCAGGGCACCCTCACTCTTTTTTGTTCATTTACTTCCTAAGAGCAAATTGAAGGAAGTTTCCAAATAGCTTTTATTATAACTATTATATAATCCTCCTGCTGTATAGTCTGCGCTACTCTTATACTTAGCCGATTGTGCTGCTGCTTATGCCATAGTTTGGACTGCACTATACTCCTGGCTGTGTACACTCTCTACCCAGACCCCTCTGCTTACATTAGTGAAAGTTGTATACATCAATTTAAAGTGTTGAGTGAATATCCAATTCGATATTTTGAAATTGAGACAGACGGAGGAGCGTTTACTATGTATCAGTGTAGCGAGAGAATAAGGCACATAGGGTGGGTTCTAAAAAGCGAGGGATGGATAAAATACACACTCTCCAGCAGCAGTATCTGTAATTATCTGGATTTATTCATTGATCACTAATAAAATGTGTCTGTGACGTAATTACCGACAAACACCTTTTCTCCTTTAGCAAGCTAATAGGCTGTGAATGGGCTGGATACTGGGAGAGGGGCAGTAGGCTGTATACTAGGGTACAGGGGGCTGCTGGATGTATACTGGGGGCGGGGGGCATGCACTGGCTGGCTGTATACTGGGAACAGGCTGGGAGCAATTTCCTACCCTCGGCTTATACTCGAGTTAATAATTTTTCCAGTTTTTTGTGTTAAAATGAAGTACCTCGGCTTATACTCGAGTATATATGGGTATATAGTCCCTTGGAAACAAGATATCTGTCCTTTGATACAACCACCGCTGCACTACTTTGGCGCTATTGAGCACTGCTTGACCAGTTGGATTCAATGTTCATAACCACAGGACGGCTGTGGGACATACAGCAGTGATGGTGGTATCCAAGGACTGCTAATTAGTTTCTAAGGGATTGTGTAACTGCATTTATGGGAAATTATCGGCACAAAGGTACTTTTTTTTTTTTTTTTAATAACAACCAATTGAAGAAATATATGTATAAGAAAGATTAATTAAATTTAATATGAATGACCAGCTAAAAATACCCCTTTAATATATAAAATGATCTTTATTTTTTAAGTGCTTTGGGGCCCAACTGGGCTCCAGCCAGATCACGGCCCCTATAACAGTAGTATGCATGAGGCCTTAAATTACCTTTTTTCACTGTCTCCTTCACTTGCTGTAGTTAATCTAGGTCTTACTTATACACTGATGCCAAAATTTCAATATTCCAGGTGTGCCTTGCCCTTAGATGATATATGTACAGGACCTACCTCTACAGAAAGGGAAACTTGATTTGTTTTTTTTTAAACTGTTCTCCCTCCTCATGTAGCTTATTGGAGAGGGGAGGGAGAACAGGGGGCTCTGAACCAGAACTAGACTTGTTTTATACAAAATAGCTGTAATAAAAATGTGAATGTCAAAAGTAAAAAACCATCACACAAAACCAATGACAAAAAAGTGATGTGTCCTGAAAAGCAGAATCGGTCCTCATCCTGCCATTAATACTTACAGTGCATAATTCATATTGGGTATTGCCATGTCTGTAACAAACTGCCATAAAAAGGTTAAAAAATTTTGAAATTTTTTTTTAAATATCTGCAGATTTGAGATCTGGGGGTTTGAAATGTGGTGACATGAAGCTGTTTTTATTTTATTTTTTTTTCTGGAAAATTCATCATGCAAATGTCAAGACATTTACAGACATTATTCATAGTTGGTGTTTCCAGTATTGTACTGAGCAGGAAGATAAATATTAAGTCGTGAACAGAGCGTAAATTAGAAAAATGTAAAAAAAAAAATGCTTTTACAAAATTCAACTTAAGCCAAAAAAAAAACAAACCAAGCCCTACGATACATCTAAGATGGGAAGAGTTATGGACTTTTAAAAATGTAATGGTCAAAATAAACATTATTATTTTTCTTTCATGCCAGGCCTGGATTATTCTAAAGACACTGATATTTTTTCCTTACTTGACCAATAACCACTGTAATCTACTGAAGGGACAGATTTGTGTTAAAGAGGGCCTATCACCAGAATTTTACCCCTCACAAGAGAAATACCTGGTGGTAAAGGGTTAAAAGTCCTAAAATCATCTACCACTTAGTAGCTGTTCTTTAATTACAGCCATTTTTTTCTGACACGCAAAAGGAGTATAGATGAGTAAACATCTAAAGAAAAGAGTCAAGTTTTCTCCCGAGCTGCCAGTTAACCACGCCTCCTTCTTTTGACTGACAGCTTTGTGTCTCTTGAAAGCTCGACCTTAGTAGACAGGAAGTCCTCTACGTGTCATTACCAGAATGTTGTCCCTCTCACCGCATGGTGTATTGCAGTGAGCACTGTGTGGGAAACTTTCGGTCTTCTCACCATTTCAAGACCCCATGGTAGGCGGGGCCAGTGGGGGGGGGAGGAGTTTATTGTGCCTGTTCTTGATGACAGGTTTTCTTTGAATACCTAACATTATTACATTTCCTTTTTAGATCTCTCCATCCTGATATCTGCTTTCAGTATTTCATGGTCTACCGTGGATTATCAGATGTCATTACGAAAATCTCTACCCGGAAAGAAGGAAATAAGTGTGGGGTTCCCGCTACTCTCCTACACCCTCTACAAGTTTTTCACTTTGACCTCCTGGATCGTCAGCGTCGTCTTTCTAATAACCTGCAATATTTATATTTTTGCCGGCCTTGTGACTTCCTTGGGTGTTGCTGGATTTTGCTGGGCTTGGATGCAGGACACGGATTTCTGCACCAGCAAAGGAATGGAGATCCTGTACAGGGCTGTAGTAGGGATCATTCTCATCTTTACATTTTTCAATGTCAAAGGGGCTAAAACCCGAGTTTCTGTCTGTGTTTACTACAGTGTGCGTGTCTTATGCACACTAGGGATTCTCGCCCTGTGTTTCTACCTCAGACCTGCCTTTGCACGCACTTTTATATTTGCAGTACTCAGTGTGGCCACTGTGGTGACTCTGGGACTTGGTATTTTATCGCTGATCCTGTATTATGCCTGCTTCCATCCCACCCTCCACGCTATAGGTCAAACAAGTGAAGATGTAGTAGATGGAATCCCGGGTAGAATACAAAGATTCCTGATGCCATAGAAATGGTTTGTTTTAAGATTGTTTGATTCTGCAGCAATTTTACTTCTGTTATTAGAGATCCTTCAAGGAAATCTACCATCAAAATCAAACATGGATAATGAACCAGGGACACTTACTCATAGATCCAGGCACGGTGACTGTGGTTCTCTTTTTATATTTGTTCCCCTGGGCTTCCTTCCTTCTAAAATCAACATGTAAAATTATGCTAAGCAGGGGCACGTTACCAGAGCCCCTCCATGCTGTAGCTTCACAGGAGCACTTCTCCACCCCCACCATGTGCTGCTGTGAGATTTCGGGAAGTGCTGAGGGAGCCGGGGGTAGGTGAGACAGTCTGACAGCCTGTGAAGCAGAAGCATAAAGGGGCTCTGGGTAACACTCCCAAAGCACTTCTGTCTTATTACCATAATTTTAGAAGTTGATTTTAGAAGGAAGGAGACCATGGATAACAAATATAAAAAAAAGATTACCACAGTCACATTGCCTGGATCTATGAGTAAGTGCTCCCGGTCTATCATGTTCGATTTTGATGGCAGATTACCTTTGAAGGGCGTTTCCTATGTTTAACAGTATAAAAGGATCGCATTTGGATTGGTGACGGTCTGACCACTGGAAGCCCACTGATAGAATGAGGATCCTCTTCACCCAATTAATGGAGCAGCAAGCTGAGTAAGTGTCCAGATGCTCCATTCAATGTCTATAAGACAGCTAGGGGTAGCCGGACACTATATCCACAGGATAGGGGATAGCAAGAATCAGGTGAAAATTTTACTTTGGTTATGTTCAGCCATTTCACAAATTAGTTTTTAATATTAAAAATCCACTCGAAGGGATAAGTCATCACTCAAATCAATGGATCCAACACCCGGCAGCCCCAAGGATCAGCTGTTCTTATCGGTGTTAAGCAGTGGAACTAAAAAGAGAATACAGGCAGTCCCCCGGTTACGTACAAGATAGGGTCGGGACATTTGCTCTTAAGTTGAATTTGTATGCAAGTTGAAACTGTAAATTTTATAATTGAAGTTCTAGACAATTTTTTTTTTGTCCCAGTGACAATTGAGTTTCAACATTTTTTGCTTTAACCCCTTCCCGACGCGCGCCGTACTAGTACGGCGCGCACCGGGTCCCGGTGCATGGAGAGGGCTCGCGGGCCGAGCCCTCTCCATAGCCGGTAAGTCTTTGCTGCATATTGCAGCAAAGGCTTACCGGTAACACCCGCGATCGGTGTTTTCTCCGCGATCGCCACCGGCAATGCTGCCGGCGGCTTCAAAGAGATGGCGCCGCATAGGCGCCGCCATCTTGTCGTGGATCGCTGCTCCCCGATGACGATGACGGGGAGCGGCGATCCGTCGCCATGGTAACCTCGGGTGTTCCGAACACCCGAGGCTACTTCGTTTTAACCTATGCATTACAATGTGCTAATTGCACATTGTAATGCATGGGGAGTAAAATCCACATATACTGCCATACTGTAGTATGGCAGTATATGATAGGATCGATCAGACTACCTAGGGTTAGAGTACCTTAGGGAGTCTGAAAAATAGTAAAAGTAAAAATAAAAAAAAGTAAAAAAAAAAAATTATAATAAAAAAACCTAAAAATTCAAATCACCCCCCTTTCCCTAGAACTGATATAAAAATAAATAAACAGTAAAAATCATAAACACATTAGGTATCGCCGCGTCCGAAAATGCCTGATCTATCAAAATATCATAATGTTTTTTCACTATGTTTAACCCCATAACGGAAAATAGCGTCCAAAGTCGAAAATGGCATTTTTTTGCTATTTTGAAAAATATAAAAAAATTCATAAAAAGTGATCAAAAGGTCGCACAGTCCCAAAAATTATAGTAATGAAAACGGCATCAAAATTCGCAAAAAATGACACTATCAACAGCTCCATACACCAAAGTATGAAAAAGTTATTGGCCCCAGAAGATGGCAAAATAAAAAAAAAATATTTTGTACAGGTTTTAATTTTTTTAAATGTATGAAAACATTATAAAACCTATACAAATTTGGTATCCACGTGATCGTACCGACCCAAAGAATAAAGTAGACATGTCATTTGGGACGCAGAGTGAAAGCTGTAAAATCCAAGCCCACAAGAAAACGTCACAAATGTGGTTTTTCACCATTTGGAATTTTTTTCCCGCTTCCCAGTACACGCCATAGAATATTAAATACCGTCACTATGAAGTGCAATTTGTTACGCAGAAAATAAGCTATAACAGAGCTCTTTATGTGGAAAAATAAAAAAGTTATAGATTTTTGAAGTTGGCGAGTGAAAAATGGAAGTGAAAAAACTAAAAAAGGCCAAGTCGTGAAGGGGTTAATGGGACCAAGGATTATCAATAAAGCTTCATTACAGACTCCTTACAGCTGATCATTGCAGATGGAACTATAGTAACATCCAGAGGGGTCACAGTGGGCAGAGGGGTCCGTCTGTAACTAGGAGTCGTCTGTAAGTCGGGTGTCCTTAAGTAGGGAACCGCCTGTAGATGGGAAAGCTCCATCCACTAGTGGTCATGCCACAGTACTGCAGCCACAGCTCCTATTTACAGCACAGGAGAATAAATAAACTCATTTAGACCTAATTTTGGCAGAGGGACGACAATATGGAAGACATTTTTCTATCCTTCCTTACAGAGGGACCTTCTGCCACAGTGTTATATTCCCTGTCTTCACCTTGTTGTTATTGATGTTTTTGTACAATTGTCTTCTTCAAGAAGTTGTTATTTTTATATTAAATAAAAGAAGAAAAAAAACGGATTTGATTGAAGGTAATAAAATATAACTTTATTAAGTTAGAAAACATACTTTCTCACAACATCCTTAGATCCATAATAAAATAGTTTCAGTGCAAACAAGGGCGAACAAACGGTGAAACAAGTATATACAACAAGTTTACATGAAGCAAATACTAGCTTAACATTCCCATGGTGTCGTTTCTTAAGAGTAGAAACCCGTAAACTATCAGTAGAACACGCCTGTTGTAGTTGGACTACAGTCACACATCACGGATAGTGTGGTATATGTTCCGCTCACACATTTCAATATTTTTTTATATGGGATTTGCATTACACCAAGCCACGAGGTGTGACTGCAGCCTTATACACCTACCCAGAAAGCTTTGTTCTTCATCTAAAGCGAGTGTTTCCACTGTGATTCAAGTATGTAGTATCTGGATTTACAAGCATAACCGCAATACTGCTCAGATGTGAGGGGTTCTTCAAGTTACTCCAAGGATTGTCCATGCATCTACTAGTCAACATCTTCCACTGATGACCCATATGACTGACCAGTACCGTACTCCGTATGGAACCAGTATGTATCAAGAGGAAGCAAAGGACAACACACAAGGTATATATTAATAAGTCCCTGGAGTTATGTGAACTCAATTGGTCACTAGCTTAAGTAAATTAAGAGTGACAGTAAATGTAATAAACTTTGTAAAAGTGACGCGCTTCTTTCTCCACTTACCTGGCTCCTCTCATGTTCCCTTTCTTCCTAATAAAATTTTTAATTAAAAATAAAAGAAGTTTCAATCAAAAAAATCAGCTGGATTCCATTCTGCTAGGAAGCAGGACAGAAGCTCGCAGTGGTGTCAGAATACATAAAAGTCTATGGAGAGAGGAGGAGGAGAAGCAAGTCACAGCAGCTAGGTCTCCACAACTGCTGTAAAAATGCTGCGAACAAGTTATATAATGTCCATATATAGTATTGTGCCTTATATCCTCCGCTGTGCTATTGATTGATGCAGAGTTTGTTAAAAAAAAAATTAGGTACGATTAAAGGTATCTGACAAAGTTATAATCGCATAGCAGATATCAGTACTTCCGTAACTGCCTTACAGAAACAGGAGTCATTTTGGAGAGGTTTTATAAAATTTTGATGCGTGGGGCTCATAAATGCTTGTTTCCAGATGTTTGCACTACGCCTTAGAGTTACATGGAGCTCAAGCATCGATGCCCCAGGGCCTTTAACTAAAATTCATCAACTCAAAATCAGTATATGAGCAGTGTTTAGGTTGCACTACGACATTGTCTGGTAGAAGGATACAGACATAGACATCCAGAAGTCATGCTCTAAGAGAACGGTCTATGTGCTGTATGGCAGCCATGGAGGAAACCGAGGGGATTCATCTCATGTTTGCTCTACAGTTTGTCCTGTAAAACTGGCATCAGATAAACAGGTGCCCGTCTAGTATCTATGTTCAAGCATTAATATGTAACATTCATCAGAAGCCACAACATCTGAAAAGTGCTTTAGTGATTGACATTCAATCTCTAGGAAAGGCACATAAAGGACTGTGCTGAGAGGTGAGACGAGAAATAAAATGTGCGTTTCTTCTAATTCACCCACAAAGAGTGAAATGAAGAGAAGAATTGCCTCAAATCCCTGATACTTTAGATCAATGGCCATTACCCATGAGCAGTGGACAGGCCCTGCCAGTTGAAGGTTAAGGCATTTTCACTGGTAGGTTTCTCATTACTCATCTGTCCAGCTATAAACCTCTTCAGTGTCTCGGATGTGCCGGGACGCATCCATGGCTCTGTGGCTACTGTGTCCACCGTGTCCACAGACTGCGGCCTACGAACAGGTTTCACAGGGAAAGGTTTGAGAAGATCTTCTGCGTTTCCAAAGCCATCAGGATCATCATCTTAAGGTAAGACAAGTAAAAGGATTAGCAACCATTATAAAACAATACATCCAAAAATAGTTTGGATCTGGAGCCATCAACATGACTGTGTACAACGAACTCAGAAAACATCTGTACCTGTGCTGACTGTGCTTCTCTGGAGGTTGCTTAGTCTCCTGAGACGCTCATCGTTTCTGGCCCGCAGCTCATCTACGTTGAAGCTAGCAGCGGAGGTTAATGAGTAACGTTCCGGCTGGTGTAGGGGAAGGGGCGGCACAAGAGGAAGGTCATTCTGTGGATACATATTAAAAGCTTATAAATAAACTTGGAGCAATTTATCATTAATCTTTATAGAATATTTAGCTCTATAGCAAGGAATATGCAAATGAGTTGTGGGAAAATATGCCCACAGTGCTACCTTAAAAGGCAGCTCTCTCTATATCAATGTCTGGCTTACAAGAAGCCTAGTGATGTGATGTGCAATGAAGTGGGATAATAGCCAAAAAAGTAAGTCTCTGACAAAAGGAAACCCCTAACTGTACACAGCGCTGTTTCGATGTAATTTCAACTAGTTCAGTGTAGGGAACAGGTATAGATAGGCGTGAGCCTTTGGATGTAGGGAAGGAAGGAATTTGTCCTCCTTTTAAGACTTCTTATACAGGCATATGGAGTCTTAAAGGCCATGCATGCTCTATTGTTGTTATGTAAACAGTGTAGAACTGTCCTTTTCTACCTCTTTTACTGTACTGAATAGTAATTTTAATGTATGCTTTTACATAAAGTACTCTCACCCACAGGAGAAAGAACATCCATTGAGCACATCATAGTGCCCACATTTTGGAGATTACTTTATAGAAAAGTATATGGGAGTTATGGAAACAGACCAGATTGTAATTTGCAACATTTGCCTTGAGAGTGAAGCTTGAGAGAATAAAAAAAAAAAATTTAAATAAGTGATGGTATCATACATCATAGTCCGAGACCTTATTCTTGTGTCTCCTGCGCTCTCTGGCTGAAGGTAATGCTTGTGGATCAGGGATTGGATCGAAGAATGCAGGATACGGTTCTCCATTTTCACCTTAAAAAGAAATATACCAAGTAGATATATAAATATAGGTAGGGAAGTCCAGCTCTGATCTCTAAATGGTCTATTTTGTACAACACAATCTCCATTGGACTCTGAAGAATCCATATATTGGAGATAACGTATGCAGGATGTACAGTACAAGGTACTGCCCTTGTAAGGGGGGGAGCTCTCTTCTGCGGGTATAAGGGTCAGTTTAATTTCATACACCCTACATACTAGTCTCTACACTTATGACATTTCTCCGCAACGGCCCTTTGGGGTAGAACAGGATTTATGTCCCTGTATGTTGGGCATCTTCATGGGCTCAAACAGCCGAGTACGTTTATCCCTGTTGAGAATAACTTTCACAGTTTTTTCAGCAGGTCCTGTGTGGAACTATTAAATCATTTAGGATTTTGGCATCTCACTTTTCTGCCTGTATATTTACATTATGAAGTTAGAGTAGGGTACTGCGACACTCGGTGTAACCCTGCTTATCTGTACTAATATAATTTTCAGCTTTTGCATTAAACGATGGAAAATCTGCATGGCTGTGCAGACTTTGCAGATTATTTTAGAACTCTGATGATATTGTACACCAAAAAATAAACAATTAGAAGTCTAGGAAATGTAGCAGTAAAGCAATTCACATGGATTCACAATGTTCAATGTCTGTCTATACTTTATGCCTGCAGAATACTTCTACTACTATGACTGCAGCACATAAGCCAATAAATACACTGTAGATGTGCGGCTCCTAATAACAATTTATTAGGAGTTGATAACTCCTAATAAAATGTATCTTGGGCCACACTCCCGATAAGAGCATGACCCATATGATGCTCAAGCGATATAGAATTGTATAAACAACGTAGTTATCAATTACAAACATTCAAACGGCTGTTCCATACAAAAATGCTAAAAAGTGTCAAATACATCTAGAAAGAATGAAGCCTAGAGGGCAGAACAGGTTATTCTTACCTATGAACGCGCTCTCAGATTCAAGCAGTGAGGTCTTCAGTAGGTCTTTCGATGGATCACTGAGCTGTGGTCAAACAAGAACGCACACACATTTATAAAGAAGAAATCCAATGTATATACATATAAGAACAATCAGATGTTACTGGTGTACAGAGGGTGCAGATACGTACCATTCCAGGGCGCTGAAGGCTGTAGACCGGGACGGGTCCAAAATCTATAATGTAATAAAATGTAATAAATGTTAGAGGGGTATGAGAGGGAGGAGGAAGCAATGGAGGGGTGCTTACATTTAAGGTCACCCCAAACTCCCCTGGATAACCCATTACTAGGGTTTGGCATAATTACATTTACATTTTACACAGCGATGGAGGGGTATGAGAGAGAGGAGAAGGAAGCGATGGAGGGGTATGAGAGAGAGGAGAAGGAAGCGATGGAGGGGTGTGAGAGAGAGGAGGAGGAAGCGATGGAGGGGTGTGAGAGAGAGGAGGAGGAAGCGATGGAGGGGTGTGAGAGAGAGGAGGAGGAAGCGATGGAGGGGTATGAGAGAGAGGAGAAGGAAGCGATGGAGGGGTATGAGAGAGAGGAGAAGGAAGCGATGGAGGGGTATGAGAGAGAGGAGAAGGAAGCGATGGAGGGGTATGAGAGAGAGGAGAAGGAAGCGATGGAGGGGTATGAGAGAGAGGAGAAGGAAGCGATGGAGGGGTGTGAGAGAGAGGAGAAGGAAGCGATGGAGGGGTATGAGAGAGAGGAGAAGGAAGCGATGGAGGGGTATGAGAGAGAGGAGAAGGAAGCGATGGAGGGGTATGAGAGAGAGGAGAAGGAAGCGATGGAGGGGTATGAGAGAGAGGAGAAGGAAGCGATGGAGGGGTGTGAGAGAGAGGAGGAGGAAGCGATGGAGGGGTGTGAGAGAGAGGAGGAGGAAGCGATGGAGGGGTATGAGAGAGAGGAGAAGGAAGCGATGGAGGGGTATGAGAGAGAGGAGAAGGAAGCGATGGAGGGGTATGAGAGAGAGAGGAGAAGGAAGCGATGGAGGGGTATGAGAGAGAGAGGAGAAGGAAGCGATGGAGGGGTATGAGAGAGAGGAGAAGAAAGCGATGGAGGGGTGTGAGAGAGAGGAGAAGGAAGCGATGGAGGGGTATGAGAGAGAGGAGAAGGAAGCGATGGAGGGGTGTGAGAGAGGAGAAGGAAGCGATGGAGGGGTGTGAGAGAGGAGAAGGAAGCGATGGAGGGGTATGAGAGAGAGGAGAAGGAAGCGATGGAGGGGTGTGAGAGAGAGGAAAAGAAAGCGATGGAGGGGTATGAGAGAGAGGAGGAGAAAGCGATGGAGGGGTGTGAGAGAGGAGGAGGAAGCGATGGAGGGGTGTGAGAGAGAGGAGAAGGAAGCGTTGGAGGGGTGTGAGAGAGAGGAGAAGGAAGCGATGGAGGGGTATGAGAGAGAGGAGGAGGAAGCGATGGAGGGGTATGAGAGAGAGGAGGAGGAAGCGATGGAGGGGTATGAGAGAGAGGAGGAGGAAGCGATGGAGGGGTATGAGAGAGAGGAGGAGGAAGCAGTGGAGGGGTATGAGAGAGGAGGGGCAGCAATTCAGGGGAATGGAATGGAGGAGGCAGTAACAGGAGTGGTATGGGAAGATGATGCAATAGCAGGAGGGGCATGGGAAGAGGAGGACGGAGCATATTAAACAATAATCCTCCTTACCATCTGGGATCACAGTCTTCTTCTTCATCTTGTTCAGGTTTTTCTGCTGTTCCCTTAGTAGTGCCTGCTGCTGGATCTCTAATGTTTTATCGTCCTTTGGAGGATCAGGAAACATGATCCTAACGCCTTCACGAGTATCTGTATCTGTTTTGAAAGAGGAATCCTTTTGTTCCAGTGTGACAATAGAACTGAATATATTATGATATATGCAGCAGTATCTAAAGGATAAGAGTGATGTCTAAGGTACCTGAATCCTGTATCCCTGACACCACATGTATCAATAGTCAAAGTTATCTATAAAACAGGCACTGCATGTACCTTTTATTGTATACTGCATTGGTTATTTACCTCTGTACTTGAGGTTGTTAAATTCCCTGATGTTCTGCATGTTCACACTTTCCAGCCCTTTTAAAGACGGCCTCCTTACTGTGGCTTGAAGCTTCTGTCTGGCCAGTTCAAACACATCTGCTGAACTCTTCTCTCTTCTTCTTCTTTATGTATAAATAAAATTCATATATTTGCATTCACATTTGAAGGACAAAACATTCAATACATAAAAAATCTTCTTTATCAATATTTATATTTTTAATATTAAAAACCCCTATAGCTGGACAGGTGAACACACTGAGTACAGTACCCGCTCATGGATGGTATTGATTCATTATCTCCCTCTGTATCTTGTAATCGACCCTCTAGACGTCGCTGCTCACTGCGCAGCTGCTTCCTCAATTCAGTCAGCTCACTGATCACACTCTTCTTCTCATCTGTGGGTAAAACACAAAAACCAGACAAAGATCTTAAAAGCTTAGAACAAGTTTATTTATTTTACACTGGATAGTAGGGCTGCTCCGAACGCCAGAGACACACAGTTTGCAACAGCAATTCCTCCAGCACTAAAGTAAAAATGAGTGATGGGGACAGGAGAAGGATGGTAATGTTTAATTTCAAGGTAATAGCGGTTTCAATCTCCTCCACAGCCTCTATCACATCCTCTGATGAAAACCGGATAGTAGCTACCTTGCTCATGTTTAAGGCCTGTACATAAGACAAAAGGATGGCCAACACTAGGCTGCATTCACACGACAGTATGAAAACGGCCATATGCTTCCCGTACCGTTTTTTACGGGTTACATATGGCCACATTCATTTCAATGGACAATACATCCGACCATTTATATTGGCGTTGTTAACACTGTTCCGTTCAGTACCATACGCTAGCCATATAAAAATATAGAGCATGTCCTATTTTCTCCCGTATTTCAGTTCCGTATGCCCTAGATCAGTGGTGGCGAACCTATGGCACTAGTGCCAGAGGCGGCACTTGGAGCCCTCGGTGTGGGCACCCAGGTCATCACCCCAGAATGTTCACCAGTCAGGACTCAAAGAATCTTCCTGGAGAATCTTCCTACAATGATAGGGAAATTTGCCCTCCTCCTTTCAACTGCGTTGGTGTCTTTAGGAGGCTGAACGATTGAAAATTGTCAAAGAAAAAGGAGAAATAAATTACTGCTTAAATTGCTGTGCTGGCACTTTGCAATAAATAAGTGGCTTTTAGTTGAAGTTTGGGCACTCCGGCTCTAAAAGGTTAGCCATCGCTGCCCTAGATCCTAGAAGTTTATGGGGACATATAAAATATGGGTTACATAAGTGCTGTATACGGATGAAAAACGTTACGTATATACGGGCTCATGCGGCACAGAAATACAGGACTGGAGAAATCACACGTTCGTGTGAATGCATTCTTAGGCTGCATTCACACACGGTATGCCCCCCGTGTGGGCATACTGCCGTGTGCTAGAGAGGTGCAGGAGGTGGCCCCTTCTCCCTCCATAGGAAACAGCGGCGCACGGCCACATCTTCTATATACATTAGATATGTGGCCAGCTCAGTTGAAAGCAGTTCAGCCAACTCCCATCTAATGTGTATGGTCGCCTTTACGGCTGATCTTTCCTCCTGGATGATTTGCCTTACATACCATAAGCTCTCAGCTGATTCCTTCTGGCTGGGACTGGAGGAGAAGCTGTCCTGGATTGTGGTTCACCCTGTTTTACAAATCAGACAGAAGAAAATATTTGTACTAAGTAAATAGAACCATCATGTGGAAGATGTGAGATTTACAGTATAGTGTAATGAAGATTTAAGCAGAAAGTTGTCTTTCAGAGAACACTTCACAAAACACAAAAAAATTCCTAGAGAAATTATTGGAATAGCTGTAGTTAAACTAAAAAAAAAATGTAACGCCACTAACCTACCTGCACCCTTGGATAGGGTATGATATATCCTTTTTAGCATTCCCTATTTTATGTGAAATCTCATCCACTTACCTATAAAATAAATCAACTCCTGCGATATGCAAATGACGAGAGAAGAGTCAGTTTTTGCCTGAGTTGAGCATTAGTGTCACTTCAGGCTCAGATTTTTATCCTTAATATGATACCAAAAGCATGGTACTAGGTACTTTACAGAAGAACAAAGAGGCCTCTGAAGTTATGCTCCTCTCCCAGCCTATAAAAGCAACTACAGGCAGTCCCCGGGTTACGTACAAGATAGGGTCCGGAGGTTTGTTCTTAAGTTGAATTTGTATGTAAGTCGAAACTGTATATTTGATAATTGTAGATCCAGACAAAAAAAATTTTGGCCCCAGTGACAATTGGAGTTTAAACATTTTTTGCTGTAATGGGACCAAGGATTCTTAATAAAGCTTCATTACATACACCTTACAGCTGATGATTGCAGTCTGGCACTATAGTAATGTATCCAGAGAGCTTCACCAGAGGTCACAGGGGTCTGTCTATAACTATGAGTTGTCTGTAAGTCGGGTGTCCTTAAGTAGGGGGCCACCTGTAATCTCAAAATATGACTGTATTCAGCATATTAGCACATGACTTTGGAGTCCATTCTTTGAATGGACGATATTAAACATAAAAGAGTGAATAGTGGAAAGGTCATTTCATACTCTGAGGAGGCTGGAAGGTAAATGGGGTAAAAGCTGTTGACAGGTTCCCTTACATTTCTACAACACCTACATGTGACTGGACGGAGGCTTCACTCTCTGCTGTTGGCGGCCTCTGAGTACGAGATGAGAGCTTGTGTTGCAATGTTGGGATGACTGGTGAAGGTTGTCTTGGAGGCTGTGAAAGAAAACCCTGAAGAATTACTGAAATTCTGAAAACATCCACCAGTCCGGGGTAGCGCTTTTATACCGATTGGTGTGCGGCTAAAGGGGAGTCTACAATTTATCCCTGCATTTTAGTAACGCATTTTATTTACTATTTATATTTACTATTTATGCTAATTAGGGTCATATCAATGCTTCCTGGCGCACGAGTTTTGGTTTTTTTAGATTGTAAAAGGGTGATTTAGCAATAGCCATGAGCATACTAGAGCAGTGGGGCCATAACCGGATTCAACCTTGGCATATGGTCAACACCATGACCCTACTCAGTGTCCAGTGCCGAACATATGTTTTGAAAGGTGTCTAGAGAATGACCCTAGGCCCAGTTGAGTCAGTTATGTAAAGGGGGAAGGCAGGCATAGTTAACTTTTGTAATGTTTCAGCCATCAATTTTTATTATTAACCTTCCCTGATAACAGTAGTCTCCTGTTATTTTCTGTTTTGCACAAAAATATTACACAACAGAAACCAGAAAAAACCCTCAAATAAAAAGACCAAAATAACACTTCAATACAGGAGTTGCAGCAGCCTGTGTCTCTGTCTCCTGGATGTACCGTATATACTTGAGTATAAGCCGAGACCCCTAATTTTACCACCAAAAACTGGGAAAACCTAACGCACTGGTCACAGCCTCCCAGTATATAGCCAGCCAGCTCCCTGTAGAATACTGGCTGCCCAGTGCGCGGCTCCTCTCCGTTTTTCTGTAACAGCCGGCAGAGAGGCGCCCATGTTATCTGTCGGCTGGCGCATACTATGATGCAGCCGCTGCTGACATCATAGTATGCGCAGGCCGCCAGATAACATGGCCGCGCTTATGCCGGCTGTTACAGAAGACCGAAGACAGAAGAGGAGCCGCGCTGACATCGAGGCTGCCGGATGGTGAGTATGTAAGTTTATTTTTTTAATTGACTTGTGTATAATCTGAGGTGAGGTTTTTCAGCACATTCCCCCCCCCCTCCCCCCCGCCTGAATTTCCACCTCTCCGAGACTCACCACGCACTGCTGGTAGGGAGCCAAATAGTGTGTAATAAAGTTTTATAAAGTAGTGGCAGTTTTCAGAAAGCTGACAAAGTCATTTTTAAAATCAGCATAACATAAGCTATTGGAACCTGTCACCAGCTGAAAATGACAGTCCTGGTGAAAGGTTCCCTTGAAGTTGCATGTTAGATGTTTTTTCGATGACACAACATTTTTTCCTATTCAGATTTTCTACTTCTATTCTTTTAAACAATCTTTTATACTACTTTCAGGTTATGCGCTTTTGTATTAGGATTAAATCTTAACTCCTTATAACGTTTACAAGAAATCTCTAGCTGGATTAACAAAATTCAATAAAGCAGCCTCTACAAGGGTTTTATGTTGCACTCACTCTATCTTGCTCTTCAGGGATATTTTCTGATCTCTGCTGTTCATACAATCGTTTCATTTCTTCTTCGTGTTTTGCTTCCTCCTCTTTTCTTTTCCTTTCAGCTTCTTTCCGTCTTTCATCAGCCAGACGAACTAGCTCTTCGTTTTTTTGTCGTTGCTAAAAAAGTTTCAAAAAGAAAATAACTTTACTCAGCCCTGTGCTCTGCTATTAAAATTCCACAGCCAATCCACCATTTTGAATTTACCCAAATGTAGCAAACACTTAGGGAAATAAATAAAATATCAATAGAAAAACACCAATGCAATGAAAATATTGACTGCAAAAAGGCATATTTATAAACTCCCAATAAAAGCATAGGCTGTCTGCTATAGGCCACTTATATTACCTCTTCCTCCTTCATTTTCTTCCTATTTTGCTCCTCTTCAAATTCTCGTTGAATCTTAGCCCTCTGTTCAGCAAGTCGTCTTTCTTCTCTTTCTTCTTCAAGACGAATTCGGTCTCGCTCCTCTTCTTCTTTTCTCCTCTTCTCTTCAATCTGGATCAGACAAAGGTTTCTTATTGTAAGATATGAATCTAGAATTACAGCTAGTATTTTCTGAGATAATGATGACAATGGGACCTGTTATTCTTAAAATGTGCATAATTTTTACTATTTAAAATACTTTTTATCGCATAGCGTCGCCTCCAAAAACTTTAAATAGGAAGAAATATTTTGTACTCTACTTTCTTAACTTCAGCTACTGCTACTCCATCATAGCTCATGGCTCTTCTATAATAATCAGAATACATTAGTAATGAAGTATCATCAGAACCTAATGATTATTTGAGTAATATTTTGGAACTTTTGTAAGTTTCTATAAAAAAAAAATATATATATATAAAAAACAAGCTTTTTGTTATAAATTGTTGGCTTGAATTTGGACAATGAAAAGACCACAAAGCTCACATGATGGGTGACTGTCACAAGACGCATAATATAATTCTCATATAATATGATCCTCTCCTTTGTTGTAATGTGATTTCTGTTAAAAGTTTACTGTTCCCTTGTGCTCGGAAGATGTAACCAATTACCTGTTGGCGTAAGAAGTTCTTGTAGGATTCTTGCTGATGCACCTGCTGTTCACTAGGGGGTTCAGAAAATACATTGCCTCTTGCAAACTGAGAATTATTTGCAAACGAAAACCCTGAAAATTAAGTGCAGGTTTAAGATAAAATTTGCTGAAGAATTAACAATATTTACGTGGTGAAAAGGGTGTAATTAAGGAACAGCCGCAAGTGAAAATGGACATAGTGGTTCATAGTAACTTCTACACTTTAATTGTGATATTTTTATTATTATTGAGATATTAATTGGCATATTGCACTTGTGTACTTACATCATTTTTATACTCACACTGCATGGCCAATACAAGCCAATAATAACCAGTATTCTGTTTGCAACACTGTTAAGTACAACCATAGAAGAGTCTCTAATAGTATTTACCTGGTATCTTGCCAGTAGACTCTGTAATATCAGCGAGATTGTTGTCTACAGCAACAACCTCCCTCTTATCTTCATGGGCTCTAGCGTCTGGATCTTCATTGTACTTGTGCATTTGTTTAAGGTCAGCTGAAATAACAATGCAGAATATTTTTACTTACATGAAAGCTTCTAATGATACATATTACATAAAAAACCCATATGTAAGACTTACACAAATTCAAGTAAAAGTAAAGACAAAGATTGCCTGTACTTTAAAGTACACATATATTATTCTAGGACAAACCTATTAGACAAACCTATTAGATACAGAGTGCCAAAACTACAGCCCACTTATTAATCGCAAAGTGCCAACATGGCAAATTAAGAAGTAACTTATTTCTCCCTGCTCTGTCACAGCTTTCCATCATATTGGTGTCTTGAGGACACCAATACAGTAGAAAGAAGGAGGAGTAATTTGGAATAGTAAATAGTGGAGGGGCTATAAATGCTGAAAACTACACACTGGCTACTTACTTTCCATGGCACGCTTGCGTTCTATTTACAATATTCACTAAAAGAAGACCTGCTTATAACAATAGGAATTCCCCTTTACTTCTGGCACTGCATAGTGCAAGGACTTAGTATTGATGGCCTATCAACCACATGTTAGATATGTCGAGGTGAGGTCCTCTCAGAAGTGAAGAAATGCCACTTACTAATTAGATTTCCCTTTTGATCCTTTAGAGGAGCTCCTCCACCTCCTTTACCCCATGGGTTGTAATTCTTCATCTCTGCTTCCAGTTTAGCATCATAACGTTCCTTCTCTTCTTTCTCTTTTCTGCGCCTATCATTTTTCTCCCTTATCTGCAAATACAACAATGGTAGGACATGAACAGAAAAGTCTTGGAAACACTTATAAAGCTTGGAACTTTGTTACATACGAACCTGCCGTTCAAGCTCCTCTTGATATGAAAGAACAGCCTCTCGGGTCTGTCGTGGCCTTTCTTCTGGAAATGATCCTAAACTGGCCCCCTTTCCAGTACCCGATTTCTGTTTGTTGTCACTGTGAAACGTCATGACATTTTTTCAGCGTCTTTCTTTCAGAAGCTTCTGAACACAACTAACTATATACAGATAGGAAGCTATTTTTATTTAATTGGGAACCATCATAAAACAAATCCGGCTCCATGTTGTCACATAGTGTTATGACAGGTCTACAAATATTATGCTGGCTGACTAATATGTTAAATCGAAGAATAAAGTTAGTACTACACCTGCCACTTACTCATAGAATCAAGCACCATGGCTGTGGTAATATTCTTATATTTGTTATCCATGGCCTCCTTCCTTTTAAAACCAATAATTACATTTATGCTAATGATACACAGGGTATACAAGGGGCATTACCAGAGCCCATTTGGCTCTGGTGTTACAGGCTGTTTAACCGTCTCACTCTCCCCCTGTGCAGAGGATGGTGGGTGGGTGAGACAGTGTAACGGCCTGTAAAGCCAAATCACAGAGAGGGGCTAGGGTTGCCCCTCAGTCCCATTAGCATAATTTTTAGTTTAGAAGGAAAGGGGGGCATGGATAACAAATATAAGATGATTACCACAGTCACAGTGCATGAGCACATCTATAAGTAATTGTCCCTGGTTTATCATACTTGATGCTGGATTTTGGTATATTTCAACTGGGTAGCACCCAACAGTGTACATCAATAGCTTGAGAAGTTCTGCTCCAGTAGCATGGTTAAAAGTCAAATGTCATTTTTATGTAAATGAAGTGGAATGGCTCTGGGCGGTGTCACCAGAGCCCTTGCAACCTACAGAGCTTTGACTCTTACACACCCTTCCCCCAAAGCACTCCCCCCCCTCCCTCTATCTGCTGGCACCAAACTACAGAAGCCTGAGTTTCTAATGAAGTTCAAGCCATACTCAACCTGCAGGGAGCTACCCAGCAGCATTAAGGGTCAATACAGCTCTAAAACAGTTGTAGATTTCCTTTAATTAAAAGGTTATTGAGATAACTGTCATTTGTGGTATAATTGTAAGGCTTAAAGAGAACCTGTCAGGGTGATTTGGGATTCTAAACCACTCACAGGTCCTTACGAAAGCATTCAGCAAAAAAACCAAAAAAACAAAAACAGATGTGAATCTGATGTGCCTCCTCAGAGATGAGTATAGAATTTTTTTTTTTTTTTTTTACACCTAAAGACTACAAAAAGGGTTGATTTGAGAGCCTAAACCAAACATCCATAAGGACCTGTAGGTGGTTTAGGGTCCCGAATAGATCTGACAGGTCTTTAAATTTTTGTATTAGATAACAAAAAAGTTACTAACTGTATGTGATCTTCCGGATACGTCTGGATAACGTGTGTTGTAGGCATGCTAATACCTGGAGCAGTCTGCATTGTCATCATACCTGGAGGATCTGTGTGAAAAAGGATACATAAATGAGTTATAGACCTTATAAAACTATAAATCTACACTTTCAAATAAAAAAGACACCTCACTGTTCACCACTATAAAAAGCATAACACTATCATCAGTAGCAGAAGGTCCAGTATAGAGTCATTTAGTACAAAGACAAACTTGGGAGTGGAAAACTAAATTGGATTATGCTTCAGGTATAATTATTGTAGTTCTCATTTAAAGAACTACTTTGTCCTTACGATAAGCAAGGTTTGGGTCCAGTGGGTTCCTTGCACCATAGTAGTAATAAGCATCATCATAGGGTGTTCGGTAGTTGTCTATTAGAACTGGGGGTTGAGGTGGAGGAACTGCTGCAATCCTATAGAATGTAGAAGAAAAAAAAATAATAATAATAATAAAACACACAGTTAACCTTCATGAGATTTTCACATCCATGGATTTCACTGCAATTACAAGGAATACAGAAAAAGTACATGAAGCTGTCCCATATGTATCAGTGTTACACAACCTCATAGCAAGGGTTGGAGCAGCACGTTGGCTCAATGGTTAGCATTACAGCCTTGCAGCCCTGGGGACCTGGGTTCGATTCCCAGCGTCAACATCTGCAAAGAGTTTGTATGTTCTCTCCGTGTTTGCGTGGGTTTCCTCCCACACTCCAAAACATACTGGTAGTTTGATTAGATTGTGAGCCGCATTGGGGACAGGGACCGATTTGGCATGCTCTGTGCAGTGCTGCGTAAAGAAACTTAAGGAACTACTTAAATTATTCAGTTCTGAATACAAAGAGAAAGAGTCTGAATGACAGACAGCTACGACCCTTTGCATCATTCATACAGTGTATAAAGCTGAATGCTGGTTTTGGTTATACTCTGCTTTTGGGTGATGCTCACACCGGCCACTGGACCCCCCCGATCCACTAGTTATGATCTTATCCTGTAGATAGGGCAAAACTTGCTTTTGCTGGAACATTAACTCTTGCATTAGAGGAGTTAAGAGAAAAAAAACAGGAACACAAG
Source organism: Engystomops pustulosus (assembly GCF_040894005.1). Taxonomy (NCBI): domain Eukaryota; kingdom Metazoa; phylum Chordata; class Amphibia; order Anura; family Leptodactylidae; genus Engystomops; species Engystomops pustulosus. The sequence continues at coordinate 43,122,192 of NC_092415.1, forward strand.
TGAAAATGTGAAGATCAAAAGAATGGCTGATGTATGTATGTACCTGGGAGCCACTATTTCCCCAAGGCTGTTGGATATTCCTCTGTGGTATTCCTCTCTGGCTGCATTGTAAGCTGCGGGATAGGCATTACCCGAGACCGCTGGCTCAGGAAGAGGAGTCTGAAAAGCTACTCGGGGTCTTTCTGGTGGGGCCCTTTCATCGATGACCGGCTTGTTTTCGATCACTGTCCTGCTCGTCTTTTGTTGGTCAACAAGTATTCCTGGTCGATATGGGACATTTCGATCTGCCATTTCATGCTGCCGGTTTATTGCCCCAAATTGTCGTAACCTGTCAGGCTTTTCAAAGAAGTTGTAAGATATTTTATAATTGGATTCACACAAGTTTTAGCATTAAGTGAAATGATTTGAAAAGTTGTTAAAAGTAAATTCCACAGTAGACCTTCCTCACTGAATACCATCTGCATCAAGCTCACATACTTAAAGGGGTTGTCCACTATTCAGCAAATAATTTACATTACTTGGGTAATGAAAAGTTAGACACTTTTCCAATATACTTATTGTATCAATTCCTAGTGATTTTATAGATCTCTGATCGTTTTTATTCAACTTTATTGTTTAGTTCCTGTAGATCAGGGGTGGCGAACCTATGGCACGGGTGCCAGAGGTGGCACTCAGAGCCATTTCTGTGGGCACTCAGGCCATCAGCCCAGGACAGAGTTCACCAGACAGAAACAAATCCACCAAATCTTCCTGCAGTCCCAGGTAACTTTAGAGATGCTGCTCCCAGCGCTATTTTTGAGCGACACTTCATTGGCTGTTTGGAACTGCGGGAAAAGTGAGAAGGTGTAGACAGGGCTGCAGTATCTTTTTGAGGTCCCCCGCTGGACCCTTCATTCTTTCTCTACAGAGAGACCCTGGTGAGAAGCTACAACGAGAGTCTGAAGATGCACTTTCTTTCGACTGTATTGGTGGCCTCAGGTGTCGATACGATTGAAAGATGTGGAAGAACAGGTAGCAATACATTACTGCTTAAAATGCCATTTTGGCACTTCATGGTAAATAAGTGGATTTTGGTTGTAGCTTGGGCACTCGGTCTCTAAAAGGTTCGCCATCACTGCTGTAGATAAAAACGGTTCCCTCGTAACACAGGTGCACGGATCCTTATATCACAGCGAGTAATCAGAGATGTAGAAAACCACTGGGAATCGATACAGACAGTATATTGGAAACCGGTATAACTTTTTATTATACAAACAATGCCAATTATTTGACATTGTGGACAAACACTTTAAGGGGTCTTGGAATTATAATTGATTGTATAATTGAAGGTTTATCTCCCGTATCTTATTTTGGTGAAGAAATAACTTTTTAATCCCTTAATGGTTTAATAAAATAAAGTTGTTTAAAGGTGGATAAGTGTTCCTACCATTTCCTCCATATAACAATATTTCAAACCAATTCCAAACGCATGCACATGCTGAGGTCTACATGGTAAAATCTACTACAACCATGCAATTTAGAAGGTAAAGTATGAAGCCATTATTGTACGGCAGCAAAAAATTAATAGTATTAAAAATTCAGCTCAATTTACCTCCTCTTCATTTAGCTAGAAAAATCATGTAAGAATCATTAGCAAAATAATATGCATAAAACAAAACACAGCTTAAAATATATACTGAGGCCCCTACCAACTATTACTAAATGTATCACATATTTTTGGTTGCAGAAAATGAAAAATGAAACCATTTACTGTGTGAGAATAACTTTTGAATAAAAATTAGGTTTTGTTTAAACAAACAAACAAAAAAAAAAAAAAACGGAACCTGTGATGGAAATGTTTTTTTTACAAGATTCGAGGATTGTGCTGGCAGAGACATAGGTAACCTTTAGTGCTAATTGTTGGGGGTATGAATGATGCGGCTTCCACAGATCAAGAGAATGGCTGTCCATTATACCTGCTATCTTGGTCAGTGCCATAGAGAATAAAGCAGCAGCACGCGTGTGCAACTGGCAGCTCTGTTCATCTAGGGGGCAACAGGGGTGCAATCTTGTGATCCCTGGGGGTTGCATCACTAAAGCCCTCAGCAAGTCAGTCCTGTAGAAAGGGGCTAACATATTGGGCCAAATTTATCAAGTGTCTGAAAGTCAGAATATTTCTAGTTGCCCATGGCAACCAATCGCAGCTTTAAAATATTCATGAGCACTGGTAAAATGAAAGCCGAGCTGTGATCGGTTGCCATGGGCAACTGGAAATATTCTGACTTTCAGACACTTGATAAATCTGCCCCATTGTGACTGGAAAGTCCTTTAATTTTCCATCCAGATGGAGCTATTAGTCAATGAGTTTATGAGGGAAATGTGATGTTAATTGCAGCCAAAATCCCTTGCACCAGTCATTAAGGATTTTAGATGGTTTTTTAACACTTTATATATACGATACAACGGCATGGTCTATTTTGTGCCAAAATTTTATGGCTTTTATACATATGCTGTATGATATAAAAAGTGCTAAATTAGACCAGACAGTCTTAAAGAGGACCTTTCACCACCCCCAATGTATTAAATCTAACATACCAGAGTGTAGGGGCTTGCATATGGATTTAGGGGCACTTTAAATTTTATTCTTAGCCCCCACCATTACTGAGATATGAGCACCGTTTTCTGACCATTTAATGTGCAGGATCGTCAGAGAGGAGGTGCTGCAGCAGGGGTGGGGGCGTTTGTGACTATGCTTATCTTCTCTGACACTGTCCAATCAGCAGTGACAGCGTCAGAGAAGACATTCCTCAGCAAGTGTAAACGTCCAGAGCATCTCCTCCCTATATGCCTCCTAATGTGCAGAGCATATCCTTCCTAGATTCCTTATGTGTCTTCACATAGAACAGCACATAGAACACAGTGCAATATCGCAGTGTTGATGTGCGCACCCAGCAGACAGAATGATCACTTTGTGCAGAGCACAGGAGGGGAGCTCACAGCAGCAGGCAGAGTGGTCCTACTAACTGTAGCATAGCAAGACCACTCTGCACCTTCACAGTGCCTAAGGAAGGTCTTCTCTGACACTGTAGCCAGTGATTGGACAGTGTCGAAGAAGATGAACACTCACAGATGCCCCCACCCTCCTTTCAAACGATCCTGTACATTGAATGATTAGAGAACTGTGCTCATATCTTGGTAACGGTGGGGGCTAGGAATAAAATTTAGTGAATTAATGTGCAAGCCCCTACATTCTGGAAGGCTAGATTTAATAAGTTGGGGTGGTGAAAGGTCCTCTTTAAACTACATTGGATTTAAGACACTTTGATAAATCTTGCACAATTCAATAAAGGCTTTACAAAGGTATCCAGACAAACTTGAAACTTTTAATAGATTAGAGCAAAACTCTATCAATTTTTATTTTGTGTTTTAAGTCTAAGAATCTACAAACTGGGCAGGTACCGTAGTGCAGGAATGAGGGAGGAGGGAATGAGGGAGCCGAGAGAGATGTTAGTGAAAAAAAAAACAAGCCCATTGCGACTCAGTGACACTGCTCGCAAGGACCCAGCTACATTTTCATAACTGATTGAATAAAGATATGAGCTATGGATTTTAATAATTGAAAACTAAATGGGATACAGTGAGAAGACTTCTGTAAGAAACGGTCATTAGATTTAAAGGTGAAAGCCTGATGACAAGTTCCCTTTAAGTGAAAACTGAAGGATTGGTTTAGGCTCCCACAGTCACTAACACAAGAGGTGAGCCTTATGCCTGTCTTTCCCAAATAGCAAATTCACAATAAATTGGATTTAACGGTGATGCCTAAACTATGCTTTGATAATTTTGTTACAGCCACAAGAGACAGGCATATCCATTGCAAAGCGCAATATAGTCCAGCTGAAGCTTTGACACAGCCAATATAAGGGATACAAGCAGAAGAAGACAGTTTTAGGTACAAAGTCCTGTTACTCACTTGTTTCTCTGGATCTATAGCTCCAGAAGCAGCAACTTTCAATTCCAGTTCCTTCTCTCTGGAAAATAATATGTTTCAATAAATAAATGGTTCTCCCACAATCGCAGCTTTTACCTGTCCACAGTATTGGTGCTCTAGCTACAATTCCCACCAACCATAACACCCGACCTATGACCCCCTTATTTCGAATGAGTAACAGGCATGGATAAAGTTCTTACAATACAAGAATTTGGACTGAAATACATAGAATTGCAACTATTGATACCAGAACGAGAGAGTGAGTGCACCCCCTTTGTAGTCACTCTCTGCTCCGAATAAGAGATAAGGGATCTAAACAGAGGACCCACCACCCTTTAGGCCAGTATTGCCCATGGAGTATTTCTAAACCAAAGATAATTTTTTTTAAATATGCTAAAAAAATTAAGGAGAATCCTATACACCATCAACTAAGTGTCACAACAAAGGGATGCATTCTTCGAATGCTAACAGGGGCAAGTCTGGGTAGGAATGACCCTTTTCACAGGGAGAAAGATCATAAACAGTGAATTTATTTATACATGTCCAGGGGGTATGGTACAAACCAGAATTCCAATATAAACAGTACAGTATGTCCGCTGGCATACATTGTTTCAATACAGTTATAAATTACACATGTACCTTCTCTTGTTTCTCTGCTGTTCCGCCATCTGTTCCATTAGTTCTTGTCTGTAACGCTCTTTCCTTCTCTTCTGAGCCTCATCTTTATCTGCGCCACCTACGATACAAATATGATACAAACACTGAACATCAGAAAAACATAGTGACAGGAGGTGATGGAGCATGAGGATTTTCCAACATGTGCTGTAAGATGAAGCTCACCAATAATAGATTATTCCCTCAAGACTGATATCACAGGAGTGTAGCATACTGTATATACTTTTTGGTGCCCATACTACAGAATGAATTTTTGATCTCCACCCCAAGCTGGCATCCAGGTCACAAAATTCTACACACCACACTGACTTTTATGAAAGAAAATATATTTCAATCTACTTATGAAAATTTATGTACACAGGATAAATTGACTATACAGAGCATGATGTACGTGAACCTGTAATTTTTCTTGTGTGATACATTTTCCATACCAAGTAGAAGGCCTGTGGAGAAGCTTTCATCTTTAAGGTTGGCTGACTTTGAGCGCTCTGTATGCTGAACTGGGTTTTCAATTTTGGCTCTGGTTAGGAAAAAAGAAGCAAAGAAACAGATTGATAGTAGCCTCTTCTAATATTTAAAAGTCAGAATTATTTAGTTAAAATGACAAAAAAAAAGATGTATTTGCAATAAGGGAGATTTATCAAGCAAAGTGCACCAGAATTCTGGCTTGATTTAATGCTCAGAAATTCACCATTTACACCTTTTAGACTCTTTTGCCAGTTGTTTGAGCAACGCTAAAGCAACGAATAATGACAGACTTATCATTCAGCATCAGACGCTGTAATAAATCTGACTTAGGCTGTATTCACACACATGTATGGGGGATGTATATACGGCCGACGTATGTACGTCCCCCATACACTTCTATGGGCTCACGGCATCATACAGGAGCGGTACGGTGCAGCACACATGCGGCACCGTACCGCTCCGTAGCCCGGGGAAAGATAGGACATGTCCTATCTTTTCCCGTATTACGGCGCCGTGGCCCATGTTCCTATGCAGAGCGACGGGGATGAGCACCGCTCACCTCCTCCTCCTCTCCCCGCGCGCTGCCGTGTGCCCGCCGTGCTACGGTGCGGGGGCAACGGCAGTGTGCATGTAGCCTTACTTTAACACTGTCTAGGCTAACTCTGCATTGATTAACTTAGACACAGATCAGCAAATCTGCTGCAGTATTTTCGGGGCATTATAACTTAGCTGCTGTAATGTTCAGATCACTTTTAGCAAAGCTCAGACTGAATCTCTGCAAAATCTCGGTTTCTTCTTTGTCACAAATTCTGATAATTTTCTAGCGAGGGAGAATAACGTTACCTGTTCCTTGCAAGTGATGTAGCAGGCCTGCGATTCGGTGGCTCTCGGAAATCATCTTCATAATCCATGGGATATCGTTCATCTCCCCTGTCTTTCGGAGGCCTGTATTTCGTACAGCAAAAATTTAAAGAAAAACAACAACCCAAAGCTACTCTCATGTATGTAGTAGGCAAATACAACTTCTTGACATGATTTTGAAAAGGTACTTTTTTGGGTAATTTGCATACACAAACCAATCAATATAATGAAGACACAGAATCCAGGACTGACTCAAGGCTACAGCAGGTCCCTGGGCAACAGAGCCCCAGTGGGCACCTTTGCAGTGAACTCATGTGGTGACATTAAAAATTCAGACGAAAACTAAAATATTCCCTACTTTACCATTCCCAAACAGCCCTGTCATGGTTCTTTTGTATACAGCTCCCCCCCCCCCAATGGATTCATTATATACAGTTCCGCTCACTAGCAGCTTTGGGCCCCAGCACTTGCCTGTGTATGCCTGGTGCCGGCCCTGACCGAATTTATGAATCAAGATATCTCCAATTCTAAAATAATGAGCAGCATAGACTACAACACTGTACAAAAGTATAGGATCTTCTAATCAAATTAAATTATTATTTAATTTAGTCCTGCTTGATAATTATTTTCCATATACAACTAGCTGTTAGTGCTAATGACCTGCACCCCTGTTTAGTATCTTTTCTTATATATTGAAATGTTGCTCTGAACTGTAATAAATATATTTTATATATTATATACATTTTTTATTAACTTTCCGTAAGTTATTCATTATACAGCATGCACCTACTGTGTATGGAGGGGACTCCTGCGCCCTCTCCATACTCCATTATAAAGGAAACTTACATGCTCCATGTGTAATTTTGTATGTATGTACAGCAGGGAGCCAGCCTCACCCAGCTTTCTCAAGGTTCTGAATGTTATAATAGTTTTTTCAGCAAAACCACTCAACGCAGGGATTAACCAAGATATGATCCTGCATTAGTGTAGCTACAGCATTCTCAAGGTATGTTTGCTTCATAATGCATCAAATCAAATGGTAGGTTTCCTTTAACAACAAAGTGATGTAATGTCAAAGACATAATCCTGATTGTAAATGATCCACCAATTATTTATTGTTTAAAATCCTTGAACACCAGTTAACACACATGACACATGATGATTTTAAAGTTAACAATAAAGTATAAATGGATTTTTATTTCGGTGGATTATTTTACGAGGATGGAGTTATCTGTGCACAATATGCTTTGCACCATAACTACATGTAACGATCCTCAGGTGAGCCGACTTTGTCTTCCGGATGAAAGTGATGTAATGGTACAAATGAAGTTAAGCCTAAAAACTGCATTTAGGGCGCATCACATGATGCATTGGGTCAGATTTACTTACCCGGTTTATTCGCGATCCAGCGGCGCGTTCTCTGCGCTGGATTCGGGTCCGGCTGGGATTTATTAAGGCAGTTCCTCCGCCGTCCACCAGGTGGTGCTGCTGTGCTGAAGAGCATCGGAACAAACTGGAATACCTTCACTCAGCCCGGCTCGGTGTAAGTGCAATTTTCGCAATTTTTTTTTAAAATGCGGCGGTTTTTCCGTCGGCCACGCCCCCCGATTTACGTCGCGTGCATGGCGGCGCCGATGCGCCACAATCCGATCGAGTGTGCCAAAATCCCAGGGCAATTCAGAGGAAATCGGCGCAAATCGGAAATATTCGGGTAACACGTCGGGAAAACTCGAATCGGGCCCTTAGTAAATGACCCCCATTGTGTTGTGGTTTTTTATGCATTTTTTGATGAATTTTAAAAGGCTCGAGCCTGGATCGCAATGCTAAGGTTTCCATTGCATTTGCTAAAATGCAATGTTACTTAAGCATGTGTTCAAGGCTGAAGCCTGTGGAATACGCCAAACACGCATAAAAAAACTGTGACAACGCATTGCGTGAACGCGCCCTTAAACTTAAAAGTATTTTTGAAGCACGGCATAGAGTCCACTTTCCTCTAGGCAAATTTCCCTTTTCAAGAAGGCCTTTTTGTACAGTCCTAAAAATGGTCCTAAAATAGTTTAAAAAAAAAAAAAAAAGTGGCACAAAGCATGGCAGAATTCTGGCACATTTTCCTCAGTATGTCTCCCTTATTGTATGTTGTGTCATCAGGTATTAATCATTTTTAAAATCTGCTTAACTTCTCAGCACACTTCAAATAAATCACTAGCACTTCCTGTTTCAGGCAAGTATTCATATACTCCGTTAAACTATGATTGTGTTTTACACAGCTTTAAAGTTAGCAACCATTTAAATGATATGTAGAGTTTTTCTTCCTACCTGTGATCACTCCTTTCAATCTGGAAGTAAGAAGCTCGATCTGGTCTGTATTCATGGCTCTCCCGAACATCACCATGCTGATGTACTACTCTGTAAATGAGTTCGGTTACTATTATTATGCATTTAGTTAACACTATTTACACAGAGATGTAAAATATCAAACATATTTTTTCTGTTCAAAAGTCAAATTAATATAAAATCACACTAAAAGTTTTTTTTCCCCCCCTACAACGTGACCTATTTTTTCTTTTTAGGCATCTAGGCCTCTCTTGAACATGCACAAAGTATCCGCCATAACAACCTCTTACGGCAGAGAGTTCCACAGTAAAGAATCCCTGTCTATGGTGATGGTAGAACCTATATACATACAGGATGCAGGTACATGTACTACATTATGATTAGGTTTACCCCCAGACATACTTTTTGTTTGTAATCCATCATTGTATTCTAGTCCCCCCATTCCCCTAATCATCTTGGTTGCTCTCTTCTGCACCTGTTCCAGTTCTATCATGTCCTTCTCATATAGTGGTGCCCAATATTATTCCATGTGTGCTTTGACCAGTGATTTGATATCTTTATCATAAGCTTTTATGCCTTTCTTGATACATTTTATTTTCCTTTGCAGAAAGTCTCTATAGTCTCCAAGCGTCTTTTTGTTAATTTTTCACTCCCCTCCTTCATAAATCTATAAGTTTTTAGATTTGTGTTAGGGCTTTCTGTGTAAAACAAATTGTACTTCATAGTGATGGTATGTGTTATTCCATGCCATGTACTGGGGGATAAAAATTCAAATGTGGTGAAATATTGCATTTGTGACATTTTCCTGTGGGCTCGGTTTTTACGGCTTTCACTGGGTGCTGCAAATAATAAGTCTCCTTTATTCTTTGGCTGGGGACAATCACAGGGATACCAAATGTATCCAGGTTTTATTATGATTTTACTACACTTCCCAGGTAAAAGGGGGGTGATATGAATTTTTAGGTTTTTTTAAAAAAAAATTTTAAACTATAATTTAGATCCTTTAGGCTACGTTACCCCTAGCGAGTCTGATTGCTTCTAACATATACTACTGTATTACAGTATATGGAGAATTTGCTATAGACATGTAAAAGTGTGCCACTGGCGAGTCCTGGAGTCTTGTAAATGACGAGTCCTGGAGTCTTGTAAGACTTCAGGCTGTCATGCCAACTGACCATTGCTGCCCGATGACGTAGCGGGCAACGACAATAAAACCAATACGGTGGCATCTGGTGGCTTTGCCGGCAAGAATCAAAAGGTCGACACCTGCGATTAGTGCTAGCACTAATCGCGGGTGTCAGCACTGAGTGTTTGCTGCAATATGCAGCAAACACCAGGTCTGCATGAAGAGATGAGATAATCCTTTATAGCATCTCTAATGAACCATTCAAATATTTTCCTCACAACTGATACTAACCCTTTCTTGATCATGACCCTTTTTACAGTTCTGTTCAGGTACCTTTGAAACAGGTTTAAATATCAAAACACTACTTTGTTTTTCATGACATGTGAAACTGTAACATGATAGGATGGATAGTTTAATTAATTACATGTTTTGGTTTGTAGAATTAGCAGGCAAATCACTAAATATGTGAGACTCTACAACATTATGGGGCACATTTATCATGGCCTGTACAGCAGTTTTTTTGCGTACACGCTGTGAACCAAATCGTAATTCCTTCAAACCACCTCAACCAAAAAATGGGTATGAAGGGGGCTATACCAGGCGGCAGTGTAGGCCAAGTAGATTAAAAGGTTATTTCCATGCCAGTCAGGACCTTGCATAGAATTGTGCGCCAACGCAGCCAACTGGTGGATACATCAGGAGGCTCCGGCGCAGTGGAGGAGCATATGATAACTTTTTGTTTGTTTGTGTTTATGAGACTATTTAAAATGGGAAGGATCTTTACTATTCATCCACTTGGCCTAATATAGACTGCATTAAAAGGTACCTTTCATGACGTGGGTTATAACGTATGGATCTTTTGTCTTGTGCTTCTCTGTCATATTTTAATCTACTGGTATCATTCATCTCATTGCTCAAATTTAGCCTGAGTGGTCTTCTTTCTGATTCCCAATCCTTGGAAATGTATCGGGGCTGATCGATCATGTCACTATCCCCATCTGCTCTCCTGATAAAGGCATCCTCAGTTTCCGTTTGATTGTCTCTTCTACGTGTCCTCTCAGCTTCAGATCGTCTTTCTTTGAGGAGCTGCTCGTAAACCTCCATAGATGTGTAAGCGTCTTTCTTGGGAAGAGTTTGGTCCCGAGTGGACATTGGCACTGTTGGATACTGTTCTGGTTTTAATCTGTTTTTTGTATTATTATCCTGCAACACAATGGAGAAAAATTTTGTTTATTTTCCCCAACTGGAGAAAGATGTAGAAACCTATTGCAGGGACATGGAGCAGCTGTGGCGTTGTGAGGTGAGTAGGGTTACCAGTTCTCATCTCCATTATTTCATCAGTTATTATGACCCAACACCAGACATGGTAGAAAACACAGTACAGCAGCAATACACCTCATAGCAGTGTAGTCTCCACACCTAGTTTTGTCTCATAATAACCAATGCAAAAAATTATGAAATAACTGAGATGTGAACCATCTTAAAGGGGTTGACAACTTTCAGTAAATAATTGATACGGTTTGTGTAATGAAAAGTTATACAGTTTTTCAATATACTTTCTGTATCAATTCCTCACGGATTTCCAGATCTCTGCTTGCTGTCCTTCTAAAGAAATCCTCTATGTTTACTTCCAATGGATAGATCTGTCCATGGTCTTGTGATGGACATGCAAGTCCTGTATGTCCCTCACATGACTATGGGCAGATTCTATCCACTAGAAGTAAACTTAGAAGCATAATAATAATAATAATAATAATAATAATAATAATAATAATCTTTATTTATATAGCGCCATCAAATTCCGTAGCGCTTTACAAATCATAGGGGACATATACAACTATATTACATTACAAAGAACAAACAGTCATATGGAACAATAGGAGTGAGGGCCCTGCTCACAAGAGCTTACAGACTATGAGGATGAGGGGGTGACACAAGAGGTTATAAAGAATGGCTGGACCATTATACAAGGGAACAATATAAAATAATTTAATAAATAATTTACTAAACAACGATGTTGCTGCTTGGACCAGCCATCAGCCGCCATCTTATTTACAGGGTCCTAGGTGAAAAAGACTGCAGAGAAGCCTGGAGCTTGGTATATATCAGCTGTTTGCCAGATAACAGATGGGAGATAGGACATACGATGAATTAGTAAAGGGAGAGTTGACATTTCAAGCAGTTAGCGAGTGTGATAGGCTTGCCTAAAGAGATGGGTTTTAAGAGCACGTTTGAAGCTTTGGAGGGTGGAGATTAGTCTCAGAGTCTGAGGAAGGGCATTCCAGAGAATTGGTGCAACTCGGGAAAAGTCCTGGATACGTGCATGGGAGGTTCGAATTAAGGTAGAGATTAATCTAATGTCACTGGCAGATCGAAGAGCACGGGAAGGGCGATAGACTGAGATGAGAGAAGAGAGATAGGGAGGTGCAGCATTATTCAGAGCTTTGTGGATGAGGGTTATTATTTTAAAGTGAATACGGAAGGAGACAGGTAGCCAGTGCAGTGATTGGCACAAACTGGAGGCATCCGTGTAGCGTTTGGCCTGAAAGACGAGCCTGGCTGCTGCATTAAGAATAGATGGAAGAGGAGAGAGTTTAGAGAGTGGAAGACCAATTAGTAGGGAGTTACAGTAGTCTAGTCGAGAGTGAATAAGTGCAACAATTAGCATTTTAGAAGTTTCAAATGTCAGAAACGGCCGGATTCTGGAGATGTTTCTGAGATGCATACGGCAAGAGCGAGCAAGAGATTGAATATATGGTAAAAAGGAGAGGTCAGAGTCCAGCACAACCCCAAGACAGCGGGCCTGCTGCCTCGGTGCTATAGTGATCCCACAGACCGAGATGGAGAGGTCAGGGTTGGGTTGGTTAGTAGATGGTGGAAAGACAAGAAGTTCAGTCTTAGAAAGGTTAAGTTTCAAGAAGAGAGAGGACATGATGTTAGAGACAGCAGAGAGACAATCACTAGTGTTCTGGATTAAGGCAGGAGTGATGTTACGTGCAGAAGTATATAGCTGGGTGTCATCACCATAAAGATGATACTGGAAACCAAATCTGCTGATGGTTTGTCCAATGGGGGCAGTATAGAGGGAGAAGAGAAGAGGACCTAGGACTGATCCCTGAGGAACCCCGACACAGAGGAAGATGAGTAGAGAAAGATCCAGAAAAGGAGACACTGAAAGTGCGGTCAGAGAGATAGGAAGAAAACCACGAGAGTGCAGTGTCCTTTAGGCCAATGGAGTGAAGCATCCTAAGGAGGAGCTGGTGGTCCACAGTATCGAACGCTGCGGATAGATCCAGGAGAATGAGGAGAGAATAGTCACCTTTGGATTTTGCAGTGAGGAGATCATTGGAGACTTTAGAAAGAGCAGTTTCAGTGGAATACATAGAGCGAAAACCAGATTGTAGGGGGTCATGGAGGGAGTTAGCTGAGAGATAGCGGGTTAGTCGAGAATAGACCAAGCGTTCCAGGAGTTTGGAGATGAAAGGGAGGTTAGAAACTGGTCGGTAGTTAGTAGCATTGGATGGGTCCAGTGAAGGTTTCTTTAGTAAAGGGGTAACAATAGCATGCTTGAAAGAAGAGGGGACGACCCCAGAAGAGAGAGAGAGATTGAAAATTTTAGTTAGGTGAGAAGTGACTGCTGGGGAGAGAGACTGTACCAGATGTGAGGGGATGGGGTCACTGATGCAGGTAGTGGGGCGAGCAGAGGAAAGGAGCCTAGACACTTCTTCCTCTGTGACTGGCTCAAAGGAAGAGAGTGAACAAGATAAGGTATCGGAGGGAAGGGGATTGGAGGGGTGAGTGGATTGAGCAATTATTTCCTGGCGGATACAATCAATTTTGTCCTTAAAATAGGTGGCCAGATCTTCAGCCCCAAGGTCTGTGACAGGTGGCTGCACCTTTGGTGTTAGTAAGGAGTGAAGGGTATTAAAGAAGCTTTCAATGGGAAGTACAGCAAGCAGAGATCTAAAAAAACATGAGGAATTGGCACAAAAAGTACAATGGAAAATTGTGTAACCTTTCTTTACACAAACCATATCAATTATTTGCTTAATGTTGACAACCCCTTTAAGCAAATGTGTGTAATGCTCATCTTGCAGTACCAGAACATATTTTTCTTCCTCAAGCACAGCTTTTTGCAGCCTCCTATGATCGTCTTCCTTCATCCTGAGGAACTGATTGTACTCTCTGTTTCTTTCGAGGCGTAATCTTTCCTGAAATATATAAAGAATACAACACAATGGCCCTTTTGTAGCAGTACACCCTTTTTAACCCTTTTGTGACCAGGGGTCATTGGTATCTCAATTTTTGCAGTTCTTTTCTGCTCTTCTTAATAGAATTACCATTTTTACTTTGCCGTTTTCATGACATGCGAGGCTGAAACTTGCTAGTTGTATTAATTGCATACTTTTTAAATAGAATTAGCGTACAAATGTGAACATTGTTTTTTGTCTTTCTCGTAAAAAATCTTTTTAAGTATTAAAATTTAGTAAGTAGTAAAATTTAATAAACCTTTACCACAATCTAGTAAAAATATGTACGCAGTCAAATCAGTCACCCTTCCCAGGGAAGGCTACAGATAGAGAGTGTGCATGTACTACTACAAACTGTAAGCTCTGTCTCCTTGCAGCTCCTTCACCATTCTGCCTTCAAACGCTAAATTTGAAGGCAAATTCTGGTGAGAAATTTGAGAATCCCCTTTTGAAAGAACCAGGATTGTGTTTCTATGTGCCACAGCCTCAGTGATTAGAACTGCTATAGTTACAGTCAGAAGTAGGGAGCTTTACATAAAAGTTGCATTTTTGACTGCAAATTTAAAGGGGTTATCAGAGTTTAAGAAATAATTTAGGTGGCCTATTTAAAAAAATAAATGTGTACTTCCACCTCCGGCTCTGCTGATGTCCTGCGCCACGGTCCGTCTGATCAGTGCCGGAAGTTCCATTCGGACACCATCTCCCAGCACTTACAATGCTGAATGATAGGGGACGGATGGGGGTGGCCGGCCACCTCGCCAGCCGGAAGCTCCCTGTGCGCAGCTTCTGCGCCCCTGTAAACAAACAGGGGCACAGATCAGACAGACCGCGGAGCGGGACATCAGCGGCGCTGGAGGAGGTAAGAACACAGCCCGGCCCCAAGTTATTTCTTAAACCCGGATTACCACTTTAAATGTGGATATTTCCGCTTCTGTGGCACCAAGAAACACAATTCTTTCATATGACAGTAGTTTGTTTGTAGGTGCTACGGTTAAGAAGATACAGCTCTCTGAAGACATGATGACTATTTGCATGAGGTATGTGCAATCAGGACATACATAGCCATATGGCATTCATGAAGGGTTTGAACATGAATATTTTTGTCCCCCCAAAAATATTAAAGGTCAGACTAGCAAAGTCCACAGCAGATATTTCCTAGCAGACACCACCATAACTAAAAGTTACAATGTAAGATATGCAGATGCAACAATGGGTGCAAATACCCAAATAATTACCCTATGTACAAATTCAGACCTTTTAGATTTACATCCAACACCTACCATAATGAACAAAGCATACCAGTGTGTATGATATAAAAATGCCATTTCACAGCCTACAATTGGCTGATTTTCACCACATCTTCAGCAGGGATTTCTCTGTGGTTGGTCTGCTTTAACTTTCAATCTAAACCCAGATTGCTAAACTGACTTGCTGCAGTTACAAAAGCTGCACTTGAAATGCAGGATTTTAAAAAAAGAACATGGATGGGGTAAATCAAAATATATTCTAAGATTGTAATTCGCTGGTGAACTGCCAGCATTTTTGCAGTAAATAACCCAAAACTATTTTGCCATAGGTGTCTTTGGGCTTGAAGACATGGGCCACGATGTGGAGGATAATTAGATTTTTTTTTTATTCAAGTCTTACCTTGGCGGACAGCCGCTCACCGATAGGGAGAGACATTCCATGAGTGAGTGGGTTTACCTCACCAGTACTTGTCACGTGTTTCTAAATGAGAAGAGAACTTGATAAGGCTATGGCCAGACAGTGTGACAGCCACAACCAGCCGGGGAAATTCACACCTGTGACAAACAATGGCTGCATACAAATTTGCATCTAACAATTAGTTTTACCTGCAAACCTGTGCAGCCATTGAGAGCCAAGAATGAGTGGAGATGTGGCCGCGTGTAGTTACTGCACTGTGTGGCCGATAAAGTCATAACTTTAGAATATTGTCACACGTTTAGGTTGTATTGATGCAACCAAAATAAAGAGTGTATCATACAAGGAGAATAAGCAGCATTGATTGTACACGTCAACAATGTGAGTGTGTCTGAATTACATATGTGTATTCAGATGTCCACTCCCCAGTAGCAGGTCTCCAAGCATTACAGTTGTGTTACTCGTCTCTGAATCACCATGGGACTACAGGCGGTCCCCTACTTAAGAACACCTGACTTACACATGACCCCTAGTTACAAATGGACCTCTGGATGTTGGTAATTTACTGTACTTTAGCTCTAGGGTTCTATAAACAGCTGTAAAAGTTATCAAATGTGTCTGCAATGAAGCTTTAATGTTAATCCTTCTTCTTATGCCCAACATTTTTCAAATCCAATTGTCACAGAGGCCACAAAATCTTCGGCTGGGGTTACTATTCTAAAATATATAGCCCCGACTTACATACTCATAAGTCCGCGGTTTACGTTTAGGATAGGTTCTGTAGCTTTGTTCTTAAATTGAATTTGTAAGTGTCCTGGGTTAATCCATGCTTGATTTTTATGGTAAATTTTCTTGAATCCAATATGACAGCCGCCTCATGTGTGGTTATATGTAAATGAATGCTATCAAAGTCTACAGATTCTAAATTAATTAATTTTTTATCTGCAAATGTTTTTTTTTTTTTAATGTCCATATGGCATCCATTCATAAATGTGTTTGTGTATTTTTAAGCCCACACAAAAATCTGATGGTTTAACATTATAAGAAGGTAAAACAAATGGCCCTAGGTAACTGCCTCAGCTATGAAGAAAGGCAGCTGAAAAACAAACAGTTCACAAAACAAACAAAATCAATAAAACAAAGTTAAAATGATCAAACATTACATATCTCAGAGGTTACTGTAAAGCCAATGCAAAGTGAATAAACAAGATCAACATACATATTGCATTCTTAAAGCAAGGACTGTAAAAACGTATGCAGCCACTAGAGGGTAGCAAAGCCTCGGCAAATAAAGGATCATGCACATCAGGCAAGTACTGATTGTAAGTGATAATAAGCCACACAAAGTGAAGAAGCATTAATAGGTCCCACCCCAGATCAGGTCTGACGGAAAAAAAAAAAAAATGATTAAAAATATCAATAAAAAACTGCCCTGTGTGAACATGTCCTTAGGAACATGAATCAGCAAAGCTTAAAATGATATCAATGTGATGAGGTTAGTAAGGAAGCAAAACATTATTAGCATTAATTGTGCATAAATGTATGATGACACTGCGTGTGCGCGCACACAAGCGTGGAGCCAAACATCAGCCTCCTACCTTTCGTTTGACCTGAGCATTTCCCTAGAAGTCAGGAAAATACAGCACACTATTACACAGAAATGAAACTTGACTGTGGAGAAAGATCACAACAAAGATTCTTTGCTTTGACCACAGTGATCACCAGTGAAGCTGAGCACAATACACTTCTAGATCTTGAGGATCTGCCTTTGCAGTGAGCATAGGGAAAATGCGTATAACAATAATAATAATTCCTTTATTTATATAGCGCACACAGATTACGCAGCGATGCACAGAGCTTTATATAGGGATACTTTCACACAACAGTACAGTGGTTCCTCAACAGAATTTAGGAATTGGTTCAGGGATGATTACTGCATTTCGAAAGCTTGACTGTGGAAAACTGAGAACTAAAGCTTCCGAATTGTCAACCATAAATCACATAAATTTATTAAAGAAATGGAGTATAAAGGTAACACATATAAAGCTTGTAATTAACTAACAGTGAGAAGAAGCATATCAACATCGGGTAACCACTTCATTGACTCTTCTTGATCTTGGATAGTGAATGACCTTTGACCTGCCGGAGGGATAGTTCTCTGATGCGTCTCTATATTCTTGTGTCTTACAGTTGCAACTTTATCTCTATTTTTGCAGCAACAATTCTCCTTTATTGTGCATAATTCAGTGTATAAGCGTGCACAGAGCTGGTGGAGCGCTGATTGGCAATTGTCTTGTCCTTAAAGAAAATCTACCATCAAAATCCATCATGGATATCCAGGGGCACTTACTCATAGATCCAGGCACCGTGACTGGGGTAATCTTTTTATATTTGTTATCCATGGCCTTTCTTCTAAAATCAACATTTAAAATGTGTTATAATCCCCCTGAAAGGCTGCAAAAGCAGTTCCCGGAGCAAGAGATTCACAGACTGTTATACTGCCTAACCCTTCCCTCCTGCTTGCCACTCCCCTCTCCCTCTCCCTGATGTAATCTCGCTGCAGCAAAGAAAGTTTCAGCACACAGTGGGAAGCTACAGCATGGAGGGGCTCTTGGAACCCTCCTTTCCCAGAGTCTTTCAGTAGCATGAAGTAAAAAGTTGATTTTAGAAGAAAGGAGGACATGGATAACAAATATAAGAATATTACTACGGTCACAGTGCCCAGATCTAGTTTGTGCCTCTGATTTATCATGATGGATTTTGATGGTAGATTTCCTTTAAAGGTTACACACACTGTTACACCGGATATCCCAGAAAATGGAGTACCGCAAACTATCACTAAAGTTACTGGAGGCATTTTTCAACCTACAATGGCATATTAGAGGAACATGGCATGTTGTGGTCACTGGAGGTCAGATGATCACCGTAAACTGGCCAACGTATTGCAGGCAAAACACTGATATTGAAAAGATGAGCATTTTTTCTATATTTATGCACCAGTCCTGACCTTGGGTAACAAATACTGATGCAAAATACTGACCAGAATACTGCTGTGTGAAACTATCCAAACTAATATTTGCTACAGCATAGCCACAGCCTATGGCTCCAGCTCACTATGAAGTGGAATAGCCGTCTGCTGCTTTATCATATTCACCTGATTAAGGTATCTTCTATAATCTTGCCGTAATTCTTCCTTCAGTTTGTGTTTTTTTCTCTCGTAATCTTCTCCAAGAGGTAAACTCAATCCATAGCCGCTATCTAAAACATAATTTCAGGATAAGGCTGTGAAAACAAATAACTGAAAACCAGATTAACTTCTGCAATTCTTTTCTACTCTTCCTTAAAGGACATCTACCACCAGGATGAAGGATTGTAAACCAATCACACTTACATACTGGTGTGTGCCCACACACTCAATTTTAGCTCTTCTTTTAGCTTCTTAGGACCTTGCTTTTACAAAAAAAGCCTCATTTGTATAATTTTGAAAACCTTTAGCTTCTTGTGCCCTTGATTTTAGGAAATAAACGAAGAGTGGATCCTGTGAGAAAGTGCACATCAGTATGTCAGTGTGCTTGGTTTACAATCCTTTATCCTGGTGGTAGTAGATTTTATTTAAAGGACATCTACCATCAAAATTTAGCATGATAAACGAGGAACTTATAATCTATTATACCCCATAATTTAAAAGCAACTTTTAGAATTACGCCAATGAGTCAGAAGGGCTATGTGGGGGGGTGGGACCAAAGCCTCCATGCTGTAGCTTCACAGGCGGTTACACTGAGCAGGAGCAATTCATTCCCCCCACTGTGTGAGATTATATCAGGCAGAGGGAGGGGGAAGTGCTGAGGGGTCAAAGGGAAGCTGATTAAATCTCATTAAGTAGAAGTCCTGATCCGATGCAGCACGCTATTGCAATCAATGAAAGATATAAAAACTCCTTCCCCTAAAGTACAAATGGTGTTGTGATGTTACACATTCACACTTGGTGAAAATGTCTCTTCAGAAGGTGTCACAACACCATTTGTACTTTAGGATAAGGACTTCTTTTATTGAATGCAATAGTGTGCAGCATGGGGTCAGGACCTATACTTGATAACATTTTGTCAGCTTCTATTACATATTACATATATTGTTCCATGCCTGATCTTTTACAACATAATGACCTCTTGAGGTTGTACATGTGGATATGACCATCCCATATTATACCATCCTTTTCCATTCCTATTATCTTTTGCCTGTGTGTATAAGTCATCTAGAAAGATTAGTTTTCTTTAGAAATGTACATTTTTAGCTATTAAGTATTATTGTGATTATTATGTAATTTTTGTTGTTTGCTTTCTTTAGATCTTTTATGGGGTAAATATTTGAGGTAACCTCTTAATTTAGGTTTCTATTTTGGGGCCCCACTTGTATTAAAGTGGACTAATTTATTTTTTGGTTTCCTTACAAGTCTTTGCAGGTCAATACATGGGAGTTCCATCTTTCGTGTCGAAATCTACCATTTGATTTCATGCATTATGAACCAGACATACCCTGAGAACGCTATAGCTACACTGATGCAGAAAGATATATTGTCTAATCCCTGATTTAAGTGGTTTTTCTGAAAAAAACAATTATAACATTCAGGACTTTGGAAAAGCTGGATTGCATTCAGCCTGCAGTTCATAAACACATTACACAAGCTTCCTGTACTGTCCAGACAGGACTAATCAGCCTGAGCTGCATCACTCATACACAGCAGCTGGGGGATGGTGCAGCGATTGATTACTTCTGCCAGTCAGTCACAACACAGTGGGGCTTATTTACTAAGGGTCGCCAATCGCACTTTCGTCGGACTGTTTTGCTGTTTTCGTCAGCTGCTGTTTTGCGCAGCTTTGAGAAGTATTTAACAGGGGTTTCCGCTGGAATTGTATCACACACGATCGGATTATGGTGCAGCTGCGCTGGCTTTCAAACTATAGAAATTGGGGGGGGGGGGCATGTTGTCAGACGATCCGACTGATTCTGACTGAGGGCGGGATTTAACTTTCAAATTGTGTCGCAAGACAATGCACTCACATGCACCAGGAAGAAGGTGAACTCCGATGGACCTGAGCGGGGAAGGGACACATGCAGGATATTGGGCGTTTGATCTTAGTGAATCGTGGCAGAGTGCATTATCGTCAGGCAATGCTTTCGGTGAACACCGTGACCAAGTAAGTAAATGAGCCCCAGTGATTATATCATTCTCTCAAGCAGTGCATAAAAAACGGAGCCTCAGCACAAAAGCAACAGAGCACCTTATCATTTTATAATAGTTTTTTTTTCAGAAAAACCACTCAGCACAGGGAATAAACAAGATATGATCCTGCATCATTGTAGCTACAGCATTCTCAAAGTATGTTTGGTTCATAACGCATCAAATCAAATGGTAGAATTCCTTTAAATCCCGGTCTAAAGAACCTTACACTTATTCTTTGTCTATTCTTAGTGCAGGCCTAAGACAGTGTATGAGGGACATTCATCTTAAGTATCGAAACACACTTCTAGTTTGGGAGATTTTTTGTAAGGTTTTGGGCAGAAAAGTCTCACATATTTAAGCAACAGGTTTTCGGATGGACGGATGTTATTCGTCCAAACATTTGCAAATTTTACTGCAATTGCGCAAAAAATGTTCACACATCTACATTTTTATGATAAATCGGGCGCAGCAGTGTAAAACTCTGACACAGCAAACTTTGCAAAACGGGTGTTAAAGCCGCAAATTTAGCCATAATTACACTAAAAAGTTGCAAATAAAAGAGAAAAAAAAATGATAAATGAACCCCTATGTGATTTAACTAGAGGGAACCTGTCACTCCCAAACCCCACAATAAACCCCAAACAGTACCTTATAGGCGACTATAATTGTTGTGTAATGCCAATGCATTGGTGCTTCAACACACACACAAAAAAAGGAGTCATGAACAATCTTGGATGCATTCAGGGTCATGGCCACTCCGATAAAATCCACCCCTGTGGACACCGTGTCACAGCCCTCAGCCCCATGTCACACCTAGATATGAAAATTCTGCACATGGCAATCCGGCGCCAGGCGGCTTTTCTCCGGACACTTCCAGTGGTGCACTGCGCATCCGCAAGTACTGTGTGTCAAACAGCCAATAAACAGAAATTGATTACCTATCCTGAGGATAGGTCAATAAAGATATATTAACCAGAGGATAGGTCAATAAAGATATATTAACCAGAGAAACCCCTTTAAGACTTCTCCCTTAAGTCACCCATGAACCATAAGCGCACACACGTTCACAACATACCTCCCGCATTGTTCTGTGCGGCTTCTCTTTGAGCTAGTCTGTTAGGTGGAATGTTTTCCTTGGCATAAGTCCTTGGCTGATCAGCTATAGGGGGATTCTCAAACCTTTTGCTCTAAAGAAAACAAAAATCATAAACATATATATTGTATTGCATACTGAGACTCAATGTAGCTAAGATGGTTCATATAAGTAAAACCTTTGCCCTGTGCCCAGCATATGAGTTACCTATCGCCTTCACTTTTAGGAAGGTGAAACTTTCAGTTTTTCTGCATTGCTAGCATGCTTACCCCTTATGAACATCCCCGGTTTCCAATAACTAAAAGCAGTAACATGGATAAGATGACCGAGATGGATAGAGCAAGTGCTGACAACTAACAGTCCTGTCCAGAAAAGGAGCTAAATAATAAGCCATCCCACTGGGATGGTTGGGAGGTATTCAGAAGACATGGCATAATTGTGTCTGCTCATACATGTAATATGCATTGCAGAAGCCTAATCTAATAGATAAAGGGGTTTTCTGGAGAGGAGCTGTTTTTGGGGAAAAGAACTGCCATGTTTTTCACCCCTTTAAATTGGTTGATCAGGAAGAATAAGTCGGAAGCAATCGGCCCTGTGCTCCATGTAGTGCCAAAATCTGTAACTAAAACTGTTGATCGCATACATTTCAAAGGCAACCCACCAGCTGTAGTTGGGTCTTTCTTGCATTACACAGGACACAGAGCCTTCTGCTTCCAACTCGGTGTCCTGTATTTATGACAGGTGGAACAGCCGATTCGTGCAGTGTCTGCTGTCGCCCCTACACCTGCATATAGCCTATCAATACTAATTCCCTGAAAACCACTTATCTATGTCACGAATACACGGCATCTGATGCATGTTCATAGGATTAGTCTCATCACGCTGTCTAATCTCGCTGCCAGCACTGCAGAGACTGCAAATGCCAGACTAAGCAAGTAATAAGGGACATTTATCAGGACACCAATGTGCTTCCTTATACAAGCCATGAAATATTTGCAATGCAATGTGATTATTTTCCCCTTTACATCACCTCCACACCAAGTGTGCCCCATGAATGCGCATTCGTTGAGAGGTCGCAAGGAGGAATATTCAGTAAATAATCATGTGATTAGAATTGTGCAAGATAGCGATCAAGTGCAATATACAAGCTCTAGTATCTGTTGTCTGGAAACAATCATTATTTGTTGGTAGTGATCATAACTAAATGTTCCTACGCATCTTTACTTTAGGATACTAAGTACATAAAAACAATCAGGGTGCGGTCACACTCAGGGCTTGCATTGCGTTTAGAAACCGTACCTAATATGGAAATACAAAATATTCAGTGTGTTACTTATGGCTCATTAAGACGGCTATATGTTAGCCCGGGCCAGATCTAGGGCAAGCACAGGACTGGGAGGAGAAGGGGAGAGGGGTGCACACTCTTCACTCCTCCTTTCTATAGAGGGAGACGAGCAGGTCATGACGACTTGGTCATGGTGTTCTCACTGCATTGTGACCAGGAGACATAGAAGTCTATGGGGGCTCTGTGATCTGGCTGCAAATTATGCCCCGAACGGCAGTCTGAATGAGCCCTTGTCTTGATTTACAGCCTATATAATACCCCAGAGCTGCATTTACATATACAAGAGTAACTATAGTCTCATAGACAGTCTATATAATTTGTCTAAAGTGACGTTTATTACAATAGAAATCACCACAGCAAACAGTTTGTAGCCAATGTCTAGGCAAGGAGAGAATTCTGGGACATTTAGGCTACAAAACCCCAAAAATTATTAATGTAGCAGCGGACAATAAGATTAGCTGGAAATTAAATTTACTAGCAGATAAATAAAGTTCATATTTGCGCTATTGACTTGTCCACACGTCTTTAGGAACTCCTTGTTTTAACCCGGCAACAGAAGAGTTCTTCTATACAACTTTTCCTGCACAATGAGAAAAGATTTACCCTGATTTCCATATACGGTGGATCTTTTTCCAGTTCTGCCTTGTCCTGTGCAAGTTTGGCCCTTTGCTCTTCAAGAAAATAATCCAGATCTTCCCCCATTTTAAAAGGGATTCCTGTGAAGAGAAATACATTATGAAACATAATACACCATATCATTTCTGCAGTACAAAATACAGAAATAATCATAAGAATACAGAAAAGTGAAGGCATGTTTTCTTCACAAGCATGCTGAAAAACAGAAGCGTCCATCACTGATTCCACAGATTTCTGAAGGAGTTTTTCAGTAACCCCAGACCTAAAGCATTCATCACTGTGATCTCACTGTGGTGGGAAGGGAGGAAGTCCTCCTACAGCACAGAGGGGCTCAGGTAATATCCACAGGATCCCTTCCAGCTCATTAGCATAATTGTAAAAGTTGATTTTAGAAGGAAGGAGGCCACGGATAACAAATATGAGAAGATTACCTCAATCTCAGTGCCTGGATCTATACAAAAGTGCCCTGGTTTAACCTGGGTTACCTTTCTCTTTATACTGTAATTATAGAGAATGCACATGTATGAGATAACAAGCAGTAACTGTGTTACGTACCAGAGGGGTTTTGTAGGTTTGTTATCAAGTTGATTTTATATATAAGCAGAAACAAGTATATTTTGTAAGTGTAACTTCTGACAAATGATTTTTTGGTCGCTGTGGCACTTGGATTTTAAACATTTCTGGTTGACAAGGGCACAAGAATTAACAATAAAGCTTCATTGCAGACACCTTGCAGTTGATCATTGCAGCCTGGGACTAAAGTACAGTAAATTACCAGCATCCAGAGAGCTTCAAGAGATATGACAATGGGCAGAGAGGTCAGTTTGTAACTAGGAATCATCAAGTCTTCTTAAAGGGGTAGTCCCACGAAGACAAGTTTCTTATATGTACTCAGCATAAGAAAATAAGACACATTCTCTAATTCACTGTTATTAACAAAAATGCAGCATTTCACAGATATTAGACCATCCTGTCTCTATCAGTCCTGGTGTACATAATTTCAGTTTCCGCTGGAAATGACCCAGTAACTTCTCAATTAGGGTCGGCAGCCATCTACGATTTTTGTGTGAGATCATGCTGCTGGGATTTATGTCTGTAGCCACAGCCCCCTGCCCAGAGCTCAGAGACACTGACTGATCACATCCTGTCAGCACATGATGAGCAGAAAGAGAGGAGATAAGTGATCCGGGGGATGGGAGAGGCAGGCACATGTCAGTGAGATGTAGCACAGGTGTGTGTGTGTGTGTGTGTGTGTGTGTGTGTGTGTGTGTGTGTGTGTGTGTGTGTGTGTGTGTGTGTGTGTGTGTGTGTGTGTGTGTGTGTGTGTGTGTGTGTGTGTGTGTGTAATAGACATCTAATGGATCTCATGATCTGTGAGATGTAGTAGAGCTCTGTCTCATCTCTTTTTATGTGTTAGAACAATGTCAGAAGCCAGATGAAAGTGCGTATACACCTTGTACCCTGATAATGTAACCACATTGTCATCCCCACAGAACTAGATGGACATTACAGTAATGTGTCAGTTTAGTGACTCTGGAATATAGGAGTGATAGGAGCTAAAACAGCAATAAAACTGAGTAAAATTGTAGAATGAATAAATGAAGAATGAAATTTGAGAACATTCTTTCATGGGCAAACCTCTTTAATAGATGTTGGGGGAATTATTTTAGACCATTTTTGTGCTAAAATTATGACACAATTCTGTTGCAAGCAATTTAATAAACCTGTCCCAGTATATAAACCACATCTACAGGCTGTTACCCCTTTAAATATCTACCTGTTCATGTTCTTATTGCACTGGAAGATCGTTCTCTATGTTTCCTCTGCAAGAAAATAGAATGTATTTTTTAAAGAAATGTAAGTTATAATTCAATAGTAATTAATCCACATAAAACACATGGAATAAATCAATCATGCCCACAATAAAATTCTGTCTTTTTCTTTTTAAATCTTGATTATTCCAAATGAAAGATAAAAGCTATAAATACAAAGCAAATGTAAAACAGTGACAAAGCCTCCAGTGACCACCTGACAGTACTGTGTGCCATGATCAGAACAAACATTTATAAGCCCGTGTGTTGATGGCCCTGCAGAGGTTGCTAGGATAAGGAGGAGGCTGTGGATGCAGCTGGCTCCTGGCCCCATAGACACCAAGGCAACAGGATGACAACAAAAAGGGAAGGCTGAGAGCATAAACAATGTCCAACTCTTATGTAGCATCAATGCACCAACCAGAAAAGTTCATTCCACATAAAACTGGCACTCCTGCATGGTTTTCAATGCTAGACTTGGCCTATATAGTCAAGTTATATCTAGCAAAGTCCAAAAATGAATTATGAAACTTGCAGATATTATAACAATTTGTGAGAGAAATGTATTAAAAGGGGCAGATGATCTTAAAGTGTATGAAGAGGTATGTGTAGGAGAACAATATTTCTGAAATAGTAAAAGAAAATGCGCCAATCTCGCATGCTGGATGCCCATTTACCATATTACTCTTTGGTCTCTTATCCACAAATGATTTCCCTGTACAAGTCTACATGGGACAGCACTCTGAAAACCATATGATATGTAAATAAAGCAATAGAAGCAGTCAAAGGCTCTAGATCCAATCCTAAATGTGAAACTTATCCACTGAAGTCAATGGTTGTGTTAAAAAGAATGTTGTCATCCTATGCGGTCAGTTTTTCCCGCACTTCATAGTATCATAGTGAAAAGGTGAGAAAAAACATCATACTAAATTATACCGTGTTGAACCAGAAGAAGGCAAAAACCCTGCAAGGCTGATACCAATTGACCCAATGCAGGGAAAAATACCTTCTTGATGCCTAATATGGTGGTCAGAATAACTCCACGAATCAACAGAAATTACGTTTTTATTCCATTTCCCCCTATGTCCTTATCATGCAAATCTCGATAAATCACACAATTCTTTTTCTCCATCAGTTTCACTAAAAAAATGTACCCTTTAAAAGATCATTCTTATTTTCACTTCCTTGATTCAAATGCATAAACCTCATCTGCCATTTTTCAGCCCTGACCTCCTGATTCCACAAACCCCTTTTTAATAGTATACGATCCTCATCTGTAATTACTTTACAGAGTTTAGTAACATCTGAAGATTGTTTTAACGAAGAAGCTCAGAGCTGTGTTTTAATCTCTGGTTGGATGTGATTATTTCTACTGACCAAAATCGTGCAATTTGACTCTTGGTTTATTGACAACTTCCTTAAACAGAAGCTCCAACCATTGTCCAGTGGCAAGACATAGCATTCTGATCCAGCAATGTCCATAGTGAAAATTCCATCTCCATGAACAGCTGATTAGTAAGGGGTTTAGGTGTCAGAGCCCCACACATCACAGTAGTGTGGCACAGAAAACCCATTACGCTAAGTTCAGAGCTGTACACCTGCATAGCATGAGGGGGGGGGAGGGGGGCCAACGCATGAGCTTTTCCCAAGTGCAAGATACAACCCACACAAAATAGGGTCTTCAGATTCGGATCAAGGGACACAGAGGTCCCAGCCCATAGATTTATGGCACCTCCACAGAAGAAGCAGCTAATTATCTACGGTCAGTATTACAGATTTATCAACCCCCAGCAGTGAACACATTATTGGAATGAGATTACATCTAATACATTAAGCTTGGAAAGGCTTGTCTCTTGGACTTCATTCACAAACACCACCTCTGTGTCAGTCTTCAGATTATATTATGACTCATTTATCCAGCAGGAATCCTTATAAGATGCAGTGTTGTGCAGGATGAAGTTCCTGGCAGAGCTCATGCTTGTGGCCTTCCATTAATAAATAAAATGGTGTATGCAGTGTCCTGTAACGTATCATGTTACTTGAGGGTGCGTCCACATGTTCGGTTTTTCACATACAGTCTTGATGTCCAAACCAGGAGTGGAGTGAAAAAAAGAGGAGGTAAAGCACCTCCCAATTATACGTTCTCACCCATTATGATCCGCACCAGTTTTTACCTGAAAAACTAGACACGTGTACATGGTTTCCAACTGTACTTTTTTTGTGTGTTTTTAAACATATCTAAAAGGCAAGTGGAAGGGGGTTGGGCCAAAACGCATTTGTGTTTTATGGGATACGCATTCGCATTTTGGCCAGACCACCTATACCAGTGGTGGCGAACCTATGGCACGGGTGCCAGAGGTGGCACTCAGAGCCATTTCTGTGGGCACTCAGACCATCACTTCAGGACCAAATCCTGCAGTCCCAGGCAACTTAAGAGATAATGTTTTAAAGCGACATTTCATTGGCTGTTAGTAACTGCGGGAAAAGTGAGAGGCTGTTTACAGAACTGCAATGTTCTCGGAGGTCCCACTGCTGGACCCACCATTTTCATTCTACATTGAGAAGCTACAATGAGAGTCTGCATATAGTCTTTCAACTGTATTGGTGGCCTCAGGGGGTTGATACGATTGAAAATTGAGGAAGAACAGGTAGCAATAAATTACTCCTTAAAATGCAATGTTGGCACTTGACGGTAAATAAGTGGATTTTAGTTGTAGCTTGGGCACTCGGTCTGTAAATGGTTCGCCATCACTGTCCTATACTTTAGGGTTTAGGATGCTTTTAAAAATGCACACAAAATATAGCTGTCACACTATAGTACAAGAGAGTTCTTCCTTCTGTAGGACAATGATACTGTAACTAATACAGAGAGACAAAGAAACGATTATACCTAATATTGATACAATGTAATGACCATTTATTATGGGAAGCTCTTCAATGTAAAGACTATTATAGAATAATATTATATTATCTGCTGCATCACTTTCTTGAGAAGCGCAATTGTGGACGTAATGATTTTTCTGATAACAAGACTTACAACATCAGCACTGTATCCAAATAGAAACACAATTTATGCTTGGCAAGTCATTTATTATGTATATGTAAACTACATCAGAAGCCAGAAAGGAACTGTCAACCTTAAAGGGGGTCCTAAGATTTACATCTGATGTCAATCTCTGTCAGCTACATAGAGATGAATGGGTCAGCATGTGTATGCGCGACTGGCTGCGACAGGGATACATAGGACCCCATCAAACACCTTTTCTAGTGATCTGTGGGGGTCCCACCATTGAGACCCCCACCGATCAGCAAGTTCTGTGGATAGGGCCTAGAACCGCCTTTAATCATTTTCCGGCCACGTTCACAGGATGTGTTGCGTTTTTGGTGCATTCCAAAGTCTTCATCCTTCATCAAGTGCAAAGGTTACATTGCGTTTCCACTGCATTCGCTAAAACAAAAAGTAACCTCCGCACGTGATCACGATTCAAGACTGTGGAATGCGTCGAAAACGCAACAAGAAAAAAAAAAAGCAACACAACATAACGTGTAAACACGGCCTATCTTCAAGATGCTGCCAGTCATTGAAAAGAAACATAGCCTCTTACTTCTCCTCATACTATATTTAAAATTCTCTTGACCCATACAAGTTATATCCAGTTTCATACAAAGCCTGATGGCCATAATGCAGACATATCTACCTGTCTATGTAATAACCGTAATTCTGCCCTGATCATTGATCTAACAACAGCTCAAACAGTCTGTGCTATAGGGGTCTATATGATGTTGTAAGGTCAGGACACCCCTGCATGAGATGGGATTTGTGTATTATATGTCCATAAACTATGTTCGCAGCAATTATTAGCCCCTTATATGATGGTGTCCAGATGTTACAGCTGTGCAGTTCAGATGCAATTTTTGATGATGAAACGAGTGGAATAAAAAAAAAAAAACAGAGGAGGTGATGCACACCGGCTTTTAGCTTTAAAAATGAGATATGAAAAACTGAACGTCCGAGGGTCACACAGCAGTGGTGCTAAACACACAACGTATAGCTGCCACACTGTAGCACATGAGAGATCTGCCTCCTGGAGGACAGTGATACTGTAACTAATACATCAGTGATTGTACATAATATTCATACAATGTGATGACTACTGTATCAGTCAGTCTTATAAACATTGGAGTCTACATGTAAGACCACCGCTGTATTCACACTGCAAACCCCTCTCTGATGATCAGCACAGCCCGTGTGTGTGTATATATATATATATGTATATATATATGTGTCATGAGAATATAGACATTGAGCATAAACAATATCATTCACTGACAGCAAGCAGAGGCACCCAGCACAGATGTATAGATCTCCATGACAAGTGACGTCACCACCCACACAATATCATGGCACTGGAGCAGGTTGTCAGCACGTAGCCTCCATGTATACCTGTCCTGACAGAACCTGGGGCAGCAGAGGATGATGTATAGAGCCGGCCATGTTATCAAACAGTCCTCCATTATACCAGGCTGCAGACACATACACACAGCACTGTGCCTTGCGCACCATACACACTGCTCTAGTCAGCGCCACAAAACCGCACATTTACAGACAACATGCCCACTCACAACCGCATCATTACCGCGCGCTCCGGCCGCTCCTCACCGCTGCTGCTGTGTGTGTGTACAGCCGTTAGCTGTGCGTCTCTGTGGTGACAGGCGCCGCCCCCACAGCTCAGCTGAGTGTTCGCTGAGAGTTGTGCTCTAGCGCTCCTAGTGGGGAGGAGGAGTAATGTCTACATTTTTATAACAAATTGTTACTTCATGGGATACATATTGATGATGTAATAAATCACTCCCTCATCACACTGTAGTGTATTTGCCATGGGTATGGACAGTTTTATCATTGTATAATGTTATATGATAGTGATTCTGCTGCTGAACTGTGGCAGGTTGTCATTTTGTCATTCCCGGGTAAGGTATTTTGTTCTCAGTTATATCACAGTATTCTATAAAGAATAAGAAAGGGCTATAACCATAGCGATGTCTAATTATGGGGTTTATACACACCGTGATGTCATTGAACAGGGGTTATAAACATGGTGATGTCACAGCTCCTGGTTAATACACATAGTGATGTCACAGTACAGACATAATACACACAGTGATGTCACAGTACAGAGATAATACACACAGTGATGTCACAGTACAGAGATAATACACACAGTGATGTCACAGTACAAGGATAATTCACACAGTGATGTCACAGCACAGGGATAATACACACAGTGATGTCACAGTACAGGGATAGTACACACAGTGATGTCAGAGTACAGAGATAATACACACAGTGATGTCACAGCACAGGGATAATACACAAAGTGATGTCAGAGTACAGAGATAATACAGTGATGTTACAGTACATAGATAATGCACACAGGGATGTTACAGTACAGAGATAATGCACACAGTGATGTCACAGTAGAGAGATAATACACACAGTGATGTTACAGTACAGGGATCATATACACAGTGATATCACAGCACAGGGATAATACACACAGTGATGTTACAGTACAGGGATAATACACACAGTGATGTCACAGTACAGAGATAATACACACAGTGATGTCACACTACAGGGATAATATATGCAGTGATGTGACAGTACAGGAATAATATAAAGAATGATGTTACAGTGAAGAGATAATACACACAGTGATGTAACAATACAGAGACAATACACACAGTGATGCTTACAGGGATGCATAAAATAACATAAACACACAAGACTACTGGCATTAAACTGTCTTACATGCTTTGCATCATATGTTTTTCTCTGAAAATAAGACCTACTGTGAAAAGACAGTTACAAAGGTTATATTATTCATAATCATGACACCTAGAAACTCAGTTCTACTGTCATATTAAACAGGAGATTATCTCCTTTAATATTGCATATTGGGTAAGATTTATCAATCTGTGTACACAAGAATTCTGGAATCATTTCTGCCTGAAATGCTGTGCGCCACATTCATTCAGGGTTCCAAAAAAGGGACATGAGCTCCGGGAAAGTTGGATGTAAACTAGACTAAAATAACAGTGGGTCTAAAGTAGACTCCACAGCTGTAAACTAGCCCAGATACTTCACCCAGCATGATACATCACCTGGCTTGTTTACTTACAGTTGTATATACATCTACCTCATTGACCCAAATTATTAAAGTGTTGGCGCTAATTTTCTGTCTGACTTTGTACTAAAAAGAACATACAAACTGCATGCACCTGTATTTATAAAGTGTCTGCGCCAGTTTTGTGTTGTGGCTGCACTTAGACTGACAAGGCAGAAAAAATGTGCACCTAAAGGGGCGGGTTAGTGCTTAGTTGGACTGTGTGCAACATTTATTACTAACATATTTCTGTCTGCGCCTCAATTCTGCAGCATGAACAAAGTGCGCTAAAAAATGCTGCACACTTTCGGAGCAGTGTAGGGAGAACCAGATTAATGAGGAGTGTGCACCAGTTTTGATGAATCTGGCGCACTCTGCACATTCCACAGGCGAACTGAACCAAGTACAGACTTCACCGAACCAGATACATCCGTAAATAATACATATAGAAATAAAACACATCAACAAACAATAGCCACCTGCAGATACAGTAACTACCCCAAATTGGTTCTCTATAAAGATGGTGAAATTACAGTGCTGGTGTCAGTAATCTGAATGGTCACTAGGTGGCGCTCCTATCTCAAAGCTCTTCCTACAGTTCATGTTCTCGGGCTCAGAGGATCATACCATTATACAAAAAGGGGGAGTAAAATTAGCAAACAACCCGTCACGATATCTAGTACAGCGAGTAGATCTTTATTTATTTATTTATTTATTTTTAAACAGTATAGCCTCAATGAGAAAAATAAAACACGGAATCGATATATAATATATACATTTATATATAATACCCCCCCTTCCGCCCTCCGTCTTGATACCGGTAAGTGACATGCGCACTTGCAGCTGTTGTGTGACGGCTCCGGTAAGATGGCGGCCGGCAGCAGTGTGGCCCAGAAGACCTGGGAGCTCTCCAATAACATGCAGGAGGTGCAAAGCATCGATGAGATCTACAAGTATGACAAGAAGCAGCAGCAGGAGATCTTGGCCGCCAAACCCTGGACTAAGGAGTAAGTGCTGAGCCGCCCGCCGGCTGCGGGGTGGGTGACAGCGGGGAGGACGGGCTGATACACGGGAATATGGAAGGAGATAGGAGGAGGCTGGGAGCACAGAGAGCTAAACGACATGGCCGCTGTGTTGTTATGTCTTTATAACCCTGTGCTGTTGCCCTTAGCAACCTGATTTTGGGTCTGACAATTGTGATGTGATCTGTTGCTACGGCCAACTCTTATCCGCACGTATGATATATACACAGCAGATGTGCTGCAATGTATCTCCTGCATAGTACAGGAAGGAATCATTTTAGGAAATGTCCCATTTTGTGAGTGGTCCGGCAGTTTGTGTATCAGGGTTACGCAGATGCTTCACTACACAGTAATACTGCACCAGATTATTTTTGGGCATGGGAAAGGGGATATAATCTGTTTGGTTGAGGGTCTCCTGTTAATGGGGAGGTCCTGTGGCTGCTTATGAATGGAACTATATAATAATAATCTTTATATAACAACTTCATATCCTGCATCGCATTACATGGTAATGGTTCAATAGTAGGGAAGTGTTGTAACCAGCAGAGGAGTCCTACTACCGAATCTACACATTCATACGTTTAAAATCAACAGCAAGAAGCTCTTGAGGGAAAATGGGATGGAAATCCTTAAAAAAAACCTATCAGTGATGTTTTAGAGGTTGTTTTTACTTGTATGAAAACTCATGTATCCTCTGAAGCAGTGATGGCGAACCTTTTGCAGACAGAGTGCCCAAACTACAACCAATACCCATTTACATGTCACAAAGTGCCAACATGACAATTTAAGTAGTAACTTATTGATCCCTGCTGTATCTCATTTATTGGTGTCCTGAGTTCACCAATACAATATTAAGGTAATGGAGAAATTTTGATTCCCTCCAGGATCCACTGAAGAGAAAGAATCAGGGGACCCAGAGCAGGAGCTCCAACGATAGCCCATATCTATCCACACCTCTCCTGTAGTCCTGGCAGCAAAGGATATTGCTTTAAAATGGCACTGAGCATGCCACATCCTGGTCTGTCTTGGACCACAGGAGAAAGCTTTGAGTCCTGTCTGGAAAACTCTCTGTTGGCATGAAGCCCTGGGTGCCCACAGAAAGGGCTCTGAGTGCCACCTCTGGCACCAGTGCCATAGGTTCGCCACCACTGCTCTAAAGGGAACCTGTCATCAGAAATTGACGTAATTAACCGTTACCAGTATGTTGTGAAGCAGATGAACACCTTCCAGATGATGTTTCTTTCATGGTGCTGTGTGGTGGCATCATCCAGAAAATCTACTTTTGTATTGAGTTGCAAATTGTTTTTATAACTTCATGGAGGTGGAGAGTTCAGCATTGAGGTCAAGCTCCCCTCACCTCAAAATGAAGGAGACCTGGTTATTTATGTGTCTGAATGTAGAACCATCGATTACAGTGAAGAGGGCATTCTGAAGTGAGGAGAGCTTGACTTCAGTGTTACCAAGGCCCCTTTATGCTGTAGTAAACCCCGCTCCCTGAACCCCCCCCCCCCCCACTGTGTGTTAAAATTTCTCTACAGTTGTGAAATTATATCAGGAGGGCCAGACAGTGCTACAGCCTGTGAAGCTAGAGCATTGAGAGGCTCTCTTCACAGCGCCAGGATCCCTTAGGAATAATTTTAAAAGTTGACTTTTAGAATGGCATAGACCATGGGTAACAAATATTAGAACATTACCGCAGTCTCGGTGCCGGGATCTATGAGTAAGTGTCCCTGGTTTATCATGATGTATTTTGATGGTAGATTTCCTTTAAAAGGCATTGGCCAGTAAATTATATGGCTGATCTATTTGCAGGATAGACCATTGTTATCTGTTTGGCCTGATGTAAATATGAAAATGAGTTGAAATAATATGGAAGGATCCGCTCCCTTTGTGTTCCTGTAGCAGGAGAATCTAAGCTGCGGCTTCACTGACAACTACCAGCCGTTCAAGTGTTAAAGATTGATATAAATAACAGGACAACCCCTTTAAGGCAGGGGTCACAGTGGGAAAAGAGGCTGTTGTATTTCGGTTCTAAGGCTAACCACACCAGCCGGCATCCAACCACATCCACGTCCGTCCCCTTTTGATGTGTAGATTGTAAGCTCTTTCTAGCAAGGACGTCATTCCTATCATTTCACCTGACTGTTCTATATACACTCACCGGCCACTTTATTAGGTACACCATGCTAGTAACGGGTTGGACCCCCTTTTGCCTTCAGAACTGCCTCAATTCTTCATGGCATAGATACAACAAGGTGCTGGAAGCATTCCTCAGAGATTTTGGTCCATATTGACATGATGGCATCACACAGTTGCCGCAGATTTGTCGGCTGCACATCCATGATGCGAATCTCCTGTTCCACCACATCCCAAAGATGCTCTATTGGATTGAGATCTGGTGACTGTGGAGGCCATTTGAGTACAGTGAACTCATTGTCATGTTCAAGAAACCAGTCTGAGATGATTCCAGCTTTATGACATGGCGCATTATTCTGCTGAAAGTAGCCATCAGATGTTGCGTACATTGTGGTCATAAAGGGATGGACATGGTCAGCAACAATACTCAGGTAGGCTGTGGCGTTGCAACGATGCTCAATTGGTACCAAGGGGCCCAAAGAGTGCCAAGAAAATATTCCCCACACCATGACACCACCATCACCAGCCTGAACCGTTGATACAAGGCAGGATGGATCCATGCTTTCATGTTGTTGACGCCAAATTCTGACCCTACCATCCGAATGTCGCAGCAGAAATCGAGACTCATCAGACCAGGCAACGTTTTTCCAATCTTCTACTGTCAGATTTCGATGAGCTTGTGCAAATTGTAGCCTCAGTTTCCTGTTCTTAGCTGAAAGGAGTGGCACCCGGTGTGGTCTTCTGCTGCTGTAGCCCATCTGCCTCAAAGTTCGACGTACTGTGCATTCAGAGATGCTCTTCTGCCTACCTTGGTTGTAACGGGTGGCGATTTGAGTCACTGTTGCCTTTCTATCAGCTCGAACCAGTCTGCCCATTCTCCTCTGACCTCTGGCATCAACAAGGCATTTCCGCCCACAGAACTGCCGCTCACTGGATGTTTTTTCTTTTTCGGACCATTCTCTGTAAAGCCTAGAGATGGTTGTGCGTGAAAATCCCAGTAGATCAGCAGTTTCTGAAATACTCAGACCAGCCCTTCTGGCACCAACAACCATGCCACGTTCAAAGGCACTCAAATCACCTTTCTTCCCCATACTGATGCTCGGTTTGAACTGCAGGAGATTGTCTTGACCATGTCTACATGCCTCAATGCACTGAGTTGCCGCCATGTGATTGGCTGATTAGAAATTAAGTGTTAACGAGCAGTTGGACAGGTGTACCTAATAAAGTGGCTGGTGAGTGTATGTCCCCATGATCAGTAATGTGCTGCAGAATATGATGGCGCTATAGAAATAAAGACTTGTGTTGTAAAAATTTCTGTTTTTAGTATAATAAGTCCATAACATTAAACAAACTAATAAAATAGTTTTTTTATTGTATCTTTTTGACCATACAATCCTGGCATGCAGGGCTTCATGACTACTCTTGCTGTAGGATATACAGTATTTCTGAACTTTTCATAAAAGTTTTAAATATTATTACAAGGAAATCCTTTTGTTCCTAAATGTACTTGTATCTATTTAGCTTCTCCGGTTTTGACCTTTTGTCCCTTGCCTTACAGTCATCATTACTTCAAGTACTGCAAAGTGTCTGCCCTGGCACTGCTGAAAATGGTCATGCACGCCAGATCGGGAGGAAACCTGGAGGTGATGGGTCTGATGTTGGGAAAGGTGGATGGAGAAACCATGATTATTATGGATAGCTTTGCTTTACCAGTGGAAGGAACTGAAACTCGAGTGAACGCACAGGCTGCTGCCTATGAATACATGGCGGCATATATAGAAAATGCCAAGCAGGTAGTGTCATTGAACAATACTACATTCTCATTATATTGTATACTTTTTTTTCATAGAGGTGAAGTATTCATTAGGATGTGACTTTAAGGGTGCATTTTCCCATTTATAGCTCTTATTTGTATGCACCAGATATAATTGTTTGGCAACTGACTCTCAGCGATCACTTGGAGTCTCCAAATCCCTGTGTAAGTGGGGTGGTGGTGCAGACAAGCACAAGAGCACCGCTATATTCATTCCTATTCTATGCCACATGGCTGTTGTTTTTGGACGTGTGCTGACCAACAGCCGAGTAGCGTTCTGCCAGACCCATAGAAGTGAATGGAGTACTGCTCAGGCATGAACCCAACCACCCCATGTAACAGGATACTTGGGGACTACTGTTCTCCAGGGTTCATAAATGAAAGTTACCAAAATGACTTCATTGCTAGCTATTTAGTCACTGGATGCAATTCACACTTGGTTTTTGTCATGGACATCAATAAAATTATTTCCTTTATTTATATAGAGCACACAGATTCTCTTTTTAGCGAGAAAAAAACGCAACTCTAGAGTCACACAATGGCAGAAAAATTACAGCACAGTGTGTGCAACACCACATTTAGCAACTGAGAATTTTCAAAAGAACGCAAATTTAATCGCAAAAATACAGCACATAGGAGGGGGTGTGTGTGTGGGTCCATTGCTACTACAGGTAGATTTATCTCCAACTTGCTCAATTTTGAAGTAAGTTTTTGCTCAATTTTATGTTTGAGGTATCTGAGAATTTCCTATGCAAAAAAGTTGAAATTGAGCGGATGTAAAACATACGTGCGACTGGTGCAGTCTATTCGCATAGATCACACACAGCTGATGGTCACATCAGAAGGCATATAACACTGCACATACACCGCACTATAAATCAGACTGCTGGAAACCTGCCAGTCTAACACATAGACAACTGCTCAAAATTCTGCCTAATGATAAATCTCCCCAATCAATGTACATACATTTATATAGCACCAACATATTCTGCAGCGCTTTATGTATGGGGTTATATACAAATAAAATAAGGTCATTACAGAGTAATAACATGGTCAGATGAAACAAAAGTGAGGGCCATGCTTGCAAGAAATCACTTTCTCATCAGTATTTATTGAATTCTGACACGTATACCTTAAAGGGAACCTACCACCACATATTTACCTATAAAGGTAGATCGGGTGGTAGGCGGATCTATAGGACGTGAGGCTAGCCCTTTTAAGGGCTAATCCTCACGTCCCCGCTATCTTTTGCTAACTTTAATTCGGCAAATATGTAAATTTTGTAAAGCGGCTACTGGGGTGTGGAGTAGCCGGAGCTCGTAGTTGCGCGCCCTCGTCTGAGAATCCTGCCGTATGCGCAGTGGCTCCAGCTTTGGAGCAGAGACCGTGCAGCCCCGGGCCTGCTGTTCTGCGCAGACGGCAGGATTCTCAGACGAGGATTTTTGTTGGAGGAACAAAGAGGCTACAGGGGCATGGAGTAGCCGCGCTGTGTAGCCTCAGCTCCGGCGACTCCATGCCCCAGGAACCACTTTACAAAATTTACATATTTGCAAAATAAAAGTTAGCAAAAGATAGCGGGGACGTGTGGATTAGCCCTTAAAAGGGCTATCCTCACATCCCATTTATCCACCTACCACCCGATCTACCTTTATAGGTAGATATGTGGGTAGGTTCCCTTTAAACAAAATCTCCATGGTAATTTGAGTTATGATTATGGTATTGGCGAATATAAATAGAGGAAAATAAAGTGGATGGGCTGAATTTTGCCCAATTTTTTTCTCTTTCCTCTCCTCCAAAGAAATAAGGCATTGGACACTTGAAATCCAAGTCTAGAGCATTAACTCGTTGTTTAGCCAAGATAAAACCTGAATTTGGATAGCATGAATGGGCCACTAGAGGGCAGCAGACACTTTACTAATTGCTTTCTCTTTCTCAGGTTGGAAGACTTGAAAATGCCATTGGATGGTACCACAGTCATCCTGGCTATGGCTGCTGGCTTTCAGGAATAGATGTCAGCACTCAAATGCTAAATCAGCAATTCCAGGAGCCTTTTGTTGCTGTAGTGGTGAGTGTCATTTCTTTTATACCTGATGAGGAATTCTTCTTTGGGATGAAATTAAACTTTAAACTAATCCATGTTGGTGTATTGTAGTCTCCTAATCTGCAGCCATATAGTAGGCATCAGATTTGAAGTACAGGCAGTCCCCGGGTTACATACAAGATAGGGTCTGGAGGTTTGTTCTTAAGTTGAATTTGTATGTAAGTCGAAACTGTATATTTTATAATGGAAGTTCTAGACAATTTTTTTTCTTTTGCCCCAGTAACAATTGCAGTTTCAAAATTTTTGGTGTAATTGGACCAAGAATTATCAATAAAGCTTCATTACAGGCATCTTACAGCTGATCATTGCAGTCTGGGACTATAGTAAAGCATCCAGAGAGCTTCACCAGAGGTCACAGTGGGCAGAGGGGTCTGTCTGTAACTATGGGTTGTCTGTAAGTCGGGTGTCCTTAAGTAGGGGACCGCCTGTACTATTGTAATGATTCAATATTGGTAATTTTCAAAATATCCATGCTAAACCGCACTCGGACTCCAAAGTTAGTAGGAAACGCAGCAGAGTGCAGGTCAGTATTGTAATTTTATCAATTTTATTGGTCAGTTTGCACGAAATTAAAAATCACTACAGCGATTTATGACACTATATGAAGTTTTATTATTGAAGTCTAAATCCTGGTATTGCAATAACTTAGGAAATATATCAGCAGAACCTTTCAATAAAAGAAGGTCTACAAAAATATCAGTGTGTGATACACAATGATAACCATTACACTATCTTCCTTAGATCGACCCAACCAGGACAATATCTGCAGGAAAAGTCAATCTTGGAGCTTTCAGAACTTACCCCAAGGTAATATGTTTTGTAGTAATTGCACTTGTAGCACATCTGCAGATGCTTATTGGATGATATATACAATATAAGTAGTTAGCAGGTATAATATGTTTATTTTTAAATTTCATATACAAACTGCTTACTTTCTGATTATTAGGGATACAAGCCTCCAGATGAAGGTCCATCAGAATATCAAACTATCCCCTTGAATAAAATAGAAGATTTTGGCGTGCACTGTAAACAGTAAGTTTATTGTAATGTTATGCAACATTTTCTGTTCAATAAACTTTATTAAAAGTAATTAGTATCAACATACATAGACTTGTCATTGAATCACAGTAAAATTTCAGAATATAAGCTTTCAAGGCATATACACACATAACTTTGGCGTGTCCAGTATTCATTTGCATTACAAAATGCATTCCGCACCTCTCAAAACGATAATTATACCTAGTTGAAAGTTGTCTCCTTTAGTGCATTGAGCAAGGAAACTGGAGAGAAAGTCTATGTTACTAAACAATTATTAACAACTCGAACCACATTAAACATTTACGACGTGGGGAACCATAGGAAAACACATAGCGGTATACAGAGGGGAAGGGGATGTAGATAGGGAGGGGAAAACACACCGGGTAAGAGGGAATGGTAAGAAGAAAAGGGAAAATTTCTCACTCAGGCCATGCGTCCACCACCTGTTTCTATCCAAGTGGCAAATTCTGCCGAACTGCGAAAGTCGATCCATGGGGACCATACCCTGGTGTATTTCTCCATCTGAGAGTCCGCCAGTCCCTCCACGGCTCTCATCTCCTCCATTCTCATAATATGATTTAAGGCTTCCGCCCACTGGGCCCTTGAGGGACTTACGCTTGACTTCCATAGTCTGGGAATGATCTGTCGAGTGGCGGCAATGCAGTGTCTCAGAAAGCCTTTCTTTATCACAGAGATAGAGCCAGGGATCATAGATAATAGCCCGATCTCTGGGATCGGTGCAACCGAGTCCGACCATAATTTATTGTAAAGTGCAAAGACCGCCTCCCACAGACCACTCACCCAAGGGCAAGACCACCAGATATGTAACATGGAACCACGTTCCCTGTCACATCTCCAACACATATCAGACACCTCAGGGAACATCTTATGCAGCCTCTCTGGAATTCGGTACCATCTGGCGACGATTTTAAAGTTAGTCTCCTGTATTTGTGACGAGACAGAGAGTTTATGAGTTAAGACAGACTCCTTATCCCAATCCTCTTCAGTAAATGTTTTGTTCAGCGCCCGTTCCCAAGCTTGTCTGTACGGGACTGGCGTATTTTTAGTCCTCTCTCTCACCAGCCACCCATAGACCATAGATATTAGATGCCTAGGAGGTTCTTTATTCGTAAAAATTTGTTCTATAAATGTTAGTTCCCTTGTAAGGGATTGTGTGTGCCCCAGGGATTGTAGGAAGCTGCTCAATTGATTAGCCATAAACCATCTGCTGCCTCTCATTTCAGCGGGGAACCACCCTTCCAGAGAATGTATGTCGCGGCCTTTTAGTGCGTGTCGTACTTGTACTACCCCGTTTAACGGTAGACCGAATATTTCAGGATTCATATCTCGTAGGGGGCACCTAGCATCTAGAAATATTGGAGACATGGGGCCCGGGATGGATGTCAGTTTATGTCGTTTCCTCATTCTGTCCCAACTGCCTAGCAGTATCCTATATAGGGGTGTGCAGGGAGAGGATGTGTTGCGGTCTACCGGGGAAAGCCAGAGAGATGGCATCAGAGGCGACAAGTTCAAAGAAGCCTCCAGCGTCACCCAGAGCTTGGAAGACGAATTCAAGGCTGCATCTACTATGCAAGTCAGCATAGAGGCCTCATGGTATAGTCCCAAGTCCGGCAAGCCCGCCCCTCCCATCTCTTTAGGCCTAGTAAGTAAAGTGTGGGCCATCCGAGGTCTAGAGGAATCCCATATAAAACCTGAGATCACCCTTTTAAGTCTACTAAGGAAGGAAGGGGCTATTTGGAGGGGTATAGTTTGGAAGAAATAGAGTATTTTCGGCAGGAAATCCATTTTAATTACACTAATCCTTCCGAACCATGAGAGCGGAAGGCGCTTCCAGGCAAGGAGCTCCATCTCTAGTGACACCAGAAGGGGCTGATAGTTATCCTGAAAGAGGCAAGATAAATCCGTCGGGATTTTTATCCCCAGGTACGTGATGACTTTTTCGGCCCATCGAAAGGGGAACTCATTCTTAATATCCCCCACCGCATTGTCAGGCAGGTTTACATTAAGCAGTTCGGACTTCGTGAGGTTTACTTTAAAGTTAGAAAGTTCAGAGAAGATTTTAAACTCTGCCATTACTGACGGAAGCGTTGTGCGTGGTTGAGTGATAAATAATAAATCATCCGCGAAGATGGCCATTTTATGACGGAGCCCTCCCAGCTTGAGGCCCTTGATAGATTTATTAGTTCTAATGGCGTTTGCCAATGATTCCATCACTAAGATGTAGAGCAGTGGTGATAAGGGGCACCCCTGGCGGGTTCCGTTGCTTATGGCAAACGGGGTAGTAAGATCCCCATTCACCCTGACCATCGCCGTCGGGTTCTGGTAGAGGGCCATTATACGAGCTAGCATGAGGGGGCCAAGACCTATCTGCCTGAGTGTCTGTTCCATGAAGTTCCAACTTACTCTGTCAAATGCCTTTTCGGCATCAACAGAGAGCAGGCACATGGGGATCTTCTGCCTTTGGGCAGCGTTCATCAATGACACTGTTTTGATAGTATTGTCCCTGGCTTCTCTGCCTGGGACAAACCCCACCTGCTCCTTATGTATAAGACCTGGAATTAATGTTTGCAGGCGTTGCGCCAGTAATTTAGAGTATATTTTAATATCTATGTTTATGAGAGAGATGGGTCTGAAATTGGCACAAAGGGTGACGTCCTTCCCGGGTTTTGGAATCACAGATATATGCGCCATTAGGGATTGCTTTGGAAAAGTAGCCCCCTTAGCTATCGCATTGTAGGAGGAGAGGAGGGGTTCAATTATATCCATTTTCAGCGTTTTGTAGAAGCGCGGAGAAAAGCCGTCCGGTCCCGGACTCTTACCCACTTTCAATTCCTTAATCACCTGAGCAAGTTCCTCAGATGTGAACTCCAAGCCCTGAGCCAACTGCTGTGATATACGTTTTGGGGCATATTTGGACAAGTATGCAGCTATGGCCTCCCTTTTATCCGCATCTTCCTGCATTGGTAAATTATATAGGGATTCATAAAATTTCCTGAATTCCTCCAAAATTCCAGAAGGGTTGAAAATCATGCCATTAGTTGGCGAATTGATAGACATAACCCTTGAAGATAGTAGTCTGGGATGCAGGGCCCTAGATAACCACTTGCCACATTTGTTGCCATACTCAAAGAAGCCAAATTTTAGGCGATCCCTTGCACATAGGGTTTTCTGGTCTAATATTTGCAAGATTTGTTGCCTAACTGAGGATAATTCTGCTCTCAGAACATCAGACCTCTGAACTTTATTTGCAGACTCAAGAGAGGCCAGAGTAGCTAGTAAGGATCTAAGTTTGGACGCATTTTGCCGCTTAATTCTAGCCCCGTGTGACATAAAAATTCTGCGAAGTTCGCATTTTAGCACCTCCCACATTAGCGGAGCATTATTATAATCAATAGGGTTGCCATTCTTAAAACGCTCTATAGCCTCCTTGACCTCAGCCGAGCACAGGGCATCTTTTAACCCCTTAACGCTCTGCGCCGTAGCTCTACGGCGCAGAGGTATAAGGGAAGTATGAAGAGGGCTCACGGGCTGAGTCCTCTTCATACAGAGGTGGGGGTTTTTGCATTTTGCACAAAACCCCCACCGCTAATAACCGCGGTCGGTGCTTGCACCGATCGCGGCTATTAACCCTCTAAACGCCGCCCGCAAAGTCGCGGGCGGCGTTTAAAAGACGGCGGCGCGCGGGCGCCGCCATCTTTTTTTCGATCGCCACGCCCCCGAACGTCATCGGGGGGCGGCGATCGGTTACCATGGTAGCCTCGGGTCTTCTCTTGACACGAGGCTACATGGTTTATGCAGGTTCGTTACAATGAGCCAGTGGCTCATTGTAATGTAAGACCTGCAAAAACGCCATATATTGCAATACTGTAGTATTGCAGTATATGGTAGGAGCGATCTGATCATCTAGGGTTATTGTACCCTAGATGGTCTAAAAAATAGTGAAAAAAAAAAGAAAAAAAAAAGTTTAAAAAATAAAAAAAATTAATAAAATATTAAAAGTTCAAATCACCCCCCTTTCCCTAGAACGGATATAAAACATAACAAACAGTA
Source organism: Engystomops pustulosus (assembly GCF_040894005.1). Lineage (NCBI taxonomy): Eukaryota > Metazoa > Chordata > Amphibia > Anura > Leptodactylidae > Engystomops > Engystomops pustulosus. The sequence continues at coordinate 43,165,986 of NC_092415.1, forward strand.
AAAATCACAGACATATTAGGTATCGCCGCGTCCCAAAATGCCCGATCTATCAAAATATAAAAACGGTTACGGCCGGCGGTGACCTCCGAGGCGGGAAATGGCGCCCAAATGTCCGAAATGCGACTTTTACACCTTTTTACATAACATAAAAAATGAAATAAAAAATGATCAAAATGTCGCACAGACCTCAAAATGGTAGCAATGAAAACGTCGCCTCATTTCGCAAAAAATGACCCCTCACACATTTCCGTGCGCCAAAGTATGAAAAAGTTATTAGCGTCAGAAGATGGCAAAAAATTTTTTTTCTTTTTTGTACACATTCGTTTAATTTTTGAAAATGTATTAAAACACAATAAAACCTATATGAATTTGGTATCACCGCGATCGCACCGAACCAAAGAATAAAGTAGGCGTGTTATTTGGAGCGAAGAGTGAAAGTCGTAAAAACTGAGCCCACAAGAACGTGACGCACGTGCGGTTTTTTTCCAATTTTTCCACATTTGGAATTTTTTTTCAGCTTCGCAGTACACGGCATGTTAAAATAAATAACATTACGGGAAAGTAAAATTTGTTACGCACAAAATAAGCCCTCACACAGGTCTGTACACGTAAAAATGAAAAAGTTATGGATTTTTGAAGTTGGAGAGCGAGAAATGAGCCGGAAAACCCTCCGTCCTTAAGGGGTTAATAGATGATCGTTAAGCCGCCAGGAGAATGTCTTCCTCCTTTGAGGATAAGGTCTTATAGCACCCATTACCGGCGCGTGGTCAGACCAAATTATGGAATCGATAGAGCAAGTAGGGCTGAGATCAAGGAGGGAATGAGAGACCAGGAGTGTATCAATACGGCTATACGTGTTATGCACACTAGAATAGTGACTATAATCCCTTTGTGCCGGGTGCAGTATTCTCCAGAGATCCACTAAATTTAGTTTAGCTAACTCCTGTCTTAGTCTACGGGTGGCTGCAAATGAGATTGAGGACTTACCTTCAGACGTGTCAAGGTCTGGATCAAGTGGTACATTCAAATCGCCGCCAAGAATGATGTCCGAACCTCCAGCAAAGCCCGCCAAATCCTCCAGGAGATGGATACCATATGCAATTTGTCCTACATTAGGGAAATAAACATTAGCCAGAGTATAAATAGAGCCTGCGACAGAAATTTTTAGGAAGAGAAATCTGCCTTCCTGATCCACCCTAGAATCTAGGATCTGTGGAGAGAAGGAGGAGTGAAATGCCACAGAGACCCCTTTGGACTTCTGTACTGGGTTTGGTGCATGGAACCAAGTGTTATAAAATTTATTGCGACAGGAGGTCTTAAAATGAGTTTCTTGAAACATGACTATTTACACACGTTTTTTATGGAATCCATAAAGGATTTGCCCTCTTTTTCCTGGGCTATTCAGGCCCCTAGCGTTAAATGTGGCGAAGGATAAATTAGTCATTCTAAGCTAGTGGTAGGATCGCCTGTACACGGCCTAAGCAAGAAAGAGAGAGACTAATAATTAAAAGGGGGGGATAGGAAGACAGGGACTAGACGTTACTTACAAGACGAACAAAGACAGACCGGGGTTTCACAAATAATATAACTACCAACAAATAAGAACTTCTGGGTTCCCTGGTTCCCAGTCAATAGACCAGGTGTTAGACCAGGGTAACTCGTATTCTATACTATTCTACACTACAGTGTTATACACTAGGCAACACTATATGTCGCCAACCCTACTTGGGAACTTGGGCAAAAACTTTTGACGGTCGTGCATTAGCACCGGACCCTATGAAAAGAAGAACACACGGCCTCTCAGGCCAGATATAAAGGCAGCAGGCATTTGTTTCAGCAAATCCATGTTTGCATTTTAAACCATCTCCCTATTGGCGGTACAACCAGGGATATCTACAAAAGCGTTAAGCTAACAATATTTCTCTAGAACTTCAACTACATGCTTAGCTCAAGGTTTCAGGGTTGACCCGCAAAGGTAGCACTTCTGGATCTCTTGGAGTCTCGCTGTTGTTTCGGCGGGACCTTGTTCCATTGTTCCCTTGGAGGGGACACCGGCAAAGAGGCCGGACGCGGCCAGTCTGGCAGGGACACCATCGGGAGTTCAAAAGTTCCTAGGAAACCAGGCAAATCTCCCAGACGTCTGAAAGATGCACTCTTCCCATCCTTTTTGGCCAGCAGTTGAAAGGGATATCCCCATCTATATAAGATGTCGCGATCTCTTAGCAATTGCAGTAAAGGCTTGAGAGCTTTTCTGAGGAATAGCGTACGTCGAGCAAGATCTGGCAAGATCAGTAAGGGCGAGTCCCCATGTTGCAGTCCACCAGAGTCCCTGGCATGTTGTAAGATTCATTCTTTATCCTTATAAAAATGTATACGGCAGATGACATCTCGTACACGTTTAGGATCTGAGGAACGCGGGCCAAGAGTACGGTGGATCCTATCTATTTCGATCTTTTTGTTAGGAGGCATTTGTAGCAAATTGCCAAAGAATTTCTGGGCCCAATTCTCTAGCTGTGATGGCAGGATCTCTTCCGAGAGGCCCCTTATTCTCAAATTATTCCGTCTATGACGATTTTCTATATCATCAAGATGGTCCATGATATCTGCAATTTGAGACGAATGTTGTGCAATAACCTCTTTATGAGAATGAATAACGTCACGCAGACCTTCCTGATGTTCCTCCAATTCTAGGACCCTGTGCCCCACGTGCTTAATCTCCGATTTAATATCCTCCATATCCTTCTTATGTGAGGCCTCCATCTTTCCTAGGAGAGTCTCTGTAGATCTTCTCTGGTAGGGAGAGCCATTATGTGTGACTTCCAGTCCCACTCATCATGCGTGGACCGTGGTGGTGTGGATGTCTCCTGCCATTGTCCCATGCCGCCAGCAGCAAGGGAATTGAGCGGGGAAACGGGGCTATGAGCAGAAGCCCAGCAAGGAGAGGCCCCCAATGAGGCAGACTGAGCCCCAGGGCTTGATTGAGAGAGCCCATGTTGGTCCTTTTGAGGGGGGATGATATGGGCACCTGCTAGCCCTCCTGCAACAGTTGGAGAAGGGGGGTTGCATTCACTTGCCGGGGACTGTAATGTCCAGGGGAGCTCCCTGGTGACCTGTCAGGCCTCCTCTCTTCTGGCGGAGCCGCCATGTCGGCCCACGTGGCATGCTCACGGTGAGCTGCGGCCTCCACCATCACGGCCCGATCCCCTGCGCCTACCTGGGCCGGGGCAGACTGCGCTGCCTCCCTCTGTGTGCCCTTCTCCTTTCCTCCTTCCCTCGGCACTGTAGCTGTTGCAGCTGCTGGCTGCGACAGCTTCCTGCTCTCCTGCGGTGATGGGGCAGTAGCGCTGGAGTTTTCTGTGCCGGCGGCCATCTTGGCTGTTGCGTGCTTGCTGGTGACTCAAAGAATGTGGCCACACTCCCACTTTCCTTTCGGGATCGGGATCTCCCGGCGCTCCTGCCTCCCCTGCCCACCATCATGTCCCCGGTCAGGGTCTTTGGATGCCTGCTGCTCTATTTCTGCGGGTCTCGGAGCGGAGCACTGCAGTTGTGCGTCCTATCCCGCCATTAGCTAGCCACGCCCCCCATGTTATGCAACATTTTAAGGCATATTTACCTATAACAGGTTTATGCACCTAACCTATTCAATGTCCAAACCAATAGAACATGTATATGGTGCATATTTTTTTTAAAGGAAATCTACCACCACAATGAAAGACTGTATGCAAATGAGCCTGAGGGGCTCCAGGCTCCATTAACACCTATAGTGCCTGGAGCCCCTCAGGCTCATTTGCATGCAGTCCTTCATCCTGGTGGTAGATGCCCTTAAATAACTCTTTTATAATTGAAACAGTTGTAAGAAAGTGCTAGTGACCATTGTCCTACTGCAATGGTAATCTTGCTACTGTATAATATACACTTCTGTGGCTTGGCTATAATCTTGTTGATGTAGTTTACATAATTATATAGCACGTATTATAATTCCTAGCTTCTGGTATGATTGAGCCCATTTTCATCATGTTCCTTCCTAGCAATTTTATACTTTGGCAGCTATGAAACCCGTGTTCTTTTCATATTTATTCTTGAAATTTTTATTTTTTATTTATTTTTATTTTTTTCTGCTTTGGATAATTTATTCTTAATTTGATATTATTTAGGTATTATGCTTTGGAGGTCACATATTTTAAGTCTTCTCTTGACCGCAAGCTGCTGGAACTTTTGTGGAATAAGTACTGGGTTAATACACTAAGCTCTTCTAGTCTATTAACGGTAAGTACCACAATTAATATTTAATTCTTTGTTTTAAGGCAGCGGCCACATCATTGGGGCAGGATACCTGCTGTAAATTTCTGCTGCAAAAGCTACTTTAGGATGGGGCCTCATGGGCAGCCATTTTAGTTGTGTAGCCACCATGAACTCGCTAAAGGCTATATACAGGCCAAGCTTAGTGGGAATGATTTCTACATATCGCCTGTCAATAGCGACTGTAGTTTTGGACCATGGTATAGGCTGCAACAGTAAAATATATTTACATGCTTATTCAGTTTACTTAGATATGTAAATGGCATTTAAGTATAGATACATCCAGGAAGGAAATTTCCGACTCAGTGCTCCTTTTAAAACATTTTCGGGAGCTTCTAAATGTACCCAATCTGGCTTTTCAGACCAGAACAAGGCTTCTATGTGGTTTATGCCAAAATGCAAATCGTGAAGGAAGCCTTAAAGTGGTTTCTCTCCATAGAAAGTGATGGCATACCCTTAGGGACTCCTTGGCATCCTCATCGTTCTCAACTACTTGCACATTGCTTTCTCAGCCACCCACTACAGAGGAGAATGCCGCTCGTAGTGTAAGGCCGCGATCAGACAACATGTGCTCGCCCAAATAGCGCCGCACTGTCGTAGACACAGGGAAAGAGAGAGCGTGTTGCCAGATATACATCCCCACAACGGTCACTTGAATGTGGTCTAACAGTGTGTGGGACGGCACATATTAAATCCTAAAACTAGTTGTTTGTATGACCCAGTGTCTCTAAGGACTGGTAAACACAGGTAATCCCTGTATCTTGCCCTGCAGGTAGCTCTCGGCCTCGTCACTGCTATACTTTTATGTTCTCGGACAATGCTGAAGTCTCAGGGAGCGGCAAGAGCATTTAGCGCAGTGTTTACTGAGGCTGTTATTGTCACTGCAAGAACTGGGGGCAGGCGGAGTGACTGGATTAGAGATTTTGGCTCAATTGATACTTGTTAAACAGTGTGTGCTTAGTAATGCTTTCTAACTCCTGTGATGTTCATTATTGTCTGGGTAAACAACTTAGAAACCATGCAACTTAAAAGACAAATGAACTGGAATCCATTTTACAAACGCTCCAATTATGGACGATAAAACGCCTTTTGAGGCCGTTCTGTTAATGCAGTAATATTATGTATCATGAAGAAGAAAAGAAGCGTGTTACAAAACTAGCAAACTTTTATTCACATCTAATACATGTACAAAAACATAATGACTAATCGTACAGAACTGTCAAAAAATTAAACTGTACAACACAGTATAAGCACTCTAACCAAGGCGTAGATAAATGCCACAAATACGCAGTAGGTCAAATGTTTCCTTAAGTTATCAGGTTTCGCCGAATTTTTGAAAATTATCTTATAGATTAGTTCATCCACTGTCTTCCACGTGGGGTAGATTGTTACTGTATATGCTGTGTATAAAATACAATACCTGTCAGAATTACAGTCACACATTAAAAATAGAGAAAATGACATCTCTGCATTTTGGCCACTGATTTTTTATTTAAAGAAATTCATGCTTATGGTAAGTGTAACTTAACCTTTGAAGCTTTTTTTCTATTTCACAAATGAATAGTTCAGGTGGTACTAGTAAACTTTGTAATATACTTCATGAATTAAAACCGTTTCTATGTGGTTTTTGCTTCTTCGTTCTCCTGTAGTGAGTAGTGTAGCTTAACTCCTGTACACAGCTTAGAGATTGAATGTTTTCTCATGTTTCATCTTTCTGTCCTCTCCGCAGAATGCAGACTACACAACAGGACAGGTATTTGACTTATCTGAGAAGCTAGAACAATCTGAAGCTCAGCTCGGTCGGGGAAGCTTTATGTTGGGTTTGGAAACCCATGACAGAAAGTCCGAAGACAAACTAGCCAAAGCTACAAGAGACAGGTAATTTTTTGTTTTCCTGATTTAATAATTAATAAAAAATGTCTGTCAACAAATAACATGATTTTGTAGGTGATTATGATATGTACACACAGGACTGATGCTTCTCTTCTGTAATCCATGGCACAATCATGCAGTTTGTTGAATATGTCGGCCCATGCATTGCAAAGGGCAAAAATGCACAACATAAGTTTAACATAAGTATAACTAATTTGTGTGTGAAAAGACCCAGGGGCTATCTTCTGCAGTAGAACCCCCTTGCCAAATAATGTTTACAGTACTGGCACTTCTGCTAGGGAAAGAAGTTGGAACTCCATGCATCATATGTCACTATGATGTATGGAGTCCTGCCCCTAGAAGCTTTGTCAACCCCAAAAAATTGGTCTAAGATGGATTGTTATGCTCCTGTGTATGACATAGAATCTTGCAAATGAGGCCCATGTTTTAATAAAGTTGAATTTTTGTAAGAAAAAAAAAAACCACAGCCGGCCCCATATCATTTTGAGCAAAATGTAGGACGTGTAAAATGGCCAACCCCTTTAAGTGTAAAGCCAGCCTGATTGAATTTGTGAAATCTATTGATCACTTATTCTCCTCCCTTTTTTTTTTTCTTCCCCAGCTGCAAAACAACAATTGAAGCGATCCACGGCTTGATGTCTCAAGTGATAAAAGATAAATTGTTTAACCAAATTAATACTTCCTAAGCTTTTAATCGGCTGTTTCTTTTTCTTTTTGTTCTTGTTTGTACTCTTGTATGTGGCTTCTTTTGTGCAGAAGCTGTAAATGTCATCAGGTAGCACTTACTTTTTTTGTTTCAGCAACAGGGCACATAGGAAATTCTCGCATCCTTTTAGCAGTACTGAACATGTTCAACACTGATGCCTTCTGTACGAATAAAGTTTCAGTTCAACCTGTGCAACACTGCTTCTTTCAAAAGGGGAGGTGGGGGGTTGTAAGGTAAATTTCCTTATAACAAGTTGACTTGGTTCTTAAATCTCAATCATAGTATTATTCTATTATCCTATATTTTTATTGTACTTCTGGTCACCCATCTTGGGTTTAAGCCACGTATAACCATGCTTTTAATATATCTTACTAAAGATAAGAAACTAGGTCCTGATGAACCCAGGATACTCGTGTATAAGCCGAGTTTTTCAGCACAAAAAATGTGCTGAAAAACGTCCCCTCGGCTTATACACGGGTAAATACTTAATATATATACTTAAAAAATATTTAAAAAATAATAAACTTATATACTCGCCCTCCGGTGGCCCCGACGTGCAGCGCTGCTCCCCCGATGTCCGCGCGGGTCCTCTTCTGGCTTCCGCGGCAGTCTTCTTGCTTCTCTAACTTCGTGCCGGGCGCCGCCATTGTTTTTCTTCCAGGCGGCGCCTAGTATGACGTCAGCAGCGGCGCGTCATACTAGGCGCCGTCCGTGGGAGAGCAATGTGACCAATGCATTTCCCTACCTCGGCTTATACTCGAGTCAATAGGTTTTCCAAGTTTTTGATGGTAAAATTAGGGGTCTCTGCTTATACTCGGGTCGGCTTATACTTGAGTATATACAGTAAATGTCTGAAGCGTCTTAAAATGACTCCTTATTTTGGAAAGGACGTTTCCTTTCACCCGGCCTGAAGTGGCTAGTAGTTAAGTTGGATAAAAGCTGGTGATAGTGTCGCTGGAGTGATTGGGGCATACAAAAATGAAAAAAATTAAAAATATCAATGACACTACTTTTCTCTGAATTAATCTAAACAGATAGTGGACCTTACCACCACATTCTACTTCATTGCCCTTCACATTGGGTTGATGCACCGAAATTCACACACAGACGATGAATTCACACACTGCAGACCTGCTGCAGGAAGTTCAGCTACGATCTTTCATTCAATGTCGCATATAGAAATCCATACGCTTGTCTCTAAACAGTGTCATACAAATAAATGGGATTCCTTTTCGTTTGCCTGTGTTCTTGCAGAAATCTGTGAAATTTACTTACAGGAAACTTTTTTTTTTTTTTTACGTCACATTATAAAGATTTTATTTTAGTTTTTTTTTTGTATATGCAGGCGGCCCCCTACTTATGAACGCCCTACTTACAGACGACCCCTAGTTAAAGACGGACCCCTCTGCCCACTGTGATCTCTAATTAAGCTCTCTGGATGCTTTACTATAGTCCCAGACTGCAATGATCAGCTGTAAGGTGTCTGTAATGAAGCTTTATTGAAAATCCTTGGTCCCATTACAGCAAAAAATTTTGAAACTATTGTCACTGGGGCATAAAATTTTTTTTGTCTGAATCTACAATGATAAAATATACAGTTTCGACTTGCATACAAATTCAACTTAAGAACAAGCCTATGGAACCCATCTTATACATAACCCTGGGACTGCTTGTATATCGCTGCATGACAAGTCTATACCTTTTGGTGGTGTACTATTATTGGATGTCAGACCAAAGCCAGAACCTATGGCAATGAGTACAGAGGACATGTTACCAAGTATAACACATATACAGGATAATCAATTAGAGTTTTTTTCCTTACTCATACTAGCCAAGCTGTAAACACTATATATGATGAAATTAATCACCTAGGTGCACACCGTATAGCAGTGCATTTTATTGTTTGTTTTACATTACCTTTCTACTTGCTACATCCGCTAAATAAACTTTTATATCCTGAATTGTTAACAGAAGCAAACTCTGGATTCTGCTGTGGATGTGCAGAACAAACATTATTGCTTGTGTGAGTTGTCAATCTGCACCGGATCAACACAGAAGAATACAGAAAGGTGCAGCTTTCATCAGTGACGCTCCATAGATTTTCTATAGATTCTCCCGCATTTGCAGAAAACTGATTGACAGCGACGTCATTCTATTTGTTAACGGCAACGTGACAAATTGCTGCAATGTTCTTATACCTAAATATTCTACTTATACCTCAGTGTGTAGGTGGATTATTTAAGCTGGAGAGTACATCAACTTTAAGATAAGTAAAGGTCCCATCATTAGGGAACAGAGACTGGAGGACTTCAAATGGGGAGGCCTGTACTTTCTCCAAATCTGATTCTCATTGAAAACCTATGGGATGAGCTGAGTGACCATATAGAAGCTTGTAACGCTCTACCCCAGAACCTCACTGACTTGAGTCCTGCCCTTAAGAAATAGTAGGATACCTCCTCAGCAGACAAGTAGACAACAGCATGTGATAGCACGGTGGCTTAGTGGTTAGCATTACAGCCTTGCAGCGCCGGGGACCTGGGTTCAAGTCCCAGGGTCAACATCTGCAAAGAGTTTGTATGTTCTCTCCGTGTTTGCGTGGGTTTCCTCCCACACTCCAAAACATACTGGTAGGTTGATTGTGAACCCCCTGATTAGATTGTGAGCACCATTGGGGACAGGGACCGATTTGGGAAGCTCTTTGTGTGTTATATAAAATAAAATAATGAAAATTAATTATGTGATGATGTTGTTAGCTCACAATACAATCTACATATATTGTTGTTTTTAAGAGTTCTCCTAACCAAAGGAAAATAAGATAAATTAGTTTTCACAGGGACATAACTCTTCTTCGTCCTAATGAATACAGTTGTTCCGTCCTGGTCTGATATAGCAGCTTGCAGAAAATAATAGAACATCTCATGTGGATATGGGATAAAGTTTAAATGTTCTTCAATATGCCTCCAGTATATGTGCATTACTTATTCTGCATAGAGAATGAAACAATGTCACATGCGTAATGTAAAAAACGTTGAAGTCATTACAATGTATGATTTATAACACGCCAGGAGATTTCCAGTCCCAGAAGAACGCGCTTATATAGAAACATTCTTCTAACATCTTGGTCCGGGCTATTGTTGTAGAAAAGTAGCCAGTACCGTACAGTGTAACGGCATGATACATGCTCCTACTGTATGCTCCATAGAGTGCAAATAAACACAGCATAACAAAAGCGGAGCGAGACGTTACCCTGTAAACTTTTCTATATTGACAGATTGTCACTTGAGTGATACATTACAGAAGTGGGAATTATTCATATGCACAGGAATCCATTGATAGGCTCTGCTCTGCTTTGTATCTGTACGCGATGATGTAAGCAGGACGCCATAGAGCCCGTGACTGGTTACTCCAATGCCAAAGGAAGGACACGTTGAAGGCTGAGAAAGGTTATGGTTAGTGTCAGAACTTAACCCCTTCTCTGCCAGACGACTTATCGACTTATTTCTAACTCTTACAAAATCCCCACATGTAATTTTATCTAAAGCAAAACATACTATGGATATAATATTACACGATTATGTAGAAAAGACTATCTTTATTTCCGGATGGAATCCAGACTATTTTCCAATATGTATGAGACTCTACTATACATTATTTATCTATAGTTAAAAATAACTAGATTATACACTACACTAAACTGATTTCTCTAGTTAGATTTTCCTGCGTATAAAAGCAGGTGTTGCTACAAATTTAGATCATTATACATATGAATGTTCTGCTGAATGTATGTCTGTTCGACAGAAATAAGGCAGGTCATACAGACAGCTGTGAGTAATCTCACACCCTCCTACTCTTCCATATTGACTAAGGTCGTGTTCACACATGGTGTTTGTGTTGCGTCACACTGGCGCCGCTTTGTTTGCGCTTGCAAACGCAGACAAAGTCGCGCCCACCTGGGCGGGCCTCGGCCCGACCGCATCGGCGTTTCTATGGAAACGCCTGCGATCGGGAACGAGGCGCCGGTGTTTTGCGTTAATTTAACGCGAAACGCCGGCGGCTCGCTCCCGAACGCAGGCATTTCCATAGAAACGCCGATGCGATCGGGCCGAGGCCCGCCCCGGTGGGCGCGACTTTGTCTGCGTTTGCAAGTGCAGACAAAGCGCTACGTGTGGCGCCGGCCTAAGTTGATGTCCTACATCCCGATCCTCATCAATCCTGAAATCTGCTGTGGAGGGGCTGGTTAGGGGGACTGCATATATGTTGGATCGTCGTCCAGGCCTGACACATTTGACAAGTGAATGTCAAAGATGAAAATCACCAGGGCATACAAGGGTATAACCAGTAGCTAGGAGAGTAAGGGCCCATAGCTCTTCAGAAAATATACATATTTGTGTACTCACACATTTATACACTAATGCACACAAATTTAAGGCCGCGGTCACACGTACCGCTAGGCGTCCGTTCATAACGCAAAAACGAAAAAGGCGGGACTAGCACACCTAGGATGAGTATAATGAGGGTCAAGGCTATACATATAAAATATGGAACTCACAAGAAAACAGAAGTATGCCCCAGCTTCCCCTCACCTCCCCTTTGCATCTATCCCGGTTGCAGCAGGTAGATATGCGTATCCATCTTTTATATACACCTCATTGCATTTGCTTATAGATTATTCTGTTGGAGGATTGTTGGTTTACTTTTTGCTGACTCTCCCGGGATTATGAGCTTTGACCAAACACACTGGATATCTTATCTACTATAAGATACATTTCAGGATTTTGTGCGGCTAGGGGAGTGTCATTTCAGGAGGGGGAGCTGGTGGTTTGTAGGGGTGACCAGCACTATCACATGCTAGGTCTCCTTGCTGGATTGTTTGTTTGTGTGTTAATAAAAGTCAATAAAAGTTGTTTATACTTTACCTTTTTTTGGTCCTTTGGCATACTTCTGTTTTCTTGTGAGTCCGTTCATAACGCGACGCTAGCGCACAGGGGGAGGTCCTCGGCCCGAACGCACATGCGTTTCCAGGGAAGCACATGCGATTGATAAGCCGATCGCATGCGTTTCTCTGGAAATACATGTGCGTTCGGGCCGAGGACCGCCCCCCTGTGCGCTAGCTTCGCGTTATGAACGGACGCCTAGCGGTATGTGTGACCGCGGCCTAAGCACTGATGTACATTTCTACATTTACACAGATCTGTCCCAGTAGCTTCTGGCCGCCTGGGGGAAGTACACAGCAGCAATTAGAGTTGAAAGATCCCTAGTCCTGTTGTTCTGCTGTCCCCTTCCTCTCCCACAACATTTCTTATCTGAGCTGCTGATTCTTGCTATGTACTATGGAAGATGTGCACTGTTATATACATATTATTCTGTACAATGTGCAGTATGTTTATAATGGTGCACATGCTCCATTCTTCAGTGTATAAGGGCAAATTCTAGGGCCCCCTGGCACTGCGGGCCCAATAACAGCTGCTATAACCGCTGTAGTTACAGGCCTGGATATCACATATGCACAGCACATGTTATAAATACATGACAATTCCAGAGGTGAGATTACCTCCGGAATGATGGTCTGCAGCCCAGCCAAACGAATATCTAGGTTTAATCTAAAAATCAATCCCTGGTCATGTGATGTCACACAGGTGCATGGTATCACAGAGAGTAAACAGAGCTGTGCGTGAGCCGTGCACTTGTGTGACATCACATGACCAGGGACAGATTTCTATCCACTGAAAGTACAAATCCTGTGTTGCTGCAGTTTCTCTTCTGCCCTCTCCTTTCATTGCATAGCACTGAAGGAGCTGGCATGAGAAAAGCGACATCACAACCGGCCCGCCACAAGTGGGGCATCACAGACTGGAAGTCCCATTCAGAATGATTGTCGTAAGCCAGCCAAGACCTATGGCAGCCGCATGAGAACATAGGACATCTCCGGATCCAAGAAGCATCCACCAAGTGTACGAAGATGGATCGAGGAGGTATCCCTGGACCAGGCACAAAGGTAGGTAGGTAGTCCAATATCAGGATTTCCTGTGGCTAGTCACTGTTCACTGCTCCATCAGTCAGAGTCTACACACTTCATCCAATCTTCTTCACCTGCGTCTCCCTCCCTTTACTTGAGTAGTACTGCAGGATCGCATGCTTCCTGCATCACTGCAAGGAGCCAATGGATGAGGCCAGCGACTGGGACTGGGTATGAAGTGGTTGTGTGCCTCACATGCCGTGAGAGCGCCACAAAACTGCCGGAAACGCCATAGTGAATGTCCCCCAACGACTCCTATTCTACCTTGAGGGCGCCTTGGTTGCGTTTTCATTGCGTTTTAAAATGCATTACAACAGCTGAGGAGAGGGGATTTGCCTAATTACATTACTATTTACATTTGTTAACGCTATGTGCGTTAATGCATTGTTTACGCATGCATTACCAGTGCGTTTACAGTGCGTTTTGTAAACGCAAATGTTAACAGTAATGTAATTAGGCAAATCACCTCATCTCAGCTGTTGTAATGCAGCTGTTTAAAACGCAATGAAAGCTCAGGTCAAAACGCAACATGTGGACGCGCCCTGAAAGACAGCCCCTTTATACTGGTTTGGCTTAATCCCACATCATGTTATTAGACTTCTTGTAGGTCATACTTGGTGTTAAGGGGGCTGCCTTTCAAGGTAGCAAATTTACCATTTAACACCTTGGAAAACATATTTGCATACTTCCCAGATTTCTCTAGTGGAGCGTCTATGGCAGTGGTGGCGAACCTATGGCACGGGTGCCGGAGGTGGCACTCGGAGCCTTTTCTGTGGGCACCCAGGCCATCACCAGAGAGGACTCCAGGTATCTTCCTGCAGTCCCAGACAGCCCAGGACTTGCTGTGCACAGAGCTATTTTAAAGTGACAGTGCTACCTGGGACTACTGGATGAGTGGGAAGGTGTTGTGACAGAGAAGGGAGTATAAATCACAAATAAAATTTCTGTGTTGGCACTTTGCGATAAATAAGTGGGTCTTGGCTGTAGTTTGGGCACCCGGTCTCTAAAAGGTTCGCCATCAGTGGTCTATGGCTTTGTCTCCACATACCTGTAAGGCGGCCTTAATTGGCAAACTTTCCATAAGGCTACATTCACACTGACGTATGGAGGACGTATATACGGCCGATATACGTCCTCCATAGACGTCAATGGGCGCACGGCGCCCTACGGGAGCGGTACGGTGCAGCGCACGTACCGCTCCGTTCCCGGAAAAAGATAGGTCCTGTCCTATCTTTCTCCGTAGTACGACGCCGTGCGCCATTAATTCCTATGGAGAGGGGCGGGGGTGAGCTGCGCTCACCTCCTCCTCCTCTCTCCGTACACTGCCATTGCCCAGTATGGTACGGGCAGTGTGAATATAGCCTTAGGAGAACTCTTTCCTTCTGACCCCAAGCAATCAGAGGTACACTTGTTCAAGTCTATAATAATAATAATAAAAATAATAATAAAGATATATAAATAAAGATTATTATTATAAGTCTAAGAAAGTGAGAATAAAAGTTAGCCATTTTTATAATAAAAATGAAAGGAAAGTTGCTCAGTCTTGCTTTGATATATCAGCACTTTGGATTACAAGCAAGGTAATTTGTTCATTGGAAATTTTGCTTTGATATAAAAGGGTTTTGGAATGGAATCACATTCCCAGAACGAATTATGCTCGTAATCCAAGGTTCCACCGTACTAGCAAGTGATACTAGCTTAATAGAAGAGAAGGCATTTATGGCATATCCTATTGATGTGCTACATATTTATAAGATAGGAACATCTATTACATTTTCTTGTAGTGCAAAGTTACACTATCAGTAGTGGGTTATAATATAGGCAGTTTGGGCCCAAGCCTTTTAGGGGGCCCATGGCCACCTAAGCCACCCAACAATTTTATACTGGTCTTCTGAGCTTTCACCCATGAAATCTTCATACCTCTGTTTATGCTCTTAATACACACAAGCCATTTCAGGACCTTTGAAGGTCCTCCAAAGGTCCTGAAACCCAGACTGAAAGCAGGCAAAAAGGACGCTTCCTCCATTCCCCAAGAAGCTCGATTCTAGACCCATATGTAGGAAGTGATTCCAGACTTGTAGGTGCTATAATATTCCTACAGCCCAGGACCTATGGCAGTCTTAATCCACCCCCAGACACTATGGACCTTGAAAAGGAAGAGTCCATATCCATATCTATTTCTATCCATCTGCCTACCGCTTATATATCCCTCTATCTGTTCTATCGATCTTATTTCAGTATATAATTTGTGTCAACTGTTACTCAGTGAGTACCGAGCTGATGCTATGTTTCTATAGATCTTTATATTGTTATTCAGAGCTACCACAAATTATCATCTCATTAACATTGCAGACTTTTATGTAGGGTTAAGCAAATGAAGCCAAGCCAGAGGATGACATTGTTCCTAATGTGAAGAACAATCCCTCATGTATGTAAACATGTTGTAGATTCTTACACAACCCATCTATCATGTCCTGCAAGAAATGTGCTGTTTACCTTAGATCACTTCACCTTAGGGCTTATATATCACTACACAGGCATTAATGTATTAAGTAGGAAATGGTGCAATGTGCATTACTAATAATTACATCCATCTGAAGCATTGTATCCATTTACTCCACTTAGGCAAAATGCATACATTTTGTGGTACCGGTGACCATAGGGAAAACCAGCCAAACCCTGAAGGATGCACAGTATTTAAGTCAAAACAAATGTGATCATTGCAGTAGCAAAACCACGTTGAAGCAGATAAACCGTGTCTAACACGCGGGAGTGTTAAGTAGATGGTGAATTGACCACATAACTGAAGCTTTACCTGCATGCTGATGGCAAGGTTACCCTCTCCAGCAGGGGCATAACTACAGTGGTAGCAGCCATAGTAACCGCTATGGGGCCCACAGTGTCAAGGGGCCCCAGCATCCCACTTGACACACTAAAGAGTGGAGGATGTGCATCATTATAACCATATTATGCTGCACTTTGTACATCATAATATGTATATAACATATATGTTATGTATATATGCTGCATCTGTGATGTGTATATGTTGTATGTGTATACAGTGTATGTCGTCTGCATATACTGTATGTGTGTATATATGCTGTATGTTTGTATATGTACTGTGTGTATATGCTCTGTATGAGTGTGTATAAATGTGTGATTGTAACTTGCACATGTGAGTATACAAATATGTATAAATTTAAGTGGGAAGGGGGGCCCCCAAGCCGAAGCCTGCTATGGGGCCCTGCCACTCCTAGTTACGCTACTGCTCTCCAGGTAAAATTGCTGTATTCCCAGCAAAAGAAAACTTCACTTTTGCATTCAGGTTTCCGTTTAGCAATTTCTGAGGTTTTTTTAATGAAAATATTGAATAATTAAGTGGTCAGTTTCTCCCCCATGATATCAATGAACTTGTAATAGTATCCATTACTGTCCATTTTTTACATCTTCTGTTTGCCTTTCGGTTATTTGAGTGGATAGTCGAGGTGTGAACTGCAATGCTATTTTTTCCGTCAGAGGTAACTGAAGGTCTGGAGCTAACAGATATCAAAATATCCACTTTGACCCCTTAATGACCACCATATCGACTTTTTTATGACGGTCATTAAGGGTACTTCATCAATTTTTTTTTCTCTAAAAAAAGGAAAATCAACATTTTTTAATCATTCATCACACAGAGTATTATGTTAAAAGCAATCAGTTGGAGTTTATGAACCCCAAATGTGTAAAATTAAAATAAAAACTTTTTGCCCCCAAAGTATTTTATTATGCAATGGAAAGTCATAAAATATATATATACATATATTATATACCGTATATTCCGGCGTATAAGACGACCTGGTGTATAAGACGACCCCCCTACTTTCCTGTTTAAAATATAGAGTTTAAGATATATTCGCCGTATAAGACTACCCCTTTTCCAACGCATACAAAACACAGGTAAAAATTTTAAAAAAAACAGATTTGAATTTAACATGGTCCTTTTTTTAACCCTTTCACGACCCGTGACGTAATAGCACGTCACGGGTCGGCCGCGGGTGCATGGAGAGGGCTCACGCGCTGAGCCCTCTCCATAGCCGGTAAGTCTTTGCTGTATATTGCAGCAAAGGCTTACCGGTAACACCCGCGATCGGTGCTAGCGTGAGGGCGCCGCCGCGTGGGCGCCGCCATCTTTTCGAGGATCGCCGCTCCCCGTGACGTCATCGGGGAGCAGCGATCCGTCGCCATGGTAACCTCGGGTCTCGCGAAGACCCGAGGCTACTTCAGGTTAACCCATGCATTACAATGTGCTATCAGCACATTGTAATGTATGAGTAGTAAAATCCCCATATACTGCCATACTGTAGTATGGCAGTATATGATAGGATCGTGCAGACCCCCTAGGGTTAAAGTACCCTAGGGAATCTGAAAAGTACTAAAAATAAAAATAAAAAAAAGTTAAATAAAAAAAAAAATTATAATAAAAAAACAGTAAAAATCATAAACACATTAGGTATCGCCGCGTCCGAAAATGCCCGATCTATCAAAATATGATAACGGTTTTTCACTGCGTTTAATCCCGTAACGGAAAATCGCTCCCAAAGTCGAAAATGGCACTTTTTTTGTCATTTAAAAAAATTTAAAAATTCTATAAAAAGTGATCACAAGGTCGAACAGTCCTAAAATTGATAACATTGTAAATGTCATCAAAATCAGCAAAAAACGACACCACCCACAGCTCAGTACACCAAAGTATAAAAAAGTTATTAGCGCCAGAAGATGGCAAAATCCCAAAAAAAAATTTTGTACAGGAGGTTTTAATTTTTTTAAATGTATGAAAACATTATAAAACTTATACATATTTGATATCCCCGTAATCGTACCGACCCAAAGAATAAAGTAGACATATCATTTGGGGCGCACAGTGAAATCCGTAAGATCCAAGCCCACAAGAAGGCGGCACAAATGCGTTTTTTTACCAATTTCACTGCATTTGGAATTTTTTTCCCGCTTCCTAGTACACGGCATGGAATATTCAATACCATCTCTATGAAGTGCAATTTGTTACGCAGAAAATAAGCCGTCACACAGCTCTGTACATGGAAAAATAAAAAAGTTATGGATTTTTGATCATGGGGAGTAAAAAATGAAAATGAAAAAACAAAAAAGGGCCAGGTCCTAAAAAGGGTTAATTTAAATTCTTATGACATGCAGGTATATAGCAGGAAAACTGTCGCTCATAAACATAAGGCATACAACAACAACATTACCATTACAGCACAGCCCCCAGTAGTATACAGCACAGCCCCCAGTAGTATACAGCACAGCCCCCAGTAGTATACAGCACAGCCCCCAGTAGTATACAGCACAGCCCCCAGTAGTATACAGCACAGCCCCAGTAGTATACAGCCCAGCATTAAAAAAAAAAAATAACCTGCTGGGAAAAAGATGGCGGCGCCCAGCAGAAGAAAGAAGACGGCGCGGAAGACTGAAGACGAGCCGCGCAGACATTGGGGCCACCGGAGGGTGAGTATGCGCCCCGATGTCTTTTTGAGGCTGCCGGCAGCCATCGTTGTGAAAACACCCGCGATCGGTGCTAGCACCGATCGCGGGTATTACCGGTAAGCCTTTGCTGCAATATGCAGCAAAGACTTACTGGCTATGGAGAGGGCTCAGCCCGTGAGCCCTCTCCATGCACCGGGACCCGACCGCCGCCGTGAATACACGGCGGGCGGTCGGGATTACCGGCGTATAAGACGACCCCAGAGAAGACAGAAGATTTTTCTGTCTTCAAAAGTCGTCTTATACGGCGGAATATACGGTATATATAAACAAATACCGTAGATACTTGAGTACAGTCACCGGCCACTTTATTAGGTACACCATGCTAGTAACGGGTTGGACCCCCTTTTGCCTTCAGAACTGCCTCAATTCTTCGTGGCATAGATACAACAAGGTGCTGGAAGCATTCCTCAGAGATTTTGGTCCATATTGACATGATGGCATCACACAGTTGCCGCAGATTTGTTGGCTGCACATCCATGATGTGAATCTCCTGTTCCACCACATCCCAAAGATGCTCTATTGGATTGAGATCTGGTGACTGTGGAGGCCATTTGAGTCCAGTGACCTCATTGTCATGTTCAAGAAACCAGTCTGAGATGATTCCAGCTTTATGACATGGCGCATTATCCTGCTGAAAGTAGCCATCAGATGTTGGGTACATTGTGGTCATAAAGGGATGGACATGGGCAGCAACAATACTCAGGTAGGCTGTGGCGTTGCAACTATGCTCAATTGGTACCAAGGGGCCCAAAGAGTGCCAAGAAAATATTCCCCACACCATGACACCACCACCACCAGCCTGAAGCGTTGATACAAGGCAGGATGGATCCATGCTTTCAGGTTGTTGACGCCAAATTCTGACCCTACCATCTGAATGTCGCAGCAGAAATCGAGACTCCTCAGACCAGGCAACGTTTTTCCAATCTTCTACTGTCCAATTTCGATGAGCTTGTGCAAATTGTAGCCTCAGTTTCCTGTTCTTAGCTGAAAGGAGTAGCACCCGGTGTGGTCTTCTGCTGCTGTAGCCCATCTGCCTCAAAGTTGGACGTACTGTGCGTTCAGAGATGCTCTTCTGCCTACCTTAGTTGTAACGGGTGGCGATTTGAGTCACTGTTGCCTTTCTATCAGCTCGAACCAGTCTGCCCATTTTCCTCTGACCTCTGGCATCAACAAGGCATTTCCGCCCACAGAACTGCCGCTCACTGGATGTTTTTTCTTTTTTGGACCATTCTCTGTAAACCCTAGAGATGGTTGTGCGTGAAAATCCCAGTAGATCAGCAGTTTCTGAAATACTCAGACCAGCCCTTCTGGCACCAACAACCATGCCACGTTCAAAGGCATCAAATCACCTTTCTTCCCCATACTGATGCTCGGTTTGAACTGCAGGAGATTGTCTTGACCATGTCTACATGCCTAAATGCACTGAGTTGCCGCCATGTGATTGGCTGATTAGAAATTAAGTGTTAACAAGCAGTTGGACAGGTGTACCTAATAAAGTGGCCGGTGAGTGTATAAGCCAACCCGAATATAAGCCGAGGTCCCTAATTTTACCACCAAAAACTGGGAAAACCCTATTGACTTGAGTATAAGCTGAAGGTGGGAAATGCATTGGTGCCAGTTTCCTTTAGTATATAGTCAGTAAGCCCCCAGTAGTATGCAGCAAGCCAGCCCCCCAGTTTGCCCAGCCCTTTTAAAAAAAAAAGAAATCCTGATTATCTGTCCAGTTTTGTCATTTTGCGGGTAAGAAGGGACTTCCTGAATAATATAACATTTTGATGCTTGGAGTCCCATCCCTTGCACTGTGGTTGGTCTGTAATATTTGGTCAGCTGACAGGGTTGTATGAAGCAGCAGTGAATAGGGCAGAGCAGTGACCTGTGTGGTGGGGAGAAGCAGGATGACATAATGCGCTTCTCTGCTCCTTTTTCTATCGGTTTGTTAAGGAAATTACGGAAACAGTTTAGCGCAGTTGTTTACGCATCTCCCAAGTTGTGCATTTTTCTCAGGGAGCCCGGAGCATTGAGGTCTCCTAGTTTTAGGAAGCCTCCTGGACTTTTCAGGAGAGTAAGTCATAGAAATGACACATGACTCCTCAGTCACAGGCTCCTGATGGAGGAATATGCATCCACCTCACACATGAAACTACCCCACAGAACACAGAAAACAATGACCCCAGGGGTTCAGGACAGGATGCAGGACCCACAGAGGAGGTCCTAATGAGAGGGGTCCTCTCCTCTCTTGCATCCTGTGGGTGCCGGAGCATCGTCTGCCCCGCACTGCCACCTGCTGGCCGCTATACTGATATCTCCTGTGAAGGAGACCTGGGGGAGGATGTGTAGTGGCGGCCGCTGTCCGGTCACATTGTGCTGCGGCTGTAACTGGCAGCGCCGGTAATACAGTGCACAGCGCTGCTGGGGGTGTTTGGGAGTGCGCATGCGCAGTATGTTTGTCTCCATAGCAACCAACGCCGATCCCGGCGGTGTACACAGCGAGCACCGGGCAGGAGGTGAGTGACGGTATGTAGCAGTGTGCAGGGGGAGTGTGACCCCTATGACTCACTAACCCCCACCCACCTAATAAGAATGTGCCCCTCACTGCCCCCTTTTAATAGTGTGCCCCTCACTGACCCCATTTATAATATTGAGGCCCTTAACCCCTTAACGACCTGGCCCTTTTGCGTTTTCATTTTTCACTCCCCACCTTCAAAAATCTATAACTTTTCTATTTTTCCATTTTCTGCGTAACAAATTGCACTTCATAGTGATAATATTTAATATTCCATGCTGTGTACTGGGAAGCGGGAAAAATTTCCAAATGCAGTGAAATTGGTAAAAAAAAACGCATTTGTGCCGTATTCTTGTGGGCTTGGATTTTACGGATTTCACTGTATGCCCCAAATGACAGGTCTACTTTATTCTTTGGGTCGGTGCGATCACGGGGAGACAAAATTTATATAGGTTTTATAATGTTTTCATACATTTTACAAAAATTAAAACCTCCTGTACAAAAATGTTTTTGGAATTTTGCCATCTTTTGGCACTAATAACTTTTTTATACTTTGGTGTACAGAGATTTGGGAGATGTGTTTTTTGCAGATTTTGATGACGTTTACAATGTAATCACTTTTAGGACTGTACGACCTTTTGATCACTTTTTATAGAATTTTTAATTTTTTTTTAATGGCACCGGGTGGCACCGATCGTGGGTGTTACCGGTAAGCCTTTGTTGCAATATGCAGCGAAGACTTACCGGCTATGGAGAGCGCTCAGCCTGTGAGTCCTCTGCATGTACCCGCGCCCGGCATGTGACGTAGTATTACATCACATGTTGGTAAGGGGTTAAAATATTGTGCCCCTCACTGCCCCCCTTAAAATACTGTGTCCTTCACTGATTATCCCCTCTCCCTGACCCCTTTTATAACAGTGTGCGCCTCACTGTCCCCCTTATAATACTGTGTGCCTCACTGCCCCCCCCCCTTATAATACTGTGCCCCTCACTGCCCCCTCACTGTGCCCTGGGTGAGCACTCGGCTGTCTGTAAGAGGCCTAGCCTGGGTGAGATAAGTATGCTGGGCTAGATGAGGAGAGCATGGCACATGTGCAGGGCCGTTCAGTCTTAGTGCAGTCAGCGGCAGAGAAAGGTTCAGGTGGTGGATTAAAGCCACCGGACAGGCAGGATAGAATTATAATGACAATAATCACTAGTAAATAATGTTGAAGCTCTTCAGCACTTGTAGCACTTTCTGCTTTCATATATCATGCAGTGTCTCCATTATAGTGACTTTCCCTGTCACAGCTGTCAATGATGATAAATTCATGTCTTCCGATATTGAGAAATCGGCTACTGAACGGCAGGCAAACCTTACATTGATTGTATGCTGTGAAATGTTGCTGACATAACTTCTTAGAGTTAAGTTGTACTACGGGGACCAGGTACAAGGACACGGACAAGACAGTGAGCCCTAATATGATACTACAAATCTCACCATCCCTGCTTACTGGAAACCACCCTAAATGGTGGCCAGTAACTGGACAACAATCCCTCCCTATGCCATAGTGCAAAACGTGTAGACAAGGACAGAACAATACAAATGGAAAGAATAGTCACCAAAGCCGGGAATGAAGTACAAAATCACAAGTACAGAAGAGAAGTCTGAATGAGAGCCAAGGTCAAGATACCAGGAACAAAATGAGCGTCTAACCAGGTGTGCAGCTAGCTATGATTACGTGATCTAAGAGTCAGGCCTCCATAGTGATTGGGCCAGAACTCAGAGATCCAAACAGAACAGGAAGCAGGTAAGTATCGTGAGGAGCTGTCAATCACGATAATGATGTGTTGTGCTAAAGCCACATAGATATAATAGGCGCCTCATCAGCCACATACCAGGGACAGCGGATGAAGCTGACACAGATGTTACATTAACATTGACATTTTGAATAGGGAACAAGTACAGTTTAGGGATGAATATAAAGCCTATAGTAAATACTATCATATATTCTTATTGTCTTGTCTCTGCAGGGCAATGATGAACCAGATATCTTAGCAACGCTCTCCATTTCCAAGGTCTATTGTTTCTGCAATAGTAATTATGGTGCGTCTGACACTGGATCTCATCGCACGGAACAACAATCACCTCCGCAACAGGAAAGATGAAACCATCACTCAGTATCTGAAAAGGATCACTCATGTGAATTTTTCTAATAAACACATTGATTGTCTTGTAAGTACAAAATATCTCATATCTATCTACAGTCATGGCCAAAAGTTTTGAGAATGACACAAATATTATATTTTCACATGATCTGTTGCCCTCTGGTTTGTCAGATGTTTTTATCACATACAGAAATACAAGTGGAATCATATTATGAGTAACAAAAGCTTTTATTGAAAGTTAGAGTTATTGCGGCAAGTCAATATTTGCAGTGCTGACCCTTCTTCTTCAGGACCTCCTGCAATTCTCCCTGGCAGCTCTCAATCAACCTCTGGACCAAATTCTGACTGATAGCCGTCCATTCTTGCACAATCAATGCTTGCATTTTGTCACAATTTGTTGGTTTTTGTTTGTCTACCCGTCTCTTGATAATTGACCACAAGTTCACAATGGGGAGTTTCCAGGTCACGGACCCAAAATCTCTATGTTTTGTTCTATAAGCCATTTAGTTATCACCTTTGCTTTATGGCAAGGTGCTCCATCATGCTGGAAAAGGCATTGTTGATCACCAAACTGCTCTTGGACGGTTGGGAGAAGTTGCTCTTGGAGGACATTCTGATATCATTCTTTATTCAAGGATGTGTTTTTAGGTAAGACTGTGAGAGAGCCGCTTCCCTTGGCTGAGAAGCAGCCCCATACATGAATGGTTGCAGGAGGCTTTACAGTTGGCATGAGACAAGACTGGTGGTATCGCTCACCTTGTCTTCTCCCAACAAGCTGTTCTCCAGATGTTCCAAACAATCGGAAAGGAGATTCATCAGAGAAAATGACTTTACCCCAGTCCTCAGCAGTCTACTCCCTGTACCTTTTGCAGAATATCTGCAGAATGTCTGTCCCTGAGAAGTGGCTTCTTTGCTGCCCTCCTTGACACCAGGCCTTGCTCCAAGAGTCTCCGCCTCACAGTGCGTGCAGATGCACTCACACCTGCCTTATGCCATTCCTGAGCAAGCTCTGCACTGCTGGTAGACCGATCCCGAAGCTGATACCCTTTTTAAGAGACGGTCCTGGCGCTTGCTGGTCCTTCTAGGGCGCCCTGGAGCCTTTTTGGCAACAATGGAATCTCTCTCCTTGAATTCCTTGATGATGCAATAGATTGGTGACTGAGGTGCAATCTTTCTAGCTGCGATACTCTTCCCTGTTAGGCCAGTTTTGTGCAGTGCAATGATGACTGCACGTGTTTCTTTAGAGATAACCATGGTTAACAGAAGAGAAACAATGATGCCAAGCACCAGCCTCATTTTAAAGTGTCCAGTGGTGTGATTCTTACTTAATCATGACAGATTCCAGCCCTGTCCTCATCAACACCCACACCTGTGTTAGTGGATCAATCACTGAAACGATGTTGGCTGCTTAAAGGCAGGCCTGCAATGAAGTTGAAATGTGTTTTGGGGGAAAAAGTTAATTTTCTAGGCAAATATTGACTTTGCAATTAATTGCTTTTAAGCCGATCACTCTTTATAACATTCTGGAGTATATGCAAATTGCCATTATAAAACCTGATGCAGTAGACTTTGTAAAAATTAACATTTGTATCATTTTCAAAACTTTTGGCCATGACTGTATAGATCTATCTATCTCGTTATCATCTTATATCTATGAGCATTATCTTTCTATCTTGTATATATTTAGAAGTATCTCGAAAGCTTTCAGTGACTGTTGTGCAGTGATGAAATGTTGGCTTGACAGATGCGGCTGATCATTGGCCTCAGCAGCTACATGCCGGGCAGCTATCATCACCACTGAGGCCAATGAATGGTTGCAGCCTCTGTAGTTATTCTGCACATCATCATTATCATCAGATAAAACAGTTTTATCAGTTATATCTCCCCATCTTGTTACAACAATTTTGCTTTTTGGGCATTTAAAAAAAAGCTGACAATGAATGACTTGATTATATGTCTGAGCAGTTTTTTATTGATTTATCTTTTATTACAATGAAAGGGGCATTTGTCATCACTGTAAATGAAGGCATTGTGCAGTAAGTAGAAATCCCATACAATTATAGATATGTGTGGCGTGTTTACGTGCCGGTGGTGTCACTCTTGTAGCTTTTGCAGGCTCATGCTCCCATGACATGTCAACTTTCACTTTGCCTTCACATTACATTACATTGACATGTTAACGTTTCATGCTGTCCCACAGTTTAGTCAGTAATTGGTGCGTTCACCTTGGCTTGTTCACCTCTGTCAGCAGAGTTTTTCCTGCTAGTTCTGTGATTTTACCCAAGTTAATGAAGTAGTTTAGACATTGTCTTAGGAGACTGTCCACATTGTGTGTCAGGTGACATTTAATACTTTCATAGACATCGGCTGTGCTGCACTGCTTATAGTGGGAGTATAATATACAAGTCAGATGTAATGGAAAGCATTAAACACAAATTTAACGTTCCACTATTACATATATCCAGTTCATCTAGGCTGCTTGATCTATACGTCATCTATCTAATTGACAGCAACTTGTCAATTCCATCCTGTCTTTAGGGATATGACACCAAATATGCAGTTTTTTTAATTAACCTTTATATTTGTATCACAGGTTCACATGCCGTTTTTTTGTATATACTCAGCGTAAAAGTCAGAAAAGCTCCTAGAATACGTATCCCACTGCCACACCCCTGCCAATGCATCGGCAGGCTTGTAGTTGCGAATAGCGCCCCCTCCAGGTCAGGAGCTGTTAGGGGAACTGATGATCTCTCTAGGGTGTTTCATCACTGCTGCCTGGTCAGGCAACAGTTAACATTGTGATACGTGACTGTCCAATGATATTCTTGTAATACAAGCTGGAAGGTGATTGGAGGGGTGCTACCACCTGACCACGAAGTATTTAAAGGAAACCTACCACCACGGATCTACCTATTAAGGTGTATAACTTAAACTTTATTGCCCTAATTTGCAAATTTTCTAAAGAAGCTACTGGGGCGTGAAATAGCCGGAACGGCACGGCTACTCCACACCCCAGTAGCCTCTTTGATCCTACCCGATATCTTCGTCCTACCTCGCCCGTGAAGCCGGAGTTCTGGGCATACACAGTAGCTCCGGCTTCGGAGCAGTGATCATGCAGCCGCGGGCCTGCGTACAGTGCTGATTTTGTGTGTAGTAATCTCCTGGTATCCTGTGTGGCAATCAGGTAGGGACAGCTGGGTCTCTACCTGTGACTGAATACAATCTGCATCTGTCACCTTTTCTCTTTGTTTTAGTAACTAATCATTCTTCAATTGGATCATCTTTGTTGTTCCTCTGTAATTCTTCCTAGAAATGTATGAAGAAATTGACAGCTGGGTGTTACCAGTTAGTGGTGTGTCCCAACACATTCACATTGTCCAATTAGTGTGGACATGTAGACTGTGAATGGAGACTCAGTTACAAGGTTAAAGGGAACCTGTCACCAGGGACCACATTTTTCACTAAAGACAGGTTGCAGAAGTTTATGACACCTGCAATGCAAATCTGCTTTTCTGCCTTTTCTAAGAATTTGCATTACAATATAATTGTGTGTTATAACTTACCTTGCACCCTGACAAAATCCTGGGGTAGTCACAGATGCTGGACTTTGGTATGGATGCATTTAAAAAAACAACACGTGGCGTGTCTGTGTTACTAACTCCTCAGAGCTTGGCCCCCACCTTTGTGCTCCTGTACAGCTCCTACCTCCTGCTCCTTCTCAGAGCCTGGTCAGCTGACATCAGTGGGAGAAGGAGGAGCTGTACAGGAGCACAAAGATGGAGACAGCCTCCAACTCAGACAAGTCACATGTTGTTTTTTGAAATACATCCAAACCAAAGCCCAACCCCTGTGACTAGCCCAGGATTTTGTCAGGATGCAAGAGTAAGTTATAACACACAATTATATTGTAATGCAAATGCTTAGAAAAGACAGAGAGGCATTTTTGCACTGCAGGTGTAAGGGGCTTCTGCAGCCTGTCTTTAGTGAAAATTAGGTCCTTGGTGACAGGTTCCCTTCAAACAACCATTACATGGGATACATTTAGGAGACTGTCAGGACATGTTATTTTAATAAAAAAAAACGCTAAGGTGCAGTATTTGGGAATTGGACAAGAACAATTTCCACTTTATTTAAACCCATTATATCTTTTCAGGACGACCTATCTGCTTGTAGAAATCTCACAGTCCTATATCTGTATGACAATAACATCAGAGAAATAAGAAGTCTCGGATTCCTAACAAGTCTGACTCACCTTTACCTCCAGAATAATTGCATATCCTGCATAGACAGTCTCAGTGGGCTGAAACGACTGGAGAAGCTGTAAGTACAACCCATTGCTTGTTGATAAATATCTATTCTTTGCCATTTTTTCTAAGTGTAGTTTATGGAAATTATTTTTATGGAAGATCAGAATCTGCACCGTCACTTCTACAATCACCAAATTTTGCACAGCCGCTCTCTGTGACTTGGGCAACATCATGGACCTTTCGTTTTTGAGCTTAAATTTTCATCCCACGCTTTCCAATATACACTTATTAACCCCTTCATGACCGCCCCATGTAAATATACGGCAGCTTTTACTGTGACAGATTGCAGAACAGATGTAAATTTACGTCATGACAGTGCCTAACTTCAAACGGCTATATCTCGTGAACCCTGGCACCTAGAAACACAAATCTGGTGTCAAATTAAACAGGAGAATCTTCCCTTTAATATGTTTCACAGAACTGGAGATAGACAATTTTAAATTTGTACTAAAAATTACATTTTTATGTAGAGCTTGTTATTGCCGATTGTAACTTTAAAAATGGATATCTCCAGTTCTGGTAGGCATCCATACACAATACAATTAAAGGGGAGACTCTCCTATTCAATATGTCACAGAATTTTGTTTCTAGGTGCTAGGTGTTTCTAGAGCGTATCCAAGGGTTCTGAACATATAGGCGTTGAAGTGTGCCACCTTCCCGACGATCAGCATGCAGACTATAGAAGGAGCTGCAGAAAATACTTTCACTCTCATTATTGCAGAAGTACATGCACCCTCTGCATCTGTAAATGAACCTGGGAAAGGATGATGGAATAATGCTGTACATATTTATAACATACTTTGTTAAAAGTTACTACTTAAAAAAAAAAAAAAAAAACTTTAATTGGAAAAGTTTGTAGTCAATTATTGGCAGATTTTAAAAATGTAATTATTAAAACTATTGTATCTAGATAAAGTCTTACATGTCTTGAAAAAACTACCGTATATTCCGGCGTATAAGATGACCTGGTGTATAAGACGACCCCCCCTACTTTCCTGTTTAAAATAGAGTTTAAGATATATTCGCCGTATAAGACTACCCCTTTTCCAACGCATACAAAACACCGGTAAAAATTTAAAAAAAAACAGATTTGAATTTAACATGGTCCTTTTTTTAATGTAAATTCTTATGACATGCAGGTATATAGCAGGAAAACTGTCGCTCATAAACATAAGGCATACAACAACATTACCATTACAGCACAGCCCCCAGTAGTATACAGCACTGCCCCCAGTAGTATACAGCCTGCCCCCAGTAGTATACAGCCAGCCCCCAGTAGTATACAGCACAGCCCCCAGTAGTATACCGCACTGCCCCCAGCAGTATACCGCACTGCCCCCAGTAGTATACAGCACTGCCCCCAGTAGTATACAGCACAGCCCCCAGTAGTATATAGCACAGCCCCCAGTAGTATATAGCACAGCCCCCAGTAGTATACAGCACTGCCCCCAGTAGTATACAGCACTGCCCCCAGTAGTATACAGCACTGCCCCCAGTAGTATACAGCACAGCTCCCAGTAGTATACAGCACAGCCCCCAGTAGTATATAGCACAGCCCCCAGTAGTATACAGCACTGCCCCCAGTAGTATACAGCACTGCCCCCAGTAGTATACAGCACAGCTCCCAGTAGTATACAGCACAGCCCCCAGTAGTATATAGCACAGCCCCCAGTAGTATACAGCACTGCCCCCAGTAGTATACAGCACTGCCCCCAGTAATATCCAGCCAGCCCAGCATTAATAGAAAATAATAAACTTATATACTCACCCTCCGGTGGCCCCGACCTGCAGCGCTGCTCCCCCGATGTCCGCGTGGGTCCTTTTCTGGCTTCGCGCCCGTCTTCTGTCTTCACTAACTTCGTGCCGGGCGCCGCCATTGTTCTCCCCTATACGGCGCCTAGTATGACACGCCGCTGCTGACGTCATACTAGGCGCCGCCGCGGGGAAAAGCATGGCGGCGCCCAGCAGAAGAAAGAAGACTGCGCGGAAGACGATCCGCGCGGACATCGGGGCCAACGGAGGGTAAGTATGCACCCCGATGTCTTTTTGAGGCTGCCGGCAGCTTTTTGATGCTGCCGGCAGCCATCGCTGTGCAAACACCCGCGATCGGTGCTAGCACCGATCGCGGGTGTTACCGGTAAGCCTTTGCTGCAATATGCAGCAAAGACTTACCGGCTATGGAGAGGGCTCAGCCCGTGAGCCCTCTCCATGCACCGGGACCCGCCGTATAAGACGATTACCGGCGTATAAGACGACCCCAGAGAAGACAGAAGATTTTTCTGTCTTCAAAAGTCGTCTTATACGCCGGTATATACGGTAAGTTAAATTTGTTATGACATGTAAAGCTTTTGCCAGAGATATCGTCATTTAAAGAAGTGCATAGCAGAACGTCAAAAATTGACATGGTCTTTTTGGCATCAATGACCATTGGTACTGAAAGGGTTAACCACCACATACAGGAGCCACTGGGGCAGATTTACTTACCCGGCCCATTCACGATCCAGCGGTGCATTCTGTGCGGTGGATTCGGGTCTTCCAGAGATTCACTAAGGCAATTCCTCCAACGTCCACCAGATGTTGCTGCTGCGCTGAAGTTCCCCGAGGTCCGCCGGAATGCGATCCGATCGCATGCGCCAAAAACATGGGGCAATTCAGGGAAAACCGGCGCAAATCGGAAATATTCGGGTAACACGTCGGGAAAACGTGAATCCGGCCCTTAGTAAATGACCCCCATTGTCTACTGCTGCTGTGGCAGTTACAAGCTGAGCCGTGATTGGTTACTATTTAGCCACAGGTCATTAATATGAGCTCTGAGCATTAATTGGTTACTATAGGCAAAGCGTATAAGACAGCTTATGTGTGAGGTAATATGGATAGAGATATAGAGAGACAGAAAGAGACAAAGAGATTAAGGGACTGTCAAAGAGAGAGACAGTCTGAGAGAGAGTTCTATATATGTATAGAGAGAGAGAAAATGTTTTTTGTTAACCCATCATATTTTGGTTTAGCTAAGAGCAGTTATTTACTATACTGGGTAACGTTGGGATCTACAGGTCATGTCATCAATATCTGGTTGACGGGAATATAATATCTGTGATATAAACAGCAAAGATTCTGCTTTATCTGTAGGTAGGTAGACAAATGTATGTCACATATACTACATTACTGTTTTTAAAAAAAAGTTCAGATTTCTTTCCATTTAGGATATGTTCTCA
The DNA here is from genome assembly GCF_040894005.1 of Engystomops pustulosus. Lineage (NCBI taxonomy): Eukaryota > Metazoa > Chordata > Amphibia > Anura > Leptodactylidae > Engystomops > Engystomops pustulosus. The sequence goes on from NC_092415.1 coordinate 43,196,617, forward strand.
CAGTGATGGTAAGACAAATAGCGCCTGTCCACCTGTTTTATCCCTTTCGTACTTTCTGAAGTTGACAAAACCTGAATAATGTAGTAAGACTGTTATTGGGTTGTGTATTGTCCATTTTACTACACCTGTTAATACAGAATTTTTTTTCTCCACAGGTATTTAGGTGGGAATTATCTCACTGTCATTGAGGGACTGGAAGGTCTTGAGGAATTGAGAGAACTGCATATTGAGAGCCAGAAGATTCCTCCAGGAGAAAAGTTATTGTTTGATCCTAGAACACTTCATTCCTTATCTGTTAGTATCAGTGTCCTGTTTTTAGTCACTATAGATATCCTGCAAATGAATGCGGTTATGTATGCCAGCCTCTGTATGTGTACAGATGCTCAGTGTTAATAACATGTCGGCAGTTGTGCACCTGCTGCAGCATACAACTGCTGCTGTAGCAGGTGTTCGGTTGCTGATGCCACGTCTTTGTAAAGAGGCAGTGACAGGAGGCAAATTGTTGTACAAGAAAGGGGTGAATATAGCAGGTGTGCTATTTAAAAAAAATAACCTTCCCTGCGGCCCTACGTTTTAAAAATCCTGATCCTGGACAACACCTTTAATAACAGATATGGAGAGGGGTTGGCTTCCTAAAATTAATTAAGTTAAATATTTCCTGCAATTAAGTTAAATACTAATCTGTAATAATCTGTTTTTTTTTTCTAAGAAGTCACTGTCCGTATTGAATATCAGCAATAATAGTATTGATGAACTGAAGGAGCTTTCAGTTTTAGGAAACATATCGCAACTTGTAGCTGTGGACAATCATCTCAATGATATTAAGGTGGGTGTTTGTTTTTGTTCAACATCTCGGTTTGGAATTCATAGTAAATAATTATTGGGTCATTTTAAGGTGCGTTTTGTATGTCTATGATCATGGAGTATATATGAAAGGTAAATAATTGAGTGCTGCATGCTGCTAGGGGTGTATGATACGTCTTAAATTAGTTATTGCTCCAACATGATTATGCAACATGCAACAATAGTGCTGTGTTTCCCACCAAGGTGACAAACAACACAGTGAAATTGGTAATAACCCGATATCAATAAATTAGGGTTAATCAGACGCTGCTGGTGTCTGTCATTTAAATAGGTAGTTTCACTATAGATCTTGTGGTTAAAGACTTCCTGTGGTAGGGAATAAGTGTCTGATTGTTTGGGTTTCACCCACAGAGACACTCACCAATCTCTCTTTGATTAAAAGATACCGGACAATGGTTGGTTATTTCCGGGCACATGGAGATGAATTGAGCACTGTACATACATGTCCATCTTTCCTAGGGGTCATACCCTCACTCTCCTAGGGATGCGGGTCCTAGAGTTCATACGCACACCTCTGTAGGGAAGGGGTTCCTAGAGATCATACCCTCACCCTCCAAGGCATGCATGTCCTAGAGATCATATCCTCACTTTCTCAGGAATGCGGGCCCTAGAGATCACATCCTCACCCTGCTATGGATGGGGGTCCTAGAGATCATATCCTCATCCTGTTATGGATGGGGGTCCTAGAGATCATATCCTCACCCTGCTATGGATGGGGGTCCTAGAGATCATATCCTCTCCCTGCTATGGATGGAGGTCCTAGAGATCATATCTTTACTTTCTCAGGAATGCGGGCCCTAGAGATCATATCCTCACCCTGCTATGGATGGGGGTCCTAGAGATCATATCCTCACCATGCTATGGATGGGGGTCCTAGAGATCATATCCTCATCCTGCTATGGATGGGGGTCCTAGAGATCATATCCTCATCCTGTTATGGATGGGGGTCCTAGAGATCATATCCTCTCCCTGCTATGGATGGAGGTCCTAGAGATCATATCCTCATCCTGCTATGGATAGGGGTCCTAGAGATCATACCCTCAACCTACTAATGATGGGGGTCCTAGAGATCATATCCTCATCCTGCTATGGATAGGGGTCCTAGAGATCATACCCTCAACCTACTAATGATGGGGGTCCTAGAGATCATAACCTCACCTTGCTATGGATCGGGGTCCTAGAGATCGTACCCTCAACCTACTAGTGATGGGGGTCCTAGAGGTCATACCCTGACTGTAAATGGAGTAAATAGGGGTTATTTATCATACGCCTCTTTATGTATCTGGCAGGGGCCCTCGCAGGCCGCACCAAACCCCCAATGTGTCTATAGAGGAAAAACCCTTAAAAACCGAACATAGAACTAATGAAAGCAAGAATGAAGTTATTGCAGCGTTCTCTAAGTGGATTTATCATCATTATGACCTTAATGTATTCAACCTCTGCCCAGTATTGATTATTGGAAGAACATAATCAAAACGATGAATTCATTTACCTCTGTCTTAGTTAGAGCCAAGATGAACGATATAGATTTTCTTTTTCCACAGAGATTATGATAAGCCGTCACACGGGTGACAAATTGCCGTCTGAAGTCCTAGTTAGTGATCCGAGTTAAACATCTCCGATAAAAATGATGTCCCATTGTTCAGATACAAGTTCATAAATGGACAGTGCTAACAATGAGAAGGCTACGGCCAGTGTTACATCCCTCGTGGATGGCCTATGATCTCTCTGTAACGTCTGAGTGATGGCCTGACATGATCATTTATCAAGTAGAAGAAGGAGCCGGTCCCTCTAGTAATAGTTATTGAAAGGCTGGAAAGTGAGAGCACTTTATTAGAGACAGGAAGGCAATAAACAAGTAGAGCGTATCCAAAGAAGTAATCATATTTCACCGCAGGATTAGACCGTTCTAAGATAAACATACACTGGGACCAGCATGTTCTGGGTCATTTATCAAGTGAGTAGCAAAAAAAAAGCAATATATTTATCAAAGACTGGTGCTACAAATTGTGCGTTTCTTTGTAATGTATCACTTTCTCCTTTCCCTGATGAACATTATTAATCTAAAAACCACAAAAAATAAACACTTATGCCCTAAGACGTTGTTTGAATATGTGTTATGGAAGTTAGAGTCAGGTCAGCAAGCAGTGACATACGAGGGGGATTTAGCAAAGATGTTTTGGGCCAGTCAGCCGGGGAAGCAAGAAGTCACAAATTTTGGCAACCTCCTAAGTTTGAGACTTTTGGCTTCTGTTGCTCATTTTGAAATTGCCATAGAAAGAAGAGGGCAGGATTAGGGAGCAGCGGATTGGTCACTGTATGTTTTGTATATGTAGAGTAAATGATAATATACATTTCAGGGTTTCTTTTGCAGAGATTGACAAACATTTGCCTTTTTTTGAATGGAACATTTTAATGGGAAACGAGAAGGTGGGTGATGACATTGCAATGAAAATGATTCCATTGTGACATCAAGGATATTGTATTTCCTTGTACTCTTCCAGGTTGGGCCTCTGTGTTGTAATATAGAGAATTCCCAACTTCTGTTATGACTTCATGTAACATGTTATAGTAGAGATGTCTGCTAAGACCGTCTGTATACTTCTTTCCCTAGGATCTGGAATTTGTTCTGAGGAAATGGCCTCGGCTCTGGAGGATGGACCTCACGGGAAATCCAATCTGTCAGAAACCAAAGTACAGAGATAAAGTTATAGTCATCTCTAAGACTCTAGGTAATTTCATACATTTTTATCTTATTTATTTAAAAAAAATTTTGGCTTGGTAAATAAATGACAGTAAAATATGTTAGTAATAGAAATAATACTATAAGAATACATTGGTTTAATTACTTTACTACAGCGATATGTCATAGTTTACTTGCTATATATCAGTGATGGTGAACTTTTTAGCGGCCGAGTGCCCAAAAAGCAACCCTAAAGCCCCCTTAGTTATTGCGAGGTGACAACCGAAATTAAAGCAGTAACTTATTGCTCCCTGTTCTTCAACAATCATATTGGCCTCCTGAGGACAGCAACACAGTAGAAAGATGGAAAATTTGCTTTGTTGTAGCTTCTTTCCTGTGTCCCTCTGTACACAGAGAATCATGGGGCCAGCAGAAGGTCCTCCAAAGATAATTTGTCCCTGTCTACTCATCCTCCCTCTTCCTACAGTCCCTAGTAACGAAGTAAGTATCAAAATATGACTAAAAGCAGCATCTTTTTAGTTGCTTGGAACTGCAGATGGATTCTATGATTCCTGTCTGGTGTGAGTGCCACCTCTGGCACCCGTGCCATAGGTTCGCCACCACTGCTATATTTTATGCTCTATAGGGAACCTGTTTTCCATAGCAGCAACATAAGTTTAATCTTTACCATTCTTTACTCTGTGATTATATATGTACTGATGCATATGTATCATTGCTACATGTACCTCTTTATAACAGAAATCCTGGACGGTAAAGAAATCAAGGAAATGGCCAGGCAGTTCTTATTAAACTGGAAAGCCTCAAAGGATGCCAGGAAGAAAAGCAAAGAAGAGAATACGGCCGACCGATTAGTGTTTCAGCAATTGTGTAAGCTGTGTAATATAATAAGAAATCACTACATATATAGAAACATATTTCTGGACATAAGATGTCATGTTTCTATTGGCTTTTATACTTTCGCGTATGCTACAGTCTTTGTTACTATCCATTGACCATTAATACATTTTTAAAAAGGAGTCTTCACGGTCCTAGTTAATTCCAAAAGTAAAAACTGCATTACTTAGGGTTTCATTACCTTTCCAAATATATCTTCAGTTTCCCAATGATCTGTTATTGTAGAGGAAATTCCATTTTTATCTCTATGCAAATGAGATTCTCAGTGCAATGGGTAGTCATGGTCATGTCTACCCGTGCGTCTGTTTTCTTCTATCAATGATGGAGAACACTACCCAGAACCAACCTTTACACTATGATTGGCATCCATTACACGTCCCCATTCATGGAACACAGAGAAGATACGGCAAGTAAAGATAAAACTAAAAGTTTCTATAAAATGACAAATCACTGAGAAACAGGGAAGGTATGTCTGAAAATCTTAGCAACTACCATAAAAATATATAAGTTACAGAAATAGAGGGAGGTACACTGTATCCTTAACTTTTTACATCTGTGGAAGTTATAAAAAGAGCAAACAGATTGCATTGTACGTAGAACACCTTGGACATGTTTCATACAAGTACAATATATCCTGGGTAAAGGGAATCTGTCAGAGAGTTATATTCCAGGATTGTAGCAGGATTGTGCATTTTGTAGCGCTGTACTGCTGCACAGCCCCTCCCCCATGAGTAACTCTTGTAGGATTCAAACAGGAGCTACTCCAGCAGGAGGAGGGGCTGTGCAGCAGCAGAGTAAAAAAAATCTTACATACAAGTTCACCAGAGTCACCAGCTCCTAGTCCAGCTACAATCCTGCAATATAAATGCATTTTTTCAATACAGCTGCTACTAACATACACAAAAGTATGGTTACACAGCTTTCCAGGGCTGCTACCTAACACTGTCAACAATTTTGTGTAGTAAATATTATCATAATACTATATTTTTTTAGTAAAACGCTTTGCGATTTAATTTAAATATCTAAACTGTAATACATAGGCTAGAATTATCTGATTTAACAGCTTTATTTAATCTTTATTGTTTACAGATGGTTTTGACCATCCCCAAGCCATCCTGCCCACCCAGTATCAGAATCAGAAATACATAGAAAAGGACAAACCAAAGTACTTTCTTATGGCTCAGATGCCAAGTGATCCCAAACCAAGTCACCTCCAGAAAACACTGGCAAAGAGAACCATTGATATTAGTGAAGATATACGGTAAGCTATAGACTCTCTTATATTTTTAACATGTTGTACTTTTGTTTTCAATGAATAAGGCCAGGTTTACATCTCTAGTTGTCTTTTTCAAGCATGTGTAAGTGACTGAAGCTCTACATGACAGACACCAACTGAGCCCAAAGGATACCACTGAGTATAATGGGGTCGATTAGATTACACTGGGGCGTCCATCATTTTGCCAGAATCCATTTTTTTGGAAGAATTTGCAATGGAGGTTCCAAACTAATTCTGCTATGCATATGTGTACATGGCATGCTATCAGTTTTAAAGGGAACCTGTCACCACACACGCCCCCCTCAGCCCACAAACAGTATGTACTTTGGACGTCCCCTGGAGGTCCTTCTTTGCAGGATGCCTTAGAAATCCACTGTTATTCTTTTGTAAGATGCATTTAAGGAGGTGGGGTTGCATGACCAGGCACTCCCGCCTTCTGATCGCTTTTTGCTACCATCCTTCATGCCTACAATCCAGGTAATATCCCTTCTCCCGTTGCATAGTGGAGCACGGACATGCATAGAGGAAGTGTTTAACACAAGCTGAGGGTGGGCTGTGTCGAGGACCATTTGTTATATTCCCCCTGCAATAGACAAAACAGATTAAATAGACAATAGATTAAAACTTACGGGTTTGCTCCATCCTATTAACCTACCAACGGAGGTCAGTCCCCTGTACCATTGACACCTAGGAAAATATGCAACGTTTTCCAGGATGGGATAAGGCAGCTCCCTTGACATCATGCATGACCTACAAGACACCTTATGACATGATGAGGGATTAAAACCAAACCAGCATATCTATTCCAGAAGGACTCCCAACTGTATACAGCACTGTTTTGACCTGATTGGGTCTCCTCAGAACAGTGTAGGGAACTGGTTTGGCTGGGTGAGAGGCTTGTGACTAGGGTCAGGAACTCTTACTTTGAGGCTTATATTGAGACTTCCGGATCAGCATACAGTGTGGTCGAAACCTGGAAGTCCATGTGCTATGGAGCAGATCGGGGGACTTGCAATCGCCCGTTCTGCTGATTGCAGGGAGTCTAAACTACATAAAATGTGGATAGAGGATAAATATAATTAAAGAGGACCTGTCACCAGATTTTGCCCCCCACCCCACCCTTGACTAACAATGCCTGTTGATAAAGGGTTACAAGTCCTCCCTATATCACCTACAATTAGCTGCCAGTGGGGCCCTGTACCTTAATTACAGCCATTTTTCTGATATGCAAATTAGCTTTTCTGACCCATCTCTGGCAGCCTGAGAGAGGAGAAGAGTCAGAGATACCAGTGAACCACGCCCCATTATTCTGACTGACAGCTCTGTGTCTCTTCAAATCACTACCCTGCCTCCTTGTACTGAGGGACTGTCTGCTAATATTCAGCTCTAATATTAATATATAAAGCTCTATGTACAGATGGGAAATATTGTTTCAATTTTGTTACACAGTGCCTTGTGTTACATAAATGACATCTGACCAGTGAAATCATCGCAGGTCATTCAGCCTTCAAAGAATAGCAAACTGTACACCATGCATGTATCTGACCACATGAAATCACAACAGCCTCCATGGAGGATGGGGAGGAGTAGAAGTCCATGGAGGTTGCTGTGACTTCATGTGGTCACATACATGCATGGGGTACAGTTTGCTATTATTAAGAGGCTGAAGTACCTGAGATGATGTCACTCTGGTCACATGACATGAACTGTGACCAGTAAGGAAGCATAAGGCATGGGGAGGAGTAGATGGGAGGGGCTGGATGAGTAGGACACGCCCCCCTCTGATGCCAGGTAATATAAGATAAAAAGTGATTTCTGTGGCTGTAAGCAAAACTATTTTTAGCTAAAAGAAGGGGGTCAGTCAGTGAATAGAGCTCTATAGGAACCTGTCACTGGCTGTATATGAGCAAATGTGGTGACTGCTTCCCTTTAAAGGCACAACCCCTGTCTGTTTTTCTGTTTAATCTCTATGTTTTAATATGGCCATGTTTCAATTTGTCCTGTATTGCTGAGATACCCTACACTACAGAAGCAAAAACAACTTCTACAAATTTTCTGAAAAATTACATATTTCTGTATTTCTAGACTAGTCTTCCTTCTTATTTTCTTGGACTTTCCTAGACATAGGTTTGAAGTGTGTGTGAGAACGTAGAACTTTACCATGTCACGCTCCACTGCTTTAACTCAATGCCTACATGGGATCTCTTCCAAAAGCTTTTCTTCCTGGAGAATATATGTAAATATTCCGTTTTTTTGTGGCTTTGAGTGATAGGTGGAAGGGAATTTCAGCATAATTAGGGTTTTTTTTTTCCAGTAGTGAATATATCACCATATGACAAGAGTTGTGAGCAGCTCCTATTGGTATATGGCAGGACTCGATGCTGTGTATATTCAGCCCCTTCCTCTTTACATTATTTAAACTGCTAGTCCGAGGTTACACAGTGATGACATCGCTGAAGCCTCTTTACAGCTCTGCACTGTATTTATTTAGTCGGTGATGATAAATGAAAGTAATATTGTGTAAACTATAAGGGTCGGGACTAACTACAAGTTCTACGCCGGAGCGCAGAACACCCTTTTCTGATTTCTAGTTGATTTTTGTTGCTTCAATGGCTAATACATGGAACTAATGAGCCATAAAGTTTGTGTTTTCCTCTGTGTTGGGGAGACATTTTTGATGCTGCTTACAAGTGTATTATGTCTCATGACTTGTATTTCGCCTGTGTATGTGGGTACATATCCTTTTTTATGTCTGATTTTGCAAAGCATAAATTACTATTTCAGAACAAAGTACCACAAAGTTTTTACAAGGACAGGAGCTGCCAAACACAATAGAACTAAGCTCTTGTACTTACCCTAAGACACTACTATACAGCTTTTGGTCATTATGATTCTTTAATCCTCTGCTATATTTGGGGTATGAGTCACTTTAACCAACTCCTTATGTGTTATAGTTTTGAGATCATCACTGATCGCCAGGCCTCAGGGACAGCTACCTTTTTTATTGTTACACCTCTGTAATAAGTTAGATGATCCATTTATGGGCCTCGGATGATCTCTTTCTTTTTTTGGGGGGTAGATTTTTGTCAAAATAAACCTTCACCATTAAAAATTTTTTACAGAAACCGACGAACAAAGTTTGCTTAAATAGCATATGTCAGTGATGGCGAACCTTTTAGAGCCTGAGTGCCCAAATTTTAACCAAAAGCCACTTATTTATTGCAAAGTGCCAGCACAGCAACTTATTTCTCCTTGTTCTTTGACAACTTTCAATCGTTCAGCTTCCTAAAAACACCAACGCAGTTGAAAGGAGGAGGGCAAATTCATATATCATGGTTGGAAGATTCTGCAGGAAGATTATTTGAATCCTGTCTGGTGAACTTCATGCTGGGGTGATGGCCAGGGTGCCCACAGAGAGGGCTCCGAGTGCCGCCTCTGGCACCAGTGCCATAGGTTCGCCACCACTGGCATATGTCATTCATTGACTAGAATAGCTCAATATATAAGCTTATGATGTTGGTCAACTGTAAACCTGCAATTCCACTGCAGCTAACTTTAAAGGGGTTATGCCATTTTAGGAAGTTATCCCACTCCACAGGATAGGGGATAACTTCCTAGTCGGCAAGGATCTCACAGCTAGGATCCACACTGATCATGAGAACGGGACCTCAAGTCCCCAATTAGGGAAATGGGGATTCAATTTTTACTAGTAGGTGCAGCAGCATGTGTTCATGCTGTTCCATTTCATTATATGAGAGTGCACAGAGATTACTGAGCACAGCACTATGATCTCTCCAGCCTCTCCCATTGAACTGGATGGAGTGGCGTGGCACATGCTTGTCCTGCTGCTCCACCCACTATTAAAAACTGGATCCCTTTTTTCCCTGATCGAGGACTTGGGGTCCTATTCTCATGATCAGTGGGAGACCTAGCTCAACAATTAGGAATTTATCCCCAAACCTGTCAATGGAGAATAACTTGCTAAGTTAGGACTACCCCTATAATCAGTAATAGAGGAACCTCCACATGCTGGATACATTGTGAGGCAGGGTAGCCTGCGCAAGGAAAGTAGTGTACATGAGGGCAGGAATACCCTCCCACTACCTACTCTGCTGACAATCACGGCCCCCTTTACACCCCTAGTCGCCCGCTTGCTATGGAGTGGTATAAGGGGGGAAATTGGCAAACAAGCCCTGACAAATGTGCCCTGCAGTTCTTTTTCCCCTAACCAATCATAGAGCCCAACAAAATTTTGGTGAAAAGATGTGTAAAAAGAGTAAGCTTTGAGAAACCTCTATAGTAAACTTATTCATTTTGGAATCTGCTCAAGTCCATGATATAATCGTTACTGTCGTTTACAGAGCTCGGCCATGACTTGGTAAAACACTTGATCACTGCCGTCTGTTAGCGCAGAGGAAATTTGCATTGTGGTTGGAGGAATATATAAAAATATTAGTAGGTTCAATGAGAATCTCTGTGAATGTGGAACAGTTTATCATTGTGACAGGTAGATGTGGCAGAGCATATGCATCTATTTTACATGCATACATATGACTGGCACCTGGATTATTCACTGTACGTCTTTTTGATACCTTTGTCTCTTGGTATTAATCAAAGATTGGGGCATAAAAGTTCTTTTCTATGGAGTAGATTCATGAGGAACAATAATGTAGTGTTTAGCCTCATTACATATTAAATATGCTTAATACAGCTGACTGGTGACGTTTCCTGACTCCTGCTACTGTAACGTAATGTCACAAATTAAAATGGTATAAATGAATTATAAATTATGCATCACACAGCTAGATGTACAGGGCTTAGACCTCGGGGTACACTGTCTTTATTCACTACGAATCAGAGCCTGAATTTCAATTCATTTACTTTGGAGATGAATTTATTTCAAGTGGTTGGAAACAAATGAAAGAAAGATAAAAAGAATACGTCCATTGGGGCTGATTTATGATAAAATACCGCTCCACATTTATCAAGGGTTTAAGACCGTTTTACAACAAAATGGGAGTGACGTCTGAAAGGGGGTGTGGCTTCGGGGGAAAATGACAGTGCGCCAAAAATTATACAAATGCACCAGTTAGCAGCGTAAACTAAGCAAACTAATAAGAGATGCAGTTTTATCACCCAGCATGAGACACTATGATAAATCCCTGCTGTAGGACCTATGGAGTCTTCTTTTTTCCCTAAAGTTTGGCTCTTAGTCTGGGTGTGAAATTATATCATTTTTGTGCCTCATGGCAGCTTTCTGTCCTCTAATAAAAGTGCCAATACTGCACATATAAGCAACCGAACTTGTCCATGAAGCCTCAGGGCTCTTCCACACTGGCCTTGTTTTTCACATCCGTGGTTTTGACCGTTTCCTTACTGAGCTGTTGTTTTCAGTGGGTGTTTTTCACATTTCAGTTGTTTTCCACTGATCCGTGGTTTTGAAACCTGGCCCGTTTTTTTTTATCATGGATGCGGATCACAGTAGGCAATAGAATTCTATGGGACCGGAAAAAAGAAAACTGACGACAGGTCCGTTTTCTTTCCACCGATGAGTCTGGGAAGCCAAGTGTTATGTTTTCTATCTAGTTTTCTTTATTTTTTCGGAGAAGGAAAAAATGGAAGCAAAACAGAAACAAGATGCAGCACACACGCCAATGTGAATCCACCCTTAGAGGAAGGCGACATGGTTTGATGGTTGTAAATTTCATCAGTAATAGAGGAGAATAGAATGCAGTAGGGAAAGAAAGAAGCTGGCAAAGGATGGATAATGCTCGAGGGAACTTTTAGCTGTTGCAATAGTATTAAAAGTGGATTCTTAAGCTGATTAATTATGGGATTTGCTAAAATAATTCAGGCCCCACATTTAATTTTTTTGTAATTTTTAAAATTATTCCAATGATAATGACAATATATGTATAAAAAAAATGGATATAAATATCCCCCCAGACTCCAGCCACACCTGCTTTGAGAAGAAAAACACAGCAGAGAGTAGAAAAGAAAAAAAATGGAGTTCACACTTCTGCAAAACTTTCATTATCTGTTGGTAACTACCGTATATACTCAAGTATAAGCCATCTAGACTATAAGCCTGGGCACCTAATTTTGCCACACAAAAAAATTAGAAAACTTATTGACTTCAGTATAAGCCTTGGAACTACTCATTAATAAAATGTCCAGCAGCAGCCTCCCCTCATCAATAAAATGTCCAGCAGAGGCCCCCTTTATGATTAAATGTTCAGCAGAGCCCCCCTTTAAAGTAAAAATGTCCTGATTAATTCATGGTAGATGATTTTTATTTACCTCCCTGTCCCGTCTCTGTGTGTAGTAAGCTTTATTCCTTATAACTTTGGATGGCAGCATTTATGTGAAAAAAACGTTTATAACATATGCAAATTAGCCCGCGGTGCTCTGCAGAGCACCACCAGGCTCCGCTGTAGTATACCTTATTCCCGCCTCTATATTGACGTCACAGACTCTCTTTTCAAATCTCACAAGATTTTCACATCTTACATCTGCCGGCTTGCTACCCAGCGCAAGATTTGAAAAGAGAGAACACTCCGTCCTGAGGTGTGAATAAATTATGTTACGGTGGAGCCTGAAGAGCACTACAGGCTAATTTGCATATGTACAGTAATAAACAGAGAGGTAAGTATAGTTCTAGGGGGAGATTTATCATCATGGTGCTCGTGCACCAGTGTAAGATGAAATCCTCACCCCTGTGGCGCCAGATAGCAAACGGCTTAGGCCTCCTGATGTATCCGGTGGGGTGGCTGCACTGCGTAACTTCAATTGTAAAAACTTTCCCATAGAACGTATTTTAATTTTATTCCATTTAACCAAATTATTTAAAGTGTCTTTTATGTGTATTTTTCTTTATATTATTGTCTACCTGAAAAAAAATATACACAAATTCTGTATTTAGTATTAAAAGCCTCAAAACAGGCCAGATCAACGTCACACCAAACAATAGCCGCTATGTGTTTCTCTATGTTAGAGAACAATAGCCTAATTGGCAATGAGAAATACATGTGCAATTAAAGAAAGAAAAAGTATCATGATTTTTTTTTTTTTACAGGAAATACATATTTTTAGTGTCAGTTTAGAAATATGAATTGCTGCTTGCTAAGACCTGTCTACAGATTTCTATTCAATAAATAAATCTGCCTTACAGACTCCAAAGTGTCTTGACATGTATTGTGAGAAAGATTAATTGGAGGCTATGGCTGTAATACTAATTTGTCATTAGCATCAGACGTTTGTCTGTTTATTGTTTCAGTCCAGTGTAATTGTGTTTGTAATATTGTGGTTTGTTTTGTCATTACAGACAATTAGCTGTAAAGGATCCTACGAGCTCACTGCCTGGACAAGACGTTCTCGAGCCACACCTACACAGCCAAGTAGTTCTCTAAGCACAAAAAGAAGGGTCTGCATTCCCATGTAATGCTACATTAATCATCTCTAGCCAGATCTTCACTAAAACAGCCAGCTAGCTCACTGAGATCTCTGCAAACACACTCAATCGAGCAGGCCTACAGTCTGCATCTACTTTTTAGGACAGCTCTTTACATAGGATTTGTTTTAAAAATTGCTTCCAATAAGGGTCGCGCTTACCTTATATTTTGCACAAAAGGTGACCCCAGAGCTCCTAAATGTGCTAAAACAAAATGAAATAAATAAAATGTGGATTTTATTATTGTTTTTTTTAGTGATTACTGTATTGTCAAGTGTCACTATTGTGTTGCATTCAGCTGTATCACACACTGTATTTTGGCTCTGCAACAGGAGCATGTGAACAAGGTGCGGTGGTTGCAGTTTTTGGCACATTTTCATCAGCCTGGAGTGTATTATAAATGAATAAAATAAGTCTGAATAATAATAATAATAAAACATTTTTGGGATATACACCTCTATGTTGAAAGACATGTTAGAAAATTGTAAAAAAAAAAATGGTACAACGTAAAAAAAGTGTTTTTTTTGGTACTAAGCTTATGTTGAATATAGAAAATATACTATGTAGTAGTAATTTCCTTTTGGAAATTGGTGCATGTAAGCTGTTGAACACAAGTGAGTATGGTCCGTCAAACTCGCTCCATGCACTTGCAGCGTTTCCCGGATAGAACCTAGATTCACTGACCTGATAAAAGCTTGTCTGTCTGTCCAAGTCAGCAACTAGAGGTTTAGTCAGAGTTTTGCACCAAATTCCAATGTGAATTTGGCATAAGCACAAATTTTAAAAAAACTTAATTGGATAGATAATTCCTGTTTTCTGTTCATTGTAATCCATTATGACATTCAAATAAAGTTTTTAAACAGTTTTCAGTGACGATGTATTAACACACTTGCGCCACAATTCTGTTGGTTTTGCGCCAAAAAACTGTGTGAAAAGCCTTACAGCACATTTATCAAGGCTTTTGAGACCTGTTTTTAGCCATTTTCTAACTTGTCCGACTGAGGGGGCGTGGCCTTCCGAAAAGGGGCATGGCTTGGTCTAAAAGGGTGCGTGGCCTGTTTTAATGTTCCGTGCGCCAAACATTGTGACGCAGAGTTTAGACCACTTTAAAGTAGGTCTAAACTGGAAACCGACAGTCTTATCCTGCACCAGATTCATTAACCACAGTGATAAATCTGGCGCAGAAAATGACTAGGGTTTTCCTCCACTAAACTGACGGAACCTGAAACACATTGATAAATCCCCCCCAATGTGTAGGACAATAAACTGCAATATCCATTAAGTGTTTTGTTGCCAATTTTTCACCTAACATAGTTTATGATTATGAAATATTGGGTATCACAGCATCCAAGTACAAGAATTGAGCCGAACTATACTAAAAAAAACTACAAAAATTGTGGTTGCCCACGGCGCTTCTATGATTAAATCTACTGTATAAAATGCTGTAAAAATAGTGCCAAAAATCTGTTACAAGCCAGTGAAAGAGTGTTTACTGGCTTGTGTGATGCAACATTTAAAGGAACATTTTTCTCAAGAAGATTGATGCATTCAGCTTGCATATATTTTAAGGGAACCTGTCATGCATTTTATTCTGCCTTATTTTGGACAACATAAAGTATTGATATACACCCTGACTCCAGCAGTCAGTCAGTTGTCTGCAATAGATAAGTCAATTATGGGAATTATAGCCTTGTTTCGAAAACCCTAGAAGAGATGAGTCCCAAGTTGTAATAAGCTGCCAATTGTATCACAAGGATCGGCAATAAATATATGCTTGGTATACAGAGCCTAACACAAAAACAAATACATACTAATGAAAAAAGACTGGTGTCAAAACAGGCAATTATAATGCATGTATAACAATTTATTTTATTAGGGTTCCTAATTCTAATTTAAGGTAATCCAAGAAAGGGAGGAGTACCGTATATACTCGTGCATAAGCCGAGTTTCTCAGCACAAAAAATGTGCTGAAAAACTTCACTTCGGCTTATACACGAATCAAGAAAAAAATAAAAAACGTAATACTCACCCTCCGGTGTCCCGATCTTCAGCGCGAGGCTCTCGATCCTCGGCGCGGTACCAGGCGGCGGCGGGTCCTCTTCTCTCTTCTGTAGCCGGCAGATCGCGTCCATGTGATCTGCCGGCGGGCGCACAATAAGATGCAGCGGTGTCGCGGCTGATGACGTCATCAGCCGCGACACCGCGGTATCCTAGTGCGCGCCCGCCGGGAGATCACATGGACGCGATCTGCTGGCTACAGAAGAGAGAAGAGGAGCCAACGTCGCCGCCTGGTACCGCGCCGAGGATCGGGAGCCTCGCGCTGAAGATCGGGACCCGCGCTGAAGATCGGGATACCGGAGGGTGAGTATTACGTTTTTTATTTTTTTATTCGCTTGGCAGGGGGCAGGCTGTATACATTATGGGGGCAGGCTGTATACATTATGGGGGCAGGCTGTATACTTGGGTCGGCTTATACTCGAGTATATACGTTAATATGCGTCACATCCAATAAAATAGACTTTATTCTTCTTATGTTAAAATTCCATAAAATGTGAATGTAGGTAATCCACCTACGCATTTCGGCTTGTTCCTAAGCCTTACTCATGGTGAACAAGCTGTTCAGTAAACACTAATTTACTCGCTTCTAATTTTAAAGTATGATGATAAATGTTTCGTAGTTTAAGACTGTCTATCCATACTTTGCCCCTCCTACTAGTTGGCTTATTTTACTGCAGAAAACTAGAACAAAATTCTGCAGGGACAGCTCTACTCATGGCATTTTTTGGCGTGAGATCACACCCCTTTTTTCAAACCAGTCGTAGGAGTGCCAGAAAATTGTCTAAAACCCTTAAATGTGATGGAGACAGTTGTGTTTTTTTTTAGTGTAAATTACTACAGAATTATGTTGAAAAATCTCTCCTAGTGTGTTTTAAGTGATTTTAAAGTACACCTAATAAATTCATTTGTTTTACATGCGTTAGAGTTACCTGTGTTGACACTAGTCTTTTTCTCACAGTAAATCATTGCAGGTAACTTTGGGGAGTGAAAGCTTGTGATACGACACATGTAGCAGCAGGGGTGTAACTAGGAGTCTGAATAGGGCCCCCTTCCCACTTGTATCTATACATATTTGTATGATTACACATGTAAGTTAGAATCACACATTTATACACTCATGCGGACACATACAGAGCAAATACACACACATACAGTGCCATTTACAAACGTACAGCATTTATACACACATGCTGTACAGTATATACACACAGCATATACACATCATAGACACACATATATGGTATATACATATTATGCTGTACAATGTGAAGCATACTATGTATATAAAGGTTCACATCCTCCATTATTTAGTGTGACAGGACGACAGGCCACCCTGACACTGCTGGCCCCATAGCAGCTGCTATGGCTACTACCACTATATGCCCCTGTGTAGCAGAATTGCTGGTGGTTAGCTGCATCAGAACTTCCACTGGCTAACCCACAGAAATTTACATTATCAGCATAGTGAATTGGATTCATACATATCCCATTTAAATATTGGTAAAAAAAAGATGTATTATAACGTGATTTATTCTGAAGGTTTAGGCTGCATTCACACATCACGCTCCAACTGTGTTTTGAAAAGTAATGGTGAGGGGCATGGCCAGCAAAATACGTGGTGCTCCCGATCGCATGCTTTTCATTAGAAACCCATATACGATCAGGTCAAGCCCCTCCTTGTGAACACAACAGTTTTTTTTCTCTATGCTATCCAAAGACAGCATACTGTTTCTAGTCACTCAGTTTTTTGTCTATATTAATCCGTATCAGTTATCAGTATCAGTGATGTCCTTATGGCATTCATTCATCAGTTTTTCTTCATGTCTGCAAAAAAATTGTCAGTTGACTTCTAAAAAATAGAAAAGCAAACGTGAAAAAGAATAGAACAGACTAATCTACGGATTCATTGAAAAAAACTGAAATTTGAAAAACCAAAAGAATGATTGAGTAACGCATCTGTGTAAATCACAGACACCACGCTAAAAAAACGGACATATTAATAAACCCTATTGGTATTAGTAATGAAGCTAGAGGTAACTTCTTTCATATGTTGGACCTATATCATTTGATTTAACATTCCCCACTATTTTAGTACATGGTTGCATTTGGGTTTATTTAGCTTATAATACAACTTGTTTATATCTATATTCATCTGTGCACTGTTAGAGAAAAGAAGATACAATTACACATGCAGGCAGTCCCCAGGTTACGTACAAGATGTCACGGTGCTCCCGCGACCCATATCGCGGTTTCACCTGTGCGTTTGTCCCTGTCTCCTAGGGCGTGTGCGCGCCGGCTTCAGGAAATTCAAAGGGCCAGCGCACCGTTAATTGGCGCTGGCCATTTTCCCAGAAGGCTATTTAAACCTGCCTCTCCCATGACACCCTGCCGCACCTTCGTGACTTGTGCCTTAGAGAAAGCAGTGTTTGATGCCCTGTGCTGTTATTGAGATTTCCCGTTGTGACCCCGGTTCCGTTCCTGACTATGCTCCTCTGCCGTCTGCTATGTCCCCGACTCTGATCCTGTGCTGGCCGTCCTGACCTTCTGCCTGTCCCCGACTACGAGATTGCCTGCCGTTCCTGTACCTCGACCTTGGCTGCCACCGCGGACAAGTCACACCTGTGGAGCGACCTGGTGGCAACACACCGCAGCAAGGCCAACCTGCTTTGCGGTGGGCTCTGGTAAAAACCGGGTACCACTTAGACTCTGGTCCCAGGTGTCAGCTTGCATCATCGTCCGCGGTGGTTCAGAGGATCCACTACCTCTGATCCTGATACAAGATAGGTTCTGTAGGTTTGTTCTTAAGTTAAATTTGTATGTAAGTCAAAACTGTATTTTATAATTGTAACGCCAGCCAAACTTTTTTTGGTCTCTGTGACAATTAGACTTTACAAATGTTGGGTTGTCATAAGAACCAGGATTAACAATAAATCTTAATTGCAGACATCTTTGATAACTGTTATATCTGATCATTGTAGCCTAGGGCTAAAGTACAGTAAATTACCAACATCCAGAGGCCCATTTGTAACTAGGGGTCGTCTGTAATTCGGATGTTCTTAAATAGGGGACCGCCTGTATATCCATACAAAAGTTATGCTTTAAATTTTACATCAATAAAAACAGATATGTGGGAAATCTCAATTAGCTTAAGAATTCAAAATGACACACACACAAAATCCTAAAAACAACGTGGGCCCCCTGAAGAAGGCACAATAGAGTCTTGAACTAAAAATAACTGTGCCACCACTGTGTGTACTCACCACACACTCCAATATGCATTTCGTGTTTCTTCCTCAGGGAGCATTTTTAAGAATTTGTTTGTGTATAAATGCATTTTTTAATTATTGGGGTAACTGTGGATTCCCACAAATCTGTACTTAGTGATATATCCATATAAAAGTCATGCTTTAATTTATATATGTGTAGTAACTTCAATCATATGGTCTGGGAATGCTCTGTTATGCAGGATCACTGGAAATCAATACACGGCTATGTAGTCGGCCTCCCAGAGATTTGCCCACCAGGAGTGAGATTATTCAGATTGGCAACCACTAAATATGAAAGATATCTTCTTACCCTTTAGCTGTTTTATGCTACAAATGTAAAGCTAAACTGCAGCAGGGACTAGTATTTTATTCTTTCATCTGGAGTATTATGACGCTTAAAGTGTATACTGTTTGTTGTGCCATTCTACCTGCTCCTGTTCCGTACTGTAATCAGATGTGTTTTGTGTATTGGTGATAAATAAAAGTTATGGTTTTTTTTTTCTTCTAAAATTGCAAAATAAAAACTAAAAAAAAAGAAACAAACAAAAAAATTATAACAGTGTATTCTAATTGAGGAAGTCTGTTGTATGCCACAGTCAGAATTGCTGCAGAATTTCTATTGAGGACATTTTGTTGTAATTCCACTAATTTATTTCCTTGGCCTATGACTGGAGTACATTCTTTGCAGTTTAGCCGAAATGAGCTATAGGCATAACCGTAAAATTACTTTTCATTTGCTTATAACATACAGTATGTCCTCTGGCCAAATGTTGCGTGAAGCCAGTTGTTTAATACAACCATCCTGTAGATATCAATCCTTACTTTGAAAGTGACTTGGAGAGACTGAGTAATAGACTTGATGAAGCTCACCAGATTATTGATACAGGCTGTGGTCCAGCAAGCTGTTTAATCACTAATCCCCAGTGCGCACAATATCAGCACTAGATCTTTTAATGTTATTACTTTGAGAAAAATTTTATCAAGCCAATTTGGAGCTCGAACAATTTCTGATGCGAAATAGATGAATATTTCTTAAATAGGGTTTTAGATTTTGAGCCAGTAATACAATTGTTCTTTCACCACAAGGTTATACACGGTTCAGCTATAACACTAAATACTGTGCAGGTTCCCCTCATGCCACAAAAAAAGCTCCGACCCATCAAGTCTAGGACTATAAAGTCTGGCACAAAGACATTATTGGTAGGTCTTTCAAGTCCTGTAAGTTGCAAGGTAACACCTCCACGAATTGGAATTTTCCAAGAAAAATCAATATGAATGCCAAGACCCAAAAGATATACAGCTACACATCACCCAACATCGCACCTCCTCCTCTGGTCCCCTCTCTCCGATAATATCCAGGGCCATCTGTTTGCTAGGCAAATCACTTGATATAAGAGAAAATGTCTTTCATCAGACCAAGCCACCTTTTTGCATTGCTTCATGGTCCAGTTATGATGGTTTTAAAGCCGTCATGGTCATTGTGGATGCTTTTAGCAATGGACAAAGGTGCAGTTTGCCACCACTAAAAATGTTACTGAAAAGTCATCATAAGGTTGTACAGTTTTCAAAATGTGCTACCTAAAATCGCATCAACCCTAGTGTGCCTAAAAATACAGTAAAATGTTATTAAAAAGGTTTCCAATTTGTTACCTACACCAAAGCATTCAAAAGTTTAAACATTTTTACATGCATTGGCAGCAAGGGGTTAAATGAACTATTCTCCTTCATCAAACTCTTCATCAGACTATCCCGTCATCAGTCTATAAGATGAAGCATAGCTGTGTGATACAACAAGACAATGATTCAACAATTCTCTGACTGATTGAGTGCAGAATTTGTTTTGGCTACATGCAGAACTAATCTATAGTTTACACGTCCAAGTCAGCGTAACACACACAAAGAGTTTCTGCAGGGATATCATACTGTGTCTCCTTAGTGTTAAAGAGTAACTAAACCTTTGAAGCAATATTTCAGAAAGAAAACAATGCAGGTGATGATAGTAAACTTTGTAATAGGCTAAATTAAGTAAAACAGCTTATTGATGACTTGTGTGTGCTGCTTCTTTCTCCTGTAGTTAGCAGGAATGGAGGCCAATGATTAACTCTTTTCATACCAAGAAAATATTTCCATTGATTAGGAGATTAGATTCTAAACTATAGTACAACATTTACTATCATCATTTGCATAATGATCTACATTGATGTTTAAAATGGTTTTAAAATGTTGTCACACTTTAATTTGAAAAAATATACATAATGTGAACATTTACTAAGGGCTTTGCAGCGGTTTTCTGACAGACTTTACACATTCTTTCTAGTGTAAACTGCTGGCACAGGAATTTAAGAAGAGTCCGCACCACTATTGTGTTGCACGCAACCTTTTTTTGCGGTGCAGCGGCACTAGCCACCATGCGAAACAAATTAGGGGTTGTTCCGGTGCTCAGTAGGACCATGTGCCGGATTTAACATGCAAAGTCTGTCACATGTCCTATGTTAAAGGTGCACCACAAAAAAGTTGGTGAACTCTGTCGGGCCAGTGCAGGGAAGCGATACACATTTGTGATTTCTGGCGCACGTTCTCTTTTTTATTTCAATATTTCTTTATTCAGATTTTTTTTACAATTTTTACAAATCAACAGTATAGCATTGCATACATGTATTCCTTAGCGTTACATAGCAGGTTTGGCATATACTAGATATTGGGGGTCATTTACTAAGGGCCTGATTCGCGTTTCCCGACGTGTAACCCGAATATTTCCGATTTGCCACGGGTTTTTGGTGCACGCGATCGGATTGTGGCGCAACGGCGCTGGCATGCACGCGACGGAAATCAGGGGCGTGACCGAACGGAAACCCGACAGATTCGGAGAAACCGCCGCATTTTTTTAAAAA
This sequence comes from Engystomops pustulosus, assembly GCF_040894005.1. Lineage (NCBI taxonomy): Eukaryota > Metazoa > Chordata > Amphibia > Anura > Leptodactylidae > Engystomops > Engystomops pustulosus. The sequence continues at coordinate 43,218,020 of NC_092415.1, forward strand.
ATGCATCGCTGGGCACGCGCTTACCTTCACCCAGCAATGGATCGTGGACCCCGGCGGACCTCGGCGGACTTCAGCGCAGCAGCGACACCTGGTGGACGTCGGAGGAACTGCCTTAGTGAGTCGCCAGAAGACCCGAATCCACCGCAGAGAACGCGCCGCTCGATCGCGAATGGACTGCGTAAGTAAATCTGCCCCACTGTATCTTAGTATGGCGCACGTTGTTAATTAATCGCATCCAGCATTATACACGGGCAGAACACTTATACTGCAGTTTCCAACAATCTTAGTAAATGTGCCCCATTATGTTTTAACATTAAACTAAAAAAAAGGCTACATTCACAACTCATTTATGTGATATGCTCACTGTACACACCAGAAAAGCTACTGATCTATACGCTGAGCATATCCATAGATACTGGCAGATGGAGGCATCTTTGTTGCCTCTGTCTGCACAATATACGTCATATACTGTGGAAAATACAGGATGGACAGATGCAGCAAGCTAGATCTTTCCATTCTGCTACCTCGTGCTGAGAGAAATATATACACTCAGTAGAGGCCAATAGAGGAAAAAAGGAGCGGATGCAAAGTATTGCATCCATCTCTGGCCTATATACTTATATGTTTCTCAGCAGGAGGGAGATGCCCAGTGATGTCACTGTCTTAATAAGTGCAGTATCACTGAGGGAAAACCCTGAACATTGGCAGCAGCCAATCACTAAATGCAGCTGATGTTTAATAATCCTGCTTTCAGGGGAAAAGCAAGGGGTATATATCCCTCTGTGTGTCTATTCATACGTCTTGGCCCTCCATTGCAGGGACACTTGAGGAATATATGCAGCAGGGAAAGCAACTACAGATTTAAATTTATATGGAAATAACTTTTGATCATCTGGGAAGTGTAAAAAATGAGCAATAAATACAAGTTTCTGTGACTGATTGTACTGTGTAATATTGCATTCAGTTTTGTTATATTTTCATATCAGGCAGCCTGGCGATACGCTTGACTTCTTCATTTACACAAGGCTTCATAAACTGTGTGTGAAATGTCCAAACATCTTACTTTTCTGGATTTACCATTTAGAATATAAAAAAGACCATTTACTTATATAGTACAGACAGTCCCCGACTTAAGGACACCAGACTTACAGACGACCCCTAGTTCCAGGCTGTAATCATCAGAGGTAAGGTGTCTGTAATTTATAATCCTTGTTCCCATGACAGCACAAAATTTTGAAAATCCAATTCTCACAGGAACAAAAAACATTTTTTTCTGGAGTTACAATTACAAAATATAGCAGTGCCGACTTAAATACAAATTCAACTTAAGTACAAACCTAAAGAACATATCCTGTATGTAACCTGGGTACTAACTGTAAACTCAAGCAGTTAGATTGTAATTTTTCATTTTTTTTTAAATTAACCCCTTACAGACATGTGACATATTAGTATGTCACACGTCAGCTGCGGGTGTATGGAGAGGGCTCACAGGCTGGTGAGCTTTTACTGCATATTGTAAAACGTCGGCGCTACAATCTTGACTTAGGTCTTTGCTCCCTGTGACATGATCAGGGAGCGACAATCTGCTGCTTTGACAGCCTCGGGTCTGCTGTGTAGTTTCTGATCATTTGTTACAATGTGCCAGTGAACAATGTGATAGATGATCAGTAAAGTCCTCAGTGTAGTATGGCAGTATATGGTAAGATCAATCAGACAATGTAGGGTTAAAGTACCCTAGGGGTGTGAAAAATAGTAAAAATAAGTTAAAAAACAAATAGAAACTAAGAAATTAAATCACTCCCCTTTCCCTAGAACTGATAGAAATAAACACTAAAAATCACAAACCTGTTAGGTATCACAGCATCCCAAAATCTCAGATCTATCAAAATATAATAATAGTGATAATTCCCATTGTTTTTCAGTTGCAGGGACAGGACAACTGGTTACAATTGAAGAAAAGATGAATGTGGTCAAGTACAGAGATATCCTGGATGAAAACCTCTACTGATGGTCTGCACCTCAGACTGGGCAGATGGTACACCTCTGGAAAGACTTGAAAATGGAGCAAACTGGAAAGGAACTGCAAGGAAGAATGTCAGAGGATCCCCAAAATTCAGGTGTGAAAATTTTTTTGCCATCATTCCCAATAAGACTCATGGCTGTACTAGCTTAAAAGCTGCTTCTACTCATACTGAGCAAAGGGTCTGAATACTTATGTGATATGTGAATACCATGTGATATTTCAGTATTTCTTGTCAAATAAATTTAAACATTTTCACTCAAGATGGTGGCAGAGTGCAAATTAATGAGCAAAAACAAAGAACTTTTTTGGATCTTACCAATTCACTGCAGTAAAACTGAGGTGAAAAATTTAAAGGGGTCTGAATACTTTCCATACCCACTGTATACAGAAAGAGATTATTAAACCTAAATTAATGTATATATGAAGCTGATAATTTAGTGTATACTACAGTGTTAGAGCATCGGTTGTTTGACATGGAGAAGTCCTCTTGTATTTTACATGGTTTTAGGCTTCATTCACACGACTGTATGGAGGACGTATATACAGCCGGCATATATATGCCGTATATACGTCCCCCATAGACGGCAATGGTCCCGTGCTATTCCATAGCCGGGAGAAAGATAGGACACGTCCTATATTTCTCCGTAATACAGCGTTGTGTGTCATACATCGCTATGGACAGGGTCAGCGCTCACCCCCTCCTCCTCTCCCGGGAGCCGCCGTGTGCCCGCCGCGCAACAGTACGGCGGACACATCGTTGTGTGAATGTAGCCTAGTTAAAGTAGTAAGATTAGTAAGTAATTGTAATAAGATGTAGTACATATAATAATGTCACATTTTACTAGTTCTGGACATGTTGGACAAGACACAACCCGTCGCTTTATTTTTTCTTCTAATCCCGAAAAGCACCTTTAAATATTTCATGCTTGTTATTAATTTAAATTTTGTATAATGAATGTTGCATTTGTATATGCTTGCTGTAATATCTCTACAGATATATATATTTTACATTAATACAGTTGGACTTTTTGTTACATCATCCTGATACATACAGATATAAGAAAAATCAGACTGAGGAAGCAGTTGAACCTGGAGCCTGGTCTCAGTTACTAGCCTGCAGCTCTTGTGTCACCCAACTCCAATAAAAACAGCAGTTTTCAGGGACTAATAGAATCTATTACTCATGTAGCATAATCACTCCTTTCATGAGAGCTTAAGATTCACAAAGTAGCAATAATATTAACTAGTTTAGAACCAAAATATAACAACCCCTGGATGTAATATAAATACAAATGTGAACAAATTCAGTATTTTATATATTATTTTATAAATTATGGTATAAATGGAAAAGTTACATTTTTGTAATTTTTTTCCATATATTTGTAAAATTAAATAAATCTCCTTATGAAACGAGGAACTGTTTAGTGGGTTTGTAGCTACTGTAGATATCTAAGCATAGCCATGGAAATGACATGTCTCAGAGACAACTAGCAAAAAGCATTTCTTAAGGCATTTAAAATTTCTAGGGACAAGTAACCTAATGACATTTATCGCCCTGTTGACTGCCTAGTTCTCTTGCTGGCAGCTTTTAAATAGGGTTGTCCGGAATTTTGGTCATTACACTAGATATTAATTTAGCTGGTAATTTATCTTGATTAAAAACATTTCCCTACTTTATTATTTCTCTTATTTATTTATTTATTTATTTTTACATGAAAACACTTGTTGGGGCTTAACCTAAGTAGTGATACGTGTGGGGCTTCTCCAGTCTCCCTCTATTCCTGCCTTAACTGCTTTCACTTTCATCTTTTCTTGCTTATGGTTATTTTTTGTCATTGTATTTTATTTCTATGGCATAATCTTTTGCACATGGAGCACTCGCCTCCGCGCCTCTCCATAGAAATTACTAGACGCACAGCAGTAGATACGGCCAAAGATAGTGCATGCTCTATCTTTTTGTGGCTGTAGCTTGCGCTTGTTGTGCTCACGTACCGAGCCCGTGCACCATTGCAGTCCATGGGGGACATATGTATGGCATACGTATGCACCTATTGTGAGTCAATTTTTTGCACCTGATTTGTCTTTGCTGACTAAAGGTTTTTTTGCACTTTTTTCAAAAAGGCACAATTTTGTTGCGCAAATCATACCATTGCCTTTCTAAAGCCTGGTCAGGACTGGCGTGTTATTGCACTATTATTTGTGCCCATATAGGTGCAAACATCTGGAAGCAGGAGAAACACAAAAACCAGGATTATTGCTATACAGTGAACTCCGGCGTACTGGAAAAAGTTGCAAAAAATTGTGCAAATACCCCAGTGCGCTCACAAAGTCACTAAAATAGAACCAAAAAAGGTGCATCAGACTAAGCTAAATGACCCCCATAATGTCGTGACTTTGTAATGTTTTTCTTTTTTATTTACTCTCTGCATTTCTTCAGGGGTTGAGTAGAGCGTTTTTTCTAGCATGTGTTACATTTTCTAATGGCAGTTTGATTCTATTATCTTTTCTCTTATGCCGGGGGCTGTAGAGGTTAGTCACTATTATGTCACTTTTATTATCTGTCGTTTTGTATGTTAACGTGTTTTTATGCTCTCTGTGTGTTTATAAATTCAAGCAAATAAAACTAAACTTTACTTGATATTTTTGCTATATGACACATCTCTTTTTGTGAATTTCTAAAGTAATTTAGGCTAGCATCTATCAATGTAAGCTACTTCTTAATCATAAAGACAAAGCACTGATTCTTGGTGTACACGCTCTTTGTACGGCCTTGTTCTGTCACTTGACAAATGGTTGAAGTTCCATAGTCCCAGTTGAGTGCATGTTTCTCAGCCTCTGTACATATATTGACATAGGGAAGCTGTCAGTAGCAGAGAGAGTGACAGCTTGTAAGAGGCCAGGATAATGTGGACAAAGGCTCTGCCCTTGTAGTCCTCCCCAAGGGAAAGCTGGGAATTGTCCCTTGGAACATGCCATGCAAAGCCCTGAATACAACGTGGTAACATGATACGCTCAGCCCATGGGCTAATATTCATTGTGTCAACTAATATATTTACTTTTCCTCACTTAATAGCTGGTGGGTCAGCCGTCAGGTCCAATTCTCATTTCTTAAGTAGAAAAGCTACAACACGTACACAAAGTGGAATCAGCATAGAGTACACAGGGACACATTCTGCTGCTTCCATTGTGTAGAAGTTTCATCCACAGATTCTGCACCATACTGCAAATGTTCACTACTTAATAACCCTGCCATAATGTACATGGGGTGTTCCCAGCATCTGGAATCAGGAATTGTTGGATAATTTTAGCTAGTTAGTTTATTAGGTATATATTCATTGGAAAGACTCATCAATAAAGTGAATTAGACATTCTTATGTTTAGATAAATATATTGGGGGAGGTTTATCAGTGTCTTGCGATCAAAACTGAGTTCAGCTTTAGTTTTTCCACTGCAGTTTAAAAAAATGAAAGGTGAGCTCCGATTGGCTGCCATGAGAAACTATCAGACCCTTCTGATAAATATCCCAAATGAAGTTTATATCAAGAGCATTTACCCAAATACTGGGGCAGATTTATCAAGCTGGGAACCAATCACAGCTCCCCTTTAAAATATTCATGAGCACTGATAAAATGAAAGCTGAGCTGTAATTGGTTGCCATGAGCAAATATATATTTTTTTTACAAGAATTTTGTTTGTACATATTATTAAACCCAGTACAGCAGTCTAAAAGCATAATTTATGTTAAAAAAAAAAAACCCTCAGGATTCAGAGGAAAAACACAAGTGGAATTTCTCTTCTGGAACTTAGTAGTTGCTAGGCTGGGGTGATGTGAACGCTGGCTGACAGTGCAGGGACTCCCTATACCTGCTGTTGAGCTCGTCCCCTGTCTGTGCCTACTGATTCTTCTCCCGTTTGTGAGGTCCAGGCCACGCCCCAATTAGAATGTTTTATATTTTTAGAATTTTTTTTTAAATAATTAAATAATTAATAATTTAAAGATTTGTCTGCAAGCCAGATGCAGACATCAAAAATCACTGGTGTAATTACTTGGACCACGAGTGATCAGGAGAGCACTTCTCCATACTAAAATAGAGCACAGGTGCACATGTTTCACCACAACCACATTGTTTACTGTAATGGGTCCTCCAGGACAGCCAGAAATCCCATAGAAATTGAGCATGCTCTCTACAGTATTCCATATGGGACACCCTAGGGCAGTGATGGCTAACCTATGGCACTAGTGCCAGAGGTGACACTCAGAGCCCTTTCTATGGGCACTCAGGCCATCACCAGAGATGATTCTACGTATCTTCCTGCAGTCCCAGACAGCCCAGGACTTGCTGTGCACAGAACTATTTTAAAGTGACAGCTCTACCTGGGACTATTTTCTGCTCTATTGGTGTCCTCAGGATGCTGGTATCAATGAAAACTGTGACAGAGAAGGGAGTATAAATCACAAATTAAACTTCTGTGTTGGCACTTTGCGATAAATAAGCGGGTCTTTGTCGTAGTTTGGGCACTCGGCCTCTAAAAGGTTTGCCATCACTGCCCTAGGGGATTTTCAGTCCCTGATTTTTCTGATTTGTAATTTGGTGAGAGGTTCCCTTTAAATTCAGAAGCATTATCGATGTACAATTGTTCCTATGATTTTCATAACTTTGAAATAGCCAAAATGGTTTACTAACACATTGCCAATTTAGCAAATATGAAAATTGCTACTTAAAATCCTTATAAAAGATTTTTTCTGGCAATAAAGGAGTACACTGTTGTTTTTTTCACATTCCATTGTCTTTCCTCTTTTTTATAGTTAGAGAATAAATAGGCAGTTGTCATTCTAATATAACCCCAATATTAGCTGCAACTTTCACTGATCAGAACAAATTATTTTGTCCCTAAGGAAGTAATCACTATGGGGGCTACCAGGGGATAAGAGCTTAATAAAAAATATTTTTATTGTTTTATTTTGTATTTTTGAAGGGATGACACATGCAAAAGTATAAGTACATTTTGATGCTTACTTTTTATTTTTTTTTCAAGGGATTTATTGTTTTTATTTATTTATTTTTCCGTTCCAGTCCATTTTCTCTTTGTAACTTGCTTGTTGCATTTTTTGCTTATGCAACTTGGACAATTTCGTATTAAAAAAAACAAAAGCAAACCCACCACTCATAGAAGGTTTCACAACTGGTATGCACAATTAGACTTAATTTTTCTATTAAAATGTTTATTGTTAGAAAAAAAATATTACAGAAAAGTATACACTCACCGGCCACTTTATTAGGTACACCTGTCCAACTGCTCGTTAACACTTAATTTCTAATCAGCCAATCACATGGCGGCAACTCAGTGCATTTAGGCATGTAGACATGGTCAAGACAATCTCCTGCAGTTCAAACCGAGCATCAGTATGGGGAAGAAAGGTGATTTGAGTGCCTTTGAAAGTGGCATGATTGTTGGTGCCAGAAGGGCTGGTCTGAGTATTTCAGAAACTGCTGATCTACTGGGATTTTCACGCACAACCATCTCTAGGGTTTACAGAGAATGGTCCGAAAAAGAAAAAACATCCAGTGAGCGGCAGTTCTGTGGGTGGAAATGCCTTGTTGATGCCAGAGGTCAGAGGAGAATGGGCAGACTGGTTTGAGCTGATAGAAAGGCAACAGTGATTCAAATCGCCACCCGTTACAACCAAGGTAGGCAGAAGAGCATCTCTGAATGCACAGTACGTCGAACTTTGAGGCAGATGGGCTACAGCAGCAGAAGACCACACCGGGTGCCACTCCTTTCAGCTAAGAACAGGAAACTGAGGCTACAATTTGCACAAGCTCATCCAAATTGGACAGTAGAAGATTGGAAAAACGTTGCCTGGTCTGATGAGTCTCGATTTCTGCTGCGACATTCGGATGGTAGGGTCAGAATTTGGCGTCAACAACATGAAAGCATGGATCCATCCTGCCTTGTATCAACGGTTCAGGCTGGTGGTGGTGGTGTCATGGTGTGGGGAATATTTTCTTGGCACTCTTTGGGCCCCTTGGTACCAATTGAGCATCGTTGCAACGCCACAGCCTACCTGAGTATTGTTGCTGACCATGTCCATCCCTTTATGACCACAATGTACCCAACATCTGATGGCTACTTTCAGCAGGATAATGCGCCATGTCATAAAGCTGGAATCAGCTCAGACTGGTTTCTTGAACATGACAATGAGTTCACTGTACTCAAATGGCCTCCACAGTCACCAGATCTCAATCCAATAGAGCATCTTTGGGATGTGGTGGAACGGGAGATTCGCATCATGGATGTGCAGCCGACAAATCTGCGGCAACTGTGTGATGCCATCATGTCAATATGGACCAAAATCTCTGAGGAATGCTTCCAGCACCTTGTTGAATCTATGCCACGAAGAATTGAGGCAGTTCTGAAGGCAAAAGGGGGTCCAACCCGTTACTAGCATGGTGTACCTAATAAAGTGGCCGGTGAGTGTATATTTGTGTTTGAGTAAATCGGTCAAATTCATGCAAATAAGACTTTAGATTCCTGCAGTGATGCACACAACTATGTAAAATGGAGGGCCCTCTGTTTTTCTGTGAATGGATTAAGGCTGTTTTTTTAATGGACAATTTACAATGGATCACTCATAGTTCATAAGGATCTGTGAAAAACAGACTGTTGCAAATCAGCCACTAAAAACTGAAGAAAACATCTGCATCCTGTTAATTTCCCATTCTGTTAATATCTTATTAATATCCCTATCGAGCTCCTTTTCTGCCATATATGTTTACTAGAAGCATAGTAGCTAAATGTGTTCTAATCCTAACAATGAAACACGAGTCTAAGGTTTTTTTTTATGGTGTTTTGGGTTTTGCTTTGCACTTTGATTTTATATTGTGGCACACAACCTAATGTATTTGGGTCACCATGAGATCAACTAATGAGCATCAGAAATTAGAAACCACATTCATCAAGAGGTTTAGAAGTTGATAGACTGTCTTTTTGATGGTGTAATTATGCGCCAAAAATTGAGCAAAAAAAGTGTTTGGAAACTAGTGCAAAAAAGAGTTAAATTGTGGCGCTGATATATAATAAAACTAAAACACAAACACGCGCAAAGCCAACAATAAATGAACCCCATAGTGTAACAAAACCCAAAAATAGAAGGTGAAAGGATAGTCCTCCGTTCCCCATTGACTTCTATGTAAGGAAGGTTGCCCTCCGTTTAGGTTTCCATTATGAATAGCGCAGAGAAGACCCTGCCCACTGCTCTATTTTGTTCCGCTATTTGACTACGGAAGGTGAAATAGAATCTGTGGAACACAGGGATGAACTGAGCCTAATAGCTGTCACAGAAATCTTGAAGAAGTTATATAACTTTCCATTCCACAACTTTTCTTATTTTTGACAACATTAATCTACATTTTTCCGCATTTGAACTAAAGTATTACTTCTAATAGTCAGAAGATGTACTGGCTGCAAAGTGTAAAACAAAGTGTTCTGATATCTAATGGTGGACAAATATTTATGTCTATAGCTACCTAAAAGTGTCAAGGGCTCTGCAGTGACCCACGTACGATCCTGGGTTTGTAGATGACTAGTTAAGGTCATTTGATATGTGGGTGTGGTGTGAATAATGGGCAGGCAGCAATGTGAACATTTTTACATGAGCTCAGGACCACCTCCCTTTCTACAGGGGGTTTGGTGCAGATGAGAGTGGAAGTGGCAGACACCATCCCTGCAGACAGCTGCTGAGCTCAGTGATGACAGATCTGCTGTGACAGCCAGACCCTGCTCATCCTAACCAGGACAAGATCATCACACTCATCCTCACCTCTAGTCCTGCACACCTAACACTACTGGAGGGTTCCTATCTGGATCCAGGTACCTAATATACATAGTGATAATTATTATAACTTTTTGAAATAACTTTTCTATTACATTTTTTTTTGTTCTTTCACATGTAATCACTGACTTATATGGTATGCGTTACTTGTGTTATGTGTGAATTATGTTATGTGTTATTTATGTTATATGTTATTTATGTTGTGTATTACATATGCTATATGTTATGTATTTGTTACTTATGTAATTTTTATCATTATATGATACTTATGTACTTTATGTCATGTGTTACTTATTTTGCTACTTATGTGTACTTATGGAATAATTATATTATATCTTACTTACGTGTTATTTATGTTGTGTGTTACTTATTTCAGTACTTATGTATTATTTATCTTATATATTACTTAAGTGTTGTTTATGTTATGTGTTACTTGTGTGATGTGTGTTTATGCCAAGTGTTATTTATGTTATGTTACTTATGTTATGCAATACCTACACATAATTTATGTTATATGTTATGTGTCATATGTGTAAAATTCCATCATGTGATAAGATGTGAAAACTCACAATGTATACATACAGTATTTATATATCTTCACCTCTGAATGTAATATAGGAAAATATTCCCATCTCATATAATGATCTGTAGGAATAGCTTCAATCTGTGTAGAGGAAAATAATTTGACAGTACAGTACTATACATGGTTTTGTTTTTTTTATGCTTTCTGGTATCTATAACTATAAAGAAAGTATCCCATTCACCTCTATGGAATTAACCCATTACCCTTAGTCAGTTTTATTCATTTTTTTGTTTCAGTCTTATTATGATACATAAAAACTCTTAACTAATCCTGAAAATACAACTATAAATATATACATATATATATGTACATATATATGGTTCTACTATTACACTTTACAGTAATATTTCATTACCATACTAGAAATGGTCATAATGTGAGATGGAATAATGTAACTTTGACAGCAGCAGATTACTAATTATATTTTAATTATCTCTTTTCTCCTGCTATATCCTCCAACTTACTAGAAGACATGTTATAACATAGGTATAGCTGAACTAACCACAATGTGATTCGGCCAATACATAGCATACGATGCACTGCAGTGTTATGAGTGTGGTATATATTGGCTACACGGTGCATGTAATAAACAGTATGAGGTGACAGCAAAGGGAATTAGTGTGGTATACATGACTACAGCCGCTGTGAGGTGAGGTGTGAGGTGCTGCACTCTCTTCCCGCGCTTTCCTCGGTGTATGTATAATACAGCTGTAATACAACTGCGCCATCACCTAACATGAGACGCACCACTTAATACAGAAAGTAAAAGGCTGCAAGACCTCAAAAGCTCCTATCACTACTACATGTGAGGAGGGAGCATAAGGATAATAATCTAATAAAATATTATATAATATATGAAAAACCACTAGCCGTGTCTGTCTGGTAGCATAACTTGTGACTTTATTAAATGCTGTGACTCAAGGCATATACCTCTCCCAGTCTACTAATTATCTGTCTGTCTATCTCCTTATGACCCAATCTACTAATTATGTATGTACTATAGATTGTTAGATAGACGAAGAAAGCACTAGAAAGTCAAAATTTTACACACACACACACACACACACACACACACACATATACATACAGTCATTATATATATATAATGACATCTGGAGTATTATTAAACCAGGGGAGTAATTCTCATTTCTCACTGCTATACAATGAGGTACCATTTGTTTCTCGTATTTAGGGCATTTGTACTAATTACAGCTCTTTTTAGTTCTTTCAAATAATTTTTGGTAACTTTCAGGGTTTTTTTTATACCATTTGTAACATGAGGGTTATTTTTTCATAATCTATGAAAAAAATGCAGGTCCTACCAGAGAAACATGTTCCGTTTGAAAACCAAAACGCTAGAAACTGTATTCTAATTATTTTCTAATGACATTAAGGGTGATGCCACACGTGGCGTTTTGAATGCGTTTTTGGCCATATTTAAGCAGTCCGTTTTTTGAAAATGCATCCGTTTTTGACAGGTTTGACCAAGTATCTTAATTCAAACTTGTCAAAAAGGCGTGTGTTTTTCGACAGACTGCTTAAAAACAGGCGAAAACACGTTCAAAGCGCCACATGTGACATAACCCTAAGGTGACTTCTGCCCATTTTTTGTTCCTAAAAGAAATCAGTGTGAATCTATCCTCATGATGTTTTGGTGCTATTTTTGTTTTATATTATCATTGTATATATTGTACAAGAAATTTTTTCCTGCTGTTTTTTTTTTAGCTTTCGATTCAGGTTGACAGGTATTTGATGTCGAATCAGTCAATTGAAATTGTCAGCATTGTGATAGCTCATGAATGTTTTACTTTATAGAGAAAGGAAAGTCTTACATATATAGAAACTGTACTTTTTCTGTCTCAGAGTATGTGACTCGGTATTTGAGGAAAGAATAACAACTTATGGAGCACCAAACAGCTACACGTCCAGAACCTATATCACAGTCCTGTGCGGAACACAAAATAAATCAATTTTTCTAAATTCACATCTGCCATCTTACCTTTTGTAATAATAAATACTGGGGGAGATTTATCATTAGTCCTATGAAGCTTCTTAGCGTATAATTGTCGATAATTTTTGCACAAATATAATTTTTGCAGTTTTTTTAACAAGAAAAAACGCAACTCTAAAGTCACACAATGGCAGAGAAAATACAGCACAGTGTGTGCAACACCACATTTATCAACTGAGAGTTTTCAAAAGAATGCAAATTTAATCGCAAAACTACACCACATAGGAGGGGGTGTATGTGGGTCCATTGCTCAATTTTGAAGTTTTTGCTCAATTTTATGTTTCAGGTATCTGAGAATTTCCTGTGCAAAAATATTGCAAAAAGGCAGAAATTGAGCAGATGTTAATCATACATGCGATTGGTGCAGTCGATTCGCATAGAGCGCACACAGCTGGTATATAACACTGCAAATACACCGCACTATAAATCGGACTGTTGGAAAACTGTCAGTCTAACACATAGACAACTGCACAAAATCCTTCCTAATGATAAATCTCCCCCACTGATTCCATTTTGTTTGAGTTCCTGTGCACCTTACTTTCATGTATGAAAGTCAATTCCTTTATTTATACAGCGCACACAGATTACGCAGCGCTGCACAGAGCTTGCCAAATCGGTCCCTGTCCCCAATGGCGCTCACAATCTAATCAACCTACCAGTGATATTTATGACCAGAAAAAATAAATAAAATATAATAAAATAAATAAAAGTTAGAAGAAAACGTACACTAGACACAAAGTACTTTCAGCTATCTTCATTGCCTTTGCAGATGGGCAACTTGAAGCTGCTGGACTGCTAACCAAAATTTTTATAAGACTAAATTGACCCTAACATTCAACCTCCGTTAAAATAAAGTAAAGTAAACATAAGTTTATCATAGGTATTGAAGCTTTTTTTTTCAAATTGAGAAAAATTACTGCAGCCACCGTCATTCCATCCAAAATACGCATGCATAACCCATACCTGCCTAACTAAACATAACGAATGACATAAAATTTACATTGATGTCAATGGGAATTGATGCATAATACATCAGCCTCATTATTTCTTGCAATATTCTTGTTTATGTACTTGATCATTAACAAGTAGAAATGTCTAAGGGTTCATTTTTGTATAATATTAGATTAGAATAAACAGTTTATACAAGGTGTACTAATATTTCAGCACGTTGTCAGAAGAGCCCTGAGTTTTCCCATTAGTGTCTTGTTAAATCCGTCTTTTTCTCTTGTAATCTGAAAATGATAATAATACACAGTTTTATCTTCTTGGTAAAACAACTGGTGCTGATCTGATGTTGAAAGATCCAGGAGACTAGAATTCTTCTTTTGCTACTTTTATGTATCACCTAGCTGTGTGGGCTTTTGGTTTGTTTTATGTTTGGAAAACATGATTTTCTAAATGGGTTAAAAACGTTTGTAAGTGCAGTTTTCTCCAATATTTAATAATAACATGTACATTTACCACCAGGATCAAGGATTGTAAACCAAGTACACCGACATACTGGTGTGTGCCCCCTCAAGCAGGTTCTATGAAGACCCAGAGCCCCTCAGGCTTATTTGCATAATTTTAAAAACCTTTTTTTTGTAAAAACCAGGGTATAAGAAGCTTATAGAAGAGCAAATCCTGCCAGAGGGGGGCACACACCAGTATGTCAGTGTGCTTTGTTTACAATCCTTCATCCTGGTAGTAGATGTCCTTTAAATATAAAATATCCATATGTGAAAAATTTGTAGCATTAAAGCTCGGACTGTTACATTACAGACTACATTTGGCCATTACTTATGTAAAGCAATGTATTTGACCTGATGCAACAAAGTTTCAGGGTTCTCATAATGGTCCATTCCACTCCAGCTTGCATATATCATAAAAGAGTGTTCTAATTTCAGCAGATGTGTGGATGGATTTATACTATGTAACTCTCTTCGTATAAACTGAAAAATAACTTTTTTGTATTTTTGATCCCTACAGAATTCAGTGTGACTATGGTGGAGAAAGTCCAGCGCCCTCTAGTGACCAGTCTTGGGCACAGCAGAGAAGAATCTCCAGGAGGCTCCGAGAAAGATTTGCATCTTTCCTTGGGGAAAGGAAAATTAGAAGGAGCAAAGGCTGGAGGAAGTAACATGGGTGGTCGTCCAGCTGCTGCCAACGCTGCCCGTGAGAGGAACCGAGTGCAAACTCTGCGGCATGCTTTCCTAGAGTTACAGAGGACATTACCTTCTGTGCCCCCAGATACAAAACTCTCAAAACTGGATGTTCTCATACTTGCCACAACATACATTGCACATCTTACCCGTAGTCTCCAGGAAGAAGATGAAAACAGCCACAGCCATCAGTCCACAACTCCCAGTAACTCTGGCAGTGTCAGTCCAGACCTTTTAGGAACTCTGCACAGCGGAGATGGATACTTACATCCTGTCAAGGTATGGGACCGTGTAGTCTGTCATCAATTAAATGAATCCTACTGCTCCATCCAGGCCATTGCATCCAACTTACTAAGGTTTTATTCATATTTAAAATGAATATTGGCCACATGCTTTCTCAAAATTTAGCTGCAAACTGTGGCGTAACTTGAGGGGGTGCAGAGGTTGCAGTCGCACCCGGGTCCAAGAGGTTTAGGGGGCCCTTGTGGTGTCACTTTCCCATATGAGAAGACTATTACTATACTCCATACATTATGTTCGGGGGCCTGGTACAGACTTTGCATTGGGGCCCATCAGCTTCTAGTTACGCCACTGGCTGCAAAAAAACAATATAGTTTAATGGCTCAATTCCAATGACCAGTATGATCGAACCATTAGAGTAGAGTATGTCCTAGTATGGTCTATTTTTCACAAACCACTTATTTACTAAAGTCTAAATTTTACAGGCCCAAGTTGCTTCAGGGAGTCCACACAGATAAGTGTATATAGCCTTAGGGACAGGCTGAATCCAAAACCACAGATGAATCCTGAAGGCAAATGTCAGGAAACATGCAAGAAAATGCATTTAAAGGGGTTGTCCAGAGGTTAAAAGATGTGACTGCTTTCTTCCAAAGAACAGCTCCTCATACATACAAGAAGGTTCCTCAGCAACTCTAACAAAATAAAAATTAGCAGGCTGTAAATGACCGGGACCTTTTCTTCCTCCGGGCGCACCTATATACTATGGTGGGGGCGGCTGCAGTGTGCTGGCTACCTATATAGTGTGCTGGCTACCTATATGCTGTGGTGGGGGTGAGGGGTGGCTGCAGTGTGCTGGCTACCTATATGGTGTGTGATGGGGGGGGGGGCTTCAGTGAGCTGGCTACCTATATGCTGTGGTGGGGGGCGGGGTGGCTGCAGTGTGCTGGCTACCTATATGCTGTGGGGGGGGGCTGCAGTGTGCTGGCTACCTATATGGTGTGTGATGGGGGGGGAGGCTTCAGTGAGCTGGCTACCTATATGCTGTGGGGGGGGGGGGGTGGCTGCAGTGTGCTGGCTCTCCATATACTGTGCAGGGAGCAGAGTTCCGGCTCTCTATACACTGGGGGCAGTGTGACTGGGAATTGTTCCTGGTACTATGTTTCTTATATGAAGCTTGGTTCTAGTACTGCACTTATGTATTGAACTCCATATTGCTGCTGTATTTATGTACTAAGCTTTGTTCTGGTGAAGTATATATGTAAATCGGTATTATAATAATTTGTGACAGCCACAATATTATAATTACATTTTAATTAAAGGGGGGGACACTGTGTATGCTAGAATTAATTCGGACTGAGCAATGTGTCAGATGACTTTGTGTGATAGTGCTGCATACACTGTAATCCATAATCCATACAAAAATGCATGTCTCAAATATTTGTAATTTGAGGGGGGCTGTATATGCTAAAAATTTGGGTGCACTATATATATTTTAATAACCTCAGGAAGGGTAAGAGGGGTGGATATCTTTGAGATTTGGCCTGTAGAACAAATAACCTAGCAACTGCCCTGTATAACAACACCACTTTATAAACCCAGAGAACACCATTCCCCATATACATAATTATAACATCTGCAATACAGGGGATCATCCGCTACAGTTATTGGAGAGTAACTAAGTCTTCGTTGGCAACAAAACAACTACCTGAAAGAAAGACATAAATGGCGTAGTCTTATAACAGAATAAATAAAGGTAGTAATATTACTCTATATTGCTGAAATAAAGGTGGGTAAGTGGGGATTTTTCTGAGATGTGCTGTACTATTATGACAATGCAAGGAAGAGCATAAAAAGAAAGTAAGCACAAAAAAGTGGCGTACCCCATAGTATATCAAGAAAAGTATAACTAAAAAAAAAAATTATTGGCAACTCGAAAATGATGACATTGTAATGGCATGAGCCATAAGCAGCAGGTGTCAGCTGTAATATTGTGTAATGTGTCTGATAATGCTGGAAAGCTTTCTGTCATCTCTTTGCCTGAAATTTGCCTGAAATTACATTTTCAGTGATAAAAAAACTGGGCCACATGTTATGTATTTTCTTTAGATAGATTTTGTTCTTTATATTAATGAGATTCTAGTGTCCAAGTGAGAAATTTCAGTAAGAATGAATGTAAAAACCTGGGAGTTGAGCACCATATAAGTATTCTTGTGCTGCAGCAATGGAAATGTCACTGTGTGATTTGCATTAGTTATATATAGAAAAGTAGAGAATTGTGTTTTTTTATTTCTTGGAGTCAGGGTGCCTGAGTTTTGATTCCATTTAATTTATGTAATATTTTTTTTTCATATTGGAAACACATTTACATATTAAAGGAAATCTACCACCAGGATAAAGGATTGTAGCCCAAGCACACTGACATACTGGTGTGTGCCCCCTATGGCATGATCTGCTCTTCTTTTAGCTTCTAATGCCCTTGTTTTTACAAATAAAAGGCTTTAAAAATTATACTCATTAGCCCATAAGGCATTTGCATAGTTTTACAGCCTTTTTTGTAAAAACAAAACAAAACATGGGCATCAGAAGATAAAAGAAGAGAGGATCCTGCCAGAGGGGGCACACACCAGCATGTAAGTGCGCTTGGTTTACAATCATTCATCCTGGTGGTAGATTTCCTTTATAGTTGAAATAAATTAACATTAGGCCTATACCACATCAATATTTCTTGGTTATGGCTGGTGACACATGCCACTGTATTTCTGATTTTAATAGTGTTTTTTCTTTGGAGCATGGAGAAATCTGCAGCAATATTTGTATTAGGCCAGTGTTCCAAAAAAACTAATTCAAAAAAAGTTAATTCATACAATTTTGATAGAAATTTGGGCCTACTGTTATTACACCGTCCATTTTTGTAATCCCATTTTTTTACCAGTTGTCAGATTTTCACATTCTATTTACACAGCTTTTAGTTACTTCCTTGAGACACAGGTATCAAAAACTGCACTTGAGTGCCGTGCGTTTTTTTTTCAATAAACCCATTGGGGGCATTTATCCTAGCTTGTTTGCCAGCTTTCTGATGTACAAGCCATGAAAAAAATTATCACAATTCCTGGTGCGCCGTCAGGAATTCCAATAATTTTTCCATCTATGCCACCTCCATGCCAAGCAACGCCTTAACTATAGCCTTTGGTAGGTTCCTGTTGCAGAAACACCTAGAGCAGCTGGCACAGATTATAGCACAGTTCTACACCAGGCAGACTTGGTGTAGAATTAATCCAGAACCTGTTAATCTATCTGTTGCGACATGCATAATAGACTATCAATGAGTTCTGTCCGATGTCCGGCTATCATAGGAGATAAATTGTATGTAGGCAAGGGACCTAAATCTCAGTCACTACACTGCTAACCTAACCTAACCCATTCCACTGTGGCTATCGCAAACTAATTTCACTTTGTGTTTTGTTCCCGTTTTTAGTTTTGATAGGTGATAGTTGTATTTTGTGGCAATTGTGATACCTATTAGTGTTGTTGCCAAGCTTTCCCTTATATCCCTTACATCAGTGATGGCGAACCTATGGCACTGGTGCCAGAGGTGGCACTCAGAGCCCTTTCTGTGGGCACTCAGGCCATCACCAGAGATGACTCCAGGTATCTTCCTGCTGTCCCAGACAGCCCAGGACTTGCTGTGCACAGAGGTATTATAAAGTGACAGCTCTACCTGGGACTACTTTCTGCTTTATTGGTGTCCTCAGGTGCTGGTATCAATGAAAACTGTGACAGAGCAGGGAGTATAAATCACAAATTACATTTCTGTGTTGGCACTTTGCGATAAATAAGCGGGTCTTGGTTGTAGTTTGGGCACTCGGTCTCTAAAAGGTTCGCCATCACTGCCTTACATGATATGTGAGCAATTAATGCAGTCACATATTTGTGTTTCTCATCAAAAAGATGGAAGAAAAAGATTTGTACTTCTTTCTGCTACAGGTCCACATCCAATTGGACGAATTGGTGATTATAGTTTCAGCGTCGTTTCAAAATGAATGGGAGGCAGATTTTAGTCATTTTTATTGGAATTAGCATGAATGCACATTGTGTACTCATATCTTTCCATTAGCAGAATTATTTGTCACAGAAACTTCAAAGTTTTAAAAGTTTTCCTTTTTATTGTTTCAGAAATGGCCAATGAGATCACGACTCTACATTGGGGCCACAGGTCAGTTTCTTCACCAATCTTCTGGATCAGAGAGCCTAGACCAAGAGGAGAACGTCCAGAGATCAGAATGCTGAGACTGGGACTTTTTGCAATTCTGAAAATTTAGCTTTCAATTGCTTGTTACCTTCTGTATTTAGAAATCTCTGCATGAATCATATTCTGCCTCAAAGACTGACTGAAACTGAAGAACATAACTTACATGCGTCATACGACTGTAGAGGCTCAGCAGTGAGTGAAGGACAATATTTATGAATGAAGTCAAATCTAATACAAAAATGCATCTATTGGAGAGTTAATCTAATCATATTAGTTGAATTTCATTACAAAATATACGAAAGAAACAACTCCTACAACTTATTACAGATAAAACATTATTTCCCAAAACTATTTCACCTGAGTAAAGTCATCCCATGCTAAAAAGGGGCAAGAACTGATCTATGTAGTCCAGCAATATTATTTCAAAAGAAACAGGTAGCAATAACAAATAAGAATATAGGCAGTCCCCGGGTTACGTACAAGATAGGGTCCGGAGGTTTGTTCTTAAGTTGAATTTGTATGTAAGGTGAAACTGTATATTTTATAATTGTAGATCCAAACAAAAAAAATTTTGGCCCCAGTGACAATTGGAGTTTAAACATTTTTTGCTGTAATGGGACCAAGGATTATCAATAAAGCTTCATTACAGACACCTTACAGCTGATCATTACAGTCTGGGACTATAGTAACATCCAGAGAGCTTCACCAGAGGTCACATGGGTCTGTCTGTAACTATGGGTTGTCTGTAAGTCGGGTGTCCTTAAGTATGGGACCGCTTGTACAACAAATTCAGAAATGCCATACAATCATTGCTATATTCTTGGAGTTTTTATTGTAATATTTTTTATTTTAGGGTGTTTTCATGGCTCTGCACATGAACGTCCGGTTGCAATCTGCTGATTAAACATATAGCACATGTCCCAATGTATATCTAAAAAGAACAAGGTTCCATTCAGATCATGTTTTATGGATACATTCAAAGCTACTGGCGTATGTGCAGAGCATGTTCATGGTCATCCTTTTGTCTCCGTTTGACAAGTTTATATTGCATACTGTGGGAAGCCCAGGATGGAAAGAGACAGCAAGCTACGTCTTTTCATCCAGCACCCTCCTGATGTATATGGCGATGTATATGGTTAGGGGAGGCTATAACCTATGTAGGATGAATACAGCAGTATTGCATCCATCCCTGGCCTCCGCTGAGCATATGTTATAGGACATTCCCTCTCGATGTGTCTGTTTATATAAGGAAAGTTACAATATTGGGAAAACACCATGAACATCGGCAGAAGCAGATCACTGAGGAATACAGTGGGATACGCCTTAGCCATTGTAAGAACACATCAGGAATTTATATTTATACAATTACTATATTGGTGATGTTTCAGGAAGCCTCAGTAAACCATTACATCTATCATATCAATAGCAAAATCAATATTTTAAAACCAACCTCTAGTATAGAGAGATTATAACTGCTATGTGTTCATTACCATATTCTGAAGTTTTTGACAATTCTTTCAGGATATCTTTTATTACCTTTCCAGTTTTGAGAGCTATCTCGCCCCTACATGCACTGTACATAAAGAGAGAATTTTAAAATATTTCTGCTTGTAAAAAAAAATGTATGTGTATTTGTTGTAAAGTGTGAACTATATTCTTTTCACCCGTTTCTTGTGTAAAAGATGTAAAATAATAATAATCTATCTACAGTATGTGTAAATTTCAGTGTTGTGTGTGTATTGAGTTCACATGTTTATACGTGCCATACCGTTTGTACGTGACACACTTCCCTTTGGCGTTTACTGCTATGTTAGATCTTCTTGAGAAGCTTTTGGCATTATTTACATTATGCTTTTAAGGAATTTCGTCTATTTAAGAGAATTGCATTGTCATGCCTGGCTGGAAGGCTATGCACTTTCAGTGAAAACATTTGCACTAAATGCATGTGACAATAGGCAAACAGTTTGTCATGTTAAGTGGCTGTCAGATTATGGACAATAGTCCTCATTTATTGAAAGTGATTCTCAGTCACTGGGAGTTTCTCTTTTTTATTTGTGCTAGAACCAAACATTATAGGAAATATGTGAAAAAAAATCTTCTATTGTCTCTAAGTTGTTAAACAAATCCTGTATCAGGACACATTTTCCCACTAGGTATGCTGTTGACAAGTGGATTTAAAGGGAACTATGTTTAACAGCATCTACTAAAGTTGAAACTTGACTTAACACTATCATTCCCAAAGTGAACTGGATTTATATAAATAAATGTGATTTATTACACAGGAAAGATTGTTGCATCATGAATTAAATAGGTTGTGCCGAAGGCCTCCTCCTGTCTTTATACTCTACAATAAATATAGTATATATAGCTGAGAATGGTAATATGGATACAACTAGATCTGTATCAGAGGCTTCATCTGGAGCTTGGCATCACAGATTTTATTCTGCGTGATGGGAAACATCTTGCAATCTTGACCTCTTGAGATGTCAATGGCAAGTATTTATCAGCATCAGAATTTTCCATGCCAATCGTGAAGCTACATTTACACGAATGTATGCCCTCTGGGCCGTAGCCGGGTGGGCATGCCGCGCCATGGAGAGGAGAAGGGGTGTCCCCTTCCCTCTCCACAGAAACGCATGGTGTATGGGCAGTACTACGGGGAAATTGCCGTCTATGGGGGACGTATGTATGAGTGCAAGCTTGAGCTCGTATATACGTCCCTCATATGGTCGCCTGAATGCAGCCTAAGTGTGATGCCACACGTTAGCGCTTTGATTCCATTTCTTAAGGGAATCAAAGCGCACCGGGGGCCGCCAGTGGCAATCAGCGCAATGGTGTCTTGAATTGTGTAAATGCGACACACCGGGCGCTGATGTCATAGAACGCATATGTCGCTCCCAGTGTGCTTTGATTCCGTTACAAAATGGAATCACAACGCTAACGTGAGACATCGCCCTAACCCTGGGCACCCAATATATGATGAGATTCAGGCTCCAACATAAATTAGCCACATGACTCAATGCAAAATGGACTTAATAAGGGGACTGCAGTCAATAGTACTGAACTTTAATGACGGAAACCTGGAGTTATATTTAGTAGGCAAAACAAATTGGGGAGGATTCATTTTCTAGCAGACGGGGCTTTTTAAAATCAGTTTTTAGCTGATTTCGAGAAGTTTGCACCCTGCACACCAATTTTGGTGTGACCGTGTGACAAGGTGTGGAGATGAATGTTTGGTGTCATCGCTGAATTTACAATAGTGTCCATCAGAAAAGCTGAAGACTGCTCCTGATTTTTAGACCAGTTTGGCATGTGATACGCTGAGGCGACAATGAAGGTTGGCTTTTAAATTTCAAGTCTCAGTAAACCCCCCCTCCATTGGCTCCAACCCCCCCCCCCCTTTTCAGGAAGTGGTGTGGTTAGTGAAAAACTCCATTTGCTATAATTATTTTTGCTCAAATTGAGTAGAAGCGGATTAAAAACAGGCTTTGCACAGTTTTCTATGCTAGATTGCCCACCAATGGGCATCAACAGATGCTGGTGGCTTGTGATCAGGTGAAGTGTATTATCAACTAAAATTATGACACTATGAACACTACATACACTTATGGAACTAGGAGAAATACAAAGACAAATTAGCCTCAAACCAGGATCACTCCGCCGAACTCCAACGAACTGCTGGAAAAAGCAGGGTGATCTCTAACTGTCTATGAACAATCGCCAGTTAGAGATCACATAACCCTCCATCTGAGGCCATTTTATGTACAGGAATCTCTGGATAATGAGGTAAAAGACAGGAAGCTTCACTTTACGTATCAAGAAAATGGTGCAAAACTATTAATACATGAATACAGGTAAATTACCTAATATCCTGCCACCCACACTTAGGCCTCATGTAAAGGACAATATGGTTTCTTCTGGGCTGTAAATACGGGACGTATTGCAACAGTATAGCAATGTATTGCAGCGTATCCGTACCATATCCGTATAAAATACAATGTGCTGGCAGATGATGGACGGCTGACTATTGGCCAGCTCACATAATAAACTGGCCTCTGGGGAGGCCGGAGACTCTGGAGCGGCCTCTGGGGAGGCCGGAGACTCTGGAGCGGCCTCTGGGGAGGCCGGAGATTCTGGAGCGGCCTCTGGGGAGGCCGGAGACTCTGGAGCGGCCTCTGGGGAGGCCGGAGACTCTGGAGCGGCCTCTGGGGAGGCCGGAGACTCTGGAGCGGCCTCTGGGGAGGCCGGAGACTCTGGAGCGGCCGGAGACTCTGGAGCGGCCTCTGGGGAGGCCGGAGACTCTGGAGCGCCCTCTGGGGAGGCCGGAGACTCTGGAGCCGCCTCTGGGGAGGCCGGAGACTCTGGAGCCGCCTCTGGGGAGGCCGGAGACTCTGGAGCCGCCTCTGGGGAGGCCGGAGACTCTGGAGCCGCCTCCGGGGAGGCCGGAGACTCTGGAGCCGCCTCCGGGGAGGCCGGAGACTCTGGAGCCGCCTCCGGGGAGGCCAGAGACTGGGAGGGCAGGCGTGGGAGCCGGAATTGAAGTTGCTCGAACCTGGACCAGTTTTTTTGCCAGGAACGTGGTATAGGTAGCCATGTACGGATTACCACCATCCCAAAGAGGAGTAGCCAAGGCCAGGGCCTCTCCAGGGAGCAAACAGAAGACAAATGCCACCTTAGAGCGTTTGGTGGGGAGATGGGAGGACAACAGTTTAATGTGCAGCGTGACTGGAAAACAAAGTTTCTGCACAATTCGGGGTTGCCATCAAATTTGTAGGGGAAATTCCGCCAGTAGCTGATGTGGATTTGCACAGTCCATGGCTTTAGCAGAATTCATGACCTTAGGTGGAGTCCATGGCCGGATCTTACTGTCACACACAGGGGTGTGGGAGAGTCTTTTGGGGCTTGAGTCTGTGAATTCCCTGGGCCACCAGGGGAGATGATGGTACTAATCTAAATGGCCCCTGGTCTTCGCCAGAGCCTGCCGCAAAGTGGTGGTATTGCTGCAGCGGGGTGCCACCAGGTCGTTCTACAGGTGCGACTAGGAACGCGGTGGCAGCCAAAGTAGGGAAGCGGGATGGCAGGACCTCGGGTAGGCAAGACCTCAGGATGGCGACCAGGATACTGGACCACCACAGGAGTACAGGAGCGCCACAGGAGTACAGGAGCGCCACAGGAGTACAGGACCGCCACAGGAGCACAGGACCGCCACAGGAGCACAGGATCACCACAGGAGCACAGGACCGCCACAGGAGCACAGGACCGCCACAGAAGCACAGGACCGCCACAGGAGCACAGGAAACGCCACAGGAGCACAGGAAACGCCACAGGAGCACAGGAAACACGAAGGCGTCTGGAAACGCACAGGAAACGCAGAGTCATATGGAAATGCACAGTAGGAACACAGGAGGGTTTCTCTTCAGTGGAATGACATGAACATTCGGCATTATAAAGGCAAGCCGGATTAGCCAGCGTCAATTAGGACGCTGGCCCTTTAAATCATGACGAGTCAGCTAGGGTGCGCGCGGCCTTGCGTGAAAGCCAGCGTGTGGCCTGCTTGGGGACCGAGTCGCATCAGGAACCAGGAGAGGTGAGTACAGACCGGGGGAGCAGGTGCACCGTGCCACACTGCAGGACACGGGTGCACCGGCGATCCTCGGTACCTGTGACAGGGCCACAATATGAGGAGGCTGAAGGACAGGGGCCACATTATGAAGGGGATTGAGGATGGGAGGCCACAATATGACGGAAGATGAAGGACTTGAGGCTACAATATGCGTGAGTATGGAGGACAGAGGCAACAATATGAGTAAGTATGGAGGACAGAGGCAACAATATGAGTGAGTGTGGAGAACAGATGCAACAATATGAGTGAGTATAGAGGACAGGAGGCCAGAATATGAATGACTTTGGAAGACAGGAGGCCACAATATGAGGTAGGATAAATGACGTGAAGCCATAGTATGAATGAATATGGAAGACAGGAGGCCAGAACATGAATGACTATGGAAGACAGGAGGGATAGTCATTCATGTTCTGGCCTCCTGTCCTCCATACTCACTCATATTGTGGCCTCTGCCCTCCATATTCATTCATACTAAATAAGGGAGGATGAAGGACGCAAGGCCATGGCATGAGTGAGTATAGAGGACAGGAGGCCACAATATGATGTGATGGAAGACAGGGGCCACAATATGAAGAAGGATAGAGGCCACAATATTAGGTGGGTAATGGGCATAATTTAAGAAAAGGAGGCACAGCTTTTATCCTTTGTTCTCTAACCCAGATGTTGGGAGGTATGCTTTCAAAACATGTGCTGCTTGCTCCTAATTTCAATCCACTCCATGCTGCCTTTAACCCTTTAGTGACCACCCATATGGATTTCTCTGCGGTCACTAAGGGGGTTAACAGTTGCCGGCCTAACCTAAGCCTGCATGGGTCTCCCGTGGAGGGAAGAACAGTGAGCCGGTTGTCTTATGACATTCCGATCCAGCCTGTTTAACCTCTTAGATCCCATGGTTTACGTACCTGCAAAGGTAGGGAGCTCCCTCCCTCTCCTCCCGGCACCCCGCGATGCAGTTGCGGGGTACCATCTTCACTGCCGGGCACCTAATGAAGGTCTGTCATTCGCATGTGCCAGCTCGGTCCAGCAAGTACATAGCCTGACACTTCTAATGCACTGCAATACATGGTTATTGCAGTGCATAAGCATGAGCTAGTAGTTCATATGCTAGTCATGTAAAAATAAAAAGTAAAAAAAAAAAAAACACAAAAAATTAAAAATTTAATTCATTAAAATGTACCAAAAGCCCATATAAAATAATAAATATAAAAACACATATAAAATAATAAATAATTTAGAAGTGGAAATGTAACACAACATATAAGGTATCACCGCGTCCCAAATTCCCAATCTTTAACCGGTTAAGGACCGGGCCCTTTCCTGTTTTTTCATGTCCATTTTTCACTCCCCACCTTCAAAAATCTATAACTTTTTTATTTTTACACGTAAAGAGCTGTGTGACGGCTTGTTTTCTGCGTAACAAATTGCACTACATAATGATGGTATTAAATATTCCATGCCATGTACTCGGAAGCGGGAAAAAAATTCCAAATGCAATGAAAATGGTGAAAAAACGCATTTGCGCCATTTTCTTGTGGGCTTGGATATTACGTCTTTCACTGAGCGCCCCAAATGACATGTCTACTTTTTTCTGTGGGTCGGTACGATTAAGGGGATACCAAATTTGTATAGGTTTTATAATGTTTTCATACATTTACAAAAATTAAAACCTCCTGTACAAAAATAATTTTTTTGATTTTGCCAACTTCTGGCGCTAATAACTTTTTTATACTTTGGTGTACGGAGCTGTGGGTGGTGTCATTTTTTGCGAAATTTGATAATATTTTCAATGATATAATTTTTAGGACTGTATGACCTTTTGATCACTTTTTATAGATTTTTTTAGATTTTTCAAAATGGCAAAAAAGTGCCATTTTCGACTTTGGGCGCTATTTTCCGTTACGGGGTTAAACGCATTGAAAACCCGTTATCATATTTTGATAGATCGGGCATTTTCGGACGCGGCGATACCTAATGTGTTTATGATTTTTACTGTTTATTTATATTTATGTCAGTTCTAGGGAAAGGGGGGTGATTTGAAATTTTAGGTTTTTTTATTATAATTTTTTTTTTTTTAACTTTTTTTAATTTTTATTTATACTATTTTTCAGACTCCCTAGGGTACTTTAACCCTAGGTTGTCTGATCGATCCTATCATATACTGCCATACTATAGTATGGCAGTATATGGGGATTTTCTTCCTCATTCATTACAATGTGCTATCAGCACATTGTAATGAAGGGGTTAAAACGAAATAGCCTCGGGTCTTCGGAAGACCCGAGGCTACCATGGAGACGGATCGCCGCCCCCCGATGACGTCATGGGGAGCGGCGATCCCAGGTAAGATGGCGGCGCCCATGCGCCGCTATCTGTTTGAGGCTGCCTAGCACCGATCGCGGATGTTACCGGTAAGCCTTTGCTGCAATATGCAGCAAAGACTTACCGGCTATGGAGAGGGCTCAGCCCGTGAGCCCTCTCCATGCAGCGCGACGCGACCGCCGCCGTGAATACACGGCGGGCGGTCGCGAACCGGTTAAAAATCTAAAAACGGTTATACCCTGCGGTGAAGCCCGTAAAGGAAAAATCTGCTCAATTGTCCAAATCGCCACATTTTTGCTGTTTCGCAACACATAAAAAACTTAATAAAAAATTATCTAAAGGTCTACAAAAAACAAAATCAAAAACACTTGGGTAAGTTAAAGGGGTTAGCCGGGTGTTAAACATTACTTAGGGCTGGGCTAGTTCACCGTGCCGCAGTCCGTCTCATCTGTGTGCCGGTTTCTATACAGGGGCACACAGGGAGCTTCCGGCCGACCGGAAGCTCCCATCCGACACCATCTCCCAGAGAGATAGGGACGGATGGGAGGAGCCGCCCACATCCCGGACAGGAAGCTCCCTGTGCACGCCTTCTGTGCCCCTGTAAACAAACAGGGGCATAGATCAAACGAACCGCAGCGTGGGACATCGGCGGCGCCGGAGGAGGTAAGTACATGTTTATTATGTTTAACTAGCCCACCCCAGCCCAATCCTCAGTATCTTTTAACAGCCGGATAACCCCTTTGTAAGGACACAGCCTGTTTGCAGGTTAAGGCTCGCAACTTTTTTTTGAAATTTGACCAGTGTCTCTTCCTGTGGTAATAACTTTTGAACACTGTTACTTATCAAAGCGATTCTGAGATTGTTTTTTCCCCACATGTTGTACTTCATTTTAGTGGTAAATTTTGGCTGATAAGTTTTGCGTTTATTTACAAAAAAAAGAAAAAAATGATGAATTTTTAGAAAAATTTGCCATTTTCGAAATTCAAAATCACCGCGTTTTCAGGCAGATAGATTTACCACCTAAATAACTTGCAGAATAACATTTCCCATTTGTCTACTTTACATTTTCATAATTTTTGAAATGTTTGGATAATTTATTTTGACGTCACGCGGCCTACAAATCGAATAGCGATTTTCCGTATTTTCGGAATTGACTATTTTGGGGATAAATACAGTTTGAAATCAAATTTTACATATTTAGCAACAAAACCCCCTATATAACCAACCCATTTTCAAATCTGCACCCCTCAAACTATCAGAAACAGCATTTACAAAGATTGTTAACCCCTTGAGATCTTCATAGTAATTGAATCAAAATGGCGGTGAAATTTAGAATGGTCAAATTTTGTCGGTTATACGTTCATTTAGCCCTAAAATTTACACATTTCCAAAAGATAAAAAGAGAAAACTCACCATAAAATTTGTTCTACAATTTCTCCTGAGTGCAGCGACCCCCCACACGTGGCCGTTACTTGTGTTATGGGGGCACAGCGAGGCGTAGAAGGGAAGGAGCACCCTGCAGCTGCCAGGATTTTAGTTTTCTGGTTGCCCCCTTTTGAAGGCTATAAAATTTTCGCTTTTCCGTTATTTGGGCCATGTGACGGCAATTTTTTTGCAGGACGAGATGCTTTTTCCAGTGTTACCATTTTGGGGTTTGTATCACCTATTGTTGAAAATTTTGGAACTTTTTTTGAGGTCATGAGTAGAAAAGCATCAATTCTGTACTGGATTTTTTACTTTTTTTTTTTCCGTGTTCACCGTATATCCTAATAATCCTGTTATCTTTATTCTATGGGTCGATGCGATTACGGGGATACCAGACATGAATATTTTTTCTTATGTTTTACTAAATTTGCCAAATAAAACCCTAATGTGGGGAAAAATCTATCATTTTTGCATCGCTGTCTTCCAAGTGGCATAACATTGTTACGTTTTTGGCTACGGAGCTGGTTGATGGCTTGTTTTTTGCGGGACATGTTGTTCTTTGCAACAATATCATTCTGGAGTACATATGTTTTGTTGATCACTTTTTATTCCATTTTTAGTGGGATATAGTAGGTAAAAATCATAATTTTTGGCGGGTTTTTGACGTTTTTTTTTACGGCGTTCATCATATGGGTTCAATAGTTATTTAGTTTTATTCTATGGATTGTTACGGACGCGGTGATACTATATATGTGGGGTTTGTGTTATGATTTAGACTTTTTTGAGCGTTATATGTCTCTTTATGTGTTTTGGGGCTTATGGGCATTTTTAGTGATTTCTAAAGTTATTTTTTATTGAAAAACATTATTTTGTACATTTTTTACATGATCCACCATGGGATATGAACAAGCAATCATCTGATTGCTTGTTCTTGATAATACTCTGCAATACTAATGTATTGCAGGGTATTATCAGTGCCAGCCTATGCAGATGCATAGGCTGACACTTTGCCTTTAAGATGACGTCACAGACGCCATCTTAAAGGTAAACCCACAGCGATCGCCCCCCCCCCCCCCCCGAAAACGGTGCGGTGGGGCCGATCATGGGGTAAAGACCCCCAGAAGGCATTTTAAATGCCGCGGTCGCGTTGGCCGCGGCATTTAACGGGTTAAACACCCGCGATCGGAGCCCACTCCGACCGCGGGTGTTAGCCGGAGATGTCAGCGGTAGATTACCGCTGAAATCCTGCGGCTAACGATGCCGGTTCGGCTGCTATGCAGCGCTGAACCGGCATCGGCTGCTATGCAGCGCTGAACCGGCATCGGCTCTGCGCAGTAGCTGTACTGCGCTGAGCGCTAATCGCGGGACTCAGCGCAGTACAGCTACGGCGCAGAGCGCTAAGGGGTTAAAACCTAAAGTTATAACCAGATAAAGTGACACATGCTGGTTTTGAAAAATAGTCCTTGGTCCTCAAGGCGCAAATGAGATCGGTCACTAAGAGGTTAAAGTGCAAAACGTATGTCAAATACATATATGCAATCTATAGTTCCTCTGCACACAAACATATATGCCAGCCCGGGCCTGCGCTGTCATACAGGAAACAATAGGGCATGTTCTATATTTTTCAGGGCACGTTCTCAGTGCGTTGAGATAGCGTGAGCTCGCCGTTGTGCCTGGGCGTCGTTATTGTGTATGGTGGCCATGATGCAGCCCCCGTATGTTAATGTGTAAGGGGAGAGAGTGTACTGACTGCAGCAGAGAATCCTTCTCTTTACCTACTTTGTGTACTTCCTCTACTGCAGCTATTTCCTTACTAAAGGAACGCTAGTAGTTAAGAACCACGTGACCACCGCCATATTTCTTACTGGCAGCGCTCTGCAACCGCATCACCACAGTAGGACAACAGCGAAATGAAATGAGATCTCCATTTAGTTATATCACTGAAGTGTTACATTAAGGTCCTACTATATCACGTACAACATAAATTACTGCATAATTTCATGTTAACTATGGATGTTCTGCCCACTTTAAAGATGGCCATCGCTGACATAGACGCTCTGGTCTGGGTACAGCTCTATGGTTGCAGTATATATAAAGCGCGGATATGAGACACATGGTCTTTTTGTGCAGAGCTGAGCAGCAGGTAGGAGTGGAGGGCTGTGCCTGCTCACTTTGCAGCGATTGAGCTCCCTTCCGGTATAATCTTTAGTCAGTGATTTTTGTACATCGTGCATGTGATTTGTTTCAGGGTTGAAATTATTGTTTTCTTTTGGTTTCATCCATCTACATGTTTATAAACCTCGTGTATTGCTGCTGTAAGATTCCATAAAGGTGACAAGCTGTAGTATGTGATCGAGCTCATCCATGAGACTGCAGAGCAGGATCGCACTGAATTTCCTCAGCTGCAGTGTGTAGATTCATATCTGCTTAGACTAGAGTCAGATTGACTTTACATGTTGCATTAACCCGTGCTGTTAAAGCTTTACTAATAGGTGATCACTCTCCCTATCAGCAATTTTTGTGTCCTTGAGTGCAATGTATATGTATATATGGTGGGCACTACAAAAATATAGTAACTGGTTTCTGGATCTTGAGATATATTTATATATTTTTTTTTTCCCCTATAAAACAGCTTGTTCTTGACTATTGCAGGCAATCTGTTTTTCTGTACCAGTACTAAAATCAGTGTAACTGTTAAAAATGCTGCTTGCTCAGTTGTCTGCAGTGGTGGAGAAATTCCTTAACCTAACAATGACAGACAGATATTTGTTGGAATATACATGATTTTAGGGTGTGAAATCCAAATGGTTTCATTTGATCTTGTTTTTTCGATTGTTTGCCTTTCCCCAGTAATTGCCCTATTCTTCAGTTGGTCTCTGCAGTTAGATCTGTAACCATTGATGCACATGACTGTACTTTCTCACAGGGCAAGTATTTGGCAATCTCTGCTCTGCATTTCTAGCTACTTCATTTGTTTTATAGTTCCCATAATACAGGCGGCTTTATGTAAAAGCTTTTGCTGTATGCCAATTGCTTATTGTGGTCAACACTTTTTTTTGGTCAGTTGTTCATATTTTTGGAAAGTTTGTATGTTTAAGTTGCCTTACTTTTCAGTCTTAAAAGGATTGTCTAGAAGTAAAAAAAAAAAAAAAAATGGCTGCTTTATTGCAAAAACTGCCCCACCCCTGACCATGGTTTGTGCAGGTATTGCAGCTCATCTGCATAGAGGGTTGGAGCTTAGTTCTAATACACTGTAATACCCATTGTTTGGTGTAGTCCTATTTATGGAATAAAGCAGTCATATTTTTAAAGCTCTAGACAAACCGTTTAAAGAGAATCTACAACCAGGATTAAGTATTGTAAACCAAGCACATATTGGTGTGTGTGCACACTCTGGCATGATTTGCCCTTTAAGCTTCCTATGCCCTTGTGTTAAAAAAGAAAAAATGCAAATGAGCCTTAGCGGCTCCAGCGTCTTGCTGCTTATGGACTTGGTAGCCACTTGAGCTTGTCTGCGTAGAAGGGAGGATTCGTAGTACATGTTGCAGTAGAACATGTGCTGCTAAAGCTTTACTAATGGGTATAGCTCACCTGTTCTATCAGCTTTTTTTGTGCCCTTGAGTGCAAGGTGTAAAAAAAAATAATGAAAAAGCCTTAGTAAAAAAACTGGGAATAAGAGGCTAAAAGCTGATGCAACCACAAGTATGTCAGCGTGCTTGGTTTACTAGCCTTGATCCTAGTGGTAGGTGTGCTTTTAGCAATGGCTATGTAAAGGACAAGTCAAATATTTCAAATGAATATGAAGCTGTAAGATTTGTAAAAAATCTAAACTGTTAAAAAGGATAACCAGCATAGGAGTCAATATGCAGCATTTTCACCAGGGCTGTACTTGGTATACAGTGACTAGAACATCTGATCTCTTCACCCCCCCCCCCCTATTGTAAAACTTTTAAAATCAATAACCTGTCTGAAAATCACAAGGACCTCAATGTCTTCATAAATCATGTTTGACAACTGGAGTCTACTGGATGATAAATTGGCCATCTTAAAGGTCAAGTGGTCAGATTTTCTTTACTGTAGGTGACTCTGACCCTTAAGTTGTGTTACAAGTGAGGTCTGAATACGCTAGAGCCAGGATGTCCATAGGGATGGCTACTTTAGCATGTGATTAACCTTGATCAATATCTGGCTCCTCTGCAGCTGGACACCATGCCAGGGTCAGTATGTAACCTTGGTCCATTCATCATATTAGACATTTGGTCCATCAGGATTTACAGATGTAAGAATTGTGGTGTTGCGACTAATAGGTATTTTATGTTTTTAATATAATCTGGGACCCCTGCTTTTTGGGGCTATGGCATTTGCAAGACAATCCCATTATATATGTAGCTGTACTCTGGTAAAATGAAGGTGAACATTTTTGTACAAATCTGCAGTTGCAGCTTTAAAGCATGTACAGGAGCAGTTTGGCAAGAGGTTTCAATTTATGCATTGCTATTATATACTGGGTTTAGTGACATATTCACATTGGTTTTGATGTACATGCAGTCCCCTACTTAAGGACACCCAACTTACAGACAGACCCCTCTGACCTCTGGTGAAGCTTTCTGAATGCTTTACTATAGTCCCAGTTTGCAATAATCAGCTGTAAGCTGTCTGTAATGAAGCTTTATTGATAATCCTTGGTCCCATTACAGCAAAAAATGTTTAAACTCCAATTGTCACTGGGAACAAAATTCTTTTTGTCTGGATCTACAATTATAAAATATACAGTTTCGACTTGCATACAAATTCAACTTAAGAACAAGCCTCCGGACCCTATCTTGTACTTAACCAGGGGACTGCCTGTATAATTTTTTGCTTAAGCTTTAATATGTACATAGACTTACTTTTGTCGGTCTTTTTGTAGTGTTGAAAATGCTAAAGGAGAAACTGTCCATTGAGAGCTGTCAAAGGCGTCTCGTCCATCTAGTTTGTGCCCCGCTGTGTATTGAGATGTGGAAAGGATCCTGATGGTTCTCTGATGCTACTTGCTAGGAAAAAAACATTCTGGAATGATGTCCTGATGTAGGAGCTTGAAGAGAGGACATGAGCTCAGAGGTGAGTTGGGATTGCAGTAGTTTGACAGAAGACCCACACTTTTGACAATGTGTGGGTCAACTTTCCAGTCGCCATCTCTGGCTATGATGACTCATAAAAGCATGCCGTTTACCCATCAGATATATTTTGTGGTGACATCTTTATGAACTGATGCCAGAATGTAGTGTAAACATTTGGCATACAAACATTGTTCTGTGCTCAGGGTGTATGAGCCTTGTTTGCTGCAACATCCTAACTTCCAAAGACAAATATTTAACAAACCCTAAATTATTTCAATTACCTTTCACTTTTAACTTTAAATTTAATTTTCACAGCTTGTCTGGAGTTGCAGCATTAAACATTCAGGTAAGTTCTAAAATATCATTTTTTTGTTCCCATTCTATATCCATTTTGTAACTTGTACAGGCTACTTGTTACATTGCTGGCTGTGATGATAAAAAAAAAATAATGCCGTTTACCCATCAGACAATCTGTGGTGATTCCTTTATAAACTGATGCCAGTATGTAGTAACCATTAGGTTGCATTCACACAACATAGGGGGATGTATGTCAGCCCATGCCTACGGCCCGGCAGGCACAAGTTTGTGTGAATTCAGCTTATTCTGAGTATTTAGAATTGCGATGTAGATGTAACATGCAACGTTATGTATGTGACAGCATTTTCATTGGTCAGTTTTTAACTGTCACTTGTGTATTCACAGATCTGTTTGTGGATTAGGCATTCAGGTAAGCCCAAATACCACTAAATTTTCTCTAATCTCTTAGAACTTCATCCGCCAGTTCTTGTGAAGAATCTTAAAGCGCAGATAAAAAATAAAATTGCACCTGTTCTTTGTAGTGTTTCAATGTCTGGTTTTAGCTTCTGATAATTGGGTGTAAAATTGAACTGTTAGATTTGATAGCTGGCTGTGATGATGAATAAGCATGCCGTTTACCCATCAGATATAATCTGTGGTGATTCCTTTTATAAACTGATGCCAGCATGTCTTGGAAAGCTTTAAGTATAAAAACAATTGTTCTGTGTTAAAGGAAATCAACCATCAAAATGAAGCATAATTGACCAGGCAGTGACTGGTTATCCATGGCCTCTTTATTGATAATAAAATTCTATAAAATTATGCAAATGAACCTTAAAGGTTACTGTGGCAATTTCCAGAGCACCTAAGTGCCGCAGATTTGCAGATTCACAGGCTGCTGGTGTGCAAGGATCACTACCCTGCTGTCCCCATCATGTGCTGAAACTTCCCTCGACAGTAACAGTCTGTGAATATGCAGCACACAGAGCACTGGGAACCTCCCTAGAAGCCTTTTTACGGCTCATAAGTATAATTCTAAAGGGTTTTCCCTCAAACAAAATTTGAGCCCCCACAGGATAGGGCTTAACATGCTGATCAGCTGGGGTCTCAGTGAAACTCCACAGATCATGAAAATGAGTTTGACGGAGCTACATCAGACCCCTTTTATGATCTGTAGGGGTCTTGGCACTGGATTGGGTCAACTTTTGTTTGTGGGGAAACTCCTTAAAGTTGGTTTTAGAATGGGAGTGTGGAAATAGGCCCATGTGTTCCTGGTTTTGATTGTAGATTTCCCTTGAGGTTGATGTGAATAGACCTTATTTGCTGCAACATTCTAATTTCCAAAGATGCATATTCACCAAACCATAAATTGTTTTGTAAATCGTATTGTAAGTCTTTCACTTCTATTTTTTTTTTTTTAGACCATTTAATTTCCATAACTTGTCTGGAGTTGCAGGATTAGGCTCAGGTAAGTTTGTGAAATGTCCTTTTAGTATATCCATATGTGCTACTTGTTCCATTGCTGGCTATGATGATAAAAAAAATAATGCCGTTTACCCATCAGAGATAATCTGTGGTGACTCCTTTTATGAACTGATGCCAGCATGTGTTCCAAAAAAGTTTGGGGGTGTTTAAGTGAAACTGTTATATTATGTAGGCCACAGTCATTAGATAAACTTGATAGAAAATTGCTTTTGTGTCACGTCTTTACTGCTTCCAAACACCTGTACTGTGCAGTCAAATGATGCAAAGGCTGGGGACTTGGCAGTGGCAGATGGTGCTGGTAATCACTAGATTTTGACTAAAGCTCCAGGTTCATTTTAATAGGAGGGTACTGATTATGACTGGAAAACCCCTTTAAGTCTTGGAGATCAGAATGTGTAAACCATTTTTGGTGACAAATATGCCTAATTTTAACACTTGTATTTTACAGCGGTTTGTGGAGCTGCACTTCCAGCTATACAGGTGAGCTTCTATACCTTAACCCTCGTGATCTGTCTAATCTTGTGATTGATGGGACAATGGACCCCATTTTTGGACTGATTGATATCCTCAATAGGCTTAATTGCTGGCTGTGATGATCAAAAATAATAATGCCGTTTACCCATCAGAGATTATCTGTGATGACTCCTTTATAAACTGATGCCAGTATGCCTTGTGTAGACTTCTTGCTCCAAAAGATGTATAGGTTTCCCATAAATTGATATTTTTTGGAAACCTTTACAGAACTGAATTGTATCCATACTTGATGAATAAACAGACCTGTAATTGTCTGAATTCATGAAATGGAATAATCCAGTTGTACATTTTCATGCTTTGCTTCAACTGTAACTTTGTATGTTTACAGACCTGTTCTATGCTGATAAAGGAATGGGCATTCCGGTAAGCTAATACTATAGTATTCTCACAACAGTATATTATAAGCTATGAATATAGAAAGCAATGTATTGGGTCTATTGCATTAACTTTAACTACAGTGCAGGCCCCTCTGCACCACTGCCATTATCTGCATCATGAACTATGATAACTAAAACTATTTTCATTGACTTTTCTAAATTTAACTGGCTTTCTTTCACTTAAACCCCTTAGACATGCCCTGAAAAGGCTAATGACCAGGGCATTTTTAGCAAATTTTTATAAATGGCAGTTAGGGCCATAACTTTTACTTGGGGTTAAAAGTGGGGAAAGCTTTTGTTATAGTAAATAATTTTTAAGTTAACTAAAAATGAACATTAATGAATGTATAGTTCTGAGCAAATGGGGCAACTATGGCATTTTTGTGTAGCAGAGAATTTTTTTATGGGTACTGCAAATATTTTTTATGTAGG
The DNA here is from genome assembly GCF_040894005.1 of Engystomops pustulosus. NCBI lineage: Eukaryota > Metazoa > Chordata > Amphibia > Anura > Leptodactylidae > Engystomops > Engystomops pustulosus. Next base: position 43,254,689 of record NC_092415.1, read on the forward strand.
TATAGGTCATAAGACACCTGGGAGACTTTCATTTTTTACATTTTGCAAGCTTGACTACACCTTGTGACTGCTGATGTTGATCAGAGCTGTACTTGGTCTGAGGCCCAGCAGCTCTGATTAGACCTGGCAGTCACATGACTGCTTAGTCTAGAGCCATTAGCAGCTCTGCCCCTCTATGCATTGGGCTACTTCAGCATGTGAGAAACAGACTAATTTCTGGGCAAGAAGGTATTGACTAAAACCTGATCACTCAATGATGATTGATAAAAGATTTAAGCCGTTTACCCATCTTATTGGTAAATGCTGAGACTTTATACATCTGAGTAGTGAGAAAATTGTACAAGTATAGCTTAATACATTTATATATTCTACATTTTATATATTTTTTTTTTTCTAGGCACCAAAGTTGGAAAATCTGAAGAAGTGGAGAATTTATATTTTGCTGAATATTTGAGATGGCTTTAATTCTATTGACTGAAATAAAGCAAACAATTCTTGTTCTTATTTTGAAGCCGTTTATTTCAGGCAAATGTCCTTCCTCTTGGGTTAATTTAAATGCATCAAAAACCTTAATCTAATTTCTAATGGACTTTAAACGATGCTTTGGAAATTGTCAGAGTAGCCGTATATTGGCCTATCCTAAAATATAAGGGGAGTAAGCTGTTATCTAAAAGGAATATCAATGAATTTCTTTTAAATTTCCCACTGTAGACTTCAGATATGACATGAACTTGCAGGTGGTAATTTTTAGATAAGTCGTGCTGCCATATGAGGCTGCTTTTACCCATAGAACTAAGTTGTGATGCATTAAAACTCATTTGTGTAAAATTGGCATTTCTATAAATTACATGTCCATTGACTGTAGCCTTAATGCAATACCTGGCAGTGGCCTAGGCAAAACATGTCAATTGCTAGAGGTGATGAGCAGGAAACGGCACTGGCTGTACATACAGCCTGCTCTTTTCCTAGATCTTCCCCTGGGTATGGTGGCACGGTACTGCTGCAGGGTTGTAATAACTGTATTTGTCGTATATATGTTTGTAGCCAAATACAGAGTGAATGGGGCCTTGAGATGAAGGGAGATGCTGATTCTTGCTGAACTTAAGTTTTTTGCAACAGCAGTCCCCTCATTTATATTGGCTTCAATAACACAAACCCCCATTGTTAAAATAGAATAACACCTAGTAGGTGTGAATAAAGGTGTGGGATCCAAAAATGAAACAAAGTAAACTCTGCATTCATGAGAAGCCACCAGGGTAGATGTAAAAGAGCTGAGTTTACTTTGTTCCACAACCCACTGTCACAACTCTTAGGGCTCATTCACACATCTGTCCCTATATACAGCAATGGCTGCGGTATATTGCTACATATGTGGCACCATACACCGGAGAAGAGAGATCATGCTCTTGCGCAGCTGAGGGGTTCACCTCTCTGACACCTAGTGTGCCTGCCTGGCAGGCATACCACTGTGTGCATGTACTCTTAGGGTAATGTGTTGACCACTTTAAGCATGCTTTTTCAGTGAGTTTTAAACAGTTTTTACTGTTTATGTATTAAGATAAATGGGTTCAAAGCAGCCAAACAAATTCTTTTTAAACGGTCTGAAAACTCATGCTTAAACAAACCAAAAATGCAATGTGTGGCATCACATTCTGTATAGGATAAAGTGTTCTAGACTATTAGAACTTCCATGGACGGTCAATACTGCTTTGTGATCTCCCAGAGGAGCTCAGTACAGGGTTACTCCAATAAAAGACCTTTGAATGCAATATATCTGGGGAATTATTAAAATACACAATACAAAAACTCTGAATTCAGATTATATTCTTGAAATTACATGTGGCTTTTTGAACGCATCTTTGCCCTGTTTTTAAGCAGTCTGTCAAAAGCGTGCGTTTTGACCAGTTTGAATTAAGATAATTGGCCAAACCTGTCAAACATGCATTTTTAAACGCATTCATTTTTTGACACTGATTAAAAATGGGCCAAAAACATTAAAAATGCCACATGTGGCATTACCCGTAGGGTGAAGACACACATGGCGTTTTTAGGCCGTTTTTGGGCTGTTTTTAGTTAGTGTGTTTTCAGATCGTTAAAAACGCATGCGTTTTTGACAGGTTTGAGCAATTGTCTTAATTCAAACTGATCAAAAACACATGCATTTTCAAAAAACGGCCTAAAAACGCCATGTGTTTTCACCCTTAGGGTAAGGGACATACCAGGGGATGTGCAGCCTATTTGAGATGCTAGTTCTGTCAGTCTAATCAGTGTTCAATCATAACTGCTGTGTGGCAGACTGGTGGCAGCAACACACATCCTTGCTGGTGCTGTTACAGCTGCATCACAATCGGCTGAGGTTTTTGGTGCAGTTTTTTGTTAAAGATGTGAACTAAATGGTTGAATTTCATTAAGGGAAACTTGCTTCGCAAATCTTAATCTGTTAAATTGACAAAACTGCACCTAAAACCACAAAGCTGATTGCAATGCAGTTTTAACTGAGGGTGCAGTCACGCGTTGCATTTACCGCATGTGTTTAAAAAGCACTTCAACAGCTGTAGGGAGATTTGCCTAATTAAACAGCTGTTAACACTTGTTTTGTAAACACGTGTTAACAGCTGTATAATTAGGTATATCACTGTTAAACTATTGCAATGAGTTTTTAAATGCATGCAGTAAATGCAACATGTGACCACACCCCAACTTGTGCCTGCACAATCTCTCAAACCCCTTTAGGATTATTTTAACCTTTTCAGCTCTGTTTTATTGTGAGTTAAAGTCCTGTGTCCACCAATGCTATGGAGCCGTCTCCATAGCCGGTAAGTCTTTGCTGCATATTGTAGCAAAGGCTTACCGGTAACACCCACGATGGGTACTAGCACAAATCAGGTGTTAATGTTGATTGCTGCTGGCTTCAAAGAGATCTTGCTGCAGATTGTCTCTCCCTGATTGCCACTCCCCGTGTTGTCGTCTGTTGCCATGACGGCTGTGTCTCACGAGGGCCTGAAATGGGCTTGTTTAACTTTTTACCATTTTGAACAATATAAAAATTTGTGATCAAAAGGCTGTACAGGCCTAAAAATTATAGCAATGAAAATGCCATCTAAAGTCACAAAAAATGATACCACCCACAGCTCCATTCACCAAAGAATGAAAGTTATTGGTGCAGAAGATGACAAAAACACAATTTTGTACAGGTTTTAATTTTTGTAAATGAATGAAAACATAAAACCTATACAAATTTGTTATCCCTGTAATTGTTCCGACCCAAAGAATACAATGCAAAGTTGACCTATTTTGGGCAATGCTGGATGAACGGTTAACCTTTTGGACACAATGGATGCATGTTCTACTCTCTGACCTATTAGCTGGCGGTGCCAGCAAATTACTGTTTCCAGTTGCTCCACCTTTTCTCCAAAAAGGGCATGGCTTTGGCAGAGTAGAAACTCAGACATGTGTCAGCCATTTTTGGGAGCTGTTATCTGGCAGAAAGTAGGTCTATGTGCACTCACATTGGGATGTTTGCCACCCGGTACAGATTTTGGTCCCAGGGACAGAAAATGGTCTCGGCGCCAGAAATGTATGTGCACAGCTCCACAATAAATGCGTATCTTCTTTCCGTTAGCAGATCGGTAACAAAACCAATGCAGACACAAACTTTATGTAAATGTCCCCCATTGACTTAACAGGTGCATGACCCTAAATAAAATACACACATTTATCCAGTCAGAATTGGCTTTTTTTTATTTGTAATTTGCTCACTAAGGTAACAATTTAGATATAACTTAAATAAAACAAAAGTAAAACTGTAAATGGGGGGGTGGGGTTTCATTTAGTCATTTTGATTGGCTAGAGTGACTGATGTTGGGCCATAGGTGAATATGAATTTCCTCAATTGTTGAAGATATTCTCTCAGGGTTGCATCTCTCTGATGTAAGCTGTTCTCATCAATGAGTTCAACTGGGAAGAGTGGATTCTGACAAACACGGAACACAGAGCTTCCTGCATAGAAACTGAAGTCACTAGCAATCATAGATGTGTTGTATCATTACATCTTTCAGCGTGCAAGTTCCTGGAAACAACATATTGGATTATTCACACAGCCGTTTGGGGGCCTATGATCACGATCCCCATAGACTTCTATGTCTCCTTGTCACAATGCAGTGAGCACATAGTGTGTCACCACATCATGATCGTGGCTGCGCCTCTTCCTCTGGAGGGGTGAGGAGTGCTCGGCTGGGGTCCGAGCCAGGCAGGAACACGGCTGTGTGAATACAACTTTAGGTAAAGTGAATATACTGTAGTAACAACTATCAGAATAGCATTTTATACAGTCAAATTAACATTCAAGGAACATGTTCTGCGCCTCTTGAGTACATGTGCACCAGGCACAGCAATGATGTAAAGAAAATGATAGGTGGCCTTCCGCTGCCTCCGGAATTTGGTACAGAAGATGCCCTGGACAGATGTAGTTAGGGGTTTTCCCACAAATGAAAATTCTGAAATCTCAATCCCCTAGTGATGCTAACCCAATAAAGATCATTTTAACCCCTTACTTTACAATTGTACTCAGTTTTATTTCTGTATTAGCTCCTATCACTTCCTAGGCTGCTCAGTGCAAAATTTCCCAGTGGGGTTTCTCTAAGCAGACACTTTATGATCCATCCAATTCTGTGGGGTGATAGTGTGGTTAAATTATCAGGGTACAGGGTTTATATACACTTTCATTTAGCTTTTGGACATTCAATAATATCAGACACATAGAAAAAGAGAGATGAGAAAGATCAGAGATTATGAGATGCCAATTACACACTGTCAGCTCTCCTACATAGGCACATATCTGTGAGAATGGATGTCTCCCCTTTCCCCCAGATAACTTATCTGCCTGTATCTTGCAGCTTCTCTGTCCTCATGATGTGCTATTTGCTGGCAGGAAGTGATGAGTGTCTGTGAGATCAGTCATGGATGGAAGGGGGCGGGACTAGAGTGCAGGGAGCAGAGAGAGAGAGAGAAGTTAAATCTGCAGGCACTCACACAGAAATTCAAGAAGGCGTCCTGACCCTAAGTCAGAAGTTACAGGGTCGTGTTTAGGGGCAACTGAAATTGTGTATACCAGGACTGATAGAGACAGGTTGGAATTAAATCTGTGAGATGCTGCATTTTTGTTAACAGTAAATTCTAGAATGTGTGATTGTGTTATCCTGAGTATATTTAAGAAACTTGTCTTAGTGGGAATACCCCTTTAAGTATAAGGGAATAAAAACCAGCTTGGTTTGGTAGCGCTATCCCAGTGGATTAAAAGGTGTGGAAGTATAGTACAGTAGCAGTGGTTTATTTTTCTGAAAAACCATTTGGACTACGTGTTTCAGAGATAAACTATCCCCTTAATAAGATCCGAGAGATCAACAGTAAAAAAAAAAACATAAAGAATCACCTAGTTTTCCTAAATCTGGATGAGAAATATAAAAATGTAAACACAAAAAGAAATATCTGAAAATATATTCCATAAACACAAAAAGGATAAGGGTCTCTGTCTAAAATTGATGGTAAAGTGCAAGTAGTAAATAGATAAAGTAGTACAAAATAGTGAAAATGTTACTACAAGAATTAATGATGTACACTAAATTTTTGGCAAAACATATTAAGCGGTAGAATACATGTATATATACTGTAAGGTCTATATGGTAACTTAACAATAGAAATAATTTGGAAAAAACATGATTTAGGCAAACATGGTACTTGTATCGAAAATTAGGCCCTCTATCACTGTGGCACTTTTTTTTGTTGAATCCTCTGCCTCTTTTCAGTTCGTCATATTACATCCATTTTTCAGGCTCCCTCACTCTTGAACAGAAGATTAACTATTCACTTTCAGGATAACAGTAAGTTCCTATATCCTCGTGGCACTAGCTTTTGCATTCCTCCCCCTTCTTCCCTAAGCTCCACCTGTCTATATTAACTTTTATAGGATCTTCTAGTAAGAGGATTAGTCATTCCGGTAAATGCTTTTCTCTTTTTTTTTTTTTTTTTTTTCTCCTCTGGCACACACCACTTTAGATATTCTGTATCATGTTTGGCTAAATCCATGTTTTTTTTCTGAATTATTTCTATTCTTACTTTACCATATATACATTATATATATGTGCATATTTTCTACCACTTAGAGTACTTTCACATGTCAGCCCGCTGGAGAGGAAGAGGGTTTAACACTGCTTGCCCCTCTCCACAGAACAGCGCAGGGCAGCCGCCAGAACATAGCGAAATATATGTCCTATATTTTGCCGTCCACGCTCCCCATGCGGTGACCAGTCACCATAGATGGGGACTGATATGCAGCCGCAAATGGTATGGCCGGTTCATATCGGTCCCCATTATGTTTGTGTGAATGAGGCCTTAAAGGGGTATTCTCGCCTGGGCATTCACATTCAGTTTGATAAATCTGCCATATATAAACATTTCTTCAATTAGATGTTATTAAAAAAAATGTTCCTGTGTGAAGATAATTTCTCATAAATGTAGTTATTTTGGCCCTTAGAAACGAAAGAGCTTCCTCGGATACGGCCACCTCTGATGGAGTGAGTGCACAAAGAAACAAAAAGGTTTTGTATATGAAATGCCCGGGAGTTACTGCAGGTCCCACAGCCGTCCTGTGGTAATGATTGCTGAATCCTGGTGGTCCGGCAGGACTCTATAGCGCAAGTCTGGCCACCGCTGCTAGAGTGTGACGTGGTCGTATCCGGGGAAGCTATCTCGTTTCTTAGGGACAACATGACCACATTTATGAGAAATTATCTCCACACAGGAACATTTTTTTTAATAACATCCAATTGAAGAAATGTTTATATATGGAAGATTAGTGAAACTGAATGTGAGTGCCCAGACGAGAATACCCCTTTAATGTGTTTTGGCAAGAATTTTGACGTTTTATGTTCTACTTTATTGATATACTACTTTACCATAAATTTTATCTGGACATTTATCTGGGCTTTTTTGTATATACCGTATTTTCCGGACTATAAGGCGCACATAAAAGCCTTGGATTTCCTTGGAAATCCAAAGTGCGCCTTATAGTCCGGTGCGCCCTATGTATGGCGCAGGGCAGCGGACCATACTTACATAGGTCCCTGCTACCGGAGACAGCAGATCTCCAGCGGGAACTGCAGACCACGCGACACGAACAACTTCTGCCGCGTCGGTCTGCAGTTCCCGCTGGAGATCTGCTGCCTCCGGTAGTGGGGACCTATGTAAGTATGGTCCGCTGCCCTCCTCCACCTCCCCCTCACCTTCCCCGCGTCGTCGGGTCTCGTCTTCGGGTCGCGTCGCGTCTCTTCTCGTCGGGTCTCCGCCACGCCCCCGGACCCTGCGCCTTATAGTGCGATGCGCCTTATATTCCGGTGCGCCTAATGGCCCGGAAAATACGGTATATATATATATATATATATATATATATATATATATATATATATATATATACGTATAGAAAGTTCAAGCGGCACTATCTTGAATAGAATGTAGCTGGGTGCAGGCTTCCCAGGACTGGGCTTCAAGTCCTCCCGTGTATACTTCGAAGAAATGTGCAGCACTCCAATTTCGTAAAAAAGTGGTAAAAACTTTTATTCCATAGTGAGTAACATACAGCGACGTTTCGGCCCAAGAGAGCCTTCCTCAAGCTGTCTGAACAGTGCAAATGGTGGATATATATACATACAACAATTTGGTCACATGACCTATAGTGAACCGCCCACCACATTAGCATATTTGTGATAAAAATTGCATAAAAATACATACAAATTGGAAATTTACAACATCGAAAGTGTATACAAATGTTCGATATCAGTGTGCATATGTTGTAACAACACTTTGTATATTTGGTGTTGTGTTTACAAGGGAACATTTCCGTTCCTAGACATAAAATGTGTGAAAAGTGCTGATGTGCTTTTGTGCACTAACCCAACCTCTGTGTGGGATCCTCAGATGCCTCTCCGTCTCCGCCACCCCTTCCGATCGGTCTTGAGGAAGGCTCTCTTGGGCCGAAACGTCGCTGTATGTTACTCACTATGGAATAAAAGTTTTTACCACTTTTTTACGAAATTGGAGTGCTGCACATTTCTTCGAAGTATATATATATATATATATATATATATATATATATATATATATATATATATATGTTATATATACACATATAAAAGGAATTTTTATATTACATTTACATTTTCATTTCTCTTTATGCTCATCCGGATTTTTTAAAACTATACATGGTTCTATATATGCTGATCTCTCGTAACTGATTGTTCATCCCCCGAAACACATAGTCCAAATCGCTTTTTGGAAAAGAAACAGATTCTACTAAACTATACTGCCATACCATTTATTCCTGTGGGATAGTGCATCCAAACCAACCTGGTTTTTATTCTCTTACACTTAAGTTTACATTCCAATGCTTATTGTAAAGTGATCACTCATACTGTAGCTTGATGTTTACCTAAACAGAAGAATACATTCCAGACAATAAAGAGAGAATGTTGTAACATGTAATATTACCGTGTTTTAGGGTTAGAGAGGCTTCAAATAATAATATTGCCACTAAAGCATCCTCTTCTGTTACTACTCCTCGTAAGCTTAATTTTGCATGTGCTTCTGACATTGCAGACCTAGGTTCAGTGGAAAAGTAAAGGTGACAATTACAATTTAGCACAGGACAGCATGTAAACAAAGGTTTGCTTATGAGTGGGTCGAAAAAATGTTTTTCCATATAACTTGAAGCAGCGTGACCCCAGAGTAAAATCTTTACCAGGCCCCCCAATTATAGTGTATTTTTTATATAATACAATCATTCTCATATAGGATAAGTACACCTCATGGGCCCTCCAAGTCTTTTGGGCCCATTTACGACTGAACCCCCTCAAGTTACACCCCTGTATTTGCTTTTTGTGTGGTCTTCACAACCGGAATTTTGGCTAAAAATAGCTACATATAAAATTCTGAAAGTGGCACATGGCTCACATGCGAAGACACTAGAAATTGTGCTGTAAATCTGTCTGCATTTTGATTTGCCAAATTTTTTCCTTTATGGGTATGTAAAATCTATGGCTATGCTACAAATTTAAACAGAAATTTTGCCTGTTTTTGTAAATGTAAAACTGAACTTGTAAATAATTGTATACAATAGTTACTACAAATCAATGTGAATATGTTTGTAAAATATATGAACCTTTCTATGAAGACTTACAGATATTTTAGTGCGGATGTTGATATCTTTGATCCATTTAGGTCGGTTCTTACTCTCCGGCTTGCCAGATAATAACTGTGTAGAAGTGTTTCTGCTTTGTTGCTAAATGTTACCTGTAAATTCTTTGCAAACGCAATAAGCTAAGAAGGAAGATAAGATAGAGTTAAGTGTATTTCCAAAAATGGCTTTTCTTCATTTCAAAGCACTGCAGAAATTATTGAAAAGTCATGATTATTACTTGAATATATAGGCAGTCCCCGAATTAAGAACACCCGACTTGCATACAACCCCTAGTTACAAATGGACCTCTCTGCCCACAGTGACGTCTGGTGAAGCTCTCTGGATTATGATAATTTACTGAACTGTAAGTTTATCAACATTAAGCGTTATCGAATGTGTTTACAATAAACTTTATTGTTAATACTTGTTACCAATATGATGAAAATTATACAGTCACAGGGACAAAAAAAATAGTTTGTCTGGAGTTACCCTTATAAAATATACCAGTTCTGACTTGCATACAAATTCAACCTAATGACAAGTTTACAGAACCTATATTGTATGTAACCCGTGGACTGCCTGAAAAACAAACATATTGTTTGCTAAAAATAATGTCATTAGGGTCTTAATGTGAATAGACCTGAGCAATGGGACAGCCGACATTTAAGAAGCCATAACCTGGTGTATCACATGGCTGGGTGGGGGAAAGCTTAATTTTCACCGCTCCTCTTCTCCGTACCGTGATTGGGTGCCATAGACCTCTAAAGGGGCCATTATCTGGCCACAAATTGTGCGGTCAGGTCACAGCCCCAAGTATGTTCATTTCCATGAGGCCTTACTGTCATTTTCATATCTAATTTTCTAAAAACTAACCTCTTCAAAGTCTTGGGTTGTAAATTGTGGGACTGCTAGATAAAAAGAGGCTTCGGGGCCTATGGCTCTTATGAGACTGTGTTGTACAAGTGAAATCACTGGATTGGCGGATGGTAAATATAGTAATGTTCCAAATGCATCTATGAGATGTGATGGTACAGCACTTAAATCCTGTTAAAAAAACAAAATTAATCTTAAGGAAAAATAAGAACATATAACAAGCCTATACAAAAAGCTCTCTCGTGAGCAGGGCCCCTCATTCCCATTGATTCATAAGACTATGTTATTGCTCTATAATGTCTAATTTTATTTATGTTCTCCATAATCTGTAAAGCACTATGGAATTTGATGGCGCTATATAAAGATTATTATTATTAAAAAGTGCACCCCAGTATTGTTAAGGAAATGACTGACCCAATTGGTGGCTACCATACTATTACGAAACTGGATGTTGCCCCTCTAGAGTTGTAGTTTTAGGGAAAGCCATAGGTGTTACACCACTAATAAAGAGCATACCCTTACACCCCGTAAAAGCATAGAAAAAGGAATTTGAAACTCACCATCTGGCCTATAAAACTTGGTTCCTTAGTATTATACTTCTTGAAAGAGGAATCTGCATATGACCAGAAGTTGCACTGAACAGGAATGACTATCTGTTGGTCACTGCTTTCACCATATTTCTTCCCAGCTATGAAGATGGTGATATTCCTGCTCTCCAAAACTATTATCAAATCAAAAATATAAAAAACAGATTAAACAAATACAAGAAACAGTGAATAGAGCAAATAAAATGACCAGAAAAGATGGATGTGTATACTGGACCAATGTACAAAAGCAAATTTTATTTAATAATAATAGAAAAAGACAAGACAAGACCTCAATACAATAAAAACACTAGAAAGGTACAAGGGACACGGGACAAGGAACGACCCAGCCAACCAATACAAAATACTGAAATACCAAAAAATTGCAAAGTAGGGTAGGCAAGTGCAAAATGATATGTGATAATAAAGATACTGGTGTAAAAAGACTGCCCTACCCGGAGGCGACGATACGCGTGGGGTTCTCTGCCTCCCTGGCTCTCTGTCCATCTTCATTACCTTGTGTATCTGGTCCCATGAGGATTATCTAGTTGGGTATTGTATCTTTTTACACCAGTATCTTTATCATCACATATCATTTTCCACTTGCCTACCCTACTTTGCAATTTTTTGTTATTTCAGTACTTTGTATTGGTGGGCAGATTAAACTAGGGAGGGCTGGGTCGTTCCTTGACCCGTGGGAGCCAGGTATATATAAATGTTGTACTTTTTTAGTGTTTTTATTGTATTGAGGTCTTGTCTTGTCTTTTTCTATTGATTATTATTAAATAAAATTTGCTTTTGTACATTGGTCCAGTATATGCATCCATCTTTTCTGGTGTTTATTACATGTATTGTACAGGATGCGTGGGCAATTTTTGATTCTGGAATAATTAGCAAACAAAATGAGAGGCAAATACATAGGATTAATTTAATATTCCATAAATGTTATATCATACCTGATAATAAAACATCCAGTTTCTCCTTCTTATAAATGTTGATATCACCAATGAAGCACACTCCACCTTTGGCCATTAAGGCACTACCCGCATGGATAATAGCAGTTCCAGCTCCAAATTCATCTTTAGTTACTGTAGCAAACATATCATTGAAATGTGTATGACTGACTCCACGTGGAACAAGACAAATACTGTATCTCATCAGACTGAAAGGAAAACACGATTTTGTCATTGAAAGGTAAAACTTTAAGCAATTGGAGGATAGTTTTGTTCTAAAAGGCTTTCAAATAATAGATCTACAATGAGGTTGTCTAAATTCTAAAACGAAGTTGGCGGGGTGCAGGTAAGAATAGTAGGGGGACCCCCAGTCCTCACCAATCATAAAGCAATTATCTTACCAAGATCTGACAGCTATAAGAAATGGAAAAACTTTTTTAAAAGTGGTGTGGCCAAGGGACCAAGTTATTGCCTATGCATCTACTACATGCCGATTCATTCCTAGTGGTTGGACCTCCAACCATCTTGAGAAAGGGGTCCTGTTTTACCCATAGGAATGGGGAGATGGCTGATCATACTGCTTGGCTGTATCCAACAATTTTTGTAGAAGTACAGGGGGAGGCAAATCGCCTCAGTGACCTGCAAATTGGGACCCTATTCTTTTGATTTACTTACCTAAACTAACTGCTATGTTATATGGGGCTATGCCCACACATGACCTCATACTTTAGATTTTATTGGCCATCTGCTACTTCCATGCCAAAGAAATATGCAAATTTGTCAGAGCACATAAGGCAGAGATGGCAAACCTTTTAGATGCCAAGTGCCCAAACTACGACCGAAACCCAAATATCTTTTGCAAAGTGCCGATTTGACAATTTAAACAGTAACTTATGACTCCCTGCTCTGTTACATGTTTAAATTGTATAGGCACCTGAGGACACCAATACAGTAGAAATAAGGAGAAGACGTTTGGATTATCATTGTAGCTTCCTTCTAGGGTTCTGGGCTGCCTTGGACTGCATGAGGCCTTGAGTCCTGTCTGGCGAACTCTGCGTTCGGGTGATGGCGCAGGTGCCCACAGAAAGGGCTCCGAGTGCCACCTCTGGCACCCGTGCCATAGGTTCGCCATCACTTACATAAGGGATCTGGGTTGTTATTGCTGTGGAACTGGACCCTAAAGTGCTCTGCAACCCCAACCCCCCTCACCCAAAAGCACTTTTTACATATTTCTAAAGTTTATTTTTGGCTTGGAAGGAGCAGCAGGAATATAAAACAAAGATAGCGTGTGTGGGCATAGCCCTGTGTGAGTTAAATTGAGTAGGTAAATTGTGGAGACAGATTCCCTTTAAAGGGAACCTATCACATGGAATCGGGAACGGTGGTTTAGTGTCCCAAATCGCCCTGTTTGATTTTTAGGCATTTAGTTAAAAGAACCCACAAAATGTAATACTACCCTAGTCCCCCTGGCACTTGTACGTTCCAGTAAGTGGAGCTGGAGTATTACAACCCAGCTTCACTGTGCAAGCGCCGGATACTGTCCAGTCTTCACTTCCCGCAATGTGAGAAGAAACTTCACTTTAGAACTACACTTTAGAAATAAATGTAAAAGCGCATTTTATGATATCTTACCGTTCTACAATCAGTGTGTCATTTGTCACAACCATTAGATCGAGGGGATTTCCCATCTTTTTGTCCTCGTTACATGTTTGCACAAGGCTAAGCAGGATGCAAAGCTTCAGTGTATTGTACATTCCCATTGGAACAAGACGTGCAGCAAAAATGTTTGCAAGAATTCCAGTGAAAATCCATGGAGAATTTAGAGTCTTGGAGTGAAGTTTTTGCAAAGCTGTGCATATGGTACTGGGAACTGAGAAAGAGAGAACAAAATTGAGTACAGTGGAAACGTGGATTAAGAGTAAGTTAGTATTCAAGTGGTTCGTAAGAGAAGCTTGCAAAAATTGGACCTTGGTTTACAAGCAAAATTTCATAATATAAGCATTATATGAGGCCTCCACACCTTCTCCTATACTGTACCGCTTTGTCTCACAAGAGATATGTTACAGTCTTGCAGGAGAGAAATTAGAGAAATTGTTATAACATTCTAAATAGTCATTTTGACTCTCCTTTCCTCTGTTCATACTCCCTATTAGGATATACAGTCACCTAGAAAGAGTATTTTTGCCTGGAATTATTAGCTACAAGGTAGATCTGCTACAAAGCAGGTTTTTGTGTCTGTCTAAATGATTTCTACATGAAGCATACTTACTGGGTGCAATATACTGATGAATATTATTGGCTTCTATACAAACAGTTACTTGGAAACCATTAAAGCCACATACTGGAATTCCTATTATTCTATATCTTCCTCCTAATTTCATTCTGTCTATTAATTCATCTATGAAAAAAATAATGTATTAAATGTTAAATACATGTAAAATTTACCTCATTTCTAGAACGTGCACTCTAGAAATATTAAGAATTTGTTCACATGCAGAATTTGTATGCTGTAGTAATTGATGCACTAGCCAAACCCCTTCCTGCTGATGCCCTTTTTCGTTTTTGCATTTTCATTTTTCACTCCCCACCTTCAAAAATCTATAACTTTTTATTTTTCCATGTACAGAGGTGTGTTATGGCTTATTTACTGCGTAATAAATTACACTTCAAAATGGTGGTATTTAATATTTCAAGCCATATACTGGGAAGCAGGAAAAAAATTTCAAATGCAGCGAAATTGGTGAAAAATGACATGTCTACTTTATTCTTTGTGTCGGTATAATTACAGCACTAATAACTTTTTTATACTTTGGTGTACAGAGCTTTGGGAGGTGTTGTTTTTTTGCGACTTTTGATTACGTGCCATTTTCAACTATGGGTTCTATTTTCCGTTACGGGGAATACGGGGTTAGCACATTGTAATGAATGGTTTAACACGAAGCAGCCTCGGGTCTTCGGAAGACCCGAGGCTGTCATGGCGATAGATCGCCGCTCCCCAATGACATCACAGGGAGCGATGTTCCGCAGCAAGATGGTGGTGCCGCCGGCAGAGCTGCTGGGACCGATCGCGGGTGTCAGCCCATGAGCCCTCTAAATGCACCCGGCATGTGACGTAGTATTACATCACATGTGGGTAAGGGTTTAAAGAATATGGGTTTTACAAATATTGTAAAATAAATAAACTTTACTTGTTCTGGATATCATGTACATTATTCTTCTGGCCACCCCAGTCAATGACTAATTTCAGCAATCATAAGCTCTAGGTTAGGTTGTCGTCTCCAATTTACATTTAGAAAATGTGCATCACTATAAATGAGTTTATTTTATGTTTTATAATATTTTGACTGTATGTTTGTAGTGACCCAAAAGGTTAGTTAATGTAGGAGATGATGAAGATTTATTGTGCAGGTATGTTTTATTCATGGTATTATGCTGACTCCTACCGATTATTTTCAGCAAGACTAGGGGGTCACATCTTATCTTTTGCATACTGCTGGCGGACAAGTTTCTCATTGGGAAAAAACATATCAAACCGTGTGCTAAGGGGTATCCATTCATTTCTATGGATATGACAGGTGTACAAACAGCGTACGTTTGTTGTCCTGTGCGACTTTTTTTTTTTTTTTTTTTTGAGAAGAAACGTGGGATGCTGCAAAATGCATACTTATTTTTAACATTGGTGTCTATGGCCGACATCAGGAAAGCTCCCGATTTATACACTGAGCCTATACATTGACATATGGTGGCAGACGGAAACATAGTTGTTGACTCATGGGAGCAGGACTCAGGACTTAGTGGGACATCCTGTGTCCTGTTCGCCTACTGATATGCGCTGATATCAACCTTGAAAGTTGAAAGTTCAGTCATTGGAAATCCCAAATCCCAGCTGGCATCCTGCATTCTGCACTTGCGCAGAAAGCTGGCTTTCCGGCTTTCCGCAGCTGAAGATATCTGGGCAGGAGCATCTAGGAGGCTACTGGGGCGTGGAGTAGTCGCGCCGTGTAGCCTCAGCTCTGGCTACTCCACGCCCCAATAGCCTCTGGTAAATGAGCATATTATTTCATTTAAAGATTAAAAAAGATAAAGGGGACTAAAGGATTTGCTCTAAAAAGGGCTATCCTTACATGGCATCTGCCACCGGATCTACCTTAATAGATAGATCCGTAGTGGTAGGTTTCCATTAAGGTATCAAAATTACATCATGTACAAAATTTAACAAAACAAAACAGAATTTACCTCTAATAAACACTGTGTTTGCCTGGAAACGGTAATTTATATTTGTTGCGCTGTGTCCTTGGAAAATAAGTAATGTCTTTAAATCCATGAACTCAATCACCTGTTTTTCTGATGAGATAGATATTTATTTTAGACACTGTAAAATTAACAGGGTTCTCCAGTCATAGCAATTTAGGCCCTATCTTGTTGATCGGTGGGGGTCTCAGTGATGGGACCTTCAGAGATCAAGAGAACAGGTTTCCGTTGTACCCCTGTTGCACCCTCTATAGAGCTGACAGAGAAAGATGAGTGCAACGCTTGGCTATGCCCATCAGCTCCATAGAAATGACCGTAGCAGCAGGCACATGCGCGACTGGCTGCTTCGTCATCTCAGGTGCAACAGGGGATACCGTTCTAGTGATCCATGGGGGTCCCAATCAGCAAGTTAGGCCCCATCCTGTTGATAAGGCCTAACTTGCTATGACCAATCCTAAGTATTTATATCACATACCACCCAGAACTCTGTATTTCACGTCTTCTTTTAAAAGTGATGAACATAAGTCACAAAAAAAGTCTTGTCTCACGGTAGCTGACTCTGTAGCCCCAGGAGTGTGGACGCGTATGTACCGGAAATCTGACGTAGATAAAACATACATGAGAAATATATCACAGTCTATTCTCAATATTATATAGGTGAAATACAAATATAAATCATAACAAGAATAATCTTATGTATATTACAACCAAGAGTTTTACCTTTAGACAAGGGGCACTTTGAGTCAGAGCATAAAAACCTTGCTCCTTGAGTATATTTAGTAATTGTGGACATGGCTGTGACTGTTCCTTCCATCATATATAGTCTTTGAGATCTATGGTCCAAGGGGAACTCACTGAGGCTTAAGTGATAACCAGGTAGGTCAGGCAGATGTGTAACCTTCAAAATTACATTTATCTAAAAAAAATATAGAAATAATTTTTTGATACTGTACATGGAGGTTTAGAAAAGTATGTAGCTTTTTAATTACTGGCAGTGAACATTCTATAAACATACCCTAGAGTCCCAATGGAATCTCCCAACTCTGTTCTCTGTATGGAAGGGAGGCCCTTTATGTGCCCCCTAAAAAGGTCCTGGGCTTAACCCATGAAATTACAGCCATCCCTGCTGTCTGTCCCTTTATTTACAATTAAAGTGAAGACAGAATTTTCTGAAAAATTATCTATTGCCAGGAAACACGTGTCTGGAAAGTGTAAACTGTTCTCTACAAAATGATGTAGACTACATGTAGATAACTTATAGACTACATTTACAAATTATGGAATCTGGAAAAACCAATAGGGAACCTGAAAAAAACCAACCCAGCTCCGGCTTCCGCATCGTTCTAGTACTACCAGTGTTAGGACCTGTGCAAAGATGGTTCCAGGGAGACACAGGGACCCGGCTCAACCAATAAGTGACCTTCTCGGAGCTTTATTGTTCCTTGGTACTAATTTATTGGCTGAAGCAGATCTCATGGTCCCAGAAACTAAAAGGTCACATTTAAATCAGGAGCCAGAGCAGGGTATATGTGCTTTTAATCCCCACCTCAGTCCCCCCCCCCCTGATATATATTTTGGAAACGCTTCTGGACAAGTAGGTTTATTATAAACTCATACCCAGAGTGGAGAGCCATACCTGAGCTTCATTCTGATATCCTGTAATCAAGGAAAGAGTTTTTACTGCAGCATCGCATACCTAAAATACAAATAAAGGCAGCAAGAGTAATTATGTAGTGAATGGCCAGACAACTGGAACATTTTAAAGGGGTATTCCCATCTGGGCATTGACATTTAATTCTATATATAATAACATTTATTCAATTAGATGTTTTTAAAAGACTGTACCTGTGTGAAAATAATTCCCCATAAATGTAGTCATGTTGTCCCTTAGAAATTGGATTTTTGTCCTTGGATACGACCACCACTGCTTGAATGATTGCACAAAGTAACAAATTGTTTTTGCTTAAGAAATGGCCAGAAGTTTTTGCATGCCCCACAGCCTTCCTGTAGTAATGAAGGATGAATCCAGGTGGTCGAGCGCCATTGCCAAAGTGCAAGGGTGGTTGTATCCAAGGATGACAAAATTATCTGCACACTGGAACATTTTTTTAATAGCATTCAATTGAAGAAATGCATATGTATATATCAGATGAATTAAATAAAAAGTGAATGCTGAGATGGGAATTCCCCTTTAATCTGTATTCTGTAAGCCATACCGATTGGAAGATCCTTGCCGCTCTCACTGGCTCATGTAAGATGTAGTTTCCAAGAATAGCATTCAGCTCAGTGATATCCATAGGGTTGACAGATATGACAAATCGGTAGACAGCATAACTCTGACCTGACTCTACAGAGTGAAAAAAAAGAAGAACCAACAGTTGAGACTTTAGTTTTTGAATAAAAGGAGAGGGGCCAACATAGTCTCATCACAATTTTGGGTTCTGCTTCATATCACTACACTCCCAATTAACCTCCCACTTGAAAGCCACCATATTTTTCTAGTCGGATGGTAGTCTTGTATCATATTAAAGATGATATGCTCCCAGGAATCAATTGCTGCAATCAAATTTGAAACATTCCTTGTGCTTCAAAAGTTATCAACACAGACAGGTCAAAACTTTTGTTGTTCGTTACAGGTGACTGAAGATGGAATTGATGAAATAAGAGATGATTGAT
The DNA here is from genome assembly GCF_040894005.1 of Engystomops pustulosus. Lineage (NCBI taxonomy): Eukaryota > Metazoa > Chordata > Amphibia > Anura > Leptodactylidae > Engystomops > Engystomops pustulosus. The sequence goes on from NC_092415.1 coordinate 43,273,255, forward strand.
GCGAGTCTGATGTCCTGGAGCGGCAGCTTCTAGATCATAGACTTCAACAACAGACAACCAGAAAGAACAACAATTGCAGACTTCACTGTTGTACAACTCATAGTCAAATTCTGAGAAACCAGGACTATGAACAATGGTGCCACGAGTCTGAAAACTGCTATCCACAAAGAAACCCCAACAATTGTCCAAGATGCAGCAGGCAATATCTTTCAGAAGAAAGGGCTGTAACTTTCAGAGGACGAACCTGATAGAAGTTCATATGCAACATGCCCTTGATCCTATATGGTGGCTTTCAAGATGGCCATGTCCGGTAAATAAAAATGAATTGCTGGGGTATTCAGATCATCACACAATTTTAACACTGTGATGTTATAAAATAAATTACAACTTATTTCCTACTCATTTTGCTTCGACTGGAAAAGGAAGAAAAACAACATTCTATTCCATCTATTCTCAAGAGAGAAAATGTATGTAATTTAGGCTGCATTCACACGAACATATGGGGGATGTATATACGGCGTGTATACGTCCCCCATACACTTCTATGGCCTCACGGCGCCGGTACGGTGCCCGTAGAAAGATAGGACATGTGCTATCTTTCTAAGGAATACAGCACAGTATGCTGTGTGTTCCTATGGAGAGGGGTTGAGGTGAGTAGCGCTCATCCCCTGTGCCAATGTGTGAAAATTCTCATTAAAATGGACTTCAAGATCATCATTGCAGTTTTCAGATCGGCCACAAGATGTCACATGTTAAATAAAAATTGATAAAGTTAGCTAAAGGAGGATTTCAACCTTTCTGATATGTATGACTAGAGTTGAGCGAACCTGAACCGCAAAGTAAGGGTCCTCTTGATCCGACCCTGAAATTTAACAACCCGTAGCTGGCACCAATTGCAGGCTTTAACTCTTTAGATGCCACAGGCGAAGTCACCATCAACATTTTAACACTTTCGTGTGCCGCAGGAATTAAGATGCCGCTGGTGACTTTGTGAACGGCATTTAAACAGTTTACATGTGTGATCGGTGCCAGCATCGATCCCGGGTGTTACTGGTAGGGGTTCGGGCTTGGTACCCAGACCCGCTCATCACTATTGATTACCCATCCATAGCCATCAGCTTATTCTGGTACACAAAGCATGGAGCCAAAGGTGCAGCTATGACATGTCTATCATATGTTCTATAGAATCATTCTGTTTATCTTGGTTTAAAGCTGTTATCAACCTTTTCAGTGGAGGTGTTACTGTGGCAGAGAGAGAATATAGCCAGAGGTAAAGCTCTGTCCTCTGTGTAGCATCTTGTCCTGGGAACCACAGCTTATTTTGCTTTCATCTGTAGATAGTGAGCTACTAAAACATATGGGAGAATTAAGGAAACTATGGGTCTAAGGAGTAATGAGAAGTGCAGTCCAAAGTAGGTATAATAGGAGTATAACTCCATAATCATTGATAAGGGCTATGCACTGACATGTGCTCCTTACTACATTCACTAATTTCCTTAAGAACATCGCTGTCCATTCCATAGAGAGGATCATCAAAAACCAGAAGAGGTGCTGAGTAAGAACAAATTTTATTCTTTGGAGCATGAATGGGCGGCAAGTAGTACACCATTTCCCACTTCATTAGGGATTACACTGGAGATACCTTTTTAATATTAAAAAAAATATATTTTTGAGGAGTACCTACATCGGGGGGGGGGGGGGGGTTGTCATCTGATCAACCTTCTTAACCTTACCTCAACCCATTACAACATGGAGGGAGGGATCCGCTGCCAAAATATATTGTCCTTCTTTTTTAACCATACACCCATGTCTAATCGACCCTTGTTACAGCAAAACCTGCAAATTCTTCTTTTCTGATCTTTTCATTTCATGCTTTATTTTAATTGTGTGTGTCAAATAATATGAAAAGGAGCAATGCTGGGAGTTTGGACAAATATGGAACAGAAAACAGGTGCGCCGATATCCAGCCCAAATTGCATTAAGAAATTCATAAAATAAATACATATAACAAAGTCAATAAACAACTAAGAAACTAATAATTAAAATATCCCTCATTATTTTACCATTATATTTTTTACAGTCTTCTATAAACTTTTCTAGACCTTTGCTCCTGTCCATGTATATGAGAGCAGCTTCTCTCATGTGGTAGAAGGCTGGAGGGCAGCTCATGTCTGTCAAAGGCCAGGCCTGTCTATAGGCTTTCTATAGTGTGTCCTGCTAAAAAATACAGAATAGTCCTGTCAGATACACACTACAGTCCTGTCAGTTTTCTATAGTTTCCAGTTTCTAACTACAGTACAGTCCTGTCAGATTTCTATAGTGTGTCCTGCTAAAAAATACAGGATAGTCCTGTCACAGATACACAGTACAGTCCTGTCAGCTTTTTAAAGTGTGTCCTGTTACCAACTACGGTACAGTCTTGTCAGCTTTCTAGTGTCCTGTCGCAGATACACAACACAGATCTGTCATAGATACACAGATCCTAATACACACAAACACAATCCTGTCAAACACGCACAACATCATTCAGTCACATTCACACAACCCAGTCACAGACACCACACTGTTGTATCATTAGGATTTTTTTTTTTGTGTGGCTAGTCTTGTCACAGGCGTACAAGTCAGTGACGTCACTGCCATAAAATCCAGTCCTGACACCAATGTACATTACTGTCCAGTGACAAAACACAATGCTCAGTACTACGTCATTCACACACTTCATTCCAATCACCAATACACATTCAATCCTCTCACTGACACACACCCCAGGTCAGTCATAAATTTACATTTCAGTCATAAGACATACACAGACTGTCCAGTCATGACATAAAGGCAAAAGCCACATTCAAATCATTTATTTCTATCACACTAAGCACAGTCCTCTGACAACCACAGACCTGAGTCCTGTCACACAACTTAGTGCAGAGCAGAGTCCTGTCATACATGCACAATGCAGTCTGATAACAAACATAAAGCCCTGTCCTGTCACACTCACATGGCTCACTCCCATCACTAATTCTGTCCTAATTCTGCTATTCTGTCCTGTCAAAACCCCACGAGTTAGCGAACTCCGTACCACAAGAACACAGTCCTGTCACATTCACACCACTAACTAATATTGGCGCAGACACACAGTACAGTGCCATCTTTTTCACTGAACCCAGTCTTCACACACACAACTTTTGGCAGGATCAAACTTTGTAAATGTGACCCGCCCCTTTCCTGTGTACTGTATATACTTGAGTATAAACAGAGGCACCTAATTTTACCACAAAATACCAGGAAAACGTACTCACCCTCCGGTGCTGATCAACGGCATACTCTTCTGCCCACTGCACTTTTTAGGGTTCCTGGCTGTGCCAGCAGATGCACGTCTATGGGACACTGCCGCGTCATAGTTTTTGTGCCGGCATATCGCATAGATGCACATCTGCTGGCCCAGCTGAGAACCCAAAGAGGTGCTGCAGGGAGAAGAGGGCACCGGGAGTCAAGTACTAACTTTATTTTTTTTTTAATAGCTTAAGTATAAGCTGAGTGTGGCTGTTTTAGCACAATCGTGGCTTATACTCGAGTATATACGGTAATTCACAAAGTCCAGTTGCGTATAAACACTTGCGGGTCTAGGTTCAGCCCAGGTGAGCATATGGCTGTGCGTAAGGGTCCATAGGGGCACTTAGTGCCACTGTATGGTGCAAGCAGCTGCTGCCCACAGCCCCCTTTTCTCGTTACCGGATTTATCATGAGACCCTGATTAATGGGGAGCAAACCCTAACCTGCAATGTTTGGATCCATGCCTGAGGATGCTAGACAAATGCAAATGGACAAGAAAGACTGACATTACATCTGTTTTTCATGGTCGCTAATCATCAGTCGTGAGCACCTAACCTTATTGTAAGCATCATTTATATTATCCTTAATCCAATGTGATGGGAAGACCTTGAAAGTCATACAGCTTCTATTGAAACAGAACAATCCTATAATTGGGGAATTTTGGACATTGATATAGGTCTCATAATATAACATCATTGTTGGCTATATGTCAATAGAACAGGAGAAACGCCGGAGACTAGCAAGTCACCTAGCGGGATGTCGGCACTGCCAGACCATGAGTGAGAGTAGTTGATGGCTGGGGCACAGGTACAGTGCTTCGGGCTTGATTAGACCAGGATATATGGGTGGTGCACTAGGTGGATGCAATCAAATAAAGACAAAAGATAGCGGCACTCACCCAGAAATCTTCTTTATTCAGCTTAATGCATAAGACAGGGAGGTGCAGCACAAGAAAGGCTTCAGCGACGGGCCGTTTCGCGCACTCCTGCGCTTCGTCTAGCCGTATGAGGGACGCCGGTGGAGTCGGGGTTATAACCGTCCTCCCTCTGACGTCACTCATAGAAAAATCATGTGATCGAAGGAATCATGTGATCGGGAAACAGGGGTGTGTGTGTGTGTGTGTGTGTGCGGAGGTGTAGGCGGTGCCCGCACAAGACTGTCAGCTGACCAGTCAAGTTACGGACGTCCCCGGCATGCACAATCATTCAAGCCGCAGTGTTATACAAAAAACAAGGAAAAGTGGAACAAGAAACGGCAAGTTGCACATAATCCTAATAACATCACATAATTAAAAACAATTTCCTTGCAGTGTGGTATATCAAGAAGTTGCAGAGGGCAAATTGACTTAATCTATATCTCTCTTATAGCATCTGGTGCATCTACAGAAACACTGCCATGTCGTTTTTATCATTTAGTCCTACTGGACCTTCTGATTCTGTCTTAAGGATCCATCTAGCCTTGCACCGGAGGAGCTCTCTATGTCTATCTCCTCCATTAGTATTCACTGTTACTCTTTCTATCCCCGCAAAGGACAGTGCATCAGGGTTACCTGCATGTACTGTATGCACATGTTGTATCAATCTAGGGGAACCTTTTCCTGTGATAACTGAGCGATGGTGCTCCCTGAACCTAATGTAGAGAGGTCTAATGGTTTTGCCTATGTAGAATCGTCTACATGGGCAAAAGACGACATAGACTACGTAATCAGTTTTGCAACTAATAAAGTGTTTCACAGTAGTTGTGACTCCTCCTATCTGGAGAGTCTTGTCCCTTAAATGAAATTTACAGAAATTACAGTGGTGGCATGGAAAATTACCTTGTGGACTCGCTTTGTCTAACCATGTAGTTTTATCATCTCCAAATCTACTTCTGACAAGAAATATGAGAGGGATAGATTTACATTCACCTTTGACTTCGGACCCAATGAGAACAATATCCGCAAGGCCATCCAGAAAAACTGGAATATACTAGAAAGGGACCCGGAGCCTAAAATACTCACGGCCAATAGACCTATGGTGGCCTTCAGACGTAATCCCACTCTTAACCTCTTCACGCTCAGCGTCCGATATATCGGACGCTGAGCTCAATGACTTAGCGCTCAGCGTCCGATATATCGGACGCTGAGCCCATGCCGGTTCAGCTCAAGATCTGAGCCGAACCGGCATCGGGAAAGACGGGGTGCCGGCTGTGACTGATAGCCGGCACCCCAGTGTAACACCCGCGATCGGAGTTGTCTCCGATCGCGGGTGCTTAACCCGTTAAATGCCGCGGTCAGCGCGACCGCGGCATCTAACATGTATCTGGGGGGTCTTTCCCCCACGATCGGCCCCCCCGAACCGTTTTCGGGGTGCGCCGATCATTGCTATAGTAAGAATTGCCAGTAAGATGGCGTCTGTGACGCTGCTAATATCCTGCAATACATGAGTATTGCAGAATATAATCATGAACAAGCAATCAGATGATTGCTTCTTCATGTCCCATGTTATAAAAGTGAAAAAGTAAAAAAAAAATAACGTCATAAATCACTAAAAATGCCCCAAACCCCCAAAACATATAAAGAGACATATAACTCAAAAAAAAATCTAAATCATAAGACAAACCCCACATATATAGTATCACCGCGTCCGTAACAACCCGTAGAATAAAAGTAAATCATTATTGAACCCGCACGATAAACGCCGTAAAAAAAACTGTTATAGACCCTCCAAAAATTATGATTTTTACCTTTTCAATCCCACAAAAAATGCTATAAAATGTGATCAAAAAACCATATGTACTGCGACATGATACTGGTGCAAAGAACAACATGTCCCGCAAAAAACAAGCCATCAACCAGCTCCGTAGCCAAAAAAGTAACAATGTTATGCCACTTGGAAGACGGCAATACATAAATGATAGATTTTTCCCCACATTAGGGTTTTGTTTGACAAATTTAGTAAAACGTAAGAAAATATATTCATGTCTGGTATCCCCGTAATCGTATCAACCCATAGAATAAAGATAACATGATTATTAGTCTATACGGTGAACACCAAAAAAAAAAGAAGTAAAAAATCCAGTACAGAATTGATGCTTTTCTACTCCTGTCCTCAAAAAAAGTTCCTAAATTTTCAACAATAGGTGATAAAAACCGCAAAATGGTAACACTGGAAAAAGCATCTCATCCCGCAAAAAAAATGGCATCACATGGCCCCAATAACGAAAAAGCGAAAATTTTATAGCCTTCAAAAGGGGCCAATGAGGAAACTAAAATCCTGGCAGCTGCAGGGCCCTCCTTCCCTTCTGCGCCTCGCTGTGCCCCCATAACACAAGTCACAGCCACATGTGGGGGGTCTTTGTACTCAGGAGAAATTGCAGAACAAATTGTATGGTGAGTTTTCTCTTTTTATCTTTTGGAAATGTGTAAATTTTAGGGCTAAATGAACGTATAAGGGAACAATATGACCATTCTGAATTTCACCTCCATTTTGATTCAATTACTATGAAGATCTCAAGGGGTTAACAATCTTCGTAAAAGCTGTTTCTGATAGCTTGAGGGGTGCAGATTTGAAAATGGGTTGGTTATATAGGGGGTTTTGATGCTAAATAAGTAAATTTTCATTCAAAACTGTATTTATCCCCAAAATAGTCAATTCTGAAAATCCGGAAAAGCGCTATTCTATTTGCAAGCCGCGTGACATCAAAATAAATTATCCAGACATTTCAGAAATTATGAAAATGTAAAGTAGACAAATGGGAAATGTTATTCAGCAACTTATTTAGGTGGTAAATCGATCTGCCTGAAAACGCAATGATTTTGAATTTCAAAAATGGCAAATTTTTCCAAAAATTTATCATATTTTCTTTTTTTTTGTAAATAAACGCAAAACTTATCAGCCAAAATTTACCACTAAAATGAAGTACAACATGTGGGGAAAAAACAATCTCAGAATCGCTTTGATAAGTAACAGTGTTCAAAAGTTATAACCGTATAAAGAGACGCAAGTCAGAATCCAAAAAATCGGGCTGAGCCTTAAGCTACAAAATGGCTGCGTCCTTAAGGGGTTAAGAACCTTCTTGTCAGAAGTAGATTTGGAGATGATAAAACTACATGGTTAGACAAAGCGAGTCCACAAGGTAATTTTCCATGCCACCACTGTAATTTCTGTAAATTTCATTTAAGGGACAAGACTCTCCAGATAGGAGGAGTCACAACTACTGTGAAACACTTTATTAGTTGCAAAACTGATTACGTAGTCTATGTCGTCTTTTGCCCATGTAGACGATTCTACATAGGCAAAACCATTAGACCTCTCTACATTAGGTTCAGGGAGCACCATCGCTCAGTTATCACAGGAAAAGGTTCCCCTAGATTGATACAACATGTGCATACAGTACATGCAGGTAACCCTGATGCACTGTCCTTTGCGGGGATAGAAAGAGTAACAGTGAATACTAATGGAGGAGATAGACATAGAGAGCTCCTCCGGTGCAAGGCTAGATGGATCCTTAAGACAGAATCAGAAGGTCCAGTAGGACTAAATGATAAAAACGACATGGCAGTGTTTCTGTAGATGCACCAGATGCTATAAGAGAGATATAGATTAAGTCAATTTGCCCTCTGCAACTTCTTGATATACCACACTGCAAGGAAATTGTTTTTAATTATGTGATGTTATTAGGATTATGTGCAACTTGCCGTTTCTTGTTCCACTTTTCCTTGTTTTTTGTATAACACTGCGGCTTGAATGATTGTGCATGCCGGCGACGTCTGTAACTTGACTGGTCAGCTGACAGTCTTGTACGGGCACCGCCTACACCTCCGCGCGCACACACACACACACACACCCCTGTTTCCCGATCACATGATTCCTTCGATCACATGATTTTTCTATGAGTGACGTCAGAGGGAGGACGGTTATAACCCCGACTCCACCGGCGTCCCTCATACGGCTAGACGAAGCGCAGGAGTGCGCGAAACGGCCCGTCGCCGAAGCCTTTCTTGTGCTGCACCTCCCTGTCTTATGCATTAAGCTGAATAAAGAAGATTTCTGGGTGAGTGCCGCTATCTTTTGTCTTTATTTGATTGTTGGCTATATACATGCGAGAATAACACAAGCATGTAAGGAGCAGTAGAGGGCCACAATGTGATGAGGAGAAGGGGTCCAAAATGTATGGAGGAACAGGGCAGCCATAATGCATAGAGGAGTAAAAGGGCCCAATGTGAGGTGGGGGCCACTACATGAAAAACGTAGACCATATTGGTTACAATAAGTGGGTTTTAAAACAGCGTTAAGACGGTGCTAAAATTCCCTTTTGGGCACTTTATTGAGTCTAAGGACTCCCTAATAGTTCTGCTTCTTAATTCCTTAAAAATGGAGTGCGAAAGGGGCCGGAGCATATACATGAAGAGGTATACCAAAGGTTACATAATTGTAAATTTTGTCATTAATTATGGTTTATACTTGGTTGATTGTATGCAATGTTACAAGGACTGCGTTCCTGCTCTTTATTTGTACTCTTACCACCAATAAAAACAAAATTTCAAAAAAGAAGGTGCTAAAATTAATGTGTTATGTAATCTGCGGGAATGAGTCGAATCTAGAAGAGGCTGACCTCTAGGTAAAAGAGGAAAATGAAACAGAAGCCCCCCTATAAAACATGTCATCTTTGAGTCAGTCAGGGGCGTCGCTAGGTCAAAAGATCCGGGGCTCGTGCCCCGGATCTTTTGGCCTGTGCCCCGGATCTCCTCGGGCATCCAACCCTCTCTCAACACGATCCGTGTCCTGCACGGATCGTGATGAGAACGTTTGCTGTCACTGCTTTCCCCAGCAGCTCAGCCTCCGGTGAATAATAGTCACAGAGTCTGAAGGACCTGTGATAATGTCATGGTCACATGACCTGCCGGGGAAAGCAGTGCACAGAGAGAGAGAGAGAGAGAGAGAGAGAGAGCTGCATCTGTGAGGTAAGGGGGGAGACATGATAGGGAAGGGGGAGAATAAGGGGGGTTAGTGTGAGGCACATTACTTAGTGGGGGGCTGTGTGGGCACATTACTAACTGTTGGGGCTGTGTGGGCACATTACTTACTGTTGGGGCTGTGTGGGCACATTACTTACTGTTGGGGCGTGATGGGTAACAAGCACCTGGTTTTGTTTAAATGCAAGACAAAGTGTGAGCACAGCCTTACAGTATTTGGGGAGATTGTTAGGGGCAGCAGCAGGATAACACTGCCAGGGAACCAAGATGTAGGGACAATGAGGAACATAAGATGTGGTGATGTCTAATGGAGAAGATGGAGGAGACGTCACCTGCAGTCACTGGAGGGAAAAAGTAGGGATTTCTCTGGTGTTTCTGTAGCTGTATACCCCGTCAGTAAAGTTGTTATGTGAGGGGTTATGTACAGGAGGGGGCATTACTAAAAGAGCGCTACATATGTATTGGGGCCCGTGCCCCGGATCTTTTACAACCCTAGCAACGCCCCTGGAGTCAGTACTGGTATTATTCATGCACTCTACATGTAATCTGTGTTGCGATTCTCTTATCTTCTCCTATGTGGGCAACCAACATGGAGACAAATCTTATACTACATATCATGGTTAATGGAGGGTTAGCACAACCTTTGCACATCAGAAGCCCCGAAATTCCTAGTGGCAGCCCTGCTCCGACCCCTAGTAAAAGCATCCATTGGCTCAATGGTCTTTAAAGGTTTGTTTAAATGAAAAAAAAAAACAAAACCTAGAAATACTCACTTCCACCTCTCTTGATCATAGTATATAACGCTGGAAAAAGACACAAGACCCTGAAGTCCAACCTTTAAGAATTAAACAAATGTTTTTTCCCCATAACCCGTGATATTTTTGCTCTCCAGAAAGGCATCCAGGCCTCTCTTGAACATGAACCTCCTGCAGAAGAGTTTCATAGTCTCACTGCTCTTACAGTGTTGATCCTCACCTAGAAAAGAAACTTATAATTAGCAGCACGGAGTGCGGGCACAAGATGTCCAGTGCTCCGGGCTGCTAATTATGCACGCCATGCACCTCCCACTTCCATACTGGGAGAATGAAGTGACGTCATGTGATGGGCTAAGATTTTCTGTTGTGCAGGTGAAAATGTGTGAAATAGGGGTACCTCTGACAATACAAAACTGTACTAAATATTTGCTCAAGCAAGACTGCATAGCGGATTTAGTGTAGGATATTACTGAAGTTGAGGTTGTGTTCGAATTGTAATTTTTATTGAAAGCCTGAGTAAAATGGTAAAGTAAAGGGTTAAAAATGATGTGCTATGATATTAATCCATAATAAACAGCAGCCATTTATATGCCAACATGTAGTATGTGGTCATGTTTTGAGGATTGGATGTTGGAGCCTATGATCCCATGCTAAAGTGATCAATTACAACCGATGGCTGCAGAAATTTTTTTTACATACATACATATATACTACTGTATGTTTTATACACAGACAACCACAGTCCTTTATAGTTTCACAATGTTATTTACTAGATTTTCTTGCATTATAAAAATTACACTGAACAAAAGGAACACTGTGATTCATAGTTCTGTTACAAAATAGATTTTGCATTATAAAAATAAGGCACAATTTCTTACATTAGCTATCTAAATTTGCTTCCTTTCCAGTTTACATACAGTTAGGTAGTACAAAGATTGCATATCCTTACAGCTAACTAGATAAAGCTACATTTCACATACCTGGCATAACAAAACAAGATCAAATTATTGAAAATATGGCATTTTAAAGCGTAAATGCCAAGCATTGTTCATTGCCAAAATACAATGAAATTGGCTCACAACTGAATTGTTCAAGAATAGAGAAGTCACCAAAAGCCTTAGACAAAGATTCATTATTAGAATAGGTCAGAATGGTGTTGCCAAACCATGGCTATTTAAAAGGGAACTTTTTCACCAGTGACCTCATTTTCACTAAAGACAGGTTGCCCATCACACCTGCATTGCAAAAGGGTCTGCCTTTTACAAGCATTTGCATTACTATATAATTCTGTGTTATAACTTACCTTGCAACCTGACAATATTCTCTGTGTAGTCACAGGGGTTTGGCTTTAGTTTGGATGCATTTAAAAAAAAAAAACAACAACATGTGACTTGTCTGTGCTGCAGACTGCTCAGCTCTTGGCCCACACTTTTGTGCTCCTGCACAGCTCCTCCTTCCTGCTCCTTCACAGAGGTCACAGCATGGTGAACTGACATCAGCGGGGGAGGAAGGAGCTGTACAGGAGCACAAAGATGGAGGCAGCATGCAGCAAAGTAAATGCTTATAAAAAGGCAGAGGCATTTTTGCACTGCAGGTGTGATCGGCTTCTACAACCTGTCTCTAGTGAAAATTAGGTCCCTGGTGACAAGTTCCCTATAATTACAAAATGAGACTTTAAAGTGTGACTAAACTTTTAACAAAATTACATAAATTAATAGTACAGATAATAGTAAACTGTAATATACGTTATTAAAAGAAATACTGTATGCTCAAGTGTCCTTTTTTCCTTTCTTCCTTATTTATGCAGTTTGTGTTAATCAGGTTTTTGTCCTCTACTGCACTGACAGCTAGAGGTAGACACTTTTATACTACTACTCTAATTACGATTTCCAAACAGCCACTGGGTAGTCTTCTCTCATTAAGCAGCCCAATCAAGTGAAATATTTTCTAGGCATGGAAAGAGTTAATCTCTAGCCTGTTTTCCTTGTATTTGTGCTATATACAGTATTTGAGAAATTTTTCACACACTGCTCTCTACAGGAGAAAGAGGGAGCAGAAAAGTCACAGATGAGCTGTTTTCCTTTATGAAGTATACTACAAAGTTTCCTATTATCATGTGATCAATTAATTTTTTGCAATAAAAATGCTTCAAAAGTTTAGTTGTGCATATTTTATATTGCATACATGCTGACTGCAAGTTTGTATTATTTTTTTAAATTATTTTAACACTTTACAAGCAATTAGATATTCTGTACTGAGCTCATTTTATTCAGATGCCAGTTTCGAACATGATGCTTTAACAGAGAGTTAGGAGAGGGTCCAAAAAGGAGGAGATCGATCAGTCATTAGGAGTCCACAAAAATGTAATGTTGTGAGAACCAGGTCTAAAGAATAACAAAATACTCCTATGTATACACTATCTAGAAGTATGGTTTGAACACAAGAATAAGAAATAGCACACAAAAGTTAAAGGATCAACATATTCTTTGAAAAACCCTTTTCTAATGACACATTGTCCAGTATTCTTATGAAGGAGGCTCGCACAGCAGCCATAAGAATTCTACTTAAAGAACAGCAAGAAACAGTTCAGGAAATAAATGGAATGTTCTGGTGTAAATCCACTAGATATCACTGCCCAATGCCAACAAAACATCTTTATATAGCAATGTCCAGTTTCAGTATAAAATGGTTTGCTAAGCAATATGCAAAAGGCACAAGTTTGAACATCCGCAGGACAATATAAATTGACTCCGATGATTGCCTGGCAACACCTCAATGTAAAAAGGAAAAATGTTTTAAAGATGAAAAACAGACATATTTGAAGAAGGTCTTCGGGGCGTTTCCGCTGGGATCCTTGATGACCACTCAGTATATTTTAACACTTTTCTGACAGTCTGGCATTTCTGAAATGTAATGATTTTAACTAGAATGTTAACATTTTTATATCCAATATTCTGTGTTGATAAAGTTCTAAAATAAAGCTTTATAGTAAGTTAGAGCATTTTTCAATACAGAACTTTTCATTGCCTTAATAAATGTAGATTAAAAGACGATGTGTTGCCTCTCTTGACGGGTTATTCTAATTCTTAAAGTTCTATTACCGGTTTCTATTAAATCTGTGTAGTCTCCTTCCTATGTTTTTCCAACTAAAATGAGGAGTGACACAACCCAGATGTATTGATCACCAGAAGTACCATAAGAAAGTACTGCTTACTGCTCAATGTATAACACTATTCAGTTTGGAAGCTCCCTCTAGTGGCATCTAAAGGCAAACAAAATCTTGCATTTTAAAGGAAGTCCATGAACTTTCTTTTCACCATGAACTCTAACACAAGGATGTTCAGTTATCCAGTAAACGACTTGTAAAATTTATGTAAACAAAATCTGTTGGTCATCACAAAGCATTGGCTTCATTCTCATAGAACGGCTCTGGCATGACTCTTACCGTTTCATTGTCGCTCAGTACAGCCCTGCCCTTAATACTCCCCCTCCCTGTGTTGAAGACATCACTTCTACAACTTGAAATCCAGTGCATACATAACTCACTAACTAGTTTGCGCATGTGCATTTACCCAGAGCTTCTATGCCCGTTTCTAAACTAATGCTCAACTCTCTGGTCTCCTAGCTTGTTACCAAGCAATGCATGCACAGAATTTCAAGAAGCAGAGTAATGATATCCAGAATATAGGAGGGCAGGCAGGAGGTGTTCACAAGTGGTTCCTTGGCCCATGTCTTTATTTACATATATTGTCTTTCTGGGCAACTGGACATCAATTGATTATTATGGAGGTATGTTAGGATTTACTGCAGAAATCTGAGTGGCAGTGCCAGAAAATTAGACACAATGGAGACAGTACAAGACTCTCCTCAAGTCTATCTATGCAGGAGATTTACAGTTCTGTACAAATGTTCCAAACACTATGAATTTATATGAAGAAATAAATCGATCCAGAATACTTAAAAAATAAGATCTAAAAAACAAAAACATTCAAGAAAGTTTTTACTTTTAGGGGCAGAATACTTGATTGACTGTCATAGTCCCTTTATTGTGGGGATTAGGGTCTTGGAAATTGTATTTCTAGCATTCCTTGAGCTAGCAAGTCTCAAAATATAAGGTGTACATATTCTCTAACCTGTAAGGCTATAATTCATATTAACCCAAACAAAAATATATTTCAAGTTCATTTCTAAAAGGAAAAGTCATCAGAAGGTGGAGCATAAGAAAAACCAACAAAAGCATCATCTGCTTCTTCAACACTGGCGTTCACAATAGAATAGTCTGATGATACACAGACAGAATCTGGAACCATAGAATCTGTAAATTCTGTGTCAAAATTTGAGATATCATCTGGGCCATCCTAAAAAGGAAAAGAAATTAGGGTCAGAATATCAGCTTATTTATAGAAAAATAAATAAAGGTGTAGCATATGTACATACCACATGAGGATCATATGGTGGAGGGATCTTCTTCTCAACCAGATTTTCCCAGTTTATAGATGTGAAAAATGGATGGTACTTAATTTCATGCTATAAAGTACAGAAAATAAAAGGTTAGGCTATAAAAAAAAAAAAAAAAAAAAAAGCGGAAATAGGTTCTCTCAGCTCTAATGGTACATGAGCTGCTGAACAAAGCACAAGGAAGTTACAATTATGACTTTGTTCCAGGGTGTCATTATATGAATATCAGGAAATTCCTGCTCATAATATTAAGTCACAGTTAAAGAGTTATTGTTTCATGCCTGTGTATAAGCATACATTGAGTTACTTTATCATATAATAAAAGATAGATCTGTGATATTCTACAGCCAGTAGGGACTTGTAATTGTAAAGCTGCATAGTGACTTTGGTTATGCAACATAGATCAGCAACTTGACAATGAAAAAAGCTTAAAGGGGTTTTCCTACAAAGCAAGTTAGGCCCCAACTAGCTGATCGGTGGGATTCTCAGTGAATTCCGTCAGCTACATAGAGATGAATGGAGGAGAACAGACATGCACGGCCATCTGCCCCGCTCATTTCAAGAAGAAATGAGGGGTCTGGCGGAGGTACCTCAGACCCCATCGGACCCCCTGTTCTCATCACTTAGACCCCCACCGTTAACAAAGTTAGGCAAATGGTTTAAATGTTTTAAAGAGAACAAGATAACGTTCAGTGTCCCAAATTGCCCTATACAAATACAAACACTGTCCATGGGCACAAAGTAAGGGAAAAAAAACCCCCAAACAAACACATGGCTATACTTGCTTAGATAAAAGTTCAATATGGCACATTGGGCTCACATCATTGCTTAATTGAAGCTGGATTAAGACCCTAACTGCGCATGAGCCATGCTTATGATGCATGCACAGTGGAGTGGGGGTATACTAAGCCAGCTGCACTTGTAGCATTGCGCAGGAGCTGAGAGCTCTGGACCAAGGTGAATATAAAACATTTGCTTTTTTTTAATGCAGAGAGGTCATAAAGGGTCGATTTGGTACACTAAACCACAGGTCCATAAGGATCTGTGGGTGGCTTCAGGCAGGTAGTAGATGTAGACAAGTAGTTCAGTTTTTAGCTCTCTTCTTGTGAGCAAAAAATGCAATATGAAGATTCTATTACTGTAAAGTTACATGCTGTAACAATACACCATTGTGATCTTCGTGGCATGTCAAATAAAACTCACTGTGTAGTCCAAGTCTAAAGAGTACAATTTAAAATAGATTTCCTTTTAAGCATACAGGCTTTGTTTGTGTCCAAGGTTTGATCAGCATACTAACTTGGCTATTTCAGAGAGTGTCTGCAGTGTGTACCAAAAGTCAGTCTCTCTATGCAAGTCTATGAGACCAATAATAATAAAAAATTACTTCAAGCAGTAGATGCACGAATAAGTAATTCAGTCTGCTGATCACATGAACCTGAACAAAGCCTGCCTACCAAAGAGGAGATACCCGGCAAGTAAAAGCACTGTACTGCAGGTAACAATAGCCACAATACTAATGGAGAAAAAAAACAATAACATTTTTGGAGCGATGTATGAAACCTGCACAGTCACGGCTCAGATCATAGATGTGCTATAGTGTTTTGTAATTATTACGACATCACTGCTCATGTTGCTCATCCTTTTCAGTGTAAAATATTATGCCCTTAGGTCCTTTAGAACAAGGCAAACAGTGATCTGTGCACTGGCTCCTCTCATGAAACATCGAATGATTTGTTACTGTATTGAAACGTGGAGAAAATAGAGATGTAACCCTGGACCCCCAAACACAAGCTACTATTTGTTCATGTGAATAAAATTGTGCACTGCTGAGTGAGGGTTAGTATTCTTGAATGGAATTTAATTAGGTAGTTAGGTAGGCTTACAAAATCATTATGCGATCCAAGTCTTTGTTTAGGATCCTTTTCAAGTAGTTCTTCCAAAATGGAGATTGCCGTTATACTTATATCTGACCGCATAACCAGGGGTTTGTGCAGAATGTTTTCATACATAGTTGAAGTGTCACGATTGTAAAATGGAGGCTGCAAAAGAAAAAAAAAAAATCATCATAGAAATAGATCAATGCAGAGCTTGTCAAAATATTTTTGATAAATCTTAAAGGGGTTATCTGAAGATATAAAATAACCCATTGGTGGACAGAATGGGGAGCGTTAAAAAAAAACCCCAAACATTTACTTACCTCCCAGCGCCCTCCCAGTGTCCAGCACTGCGATCCCTTTGGTCCGCACCGCACGTAAACAAACAGGAGCTTGTAAGACACGCTGCGCATAGCTTCCTGAAGGCCGAGGTGGCCGGCCATGCCCACCTGTCCCTATTCCTTTCGTTGTATATGCGGGGTGGGTGGGCTTCTGTGCCCCTGTTTGTTTACAGGGGCAGAGAGGACCGGAAAGATCGCAGCGCTGGACGCCGGGAAGCAAGTACATATATTTGTTGTTTTTAACCCGCCCCATCCCGGCCACCAATGGGGTTTTTTATACCCTTGTATAACCCCTTTAATATAATGTCACCATATTTTGCAGCACTTTACAGATCATGGGGTACATATAGAGACATATATAAGACATTAAAGGAAATCTACCATTTGCTTTTATGCATTATGAACCAATTATACCTTGAGAATGCTGTAGCTACACTGATACACAAAAACATATCTGGTTTAATCCCTGAACTGGTTTCGCTGAAAAAAACAATTATAAAATTAAAATAATTAGGCTGTCACTCCTGTGGCTTGGAGGATGATTAGTCCTGTCTGGACAGTTCAGGAATCTCCGTGTAATGTGTTTATAAAAGGCAGCCAGCATGCAACCCAGCTTTCCCAAGCTCCTGAATTCTAGAATAGTTTTTAAGCAAAACACACTTGGTTCAGGGATTAAACAAAGTACGTTTCTGCATCAGTGTAGCTACAGCATTCTCAAGGTATGTTTGGTTCACAACGTGTAAAAACAAATGGTAGATTTCCTTTAAAGGGTTATAACCTGGTCAGATGGAACAATAGAAATGAAACTTACAATAGCCCTACCCTAAGGTGTGTGGAGAATATTTTTCAAACACAACGTCAAGAAGTGTGGATAGACAATATTGCACAGTAAAGTAACATGGTATGACTACAGCTAATGTATTCTAATGTATTAAAGGGTCTCTGTCTCCAGGTTTCACCCCACTAAACTAACATCCTCAGGTAGGGTATGAAATATACTTTATATGAGCTCAGAAGAGTCATTTTTTTGCCTGAGATGAGCCACGTTAAAAGGGTGTTGTCCACTTTAGCAACGAATATGGTTTGTGTTAGGAAAAAATATGCAATTTTCCAATATACTTTCTGTATTAATTCTTCATGGCTTTCTAGATCTCTGTGTGTTGTCTTTATATAGAAATCTTCTATCTCTACTTACAGTACACAAAAATCAGTCCATGATCATGTGATGTCACACAGGTGCACGGGCTGTTATCACACAGCTCTGATTAATCTACTAACAGTTCATACACCTGTGTGATATTACAAGACCATGGACAGATTCCTGCCCACTGGAAGTAAACATAGAAGACTTCTACTGAAGGACAGCAAGCAGAGATCAAGAAAACGGTGAGGAATTGATACAGAAAGTATACTGGAAAGTTGTATAACTTTTCATTTCACAAACAACATCAATTATTTTCTGAAAGTAGACAACCCCTTTAAGGCTACCTGCACATTTTGCGGATTATGCACAGATTTTGTCCCAGTAAAAATGAATTGTAGTAAAAAAAAGTAATGTAGATGATGTGTTTTTCTCGCGCAAAGAAATTGTTGCCAAGTGCAACAAAATGAAATAACTATCATCTCACTTGACTTTTTCCATTGAAGTCTATGGACATGTAAAAATCTCCATCACATTTGCAAGAAATCTGCATCAAAAACACATACAATCAAGGTATATTTGATGCAAATATTTTTATGCAGATTATCCAATTATCTGCAATGTGTGCAGATAGCCTTAGAGGGTGAGCATCACTATAGAGGCCCATATCTTGGGATATATTTAGCATTATTATAAAAGATAGGAATCCGGAAACCAAGAACTGGAAATACAGGCAGTTAAAGACATGGGCTGGTATTAGCTCACATTCCTAACAATGTCAATAATTGCCGGTATGTATGGTTCTCTGTGCTGTACAGCCCACGTCTGATGTGACATTTTTCTTTCAGCCTCATCAAGTGATTTGTCTAAGCACATTTGAGATAATTTATTTTAATAGATAAACAGGTGAATGTTAACATAAAGCAATGGCAGAGAGTGTACTAAGGATTCCCAAGGGGCTGTTGGTGTAAAAGCTGATGACGTGAAAATTCCAAATATAAAATAAGATAGAAGATTTATATTGTTATATGTATACATTGAACATAGAAGAGAATCTTACCAAGCCGTGTAGCATTTCAAATAGCACAGATCCAAGACACCACCAATCTACCGTGTTGTCATATGGCTGCTTCTTAATAACCTCTGGTGCTAGGTACTGTAAAATAATATGGACAATCTTTAATACAATCAGATACCAAGCTAGAGGAAGTACTCAGTTTTATTTTAAAGGGACTTTGCAGGACTCACAGAATCTCTATTAAAACAATATACAAGCCAGTACTATGTTAAGACCTCAGAAGGACAATATTTCCCTTCTGTGACACTACATACACCGGGAGTTGTGTTTGGATAGCAATTTTTCATAGTATCCTTTTTGAAAATTCTGTCTCTGAATAAAAAGGGGTAAAATAATAGTCTACCACTGAAATACAGAGAAACTTTGGGGTATGGGGAGGGATGAATCCGACCAGTTTATGTTATAGACCAACTTACCTTTCAGAAAAAAGAGGCACTATGAAAATCTTTATGGCAATCCTAGCACCCACAAATTCATCTAAGGTGCATAAAATAGAAAGTCCATAAAACAAAAGAACCAGAAGTCCTGTATATTATCACATTACAACCGAGTTATTTGAAAAGATTCTGTTGTAATAAGATGATATATACAGGACTTATGGTTCTATAGTTTTATGGACTTTCTGTATATGCACTTTAGATGGATTTGTGCCAAGTGTATCAAATGGATGTAAAATTTGCAAGTTTAATTAAAAACACATTTTGAAGACACCAATGGTGTGAATTATACCTTATTCATTTGAGCTGAATGTGGTGCCTGGGAGCAATTCCATTCACACACCTGCCTACTTATCACATTACTTTGAAGTCAGAATCTGCTTTGCAACATATGGACAGTCACTTGGCCTTTCTCAAATATAGTGCTACCAGATGTATTTAGAACCCAATTTTAGGAACCTGATTATGTCATTGTAATATCATTTATATAAAAGTTTGAAGAGACAGGATTACATTGGCACTGCTCTAATATAATGCATATTAAATGGATGGTACTGTATACGTTCACAGGACATTCAATGTATGTTACCTTTGTACATAATAGAGCAGCACAAATGTATATAGACAGTAGTTCATGTGCTTTTATAAAAAAAAAAACAAAACAAGTAAAATATTTATTTCCGACTGTTGTAAGGACTGTTACAGTACCTGTTTTGTCAGTGTTAGGGGAATTACCGTAAGTACTTGGCCAATACTTCGGTGTGCAGGTTTATTTAGAGAAGCACTCACAAAACCAAATTCTACAGTTCAAAGAAAGAATTGTGGGTGAAGAATTGTAAACCAAGCACACTTACATGTTGGTGTGCGCCCCCTTTGCCATTATCTGCTCTTCTTTTAGCTTCTCTTGCCCTGTATTTTTTTACAAAGAAGGCTTTTAAAATTATGAAAATGAGCCTGAGGGGCTCCGGGCTACATGGGTGTTGATGAAGTGTGGAGTTCCTAAGGCTCATTTGCATAATGTTAAAGCCTTTTTTTCCTTAACAAGCTTAAAGAAGAGCAGATCCTGCCAGATGGGGCACACACCAGTATGTCAATGTGCTTGGTTTACAATAGTGATCATGGTGGTAGATGTCATTTTAGACAATACAAATAGTGGAGACTTTAAAATTACTTCTGTGTAAAAAAAAAAAAAAACCTAACCCTAAAGGGGTATCTAGATGCTTAAATCTAAATCCATTAAGGGTGGATTGGATCACACCAGACATCTCTATTGATCAGTTTGAATAGACTGCAGCAGAGGTCTCTTTACGGCTAATCAAGCATAGGGTCATGCATAGTACAGCTAATGTGGTTGTTACTGTGGTTTGCCCCATTTACTTGAGCTGCTAACAGACCATGTGATGAATGCATGTTATGCCAATGTCCTGTGAAATGGAAGGAGCACTCACTGGAGAACCATAACTAATTCAAACAATTGACTAGTGGAGGTCTGAACCCTGCCACCGCTGCCGATTGGCTGGTAAAATCAGCCGAGTGTCATCTGATATCAGTCACCTAGCCTAAGGAAAAGTTTGACCCATAAGTACTCCATAAGCTCACCTCTGGTGTCCCACAAAAGGTTAAGGTTTTGTCCGAATTTGAAATCCCTTCTTTGCAAAGTCCAAAATCAGTTAAAACAATATGACCCTAGAGTAAAAGAAAATGACAAGAAAAGAAAAAAGGATTACAATGTAACCTCCTCCTACTCTAGCACTACTGTGCAAAGTTGAGTACAAAGCATTAACAATAGTGACTACTGTTTAATGGATTAATGCCACTAATCTGGTTATGACATATGGCCGAACACCACATTTCTGATGCCCAATTACCTTATTGCTGATGCCCCTGCCTAAAGTCAGAATGTGTTGAAAAAACAGAAGCAACTCCTAGGTGTTGTTGTAAGTAACAGCAGAAAAATACATCAGATTATGGCACAACACAGGCTTTTAGACAGATGATTGCCATTGACAGATTGGGGGCTGAGTGGGGGACTACTTGAGCTTCAGGGCTCTTAATGCAGTCCGATTTCATTAAAAGGCTAAGGGTCTCAAATGGTGCGGTTGAATGTGGCTTAAACTGCACATCCATAATGAGAGACCTGCATGCAGATTTCCTTTAATAACATTTGGAGCCCTATTTTTTTCAGTTTGCATCAAATTGTATTCAAGTGCTGAATGCAGCCTTAAAACAGAACTAAAATTATAATAAAATCAACAGTTCAGATTATCGTTATATATATTACTTTATAATATTCTATTAAATAATTATGTCCATGTGTCCTTTTCCCGCTGCCTTTTTCCCTTATTTAAACAGCTTTCTGTTTTGTACTTCACAGATAAGGAACCCATTGATGTTTCTAGTTACTTAAATCAGACTCTTGTAAGTCTAATTTCCTTTGGGAGCTGAATCATCAAGTGAAATATACTCTAGGTTTTGAAACATCATTGGACTCCATGTCTTATTTCAGGACAAGAGAAAGCTTTCAGATACACTGCTCACTACAGGAGAAAGAAGGAGCACAATGCATGTCTGAAATTTAGAAAAACATTTTCTTCACAGATTGAGTTACCCTGAACAAGTAAAGCTTTTTACTAACATTGATACAAATGGTGATTTCAGCCAAAATTTATTAAAATCTCCACTATAAAAGAAAAATTTTTTATGAAACAAAGATGTGTACATATGTAATGAATTACCTGCGAGTCCAAGAGAATATTTTCCGGTTTTAGGTCTCTGTCAATAGAAGGAATTTTTTATTAGACTCATCTACACCATTTTGAATACAGCCTACTGAGAGTAACCACAGAATAATAAACATACCTATATATGATTTGTAGGGAGTGCAAGTAACCCAAAGCACAAGCAATTTCAGCAGCATAAAAAAGTGCCCTTGGCTCCGCAAAATATCTTTCTCTTTGTAAGTGAAAGAAAAGCTAGGGAATAAATGTGTATAATTTAATAGAAGACTAAGCCAACCAAACATACACATGTCATAGAATGTCAGATTATATAATGTACAGCATTTAATCTTTTACCACAAGCCATCAAGGAAATATATGCTATTATAAGCACTACAGAAATTTATTCCCATCCCTGTAGAAGATATGACTGTTAGATTTCTCAATCTCTGTGCTGTCCTTTATCATTCCCATGATGCCTCAGCACAAAATCACATGGGCAGTCATATAGTGCTAACATGTTCTATGGTGCTTTACAGAGATTGCTGAATGTCTCCATGGGGACTCGAAGATACAAGATTTTTATGCTTCTAGGAAAGGTTGTCACTTTTACATCTATAGACAAGGTGCATCAAGACTTGCAGGAGTGGAGTGGCTTTCTATTGGTAGTGCAAGGTAAATGTCTTTCAAAAGACAGTGAGGCGAGTATTCAACTATTTATTGTTATCATCTCCATAGATGGGGGGGGGGGGGGGGGGGCATTTATCTCATGTCTGGAAATGTGTGTCTAGTTTTGTGATTTTTTTGGAGGGTTTTGAGCTTGCCTGATTGATCTTAGTGGTTGATAAATGAGGCAAAAAACCTTTGTCTGAAAAGTTACACAAAAGTCACAAATGTTTTAGCAACCCTTTGCCTACGCCTGCTCTGGACTGGAGTTTATTTGAGACATTTCACAGCAATTGCACCAAAATTTACAACAATTTTAAATGCCCACATCTGAAAATTAATAAATAAATCAGGTGCTCCACTGAAAAAAAAACAAGAAAAAAAGCAACATATTTCTAAAAAAAAGGTGGAAAAAGTGTCGGAATAAAGAATAAAAACAAAAACTAAAGAAGTTTGATAAACACCCCCCCCCACACTGTTCACTCCTTGTTACATAATACTGTGTATTTTAAAACGAGGCAGTTCTCCAATGGTGCTAATAAATGGGGGAGGGAGGGGGGAATCTCCCCCATAGAGTTTCAAGATGGTGACAGTCAGACGGAGCTGTCCAAATCAAACTACAGGCAGCCCCCTACTTAAGAACACCCGATCCCTAGTTACAAAAAGGACCTCTGGTTGTTTATTGCTTTACTGCTTTATTATTGATCCTGGTTCTTATGACAATCCAACATTTTTAAAATCCAATTGTCACAGAGACCCAAAAACATTTGACTGGGGTTACAATGATCAAGTATATGGTTCCGACTTAGATACAAATTCAACTTAAGAACAAACCTATAGAACCTTATACATAACCCGGGGACTGCCTTTACTACTATAATTCCATGTTACATGTAAATAATAGTACATCAGCAGATATCAATGAGTCAAAATATTGCACAACTTCTGTATGAAGTAACATACCGGTACTTTCTAGAACTGAAAGGGGTTGCCACAGTATCAAACAGAGAAGTCAACTGAGGAAGTGACATTTTATATCCAAATTCTTCCTCTAATCTAAGCAAACATAACATGCAGAAATTTGGAGTGTACAGGAACAACTGGTAATTTTCACTATATTTCAACAAAAATGTAACAAGTGGGTTGACTTTCACTTTAGATCCTTTATCAGGTAAAATAAGACATCTCCAAATATGACTGGTGTTGACATTCCCCTCTACCCATTTGGAATACCGAATCGTGTTTGCATGTGTGTTGGAAGATCAGGAGAAACTACCATTGGCTGAAAGAACATATTAATAATCTTTATTTTTATAGCACCATCATATTCCATAGCGCTTTACAAATCATAGGGGGCACATACAAACAAAATATTACATTACAAAAAGTCATGTGGTACAATAGGAGTGAGGGCTCTGCTCACAAGAGCTTGCAGTCTATGAGGATGAGGGGGTGAGACAAGAGCTTACAGGCTATGAAGATAAGGGGGGGTGACACAAGAGCTTACAGTCTATGAGGATGAGGGGGTGACACAAGAGCTTACAGACTATTAGGATGAGGGGATGACACAAGAGCTTACAGTCTATGAAGATAAGGGGGGGTGACACAAGAGCTTACAGTCTGTGATGATTAACATGCTACACACTTTTACAACTACTGAAGGCGATTGTAAATTATTTAATTTAGCATAGGGATCCTCAACTTTTGCACCTTGTGAACCATTTAATTAAGATTTTTTTAAAATATATGTGCCCCATCTGCTCTCTCTGCTGATAAATAAATCCTGTATTCAAGCCTGTAGTGTATGTGCTGGCTAAATATGACTAAAGTCCATTCACATGACCATAGGGGGGCATATGTACAGCCGCAAGCTTGCGGCCGTAAATACGTCCCCCATAGACCAGCAATGGTTGCTCGGAGCACCTCAAGCTCTGTACACGGGGGGGAAAAAAAAAGTCAGTGAACTAAAAATAATGCTAAAGCACCAGAATTTTGATGCAGTTTTCTGCCGGGTTATCCTCAAATACCTAATAGGAGGTGCAGAGCATAACTAGACCATCAGCATAAGGCGGTCTAGTCATACTCTGCACTGTGTTACCTTACACCACTTTGATAAATCTGTCCCTCAGAGTTTAAAATCTTTCCTGCTGCCTGCCCGCTTATAGTAGACTATGGACAACAACTACTAACTGATAAGCTGATCAGTCTCTCCTCATCTAGCTGAAAGTAAAAGCAAGAAACGTGCTGAGCAGTGATTGATAAACTGTTCTGTTAACAGATATTGAAATTATCTCCAAAAGAAACACTTTAGAGACAGGGAAACAAAAAAATCATGTAAATTACTGATATCTTCAATATTATTATACTAGGCAAATTGCAGATATATCCTACATTGCAAATGGTGCCAATTGTAAACAATGTGGATGTCGTATTGAAACAAGAGCATGCAAGACAAATGACTTGACAGTATAAATAATGTCAAGATCTTACCTCTCCACCATTGATGAAATCCAAAACAAAAAATAGTTTATCTGAGGTTTGGAATGAGTAATGGAGGTGCACTAAAAATGGATGTTTTACATTTTTCAGCAGCACGTTTCGCTCTGCCATAATGTGCTTTTGCTATAAAAATATAAGAAAAAGGTAAAGATATTAACTGTATAAAATGTGACAAAGAAAAGTTTAAAAAACTAGGTCAAATACAGTATTTGTTAAGAGATCAACTAACCTTATAGGGTTTTTCCAGTTCAATAAAATTTTAAAATACAACCAGTTGTCAAAAAATGGAAAATTGTCATCCTCGCCTCATTGGTCAAGGCACCTCCTGGTTCACTATGATAATCTATAGCAGGCACAAGCCCCTGTATCAGAACATCATAGCTGGACTAGCAGATGGTAGGACCAAAGTTGAATATTATAATACTGATGACTGAACCATATTAGCATTTCATTTTTCTGGACCATCCGTTTAAGCCTTCAGCTTGTTAACATAGATTGTACAAATAAGTCCAAGTGCTGTAAGCTGGTTAATGCAATCTATAATAGAAACATAGGGTATATGACCTGTTTCCTAGATTCTATAGACTCTGTCTTGTAATAGATACATGTGTGCAACCGGTAAATGTTTGCTCCTATAATAATACTAATAATAAATCTTTTATATTTTGCAGCGCTTTACAGATCAATATTTCCTCCAAAACTAGAGGAGACCTATAAGAAATCTACAGTAACTGCACAATGTGATATTCACTACCACCCTGACAGACTGATCCTTTGGAGAGTTGAAGTATGGGCTCAAAGTACCTCTTTTTTGTTGAGAATAACTTTCTTTTGTAAAACCTTCACTGCATAATACTGTCCATCGTGTTTGCCTCTTGTAAGGACAACCTAGAAATTAAACAGTTATTTATGTTACATAATTGTTCATTTAATGTTAAGATATGCACATTGCACTACTGCACTAAATTTATTGAAGATGAAAGTGTAAAGCGAATAAACCAAATCCAAGTTTGATAGATACATTTGATAGATGCCGTCTCCCCATTAAATGTCCTACTATAAATGGATAACTAAAGCTGGTCATCTATATTTGATATGGATTGACCCATTTATTTCTTTGGGACTGGTTGAGCATCTGATGTTCACGTAAACCTCTTTTTGAATGTACAGCACCATGGAATTAATGGTGCTCTGTACATAAATTATAACGTGTATTGGGGTCTCCCAACTCTCACTGAAGACAGATGTTGAGGGAAGATGAGCTTTAGTCGGGTTTCTTTTTGTTCTAGAAATAAAAAACGACCCCCAGTCTCTGGCAGTGGATTTCTTAAGTTCAGCATGCGTGTACTGAACTCCATGTGTGGACTTTAATGATCTTGTACAAGAATAGAAAAAAATGTAGCTTCTCTCTTCCCAAATCAATGTATGATATATGTTATATTGCACATTAGGTTCCAATAGCCTAGTTTATGTAGATTTTAAAAATGTGTTTGTCAGCATTCTGAATAATTTCAGTACTTTATAATAGTTTGTGTCACATTATATGGCTCCCTGCCAGCAGCGTGTGGGAAGTCCCAGGGTTTGTCAGCTGCATCTCCTCATGTATACTTCCTCTACTCCACACCATCCCCCTTTCCCATGCCTGCTCAATGCACATGACAGGAAGTGGGGAGGAGTAAAGGAGCTGCACGAGTTTGGCCTATAGAAGACTGACATGTGCACATATGAGCCCACAGCTGTACCCCACCCCAGGACTCACTACACACTGCTGGCAGGGAGCCAGGTAATATGAATTAAACTTATAGAAACTACTGAAATGCTTTAGAATGCTGATAAAGGCATTTTATCAGCGCAGTCGCTACACAGTGGACAAAGCCTTTGGTTTTCAGATCCGTCCACTTTATAGGTTCTGACGCCAGGTGGCAACCAAACTAGCAGATTGATGCGATCACATTACAATGATCAATATCAGTAAAACCCAGAAAAGAACCACCTAACTATAATAATAATAATAATAAGCTGTCAGGTAAAAAAAAAAAAAAAAAAATCAGCTATGTGACGTGTATACTTTTCTGGGAATATCATTTGTACCTTGCCGAAGCTTCCTTTTCCGATTAGTCTGAGGTATTCAAAGTCTGAAGGTTTGGCACTGTTATAGAGAAGAAAATTGTACAGTCAGTACTTTTATATCTTTATATATGTTCATCATTCATTGATTTTGCGCGTTCACAACATTTAAATCGCAACATGGATGTCATATTTATTTTCATACACAGAGCCCAAAATATTTACTACCTTTCCAGATGTATGTGACGTAATGGAGGCAGGCTGGTACATTGTGTACACGCGCACATGTGTGTGTTGCATCACAGTCACTAATGGTCAGCAAGATGTCTGGACCATTTATAAAGAGAGCAGAATGTGTATCATCCCATCCCACAAATCCATGTCCCAAATGAACAAAAGGGGTATTCCCACCTCAGCATTTTTTTTTTTGTATGTTTATTTAAAAGAGGTTGGGTATAGATTCATGTGACTAATATGCTTTATTTAAAAAAAAATGTGTGCAAATGACCATAAATGTTTTCACATGGGGCTAACTTGACCCCTAGTTACAGGTCAAGTTGTACCTAGATACAGCCAGCACCGTACATATGTATAATTTTTCTTGCTGCTTTACCCCAGAGTTGAATTATCCAGCAGCTTTCTGAGGCTTCGAGGTGCTGGAGCTGCTGCTGATATGCAATGACTGTGGCTATTCAATAAAGCGGCCGGATGTATGTGAACGGCGCATGCGTGAGCTATGCGCGCTCACATATACTTATCTTTATTTCACTGTAGGAAAGCCATATGCCAAGCGCCTGCGCTGGCCATATCTAGGTACAACATGACCTGTAACTAAGGGTCAAGTTAACCCCAAGTAAAAACATTTATGCCCATTTTCACACATTTTTTCTTATATAAAGCATATTAGTCACATGAATCTCTACCCAACATCTTTTAAATAAACATAAAAAAAAAAATTGCTGAGGTGGGAATACCCCTTTAAACAACTAAGAATGTTTTTTTTTTAATTATGCCAATAGGCATATTTCTATTGAACCAAAAATAATGGAAGAATCAGTGATAGGATATATTCCACAATATTTTAATAACCAAAGAATATCTAAATATCTAAAGTAGGTCTCCCATTACTGACTGGTATATTAAACTTATGACCAAGGCCTTGCCATACATTTTGTATGCACTTTGATTATACATTGAGCTTGCGAACATTAAAATCCGCTTTGCACAATAGCAGTTATTGGGTATTTAGCAGTTTATTGTATTCTGTTTCAATACTGTGAATACACAGAGGAAGTCAATCTTGAAACTTTGTGCCTATGCATAAGATGCAGGCAATAAACCACTTCCTATACTGTCCTTGAATACAGTAAAGAGAGAAGTTGCATTGTATACAGTGTAACGTCTGCTACATTTCTGTGGTTACACAACAAATCTGAATACTCATTGTCATTAACTGCTTAATGAGGATTGTGTATATATTATAACATATTTGTTTCTTTGTTTACCTTGAGACCAATTATTTTATTAGTAGAAGTTGTAACTGGAAAAGTAGCTGGACATAAAAAGCTACAGCCAGGAATGTCGCTGTATAGATCTGTCCAATTACTTTTTACTGTCATTGTGGGAGCTTGGATAAGTAGGCAGATTATTTAAATTAGGTTATCAATATCAGAATGTGGGATTACAACACCTGGGACCCCAATAATCAGCTGTTCAACGGAACAAGCAGCAGATGACTACATTCTTCATAGAGTGGGCAGAACTGCTTACTGCAGATCAGCTTCCATTCAGGAGCAGAGTTGCAAATACGCGGCTTGGCCACTACAAAGAGAATGGTGTGATTTGCTTACAGTTTAATTGTACGTGCATTAACCGTTGATTAATTGGAGTGCTGGGTGTCAAGCTACCACTAATCTGTTATTGAGGGGGTTTAAAAAATTTAAAAAAAAAAAATTATAAAAACTCAGTCTCTGGTCTAAATACACCATAATAGATTTGAACAGTACAGTTGATGTACAGATGTAAAGTCTCACTGGTCCGTCAGTTCACTTGCTCCACAGTCGTAAGCCGTTCGGAGCCACAAGCAAATCCAAGATATTTTGGGCTTGTTCACTCTCCTTCTTCCAGGTTGCTCCATAAACGTTCCGGTCCCCCTCTCCTCTCGGCGTGCCTCCCGAGTGCTAATGCACCACGAACCAACTAGAAGGGTACGTCTTCCAAATGAACTCCCTTCACCACCTAAAGGGGCTTTGAAGGTTCCCCGCTATTCGTTGCATCCTCGTATTAACTTATACAGTTATAAATTAACCGCACAAGAAAAATTACACAACACAGCTACGATGTGTTCATCTAAAATTTTTTCTCAAATATACTCACAAAAGTTTTAATAAAAAACCTTGTAAATCAGAACATTCCTCTTCGATTGGTGGGCGAGCGATTGGCATCCTGGTATATTTGTGAGTATATTTAATAATATTTTTTAGATGAACACAATCGCGGTGTTGCACCATTTCTCTGGTGCGATTTGTTTACAGCTGCATGAGTGCGAGTAGTGTGAACATAAGGGCACCATTAAAGCCTGTTCCAGGTTGTGTAGGAAGCTCATTTGGAAGACTTACCCTGCTAGTTGGATAGTTGCACATTAGCAGGAGGGAACCCAGAACATCTTTGGAGCCACCTGGGAGAAGGAGAGCTCGGTGAGATCTTCCAGTGCCTGCGAGTGAACGAGCCCGAAACATCTTGGGTTTGGTTGTGGCCCTGAACGGATTACGATTTAAAAAAAAAACTCTTGCCGTTTACTTAAAATCTCCTATAGGTTATTTCTACTTTTAGTGGATTTAGTCTAATAATTCCCAGGCCATTTCATGTAGGATAGAGAACTTCTAAATTTTTGTACTTTAAGCTCACACAAAATGACAAACACACACTTATATTTTAGTTTTACTTCGAGATCTAAAGACATACTGTGGATTTACAGATGGTCCCAGGTTGACATTTTGCACGGGTGATCCATTCTACAAGAAAGAAGAGTTATTATTTACCTTTCTCTAAAGGAATTACTGTATACACCAAGGAACTATACAGGTTTGCTATAACATCATAACTAGGTATATGTGTAATAGTATAGAGGAAATTTGAAACATGACAACAACGAGGCAGATTGATCACTTAATATGGGAATAATTTCAACAATATTGTTAATAAAATTTATCATCATTCCTCACTGGGTTATTGCCATGTCACCCTTTTTGCGGCCGAGATGAGAACAGGAAGGTCTCAGCCACGCTTAAGTGGTTGAAGTAGAAAAAAATAAGTTGTTTTACTTTGTTTCTGTAACTTTCACAGTTTCAGAGTTGTCATTTGGACTTACATAATTAGCCAAGCAGAACAAGCTATAAAGTTTCTATAACGTCTGTGGTTACAGAACTTGTGCCGCTCATTGTGCTGCATCGTTTCTATAAAGCTGGGTGACCTTTACAATTTACAGTAGCAGTAAAATAAAGAAAAATAAATTTCAATCCATGTGCTGAAAATTACAGTGGGTACGACCCCTTTAAATTTTTCACTCTGTGCTCTTAGGAACCTTGAGTGCTGCAGGAATTTTGTAACCTTGGCCAAATCTTTCCATTAACACACTTCTGTCTGTAAGCATGTCCTATTTTATGGTTGCTATTTATAGGGCCAATCTTTATATTTCACCCAGCTATTTATTTTAAAACTTTTATAAAGTTAGGATTATATTACTCTGGTAACAATGGGGGAAATGAAGACTGATACTTATTGCGCTAGTCTTAATCCCCCCATAGGCGCACTGCACACCCAATTTCTGAAAAGGCTTCGGTATCATAGCAAATCCAGCCGCAAGCAAGTCCGGTAGCTCTGACATGGCAGAAATTTCATGTATAGCCTCAGCCGGTTTTCCGGAATACGCTATAGTAAATGCAGGCAGTGTCCTAGTGACAATTGAAATTTTTGGTGTAATGGGACTATCAATAAAACTTCATTACAGACACCTTACGGCTGATCATTGTAGTCTGGGAGTATACTGAAGCATCCATAGAGCTTTACCAGAGGTCACAGTGCATATTCTGTTGCAAGTAGTACTCACATTTCAGTTCCATTCTAGCAAAGTTTCTACAACATAACTTTATTTTTGACATACTTTGCTCATACATCTGTCTAATGTGACGTACGCCATTCTTTGAGGAATAGTAAGCCTAGATGGTGTCAAACGTACATTGATAAATCTGCCCCATTGGGAAACATTTCATAAATTTAGATCGAATATAGACCCCAGCTAAACTGACTAGATAAATATTCTCATTGATATTTCAATAAATAATTCAGGAAGAAGACTGTTGACTTTACCTTCTCATCTGGTCTTTCATCTTCATCTTCTGACGGATCTGATTGATGTTTGGCACAGTCCAGTTTTAGAAAGGCTTGAACATCAGGACTATAAAAAAAAAACAAAAACAAAATAAAAACATTGTGTGTATGTATACCATTCTGACTGTAGATATAGACAGTGGGCTTTACTAGGTTGTGACCATGGCTTGAAGATGTTATATGACATTAATCCCTGATGATAGAAACTACTCTAGAACCACATAGGAGTGCATGTACAATGTGAATGGTGTAGCGTAAAGACAATAGACTAGGAGATCCTGTAGCTCATCTATTCCATCAGGCAGCCAGGGCACTTATAAGACTCGGCATCTCCTCCATTCTATCAATCCTGCTGAGTACCTAGCAGCCATGATGCACCTCACCGAGGAGGCTTTTTATAAGGTGGAGTAGACATGGATTTGCAGATTTTCACCATTTTTATTAAAAGTTATATTTTAGTCTATACATGCTCTCAAAAGCCGGTGAAGTACCCTCCATTACTATTCTACAGAACTGTCCAACTCTGCACAAATTAATGCAATTCTGCAGAATGAGGTCTGGTTAGAACAGACCTGGCACTAACCACCGATAGCCCAAACAATAGAAATATCACTATATTAGTACAGTAGTCAGCTAACAGCACAATGCAAGAACTGAAACACAACTGAAATAGCCTCACAACCGACCCTCACAATTATTTACATTCACCAATGTGTTTGCAGGAACACTACATATGTATACACCATGCATGCAGCTATAGGCACACACATCACATTTGTTCTGTGTATATTTTATATATTTATGCTATAATCACATCCTAAAAAGGGGTTTCTGGACAGAAAAGCAGGGTTAGTAGACTTCCTTTTGTGGGTACAGGTTTTACCAGGATTCCTGGAAATCACCTTTAATACCTAGGCATATTTAGACCATATTTAGTTCTGTTAATCTTTGAGTGTTCTAACCTTTATTGTAAATATTACTAAATTTCCCAACACAAAGGTATTCATGTGACACACTAACATAATGTGACATAATATTATCTTAACCTATTACACAGAAGTGCACAACAGAATTTTTTTTATCATGTTCTATTCCCGATTATCAAATATATAATGCAGCAGACAAATTTCTTTAAAATTTGATCTCCAGAATGTCTAAAGACTAGACATTTGTACTTCAGGATCTATGTGCCGTCGGTATTCGATTATAATGCAGGTTGTTGGGGCAGTAGCCTGGGGACCAAAGCCACCCACCAAATTTTATACTGAGAAGGGCCTTCACCTAGGAAATCCTCATATATCTGTTCCTGCTCTGAACACACATGTACACAATAGCCAAAGATCCACCAAAGATCGTGAAAGTTAGGGGCCTAAATTATATTGGTTAATCCCGTTATCAAGATAAATATGTAATTGTGATGTGCGATACTATGAAACATGTTTGCAATAATAAAAAAAACAAAATATTAAAAAAAAGGCATAAGAGTCAAACCAAATCCATTGCAAGGTGTTAGAAAGGGTCCCAAAAAAAAAGCATAAAGGTACTTCTAGCACTTGTTCTTTGCATGTATTTTGCAGGTCTTTTCATGTTCTCCCATGAGCGTATCAAAAGAAAAAAAATATATCAAAAATGTTTAAACCCAAAAAATAGCATTGGAAAAAGGTGTCTGAATATTTCAAAATATTAAAAATAAATGTACTGCAAACCAATAAATAATGGAGGCAGCAGTTGAGATCATTGGTATAGTTCTACCACACTCAGCAAGACCTTCTACTTATAACACAGTTTTATAGTTAAATATAAAACCTCACCATTTAAAAAGGGAAAATATGTAGGTAAGGAAAAAACACTTACTATAAACCCTTTTCCATGTCCATTGCTAAAGACTTTCTAGAATGCTCACATAAAGGATCCCTTTTTCAGTAATGCAACGTAGAAGAGTCCTGCACCTGCATTAGTATCTAGAGTAGTTCATTGTGGAATGAGAATGACCAATGCCATGTTTACTATCCTATTTTTTATGATGTCACATCCCCCAACCTTCAAAGAAGGAATAAAGATGGACCGCACAAGCCATGTTTACAAACTGGACAAGTAGTACAACTTCCTAAACAGGTTTCTAAACTAAAAACTAAAAGGTGGTCATGTATATTATAAAGAAGTCGGCTGATGTTCACAAGCATTAAAAAGAACAAACAACTCATTGTCAATCAATGTGCCGACAGACTCACATACTTCAGTTCATCTTCACTGTTACAGTCATTTACCCTGGATATATCTGTGTATACACAGGGTAATGGAAACACAAACTTTCTGGGTACATTCCTTCAAGGAAAGATCTTTTGTGAATTATAGCCAAATACCGCATATACTCGAGTATAAGCCGACCCAAGTATAAGCTGAGGCCCCTAATTTTACCACAAAAACCTGATAAAACCTATATATTTTTTACTCGTGTATAAGCAGAGTTTGGGTTTTCAGCACATTTTTTGTGCTGAAAAACTAGGCTTAATGGCTTAATCCAACAAATAAATTAAAAGAATGTTGTAAAACTTCACCCAATGGACCAAAATTTCTGTTAAATCAGACATTTTGATCACACTTAGACATTTGCCCATCTTAAACCCACCAGCCAGTAAGACAGTTTTCTTAATGCATTTTGTATTGTCCATTAGATACATTCATTTTTTTACTTTGTTTCATTACAGCCAATTGGCAAGATCAAAAAAAGTTGTTTTTTTCCCCTCATTAATGTAGAGTCTGCACCCAATCTTGACCAAATAAAAAAAACAGAAGTGTAGATCTTTTTGATAATTAACTAAGAAAAACTGAAATATGGTCACAAGCATTCAACCTCTTCCAACCTCTGTGCTCTGGACCGCAGACTGACTGGGCAGAAGGTTCACCTTCCAACAAGACAATGACCCTAAGCACACAGCTAAAATAACAAAGCAGAGGCTTCAGAACAACTCTGTGACCATTCCTGACTGTCCAAAGAGAATATGGAGAATATGTTCCCTACTCTGCAATTGACGCAGAGCGCACAGGACAACGGTGTTATTGGCCTAAGACACACAGACAGCAACAGAATGCTTGATGACGCAGTTTTGGAGCAGTATTTGCGAATATAATATATATTTGAATGTTTAATGGCTTACACATTGGGGGTCATTTACTTTACCTTCTATACCAGTTTTTTGGCATAGAAGAACTCCCCATCTTCACCAGTTCAGACTTTTTTGTCCCACATAGAAAATGGGGAGGGCAAGGCGTGATAAACCAGTTCTGTCATATTTATTATAGTCTCCATCGGTTTTCCTACAGCACTAGTCTCTCAGACCTGGTCTAAATGGGTCCAACCTGGCGGAGAAGCCAGAGCCTCCACATCCCAATTGTATTGATTGTTGCTCATTTGAGTATTTACATATTTTCTATTATATCTGGTTTTACAATGGTAAATCGCTTTTTTGCATTCAAAATGTTTTTTTTTTCCCTTTCTTTTGTGCAATAAAAGCTTCTTTTGGATAAATCTACATATAGGGGGTCATTTACTAAGGGCCCGATTCGCGTTTTCCCGACGTGTTACCCGAATATTTCCGTTTTGCGCCGATTGTACCTGAATTGCCCCGGGTTTTTGGCGCACGCGATCGGAATTTGGCGCATCGGGGCCGGCATGCGCGCGACGGAAATCGGGGGGCGTGGCCGAACGAAAACCCGACGTATTCGGAAAAACCGCCGCATTTAAAAAAAAAATTGTGTCGCGAAAATTTCACTCACCTTCATCCTGGGTAGGCCGGTGTATTTCGAGGCATTCCAGCGGACTTCAGCGCAGCAGCGCCACCTGGTGGACGGCGGAGGAACTGCATTGATGAATCCCGGCCGGACCCGAATCCAGCGCAGAGAATGCGCCGCTGGATCGCGAACGGACCAGGTAAGTAAATGTGCCCCATAGTGTTTGATGTGCACTGAATAGGTGTTGGCATGTTGCTCTCTCTTCTTTAGTTTTACCACATGTTATTTAGAAACCTCTTTATCTTCTCGTTATTATTCACAGTTGGGGCTACAGCCAATTTGGATGTCCTTGAGAACCTTTTCACAAAAGGTGGAGATGTCCACAAATCTAAGGTAACAAGACTAATGAGTTACTGATAGGGATCCTATTGTGAGGACCTGTAAATTAGTTTGTCAGAAATGCATAGGTTTTACACACAGGGCTGATTCTAGCCCAAGAAAATGCAAAGTGACACCTAAAGTCTCAGTGGTTGTTATCCGTGCAGCACTAGATTTGTGGAAAATTTGGACGCCAACTTATTTCTGGAATTTGAATAGGTGAACAGTTTCTGATTGGGTAATCTGCTGGGAGTCCTGCAATATTCTAGGTTCTGTACACTGCATGGTTCTGGTGTTGGTGGCAGCCCAGAACTGCTGATTGATAGGGTTGTTGGAAGTCACACCACAAAGCTGTAAATTGTTGTGTTGCCGCTTTAAGAGCATCTCTTTTCTCTGTCTAAACACTTAGATGCCATGTTTTTTTTATTGCTGGGATAGGGCTTAAGTGTACAATTTTTTAAGCAAAACTTGGTATGTTTGCCCTTAAAGGATAAATAGCTCCTACTAGTACACAGTGGAAAATGATGGGGAACTATGGAAGGTAGAAGAGGGATTTTTAAAAATATCTTCCATCAAAGTCAAGCATGATCAATCAAGGACACTTACTCATAGATCCAGGAACCAAAACTGTGGTATATTCTTCTTAAGTGTTCTCTATCCTCTCCTTTCTTCCAAAATCAACTTTTAAAATAATGCTTTTAAAACCATTAGGGCTCTGGGGATGTTAGCAGAGCCCCTCCTTGCTGTAGCTTCACAGGCTGTTACACTGTTACCCCTCTGCCTGATGTAATCTCACATGAGCTGAGGAAGTTTCAGCACACAGTGGGAGGGGGAACCGCTCCACAGTTATAAGAGCCTGGATAGGATCTGCTAACAACCCCCCAGAGCCCTTTGGGCTCATTAGCATCATTTTAAAAGTAGATCTTAGAAGGAGAGGCCATGGATAACAAATATAAGATTACCACAGCCATGGTGTCTGGATCTATGAGTAACTGTCCCTGGTTTATCACACTTGGAAGGTAGATTTTCTTTAAAAGACATCTACCATGAGTTTCACTGTTGGTAGATTAATCCTACTTACAAGCTCCTGATGAATCGTTCTTCTTGAAACTTTTTTTTTTTTTTTTTGTATTTTTTTTTTTATAACCCTGTACGCTGCGATATAGAGTTATAAAAATTATGCTAAGCAGTCTAAGGTGCTGTGGCTTCGTGCCCTCGTCATATAATTTATTCACTTCTGCCTGGTCCCTTATGTCACCAGCTCTCTGCATTCTGAATGGGCGGGACTGGAAGAAAAATGGGGGAGTCAACAAATCATAAGATGGGGATCGGAGGCGCTCCAGTGTCTTAAGCCAGAATACCTCGGACTGATTAGCATGATATTGATAACGCATATTGACAAAATTCCGACGTACAGGGTTATTAAAAAAAAAAAGTTCAGAGAAGAAGAATTCGGAGCTTGTAAATAGGACTAGTCTAGCATAAATGAAACTGATGGTAGATGTCCTGTAGGTGATAACTAGTAAAACACATTTTATAACCAACCCCCTTTAGCTCACCCACAGACACACCCTTCGAATGGTCATATGTCTGCCAGTATAAGTCAAAATGCAACGACAACAGTAGTCGTAAACAGAGTAGACTTCATCTACTGGATAACAGCCCAAAATAAAGTGTTACCAATTAACTAGTTTCTAAAATACTATTATCTATTATTACGTCATAAAGGCCATTTCCCTGGTTAATATCCACGTTTCAAATACTTATCAATTAACATCCAAGTCCTAACATGTTTCCACATAATTACAAGGACACAGCGATGGCCACAATGGAGGACATGGGTTCTCTGAAAACAAATCAAATATCTTGCCAATTTGCCTTTTCTGAACCTGTTCATGACAAACAAACACATTTAACCTCAACATTTGCTGAAGCCCCTGGAGCAATGTACAGGAAAAGAAAACTTGTGAAATAACTGCAAAAGTGCAAGCATGTGGGCAGCAGATATCAGGTGACATGTTATGTGTGTGGAGGTGTTTACCCGATGGGCAGGTGACTTCTGTACGGGAAATTGTACAAATATAGTGTCACGTTATCAAAACACTGTGATCAGATAAAAAGTAAGTGATAGGTAGAGCACATTGTAGGTGTAGGAAAGATCTGGCCATTAATCTAGCCATCTTGGCCTACCTCAGCCTACAGGCTTATTCAGATGGGCATTTTGGCGTCAGTATGCTATCCATTTTTTTTAATAGCATACAAATCCAAGCGTATTCAATATGGACTACATGGATAACACATTTCTGCTTTTTTTGCAGAAATGCAATGTAATGCTGTCATTTCGGTATAATGGCTACATTCACACTTCACTTTTTGTATATGCCAGGAAAGGTGACAGTCTCTACAGAGATCTATACTGGCGGTATACGTCATATATTATGTAAAATGCATAAAATTCCATCCTGCTGTCTCTGGCTAAGCAATGGTCAGTGGAGGCCATTGTAGCAGTTCTGCATCTTCCTCTAGCCTCCGCTGAGAGTATATGTTGCTCAGCAGGAGAGAGGTCCCCAACAATGTTAATTTCCATATAAGGACAATGACATCACTGGGAAACACCCTGAACGTCAGCATCAGCAATTCACTGGCTGGTGCCAATGTTCACTCCTCCCGCATTAAAGGGGATGGAGAAGGCACGGGGACACATTCTTTTGTGGCTCTTTAGAACAAAATGACATGGAATAAAAGTTATTTGTCTCGAGTGGTGGCAGCATTAATATACATAAAGGCATCATTGCAACATTATTACACTCCACTAAGGGATAAGGTTTAAGGAGGAGATCCATGGTAACAGGTTCCCTTTAATCCACATGCTGAAGGTAAATAGAAGGTCTGTCCCTATTTCATCAACAGGAGATTACTATGCACATCAACACATTTCTATATAAGCCAACATCAAAATTCTGTTTTTACAAAGCAGTTGAACAAAACAACTATATTCCAGAAAAAAAATAAAAATAATAATGCTTCCAGGCATTCTGTGTGCTTATGACAACATGTACTTACTGGCTGCACAGTTCTGTATGCTGGAGTAAATTCTGGATGAATTCATTCAGCCCTGCTCGTCTCTGCTGTAGAAAATCTGAAATATATAGATATAGGAAGCCATAACTGGTAGAAGCCACATAGTACATTCATGGTTTTATAATTTTCCAGTAGCAAATCTGTATCCTATACAAATGCACCTGGACTTATATTACATGGTCCTATGTATCATTTACACAGGAGGTCTGTCATAGGATTACTTTTGCAGAACACTGCATTTCCAGTGCTTCTCCACTGCCAGTAATTTAGTACTGGTTGCTACAGAATTTGCAATACAACCTAACATCTATTTGCTGTCAATCAGCCAAGGGACACCCACCAGAAATATGACTGTGCAATTAAGGTTAATAACTAGAGATGAGCGAGTATACTCGTCCGAGCATAATGCTCGTTCGAGTATTAAGGTACTCGAAACGGCTCGTTGCTCGGACGAGTATTTCCCCTGCTCGAGATCGAGCATTTAATTAAAAAAACAAACACAGTGAAGAACAATGAAGAATAGAATAAAAACAGTGAACACAGGATCATTTAAGTGAAAAGGACAGGGAAAAACACAGTGAAGAATAGATTACAGATGTTCGGCACATCTGCTTACTTGTCGGAAGATACGCGCGGAACGGCAGCAGGGAGACATCGGGCAGCACGGGGGAGACATCGGGCAGCACGGGGGAGACATCGGGCAGCACGGGGGAGACATCGGGCAGCACGGGGGAGACATCGGGCAGCACGGGGAGACATCGGGCAGCACGGGGGAGACATCGGGCAGCACGGGGGAGACATCGGGCAGCACGGGGGAGACATCGGGCAGCACGGGGGAGACATCGGGCAGCACGGGGAGACTTCAGTGGAAGAAGAGGAGCGATCCCGGGACAGCGTATCACCCCGACAAGTAAGCAGATGTGCCAAACATCTGTAATCTATTCTTCACTGTGTTTTTCACTGCGTTTTTCACTTAAATGATCCTGTGTTCATTGTTTTTATTCTATTCTTCACTGTTCTTCACATCTGTTAACTTGTCGCTAGATAATATACGCGCGGAACAGTGAAGAATAGATTGCAGATGTTTGCATACATCTGCTAACTTATCAGAAGACATTCTTTTTCAATTAAATAACACATTTTATTCCTGAACCATGGTCCCTTTGAAAAATGCTCGGGTCTCCCATTGACTTCAATGGGGCTCGTTATTCGAGACGAGCACTCGAGCATCTGGAAAAGTTTGTCTCGAATAACGAGCACCCGAGCATTTTAGTGCTCGCTCATCTCTATTAATAACCATTCTCCTAATCAATTGGGTTTTGCTATATACATTATATATATATTATGACCATATGAAGACAGTCTAAATCCTTATTTGTTAGAAAATCCCTACTCACTAGAAGCTGGTAGCAAGTTTTTAAAGGGGGTGTAAACTTACACAAACAATAACTTTTTGTTTCAGCAAATAATTGATAAGTCAAGTGATGTCACACAGGTGCATGGGTACTTAATTTAATATTGACCTTCAAACTGGTCGAAATTTTTTTTACCCCTTGCTGCACTGTTGAGCCTTATTTATGAAGTGTCAGCGTCACAATATTGGTGCTTTTCCCGACACTCACAACTTGCTCTTTTTTGGGCGCAAAATTGTGGCGCCGCTTTTGAATCTGACACTTTTCTAGTGCATCTAATTTTCCAAATTGTTTGGTGGCACGATTAGACCAGTTGATAGCTGGTCTATTTCACTTTCATGAATGGGGGGACTGTTCTTAACACTATTTGTGCGCCAAGTGATTAATCCCTTACGCCACAAACATAAATCCCACTGAAAATTATATCACGCTTCCTGCGCCCAATTCGATAAATGCCTGCCAGGGTGAGCACTCACAGACACAGGATATGTACCTGGTTTATTGTATACAAGAAATAAAATAACTTTTGCTCACCTGGATCAAAATTATCTCCAAAGATTCTCTTGGCAGGTATCTTCAGGTTTATAGCTGGAAATTGTTTTCTAAGCTAAGAGAGTAATAAAAGATAAGAGGATAGTTACAGAGATAAGCTCAGAACCATATCTGGTTATAGTGCTTGCTATAATAATACATTTAATCTTATGTTTACACATAACTATTCTGTAAAATAGGACATGAGCTCATAGTACAGAGATGCTACACGTCTCCCTTTGCATTGTGGCAATTGGTTTTTAGAAGAGGACAATGTAGATCTACATACTATAGATGTATCAGTGGTGCGGCCATATACACATCAGCTTGCTACATGATGTAATAAAATATGCCGTAAAGTAAAATAGAGATTTTATGAAAACAATGCTATTTCAAGTAGGAGCCAGGCCAGTAGCAGAGGGTTGGTTTCCACACATACAAAGAATTGGGACATTTAAGGAACGACCCATTGTAATCACAATGTTATTTTTCATTGAAAGTTGACAGTGAATACATCACAATGACACTTACCGTGTTATACAATTTATCAAACTCTGCATATCGTCTAAAGACAAACCACTCACTTCTTCCAACAGAAACTAAAACTTTGTAAACCTGTAAAACACAAGAACACCTATTGAGTCCTATAGAAGAAGATATTACTTCTTTAGTGATTCAAAGTTATTTATAAGTTGAGTAAGGACACAACACAGGTCAAGATAAGGTTCAGATAAGGGTTTAATCTTAGCGGCTTCCCTTGAAGGGTTCTTCAGGATTTATTTTTGTTATGACCCGAAGTGGAAGATAAAAACAAACAAACTGTAAGTTATTCTCAAATCTCTGGTGCTCTGATCCAGCATGACTTCCCCCTCACCGCCAGCCTCAGTGGGGACTGAAACAATACAGGCTGCCGGTGATGTGCTGGACCACATTGCTAGTTAGAGGCAAGTAAAAGTTCTTATTTTTACACAGCCAGGGCCAGTGATCCTGGACAACCCCTTTAACCAATCCTTCTCAGAGCACTATAAAGTGGAAAAGGCTCTTTGCATACAGATAAGGGCCAAACATAGATCCATGCAGCCAAAACAGAATGAAAATGTCAATGTGTCAATGAATCGCATGACACATGACCACAGCATGAGGGGGAGGAAGAAACAATAGGCACAGAAACTACTTACAAACACAGAATACCAACTCAAGCTTGTCTATATGCTGGGAGTGAAGTAGGAGTGCTGCTGTCTTGTCTAAATAGTTTATAGTGGATGTAGTTCGTTTTGGATGGCGTGACATACAGTATGTTCCCTACATCTATATACTTAGAATACACTTTTAATGCAAACCTATTAAGTTTCTGAGAATTACTGCAGGCTGCACCTTTACAGGCATATGGAGACTGAAACAACATGCATGCTCTGCTGGAAATTCTGAGAATGAAATATGGAAAACCTCGGTGCTACCTTGTAAGGCAGTTCCCTATACATTAAAGGAAATCTACCATTAAAACAAGCATGATAAATCAGGGGAACTTACTAATAGATACAGGCACCGTGACTGTCGTCACAGGTCATCAAGTGCTCTGGTTGGCATTATCAAGGCCCATCCATGCTGAGGATTCATAGACGGTTATCCTTACCCTTTCCGCTGTTCTCACAGCACTTCCGCCCTCCTGCCTGATGTAATCTCACTTCAGCAGAGGAAGTTTTACAACACAGCAGGAGGGGGAAGTGCTTCATGCACACTGTAAGGCCTCATGCTTACGGAACATAGCTGGGAGGAGGGGGGGGTGATCACTCCTTCCCCCTCCACAGAAAGCCAAGCGGCCATCTTGCTTGGTCAATGTGCACTGAGACACTAAGCTCCCTGCACCGTGACTGGGCATTACAGACCTCTATGGCGGTCGTGATATGGCCACAAATGTTGGGGTCAGATTTTGGCCCCCATAAAAGTTGTGTGCATGAAGCGTAACAGCACTTCTGTCCACCGTGCTCTGCAATTTCTGACACTACTGTACTATTGAATGGTGGTTCAATCATTGATCAGCCTGTTATCTCCAAGCTTGTGGATAGGGGAAACCTTGCAAATTTGGTACAACCCTTTTAAAAGAGAGCTGGGTGTCAATCTTAAGGATAGGTCATTCACATCAAATCAGTGAGTGTCCAAAATCCAGAGCTCCACCACTCATCTGCTCCAGAAGTTACACAGGGAAGAAATGTTTCACAATATTCTGTTGTGTACTACACGTTGCCACTCAACAAAATATGCAGAATATCCCCTTGTGACATAT
This sequence comes from Engystomops pustulosus, assembly GCF_040894005.1. Lineage (NCBI taxonomy): Eukaryota > Metazoa > Chordata > Amphibia > Anura > Leptodactylidae > Engystomops > Engystomops pustulosus. Next base: position 43,316,381 of record NC_092415.1, read on the forward strand.
CCGGGACTGATTAGGATACTGTGACTAGGAAGCTGGAAGAGTTGAGAAGTGCAAACTGCCAATAATAAAAAAAAAATAGCATCATTGCATAGAACAGATTATATATGTACCGTAGATATTAGAAAACTGAAATATTATTGCAATTCAATTCGCTCAATTCCAGGAGACTTGTACTCACTGTGAATCTTTTTTTCTTTTCTCGATGTTCGTCATGGCTGGGAATACGCACACTAGGACAGTTTATCTTCCGTTCCATTGTTTACAGCCTTGTACCAAAGTGGTATTCTCTATTGTTTTTCTGGTTTTAAACATATATATGTTTGAGAAGTCATAAACTCCTGTATTTAAAGTGCAATTCTGTCCATCTTGAAAACTGTAGAAGAAAGACAAAACAAAACAAACTGTGGTTACTTATCTGCTAGGCCTCATGGACTACTTTTTAACTATTGTTTGTCCTGTACAAGCCCTACTAGACTTGCCAACTATCCTACGTTTCTTAATATTGCTAATATGTTAGTAATACATATTTATAAAAAAAAATGTTTTTCAAATCAGTTATAGCTTTAAAAAGGGGTTTCCAGGGGTAGATAGCCAGGGGCCGATGGAGACTGCCATTGGCCCAGGGTTGTATATTAATTATGGGCCCCATCACAAGTTGAAAGTTTTTATAATGGTTAAACATTTTCTGCTTACACACAGTACCAAAACCAAGTTTCATGCGGAAGGAGGAGGGTCCCTGGAGAATCTGTTAGGGCTTTTGTATAGATTTGTGTTGAGAGATGGCACACATGCAAGAGAATTGCTGTGCTGGGGATCCTTCTCTTTTCTATCTCACCAACTCCTAAATTTGGCACTTTGGATGATCATGCCCCCCCCCCTCATAAGCCTTTAGCCCTTGAAGGCCTCCCAAACTACTCGTATTATAATCTGCTATTGCTAATAGCCCATCCTTTGACAAGCCCAATATTATTCTTGATATCTCCACTGAAAATGAGATTAAAAGGAAACCATAAGGATTCACGTGAGACATACTGAATAGTATGCAAACCAAACCCATTAATATGATTTGAAAAAAAAATTAAATCCCGATATCAATTATTTCAGCAGATGTAACAAACGGAGGTAGGGGTAGTAGCAAAGCATTTCCTGGCCACTGCACTGCATAAACTATGTGGCCTTCCCATTAAAAAAATTCCCTTTATAAATACTATGGAATATATGGGAATCACACTAATCCAAAGAATAAATCCGTCCAGTCCCATTAATTATGGGGTGCTAGTTTGCCATGTTTCTCCTACTTCTCCCAAGATACACCCCTAGAATGTCTCAGTTCATCTGTGGTTAAATAATTTGCAGCCATTTCAGTGGAAATGGCTGCAGTGGTGTCTCGAAACTGTGGACAAATCGTCATATTGTTTGAATTTTCTAAAAATGTGAAAATTTTACAATTGGTGTCTGGCAAGCCGAAAAACAGTGTAATTATTTTTGGTCTTGTTTTGTAAAAATGGCGATTGACATCTTTAATCTGTTATTTTTACTAATAGACTACTGTATCGGTTCGTGGAGTTTCACATGTAACACACACACACCTAAAACAGGACTGCAATGATCCCTTTGTAGGTGTAGTAAATGAAAATTTTATCTATGAAATGTATGCAAAACATTCTACACCAATTCTCTCTGCCTTCAGGGCAGAACAAGTATTTATCTGTAGGCAATTTCATCAAAAATTATTATTTTTTTTTAATTTTTGTAATAAGAGCAGCAGATAACACATTTACAAACCTATGGTCTATTGGCAGAGTCAACAATCTCTAGAACTTATTAGCAATGTATACATAAGGGTTTCCCTATTAACACTGCACTTTGCTCTAACCAACTTCCCCCAAAAGTAAAGATCTAACAATTTGTTGTGATCTCGTACAAATATGGTACCTTAATGCAATATTAATAAATGAGGCTTAGTGTCACGTATGTAAACTGGTAAGAATGGACTACAAAGTCTACTGCAGATGGTGTAAAGTCTGTCAGTGGATATCTTCCTTCTACCTATCTGAGCTTTTACTAGCAATTTAGGTTAAAAAGTTGTTCATCAGATAACCATCTATTGTCTCTGGACAGCTGTAAAAACTAGAGGACATGAAAGCATAAAATTCTTAAAGTTGAGACTTTTTTTTTTTTTTTACTGAAAAGATGTTCTGGTGGCAGGTTCTCTTAATTGTTAAAGCTATTGTCAGAACAGAATTTGGGAAAATATCTCAAATAAATATTGAAAAGTTGTAAAAAATAAAAAAAATAATATAATATAATATATACATACAACCAGTAACAGACCGCTCAGCACAAATTAGTAAAAGGCCGATTAAAATCTCATGTTTATGGATCGATGAACAGAAAGTAAAACATAAGTAAAAACCAAAAACACAGCTGACACAGGAACTGAATCAGAGAAAAATCCCTTTCATTTAATACAAATTGATATCATCGATATTTAATACCGGGAATCCACAGTGATTATGAAATTGAAATGATCATATTTTGCAATCACATATTATTGCAGCTTAGAATCGCCTATGGAGGTTTCTTGGAACAGAATGTCATTTCAATTATAAAATGTATTCCCCCACTGCACAGCAAGTTCTCCCTTTTACATCTCAGTAAGGATTGCAAAATCACATTCCCCCAGCACAGTGTGGTCAGTGGAGAAGTATATTAGAAGCATCTTATGGCTTGGAGACCATGCATATAGCATAAATCTTCATATATACATTACTCACAAAAAGTTATAGATATTTGGCTTGTGGGTGACATTTAAGGATGATCCTAAATTGCACTTAACTTTACATTTGAACTTTATGTCAATTGATGTGGTTTAACAAGGAGATCAATGGCAAAAACATTGAATTGCCCAAATAAATTAGTATTGATATTTAAACAGTCCTCCTCATCATCCTGTTCACATTTTAACATCATGAGGCCAAGATAATACCCATCATCAGGAAAAAAACAGTGGTAAACCGGCACGACACGATAGACTTCACATGGGTACGATGCCAATATTTTCTTCTTTATTAGTTAAAACGTCACGTACATGAGGATACAGATAGGTTGACGCGTTAAGATTAAGACGGTTCCCGTCGAAACGCGTCAACCTATCTGTATCCTCATGTACGTGACGTTTTAACTAATAAAGAAGAAAATATTGGCATCGTACCCATGTGAAGTCTATCGTGTCGTGCTGGTTTACCACTGTTTTTTCCTGTTCACGCTATATGGCTATGGATTAATTTTTTCCGAGCACCAGGAGACCTCCACAGAGTGTGTACAGCCAAGACGGTCTGAAGGTTGGGTGAGCCGGCTTTACCTTTTTACCTTTTTCTACGCAGTAGTAAAGGTTTTACTTCTCATTGTTTGTTCAATACCCATCATCAGTACTTCGCCATTGTGAGGCTGTAAACCGGATGTTCTCGGACGGAAGTGGCCACTGAGGAGTTACAGTGTGTAGTCAATACAGAACTGACCTACACTTTGTGAATGGCACAATGACAAGCTCATACTACCTGAATTACATAAATGTTCCAGTCCTGGGTCCTCTGTGTGAACACAGGCCTAGTTTCATCTTAGGACAACAATATGCCACCTCATCGAGATCATAAGGTAAAGACTAGCGACCTCAAATGGAGCGGCCATCACTTTCTCCTAGCCTGAATCCCATTGAAATCCTAGGGGAAAATGACCATATAGAGACTTGTAACTTTACCTCAGAAACCCCAAAGACCTGATGGCTGTCCCTTGGGGACAGTAGGATGCCTCCTCAGCAGGCTTTTATGAGCAGCACAAGATGTCAGTGTCAAGCTGTATTTGTTGCTCCTGGTCACATGCAAATTATTGAGCCATTGAGCATTTTTGTGGGATATATCCAGCGCCATGATTGGCTTTTGTTTCAATAAATTGTTTGAGATGACAACAGCATTGCATTACATGTTTCTACCTAAATAACAAACTTAAAATATATATAATATGAATGTAGCATTTTTTAGTTTTTCCATAAATTTCTCCAAAATCCAAATACAGTATCTAATTTTGTGTGATTAGTGTATATAAAATCAAAAACTCATTTTATTGGTGTACTAACTAATCTAGAATGCACCTCCACTGAACACTGTTCTACTAAAACCCTTCCAGAGCTTTGTTCAAGACAATTGAGCATCGGTCCACAATGTTCATCTAATGTACTTGGCCAAGGTATTCAGAGTCTGATGCTAATAACCACTAATGATCATCCAACTGGAAGGTACACAGAATGCTCCTTCTTTAGTTCTTTCCTATTAGTGGTGAACAGTCCCTTTGTGGATGTGAAACTGAAAAAGGAATCAAGAAGCGTGACATGGGATTTACCCAAGCAGAAGTCGGCTCACACTGAGTTACCTAAAACCAGGGGTCATTATATAGCATTTATTATTGTAGTTTGTTTTCAATCATTGGCCTTCTGTTTGGTTACAATACAGAAAATTGTGATGCCACAGAGCCAAAAATTAACAATATAATGTCAGCCTCTAAATTCAACATTGTAAACTAAAGTTTAGAAAAGATTTTCTACAGATGTCATATTATGAAATGGTTATTTTTTTTTACTATTGCACTTTGCTGGCTTATCTATATACTGTATATTCATAACAGGATTAAATATTGAAAAAAAAGACGAACTATCAAGTGGTTCACTAGAGTACAAAGCCTTGTAACGGACTCAATTCTGACTACAGAGAAGGTTTAAATTGACTGATCCATCCCTGTACAGAATTAAGAATGCAGAAGACAACCCCTCGCCCAATATCCTGAGAAGAGTGTCTGATTGAGAAGTATACTGTAGTAAAACCTCTAAAAGTAAACAACCCCAAATTCTAATGAAAAGAAGTCTCTTGGGAAAGGCTGTTGCAAATATTGTCAAAAGAAAAAATTCAAAATCAGATCACCACAGCCACCGGAAGGCAGTCCATCTGACATCTCAGTGCTCAGCAGTAAGTTAAACATTTTTTCGTTCTTTGTTAGATTGTTTAAATTGAAGCATATATGTGAAAGGGCATAGCATTCCCACACGTTTCAACTCGTGTGGGTATGCTATGCCCCATCATATGTAAGCTGCATTTTAAACAAAGGAGGAAGATTTTTTTTATGCCAATGAACACCTTGTTATGTGCTGGTGGAAACATTTTGGTTTTGATGCAAATAATGTCAGTATACCGTACATAATAAAGTAAAACCTCTAAGTGAAGCTGCACTATATTGATTAACCTTATGGGAGAACAGGGGCTTTCGGAAAAGAGAAAACAATTTTGTAAATGATCCAAAATATTGGCACTTTTTTTTTTTGGAGTAAACTAAGCCAACTAATAGGAGGTGCAAAGTGAGCTAGACTGTCTTGAACTATGCTAGATTTATCATTCAGCACTTATAAATTTGCAGGATATGGCTGCAAAAGTTTTCAGCCCATGGAAACTGACTAGTATGTTGGTCTGGTCCCACTGACTCAACACATTGCATAAGACGGGAGTCCGTGCATCACACAGCGTTATGATGCAAAGACTCACTATGTGACGGCCAAACTGAAGCATCGGTACTGTAAAAGCTAACAGTTTAGCCGTCTAACAGGGAGTCCTTGCATAATATTTATGTTTGATGCAGAAAATCCCATTCTGTGCAATGTCTTCAGTTTGTGGGATCAGACAAACATACGGGTCTTTTTCCACTGGCTGAACCAGTTTGTCTGCAGTCGGACCTTAGATTGTCTAGTCTAACTTTGCACTTAAAATTTTAATTTTAGACACTTTTAATTAAACTGCTCCAATGAAATCTAAATAAACACATAAAAATGTCCGTAACCAATGCAGTGAGATTTAACAAACATGATTGTTAATTCTCTATATAAATGAGTTACATTTCAAACATGTGCCAGCCTACTGAAGAACAACTTCATACACTCATTTCTAGAAAATTTCTTAATTTCCTATTGTCTATGAAAAATATGCTCCTTCAGATAAGAAAAGAAAGATGCAAAATGTTAAAATAAAATAAATTTCCTTTCCCAAAAGCAAATCACATTGGCCAAATCTACTATATCAACAAACAAGTCTCTGTTCTCAGATTGATGTTGAATAATTTGCAGATTCTTGGCAAAGATACAACACAATTTGTTTTAAAGAGGGTCTTTGTTTTCCAATAAATTAATGCCAGTCTTTGAATGATGCCCAATGCCATTCAGGCAACAAAGCATAACATAGCTGTCACATTGAGAACAAAAGAGTAATTTAATTTCACTAAAAAATGAAGGAATATTATACATTCAGTCCTTGAGCACAGCCTCATACTGATCATCCCATGGTTGGATATGAAAATCAAACATTCCTTGTGTACATAATGTAGCAGTGGAATCACATGCCACATACTAACAAGAAGAAAACTGAATTACATAATTAAAGGGGTCTCCTGACAATCAACCAACGACTACACACAAAAACTTCACTGTGCATTTGGTCTCCAATTGTATTTTTGTGTACAAAATCTGAAATTATTTTATTTTGTAAATGTGTTTATATATCAGATTATAGAAAATTGTTAAAATTAGGTTCATGCCTTAACCCATATCCTTCAGGAAAGTATAATTAGCAGTTAATTAAAGCTTAGTGACATAAAATTACAGCACTGCAACCGTGCCAAATATTCCAGCGCCATAGCTACGTGCGTCGCCAATATTGTACAGTCACTACTCAACATTCACCACCAGATTCAGAGATAACCCTGATTCCAGTAGATAATAATTCCTTTATTTATATAGCGCGCATAGATTATGCAGCACTACACAGGAGCTTGCCAAATCATTCCGTGTTCCTAATGGGGCTCCCAATCTAATCAACCTACTAGTATGTTTTGGCTTGCGGGAGGAAACCAGAGAACTGGGAGAAAACCCACACAAACACAAAGAGAACACACAAACTCTTTACAGATGTTGACCTTGGGACTTGAACCCAGGTCCCCAGCGATGCAAGGCTGTAATGCTAACCACTAAGCCACCTTACTTAACCCATCAGATCAGGTGATCAATACTGGTTACACTACACAAGTTTGAAAAGATGTGGTTCATTCTCTCTCCACCTCAGTCACTTGTGATGAGATGGATATCTGGCAACTCTAGCAGCTGCGATCAGGAGCCACCATGCTGTTATGTAAATATTTGAGATTTATCTGTAGGCACATTCCTTGGGACAGTTCTATATCTGTCTTTGAAGCTCCGCTGCTCATCAGATTCATTAAAGTGTCTTTGGCCCTTTAATAAATGTCCTAATGCTGCGATTTTTATTTCAAAAAAGGTGCAAAAAGCACCAAAAGTCACAGCACATAAACCAGCAGGGGGGTTGAGTGACTCTGCAATTTTTTACAAAAGTCGCAAGTCATGAATCTGGCTTTGCACAGTGTTGCTTTAGCAGTAGTTCTAGGTTTACGCCAATTTAGTGTTGGAAATAGCCCTGTGCGACTTGAGAAATGAAAAGTCACAAAAAACAGCAAAACCAATGATAAATCTCCCCCAATACGTCCAGTTCAGCAGTTCTACGCATGTGCCAGGAAATCCTGCTTACACGCAGAGCTTTTTTTGTGGGAACTCATGTTTTACTGAAGAATCCCATGCTAAAATGTCTAAAATACTGCAATACAGGAGTATTCAAGTAATAAAAGCATCAAGCAATAGCATGTTCAAGGACATTTGTGAGAAAAATCTTTTTTTAAGTTCTAACACCATTTGTCATAGAACTAATGAAAATAAATAACCAAGAAGAAGAAGAAGAAATTCTTTCCAAAATATTTTACCAATAAAAACTTTAGTTCACCCCACAAAAACAAACAAACTCATGGCGTTTATTTCACTCCCAGTTTGTCTTGGTCACATTGATTTCTGGTCATCTTATTACAGTTGATAACCTAATAAAATGGTATAAAAGATGCATAAAGCCTCAGGTCATTATCTAAAAAAGAAATGGAAAGCTATTACAATATATCCGGGAACACAGCACGGGCGCTTCACGTTTGTCCAGCATGGAATTATTGCGGAATGCATTCCTGGCAATCTGTTACACAAGGGAAATTTCTGGCTTCATTTCATGTTGTTCTGACTCCAGGAATGGGACATTGCATTTTCAGCACACTATAAAAGTCATGTTTCTAAGCCGATGTCAAATTCCATTGAATTCAGTACAAATCTTTAGAGGAAACATTGTAGGGAACTCAGGAAGGGACCGATTTCCCTGAAAGCGGATGTAAAGCTGAGGTTGTGTCGATTTCATGACTCCCCTTTCTGGTTCAGGGACATTTATTTGTAGCAGGCTGCTGAGTGACTAGAATATTTCTGTAATAATCATCTAGGGATTAGTCACTACTAAAGGGTAGAACAAGGGCACAGATGGGTGACCAAAGTAACTTCTTTGGAAATACCTCCAAATTCAAATGCTACTATAGGCTAGGGACTCACATTGCCAATTACAGCCACAAAAAAAAACAAAACAAAAAAACAATAAGAATAAAAACACAGCCTGTGCAAAGCTTTTCAGTATGGGGTTTCTCCAGGGCAGGGTGCAAAGGTGAATTCTGCACTTAGAAGCTGTACTAATGAATGATATACTGCAGATCCTAAACCTATAGTATCCAGTAAATATTTTTTTTTTTTGCTTCAAGTCATTGTATAATAACACACGTGGGACTTTAAGAAAAGCTCCAGCTAACCCGAAACGTTAATCATGTATCCCCAGCCCCTCTGTAAGGGTGGACTCACATTGGCGTTTCTTTTCACATCAGTGATTTTTCACTGAACCGATTTTGACTTATTGTCGCTGACATGTGAAATAGCCTATTGAAAATAATGGTTCAGTAAGGCATCAGTTAAAAAAAAACAAACAAAAAACACTGAAGCCAGGAAGATATACTCAATATGTATGTGTAAATAAGCCAAAATGGGTTCAGTGAAAAAAAAAATCACTGATGTAAAAAACAAAAACGACAAAAAAAATAAACACACCAATGTGAAACCACTCTCAGGCTACATTCACACCACGTTATACAGAATGTACCCCTAGATGAATCCTGGCAGACGGAGGCATCCCTTTGCCTCCACCTGACCAGTATACAGTACGTAGCATCCTGCAGGAAACACAGGGTGGAAAGATGTAGTAAGCCCAGCCTTTCCATCCTGCTCCCTCCTGCTGAACAACCGATACCCGCAGTGGAGGCCATAACAGCATAGGCCGCGGTCACACGTACCGCTAGGCGTCCGTCATAACGCAACGCTAGCGCACAGGGGAAACGCATGCGATTGTTAAGCGGACGCCTAGCGGTACGTGTGACCGCGGCCTTATGGGGGACGGATGCAACAATATTGCATCCACCTTTGTATACTAGGGGAAGTCTCCAGTGTTATCCATATATAAGAAAAGTTACAATACTGGCAGAAACACCATGAACATTAGAAGCAACCAATCACCTCCCACATTTAGAGGTTGGAACCGGAAGATGTACCCCATTGTATGATCATATAGTAGGATATGAACGAGCCTGGGAATCCACCGGACTTACATACAGCCAAGGGCTAAACATGGTGTTAAAGGAACACTCCAGTCACAGACGATTCAATGAATTATACCTTGTGCAGGGCCTGAAGGGGGAGGAGGATGACTGAGGTTCTAGGAATACAATGAAAAGGAGTCCCGCTCCTCCCTTCAGGCCCTGCACCATTGTTGTTTAGAGGTCACATAGCATGTTGTTTAGTCCCATGGCATGTAGGTTCTTGAAAGTTTCCATCTTCACATATTGATTGCCTTTGCATGGTATGAGCTTTTTGTAGGAGTAAATAACATTTTTACTTTCATTATGGAACAATTTCAGTTTTCTATTTTCTTAGTTAAAATACAGCATAGTGCAAAGTTTAATCTTTAGCTTTGCCATTTACAGATCAAAGGTGAATTACAGTTTCGGTTTCTAATTTAGATATATAAAGAGACACTAGTAGGTTAGAGAGTGTGTGTGTGTAACAAAACTAAAAAGTTACACTGCAAACAACGTTTCCGTAGCGTACAAGAAATCTGACTGCACAGAAATGAATCATTATGCCAAATATTGTCCCCACGCCATATACAGTAGGTATTCTTCATTCATACCTGTCCAAACAGAGTTAATGCAACCAGTTTTTGTTTTGGCAACTGCTCAGTAACCCAGAAAAATACTGAAACACAGCTGTACAAATGGCCACATGAATGAAACGCTCCTCTGCTGAGTCATAGCTGAGCAGGCAACATCCTCATGAACACATGGTGCCTATGACAAGATAGTGCTGAGTCTCTGCTAAAACTCTTAAGAGATAGAAGCTCACTTGTCGTCTTTGCTCTTAGTCAGGCCTTATCAAGATATTCTGTGCCGAATTTCTGTGTTGAAAATCCATTCGGTAACTTCAAAAGAGGTTTTCCGGCTTCTACAAAACTGTGCAACACTTTTTGGGTCAGGGAGCCTGGCAGCTGGCCCGGGGGAGACTATAGCAGAAAACTCCTTCCGATCACACCTAATTTAAGTAGGTCCGACCTTGCTGAGACTGTTCCTATATTTACTAAGGGGCTGGAAAACCTTATTAGATAAAGATTATTTAAAACACCAGTATTTCCCCCAGGATGTTATTCAGTACAGCGGTATCCTCCAAAAAAGTACAGTGCACATGACGCCATGTTATGTTCTCTTGTACTATTGATTTATGCAAAGTCAGTTGAGAGTTGAGCTTAGACAACGTGTTTCCACCTCCTGATATATTCCTGGCAGAATGGGCATTATTCCCGGGCACACTGTGCACCACGTTCAGTTCTACACTAGGTCCGGTCCAAACCTAGCGGAGGCCATAGCTAGGGCCCAGGCAGAGTGGCCGCCAATCCACACTTGCCCATGCGTTTTTGAGGGCGAAAACGTCACAACTTGTGGCTCCGTGTTGGGAGTTGCTACTAAATCACAACTTGTACACTGGTATTGTGGCATACAAACCATGATAAATCCCCTCCCCCACAATATACTTAAAGGACATCCATCACCACAATCAAAAACTGTATGCAAATGAGCCCGAGGAGCTCCAGGCTCCATTAACACCTATGGGTGATGCCACACAAGGCGTTATGATCCGTTTTTTAAGCATGCGTTTCAGTTTGTTTAAAACGCATCTGTTTTTGACCGTTTACATTAGTGTCTAGCAGCTTCGAATTACAGTTTAGGGTGCAGTCACATGTCGCCTCTAACACATGCGTTTCAAAAAGCCTTGCACCAGAGATTTGCATAACTAAACAGTTGTTAAAATTTGAGTTTACAAAACGACAGTTAATGCGATATTAACACGTTTTTAATTAGGCAAATCTCTCACAGGGTGGTGTATTGTGTTTTGTACCTATTAAGATAAACGGGTAATAAGCAGCCAAACATATGGTAAACGGTCAAAAACAGATGCGTTTTAAAAACCCTTGGTCCTTTTGCATATGCGTTTCCAGTGAATCTCTTCTTATTGGTAACCAGCACCCGGTGTTTTGTATTGTTTAAATTCAAGACACCAGGTGCTGGTTATTGATCACATGCGTTTTGCTGGAGACACATATGCGATTAAGCTCATCCCCCATTTGCTAGCGGAACATGCATGCATTTCAAAACGCATCACAAGCGGCTCATGTGCCCTCACCATAAACCTCCCTGGGTGGCTTAAGCAGTAGAATGATATTGGTTGACAAGAAGAGCGAACATATAGGGGGCATACATCATTTACTTTTTGGTAAAGAAAAAGTAACAAAGTTTTGTGCACATGGAAGTTTTTTGCAGTCCTTTCCACTTTCCTGGGCGAGTAAAGGGTGGGTAGAAGGCCATTTGCCTACGCTCAAGTTAACATTTTTCACACCATAAAATTAACACCGCCAATAACTCCAGTCCCGTGCAGTTAATCAAAAGTCGCAACGCAGGTTGCAATGTCCCCTATTTTCTTTATGCATTTCTGTGAAAATATAAAATTAAAAGGCAAGCCTCAGCCACAAATGGTTGAAATGAAAAAACGCATTACCATAACTTTGTTTTAAATCCAATTAAAAAGGACTTATAGCTGGTGAGGAGCTTGTATGGTAGCATGGTCTTTCTATTAGTAAGGAATAATTATTTGGCTTTTATTTCAAAGGCATTATACCTATAATGATTACCAGGGCCATAGATACTGAATATACAGTGGTGCTAGGATAAAAAGGAAACATGAGAGCTACAATGGCCCAGGTTTATTAAAGCCTTTGGGGGACATTTACTATGGCGTTTCCGCCAGTTTTGTGGCGCTCTCACCGCATGTTCTGCTCTCCAAACTATCTATTAGCTGGCTTTTTCCAGCTAAAAAAAAAATGACTTTTCCGCCTGCTATGACTCTTCTCCTAAAAGGGGCATGGCTTTGGCGGAGTGGAAACACAATTAATATGTGTCGCAGCCATTTTTGGGTGCGGTAAACTGGCGGAAAGTAGACCAAAAGAAATTTTTGCACTTAATGGAAGTTCTGGTGCTTAGTCTGAGTTTGTCCGATGGAATGCCTGATGTGTTAAAGGTGCACCAAAAAAAAAAAGTTTGTGGAAGATTAATAAAGAACACGTGCCACATTCTACAATTTTGGCGTCCCCTGCATACTCTAAAGGCAAATTGCACATAGTGCAGGCTGCACTACTTTTGATAAAATGCGGGCCACTAAGTGTCTGTTTCACTGCCTTAGTATTTAAACATGGCCATGTTTAGAACGAGTAACTTTATAACTACGGAAATGAAAATTCTACAGTAAAGCTTTATTATACCAGGGGATTATATTAAGAGTGCGGTCACACGTTCCGCTAGCACTGTGCTACGCAGTGGTAGGGTATGGGGGTGGGCATCAGCCCGCTGTAATTCACATTTCTAAGGAAAAGCAAGCGATTGGTAACCAGAACCCGGTGTCTTGCACAGTTTTAATGCAAGACACCAGGTTCTGGGTCGGATTGTTATTTTACTTTGGAGCCCAGCAACTTTTACTTAAGGTGCATTCACACGTTGCGTTTTGATTACATTTTGAGATGCAGTACAAGGGCTTCTCCCATGATCACATGTCGAGGTGACATTGCACACGTGATCACTGGGAAAGCCCTTGGATTGTGTTTCAAAACGCAACCTTAGTTATACTTCTCAAAGACAGAATGGGCTGTCGCTTTATTGATTGGTAAAGTACTGAGCTATCAGGGATCAGATATTCATCCCCTATTCAGTGGATACATGATAAAAACCATTGTTGGACTGCCCTTATAGAACAACAAAATCTGATATTAACTTCCCAGTGGGATTTGACCACTAGTACTCCCTATCCTACACAGCAAAAGTCCTGTACACTGCACATTACTATAACAGGACCCATAGTGATCAGTAATAAGTGGAGGTGTGACATATACTAACATTTCATAACATTTGTGAAAAAAAAACCTTTAAGAATTTGAGAAATGTGCTCCATACCTTTTCCGGTCATAGTCAGACATGTGGATACAAACCCCTTCACATGCCAGACACATTATACTTGATCTACATTTGTTGTAGTCTGTTATGAAACTATTTTACTATGCAATGTGAACTGATCAAACATTTCCGCCCCTGCTTGCAGTAATAAAAACTCCCAATTACGGATTGTAACCCGGCGTCTTTGTGCCAGGGAGTAAACATCTTCCACTTCCAGTGACATCATATACCACTACAGGAATCCCCAGCTCCTGACTCTTAAAGGCAGAATACATCAGGGGATTCCTGAGCCCATGACAGGCACAAGGCTTCCACAATCAACAGACTGGATAACCGTACAAATAATAAACCCTATTATACATCATATTCATATACAACGCTCATACCAGATATCCAGTACCAACAAAAATATAAACCCCCACTAAACAGAATTTTAAACAAGAAAAAAGTTCTATCAATACCTTGTACCAGATATAGGATCAAATCAGCAGTTTTTGGGTTTGTAGAAAGGGAAGTAGATGTTCGCAGGCAAAGTCTGTCATAGGACCTATATCCAGTATACAAGACCCTCTTACATTATATCTGTAAATGCTGTGATGTTCAGAGGAACAAGTAACACAAAGCGACCAAGAAAGAGACAAATTTGCTACATTTTATACTAGCAGCAGGACGGATACATGCGCCTAAGGGATAATGTATACATTTCACTCTATATAGACACTTATTATAACAAGGCAGCGAGTATTATCACCTATAGTTACTAGCAGCAGGACGGATACATGTGACCTAGGGATAATGTATACATTTCACACTATATAGACACTTATTATAACAAGGCAGCGAGTATTATAACACTTCTTCCCTTTATACTGTAATTATTATGTGCTTTTTAGATTGTTGTAACTTTTCCACTAAACCTCTCTCCCACCCTGGAAGCTGCACATTTCTTCTCCACCCACCAACATAACTTTTCTGACTAGTAGTAAATCACCCTCCCCCGTCTGATATCAGGAGCAGCTCCTTAAGTTTCTGAGTTTGGTAAAGTTGTGTTAATCCAAGTTCCACGCTTCTCCCAATCCTGACTTTCCAGGGTGAATCGGATGAGTACATACCATGCAGGCGCCCTGTGTGTGAGGTTTGAACTCTGTCTTCCTTTTTCCTGGGCTTCCAGCAATGTGTTTACAAGTGTCTTTTCTGACGTGTCAGCAGAGCTCCTCCTGTGAGCAGGCTGAGCCATCAGATGAGAGCTCCCACTCTATTAGTGCTGCCTGCTCTATGCACTCAGACATTGCATGTTTCCTGTTTGACTTCTCCATGTCCAGGAAGTTTCAACTAAGGAATATAAAACCTGTCAGGAATTTCACGTTAACTCTTTGCGCCACAGAAATTCCAAGAATTCATATCCAAATCTTTAAGGAAAAGTAACCACGAAACCAACCGAAAGGAGATCAACAAGATGATAAGACTAGATCTGAAAGTGATCCATTTCCACACATGTGGTAGAATAGCAAAACTGCTGCATTAGGAAACAGGAACCTGTGTCTGGAGGGTTACAACAGTCTAATCGCAGAGAAGAGGGAAGTGGTCAATTCAGGGGAAATAAATCATCATCTGGAGCTTTAGGCCGGCGCCACACAGGGCGCTTTGTCTGCGCTTGCAAACGCAAACAAAGTCGCGCCCACCGGTCGCAAAACACCGGCGGCTCGTTCCCGATCGCAGACGTTTCCATAGAAACGCCGATGCGATCGAGCCGAGGTCCGCCCCGGTGGCCGCGACTTTGTCTGCGTTTGCGTTTGCAAGCGCAGACAAAGCGCCCTGCGTTTTTAACGATCTGAAAACGCACTAACTAAAAACGGCCAAAAAACGGCCTAAAAACGCCATGTGTGTCTTCACCCAAAGGGCACGTTCACAGGTTCCGCTAGCGTCGCGTTCATAACGCAACGCTAGCGCAAAGGGGGGCGGGGCTCGGGCCGATCGCATATGCGTTTGCCGGGAACCGCATGCAACTGATAACCCGGAAACGCTCTGGAAACGCATGCGTTTTTGTCCGGTTTCCGAATTTGCGCATGCGGTTTTATCGATCTGAAAACGCACTAACTAAAAACGGTCCAAAAACGGCCTAAAAACGCCACGGCCTAAAAACGCCACGTGTGTCTTCACCCTTAGTGTCTTAACTTGGGGTTTTCAAACTTGGGGTTTTGCACAAACAGCAACAAACAAATTCAGAGACACAGCTGCATGCAATTACTGCACATTGAGGGCGCGTTCACACGTTCCGCTAGCGCCGCGTTCATAACGCGACGCTAGCGCACAGGGGGCGGAGTTTGGGGCGATCGCATATGCGTTTCCAGAGAAATGCATGCGATCGGGTTATTAATCGCATGCGTTTCCCGGGAAACGCATATGCGATCGGCCCGAGCCCCGCCCACTGTGCGCTAGCATTGCGTTATGAACGCGATGATAGTGGAACGTGTGAACGTGCCCTTTGGGTGAAGACACACATGGCGTTTTTAGGCCGTTTTTAGTTAGTGCGTTTTCAGATAGTTAAAAATGCATGCGTTAAAAAACGCATCCGTTTTTTTAAAAACGCAATGTATGTAAGCACCATGTGTGAATGCAGGTCAAGGTCCAGCTCCCACCCTCGTTTTTGCTTCCTTTCTACCGTTTCTGTTTAGAATGGATGGATAACAAACTTGTTTTTTCCCATTGATTTTGATGGATTTGCAATAGTGTTTTACATCTTACGTTTTTACACCCTTCCATTATGTAAGCAAATAGTTGGATGCAAACTACTGAGCAGCTTTTTCTTCAGAAGTAAGGGTCCGTTCCCTCCTGTGTTCTGGCTTCAGTTTTGCAGTTTCTGTTTAAAAACTGAAAAATAACTGATTGTTTTTTTCCATCGATTTCAATGGACTTGCAATGTGCATCATAGTGCGCACCAGCTGGCAGAGCGCATGGACGCGTCTCTGCCGGCTGTTATAGCAGAGAAAAGAAAGAAGAGGAGCCGCGGGGAAGGGAGCATCGGGGGCACTGGAAGGTGAGTATGTACATTTATTTTTTTTTTAGACTTATGTATAAGCCAAGGTGGGGTTTTTCGGCACATTTTTTTGTGCTGAAAAAGTTGGCTTATACACGAGTATATACAGTATTTGTTAAAAACACCTGATACTTTGCTTTTAACCCCTTTTGATCACTTTTTAAAGAATTTTAAAATATTTTTTGAAATGGCAAAAAAGTGCCATTTTCGACTTTGGGCGCTATTTTCCATTACAGGGTTAAACGCTGTGAAAAACGGTTATTATATTGTGATAGAATGGGCATTTTTGGACGCAATATCTGAGGTGTTTTTGATTTTTACTGTTTACTTATATTTATATCAGTTCTAGGGAAGGGGGTGATTTGAATTTTTAGGGTTTTTTATTATTACATATTTTTTTTACTTTTTTTTATTTTTACTATTTTTCAGACTCCCTAGGGCAGTGGTGGCGAACCTATGGCACGGGTGCCAGAGGTGGCACTCCGAGCCCTCTCTGTGGGCACTCAAGCCATTACCAGAGAGGACTCAAGGTATCTTCCTGAAGTCCCAGACAGCCCAGGACTTGCTGTGCACAGAGATATTTTAAAGTGACAGTGCTACCTGGGACTATTTTCTGCTTTGTTGGTGTCCTCAGGGTGCTGATATGAATGAAAGTTGTGACAGAGCAGGGAGTATACATTTCTGTGGTGGCACTTTGCGATAATTAAGTGGGTTTTGGTTGTAGTTTGGGCACTCGGTCTCTAAAAGGTTCGCCATCACTGCCATAGGGTACTTTAACCCTAGGTTGTCTGATCGATCCTATCATATACTGCCATACTACAGTATGGCAGTATATGGGGATTTTACTCCGCATTCATTACAATGTGCTGAGCACAATGTAATAAAGGGGTTAAAATGAGACACCCTCGGGTCTTCGGAAGACCCAAGGCTGTCATGGCGATGGATCGCCGCTCCCCGATGACAGGAAGTGACGATCCGATGACAGGAAGTGCGATCTACCGAGGCTCCCCGCCGTGCACTACAATACATGTGATCGCACCCTCAGGCTTAAAACCAAAGCTGCCAACCGTCCCAGATTCGACAGGACAGTCCCGGTTATTGAGCTCAACTGTCCCGCCATCCCAAGCAGTTGGGAGAAAGTCCCGGATAGTCTCGCCTCCTGGTCAGCTCCTGCTGCCTCCCCAAGTCTCTTCTATGCGCCATAGCAGAGATGAGTGGAGGTAGCTCCTCCCCTAGCTGACACCACCCCCCTCCTCCTTGGGGATGGGGGGGGGGTTGTCCACAGAACGGGGGCCTATAATGGGGGTCAGCAAGGTTGATATTATACTATGTTGAGAGTGGGGCAAGTGGAGGGTCAATGGGCATAGTTTCTGAGAAAAGGGGAGTGGCTTAGTAAAACCCACAAGCGAGTCAGATGCGAGTCTGACGCATCAAACTCGCATCATGTGCTTGCAGGAATTGTATCAGGTTGCTCCATCATTTATCCAGACCATTTTTTATAATGAACAAGCTTTGATTTAGCATTTCAGAGTTTCAATGCGACCTGTAGTGGCCAAAGCAGAGAAATACAATGAAAAAGTAACATGGCTTTAAAATAATGAAACATGAAATCTAACTAATACTAACGGAACTGTCTGTAACAAGAGAGGTATTTGTAGATTTGTTGAACAATTGTCTTTAACTGTTTCACACTGCCATGGTCATTCCATAAATTGCAAGCTGTGCAGGGACTCCTTGCATCACATATCGCTATAATGCAAGGAGTCCTGTCCCCAGCACTGTGGTTGGTCCAAGGACACTGCTTTGTCTGTGATTCACGGGCCAACCACAGCAATGTGCGGGAGCCCGTATACAACTGAATTGTGTCTAAAAAAATAAATGTACATGCCGCTGAAACAACCATCATGATTACAGAGTGCAATAGTTTCATCATCCGATAGCAGCTAGAGGCAGAAGTCTGGATTCAAAGAAAGTTTTTGCACTTTGTCAGGGCAGTGCAGGGCGCGCCAGATTCATTCATTTAGCATTGCTTTTAGTAAATGTGGGCCATTCTGTATGTTCAAGTTCCAAATGAGAATAAAATATATAAAATAAATTCCAAGGGATTAAAACAATTTAAAATACCTTTGAACTTTTACAAAATGCTAATTAGAGTGCATCCAAACATCCAGTTTTTGAAGCCAAAAGCCGATGTGGATCATAACAGTGAAGAACATCATTATGGGTGTATTCACATGTGGCATTTGCATTGTGCTTACAAGCACATTGCAAATGCCCAGGGGCAGAGCTGAGCCTGATCGCATCAGTGTTTCCAGTAAATCGCATGATATTGGTAACCAGCACCCGCCAAGAATATCTCTCTGTGATCATTCAGACCCATTTTTCTGTTGTTCAGAACTAGACAAATATATTCACTTTAGGATTTATTGGTTAAACTCTAGAAGCATGTAATGAGCATAGACTCATTAAGCTAAAATATTATTTTTGAAACATGGAATAAACAATAACAAGTTGTTTAGATATAGGACATTTTGTACAATCTGTACAGCTCCTCCTGCTTTATAACATGCAGTCTGCCAAAGAAAAATTATGTACAATCTGCTAAGCCCCTCTTGCTCTATAACATATTACCAACAAAAGTACACTTTGTACAATAAACCACTCCTGCTCTATAATATACTGTTTCCAGATAGGACAATATCTATAATTTCTCAGTTCTGCCTTCTCTATAACAAGCTGCCTTCAAATAGTACATAATGGGGCTCATTTACGAAGGGTCACGCTGCTCACTTTTTTCAGACTGGTCTAACAGGTGTCTGTGCTGGGATTATGTCGCACGCTATTGGTTTTTGCCGCAGCTGCATCGGCTTTCATTCGACACACATGGGGGGCGTGCCGTTGGACGATCCGACTGATTCGGACTGAGCACGGAATTTAACTTTCAAATTGTGTCGCACGCCCAAGCACTTACATACACCACTTAAAAGATGGTGAACTCTGTTGGACCTAAGCGGGGAAGCGACACATTCATGATATCGGACCCACAATCTTAGTGAATCGCGGCACAGTGCATTATCATTGGACAATGCACTTTTGGTTAACTACAGCTAAGTAAATGTGTGCCAATGTATAATCTGCTCAACTCCTTCTGCCGTCAAAAAGAATACTATGTACAAACTCACAGCTCCTTCTGTTTTATAACATGCTTCTTGCACATAGGACATAGTGTAAAATATGCTCAGCTCCTCCTGCTCTATAACATGCTGCTTGCAGATAGCACACTATGTAAAATATGATCAGCTCCTCCTGCTTTATAACATGCTGCTTGCAAATAGGTCACTATGTAAAATATGCTCAGCTTTTCCTGCTTTATAACATGCTGCTTGCAGACAGGACACTATTGGGGAGATTTATCACACACCTGTGCTAAGTGCACCAGCGTATGTTGTTACCCCTCCCCCAATTCCTGCTAGATTTATAAGGAGGGTCCAGCCTCTTGAGGTGTGTACTATAATTTTCTTCAGCAGATAAGGTGTGTAATATGATGTTCTGCAGCAGCTGATGTGTGTATTATAATGTTGTTCAGCAGGTGAGTTTTGTGTAATGAGGCACTGCAGCACTTGCGGTGTGTATTATGAGGTTTAGTAGCAGTTGACATGTGCATCATGAGGTTCTGCAGCAGCTGAGGTGTATTATAATGTCCTGTGTGTATTATTTTTTACAGCAATTAAAAAAAAAAGCCAACAAGCACCATTTCATTGGAATATAATGGTTGTCTATAACTGTGTAAAATGTATTACTACCCTCATTTTATATATAACGAAAGACAACTACCGGAGCCCAGAAAGCAGTGAAACAGAGAAGAAAAATGTTCAATTAATAATTTCCATGGATGATATTTGTTGAGGCATAAAAGTAGAGATATATTTGACAGTCTAAGGGTGAAGGCACACGTTTTTGGCCCGTTTTTAAGCAGTCCATAAAAAAACGCATGCATTTTTTGAAACCGCATCCATTATTGACAGGTTTGACCAATTATCTTAATTGAAACTGGTCAAAAACGCAGGCATATTCAAAAAATGCATGCGTATTTCAAAAAACATGCGTTTTTTAACGCATGCGGTTTTTGGCGGCCTGCTTAAAAACGGGCCAAAAAACCTGTTCAAAATGCCACGTGTGCCATCACCCTAAGTCTTATACAAGACCATATTTATCACTCAGCATCAGACACTTTTGATAAATATCTGCCATTACATCTACCTTTCTTATCGCGCCTGATTCAAAGGTTGGGTTCAATAAATGGAACAGATAAGTAAGTACAGTACCGGCTTAATAAAGAACAATCCAAAAGAACCTATCTTGTACGTAACCCGGGACCGCCTGTAAATGAAAATGTATATTGTATAGAGCTGATTGCTGCTTCTGCTGCTGATATATTTATCTGGAGGTACAAGACTAGACAGACCATAACTTTAAATATTACATACATAGAGTCACGTAAATTACATCTAGATAATAATAATAAACATCCGTGATTACATTTACACTACATACTTCCATAGTTACTATACATCATGTAGCTATTCTGCCTCCTACAATAAGCCCTTTCTTCAGGTATCTTTCTCACCTTCAGTCAGCTTCTTGTCTCTCTGGTCAGATCTGAAACAATAAACTTTTTCTGCTGTATTTTCTTGTTTGGTCAGCTAAACCACTTCGCCACCCCCTCCTTGAGACATACTTGCTGGAGTCTTATTATTTGAAGCCACATACCCTTTCATTTGACATGTAAATGAAGATTACTGGTGCCACTTCCTTATCTAACAGGCTTAGCATTTATGGCCCCCTGAGTTTGTCCCTTCATTTGCACATGTAACTGTGGGGTTAGACCCATTGTCACATTCCTAGTTTGCATCTGTAAGAGATCCCTGCTATACTCTGAGCCATATAGATGTTGTAATCAGTTGAAACAATGATCTCTCTGCATACTGATAAGTTCTATTCAGTCTTGCAAGCATACCCATGGTCCTACATCTACAGCTACACAAAAATAATCTCCCCTCTGTGTTCTATAAAATGGGGAACATAATATAGGGCTTTCATATTAACTAATCTGTAGATCTTACACAATGGCCACACATTGTTGAGGTTAATACCTTTTTTTGGTGGTTGTGGGACAATATATGGTCACTAACAGTTCAACAAACCTTGCAAAATTCAAGAGTACAAATGATTCCTCAGGTTTCCTCCCACACTCCAAAAACATACTGGTAGGTTGATTAGATTGTGAGCCCCATTAGGTACAGGGACCGATTTGGCAATTTCTGTGCAGCGCTGATTAATCTGTGTGCACTATATAAATAAAGTAATAATTATTATTATTAATATAAGAAACTTTGTAATATATTTTATCAGAGTAAAGTGCTTCAATGTCATTTTACTTTAGTTATTCTTTCTATTATCTATTTTTTTTTCCACAGCAATACAAAGTATTACTTCTACAGTCATAGCAAGTTATAGCTATTGGTGATGGGACCCCCCTCAAATCTTGATAACGGGGGTCCGTTGTAACCCTATTGCTGCCGAGATGACTGGCACAGCCATTCGTGTTTATAGAGCTAGCCGAGCGCCGAGAGATAAATAGAGCAGCTTGCACAGCCACGACCGCCTGTTCTATTAATCTCGGTCTATGACATGGGTACCCTAGACCCCTGTTTTCGTTATCCGTGGGAGTCCCATCACTGAGACCCACACAGATCAGCAAGTCATGCTCTATCCTTTGAATAGCTCCTAATTTTCTATGACCGTACAACTCCTCTAGTGTTTGTCCAGGAATAGGTCATTTTTAATAAATGGCTCAGGGGGGATCTTCGTAAATAAAAAAGAACTTATACTAACCCTTCTCCCAGCTCCCAATCTCCCGTAGCAGCGCCACCACTGCTGGCTTCTGTTTGTATGCAGGGACCAGATGTGATGCACTGCCGGCCTCAGTATACAAACAGATGACTGCAATGAAGGGCGGCACCGCAGGATAATAGCAGCTGGGAAAATGGTTAGGATAAGTTCTTTTTTTTTTAATTTTTAAAGCCCTCCTCCTCCCAGAAATATGCGTTCCTGAACAACCCCTGTTAGGAGGGAGATGCAAGATTCACACAAGGGGGCTCATTTACTAAGGGCCGCACTTTTGTCGGGTTTGCGGCGAATTGCCCAGGGATTTTGGCGCACACGATCGGATTGTGGCGCATCGGCGCCAGCTTTCAGGCGGCAGGAATCGGGGCGGGGGGCTGGCCGCTGGACAACCAAACGGATTCGGAAAAACCGCAGAATTTAAAAAACGATTTGTGTCGCAAGATCAAGCACTCACATGCACCGGGAAGAAGGGGAACTGCGGTGGACCTCAGCACAGCAGCGACACCTGCTGGATATCGGGCGCATGATCTTAGTGAATCCCGGCAGACCAGAATCCTCGTCGGACAACGCGCCACGAGGGATCCTCCAGCAGCTTTGAGAAAACAGTAAATTTATAGACAATACAGAGAGGAGCCTCCTGCACAAAGGATGGCCCAGACCCTTACAGAAAGTTGTAAAAAAATGTGTATTGAACGTGTAAGCGTATTCTGCACTTATGTTTCTGGACGTGCGCTGGACTCTGCACTATAAGTGCACAAGTTGTGGCCCAGAGTGTAGGACAAAATGTTCCGGCCACACTCATAGACTGCTTTAGGGAAGCATTTTAGGGGCTTGTGTGTTATTGCTGTATGAATTTTTCTGTATGAGTGTGCTGTGTGGATTATAAAGGTGACCATTAACAGTCCATAATGGATTTGCTCTGCAAATGCGCTGAATGAAGTGCTAGGGATATTACCATTTAGCACTGCCAACAGAACAATTGAAAGGAGAAGCTATCACTATGCAATGCTGCCCCCTGCAGGACACAGCAATTATTTCTCCACTCGCAAGAGAGATGCTGGTTCCCCATTTACTCTATAGAAACATAAATGTAGACAGGGGTGCACCTAGCCTTTCTGCTGCCTGAGGCGAACTATAGAAAAACGCCCCCCCCCCCTATACATGTAAAATATCAAGGAGTGTCAGGACCAGACCCAATCATATTGCTTTATTTTCACATTTTACCAATGCAAAATACATAAAGCTTCCCTCCATGAACTATAAAATTCACACAGCAAGCTACTACAAAAAACAATATACATAAAATAATCCGCCATATAATATAAAAACAATACAGCGTGCCGCCATATAATATAAAATCAATAAAGCGTGCCGTCATATACCATATAATACATACAGCGTGCCGCCATATACCATATAATACATACAGCGTGCCGCCATATACCATATAATACATACAGCGTGCCGCCATATACAATATAATACATACAGCGTGCCGCCATATACCATATAATACATACAGCGTGCCGCCATATACCATATAATACATACAGCGTGCCGCCATATAATATAAAATCAATACAGCATGCCGCCATATACCATATAATACATACAGTGTGCCGCCATATACCATATAATACATACAGTGTGCCGCCACATACCATGTAAAACATACAGCGTGCAGCCACATACCATGTAAAACATACAGCGTGCCGCCATATACCATATAATACATACAGCATGCCGCCATGTACCATATAATACATACAGCGTGCCGCCATATACCATATAATACATACAGCGTGCCGCCATATACCATATAATACATACAGCGTGCCGGTATATACCATATAATACATACAGAGTGCCGTCATATACCATATAATACATACAGAGTGCCGTCATATACCATATAATACATACAGCGTGCCCCCATATACCATATAATACATACAGCGTGCCGCCATATACCATATAATACATACAGCGGGCCCCCATATACCATATAATACATACAGCGTGCCCCCATATACCATATAATACATACAGCGTGCCGCCATATACCATATAATACATACAGCGTGCCGCCATATACCAT
Source organism: Engystomops pustulosus (assembly GCF_040894005.1). Taxonomy (NCBI): domain Eukaryota; kingdom Metazoa; phylum Chordata; class Amphibia; order Anura; family Leptodactylidae; genus Engystomops; species Engystomops pustulosus. The sequence continues at coordinate 43,340,980 of NC_092415.1, forward strand.
ATAATACATACAGCGTGCCCCCATATACCATATAATACATGCAGCGTGCCGCCATATACCATATAACACATGCAGCGTGCCGGTATATACCATATAATACATACAGAGTGCCGTCATATACCATATAATACATACAGAGTGCCGTCATATACCATATAATACATACAGCGTGCCCCCATATACCATATAATACATACAGCGTGCCGCCATATACCATATAATACATACAGCGGGCCCCCATATACCATATAATACATACAGCGTGCCCCCATATACCATATAATACATACAGCGTGCCGCCATATACCATATAATACATACAGCGTGCCGCCATATACCATATAATACATACAGCGTGCCCCCATATACCATATAATACATGCAGCGTGCCGCCATATACCATATAACACATGCAGCGTGCCGCCATATACCATATAATACATACAGCGTGCCGCCATATACCATATAATACATACAGCGTGCCGGTATATACCATATAATACATACAGAGTGCCGTCATATACCATATAATACATACAGAGTGCCGTCATATACCATATAATACATACAGCGTGCCCCCATATACCATATAATACATACAGCGTGCCGCCATATACCATATAATACATACAGCGTGCCGCCATATACCATATAATACATACAGCGTGCCGCCATATACCATATAATACATACAGTGTGCCGCCATATACCATATAATACATACAGCGTGCCGCCATATACCATATAATACATGCAGCGTGCCGCCATATAATACATACAGCGTGCCGCCATATACCATATAATACATACAGCGTGCCGGTATATACCATATAATACATACAGCGTGCCGCCATATACCATATAATACATACAGAGTGCCGTCATATACCATATAATACATACAGTGTGCCGCCATATACCATATAATACATACAGCGTGCCGCCATATACCATATAATACATGCAGCGTGCCGCCATATAATACATACAGCGTGCCGCCATATACCATATAATACATACAGCGTGCCGGTATATACCATATAATACATACAGCGTGCCGCCATATACCATATAATACATACAGAGTGCCGTCATATACCATACAGAGTGCCGTCATATACCATATAATACATGCAGCGTGCCGCCATATACCATATAATACATACAGCGTGCCCCCATATACCATATAATACATGCAGCGTGCCGCTATATACCATATAATACATACAGTGTGCAGCCATATACCATATAATACATACAGAGTGCCGTCATATACCATATAATACATACAGCGTGCCGCCATATACCATATAATACATACAGTGTGCCCCCATATACCATATAATACATACAGCGTGCCGTCATATACCATATAATACATACAGCGTGCTGCCATATACCATGTAATACATACAGAGTGCCCCCATATACCATATAATACATACAGAGTGCCGCCATATACCATATAATACATACAGTGTGCCGCCATATACCATATAATACATACAGTGTGCCGCCATATACCATATAATACATACAGTGTGCCCCCATATACCATATAATACATACAGCGTGCCGCCATATACCATATAATACATACAGCGTGCCGCCATATACCATATAATACATACAGAGTGCCGTCATATACCATATAATACATACAGCGTGCCCCCATATACCATATAATACATGCAGCGTGCCGCCATATAATACATACAGCGTGCCGCCATATACCATATAATACATGCAGCGTGCCGGTATATACCATATAATACATACAGCGTGCCGCCATATACCATATAATACATACAGCGTGCCGCCATATACCATATAATACATGCAGCGGGCCGCCATATAATACATACAGCGTGCCGGTATATACCATATAATACATACAGCGTGCCGGTATATACCATATAATACATACAGCGTGCCGCCATATACCATATAATACATACAGAGTGCCGTCATATACCATATAATACATGCAGCGTGCCGCCATATACCATATAATACATACAGCGTGCTGCCATATACCATATAATACATACAGAGTGCCCCCATATACCATATAATACATACAGCGTGCCGCCATATACCATATAATACATACAGTGTGCCGCCATATACCATATAATACATACAGTGTGCCCCCATATACCATATAATACATACAGCTTGCCCCCATATACCATATAATACATGCAGCGTGCCGCCATATACCATATAATACATGCAGCGTGCCGCCATATACCATATAATACATATAGCGTACCTCCATATAGTATATTTTACATGGTGGCACGCTGAATGTACACACATACATACAGATATATATATGGGGGTCTCCGTGATGAGACTATGAGGAAACTATTAAGCAACAAGTAAGCTAGTTTTTTGTAGCCATAATATGCAAACCTACTCTTGCCTGAACAACTTGTACAAAAGAATTTACTTCCAGAGATCAATAAAGTTGTATTGTATCGTATCATATATTGCCCCTGTAGTAAATTGAGCCCCCCATAATAAAAAATAATTTCTATTGCAGAAATTACATAATGGGGCAGATTTACTTGCACGTCCCTGCGCTATCCCCGAGGTGCATTCCAGATGCAGGTGGACATCTTTTATCACCACCTGCATCGGAAAGAAGGCGGTAAGAAAAGAAAGAAGGCTGCACAGAGAGGTATAAGGTAAGTATTTTTTTTTTTACTGGGGACGTGCAGTGTAAATATTAGCTACAAGGGGCAGGCACTGTGACTATTGGCTGCTGGGGGCAGGTGCTCTGAATACGGGCTATAGGGGGGCAGGTGCTGTGACTTTTGGCCACTGCGAGGGCATGCATAATGATTATTGGCTACTGGGGGCAGGCGCTGTGATTATTCTCTATTGAGGACAGGCACTATGAATATGGGATACTGAGGGGCAAGCATTGTGAAATTGGATACTATTATTATTGTGTTTCCACCCCTTGTTCTTACATACTCCTCTTCTTCCCTTTTAGTATATGCATCTGCTGTTGGCACTGTAGGGTTGGAATGTATTTGCTTTATACACTTGGGTTTAATCCTGGTTTTTGTTATTTGACCCTGATCTTGGATTATGAGAAATGCTTTTTATATTCAGTTAATACAAAACTATATGCAGAGCTTTTATCAAGTATTGTAGTGGGGATCGGACTTATTAGTGCACACAGAAACCTGGACACTTGGCATTTATCTGACATGTTTATTTGGCAGGAATCTGGGTCTCTTTTACCCAATGCAGATTAAAGGTGGTGGTTCATAAGTTCAAGTTCATATGTATGTTGTGCATGGTTTTATAATCCTCTTATATATGTTTTGTCCTTTTTATTTACAAATAAAGCATTATGAATTATCATTTTTATGATTGTTGCCGGGTGACACGGGGAGACCAGGCACAGCTTGATGACGTCACCCATTTATGACCAGCCTACTAAGAAGCTCCGTAAGTATGCCAAGTCGCCATGTTTACTTACGGAGCTTCTTAGGAGGCTGGTCATAAATGGGTGACGTCATCAAGCTGCGCCTGGTCTCCCCGTGTCAGCCGGTTACTTGATGGCGACCGGAACTTGACTAATGCAGCTACGGACTCCCCACATGGCTGATATGCTACCAGGTATGCCTACTATTACATAGCTTCTTTTTTTGCCTTTGCCTAGTATGGGTCTGTCAGAGATATACTGATTTCACATGCCAAACGTGTCATAAGGTAATCTAGCAACGCCATGACGCTGGCTTAACCCTATGGAGGCTGATTGAGAGTTCCCAGGGGTAGTTGAGGTTTAGTCCACGGGAACGGGAACACAGGACACAGGACATGGGAACTCAGGAGCAGGAACACGCGGGAGCAGGGACGCAGGATACACAGGGACACACAGGAACGCAGGAGAATCGTTAGGGAGATTTATCTAAGGCTGTGAGGCACGTACTGTAGATCCGGCAGGGAAGACAGGAAGAGGCTGGGAATATATAGAGAATGGCATCTGGCCAGCGGCAATTACTGGCTCGCTGGCCCTTTAAATCTGGCAAAGCCAGCACGGGTGCCCTGTGCGGCGGGGAGCCGTTGGAGACACCGCTGGATCCCGGCGGGGTAAGTCACACTGCGAGCACAGCGGCCCACCCGGAGGTACAAGGGTGTGCCTGCGACCCTATACAAGGGTCGCAGGGGCACCCGTAACAGCAGGCAGTCCATCACCTTCCATATTCAATTCAAATTAATTACCCTCATCCTCAAAGCTCTGCACAGTTCTGCTCCTCCCTACTTCTCTGCCCTCATCTCAGCCTATCACCCAGCATGTGCTCATCGATCCTCCAGTGATCTAAGATTACTTTCTTCCTTAATTCGAACCACGCATTTGCGTCTTTAGGACTTATCGCGAGCTGGACCAATTCTCTGAAATGTATTACTTCGATCTATCAGGCTAATATCTAACTACCAATTTTTTTAGGCACAGGTATTTTTTTTCACATTTTCTAACTACGTTAACTTTCACTTTCTTTTCTTCAATCCTCCTCTGGTTTCCCTGCAAAGTGATGCACCCTACTTGCAGTGCAAATTGATAGCTGGTGACTTGTTCATTCAGCATTATTTATCTACTGTGGGTATGGAAAGTATTCAAGCTCATTTACAAAAAATATATTTTTTTGCTCATTAATGTACACTCTGCACCCCTGACAGAAAAAACTGAAATGTAGATATGTTTGCTAATTTATTAAACAAGAAAAAGTAAAATATGACATGGTCATAAGTATTCAGACTCTTTGATGTGACACTCATATTTAACTTGCATGCAGTCCATCTCCTTCTGATCCTCCTTGAGATGGTTCTACAACTTTATTGGAGTCCAGCTTTGTTTAATTAAGCTGATTGGACTTGATTTAGAAAAGCACACACCTGTCTATATTAAACCTCACAGATTCCAGTGCATGTCAGAGCACATGAGAAGGAACTGCCCAAGGAGCTCAGAGACAGTGGCAAGGCACAGAAGTGGCCAAGGTTATAAAAGAATTTCTGCAGCAGTCAAGGTTTCTAAGAGCACAGCAGCCTCCATAATCAGGGCCGGCTCCAGGTTTCAGTGGGCCCCTGGGCGATAGAGCCTCCATGGGCCCCTTAACAGTGAACTCTACACATCCAATATATACACACAGCACATACGCACAGATATACAGCATATACAACACATACGCACAGACATACAGCATATATACACACGCATCCAGTATATACAACACATACGCACAGATATACAACACATACGCACAGACATACACTCACCGGCCACTTTATTAGGTACACCTGTCCAACTGCTCGTTAACACTTAATTTCTAATCAGCCAATCACATGGCGTCATGCATTTAGGCATGTAGACATGGTCAAGACAATCTCCTGCAGTTCAAACCGAGCATCAGTATGGGGAAGAAAGGTGATTTGAGTGCCTTTGAACGTGGCATGGTTGTTGGTGCCAGAAGGGCTGGTCTGAGTATTTCAGAAACTGCTGATCTACTGGGATTTTCACACACAACCATCTCTAGGGTTTACAGAGAATGGTCCGAAAAAGAAAAAACAACCAGTGAGCGGCAGTTCTGTGGGCGAGAATGCCTTGCTGATGCCAGAGGTCAGAGGAGAATGGGCAGACTGGTTCGAGCTGATAGAAAGGCAACAGTGACTCAAATCGCCACCCGTTACAACCAAGGTAGGCAGAAGAGCATCTCTGAACGCACAGTACGTCGAACTTTGAGGCAGATGGGCTACAGCAGCAGAAGACCACACCGGGTGCCACTCCTTTCAGCTAAGAACAGGAAACTGAGGCTACAATTTGCACAAGCTCATCGAAATTGGACAGTAGAAGATTGGAAAAACGTTGCCTGATCTGATGAGTCTCGATTTCTGCTGCGACATTCGGATAGTAGGGTCAGAATTTGGCGTCAACAACATGAAAGCATGGATCCATCCCGCCTTGTATCAATGGTTCAGGCTGGTGGTGGTGGTGTCATGGTGTGGGGAATATTTTCTTGGCACTCTTTGGGCCCCTTGGTACCAATTGAGCATCGTTGCAATCCACAGCCTACCTGAGTATTGTTGCTGACCATGTCCATCCCTTTATGACCACAATGTACCCAACATCTGATGGCTACTTTCAGCAGGATAATGTGCCATGTCATAAAGCTGGAATCATCTCAGACTGGTTTCTTGAACATGACAATGAGTTCACTGTACTCAAATGGCCTCCACAGTCACCAGATCTCAATCCAATAGAGCATCTTTGGGATGTGGTGGAACGGGAGATTCGCATCATGGATGTGCAGCCGACAAATCTGCGGCAACTGTGTGATGCCATCATGTCAATATGGACCAAAATCTCTAAGGAATGCTTCCAGCACTTTGTTGAATCTATGCCACGAAGAATTGAGGCAGTTCTGAAGGCAAAAGGGGGTCCAACCCGTTACTAGCATGGTGTACCTAATAAAGTGGCCGGTGAGTGTATAGCATATATACACACACGCATCCAGTATATACAACACATACGCACAGACATACAGCATATATACACACGCATCCAGTATATACAACACATACGCATAGATATACAGCATATATACACATGCATCCAGTATATACAGCATACACACAGCTATACAGCATATATACACACGCATCCAGTATATACAACACATACACACAGACATACAGCATATATACAAACATAAGCACAAATATACAGCATATATACACAAAAAACACATATACAGCACATATATACACAAACACATATACATTCATTTACATATGTTGCAATTATACTTACCCCGGTGGGAACGTGGTGGCAAGCTCAGATGCGAGTTGTGCAGGCCGGCAGGACTTGGAGCGCGAAGGCCGGGCCTGACGCGAGGCGTAGGGTGCGCCGCTTCACAAGAGAGGTGGGTAGGTTGGGGCAGGTCACATGTGAGGTGGATAAGACAGGGGGCCCGTCCCACTACCTCTCCGCCAATCTCCTATGCCGCCTGCATTCAGGGGAGGTAGTGGGACCGGCCCGCCGGCAAGTAATAGACCGTGGTGGGTGGGCCCCTTTGGAGTTCCACAAAATGAACTAACCGTCAGCCCTTCACCAGTTGGGGCTTTAAGGCAAGATCTGCCGAAAGAAGCCTCTCCTCAGTGCAAGACATGAAAGCCGCAAACAGTTTGCAAAAAAACACATAAAGGACTCCTAGATTATGAGAAATAAGATTCTCTGGTCTGATGAGACGAAGATTGAACTTTTTTATGTTAATTCTAAGTGGTATGTGCCAAATATAATACAAACAGTGACACACGGTGGTGGCAACATTCTATGGGAAAAGATGAATGTGGCCAACAACAGAGATATCCTGGATGAAAACCTCTTCCAGAGTGCTCTGGACCTCAGACTGGGCCGAAGGTTCACCTTCCAACAATACAATGACCCTAAGCACACAGCTAAAATAATAAAGCAGAGGCTTCAGAACATCTATGTGACTATTCCTGACTGTCCCGGCCAGAGCCAGGACCTAAACCCAATTGAGCATCTCTGGAGAGACGTGAAAATGGCTTCCACCAACACTCACCATCCAACCTGAGGGAACTGGAGAGGATCTGCAAGGAAGAGGCAGAGGATCCCCAAACCCAGGTGTGAAAATCTTGTTGCATCTTTCCCAGGAAGACTCATGGCTGTACTAGCTCCAAAGCTGCTTCTACTCAATACTGAGCAAAGGGACTGAATACTTATGACCATGAGAAATTTCAATGTTTCTTGTTTAATGAATTAGTAAAAATATCTAAATTTCAGTTTTTATTGTCAAAATGGGGGGGGGGCAGAGTGTACATTAATGAGCTAAAACAAGAACTTTTTTATCTTCCCAATTGACTGCAGTGAAACAAAGAGTGAAAAATGTAAAGGGGTCTGTATACTTTCCATACCCCCTGTATTTAATTATTTGATTCCCTAAAGAATGGCTGGACCATTGTACAAGCCCTTTATCCTCATTGATTGTAAGCTCTGGTGAGCAGGGACCTCATTCCAGTTGTTTCATCTGATTATATTATTACTCTGTAATGTCTTGTTTTATTTGTATATGTCCCCCATGATCTGTGGAATACAATGGCGCTATATAAAAAAGATTATGTACTATTACTGCCTACTTTAGGGGTCCTGTTAAAATATTATGAACAACAGAGAGGGGAACAACAGAACAGTATTACATTTATTATAAGACGGTAAAGGAGATGATGATATGAAGAACCTGACATTTTTGGGCTGTCTTCAGAGATGTTTTGTGGCTGGAAGAAGCTGATATGGTATGCAGTGCCAAATTTACGGTAAGTGCTTCTACTACCCATAAGCTCACAATTCTGAACTCAACACCCAATAGTTTTTACCTGAGTGTGGTGCTGTATTCATGAATGGAGCTTACTTTTAGTGCTATATTTATGGTGTAATCTTGGCTCTGGTGCTGCATTTTACTTGGTTCTATGTGTTCTGCCTCCTAGGTCTATGCAGTTAAAACAATACCAAGGGGCTGTATTTGTCTTTAGTTGCATCACATAATATATCGTTTGAGAAATCAGACCCAAAAGGATTAAAAAATCCTCAGGAACCTGAAATAATAGTTAAAAAAAGAAAGTAATAAAGTAAAAAAAAAACTGTTTTTTAAATTTATGATGCTGTTTTTTATGGTATTTTTAGTATTTAATCTAGCTTCACAATAAGGGAAACATCCTTTTACGATAGCCTGATTTTACTCTTTGTGTGTTCACAATATACACTTGGGAATCATATGTTACCTTTTCATGAAATGCATTTTATACCGCCCTTCAAAGGAAATACGTAATTTCATCAAAATCAATCATGACAAACCAGGGACATTTACTCACCTGCTATAGCTTCACAGGCTGTTACACTGTTTCACTCCCATCCTCTGCTTGATGTTCTCTCACAGAGAGAATCTGCAGCACAGAGGTGCTCTGGTAACACCCCCAGTAGTCCTTCAGGCTCATTAGTATAATTTTAAAAGTTTATTTTAGAATGATGGAAGCCATGGATAACAAATATTAAGATTGCCACAGTCACAATTATAATGCTACAGTTTATCATGCTTGATTTTGCTGCGAGATATCCTGTAAGCTGTGATTTAAAGGGTTCCATATTTTTCTTTACCTTAATAAGGTAACACAAGCTACATAATATAGATTGCAGGAATAGGGAAAGAATAAAAGAATAAGTCACTGGAGTGCTTCATTAAAACATGCAGACAGTTTAGAAGGTTATATCCCTTAAATTTTTAATAAGATTTTTCTGAAAGAAAATGTAAAAGACAATTCAGCACTTATGTTCCCATGGAATAAATTTTTAATGGACAATCAAAAGTTTCAATTCTTAAAACTGCAAGCATTAACTAAAAAGAACTTAGGGAAGGTATTTGGAGATCTGACATGATTATGAAATAGCTAAATGCTTCAAAGGTTTAGATGTTCTATAAATTTCAATTATAATGAAAAACAGACTGTTTTAACCTTCCAGGATGTCAGACATTTAACAAATATACTACCTATATAGGCGGTCCCCGGGTTACGTACAAGATAGGTTCTGTAGGTTTGTTCTTAAGTTGAGTTTGTATGTAAGTCGGATCTGTATACTTCATAATTGTAACCCCAGTCAAAATCTTTTTGCTCTCTGTGACAATTGGATTTAAAAAATGTTGGGTTGTTATAAGAACCAGGATCAACAATTAAAGCTTAATTACAGACACCTTTAATAACTGTTATAGCTGTTTATTGTAGCCTAAGGCTTAAATAGAGTAAATTACAGACATCCAGAGGGACGTTTGTAACTAAGGGTTGTCTGTAAGTTGGGTGTTCTTAAGTAGGGGACCGCCTGTACACTACACCTGAAATTACACTAATCTGGATGGATATTTCTTTTATGCTCATACTACGAGTACATAAAAGTATGCTGCAAACCCAAAAAATAAAACTTCACATATGCTGCACACCATTTTTAGATAAGGCAATGTTCATCCCTGCTTTAAAGGGTCTATCAAAAGTCCTGACTAGAAAGGTCCAGCACAATAGTCTTTTTTTGTCTGGTAAATTGATGCATGTGCCAAGAGTAAGGCCAGCGGCACATGCTAGTGGTCGGTCTGTGAATGACAGACTATGTTGTGGCCGGATGTCATGGACAGGCCACAGTGCAGGCATCATTGTGATATATGTGGAGTCTCTGCTTCCTCGCCAGACAGAAGCACCAAATTGTGATAATAATAAGCATCTGGTGCACCTGTTGTCCTGCTTCTATAATGTAACAGAACAATATAATAGTTTAGTGCAGATGTTATTCTTGCCTTAACTTTATTTAATGGGTTTGGCAACTATTACAAAACTTTACCAACACCCTAATAAGGTAATCCCGGTACAGTTTGTGTAAAACCGTCGAGACAGCAGCAGGTGATCGGATTGTGGCGCATCATAGCCAGCTTGCATGCGACACAAATCGGGGGGCGTGGATGTCGGACAACCTGACTGATTCGGACAAACCGCGGAATTTAAAAACAAAATTGGGTTGCAAGATCAGCACTCACGTGCAACGGGAAGAAGAAGGTGAACTCCGGCGGACCTCAGCAGGGGAAGCGACACATGCAGGAAATCGGGCGCACGAGCTATGTGATTCGCGGAAGATTTGAATCCTCGTCGGACAGCGCACCACGGGGATCACGACGGGACAGGTAAGTAAATGTGCCTCAAGGAATCAATTAAAAATGCCATTGACATCAATGTCAAGCTACATTCACATTAACTGCTTACCCCAGCCCCTCTCCATAGAGAAACATGCGGTATGTCCTATCTTTCCCATGTACGGAGCGGTACGGCGCCGTGCACCCATTGCCGTCTATGGGGGACGTATAGCCGACGTATACACGTCCTCTATAGGGCTGTGTGAATGCAGCCTAAATTTTATGCCTTTCATTACGGTCAGTTCAGCCAGTATCCGTTTTGCAGCCGTCTTTTAGTACATGACGGTGGCTGCAGTACATTGTTCCATTTGAAAAAAAAAACACATGGATAACGGGTGACACAGAAATCCCATTGACACCAATGTACATTTTAACTGATGCAGTAAACCTCCATTCTTTACTTTTTTAATGGTAGTGTGAACTGAGCCTTGTGCAGGTATGTTTTACGACGGGCTGTACACTGTACACGTTGATGGTGCCGGGCTAGTGACACTACATGACACAGCCCAAACAAGCGCTAGAGAGAAATAACAGGAAGTTATGGCTCCTCCCACCAGCTGTCATCCAGCTCCTCAGTAGCCAATAAGAATCAGCACACTACTAAACAGCTATTGGTAGCTGCTTTATCGCCACTTCCGGGTGCGCCGCGCAATGCACTCTGGACTTTGTAGTTTAAAGCACATCCGATGTATTCGCACACAGCGGCTGTAAACACTACACCAACCGTGATGCTCATGAGTGAAAATGGGCGTGGCTTTAGGGGAAAGGGGCCGTTACGTCTGTCAACGGTTCCGAAACAGAAGGGGCGGAGCGGCATCTGGCGGTGAGCGGGGGTTGTGCTTCCGCATTGGAGACCGTTGCTGTGGCTGCTGGTGGAGGATGAGCCAGCGGTGACCGGTGCGGCCATGTCTCAGCAGCCTCCTCAGTCCCCGGCACAGGCGGCGCAGCAGAGGAGGAGAGATCGCCGCATCTTCTCCGGGACGTGTCCGGACCCTAAGTGCAGGGCCCGGCTCTTCTTCCCTGCCCAGGGATCGGCCAGTATCGAGTGCACGGACTGCGGCCAGAGACATGAGCAGAGGCAGCTGCTGGAGGTGGAGGAGGTGACGGAGCCGGACGTGGTGCTGCACAATCTGCTGAGGAACGCCCTGCTCGGGGTGGCCGGGACCCCCAGGAGGAACACGGACATGGTGAAAGTCATGGGGCTGTCCAACTACCACTGCAAGCTGCTGTCCCCCATCCTGGCGCGCTACGGCATGGACAAGCAGACGGGCAAGGCCAAGCTGCTGCGCGACATGAACCAGGGGGACGTATTCGACTGCTCCCTACTGGGGGACAGGGCCTTCCTCATCGAGCCGGAGCACGTAGACACGGTGAGCTACGGCAAGGACCGCTCCGGTAGCCTGCTCTATCTCCACGACACCTTAGACGACATCAAGAAGGCCAACAGCAACCAGGAATGCTTCATCCCCGTGCACGTGGATGGCGACGGCCACTGCTTGGTGCACGCCGTGTCCCGGGCGCTGGTGGGCCGAGAACTATTTTGGCACGCTTTACGGGAAAACCTCAAGAAACACTTGAAGGAAGACCTGGACAGATACAAAGCCCTCTTCCATGACTTCATCGACGTAGCAGAATGGGAAGACATCATCAACGAGTGCGACCCGTGGTTTGTCCCGCCGGAAGGCGTTCCCCTGGGTTTGCGGAATATTCACATATTTGGACTCGCCAATGTTCTTCACCGTCCTATTATTTTGCTGGATTCTTTGAGCGGCATGAGAAGTTCAGGAGATTATTCCGCTACTTTCCTTCCTGGGCTGATACCGGTGGAGAACTGCAAAGGCAAAGATGGACAGCTCAATAAGCCGATATGCATTGCCTGGAGCAGTTCTGGGCGCAATCATTATATCCCTTTAGTGGGGATCAAAGGAAGACCCTTGCCAAAATTGCCCTTAAAATTACTACCGAAAGCGTGGGGGGTGCCACAAGATCTGATCCGGCAGTATATAAAGTTGGAGGAGGATGGTGGTTGTGTTGTTGGAGGAGACAGAAGCCTACAAGACAAGTATCTTCTGCGACTGGTTGCTGCTATGGAGGAGGTGTTCATGGACAAGCATGGCATTCACCCCAGCTTGGTAGCCGATGTGCACCATTATTTTTATAGACGAACTGGCGTCATTGGCATTCAGCCTGAAGAAGTCACCTCTGCCGCTAAGAAGGCAGTGCAGGAGAACCGCCTCTACAAATGCCTCATATGTGGGGCTCTGTCTGACCTTGTGGTGTCTCCTGAGTGGTTGTCCCCTGGTGGCAAGTTATATAACCTGGCAAAATCAACCCACGGCCAGTTAAAGCCGGATAAGAATTACAGCTTTCCCCTCAATAACATAGTTTGTTCTTACGATGCAGTAAATGATATCTTAGTACCTGACTTTACATTGAGTAATTTAACCAGTTGCAACTGGTGTCGGGGGAACTCTGTTCGCAGAGTGAGGAGCGATTCATCCATCGTGTATCTTGATGGAGACAGAACTAACACTAGGTCTTATGGGGGCAAATGTGGTTGTGGCTTTAAACATTACTGGGATGGTAAGGAATATGACAACCTACCTGAAGCGTTCCCTATAACACTGGAATGGAGTGGGCGAGTAGTCAGGGAGACGGTCTACTGGTTCCAGTATGAAAGTGACGTGAGCCTGAACAGTAATGTCTATGATGTGGCGATGAAGCTGGTCACGAAGCACTTCCCAGGGGAGTTTGGTAGTGAAATTCTTGTACAGAAGGTAGTTAACACAATATTACATCAGACGGCCAAAAAAAATCCTGATGACTACACCCCTGTATCAATAGACAGCGCCCACATCCAACGAGCGGAAGATGTCAAGCCAGACACGGACTCTGAGTCTCACTTGCCAACAAAAATCATTCTTACGGGCCAAAAGGCTAAAACTTTGCACAAAGAAGAGTTAAACATGAGCAAAACTGAGAGGAAGATTCAGCAGAATATTACAGAACAAGCCTCTGTAATGCAGAAACGCAAATCCGATAAAATAAAGCAGGATCAGAAAGGACAAGTGAGATCTTCTTCTCCCGGAACAGTCAGAGATGGTTCTTCTTCATCAGGGCCTTCAACGCCCACAAAAACGCCTTACTCCCCAACATCCTCCAAAGAAAAGAAAATCCGCATAACCACCAACGATGGCCGCCAGGCAATGCTCACCTTAAAGTTCTCCACCACCTTCTCTGAGCTGCAGGAAGGGATAGCCAAAGAGTTGGATATTCCACCCTTCTTACAGTGCATTCGCTATGGCTTTCCTCCAAAAGAGCTTCTACCACCAAAGGACGGCATGGAGAACGAGCCTGTACCGTTACAACATGGTGACCGGGTGACGGTAGAAATTTTAAAGGCCAAAGAAAAACCTGTCCAGCACACTACTACTTCTTCTTCTTCTTCTCACTCGGCCCATGCTGTCACAGAGGAGGACTCTGCTATCAAATCTGTTTCTAAGGAGCTTCAAGACCAGATTGATAAGGAGATGTACTCCTTGTGTTTGCTGGCAACTCTAATGGGTAAGGAAACACAGGGGGTGGTTGTGCGGTTTCACTTTTTTTTCCATGGCTGATTACTTGTATATGTTAGTAGATGTATTGTACCACCTCGCCCTCCCTGGATCTAGATCAGAGGTCCTCTGCCAGATACATCCTCTGCCCCTGGACATAGTGCAGGAGTTTGCTTCTTGGCTCTTGTTGTGTATTTGGATAATGCATTTCCGCTTAATTGCCTGATATAGGATAAAGAGCGGCTTCCGTGTTTGCAGCAGGAATGAACATTGTGTCCCGGGGATGTTTCTGTCAGTGCTTGATAATGGCTCTTTATTTCTTATTCACAAGAGGATGAGATTGAGGTTATTGACTTAAAGGGTTGGTGTGGAGGTTGAAAAACATGGCTACTATCCAATACAGCGCCACACCTGACTAATGGTTTGTACCGTTATTGCAGCTCAGCTAGAAATGAATCGAGTTTAGTTGCAATACCAGGTACTACACATGGTCAGGAGAGAAGCTGTTTTTGGAAGAAAATAGCTATGTTTTTCAACCTCCAGACAACCCCTATCATCAAATTCAAGCTTGATAAACCAGGGGCACTTACTCATAGATCCAGTCACAGTGACTGTGGCAATCTTATTTGTTATATACAGCCTCTTCCTTTCTAAAAAAAAAAAAAAAAAAAAAAAATCAACCTTTAAAATTATGCTTATGAGTCAGAAGGACTCTGGGGTTGGGGTTGGGGGTGGGGGTGATTTCCATTCTGGAGATTCCCAGGCTGTTACACTCCCCCTGCTCTTTCAGCACTTCTCCCCACCTGTTGCTGTAAACTCACACAGTGGGAGGGGGGTTGTTCTTCTGCTCATTGTAACAGCCTGTGAATCTGCAGCGCGGATGTTCAAAAGTTGATTTTAGAAGGAAGGGTAGTAAGAAGGGTAGGGAAGAGTAAGTGTCCCTGGTTTATCCATGCTTGATTGTGATGGTAGATTTCCTTCAAAGGGACTTTCCCACCATAAAAACTTATCACCTGTCCCCTAGATTTGTAGGTATTGAATTTGCATGGAATTGGAAGGAAAGCTGATCGCTCTTTGTCAGATCCCTAGGTAATATAGGGAGAGCAGTGGTTTCTCTCTGTTAACTGCAAGCAGGATATAGTATGTCTGTCAGATTGTGTTTTTTTTTTTTTTTTTTGTCGATTTCGCTGCACTTGAATTTTTTTTCAGCTTTTTTCCAGTACATTGCACGGAATATTAAATGTTTTTGTGGCACTGCTACCTTATATTCACTTTTTATTCAATTTTTTTGTGTTGGCAATATGGTGAAAAAGTGGCTTTTTGGAGATTTGGGCGCTATTTTCCATTATGGGGATCACCGCCAGTAATAACAGTTTTTAGATTTTGATAGATCCGGCGTTTTGGTAAGCGGCGATACCTAACATGTTCATGATTTTACTTGTTTGTTCTTATATCGGGAAAGGAAGGGGATTTGAACTTTTAGGTCTTTATTAATTTAAAAAAAAAAATTCTCTTCGAGGACATCTACAGTTGTGCTGTAAATGTCTCTAGCGCTGGGGACCGACTGTTATCTCCTCTGACCTGCTGTTACTCTATGATTAGTAGTTATTGACCCTGTCTAGCAGTCTGCCTCCTGTTTTCTATTCCTAACAAGTTCATATTTCTGTTCTGTTTATGTAATAATGTTGGGGCTAGTTACAGTTTATATTCTGTCGGAGGTTTTTGCTGTGAATAACATACTACAAGTAACTAAGAAACTGCCTCCATTCCTGTGAGGGGTCGGTCGGATCCCTTGTTCTCGCGATCTGCCGTGGTCTCAGCACTGAGTCCCCCAGTAATCAGCAAGTTAGGCCCTATCCCCTAGCCTTCGTGGGAAAACCCCTTTAAAATTGGCATTTTGAAAGCCAGTCTTTAAATTTCCTCCACTGGTGGTCCAGCACCCGAATCCACTAAGTGGCTTCTGGTAGTTTAGACATAAGAACAAGTCTGAACTGGCAGAGTTTTTAAATTTTGTTTTTGCTATAACTTTCAGCAGGGAATAAAGTAAATCTGGTGGGACCGGGGTTCACACACCTGTCTGCAATCTTCCCCCATTGCCCCCCAACACGCCCAAAGTGGGTGCAGGTCAGGGTAAGATCGATGCGCCTTTTCCATCAGAAAAAACAACAGAGAAGACAGTATGAATCTCCCCCAATGGCTAGCACACGGTCCCATGTATTTCTATGGACTAGTGCACACAGCTGTGGTTTCCACTACCCCATGATTGAGCCGACTGCAGAGCCACAAATTATGGAGCAGAGCTTGTCATTGGCGTGTAAGCAGACCTCCAACACCAATGACACACGGGCCACAAACGGACCACGAGACGTTTACGGAGGCCGTGGATCGGCGGAGGTCTGATTCTTGGCACACCCTGCAGATCAGCTCCATAAAGGGGTAGCAGTGCTCCTGTACGGGTGCCATTGCTGGGTACATCACAACACTAAACTTGGGAGTACAGAATATATATGTATAAAAAACTGTACCTTTGAGCAATCTATGCATCGAAAGGGACTGTATAACCCTTTAAAAGCATCAGTTCAACAGTCTTGTCCGCTCAGTCTTCTTGATGACTTTGTAGGGTTTTTCTTTCTTCTCCATCCTCTTAATATGCATTATCTGCCTTCAGTGTCTCCCTATTATTGCAGTAAATCATTTACCTTCTGGTGATGCAGAATTTATCACAAGTATCAAAGGTGAAGGCACTTTTTTTCCCCCTTTACATCTGCATTGTCACAGTAATTCCCTTTTGGAGATTAGACTAATGGAGGTAATACTGTAGCGTTGTTTCTGTGATAGCATTTAATGGCCTCCTGGATCAACAGGGAGTGTATAGCATCACAGGCCTTCTGGGTAATTGTACATAATCAGATGATTTATGTGTCTGGGGATGCGTCACAATGTACAATGCTCATAATCCTAGTTCTTAAAGGGGTTTTCCATAGGGTCGGTCATAAATATTAGATACATTATGCGCTGGTACTAGATTCCCTTCCATTGGTTGACCTGTCCTTTAGCTGGATAATCTGTAATGTAAAGGTGGAAAACCCCTTTAATGATAAGTTAATTAATTTTAATTTTGACCTGGAGTTTTTCCACGAAGAAAGCCTCCCCTGATTTGTCTTTCATGTGCTTCTGTCTTGCAGGAGAAGATCTTTGGTCGTACGCTAAAGGTCTGCCTCATCTGTTCCAGCAGGGAGGTGTCTTTTACAACATCATGAAGAAAAACATGGGTAAAGTGAGACTTTGGGAAAAAGGATTTATTTATTTTAAACCATAAACTAATAAATATAAATAAACATGTGTGAAAAAAATATGAAAATTTGCGACATAAATCTAAACTGCAGTTTGTGACATGGTGATTTAATGGTTAACAATTTTGCTTTTCTGTAGGACTTCTGCATAAAGTTTGATCTTTTTTTATGTTGTAAATGTTGACATGACATGACCATACTCAAATTCAGATATATAATCCAGTAATACACGTCACTTCTTAGAACAGTTTTCATACCATCCCATATGAAGTTATATCCAAAAAAATCTGCAGAGGGGCTGGTTGACCTCTGATGACCTCTGTAAACTTTTATTTTTATCTTAAAGCGATAGCGGCACAAATGAACATTTCTGCTGCACAAACATAGAACAAACAAACCAATTTAGTTAGATTTGAACAAGGTGTGGGGGCAACTTCACTCGGGTCCTGTTAGCGCCCGAAACGTTACACAATTGAATTTTTGGATTGCTATACCGATGTGGATTCACAGTTTTATTAACAATATTCTGGAATGTGAGACGGTTTTCTTTGATATACGCACATTCAGACCCTTGCGTCTGTTTCTTTGGCCACTTTGCTTCAGTCTGGCATCTGTTTTTGACATATTTTTATAGTCTTGAGAAATCGATAAGTCCCTAGACCTCTCATTCAAATGAAAAGTTCTAGCCCTTAAAACATATAAAACAAGTATAAAGAAAAGACTTAACCATGTTCTTAAATTGTGTTTTTGCACGATAATTTTTTAATCTTTACTGCTAAATCGTAATTTAATTATTTTATGTAGAAACGTAATTCGGATTTTCTGATGATGGTAAATAATATTCTGTTTCTCTCTTCAGGCGTGGTTGATGGAAAACACTGCACATTTCCTTACCTACCTAACAAAACATTTGTTTACAATGCGGCTGAAGACCGGCTAGAACTGTGCGTGGATGCCGCCGGCCATTTTCCTATTGGTCCGGAGATTGAAGAGTTGGTAAAGGAGGCTCTGACCCAAGTGCGTTCTGAAGCTGCTTCTAGAAGCAGGGAGTCCAGTCCTTCACATGGACACATGAGACTCGGCAGTGGTGGAGTGGTGAAGAAGAAGTCGGAGCAGCACCACAATGTCACTGTCTTTCAAGGCAAAGGACACTCTCTAGGGACTGCCTCCACGAGTCCAGAACACAACCAGAGAACCAGAACAACGTCTAAGCCCAGCTCAACGGCCAGCCTCAACAGCACATCGTCGTTCACACCTACATCCAGTGACGGGGAGCTTATCAGAGTAGCTCCTGGAGTTGTCACCATGAGAGATGGTCGCCAGCTTGACCCCAATTTAATTGAGGCCCAGCGAAAAAAACTGCAAGAGATGGTTTCTTCCATTCAGGCTTCAATGGATAAGCACTTACGGGATCAAAATGCAGAACCATTGTCCAGATCTGATACTTCTCCGAAAAAGAGTGAATGGCTTTCCTCCAAGCCTGTAGGAAGCCCTTCGAGGGGCAATGTAGACACAGACCTGGGTCATGTAGCACCTTCTGGGAATGTCGGGGGCTCTGTAGCATTATCTGTTAGACCTAAAGTTCAGTCTGCAGTTTCTACAGAGGATCCAGAAGAGATGGACAGCCAGGATGCCGAATTAGCCAACATAACCGAGCCTATGGATCATTCATGATCAATCAAAGGTTCGATCTGGAAGGAACGTACATAAATATATATAAATATATAAATATGTAATAAGATGGCTGGGCCACAGTTTAAAAATAGTCCTTTAAAGAATTCTTGTACATTCAGAAGTATATTAAATTTTCTCTTTCGCTGCATGAAAATGTGTGTAATTTGGGGAGAGTGAAAGCTTTTTCATGGTTATTTTAGCTTTTAGATGATTGAAATAACCAGTGCATTTTTTCAACGATATTGCTGCCTTTTAATGCTGATGGGAATGTCCACTGCTGATATGCACAGACCAAATGTGATGGTGAAAGTCTATGGAAGAGGCTTAAAGGGGTTGGTCCACATAGACCGTTCATCAGCTTTTGACACTTAAAGCGGTGTTCCCACAAAGAAAAGTTAGGCCCTATGCACGGGATAGGGCCTAACTTACTGATAAGTGGGGTCTCAGTGCCGAGACCCCCACAGATCACGAAAACCCCTTGTCGCTCCACCAGACTAATGGAGCAGACGGCTGGGTATGACTGTTCTGCTCCATAAATCTCTATAGAGCTGACGGAGATTGCCGAGCGAGGCTCTTGGATCCCTCGTTTTCGTGATCTGTGGGGGTCTCAACTTTGAGACGCCTACTGATCAGCAAGTTAGGCCCTATCCCGTGGATAAGGCCTAACGTTTCTTCATGGGAAAACCCCTATAAAGGGATGTCCCAGTTTAAGAAAATAAATGTTATTGTTTGTATAATGAAACGTTATACAATTTTCCTATATACTTGGTGTATCAATTCCTCACGGTTTTCTAGATCTCTGCTTGCTGTCTTTCTTTAGGAGGCTGCATTGTTTCCTTCCAGTGGATAGAAATCTGTCTCTGGTCATGTGATGTCACACAGGTGCACAACTCGTGACGGGTACCAGGGACCACTATTTATCCACAGGAAATAAACTATTAAGCTTCCTATAGAATGACAGCCAGCCGAGATCTAGGAAACTATGAGGAATTGATACTTCAAGTATATTGGAAAACTATGACTTTTCATAATACAAACAATAATATGTATTCACTGATAAGGGTACACCCCTTTAAGATAATTGTATAGTGACTAAAATGACTGCTGAGCACCAGAGTTGGTTATGTATGTGCTCTACCTCTCATGTTGGCACAGATGGGATAGCCCAGCTCTGTTCACGTATCGCAGTACCCCAGTGATTATACACTTATCCCCTATACTGTGGATAGCCGATACATGTATTTGTGAACCAACTCCTTAAAAAAAAAAAAAAAAAAAAAAAAAAATAGACTGCTATACTGTTGACTTTCTATCACGTCACTAGGAGCACCTCTCTTTTTATTTTTAGTGGTGATGCTTCCTAAAAAATGTTGCCTCCAAATGAAAGAGCCTACAGCCTTTGTATATGTAGAATATCTGAGCCCCATGTCCTTTCCTGCCTTTGTAACACCAGATTCAGAGAACGTCATGCTGTCGCACTTGTTTAGCAGATACAGCTTTATTATACTTGCAGTAATCTGGCTTCTTTGTGATAAAGATATATATTAAAAATAAATCTATGGATCACGCTTCTCCTTGAAAGCTTGAATCTTAATCCAGAGTGCCTCATGTTCTTCAAGAAAGAAGCTTCTGCTGGCCAAAGGAAGTGTGCCTAGAAGAAGTCCTATGTACAGGGATAGAGAACTTGTGTGCCATGTCCAGGCTGTTTTTTTTTTTTTGGATTGTGTATATTGGGAAGGTTTCTGGTCTTTCTTCAGTTTTTGGTAGATGAATAGTTGGCACCTTGGTTGGACATTGGAGTGACATGTAGACATGTGGACATTTGTTATTCCGAATATGGCTTGTTATTGGTAAATTAGATGGGTCAATGCAAAAATATTCTGCCAATTGAATGGCCTCATGGCTTCAATACATTCAGAGCTTTAATAAGAGTGGCATCTTGTCTGGTCACACAAGTTGTAAGGTATACTTAGATGCTTTCTTAAGATTTAACACTGCTCCCATAATATTGTTGATTTTCCAGATTTGTAACTTGCTTTTTCAGTATATAAGATTATTTGTAGCTAATAAGTCACATAAGTTATTACCGGGATATACTGTTAATCACCTATTTTTAAAGGACATCTAACATCGGGAAGAAGGATTGTAAAGACATATTAGTGTGTTCCCCCTCTGGCAGGATCCGCTCTTCTTTAAGCTTCTTATGGCTTTTACAAAAAAAAGGCTTTTAAAATTATGCAAATAAGCCTGAGGGACTCCAGGCTCCATAGGTGTTACTGGAGCCCTTCTGGCTCATTTGCATAATGTTTAAAGCCTAACTGTTGTATTATGGGGAACACTATTGACTTAAATTGACATTTTGGGGAAAGAAACGGGTTCTCCTTAACTAATGACATTAAAGCTACCTGCACATATAGCAAATTATTATGTAGGTTTTTTTCTATGCGAAAAATCAAAAGCGTATTACAGTAGCATTAAAGTGAATGTATTTCTGAAAAAGTACTGTGGAAGATGCATTTATTAATTATTTTTTTTCTCCATGCGGATTCATGGCTTTGTGGGGGGTTTTTGTAAGTGTATGGGCTTGTGAAAGTCTGCATGCCATCCACCAACAAATATTGTACAAATGTAGATTTTCCCAGAAATTACATTAAATTACATAACATTGCTTAAAATCTGCATCAAATACGTGCAACACATAACACAAACCCGCATACAAATGCGCACATAAAAAAATGCTATTCGAAGTTTTTCGAGTGCCCCCACATATCTTTTGGTGATGGCATATTTACTGTGAGAATGACAGGAGCAGATAGGTCAGAAATCTATCGCATCAGCTATATTGCCATTGACCCCATTGTCTGCCCGGGCATCTGGATGGCATTACAGCTCTACCATATGGATTATTACAAAGTGGTTTACAGAACAAATCCCCAACATATACAGTTATATGAAATACTTGTAGGTTAAGGTGTGTTGTTCTTTATACCTACTTTTTCCCCATAAAAGAGCATAATTAGATTTTTTAGACATTTAAATGCACCAAATTCATTCCGTAGCAATTCTTATAACCTGTATATAAATGTTTGCGCTTATGTTAAAGGTGTTTAGGGAAAATCCTTAAAGATTCTCATACATGTACATTGGATGCAGGTCTGCTTGTATTTTTGGATTTTCTTTAGGCACCAATTTATTTCTGCTTTGCTGTATCATATTGATGATGATATATTCTGCCTCTGAGGATTCACCTCATTGAGTTGGTATCCGAACGTTACAGAAATTTGTTTATCCCATCACATCTGTTTTTCTTGTCCGATTTGCATCAGTCTGGCATCCGTTTTTCACGGATCCTCATGAACTATAGTCTGAGTGATCCGTGAAAACCAGATCTGATGAGGACATGGTCTACTTTTTAACAGATTGGTCATATAGTCAATTAAAATAACGGCTGTGGGCACTGATCCATTAAAATGTATAACACGCAGCCGTGTTATGCGTCATGTGCCTCTGCCCTTACCATGTCTGCAGCATTCAGTCAAATATAACCTAGGTGAATGGTAAAAGTTTCATTTTAATAATTATATTAATATTTTTGAGTAGAAAAAAATTTTCCATGAATTTTTTGGGTTTCATATATCAAAACTGGTTGCTATAAGCAATAAAAATAAGGGATTTTTTTAGAGTGAGGTTTCATAAATGAGGCTTATCGTCTATGTATCAGCCTTCACTGCTCTGTGGCGCTTAATATTTGTGCAACTTTATGGAAAATGCTAATTTACCCAGATTTTGTGTGTTGTTTTTTTTTTTTTTAATCAAAAATCTTTGCACATGATAAAACATGTGCAACCAAATACAGCAGCACTTTCTTCTCCATTTCAATGATTGTATTGAATAATGATGGGTTTGTGTACTGTTTTATAGCAAAGCACTTGTTGTAATATGTCCTGTTATACCTTTCACTGTGTCGGTTTTATGACATGTAAGACTGTGATGTTCACAAATGTAAAAATTTCCATTCTCTCTATGATTTTATTGGCCAGGTGTTTCAGGGTCTTGTGAGTGGGGAAATAATGAACATTGCAGCCGAAATTTGTGTATTTTTTTTTTTATGTTTTTGGTGAAATTTTGTTTAAAAGTAATATTCCTGTCTTGGACATGTATAATGTATGAGGGTCCCCAGTTTCACGGCCACTGTGAATGGAGAGAATCGACGTGAGATGTTCTCTCTATTCATCTCTATGGTAGTCCAAAAAATAGCCAGACGTGTTTGATGGATCCGCTGTTTTTCAATAGTTGTGAGTTTTCTAGGTGAACTTCATAGGGATCTTTGAGGGTGTTTCGCACTTGTCAGCAGCCCTACATACACTTTAAGCTTTAATATTTGAACATCTAGCACTTAAGTTGTCCTGCCATCCGTTTTTAATTGCTGACCTGGCATATGAATTATTTGGAGGAAATTATTATTTTTTTTCCCCCCATGGACTTCTATATACTAGCAGTCACATAATGGAGCAGCCCATCAGTAAAGTTTTCAGGATAGAATGGAAAAGTTAGCGTCTGCAAAACTGGTCCCTGATCTAGTCCTTGTTTTGTTACAATGTGTTACTTTAGGCAAATCAGTATACATCTTCAGTCTCGACTTTTTATTGATTCTAGATCTTGGTTTTTAGCCTGGATCGTTATCTTTCCTGTAGTTTCCCCTCACTGAAACAGCACATAGAGTAACTCTGCACTTACTGCATTGAAGACACTGGATGTAAAATTCCTGATATTTCCACCACTACTGACATGGACATGGAGAGATGACATGTTATAGGGTTCAGATAAAAGGTGCATACTGTGAGTAGACCATACAGACCTATATTGCCTCTGAGATAACTGTACATAGTTGTGTAGTGTAAAGGATTGATTTTCACGATTGGGAAGTTAGTACATTGTTGTACGGCAATTTTTATTTCGTAAAAGGAGCACTTTACGTGGGGAAATGCGGAATACATTGTGTAGATACAAGTCTTATAAATATGTAGGAGGAGATCTTTTAGAAGGGGAAGCGCTCGGCAAAGGCTATTAAACGTTTTTTGTTGCACTGGCTTTTTTTCTTTTGTGATAGCCGTGTTCTATGATTTTCTTTCTTTTTTTTTGTAATGTAACAATAGTGTATTATAATAGTATATAGTGTACTATATTACACTTGACTGTACAGTATTTGGAAGTTGGATTGCTCTATTAAACAATGTTAAGTCTACGGCAACAGTGGTCTGCGTCTGGTTTATTTCTCCTGGGCCATTCCTACTTCTGCGCCGTCCAGATTCATAGACTGGGTGCTGTTCTGTGCTTCTGGCCTAAGTCACAAAAACACTAATAATCATCTTTATTTCTATAGGGCCATTATATTTTGCAGCACCAATCATGGGGAGCATGTACAAATAAAATAAGACAATGCAGTGTAAAAACATAATCATGTGGAACAATAGGAGTCCAGGCCATGCTCCTCAGAGAGTTTACAGTCTAACAGACTCAACTATGGATCAGGGTTTCGCATAAAGAAGCTGTGTGTATTAGTTCCAATATAGCAAATAGTTTATAACATCTTTTTTTTTGTAACCTCCCATTCTTTGTCATCAGACTCTTGTGTTATCTGTTCCATTATAAAACAGGATTCACACTTTTGTTTTGAGTTTTAATGTAATGTAAATGCAGTGTGATTGTGGCCTCAAATATGTTGATGCAGAGCGTATGCAATACAGTGATGACCTATCCTAAACCAGCACCAATACATACAGAGTGGGGCCGGAAGCAGATAACTCCGTCCTTTGTATAGCGTCCGTGCAGACTCTGATCCCATTCAGAAGAAGCTGAATTTATAGTAACTCTGAACTGCTGATAGATAAAGGACAGAGCGGTTCAGTTCTTGCACCACCCTTGTGTAGTGGTGCCGGTGATAGACGAGGGGTCCAGGTATTGTTCCCCATCTCATATGAATGATCTATCCTAAGGTGTTCTGGAAACAGCACAGTGAGTGAACATTGCCATAAGGTTTGATTTGAAGGCAATTTTCTATACTGTAAAGCAGGGGTCTCAAACTCAATTTACCTGGGGGCCGTTGGAGGTAGATTCTGGGTAAGGCTGGGCCGCATCAAGTTTTCCACACAAAATGCGCTTACAAAATATCATTATTCAGATTCAAATGTCACGGCGTCTCCCAGTGCAAGGAAAGCCCCGAGCTGGGAGACGTGTTTTCTCTATGAACGCGTCCTGTGTACCGAGGGGTCCCAAGCTCCTACCGCACTGAGCCCAGTCAGGGACACTCCATTCCCCCCCCCCCCCCCCCGGTACTTGCCTCCCCGTGTCCCTCCCATCGAAGAAGATGAAGTCGCCGCTCTGACCTGCACCAAGTGCGTTCAGAGCGGCGACTTCATCTTCTTCAAGTCCCGGAGGGAAGGGGATTAACCGGTTACGGGCCCTTTCCTGTTTTTTCATGTCCATTTTTCACTCCCCACCTTCAAAAAACTATAACTTTTTTATTTTTACACGTAAAGAGCTGTGTGATGGATTGTTTTCTGCGTAACAAATTGCACTTCATAGTGATGGTATTAAATATTCCATGCCATGTACTCGGAAGCGGGAAAAAAATTCCAAATGCAATGAAAATGCATTTGCGCCATTTTCTTGTGGGCTTGGATATTACGTCTTTCACTGAGCGCCCCAAATGACATGTCTACTTTATTTTTTGGGTCGGTACGATTAAGGGGATACCAAATTTGTATAGGTTTTATAATGTTTTCATACATTTACAAAAATTAAAACCTACTGTACAAAAATATTTTTTTTTATTTTGCCAAATTCTGGCGCTAATAACTTTTTCATACTTTGGTGTACGGAGCTGTGGGTGCTGTCATTTTTTGTGAAATTTGATAATATGTTCAATGATATCATTTTTAGGACTGTACAACCTTTTGATCACTTTTTATAGATTTTTTTATATTTTTCAAAATGGCAAAAAAGTGCCATTTTCGACTTTGGACGCTATTTTCCGTAACGGGGTTAAACGCACTGAAAAACCGTCATCATATTTTGATAGATCGGGCATTTTCGGACGCGTCGATACTTGATATGTTTATGATTTTTACTGTTTATTTATATTTATGTCAGTTCTAGGGAAAGGGGGGTGATTAGAAATTTTAGGTTTTTTTATTATTATTTTTTTTTTTTAAACTTTTTTTTATTTTTATTTATACTATTTTTCAGACTCCCTAGGGTACTTTAACCCTAGGTTGTCTGATCGATCCTATCATATACTGCCATACTACAGTATGGCAGTATATGGAGATTTTCCTCCTCATTCATTACAATGTGCTAAAACGAAATAGCCTCGGGTCTTCGGAAGACCTGAGGCTACCATGGAGATGGATCTCCGCCCCCCGATGACGTCACGGGGAGCGGTGATCCCAGGTAAGATGGCGGCGCCCATGCGCCGCTATCTTTTTGAGGCTGCCGGCAGCTTTGTCGGCAGCCATCGCTGTGAAAGCACCCGCGATCGGTGCTAGCACCGATCGCGGGTCTTACCGGTAAGCCTTTGCTGCAATATGCAGAAAAGACTTACCGGCTATGCAGAGGGCTCAGCCCGTGAGCCCTCTCCATGCAGCGCGACCAGGTGGGGGCCGCGAGTTTGAGACCCCTGCTGTAAAGATAAGAGATGTGCAGCATCTGAAACAAGGATACAGGAAGCCTGTGCTAGCATTTCTTCGGCGGTGTTGCTATCAGTGTGTCAAGAGTGGGAAAAGAGGGTTACATTAACAATTCAACACAATGGGCAAAACTTTGAACACATTTTATAAGTATATAAGAATAAAGTTAAAACCAAGCTCAATTGTCAAGAAGTTTGATGTGTTATTTGACCCTCTTGGAAAAGAAAAGTTGGATTAAAAATGGCCTCCATCATCAACACCCATCTTGATAAGTTTCCCCCTCTACCATATATTAATTTGATACAACCATTCCCATTTTATTTAGGTGTATCCACATAAATTGCCCAACCTGTAGTTATTGTGCTTGTGTATTCCATTCTTAAAAAACACCTCCAGGTGGCGCCATAATACAACTATTGACAATGAGCAAAATGCTAATGCAATTGGTTGTGTTAGGAGTACCATAGAGCTCTTTCTAAAACGCCATGATTTTCACACGTCTTACTGAATTGATGGTTTTACATTTCTGTTTTCTTCAACTTTATCCATTGTGCGTGAAAAAATTTGTAGAACCTGTACTATTTTTTTTCGTACCTAACCTTCTTTGTTATTCAGCTCTTATTGCTTCATAAATCTGCCATTTGAAGTGTTAAGGTCTTTCAGAGTATTTGAAAAGTTTAGTATTTTAGAATTGCACAAAAATGGGAAATCTTTGCACAAGCAGTTACTTAGTATTTCCTACGCCAGGAAGGAATTGGAGTGGATTTGCATCTAAATTTTTTCTTTAAAGAGGATCTGTCACCCTCAAAAAACGGCACTAGTAGCCGCTTACTAAAGTGAGCAGCTCCTAGTGCTAAAACAGACGCAGCAGTGCATACAGAGATGGGCTTGGCTGCATATTGCAGCAAAGACCCATCGCTAACACCCGCTGTCAGTGCTGGCACCGATCGCGGGTGTTAACCTTTTCTCTGCACCGCCTTGTTTCTTCCAATCGTCGCTCCCCCGAACGTTATCGGGGGGCAGCGATCGATCAGTTGCCATGACAGCCTCAGGTCTTTGTCAGACCCAAGGCTGAGTGGTTTCTGCAGATTCGTGACAATGAGCCAGTGGCTCATTGTACTTAATCATATGCAAAAACACCATATACTGCAATACAGTAGCATTGCAGTGTATGGAAGGAGCGAACGGACTATCCAGGGTTAATGCACCCTAGAGGGTCTAAGAAATAGTGAAAAAAAAGTTTAAAAAATGTAAATATTAAAGATTCAAATCGCCCCCTTTCCCTCTAACTCAAAACAAAATAAACAGTAAAAGTCACAAGTACATTAGGTATGGTCGCGTCCAAACATGCCTGATATTTCAAAATATAAAAATGGTTATTGACGGCGGTAACCTCCGAGACGGGAAATGGCGCCCAAATGTCCGAAACCTGACTTTTACAACTTTTTACATGACATTAAAAAATTAATAAAAGTAATCAAAATGTCGCACAGTGTTCAGAATGGTAGCAATTAAAACGTCGGCTCATTTCGCAAAAAAATTTACACCTCACACAGCTCCGTACATCAAAGTATGAAAAAGTTATTAGCGTCAGAAGATGGCAACATTTTTTTTAAAATTTTTCTTACACATTCGTTTAATTTTTGAAAATGTATCAAAATGCAATAAAACCTGTATAAATTTGGTATCACCGCGATCGCACTAAACCAAAGAATAAAGTAGAGGTGTTATTTGGAGGTGAAAGTCGTGCATTTTTATTTAAATTTTTTCACATTTGAAATGTTTTTTTCTGCTTCCCAGTGTGCGGCATGGAATAATAAATAAGATCATGGGAAAGTAAAATTTGTTATACACAAAATAAGCCCTCACACAGCTCTGTACACGGAAAAATGAAAAAGTTATGGATTTTTGAAGGTGGAGAGCAAAAAAACCCTGCGTCCTTAGGGGTTAATAAATGTGGTGTGACAGTGGGGCACTTTTACTAAGGTGCTTGAGCCAGTTTTTGTACATTCTTTTATGTGCAAACTGCTTGCACAGGTATTTAAGAAGTGTACACCCCACAGATGTGTCTGACGCAACCCTTTTGTGTTGCGGCTGCACTATGCAACACAAATTTTGCCCCTGAAAGCGGCATTCCGGTGCTCAGTCAGACCATGCGCCACATTTATCCTTCACAGTCTAACAGAAGCGTCTTGCATGCCTCATGTTATTGGTGCACTGTTGAAGCAGTGCAGGGGGTGCCAGATTCATAAAGAACAGGCACCTCATTTCATGAATCTGGCGCACCCTGCAAACTGCACATAGTAGGGCAGATCTTTGTGAAGTGACCATCACCATCTCACAACCGCAGCACAGAGATGTCTATGATAAAGCAGAAGGAGCCCCCTGTAAATGTTGTGTATGATTACTGTATGGGCAGGTGCACAGCTAGACAACTCATCTAGACGCTGTGACATCTAGGAGCAGGAGGCAGTTAAAGGGAACCTGTCATTAGCTTTTACCACACCAAAATTCCAGCGCCCTCTGGTAGGGTATGATTTGTCTTTTCTTGCATTCCCTCTTTTTATATGAAACATCATCTGTCTACCCATAGAAAAAAATGGTCCAAAGTCATGTGAAAAATGATGACAACCGAAAAATCTTTAACTACAGGAAAAAAAAAAATCTAATCAAATATCTCCGCTCAAAAGAGTAGGAAGACCCCAGAAACATCACAATAACCCCTATCAAGCTTCCATAGAAGAGCACAAATATGCCTCAACCGATAAATAAATCAGAATCTTTATTGTAATTTCAATCAACAGTATATTACAGCAAATACATAAATACTAAAAAAAACCCATTAAAAAAAGGACATCTAAAAACAAACGCAAATACGGACAGTGTGGGAAAACTGGAGGGGTACACTATTACATGTATATACAACGCTGGTGTTGGCCTAACACTATCCAGGCCAATGTAACATTATATATGACAGGTACTGCTATTGCAACATGCCCAATACAGAAAAGTAATATTGTACAATGTATTAACACATCTTCCCCACAAGCCGGAAATATGAGATCTTATCTTTAACATGACACCAAAAACATGTTTCTAGGTACTATAGAACCCAAGAAAGAGGTGTCTGGTGTCTCCATTCAGCCTTTAAACTTGCCCCATCCCGGGCAAAATATGACTCTTCTCTGCTCATGTTCACATGACTTTGAATTAAATTTTTTACAGCTAAACTGGTAATTTTTCACATAAAATAGGGTATGCTCGAAAGTAGCCGATTTGGTAAAATATGGTGACAGGTTCATTTTTTTGCTTTACCAAAACAGTGTCATATTGAAAGAAAACCCGTCACCATGAAAAAGAAGTTATATACAATGTCAGTGTGTTATAGAGCAGGAGGCACTAAGTGGACTGACATACCTATATTTGGGAAAAGATTTAACACTTTAAAAAAATTCCTTTTTTTTAGTTATCTGAACTTTCTTATCAGGAAAGGCTGTCAATCATCAAGAAGGACAGCCTACCGGAGCTCATTTTCTCCCAAGGAAACTGACTGAGACAATGTGTCTCAGGTTCCGCCAGCCTCTAGCTGAAAAACGCTAGTCTTTTGCTGCGCCATATTTATCACTGTGATGACGAATAAGCACAAGACTGTCTGTTCTTTCTTGGGATCTACTTTTAGTTTGCCTAAACTGTGCACGGATGATTTTCTGCAAGCCACGCCCCTTTCTCACTAGACCACACCTCTTTTGAAGGCCATGGAAAGTCAGAAATGCCAAAAAGAAGGGTATGAAAGCCTTGATAAATCTGGTGCGAGGCTTTTTGGCCCCAAACCACCAGAATTATGGTGCAAGTGCATTAATAAATTCCCGTAATTGAATTAGTTTTTTTTTCTTTTCTCAAAAACAGCGCCACCCCAGACCATGGTTTGTGCTGCTACTGGATATCAGCTGTATATAGAGAAGAATGGAGCTTAGGTGCAAAATCAGGGACTACCCATTGGGACGAGGCATTTTGGTTCCCAAGGAAGACAAGTAAAATTCTAGAAAAAAAACAGCAGAATAACGGTCAATCCTGCGAGGAAAAGTACATGCCCCTTAAAATACAGTTGTTCCTCAAAACAGTATCAATAAAAACTCAACGAGGGAGCTTTATTAAAACTGGCAAGCAACACACCGGATTTACTAGGGCCCCTTTCACACACATGTCCTGTGTGTATTTTTGCCATGCAGAACTCACATTGCACTCTGTACTATGGTGTTCAATGGGTTTCATCAACCTAGTGTTTTTGTTTTTATTAACACACATGAAACACCATGCTCTATGTGAAAAACATCCCATACAATTCTAAGGAGATTCATCAAAAGCACATTGCAATCCATATTTCACTCTTCAATTGCCATAGAAAAGCTAGCCCGCCATCATTAGTGCTTTTTTTCTCATATGATCACCTGAAAAATGCATTAGAATGCAAAAAAATGATAACAAATCAGGTCAGAAACTAATGAAAATTGCAGTAAAAAAACCTCCACATTTTGATGTGATCTGCAACAGAAGAGTGAAAGAGGCCTGAGAAGTCCCAGCCTTATATGCTAAAAAGCTGGTGAACAAAAAATAGAAACCTATAGGATTTTTTTTCTCATTTTATCTAATTTTACTGACTTGCATTATCATCTTATTCGGTTATCAGTACTGTACTTTAGTTTTTACAGAAAAAAATATTAATCTTTTTTTTTTAAAATCAAATCTAATTATTTCCACAATATAGAGGAAATATATGCAGGTGAAAAACGCAATAAAAACCGCAGGTGTGAATACACCATATTATAACAGGCTGACTTGTTGTGGGCACGGCCTGTATAGAAGGTGTCTCTGACACTTGTAGACGTGGCGCCTCCAGTGGCCTCTACGGGTCATAGAAAACCCGCAGGACTGACAGACAACTGCGATCATCAGCCCCGCCCACTCCATCTGACAGCCGGCCCCGCCCACTAGTCACGTGCCCTTCATCCAGCCGGGTCCTTTATTGAAATAGGGGTCCCGCGCTCGCCCCTGCACTCGAGCCGTGCGATGAGCGCCCCCCGGGCATGTCAGCCCGTATACCCGCCCCGGTACACTGCAGCGTAGCCTCCTGTATCCCGGCGGCCGCTCCGCGCACGCTCTGCCGCGTCTCCTGCTCCACACAGAGCAGATAAGGGCAACGCGGGAAAAGAGCAGGATTCAAGCGCCTAAGCCCCGCCCTATTTTATATACCTTCTCTCCTCCCCCTATGTATCTATTGGTACCGCCCCTTTCCATCTCACTTTCCATTGGCCCAAAGCGCTCGGTCGCCTGGCAGGCCACGCCCCCTGTCAGCGGCGCTGCAGAGCGTGTGTCCCGGGAGCAGCCGCTCAGGGCTCGGGGCAGGGGAGATCGAGACGCAGCCGTTGACATCGTGCGTACTTTCTAATAGCTCGGCCACCGAGACGAGGAGGGGCAGCTGCGGGGGGACGGGAGCCCTGAAATGTCGCCTGTGCCCTGCCTGGCACCTGTCGCGCAGCTTTTTGGTAGAGTCTCTCTGTAATACTGGATACACAGCGCGGTATGGCCGCCCGAGCCCGCAGGTAAGAAGCGGCACCGGCCATCAGGACCGAGGGCACTGCCCACATTCACCCGGTGACACAGGAAGCTGCGGAGCACACACAGGGGCTATGCTGGGTCTAGTAGTGCGGCCATGGCAGCGGGAAATGTAAGGAGAGGGCACAGGGCATAATCAGGTGCCATTCACAACTGGCACTGCCACATCAGGACATGGCAGAGCCCTCTGCTGTGCCAATGTTGTACACAGTGTGTATAAATATATGTATGTATATATACATATACAGCAGCTGCATGTATACAGGTATAACGCCTGTCAGAAAATGTATACTCCTATTTCATGTATAATATCTATTTATTACATAGTTTTAGAATCTACTGTATCCACGTCATCTATATACCACATACATAATATTATATACATTATGTAAATGCTTATATAATGTCTGCAACTCCTATATATTATCTATCATCTCAAGTATAGTGTTATCTATTGTACAATATGTTGAATCTATCTATTTTATAGGTAAAATATATATATATAATATAAAGATGTATATAGATTTATCTTGTGTATAATATATTCCCATCTATGTAAAGTATAAAATCTATTTATCTATATAAATATATGATGTATTATATCTTTATATTTATATTTCGTTATATGTAGATATATAGATAGATATAGAGAGACAGAGATATAGATAGATATATCTCCAGTATATACTATATAACAATCTAAGGTAGAATATCCAACTATTTATCAATTATCTCATCTCATATGTCATATTATCTATCTTCATCAAGTATAATATCTATCTATAATTATCTAGCTTTCTATGTATTGTATTTATATTATTATTTTTTGTATAATTTCCATCGCAATTTATCTGCTTTATATTTATTTCTGTGTATCGTCTCTCTCTATCTTGTCCATCATGTCTAACATCTGCCCATGAACAGTCCCCATTAACCCCCGGAGGGACATAAATACATCTTGCTGTCAGCCACCTGCTGCGTGCAGTCCTTGTCCTTCCCTGCAGTGTTGCCTTTGTCATTTGGCTCATCCATCTAGCAGAGGCGCAGTGTGATACATGCATAGGATAGGTGCATGGTGCACTATGTATTGTGGAATCTTTGCTGTAAGAGTCCTGGGTCTGGACCACCTGCCGGACCCCCGGTTTATATACATGGGGGAATGTAGTTATATTAGTTCCTCATTTTGATGCTCTACTGCTCAGTTCAACAGCTGTAAGGAAATATTGTTTTTAATGCAAATTATTTTATGTCCTTGTAAATAAGAACCTTTGGCTGAAGTAGAATGAAACATATTCAGAGGCAATGGTAACTAAGCTGGCAGCAGTGCCACGCACAATGAGGGCATTGTATCTCCTAGATAATCTAACCCTCCATTACTGTGGTACAGATCAATTACAGTTTTCCTTGCAGTTGGTTTCTATGTTGTCTTTTTGTACCTGGGGACTTTTATCTCCGTCTGTAATGAATATTGAAATATTTGCTGAATTTAGGAAGGTATAAGGGGGCTACAGCTTGTTTATGTAGTTCACATGCCGGTGCTGACCCCAATGTTATTGTATCTCTTTACCCATTTGCTGTGGGTGGAAAAGCCTGTGCAATATTAGGCTGCCAGGGATGACCATTGATGTATAGAAATGCACATTAGTTTCTGTTAGTTTCGCCTATTCCTTGAAGAAAAGTAAGCAGTACAAAATGTCACACATAGGTAATAAGAAGGCAGGAAGAAAAGAAAAGTGTTATGTGTATGATCTATAGAGAAGGCCTAATTAATACCCTGTAATAATAGGTCCTATTATTCTTAGAATATGTCAGTAATAAATAAATAAAAATAATTAAATGTCAATAATAAATAACTGAATAAAAATAAATAAATAAAAATTCAAACATTAAAAGACGACCGTGAGTAGGTTTTCTCTGTGTTGCCAAAGAAGATTTGATCAGTCAAGGCATGTACTCCACAGTGTCCAGAATTATAGGAGCATTTGTACCTCGAAGTATAGGACTCGTGCCTACCAGAACCCAGGTTCTCCATATTGTTTGTGTCTCTTCAAATTTTTTGTGACTCTAATAGATGTAAATGAACACTGTCAATATAGTCAACAATTATTCCTAGAGTATCTTTTCTGCTATCGGACTAGTGAGCCTTGGGCGCCTAGGGTCATGGTCAACACATGTACAGTACTGCCCTTACTCCTTTCAGTAGGCTTGAATGGCTGCATACCAAGAACCACCCATATAAATTTAGGGACCCATTAATCTAAATATTGCAGTTTGGCTCCCTTTTGATGTCTCTTAGACAGAGAGCTGTCAATCGCTGATAAGACCAGCTCCATGACTTCTAATCATTGAAAGAGCAAAGCGATAAGTGTATAATATACAGGTCCAATATAAATGGAATTATAATCTGCTCACTCCTGCTCTGCCTGCAGATTGCTCTGGGTTTTCAAGGTGACAGGTTAATTTCAAGAATTGAGTGTTCACTCCTTATGGGAGTGCCGATGACACCACATAATCAATGTCAGGGAACAGAGCTAAGAAGATACACATGTAAATGATGCATGTGATTAGAATAAACTGCATTTTGCTGCAGACTACAGATTTTGGTTTTGAGATTTGAGAATTTTGTGCTCAGTACATACAAACCTATACATATATTAGAAATTTAGTAAAGTCATTAGTGGTTACTATGAATCCTAGACGGTAAAAATCAATCTGCTGCTGATGGAATAAGTATCAATAGTCCCCCGTCACTTTCATTAGTTGTTGCTCAGGTATATATAATTGGATTTAGATTTATTCTAATCCAGATTATGAGCGGTAGAAAAGTAATTTGGCTCGCTGACCACACTTTCAATAACCCATCATAACGCACATCCTTCTGGGCTTGTTTTCAGACTAGCAGGCAGTCCGCAGAAACCCCAGTGTAACATAACCCCTCTATTATGTATAATTCATGTGTGTATCCAGGATGCTTGTACAGCCCTGCGCCCAGGCCCAGGACATTCACGTCTGCACTAAGAGGTGGACTGTACAGGATGCAGCATTATAAAGCGGGCCGGGGAGAATCCACCTGGGTTTTATTTTATGGGATCTGTACCGGGGTGATGAATAAGTATGACCCATCCATTTCTGCGAATGTGCGGGGTTTTTTTTCCCGGTGTCAACAAAAAGTTTTGGTTTCCAAAATATTCGCAAACTTGTGTTTAAAATGAAGACCTGTATGTGCCGTACTGCATTACTTTGTGAGTCTCTGTAATTTATAATGAAAATAAGCTGCTGCTTTCCTGCTCATGGCATCTCCACAATCCCAGCCGCCCAGCCCTTGGCTTCACAGCGTAGGAATGCACTCTGGAAAATGTGACTCCCTCTTTATTGGATAAACCCATGGAGTGACAGAGACGCTTGTGTTGCATAATTGCAAAGGTATTAACTCTTGCCTTGTGAGCCAGTTGTGTGCATCAAGTATCAACATCTTCTGTGCTAGAAGTACAAAACCTGCGACTGAGAATTCAGTATTATTCCAATAAAACTAAGCAGAGAGACTATGGGATATAGTATACAGGCAGTCGCAAGGTTACGTACAAGATAGGTTCCTTGGGTTTGTACTTAAGTTGAGTTTGTATGCAAGTCGGAACTGTATATTTTATAATTGTAGCTCCGGACGAAAATTTTTTGGTGCCCATGACAATTGTATTTTTAACATTTTTTGCTGTAATGGGACCAAGGATTATCAATAAAGACACCTTACAGGTGATCATTGCAGTCTGGGACTAAAGTAATAGCATCCAGAGAGCTTCACCAGAGGTCACAGGGGGCAGAGAGGTCCTTCTGTAACTAGGGGTCATTTGTAAGTCAGGTGTCCTTAAGTAGGGGCCCGTCTGTACTGTGTGTTAAAAGGAGTCAATACCTGAAAACCGCATTGGGAAGGGCACTACAAGCTTTCCAGACCTACCCTACCTGTCTGAAAACAACCTGTCGTTTTTGAGAAATTCCTGCTTTTTTGTTTAATGCAAATTACTTTAGCTTTGTACCAGGGGCGTGGTAGTGCCTGCTGGCGTGCCCACTTATTTCTTTATACACTGCCCAGAATCAGAGCTTCATTCAATAATTGACATCACCATGTAAGAAGATGCAGCCATACCACCATATTCATCAGTGCTCATTTGTAACAAAGCAGACACTTCTCTAAATGGGCAGATTACAGGGAACCTGCAAGGTCTGGAGAACTGATGAAGTGACCTACATAATGCTGAGATGGGGGACACTCATTTTTAATGTCTGTAGTAAGTTCTGGCTAAGTTAAACATGAAAATAAATTTTATTGGGGTTGTAAATTCAGTTTCATGAATGTAGACCACTTCAAGAGACGAAGTTTACGAGGGTTCAAAATGGCATTTCTTTTAACACAGTATCAGGCCTATAGCTATTATAACTGGGAGGTAGACGGCTCTGCTTTCTGTGTAGTGGCCCAACTGAGTAATTGCAGTCCAGGTGGATGGGATCTGATCTGCAGGTCAGAGTTCACCTGAACTCCCATCATGTTGTATGCACACATCATCCCAACTCTACACCCAACTTTTGTTTTTGTTTGCCCCCTCTTTGGATAAGACACGAGGCTGCTGGACTTATTCTCCCATCTAGATCTTTTCTTCCTTCTGTATAAGTAAAGGTTATCCTCTGCTGAGCTCCTTCCTGCAGCCGGCCCAAGATATATGCCAATGATATCCCTTCATAAACTATATTCTCACACAATCTCTTCTCTGCCCCCAGTGAGGACGAAGACGAGGATCTTCATTACGCTGACCATGACTATGAGGTTCCAGTGCAGAAATCTGCAAAGAAAGTCTGGAATAGAGTCAAATGGTCAAAAGAAGAGGTACAGTTTACATGTTCTCTTTATATTACTATTGCATCTCCTTCTGAAGTCTTTAGTGTTCCTTAAAAACATTTTTTTTTTAGGATGAAAAATTAAAGAAACTAGTTGAACAGAATGGGACCGTTGACTGGTCTCTTATTGCCTGTCATTTTATGGTAAGTTTCCTGTAAATCAACCGTCGTCTAATAACTTATTGGGCATAGGACAGGTTTTCTGGTATTGTATAACACAGGGAATGCTTAAAGCGGTTGGTCACTTTCAGTAAATAATTGATATTATTTGTGTAATGAGAGTAATAGAAGTTTTGTGATAATAACACCGGCGCGTCCATCACCTCACCATGGACAGATTATATCCACTTCTTTCTATAGAAGGACTGCAAACGGAGATCTAGAAAACGGTGAGGAATTGATACAGCAAGTATATTGGAAAATTGTCCAACTTTTCCTTATACAAACAATCTCAATTATTTGCCTTTAAGGGAGTTGCAATTAAACACTAGAGGCTTTTAAAATGTCTCCTCTATATATGAGAAAATACATGATATGATGGGTCAGGTACGGAATTGGCATTGGGGCCCTATGAAAAAAGAGAATTTTACTTTTGTAAAATCCACTTTTGCAGTATTATAATACTTGGCGGTTTCTGTGTTTGTCCTAAAAACTGGACCACGTGTGGACATCTTATCTTGTATCGCAGGTTCACAGTGGATATTGTAATGACAAACACTGATATCTTTGTGCCAACTACCAAGCGTTTAGCCATAGCCAAAGCTTACGCAGAGACTCCAAGACAATTGCTGTTCAGGTGTAATGTCATAAATGTCACCTATTCCTATTCCTACATAGCAGTAAATCGTCAGCGTTCATTTGTGGGGGTTTCCATGGGATTAGTGCTGTTTCTGGGGGATACCCCTAATAATGTAAAGGGTTTATTATTATTTATTTATACAGCACCATTTGTGCCATGCATCTGTACATTCAATAAGGGGTTAACATTCATTATATAAGATGAGAAAAAATGAAGTACAAAAGATATAAGACCAGATTGAACGAGAGTTAAAATAGTCTTATTTCGGTGTAATTTTGTGGTTATGTATCTACATTTACGGCTTTTTATTACTGCTTTTCATAGAACCGGTCAGATATTCAGTGTCAGCATCGATGGCAGAAGGTTTTGAATCCTGAACTTGTGAAGGGACCGTGGACCAAGGAAGAAGATCAAAGGGTAATTTCTCTTTGATATTGTGTTTGACAATATTTTATTGTTTATTTTTGGGTTACATGTTATTAACCACATAAAGGTTCTGTAATGTATAAATCTGTCATGAGCAATCTGCCAATAACAAACTTATTCACAGTGGGGCATTTATTATGGCTCGGAGATGCCCACATCCATGGCAAGTGGGCAGGGAGTGGGGAGTTAGGTGGGCACCCACATTTGTTATAGATTATGATGGAATCGGGTGCAGGCTATAGCAGAATTTAGTACCAAGCAGGATGTGGATTAGAAATCACCAGGGCACATGATCAGAACCGGAGTCCCTTTGTATATCTGATGTGCTGGTTGAGGGGGGGGGGGGGGAGTATCACAACTGGCCCACAATGGGGCTCATTTACTATGGGTCCGCGGACTGCATTTTCGTCAGGTTTCCCAAAGATTTCCGTGTTGCGCCGCATTTAGAAGGTGTTTTTGGCGCACGCGATCGGATTTGGCGCATCGTTGCCGGCTTTCATGCGACACAAATCGCGGTTGGCCATTGGACAATCTGACGGATTCAGACAACGTGCGGGATTTAACATTGCAAATTGTGTTGCAAGCCATGCACTCACATACACCAGAAAGAAGAAGGTGAACTCCGGCAGACCTCAGCTGGGAAGCGACGCTTGCAGGATCTCGGGCACACAATGTTGGTGAATCGCGCTGGACTTCATCTTCGTTGCACTGTCCGGATCGGGGATCGCGACAGGACCGGGTAAGTTAATGTGCCGCAATGTGTCCAGTTTAAAAAAAAAATCCCCCCTTAGCACTGTTTTTGTGGGTACAGCAGTGCCCGCAATATCAGTAGCAGAGGCTCAGATGATACACTTTGTCCTGGTTTTCTGGGATTTGGGATAACTGATTCTATTTAACCGCTTGGGATTAGTTCACACTTTCATTAGGTCCTCAGTTATTTTCATTTGGTAATTTTGTGCCAAAACCAACATACAGAATAGGTGTGAGTCTTCCTAGTGTTTGCACAGCGATAAGCCAGAAGTCTTGCACCTGTTCTGTGTGTTGGATCCCTCCTGGTACTAGTGCGAAATAACTGAAGACCGAACATGGATGTGAACTGGGACTTGGATGTTTAGTCACCAATGAGTGCATCATCTAAGCAGTAAGACATCGGTAAGGATTACTTATTGTATGAACCTGGTAGACTCTCCCACAAGTGTCTTAGATTTCCATAAAAAATCACTATTAAGTAAACTATACATATTGGACGGTGATGAGAGGGAACACTGTAGTCACTCTGTCTACATTCTCTGAGAGTGGAGGACAGCAGAAGGA
Organism: Engystomops pustulosus; assembly: GCF_040894005.1. Classification (NCBI taxonomy): domain Eukaryota; kingdom Metazoa; phylum Chordata; class Amphibia; order Anura; family Leptodactylidae; genus Engystomops; species Engystomops pustulosus. The sequence continues at coordinate 43,380,994 of NC_092415.1, forward strand.
GGACATTGTTTGGGCCAGAGCACCCAACTTAGCTCTGACATCATACCAAGTGCAGTCCTATATCATTGAAAATACACTATTAGCATATACAATCCAGACAGAAATCTCACATTTGACTCCTAGCAGTGTCAGATGATGAATTAAAGATGTGGGTGCTGGACTTTACCTTATCTGAAAATGATGTGCTATCCTAATTATAGGCCATCAATGTTTGGATGTAAAAACCACTTTCATGTATTTTCATGGAGTTTTCCCAGGCAAACAATGTATATATGTTCTAAAACATGGATATTTTATTGTGTTCCCTTATAAAGAATGGCTGGCCCATTATACATGCTCTTATACCTCTTGTGTCACCCACTTCATCCTCATAGACTGTAAGCTCTTGTGTCACTCCCTCATCAACTGTAAGGTCGTGTGTCACCCCCTACATCCTCATAGACTGTAAGCTCTTGTGTCCCCCCCCCCTCATCCTCATAGACTGTAAGCTCTTGTGAGCAGGGCTCTCACTCTTATTGTTCCATATGAATGTTTGTACTCTGTAATGTAATATTATATTTGTATATGATTTTTAAAACTCTATGGAATATTATAACACTATATAAAGATTATTATTATTATTTTTTTTTAATCATTCTTATTATGGCTAAAAGTGGTTAGAAAGTGTGATAACCTCTCTCTTCATGTTTGTTATCAGGTGATTGAATTAGTCCAGAAATATGGTCCAAAAAGATGGTCTCTCATTGCCAAGCATCTGAAAGGGAGAATTGGCAAACAGTGCAGAGAGCGATGGCACAATCACTTAAACCCAGAAGTAAAAAAGTCTTCTTGGACATTAGAAGAAGATCGCATTATCTACGATGCCCATAATCGACTTGGAAACCGGTGGGCTGAAATTGCAAAACTACTCCCAGGAAGGTATTTATTTTATTTAGTTTAAATATTTCTATATTTCTATAATATTTATGTTTCTTTACTACATATTTCTATAAAGTAAGCTCTATAGGGTTTAAGTACAATTACACATTGATAAATACCGTCACTCTGGCATCGATAGCTTGGCTGAGAACTATATTTTCCCTATTCTTACAGCTGTAGTACTCGTATGAATTTCTAGAAGGTGTGCAATTCTTTTAACTATATTAAAATATAACTTTCTATAAATGTCCAATAATCCACCCAGCTACAGACAGATGTGCTGTTGAAAGGGTCAAAAATGCCTGTTTTTTTTTGCTTGATTCAGTGAACTATAAAACACAATTGTAAAAAAAAAAAAAAAAAGATGCTGCAGAATCTTCCAAATACAAATCTGGACAAAATTGATCTAGAGCTTGTAATGCTTATACAGTAATAATTGTTTTTATTTCTAGGACGGATAATTCTATAAAGAACCATTGGAATTCTACCATGAAACGCAAAGTGGAACAAGAGGGATATTTGCAGGATTTAACAGACAAGGAAAACCCTCCAAGGCACCATCATAAAGCATGTGCTGCAATTGCTCATCTGCAGGCACACAACATGTACTATGTGCCAGTCCAGTCTCAAGTAAATGTTCTCTCTTATACTATGGGTTTACCTTCTGCATCTAGAAAGGTGCACCTTTAACTTCCACAATGTGGAGGTATCTATTCAGAGCTGAGCTTTCTACGCTAGGAATCCATGATGCCCTTGTATCCTTAGCGAGTCAATGAAGATGCCTTCATCACTTGTCTCCACAGTCCTCTCCTCTCCATTCTTGCGGCCTGCTCTTTGTAGTTGACCTCCACCCTAGGCTCCTCTCTCCATATGGCATTCTGCACTACTACTTCATACAGGCATCCATCACTGTCATCCCCGAAGAATCACCCATTTTGTTCAGCTGCTCTGTCTTTCTACATCTCTGTCTCTCTAGGGACGATGTCTCTGGTCCATGTGTGTTCTCTTCAGTCCAATATACTATTTTTCGAAACATCCCTCTTAAAACTCTCTAAGTTTGGATTAGTTATTACTTGACGAGATCTCTCTCTAGATGAGTGTATGTGTATTTCATGATTATTCTCCTCCAAGTCTCCGCTGTTTTGTTGACCACCCACTTCTCATTTAGAATTCTTTTGTTCTCTTTGACATGACTTTCCCCGTTCTTGTTCACACTCCATCTGTTCTCTATTGTTTCCCTTTCTTTAACTTGTTTTTAAGAGTATTTCACTGCTGGATCTTCATCTTTTCTCTTCTTATGCATTTGGAAAAAAAATTCAGGATAATGACCTGACAGAGGCCCAGTTTGTAACATACTATAGTTTATTGCATAGAAGCAAATATAAGGGTCACTTATAAGTGAACGGCCTGAGTGCAGGAGAATAGGGAAACCAGATGGTGAAGTGTCCAGCATAATAGTCTTCATATGGGGAAATTGGGGAAAAATGGCTTGAGATACAAAGAGGGTTTTTGGCTACGTAAATAAATCTAGAGGACATGGAGACCTAGAGGAGCCCCAAGGTAAAGAGGATGAATGTTGGGGAGCTATGAACATATGAGGCACAAGTAAGGAAAAAAACATTGCCCTAAACATCCAACCCCTCTTCCCTGGCCTGCCAGTACCACCTGCTCTCAAATTCGGTTCCTCCAGTACTATCATTAGGGTTCCTGCATTCGGCATGGAGTGATCTGCGTGCAGTGCCTAATCATTGAATCTGTTGGCTGTAGGTTGCAGGTTTAACTAGGTTTATTATTTCTGGCCATTTTGCTGTTTCTGAGAAATTCCCATTTCAATCCATATGCTAATAAGGCAATTGGTTCAACCATGGTGTTACCGGAAGTACTGCTATTCCTGCCTGGACCACTTCCCTCTGTCAGATTAGCAGGAGATTTGCCTTGAGAGATGCATGGGCTATACTGAAAGAAGAGGGAAGTGAAGTAGGTGGGAATAGTAGTGCTTGATTATCATATAGAATATAATGGGGATATCTTGGAAATGGCATAATGGTTAGTGCATTTCTCTACAACAGATTATTAGGCTTGGATGAGGTTTTTAAAGGAAACCTGTTGGGTTGATTTGGGACACTAAACCACTGGTCCATGAGGACCTGTGAGTGGTTTAGTGTCTCAAATTGCCCTATATAATTCCTGTCTGTGACTTCATTCAAAAAACCAAACCATTTTACTCACCTCGGCCCGGAGACCTTATTGGACTCTGGTAAGTATTAACATTTTGTTGGTTTTTTTAATTGCGCCAACAGACAGAACCCATATAGGGTGATTTGGGACACTAAACCACAGGACCATAAGGAGCTGTATCATCAACAGGTTCTGTATCATGTATTGTAAAGGGTAAGATCTGAAAATTGAATTTCCATTGCACTGCACGTGAATTTCTGCCCTTATTTCTATGGAGTGTGTGGTAAAGAAGTTCACCCCTTTTGTGCCAGTGTAAATCTTATACACTGAGATATTGTCAGTGGCAAACTGCAGTAAATCTGCCATGAGTGAACCATCCGTATACTATTAAGCAGTAGATACTTTGAGATGTGACAAGAGGGGGCTGGCAATGATGGTAGAATACTAAGGGCTTTGGAGGGGTCCTTGGTTGAGGTCAGGCTTGTGAGATGCATATTAATTAGTTACTAAAAAAGAGGAGTACTTGACAATACTGCAGGCAAAATCAAGGCATGACACGTTTGTTCAGTGATTTATTGTACTGTGTCTAAAGTGAAGTGCTTTGTTTGTTCTGTGTCCTCAGATTCCCGGATACCATTACGTGTCGTCTGATGAAAGTGCTCAGAACTCTTATGCCTTTATTCAGGTAAAGTTCACTGTACAGATAAGACCTGGAGATTTATAGAGCTTTTTTATGTTGTAACGCAGATATGATAGACTTTTAGATGTACATAAATCTTAGCTGCTTTTTGGTTATGTCTGTTCTTGTGAAGCCATCTTAAAACTTTTAAGAATAATTTTATTTATTGGCAGAGATGAGTTTTAAAGGGAACCTGTCACCAGGGACCTCATTTTCACTAAAAACAGGTTGCAAAAGCCCGTTACAGCTGCATTGTAAATCTGCCTATCTGCTTTCTCTAAGCATTTGCATTATAAAATTATTGCATGTTATAACTTACCTGGCATCCTGACAGAATCCTATGTGTAGTTCCAGGGGTTGAGCTTTGGTTTGGATGCATTTCAAAAAACAACATGTGACTTGTCTGTGCTGCAGACTGCTCAACTCTTGGCCCCCACATTTGTTCTCCTGTACAGCTCCTCCCACTCACCAGGCTGTGATCTCTCTGAAGGAGCAGGAGGGAGGGGCTGTCCAGGAGCACAACAGTGGGGTCTGAGAGCTGAACAGTCTGCAGCACAGACAAGTCACATCTTGTTTTTTGTTCCAAATCAAAGCCCAACCCCTAGGACTACACAGAGGATTCTGTCAGGGTGCAAGGTAAGTTATAAAAAACAGTTAGACTGTAATGCAAATGCTTAGAAAAGGCAGAGAGGCATTTATGCACTGCAGGTATAATGGGCCCTGGTGACAGGTTCTCTTTAAGTCATTTTTTAGATGTGTGTATGAGAAATGATTATGTAATACCAAAGTCGTTTAGGCTCTTGATAAAACTAATTGAACTAGTCCAAGATCTTGGCGCATCCATGTTGCTATGATGCATCAGATTTTTTCCCATGTCTCTTTCTACATATGGGAAGGGAATGATCATATACTGATATGTTCATATGCTATCACATGCTATAGTGCAGTATAGGCCAGCTTTTATCTAGTGGTCACCTTCATTGTGCTGCACTTTCCTAAACTACTACCATGTGGATCCTCTTCTTTCTGTCTCCTTGACTGTTGTTTCCCCTCTTCTCTGGTTCTTTTACATGCCTCTCAGCAGCCCTTTGTTGATGTGGATGACCCTGATAAGGAAAAGCGCATAAAGGAACTTGAATTGCTGCTTATGTCAGCTGAGAATGAAGTCAGAAGAAAAAGAGTGCCGTCTGTAAGAAGGCTCTTCTACTCTTTCTCTATCCTCCTCTCACTATTTCATGCCAACATTTCGTGATTTTTTTCCTAATTTTTCTAATTAGGAATATGACATGTGTGCTAGTAGGTATATTGTGTTGGGAACCCCACTAATAAAGAGAATGGGGGTATGCTGAACCCCTGTCTTAAGAACAGTGGGCATTCCCCTTCCCATCCGATCAGAAAGTTACCTCTGTCCCGTGAATAGGAAGTCATTTGATATACCGTAACTGAAATACTTAAGTTATGCCCGGGAGTGTAGTTAGATATAAATAAAACCTATGTAAAGTTGGTCTAGAGCAGCACAGCAAATAAAGCTCTTTGTAATTGGTGTTTGGAAACCACAAGATCCGAGCAATAGTCTTCTGTAACTATACAATAAAACCAGTAGGCAGCACTTAATTAATTAAAGAGGACCTTTCAGCCCCTAAAAGGCCCCCATCCAAACATGTCCCCCAAAATCCTCTCCCCGGCCCTTTTCTAGATATGCTAATTGTATTCTAATGTATTTAGGAAAAGTTGAGGTAAATCTTCCTGGAAGAAGTGACCTCTCACCGTAACCTCGTGCTTGCGGTCGGATATATTCATGAGGGCCTGGCACTGCTCTGTATCCTCTGGCCGCCACTCCCCCGGGTTTTAGTTCTCGCGCATGCGCACGCACACACTGGATGCCGGCAATGATAGCATGGATTAGAATCAATTTAGCATAGACAGAAAGGGGCTGGGGAGAGTATTATGGGGGGCATGTTTGGATGGGGGCTTTTTGGGGGCTGACAGGTCCTCTTTAAGATTTAGAGCATGTGAATATACATTACCTTTAATTATGGAGTGCTGGGCACATCCCCATCAACCGGCACATATGGCTTTACACTGGGTCGTGTCTGCCTGCTACATTAAATGTAACCCCTGCTCCTTGTTACGGAGGTGGTGAATAAGGGGGGTAAAAAGAAACCTGGCATACAAGCCGTGATAAATTTCCATACACATGTTTTTACTGTAAGTATACCCTTGACTTATTAAAATTTTTTAACCAAACTGAATTGGACCATGCAATGATATTCTAGGGTCTACTCTCTAGAATGAGGGACCATGATTACCCTAAGAGGTGTGTGAATAGAGCACTGGTTGCGGGTGCACAGCCATTATGGGGGACAGCCTGTTACCTAGTGGGTGGCTGATAAATGTTTCTGGGCAGAACAACTCTGAACCACTGGAAATTATTACTTAACTGATGTTATGTAGATCTGTAGCTCCTTTCATAGTCTGTGAAGTAATCTGATATAAGTCCTGTATATTACAATTTCAAATTTAATAAAGATGTAAAATTATTTGGTAGAATATCCGCCTGCTGTTTGCATTGGACAGATTTGGTTCACTCTTTTAAGTGTTGGCGCCTGTTTGCATCTTTCAATGGTCACAAAAGCCCTGCAGGATCAAATATTTTTACATGTAAGAATTACATGTAAGGTTATTAGGAAAACGGTTATTCCAGGTGCACATTTTTGCTCCAGGTTCTGCAAGCATTTGCTAACATCAGCATATAGTCTGTGGGTTAGATTTTATTCATAGGACAATGAGAGGTCAGTCAACATGAAAGGGAGTCAGTCAGCAGTAGACCTCTAACAACAAAGTAGTGCAGTGGAAACAAAGCTGGCAATCTGGGATGCAGGTTGTATGGCTAAGAAATACATGTTACCGAAACTACAATAACAATTTGCTTTTCATGTGCAGGGCCATGGGCTCTCTGCATGCATTGCTTGTCATCTCCTCTTCTCTGATTGAACTCTTTCTGCTGACTATACTGATCTTTTAGAGAAAATGGATGATGGATTCTTTACAGTCAATTTTGGATAGTCTAATCTCATAGAGCTAAATTATCAAGGAAAATAATATTTAGGTATGAAAAGAGTTAATCTTTAGTCTCCTTTTCTCACTATATGAGGAGTACAGGACATCAGATACACTGCTCACTAAAGGAGAAAGAGCAGACACAGACACAAGACACAGATAAGATGTTTACTTAAGTATATTCCAAAGATTAATACTTGCGATATTAATTTTTTGGGATTAAAAAAATACATTGATTTACTCTTTAAGCACAGAGCGCTTTCTATAGAATTAAAAGCACGTTTAATGTAGTGAAACTGCTGACAGATTCCCTTTTAACACTTCATCTAATGTTTTCAGAATTTTTTTATGTGGAGTTGATTCTTAAAACTTGGTCTAGTACTCGAAAGTGTGTAAAGTTTATAATTAAATTGCTCCAAAAAACATAATATCCCTAAGTGAATTAATTATAGTAACAGCACTTTAGTCATAGTTAAAACAGTATTTTATCTTTTTTAACTAATATCCATCTCTGTTTCAGCAGACTGGGAGTTTGTCAAGTTGGTCTGAGAGTATTGTTGTGGACGACAGCATGTCCAATACTCTAAATAGCTTAGAGGACCAGAACAGTGAATTCTACAGTATGGATGACTCCAAGAATGTGAGCGGCCAGATGACCTCCCCAAGGGACATACTGGCTGTGGAATCCAGCGCAGTTATACCCCCTCTTGGAGCCATTCCAGAATTCAATGAACTGTTTGATCACATCGAAATCGTGAGTACAGCCAATCGGATAAATGATGATCAATCAGACAAGTTAACTATGCTCAAAACATTACAGCGTCTTGTACAGTGGATGTAGTATGAGTGCAATTTCAGCCCTCAGTAAACGGACCCTTAGCCCTGTGTTTTATCCGTGTGTATGAGCCCATAGAGATAAATGAGGATGCGTGCTAGCTGTTATTTCCAAAAGCATTATTTGTGTGCAAGAGGCCTTTTTAGCTTCTATGTGCAGGTATAACTAGGGCTACACTGTGACACATGGGAGGCATCGTTACCATTTTTAATGGCGTCACTTTGGGATCTGTCTTAACAGGAGCAGCCCACATGGAGTGATGTCGTAAGTTTTGAAGCTTCGATCGAGGTCACTCCAGCCAAAGTCAACCCGTTAAAGCTTGTTCCAGTTCAGCAAGAAAGTTCAAGGGATTGTTCATTAAGTTGCAGTTTGGAGTTACTTGACATGGATTCTTCTGATGTGGAAACTAAAGTGTCATTTGTTTCCTCCGTTGGGTCTAAGTTGAGCACGCCTCCAGCTATACTGAGGAAGAAGAAATTACGGATCAGACCTTCTCCTGACCTGAAAGGACATGAAATGTTTGACTGTAATAGCGGTGTTCTCAAAAGTACTCCAGTCAAAGTACTTCCATTCTCTCCATCACAGGTTGGTACACGGAGCAACTATAGTTGCGATTTTATTTTTTTTCCTAAGTAACGTTACCTACATTCAAAGTTGTGTAAAAGGAGGATTGGAAGAAGAAAAATCCAACCTGTACAAAGAACACATAAAACTAGATTAAATCATATTTGGAGATGATTGGTTCACTTTTTTATTTCTAGTTTCTCAATATTTCGTCGGGAAATGTTCAAGAACATTTCAGTCTTGAAAATCCAGCATACACCTCCACTCCAATATGTGGGCAGAAAATCCTTACAACTCCCCTGAGGAAACAGATCACTCCTAAGAAGGAAAAAGAGAATATTGGGTAGGTAGATAACAATGTGATTCTTAGTGTTAAAGGGGTTGTCCACTTTCAGAAAATAATTGATACGGTTTGTATAATGAAAAGTTATACAATACACTTTATGTATCATTTCCTCACGGTTTTCAACATCACTGCTTGCTGTCCTTCTATAGAAAGCTTTTATGTTTACTCGAAGTGCATAGAAATCTCTCTATGGTTATGTGATAGACACGCATGCGCACAAGCTGGTAGTATCATACAACTTCTATCACTCTCTGTGATAATGACGGCTTGTGCACCTGTGTGTCCATCACACACCATGGACACATTTCTATCCACTAGAAGTAAACGAAAATGCTTTCTATAAAAGGACGGCAAGCAAATATGCTGAAAACCATGTGGAATCGATACAGAAAGTATATTAGCAAACTATATAACTTTTACAAAACACAAACCATATCAATTATTTGCTGAAAGTGGACAACCCCTTTTAATTTTGTGCAAATATTGCAATCCTTCTGTCCAGTACTAGGCCGCAGTTGAAGCCTGACTTGCCAGTTTTCCCCTTGAGCGGCATTGGCATGAGACACTTGGCAGGTGGCATTGGATGTACTACAACTGTCACCGTCACTTGTTGGCAGTTTGTGGTCATTTCTATGCTGTGTGCACGATGGCTCGTACCACTAGTGGTCAAGGCTTCAACACTCTCAGTACAATACATTGGGGTATCTCCAGAATGATGGCATCCCGGTAAGTTACCCATTTGGGAGATGAAGATATTTGCTTGATTATTTCTTTGTTGTGTGTGGTTTACATTGTTACATGTCGATATGTCCATACTCTTCTGGAACGTTTTGGAGGCTCCGGATAAAAGGGACCTCCTGGCGTCCTGAAAGACTAAGCAGATATCCATGTTCTTAGACATACATACATTTTATTGTAGTTCTGTCGCTTTATGTGCTGCTCACGTCGTCAGTCTTGTACAATGTCTGTCTCACAAAAGAGGACCTGGCACAAGCTGCCTGCCGCCATTTCCATTCCTTATTGCTGGCAAGTGTGTGGATTATCACAGCAGTGTCATCAGTGGTGCATATGTGGCAGACGTAGTGTTCTATAGTATGGTGCGCTCCTATTACCATAGGTCCTTACCCATAGCCTGGACTTGTATAATACGCCACTATCCCTGCTGCCTACTACTGAAAGCATAATCTGTCCATAAGCTGTAAATTTCAGTCTGTGTTTTATAATATCCTACAGCAGCAATTAATTCAAGTTCTTTTGAAATCAAATATAAAAATCCATATATAATGTGTTATTTCCTATAATTATATATTTTTTTCTCTTCAGATATTGTACTCCTACAATAAGGAGGTCACTGCTAGGAACCCCCAGAACGCCAACTCCCTTTAAAAACGCTCTTGCTGCGCAGGAGAAAAAGTATGGGCCATTGAAAGTTGTGGTATGTATTTGTTTGTGACTTTGTGTTATATACTCTATACCAGTGATGGCGAACCTTTTAGAGACCGAGTGCCCAAACTACAACCAAGACCCACTTATTTGTTGCAAAGTGCCAACACAGAAATTTAATTTGTGATTTATACTCCCTTCTCTGTCACAGCTTTCATTCATACCAGCACCTGAGGACATCAATAAAGCAGAAAATAGAATAAATTTGGATGATCGCTGTAGCTTCCCTCCAGGGTCCCATAAACAGGAAGAATTGTCAGGGCCGGAGGAGGAGCTACAATGATAATCCAGATCTGTCCACACCTTCCCACTCCTCCAGAAGTCCCAGGTAGCGTTCTCACTTTAATATAGCTCTGTGCACAGCAAGTCCTGGGATGTCTGGGACTGCAGGAAGATACCTGGAGTCCTCTGGTGATGGCCTGGGTGCCCACAGAAAGGGCTTTGAGTGCCACCTCTGGCACCCGTGCCATAGGTTCGCCACCACTGCTCTATACTATACTATGACCCCAAAACAGAAACCAGGCGCAAACATTTCTCTCTCTGTCTCTTCTCTTGCTCCTGATCTCTTTCCTCTCCTTAGTAATAGAGCATAAAGTATGTAGGACCAATGAAGGTTGGTGACTGCGTACAATTATAACTTCTTAAAGGGATTACTGATCAGACCCCTAGTCATCACAAAAACAGGAGTTCTCTATCTCTTAATGACTTTCCCTCTCTTGATCTTCTCCTCTTCCTCTCCTTCGAAATATAGCATCATATATACAGGTGTCCATACACTTCAGGTAACTATTTGCCACATTCTCGTTCCATTAATGTTCATGCTGATACATTCCCTCCCCTTCCATGCACGCGCTTGGTCGGTGTGCATGTGTTTTCAATCAGAAGGGAATACTCCACTGCCAGTCATCTCTGGTGTTGGGTTATCTCTCTTGTTAAAAAAATAAATAAATAAATTGGGCATGGCAAAATCTAATACACCCATCTCCTTCTGTTGTTTTTTTTTTTTTCCCCTTATCTATCTTCAGTAGTAAATCGTTACAGCCATAGATGTCATGTGAGAAGTCTGCTTATGTATCCAAAATTAAGTTCAGCCCAGTATCACGGAATGTGTTTGCTCATTTGTTTGACTCCTAGGATGTTGTAGCTTTCCTTTTTGCTATAGTTGTATAAGAAGAGATTTTTCTTGCTTCATATATTCAAGTATTGGGATGTAAACTAAGCGGGATCTTTCATCATTTCAGTCACAGCCTCTTGCTTATCTCGAAGAAGACATACGTGAGGTACTAAAGCAAGAAACTGGGAAGGATATATTTGTTAAAGAGGAAGATGTTGAAATTGATTATAAGGCAGAAAAACAGGTAAATGTACACATTGGGGCACATTTATTTACCCGTCCCTGTGCGATCTCCGAGGTGCGTTGTCCGACGATCCTGCACAGCTGCCGCGATTCACAAAGATTCTGCGCCAGAGATCCTGCATCTGTCGCTTCCCCGTTCAGGTCCGCCGGAGTTCACCTTCTTCTTCCCGGTGCATGCAAGTGCTTGGTATTGCGACACAATTTAAATGTTAACCCCTTCCCGACATTTGACGTACTATTACTGCATGGCGGGAGGTGCGTTCCCGCAATATGCGGTAATAGTACGTCAAACTTCTGGCCCCGGCTCCTGAATGGAGCCGGGGCCAGAAGCTGCGGGTGTCGGCTATATATTATAGCCGACACCCTCCTCTAACACCCGCGATCGGAGATTTCTCCGATCGCGGGTGTTAACCCCTAACACGCCACGGTCGCGCTGACCGCGGCGTGCTAGGGGCATTTAACAGGATTCGGACCCCCCCGCGGCGCTTACCGGGGGGGTCCGCTGCTCTGATCGCAGCCCCGGGACTGCCGGTGCCCGGGGCTGCGCGATCTTCTTCCGGGTGCCGGGTCCGTGCCTCCTGGCAGGACCCGGCTGTGACACACTGAGCATGCGCAGCAAAAAATAAGCCCTTAAATGTCCAAATTGCCAAAAAAATAAAGATTGTATAGCCATTAAAAAGTGACAATGCATAATCTGCTCTGAATGGCGCAGCTCCCCCCTCAATGCCCTGGCGTGTGCCCATACAGCAGGTTACCACCACATATGGGGTATTGTTATACGCGGGAGAGATGGGGGATCAAATTTTGAGGAGCGTTTTGGAATTTTATCCACTGAGAATTTGTACATTTTATGAAAAACACATTAATTTAGCCAAATAAAATGTAATTTCGAAATTGCATCCGATTTTGTTTTAACCCCTGTAAACCAATTAAAGGGTTAACAAACTTCATAAAAGTTGTTTTACGTACGTTGAGGGGTGTAGTTTCTATAATGGAGTAATTTATGGGGTTTTACTTTATTTAGGCCTCTCAAAGTGACTTGAAACCTGAGCAGGTCCCTCAATAGCAGGATTTAGCTTTTTTTATGAAAATGTGAAAAATTGCACGTGACGTTCAAAGCCCCATAACATCTTACAAAAATAAGTATGCATAAAAAACCACGGAGGTATAAAGTAGACATTCGGTGAATGTTAGTTATTACGTTTTTTGGTGTTATGACTCATGTGTGGAAAAAGTAGAAAATTTTGAATTTCGAAAATTGCTAATTTTTCCAAATTTTCACCAAATATCTGATTTTCTCATAAATAAATGCAAAACATACCACCAAAATTTTTTAACTAACATGAAGTACAAAGTGTCACGAGAAAACAATTTCAAAATCACTTGGATATGTTAAAGCGTTCCAAAGTTATAACCATTTATAGTGTCAGAGGGCAGATTTGAAAAAATGGGCCGTGTCAGGAAGGTGAAAAGTGGCTTCGGCGTTAAGGGGTTAAATCCCGCACGTTGTCCGAATCCGTCAGATCATCCGTCGGCCCACCCCCCTGATTTGTGTTGCGTGAAATCTGACGCAGTGGCGACACAAAACAATCGCGTGCGACACAATCCCTGGCGCGATCCCCTAAAGCGTTGGAAAACCCGTCAAAAATGCGCCCACGGGACCTTGGTAGATAATTTTCTGTTTAAGATCTCATCATTAAAGGGGTATTCTCATCTGGGCATTCACGTTCAGTTTCATTAATCTGCCACATGTAAACATTTCTTCAATTAGATGCTCTTAAGAAAAATGTTCCTGTGTGAAGATAATTTCTCATAAATGTAGCCATGTTGTCCCTTAGAAACGAGATTGCTTCCTCGGATACGGCCACCTCTGATGGATTGAGTGCACAAAGAAACAAAAGGTTATTGTATATGAAATGTCCAGGAGTTACTACATGTCGCACAGCCGTCCTGTGGTAATGATTGCTGAATCCTGGGGGTCCGGCAGGACTCAATAGTACATTTCTGGCCACCACTGCCAGAGTGTGACATGGTCGTATCCGAGGAAGCTATCTGGTTTCTAAGGGACAACATGACTACATTTATGAGAAATTATCTTCACACAGGAACATTTTTTTAATAACAACCAATTGAAGAAATGTTTACATAAGGCAAATGAATTTAATTAAATGTAAATGCCCAGATGGGAATAACCCTTTAATGTCTGCAGAATATGGTTAACACCTGTCCTATTCTTATCTAGCGGGTTTCTGCTGTTAAAAAGGTCCGAAAGTCATTGATTCTCGATGCTTGGGATAAGGAAGATTTGGGCACACAGATGTTATCCGATGACGCTCCAGAATTACATGTATGTATTAGTGCATCCAGCAGTGTCCTTTCATTTTCCTTCTTGCCTGTATAAATTATTGATGGATAGACCTATATCTCGATGTGATATACCATAGTTTACATACACACACTCAACTCCATCCAACAAGACATTTTACAAATGTTCATTTAATGGGGTTATATCTTACAAGCATATGACTCATAACATAATACATAACAAATGTACCTAGCTAAATATGCTATATCAACTATCAATTTCCAGTTTGCACAAGGTGAGGAGGTTGTACATCTACTTACAGTAATAATTGTTTAAAGGGACTTTTGCCAGATTTTACCCCATTTTAACTACTAGCACTCATGTAGGGTATGAAATGTCCTTTTAGAATTTCCGCTTTTATGTGAAATTTTGAACAAATATAATTGTTTAAAGTCATGAGAAAATTAGCAGAGAAGAGTCATATTTTGAGATGAGTGACTTTTAGAGGCAGGAGGGGTGGGTAGATTCTAGCCACTACTACCTTTTGGTTTTATAGTACATAGAGCTTTGCTTTTGATGTCATATTGATCACCTCTTCTTCTAGACCAGGCTGTTGGTTCTATGGTCTATAAAACTGAAGACATGGGCAATTAAAATATATTTACTGTGGTACCAAAAGCATGTTTTATAGGTATAACAGAAACAAAGATGGAGGCATCTGTAGTGTCATTCCCCCCTCCAGCCTCTAAATGTGTCTCTTCTCTGCTCTTTTATACATGAGTTTGGAAGAGATTTTTTTATCAAAGGGGTTGTCTCCTTAAAGACACTTAGCCATTATCCATAATCTGTGTATTGGGAATAACGGTCTCTCATGGGACAGACCCTTTTAATGGGGTTATCCCACAAGTAGAATGTGCTCCTGCCTTTTTTTCTTGTTCTGCTTTTCTGCTGGTCAGATGTGTCTTAGGAATTTTGTCTTTTCAATACATCTCAGTTAAAGGAAATCTACCATTTGATTTGATGCATTATGAACCAAACATACATTGAGAATGCTGTAGCTACACTAATGCACAAACATATCTTGTTTAATCCCTTCACCGAGTGGTTTTGCTGAAAAAACTATTTTAACATTACGAGAATGAGCCACTCCTTTGGCTGCCCCGGCGCTTCTCCTCTTACCCTAATTATGTACTGCTCCAGCCTTGTCCTGTCCCGCATAAAACGAGAATACGTCATCACTGTGTTGTCCCTGACAGTCAAAAGTAATCAATCGCTGCACCATCCCCCAACTGTTGTGTATGAGTGATTCAGCTCAGGTTGATTAGTCCTGTCTGGACAGTTCAGGAAGCTCAGTGTAATGTGTTTATCAGTCTACACCCAGCTTTCCCAAGGTCCGGAATTTTATAATTGTTTTTGAGCAGAACCACTCCGTTGGAGGTTTAAAAAAACATCAGTGTAGCTATTGCATTCTCAATGTGAGCATACTAAAAATAACTGGCCTCATTTCATTGCATTTTTATCTTTTTAAAGAGTGGAAATGAAATGAAGACTGAAAATAATGTCTCTGCATCTGCCTTAACACAAATTGCTCAAAGCGATGACTGGAGATGCAAGTATAGCCCTGACAAGCACAGACACAATGTACCTTCAAGGAAGAAGCCGAACACTGACTTCAAAAAAGTCAAATTGGAAAGACTGGACCAGGTATTCTAGCTTGTACCTTATGAAATACTGGCTACTAAACCTATTGTACTAACCTGCATGTTATGGGTTTAGATACTAAACATATCCCTCATGTCCCCCATTTTTATATAATTTTTATCTTATTACAAAAATGTTAGATCGCCGTAACTTGGCACTTTACACAACTCTCCCAGATGTTGTGCCACGTACCCATATACTTCTATAAGGAATGCACCAGCCTGTCTGACCCATCTAACTAATGATATATCAGTGTTATTAAAATTTTTTGGCAATGGGTTATACTGATAGAAGATGTATAAGAAATCCATGTGTCTGCGCTTTAATTCTATTTAACAAGGAACCTTTGTTCGTCGCCTCAAGTAAAATTCACAAAGCCAAAATCTCTGGAGGGAAGAATTTAACCAATTTTCTGTAATTACTTTAAAACCTGAAATCATGAGTTAACCATCTTGTTTATGCAGTGCGCTAATCTCTGAGCCTGAGCAATTATTGACATGCAGCTTATCCATACAGCTGCAAGTATTATGTCATGAGACAATGGCCACCCCTCACCCCTGAACTTCAGAGGCAACCACTGGGGACCAGCCTTTCTTTCACCAAGCAGATGTGCTGCTTTCCAGAATCCCAGAGAAATCCCTTCTTATCACTTCATCTCTCCCGACAACCTCCTGTCATTTGACCCTGAAAATCAAATGTCTAATGCGCATTTTGGGTAGAGGCATCGGAAGGCTGTGACAGTCTATGCGCTTGGATTGGGGTGTTTCATTCTTCCCATTAGAGATATAATATATATTATACAACATTTCAAAATGTTAGGAATTGTCTAAAATGACTCTCTGTTTTTTCAGTCTTTATATGAATGGGAAGCCGTTGTGTTTGGGAAGACAGAAGACCAGTTGATCATGACGGAACAAGCAAGACGTTATCTTGATACCTACAAGCCGTCCAGCAGCTCTTCATCCAGACCTCTAGTTTTATGAATGTAGGATTTTGGAACTGGTGATTCCAGGTTCTTCCTATACATGCACTAAAATAGGACTTTTCCAAACTGTTGATAAGACAATGCTTTGTATTTGCAGGCCTGTATTATGCATGACGGCTACAGTGTAGCAGCATTTTATGTAAAGGTCATAGTTTAGTCTACCAGGTATCTATAGTCAAGACGTTCACACAGGAATAGACATTTCTACATAAAACCGATAAACTTTTTCTACAATTCCACATATTACACCAAAATAGGTCAACTTCTCATATCTTTTTGTTTTTTTGGGGGGGTGGGGGGGCTTTTACATTTTTTGAGGCATCCCCTTTTTTGTTGTAAATATAAGCAATTGGGTTAACCACATTCAGCTTTTTTCACCGTCATCCAATAACTAACAACCTTGGGAAGGGATCATTTCTCTAACTGTTGGTTGACTGTTTACATTTTTATTGTGTTAAAATAACAATAATATTGATCACTTATCCATATAGTAGGTCCTCCTCATCAGATTGGTGAAAGTCCAACACCCAGCCACTCCACGTACAAGCTGTTCTCCGCAGCAGGAAGCAGACATCTCCATTTCCTGTGTTGTGGTCAGACCAAGTAACTGCAGATCAACTCCCTCCCGTCTGAGTGGGAGCTAAGCTACAGTGCCTTGGGTCTGCCATTCCACAGAGAACTGAGCTGTCTTGTCCCTGTTTCATTGTCTAACAGCTATAACCAGCAGGGGGTTGGACCTTCACCAATCTGATATTGATAATCTTTCGACAGGATAGGTCATCCTTATGTTATCCATATTCATTTTAGCCTGTAAAAAAAACCTTTCTATAGTATCTTCTAACATTTGGTAGTAGACCTCACCAATTTAGGTCTTCAGATTGTCAAAACAAGTAGGGCTCGTACCTACCTTGCCTATGTGAGAATATCATAAATCTGATAAGTGGTATGCACATCCTTGGGCAGTTTCATCTGCAAAAGACCAGTTCTGAGACATAGTTAGGTGCCGATCTCATGATTTAGCTGAATGACATTTTAGAAGAGGCTATTCTCTCTCATCTGTTCTCTTTCCGTTGCCTTTTAACTATTGTACAATGTAGAGGAAACTGTATGTAGTTTGTATCTTATTCTTGCAAAATACATTACAGCCTTAATGTGGAGGGCAAAGGGAGAACGAATGTCTGCTCGCTCATGGTTTTATACATTTTTCTAACTTGGTTATATTTTTTTCTTTGATATGTTTTAAGGATTTTTTTTTAGCTCTGGTATTTTTATATACATGTTTTATTTTTCTATTGGGCAGAAAGCGTTTGCTTTCATACCTTACAGCTTCTTCCCACACGTCTGTTTATACTGTAGATGCTTGAGTGAACAGGAAGTTGCACTAGTAGGATTTGGTTTGCTGCATAGTAACACATGAATGAGCTACAGTGTTATGTATTTGTATACTGAGGTACTTCATGCAGATCTAGGCGAAATGCAGAACTCGGGTTTTCCCGACTTTAGAATTTATCAGTATTTTTATTCTCAAGAAGAGAGTAATACTACGTATGAATGTAATGTACAGGACATAGGAACGAGGGAATGTTGTTCCTGGGATCTTTTAATTTATTTGACGCTTACAAGTAGAGATTTGTGCTTTTGCTGTGTAGATTTTACAGAAGCCTAAATGGTTTTCTGATTCTTTAGCATCTGGGAGTCTCTTTTGTGAAATTTATCCTTGCTTATTCTTTGTAAAGGACCGCTTTACCTGAAATTCAAGATGGCTTATATCAAATTTGGAGATAATGTACAACTTACCGGAAGAGGAAAAAAAAAGAGTTCAAGCTAATGTTTGGCAGTTCAATTATCTCAACTTATTTTGTCAGTTTTTAAATTGTAAGTTGTATAAATTGTTGCTCAAGGAGGAACTGCTTAAAGAGCGTGGGTCATTTTTAATATTTATCTCCCATCTACATGGATGGGGGGGGGGGGGGTCTCGATTGTTAGACCCCACAAAATCAGCCATGCCGGGGGCCACAAGTTCTCCTTGTCCACTCTTGACTTCCAATTTCCAGACTGCATGTGACAGGTCGATGGAGCTCAGTCTTGTACCCCTTTGACTTCTATGGAATAACCGTAACAGCTAGCAGCACAACTAAAAACCAGAAGTCTTGTGCTATATAGATGATCAGGGGAACTTGTGATCCCCCTGTTCTGTTGATTTACAGGCAGTCCTGTAGCCAAGACCCTCCGTAATCCTACATGTATACCCTATCCTGTTCATTTGGGCTACAACAGACTTATGTTCTTGTGATCTGTGAGGGGTCCCACCACTGTGACCCCCACTGATCAGCAAGTTATCACCTATCCTGTGACACTTGATGTTGCTGGAGATCACCTTTAATTGCTGTTGCTTTGCTGGTTCTGGTGGAATTTAAATTTTTACTCTATCCCCCAATATTCTTGAGCTATTGTAGAGTTATTTACTTCATAGCAGTATCGCTCACCCGAATCTAATGGCACTCAGGAATAGAGGGTTAGCGCGCCTAAAGTAGTGCAGCCATGCCTATTAAAGCTCGCAAACTGTTTGAAAGGTCCTCAATACAGAGACTTCTTAAGATGTATTATGACTAGCACATCTCTACCAACCAGACAACCAGCAGACCCTGCTTCATTACATTATTTAAGAAGTACATTTAGGTTATTAATTCGTTCCAGACCTAAATTTGCCAGGTGTCATTTATTGCCGCTATTATTGTATTCCTATTTTCACCTTACTCGTGGAATAAAATATTGTGAATAAATCATCTAGCCCTAAATGGTAGTCCAAATCGAAACCCACTTTTTGCCGTAAATCGCCAAGCATTGTGTATTTTCAGTTTTCAGTATTTGAAGTAGAATTTCTTAGTAAAATAGTAGAGTTAACCCAGGACTCCTTGGAGAGACTGAGAGTCCTGCTTACCCCGCCCATTCAGAGTGATTGACAGCTTTGTCTTTTATCAGCATCTGTGGACGGAGTCTTTCCTAGGAATCCTCCATATTCTACAAAAGCTTATATTACACAGCTCGGCTTCTTTTGATCCATCATATTTAACACTCAAATAGAGTAGCTTTAACTTTTACCCATTGGCTTTAACTGTCTTTAGATGAACTTTTATTTTTTGATCTCACTCTTATTGATATAAGCCTTCTTGATTTACAGGTTTGCTTCCCCCTGAAGTGCATATAATAAGCCACACTGGCCTTTGCTCAGACTGCTGACAGTTTCCCCTATCTGTATCCATTCACTATAAATTACCAGATTTGTAAAAGGGTTTTCTGCATCAGATCTGTGTGACCTTCATTATAGTTGAGACTGAACATATCTCTGAACAAATGACATATTGCACTATATCATTAATCATGTACATCAGGGCAGGCAGTACCATCACTTGTGTAGCTGTAGCCGAGGAGACTACTACTCTCAATAGATATGACATGATACATATGTTCTTGCTCAGATTGCACTCCGGTCAGTTCTAGATACGGGAGCATTATACGGCCACAGAGTTGTTGTTTTATGCATTTGGTTTTTCTAAGCTTTGCACATCTAAAACAGGCGACATCAGTTGCTTCATTTGCCTATTTTTTAGGTATTTGCACTTATTATTTATTTCTTTGTTTTTGAAGGATCGTTTCGCTTGTACTGTAGAGAATGTAATGGATGTAGCATAAGGGTTGCGCTTGGCAAAGGTATTTAGTGTGCTGTACTGTAGTGTTAGGGATTCATTTTGTCTTTTATTTATAGATCTTAAGTTCCTCTCCATTTCTGAGATGTGCTGCTGTACCTGACAGCAGAATCGGCTTGCTGCTACTGAGAGATGGAATAAAAGAGCATTATATGCACTGTGTAAGGATTGTAACAATAGCCCGCTGTCCTCCATGTATGTAACAGGTTACACCATTACTATATCAAGCATGGCAGTATGGTGGTGTCCTACATGGATAATGCTTTTTTGGGGGATATCTATGTTAAATATTAAAAAAAAAAAATAAATTGGTTTAAAATAATATGAAAAACAAATTACATTCAGAAATGTTATCCTGTAGTGACACCAGCTGTTTAATTGAACTTTTTTCAAACTTTTAATGAAGTTCCCCTGGAGTTCATAAATGTAGCTGCAATAACCGAGCACAAGACACATCCTAGAAGAAATTCATCAGATTAAGTGGCAGATTAAAACAATGCTGTTCCCGCAGGGACCAATCAAATCTCGTCTTTTATTTTTCATTGGTAATTTGAAGAATGAAAATTGATTGGTTAAGGGCAGCTGCTCCACTTTCTTTGTGCTAATAGTGATATATTTTTTTTACTTATTCACCACTATTGCCCACCACAGGTTGGTATATATGGTGTATATTGGGGTGACAATCCTATATAGAGAGAGGAAGCATGGTTACCTTCATACAATGGTTGAAAATATGCAGATCAGTATTCTTCAACTTAAAGGGGTTGTCCAGGATCAGACTTTTTTTTAATATATATATGGGCCTGAGGGATTGTAAAATAATCTATACTTGGCTGTCTCCTGCCAACCAATCTGGTATGGTGCCTGCTGTCAACACTGATCTTGTTATACAGAGGCTCAGTGGCCACGTCCACACGCTGTGGCCTCAGTTACTGTTGCGTCACCACTGAGCCTGCTGGATTGGAGTGCAGGGGATAGGTAAGAAGGGGGGTAGAAATAACAAAGTCTGATCCTGGACAACCCCTTGAACTTCAACACCATGTCCCAAGGTTTAAGGCTGCAGGGAAACTGCGCAGCAGAACATGAAGATGATATTTAGGTAGGATCTCATCCATTGTATTGTACATGGCAGGGAGGTCCGTGGTGGAGAATGTCTTGTATTTGATTATTATAGCTACTTTTATGCACTTTAGGGTAATTTCAGTATCACATCCTCCCACCACCACTACTTGCATATGCTGTTCAGTTTATGGACTATGGGTGTATAATAGGTGAGTAATTATAGCAGAACATGCTCCCTTCATATACAGAGGGCACTATATAAATCTTCTCTGGTACTGGATGATCTCCCCTCATAGACAGTCTACATCCTGTTCCCCATCTCTTGTTTATATAACCCTATAATATTCTTCTTAGTAACTTGTTTACGCCCTTTCTATATATTTTTGTTTGTTATGCTTTTATGTTTTACACTACCAACTTTTAATATATATATATAATGCACATGTCAAACATGGATAAATATATTGTGTACCTAGACTTGAGTAAGACTCTGTTCTCCCCGGGCAGGGGATAGTCCTGGTCACATTACTAAACAGTCAATCTTCTGGCTGACCAAAACACTAGATCCTGGGCGTTCTGTCATTACAATCTTTCTGTTTCATGTGCAGTACACTTTGTTTGCCAGTAATACAAAAAATAAAGTGTCTTTTTTTAAAGCCCTGTCTGTTTTGTGTCCATTTTGTATCTATTTTAAATGTTTTCTTTTAAAAATTTTCCTTTTGATTACATCTTTGATTATACTTTTTTTTTTTTTTTTTTTTAAGAAACCATGTAAAATTTTGTGTTCTAAAAGACATATAACTTTGCCATGAGTTGTTTGGTTGTTCCAATTTCTGAAATCCGTATTCTATTTCCATTTACAACCATGACTAACCATTCATTTCAAAGGTATCACGGTGAAAATATTGGATGCGATGATGGCGATGTAAACGATTGGCTGTGTAAAATGTATGGATGACAAGGCACGTTTTGGAGTAGAAAACCCTTTATAGGGATTCTGTCACCAATTTTTGCTCCATTTAAAGAATAGCTCTATGTTAGGGCATGAAATCTCGCCCCTTTACTTATAAAAATATCCTCCTAAGTCATGTGACAATGAGTAGGGGAGAGTTGTGTGTTGCTGTTGATGAGTATTGTAGTATATTGTCAGTCCCCTTCTTAAGGACACTCGATGACCCCTATAAACATACTGACTTCTATGGCCACTGTGACCTCTGATGAAGATCTCTAGATGCTTTACCTTAGTCCCAGGCTGCAATGATCAGCTGTATGGTGTCTGTAATGAAGCTTTATTGATAATCCTTGTCATCAAAAAATATTGAAAATCCAATTGTCACAGGGACAAAAAAAAAATTGTCTGGAGCTACAAATATAAAATATACAGTTCTAACTTGCATACAAATTCAACTTAAGTACAAACCTAAAGAACCTATCCTGTATGTAACCCGGGGACTGCCTGTATGTAATATATTCTATATTACTGTCTGCCTTCAGCAGACTAACAGGCTCCCGGCTGTTCCATCAATTATTCGTGCCATCCAATGATGTCATAGGGCAGTAGTGGCGAACCTATGGCATGGGTGCCAGAGGTGGCACTCAGAGCCCTTTCTGTGGGCACCAAGGCCTTCACCCCAATTTAGAGTTTTCCCAGATGGGACTCAAGGCTTTCCCTTATGATCCAATACAGCCCAGGACGTGCCAAGCTCAGCGCTATTTTAAAGCAACATCTTTGTCTGCCAGAAATACAGGTGGAGCACGAAGGTGTGGATAGAGATGGATTGTTGGAGCTCCTGCTCTGGGTTACCTAAACTTTCCTCTTCAGGGGACCCTGGATAGAAGCTACAATCCAAATTTCTTCAATACAATTGAAAGATGAACTCAGGACACCAATACAATTAAAACCTGTGATACAGCAGGGATCAATAAGTTACTGCTTAAATTATCTCCAAAAGTATTGCCATCACTGTCATAGGGTCTCTGACATTTTAAAGACGGCGACACTTACTGGCAGCACTTCGACCACAACACCTTACAAAAAATTCTCCTTGTAAAGGATAAATACATACACTGTCATCTTGCAGGTTTGCTGAGGAAAGGGAGGAAAATCGGGGATCACAAGGGCCCATCCTCTGTCTAACCTTTCCTATCACTATTGACTGTGACTTCTGAGGGGCAGGGAGCCAGGTGTCTAATATTCTTTTATAAAGTACTGAAACTATTCAGAATGCTAACAAAGGCATTTTTAAACTCATCGCTGCAAAGGCTATAGGAACATGTCATCACCTAAGGCCACTTTAATACAGGTAGCACACAGCCACATTCACTAAAACGGGCAATACAGCCATCCATCTGAATGACCATATAGCCCACCATATTAGGTCAGACATATTCGTTAGTTTATGGTGCTGCCCAGCTTCCTATTGAGAGGTGAGGGATAAAGAAGTCTCTTTTCCCACTTTCTCCTGCAATAGGCCTTATGCTACGCTCATAGCAAAGATCAGTTCTAGTGACAGGTTCCTTTTAAGACAGTAGTTATCCAAAAAAACAAGCTGCGGTTTTAGAATCTTTAGAATGTCAATTTTTTTGCTGTAGATTCACCCCTCATTTCCCCAATGCAGCAAAAACGCAACTTAATACTGATTTCGACAGATGTAGGGCTGATGCTGAATTATCACTGTGTGATGTACTTAGTAGGGGAACCAGAATATTGTCACAGTATTGACTTCTGTACCCTTTGCTTCTCAGCTATCTGACCTATGGCTTGTACCTAGAGCTGCTCTTACCTATTGGAACAAAAATGCAAATCGGTAAGATTTGATGATAAACTGAATGGCCAGAACAGGTCAGCTGTATGGAACCATAAAGGTTCAGTGTGGCATGAAATGATCCCATTGACTACCTTTTGTCCAAGCAGCCTGCTAGACTAGAGAGCAAACGCATGTGATTGTGCTGCGAGCATGGGTGCCACACCGAGCAGTCAATAGCCCGTCTGTTCCAGGACCACAGACTTCCTCCAGATCATTTCAGGAAAATGTGTTGATTTATAACCGAATCTCTCACCCCTTAGTGATATGATGTGTTGGATGCAGGTGTCTGTCGGGTCGTGTTGTCACAATTCATTGACGTTACACAACGAAGGGATGAAAAAGCTGTCAGTCCAACATATGCAAATGAACGCCCTCATTTGCACTTAATGAGATGTTGGAGATATTTGTATGCATGGTGTATGAAAAACGACTATTGTCTGACTTTTGGGGGCTTTATTTTACAGTTCATGCACAAATTCTGCTTGAATATAAGGCATTTCCAATAATAAGTCAATTGTAAATACAATTATATATAGGACAGAGCTTTGGAAGGTCACAAAATCTAGGATGAAATAGAATATATTTAGAATCTAATTCAGAGCCTCAGTAGAAAGTTCTATATTACATAACGACTGAATGGTATAATATATTGCCATATTGTCTCTGTCTAAGATTAGTGGTGCAGGGGCTTAAAGCCTTCACCCTGGAGGATTATTTGCATCAGGATGTGTGTGGCAATTACCTGATAATAATCTTTTTGTCACTTGGGGGGGGGGGGGGGGGCAGTCATCTGCATAATCATTCTGTTCTTTATGTTCTGAATCTCTGTTAAGAGGTGAGAGAAATGTTCAGTCTCAAATTATGAGGCAGTAGAAAGGAAATCCAACTACAAGAAGTCCAGCAGAAGACAACATGGAGAAGACTTTGGATCCAATCATTTGCCTCCAGAATTTGTTTTTATGAGCTCATTAACAAATAATGAGCGTGTCCCATCTACACCTCCCTGTGTCCCATTCCTCTTCTCATCTGAGCTCCTTTACCCAGTTACATTTGCAACATCTACCCTATGTATGTATCTGCCCACATGAAATCACAGCAGCCTCCATGGACTTCTACTCCTCTCAACCCTTCACAGAGACTGCTGTGATTTCATGTGATCAGATACATATATGCAAATTGCAAATGTAGCATAACCTTAGATGATATGACCCATGTCACATGTGAAGTGAGCAATGATGTAATAGGGCTCTCTCTCAATGTTCCATACAGCAGCATGTCTTTGCAGTGAGACCTGTCAATCAGAAACAAGGAGACACGGCAGTGCAAAGTAAAATGTAATATGCAGGACTCACTTAGTGGCAATGGATTCACATCAGATGAGTTGCATGTAAGTTTACAACCTGATTTTTCAACATTGCAGCCATGGAAAGAAACCATTTAGAGATAAGAGCAATGATTTTTAATCATAGTTTTTAATGAAGTATGTATTTTAGGTGGGCTAATTTGCAAGTTACAATCCGTTTTTTAAAAAACTGTAAACTGCAAAATAGAAGCCAGAACACAAGATGGGAACTGGCCCTCATCCTGCTATAACCCTGAACCTCTTTCATAGACTTGTATTGAGTTGTCTTCTTCTGGCTCTGTCCACCTATCAGCTGATCAGTGGGGGTCCCAGGTGTCGTACCCCCTTCAATGTCATTAATGAATAGGATAGTGGGAACAATACAAATATTTGATCTTAACTATTATTACAAAACTCTTTCGTAGAAAGAAAAAAAACCTATTTGTATAATAACAGAATGTCCATGTAGTAAAACATTTCTTCCACATTTCATATTTTACCATTATTATAACTCCTTCTATGCCGTATATATTGCGCGTGGAGTATTAAGTGCCTTTAGGAGCAATCACTATCTAGTTAAATGTACTGAACGCAATATTAAAATGTGACCTTTCTGCCAATAGTAAAATACTGTGCTTTGTGTGGCTGCGCTATTAAACTGTCGTATTGTGGATGTGATGGATATCCAGGGTTTGCCTTTGTCTTTTGTAAAGGCCTCTTGACTGACAGAAGTGTGCCGCTGTTTAGAGAGGAAAGCCGAATAATTCAATAGACAATCAGTTTACAAATTCATGAATGGTCCTTCAAGCTAAAGAAATGGCCCGGGTCAACATGTGTTTGGGGTGTTTCTTTATATGAGGGCTAGGATATATACATCCCCCCTGCTCTGACAAATGCCCGTGGCTTTGTCTCTTCCAGACACCAGATGGGAGGCAATTATATGAGTGACAAGCAGGTCATCTGGCAGGCATATGAGGAACCTGCATACATTTCCATGGAAAGAAGCACTTTTTACTCCTTTTTCAGCTGGAAAATAGAGCTCTAATGATCACTTCTGATTGTCAGCTGCTTTTTGTGGTTCTAGTTTAGTCCGGAGACAGTGAATTTTGTTTGCCGGAGGAGGTGTATTAAGATTTGAAGGCTAGACCATGGAAATTGTACAGGCACTTTGTTTCTTTTTATTATTATTATTATTATGTATTTATTTATATTACACACTTGTTACATTTTTGTGAACATTTTTGATCTTTGTTATACAGATTTAGACCAGCTTGCATCTCCATGGTTCAAAGTTATTTACATATGTTTTTATGTATTCATATACAGGCAGTCCCCTACTTAAGAACACCCGACTTACAGGTGGCCCCTAGTTACAAACTGACCTCTGATGCACCCCCTAGATTTTTATGCAGGTATTTGCATGTATATAGAGTTACTTGGCTCCATACCTTGTTTTTTGAAAGGCTAAATAATGACTTTTATATAGAACATTACATATATACGTTTCTGTATAGGTTCATTACTTTACATTGAAGGGTATTGTATATGTCTAGTCAGTTACATATACTTTTCTTTGGCATATGGTTGTGATATACAAATTAAGCTCCCATTTTAAAATGTGCAGTCACTGTATGATTGCTGTATGTGTGTATGTGTATACCAATACACTGCTGTAAAATATTCTATAAACAATGCAAAACATTGGGTGCTTCGTACCGATTTCATGCATTTTAATGGAAGCGCATATGCAATTGAGCCAAGACAATTTCTAAGCTGATTCTAACACTCCTGATGTAATAGACACATACTGTACAAGAATAGTCAAGAATGGAGTGCCACCAGATATCACTACTGCACATAGAACTGCTCCATATTAACAACACATCCTAGAAATCATAGCATAAGCTCTATGATAGTAAAGGAAATCTACCACCAGAATTATTGCAACATGAGGTCCCAGGTTCATATGAAGGAGATGTGTATCGGCACTCGTGGATGAACCACTCCAAGAATGGTTCCTTTTAAAACGTTTCGGCCCGTTTCCCGGGCCGAAACGCGTTGCACATTAAAATAAACACGGTTTTAAAAGGAACCATTCTTGGAGTGGTTCATCCACGAGCGCCGATACACATCTCCTTCATACGAACCTGGGACCTCATGTTGCATTGATACAGCGTCTTCTGAACAATTGGAACAGACGACCGCGAGGAGGGAGAAGCCGGCAGCTACAAGGATAAATTGAGATAAAGCGATGTTACTAAGCGCTACAAGGTGAGCGCACTTACCTTTTAGCATCTTTATCACATCAGACCTACTACACTAGGATAGCGCTCGTTTTTGTCTCCCCCTTTTTCTCCCCAACACGTGCATCCATCTCGAGGAACAACCACCCCGGGAGGATTCTACAGAGGGACCCCATATTCTGATTGCTACCACCAGAATTAAGCATTGTAAACCAAACACACTTACCATACATACACTGGTGTAAACCCCCTCCGGCAGGATATATTCTTCTTTTAGCTGCAAACAGGCCGGAGGGTTTTTGGGCTCCATAGCTGTTAATTGAGCCTGGAGCCCCTCAGGTTCATTTGCATAATTTGTAAAGCCCTTTCTTGGAAAATCAAGGGAATAAGAAGCTAAAAAAAGAGTGGATCCTGCCAGAGGAGCCACACACCAGCATGTAAGTGTGCTTGGTTTACAATCCTTCATCCTGGTGGCAGGTTTCCTTTAACTTGATATTCTGAGATTTTACAGTACATGTACTCCCTACCTTTATTACTTTGTTATTGCAATTATTTTCCAACATATTAATGTAGGAGACATAACTGAAGCTAAACACTGACCTAAATTGTGTATGGCTTCTGAGGCCAGTGATTGCTTACCCCATAGTGGGGGATATATTAATGTGTGGGTCTTTAGCCCAGTGCCCAGATTCATTCATATTCATTGTAGGAGATGTATCAATCTGTCAACTCCAGAAAACCCTTCCATTATGCCTTATCTCTATATTATATCCCCCCCAAAAACTGATATATCCCCATGCAAATACTGATGACATAACTCAGGTGTGCACTGTCCCTTATTCAATTAGTCTTAGAAAGTAGTTCTCTGTTTTTCAGTCCTTTACATAAAACTCTAAGCTTCCAGATCAGTAGAAACATCTTGTGAGATTTAATATGGCCCCATCAGCCACCCACCCATTCGGTAATCCAGATAAATGATTATTGATATCCTGTTATCACACTGGAGAGACTGTGCTTTCTATTGTTGTGGAGACTTCTGGGAATTGATCTTCATATAATGAACACCTGTCTCTGCTGGTTATACTTTCAGCACAAGCCCGGGGTCTCTTTTAACAACCGGCTGGCATAGAAAAGGGCAAAAGAGATTACAGTGCAAAGCTGGCAATAATTGTAATATACCAGTAATTACTTTAATGAAGCTGCTGATTTGCAGTCAATAAATTCCATGGGACTCCGTGTAGGAGAATACATAAGCTAGTAAAGTAATGATTTATATTCTGCATAGTTATAAAACACTATTAGATTAATGTTTCAGGGGTCAACATATATATTCTACTCCAATGTTCATTATGTGAAACAGAAAATAGTATTTAAGTTATCCTTACACTAGGGTAATGCACTGTAATCTGCAGGGAGAGCAGAGCAGATTGACTTTTCCTATCTGCACACAGGATGTTATAGAGCAGGAGAAGCTGAGAAGATTGTACATAGTGTCCTATCTGCAGACAGCATGTTATAGAGCAGGAGAAACTGAGAAGATTGTACATAGGGGCACATTTACTTAACTGTCCCGTTGTGGCCGCCGATCCGGAATGTCCGTCTAGGATTCGTAGCTGCCTCGATTCACTTACAGCGTGCGCCCGATTTCTTGAATGTGTCTCTTCCCTGCTCAGGTCCGCCGGCCACGCCCCTGATTTGTGTCGCATGAAAGCCGGTGCCGATGCACCAAAATCTGATCGGGTGCGCCAAAAACCCATGTGCAATTCAGGGCAATATTCGGAAATATACGGGAAACTCAGCGGAAATTCATCCGACGGACCCTTAGTGAATGTGCCCCATAGCGTCCTATCTCCAGGCAGCATGTTATGGAGCAAGAGGAGGTGAGCAGATTGCACATACTATCCTAACTGCAGGCAGCATGTTATAGAGCAGGAGAAGCTGGGCAGACAGTACATGGTGTCCTACCTGCATGCAGATTATTATAAAGCAGGATTCAATGAGCGGATTGCATATCATGTCCCAAATACAGGCAGTGTGCTATAAAGAAAGAGGAGCTGAGCAGATTGTACATACTGTACTATCTGCAGGCTATATTTTAATCATTTCACTAAAGATTGTTAACATTAGCCAGCTAGAAATTATCTGTTTTTGGAATAATTATAAGCAGTGTGACTTTGTTCATGAATAATCTCAGCGCCAGGTATAGACACTTTCATGCATGTAGGAATTTTACATAACAATATACCCCATCTATTTCTTGTAACCGATGGGTTCTTTTGTCTTCAGTTCTTTTCTCCTGTGACTTGAGTGAAGTTCTTGCACATCAGAATAGTCACAGTCTATTATGCCTCGGGCTAGCACATTGCCAGTGACTTTCACACTACAGTTTGACAGCGTCTTTCTTGTCCACTTACCCTGTGACACTGTATCTACAGCACAACCCAAATGTCTGAGATGGAGAGAAGAGAACATTCACGTTAATCAAGGTTTCCAGGCTAAAAATAATGAGGACTTATCCACAGGAAAGATCACCATACAATTAATAGGGTCAAGGCCGGATTAAGATTGGTGGGGGCCCCCACAGAATGTAGTCCAGACAGGGTACACATTTAGCATATATGTAAAGGGGACCATGATCTGGCCGCACAATTTGTGGCTGAATAATGGTCCCCATAGATGTCTGCAGTCCCCTAGTAATTAATATACAGCCCCCTCTGTAATAAGTAAACATACAGCACCCAGTTATCAATACATGTATACATGCATATCCCCCAGTTATTAATATATGCAGCCTGCATTAATTATTAAATGTATATCCACAGTTATTAATATACGCAGCCTTCAGTGATAAATATGCAGCCCCTCCCTAATTAATATATGCAGCCGCCAGTAATTAATAAATGTAGATACCCCAGTAATTAATATATACAGCCTCCCAGTAATAGATATACAGTCCACAGTTATATAAACCCCCCCCCCCCCCCAGTAATATATACAGTCCACAGTAATATATAGTGCCCCAGTAACCTTCCGGAATGCATTACATCCTGTGTGCGCTCTGCTCTATGGCTCTGCATGTACCGTCAGTGAGCCACACTCGTAACAGAACACATAGATAGTTCACAATGTCATAGCTCAACAAGTTCTTTTTTTTTTTTTTTCCTAAATAAAGTTTTTTTTTTTGATCCACCACAAGTTTTAATCAAAGAGACCGAATCCCATGTCCTCATCAGATTCCTCGGACTCTTCTTTCTGTTCTTCCTTCTTCTCTTCAGCTGGTGCAGCTGATCCTCCAGCAGAGGCAGACACAGCAACAGCTCCTCCAGCGGGCATGCTTGCCAACTTAGTGTTACCCTGGGCGCTCACATCATCGATTTTCTTGCCCTTAAAGGGGTATTCTCGTCTGAGCACTCACATTCAGTTTGATCAATCTGCCATTAATAAACATTTCTTCAATTAGATGTTATTAAAAAAAATGTTCCTGTGTGAAGATAATTTCTCGTAAAAGTAGTGATATGGTCCCTTAGAAACGAGATAGCTTCCTCGGATACGGCCACGTCTGCTGGAGGGATTGCACAAATAAACAAAAAGTTTTTGTATATGAAATGTCCGGGAGTTACTGCAGGTCCCACAGCCGTCCTGTAGTAATGATCGCTGAATGCATGTGGTCAGGCAGGGCTCAAGTAGCGCATGTCTGGCCACTGCTGCCTAAATGTGACGTGGTCGTAACCGAGGAAGCTATCTCGTTTCTAAGCGACAACAAGGCCACATTTATGAGAAATTATCTTCACACAGAAATTTTTTTTTTAATAACATCCAATTGAAGAAATGTTTATATATGGCAGATTAATGAAACTGAATGTGAATGCCGAGACGAGAATACCCCTTTAAGTTCACTGATGACCTTGTCTGCATGCTCCTTGTCCAATTCAATCCCAACACTGTCCAGGATCCTCTTCAGGTCTCCAGCGGAGGGGTTATCGGTGCCGCCGAGCACAGCCAAGAGGTATGCAGCCACGCAACGCATTTTCACAGGTGACTTGTTAGCACTTAGGCCAGAGGGAGAGAGGGCTCCACGCGTGCTTCCTGAGCGGAGGCTGGGGCAAAAAAAAGCAGCTCAGCAAGTTCAAACAGAATCACATTACATAATAAAGAAACAGTACATAATGGGGCTCATTTACTAAGGGGTCTGCGGCCGCACTTTCGTCGGGTTTCCCGAATTGAGCTGAAGCCGCATCGGGACACTCGGGGTGCCGGCTATAACTGATAGCCGACACCCCAGTGTAACACCCGTGGTCGGAGTGGGCTCGGATCATGGGTGTTTAACCTGTTAAAAACGGCTTGGGAGGGGCGATCGTGGGGGAAAATACCCACCAAAACCAAGTTAAATGCCGCTGGCGCACAGACCGCGGCATTTAACTTGGTTTTGGGGGGTATTTTCCCCCACGATCGCCCCTACCAAGCCGTTTTTGGGGGGCGCCGATCGTTGCAGTGGCATCACTGGGGTCCGATCTGGACCCCAGAGCTGCCTGTAGGAATTGCCTGTAAGATGGCGTCAGTGACGTCATCTTACAGGCAGAGTGTCAGCCTATGCATGTGCACTGCTAATACCCTGCAATACATCAGTATTGCAGAGTATTATCATGAACAAGCAATAAGATGATTGCTTGTTCATGTCCCATGGTGGAAACAGTGAAAAAGTAATAAATCAATAAAAATGCCCATAAGCCCCAAAATATATAAAGAGACATATAACGCAAAAAAAGTCTAAATCATAACACAAACCCCACATATATACTATCACCACGTCCGTAACAACCCGTAGAATAACAGTAAATAATTATTGAACCCGCACGAAGAACACCTTAAAAATAAGTGTTAGAAACCCTCCAAAAATTATGATTTTTACCTATTCAATCCCACAAAAAATGCAATAAAAAGTGATCAAAAAAACATATGTACTCCAGAATGATACTGATGCATAGTACAACATGTCCTGCAATAAACAAGCCATCAACCAGCTCCGTAGCCAAAAAGGTAAAAATCTTATGCCACTTGGAATATGGTAATCCAAAAATGATAGATTTTTCCCACATTGGGGTTTTATTTGACAAATTTAGTAAAACGTAAGAAAAAATATTCATGTCCGGTATCCCCGTAATCGTATCGACCTATAGAATAAAGATAACATGATTATTAGTAAAAGCCAGTACAGAATTGACTGCCTTCAAAAAAAAAGTTCCTAAATTTTCAACAACCCCAAAAATGGTAACACTGGAAAAGCATCTCATCCCGCAAAATAAATGCCGTCACATGACCCCATTAACGAAAAAGCAAAAATTTTATAGCCTACAAAAGGAGCCAATGAGGAAAGAAAAAACCTGGCAGCTGCAGGTCCCTCCATCCCTTCTGCGCCTCGCTGTGCGCCCATAAAACAAGTAATGTCCACATGTGGGGGGTCTCTGTACTCGGGAGAAATTGTAGAACAAATTGTATGGTGGGTTCTCTCTTTTTATCTTTTGGAAATGTGTAAATTTTAGGGCTAAATGAACGTTTAACCAACACAATTTGACCATTCTAAATTTCACCTCCATTTTGATTCAATTACTATGAAGATATCAAGGGGTTAACAATCTTCCTAAAAGCTGTTTCTGATAGTTTGAGGGCTGCAGATTTGAAAATTGGTTGATTATATAGGGGGGTGTTGATGCTTAAAGCAGTATTTATCCGCAAAATCTACAACATAGTAGAAAAAAAATGGAAAAAAGTTTAACCCCTTAACGCTCTGCGACGTAGCTCTACGGCGCAGAGGTGCAGGGAATGTATGAAGAGGGCTCATGGGCTGAGTCCTCTTCATACAAAGGTGGGGGTTGTTGCATATTGCAGCAAACCCCAACTGCTAATAACCGCGGTCGGTGCTTGCACCAATTGCGGCTATTAACCCTTTGATTGCCGCCGGCAAAGTCGCATTTAAAAGACGGCGATCAGTTGCCATGGTAGCCTCGGGTCTTTGTTTGACCCGAGGCTTAATGGCTTCTGCAGATTCGTTACAATGAGCCAGTAATGAATTGTAATGAATGAGCTGCAAAAATGCCATACATTGCAATACAGAAGTATTGCAGTATATGGTAGGAACGATCTGACCATCTAGGGTTAATGTACCCTAGATCAGAGGTCCCCAACCTTTTTTGCACCAGGGACCGGCTTTAAGCTAGACCAGTTTTCCATGGTCCGGTGGGGGTGGGGGCGGGGCTTTGGTCATATGGGGTGGGGTTATGGAGGGGTGGAGCTTATTGCATACTTATCATATAATTATGACATTTATAATGAGAATGTGATTCAACTTACCATAGGTTCAGAATGAGTGGGAGCACCAGGCTTGTTTCCCTGAATCAGTGGGAGCACTGGGCTTGTTTTCCTGCAACAAGACGGTCCCATCTAGGGGTGATGAGAGACAGTGAAACCCGAAGTGTGTTCCTTATGTCCAGTCTACTCCGTAATCTCTTTTTGCTGTTGTCATGGCAGAAAACCCAGTTTCACAAAGATAAGATGTTGGAAAAGGAAGCAGATTTTTCAGTGCTTTGGTGGCGATCCCAGGATATTCAGCCTGGACTTTAATCCAGAATGTTGGGAGATTTGAAGTCTCAAACATACTTTTAAGGCTACCATCATTTGCAA
Organism: Engystomops pustulosus; assembly: GCF_040894005.1. Taxonomy (NCBI): domain Eukaryota; kingdom Metazoa; phylum Chordata; class Amphibia; order Anura; family Leptodactylidae; genus Engystomops; species Engystomops pustulosus. The sequence continues at coordinate 43,415,204 of NC_092415.1, forward strand.
TCTCAAGCAGTTGGTCTTCTTCAAGCATGGACAAGGTTGATTCACCTGGCTTGTTCACAAATGGTTTGCGAATCCATCCCTTCCTAGTTCGTGGGTCTTTTGTGGTCGGAAAATAGCGCTCAAACTCTTCTGAAAGCTGAGATAGGTGATCATGTACCAGCTTGGAGAATGAAGGCTCAGGCTCGGTCTCTTACTAAATTCCTGCTAATGTTTGAAACATGTCAAATATCCCTGTTCTCACTCGCAGTCCCCACACTTCCAGTTTGGCTTTAAAGGGAACCTACCACCACAAATCTACCTATAAAGGTAGATCGGGTGGTAGGTGGATCAATGGGACGTGAGGATAGCCCTTTTAAGGGCTAATCCTCACGTCCCCGCACTTTTTTAGTAACTTTTATTTGACTTTTATGCTAATTTTCTTATGCGGCTACTGGGGCGAGGAGTAGATGCATCTGAGGTTACACGAGGCGGCTACTCCACGCCCCGGTAGCCACTTTACCCCTCCTACTCACCATCTTCGGCGCGTAGCTGCGCGCCCTCATCTGACAATCCTGCAGTCTGCGCATGCGCAGAACAGCAGGCCTGCGCCTGCGCGGTCACTGCTCCGAAGCCGGGGCTGCACAAGCGCGGGCCTGCTGTTCTGCGCATGCGCAGACTGCAGGATCGTCGGACGAGGGCGCACAGCTACGCGCCGAAGATGGTGAGTAGGAGGGGAAAAGTGGCTACCGGGGCGTGGAGTAGCCGCCTCGTGTAACCTCAGATGCGGCTACTCCACGCCCCAGTAGCCGCATAAGAAAATTAGCATAAAAGTCAAATAAAAGTTACTAAAAAAGTGCAGAGACGTGAGGATTAGCCCTTAAAAGGGCTATCCTCATGTCCCATTGATCCACCTACCACCCGATCTACCTTTATATGCAGCAACTTTATCTGCCAACTTGAAGGCAGTTGTCATTCTCTCCTGAAGTGACAGATGAAGTTCGTTCAAAAGGTTGAATATGTCACATAAGTAAGCAAGTTTTGTGACCCATTCCTTACTACTGAAATGTGCTGCAAGTGGCGATTCCTTTTCTAAAAGAAATCTATAAAGCGGGTCTCGTAACTCAAAAACTATGGCCAGTGCTTTACCTTTAGAAAGCCATCTCACTTCTGTGTGTAGGAGAAGACGTTTCGCGTCCATCTCCTCACAGAGCTGCTCGAACAGACGTGAGTTAAGGGCATGTGCTTTTATGTGATTAATAACTTTAATCACATCTTGCAAAACGCTGTTAAGTTCAGGTGACATTTTTCGGCTTGCCAGCATTTCTCTATGGATGACACGGTGCGTAGAGTCACATTCGGACGCAACCTCTTTGACCCGGATAGTTAAACCAGAAAGCCGTCCAGTCGTGGCAGCTGCTCCGTCTGTGCATATACCGACACAAAATGACCAGTTTAGGTTTCCTGATATGTAATCATCCAAAGACTTGAATAGTTCTGCACCTGTGGTGTTGGCTGGCAACAATAATACACATAACATATCCTCATGCACATCCTCTTGAAAAATATATCGCACATAAACAAGCATCATTGCCTTGTTGTCAATGTCAGTTGACTCGTCAACCTGGATTGCGTACCTTGGTGACGCATTAATCCTTTCCAACAATTGTACCTCGATGTCTTCTGCTATTTCATTAATTCGTCTACTGACTGCTCGCTGAAAGAGGAACCTGTGCCACTTTTTTAACCGCAGCCTCTCCTAAAAGTTCCTGGCAAATGTCCTTAGCGTCAGGCAGGATCAACTCTTCACCTATAGTGAAGGGCTTCTTAGCCTTGGCAATGCGGTTAGCCACTAGGAATGATGCTCTCAGAGCAGACACATTTGTTGGTGTGGTGGCCTTCAATAATTGCTTCTGTGTTCGCGTTTTTTTCTTTCAAAAAACTCCAAAGGTTTGTCTTTTGATGCAGGGTACTTGGTCTGTAAGTGGCGAACCAGTTTTGAAGGCTTCATGGCCTCGTTGGATAGCCGGGCGTCACATATCAGACAGAGTGGGCTTGGGACATGTGAATCGCCAGTTGCAATGAACCCATAATTTAAGTAGGACTGCAGCTTTCTTTTTTTTAGCAGTCATGGAGTCTTCATCTGTCTCATTGGGTCTTTCTTCCTTTTCAAAGAAGCTCTTCAGTGATGTTTGTTTTTTACTCATTTTACAAGGGTTAGAGGTGAAGGCGTAGTGGGCCCCTAACACAGAAAGATGGCTATTGCTACTGGAGACAGGCACTGATGATGATGACCACTACTGCTGCTACTGGACACAGCCACTGCTGCCATGAATTTTCACTGTTATTTGCTTTTTTCACTTTAACCAGAAAATCTGCTGTTGGGCCGTACGACACCAGAACACAGCTACACGAGTCATAAGGGTGAAACACCTGACGTCATATCTAGCTTTCCATTAGCATCCAGAGCCCCTCCAACTCGCAGCTAGCAGGAGGGGAAGGAGCGCCGGACACACATGACCTGCTTGTCCCTGCTCCTGCCTGAGCACATTCTGCAAGTAGCAGCAGTGTACATTGAGTTTCAGTGTACAGCACTGCTACTAGCACTGCTATATGCACCAGACAGCACTGTATGGGGAGGATACTGGCGGGACCTCTGTGTACAGCGCTGCTAAGTAGCAGCATTGTACATTGAGCATCAGTGTATACAGCGCTGTTGCTTAGCAGCGCTACACACTGAACACCGGTACCGGGAGCCGCGTCACTGAAGGCAGTCTGCTGCCCCAGCACGCCCCACATAACATGTTCTTGGGCGTGTCAGTAAGGAGAGCCTGCCGCCCCACCCCGTCAGGAACACACCATGCTGTGCAGGAGGACTGCGTCACTAAGACCCGCCCCGTGACGTACAACAGGTAGCATGCTGTGCAGGAGGGCTGCGTCACTAAGACCCGCCCGACACCCCACCCCGTCCTGCATAATGTTCTCTGCCGGGAGCTGCGAGCTGTCACGGCTATGGCAGAAAACACACAGAGCGAGCGCTGACCAGGCGCAGGGCTGCGGAGCTAGCTGTCAGCGGCGCCGCGGACCGGCTGATAAACTCCAACGGCCCGGTCCTGATCCGTGGACCGGCGGTTGGGGACCTCTGCCCTAGATGGTCTAAGAATTAGTGAAAAAAAAAGTTTAAAAAAAGTTTAAAAAATTTAAAAAATTAAAATATTAAAAATTCAAATCACCCCCCTTTCGCTAGAACTGATATAAAACACAATAAACAGTAAAAATCACAGACACATTAGGTATCGCCGAGTCCCAAAATGCCCGATCTATCAAAATATAAAAACGGTCACGGCCGGCGGTGACCTCCGAGACGGGAAATGGCGCCCAGACCTCAAAATGGTAGCAATGCAAACGTCGGCTCATTTCACAAAAAATGACCTCTCACACAGCTCCGTGCGCCAAAGTATGAAAAAGTTATTAGCTTCAGAAGATGGCAAATTTTTTTTTCTTTTTTGTACACATTCGTTTAATTTTTGAAAATGTATTAAAACACAATAAAACCTATATAAATTTGGTATAACCGCGATCGCACCGAACCAAAGAATAAAGCTGAGGTGTTATTTTGAGTGCACAGTCAAAGTCATAAAAACTGAGCCCACAAGAACGTGACGTGACATTTTTTTTCAGCTTCGCAGTACATGGCATGTTAAAATAAATAACATTACGGGAAAGTAAAATTTGTTACACACAAAATAAGCCCTCAAACAGGTCTGTACATATAAAAATGAAAAAGTTATGGATTTTTGAAGGTGGAGAGCGAGAAATAAGCGAAAAAGCCCTGCGTCCTTAAGGGGTTAAAAATTAAAAAAATGTAAATTAAATCATAAACATGCTAATCTATCCCAATCTATCAAATTTTAAAAATGGTTCCAGGTGTTGAACCTCACAATGAAGAGTAGAGCCCAAATGTCTGAAACACAACTTATCAGCCATTTTGAAACACATAATTTGATCAAAAGGTCATACTGTGCCAAGAATGGTAGCAATTGAAACATCAGCTTGTCCTGTACACAGCTCTATACATTGAAGTATGAAAAAGTTATTAGCATTCAAAGATGGCAAAACTAAGAATTTTTTCTTAGTATTAAAATACAATAAAACTACGTCTTATACTGGGAAAACCTATTGACTTGAGTATAAGCCTATGGTGGGAAATGCATTAGTTACAGCTTCCCCCCAGTATATAGTCAGCCCCCACTATATAGCCAGCTAGCCCCCCGGTATATAGTCTGCCAGTCCCTAGTGTATAGCCTGCCAGCCCCCAGTATACAGCCAACCCAGACTCTATAGCCAGCCCGCCCCCTGCCCCCAGTATATAGTCTGCCAGTCCCCAGTATACAGCCAACCCACACTATATACCAGCCATCCCCCTGCCCACCAGTATATAGTCTGCAGGCCCTAGTGTATAGCCTGCCAGCCCCCAGGATACAGCCAACCCGCACTATATAGCCAGCCATCCCCCTGCCCCCCAGTATATAGTCTGCCAGTCCCTAGTGTATAGCCTGCCAGCCCCGAGTATACAGCCCACCCAGACTATATAGCCAGCCAGCCCCCTGCCTCCCAGTATATAGTCTGCCAGTCCCTAGTGTATAGCCTGCCAGCCCCCAGGATACAGCCAACCCGCACTATATAGCTAGCCCCCTGCCCCCCAGTATACAGCTTGCAAGCCCCCATTATACAGCCAGGCAATCAGTTGACATCAAAGTCTGTGCACCGCTAGCATGCACAGACCTGGTGCCTTTTTGTGCTGAAAAATTCGGCTTATACTCGAGTATATACGGTAGCATAAATGTGGCATCCCTGTGATCTAAAGAATAAAGGAGTGGGATTTTTTTCCCACTTCCAAGTACAAGGCATGAAATATTAAATTAAACAGTAACTATGAAGTACAATTTGTTACACAGAAAACATTTCCTCACACAGCTCTGTATGTACACAGAAAAATACAATTATAGATTTTTGAAGGTGGGGAGTGAAAAATCACAAAAACAAAAAAGCGCATTTGTTAAGGGGTAAATGTATAAATTGAAACCTTGGTGCAAACAACTTACACAAATGGGAACAGAAAGGGTATAAAATCAGGCCGAAGAGCATTTTTTTATAAGACTCTATGTGGAAAATATTGTTACATGTTGTAGAGGTCCATTAAGCTCTTTAAAGGGAACCGGAATCGTTATTCAGCACTTCATGTTATATGACCAGGATGATGTAATCTTAGGTAATTTACTCTTTACATTTGCAAAATCTACCTTTTTTAAAAAAAGGCTCTAAAAATTATGCCAATGAGTCTGAGAGGCAGCAGGCTACATTGACATCTATGGTTCATAACAACAAGGTCCTAAGAAGCTACAAGAAGAGCAGATATTGCCAGAAGGTGCACACACTAGCATGAAAGCAAATATGCAAAACAAGAAACTTGGATGAGAATGGAAAATATAATTCATGATATCTATGGACAGTCCTTAAAGCCCTTCAGACTCCTTAACCTCTGAGGAGAGTCAAGGAAGGTATTTCAATAGCATACAATGACTCACACCACAAGTAAAGAAAAAATGTCAAATTCGGAAAAGGATTTGGGATAGTTTTTCTATATACAGTGGGTACGGAAAGCATTCACTTTTAATTTTTCACTCTTTGTTTCATTGCAACCAATTGGTAAGATTATCATTAATTAATGTACACTCTGCACCCCATCTCGAAAGGAAAAAAACAGAAATGTAGATATTTTTGCTAATTTATTAAACAAGAAAAACTGAAATATCACATGGTCATAAGTATTCAGACCCTTTGCTCAGTATTGAGTAGAAGCAGCTTTGGAGCTGATGCAGCCAGGAGTCTTGGCAATAAAGTTTTTCACACCTGGATTTGGGGATCCTCTGCGTGTTCTTTGCAGATCCTCTCCAGTTCCCTCAGGTTGGATGGTGAACGTTGGTGGACACCATTTTCAAGTCTCTCCAGAGATGCGCAATTGGGTTTAGGTCCGGGCTCTGGCCGGGACAGTCAGGAATAGTCACAGAGATGTTCTGAAGCATCTACTTTGTTATTTTAGCTGTGTGCTTAGGGTCATTGTATTGTTGGAAGGTGAACCTCCGGCCCAGTCTGAGGTCCAGAGCACTCTGGAAAAGGTTTTCATCCAGGATATCTCTGTACTTGGCCGCATTCATCATTCCGTCAATTGCAACCAGTTGCCCGGTCCCTGCAGCTGAAAAACACCCCCATAGCATGATGCTGCCACCACCATGTGTTACTGTTGGGATTGTATTTGGCAGGTGAGTAGCAGTACCGAGTTTTCTACACACATACTGATTAGGATTAACACCAAAAAGTTAAATCTTCGTCTCATCAGACCAGAGAATCTTATTTCTCATTCCGGGAGTCCTTCATGTGTTTTTTTGCAAACAGTATGCAACTTTCATATGTCTTGCACTGAGGAGAGGCTTCTGCCGGCACACTCTGCCATAAACCCCCAACCGGTGAGCGGCTGCAGTAATAATTGACTTTGAGGAACTTTCTCCCATTTCCCTACTGTATCTTTGGAGCTCAGCCACCGTGATCTTGGGGTTCTTCTTTACCTCTCTCATCAAGGCTCTTCTCCCATGACTGCTTAGTTTGGCTGGTTGGACAGGTCGAGGAAGAGTTGTGGTCATCCCAAACATCCTTCATTTGCAGATTAGGAGGCCACTGTACTCTTAGGCATCTTGAGTGCTGCAGAAATTCTTTGGTAATCTTAGCTAGATCTGTGCTTTACCACAATTCTTTCTCTGAGCTCCTTGGACAGTTCATTAGAGCTCATGATTCTCGTATGCTCTAACATGCACTGTGAGTTCTTCTATAGACAGGTGTGTGCCTTTCCTAATGAAGTCCAATCAGTTTAATTAAATACAGCTGGACTCCAATGAAGGTGTAGAACCATCTCAAATGGAAAATTTTCTTGTTTAATAAATTAGCAAAAATATCTACATTTATGTTTTTTTCAAGATGTGTTGCAGAGTGTACATAAATGAGAAAAAAAAGAACTTTTTTGATCTTACCAATCGGCTGCAATGAAACAAAAAGTGAAAAACTTAAAGGCCTCTGAATACTTTCCGTACCCTCTGTACGCAATTGGCATCAAGCAATGATGTTATCAAAGAATGCCCTTTTATGTACCAACCATATTGAAACATTAGAAAAAACTCATAGCCGCTCGGCCAGCGACCAAAAATAGCCCTTAGGCCACCCGGGCAAGTAGTAAAATTTAACTTTTATTGAGTTTTTATTTAAGAACAACTGAACTAAGGAGATGTTAAAATACACAAAGGGCAGTGACTGGGAGGTCGGATACAACAGGACTGGGATGCTTAATTGAAATTCATAGATAGTTGATGCTGGAGGGATAAATCAGTTCCCTCTCTTATAGCAGCTGACGCTAAAATGGGCATCTATAGGCAGATGAAGATTGTTCTCAAAGCCATCCCTGCACTTCCTGCTCAGTTCAACACTTATCTAATTCTTTATCTCAAGCCTTAGCCTATATGTAAACTCCGACCTAAGTATTTTCCTCTAGACTGCCCTTTGCTAGTTAAAATGTATCGCTCAACCAGACCCTCCCGACAGGTTTAGGACTGACTGCAAAATGGTGAGCATATGTTAGAAGTTTATATAAACTATCAAGTAGGACTCATCAAGAAGCGCCACTCGTCATAGGAGGATTGCACCTATGGGGATGGCTTATAGAAAGTAGAGGGAATTACAGACATGAATTAATGTCTCGGATAGGCTAAATAGCTCCACAGTCCCTTACCTGGGGCCAGATGTTTACAGAATGAGGGATTCTGGGAGAAGTCGCCTGTATACGGCGTCACAGGACTTTCCTCTGGGCGTTAGCGAATCGGTGGAACGAAACCTCGCGCATGCGCTCTTTCTCCCAAAGGACCATGGTAAGCACAGCCCACATCGTGAGCAGAAAGTCGGAATGCGCATAAGGATCTTAGTACGTATGTTTAAAGTCAATCAAGTGTCGAGATGCCAACTTCACCGAGGGGGTCAAGATGAAAATTAAATAAAATAGAAAGGTAAGTATTGTATTGTTTCTTTCAAGGGACATTCATTGCCTAGATGGCAGAGGAAAAATGATTACATGGGTTCATGAGTTACATAATTACATATAGATTACCCCACTATACACCGAATATCCTGAGGGGATATGGGTCCCCAAAGGATAAAAGTCAAAGATAGCGACATATCTATGTGTCGATACGACATACACTAAGTCCTTTAGATGAGTCCATACTTGTTTCAAAGTAAATTCAAATAAAATTAAATAAATAAAGATCTTGTCGTTCTTCTGCATTTATCTGTTATCTGTATATGATATATAGATGAAGATAACTGTTTTTGGTGCACCATTAACATCAGGATGCATGTTACGATGCATGTATGCTCAGAGTACATTACCACAATATCAAGAGAGAATCCAAAGGATCCATCAGAATGCGTGTTAAAAGGCAAGTAGGCTCAAAGTACATTAATGCAATATCAAGAGAGAATCCAAAGGAATCAAATTCTCATGAGGAGTAATAGATCGATATCAATAATCACATACAATTCTGGGGTCGTTTCATAGACAACGTGCTAATTCTATGGGAAGGGGACAAATACAGCTTTGAGGCCTTTGTAAAAACACTCAATCATAATGAGATAGGAATGCACTTCACTCACGAGATACATGCCATTCAAATAAATTTTCTTGACCTAACCATTACTGTATCCCCTGAAGGACATCTAGATACCAAAATCTATAGGAAACCTACATCGACTAATAACTAATGGACTTCAGAAGCTGGCACCCACCGGCCCTTAAGAAGGGCATACCGGTGGGTCAATATCTGCGTGCCAGACGAAACTGTTCGGACTAACTGGCCTTCCAGAGAGAATGCAAGGACCTTTATAAAAGGTTCAGACACAAAAACTATCCGAAACAAGTTCTAAACACAGCATTCTATCGGGCTAGAAACCTACGTCAAGAGGACCTTCTGAAACCAAGGTACAGAGGCCAAGCTCCCCTCAAATTAGATGCATAGGACAATTTGACGGCTATACACGGGAGATGACAGAGATACTACAGAGGTATTGGCCTCTATTGAAAGCAGACCCAGATCTAAAGGAAGTGCTAAGCTCGCACCCACCCGTTCCGGAGGGGCCCCAACCTACGAGGCCATCTGGTGCACAGTTATTTAGAGTCTAAACCCAAACTACCCAAAGACTGGCTCACGCAAGCTACTGTAGGCTCATACCCCTGTGGTAATTGTTCCTTTTGCCCCCTAGAGTTAAAGACTAATCCTACCATAACAATTGCTATCAAATCCGACAGTTCTTTAACTGTCGTAGCAAGGGGATAGTATATGTTGCAACTTGTCCTTGCCCAAAGCTGTATGTTGGGAAAACAATCCAGGAGTTTCGAAGGAGGATCTCCAAACATATAAGCACTATACGGAACGGAGAGGACACCCCAATTTCTCGCCATGTAAGACTGCTACATGGAGGGGATTTGGGATGTTTAAAATTTTGGGGCTTGCAACAGGTGAAATTGGGTCCACGTAAAGGAAATCTGGACAACAAATTACTGAAAGAAGAGGCCAAATGGATCTTTAGACTGGAGAGCCTCAGTCCAAAGGGACTGAATGAAGGATTTTCCTTCTTACCATTTCTGTGATTCTATGAGTGAAGGTTACCCCTTCATCCATGAAAACTGCCACTGTCGACTAAGATCATTCTTTATTCATATCAATCTATTACTCCTCATGTGAATTTGATTCCTTTGGATTCTCTCTTGATATTGCATTAACGTACTTTGAGCCTACTTGCCTTTTAACACGCATTCTGATGGATCCTTTGGATTCTCTCTTGATATTGCGGTAATGTACTCTGAGCATACATGCCTCGTAACATGCATCCCGATGTTAATGGTGCACCAAAAACAGTTATCTTCATCTATATATCATATACAGATAATAGATAAATGCAGAAGAACGACAAGATCTTTATTTATTTAATTTTATTTGAATTTACTTTGAAACAAGTATGGACTCATCTAAAGGACTTGGTGTATGTCGTATCGACACATAGATATGTCGCTATCTTTGACTTTTATCCTTTGGGGACCCATATCCCCTCAGGATATTCGGTGTATAGAGGGTAATCTATATGTAATTATGTAACTCATGAACCCATGTAATCATCTTTCATCTGCCATCTAGGCAATGAATGTCCCTTGAAAGAAACAATACAATACTTACCTTTCTATTTTATTTAATTTTCATCTTGACCCCCTCGGTGAAGTTGGCATCTCGACACTTGATAGACTTTGAACATACGTACTAAGATCCTTATGCGACTTTCTGCTCACGATGTGGGCTGTGCTTACCATGGTCCTTTGGGAGAAAGAGCGCATGCGCAGGGTTTCGTTCCACCGATTGGCTAACGCCCGAAGGAAAGTCCTGTGACGCCGTATACAGGCGACTTCTCCCAGAATCCCTCATTCTGTAAACATCTGGCCCCAGGTAAGGGACTGTGGAGCTATTTAGCCTATCCGAGACATTAATTCATGTCTGTAATTCCCTCTACTTTCTATAAGCCATCCCCATAGGTGCAATCCTCCTATGACGAGTGGCGCTTCTTGATGAGTCCTACTTGATAGTTTATATAAACTTCTAACATATGCTCACCATTTTGCAGTCAGTCCTAAACCTGTCGGGAGGGTCTGGTTGAGCGATACATTTTAACTAGCAAAGGGCAGTCTAGAGGAAAATACTTAGGTCGGAGTTTACATATAGGCTAAGGCTTGAGATAAAGAATTAGATAAGTGTTGAACTGAGCAGGAAGTGCAGGGATGGCTTTGAGAACAATCTTCATCTGCCTATAGATGCCCATTGTAGCGTCGGCTGCTATAAGAGAGGGAACTGATCAATCCCTCCAGCATCAACTATCTATGAATTTCAATTAAGCATCCCAGTCCTGCTGTATCCAACCTCCCAGTCATTGCCCTTTGTGTATTTTACATCTCCTTAGTTCTGTTGTTCTTAAATAAAAACTCAATAAAAGTTAAATTTTACTACTTGCCCGGGTGGCCTAAGGGCTATTTTTGGTCGCTGGCCGAGCAGCTATGAGTTTTTTCTAATACTTTAATTGATACCCCAGCTACCCCAGGCTATAACCCTAATACTTGGGTCCTAAACTGGGTTACCCCCTCTCCCTTCGGCTTGAATGAGAGAGGGAATATGTTTTGTGTGTTTCAAACCATATTGAAACATTACGTAAAGTACAATTAGGTTATTCACCAACTCTCAAGATTAGCAAAACTTTCATCCACAGTTTCGGATAAATGCTGGGGCTGCTAACTATCTGGGGAAAATATAAAACATATATGCTGGGACTGTCCCCAATACCTGCTGGAGGTATCCAAAACCAAAAAGAGATTTTACTTTACGGGACAAGACATCCCTATGCCATTTTCCATTTCTTATTCTTATTTCATGTGACCAGAGCACCTTTTCCCATATGCTTGCTGTGTCTCCTACATTGCTTATTGCAAAGTTGACTTCTTATGGCTTTCATTCAAAATTCTCTTTATTCTTGCCATTCTTCCATAGAGGGCAGGTTTGTGGACTACACGGCCGATAGTTGTCTTGTGGACATTTACTAAGGGTCGTGCTGCTCACTTTCATCTGACTGTTCACCTTTTTCAGCGATTACACAAGTCGGACAGGTATTTAGCAAGTGTCTGCGCTAGGATTTTGGCACGCAACCAATTTTTGGTGCACGCGATCGGATCGTGGGGCCGCTGTGCTGGCTTCCAGGCGACACAAATTGGGGGGGTCCGCTGATTCGGACTGAGCGCAGGATTTAACTTTCAAATTGTGTCGGCAAGCCCATTATCTCCCCTGACCTATGGATCTCTGGGTCACTTGGTTGCATTTCCTTGTCTGGGCTGTCAGTTTGGTGCATACTCTTTCCATTTACTCATGATGGTTTGAACAGTGAGGTGTGCAGAGCCTAGCCTAATGTATACATAAAGCCTAACCAGCAATACACTTTGACACAAACTTATCCCTGAACTATCTAATACCTGCCATGTTTTTCATGATGCTTTTTGTTCACTAATGTTCCCTAACAAACCTCTGCGGCTGTCACAAAACAGTTGTAGTTATACAGAGAAATGTCCTCCATTTACTAATTAGGTAACTTCTAAGGGTGCGTCCACACATTCAGTTTTTCAGATGAAGTTTCTGATGCCCAAAACAGGAGTGGAGTGAAAATGGAGGAGGATCAGAACTTCTTAGGGTGATGGCACACGTTGCGTATTGAACGCGTTTTTGGTCCGTTTTTAAGCAGTTATAGAATGCGTTTTTGACCAGTTTGAATTAAGATAATTGGTCAAACCTGTCAAAAACGGATCCGTTTGAAAAAAAACGCATGCGTTTTCTAACAGACTGCCATCACCCTTAATGATAAGTCCTTACCCATTATGATCCGCACCTGTTTTGGGCTTCAAAAACTGCATCTGAAAAACTAAAGTGTGGCTGCACCCCATAGGTAATTGAACACACTGGATTTGATCAGAATATTAGAGGACAGGGAGTATTAGAATGCATATGCACACCACACTCTATCAATTAAATCAGTTTCAATTGTTGAGTTGCTAATTAGCAATTCATTATTTAATTTCATTGTTAAAATGTTAATGGGCAAAAATTTAAGAAAAACATTTATTAAATATGCAAAAAAACGAAACCCTTCATTTTCTTAATGCACATAATTTTATTGACGTAAAAAAAAAAATCACACATCAAAATATGGAAATCAGTCATTCATCCCCATAATCATCCACATTCCATCCATAAATACATTTATTCAGGATATTCAAGCTTCTTCAGTATGTTCATTATAAAATGTTCATCATAAAATATTTAGGTGACATTTGAATGACGATCCTCTGTATAAAACCAGTTATAAATAAATAAGTTAAGCTAAAAAAAAACCCCATAAAACTTCTTCGTAATAAATATGTAAACCAATAAATAACCCTTTCCTTGCTTGGCTTCATGAGTAGCATACGGAGCTTCATTGAGATAGGCAAATGTAATACCTTATGTCTGGGGAGGAGCACAACCTGTGGTCCACCTGTGAGCCCCCTCTTAAAGGTTGATCATTTGACACCATCCAAGCATTTGGTAAATTAAAATATAATAGTGCTGGAAAAGAACCTGCCCTTCCAGCTCAGGAGTCCTGCAGATTATCCTCCATTATAACTATAATCTGATCTTTTAAAAGAGATTCATTACCAGGCAGCATCTTATCCGGTAATACAATCCATAGCACCAGATATAATACTACATCACCGCGCTACGCCCCAACTCATTAAAGCATTATCATGGGAGGCAACTTGCTCAGTACAATATACAAAACGTATAAAACAACGGCAGAGAAAAATGGGTCAAGCCGATATCTTAGAGACCACGGAGGAGATTTATTATCAAATTTCAGAGGTAAAACTGTTCTAATTGCTCAATGGCAACCAATCAGAGCTCAGCTTTCCTTTTCACACATCAGTTTTTCAAATGAAAGCTGAGCTCTGATTGGTTGCCACTTCTGATAAATCTCCCCAAATGTCTTTGTTCTTACATTAGGTGTACCCTTTGGCTAGTGCTTGGCTTAAATGTTTTTTCAAATAAATTGGACTTAGTTTAAGGGGGTTAGAAGACTTTGTTTTGTGAAATTGGCATTTCCATAAGGAGAATAAAATTTTGAACACTGTGGATTGGCATTGATTATACTTGTGCATTGGAACTGATGGAGCAGGACATCGTATACAACACCTAATAGGGAGTTTGTTTGGAAGCAAAAATGCTGTTATCTAGAAAAACACCTAAAATACAATGTTCCACATTTATGAAGACTAGTCCTAGAAGGGGGAATGGCCTAGTGAAAGGGGAGTGGTTCCACCGAAAGGGAGACTTGCACCAAAATTATGCAAATGTGGCAATATTTGGCTACATTTTTCTGCCAAGTTAAGAATCAGCAAAAATTTTCAAATTTATCATTTGAAAATACATACTTTTAAAGGGAATCTGTCAGCAGTTCTGACCACACAAAGCTTGCAGACAATGGTACCGGCCTTGGAGACAATCCATGTAATATTCTTTTTACTATTCAAATCTTTAGAAAGTATTATGTGGAGATCTATGTAACCATATTTTGAGTGTGTTTTGAGTAGCAGCAGGACTATGAAGAAAGAAAATGCATTTCTATTCCAGGGTTGTAGTTGGACCTGAAGAACGCTGGTGCACTGGTGTGTGAAATCTTCTGTTTGAATCCATCAACAGTTACTCAAGGGCAGGGGCAGTACAGCATTACAGTGAAAAGATCTTACACACTAGTGCACTAGATCCAGCTACAATCCAGGAATATAAATGCATATTTACATTCCTGCTGCTACTAAACACACACACACAAAAGTATAATTACACAGATTTCCACCAACCAATCTCTGCAGCTATATAGTAAAAACTGCTGACAGATTCCCTTTAATAAGTCTTCCCCAATGTGTACACAGAATACAGCTTACTGCATGGCAAAGATGAAATATCAAAGTAAAAAGGTGTATTAGGTGTCAAGTAAAGGAACTCTGCTTCAATTTTTGGCCCACCATATTCAAAGGATATATTGACATAGTGCAGCTTTAAAGTATGGTAGTAGTGTATCTGCAAAATGTGAATACAGCCCAAAGTTTTGATTAGATATATTTTGCGAGCAGGTCCCTCATTCCTATTGTTCCATATGACTGTTTATACTCTGTAATGTAATATTATATTTGTATATGTCCCCTATGATTTGTAAAGCGCTACAGAATATGATGGCGCTATATAAATATTATTATTATTATAATCTGGGTTCCACAAATAGGTTTTACCATAAACTGCTTCCATGTTACCTCTAAAATGTGCACTCTCAAAAAGGTAGAGCAGTAACTTGGTTTGTTAGTAGGTTATTTCACCTCTTTCCTTTCCGGAGTGCACAACTTAGAGGGAACACCAAACATCCACATGTTTTTTTTTCTTTTTCATGTCTCCACCATGAAATCCCAAGATTCCAAGCCAGGAAAGGAGTCTTCTTAAACTTGTGCTCCCAAAACAGCTGAAGATCCACTTCTGAAGATCCACTTCGTCCGTGTCGTACAATAATATCCAGATATTTCTCATCCCTTTTTTATTTCCAGTTTTGTTTCAAGTGCATTTGTAGAGTAAAATATAGTCAAGCAAACAGGTCTGTTAGTTTTTTTGGCTTGGAATCCTGAGCACGTCATATATTGCTTGTCTCAGTCTTCCTCAAAGGCACAGTTTGAGGCACCAATATACTCTACAGACTTCCTAAATCTCAAGCCCATTTTCTGGAGTAAACTTGGTGATTTTTTGGGTATGCAGTCGGCAGTTAGAGGCAAATAGGCCTCATTTTCATAGATAATGTCCTCTTCAATGTCTACAAGCCTCGGGTCATCGCACCTGCGGGAGAACAATAGGAAACAATTTACATTCTTTACTTTATTTTTTTATATATAAAATGCAGATTTCGGATGCCAAATAACATCCTTACTCCGGAACGCATACTGTGCCAAGTGCTCTTATTTTGTGAGGGTAGCGAAAGTGACTTCCTGTTCCCTTCATCCCTCAATGTGGGTCTTATTTAGGACTTTTGTCAAACTCTTTTAAAAGGGTACAATCATCTAATGGACTCAAAATATCCCCATCAACAGTATAATTAAGTGCTTTGTACATGACGCCGCGTCGTACGCGTGCCAAGAAGAACGGGCAAGACTGTAATACAAGCAACTGTGCACCTGCTTAGAATAATTGCTATAAGAGTCCTTATTGGGCACCTTAAAAGTGCAATTATTATCCTAAAAGTCAACAGAAATAATCCAAGACAATGTCCTCCTTGCATATTTAAGACGTTTTATGCGAATGTCCAATGTATTAGGAATGGGACGGGTCATGAATATAGTGGAAATCGGGCTCATTCATTACAATGGCTTGTAGTGGGTATTCTATTTTTAGTACTGGAGCGCTGTACTTTTTCTATGATGTCCATTGTCATTGAAATGTCCCCTGTGCTTGCAATCAGCAGGCAATATATGATTATGATTCCGCTGTCTGAAGTTTCTAATTAGATCATTTGTAGTTGCCTGCATTTTATGGTAAATAGTTGACCCCTAACCCTAGCCACCTGTTATTCTCTTAAGTCCAGGGGACATTAGGGACCTGACCTACTTCAATTACACAGTGCGGCTATTGTCACACAGGCAGCAGCTGCTTACTTAGAGTTAGCTGGGGAGGGGACTTACCCTACTGTGACAGCAGTGACGTTTGTTGTTGGCAAAGTGCTGGCAATCTGCTTGGTCACACTGAGGACTGAAGATGGCGAGGGAAGGGCGTCCTAAAAGACAAGATTAAAACAAAAGTAATTTGTAATTTCTATCAATCATCCTCTATAGCAGTTAACATGAATAGGACATGTCACAGCGATGTGCCCTATATACTGATACTTAGGATTTGTGCAGGAATCAAAATATATAACAAAAAGAAACAATATTATTATCACAAACAATAATAATATATATACATTTTGCATTACAGTATATGTAAAAAATGACATAATAGGAAATGGTAATTTTTTTACATGTTACCGGTAATACATGTAATTTATTAATTAGATTTTCTCCTAACAATTTCTCATGGAAAACAATGATGGGTAATCTCAGTTTTAATGTGTTTTTTTGGCATGTTAAGCCGCGGCACGAAGCTGGGAACTAATTATCCATTGTAATTTATTGGCTTGTAGAATCATTAGGGGCAGCCGGTGGGTGTCCTCATTTCATAATTGGCCTGACTTGGTAAAATCATATTTTTTATATTTTTAATGAACACTTAAGAAAGACGGTGAATATTAGGTTAATATTGACTTAAAAACTTTATTTCTTGTTTGCAAGTTGCAAATGACTTCTAAAGTAACTGCACATTGAAAATTGCATGTTTTTGTTACTAAGTTACAGTTCCTGGCATCAGCCACTACACAGAGAATGGAGCTTAACTTTCATGTGCTAGAATCAGATGATCAGCTGGGAGGTCCCAAGGGTCAGACTCTCACCAATCTGATGAACTAAAATGAACTATCCCATGAAAAGGTCATCAATACCTTAAAGGTAATGTTATTGTTTGAATAATGAAAATGTAAGTCACAGTATCCTAGATCTCTGCTTGCTGACTTTCTATAGAAATCTTCATTGTTTCCTGTGGACAGAAATGTGACCCTGGTCAAACAGGTACACGACTCATTTTAACACGCAGCTCTGATTGTTCTCTGTGATACAAGGAACCGTGCACCTGTGTGACCATGGACAGATTTCTGTCCACTAGAAATCTTCATTGTTCATTTCCATAGAATGACAGCAAGCAGAGATCTAGAAAACCATGACAAATTGATAAAGAAAGTATATTGGAAAATTGTATACATCTTCATTATTCAAACGATAACATTAATTTGCCAAAATGAGAATACCCCTTTAAAGATGGTAAATCGCTTTAAGATTATTCATAGATGAGCCTCCATGTATAGATATTTTGACTTTTTTTTACTATACTACTATTTTAGAAATAAATTCTTACATTTTGGAGTGCCACATTTTGCTGAGTCTTGGCAAATTTTGGTGTTTTGAATTCCATACATACACCTGTAAAATAAAAATGAATAATTTAGTTTGAATGTTTCTTTTTGCATACTTACAAACGTATTGGCCCCCATTTATCAAAAATAGTGTAAACTGTACTTTGTGTACTCTGCCTGAGGGGTGGCACACGGCACACGGTCCGACTAAGCACTAAAACGCCCCCATTGGTGCACATTTTTACCAACAAGACACAGAGCAGCCGTGACATAAAACTGGCGCAGACACTTCATAAATACATGGACAAGCAGTTTGCACGTTCTTTTCAGTGCAAAGTCAGACAGAAAACTGGCGCAAACACTTTCATTAATGTTGGCCACAGAATTAACATACAAACTCAGATGACCATGTTACAATTGTTATATTCTAGTTTTGTGTCAGGGGAGTTTGTCAGTCAAATAAACATAGCTAGAAGATTAAAAGGACTAAGCGATGGGTTCCTTGTTTAGATCTCTATAGATGAACCACATTTTTAGTGCCCTGGAGGACATCAAGCATGATACAGGCATCTGATTTACATGAAAAATGTGTACTGCTTAATTTCACCTGTGGGGGTGCTGTAGGGAAACTGAACACTAGTTGCCAAGATTACAGCTGCATGCAGGGGGTATCTAGCAGCAGTTCATCCTGTAATGAGTCTATCTTCAGCAATTTTTATTAAATATGTTTATGTAATACATAAAGAAGCAGATTGGACTACTATTGTTTTCCACAGCATCCCTTCAAAATCCCTTCTACTTACTATGTTTTGCAGAGCGCCGATGTCTAAATGGCTCTGGTGGAGGAAGTCTCCAAACCTCTTCAGTTTTGCATAGAACATGTAAGAGGTCACTTTGCGGTGGAAGATACTTTTTTGTCCAGTGAGGATCAATGACCTGTACAATGAATTATAAAATAATAAATTGAGATATTACACTGGTGATGTTTCGTGTACAATGTAAAGCCACGTGTCCATGAACATTTATATATTAGCTGTTTTTTTGCGGCTAACTAATGGTCTCAACTGGCTCTTTCAGGCTCGGTCATGTCGCGGTGCATGACCAAGCTGACCCCCGGTGCTCACCTACGGATGTCAGCCGGGCCACAGATGGGGGATCATATTCCTCTGCTTACAGCACACAAAGTACACACAGCTGTATGAGGTCTATATATGTATTTATATCATGTGAAGTTGACCATAGCCCACCATATGCTTAGTAGCCCCATCCACATGTATAATGTCATCGGAGTCAGGTGCCCCATGCCCACCGCCTACATTCACCTACTTAAAAGGGAAAGGAATGGTTGTCGTCCATTGTGATTTTGTAAACCACATCTGTCAGCAGATCCGACCCTCATGAAGTGATAACATCACTAAAGATAACCGCTGCCATGTTTGCTTTGAACTCCAACTCCAAAACATACTGGTAGGGTGATTAGATTGTGAGCCCCATGGGGACAGGGACTGATTTGGCAAATTCTGTGCAGCGCTACGTAATCTGTAATCTGAAGAATTATTATTATTAAGCTCACACTGAATATTAATCTTCAGTATAGTTATCCACTGTGACCTCCCAGACCTCCACTCTTGATTCCTCTCTCCGGAATCATCAGTCAAAAAGGAGTGGAGGAGGGGGGGGGGGTCGCACCGATAACTCAACAAACTTGACTGAAGAAAGAACACACAGCAGCCATATATAAGAATTCTTTATCATAAAACAACCAGTGTTTGTTGTTAGTAACAGCAGGACTGTTAAAAATGGGCAAGCTGTATATTCCAGAAAAATAGCTAAGCAGATCTGTGCAGAGAGCTAAGAGCACAGCAGTGTGAGGACACACCCCTAGTACATTTAAAGAACCTTAAAAAAATAGAACCTAAAGTAAAAATCCAATTATAAAATCACTAATTGATGGAGCAACAGGTTAAAGGGAACTTGTCAGCAGAAATTGACCTAGTAAACCACTACCAGTATGTTGTCAAGCAGCCGAACACCTTCCAGATCGTGTTCCTTTTATGACCCAGTCTGGTGGAATCATTGAGAAAAACTACTTGGAAATGTGATAGAAATTGGTTGTATAAAGTCAAGGAGGCAGAGAGTTTAACACTGAAGTCAAGCTCTCTCTTCCTCAGAAAGCCCCTTCATCCTGACTTTAGTGTTAAACTCTTCTCCTTGACTTTATACAACCAATTTACATCTCAGTTTTTCTCAATGATTCCACCATACTGGGTCATAAAAGAAACATGATCTGGAAGATGTTCTGGTGCTTGAGAACATACTAGTAGTGTTTTATTAGGTCAATTTCTGCTGACAGGTTCCCTTTAACCTGCTGTGCCATCAATTACTGATTTTTATAATTGGATTTTTAAATGTACTAGGGGTGTGTCCTCACACTGCTGTGCTCTTAGCTCTCTTAAAGGTTCCCTTTATGCATGCATCGAGCCTCCACATTCAATACTGTGGGAGCTTCAGAAATTGCAGAGCACAGACTGCACAAATCATCACAGTGATAAATATGAATATGATGTACAGACCAGCTGTAAATCAATTATTTATGTTGATGTCGAAGGCTTGATAGGCTCTATCAGCAATTATCCTAGCAAACATAAAGATATTTGAACTTGTTTTCTTAGCAGTGTTTATGGGGTTGCAGTGTTTATGGGGTTAAATCTTCCTATTTAAGCTAAGATCTAGGATGCTGTTTGACGGATCACTTTCCACGTAGGATGCGTTAAGGATGCTCCAGACGCCAACTACGTGGGGGATACATGGATGCATTCCCACATATGTACATTATTAACATTTACATGTCAGTTTACATTGCTGTATATGTTTTGATGCACTTACATTGTTTGATGGTATCCTCTGGTTACTGGAGAGTCTTCTTCTTGGTATACTATGGACTAAAGAGCAAAATAGAAAATATAAATAAAAATAATGTAGAATTATGTGAACAGGATATAAAAGTTGTTACCAGTGAGGTAACTTGAATCTGATGAACCCCAGTGCAAAGTCTGTGCCAGGCCCCCTGACTATAATGTATGGTTTATAGTAATAGTCTTCTCATATGGGAAAGTGACACCTTATGGGCCCCTAAGCCTCCACGGCCCGGTTGCGACCGCACCCTCTGCACCTCCTCAAGTTACGCCCCTGGTTGTTACACAGGGGCTGGGGTAGGATATTCCATTTTAAAATAATGTATTTCCTAGATCTTCTTGTTTCTTCTTCAGGCCTGAGGAAGGGTCATGTCTCTTAAAGGGTTTGTCGCTAAGTAGCTATATCAAGCTCTGACAATATATTTCTGTAAAGATCACACCGGACAATGTGATACAAGGGGAAGTGATAGCCCGATACCTTCTGCGAGACCACTGACAATATCACTAGTCACCTGTGAGGAGCAGGATGGCACAGAATAGAGGGCGGTCTATGATAAAAATAGGAATTAAAAGTAGAAAATAAAATAAATAAATAGTAAAAAATAAAGATAATGTTAGAAACATTATATGAAGACTTTTTATTCAAATAGGTAATGTATAGGATTTATGGGGTTCCTTGCTGATTACAAAAATTGTAGTGTAAGAAGATAATACTCTACTATGATATTGATACTATGATCTCCTATGCTTTATAACAGAACAGAGATAATGCTAAAAATATGAGCAACCTCATTACTAAAGGCAAGTTCTTTAAAGGGGTTGTCCCATGGGTTTGTCACTAATCTGCAGACGGGTGATAGTTTCTGATGACTTAGGAGTTCCACTGGTAGGTTCCAAGTCCACTTCTTCTTAAAAAATGACTTAATTAAAATAAAGTTTGCCTTTCAAGTGTGCAGGGTGCGCTGGTTTATTTAACACCAGGGTAAGGTTTTCAAATATCCGGTGCACGCTGGCAAATCGTGCATCACCTCTTTATTGGTTCACCTTTAAACTACAATGTTTGACTCCATTCTGTCAACTCGTTATATTAAGTGTGGTGTAAACTCTGACTAAGCAAGTAACATGCTTCTTTAGGTGCTTATTTTTTTTGTGTTGTCGGGATAAAACTGGCGCAGACACTTCTTAAATACATGTGCAAACTCCAAAGACGTTCTTTTGATTGCAAAACTGGCGCAGCCCGAATAATAGATCTGGGCCAGTGTTATCCTATTCAAAGATTATGGGAAATATGGAAATAGCAGATTCCGGCTATACTTGAAGGCCTTCACAGACTTTGAATAGAGAAGTAGCATGAAAGCTCCACTGCTGTGCCATTCCCACACTTCCTTACTGTCAGGGGCGTAACTTGAGGGGGTGCAGTGGTTGCGATCGCACCTGGGCCCAAGAGGTTTAGGGGGCCCTTATGGTTTCACTTTGCCATGTGAGAAGACTATTACTATAAACCATACATTATAGTCGGGGGCCCGGCACAGACTTTGCACTGGGGCCCATCAGCTTCTAGTTACGCCACTGCTTACTGTGTTAGCGTACTACCAAAGAAGAGGCTTAGGACCCTGTTTTTAATTTGTGCACTTTGTCTGGTTCCCACATCCTGTGGATATGTGATAAATGTCAATCCTGGGACTTTATTATACCTATTATATACAATGCAAGATCCACTGAACTGTAATATCACATGAACACTGGATGTAATATCACACCGCAGCCTCATTACACTACACTAGGCCTTGCGTTTGTAGGAGCAGCACAAATCAGAGATTATTAACAAATAACAGATGTTTCAAAGAATTTTTTTGCTCATACATTGTAAATTGTACAAACATAAACCTTCTAAATACAGCAAAATAAAACCCTCTTTAAAAAAATATTGTGCCAAAAAAATAAAGCAATTACTGTATCCTTAGCGTAATTACAGGCCGTAATTTTCTTATTTTTGTATTATTTTGTCTGATTTTTCTATTATTATGCCAGCTTTTTTGCTTCTCTTATATGTATACCCTAAAGCATTACATCTATACAAGTATATTCCTTTTTTTGGGGTTCTGTCTGCCAACTTTTTCCCCCTTGTCTGCATCATGTTTAGAGATATTAAATACACAGGGTCTGTCAGGAGTGCTATACATTATAACGAATATTCAATTAAAATTTGACAACATATTAAGAAACATTAAATGCATTCATATATTTTTATAATTAACAAAAATTTAATTTTTACTAAATCTAACCAGTGCGGAGAACTAATTTAAGGTTCCTTACTTTTGGTTGAAAAAGATGTGTTAAAGGTCTGTAAAGTGTCCTCCTTGCGGCTGCATATCGTGCTCATTTTCCCTGAGGTAGAGTGCTGTGTCCGGCAGCTTGATCAAACTGATCTGAGTCTCTCATAAATAGGTTGCAGAATTCTGCACCCCTGATCATTGTCCAGGTTTACAAAGGATGGCCGGGCTGGAGCTGTGATCTCATCTCATTCCTTATTCCACATTGTAACATTATTTACTCCCATCTGTCTTGCCAAGAATTCCATTCATACAAAGGTTTGTTGCCAATGTGAATAGTAAACACCCCAGGGCAGTTTCCTGCATTGTCTCTTTAAGGCTTTGTAGATCACTCTGGCACACTTCTTTGACGGGATGAGTGTGTCACAAATTTGA
This sequence comes from Engystomops pustulosus, assembly GCF_040894005.1. Classification (NCBI taxonomy): domain Eukaryota; kingdom Metazoa; phylum Chordata; class Amphibia; order Anura; family Leptodactylidae; genus Engystomops; species Engystomops pustulosus. The sequence goes on from NC_092415.1 coordinate 43,438,554, forward strand.
GTGAGTTCTGCTCTAGCAGACAGCAGAATGACAAGGTTACATCACATAATGTTGATGGAGGTTTATAGATCAGATATACTTCTAGAAGCTTAAGAAAAATGTATGTACACCTGCAAATTATATTTATAATAATCATAATAATCTTTTTTTTATATGCCGCCATCATATTCCAAAAAAATCTGACCTTCCAGGTGCGGAACATAAACAAATAAAATAAAACATAACAGAGTAAAAACATAGTGATTTATCATTACAGGTTGTCTTTGTTCAATTCTATTTTTGCGAGTCTATGTATGTTGTTGTATTTGCTTTTTTTTTTGGTTTGTCTCATAATATTGGAGTTTTTTTGCGTTTGTCCTAAAATGTTCTTTTTTGGGGCACATGTCCCTCTAAGGAGAAATTGGTCTTGATAAATTTGGTAGTGGTTTTTCTCCTATTTCTACGCCAGGGGGTGACTGGAGTAATTTTGTGCCAAATTGTAAATCATGAATTCAGTTCATTATTGTGAAAAGTCATTATGCAAATAATGACTTTGCACTGTCCTATGTTCATTTGGCGCAATGGAAAGTTGCAAAACAGTATTTGTACCACAACTGCAGTAAAACAACGCCAAACATAGACAAAAAACCCAGTGAGAAATTCCCCCCAGTGTGTTTCTATTACAGAACATAACATTTTTATTCAGAAATGAGTTTGCGAAATTTTCTTAAAATGTATCACAGGGATTCTTCTTCTCTTTATGAAATTATTATTTGTACATCTTATAAAAAAAAATGAAAACATATGGCTTATTTTGCAAAGTGAACCCAATGTTATGAATAGCTGCCAAAACTGTTGGCATCTACAGATATTTTGATGTCTATTTAAACCGTCCTGAATTTAGTCTATAAATTGGTGAAGGTCTTGGTTGAGAAGTAATTATGTGTCATACATCCCATAATATATTCATAAAACCAATATTAGTATAATTAATGATAATAATTCTCATTTTTATGCTAATTTATGGAACAACAACATATTTTGCAGTAGGTTACAAACCAAAGACTACAACATACAGGAAAATTTAGATCGGGCTAATGTAATCAAAGCAAACAGATGGAATGCGTTATCTGATCCCAAGAGCTTACAGTCTATGATATTGGAATATATCAATATACAGGTAGTCCCCGGGTTACATAAAGGATAGGTACTGCGGGTTTGTTCTTAATTTGAATGCAATTCGGAACTGCATATTTTATAATTGTAACCCCAGACCCCATAATTTTTTTGGTCTCTGTGACAATTGGATTTTAAATATGTTGGATTGTCATAAGAACCAGGATTAACAATAAATCTTAATTGCAGACACCTCTGATAACTATTATATCTGTTTATAGCAGCCTAAGGCTAAAGTACAGTAAATTACTAACATCCAGAGGCCTGTTTGTAACTAGGGGTCGTCTGTAAGTCGGGTGTTCTTAAGTAGAGGACTCTCTGTAGTTGCAACAATGGGCTATCCTGTTTACTGAAATACGGTGAATGCATGCCTTCATATTTTTTATAATAATTATCAAACATAATAATAACAATAACCATAAACCAATAAGACCATTAGCTATTTGTCATGTAAAGTCAAATTCTCAATAATGTCAGTTCTACTGTGTAACGATAGAATATAGAACATGAGCATTGAAAAAATGAAGGGGAAGTCTAAGAACAAGTCTGCACTATGTCAGACCCTGCACACACAAGATTCCCCCATAGGGCAAGTGAACTCTTTGGCTGTAAGGTAGCGTCTCTCATACCTTAGCATTGTATCCAATAGTACATTTTTGGGAATTTTAATTAATTTAAAAGTGCACAGAACCATGGCATGCTATTTATAAAATGCAGATGTAGTAGAGTGGTATGTGTAGTTTGGCACAAGCTCAAATTATATCATATGTGACTGAAGATTAATTCAATCATAATTCACAAACAGTGGAGTCACAAAGCATTAAATGACACAGTTACTCATAGATTGTAAACTCTTGCGAACAGTGTCCTCCCTCCTATTGTTTCATCTCACTATGGTATTACTCTGTAATGTTTTTTTTTTGTTTGTATATGTTCCCTATGATCCGCATAATGTGATTATTATTATTAGTTCTGCCACATTTACATTTCTATCAATATTTTTTTGTAAAAAGAAGAGCATACCACATATAAGCCCCCGAACAAAGCGATACAATCCCTATATTTTCATACTAGTCATATAAATACATATGAAGCAGAGGGGTGGGTGACATTACAATGTGTATTGTGTGATATTTCTGTCCCATCCTGCAGATTTATGTAGAAAACTCATCACAAAAATCATCACTAACAAAATGTGTTCAACAGAATTATATATGTCTCAAGAAGTGAATTATTTATGAAGAACACCGCTCCGAAATCCATCGCTTTTGTCACATATGAAATCACACCACTGACAGGGGGGTGTAAAACATGACCCAAAGACTCAATTACAGTGTGATTTATTGAGCCACGCGTCCAGCTTTTTGCATTGCATGTCATTAGCATGAGATTGGCCGGCGTGCTCATCTGCTTCAGGCTTGACTCTCCCCAGCACTAAACACTCTCAGCAGATGGGGAATTGCATGTTCCAGAAAGGAATTGTTTATCCTCCCATTGATGCTCACTCAAGTGATCACAACAAATCCATTACCCACGCATAAAAAGATCAGTAGCCCGTCCATCCAGGAGTGAATGGGGCTTGTGTAGTACAGCAGGGATTTAATGCTTTAATAGTCATAAGCATAATGTGCACTGTCACCCAAATCCATTCCAAATGAAGGTATTTAATGTGACAGAGAAGATGCGCCCCCCCCCCAAACACAAATCATATTGTACAGTATCAGCAACTTGTTAAGTTTTATGAACTACTGAGATCCAGCATTCTATTATAATATCACATGTAACAAAACAGGCGGTCCTCTACTTAAGAACATTCGACTTACATACGACCCCTAGTTACAAACGGACCTCTGGATATTGTTAATTTATTGTGCTTTAGTCCTAGGCTACAATGATCAGCTGTAACAGTTATCAGAGGAGTCTGTAATGAAGCTTTAGTGTTAATCCTGGTTCTTATGACAACCCAACAATTTTAAAATCCAATTGTCACAGAGACCAAAAAAGTTCTGGCTGGGATTACAATGATAAAATATACAGTTCCGACTTACATACAAATTCAACTTAAGAACAAACCTACAGAACCCATCTTGTATGTAACCCGGGGACTGCCTGTATAATTAATGTTATAGGGAACCCATCATTAAACCAATAGGAGTTGCTGCAGGTACTGCATGTTTTAGTGAAAATGTTATCATTACAGGCAGTCCTGGGGTTACATACAAGATAGGGTCTGTAGGTTTGTTCTTAAGTTGAATTTGTATGCGAGTCGGAACTCCATATTTCATAATTGTAGCTCCAGACAAATTTTTTTTGGTCTCTGTGACAATTGGATTTTAAACATGTTGCATTGCTATAAGAACCAGGATTAACAATTAAGATTAATTGCAGACACATTTGATAACTATTATAGTTCTTTATTCTAGTCTAAGGCTTAAGTATAGTAAATTACCAACATCCAGAGGTCCATTTGTAACTAGGGGTCATATGTAAGTTGGGTGTACTTAAAGGGAACCTACCACCACAAATCTACCTATAAAGGTAGATCGGGTGGTAGGTGGATCAATGGGACGTGAGGATAGCCCTTTCAAGGACTAATCCTCACGTCCCCGCACTTTTTTAGTAACTTTTATCAGACTTTTATGCAAATTTTATTATGCGGCTACTGTGGCGTGGAGTAGCCGCATCTGAGGTTACATGGCGCAGCTACTCCACACCCCTGTAGCCTCTTTTCTCCTCCTACTCACAATCTTCGCGCCCTCGTCTGACGATCCTGCAGTCTGCACATGCGCAGAACAGCAGGCCCGCGCCTGTGCAGCCCTGGTTTCGGAGCAGTGACTGAACAGGCGCGGGCCTGCTGTTCTGCGCATGCGCAGACTGCAGGATCGTCGGACGAGGGCGCGCAGCTACGAGCAGCTGCGCGCCGAAGATGGTGAGTAGGAGGAGAAAAGAGGCTATGGGGCGTGGAGTAGCCGCGCCATGTAACCTCAGATGCGGCTACTCCACGCCCCAGTAGCCGCATTATAAAATTTGCATAAAAGTCTGATACAAGTTACTGAAAAAGTGCGTGGACGTGAGGATTAGTCCTTGAAAGGGCTATCCTCACGTCCCATTGATCCACCTACCACCCGATCTACCTTTATAGGTAGATTTGTGGTGGTAGGTTCCCTTTAAGTACACCCAACTTACATATGACCCCTAGTTACAAATGGACCTCTGGATGTTGGTAATTTACTATACTTAAGCCTTAGACTAGAATAAAGAACTATAATAGTTATCAAATGTGTCAGGAGTTTTCAATAAAATTTTTTTTTTTTTAAAGTGTTCGCTTAAGGTCGCATGGCAGGTTCTATATGCAGGAAGATCTCTCTGCTTTAAAGGGAACCTGTCATCAGGAAGGTCATTTTTATATGACAGGTATGAATTGCCTCTGGCATGCCTTTGTTGGGCATCTGAATAATTTTAATAATTTCTTTGACATTATCTATCTCCCTGCCAGTGGTGTGAGGTGAGTCCTAGGGAGGGGGCAATTCAAACCACATAAGTCGTGTTCACCACAATGCCTCCTCCCTCACTGCTCTCCCTCAGCCGCTTCCTTCCACTGCTTTCGCTATCTCACTGCCACATGCAATTCTCGTTTGAACGGTAATCTTTAAAGGAACAATTAGAAAGCAGTGGAATTATTCAGAGGCACGACAAAGGCATTTTGGGAATCAACACATCAGAGGCTATTGGAACCCGTCATCATGTAAAAATGACCTTCCTTATAACAGGTTCCCTTTAAGAACATCACCCTATTATCCAGATCAGATTTTGGGTCAGAGATTCTATAAGAAAACCAAATCCTAGAGCAGCACGTTGAATACACTTCTGGGTCAGTTCAAGGGGACAATGACTGTGTAGCTGTAAGGGTTATTAGAAATCCAGGGCACCAGTAGTCATTTGCCAAGAGTATTTTTATACATTTTTATGTAGCTCGCGGATCTAAAGCCTTTTGGAGCACCACAGCCACGGCTGTTCTCTCCTCTGCCAGAAGCATCCACTATAGTTTCATTGATAGTTCCCTGAGCCACCTATAAAACTCTGTGGACAGAAATTCACACCCATAATGCACAGAATTGCTAATTTGCATATTAAAACCAATTAATATTTCTCTGCATTTAGGAAGCTGATTCTATTAAGATGATGTAGGGCACTTCACCTACAAATCCTATGATTAGTTTATATGTGACCAGGGATTCACACTCTCACTTTTACATCAAAGAAGCTTAATGTTAAGAAGATCAATCTATTCAATTTGCCTCTGGCCACGCTTTATCCTGACGAAGAGTCTTTCAAAAGGATTATGGACAACATGTTCAATGCATATGGGGGAGAGAAAGAGCTGTAGGTAAGATCAGGTAGATTGTAGGTAAGATTTAGGCTCATAAAATAAAAAGAGTCTTCTAAATAAATGTGTAAATATTGAATATTTTAAAAAATCATATTAAAGAATAAAACAAACAATTTTACTCTGATATTCACAGTGACCAAAAATGAAGCTGACCAACCACTTTTGTAGGCTCAATAAGATAAACCTTCTTTGTTTAATCTATGATACTTTAAAATTAAAATATCAGTGTTAGACACATGTAACCCTCTAACATATGAATATGGGTATGATAGAGGTAGCATCATTTTCAGGTAACATCTGGTAAGAAGTTGGTTAATAAGGGGGCCCAGCGCTCATGTCTGTGGTTTAGAGTGTCATTAAATCCTAGTGGCAATATGTGCCCTTAATATGTTATGTGCAGAAGGTTGGGCTAATTTTGTATGAAACATAATATTGTGCAAAAAATCAGCTCCATGTGTCCTCCTATTGTCTTCTGGGATTGTGGGATGCGGCTGTAAAAAAATTGTTTAATCGAAAAACACCTGATATGGGTATGATTGAAAGAAATCCGTACATGGGTACAGTGCTGAAAGATCCTTTTTCTAGCTATAGAATTGGCTCATTAATATCAATATACTGATTATAAATGTCTAATTTCACTATAGTAGGTGCCCAAACTCAGTATGCAGAGGTTCTTCAAACCATGAAATAGTTGCAATTCTTTGCGCACAGAAAGGGATTATACCCCCCCCCTTACACCACCTCTATGCCAAGTGGGCGGGGATGGGCACAGAGTGGGTAGTACCGGACGGAGGTACCTGGCATAGAATTTATCTAGGTGCTCCTTAGTATATCCGGCGCACTATGTTTATGATGAATTTCCTCCTTTTTCTCCCTCTGAAGTATGGCTAGGGCTGCACTGCGATAAGCGTGTCTCGGCACTACATTAGATCGCAACGTCCAACTGTTATAATCACATCTAATCAAATCAGGTTTGGGTTTTTGCAGACTGTAATGTTGTAGTAAATTACAACTTGTGAGGTTCTTCTGTGCTATTTAAACGCTTGTCTAAACTACATATAAAGGAATTGTTGACAAATCTGTAGAGGTTTCTACCTACTAAACAAAAAACCTATTAGGCTCTGTCTGATGCATTTTTTTGCACCAAATATGGATAAAAAAAAGATAGTGGCACATTTACTAAGCGTCCACGGAATGCACTTTCGTTGGATTTTGGAAATTTTGGGGATTTGCGCCACTGGGACAGGTATTTAGAAGGGGATTGTGTCACACGCGATCGGATTTTGGCGCAATCACATTGGCTTTCATGCAACAGAGATGGGGGGGGGGGCTGTTGAACGATCCGACTGATTTGGACTGAGCGTGGGATTTAACTTTAAAATTGTGTTGCAAGACAATGCACTTACATGCACCAGGAAGAAGAAGGTGAACTCCGGCGGGGAAGCGACACATGCAGGAAATCGGGCGCACGATCTAAGTGAATCGCGGCACAATGCATTCCAGTCGGACAGTCCGGATCGGGGAACGCGCCAGGGACTGGTAAGTAAATGTGCCCCAGTATTCTTACTTTTATCTCTGGATTTATTCCGGCCTTGAAGTCTTAATGTGTAGATGGTTTGTCACCAGTTTATAACACCATGCAAATATGAGAATAACCCAGTAGAATGAAGATGATCCTGATGAAACACAGAGGCAGAATGTGATGGCCTTTTGACTTTGTGTGGGAGACCAGAACAGCTCATGAATAGAGATCATCAGTTTCATCAGACAACTAATATTAATCTTCTCCAGGTCAGGATCAAAGTTGGAAAATTGAAGACAAACCGCTTCAAAAGAAAAAGCGCCATATGGCCAAACATGGAAAGTGGGAAGCAAAATAAAGTTCAATTTCTCAAATTTGGCAGCCTATAGTTCCGCTTATGATGAAAACACCCATTTCATTGACCTGGGGCATTGATGATACTCGGTGATCTCTGCCTTCACAATAGCCCAGGCTTTATTCAAAAACTATTTCTTTGTTTTGGTCTTTAAGGGTTTTCCCATAAAAAACATTGGGGAGAATTTATCATATGTCGGTGTTCGTGCAACGGCATATGATGGAAGACACACTCCCCATGGTGGTGGATACATGAAGTGGTTTAGGCTATGCAAGGCAGCATAGTGGTTAGTATTACAGCCTTGCAGTGCTGGGGTCATGGGTTCAAGTCCAACATAGTTCATGTCTGCAAAGAGTTTGTATGTTCTCTCTGTGTTTGCGTAGGTTTCCTCCAGGTCCTCCGGTTTCCTCCCACACTCCAAAACATACTGGTAGGTTGATTAGATTGTGAGCCCCGTCGGGACAGGGACCAATTTAGCAAGCTCTGTGCAGCGCTACGTAATCTGTGTATTCTATATAAATAAAGGAAATATTATTATGTGGCGGGTGGCTGCGCCGCTGGGAAAGACTACACTAGGCTCTTCCTGGAGAATTTATGTGTAAAAACCTGCGAACAGTAGGATTACCCTATTCTGGCCCACTCCAGTGCTGGCAGGGCACCCTTTATGCCCACTTGGCATGGAGAGGAAAATAATCGCAAACACTGGTCTCAGTTTAATGACTTGTATGCCAAAAACCTAGTATACAAAGTCCTACAGGGGGTTCTACTGAGCCCTGTGATGGCAACTTTTGGCATTTCCCGCCTGGAAGTCTCATAAAATAGAAGACAGAATGGGGCAGATTTACTTACCCGGTCCGTTCTAGGGGCCCCCACTATCATTTGAACAGAGAAACATGATGGTTAAAATAGAAAAGCATTTTTTGGGGTTATATTGGGGGGAGAAGAAGGATTCCTCAGGCGCTTGTAAGTAGGACTAGTCTACCATCAGTGAAAGTGATGGTAGATTCCCTTTAATATCTTAAGATTTATTTTCCTCGAAGGTTTAACAAATATTTTAGGATATAAATCAACAAATAAAATGACAATATAAAGTTGTTGCTACGGTTTATTAATAGTTTGTTAAATCTATTTTAAATTTTCCAAAATAAGACAATGGATGATTTTTTTTTTAGCAATGTAAATCAAACTTTTGATCATATTTTGGTTCAGCTTCAGAGTAACCATAATTTCGATTGGCAGTTTAGTGCATAATAAATTAACATTCACAGCATTATAAAGTATCTGGTTTACATGATTTAGTGAAATGATCAGTAATCAAAGGCATTACCTTCTCTACATAATAATTAAAAGGAATCTGTCACCATGAAACTGCAGGCCAGTCTGCAGGGAGCATGTTATAGAGCAGGAGGAGCTGAGCAGATTGATGTAGAAGATTGAGTATAACTTGCATGTTATTGATTTATATCTTTGATAATTCTGGGTTTAGATGTCCAGTGTGTGGTCCTAAATTAACACATATATGAATAAATGACAAGGTAAAATGGAACTTTTCTCACAACCTGCTTCTAAATCAGATGCAGCTTTTTTTCCTTTTTTATCAGAAACGGACAGTTTTATTTTAAAAACACCTTGGCAATGTGCACTCTATTCTCTATGGGGACATGGGGGAGCCAGAAAAAGGGCTCCTGATGACAGGTTCCCTATGATACAGGATATCTATACTTTTCACAGTAGGACGGAGGGACCTTGCTCAGGCTGGCATATTCGGTAAGCACCCACATTGCTCTAGGACTTGCGTTTCACAAGTCAAATGTGTTGTATTAATTGCAATAAACTTTATCCCAGTTATGCTCCAGATCAATAAAGTTTCATTGATGCTTCAAACAACTTGGAGAGGTCTTCTTCAGTGTGAGCTCTGGGAGATAACTTTGTTACTCTTTCCTAAAATGTAAATGAACATATTATGCATGAAATAAAAGTATCCTTGTATGTAAGTAATAAATCAGCACAGACAGACAGTAATACTGGGGCAGATTTATCAAACTGTCTAAAAGTCAGAATATTCTTAGTTCCCCATGGCAACCAATTACAGCTCAGATTTCATTTTACCAGTGCTCATGAATATTTTTAAAGGGGAGCTGTGATTGGTTGCCATGGGCAACTAGGAATATTCCAACTTTTAGACAGCTTGATAAATCTGCCCCACTATGTTATTGCAAATGCACTTTCCTGGAATACAAGGCACTGGTCCAGATTTATCAAAAGTAGTGCAGGTTGTACTAAGTGCACAAATGTGCAGGGTGCTTCAGATTATTGAATACTGCTCGACGGCTCGGGAAGTGAGCGCCATCTTTTTGTAGGTGCACTTTTAACATACAGGATGAGACACATTTCTGATGAGTTGCTGTAAGAAATGTGGCGCAAACTCAGACTAAGCAGTAACTCGCCCCTTTAGGTGCACATTTTTTATGTCTTGTTGGAAACAGTGCATCCACGACAAACTGGCACAGACACTTTTCAAATACACGTACAAGGTGTTTTTTCAGTCCAAAGTCAGATAGAAAACTGGTGCAGCCCAAATAGCTGGGTCACTCTGTTATTATAGTAGAACTGATGCTGATGTAGGGAATGTTATATCCAGCAGTCATGATAAAAAGAAAAGGATTTGGAAAGGATTATTGATGAAAACCCCGGATGCTTCCCTGGCTTGTCAATTCCAATGGACACTTGCCAATGTGGTGAGAGTCAGAATACTAGAGGATTTTCACAGCTGTTCTAACACTACGAACCAATCACCCACCTTTTGTGTTAAGGGTTTGGTAGGGTTAAAAAATGTTCAACTTTCAAAAACTTCATCTCAGGCTGTTAGAGGAATACTTAGATGAAGGAATTAATCCCACAACTCATTCACAGCAAGACACCAGCTCAGAGTCAGTCAGTACATTCCTGAATGACAAGCCTGCCTAGTCTATGCAATGTCCAGAGATACACACAGGGTACAAGACCCCCCCCCCAAAAAAAAAGTAAGTTATTTGGCTGCAATGAACTGGAGCAATTTAATGTAGAACACTAAGAGTAAAGCAGCGGGAGGACACTCCCACACTGCATTTGGATAAGCTACAATTCTTGAAATTGAATGCATTTTTCACAGCCCTGCTTTTCCACAGTATTGCATTGTTAAAGGGGTTGTCCGAGAGTTATGAAAAAAAAACTAAAGGTGGCCGGAGGGGGCTTAAAAAAAATAAATATACTTACCTTCCGACACCCTCCTATGTCCCGTGCTGCTATTGCTCCGGTCCGGGCGACATGTAAACAAACATGGACGCCGGAGCAATGCTGGATTCACTTTCCGGCCGGACCAGACAACCTTTCGGCCCCCATACACAATGCTGTAAATAGGGACGGATAATAGTATAAAGTCCGATTACAGTGCGATCCGCGACTCTTAGGCCCCTTCTACACTTACGCTTTTGACACGCAGAACTTGCGAAGCGCTCTGACCCATTGTAATCAATGGGCTTTTTCAGACTTGCATTTTTTTCACGCACACACACGCATTTTAAATCTCAGCATGCTCTACATTTGCAAGTCATGCGCATGAAAAACGCACCATACAAGTCTATGGAGACGCATCAAAAACGCATTGCACTCTGAGACAATGGGGCTCATTTACTTACACAGTCCTGTCGCGATCCCGCGGTGCGTTGTCCGACGTGGATTCGGGTTCTGCCGGGATTCACTAAGGTTGTGCGCCCGAAATCCAGTAGGTGTCGTGCTTGATCTTGCGACACATTTTGTTTTTTAAATTCCGTGTTTTTTTCGAATCCGCCGGGTTGTCCGACGGCCACGCCCCCGATTTCTGAAAGCCGGTGCATATCCCGGCGGAAACCCGACGAAAATGCGGCCGCAGAGCCCTTAGTAAATGAGCCCCATTGAGTCCAATGCAAGTGCAATGCGTTTTTCACTGATCAATTGCCATAGAAAAGATAGATCTCAGTCCCAAGTCCTTTTCACGTGCGTTATCTGGGCGTGAAAACGCATTGAAATTGCATTGAAAATGCATTGAAAACGCGCGTGAAAAACTGAGACAAACTCTGACTGAAAACTGATTGCACTCTGATGCAAAATGTCAGTTTTTCACTGACCAAACCCTGATCGCACCCTGATCAGACTCTAACGTGATCTGCAACACAAGTGTAGAAGGGGCCTTCGTAAATAAGCCCTACTGACTCGAGCCTAGGGTGGGAAATGCATTGGTTATAGCCTCCCCAGTATATAGCCAGCAAGCACATGCCCCCCAGTATACAGCGAGCTTTCCCCTAGTTTATAGACAGCTCCTGCCCTTTTGTATATTGCCAGTGCCTGCCCCCTAGTCTATAGCCAGCAGTCCCCTTCTATATAGCCAGCAACCCCATTGTATATTACCAATGCCTGCGCCCTTGTATATAGCCAGCAGTCCCCTTGTATATAGCCAGCAGTCCCCTTGTATATAGCCAGCAACCCCCTTCTCTCCAGTAGCCAGTGTCTGCCCACTCAGTATATATCCAGTGCCTGCCGCCCCAGTATATTGCCAGTGCCTGCCGCCCCAGTATATAGCCAGTGCCTGCCGTCCCAGTATATAGCCAGTGCCTGCCGCCCCAGTATATAGCCAGTGCCTGCCGCCCCAGTATATAGCCTGTCGCACACACCATGAGGTCAGCCGCTTGCTGACATCACAGTGTGTGCCGATGGCTGCACACACACTATGATGTCGGCAAGCAGCTGACATCATGGTGTGTGCGACAGGACCACATGGGTAGCCGAAGCTGAAGACAGAAGACTCGAGTATAAGTCGAGTTCGGGTTTTTAAGCCCTTTTTTGTGCTGAAAAACTTGGCTTATACTCGAGTATATGCGGTATATATATATATATTTTTTTCTTTTCAGAAGACTCAGGACACCCTTTTTTCAGGATATAAAAGGAAATTACATATCTAATTACCCCTGAAACTTAAACTTATTTTGGCCACCATCTTGGAAAACCACCATACTGGATCAAAGACCACTTTTCCCAAATGTAAGGTGATCATAAAGAATATCAAAGAAGACCAGGAATGTCTCGGCAATTGAAACTACAAGCAGATTTCTGGTATCTGTTGTGGATTAAAATTTTGAAGTTCTAACAACAACTGGGAATGTTCCCTGTGATACACGGCTATTTGATGTGTTGTCCATGGTGCTGAATGCAGAGCTGAGGGCGCTGGATACAATTGTTATAAACCTTCTTGAGAATCTATGAAGAATCTCTGTACTGATAACTTTGGAACCACAAGAGATATTGCAAATTTAATTGTGACACTCGATTTCTGAGAAAATCCTGGACTTTGTAGATACCAGTGGCCCAAATATTGAAAAAGCTTCCCCTTGTGCCAATGTGGTATTCAGGATGGTATTTATTTTACCTCTTGTTTTTTTAAATAACTGGGTGTTCTAGGATTTTTGATTAAGCCTGTATATATAAGACATAGGGTATAAAACTCATGACCCCTATAATAGTGTGATCCCCATCTGTAACCGTCTGGTGACAATAAAAAATGAAATTACAGTAAGGCTACAGTGACATAAGGTTCCAATGGTTACCACATGTACTGTTGTTGTAATGGGTTTACAGGAACCTTCAGGGGAATATAAGGTAATACTGTCAGCTCCTTTGTAAATGGTGACAGATGTGCAGTATTTTCAAACTTCTCATAAGAAATGCAAATTATCGTGTCTCTTCTACGGACAGGGGACAAGCACGTTGACAGCTGTTTCCTCCTTTAAGGAGTCAGCAGCAGCCAAGCACAGAGCTCATCCTGTGCGCTCCTCCTACCCATGTGTAGTGATTGATATGTATGTTCAAGGAGAATAGACTCCGGTATGTTACTATACCCTCCACTTAGTCAAGGCTTGGAGACCACCCAAGTATACATTAGATACAGTATATAGTACAATAAGCTCATTATAATAATATGATAATGCACTGGTCAAATGACCAATCTTAATGGATATCAGTAACAAACAAAGTCAATGATGATACACAAAATAACCTTGTACTATATAAACTCTGGTTCCTTCAAAGCCAGTGATCTGGGACTAGTACAAAAGATGAGCAGAGAACCCCAGACTCTTAGCATCATGGTAATAGGTCATATTATTATTATGTAACTCATTATTACTCATTGCCATATGCATTACCCTTATTATCCATTTACTGATACAAATCAATTACTGACCCAGGATCAAGTGACCCCCAAAGTTCCTTAGAAACAATAAAGTTGATGATAGGTTGCTACATTATGGATTTATATACCTGAGGCAAAGTTCCTTTCACTAATGCAGGAATATCCGTCGTACTGTATCCCACAGCTGCCAAACCATCATCTACATTTAGGTCAAAGAGAAATTTCCGCAAAGTGTCTTCCAGGATACGCCCGGCGTCTTTGATTTTGGCAGTTCGGACGTCAGCCCCTAAATGAAAACATAAAGCTGTAGGTTTTAGATGTGTATAGACCAGTGTAAACTTATCACATGCTGAGATTATTATACATTCAACTGCTTAGATAATCATCAGGACATGTCACAATATGTATAGATAGAAAACAGTGCAAGGGACAAAACTCTAAAGGAACGTGTGCCCAGTCAATGGCTGGAATTACTACCCACTTGAAAATGATTCACCTCCCTTGCCAGGACTGTATTACTCTAGGAACATCAGCAGCATCTCAATAAGGTCCAATATACACTCACCGGCCACTTTATTAGGTACACCATGCTAGTAACGGGTTGGACCCCCTTTTGCCTTCAGAACTGCCTCAATTCTTCGTGGCATAGATTCAACAAGGTGCTGGAAGCTCCTCAGAGATTTTGGTCCATATTGACATGATGGCATCACACAGTTGCCACAGATTTGTCGGCTGCACATCCATGATGCGAATCTCCCGTTCCACCACATCCCAAAGATGCTCTATTGGATTGAGATCTGGTGACTGTGGAGGCCATTTGAGTACAGTGAACTCATTGTCATGTTCAAGAAACCAGTCTGAGATGATTCCAGCTTTATGACATGGCGCATTATCCTGCTGAAAGTAGCCATCAGATGTTGGGTACATTGTGGTCATAAAGGGATGGACATGGTCAGCAACAATACTCAGGTAGGCTGTGGCGTTGTACCAAGGGGCCCAAAGAGTGCCAAGAAAATATTCCCCACACCATGACACCACCACCACCAGCCTGAACCGTTGATGCAAGGCAGGATGGATCCATGCTTTCATGTTGTTGACGCCAAATTCTGACCCTACCATCCGAATGTTGCAGCAGAAATCGAGACTCATCAGACCAGGCAACGTTTTTCCAATATTCTACTGTGCAATTTCGATGAGCTTGTGCAAATTGTAGCCTCAGTTTTCTGTTCTTAGCTGAAAGGCGTGGCACCCGGTGTGGTCTTCTGCTGCTGTAGCCCATCTGCCTCAAAGTTCGATGTACTGAGCGTTCAGAGATGCTCTTCTGCCTACCTTGGTTGTAACGGGTGGCGATTTGAGTCACTGTTGCCTTTCTATAAGCTCGAACCAGTCTGCCTATTCTCCTCTGACCTCTGGCATCAACAAGGCATTTCCGCCCACAGAACTGCCGCTCACTGGATGTTTTTTTCTTTTTTTTCTTTTTCGGACCATTCTCTGTAAACCCTAGAGATGGTTGTGCGTGAAAATAAATGATTATTTTGCTCTTATAACAGTATTAACCCATTCAGAACTCTTGGACTTCAGGAAGCGGCAACTTTTTTGGTTTTTGTTTACATTGAATTCTAAAAGTTTTTTTTTTTATTTTTCCATGTAGGTCATTGGTTGAGGGCTTGTTTTTTGCAAAACAAAGACGGCAAATTTAACATGTTATCTTTATCAGTACGATACAGAAGATGCCTAATTTATATACCAAAAAAATGTGCTGAAAAACCCTAACTCGGCTTATACTCGAGTCAAGAAAAATAAACAAACTGTGTACTCACCTTCCGACACTGCCCCCCAGCAGGTCCTCTTCAATCGATTGATGCTCCGGTATCTTCTCCGTGTCCCCGTGCCGTCCTTAGAAGGGATCTCGATGTCAGCCGCTCGCTGACGTTCTACTATGTGTGCTGGCATCGGCACACACTATGATGTCAGCGATACTCCAGGGGGCTGGCAGGCTACATACTCCAGGGGGCTGGCTGTATACTACTGGGGCTTGCTAGCTGTTTACTACAGGGGGCGGGCTATATACTAAAGTGGGACTGGCTGTATACTACTTGGCGCTGGCTGTTTACTACAGGGGGCCGTATGGCTATATACTAAAGGGGGCTGGCTGTATACTACAGGGGGCTGGCTGGTTATATACTAAAGGGGGCTGGCTGGCTGTATACTAAAGGGGGCTGGCTGGCTGTATACTAAAGGGGGCTGGCTGGCTGTATACTAAAGGGGGCTGGCTGGCTGTATACTAAAGGGGGCTGGCTGGCTGTATACTAAAGGGGGCTGGCTGTATACTAAAGGGGGCTGGCTGGCTGTATACTAAAGGGGGCTGGCTGTATACTAAAGGGGGCTGGCTGGCTGTATACTAAAGAGGGCTGGCTGGCTGTATACTAAAGGGGGCTGGCTGGCTGTATACTAAAGGGGGCTGGCTGGCTGTATACTAAAGGGGGCTGGCTGGCTGTATACTAAAGGGGGGGCTGGCTATATAGTACAGGGGGGGCTGGCTGGCTATATAGTAAAGGGGGCTGGCTGGCTATATACCGGGAGGCTGTGACCAATGCATTTCCCGCCCTCGGCTTATACTGGAGTCAATAGGTTTTCCCAGTTTTTGGTGGTAAACCTAGGTACCTCGGCTTATACTCGGGTCAGCTTATACTCGAGAATAAGTATATTTTATGTTATACAATAAAAAAGTATTCTATAAAAATCTGCATCTCCATCTTCCTAAAGTCTGAACTTTTTACAGATGAAGCTAGTTGAGGTCTTTTTTTTCCCCCGTCATGAGCTGTAATTTTCCTTGGTACCATTTTTTGTGACTTTTTGATAATTTTTTTGGTATTTTTTGCATTTTTATGCAATTTGTTAGGGATTTTTCTTTACACCACTCCCTAAACGGGTTAATATATGGATTTTTTAAATAGATTTGGGGGAAATAAATGCAAGCATACCAAATATGGTGGGATTTGAGTAAATTTTTAATGTTTTTATTATAAGAAAATGGATTATATGGAATAAAGGGGGATTTATTTGTTCAATTTATTTTTTCATGTATTTTTTTTTTACTTTTCTATTTTGTCCCAGAAGAGGACCGCCTTATTCCATCTTTTATACACTGTAATACCGTAGTATTGCAGTGTGTACTGGCTGTCAGCGGCCAGTGTATTAGGTGCTGCCACAGACTTTGCCATGCCAGGCTTCTTCTGCAAAGCAGGACCCCTGCGATGTCCAGAATTGTATAGTACATAGTGGTACTTTAAAGCACTGCTCGCCTGGATGCAGTATACTGTCCTGGTGCATTTAGAGGTTAGTTCTTCATCCTTATTTTCTGCTTTACTGGTTTCGTTGACTCCCAATAATTGAGGAAAGTTAATCAACAGTGACATCTAGTGGTAATGTGAAGTAATACAAGACATCTATAGGAGTTTGTAGCACTTATTCTTGCAAGTGTAAAATTGGTTATGTTGTCTACAATAACAGTAACATTAAAATATTTTGTTAAAAACTAAATTTGTGTATAAAGATGAATGGTTTACACTTAAATAAAATTCGTAGCATCAGAAAGCTTCGACATTAGGATAGGAGGCAGGATAAAAAACTCCAATGGGAGCTGCAATGGCAGCCATACTAGTAGTCTCCCTGATTTCATCACTTATTCAAGGCTTGACCTTTTTTTTAAAAAAAAAAACAAAATACACTTTAATATTTCTACATTTCTACATCTCCTCTATCATCTTGCCCCACTACCCATAATCTGTGCACTGCCAGGGTCTTAAAATAAGTATCTTCCTTAATCCAAATCTTCTACTCACATCTCCAGGACTTCTCCCAAACTGCACCAATTCTCTAGAATAGCCTACCCACTCTATAAGACTAATAACCATGTTGCAAAGGTTTAAAATCTTATCAGCCTCTTCATACTAACTAACCCCCGGTTTACTCCTCTCCTTTGTGTATCCCACAGGCTTTATACCATTCTATGGTTACTCTGCAGGCCCACACACCATGGATTCTGATACATATTGGTTGGTCACGCAGTATCATTTATTTATGCAACAACATGAAGAGGTCTACATAACTGGCCCCATCTATGATGGCATAGTCTCAATAATGGTCAATGAGTCAAGTGGGTGCAGCTGGAGCCGAACATAAGTATAGTGGAGTTTGTGTGCAGCAAAATGATCATACACAAAGTCCTCAATGAAGACCCTTATAGGACCCTCTTTCCTATAATGACTAATGTATCACTCAGCAATATCTTTCGTTGCTTGTATATGTTCCCCATGAACTGTAAAGAACTGTGGAATATGAGATATATTAAAATATAAGATATATTATTATTATTTACTAATGTAAAAAGAGATTCCTTACCAAGTATCTCTGCAGCCTCGAGGTGGCGCTCTGGGCACATTGCTGCAGTGAAAGAAAATACTGCTGGTGATGTCAGCACTACTGATAGTCCATGAGGCTGGTGAAAGACAATTTAGATTCAATTAAATTATACAATTCGGTCTTTATTTACTAATCCGTACAAGTCCATAAGAAAGCAAGATAAACCATGGACACTCACTCATGGATCCAGGCACCGTGACTGTGGTAATCTTCTTATATTTGTTATCCATTGCCTTCTTCCATCTAATATCAACTTATACAATTATCCTAATGAGCCAGACAGAGCCCTCCTTGCTTGCAGTGGCTTCATAGGCTGTTACACTGTGCAGGAGAACTTCCTCCTCCCACCATGTACTGAAACTTACTCTGGTGCAGAGATATTACATAAGGCATATGGAAATGGTAGTGCCATGGGACCATGGCTGAGATGTGCTTCTGCACAGTGTAACAGCATGTGATCATTAGCATACTCTTAAAAGTTCATTTTAGAAGGAAGGAGGCCATGGATAACAAATATAAGAAGATTACCACAGTCACGGTGCCTGGATCAATGGGAAGTGTCCCTGGTTTATCATGCTGGATTTTGAAGGTAGATTTCCCTTGAGGGATTTTAAGCAGACGTAAAGCACCTACAAAACAAGTCCTTATATCAAAGGGACACCATGATCCGCCTCTTTAAAAAGAATCCTTTACCATCTACATCTGTAATACGCCTTAGAAAAAAATTCTATGCAGAACATTATTACAAGTGAAGTGATAGAATATTTACCACTATTGGGTGATCCACATTGTAATCCTTGGCTCTATACGTCTTCACCAGCCCTGAAATAGGGTATGACATGCCATGGCTGGAAACATAAGATATATAGTCATGGATGACACTAAGCATATTTGGAGGGAAGCATATCGATGCTTGTACAGTGTGAGAGTAAACATTTGTATCTGTGATTTGAGAAACCACAGAATTTCACCATCACCATCTTCCACAACCTAGTAAATGCATTTTACTAATTTACTTTTGGTATGATATTATGCAGTCCTATACAAATATTATATATGTACGTGACGTTTTTCATCCACATGTGCACGTATGTCACTGTATCTGTACCATAGCTGTATAAAATACAGTGGGTTGGCAAATGATGGCTGGATGACTATTGGCAGGCTGACAGAATGCAGCTCCCACTGGTTCTGGTCTTCTTGATACTTCATGTACATGTATGGCAGAATACAGCGCATACAGAATGGAAATACTGGAGAAAATAGGTCATGTTCTATATTTTTTACATCTCACTCGCAGTACGGTGGACAATACGGCCATGTAAATGTATAACCATATTGCCCATCGATATTAACGCGGCCATCTGTTACCCGTATAAAAACTGTACGGTAAGGGCAGCATGAGGACATTTTCATACTGCTTGTCCCCACAAAGCTTTGAAGTAGCACAAATAGTCCATTTATTTTAGGGGATGACAAGGTGAATCCTTTTGACATATCATCACCTTATTAGACGAGAATATATTTTAAATTCATTATTCTGCAGCCACCTGTAGAGATGTTTAGGGGGTTCTTGATACTATATAATGTTTTTCTGATATTTTATATAGCATCCATTGAACATAATAATAAAAAGGTCTTCAGTGATCTCTTGAGCTCCCCCTATTGGCACCTTAAAGTAAACATAATTTAAAGTTTTTTCATTTACAACCTGTTCTCCAATCTCAATACAATGAGGATAAAACCGTACAGACTTGTGAGTGTTCTATCTGGGTGTAATCTCACACCCGGTTAGAAGCCTAGAAAACTAAGTTACACAAAAAACAGCTATTTACAAGCTTCCTGTTATAATTTTAGACAGCAAATACATTTCTTCTAAACAAGATAAAATTACAGGAAATAATGATAAATATTGTGTGTCCATAAAACTCACCAGAGATGCACCCCTGCATTCCCAAAGCCTATTCCAGCAAATGAACTAGCCAGATGCATGGCGAAGCGAGCTTCACGGTCATCAGGGTTTTTAACAGCTCTGATTGGAGGAAAATTGAAAGTCTATTACCACAAATACTACTACTGCTACCATTTTTTCAATTGCTGGATAATATTACAACCATAAAACATCCATTCTGTCTACAGCTCAGCTGATATAAGTGAGTATAAGCCAACCCACCGCTTCAGATACTTAGCAACAATCCTCAATGCATGTATGGCCCAGACATCACTAATAGGGTTACTCCCTTGGTAGGTTGGCCGGTTGATCGGATTGGTAGGGCACGGGCTGCGCATATTATAAGGTATTGCAGTGTAGGATTCCAATGAATGGCTGTAAAACATACAATATTTTACATAAAAAGGATAATATATAATATAATAATGCTTAAAATAATCTTCATATTAAAGACTACTTTACTTCCTGTTTTCTGTAATATGTGCAGGACAAGATATTAGGTAACTTACCATAATACATCTACTAAAAGATGGAGCCGGTGCCAGAAGTATGACGTAATAGTACTGCCAGTGACGTAACTAGAAGCTGATGGGCCCCAGTGCAAAGTCTGTGCCAGGCCCCTCGACTATAATGTATGGTTTATAGTAATAGTCTTCTCGTATGGGAAAGTGACACCGTAAGGGCCCCCTAAACCTCTTGGGCCCAGGTGCGACCGCAACCTCTGCACCCCTTCAAATTACATCCCTAAGTACTGTATAATGCGAGAACGCACCTCCCGCTATGCAGTACTATTACGTCAAATGTGGACAAGGGGTTAATAGATGTATATTGTAAAGTTACCCAATGTTCTGCCCCACACAGATTACAAAAAATGTGATACTCACCATAATACATCAAATCCACTATTGGCCACCACTCTCTCTGGCATGTATAGAGTGTGCTCTGGGTCTATTAGTCCCAGAGTTGGCTTCATGGCTCTTGATCCAATACCTACAAAGCAAAATAACCCAAAAATTCCTATGAACATATATATGGAAGTAAACAGTTGATAAAATAACTACACTGCATTAGTGTAAGGTCAAAATACATTTCTGTAATTCACACCATTCTTGGTATATTACATAATAAGAATCTTCCATGGTACTCTACTTCATCGAAAATTAAGAAAACTGGAACAATTATGTGCAAGGCAATTTTTGACAGGCCTGTGGGCCCAGGCTGTAAAGCACACAACAAATGTTCCCCAATTTCCTGAAGAGAATCCTTTTGGAGTTGAATGGAGCACTTACCTATACGATGATCAATAAATAGTATTGATTCCTACATATTATTGACCTTACATACAGAGATCCAAAAGTTAAAGAAGTTGCCGAGCGCCCCGCTTCACCGATCTCCATCAGCTCCAAAGAGATTAATAGACCTGAACGATCATGCGGGTCCGTCTGCTCCATTAGTCTGACGGAGAGACGAGGGGGTCCGACGCAGGTACGTGGGACCCCATCAGACCCCTTGTTTTCGTTCTCTGTGGGGGTCTCATCACTGAAACCCCCACTGATAAAAGCAAGTTAGGCCCTATCCCATGGATAGGGCCATAACTTGTGTTCCTTGGAAAACCCCTTTAATCCCTGATCCTAGTGATTTTGCTCAAAAAACTATTAGAAAATTCAGGACCTTGGGAAAGCTGGGTTGCATGCTGGTTGCCGTTCATAAACACATTAAACGGAGCTTCCTGAACTGTTCAGACAGGACTAATCAACCTGAGCTGGATGTACACAACAGTGGGGGAATGGTGCAGCAATTGACTACATCTGCCTGTCAGTGATTACAGCCTTCTCTGAAGGGTAAGAGGAGAAGCACCAGGGCAGCCACAAGAGCGACTGAGCCTCATTATCATAATTGTATAACTTTTTTCAGCAAAACCACTCAATCCAGGGATTAAACAAGATATGTTTCTGCATCAGCATAACTACAGCATTCTCAAAGTATGTTTGGTTCATAATACATAAAAGCAAATTTCCTTTAACAAGAAAACATTGATATACATGCTTCCACTTACCAGTTTTGGCTTTGATTTCCTCGTAGTCAAAGATGGCAATCCCAGTGGTTTCGCTTCCAGTCCCAGAGGTTGTAGGTACTATTAATGAATAATTAAATTAAACCTTAAAAACTCTTCAGTAATAACACTGTCCCTGTCATTATGTGATTTGCAATCTTCATTTTCCAGCAGCTCTTCTCTTTTTCCTGGTGGGTGGTGACCTAGCTGCTGGGACTCACTGTTCCCTCTCACCTTACCACAAGGATTTTATATAATGGAGCAGATTTATCAAGCTGTCTGAAAGTCAGTTCCCCATGTTCCCCAAGTCCCAGTTCCCCATGGCAACCAATCACAGCTCCCCTTTAAAATATTCTTGAGCACTGGTAAAATGAAAGCTGAGCTGTGATTGGTTGCCATGGGCAACTAGAAATATTCTGACTTTCAGACAGCTTGATAAATCTGCCCCAATCTGTCTTCATCCCATTGTATCAAAATAAAGGCTCGTTAATTGAAACTGTCTGAGAGCAAAATGGTTCTAGTTGCTCATGGCAACCAATCAGAGCTCAAACTTACATTTTATAAACTGCTGTGAGAAAAAGAAAACTAAGCTCTAAGTGAGAGCAAAACTCATGAAAACCAGACACTTTAAAAATCTCCTTTCTTTAAATAAAACCCATAGGGACAACGATTTGTACTGAGACATTGTCACTGTGAGTGCACAGCTTTCTCAGAGATATAACAATTGATCGATCATAAATATATGACTGTTTAAGGTCCTATGGGAGTTGTGTCTTAACACCATTTGGTAAGTCTTCTATGAGGAGGTGAGCAGACACCTGGACAGAGTATCTGCTGTGGATATTGTGTTCTCGGACTTTGCAAAGGCATTTGACACTGTCCCTCATAGACGCCTGATGGGTAAAATAAGGTCCGGTGGTTTGGCAGGAATCAATTGCAATTGGATTGAGAACTGGCTGAAGGATCGTATCCAGAGAGTTGTGGTCAATGATTCCTACTCGGAATGGTCACCAGTTATAATTGGGGTACACCAGGGTTCTGTGCTTGACCCACTACTTTTTAATATATTTATTAATGATATAGGAGGTAGGAATTAATATCACTGTGTCTATTTTTGCAGATGTAGTGTAATACAGTCTATGGAGGATGTTCATATGCTGCAGGGTGACTTGGACAAATTGATTGTTTGGTCATCCACTTGGCAAATAAGGTTCAATGTGGATAAATTTAAGGTTATGCACCTGGGAGTTCATAATCCACATGCAACATATGTCCTCGGGATGCAAATTTGGAAGTCCCTTGTTGAGAAAGACCTAGGGGTACTAGTAGATCATAAATTAAATATGATGTCAATCAGCTGCCCCTAAAGCCAGTAGGATCTTGTCATGTATCAAAAGTGGAATGGACTCTCATGATAGGGATGTAATATTACCACTGTACAAGGCACTGGTTCGGCCTCACCTGGAATATGCCGTCCAGTTCTGGGCTCCAGTCCATAAAAAGGATGCCCTGGAGCTGGAGAGGGTTCAACAAAGAGCCACAAAAATGTTAAGGGATATGGAGGGTCTCAGTTATGAGGAAGGATTAAAACAACTTGATTTATTTAGTCTGGAAAAGAGCCAACTACGAGAGGAGATGATTAATATGTATAAATATATGAATGGTCCATACATAAATATGGTGGTAAATTGTTTCAGATTAAATCAAATCAAATGACGAGGGGGCACTGTCTACATCTGGAGAAATCAAGGTTTAATCACCGGAGGCGACAGGACTTTTTTACTATGAAAACTGTCAATCTGTGGAATAGCCTGCCTCAGGCGCTGGTCACAGCAGGGACAGCAGAGAGCTTCAAGAATGATCTACATGCCTTTTTATACCTAAATAACATTGATGGTTATGTTATATAGAATTGTTTCCCATAAATCTCTTCCTTAATTAATCCCTTCCCTTCCTGGGTTGAGCTTAATAGGCCTGTGTCTTTTTTCAGCCGTATAAACTATGATACTAAGTGTCTTTTTTCGCCATATACAAAGATTTAATTACTGTATATCTTTTTTTTTCTCTGAACCATTTTTGTACATTTTGAATAGTTTTTTGAAGTTTTTCCAAATAACTTTCTGTATCTTAAAATAATCTCCAAAACCTGTGTTTTTTATACGGTTCCAATAATAGGCTGACCCTGTCGTAAGTAATTCTAATTTCAGTTTTTTTTACCTGCAATGAGTGGCTTGAGGGTCACGGTCAGTGCTTTTCCCTTTCCAATGGGTGCATTGACATAGTCTAGAAATTCAGCATCAGGACTGGAGGCATAGAGGTTAGCAGCCTTACACGTGTCCATCACAGAGCCACCTCCAACAGCGACATAGGCATCGAATCTCTTACTTCTTGCAAACTGTATTGCATCTATAAAGCTGGACACATGTTAGAAGAGTAATTTGCCTTTTATGGTAGATGGTTGTCATATCCAATCATCATTTTTAAACATGGACATTTAATATAAGACAGATTTTTATTATAAATAAGTATGTTTCCTATGTGTTGTGTGCGTATTAGGGGACATGTAGCTTTCTATTTCTGTGTTGTCTTGGCCAAGGCGCAAGGAACACAAGGAGACCAGAGGCGGTTTTCTCCGTAGTTTCTCCTTGTGTTTCATAGGGTTGTTTTGACTGTGATACATGCATCAATTTTGTCTCTTTGGTTGCGCTTGAACTGTTTTTTTTTTTTTTAGACTTTTTTGTTGCATTTCCTGACTGACTTCACTGTTGCGAGCAGAAGTCTTCTATGAATCCCTAGAACACTTCTGGTAACCCCACATTGGAGAGGCAGTCAAGAGAGAGGATTCCTGTCTCTTCTGGGTGGACCTCATACAGGCAGCTCCCGAGTTACGTTGTTCCGACTTACGAATGACGCATAGTTTCGAATAGAGATCTCATTTGCTGGTAACGTGTAATGATGAGTTCCACGTTCCAACGGCTTCTCTTTCTTCTGTGCAGCAGCTAGTGTTTCCTTCTGTATGTCGCTAATATCTCAGGCAGCGGGTAACCAGGGATACTTGGTTAAAACTTTAATTGGGCACAAGCATCAGTACCAATGTTGCCCACTGTTGTATATGACATCCAAAACTACACAAATATCTGAGTTTACTGTATGATTACAGAATATAACAGTTACAACTCCTGTATTCTGTTGTCCATAGTAAAAAACACATAAATGTACATAATTTACAAAAGGAAGACCTACTTTTGTAGTTGGAGTAGCTGTATGCAGCCATACAGCCAGGACTAAAAACACCATAGCTTCCAATAACAAAATAAAATATATTTAAGCAGACACAAATGAAATTAGCAAATAGGGAGCAAAAGATAAAGAAAAAAAACCCCAATGATAATTGTTAAAAAAGACAATGAAGCAATATCTGAGCATGCCTAATACTGGTCTATTTAATCTCAATAGCACTGATGGAAAGAGGTAATAGTCAAGTTACAATTGTAATGCCATAGACTTTACATGGCATCCCATACACGTGCGATAGTCGCTGCATTCTTGTATTCACTTGTTCTACTGATTTTACAATGCTTTTTTTTTTTTTTTTTAAATGACTGACTATTTAAATGACACTGCGCTCCTTACCTTGTATCTGTAGGCTCCACCCTGACCTTGTCATACAAGCAGAATTCAATGCCATTCTTTGTCAGGGAATTGATCACAGCTTGTACAGGTGGTAGACGTGCAAGGTTCTTGTCAGTCATTACACAAACATTTCTTGCACCCATATTTTGCAAATCCTTTGTAAAAATATAATACAAACAAGCAGTTAAAGACGATCGCTAAGAGATGTTGCAAAAAACAATCTACACAGTAAATGAATTACACAGTGAATGAATTATGGTTAATAACCAACTTTTTGTAAGAAGGTTAGAACCAGCACTTAGACTCTGGTGAAGCGTTTCCATACTGTAGATACACTCCTCTACCCACGAGTCACATTGCTCCAAATAGCTGATGGGTCATATAGGGCCTGATATGCCCATGTAGCACTCAAAACACTTACCAACATGTTGTTAATCTTCATGATTTGCAGAATCAAAAATCTGAGTTTAAAGGCAACCTGTCACGAGGAGCCCATTTTTAGGCTCCTCCATGGTGCCGTAGAGAATAGTGTAAAAGAGTTTTTACAATACAACTCTCTTTTTCTGAAGAAAAATATGTAAGATCATACTTTCTGTATGCAGAGCTGTGTCCCTCGTGAGGGGTGGTCCCGCCCCCAGCCTAAGGAAACCGTTCAGTCATACGTTGATTTAAAGTTAAAAAAAAAATGCCCATGTCCCCCATATTTGCTTCCCCTGTGGCTTCCCCCTTCATGACGTCATACATGTCTGCCAGCCCCCGTCTCCTCTTCTCGCTGACCGCATCAGACTATTCTTTTGCCTGTGCAGTCACAATCTACAGGTGGACACGCAGAGATGAAGCGGAGTCAGCCGCCTGGTCCCCGCATCCATCTGCGCAGGCGCCTCACCACGCTTGGTGTTGCTAGGCAGTGAGGAGAGATATGAAAACTCCGACGCATGGCGGCCACTCCCATAGGACTAGGGACAAGGCTCTGCATACAGAAAGGTAAACCTTGATCCAACTCAGCTTTTTTTTTTCAGAAAAAAATAATTTTACTTTAAAACTTTTTGGTAATGTGTACACTATTCTCTATGGGGGAGCCAGAAAAAAGGGTTCCTAACGACAGGTTCCCTTTCATGATGTTTCATTTTACAATGCACCTACTTTTTGTTGTTTTATACAGATGACAAATTTCAAAAAATTGTAGAAGCGTTTAAAAGACTGTCTAAAAGACATGATGAATTTGTAGCAAGACATAGTAGACTGATTTGGGGCCACATGTTAGCATTTTTGCTCTTAACTCACTGATATTAATATAACAGTACACTGATATCCTAGCTATTCAAAAGAAGACCAGAAATATTGATAGGTGTCCCATGTGACATTTTATGGAACGTGATAGACTTATTCATCTGTCCTATTGCATGTTTTTTTTACTATGCTGTTTTCTGTATTATTCTTACCATTCCCACTTCCTTGGTAACACCTTCACCATATCTGATGCTTGAAACAGCCATCTGTGAGAGAGAAATAATTATATATGTATATGACTGATTGTGATTAAATGTGATACCTAGCCCTAGGAGTCTGAGTAGGACCATAGGGTGTCTCTTCCCAATACAAGGAGAGCTGTGTTATAAACAATTTATTGTAGTTGAGAGGCCTAGTAAAGATTTTGCATTAGGGCCCAAGAGCTCCAAGTTACATGTCTGGACGGGGGCATTTTCAGAATAGATAGACAGGTATGTTGTCAATAGAAAAAAACCCTGTAATTTTTAAGTCATGTGACTAGAATATTCCTTCCTCTTCCTTTCGTTGGATAGGAACCTATGGAAGGGTCGATGGTTTTTTTTTATTTTTATTTTTTTATTTAACACTATTTTTAATGGGATTATAAAGTAATGCTAACAGAACCAACTAAAACATACCTAAATAAATAACGCTGACACAGATTGAGTCAAAAAATATATTGGCCACTGCCTTTATTTACTTATTATTAGGAACAAATTTATACATCACATAGAAAACAGTCTAATGTCTTTTCTGGGTTTCTGAATGGAAATCGCTCCACTCACCAGGGGATGACAGTACTTAAAGGAAACCCCATAAATGTGACCAAAATACTGGTCGCCAATAATCCCCTAACACCGGGGGACAGGAGCAGAAACTCGCCGGTGACAGGAAATCATTGGACCCCATTAATATAACAAGTCACACACAGTTGCCAGCCGGGTAGACAACAGCCAGATGCGGGAAACTCTCTTCCCGACAAAATCATCTCTAAATAGATATCTGTAATCCCATGAGGAACCCTCCTGAGGGCCCAGGTCCCAGACATTCTCCTAGTAGGAGTTACTTTTCCCAAAAATCATTTTGCTAATAATGTGGGCCTCTAAAACCGGAAAGCTTTATGTATCTACTTTCATATTTGAATGAGTCGAGCCATGGGGAACTGTTAAAGCTCAGCTGCCCTCAGCTCAGCTACTATAAGCGCCAGGCACCAAGCTATTTATCCTCTGCCAACTGCAGGACACTCGGCACTATCTTTTTGTGGCAGCCACAGAAGATACAAGAGCCCCAAGAATCCACCCCAAACTCGAAGCCATAGGAAAGCAATCGGCCATGCCGTGTCACATGTGCACTTCAACACATGTGGCATAATGTCAGGACCTTCCTCTCCTAGTATGGGGAGCTTACATGGCCCACATGGTTCCTAGCCAATACAAAAGCTCTTTAGGGCCTCCCCAGCCTCCTCCATTGAGCAGGCCGCAGATTTCAGCCAAAACCACAGGTTGGGCTCTCAAACTGTAACAGCGGGTGAACTAACACCTCTGACTCTGGTGACGAAGACTGCTGATGCATGGGCTGAGAAGAGACATGAAGCAGTGGTCTTTCCTTAATCTCTTATGGATGGGCTGCTGTCAGGATGACTCTCTTACCAAGCTGTATGCTACACATACTACTGAGCTTCTAGACCGACACCTCTTGTAGTACTCCACAGGAGAGCAGCGCTGCCCTGCTGGGGTTCTATCGAACAATACACTAGCCCCCATATACCTTTGGACATCCTAATGTCTCCAATCACTCCAATCATGTGTCCGCTCCTCTCTTCCTCCCTAGTGCTCTGGGATCATATTAAAACAGTTTTGCCTTCTAGTCCCCGCAAACTACTGCATAATTGCTTTTTGGCAGCTCCAGATTTGTCCAGAGACAGCAAACCCGACTATTCTGTGAATGTCTGATAGTCAAACGTTCCAATTTCACCACTTATTTAAAAGTCTTAAAGATACATTTTCTGATGTCATGCTTTATATTCCTTTGCTTACACTCTTCTCATTCCCTGTTCTCTATATACTACCACTTGAACAGTACCTCTGGGAAGCTGAAATATATGATAGCCTGGAAGAAAGAGTTAAAGGGGTATTCCGGGAATATGAACGTCTGATACAAAAACCCCTGATGCTATAAATAAATAAATAAAACAAAACTCAATGTCATTAGTCACAAAATGGAGCATAAATAGTTTGATTTTATGATTCACAAAATTTTATTGCCTCCCTAAAGCATGCAGAGTTATCACCAAGATGGCCACCACTTGAAACTACAAGTCCCATGATCCTTTAGTCCCATGATCCTCCTCCCTCTTGTGCTTTGCTCCCAGTGATGATCTAACAGGTTTTCTTGCTCTATTACCATAGTAATGATGTGTAACTGCCTTCACTGCACATCACCACAACCCTGACCATACTGGATGCACTGCAACCAACCGACTACAGCTAAAAGTAGTGATGATCACATGACCTGTCCAGGCCGGTGCAGGACATGTGATCTGGACATGTGACCACCTGCCATCTTCTGTCCTGTGTCTGCTCCGCGCAGAGGAAATCAACGGACTGATTAAAGGGCCAGTAGCATTTTAATTCTCCATTACAGTCTATGTCCAAAGCATTTTTCAGCTGAGGGGAGCAAAATTTTAGATAAAAACTAATTACATATTAGCTTATAGTTTAAGGACCCATTTGTATAAGAATTATGCTTACTTCTGGAATACCCCTTTCTCTCTATGAGAATGGCAGGACATGACAGAAAATACTGCCAAGGTTTCTATGAACATGTCCCTTGTAGAAGCCAACTACAAAGTCCTTGTGTCCCATTTGGTCCAATTCCCTGCTATGTGATCCCCATATTCCCTGCTATGCTTTAGAGGCTGTGGAGGTAGAGGCACTCACCTCCATATTTGGTTGGAGTGTCCCAAGATCCACAGATTCTGGAGGTGTACATATATTATGTTTTACTCAATCACTATGATTAATGCGCCTCTTTCTACCAGTCAGGACTTGCTAAACGAGAAATTACCAGACATTCTCTTTTCTTATTTTTTTGCAGTAGAAATAGCCATTGCTACCTCATGGAAGAAATCAGTGGTTCCATTAGATCTGGTTAATGCTAAGCAACATCTGGTAAATGATAAAATCTATATTCTAGGTAACAATAAGTAAATTTGGCAACCATGGTATAACAATGAATCAAGAGTTTATCCCCAGTGCTCCCCAGTTATTTCCTCCCCCTCCTAAACCCTCTCTTCTATACCCCATATGTTTGTATATTTTTTTTCTTATGTACCCCCTCCCTCATCTTGACAGAAATGCTGTATCTCACATGAGTTACATATACACGTCTCTTTTATTTTGATTTATATTATTACCCTTGAAAATGTAAAAATCCAGATAAAACACTGTTAAATATATCAGAAAGAGTCACTATTTTTGCACATTTACTTCACCTTTATATAACATTCTCAAAGACCAGGACCAATTAATCGATGTATATAAGAGACACTTACCTCAAATGCATAATCTGTTGTTATCTCAGATGCTGGAGCTAAACGTAAAACATTTAAAAAAAAATGGTGTTCAATCCTTATAGTAGAGCTTTGTATAATCTGTTCTTCAATAAGGAGAAAATTACCTTTAAAATATCAGACAGAATTAAATAAATGTGTATACAGCCTTGTAAGAAAGTAGAAAAATGTGGCTGTTCTCCTGCAGAAACAGCACCTCTTTTCATTTCTTATTTGAAATTCTTATGATATACTATTATCATAGGCTATGTGCTATAGCCCAAAACGCTTCAGCTTGATGCTTTATTATTCCATCCAAGGATTTTGTATGTTAGCAGATTAAAAAAAAAAAAAAATCATTTTTATCATGGTGCCGAATATAATATTTGTTACTAATCTTTAATGGACAACTCCGCCATCCAGAGGAACATTACTGTATAATGGAAGACTGTAGCCAACGCACTATATCACAGTGAGAGGGGGTGAGCTGTGCTGATCTACGCTATACAATACAGTGGGATCGTCCTCATGTTCAACCCCTACCCCTGAGGAGTGAACTTCTGCAGCAGCCAATCATTGGTTCAGGGCATATTACTGGGGACCATTCAGAGCGTATATGCTCAACAGAGACAGGGTGTATATTGTTGCATCCGTACCCCATAGGCTATTATGGCCTCCACTGAGCGTACACATTGCTCAACGGAATGCGAACGGAACGGACAATACGAATTGAATACGGATATGACACGACATATATATAACGTGCAGACGGAGGAAAAAAAAGTATACTACAGTCAGCGCATATGTTGGGAACTTTTTCTGGTATATACCCTCAACGTATCCAAAAAAAAAAAATAATATATATATATAGCCTAAGACTGTCTTATAAAATGATATGCAATTTTCATCTCAATAAATTCCCTTGTACAAGTGTCAGGTTAATCTAATAGAATACAAGGTTCGGGCCATACCTTGGGAATAAGTATGAGAATGGGCTGGACATCTGCACCTAAAATATAAAGAAAAGGGATAAACCCCAAACAATAGATTAGGCTCTATTTACATTCTGTACAGAAAAAATATGCACAAATATAGTACTCGATGAAAACAATGTAAAAGATTGATAAAATTAGTTTTTC
Organism: Engystomops pustulosus; assembly: GCF_040894005.1. Classification (NCBI taxonomy): domain Eukaryota; kingdom Metazoa; phylum Chordata; class Amphibia; order Anura; family Leptodactylidae; genus Engystomops; species Engystomops pustulosus. The sequence goes on from NC_092415.1 coordinate 43,470,198, forward strand.
CTCCATAAAAATCCTTCCTCAGCATAATTGCACTAATGAGGAGGAATGAAACTCTGCACTCCCATACTAGTGATTTTAGAGGTCGGCTCACAATTAAATTACATTAAAGGACATCTACCACCAGGATGAAGGCATGTAACCCAAGCACACTGATATTCTGGTATGTGCCCCTTCTGGCAGGATCTGCTGTTTTGTAAGCTTCCTTTGCCATGATTTTCTTTTTAAAAGGCTTTTAAAATCATGCAAATAAGCCTGAGGGGCTCCAGGCTCCATAGGTGTTTATGGAGCCCCTCAGGCTTGTTTGCATAATTTATAAAGCCTTTTTTCTTAAAAACAAGGGTATAAGAAGCTAAAAGAAGAACAGATCCTATCAGAGGAGGCACACATCAACATGTAAGTGTGCTTGGTTTACAATCTTTGATTCTGGAGGTAGATTTCCTTTAACCCCTTAATGACCGCCCTATCGGGTTTTTACGGCGGTCATTAAGGGTACTTCTTCTGATGCGACGCCTTTCTACGGCGGCGCATCAGAAGAAGTTTTCGGGACACCGGGTCTCGCTGGTGCCGGTGTCGGGCTGTGATATCACAGCCCAGACCCGGCACTAACACCCGGGATCGGAAAAACTCCGATCCCGGGTGTTTAACCCCTTGCACGCCGCGGTCAAGCATGACCGCGGCGTGCAAGTGTGTCCCCCGTGGATCGGACCCCCCCGGTGTGCTTACCGGGGGATCCGATCCCTCCTGCCGCTGCCCCGGGTCCCGACGAGTGACCCGGGGCTGTCGGCTCCTCTTCTCACCGGGTCCTGCCTTCCTGGCAGGACCCGGCTGTAAGTAACTGAGCATGCGCAGCATGCTCAGTTACTTTCACTATACACTGCAATACAAGTGTATTGCAGTGTAAAGGCTTGAATAAGCGATCGGATGATCGCTTATTCAAGCCAAGAAGTAGAAAATGTAAAAAAGTAAAAAAAAAAAAATTAAATCTTTTTATAATATAATTAAATAAATAAATAAAATAAAAGTCCCATAATCTCCCCAGTAACACATAAAATGCAAATAAAGTATATAAAACACAAAACACGTACATATTTGGTATCACCGCGTCCGTATTAATCTGTACAATAAATCTAAATCAATATTGAACCCGCTCGGTGAACTACGTGAAAAAAAAACTCGAAAAACTTCCCATAATATACAATTTTTCATCAAACACCATCACAAAAAATGTTCTAAAAAGTGATCAAAAAAAATTACGGTACCTAATATGATACGACTGCAAAGAACAACTGTTTTCGCAAAAAATAAGCCCTCAACCAGATCTGACAACAGAAAAATACAGAAGTTATGGCCCTGAAAAGTTGTCAATAGTAAAAACAATGCGATTTTCTCCAATATTGGTTTTGCTCAGGAAAATTGAGCAAAATAAGAAAAACTATATAAATGAGGTATCACCGCAATCGTAGTGAACCAAAGAATAAAGATAAAATATTATTTTTACGTTGCGGTGATCGGGGGGGGGGGGGGGTTGAATGCTCACAATCCAAAATAAAAATTGATGATTTTGTTTGTGTCCCCCTTGAAATAGTTCATAAAATCTCATGAATAAGCTTTAGACTCCCAAAATAAATTATTTATACATTGTATCTCATCCCATAAAAAATAAGCCCTCATATGATCGCATTACCAAAAAAAATAAAAATTTATAGTTCGTACAATGTGACAATACAAATCTGCTGTGGACGGCGCCTCCATTCATTCTATGCTCAGCCGTGCGCCCGTACAGCAGTTTACCACCACATATGTGGTATCAGTACACTCGGGAGGAATTGGGCATCAAGCGTTGCAGTGCGTTTCATCATTTAATTTATTCTGAAAATGTCAGTTTTGGCCTAAATGAATGTATTTCCAAAAAAATTCCATAGTTTCTAAATCGCAGGTCCATATTTTTTAACCCATGTGAAACACATAAAGGGTTAATGGACTTAATAGAAGTTGTTTTACATACGTTGAGGGGTGAAGTTTCTATAGTGGGGTAATTTATGAGGTTTTACTATTATTTAGGCCTCTCAAAGTCACTTGGAAGCCGAGTTGTCCCTCAAAATGTGAGTTTTGGCAATTTTCATGAAAATAAGAAAAATCGCACCTAAAGTTCTGCACCTCATAACATCCTAGAAAAATGACCGGAAGCATAAAATATCATCCCAACATAAAGCAGATATTCTGTAAATGTTAATTATCAAACTTTTTGGGTAGTTTTACTTCCTGTCTGGAAACCAGAACATTTCAAACTTGGAAAATGAAGAATTTTTACAAACTTTTGCCAAATTTTCACTTTTTTTCAGAACGAAACGCAAAACTTATCACTTAAATTTTATAACTAACATGAAGTACAATGTGTCACGAGAAAACATTCTCAAAATCTTCAGGATATGTTAAAGCGTTCCGAAGTTATAACCAATTATCGTGAGACATGTCAGATTTGAAAAAATGGAGTCTGGTCATTGAGCTGAAAACTAGTGTCGGTGATAAGGGGTTAAAGGGCTATTTTCTTAATTCATTCTCTATCCACAATGATTTTCACTGATCATAAGAACAGGAGTCCAAATAAATGCTGGGGTCATACATAAGTGCTCAATTTACTTCTTTGGGACTGGCAAAGTTAATCAAGTTCTATTTTTCCAATGTGAATAGAGGACAACTGGGAGTGATGTACTTATATTGTAATGTATGATATAAATTTTATGGCAAATAATTTAAAACATTTTGCTAAATCCCCAAATACAGAAGATATTTGTGCACATTCACATGGCAAAAATCAATATGTGAAGTATAAATCTTACGATGCTCTCTGCAGTTGCCTCAGTAGGTGAATCACTTTATCCCGACTTGCGGCCATTATATCCTACAGACCAGACTTTCTACTCGGGTGCAGTGCTGAAAATAAGAAAATCCCCAAAAGAAAAATATGATTTTTATACATCTTTTATTACAGTTCTTTATTAATTTTTTTCAATGAGTGTCAAGTCCAGGTTTTGGATCATTATCTGTTGCTGTACATTATAAGGCCCAAAACGCACAAGAGAATCTGATGCAACAAATTTGCATTGTGTTCTTGTTGGAATGTCCGCCCCGAATGCTCTGACGAAGCATCTGTGCAAAACGCGCGTCGGGGTGTATCTTCCGGCCTCCCCTCTGACTGCCTACCGGCTGCCTTTCACTATGCCTGCGGGTAAGTGTGACATGCATTGCTGGAACTTTTAACACCGGAAGGTACCTCCGGTTTATCCTGTTGGTTCATTTTTGCAATTGTCTATCTTACCCCTATTTTTGTCCTATGGCTGGATACAGTATTCTTTTGATATCTCAATTTGGCACGCTTTGATTCTGGGGAACACGGAGGAGGGGTGGGTGGGGGGGGGGGTCGTAGGTACTCGGTGGTGGTCCCATCTTCCATCTGGGACATCTTGTTTCCCCTATAGTTTGTAATTCCCCAATTCTTTTGGGAGTTGTATATGTGTATTATTTTGGAATGTCAATATACTATATACATTTAAAAAAAAAGTTTTCTAGCTCTTTGCTTTGGTATTGTTGGTTCTATAATTTTTGAGAGCTGAAAGGATATTCTGTATGTGGGCATACTTGGTTTTTGAATTCACACGAACATCTGGGGGATATTTGTACGGCTGCAAGCTTGCAGCCATTCATAAGTTCCCCATAAATGGAAATGGCCACAAGGAGCAATATGCAAGGAGCGATACAGTGCCACACATATGCTATCTTTCCCTGTGCACACATGAATCTCTATGGAGAGGGGAGATTGAACAACGGTCCGTTAATAATGGAATAAAGCTAATTTGTCATACTGTGCATGGTGTCCTATCTGCATGTAGGATGTTATAGAGCAGAGTACCTGCATTTATTATATATAGTGTCCTATCTGCAGGCTGCATGGTATAGAGCCGGAGAAGCTGAGCAAATTGTACATAGTGTCCCATCTACAGGCTGCATGTTATAGAGCAGGTGAAGCTGTGCAAAGTGGACAGTGTCCCGGGTGAGCACAGGCAATAGACCACAGTCACACGTTCCGCTTGCGTTGCATTTTTAACGCAACGCTAGAGCACAGGGGCGGACCTTTGCGAGATCGTATATATGCATTTCCAGGGAAACTTATGCGACTAGTAACCAAACTCCGTTTTTTTGTATCGTTTAAATGCAAGATAGAATGGCCTGGTTACCGATCGCATGCGTTTTATGTCATTTCCCTGCTGTGAATCTTAGTGCAATATTCAACCTTTGCAATACAAATATTTAGCGCTGCACCTCTATTGCTGCAAAGTCAAGTTTTAAAAAGCAACACAAACCATACGATAGAAAACACAAGTCTGAGGTGGGTCTTACTACACCCGCTGATTAGCTAAAACGCCCTTCATAGTGCTGCTACCAAAGCAACAGAGTGGAACATAGGTTTATTATCGGCCCCGGTAGTCCCACTTGTTTGTCATAGGGTCAGATAACTAGGAACCACGTGCACTTCATGTGGCCCCCTAAATATTCTTACTTTCAGATAAAACTGAAAGATATAAACTCCACCTACAATCTGTTGCAAAGTGATTGTAGTAATGTCACGTCCTTAGTTTCCTCTCCCACCTGTATGTCCTACCTGAGCTTGTGTTATCACATGACGGGGCTACATTGTAGCACATTACACTGTATCAGACAATGGCAGAATCCTCAGCAATACCTGGAGCAGAGTTCTGTATGTAGCAGTGAGACCAGGCAGGAAATCTTGTCTCCTCTCACTGCTTCCCAGCATTCAGTGCGGCTGCTCTCCCATAGGCAGGAAAGTCACCTCTCGTACACTCCCCCTTCACCAGCCACTGCATTCACATTACCCGCTGCTTACTCCACATTCCATACATATATTCCTTATTCCCTATGTACACAGGGAGTCTTCTCCTACAATAAAACAATGGTGCAGATCTAAGAGCGTCAAATCATGTAAGAGATATGTGCCAATAGTTGTAGAAGAAATTACACAGAAATTCACATACATCACACAATACTTCACTTACATGTTAAATGTTGTTACATTGTGAAAACATTCAGCTATAGGAATAATTACTGCACAGGGACAAAAAATTGCAATTATTTGTTAGAATTTGTCTCACAATACAGTTAAATTATGTCACAACACACCGCAGAAGTGCAACAAACAATTATTACTGTGCCTGTAAAACATGACTTTGCCTTTTTGGCCAACTTTTGGTAGGTATCCAAAAGTATCCAGTTCATTCTTGCTTAACAAAGAGTAGGCTGCTTGAAATGCATTGTTTAAAGAGGACCTGTACCCTAAATTTTCGGCACTAGGAGCTGCTCACTAAGGGTGCTGTCCCACGTTGCGTTCGCAAACACAGACGCAGACAAAACCGCGCCCACCGGGGCGGTCCGCGGTCCGATCGCATGGGCGTTTCTATGGAAACGCCTGCGATCGGGTACGAGCCGCCGGTGTTTTGCGTTAAATTAATGCAAAACACCGGTGGCTCGTTCCCGATCGCAGGCGTTTCCATAGAAACGCCCATTCGATCGGACCGCGGACCGCCCCGGTGGGCGCGGTTTTGTCTGCGTCTGCGAACGCAACGTGGGACAGCGCCCTTAGGTAAGCAGCTCCTAGTGCTTGATCAAATGCCGCAGTGTTAGAGTGATAGCGTTACCGGAAACCTCCGGTAACGCTATCAAACACTGCGGCGGGGTACACTGTAATCACCGGACCGCTTGCAAAGCTGTCCGATGTATTCATGAGGGGGCGGTCCGAGGCGCTGCCTCTTCCCCGGGTCCCCCCGCTCGCTCCATAGGCCAGCAGTGACTGCCGCGCGCTAGGCGGTAGTCACCGCCCCTAGCCACGCCCCAACCCCGCCCCCTCCTGAATACATCGGACAGCTTTGCGAGCTGTCCGACAATTACACTGTACCCTGCCGCAGTGTTTGATACCGTTAGCGGAGGTTTCCGGTAACGCTATCACTCTAACACTGCGGCGTTTGATCAAGCAGTAGGAGCTGCTTACTTTAGTGCCGATAAATTGGGTGGCAGGTCCTCTTTAAGTGTGATGCCACACATGGCGTTTTGAACCCGTTTTTCATCCGTTTTTAAACAGTCCGTTAAAAAACGCATCCGTTTCTTACAGGTTTTACCAATTATCTTGAATGAAAATGGTCAAAAATGGAAGCGTTTTCAAAAAACGCATGCGGTTTTTAACGGACTGCTTAAATACGGACCAAAAACGGGTTCAAAACGCCATGTGTGGCATCACCCTAAGTGTGCAGCCAATCGCTCAGTTTTCCAGATGCAGTTTTTGAAACCAAAAGCAGGTGTGCCTCATATTGGGTGAGGATTGTCATTGAGAGAAGCTGCTCCTCCTCTTTTCTCGCTTGACTCCTGGTTTCGACATCAAAAACTGCATCTAAAAAACTGAACGCGTGGACATCTACCACCAGGATCAAGGATTGATCCTGCGCCACAGCTGTCTATGGGGGACAACAGGTCAACATCTGCAAAAGTGTGTATGTGTGTTTGCGTGGGTTTCCTCTGGGTGCTCCTACACATACTGGTAAGTTGATTAGATTGTGAACCCCATTGGGGACTGGGACTGATTTGGCAAGCTCTGTGCAGCGCAGTGTAATCTGTGTGCGCTATATAAAGGAATTATTAATAGAAAACAATGGCTCAGTGAGGCATCTGTAAAAAAAAATAAATAAATCACTGAATCACGGTCTTGAAAAATAAAGTCAATGGGGACCTATATGTGGCCACACAATTTGTGCCTGCATATGCATCCCCATTGACCTCTATGGCAGCCAGTCACTGCACCAGGAATGGCGAAATATGGGACATGTCCTATATTTTGTAGTGTTGTGACACTGGCTGCTGGTTTCTCTATGGTGGTGGTGTGTGTGGGGGGGGGGGGGGATATGTGAGCAACGCTCATCCTTCCTCCTCTTCAGAGCGCGGCTGTATGTTCGCCCCGGGTGAATGTACTCTTAATGTGTTATATGTATTGCATGTGTTTATGTGTGTGCAGTATTAGGTCACGTTAAAGGCCTTTATTGTGTTTAGGCCTCATATGTCCCGTCTTTTGCAGACCATCTGACATTAGAGGGGTGAGTGACGCTCACCATGCCAATATCCATAGTAAGTTGTAATTCCCTTCATAGCAGCCAAACACAACATGAAAATGCATGCGTCCCAACTCCATGTGTGAACGCACCCTCAAGGTCCTGGAATGATCTAGCAAGTTTTCAGACAGGAACCTAATCAGAAATCTTTGGAGGGAGCTGAAACTCAATGTTGTCCAGCCTCAAAACCTGAAAGATCTGGAGAAGATATGGAGGACTGGGCCAAAATCCCTTCTGCAGCGTGTGCAAACTTGGTCAAGGAATACAGGAAACATCTGACCCCGTAATTAGTATTTTATCTGATAGAAAAACAGAATGTTATATTTTATACAAAAACTAATTTCATGCAATGAAATGCTTAATTATTTAAAACTTATACAATGTGATTTTCTAGAGATTCTTTTTGGTTTTGTTTCTCACAAGTACAATATACCTACAATATAAATTACAGTTCTCTCCATTTATTGTAGGTTGGAAAACTTGCAAAATCAGCCTGGGATCAAATACAGTACTAATTTCCCCCACTGTATGCACTTTTTTTTTTACATCTTACCCCTTAACTAAGGCTAATTTAACTCAGAGTTCCACAGCTTCCATCATTTATACCCCCCAAAAATAAAAGAATTTATTTTGGCTTTAAATAATGTAAACTTTATCGAAGCAAATTTTCTATACAGGGAACCCTATGATGAATGTTTCTGGTTTTCATTCCTGTTATGCAACGAAGAAACATAAATGAAAGTCCCAATGTAAATGTGAACTGGGCTTGCTGAACGCAGCTGTGTGCGGTCCGTTGAAACTGGAGTGTTAATGGATTCCTCAGACCAAGCACAGTAGATAGGGAAAGGGTATAGTGAAATAGGAGTCCCTTTCGGTTGGTGGAACAGCAGTGCCAAAGTTTAAATCCAACTAGTATCTATGAACCAGACAGAGTCATGTGCACCCGTCCATACACTGCAGTTTCACGAGATCCAATTATTAAACAAGAGAGACCAAGAGAAGTGTGTATAGGCCAAAAAAAAAATACAGATCTTTATTAATTATTGACACCACATAACAAACATTTAAAAACACCTAAAAAGTACATACGTACATACAACCTTGACCCATGTATTGAGATCACAATAGATCAATACACATCACATCACCCAAATAAACAGTAGATGTGTTGTCTTATTGTTCCTGTCAAAATAATAAGTAGATGGGAACTTTAAATTGTGATGTTTGAAAATAAGTATATGCAGTTCACCTCTGTTTATCTTCATCACTATGGATGGGTAACTATGTACCGCTGAACAGTCATTTCTCATTACAGAGTGTGCCTTTTGTTCCTGTAGCACCATATGCATACTGTCAAAGGTGAACTGCATATACTTATTTTCAAACATCACGATTTAAAGTTCCCATCTACTTATTATTTTGACAGGAACAATAAGACAACACATCTACTGTTTATTTGGGTGATGTGATTTGTATTGATCTATTGTGATCTCAATACATGGGTCAAGGTTGTATGTACGTATGTAATTTTTAGGTGTTTTTAAATGTTTGTTATGTGGTGTCAATAATTAACCCCTTATCACCGACACTAGTTTTCAGCTCAATGACCAGACTCGATTTTTCAAATCTGACATGTCTCACGATAATTGGTTATAACTTCGGAACGCTTTAACATATCCTGGTGATTTTGAGAATGTTTTCTCGTGACACATTGTACTTCATGTTAGTTATAAAATTTAAGTGATAAGTTTTGCGTTTCGTTCTGAAAAAAAGTGAAAATTTGGCAAAAGTTTGTAAAAATTCTTCATTTTCCAAGTTTGAAATGTTCTGGTTTCCAGACAGGAAGTAAAACTACCCAAAAAGTTTGATAATTAACATTTACAGAATATCTGCTTTATGTTGGGATGATATTTTATGCTTCCGGTCATTTTTCTAGGATGTTATGAGGCGCAGAACTTTAGGTGCGATTTTTCTTATTTTCATGAAAATTGCCATAACTCACATTTTGAGGGACAACTCAGCTTCCAAGTGACTTTGAGAGGCCTAAGTAATAGTAAAACCCCATAAATTACCCCACTATAGAAAGTTCACCCCTCAACATATGTAAAACAACTTCTATTAAGTCCATTAACCCTTTAAGTGTTTCACATGGGTTAAAAAATATGGACCTGCGATTTAGAAACTATGGAATTTTTTTGGAAATACATTCATTTAGGCCAAAACTGACATTTTCAGAATAAATTAAATGATGAAACGCACTGCAACGCTTGATGCCCAATTCCTCCCGAGTGTACTGATACCCCATATGTGGTGGTAAACTGCTGTACGGGCGCACAGCCGAGCATAGAATGAATGGAGGCGCCATCCACAGCAGATTTGTATTGTCACATTGTACGACCTATAAATTTTTATTTTTTTTGGTAATGCGATCATATGAGGGCTTATTTTTTATGGGATGAGATACAATGTATAAATAATTTATTTTGGGAGTCTAAAGCTTATTCAGATTTTATTAACTATTTCAAGGGGTACACAAACAAAATCATCAATTTTTATTTTGGATTGTGAGCATTTCCCCCCCCCCCGCTCACCGTAACGTAAAAATAATATTTTATCTTTATTCTCTGGTTCACTACGATTGCGGTGATACCTCATTTATATAGTTTTTCTTATTTTGCTCAATTTTCCTGAGCAAAACCAATATTGGAGAAAATCGCATTGTTTTTACTATTGACAAATTTTCAGGGCCATAACTTCTGTATTTTTCTGTTGTCAGATCTGGTTGAGGGCTTATTTTTTGCGAAAACAGTTGTTCTTTTCAGTCGTATCATATTAGGTACCGTAACTTTTTTTGATCACTTTTTAGAACATTTTTTGTGATGGTGTTTGATGAAAAATTGTATATTATGGGAAGTTTTTCGAGTTTTTTTTTTACGTAGTTCACCGAGCGGGTTCAATATTGATTTAGATTTATTGTACAGATTAATACGGACGCGGTGATACCAAATATGTACGTGTTTTGTGTTTTATATACTTTATTTGCATTTTATGTGTTACTGGGGAGATTATGGGACTTTTATTTTATTTAATTATATTATAAAAAGATTTAATTTTTTTTTTTTACTTGTTTACATTTTCTATTTCTTGGCTTGAATAAGCGATCATCCGATCGCTTATTCAAGCCTTTACACTGCAATACACTTGTATTGCAGTGTATAGTGAAAGTAACTGAGCATGCTGCGCATGCTCAGTTACTTACAGCCGGGTCCTGCCAGGAAGGCAGGACCCGGTGAGAAGAGGAGCCGACAGCCCCGGGTCACTCGTCGGAACCCGGGGCAGCGGCAGGAGGGATCGGATCCCCCGGTAAGCACACCGGGGGGGTCCGATCCACGGGGGACACACTTGCACGCCGCAGTCACACTTGCACGCCGCGATCCCGGGTGTTAGTGCCAGGTCTGGGCTGTGATATCACAGCCCGACACCGGCACCAGCGAGACCCGGTGTCCCGAAAACTTCTTCTGATGCGCCGCCGTAGAAAGGCGTCGCATCAGAAGAAGTACCCTTAATGACCGCCGTAAAAACCCGATAGGGCGGTCATTAAGGGGTTAATAAAGATCTGTATATATTTTTTTGCCTATACACACTTCTCTTGTTTGGTCAATTTGTCACTATAGTGTATTGGCCGTTTTTTGGTACCTTATATTACTCTTTAGCTGTGCAGGTTTGTTCTATATGATAGAGATCCAATTATTGTGGAGTGGAAAAAAAAAAAACACATTTTCCAGTTCACCTGCTACACTTACCAGTAACTACAGCTGCCCATAAACCAGGTGGTATAGCGCCATGAAGTGATGCGAGCAAGAAATTAAAGGAACCTGTAGTGGTTGTCCCATCTTAGGGATTTTATAGCATACATAAAAATATATCCGATATGTGTATGTTCGCTATTTGTGCTCCTCCCTCTCTGCTTGAATACAGTAGTGGATGAAAATGACCCTTCCCCTTTAAAGGGGTTGTTTGAGATAAGGGATATATATGTGTATACACCCAAGGGGTATAGAAATAAAAGAGCATTTCTCATCCCTCTAGTCCAGCAGGGCACTGCCTGTTACCAACAACTGACTTGTGTATAGAGCATACGGGGTGACGCTGCACCAACAACTGTGCATGCACTACCGCAGCAGTCTTGAAATTACGTCACCACCTGCCACAGTATACTGACAGAGGTAACAGGATTAAGCAGCAGCACAAAACAGGGATCACTGTTAGACCCCTTCCACACTAATGTATTAAAATTGACCACGTTCTTCCCGCACCGATTTCACATGGGTTGCACATGGCCATTCATATTTGTACTGCCAGGTGTACCATAAAGAAATATAAAGAGCATGTCCTATTTTTCCACGTATTTATGTTCGGTACACCCCATTATGGGAAACCCATACGGTCTATGGGAATATATATATAAAAAATAAAAACATTTTACGGTTGTGCACCGTATGCTGCTGTATATACGTGTAGTATCCAGGGTTTGGGGGGTTGAGCGAGCTAGTAACATTTGGCATTGTATTTTATATGAAGTCATGCATATAAGGCACTGAAAAAAAGCACATGTATGTGAGAAAGAGGCGATCAAGTACCAGACACACTGGGGCAAATTTATCAATTTGTTTAGGGTAAAAAGTGTTATTTCCACCAAGGATCTTGGCCCATGCTGTGCCAAAATCAGGCACATTTTTTCATAAGCTAATCCACAATTAGACTATAAAATCTTATACTTCAGCCACTTTGGACAATCTCATGCTGCACCAGATTTATCAATCTTACTTTCCTCTATGTAACTTTAAATTGCTTGTCATCCGTATAGTAATTACCGTATATATAATTGAGAAAAAGCAGAGGCACACAATTTTAACACCAAAAACTGTGAAAACGTTTCGTCACCAACTATAAGCCGAGGTTGGGAAATGCAAAGCCTCCAGTCAGTATTAAGCTGACCAGCCCATATCCCTCGGTATATAGCCTTCCAGCCCCTGCCCCCCCCCCCATATATAGCCTGCCAACCCCTGCAATATATAGCAAGCTAGCCCCTGCACCCTCCCCCCTGTAGTATGTAACCTGCCAGCCCCTGCACCCTCCCCCCTGTAGTATATAACCTGCCAGCCCCTGCACCCTCCCCCCGGTAGTATATAACCTGCCAGCCCCTGCACCCTCCCCCCTGTAGTATATAACCTGCCAGCCCCTGCACCCTCCCCCTGTAGTATATAACCTGCCAGCCCCTGCACCCTCCCCCCTGTAGTATATAACCTGCCAGCCCCTGCACCCTCCCCCCTGTAGTATATAACCTGCCAGCCCCTGCACCCTCCCCCCTGTAGTGTATATAACCTGCCAAGCCTTTCCAACACACCACCCTTCCCCCGCAGGTCCTCTTCTTGCTTCAGATGCTCTGGTGCCTCTTCCAGTCGTTCGGTTCCTCTTCAGGTCTTGGCGCACACACAATGATGTCAGCCGCCGGCATCAAGAGGGGACTTGAAGAAGAGGCGAAGGACCCAAAGAGGCACGGGAGCATCAGAAGCAAGAAGAGGACCTACAGGGGGTGTCGGAAAGGCGAGTACAGTGCTATTTTTTTTTTATTAACTCGAGTATAAGCCAAGTTGGGGTTTTTCAGTCTAAGCTGAAAAACTCAGCTTATACTTGAGTATATACGGTAACCTGATTACGTTTCTGTAAAGCCGCTGGAACTGGCTGGTCACAGCCCGACTCATGAGTCAGGAATATCATGTCCTGCATGTCCCTAGCTTTACAGAAACTTTACCTGGTAAGAGTTTTCAATGACAGCGGCCAACCCCTATATGGATATGTACCCAGATTAGGATAACTAAACAAGTTACTGGGAGCTAAAACCAATGAGTAATGCAACACATACAAAAGGGCAAATATTTCCAGCAGCTATACAAAGGTATAATGGAAATGTTCAACCAGCCCTGGTTTTGTCAAGACACTTGAAAACTCTGTCCTTTCTTCTGAGTCTTTACTTGTAGATCCAGTCAGACTGTCTACACATATTTATTATACATAAATAATTCTGATGTTTTCTCCCTAATGTATTTGCCTTATATGTGACCCCCTTCAAAAAATACCATTTCATAAATATGTATCCTGTTATATCCCGAGGTTAAATAATAACATCTTCACAATTACAAATAGTTTCCTTAAATGCACAATAACAAGACAGAACCTTTATTGTCCATGGCACCCATCTTACATCACAGAGGGGCCAATATATATCAGACAAAATATTCCCATCCCTGATTACAAAAACAGTCTGTAAACAACTGAACCAGAAAATGGCTGATAGCTCAGAGTCGGAGGTGCCAGATGCACTGCACCAATACAGACATGACCAGTCCTCATCCATACTGCAGGGGCGGCACAAGGGCTCTTTAGTGGGCAGCAGTCCTCACCATCACTTAGTGAGTTTTCCTACTTCCTTCTCCCCTTCCCTCCCTTGCCTGCTGCCTTCTGTCCCCCCTTGCCCTTCTTAGGGCCCCCTCGGCCTCTGCCCCCCTTGCCCTTCTTGGGGTTCTTCCTCCTTTTAGCAGCAGCCTCTGCATCCTCCTCCCTCATCTGCTTGTTGACAGCTTTGGAAACATCCATCCTGGGTTTCTTACTGTCCATGATTTTCAGGATGTCTAGCTGTTTGTTCTTCTCTACTTTGAAGTCTCCAAGTAGTGGCTGGAACTTCCTCTTCTTGCCCATGTTCTTGGGCTCCTTCTCCTTAGGTAACTTATCCTGGAATTTACCAGCGGAGGCGGTGGCACGCTTGGCGATGTGCATGGCTTTGCCTAGCATATCCTTGGAGGGTGTGCTGGTCGGGGTGAGCCCCACACCAGGTACTTTGCCCTTGTCTGCCCGGGCCAGGTTCCTCAGGCGGTTGAGTTCGTTCTTGGCCACTCGCTCCTTCTTAGCCTTCATCCTCTTGGCAAACTGGTCCTCGCCGGGGTCAGCCGTGCTGGGCACCTCGATCAGCCAGTCCTTGGTGTTATCCTTGGCTCTATTATAGCCCCAGCGCCTCCTCCACTCCTTGTGCTGCTCATCCCACACCAGGTTGGTCTTCTTCTTCTTCTGGATCCCCTTCAGTTTGGCGAACTCTTCCCAGCGGGTGGGTGCCCGGGGCTTGGGCACAGGCTTCTCCCTGGGCAGGCGGGTGCTGGGATCCGGCAGCTTGACCACCACAGACTCCTGCACCCGCTCTGTGGGCAGCGTCCATAGCTGGTTTATCAGCAGCTGCGTGTTGTCCCGGGCCAGGGAGCGCAGGTACTCGGCTCTGTTCTGCTGCCGGAAAGCTTTAGTGTCGGGCGGATTGGGGTCTATCGCCAGTAGGTTCCCCAGATCAAACTGCAGCTCCAGCTCCTTGTGCACGGTGATGAGCTGCAGCGTCTCCGCTTCATCCTTCTCCACCTGGGCCAGCACCTGCTCAGCGGTGATCGCCGCCATGTCTATACACCGGAAGCACGTGGAATCAACATGGAGGAGCAGCTGACTTCTCACAGGTCAAAGGTTAACTTCCGGGGGTGGTCGCACGAGTTGATTGGCTGCGGTTGACACGTGTGACGCTGTGTGGGCGTCTTCTGACGGTAAAAAGTTTGCACGGTACTATTGCTTGTGGACGCTAGAGGTCGCTCTGTGCTCGACATGTTCTGTCACCATCAGTCTCATAGCAGCACTTCGGGCAGATGCGGCTGTGTAAAGGAGCTGTCCGATACCCATGACGTCACACCAAAAATACAAACTATAAAAAGTGAAAAAAAATAATGCTCACAGTAATGTCCTTCAGTCCAGCCCAATAATCTCTGGAGAGCAGTACATGACTGGATGCTGCAGGGAAGTGATTCCTGCTGCTGGTCTGGAGAGGAAGGAAGGATATTTTAAACATTTTTATTGTTCCACTTTTCAGGAATCAGACAGGCTCTTCCTTATTTGGCTAATGCGCTGCGGAAGCTTCATAATTATATGGTTGCAGAAAAGTGGCCCCTGTCCTCCATCCCCTTCATATTATGGCCTCATGTTCTCCATCCTCCTCTTACTGTGGCCTCCTGTTCTCCATCCTCCTCTTACTGTGGCCTCCTGGTTCTCCATCCTCCTCTTACTGTGGCCTCCTGTCTTCCATCCTTCTCTTACTGTGACTTCATGTTCTCCATCCTTCTTTTACTGTGGCCTCCTGTCCTCCATCCTCCTCTTACTGTGGCCTCCTGTCCTCCATCCTCCTCTTACTGTGGCCTCCTGTTCTCCATCCTCCCCTTACTGTGGCCTCATGTTCTCCATCCTCCTCTTACTGTGGCCTCATGTTCTCCATTCTCCCCTTACTGTGGCCTCATGTTCTCCATCCTCCCCTTACTGTGGCCTCATGTTCTCCATCCTCCCCTTACTGTGGCCTCCTGTCCTCCATCCTCCCCTTACTGTGGCCTCATGTTCTCCATCCTCCTCTTACTGTGGCCTCATGTTCTCCATCCTCCCCTTACTGTGGCCTCCTGTCCTCCATCCTCCCCTTACTGTGGCCTCATGTTCTCCATCCTCCCCTTACTGTGGCCTCCTGTCCTCCATCCTCCCCTTACTGTGGCCTCATGTTCTCCATCCTCCCCTTACTGTGGCCTCATGTTCTCCATCCTCCCCTTACTGTGGCCTCCTGTCCTCCATCCTCCCCTTACTGTGGCCTCATGTTCTCCATCCTCCCCTTACTGTGGCCTCCTGTCCTCCATCCTCCCCTTACTGTGGCCTCATGTTCTCCATCCTCCCCTTACTGTGGCCTCTTGTTTTCCAGCCTTCTCTTACTATGGCCTCCTGTCCTCCATCCTCCTCTTACTGTCACCGGCTGAATTAACCTCTTTAACATGCAGCCAGTTTACCCGTTTAAAAAAAAATCTGACCAGTGTCTCTTCCTATCGTACTAACTTTTTAACACTTAACTTATCTCACTGATTTTGAGACTGTTTTCTTGAGACACATTGTAGTTTATATTAGTAGTATAATTTTGCTGATTAGTTGGGTTTTGCCATTTGTCTTCTTTTTATCTCCATTTTTTTTCACGTTTGCTTTTTTTTAAACAAAATTTAAAAGGTTTATAGCTTATAGTGTCAAGTTCTCAAATTGCGTGCACTACTACGTGCTCCACACACGGCGTGCACTACTACGTGCTCCACACACGGCGCGCACTACTACGTGCTTCACACACGGCGTGCACTACTACGTGCTCCACACACGGCATGCACTACTACGTGCTCCACACACAGCGTGCACTACTACGTGCTCCACACACAGCGTGCACTACTACGTGCTCCACACACGGCGTGCACTACTACGTGCTCCACACACGGCGCGCACTACTACGTGCTCCACACACGGCGTGCACTACTACGTGCTCCACACACGGCGCGCACTACTACGTGCTTCACACACGGCGTGCACTACTACGTGCTCCACACACGGCATGCACTACTACGTGCTCCACACACAGCGTGCACTACTACGTGCTCCACACACAGCGTGCACTACTACGTGCTCCACACACGGCGTGCACTACTACGTGCTCCACACACGGCGTGCACTACTACGTGCTCCACACACGGCGTGCACTGCTACTTCCTCCACACACGGCGTGCACTGCTACTTCCTCCACACACGGCGTGCACTGCTACTTCCTCCACACACGGCGTGCACTGTTACTTCCTCCACACACGGCGTGCACTACTACATCTTCCACACATGGTAAACACTACTACATCCTCCACACACGGCGTGCACTACTACATCCTCCACACAAGGCGTGCCCTACTACCCCCTCCACATACAACTAGCACTGCTACCTCCTCCACACACCACCTGTACTACTACATCCTCCGCACACTGCGGCCACTACTACCCGGTCCACACACGGCGTGCATTACTACGTGCTCCACACACGGCGTGAACAACTACATCTTCCACACAAGGCGTGCCCTACTAACCCCTCCACATACAACTAGCACTGCTACCTCCTCCACACACCTCCTGCAATACTACATCCTCCGCACACTGCGGCCACTACTACCCGGTCCACACACGGCGTGCATTACTACGTGCTCCACACACGGCGTGAACAACTACATCTTCCACACACGGCGTGCCCTACTACCCCCTCCACATACAACTAGCACTGCTACCTCCTCCACATACCTCCTGCACTACTACATCCTCCGCACACTGCGGCCACTACTACCCGGTCCACACACGGCATGCACTGCTACCTCCTCGACACACGGCACGCACTACTACATCTTCCACACACGGCATGCACTACTACCTCCTACACACACTACTACATCCTCCACACATGCGTGCACTACTACCTCCCCCACACACGGCATACACTTCTACATTCTCCACACACGACGTGCACTACTACCTCCCCCACACACGGCATACACTACTACATTCTCTACACACGACGTGCACTACTACCTCCTCCACACACAGTACGCACTTCTACATCCTCCGTACACTACGGCCACTACTACATCCTCCGCATACGGTGTGCACCACTACATCCT
The DNA here is from genome assembly GCF_040894005.1 of Engystomops pustulosus. NCBI lineage: Eukaryota > Metazoa > Chordata > Amphibia > Anura > Leptodactylidae > Engystomops > Engystomops pustulosus. The sequence goes on from NC_092415.1 coordinate 43,487,953, forward strand.
CCGCATACGGTGTGCACTACTACATCCTCCACACGCAGTGTGCAGTACTACATCCTTCGCATAAGGCATGCACTTCTACCTCCTCCACACACAGCGTGCACTACTACCTCCTCCACACAACGCGCACGCTACCACATCCTCCGCATACAGTGTGCACTACTACATCCTCTACACTCCACGTGCACTACTCCTACTTCTACTATCACAACACACTTATAAGTGCGGTCAGGGGGGAGGGAAAATTACAATGGGGGGCGTAACACAAGGAAAAACGGAAGGTGCTAAGAATAACGTAAGGAAAAACAGACAATGGGAGGGGGGGGGGTGGTTGTAATAGTGATTGTGTAGCAGTACCTATGGGACAGATCACACCTATCTCTCCAACTCCACCGAATGCAGAATGGTGTCATTGTAGAGTGGTGGATCTGTCCTGACTTACATATGTCATGACATGATCTGTCACAACTGAGATCACTGTCACTGGCCAGTCTCTATTGACTGGCCAGTGGCAGCGATCGACATCTCAGGACCAATCAAATTGTCGCCTTGCAATCCTCACCTACCCCAAACATTTACGACAAGGTGACATCACTAATCCAGGAAGCGATCGCGTCCGATACATCGGGAAGGGATTAATTTGTCGATGTTTACCTTTCGTTAACACAATGTTAGCTCATCATTAACACATTGGAGCAAATTTACTTACTTGGTCAGGTCGCGATCCCCGATTCGAAAGGTCCAACGAAGATGAAGTCTGGCGATTGACGAAGCTCGTGCGCCCAAGTTCCTGCATCCGTCGTTTGTGTCTCGTGCAAGCCGGGGGGCGATGCGCCAAAATCTGATCGCGTACGACACAATCCCCGGGAAACCCAACAAAAATGCGTGCCACAGACCCATAGTAAATGAGCCCCGTCGCGTTTTTTAAAAGCAAATATTAACAGCAATGTAATTAGGTAAATCTCATCTCAGCTGTCGCATTTCGTTACAAAAAACAACGTAAATGCTGTGTGTGAACGCAGCCTAAAGGGTGTGTGAATCCAAAGTATGAGATTGTCAGCAGTAATTGGACAGTGACAGACTGGGTATAGACACACCAGGTAACACCCAGTTGACACTTAATAAATAAAATTCTAGGAGGAATAACAGAGGAGTGACAAGATCTAGACAAAGATGTTCCTGAATAATCTGTTTTACGTTACCTGGAAATGTATCCATAAAACATGTGGATTGAAGATGTATAATGAATATTCTTCTCTAAGACCCTCATTGCTTGTATTTTCTTGTAATTGTTATTCTAGATGGAAGCACATAGTAGTATATGTATGGATACCGTTCACTTACAGTCCATTACTTTTACAGAATAGCAGCTTGAAAGCAGGAAAGCTGTGAGATGACTCACACTCAGCGCACACCTACTGTGCGGATAGTTACACTGAGTATTACTCTCAAATCTAAATGTTCCCACTGCACTGAAGTAGCTAGGAAGAGCCCTTATAATACTTACATATAATTCTCAGCATTTTACAATGTACATTTTTTTTGCAGAGTTTTAGGAGTTTATGTGAATAATTCTTAGGGATATGTAATTATATGACTAATGCGAGTTACATAGTATTATCTTCTGTTTTACTTTGACTGCCTTTTACTGTTGTTTTCTAAGGATCCTATATACAGGTTTCCCTCACTAGTACTTAAAGGAGTTGTACTTACTATTTAAGTTACCCCCTATTAACAGGATAGTTGATGGCAAGCTGATTGTGGAGGGTTCGGCTTCTAAAATCCCCACTTCTCACTAATCGGTGGAGTGGCAGGACGAGTATTGCTGCTCCAATGAATAGGATGGGAGATAACTGAACGCTGTGCTCTGAAATTTCTAATGCTCCCATACAGTGAATGGAGCTCAACCCATCAATAAGAATAGGACTTCCATTTAGTGATTGGTGAGGGTCCCAGTGGTGGGAACTTTTCCTCTATCCGGTGGGAAAAAGTATAATGGAAACATATGTTTCTCTGTACAGGATCCCTTTCTGTTGTTGGCTTCCAAATATTGATGCAAAAAACTGGTGTGTGAGTCCCCAGTATGCCAGCAGGGCCGGTATTAGAAAAAAAGTGGGACCCTGGGCAAAACTAAAAGTGGGGCCCCAAAATAAAACTATATTATGAACAGTCACATTCAGTAAGAGGCTCCTTTAGCCCTGCGCAATAATAACACTTTGTAGTTACACACAGTAGTAGGGTAAGGCAATGTGTAACATGGGACTGTAGGAAAATATTATAGGAGAAAGACAGATGATAGGGATATTGATGATATATAGCTAGGTAGAAGATAGACATGAGAGATAGTTACAGTAGAAAAAAGATAGAACATTGATTGATAGATGGATAGATTATACATAGGAGGTAGGTAGATGAATAGAAGATATATACTGTAGATAGATACATGGTTAGATAGACAGATATTTAGATAGGAAATAGACAAATTATAGGAGATACTAGACGGATAGATGATAGATATATAGACAGGAGATAGATGATAAGACTCTTCTCCCGGGCATTCAACCAAGGGATATCAAAGGAGCAAAACTTCCTTTGCCCACAAAAGTCCACATGCAGGGGCCCAACCATACGCCATCACTAGTGACACCAGCTATATGAAGAGGTTTAGGCCTCCTGATGTATCCAGTGGGTGGTTGTGCTTTGCAATTTAGCGCAAAAAATCATGCAAACATTCAAGAACATGGTCTATGTACTCCCCATGCCGACCCACTCTGACACCAGCCGCTCCCACTTCATGGCTTGGAGATGGCATGTGCAACATCCCTGCACCTCACAGATAATGGAAATATTCACTTTATATGTCACTACATTTTTAGAAGGGATAATATCAACTAATATTCATGTTTTTAATCCTTCTCTTTGCTGAACTATCTAAGAACTAACTTTCTCTCTTATTGCCTTTTATTTCGTGATAGTTTTTTTTGCGAAAATTGACTGATACGATGAACATTCGAACCACTTCGCCTAATGTGACTACATATTAACACCACGACCCAGAACATGTCCATAAAGCTATATGTAACCCCAAAAACACACACAAAGTTTTTATTGGACACCATCCTCCATTATTTCCACCTATGTTATGACGTTCTCACTCTCATTCTTATGAAGCGCGGAGGGATCTGTTATTGTGCGGATAATACATTGGCGCACATCTAAAAGGGACTTTTATTATCTCATTAGCGTGGGTTAAGGATATATAGTTATTATTTGGGTTACCGTTGTGTAAGGGAGTATACAGTGATAGATCTGTGTGACGCTCAGTGCAATTTTCTGCAAAAATAGTTTGGTCTCCCCTGTGGATTTAACGTTCCCTTTGCTGCATATTTTGGTTAATATATTGGTGTGGGGTCTGTATGATCTCCTCACAGCTTACTGTTTTAGGAAAGTATATTTTCTTTATATAAGTATTCTGGATTTGTACATATTTTAGAGGAAATTTTGAATGTCAATTGCCAAATGCATCGCCTGGTTGTCTGATTTCTAAATTATATAGATTTTATGGCTCCTTTACTTTTTATTCTGTTTTATTGCTTTATTTTGCAGGCTGTTACTGTCTTAAAATTTGTAGCTGAAAAGCAGATATCTAGTTATTACAGTTTTAGTGATATTATGTGAACTCTACACATGTTGATCTACTACATTTAGGAACTGTGAAGGTAAATATTTTCAGTTCGGAGCACATTTTTTGCCATCAAAGTCAAATTTTAAGTATTTTTTATAAAATGGTTCAGCTTGAATCAAAATTGCATAAAGGCGCCTGTGTCTACAGTATAAACTCTTTAATCCAATTTTGAAAATGGGGCAATTGTCTGCTTGCAGAAAATATGTGGTTTGTTGGGTTTACTTTAATTCTTTTTGCTGTATTTTCGATTTTATTTTTAAACATCAAAAATGTAGAAATTGCACTGGTCAATAACGCGACAAAATATCCACAAATGCTATTTTTCAATCAATCCTCTCTCTCTCTCTTCTCCTGTATTTATCTCTCATATCTATCTACTGTATATATCATCTACTTTATAATTCTGCATCTAGAAATCTATCATAATAATTATAAATAATAATTCCTATATTTATATAGCGCACACAGATTACGCAGCGTCCCTGTCCCCATGGGGCTCACAATCTATTCAACCTAGCAGTAATTTTTTGAAGTGTGGGAGGAAACCAGAGGACCCAGAGGAAACCCACGCAAACACAGAGAGATTATACAAACTTTTTGCAGATGTTGACCAGCGCTGTTGACCAAGGCTGTAGTGCTAACCACTGAGGCACCGTGCTGCCCATCAATCTCCCTATCATCTGTCTCCTAAAAATGGTGGTATATGCAGGCTGGGAGAATTGATATGGAGCTGTGTCCAAACTGTGAAAGCTGCAGCTCTGAATTAGAGTTTCCTGACTCTGGTCCTGGGATTGGTTTCTGTGACAGCACTAAAGGTGTATTGTTCACTCTGACTCTACTGACTGGCCTGCTGACAGACTCTGAAGGTCAGATCTAGGGCCTAAGACCATGTGCTCCCACTGCACAGGGGTTTTATACTCCCCCTGGTCAGGTGGTAGCACTTCTCCAATCACACTGCAGTTTATAATACAGCCACATAATTGGATAACATCTTACACCCATTTAACTATTGCCTTTCCAGGCAAAATCTACAGCTGCTATGACACAATGACCAGGTTCTAGAACTTACATAGAGGGTTCGCGACTCCCCCTAACAGCTCCTGACCTGGAGAGGGTACTATTAGCAACAACCAGCCTGCCTATGCATTGGCAGGGGTGTTGCACATGAATGGAAAAATAATCACGATTATTCATGATTTCATAAATAATTGCGTTTTTTTAAAGGGATGCTACAACAATCTTCTGGCGTAGAAGCCCTGATAAATGTTTCCCATAGAACAAGTGCAAGTCTTTTCATTATACATTACATCAATGCATGTCTGATATTTGGCAAAACTCTGGGTAACAATAAATGAGAGGCCCCAAATCTGGTAATCAGACCCTAGATTTCAATCCGAAAATTTAGACCTGGAATTTCAACATTTTAACTCTTACGACACCTCCACACCAAATGGCCGTGAAGGGGGGGCCGTGCCAGTCTGAACGCATCTTATAACACAAGTTGAAACATTTCTGTGTGAATTACTGATGAGTGCCCCTAGAGGGCAGTACAGCTTCACTCACTGCTCACTCTGCGTTATCATCTTACTACATGATACAACCCTATTTTAACTTTTTTGGGTCCATACAAAATGTTCTAGCCCTTTATAAAAATGTTTTACTCTTTTACTGTTTAATGTAAATATTTCCAGTATTGGGTTAAGAAAATGTTTAGAATTTAGAGTAGCAAGTAATGATAAAAGTGGATAATCCACATGCAGTCCTAGTCAAGTAATTTTTTTCCTATATTTGAAGTAGTTTTTTCACTGACATGTTTGCTGTATTCCTTGGGCCCTCATCTAACTAAGGAGTGTTGTTGCAGGTTTTTCTTGCGTGTGTGTATATATGCTGTATGAAACACTCTGTCGTCGCAAAAGATATGTCCTATCTTTTGCCAGATTGCGGCCACGACCACTTAGCTTTCTAGGGGAAAGGGGTGAGGAACGCTTCCCTCTTCTACTTGTCAAGTAGGGACAACATATCGGACGCTGAGCACTAAGTCACTGCGACTCAGAGCGCTAAGGGGTTAATAAATTATCATAAAGCATATGTACACACAAGCATACTGTACATACACACCATAAACCACATAAACACACATAAAGCATATACACACACAGCATATACACATTACATATACACACATGTACAGCATATACACATCACATATACATATCTGTGCATATATACATTCATGCACACATATTTAAATATTTACTATCAGACAATGGGGGTCATTTACTAAGGACCCGAATCTCGTTTTTACGGCGGGTTACCCGAATTTTTCCGTCTGCGCCGATTTTTCCTGAATTGCCCCGGGTTTTTGGCGCAGCTGATCGATTGTGGCGCATTGGTGCTGGCGTGCACGCAACGGAAATCAGGGGGCGTGGCCGTACGAAAACCCGTTGGATTCTGAGAAACCGCCGCATTAAAAAAAAAAAAGTGACGCTTGACACGCACTTACCTGCACTCGGCCCGGCTTGGTGAACTTCAGTGCATTTCGACAAACTTCAGCGCAGCAGCGACACCTAGTGGACATGGGGGGAACTACCTTAGTGAATTGCCGGAAGACCCGAATCCTCCACACAGAACGCGCCACTGGATCGCGAATGGACCGGGTAAGTAAATCTGCCCCAGTCTTTTTATCCCAGGGGATCAGAGGCCACAGAGCTGACTTTATGCAGCCTAGTAGCTGCTGACCATATCGGTGAAGTAGATATGGGAGACTCCTGTCCTGCCATCCTCCCCCTCCCCTGACATTTCTTATCTGTGCTGCTGGCTCAGCTGTGTACTGTGGATGATGTACAATGTCATATACACATTATGCTGTATAATGTGCAACATGATGGGGCACATTTACTTACCCGTCTGGAGGAGTTCACCAAAAGAGCATTGTCCGACGAACATGCCCTCTGCCACAATTCACGATCGTGTGCCCAATATCCTGCATGTGTCGCTTCCTCGATCAGGTCCGACATACTTCACCTTCTTCTTCCTGGTGTATGTAAGTGCTTGAAGACAGCCCAGCTGCGCCAACATCCGATTGCGTGTGACACAATCCCCTGTTCAATATCTGTCACAGCCGTACAAAACCCGAAACTTTTGGAAAGTCCAACGAAATTGCGTCCATGGACCCTTAGTAAATAAGCCCGAATATATATTAAACAGCTCACCTATATTTTTTAGTGTGAAAGATAGGGTGCCGGGCCCTCTGCCACTGTGGCGTCCCACAGCAGCTGCTATAGCTGCTACCACTGTAGTTATGCCCCTGCCTAAATTCCTCAGAATTGTTGAACTGTGTTGCTGAAGTAAGGACTGTTGTATTATCTTGAATACCTTGTGTATTGACAACTGAGTTACACCTTGTCATCCGTTATATACAGTACGCATAACTTTATCAAAGAATAAGGGGATAATTGGGTCTTTAGGACAATTTTCAAAATCTTTAAAGTATTTTAGCTATAAGTAACAGGTGATGAAACCCCTGACTTTGTTTTGCATCACCTCATTCTGCTGCATGAATAGACTGGTGATTTCTTTGACTTGAAGTAGCAAGCATATCTGCCGAGGCACAGATGGGAGTGTAAGTGATTACAAGTGGATTTTTAGCATGGGAACAATGTTCAATGCAAAATAGCAGCATTTTAAACAAGCATTTTAGTTTATTCACATGTTGTGAAAGCAGGCTGGCTGAACACCTCCCCCTTATAATCTGGCACCTCTCTTCCTGCCCTGGCGGATCTTTGTGCCTACGCCTTAGAGAAAGCTCTCCTGCAATATCTGAGTATTCCTGCGTTCCTGTGTCCGTGTTCCTGTGCTCCTGTTCCTGTTCTCCTGTGTGTTCCGTGTTCCTGTTCCCATGTTCCTGCGTTCCTGTTCCTGTGTTCCTGCATTCCCATGTTCCTGCTCCCATCTGCCTGGACCTCCGGTTGCTGACCCCAGTTTGGACTTGACCTTGCATCTCTGCTGCCTGCCCTGACCCAGTGCCTGGACCTGACCATGAGACCGTCTTCTGCGTCTTCTTCTGCTACGACCTGGTGGCACCCTGCCGCAGCAAGTCCATTCTGCTTTGCGGCGGGCTCTGGTGAATACCAGGTGCCTCTTAGATTCCGGTCCCGGGTGTCGGCTAGTATCACCTTCTGTGGTGGTCCAGAAGGTCCCAACATTAATCTTAATATGACACATTATACTCAGTTAACAGTTTTCCAGCAGGTAGAAACATTTTGCAGTCTCATTCATTTGGGAAATTGCCCCAATTTTTTCTTTTTGCAAAAAGATTTCAGTCTTTTCTCAAGACAAATAGCTATATCATTTCTTAACAGATGTAATATTACAGAGTAATATATATGCCCATAAGGTTAAACACTGATTTATTTCTGTATCACATAACAAACTAAGTATTTACCTGATGTATCTTAGTGACCTTGTCATGTAAATCTGGAATGACTGCAGAGGTTACAATGCCAAACAGATCCTATTGCCGGACATTGACATTGCCCCATATTTTGCGGCTTTCAATGGTCCCCTTAATCATGTTGTAGGGTGAAAGAAGAATAGGACATGTCAGTTATCCGCTACTGATATCACAAAGTTTATGCATTTCAAGAATCAATGTTTATTCATCTGCAGGATCTTTTGGCATAGCTTTGTTTGCAGCTACTTCTATTTACATCACTTCAGAATAATAGCTAAATTTGTGATCATAAGCCCCAATAATCATTGTATTATTGAGATCATGAGACAGAATTCTGGTCTTATAAATGTGGTATTCACAGTATTAGATCCGCCTCAGTTAAAGAAAAAATGCAAAACTACTATTTCAACTTTAGGATTCATTGGGATTCCATTCCTCTGGTCTATGCCCGTGATCATATGACATGATTAAAACATATTTATATTCAGATCATACAAGAATGTGGAACAATTTTAATTCCTCACTAGGCACATTGGGGGAAATTTATTAAGACTGGCATTTACAATTCCTCCATGGGTGCTCCACCACCCCTATACTTAGAGTCTCCGGCCTCTTAGTAGATATTGCACAATCTCTGCCAGGACAGACCTGTTTAGATCTGATCTGTAAGATTTCAGCTATGATCTCTTCCAGTGAAGACTATAGTATATATTGTGGTCCAGGATGTTTACGGCCACCACCCATCCCGCTCCCCGACCTGCCCAAAGTGGCATGCTTGGCTGAAAACTGGCAGGGTTGGCATAATAAATCGCCCCCCCTCAGCCTAGTTTTGGTGGCTATCCTAATTAGAAACTTTCAATCCTTGCTAGTGATTTTTACCCAAAGGAGTACCCAAAGGAAACCCACACAAACATGGAGAGAACATACAAACTCTTTGCAGATGTTGACCTGGGTGGGATTCGAACCTAGGACCCCAGCGCTGCAAGGCAGAAGCGCTACTCACTCAGCCACCGTATTTTTAACATCACATCAATGAGTTGTCATCAAGAAAACCATTACTTCCGAGTCAATGTTTTTGGTAAATGTATTTAATTTCCATGTTGCAACAATAAACTAGTTATTGTTTAAACAATAAAATCTACTAACACAATGTATCACACAACAAATTGTGCAGCAACAGCTTCCAGACTAACTGCATTCAGAGCTGCGAAAACCATCATTCAAGTCCCTTTTTTAGTATCAATTGATGGCAACAGCTTCTAAATGCTCACCTTTTACATTTCCCAAAGCAAATGAGAGCCCAGGGTGAACCCTACAGTGCATGTTAAATGAATCATTTACTTTTGACCAAAATTCTCTTTACATCACAGGGAGAAGAAGCGACTGCATTGCCAATTAACCTGGGCATAGGAAATAGTACTTGTTGCAATCAGATTTCTTAGCCTTTGTTAATTGAAACCCCCAGCACCAGGACCTGGGTGATTGTTATGTTCTTGTAACACATGATTAGTTATAAGTACAGTATAAATTAGAGTTTATAAAATCTTGTTCTTTTAATCATTAGGTAGTAAAATAAATCAGTCAATGACCTTTTGCCGGTAATTCTTTTCCAGCGTGCCATAATGTCCTGCACTCCAATGTAATCTATTTTCTCTTCACAAGATTCTTTCCTCTGTCAGGATCTGCAACATTCTTAGAACATTATAATTGATTGTGCAGAGTCCTCCTGGTCACAAAAAACCCCAGAGACTTTCTTGAATCACTGAGAGAACACCGGTAAAATGGATGACCATTTCTCAAGTGTCAGGGTAGTGCCAGTGCCTGGCATACTACACGACAAGGAGATTATTAAATTCAAAGATAGTTAATAGCATCAATCACTTTGGGAAGGTATAAAACACTAGAAAATAAGAAACTTCCTTTTTGTTCCCTAGCATATCAGTCTGTATTGCAGAGAAAGTCACATTTTATGGGCTTTTGTGGTGTTTTGGGGGTGTACAGGGACAGAAAGGATAATGTATTTAGAGTTTAATATGAAATGATGAAACTGGCTATCATGTTCCAAACAAAACATTTCCATACATCCCATAAGAATTAATAGAGGAGGTCCCACTTTTAGGACCATCATCTACTGGCCAATTTGAAAATGGCTATGGATGGTCCTACATTGCCAGTGCATTTTACAAATATAAGCCCATTAAAGGGTGTGTACCACAAAAGACACTTATCAGTTCCACATGATAGAAGATAAGTGCTTAACAACTTGGGGGTTGACTACTAAAACCTCCAACAATCAGGTGAATTAAGGATCGAAAGTCCTCTTAAGTTCCTCCAGGGTGGCTGTCTTGAGAGTCCTATAGAAGCAACTGAAGAACATGTCCATCCCTGTGCTCCAATTCCAAAAGGAGATTTTTGTCCCCCCTTTTAATGATCACTGGGGGGATCCCAGCAGTTTGACCAACAGCGATCCCCTAACTTGTGAGGTAATTCATTTTCGGAAGGTAAATCACCACTTTCATCTAGTCCCAAGATCCTATAGAACCAAAGATAAAGGTGTCTAAATTGATGCTTCCCCTCCAGCCTCTGAGCCGGACTCATCTTTGCCAATATACATTGGCTTCATAGTATCAGATCACAGCTTTCAAATCATATCAGGTTTGTGATTCTGTAAGCTACAGAACCGGATATTCAATTGAAAACAGAAGATTACATTCATTATATAAAAAGACACATATGCTTTTCTCACTGGCACCAAATAAGAATAAAAACAGAATGAGAGAGAGAGAGAATTTAAGCCATTTTTATTACTTTCTGCAAAGTCAAATGTTTACAAACACCAACATTACTATGCAGTTAAACAATTTTGAGCCCATATGATGATGTCTTTGGAGGCTTTTGATACCTTTATTGGTGAGATTTTAGTTAATTAGAGACCTCAAACACACTGCTTCTCTGTGTAACATCATAGGAAAGTCTAAAGAAATCAGCCAAGATATCAGAAAAAGAATTGTGGACTTGCACAAGTCAGGTTCATCCTTCTGTGTAATTTCCGGATCCATGAAGGTGACTTCATCTGTATAAACAATACACATGTACAAACAAGATGGGAATGTCCAGCCATCATACCGCTCATAAAGGAGATGAGCTCTGTGTCCCAAAATATTACTGTAATATTGTCAACCCCCCAAAAAAGCAAAAGACCTTGTGAAGATGCTGGCTGAAGCTGGTAAGAGCATTATCCACAGTGAAACAAATTCTTTATGGACATGGGCTGAAAGGCCACTCTGTGATGAGAAGCCATTGCTTCAAAAGAAACATAAAAACTCCAGATTAATGTTTGCAAATGCTCACAGGAACAAAGACTTTAATTTTCAGTGAAAAATGTCCAGAGGTCTGACAGAACTAAATTTCACCTGTTTGGCCATAATGACCATCGTGAGTTTTGGAGGAAAAAAGGAGAAGCTTGTAAGCCTGAATGCACCATCTCAACTGTGATACACGGGGGTGATCATGTTGTAGGGTTGTATAACTATGACTTGTGCATTTTACAGAATAGATGCATCATACTAAATACTAAAGGAACATCTCAAGACGTCAGCCAGGAAGTTAAAGCTTGGGAGCAAATGGACTTCCAAATGGACAATAACCCCAAACTTCTGCCAAACTAGTTGCAATGTGGCATAAGGATAACAAGGTCAATGTTTTGGAGTGGTCATCACATAACCCTGGCCTCAATCCTATTGAAAACTTATGGGAAAACCTGGAAAGCCAGTTGCGAGCAAGGCGACTACTAACATGGCTCAGTTACACCAGTTCTGTCAGGAGGTATGGGTCCAAATTCCTGCCAACTATTGTAAGAAGCTTGAGGAACAAGATCCAAAATGTTTGACTCAAGTCATATAGGATTAAAGGGGTATTCCCATTTTGGCAAATAAATGTTAATATTTGTATAATGGAAAGTTATTCAATTTTCCAATATACTTTCTGTATCAATTCCGCACTGTTTTCTAGATCTCTTCTTGCGGTCCTTCTATAGAAAGCTTCATTGTTTACTTCCTGTGGACAGAAATCATGGTCCATGGTTGCACAGATCGTTAGAATCAGAGAATAATCAGAGCTTTGTGTAATAACGAGTCGTGCACCTGTGTGACCATGGTCAGATTTCTGTCCACAGGAAGTTAACAATGAAGCTTTCTATAGAAGGACAGCAAGCAGAGATCTAGAAAACCGGGAGGAATTGATATAGAAAGTAAATTGGAAAATTGCATAACTTTCCATTATACAAACACTTACATTTATTTGCTGAAATGGGAATATCTCTTTAGGAACATTGGTACTAAATACTAATGAAATATATGAAAGCTTTTGCCTTTTCAGAAAGTAATAAAAATGCCTTAAACATTCTCTCTCTCATGATTCTGGAATTTGGCAAATCTAAATAATTTTAGTAACTCTAATTGACCTAAAAAGAGAAAAGTTTATAAACATCATAAAAAATTTAAAAACTGTATGTAAACTTCTGGTTTCAACTGCACAGGCAAGTAAATGAATGGGCAGGATTTGGATCTTTATCTGCAACTTTTCCAAGTAAGAATTTACATGTCCATATCTACAGTTCTGTAGATCACAGAACCAAAAGCTGAAAGATGAAATTCTCTCCTTTAATATGATACCCAGAATAATGGTTGCAGCTGCTGTAGATCCCAATACACATGTGCCTCTCCTCCCCTTCAGCCTCTGAGCCTGATTCATCTCTGGCAAAAGATGACAGTTTTCTGTTCATTTTCCCATTTTTTGGCAAACAGGCAATGTTTCATATTAAAAAAAGGGTCCTGCTTCTTTAGTGGGTTAAAGTTCCCTTTAAATATTATGTCTATCTCCCTGCAGTAATAACACATTTAGTCCAAACACATCCACCTTTCTCCACACAAAGGAATAATTGTGGTAAAGCTAGGAAAAAAATATCTCCAAATTGGCGGAATGGAGGCTGCATCTCATATAATTCTGTCTATTTCATGTAAAGCATAAACTTTAACATAAAGGCATGAAAGATGCTGTAACATCTTAGGTCATGGACCAGGATAAGATGCGCTGTTTCTAAAACATTTTACAGCTGTGTGTCACAAATGCTAAAAATATAACATAATGGAAATGTAACAGGCACCTTTTCTATATATTAAGAATTCAGGTCAGGATCCTAACTCTAAATTTAAAGCTAAAAAATAGGACAACTTCAATTATCTTTATACCATTCATATAATGAAGCCTAGAAAGGATCCTACAATATTTACAAGTTTTCATGTATAGCATTTATGACAAACACATCTATCCATCTAGCTATTAATCTAAAAATGGAAAATCTTTTCCAAAGCATTACACTAAGTATTACAACACCAGCAGATAGATGTATTCAACGATACAGTACATGATAGTGAAGATTCTATCAGTACAGTGGGAAAGTATTCAGACCCCATTAAATTTTTCAATGCAGTCAAGTGGCAGGATCAAAAAACATTTTTTGTTTACACATTAATGTAAAGTCTTCACCCCATCTTTACAGAAAAAACAGAAATGAAGATATATTTGCTAATTCATTTAACCAGAAAAACTGAAATATCACATGATCATAATTCATGATCATATTCAGACCCTTTGTTGTGACACACATATTTAACTCACATGCTGTTCATTTCCTTCTGATCCTCCTTGAGATGATTTCACTTCTTCATTGGAGTCCAGCTATGTTGAAATAAACTCATTGGACTTGATTACGAAAGGCACACACCTGTATATACAAGTCCTCACAGATCACAGTGCATGTGATCACAGCACATGAGAAGGAACTGCCCAAGGAGCCCAGAGACAGAATTGTGGCAAGGCACAGATCTGGCCAAGGTTACAAAAGTTTCTGCAGGACTTAAGGTTCCTAAGAGCACAGTGGCCTCCATAATCCTCAAATGGAAGAAGTTTGGGAAACCACAGCTCTTCCTCGACCTGGCCATTCAGCCAAACTAAGCAATCCTGGAAGAAGAGCCTTGGTGAGAGAGGTAAAGAAGAACCTCAAGATCACTGTGGCTGAGCACCAGTAATAAGGAGATGGGAGAAAGTTCCACAAAGTCAACTATCACTGCAGCCTCCTCCAGTCGGGGCTTTATGGCAGAGTGTGCCGACAGAAGCCTCTCCTCAGTGCAAGACATATGAAAGCCGCAAAAAAAGGACTCCAAGACTATGAAAAACAAGACTCTCTGGTCTCTTTTTGAACATTGTGGTGGTAAATCTAAGCGGTATATGTGGAGAAAACCAGGCGCTGCTCATCACGTGTCAAATACAATACCAACAGGGACACTTGGTGGTGGCAGCTTCATGCAATGCGGGTCTAGGTTATAGATTCCCTTTAATTTTGCTCATATTTAAAGGAAACCTGTCACAAGGTTTGCCACACTAAAGTACTGGCCCGCTCAGGTAGGGGATGAAACTCCCTTTATAAAATTCCCTCTTTTGTGTGAAATCTCACATTTTAAATATAAACAATATCTCCCAAAAGCAGGCAGTCAGGCATTTTCACATGAGATTAGTCAAGTTTAGTAGCTGCAGGCAGAGTGTTGAATCTGTTCTGTTCTATAGCACCTAGAAACATGCTACTTCTGTTATATTAAAGATAAGAATCTCATCTTGAAGATCACATTTGGGTTCTGTAAGCTACAAAACTAGACATCTAGACATCCAGGATCTGGATCTGCAGCTTGTATTTTTAACTATGTTTTGAGCTGTCTGTATCTGTGGTTCTGTATCTCACTAAGGTCGAATTGATCTGATGAGATTCTTATCTCCAATAAACATGTTTCTAGGTTCTAGAGAACCAAAGATAGGTGACCCTCCCTCTACAATCACTAAACTTGACTAATCTCATATTAAAATGAAGTAAGAAGACTTTATTTGCCTGACTATGGAAGAAATGTTTTAGACTGTAGGTAAAGAGATGAGTTCCCTCACATAAAAGAGGGAATTCTAGAAAGGACATTTCATACTCTACCTGGAGGTGCTAGTAGTGTAGTGAGTAAAACATGACGACAACATAACCTGGTCACTTTAAGATCACATATATTCCTACAGATTCTATATTAAAGGAAATATACCACTTTACTAAAGTAACAAACACCTATACATACTCACCTTTCCTCCTCTTCATCTTGATCCCTGGGGTGGTCTTTGTTAAAGAGAACCCGTCATGCAAAATAACCCCCCTAAACTAAATATATTTTCATAAACTGCCATTAGAGAGCATTGCCTCTATCCCTTCATTGTCCCTCTACATGACTGTAAACCTAAGCAATGAGGTCCTAAAGCTGTATGCAAATGACCTGTGAAATGTCCAATGAAGCATTAGCATATTCAAGCTGTCCACTCTATTCATGAGTGGGAGGCACAGCCACACCCCCAGTGCATGACTGACGGCCTGTGTAATGATGTGAGGCTGTATAATGATGTGCTTCCTGGTGCTGGTGGCCACGCCCCCTGCAGCCTGTGTGTGCATGTGTGTGTGTTTAGGAGAGATACAGCAGCTCCAGGCAGCCATGTTATAGCAGAACATGTCAGATTCATGTGTAGCTGATGTCTGTGTCTCTCACCTGTATATTAGGAGGATGCAGCATGTCAGCAGATACAGCACTCACACTAGCCATGCTTTACTATACATTACACACAGACATGAGCAGGGGGAGGAGAGGGGAGGGGTAACAGGGGTGACATCACTGCCTCTGACCATGTGACCAGCCTCATTTACATAATAAAGAAAAGATTATTTTACAATGAATAATGTATGAAATAACTAGATAAAGGCTGTGATGGGATCCTTGTGAGCTGCTCCAACAGGTAGAGGTGACAGGACTAGTGACACAGACCTGATGACAGGTGTCCTTTAAGCTTGACACGTTGGGATCATCTAGAAAAGGGACTTATAAAAACCAGCCTGGAGCTTGGGGACAAGATTTCCAGGCTGGGAGAGGGAGGTGATGTTGCAAAGGGGGCATGCATAATTAACAGCTTGGAGTGCTGGACATCCCGATGGGATCAAGATGAAGAGGATAACAGGTGAGTATGTGTAGGTGTTTGTTACTTTGGTGAAGTGGTAGGTTTCCTTTAAATAAAGGCTTACATTCATGTATTTCACTCCCCAGTAAGCAGGGTTGTCTCCAGGTTTCAGTAGGCCCCTGAGTGACAGAGCCTCAGTGGGCCCCTTTGCAGGAACTCACGTGGCAGCATTTAAAATTCATAAACTTAATTAGTCTCCTGTTCCCTAAAATATTCTCTATTTTATCATTCCAAACATCCTCCTCATGGTTATTTTATATAAAGCCTGGATTCCTTATGTACAGCCTTATGTGCCCCCCCCAGCAGCTCTGGGCCCCGGCACTTGCCCAGGTATGCCCAGTGTTGGCGCTGGCCTTGTCAGTAAGTATTTTAAGGCTGCAGGTGGAAGAACTCATGTAAATGAACACTTTATCTGTGCAGTTAAGTGGAGTATGAAGAGAGTTATAATTATAGAATCAAAACTGTAGTCAAACTGCATCATCATTTTGGCAATGCCATCACATCCGGTGTTCTGGTGCTTGTGAGTTCCATAGACCCCTCACTCTTCTTGTGAAAGGGCTGTGACATACAGGAGTATAATGGTGTTTCCCCATCATTTCATAACAATACAACAAAAGGCAAATGCAGTATCTTACTTTATCATGAATACCTTATTGTACACAGTGGAGGGGGCTGCTGTGAGGGAAGCCCAGATTTTGCACGAGGGTCCCATAACTATGCCTCTGCTTTTTTCATTAACACGATTTGTTTGTCCTGCGTTTGCTGCTTTTCATAATGTAGGAGGGAAATTTATATTCTAGTGCTGTTACTAGTTTTACAGTTTCATTATCCTTCCATCCTACCTGCACCCCTGTGCTGAGTGTTACCTAACAAATACACAGGATTTAATTTACTACTTTAATTTTCTGGTATAGGGTTTTGCTCATATGGCTTCTAAGCTTATTATTTGTACAGTCCCGAAGGGTTCATCTGGAACCAGAAACACGTTCCTTTGTGTAAATATGACTATATCTATATGTACCCTATATTGGGTACAGAAAGTAATCGAACCTCTTCAAATTTTCCACTCTTTGTTTTATTGCAGCCAATTGGTAAGATCAAAAAAGTTTTTTTTGCTAATTAATGTACATTCTGCACCCATCTTCACAGAAAAAAGTAGAAGTGTATGTATTAATATTATAATTTATTAATCTCTTCTGTAGCAAACACCTACCGCTAACACCTTTTAAATTACCGCTGGCGGCATTTAAAAGACGCTGTGCAAGGGCGACGCCATCTTTGCAGGGAGCGGCGATCGGTTGCCATGACAGCCTCCATTGTAAAAATTCCATACTGTCACGCTTGCTCCTGCGACCCAAGTCCCTGCTCACAGATGCACCCTTGCCCCTCTCCGTTCCCTTGGTTCACTGCAGCTGAATCACTTACCTGACCGTGCTCCAGCAGTCCGGCGTGCGCGTCCCCGCCTCCTAGGGCACGCGCACAAGCTTCCAGAGATTTAAAGGGCCAGAGCACGACTAATTGGCGCTGCCCACTTTGTACTTAATAAATAGCTAGCCTCTCCCCTTATGTCCCACCGGATCTTTGTGTCTCGTGCCTTAGTGAAAAGCTTGTTCCTATGCCCGTTGGTGAATTCCCGTTGTGACCCCAGTTCCATCCCCAACTTCACTACTTTGCTGCCTGCCTTGACCTTTTGCTTTGCTCCTGACCTCGATCCTGTACTGCCTGTCTCGACCTCCTGCCTGTCCCCAACCACAATTCTGCCTCATGTTTCTGTACATTGCCTTGGCCACCACCACAGAAAAAGTCGTGCCTATGGAGCAGCAAGTCCAACCCGCTTTTTGGTGGGCTCTGGTACAAACCGAGTGCCACTTAGACTCCGCTCCCAGGTGTTGGCTTACATCATCGTCTGCAGTGGTTCAGTGGGTCTACTAGCCCTGAATCCTTACACATACACAGCAATACAGTAGTATTGCAGTATATGTAGGAACAATCAGACTGTTAAAGAGACAGAGTTAAAGTACCCTAGAGAGTCTAAAAATAGGTCAAAAGGTCACACAGTCCTCAAAATAGTAGCAAAGAATACATCTGCATATCTTGCAAAAAATGAAGCCTTACACATTTTGTATTACCATGATCATACCGATACAGTTTACCAGTACAGGGCATGGAATAATAAATAACGTCAGTAACAAAGTAAAATTTGTAATGCAATAAATAAGCATTCACACTGCTCTGCACACACAAAAATGAAAAAGTTATAGATTTTTGAAGGTGGGGGGTGAAAAATGAACAAAAAAAGTCTATGATTCGAAGGGTTACACAAGAAAAACTGAAATATCACACGGTCATACATATTCAGGCACTTTGCTGTGACACATATTTAAAGGGGTACTCACATGAAGACAAGATTCTTAAATATACTCAGGATAACAAAATAACACATTTTCTAATTTACTGTTATTAGCATAAATACAGCATTTCACATATATAATTCCAACCTTTCTCTATCAGTCCTTGTACAATTTAGTTGTCCCTGGATAGGATGCTAAAATCCTAAGTCTTATGACTATGGTCAGATTCGTCTCATGAATAGCTTCTCTTCTCTGCACACTGCAGTGCTCTCTGCCTCCTGCCCCTCCTCCCTGCAGTACAAGACCAGCTTAGTCACAGGCATTTCCTGCTGGCAAGCAGCAGTGTGCAGAGACTTACTCTACTAGCTACAGACAGAGAAGGTCTTTACAGCAGAGCTCACTGCGTGTTTTATTGATTAGGTGAGGGTGCAGAGCTGAGTGTCATTGTTTCATTTATATCCATCTCATAACTCTGATCTCTGATCTCTCTTATCTATGTGTCAGATATTAGTAGAATGCTCAGAAGCTAAATAAAAGGGTAAGAATCTGATAATCTAAGCACATTTTTGTCACACAGGATCTCATAGCTCAGAGGAATCATTAAGTGTCTGCTCAGAGAGTCCCCACCCACACTTTGGAATTTTACACTGACCATCACTGAGTGATAGGAGCTAAAACAGCAATAAAGTAATAAAGTAAATGTCAGGGCTGGAAGTCTGTGGACCCACTGGACCACCGCAGGAGATGGTACTAGCCGACCTGGGACCGGAGTCTAAGTGGCACTCAGTTTTCACCAGAGCCCGCCGCAAAGCAGGATGGGCTTGCTGCAGTGGGATACCACCAGGTCGTTCCATAGGTGTGACTAGCCTGCGGTGGCTGCCAAGGTAGTAATACAGGAGACAGTGTGTACCCGGGGTGACGGCAGGAGAATAGCACAGGAAGGCACACTAGGACTCACGTCAGGAATCGCAGGAGCTGGCACGCAGGTCAGGAACACAGGAACGGACTGGCACACAGGAACACAGGTACACAGGAACGGACTGGCACACAGGAACGCAGGAATCACAGGAACGGACTGGCACACAGGAACGCAGGAATATATACCTCACAGCTCACAATGCAGGTCAGAGCACATGAGAATCACGAGGTCTAAGGAACTGCCCGAAGAGCTGAGGGACAGAATTGTGACAAGGCAAATATCTGCAAGGCAAAGACCAAGGTTTCAAAAGAATATCTGCAGCACTCAACATATCTAGGAGCACAGTGGCCTACATAATGCTTAAATGGAAGAAGTTTGGGACGACCACAACTCTTCCTTGACCTGGCCTTCCAGCTAAACTAAGCAATCGTTTGAGAAGAACTTTGGTGAAAGAACCCCTAAGATCACTGTGGCTGAGCTCCAGTGATGCAGTAAGTTCCACAAAGTCAACAATCACTGCAGAGTGTGCCGACGGAAGCCTCTCCTCAGTGCACTGTGATGCCTAGATGAAGATTGAACTTTTTGGTGTTATTCATCTGCAGGGACAGAACGTCTGGTTGTAATTGAAGGAAAGAGGAACAGAAGTACAGAGATATCCTGGATGGAACTCAGACCTCATACCATGACCCTAAGCACACAACTATAATAACAAAGCAGAGGCTTCAGAACATCTCTTTGACCATTCTTGACTGATCCAGTCAGAGCCCTATCCTTAACCCAATTGAGCTTGAGACTTGAACATGGCTTCCACCAAGGTTCACCATCCAACCTAAGGGAATTGGAGGGGATCTTCAAGAGCCAGAGGATCCTTAAATCCAGGTGTGAAAAACTTGCATCATTCCCAAGAAGACTCATGGCTGTACTAGCCCAAAAAATGCTTCTACTCAATACTGACCAAAGGGGCTCAATACTTATGACCATGTGATATTTCAGTTTTTTTGTTTAATAAATTAGAAAAGATATCAAAATTATGTTATTTTTCTGTCAAGATGGGGAGCCGAGCGTACATTAATGAGCAAAAAACCTTTTTTGATCTTACCAACTGACTGCAATGAAAAAAAGAGTGAAAATGTTATGGACTGAATACTTTCTATACCCTCTGTACACTCACCGGCCACTTTATTAGGTACACCTGTCCAACTGCTCGTTAACACTTAATTTCTAATCAGCCAATCACATGGCGGCAACTCAGTGCATTTAGGCATGTAGACATGGTCAAGACAATCTCCTGCAGTTCAAACCGAGCATCAGTATGGGGAAGAAAGGGGATTTGAGTGCCTTTGAACGTGGCATGGTTGTTGGTGCCAGAAGGGCTGGTCTGAGTATTTCAGAAACTGCTGATCTACTGGGATTTTCACGCACAACCATCTCTAGGGTTTACAGAGAATGGTCCGAAAAAGAAAAAACATCCAGTGAGCGGCAGTTCTGTGGGCGGAAATGCCTTGTTGATGCCAGAGGTCAGAGGAGAATGGGCAGACTGGTTTGAGCTGATAGAAAGGCAACAGTGACTCAAATCGCCACCCGTTACAACCAAGGTAGGCAGAAGAGCATCTCTGAACGCACAGTACGTCGAACTTTGAGGCAGATGGGCTACAGCAGCAGAAGACCACACCGGGTGCCACTCCTTTCAGCTAAAAACAGGAAACTGAGGCTACAATTTGCACAAGCTCATCGAAATTGGACAGTAGAAGATTGGAAAAAAATTGCCTGGTCTGATGAGTCTCGATTTCTGCTGCGACATTCGGATGGTAAGGTCAGAATTTGGCGTCAACAACATGAAAGCATGGATCCATCCTGCCTTGTATCAACGGTTCAGGCTGGTGGTGGTGGTGTCATGGTGTGGGGAATATTTTCTTGGCACTCTTTGGGCCCCTTGGTACCAATTGAGCATCGTTGCAACGCCACAGCCTACCTGAGTATTGTTGCTGACCATGTCCATCCCTTTATGACCACAATGTACCCAACATCTGATGGCTACTTTCAGCAGGATAATGCGCCATGTCATAAAGCTGGAATCATCTCAGACTGGTTTCTTGAACATGACAATGAGTTCACTGTACTCAAATGGCCTCCACAGTCACCAGATCTCAATCCAATAGAGCATCTTTGGGATGTGGTGGAACGGGAGATTCGCATCATGGATGTGCAGCCGACAAATCTGCGGCAACTGTGTGATGCCATCATGTCAATATGGACCAAAATCTCTGAGGAATGCTTCCAGCACCTTGTTGAATCTATGCCATGAAGAATTGAGGCAGTTCTGAAGGCAAAAGGGGGTCCAACCCGTTACTAGCATGGTGTACCTAATAAAGTGGCCGGTGAGTGTATATGCTTCTTTACAGGTCTCCCAGTGACTGTAATTGCTGCTCTTACAATTGGAGTTGTACCGTAACTATTTTTTTAATAAATTCATTGTGCAAGTAAAGACAACAAACTTTGTGATAACATTATTAAAGTAAGGTATCAAGCAAATACGCACACGCTTCCAGCCAGTGGGATGTGAGGGTCCACAATAATAGTGATCTTTTCCCATTCTTCTGCGGAAGTTCTTTTCTCTGTCATAGAAGAGGGGGTTCTTCGAACACATCCCGAGACCGTTATTTCAATGACCAGGTCTTGGGCTGAGGGCCGGTGGTTGTGGACAGCTACCCTAAGGTATGTTCCCCAATCAATATTTGCATTGTATGAGTTACTGTTTGGAAAATCCCTGCAGATTTTATAAACAGTCATCGGAATGTGTGGGGCTGTGACTGCTGATGTCTTTATAGAGTCAATGGGGGCAATTTATCATACTCCTGGCGTATGATAAAGGTCATGCCCCCCCCCATGTCAAGCTGGATACACCAAGAGGCATAGGGCTCTTGATGTATCCATTGGGCCGCACAGCAAAAGTACACCAGGTTCGACCTGGTGACGTTTTGGATTAAAACCTCTTAACAAAAGTTTGCAGGTTTTTAAAAATTACATAGACATGGAGTAATCCTGTGCCCACCACAAGCGCAGGATTGGCATAGAAGAACTGATAAATCTCCCCCTATGCATTTAATGGTAACTGCCAGATTTTTCATATGCAAAAACAAAAAGGAAAACATGACTACATGTTATAGGAAATTATGTGATATGGCAGATGAATTAAATTAAATGTGAATGTCCAGATGAGAATATCCCTTTAAAGGAGATAACATGCTGAAAACAACGTGTGGCTCCTCCACTGATCAGCTCTTTTACACCATCTGCATAAATTAAATAATAAAATATTTATTTGTAATGACATGTTACTGGGATACAGTAAATAGGTTTCTCTAGAAAACTTATTAAGTTGCTTATTTTAATTTTTAGGAGATTTAGGAGCTGGTAGACCTAATGCTTTTAATTTTTAGTCCCAAAAGTATTTTTACACTGTTGCAGAGTAAACTAGTTTGTTATCAAAATAGCTTACTTTTACTGTAAGTATCTTTAATTAATAATTATAATCTTGTTTCATACTGCACAGCAGAGTCTACACTGTCATGAATAAAACATTGCTGAGTAGGTTCAGCCCATTCCGAGATCGGTTTATATTGGGAAAATATGATAATATTGTGTTTCTGGATTTGGAAATATGACAGACACCTAACCAGACAAATAGGGAGGTGTTTCCTAATTATAAAATAAAGCAAGCAATCAAGTTATACCCTCCGGATATGCTGGGATTTCCTGTAGAGTACATTATTATTTTTTAATTGTATAATCAATTCCGTCCCCTTTGTGGAGCGTTTAGATATTACTGTAGAATGAGGTGGATTGCATTTTTAATGGATAAACAGAGAAATATAAAGAGCTATGGATTAAACATATTTTAAAGGAAATCTACATTGGGGAATCCACTTTCTGAGCGATTCCCCATGGTAGATTCTCTGTCCGGGCAGCAGCTGCATCCTGTTTTCACAGTCCAAATCTGTTGGATCAGCCGACGGCATGTCCCGCGATTTCTGTCGCGTGAAATCCAGCGCAGCTGCGACAAAAAACGATCACGTGCGACACAATCCCAGCACAGACACTTGTTAAATACATGTCAAAGCTGCGCAAATCTCAAAAACGGAGAACAGTCTGATGAAAATGTGATCTGTGACCCTTAGTAAATAAGCCCCTGTGTGTAAGTGTTAGTACAATGTCAGAAGCCAGATGAAAGTGCATATACACCTGTACCCTGATAATCTAACCACATTGTCACCCCACAGAACTAGATGGATTATATAATGTGTCTGCTAGAGAGGCCCCGCCCACACCCTGGGATTTTGCACTGAGCAGCCTAGAGAGTGATAGGAGCTACAACAGCAATACAACTGATTAACATTGTAAAGTAAGGGGTTAAAATTATCTTTATTGTGTTAACATCACTAGGGGATTGAAATGTAAGAAATGTTTTTCTTTAATTTCTTTCCTTTAAGTTATTTGACTGCAGAGTGTGAATAAAACACTTGATTTGGACTATATTCTGTGTATGTCCCTGCTTCCTGCACTACTACCTAGCATCTGCCAGAGCGATTCCCCACAAAATATATGTAATATATAGTATCCACAATTTGTAATCAAATGACCTTATTTATTAAATTGCTTCATTAACAGCAGGCAGAATTGTAAGACGATTGCATATTGATTGCGTTCTGTCATTTACACACCAAGACAACTGTGCTGTTCACCCTCTCGATATCATTTACCAGCCTGAAATTGTCTTGAGTGATTTCCAGCATAATACTATCTGACTATTGATGTTCGTATTACTTTTGACATTATCATGCTTGTTAACGTAACACATCTTATTTAGGTGTCAACAATCCTTACTCGCGGCCTCCTCGTAGATATTACGACAATCAATATCATGTTCTCTGCTTATGGCATTTCTGGACACCAGGGACTAGTAATGACATATACAGTTTATGCTTCACTTGTCCGATGCTGTGACCTATAGAGCAATTTAAGAGGCAATAATTGTCTGGAGCTATTACAAATCTAGAATCAACCGATGGAAGTTACAGATTTTTGCAACTGGATTATACTGATTTAGGCTACATTCACACTGACGTATGGCCGATATACGTCATCCATACACGTCAATGGGCGCACGGCGCCCTACGGGAGCAGTATGGTGCAGCACACGTGCGGCACCGTACCGCTCCGTACCCGGAAAAAGATAGGACCTGTCCTATCTTTCTCCGTAGTACGGCGCCGTGCGCCATTACTTCCTATGGAGAGGGGCGGGGGTGAGCTGCGCTCTCCTCCTCCTCCTCTCCCCGTACACTGCCGTTGCCCGCTACGGTATGGTACGGGCGGGCAACGGCAGTGTGAATATAGCCTAAAGCTGCTATTTGCAGAGGAACACATAGATTTACAAGGTTTTCAAGTCTTCCTTGAAAAATTATTTACTGAGCTATTTGTCTCCTTTGCACTACACTGTAGTAATTTATCTATACACATTGTATTATATGTATTACGGTACGTAGTTTGAGTGGCTTTTCTGTAGTTTCTTATAAAGAGGGTTTCCTGGCAAGGGATTCCCCTCTATGATGTCCATACACCTGCAAGGCATGAAACAGCCCCTTTAAAGGAAACCTACCACTTTATAATGGTAGTTATAACCCTGAAACAACTTGCACCAGCTCAGGATGAGCTGGTGCCAGAGCATATTTTCATTATTTACGGAAACCGCCAATTCCTTTTTAAACTGTTTTATTCTTTATATTTCAAGCATGCTGCTAGTCATATTGTCTCACTTTTGTTATTTTTGCTACTTTTTTGCGACTTTTTACTCATTTTTCAAGTACGCCTTGGCTGCACCTTGTGCAGTGTGCCTTATGTATCATTGTTTTCCAAATGTTCTGTGGGACTTTTCACTTATGTATCACTTTTTTGCTTATTTTTGCGACTTTTCAGGCGCAAATCTGCACCTGGTCCAGGGCAGGTGCAAAGGAAGGATTTTTTTCATAGACCCTATTTTAACATGTAAATTGGAATTATTTAAATGTTTAACATTTTGCACAGTAACCTGTTTTTTTAAAATTCAGAAATTTTTGCATTTTCATTTTTAAAAAAAAATGTATTGGTTACTTCTGAGGGTGCAGTCACATGCAGCCACATGTTTAACGCATGCATTTAAAAACGCATTGCAACAGCTGAGATTTGCCTAATGAAACAGCTGTCAACACTTGCGTTATGTTAACGCATGTGTTTACATTGCGTTTACTATGTGTTTTATAAATGCAAATATTAACAGTAATGTAATTAGGCAAATCACCTCTCCACAGATGTTGTAATAGCTTTAAAAATACAATCAAAACGCACTGGGGGTCATTTACTAAGGGCCCGATTCGCGGTTTCCCGACGTGTTACCCGAATATTTCCGATTTGCGCCGATTTTTCCTGAATTGCCCCGGGTTTTTGGCGCACGCGAATGGATTGTGTCGCATCGGCGCCGGCATGCACGCGATGGAAATCGGGGGGCGTGCCCGAACGAAAACCCAACGAATTTGGAAAAACCGCCGCATTAAAAAAAGGTGTCGCGCTTACCTTCACTCGGCCGGGCTTGGTGAACTCCAGGGCATTCAGCGCAGCAGCGACACCTGGTGGACGTCGGAGGAACTGCCTTAGGGGATCGCAATAAGACCTGAATCCACCGCAGAGAACGCGCCGCTGGATCGCGAGTGAACCGGGTAAGTAAATCTGCCCCAATGTGTGACCACAGCCTCATATGTCATCATCTTCCTGGGGTGTCACTAAAGTGCTTAAAAATGGAGAACACAGCCTCAAATCCTAAATTAACAGTAGTGTCCACTCCTGCATATAACCCCCTTGTGTTCATGTGGATTTGAGACATTTGCAACAAAAAGTCTCAAAAAGAAGCCAAAATTTGCACCTGCTAGGATAGGAAAAACTGAACATGTATCACAAGTAAAAAGACAGGATCATACATAAGGTGCAAAAAAGAGCCGCCAAATGTCTCTAAAATTCACCTCAGAGAGACAAAACTATGATACATGTGGCCCATTGTCTCTCTCTGTAAAATCTCTGGTTGCCTACCTGATGGTCACACTATTCCCCTTACAATAAAGGATTGACGTTTTTGATCGATCGTGGATTCTCTGGTAGCTATTGTTTACATGAAGAAAGAGAGATGAAATACAGCGGGAATCTATCAATAATTCTAAAGCAATCCTGCCACTCTGTGAAAACTGGTTCAACTGATGGGCTCTAAAAAGGTGTTTCATTACCAAGATGCCACACAAGAAACATCTCCTGATGGATAAAACCAGAAATTGAAACACCAATCCATTTGGGGAGATGTGTCAATCTGTATACGCCAGAAAACTGGAGTAATTTGTACCTAAAATGCTGTGTGCCACATTTATTGAAGGTTTTAGACCATTTTTAGGCTGTTTTCTAACTCCTTTCGAAAAAGGGGCATGTCACCGAGAGTAACTGTGCCAGAAAATTCAATATTGTGGTCCATTAGTTTGTGGTAGACTAACTAATAGGAGGTGCAAAGTACAACTCGCCAGTCTTATACCGTACCAAATTAATCATCCACCACCAGACACAGGGATTGATCTGCTACAGCAGAGAACTGTGCAGTCCTACACAGAACTGGTCAAAAGACCAACACATTAATACATCTCCCCCATTGTCTCAGCCTTTTGTTGCAACATACTGATGGTGTTGCATAAAGGTTGTAGTGAGTTCAAAAATTTTCCTCTTTATTGAAAGTGTTAAAAGTAGAGTGCATAACATTGGGATAGAGGATAATATATATACTGTATATGCTTTATAAAATCCAGAGTGGAAAGAAACAAAACAATTAGCTGATCATTAAGGTGCAAACTTACCTGATTTTTAAAGGATTATTCCATACAATTCCTCTCACCCACACAGATTATTTATATATACTGCTTAGCTATGGCTGCCTATTTACACATGATTACTGTGCTTGTAGGTGAATCCAATTTTTCATGCCATGTTTTCATGCTCAATGGGGCTCATTTACTAAGGGCCCGAATCGCTCATTTTCATTGGGTTTCCCGAAAATTAAAAGTTTGCGCCGAATGCCCCAGGTTTTTGGCGCACGCAATCAGATTGTGTTGCATTGGCTTGCATGCAACGTAAATCGGTGGTGTGGCTGTCGGAAAACCCCGACGGATTTGGCAAAAACGCGGTATTTAAAAAAAAAAAAAGTGTCGCTTGACACGCACTTACAGGAACCAGGAATAGGATGGTGAACTCCGGCGGACCTCGACGCAGCGGCGACACCTAGTGGACATAGGGCGCACAACCTTAGTGAATCACCGGAAGACCCGAATCCTCGTCAGAGAACACGCCGCTGGATCGCGACAAGCCCGGGTAAGTAGATGAGCCCCAATATTTAGATTTTAGTCAAAATCCATGTTGCCATGTTGCACAAGATATCACATTATTTCTCTGTTTTGTCTGTGTTCTTTGTCTAGGATTCCAGGTACCTCAATCTTTGTCACAAATTCTTAACCGTATAGTTTGCAAAACAGAATCCAGGCATACATGGGTTAAGTGGCATAAGGAACTAAATATAACAATGATACTATTAGAAACTCAACACAAGATGATGACTCAAAGGCCAAGGTGTGATTGCGGTATTGGAAGGAATGTATTTCTCTTACCTTATGCAGATTAGGAATACATTATCAGGTTAGAGGTTTGGTGACGGCTGAAGCGCTCTGTGGGAATCACATCAGGCTATCACAGATGGCTCACGGGTGGAACCGTCTTCTCTAGGTGGCGGAAAGTGAATCATAAGGACGTGATGAAAACAGATACAAAAAAGTCCCCTCGGACTCCACTTACACGATTGTATAGGATATCTCTACCAATGTTCTGCATAGTGCACCCCAAGAAAGAAAAGTCTTTCCAAACCATAATCACACACTCATGGTCTATGTCTATATTAAGATGGAATTTTTAATTGAATCATTTAAGTTCATAAAATGGAAATTTTACATTTGACTTTATGAAAGTGCAACTGCATTGCTGCAAACAAAAGCTCTTTATTTCTATAGCACTATCATATAAAGCAGCGCTGTACAGATCCATATATAAACTAATAAGACATTACAGAGTAATAACATGGTGACATGAAACAATAGGAATTACAATCCATGATCAAATCTATGTGTGTTACATGTGGATTTTGTCCTGTAGACTGATACAAATAATCTCTAAAGTATGAATTTACCATAAATTGAAAATAGGACTCACTAAAAATATACATCCATGTACATCAATATATGCCTCCATTACAGATTTTGTAAAACAAAATTCTTTAACTATTCATTTTTTAACCCCTCTTTTTTGAGCTTTACTAGAGGTCTTAATGATCATGCTAATGTTTTTTGTATTTTGGGGCTTGTTTTTTTGTTGTGCAAACTATTTATTATTAAACACAAGAACAACAATCTCCCACTTTCTTATGCTGTCTATCAGTACTCCATGGCACAGGACTAGTCATAATATCTATTAATATTAATCATTCTTTTTATGGGGAAAACTTGTATTGTTATAGGAAATTCTTTCACTTCATTAACATTTCATTCAGATTCATATTTTTATCAACAACCTTTTATTTCAGTCATCTACATTTCCCACTTTACATATGGTATTTCTGAGGTCATGGATCTCACAGCTTCCTAAAGCGGATTTCATTTCTCGCCCTTAGCAGTTGCAATGGTTAGCGGCTTTTTAATGTACAATGTATAGTATATAAGACACAGTGGTGGAGATTTACTATGGCGTATCTGACAGTTTTCTGGTGGATGAGGCATGCAAATCTCCCTTTCTCTACTTCTCTACTTGGCCATGGAGGGGCGGGGAGAGCAGTGGATGGGCAGGGGTGTGCAGGGTCTTGAACCTATGGAGATTATAGCAGAAATCTCAGCCAGATCAGACCTGGTCTAAGCAGGTCCGACCTGGCGGAGATTGTGCCTGCATATATTGGGGTACATTTACTTACCCGGTCCCTGCGTGATCCCCGAGGTGTGTTGTCCGACGAGGATGAAGTCTGCCATGAGTCATCAAGATCGTGCGCCTGAGATCCTGCAAGTGTCGCTTCCCCGTTTAGGTCCGTCAGAGTTCTATACGAAGCTTCAATGTTTAGTTCCAGTGGATAGAAATCCTTTTACAAGTGCAGTGTTACGTCTTTGCCTGTATCGTCTTCTGTCCGCGGTATGCGGCTTAGAAGGCGTTGAGGTTGTTCAGTGTTCCTGTGTGTGAACTGGGACTGAGATTGCTGCAGGGTTGATTGTTGCACCATACCCGCTTCCCTGCAGTCTAGCAACAGTTAACCTGCTGTGAATGACAGATCTCTCCTCCAGTCACCTTGAGGGGAGGTTCCCCAGTCACCTATATTACTTCCCAGCACAGGTTCCCCAGCGCTGGTAATATTCGTATTTTTCAGCTCCCCAGTCCTTTCAGCGTTTTGTTTTGATATTGACTTCTCTAGCATTCTGACTTTGGCTTTCGTTATTTACCTCGGCTTTCGCTTTCTGATTCTGCTTATATATTGCTCTCTCCGTTGTGACCCGGTTTACCTGACTTCGCTACCTGTGTGTATTGTTTGTTTGTCGTGTTTTTGTCTGCACTGTAGCCTAGGAAGGGATCGTCTTCGTGGTTGTCCCGTATCAATAGGATACCGGAGGCAAGTAGGCAGGTGACAGCATTGGGGGGCTCAGACTTAGGGCTCACTGTCTGGTTAGTTGCCCCTGAATCCCCGAGCCATAATTACATTATTACCAGCCCTTTAAAATCCTTAGTTTGCTACGTCTTCCGGACCCGCCAGGATGAGCTCCATCCCGGATCTTGTGCATCGCATGGAAGGCCTAGCAGGCATTGTGGCTGATCTGGCTAACCAGGTCCATGTTCTAACTCAGTTTAGAGCAGAGACCCCTGCCACGTCTCCTGCTGCTCCACAACCTCCACTCCCCAGTATTAACAAGGTAAAAATGTTACTCCCGGATCGATTCTCAGGTGATAGAGAGAAATTTGAGACTTTCAGGGAATCCTGTTTGCTTTATTTTCGGGTTAACCCGTTATACTCCCAGACTCAAATGGTAGGGGTGGTTATTTCCTTACTCCAGGGGGATCCCCAGGCATGGGCCCTGAAACTACCTCCAGCCGCAGAGGAGTGGTCCTCTTTGGAACGCTTTTTTCGATCCTTGGGGGCCATATACTCAGAACCCGATCATGTTGGGCTTGCGGAATCCAGTTTGCTGTCTCTTTCGCAGGGTACCCGCTCTGTGGAGGAATACTGAATGGAATTCCGCAAACACTGCGTAACCTTGAACTGGTGTGAACCGTCCCTGAAAGCCCTCTTCAGAAAAGGCCTGTCAGAACCTGTAAAGGATGCCTGGATTGGTCATCCTGATCCAAACTCACTGGAGCAAACCATGGCCTTAGCAGTCCGCATTGATCGTCGCCTATGGGACAGACGAAAAGATAGAGTAGGTGCGAGTCACTCCTCCGGGTCACCTTTACTTTCTCCTAAAAACTCTGTCTCTCCTATTTCTGAACAAGAACCTATGCAGTTGGGCACGGCGAGAGCCAAAACCCGGAAAGAGCATCGCCAGAAGAATCGTCTTTGCTTTTACTGCGGTGAATCTGGACACTTCTTGAGAAGCTGCCCTACCAGACCCAGGCCACAGGCGGAAAACTTCAGCGCCTGAGTGGTAATCGGGAGTGTCACTCAGGCGCACAGGTATCTTCCGACTCGGTATCTAAAATTTTGTTGCCAGTGTCTCTGATTGCTAAAGATAAGTCTATATCTGGACAAGCTATGGTTGATTCTGGATCCGTTGCTAATTTTATTGACTTATTAACCAGAATCCTCCTGTCCTGGTTGTGGGGGCAGATTCTACCCCTTTAAGGGGGGGTAGAGTTTGTTTCAGAACTCCACAGATAACCATGCAGGTTGGTGCTATTCACACCGAACGGGTAGTGTTTTTTGTTTTAAAAAACTTGTCCGCTGATGTCATTTTGGGGTTTCCATGGTTATCTGTACACAATCCTGTATTTAATTGGACCACTGGTGAACTGGTTAAATGGGATCCGCTGTGTTCCTCCCATTGTAATACGCTGTTCCTCTCTGAATGTCAGTCAGAGGAGGAAACTCTGCCTGAATTTATCTCTGATTTCTCTGATGTTTTTGATAAAAAGACTGCCGAGTCCCTGCCTCCACATAGGCCTTATGACTGTGGGATCGATCTCATTCCCGGGTCTAAATATCCCAAGGGAAGGATTTTTAATTTGTCTTCCCCAGAACGAGAGGCTATGCGAGAGTATATACAAGAGAGCCTTCAAAAGGGTCATATACGACCCTCGAATTCCCCTATGGGGGCTGGTTTTTTCTTTGTTGGGAAAAAAGATGGTGGACTTAGACCCTGTATTGATTACCGTGAACTGAATAACATCACTGTCAAAAACCAATACCCACTTCCTCTTATCCCTGATTTGGTTAACCAGGTGGTGGGTGCCCGCTGGTTCTCCAAAATTGACCTCCGTGGTGCCTACAACCTGATTCGCATCAAAAGGGGGGACGAGTGGAAAACTGCTTTTAATACCCCCGAAGGACACTTTGAATATTGTGTGATGCCCTTCGGGTTGTGTAATGCACCAGCAGTATTTCAAGAATTTGTGAATGATATTTTTCGTGATATCCTGGGTCAATATGTGGTAGTTAGAGATGAGCGAACATGCTCGTCCGAGCTTGATGCTCGGTCGAGCATTAGGGTACTCGAAACTGCTCGTTACTCGGACGAATACTTCGCCCGCTCGAGAAAATGGCAGCTCCCGCCGTTTTGCTTTTTGGCGGCCAGAAACAGAGCCAATCACAAGCCAGGAGACTCTGCACTCCACCCAGCATGACGTGGTACCCTTACACGTCGATAGCAGTGGTTGGCTGGCCAGATCAGGTGACCCTGGGATAGACTAGCCGCTGGCCGCGCTGCTCGGATCATTCTGTCTCTGGATGCCGCTAGGGAGAGAGCTGCTGCTGCTCAGGGAAAGCGTTAGGGTGTTCTATTAGCTTACTGTTAGGCAGGAGTGATTCTCAAAGAACCCAACAGCCCTTCTTAGGGCTACAATAACGTTCTACTTTTTTTATTTTAATTTGCATCTTTTACCATTTTGTGAGGAATTAGCAGGGGGACTTGCTACCGTTGTGTTTAGCTCTTAGTGGCACACATATCCATAGCAAAGACCGAAGTGGGAAAATTCAGTAGGGGTTGGATTTCTATTAGGCAATAACTCAGTGTCATCTCATCTGGCATAGTACTGTGCTTCCTTTGATACTTGGCTAGAAAATAGCCATAGGAGAATACAAACAGCTTCTTGAAGCCTACAGTAGCGTTCTATATATTTGATTTCTGGTTGATCTGCTGGTGGCTGTAGTTTCTGCAGTGCATGTATTTGCCAATTCTGAGCAATTTGTAGTGAGACTTGCGACCGCTGTGTTCTGCGCTTAGTGGCGCACATATCCATAGCAAAGGCTGAAGTGGCAAAATTAAGTAGGGGTTGGATTTCTATTAGGCAATAACTCAGTGTCATCTCATCTGGCATAGTACTGTGCTTCCTTTGATACTTGGCTAGAAAATAGCCATAGGAGAATACAAACAGCTTCTTGAAGCCTACAGTAGCGTTCTATATATTTGATTTCTGGTTGATCTGCTGGTGGCTGTAGTTTCTGCAGTGCATGTACTTGCCAATTCTGAGCAATTTGTAGTGAGACTTGCGACCGCTGTGTTCTGCGCTTAGTGGCGCACATATCCATAGCAAAGGCCGAAGTGGCAAAATTCAGTAGGGGTTGGATTTCTATTAGGCAATAACTCAGTGTCATCTCATCTGGCATAGTACTGTGCTTCCTTTGATACTTGGCTAGAAAATAGCCATAGGAGAATACAAACAGCTTCTTGAAGCCTACAGTAGCGTTCTATATATTTGATTTCTGGTTGATCTGCTGGTGGCTGTAGTTTCTGCAGTGCATGTACTTGCCAATTCTGAGCAATTTGTAGTGGGACTTGCGACCGCTGTGTTCTGCGCTTAGTGGCGCACATATCCATAGCAAAGGCCGAAGTGGCAAAATTCAGTAGGGGTTGGATTTCTATTAGGCAATAACTCAGTGTCATCTCATCCGGCATAGTACTGTGCTTCCTTTGATACTTGGCTAGAAAATAGCCATAGGAGAATACAAACAGCTTCTTGAAGCCTACAGTAGCGTTCTATATATTTGATTTCTGGTTGATCTGCTGGTGGCTGTAGTTTCTGCAGTGCATGTACTTGCCAATTCTGAGCAATTTGTAGTGAGACTTGCGACCGCTGTGTTCTGCGCTTAGTGGCGCACATATCCATAGCAAAGGCTGAAGTGGCAAAATTCAGTAGGGGTTGGATTTCTATTAGGCAATAACTCAGTGTCATCTCATCTGGCATAGTACTGTGCTTCCTTTGATACTTGGCTAGAAAATAGCCATAGGAGAATACAAACAGCTTCTTGAAGCCTACAGTAGCGTTCTATATATTTGATTTCTGGTTGATCTGCTGGTGGCTGTAGTTTCTGCAGTGCATGTACTTGCCAATTCTGAGCAATTTGTAGTGAGACTTGCGACCGCTGTGTTCTGCGCTTAGTGGCGCACATATCCATAGCAAAGGCCGAAGTGGCAAAATTCAGTAGGGGTTGGATTTCTATTAGGCAATAACTCAGTGTCATCTCATCTGGCATAGTACTGTGCTTCCTTTGATACTTGGCTAGAAAATAGCCATAGGAGAATACAAACAGCTTCTTGAAGCCTACAGTAGCGTTCTATATATTTGATTTCTGGTTGATCTGCTGGTGGCTGTAGTTTCTGCAGTGCATGTACTTGCCAATTCTGAGCAATTTGTAGTGAGACTTGCGACCGCTGTGTTCTGCGCTTAGTGGCGCACATATCCATAGCAAAGGCCGAAGTGGCAAAATTCAGTAGGGGTTGGATTTCTATTAGGCAATAACTCAGTGTCATCTCATCTGGCATAGTACTGTGCTTCCTTTGATACTTGGCTAGAAAATAGCCATAGCAATAGGATAGCATTGTTTGGTTTTAAAAACTCAAAAAAAAACAAAAAACACAAAAAAAAAAAAAAAACACAAAAAAAAACAAAAAAAAGTAAAAAAAAAAATAAAGTTATAACTCTCATTTTAAAAATGTTTAACCCGAGGGCTAGGGGTAGAGGACGAGGGCGGGGACGTGGGCGTCCAACTACTGCAGGGGTCAGAGGCCGTGGTCCTGGGCGGGGTGAGACACCACCTGCTGATGAGGGAGCAGGGGAACGCCGCAGAGCTACACTCCCTAGGTTCATGTCTGAAGTTACTGGGACTCGTGGTAGAGCACTGTTGAGGCCAGAACAGTGCGAACAGGTGATGTCGTGGATTGCTGACAATGCTTCGAGCAATTTGTCCACCACCAGTCAGTCTTCCACGCAGTCCACCCATGTCACCGAAATCGCCACTCCTCCAGCTCCTGCACCTCAGCCTCCTCCCCCCCAGTCTGCCCCCTCCCAGGAAAATTTGGCATTTGAACCGGCATACTCTGAGGAACTGTTTTCTGGACCCTTCCCACAGTCACAAACCACTTGTCCGGTTGCTGCTGAGCAATTTTCCGATGCCCAGGTTTTCCACCAGTCACAGTCTGTGGGTGATGATGACCTTCTTGACGTAGTGGAAGTGTGTAAAGAGGTGTCCGACGATGAGGAGACACGGTTGTCAGACAGTGGGGAAGTTGTTGTCAGGGCAGGAAGTCCGAGGGGGGAGCAGACTGAGGGATCGGAGGATGATGAGGTGACAGACCCAAGCTGGGTTGAGAGGCCGGGTGAACACAGTGCTTCTGAGACGGAGGAGAGTCCTCGACCTGAACAGGTTGGAAGAGGCAGTGGTGGGGCCAGACGGAGAGGCAGGGCCAGAGCTGGTGCATCAGCGCCACTGTCAACTAGTGAAGCTCCCGTGGTGAGGGCTCTTGCGGCGAGGGCTAGATCTTCAGAAGTGTGGAGGTTCTTTAAGGAGACACCGGATGACCGACGGACTGTGGTGTGCAACATTTGCCAAACCAGGCTCAGCAGGGGTTCCACCACTACTAGCTTAACTACCACCAGTATGCGCAGGCATATGAATGCTAAGCACCCCACTCAGTGGCAACAAGCCCGTTCACCTCCGGCCGTGCACACCACTGCTCCTTCCCCTGTGTCAGCTGCTAGTCAGCCCCCTGCCCAGGACCCTGCCACAAAAACCCCATCGTCGCCTCCACGATCCTCCACAGCATCCACCAGCGTTCAGCTCTCCATACCCCAGACGCTGGAGCGGAAACGCAAATATAGTGCAACCCACCCGCACGCCCAAGCCCTTAATGTGCACATCTCCAGATTGCTTAGCCTGGAGATGCTGCCCTATAGGCTAGTAGAGACCGAGGCCTTTCGCAACCTCATGGCGGCGGCCGCCCCTCGGTATTCGGTCCCCAGCCGCCACTACTTTTCCCGATGTGCCGTCCCAGCCCTGCACCAGCACGTGTCAGACAACATCATCCGTGCCCTGACCAACGCCGTTTCTGACAAGGTCCACCTGACCACGGACACGTGGACGAGTGCTGCCGGGCAGGGCCACTATATATCGCTGACGGCACATTGGGTTAACTTGGTGGAGGCTGGGACCGAGTCTGACCCTGGGGCTGCTCATATACTGCCGACGCCGAGGATTGCGGGGCCTACCTCGGTCCAGGTGTTTCAGGCCTACTATGCCTCCTCCTCCTCCCACCCCTCCTCCACCTCCTCCTCCGAACTACCATCCGTGGGCACGGCGCCATCAGTCGGTAGCTCTAGGCACAGCAGCAGTGCCGTCGCTAAGCGACAGCAGGCGGTGCTCAAACTGCTGAGCCTAGGCGACAAAAGGCACACCGCCCAAGAGCTATTACAGGGCATCACGGCGCAGACTGATCTGTGGCTGGCACCGCTGAACCTCAAGCCGGGAATGGTTGTGTGTGACAACGGCCGTAACCTGGTGGCGGCTCTGCAACTCGGCAGACTGACACATGTGCCATGCCTGGCCCATGTGTTAAATCTGATAGTGCAGCGTTTCCTCAAGACATACCCCAATCTGTCTGATTTGCTCACGAAGGTGCGCCGCATCTGTGCGCATTTCAGGAAGTCCAGCCCAGATGCTGCCACTCTCAGGGCAGCGCAGCGCCGCCTCCAACTGCCCGCTCACCGACTGTTGTGCGACGTGCCCACGAGGTGGAATTCAACACTGACCATGTTATCCAGAGTTTACCAGCAGCGCAGAGCGATTGTAGACTGCCAGATGTCAACTTCCACCAGAACTGGTAGTCAGGTCAGTCAGCTTCCTCAAGTCTACAATGAGGAGTGGACGTGGATGTCTGATATCTGTCAGGTGCTGAGTAACTTTGAGGAGTCAACACAGATGGTCAGTGGCGATGCCGCCATCATCAGCCTCACCATCCCGCTGCTTGGCCTGTTGAAAAACTCTCTGGTCAGCATGAAGTCGGAAGCTTTGCGCTCGTCACAAGAGACGGGGGAAGAATATTCCCTTGTTGATAGCCAAAGCACCCTGAGGTCTGTTTCTCAGCGCATATCGGAGGAGGTGGAGGTGGAGGAGGATGAGGAGGAAGAGGAGGAGAATGTTGGCGAGACACAAGAGGGGACCATTGTTGAGTCCTTCACTGTTCAGCGTGTATGGGCAGAAGAAGAGGAGTTGGAGGAGTTGGAGGAGGAGGAAATGGACAGTCAGGCCAGTGAGGGGAGTGAATTCTTACGCGTTGGTACTCTGGCGCATATGGCAGATTTCATGCTAGGCTGCCTATCCCGTGACCCTCGCGTTCAAAGAATTTATTCCAGCACCGATTACTGGGTGTTCACTCTCCTGGACCCACGGTACAAGCAAAATCTTCCCACTCTCATCCCTGGAGAGGAAAGGAGTGTGAGAATGCATGAATACCAGCAGGCCCTGGTGCACAAGCTGAAACAGTATTTCCCTTCTGACAGCGCTAGCGGCAGAGTGCGTAGTTCTGCGGGACAAGTAGCGAGGGAGAGTAGGCGAGCAGGCAGCTTGTCCAGCACTGGCAAGGGTACGCTTTACAAGGCTTTTGCCAGCTTTATGTCACCCCAGCAAGACACTGTCACCTGTCCCCAGTCTCGGCAGAGTAGGGCTGATCTTTACAGAAAGATGGTGAGGGAGTACGTAGCTGACCATACCATCGTCCTAAATGATCACACAGCTCCCTACAACTACTGGGTTTCAAAGCTGGACATGTGGCACGAACTGGCGCTCTACGCCTTGGAGGTTCTTGCCTGCCCTGCCGCTAGCGTCTTGTCCGAGCGGGTTTTCAGTGCAGCTGGTGGCATCATCACCGATAAGCGTACACGCCTGTCGACTGACAGCGCTGACAGGCTGACGCTTATCAAGATGAATAAAGCATGGATTTCTCCTAATTTCCAATCTCCAGCAGGTGAAGGAAGCTCAACCTGAATAATTTATCCACTCCTCCTCCTCATTTTCCTCCTTCTCCTGCTCTTTGTACAGTAAAGCAGAGGAAACTGGCTATTTTTTGACAGGGCCCACTGGCTCTACCTATAGTACTTTATGCATTTAATTTTTCTGGAGGGCCACCTACCCGGTCCTCTGTTTGAAACAATTTTTGTGAGTGCCACATACAGGCACTCAATCTATTCCATTTTTCTGGAGGGCCACCTACCCGGTCCTCTGTTTTAAAAAATTTTTGGGACTGCCACATACAGGCACTCAATCTATTCCATTTTACTGCAGGGCCACCTACCTGCTCCTCTGGTTTGAACAATTTTTGGGACTGCCACATACAGGCACTCAATCTATTCCATTTTACTGGAGGGCCACCTACCTGCTCCTCTGGTTTGAAACATTTTTGGGACTGCCACATACAGGCACTCAATCTATTCCATTTTACTGCAGGGCCACCTACCTGCTCCTCTGGTTTGAACAATTTTTGGGACTGCCACATACAGGCACTCAATCTATTCCATTTTACTGCAGGGCCACCTACCTGCTCCTCTGGTTTGAACAATTTTTGGGACTGCCACATACAGGCACTCAATCTATTCCATTTTACTGGAGGGCCACCTACCTGCTCCTCTGGTTTGAAACATTTTTGGGACTGCCACATACAGGCACTCAATCTATTCCATTTTACTGCAGGGCCACCTACCTGCTCCTCTGGTTTGAACAATTTTTGGGACTGCCACATACAGGCACTCAATCTATTCCATTTTACTGGAGGGCCACCTACCTGCTCCTCTGGTTTGAAACATTTTTGGGACTGCCACATACAGGCACTCAATCTATTCCATTTTACTGCAGGGCCACCTACCTGCTCCTCTGGTTTGAACAATTTTTGGGACTGCCACATACAGGCACTCAATCTATTCCATTTTACTGCAGGGCCACCTACCTGCTCCTCTGGTTTGAACAATTTTTGGGACTGCCACATACAGGCACTCAATCTATTCCATTTTACTGCAGGGCCACCTACCTGCTCCTCTGGTTTGAACAATTTTTGGGACTGCCACATACAGGCACTCAATCTATTCCATTTTACTGGAGGGCCACCTACCTGCTCCTCTGGTTTGAAACATTTTTGGGACTGCCACATACAGGCACTCAATCTATCCCATTTTACTGGAGGGCCACCTACCTGCTCCTCTGGTTTGAAAAATGTTTGGGACTGCCACATACAGGCACTATCCAAATTAAATTGTCTCCATAGCAGCCTCCACACGTTGTCTCCATTGCTACCTCCAAAAGTCGTCCATATAGCTGCCTCCATACATCGTCCCTTTATCAAACGAGGTGTGTCAGGCAGAAATTTGGGTTGTTTTCATGGATTCCACATCAAAGTTGTTAACTTTGTCGCCACCCTGCTGTGTAATCCCCAAAATATACTTGCAAACTTTTACCATTTAGGGATATTATTTCAGCGCTTCTTGCGCATCTGTTTACATTCCCCTCACCCGGCATATCCTAAACTTATAAGAACGCTACTACACTTGATCTTATACAAAAGGTTCTTAGAAGTGCTGTTTGGGGAGTAGCCTAGAGACAGGGGCTTGGATTGGCGAAAGCTCGCCTGGCAGCGGAACGCCAGCTCCATGCGCATCATGCGCTTCTTGCGCATCTGTTTACATTCCCCTCACCCGCCATATCCCAAACTTATAAGAACGCTACTACACTTAACTTGGTGCAGGCTGGGACCGAGTCTGACCCTGGGGCTGGTCATATACTGCCGACGCAGAGAATTGCGGGGCCTACCTCGGTCCAGGTCTCAAAGGCCTACTATACCTCCTCCCACCCCTCCTCCACCTCCTCCTCCTCCGAATTACCATCCGTGGGCATGGCGCCATCAGTCGGTAGCTCTAGGCACAGCAGCAGTGCCGTCGCTAAGCGACAGCAGGCGGTGCTGAAACTGCTGAGCCTAGGCGATAAAAGGCACACCGCCCAAGAGCTATTACAGGGCATTCCACATCAAAGTTGTTAACTTTGTCGCCACCCTGCTGTGTAATCCCCAAAATATACTTGCAAACTTTTACCATTTAGGGATATTATTTCAGCGCTTCTTGCGCATCTGTTTACATTCCCCTCACCCGGCATATCCTAAACTTATAAGAACGCTACTACACTTGATCTTATACAAAAGGTTCTTAGAAGTGCTGTTTGGGGAGTAGCCTAGAGACAGGGGCTTGGATTGGCGAAAGCTCGCCTGGCAGCGGAGCGCCAGCTCCATGCCAAGATCCAACTAACATAGTTTTAACTGCAGCACCTTTAATCTACTACTAGTTCACTGCCTCCATACATCGTCCCCTTATCAAACGAGCTGTGTCAGGCAGAATTTTGGGTTGTTTTCATGGCTTCCATGTTAACTTTGTCGCCACCCTGCTGTGTAATCCACAAAATATACTGGCAAACTTTTATCATGTACCGATATTATTTGAGCGCTTCTTGCTCACCTCCTTTGGTTCCTCTCTGCCACCCATTGGTTTGAAGCCTGAGTCCATTTAGGGTATGTCGCCATGACACTCTCTAGCCTGCTGCCGCTGCCTCTGCATGCCGTCCCCTATAGTGTCAGGGTCAATTATTGGATGTTTTAGATGCTATCTAGCTTCATTCTGTCACTCTGTCATGGCCATGCTGTTGCCCATAATTTTGGCATAATGGTGCGATTATGCAGCCTCAGAGGCATCCATGCATGCTGCCCCTGCTGTTTCCTGTCCATTTCCGTGGTGTTTCCATCCTTTTCTGAGGTTCCCAGGTGTTTGGCCAAGCTTCCCTGTGCAGAGCCTTGGTCCCCTTGAAAAATGCTCGAGTCTCCCATTGACTTCAATGGGGTTCGTTATTCGAGACGAGCACTCGAGCATCGGGAAAAGTTCGTCTCGAATAACGAGTACCCGAGCATTTTAGTGTTCGCTCATCTCTAGTGGTAGTCTATCTGGATGATATTCTGATTTTTTCCCCTGACTGGTCAACCCATATCCGACAGATCAGGGATGTTCTCTCTAGATTACGTAAGAATTCCTTATGTGCTAAGTTGTCTAAATGTCTGTTCGGGGTCCAAAAGATTACTTTTTTGGGTTATATTATCACCCCTAAATCTTTTTGTATGGATCCACTTAAGGTCACGGCTATCGAGAAATGGGAACATCCCAACACTCTTAAAGCCCTTCAGCGGTTTTTAGGGTTTGCCAACTATTACCGCAAATTTATTAAGAATTTTTCTGTTGTGGCTAAGCCGTTGACGGATCTCACTAAAAAGGGTGCTGATCTGACCAATTGGACTCCAGAGGCGGAGCAAGCATTTGCACAGCTTAAAAGATGTTTTGTAACCGCGCCAGTTTTGACTCAACCTGATTTGAATCACCCTTTTGTAGTTGAAGTTGATGCATCCGAAGTAGGGGTGGGAGCAGTGTTATCTCAGGGATCAAAGTCTCTCACTAACCTAAAACCTGTAGCTTTCTTCTCCAGGAAGTTCTCCTCTGCCGAACATAATTATGATGTGGGTAACAGAGAGCTTTTGGCCATAAAATGGGCATTCGAGGAATGGAGACACTTCCTAGAAGGAGCTAAACATCGCATAACTGTGATTACTGACCATAAGAACCTGTTATACTTAGATAATGCTAAACGACTGTCC
Source organism: Engystomops pustulosus (assembly GCF_040894005.1). Classification (NCBI taxonomy): domain Eukaryota; kingdom Metazoa; phylum Chordata; class Amphibia; order Anura; family Leptodactylidae; genus Engystomops; species Engystomops pustulosus. The sequence continues at coordinate 43,529,747 of NC_092415.1, forward strand.
CCCAGACAAGCTCGCTGGGCACTCTTCTTTACTCGTTTTAATTTTGTTGTTACTTACCGTCCAGGCACTAAGAATATCAAAGCAGATGCTCTTTCACGTAGCTTTGGTAACGGCAATACCCCAGAGGTTGTCCCAGATAAGATCCTATCACCTGGTATTGTGTTATCTGCCATTGACCATGACCTCGCCACCGCTATCTCGAACTCTCAAGATCTTGCGCCTAGTAATCTTCCTATGGGTAAATTGTTTGTGCCACATAATCTTCGTCTCCGGGTCTTGGAGGAGATCCATTGCTCTGTGCTCGCCGGACATCCTGGTATTGCCGGCACTAAGTATCTCTTAAGGTTGTACTGGTGGCCCTCGTGGTCACGTGACGTTCAGGAGTTCGTAGCAGCATGTGATATATGTGCCAGGTCTAAGGTGCCCAGAAGAGCACCAGAGGGACTTCTCCAACCTCTCCCTCTGCCTAAAAAACCCTGGACTCATATCTCCATGGACTTTATAACTGACTTACCTGTTTCTCAAGGGAGAACTGTCATTTGGGTGGTTTGTGACCGATTCTCGAAAATGTGTCATTTAGTACCCCTCAGGAAATTACCCAGTGCTAAATTATTGGCCTCATTGTTCATAAACAATATTTTGCGTCTTCATGGTATACCAGAAAATATTGTCTCTGATTGGGGGGTACAGTTTGTCTCTAAATTCTGGAGAGAATTTTGTGGTCAATTGGGAATATCTCTTTCGTTTTCTTCCGCTTTCCATCCTGAGACTAATGGGCAGACAGAGAGACTTAACCAATCGCTTGAACAGTTTTTAAGATGCTTTATTTCCGATAACCAGGAGAAATGGAGATCCTTTCTCCCGCTCGCCGAATTTGCCTTAACCCCTTCCCGACATTTGACGTAATAATACTGCATGGCGGGAGGTGCGTTCCCGCAAAATGCAGTATTATTACGTCATGCTTCTGGCGCCGGCTCCTGAACGGAGCCGGCGCCAGAAGCTGCGGGTGTCGGCCATATATTATAGCCGACACCTGCCTCTAACACCCGCGATCGGAGATTTCTCCGATCGCGGGTGTTAACCCCTAACACGCCGCGGTCGCGCTGACCGCGGCGTGTCAGAGGCATTTAAATGCAAGCTGAAGGGAATCGGACCCCCCCGCGGCGCTTACCGGGGGGGTCCGCTGCTCCGATCGCAGCCCCGGGACTGCCGGTGCCCGGGGCTGCGAGATCTTCATCCGGAAGCCGGGTCCTGCCTTCTGGCAGGACCCGGCTGTAAGACACTGGGCATGCGCAGCATGCTCAGTGTCTTACATTACACAGTGCAATACTTCTGTATTGCACTGTGTAACCTGTAAAATAGCTTGAACAAGTGATCAGAAGATCACTTGTTCAAGCTTAGATGTCATTACCTGTAAAAAAAAGTTAAAACAATAAATAAAGGTTTTTAAAAATAAAAATAAATAATAAAAGAAAGTGAAAGTCCCACCAAACACCACATTTCCCTTTACACAAGTAATAAAGTATAAAATACACTAAATCACAAAAAAAACCCCACTTATTTGGTATCGCCGCGTCCGTAACAATCTGTACAATAAATCCTAATCATAATTGGACCCGCTCGGTGAACGTGGTAAAAAAAAAAACCCCAAAACTTGCCAAAAATTAAAACTTTTTATCAAATTGCTTTACAAAAAATGTTCTAAAAAGTGATCCGAAAAAGTTACAAGCGCTAAAATGATACCACTGAAAAGAACAACTTGTCACGCAAAAAATAAGCTCACAACCAGCTCCGTCAACCAAAAAATACTATAGTTATGCCGCTATAAAGATGGCAATACTATTCTAGTTTTCCTTCAATAAAATTGGACAAATATAAATAAAACTATATAAATGAGGTATCACCGTAATCGTAGTGATCCGTAGAATGAAGATAATATATTATTGTTATGCTACAGCGAACCCCCCCCTCAAAAATGCTAAAAATCCAAAACAAGAATTGATGATTTTATTTTCCTCCACACGAAAAAAGTTAATAAAATTGCTTCAATAAGCTAAACACCCTCTAAAATAAAGTTTTTTTTACAGTGCATCGCGTCTCGCAAAAAATAAGCCCTTATTTGTCTAAATTGCTTAAAAAATAAAGATTGTATAGCCTATTCCTAACGCGCGTTGTAATAGAACGGTGCGGCGGGTAGTGACTTGCCAACACCGGTCAGACACAGTGATCGGGGTAAGACTGCGGCTGTTCCTGACAGCCATCCATCCTGCCCCATGGACCAGAAGGGTTATGTCCCCCCCACACACCCCCAGTTTATTATCGCTGCTATTGGCTCATCAATTCAGACGAGCCAATAGCAGCGAATTTACTTATGACGTCAGTAATACCGATCACCATGTCTATAGACACGGTGATCGGGGCAGGGTGACGGCTGTTCCTGACAGCCACCAATTGTGCCTTGTGGTTCAGAGGGGTTTTGTTGCCCCCCTCTGTCCATGTTTGCCGCTATTGGCTGGTCGATTTGGTCCAGCTAAAAGCAGCAATATTCGTCACAATGGGCATCACTAGGGTGAATAAGAGCAACACTTGGTGATAATTTCCCTACTAAAACGAAGATATGGTACAAAAGCGCTGGCCGTGTACATTGTACAGATTACGCTGTACAACTCTTACGAGCTGTTCCAATGTGCATGTCCTGCCGTATCATTTCTCCGTTTTCAAGAGGAAGATATTAGGAAACTAATATTGGGACAAGAAGGACGGGCCCCAGTACCTCTGGTTTAGATGTTCCTGTGTTTTGCCAGGACAGCATTTTCCCGGTGAATTCTGCTGCTTCTAATGGTAAGACTCAATAAAGAGTCTGTTCCAAAAGAGGAGTTAGGATGGACACTATATACTAAGGATGGACACTATATACTAAGGATGGACACTATATACTACTAAGAGACCTGCGACAACTCCAAGTGTGACAAAAGTTTAGATGGTCCCCTGGTCTATTCTACCTCCTTATACGCAACACATTCAAAATTCACGCCCAACCTGTTGTGAATTCAGTAAAATGAATAATTGTAACAACTGGTAAGTCACGTTGCTCCCTATACCCCTCCACATTATTTCATAAGGGGCGCCACATAACGGGCACTGAACGTTCCAGAAATAATTGCAATTTCCATCTTGGACTCCATCGCACATCGTATTTGGAAACCACCTGTATGTTCAAATGCTCATTTCACCACGTGTATTACCCTACACCACATATTACACCTTGCTAAATTCCCCAAGGGGTGTACATTCAACAATTAGGGTCACTTTTCGGGTTTTCCTCTGTTTTGGTACCACTACGGCTCTCCAAATGTATCCTGACACATGTGAAGGATTTCTTGCAAATTTGGCCTCTAAAAGACAAACACCCCTCTTTTCCTCTACTGTGCGCCCATAAAGCATTTTATATGCACATGTGGGGTACTTCTACACTCGGGAGAAATAGTTTTACACCTTTTTCGGGGTTATTTAATATATTATCCCTTGTGGCTTACATAAATTAGGGGTAAAGTGACATTTATAGGAAAATTTTCACCTTTTTAATGTTTAGTGCCTAATAGGATCATTCACCTGTAGGGGCAAATACATATATTACACATTGCAAAATTCTCTAAGGGGTGTGTGTTCAAAAATTAGGATCACTTTTTGGATTCTTATCTGTTTTATACCACTAGGGCTCTCCAAATGCATGTCAAACATTTCTGTCAAATTTGGCTTCTAAAAGGCAAACCTCCCCCTTTCCTTTTACTGTGCGTACATACAACATTTTATTTACACATGTGGGGTACTTCTACACTCAAGAGAAATAGGTTTACACATTTTGGGGGGTTATTACATTTTTTTTATCCCTTGTGGCTACAAAAAATTAGGGGTACAATGACCTTTATAAGAAAATGTTCACCTTTGTCCTATTTAAGCCCTAATTAAATCAAACACCTATATGGACAAATACTCATATTACACCTTACTAAATTCTCTAAGGGGTGTGCTTTCCAAAATGGTGAAACTTGTTGGGGTTCCCCTCTGTTTTGGTACCACTACGGCTCTCTAAACGCATCCTGACACATGTAAAGGATGTTTGTCAAATTTGGCTTCTAAAAGGCCAATGCCCCTCTTTCCCTTCTGAGCTTCACTGCGTACCCATACAATATTTTATTTGCATGTGTGGGGCAATTTTATACTCGGGAGAAATGCTAGTACACATTTTTTGGGGTTGTTTCATCTTTAATGCCTTATGGGATACAAAAATTAGCCGTAAAAGTGACTTTTTTGGGAAAATGTCCATCTTTTTCCTTTTAGGGACCTAATTGAAGCAAACACCTGGGGGGGAAAATACACATATTACACCTTGCTAAATTCTCCAAAGGGTGCACTTTCCAAAATAGTGACACTTGTTGGGGTTCCCCTCTGTTTTGGTACCACTAGGGCTCTCCAAATGCATCCTGACACATGTAATGGATGATTGTCAAATCTGGCTTCTAAAAGGCCAAAGCTCCTCCTTCCCTTCTGAGCCCCACTGTGTACCCATACAACACTTTATATGCAAAAGTGGTGCAGTTCTGTGCTTAGGAGAAATAGTTCTACACATTTATGGGAGTTGTTTCATCTTTTATCCCTTGTGGCTTACAAAAATTTGGGGTAAAAGTGACTTTTTTGAGAACATTTTCACCATTTTTCCCTTTTGGGGCCTAATTGAATCAAACACCTGTTTGGGCAAATACACAAATTACACCTTGCTAAACTCTCCAAGGGGTGTACTTTCCAGAATGGTGTCTCTTGTTGGGGCTTTCCTCTGTTTTGGTACCATTATGGCTCTCCAAATGCATCCTGACACATGAAAACTTTTGCAGCCATATTTGCCCTGCAAAAACGAAACAACGCTCTTTCCATTCCAAGTGCCCCCCTGTGCCCGTACAGAAGGGTACAGTGACAAAATGGGCATTGGCATGCTCAGGAGGAATTTCCTTAAACATGGTAAAATGCATTTTCCTTTTTAACCCATTGTGAAGGTGCAAATTTTAGTGTTCAATGAATCTATTGTAAGATAAAATTACATTTCTGTAATTTCACTTTCATTTATCTTTCACCCTCATGAAACGCTCAAAGGGTTAACAAAATTCCCAAAGGTTGTTTTGAATATTTTGAGGGGTGTAGTTTCTAAAATGGTGTCATTTGTGGGGGTTTTCTATCATGTAGGCCTTATAAAGTCACTTCTAACTAAACTGACCCTCCAAAAGTAGGTTTTGATGATTTTCGTGAAAATCAGAAAAATTGCACCTAAAGTTATAAGCCTCCTAACATCCTAAAAAAAAGGAAAAGATGTTTGAAAAATGATGCCAAGTTAAAGCAGACATATGGAAAATGTTAGTTATCAAGTTATTTTAGTGATATGACTAACTTTCCAAAAAGTAGAAAATTTTGAATTTTGAAAACATAGTTTTTTTCAAAATTTTTGGCAAATTTCCATTTATTTCATAAATAAATACCAAACATATTGATAAAATTTCTTGACCAACATGAAGTACAATGTGTCACGAAAAAACTATCTCAAAATCAACTGGATATGTTAAAGTGTTCCAAAGTTATAACCACTTAAATAGACACATGTCAGATTTTAAAAAATGGGCCGTGTCAGGAAGGTGAAAAGTGGCTTCAGCGTTAAGGGGTTAAACAACAGGGTTAGTACCTCATCTAAAATGTTGCCGTTCTTTTGTAATTACGGGTTCAACCCAAAGTTTTCGTCCTGCCAAGACATTGAGTCTGTTAACCCTTCTGCCAAAGCAACGTTCCAAAGGCTGAGCTCAGTCTGGGCACGGGTTCTGTCGAACCTGGTGAAAGCCCAAGATACCCAACGGCGTCAGGCTAATAAAAAACGATCTCCCGGTCCTGAATATAATGTGGGGGAATGAGTGTGGCTATCTACAAGAAATTTGCGTCTCAGAGTGCCATCTGGGAAATTTGCTCCTCGATTTATTGGGCCATACACGATTAACAAAATTATTAATCCCGTCTCTTTTAGGTTACGATTACCTAGCTCTCTTCGCATTCATAATGTTTTTCACAAATCTCTTCTGAAAAAATATATCCCTCCCGTGTTACCCGTGACTAAACCACCAGCTCCTGTGGTGGTCCAAGGTGAACTAGAGTTTGAGGTAGAAAAGATTTTGGATTCCCGCAGGGTACAAAACTCTGTCCAATATCTGGTCCATTGGAAAGGTTATGGCCCGGAACATCGTACCTGGGTCTCTGGTAAAGATCTCCATGCTCCACGTCTCCTCAACATATACCACTGCCGAAATCCTTCTAAACCAGGTGGGAATAATGAGGGTCCAGTGGCCCCTCGTAAAAGGGGGGGTACTGTTACGTCTTTGCCTGTATCGTCTTTTGTCCGCGGTATGCGGCTTAGAAGGCATTGAGGTTGTTCAGTGTTCCTGTGTGTGAACTGGGACTGAGATTGCTGCAGTGTTGATTGTTGCACCACACCCGCTTCCCTGCAGTCTAGCAACAGTTAACCTGCTGTGAATGACAGATCTCTCCTCCAGTCACCTTGAGGGGAGGTTCCCCAGTCACCTATATTACTTCCCAGCACAGGTTTCCCAGCGCTGGTAATATTCGTATTTTTCAGCTCCCCAGTCCTTTCAGCGTTTTGTTTTGATATTGACTTCTCTGGCATTCTGACTTTGGCTTTCGTTACTTACCTCGGCTTTCGCTTTCTGATTCTGCTTATATATTGCTCTCTCCGTTGTGACACGGTTTACCTGACTTCGCTACCTGTGTAGCGAAGTCAGGTGGTTCAGTCAGTCTATGAGGTTCTACAGAAAAGACAAGTAAGAACAGTAGACACAGACGTTACCTCATCAGAAGCCGAGGCATCGGATATAGAGAGTAGCAACACCACTGGAGGGGGCAGAGGCCAACATAAACAAAGAGGAGGAAAAAATCGAGGTAGAGGAAGAGGCCAAAGAAGAAATTTTTTAGATCTTCCCCAGGCCCACCACCATACCCACTGAGGGGGAGACAAATCCAAAGCCAGGGGGAACAGACGACCTCCAAGTGATAAACCTCTCCTCTCACCTCCTCACCACCCAAGAAATTAATGTCCTAGCAAGAGGTCTATCCTTTGTCCCCCACGTAAGAACTAACATTTTTGAGTGGACTAAGGATATCAACCTGTTTGCACGAAAATTGAAATGGCGAAAGTATTTTCAAATCCAAAATAAGAAAAAATGCATTGAACACGGCTTAGAGGAATCAGACATTGAAGGTTTTTTAGATCTAGAATCTCTATTTGCAGAGGCGCAGAGGGAAGAAGGGAAAGGTCCTTTCACCGAACTCACATTAAAAAGCACGAAAGCTCCCCCTATAGGGGATTATGCACAGATAGACATGTTTGTGGAGCTTGTGACTAAGAATTTGAGAAAGATAAATCCACAACAACATCAGCATAAAAATTTCAATAAAGAAGATACGGATGCTTTAAACAGGCTGCGAAATGATCCCACCCTTGTCATAAAACCATCAGACAAGGGTGGGAACATAGTTTGCATGCACAGAAGTGCATATGAGGAGATGTGTTTATCCGTCTTGGACGATGACCAGTGCTATAGAAGATTGGGTGCAAATCCAACAGCCGCATTTAAAGAAAATCTAAAAAGTATCTTAGATTCAGCACTAGCACGAAATCTCATTTCCGAGACTGAATATAAGTTCATGCTACCGAAGCATCCACAATTGGCTGTATTTTATTCTATCCCCAAAGTCCACAAAGGCTATCCACCTTTGAAGGGCCGACCGATAGTCTCTGGCATGAATAACCTCACCCAGAATGCCAGCTGCTACTTAGACAAACTGTTACGACCCTTCGTACTATCTCTCCCATCGTATGTGAGAGATACGATGGAGGTCCTCAAAAAACTGGATGGACTTCAAATTGATAGGTGTCATTACCTTGCAAGTTTGGATGTGGAGGCACTGTATTCCTCGATCCCGCATGCACAGGGGATCGAGGCAGTGCGTTTCTTGATACAGACTAGGGGGATACAGTACCATCAGCACAATGAGTTCATTATAGACCTCCTCGAGTATGTCCTCAGCCATAATTATTTCCTCTTCGGAGACGCCTTCTTCCACCAGAGCCGAGGTACGGCCATGGGTACACCATGTGCCCCTACGTATGCCAACCTGTACCTCGGCTGGTGGGAGGATAGGGTGGTCTTCGGAGAGGAGATGAACGAATGGACTCAACATGTCCCATTATGGCTGAGGTACATAGATGACGTGCTGCTAGTCTGGACTTCGACACCCCAAAACTTTGAAAGATTCGTAGCTAGCCTGAACTGTAATAACCTCGGCCTCAAATTTACGTCAGAAATTCAGGAACAAAAAATAGCTTTCCTGGATCTTGAAATTAGGAAAACCACGGATGGGCAAATATCAACTACAGTCTATAGGAAGGCAACTGCCACCAACAATTTATTGATGTGGGATAGTTGCCATCCCTATTCCCTCAAAAAAGGAATTCCCAAAGGGCAGTTCCTTCGAATGCGAAGGAACTGCAGTGGTTTCAAAGAATTTAGAAAAAAGTCTGAGGAATTGCATGATCGGTTTATACGTCGCGGTTTTCCAACCAAGATTCTGCACGAGTCTTTTAAAGCAGCATGCATGACGGACAGGAGTACCCTACTCACGCCCAGAAACCGTGCCAAGGACTCCGAGCAACTAACTAGAATCATAGGCACGTATGATGTTAATCATAAAGAGATTCGAAACATCATTTGCAATTTTTGGGACGTTCTATTACATGACAAGGAGGTTGCCAAGATTGTCCCCTCGGAACCAGCAATTAGCTATAGGAGAGGTAGGAACCTTAAAGATCTGTTGGTCCATAGCCATCTCCCCTCCATTAAACCCAGCGGAACGTGGCTGGACAGGAGGCCGAAGGGAACATATCGATGCGGACATTGTTCTGCATGCAAATGGATAACTCCTTGTAAAAACATAGTGAGTGCATCCACGCAAAACAGTTTTGAGATTCGTGATTTTATAAATTGTTCCTCGGTAGGAGTGGTGTATCAAGCTACCTGTACTTGCCCAGCCGACTACGTAGGCAAAACCTTTCGCCAGTTTAAGAAAAGGATACAAGAACACATGTCGGACATCAGGGAAAACAGGGATACCCCCATCGCCAAACATATGTGGCGACGCCACCAAGGGAACCAAAAGGAAATTACATTCCGAGGCATAGAAGAAGTACGGCCACCCCGCAGAGGGGGAGACTGGGACAAGCTGATACTCAGGAAGGAAGCCCAGTGGACTTTTAAAATCAATTGTGTCCAACCATCTGGCCTGAATGATTTTATATCATATGCAAGTTTCATCGAATAACTCATCTCATAGAGTATTATGTGGCAGTACCCACAAGGTGTCATACGCAGGATACACAGGATATAGGACATCTATCTAGTGGGGCTGCTGAATGAGCTTGCAGGTAGTACTGTGCGAATATACCATAGGCAAACCATCCCTTGTCATAAACTTCTGATTTCCCCCCAAAAAATGATTTAAGCCAGCAAGAGAATACTAAAATAAGATTTAACATCAGAATACTATAGGCACTATTTTGTACAAGAAAACACTTGTTTTGCCACTCAGAGAAGCGGTATCACTGTGTTCTACACAAAAGTCTGCCAGGAGGATCCGCAACAAAGGCACTGGAAGCAGCGCTTTCCCTATCTAAACAAATCATATAAATCCTCCCCCAATTAGATACACCCTTAAGAGATAGCCCACATCAAGATATACTGGAACTTGAGTGATATATCACTCCACGGTACATACCTGAAGTCTCAGGGTACCACGGCTGGGGGAATGAAGAACGCACACCAGGGGGAGGTGCCGCGAACCTTCCGCCCCTCCCTCATGGTTGTGATTGGTCATTCCACCCGCAGCTCTGGTTACACGTCACTTAGTGACGTTCAGCTCTCTGATTGGGCCAGAAGGGAGGCTCGTCAGCGGTGACGAGCAGGGGGAGTTGAATATAAACAGGACACTGCCGGCGCGCGCCACGGCTAGTACATACCCGGCACTCATGCCGCACGGATGTCTTATAACCCTAGTTATAATATGCCTAATAACAGACCCCTGAGGAATCTTTGGCAATGATGAAACGCGTAGGGTCCTAGGGTCAATTGTCAGCCGCCAGCTGATGTCAGATAGCCGCATCAAGATTAGAATAAAATCGGAATGGCCAGAACAAATAGAAAGTGCCGATACTTTAATGTTATACACTGGTTTCCAGCGGCACAACAATATCCATCAGCTGTTTCAGTTGATAGACACGGTGTGAGGTGTGCAATACGATCACACTCACATTGTGCTTCAAAACTTTCTGTCTTCCAAGTTTAGGGGAAACAACGGCAGCAGAATGCTGCAGTGTACATATACACTATCCTGAGGATTATCAAGAGCCTAAAACCAGGCTATAATCCCACGATTCGTTGTTACCAATTGGAACAAACCAAATAACAGATTGTTAGTAAACTAAAAACATCACATCTGTATTTACAGTCCTGCAACAATTTTAATGTTAATAAAATAAAAGTCAAGTTTTATTTTTCATAAAAAATACCTCCAATCACAGTGAAGTTGTCGTGTTTTTGTCTGCACTGTAGCCTTGGAAGGGAACGTCTTCGTGGTTGTCCCGTATCAATAGGATACCGGAGGCAAGTAGGCAGGTGACAGCATTGGGGGGCTCAGACTTAGGGCTCACTGTCTGGTTAGTTGCCCCTGAATCCCCGAGCCATCATTACATGCAGCACTCGTTATATATCACACAGCTCTGATTACTCTCTGTGCAGATACCTGCCTAACTAAACATAACAGATTACATAAAATTTACATTGATGTCAATGGAATTTTTAATTACGCTAAACGTTAAATACGATAAACCTCTGTTCTTTACTTTTTTTTTAACTGAAGTAAGGAACAGGTGGTTTTAACGGTAGTGTAAACTTAGCCTTATTCAAAAGATATATATATATACAAATCTAGGAAACACTGAGGAATTAATACAGAAAGCAGAATAGAAAACTGTATAACATGTCATTACACCAACAATATGCAATATTTACTGAAAGAGAACAACCACTTAACAACATAGTCATATAATTAGTGCACTGGATTATATACAAGGCCAGATAGTTTATCCACATATGCAACATCCCCCGACCTTTTTCGGTGGCAGGAGGAAGCCGGGGTCCTGAATACCGGAGTGGCTGGCTAGTGCGGCGTAGTGCACGGCGATGATGACGGGGCTTGGTATAAGGAGCGGAGGCTCATCCACAGCCTGGCAGGTCTCCGGCAGGTTGTGTGTGCACCTGTTGGGGTTGGAGGATGGGGAGCCCAAATGAAAACAAATATCAATTATTTGCTTTAATGGTAACAATTTACACAGTTATCAGTCAACTAAGTTGAGGATATTGGGAGGTAGTAGTCCATATTTTACCAATGTCCAAAATTACCTACAAAACTGGAACTCAAGGTGAGGGCTCATTTCTAGGTTCTTATATTAATGTAGATGTAATAGAACCTAAACACCATATTCTGATCAAGGTTGTTAATATGAATGAAGGTTGATCAACTTCAGTACAGCTATATGTTAAGACTTTTGGAGGTTTACATCCCGGTATATCAGGTATATTATATACATTACATAGATCTGAACACATTTTCACCCCCATATTTATGTTTTATCTCAAATATCACTGTTTTCCAGTCCTGACTTTATTTGACGGTTTGTAGTTTTATACCAATACCTCAATGAATAAAAAGGTCATTGACTTTATTCTTTTCTATGTATAAGTCAAATGATGTCAACCAGAAATGTGTATTACAAAAGTCACACAATGCCTCTCCGTGCACAGTGAAAGGTCATTAATCCCACACATATGTAACCTAGAAGTTATATAAGATTCATCTTAAGTCCATAGAGCAGACAAGAACCTTAATCTACAGAAAAAAAAGAACAAACGTTACATAAGACAAATTAAGCCCCAAAATCTCCACTATATTTATACGGCATCATTAAGACTCCAACATGTTTTACTTGACTAAACTTGCATTATTATTATACCATACTAGGGGTGGGCAATTCATTTTCCCTAGGGCCACATGAGAAATTGAAATGGTTTTGGAGGGTCGGACTAATATACTTTACTCAGTTCTACCCAATACCCCCTCTCGTTATGCCCACATTTATAATGCTCCCTCTATTATGCCGCCACGCATAATGCCCCCTCTTCCTTATACCCCCTTTTATAACACCCCCTCTCCTTATACCCTCTCTTTTTCATTACCCAATCCATCCTCAACTTTTTACGGCAGTGCAGGTTTTAAAAAAACAAAAAAAAAACAATACCCACCTTTCCTCTGATCTTTCAGTTGGCGGCTGTCTTCTGTTCTGGTCCTGCAGTAAGGTGCCCAGTGCCGTCAATGTAATGCCGGTTCTCTGAATGATGCTGTGCATAGTGGCAGAATAGGGGGTGTATTACTCCATCCTCTGCCACAGTTACAACTGGGGCCCCCACTTTCTCTGCAGGACTGGTTGAGATACCCACATGCTCAGAGTTCTTGAGCAATGGCGGGCATTCAAGCAGGGGAATTCATGGGGGGCGGTCAGAGACAAGTCTAAACTACTCTCTTTTACAATTTTATTTCCTCACCTTTGTTGTAACATCTTGCACTTCTCGGGAAGTGAGCACCATCTTCTTTTCGATGCACCTTTAACAAGCAGGGTGCAACACAATTCTGTTGAGTCTCTGTAATAAATGTGTTGCCAACTCCAACTAAGCACTAACACTCCCCTTTAAGTGCCCATTTTTTCAGTCTTGTCGGCACAGTGCAGCCACGACACAAAACTGGCACAGACACTTCTTATACACATACAAGTTCCAAAGAAGTTCTTTCTAGAGCAAAGTCAGATAGAAAACTGGTGCTGCCGGAACAATACATCTGGTCCTTTATGCTCCTGATGACATTTTATGCACTGTGCAAGAAATTACACATCATTATAGATTGTACTTGGATTTTAATGATGCCTTGAATAAGTATTTGATGCCATGTCATAATAGAGTAAGTATTACGCAGATTTCGCTATCAGAATGCTAGGCCTCTCTCATCCATGATGGATGGTAGTTAAAAAAACGCTGATCGATCTGATCAACAGTGTCAAGCTCTAAACGATTGGGCAGATAATATAGGCATGCTTGAGTAATAGATTCCCCTTTAAATGTCAAGCTGCTATGTTAACATGGACGAATGTTTGTGTTCATTGCGCAACAATCCGGACAAGACCCAGACATTGAAATGATATTTAAACAAAGAACAAATCACTAGTTGAATACAATAGGAAGTGTATTTTGTTAGACTATTAAAAGGCGTCCTCATTACATGGGATTTTGTTGTATTTAATTTTTTAAAGGCAATTTTACATAAAGGCCTGATCTGCATAAAATGTAAATTACTAGAAATACAAGAAAATGTGTTATTTAATTAGCCCTAATAAAGACTGAGTGAGAAAGAGACAGCCATCACTTACAATGTGGAAGTCTGTTAATGCAGAAGTCGCAATTTAAATTCCAAATTTACCTACTAGTATGTTTTGAAGTGAGTAAACGTATGTAAATGTACAGATGCTGGTATTTGTCAGATTCAAACCCAGGACTCCAGGGAAATAATTCTAATACCACTAAGCCTCATTTCTTTAACCGCTTACCTATACATAAAGTAATGTATGTCATGTGGTCATTAAGTGCTTTGCTCACAAAAGGGAAGTGTGGAGGAAGGAACCTACTGTATGTGTTTACTGTGGAAGCTAATAGGGCTCTTGGTTCAGGGTTGTCTACTTAAAGAATTAGCTTTTTCGGTTGAAGATATTAAAACTTGCAAACTTATTGGGGCACATTTACTAAGGGTCCGTCGGACGCATTTCCGTCGGGTTTCCAAATATTTCCGATTTGCTTTGAATTTCACAGGGGTTTTAGGCGCACGCGATCGGATTTTGGCGCACCAGCGCCGGCTTTCATGCAATAAAAATCGGGGGGGGGGGGAGGGGAGTTGCTGTGGACTGATTCGGACAAACCGCAGAATTTAACATTTAAATTGTGTTGCAAGATCAGCACTCACATACACCGGGAAGAAGAAGGTGAACTCTGGCGAACCTCAGTGGGGAAGCGAGACATTCAAGAAATCGAGTGCACCCTTTAACTGTATCGCAGCAGCTCCGAATTCTCATTGGACATTCCGGATCGGCGGCGTCAACGGGATGGGTAAGTAAATGTGCCCCAATGTTTATTGTTATAATAAAAAAAACGATGTGTTATAGCATTAAAATGATAATGGAGGGAGCAAGGGAGCCTGCTTTGACCCACATCTTGTATAAGCCAAGAAAAGGCTTATATAAGAGAGGGTTCCAAGACCTTATCTGTCCCAATTGTCAGATAGCTTGTGCTATTTGGCCTTAGCTCACAGATCTTGCAGGCTACACCTGCATGTGTCAGCATTCCTTCTTTTACCTCAGGAGCATCTGTGTCGCCAATGGAGAATGGTTACTGGCAATTTGCCACAGACTTATGTGCACAAAAAGGCTATGGGGCCTCCTGCCCTAGTGACCCTGGATGGGTTCTGCAATCTGGTACACAGGACTGTGATGAGGCCTCTGCTGATACCTAGACACCTGCGTCTCATTGCACTACTCCAGACCCACCTGTTGCAGAGACCAGCCACCAGCAATAAAGTTTAACCCCTTAAATGAAATCTACCACTAGGATAATGGATTGTAAACCAAGCATACTTACATACTGATGTGTACACCTTCTGGCAGTATTTGCTCTTATTTTAGCTTCTTATCTCTTTTTTTAAGATTAAAAGGCTTTAAAAATTATGCAAATAAAACATGAGAGGCTTTAGGCTCCATTAACCTCTATGGAGACTGGAGCCCCTCAGGCTTATCTGCATAATATATATCCTTATTTTATAAAAAAAACAGGACATAAGAAGCTAAAAGAAGAGCAAATCCTGACAGAGGGGCCAGTGACGTTATTTATTATTCCATGCCATGTACCGGGAAGCTGGAAAAAAATTCCAAATGAGGTGAAATTGGCAAAAAAAACACATTTGCCTCACTTTCTTGTGGGCTCAGTTTTTACCACTTTCACTGTGCACTCCAAATATCACCTCTGCGTTATTCATTCCAATTATGGTGATTCCAAATTTGTATAGGTTTTATGGTGTTTTAATACATTTTCAACAAATGAAAAAGAAAATGAAATTAAGGTCACAGACCATGCATACAGCCTGAAACACGCAAATGGTAGGCACTACTAATGTAAGGTATTAATTCAAATATACAAAACTAACGCATATTACTTATAATAGCATACGTAAAGGAGAAGAAAAATGTGCTGAAAGCCACCTTAATGTAAACAACTTATCTTTATTAGTTACTAAAAAATGTATACAACACAAAAAACCCAAACCCACTGTATACAAACAAGGAGAGCCCCAAACTAGCATTCCAACTCACACAGCACCTAGGTGTAAGACTATCCTAGGTAACAATTTTCATCACAAGAATGGTAACAAACACTACAGTGTGTATAAGAATAATAAAGCTAACAAAAAATGAAAAACGTCACCCTAGTACCCCAGACCACCCTGTGTTGTGGTGCAGGGAGCACCCCACGTGTTCCATCGCTAATAAGCGACTACCTCAAGGGTAGAATGCTCCTAACACCATGTGCTGGGTATAATATACCCTACATGCCTCATAAGCAGTGGGTGGTCTGAATGAATTCTCTAATGAGATAACACAAGTAGTAATACCATGTAACTGGTTGTGGACAGGAAATATAGGAGTCATATGATCACAATTGGCAGAAAGTAGAAGAGTCATATGATGGCAGATGGAGTCACATGATAACAATAAGCAGGAAATGGAGAGGTCATGTGATCACAGATGGCAGGAAGTAAAAGAGTCATGTGATAACAAGTAGACAACATAATCTGTTGGCAAAGTGACATCATAGATCACCAGATTTGTCAGAATAGAAATATAACAAGAACAACCAAAGAATCTCAGTTAAGTGCGTGAATACACAAGAAAAAATGAAAAAAGTTAGTTATGGTGCTCCATATGTGCCAAATACCCACCCACTTAGCGTACATGTTCACATGTGTACTCTGTCCTGCACCGTCTGCGCTGGATGATGACCCGACCCTGTCTACATGACCATATTTTGAACTTGCAAACCCTCTAGGAAGGTTCTAGAACCTGGGTATTGTGTAACTGCAGCTGTAGATAATGCCAACTTCCACAACTTGGACCCCTCTACATGAGCATCCCAGCAACAACGAATTTGCTGTTAATCGTGTTTGGCCGTTGCCTGCTGTTCAATAAAGAACTGTAAGTTAATTTGCACAACGTTGCCCCCATCTGATCCCTGGATACCTGGATCCCTGCTTACCACCACGGGCTTCCCCATCCATCACCCAGGGACTCATCCTACAGACATCTCAGGGGTTGCCCCAGGGAGAAACCAGTGCATCAGCCTCTCCCTCCTTATTTCTTGCACACACCACCTGCTGGAGACCTGCCAGGCTGTAGGTGAGCCCTCCAGTCCCCATACCAAGCACCGTGACTAGGCCTCCAGGCTCACAAGAATAGGCTAGGCCCCGATGGAGGATGTTGCACATGCGGGGCCTAATTTATACCGCAGACACAAAATGTTTATGATGCAGCTTACCTATAGTCTATCCCAGGGAGCTCCCATATGTGGAGCTCAAAATGTAACAAGTTACCTGTGGAACTGAAGGAAAGTCACATGACTCAAGTCACATGAACCCCTTTATGTCTTCAAATTAAAAATTCTCATAAAAAAAACAAGATGTGTTTTCATTTGCATCTCAACTTTTACCTCAGCCAGCAAAAAGGTTACAATCGGCTCTGGGGATGGTTTTCACTTCAGTCATGTGACTGCCAAAGAGATTACAGGTGCAGACAGTCCCCGGGTTACGTACGAGATAGGTTCCATAGGGTTTTTATTAAATTGAATTTGTGTGCAAGTTAAAACTGTATATTTTATAATTGTAGATTCAGACAAAAAATGTATTTGCCCCAGTGACGATTGGAGTTTCAAAATTTTTGGCTGTAATTGGACCAAGGATTATTAATAAAGCTTCATTACAGACACCTTCCAGCTGATCATTGCAGTCTGGGACTAAAGTAACATCCAGAGAGCTTCACCAAAAGTCACAGTGGGTAGAGGGGTCCGTCTTTAACTAGGGGAGGTCTGTAAGTCGGTAGGGTACTGTACTTTCTTCAACTCTTTTCATAAGTCCTATTCAGATGGGTTAAAGTGGTGAAATTTGCACCACTCCGATAAACCAGTCTTATTTTTCTCCCCTCTCCCACCGAGCTTCGGAGCTTTTTACATTTGTCTGTTCATTTATGTAAAGTTTGTTGAAAAGTTTCAATGGGGTATTTGTCCATCAGTAATGGTCAGGTCTGGTGGAAAGATTTCTATTATAATTTATATGTTTGTTATCTTTATACTATTGCAGTTTTTTTCTGATCAAGCTATATTATACATGTATTAGACTCAATAATATACTCTTATGCTTTGTCTTATTGCCACAATACATGCATGAGCAGGAAGACATTAAATGTCTCAATTTCCCAGAGGCCTCCTTGTAGAGTTGTAGGATTATTGTCATTTGCATCCCTTAAAGACCTTATTTGAATTATACAAACGGGCTGAAAACTTAATGGCAAAAATTATATTGCTCAGAGAACTTCAACTTTTTTGGCAGGAGGAAATACCAGATTGCTAACAGCAAATGACGTAGATTTTAATTATATCTTGGTAATGAGAATTTCAAACCAGCCCCGTGTCTCTTGAGGGAAAGAAGAAATCAGAAGAACATTGCAATGTATGTAAAACATGACTACATTTGCAAGACATAGAAGATGTTGAGAGATAGAAAGGAAAATGATTTCTTTGAAGACAGAAGCGAAGATGCCACAAATTAGATTTGTTAGCATAACAGCTAAAATGCTCGAAATTGGACT
This sequence comes from Engystomops pustulosus, assembly GCF_040894005.1. Classification (NCBI taxonomy): domain Eukaryota; kingdom Metazoa; phylum Chordata; class Amphibia; order Anura; family Leptodactylidae; genus Engystomops; species Engystomops pustulosus. Next base: position 43,547,913 of record NC_092415.1, read on the forward strand.
CAGAGAAGATTGGTCTCAGGGGACCCTATTAAAATGTTGTATTTCTTATTTTAAAAACTGCATGTCTTACTATACTTTATTCAATAATACAATTCATACTTCCGGAGGAAATGTGTGGGCTGCACTGGGGCCATAGGTTGCCAGTTGGAAAACTCATGATTCTGCTTTAACCAGATCTTACAGTTTAAATCATCTTAAAAAGTAGGACATATGTTGTGTTACTTATGGATGTTTTCTCTGTGTATACTGTATGTGTAGCTTGTCTAACAATGACTACTACCCGCATCCCTTGGGAACCTAAACCGTATATCTGTACACAGTCAGACTGTGGCAGTTTATTGTGCAGATGATAAACAATTGGGTACAAAAGCTGATATACTAATATACAAATGTTCAGACTCTCTATACATTTTATAGTGTGGTATAACACACCCTATCTGACCGTTTAGTTGTTTAAAAATCTTTTTACAGTTGAAGGATTTGTGTGAGAATTCTGTCCTAAAATATCTGTAACATCAGTCCATACTGTGGCTCTAATTGTACTAGGGTCGCTGCCTCTGGTATTAAGATAAAGGGCGGAACCCCCAAAAATACCACGACGGTCCGATGGAATGAACAAACGGAAGAGAAAAATATATCTATATAACCAGAAATTATAAAATTGCTTTATTCATAAAAGGTAATAAAATTTCCAAAATGATAAAATGAAGTAACTTACAATTCAGTGAAATAAGACATGACTTATGCACAGGCATAAGAATTGCTAATCTTTTTTTTTTTTAATAAATCTTTATTAAATGATATACCCATTTCATATAAATACATCCTCAATCAACCATATATAAAAAAGAATTTACATTATCAATACAATGTTAAAATATATATTGTTTTCTCCCATCCCACAGTCGATGCAGGAGGAAAAAAAAAAATGTATAAAATAATTTTATCTCTTCTTCCCATCCTCTCCTGTCCATAACTATAGGGGCTAAAATGTTTTCCATTGACCCAAAGAGCCCAAATTTGATCTAAAATATTGCGTTTCCCTGGAGCAATTAGTGCGTATTGCTCCACCAACATCAATGTGGACATCCTGTTCTCCCATTCACTAACTGTAGGGGGCACTGCTGCCTTCCAACCAAACATTTATATCCTCCGTACAATCATGACACATAAAACATCTATATGATCACCCACAACTCCTGATTTTATACCCAAAATACAATTTTCTACTGTAACTGGTATATCAACCTGAAAAAATTTTGCACCTCCAGGTCATATGAACCAGATCAGCACTGATCAGTCCACACTTCAGACACTTCTCCTACTGTATGTTTCTAAACACATTAAATTTCTTTGAGACAATGTACGACTTGTTCCTTATGACAACTCCCATCATGTTCAAAGTCTCAGTCCAATCTGCCATCTCAACCAATTGTTCTTTCCACTTTCTATAACTATATGCATCAATTGATTTTTAGAACCTCTTCTCTTCAAGTTAGTATATTAAATACATAGGAAAACAGTTTAGTACGTAAAATAAATGCATTAAAACTTCTGTAAATTCATCAGATTTCATTGGATTCTTATGTGTTACTTTACTTATTCAACTGTTTTCCAATGTATTTAATATACTTACTTGTGTGCATATATACTGTATATACTCTGATATATATATATATATATATATATATATATATTATATTAGCTTTTTACTAATGGAGTTTATAACCTCTAAGGTAGATAACCACTGATCAATACCATTGTAACTGAATCCAAGTGCAGTTGCGTAACTAGGAGTGGCAGGGCCCCATACCAGGCTTCGGCTTGGGGCCCCCCTTCCCACTTAAAAATTATACATATTTGTATACTCACACATGCAAGTTACGATCACACATTTATACACTTATGCACACTCATGAAGAGCATATACACACATACAGTGACATATACAAACAGACAGCATATATACACACATACAGTATGTGCAGACGCCATACACCGTATAAACATACAGCATATACACATCACAGATGCAGCATATATACATCACATATTTGTTATATACATATTATGATGTACAAAGTGCAGCATAATGTGAATATAATGATGCACATCCTTCACTCTTTAGTGTGTCAGGCCGGATGCTGGGGCCCCCTGACACTGTGGTTCCTATAGCTCAGAGAAGGGGAAAACAAGATAAATGACCCTCTATGTATTTTGAAATCAAAGCTTTTACTCTGCTGAGAGCAGTACATTATTGGTGCTTATCATGGAGCTGACAGTGAGTCTATGAGGTTGTTTGAAAAATCCATGTATAACTACTCCTCACTGTAGTCAGTGCTGCTTATACTGATTTATTGCTACTTATCATTCAACTTTCTCTTTTGTGCTTATTGCTGTATACTCTGACCCTTGCCTGTTATTGACTAGTATTTGCCTTATGATTCTGTACCTCGTCGCCACCTTAGCTTTAACCTGTTTTGCCTGACCCTCTTCCTTCTTCTCTCCATGTGTAACAGAGCGGGAGAGACACGTCCGTGCGTTCTGCCTGCCGGCCCCCACTATGGTGTCATCAGCAGCAACACTGCCGCGTCATAGTGTGCTCTGGCAGGCAGGGCTCATGGACGAGTCTCTGCCAGCTCTGTTACTTTTCATTAGAAAAAGGAAGAGGAGCCGCATCGGAAGGTGATTATGTAAGTTTCTTTTTTTATACACCAAGGGGCTGCAGGGCAATACATTATTAGGGGTGCTGCAGAGCATTTAATTATTGGGGGTTGCTGCAGGGCATTTAATTATTTGGGGGGCTGCTGCAGGGCATTTAATCATTTGGAAGGACTGCTGCAGGGCATTTAATCATTTGAGAGGGCTGCTGCAGGGGATTTAAATACTTGGCGAGTTGCTACAGGGCATTTCATTACTTGGGAAGGCTGTGACCAATGCATTTCTCACCCTAGGCTTATACTCGAGTCTAAACGTTTTCCCAGTTTGTGCTAAAATTATAGGCCTCGACTCAGGCCGATTTTTCCTCGAGAATATATGGTAGACTTGGATGGATATAAACCAGTGTAAATGAAGACATAACTTCTTTGCTCTTGTATTTCCCCCTTTAGGCCACCTCATTTCTAGTGTCAAAATGGGACAGTTTTAATTTTCACCAAACAAAGTATTTATTTTTGTGTCTGGTTCCAACAGACCCTCATTGCTCACATTCATGCCATGTGCAGGGAAAATTGAATAGAAAACCTAAGGTTGAACTCTACTGTTGTAGTAAGTTATAAGTATACCATCCCTTTATCTTAGTTAAAAAGATGAACAGTTTAAAATTATACCTGAATCATTATTGAGCCGATAGACACATAATTCAGCATTATTGCAGGTTATTGTGATAAAGTGCAGTAATACCACAGTATACCAACTCTACATTGATTTCTCATTACATGTTATTATGCACTAATTTGGCATATAATTAATATATATTGTATAATGGGAACAGTATGAGTGATTTATGTCTCCCATATTACAGGTTGTAAGCAGTGCTCAGTAATTTAATAATAACATTTTTCTTCGATATCTCGATCATGTAATTGTCGTACTTTTCTTCCTAGGTTTCTTTTTATTTTAGAGTGACCTGCATATTCTCTCTTCTATTTAATTACATCATTAGTTGGTTTAGTGTTGGACTATAGAATCTTTTCTTCGGCCGTCATAATAGCCGGTGCATTTACTGACAGATGAGCTTTTAAGGCCTGACAAAGCATTTTAGATGAAAAGGTATTTATTGTGCCAGATATTTTTGAGAAAGGGAATTCTTGGTGGATTAAATTATATTTTATCAGGAAAAAATAAAATATATCTTTAGTATGTTTAATTAATAAATACAATTTCTTTCTGCATCTACTTGTTCACAATAGATCAGTAAATGCGTGAGTGGTGGCAAGATCCGGGCACTTATTCTCGTCTGGGCACATTCAGTTTCATTAATCTGCCATATATAAAAAAAATTTCAATTAGATGTTATTAAAAAAAATCTACCCGTGTGAAGAGAATTTCCCATACCTGTGCAATCCCTCCGGCCACCTCTGCTGGAGGGATTGCACAAAGACACAAAGGGTGTTTGTATATGAAATGTCTGGGAATTACTGCATGTCCCACAGACATCCTGTGGTAATGATCGCTGAATCCAGGAGGTCAGGCAGGACTCAATAGTATATGTCTGGCCACCGCTGCCAAAATTTGAGCTGGTCGTATCCGGGAAGCCATCTCGTTTCTATGGGACAACATGACCACATTTATGTGAAATTATCTTCTCACAGGAACATTTTTTTAATAACATCCAATTGAAGAAATGTTTACATATGGTAAATTAATGAAATTAAATGTAAATGCCCAGATGGGAATTGTTGACTTTTCTTTTACAAATGATGGTTACCTTTGTTTTGCATGTAGGCGTGTGGTTTTAAGGGTAACCAAATATTGAGCCCATTAACAACACATAGTTGGAATAGGAAAAGTATGGTCAAAGGGTAAGACCTCTCTATACATGGTGGGTGTTTGCTACATTACAAAGGGGAAATGGACATTTAAAAGGGGTTACAAAGGGGTTACAATGGGTACTAAAGGGGAATCTAAGAATTTTTATATATAGCTGGAGGGCTGTAAAAATATTAGACCTCTTCTACTTACAGTATATACACGAGTATAAGCCGAGTTTTTCAGCAGAAACATGTGCTGAAAAACCCTAACTTTGAACAAAACCCCTGTACTCACCTTTCCAACGCCCCCCGTAGGTCCTCTTTTGTCTTCAGCTCCGGCTTTGTCTTTGGGTCCCCCCCACACTGCCATCACGTATACCACAAACTATGATGTCAGCAAGCGGCTGACTTCATGGTTTACTCGACGGCAGCACGCAAGGACCCGAAGACGGACCCGGAGGCACTCGCTATATACTCGGGGGGAAGGGACTTGCTATATACTGGGGGCAGGCACTGGCTCTATATTGTGGGTCAGGCGCTGGCTATTTTCTGGAGGGCAGACACTGGCTATATACAAGGGGGCAGGCACTGGCTATATATGGGCGGGTAGGCACTGGCTATATAACTTGGGGAAGGCACTGGCTGTGTTCAAGGGGGCAGGCACTGGTTAAAAGGGGGATGCTAGCTATATACTGGGGTAGGGGTTTGCTGGCTACATACAAGGGGGAAGTCAATGGCTATATACTATGGGGCAGGGGCTGGCTATATACTAGGAGGGCAGGCACTGGCTATATACAAGTGGGATGCTGGCTATATACTGGAAGCAGGGGACTGATTGCTATATACAAGGGGGGAGGCACTGCCTACATACTAGGGGGCAGGGGACTGGCTATATACTAGGGGGCAGGGGTATGGCTATATACTAGGGGGCTGCTGACTATATACTGGGGGACATGGGCTGCTGGCTATATACTGGGGACAGGGTACTACTGGCTATATACTACAGGGGGCTGGCAGGCTATATACTACAGGGGTATGGCTATATACTAAAGGGGGCTGGCTGGCTATATACTACAGGTAGTTGGCTGGCTATATACTACTGGGGGATTGCTGGCTATATACTGATAGGCTGGGACCAATGTGTTTCACACATTAGGCTTACACTCGAGTCAATAGGTTTTCCCATTTTTTGGGTTATAATTAGGAACCTCGGCTTATACTCAACTTGGCTTATACTCTCTCCATGCTTTTTTCACTTCGGCACCATCTATCTACTGCAAGTCAAATCAGCAGTGAGGTCTTCACCACAGCCAGCCGCCATTTACGACTAAAGCTTAAAGAGAACCTACCACCACGAATCTACCTATAAAGGTAGATCGGGTGGTAGGTGGATGTAAGGGACGTGAGGAGAGCTCTTTTTAGAGCTAATCCTCACGTCCCCGCTAACTTTTAGGAAACTTTATTGACCGAATATGTAAATTTAGTTATGCGGCTACTGGGGCGTGGAGTAGCCGGCACGAGGCTACACGGCGCGGCTACTCCACGCCCCAGTAGCCACATTACTCCTCCTACCCTGTTGCGTGCGGCGCGCAGCTCCTCGTAGCTGCGCGCCCTCGTCCGACAAGCCGGCTATTGCGCATGCGCAGTAGCTCCGGCCTCGGAGTTGGGACTGCTCAGCCGGCGTTCTGCGCATGCGCAGAACGCCGTCATGACGGACGAGGGCGCGCAGCTATGAGGAGCTGCGCGCCGCACACAACAGGGTAGGAGGAGTAATCGAAGAAAAAAACGGAGCTCCGCACCAAACCAGGATAAAATTATTTCTTGTCCTTCTGGACTTTATTGTATAATATATTTAAAATTTAAACATGGCATGTCCCCTAGACCAGTGATGGCAAACCTTTTAGAGGCCGAGTGCCCAAACTACAACAAAGACCAACTTATTTATTGCAAAGTGCCAACACAGAAATTTAATTTGTGATTTATAGCTCTACTCTTTTACAGTTTTCATTGATACCAGCACCCGAGGACACCAATAAAGCAGAAAATAGTCCCAGGTAGCATTGTCACTTTAAAATAGCTCTGTGCACAGCAAGTCCTGGGCTGTCTGGGACTGCAGGAAGATACCTGGAGTCATCTCTGGTGATGGCCCGTGTGCCCAGAGAAAGGGCTCTGAGTGCCACCTCTGGCACCAGTGCCATAGGTTAGCCATCACTGCCCTAGACCATATAGAGGAAGAAAACCTACGAGTTTCAAGTGCACGAGGCACTCTTAGTCATGTCATCAACCATGACTAAGAGTGCCTCGTGCACTTGAAACGCGTAGGTTTTCTTCCTCTATATGGTCTAGGGGACATGCCATGTCCGAAGGACAAGAAATAATTTTATCCTGGTTTGGTGCGGAGCTCCGTTTTTTTCTTCGAGGATCTGGATTGTACGTTGCGTCAGCGTGGATCTCCTGCACAAACGAACAGGATCAATTGGTGAGCTACAAATCTTTTTTACCTAGGAGGAGTAATGTGGCTACTGGGGCGTGGAGTAGCCGCACTGTGTAGCCTCGTGCCGGCTACTCCACGCCCCAGTAGCCGCAAAACTAAATTTACATATTCGGTCAATAAAGTTTCCCAAAAGTTAGCGGGGACGTGAGAATTAGCTCTAAAAAGAGCTCTCCTCACGTCCCTTACATCCACCTACCACCCGATCTACCTTTATAGGTAGATTCGTGGTGGTAGGTTCCCTTTAAGGCTGTAGCAGGTGCAGCTGTGGTCGGCGGAAAATAATCACAATTTTTCTCTGTATGCCATGAATTGCTTTAATATCAGAGTTTGGAAGTGGCAACCAAAAGAGCGGATGACTGCTGCATTGTCCTTTTTACATCCCACCCTACTAAGGATAGTGGATGACAGGAGGTCAGGATAGTTCTTCAACCTTTTTTTGCTATTATGTTTATTTTGTTTCCAGATGCTGCTGTTAGAGAGGGTAGAGCCAGTGGTCATGGTATAAAAACAGATTCTTCAGTTTTATTTTATAACATTATACAGTTTTCTTCAAGATTTCTTTAATTTTTAAAAACATTTTTACTCCCAAAATTAGGTAACTCGGAAATCCCTGTTAAATTTCCCCATGCTGCTGGCTTACCCTTCATTACAAAGGCAGCTCATGGAAATATTGAATAAATCATATATATTCTTCTATATCACTATAAAAAAAACCCTATTATTATTTGTATAGTGACACAGCGGTTTATCTTATGGCCCCTGGTGACCATTGCATGTGGATAGCTCATTTTAGCCACAATATGAAATTCAATTCAATGGCAATGTGAATTTAATTTATTTGAGTAAATTAAATTTGCCAAAACATAAAAAGATACACTGACAGGTTCTATAAATAGGAAGAATGGGAATCTCTGGAATATCTTTACTAGAGTCAAATTGTTAGTTATTATTTTACCAAATGATGAATTCAATTTGAAAGCCAAAGCTTTGTGTAACACATGATGGAATATAAGGACAAAATAGTGGTGACAAAAAGTGACAAACAAACATGGGGTCCCAGCTACTATGACAACCTGAACCTTTTGGCCAGTTAGTGAAAGTAAACATTGTCTACACTTTCTCCTACAGTCATTGTGTCTTTTCTTTTTACTGTGAACGTCCCAATTACTAAGGTGGCCGCCCTGCCGAGATATTGTATCGATGTCCTATGGATGTTTTCTTGTATTTCTTTTATAATAGTCACAGTCTAGTGGCTTTATTGAGAACTGGAAGTCGAATAAATTGCAGTCTTTCTAGATGTTCTGATCCTTTGAATTTACTGAGGAAATTTATATTATTTTTACTCAAAGTGAGGAACAAGTGACAAATCATCTTCTGATCTTCATGTTCCATCAGGCAACTAGAATAATTTGATGGAAAAGATTACAAAACGGAGTTTGAAAAATTATATTTTTAAGACGTTTTGAAACATCTCTCAAATGAAAGGTGAGTATTGGTCCTGGTTTGGTTTCTAGAACCTCTGGTGATCCCCTCTTTTGACCACATAAGATAGTACCATAAATTGCTAGTAAAAAGTGGTCCCAAGCAGGGAAAAATTCTTTTTGTGCTTTTCTGGTGAACGTGTAGTCGGAGGTTGGGACTTAGGGATGACAGACAGGACAATGCCCCCCAAACTGTCTTCTGCCTACTTACTGGGCACCACCCTAAGCGGCGGCCAGTAACTGGTCGACGATCCCTCCCTACACCCAAGTAAGGACACAAAACAAGACTCACAAACATATAACACAAAAGCGAGGTCAGGCATCTGGTCCGGTGACAAGGAAGATACCGGTAGCATATTACCGTACAAAATTAAAGTAGTCAAAACTACAAGAACCAAGATCGGAAAACCAGAGCACAGCAAACAGTGAGCTAAGTTACAATATAACTAGCGCTGGACTATCTGCAAATGGAAATATACAGTATATATATAGATAGTAAGAAAATCAGTCATACGCTGTTCTTACTCTTTGTAAGACGTAGTAAAATCTACTTCACCTGAACACTTTGAAATATACATGAATTTTAATCACAATGTTGGAAATATTTGAATAGCTTGTCACCGATTGGCAAAAAATGTGAAAGTGTATTGTATTTCCAAAATATCTTGCAGGACTTTATTCATCCATAGACAGACAAACCATATATTTTAGGAGATTTCAATATCAGCTCATCATTTCATCTTCATAAACTATTAGGCCTTGCAATGACAATATAATGAATTCATAAAATATATGGATTACCCAGCACCACCCACCGCAGGATGATGTGTAAGGCTCTGTGTCTTGTCACTGTTAGTCACACAACAGTCTACACTTTAGCATTTCAGTTTTTAATGGCTTGATGAGATGAGATATTTAAAAAGTTCTTAACCTGTCAGTAGACCTTGCATAAATCACTAGTACTTTGTGTGCACATGAGGAGTAACACTATTTCTGGCCATTGCATGAATTGTATTCTGATAGTTTCTAGTGGTTTCCCCCTCGGCAGGCTCTTTGTGTGGTTTCCAGTGCTCTCTTAGCTGTTGGGTGAAGATCTAGCTGCTGTGACTCCTCCTACCATCCTCACACCTCAGTGTGCTTCTGTCCAACTTGCCAGCAAGATGTAATTCAGCAGAGATTTTATAGAGAACATGATATCATCAGGAAGAGGGAGGAGTCACATTACATAATGCTGAAATCCATCCAGGCATTAGCCCAACCCTTTGTGCTTGTGATATAGAAATGTTGACTGGTAACACTAATAGGATAATAAAGGGATGGTTGTCCTGTTCTGATGTCTATAACTATAGCTCTTAATTTTTATAATCCAGACACCATTCCCTGTTATCTGCTCCAATGATACTGCCATCTCATACTTGCAAGACTCATTATTATTTTTCCAATTAATATTAGTTGTAAACATCACAAATAATAATGAGTAAATTATTAGAATAATTGCTAAATATTCACATCAAGCAACACACCCATCATGATGTAGCAGAGTAAGAAATGGGAAGAGGGAATAGAGAGGAGATGTTATCATAGAGAAAGAGAGGAAAAAGAGGGAGAACAAAATAGCCGCAAATATCTCCAAAAACATCAAAACCGCAAACCCATGAAAATAGTTGTTTTTGAACTAGTTAAGCCACAGGTTTCATGTCAGATTTATTAATGGGGGAAGCTCTGCTGTAGACATTTCATTAGCGAGTGGGTTGCTATGTATATTTCATTAATAAGGTGCGGTTGTTGCTGGTCAATTCATTATTGATGGGGGCTGCTGGACATTTCATTAGTTAGGGGAGGCTGCTGCTGTACATTTCATTGATGAGGGGAGGCTGCTGGACAATTTATTAAAGAGTAGTGCCTGCATTTCCCATTCTAGGCTTATACTCAAATCAATGGCCACATTTATTAAAGTGTTTGCACCATTTTCCGGCTGACTTTGCACTGAAAAGAAAGTGCAAATTGCTTTCACATGTATTTTTGAAGTGTCTGCGTCAGTTTTGTGTTGTGGCTGCACTGTGGCCGACAAGACATATTTATTTCTGATGTGTGCCACAATTCTGCAGCATGAACAAAGTGCACCAAAAAAATGGTGCACACTTCTCGGGCAGTGCTGGGGGCACCAGATTCATGAATACCATGCAACAGTTTTGATGAATCTGCTGCACACTCCACAGGCAAAACTGCATGTGCCCCAATAACCTTTCCTAGTTTTTTTGTGTGGTAAAATTAGGTGCCTTGGCCTATACTCGAGTATGTACAGTATGAACATGGGGGCTTTATAGGGGCGTGGGGGTTGCTATAGAAAAAGGGCTTTTATAAATTTCCTCTTTTCTGTAGGCCCCCTTTATATGTATACAGACAACAGAAAAAGGAGCATAATCAGGAGGGGGCCATAGAAAGGGGAGCAGCTGCAGGAAATGGGGCATTTTCGAAGAGAGGCTGCTGGAAATGGCACATTATAGGGGTTGGGGTTATTTATGCAGGGCGACTATTTTGTTTCCCCAGCGACCATGGTAAGGAGACCCGACATAACTATTAATAGATACATAAACATGAGGTAAAGTTGCCAACCCCTTTATGGCTTTGCTTTTGTACTTTTACAATTTCACCCCAAGTTAAAACATTTTGTGTATTTATTTTGTTGTTTTGGATTTAGATTTTATCATTGGTAGGTGAGGTCCATCACAGATCAAAGGTGTAAGACATTAGCATCTGGCACAGCCCAATTCCCTATATGTAGGCTACTTGCACCCGTTGTAAAAAATCTGTGGAATTTTCCCAGCAGTAATTCCAATGCCATTCCACAAGCACTAGAAACAAGCTAAATACAACAACTTGATAAAAAATTGTACAAAGGATCTAGTGTTCAGATTTATTAATTGTATAATGCATTTGTTGGTTCTGGGATTGGACTTTTTTATGGTAATCTGCACTTTTAAGGCTAAGTTACCACTACCGACATCATTTCCATTTATTTGTCTCTGTTATAAAAGAAAAAACTGAGATCTGGGTGGATGGGTACTACATCCTTATTGGATGGGTCCAGAAAGTGGGAAGATATAGTAGCAGTGCTCAGTTTGGAGTTAGTCAGAGTGAGGTGAGGAGGTCAGCAGCTTTTTGCACTTGCCACCAGAATCCCGGGGACTAGCATAGCCACCATCATCATCATCATCTCCTCGTTCCTTCATTCTACCAACTTCTCTCTCTACCTAAAAAAACAAATGTAATAACAGATAGAAAATAACTGACAATTTTTCTAATTATCTGTTACCCATTGACTACAATTTTAAAATTATGACATCCGTTATCCATACGTGTTTACAAACAGAAAAAAAAATATACTGCCGCCGTCATCATTATTTCCATTAAAAAAGTGCATAACTGATGACTGCCTATCTTACCATAATGGATGACATAACATTTAGATTCATGTCAATGGGATTTTTAAATGATACATTAAACATTTGTTTTTTCATTTTTGTAACAGAGGTAAGGAACAGAGGTTTAAAGTGAACCTATCACCACACTAACCCCACTAAGCCCATATACAGTCACCACCTTCTGTAATATGTAGTTCCCCTGGAGGAGTTTTTAGCTTCAGACAGTCAGGCAATCCCGCCGTCTGCAGTCAGGAAACCACGCCTCTTGCAGTCAGCCCACCTTGCCTCCTGCAGTCAGGTAAGCTGTCCTCCTGCGACCAGGAAACCACGCCTCCTGCAGTCAGGAAACCACGCCTCTTGCAGCCAGCCAACCTTGCCTCCTGCAGTCAGGTATGCTGTCCTCCTGCGACCAGGAAACCACGCCTCTTGCAGTCAGACAACTTTGCCTCCTCTAGTCAGGAAACCTTGCCTCCTGCAGTCAGTTAAGCCCATCTCCTGCTGCCAGTTTGCTCTGCCCATTCAATGCATCTAGTGTCCCAGCCTCATAGATCTCCAGATAGATGGCAAATTACAGTTAAGATCTCCAGATAGATGGCAAATCACAGTTAGGAAGCAGGGCTGGAGTGCCAGATGCATGTATTGGGCAGAACAAACTGACTGTAGGAGGCAGGGTTGCCTGACTGCAGGAGGCGGAGTAGCTTGACTTCCTGCATTGTACAAAAGAATATGAGTTCTCGTTTATGCTGCAGCATAGAAATATCCTAAAAACACCTCCAGGGAACATATATATTACAGAAGAAGGTACTGACGGGTTCCCTTTAAATGATAGTGTGAACTGAGCCTTTTACTAACAGTCAAATGTTATATCACCGTAGTAATAAAATTTCTTGACTCATTTGTCACATATATGATAAAATTAATAATATATAATATAATAATATTACAAAAAAAATTTGGATACAGAAATAGTAAAGATGTTAGTGAAGATGTATTCCACATGACAAACTACAGAAAGAAATCCTCGCCATCACCGTAGTCTACACACTAAATGTTATTTTTAACGTAAAGATTATAGCTCTCAGCATTTATGGGGCCTGAGCATCACTGCTGAGATCAAGTGCTCTTATTAAATCAGCTCGACAAGCTCTTACCATAGAGATCTAACATATTCTACCAAGAAAAGTCTAGAGACACATTCCTATAAAAATAAAATAATTTCCAAGCCAGATAGGATATAGGGAAAAGATAAAATATATTCACCGCTCAAAGTTTTTATTTAATGCAAAGTATAAAGACCTGGGTCACCTAGAAGAAACCGAGTCTCACAAAAGAAGTGATTTCAGCATTGAATGTTAAAAGCACAGGTTTAACTTTGATGAACCTTCCCTTAAATATTATATTATATAAACAGCAATTCACTACAATATTTCTAGTTTCATCATTTCTCACAGCAGGGAAGACAAAGTCCCCGGTCCACAGCTCTTTGTTCATTACCTCTGTTAAAACAAGTAAAGAACGCATCATTACATATCCCATTGACATCAATGTAAATTTTTTGTTATCCATTTAGTTCAGTTAGTCAATCATCCGTTTTTTTGACTGCAGTCATGTATAACATAAAAGGGCTTATTTACTAAGGGTCCCCGGATCACACTTTCCTCGGATTTTCTTAGATTTTGAGATTTGCGCTGCTGTGACAGGTATTTAACTGGGGATTGTGTCGCAAGCCATCGGATTTTGGCGCGACGGCGCAGGTTTTTGATGCAACAAATCGGGGGGTGGGCCGTCAGACGATCCGACTGATTTGGACTGAGCGCGGGATTTAACATTCAATTTGTGTTGCGAGACAATGCACTTACATGCACCAGGAAGAATAACGTGAACTCTGGTGGACCTGAGCGGGGAAGCGACACATGCAGGATATCGGGCGTACGATCTTAGTGAATCTCGGAAATTGTGCATTCCGGTCTGACAATGCACTTTCAGGGATTGCGCAAGACGGGTAAGTAAATGTGCCCCAATGTGTATGCATAACGGAAGTTAACTCAATTGGAGATGAATAGTTAAAAAAGTGTCAATCAGTTTTTTTTAGATAGAGACAGAAATAGTTAATCTACAGATATATAAATAGATGATAGACAGAAATGTAGATGTTAGTGTGGGTTGTGTGGTGCAGGAAAATCTGGGGGTGTTAGCATACTCATGTCATATACATCCCTGGCTTACATACAAGATAGGTTCCGTGGGTTTGTACTTAAGTTGAATTTGTATGTAAGTCGGAACTGTATTATTGTAGCTCCAGACAAAAATGTTTTTTGTCCCATTGGCAATTGGATTTTCAATATTTTTAGCTGTCATGGGACTAAGGATGATCAATAAATCTTCATTACAGACACCTTACAGCTGATCATTGAAGCCTGGGACTATAGTAAAATACCCAGAAAACTTCATAGTGGGCAGAGAGGTCCGTCTGTAACTAGAGGTCGTCTGTAAGTCGGATCTCCTTAAGTAGGGAACCGCTTGTAGATAGATGGGAGAGATAGATCGATGATTTGCCAGAATAAGGCCTTATGCACATGACTGGATGAGGGCCAAAATTGTGGGGCCCCCCATAGAGGTCTAAGGCACCACGTCACAGTGCGGTGAGCACACAGTGGAGAGAATTCATTAAAGGGAACCTGTCATCAGGAGCCCTTTTTCTGACTCACCCATGTTCCCATATAGAATAGTGAACACATTGGCAAAGTGTTTTTAGAATAAAACTGTCTTTCTGAAAAAAAGATACCTTTCTGTATCTGTATGCAGAGCTGTACCATGTCTAGTTCCATGGGAGTGGCCAGTGAGTTTCCCTTTAAGACTGATATTTTACATGCCATTAAAAATCCCTCCCCCCCTCCCGTTGGTGCTTCGATGCCAATATCTAATTAAAAGCTTTGGCCTCTTAGTAGATCCGAGGCAAACTCCTGATCAGACCTGTTTAGGCCAGAAGCACCAGTAGAAAACTTCGCACCAATTACAAATGCAACACCCTCGCCGATGCAATGGTGCAGGAGTGTTTGCGAATACGTCCCACCTGCATGTATCCACATTACACTACATGGTCCTTATAGGGCATAGGGGATATTGCAGTGGTGAATCCTGCCTGGCAAGGCAGAAGTTAATCTGTGTATGATGTAAGATTCTGTCATCCAATGATCTGTGTTACATCCTGTCTCTGTGAGCTGAGAGGTAATTGGAGGAGCAGCCACCACCTGACCAAAGGGAGATGATAAAACCCCTGGCCAAGAATATTCTAGGGAGCAGTTAGCTGAGCAGTAGCTCAGAAGCAGACTGGAGTCTCTCCAGTACAGACTCTTCGGAGTCTGTACAGCTAGCACACCAGACCAGAGCAGGAAGAGCCTAGCCCCTGCCTGAAGTGGAGTCTAAGACTAGAGTTAGTGTAGTGAGGAAAGGGGTATCATCCTACCTTCAAGGGTGATACCTGAAGATATCCAGGATCAAGCTGAAGCATCCAGGCTGGTGATCTACATCCTGTGGCTCCCTCTAAATACCTCTCCAGTACTCCACCATCTTGTTAAAGGCACGTTGCTGATGTTCCTGTCGGTTCCAATAAAGAACTGTAAGTGTTTCTGTTCAACCTCTGCCTCCGTCTGGTCCCTGCTACTACAGCTACCATCATCACAGGCACCCTGTCCACCACACAGAGACTCATACTCTAGAGACCAAAGGGTTGCCCCAGGGAGATCCGCTATAGCAGCCTTTCCCTCATCATTTCTTGCCAACACCACCCTGCTGGAGACCTGCCAGGCTGTAGGACAGCCCTCCGGTTCCCCCGTACCAAGCACCGTGACAATAGCGTGCTTAGGCCGCAACTGCCAGCCACTCCGGTACCGCGGGCCCCGACTGTCCCCAGGCCTCACCTCAAGGGCTAGGCCCCTGTGGGGGATGTTGCAAGTGGCGTCACGAACAGGATTGATACTTCTGTGCCTTATTACGGCATTAAAGACTTTCCTTTATTAAAAAGACTGTGCTGCCTAACCCTGCTGCCATCCGGGTTTAGGCCCAAGTAATTGTGTGTGTCTGGATTGAACTGTGTTAATGCTGCCACGTGCTGTCGAGCGCCGCTCCAGCACTCAAGAGGTTAATCCCTGCAAGAACTGTACCAGCTCTGCTACATCCGGCGCTGCCGCGCCTGAAGATTTTTACCTCAGAAACTGTGGCGCAGCAAGTAATTCCAGCCCGCCAAAACCCTTACTGGCGGGAAACCCAGACGACACACCAAACTCCGCCCACGCGCGAATGGCGCGAACCCCGCCTCCTGTGGCGCAGGAAAAATTAGAGCCCGCCACAGCTCTTGGCGGGAAGGACTTGGACTCCTCCCACTGGCTCGAGGCGGACTTCCTGCCCCGCCTCAGAGAAAGGCGAGAACTCGTGCTGATCTTGGAGAGTGAGGTCAGCACCATGTGGGGTCCTCCGCCATTCCCCCCTGTGGAGCAGCCGGAGTTCTACGAAATACTGGAGACTATGGTCGTGGTCTCTGCTCAGCCGGTCCGGAGACCCTCCGCTGGACATCGGCTGCACCGAGGACTGACCCGGGCCTTCGTCACCAGGACGTGTTTCCAAACGGTGACGCAGCACCAGGTACCACCCGGGCGGTTCCTCGTGCCTCTCCCGGCTACCATGCTGGTACCGCGGACCCACGTGGAGGCGCCACGTGGGGAGGCCCCGACTCCTGTCGAGCCAACGCCTGGGCCTATTGCTGCCGCTCCACCTGCTCCGAGGCCTACCATTCCCACTGTGCGGCCTGCCAGCCCCGCTGTGATGGTTCCTGATCCTCCGGCAGTTCCTGATCCTCCGGCACCTACCTGTCGCCCAAGGAGATCCGAGCCTGCACCGGAGCCACGAGCCCCAGCACCGGCACCTCCGCAGCCTCAAGGCCGAGGTGAGGCCGTCCGCCGGCGACTCCGAGACGCTGTCTCGGAACAGCGACGCCGAGAGAAGGAGGCCCAACGGTATATGGCCGGCCGGTCTACAGCTGGAGCTTGGGTGGAAAAGAACCGCACCACCGGCATGGTCCGGTTCTTCGATAAGCAACGTGGCTACGGCTTCGCCACCCAGGACTACACCGGACGGGAGGTATTTCATAGTATCATAGTATCATAGTATATAAGGCTGGAAGGAGACGCAAGTCCATCAAGTCCAACCTTCAAGAATTAAATAAATGTTTTATCCCCATAACCCGTGATATTTTTTCTCTCCAGAAAGTCATCCAGGCCTCTCTTGAACATGTACATAGAGTCGGCCATAACAACCTCCTGCGGCAGAGAGTTCCATAGTCTTACTGCTCTTACAGTAAAGAACCTTTGTCTATGGTGATGGTAAAATCGCCTCTCCTCTAGGCGTAGAGGATGCCCCCTTGTCCTGGTCACAGGCCTAGGTATAAAAAGATCTTTGGAGAGATCCTTGTACTGTCCGTTCAGGTATTTGTACATTGTAATGAGGTCTCCCCTCAGTCGTCTTTTTTCTAAACTGAATAATCCCAAATTTTGTAATCTGTCAGTGTATTCTAATCCCCCCATTCCCCTAATAATCCTGGTTGCTCTCCTCTGCACCCGTTCCAGCTCTATTATATCCTTTTTATACACTGGTGCCCAAAACTGTACACAATATTCCATGTGTGGTCTGACCAGGGATTTGTATAAGGGCAAAACTATGTCTTTATCATGAGAATCTATTCCTCTCTTGATACATCCCATTATTTTATTTGCTTTAGCAGCAGCCGCCTGGCTCTGGTCACTAAAATTAAGTTTACCATCCACCAATACGCCCAAGTCCTTTTCAGCTTCAGTTTTACTAAGTAATTGACCGTTTAGAACATAATTATACTTTTTGTTTCCATGGCCCAAGTGCATAACTTTACATTTATCTACATTAAACCTCATCAACCATTTCTCTGCCCATCCCTCAAGCTTCCTCAAATCCCTCTGTAATGCTAAACTATCGACCTCAGTATTTATTACTTTACACAGCTTAGTATCATCTGCAAATATTGAAACTTGACTGTGTAAACCCACTACAAGGTCATTAATAAAAATATTAAAAAGAAGTGGCCCCAATACTGACCCCTGTGGCACTCCACTGGTAACATCAACCCAATCTGAGAATGTGCCATTAATGACCACCCTCTGTTTTCTATCACTAAGCCAATTACTTACCCAGATACACAGATTTTCTCCTATTCCCAGCAGTCTCATTTTATATACCAACCTTTTATGTGGCACGGTGTCAAATGCCTTTGAGAAGTCCAGATATACAACATCCACAGCGTCCCCCAGATCCAGTCTTGAACTTACCTCCTCGTAGAAACCAATCAGATTAGTCTGACAGGACCGATCTCTCATAAACCCATGCTGACGCTGGGTTATAAGGTTGTGCACAGTGAGATACTCCAGGATAGCATCTCTAATAAACCCCTCAAATATTTTCCCCACCACAGCAGTTAGACTTACGGGTCTGTAGTTTCCAGGATCGCTATTTGATCCTTTTTTGTATATTGGTACCACATTTGCTATTTATTCCCCGCCGGTCTGTCAAGAGGCCTAACTTGCCGGAGAGACTGCACAATCTGAAGCCAGGAGAGTGCATCGAGTTCTCCATGCAGGAGGGACCCCGAGGACCATGGGCGGCTGGTGTGATCCGGATCCCGGACTCCGATGAGGACCGCTACCCCTCGTACGACGAGCTGTATGAGGACGACGAGTGGCCGGAGTCCCCGAACACTTCCTCTTCCTCGGCTGCGAGTCCCCGGGCGGTGACCCACGTGAATGCCCCATCCACGGTAATCGTGAGTACGGGTCCCATTGCCATCCATGGGCCGGGCATGATCCAGGGCGCCACCCCCACCGTTTCCCCTGCCGGAAGCATTGCCAGGTCCCGCGGCTCTTCTGTGGGAGAAGACATCCCGGCTAGCGAACCTTGTCCGGAGGTTCCGTCTAGGCCCACATCTCCCCTTGCCGGTTACCAATGGGGTGATGACCCGGCCCCGGAAGAACCGGAGCTGGAAGGAGCTGCGGCGCTGCCGCAGGTCCCTGTTTATCTCTTTCTGGACCCCTCCGTGGTCCCTGGCTCAGTTGAGCCCCCGGCTGGAACAGCCGACACCCCGGGCGACAGCGCTCCTCCCCCTGAAGGTCCGGAGGATGTTGCTGCACCTGCAGTACCCGCTACTGCCACCGGGTGTCCCCAGCCGGCACCTACTCCCGCTGAGGATGCACAGGATTCCCTACTGACTTTGGATTCTGTCCCTGCTGAACCCAGCGAAGGTGCATCTGACTAACCCCTGAAGGGCTGTAGCCCTCTCCAGGTACTATGTCCATTGTACATATTGTATATTTCTGTCCTTTCCCCAAAGAGCCAGAAACTGTCCTGAGACTCTTACCCTTATTTATCTCAGTCAAGAGATTATACACTGTCATGTGCTATGATAGCACCCTTCCTCTGCCGCAGCAGAGATTTCTTCAAAGGACTCTGTCCCTCTACACAAAGAGGAGACCCTTTGTTTCTTTAGTGCACTTTTCCCCACATCAAGGGCTGTACCCAGAAGATGGACTTTGTTTCTAGAGACCTTCTGAGAGACTTTTGCCAGATACTACCAGGAAAAGTTGCCCTGTAATTTATTACTATTTTGCACTTAATGCCTTCCTTCTAGGTACGGACATTATGCTTGCACTTTCTATGCCTTTTCTTTGCAGGAAAAGAGACATTTACTATCCTGCTACCCTGAGTAGCCTACCTCTGTAACGTTTTAAGATGTGTACCCATTGGGCTGCTAAGCCAATGTGAGTTAACCTGTTTGCACACTGTCATATCTGCCAGTAGTCTGCATTAACCCTTTCATAGGCTTTACAGGCTGTAGTGTGGCTGTGTCGGACCGTCTATTTGTGTAAAACACTGACCGCTACCTGATCCCTCAAACCGAGGTTTGCACATGGGAGTAGTTCGTAAACTGCGGGTCCTTCGGGGACCGGGGGTGTTACAGAGTTAGCACCTGGATGCCACCCATACATGGGTAAGGATGCCAGTCAGGAGGTACTCGTGTCACATATGCCAATGTAATGCATATACACACACTATATAATTGCCGCCAGGGAAGAAGTGTTGATACAACAAATATACAGGCCTTGGTGCAAGGAGTGGATTACAGGACATGACACAACACCTTTCCTACTGTACAGTTCGGTTTAATGGCGTCAGCGACCAACTGTCATACAGCTACATGTTTTTGTCTTAGTCCGACACCAACCCAGGTGCCTGTCTCCAGGACCATGGGCGGTTTGTCCCTACACCTCACATAGCCTGCACTTCCCAGAAGTGCCCTTAGCCCCCTCTGTGCCCCAAAACATCTATAGTCGAGCCGAGGGCGGCTCTTTCAATTGCCCCCGGGGTATGCAACACCCTCGCCGATGCAATGGCGCAGGAGTGTTTGCGAATACGTCCCACCTGCATGTATCCACATTACACTACATGGTCCTTATAGGACATAGGGGATATTGCAGTGGTGAATCCTGCCTGGCAAGGCAGAAGTTAATCTGTGTATGATGTAAGATTCTGTCATCCAATGATCTGTGTTACATCCTGTCTCTGTGAGCTGAGAGGTAATTGGAGGAGCAGCCACCACCTGACCAAAGGGAGATGATAAAACCCCTGGCCAAGAATATTCTAGGGAGCAGTTAGCTGAGCAGTAGCTCAGAAGCAGACTGGAGTCTCTCCAGTACAGACTCTTCGGAGTCTGTACAGCTAGCACCAGACCAGACCAGAGCAGGAAGAGCCTAGCCCCTGCCTGAAGTGGAGTCTAAGACTAGAGTTAGTGTAGTGAGGAAAGGGGTATCATCCTACCTTCAAGGGTGATACCTGAAGATATCCAGGATCAAGCTGAAGCATCCAGGCTGGTGATCTACATCCTGTGGCTCCCTCTAAATACCTCTCCAGTACTCCACCATCTTGTTAAAGGCACGTTGCTGATGTTCCTGTCGGTTCCAATAAAGAACTGTAAGTGTTTCTGTTCAACCTCTGCCTCCGTCTGGTCCCTGCTACTACAGCTACCATCATCACAGGCACCCTGTCCACCACACAGAGACTCATACTCTAGAGACCAAAGGGTTGCCCCAGGGAGATCCGCTATAGCAGCCTTTCCCTCATCATTTCTTGCCAACACCACCCTGCTGGAGACCTGCCAGGCTGTAGGACAGCCCTCCGGTTCCCCCGTACCAAGCACCGTGACAATAGCGTGCTTAGGCCGCAACTGCCAGCCACTCCGGTACTGCGGGCCCCGACTGTCCCCAGGCCTCACCTCAAGGGCTAGGCCCCGGTGGGGGATGTTGCACAAATAACCAAAATATCCTACCTAATGAGACTTAGAACCAACAGAGGAGCAAGTTTAGTGACCATTTTACAAAACTAAAAAGGGACTGTAGAGAATGATTTTACTTCCAGTGTTGATAACCCTGTATAACAAGGATGTAGAAAAGAGAGATGAGGGTTATATATTGGCAAGTAAACACTGTGTAAGAGATCTTTATCTAGGGCTTAAACCGCCCTGCAGTTATAAGGAAACTTTCAAGTTAACCTTTTTAGCCAAAAATGGCTGCTGGTACCGGGATAAGAGCAGAAACCAAGACACACCAGTCTCTTAGAAAATGCGGACTCACAGTCTTTATAAGCACGCAGCCACATATATAAAACACAGAAAATCATCTGCATAGGCCATATTGAATATACCAGAACATCCCCTTTAAGCCATTCTTCCAAAATGTAAATGAACAGTGGTCAGCATGACCCCCGGCTAAGACTAAAATGGCGTCCACTTGGTCCAAAATGGCACCTGAGAGGAATATATCTCTCATAACTGTAATTTCAGACATAGTTTAAATAATTTACAATATTTAATTTATGTTGGGGCTCATTTACTTACCCGGTCCTGTCGCGATCCAGCGGCGCGTTCTCCGATGAGGATTCGGGTCTTTCGGTGATTCATCAAGCTCGTGCGTCCAACTTCCTGCGGGTGTCGCTGCTGCGCTTAGGTCCGGCAACACGTCTCTATGTTGATGATGATTATTATTAGAGAACAACAATGAGTGTAGCATAGAGAGTGATTAGAACTACATTTTGTGAATTTTTCTGTGCATTAGAAGATAATGAATTAATGAATGAAATAAGAAAATAAGCTTAACTGCAATTTTCCTGATGTTGGCATTTATTCACATAGGACTACATAATGACCTTGTGTGGCCTTGGTGTGTTGTTCTAATTCTGATCTCTAGTGTATGATTGTCTAAACTTAGCTTAAGTCTTTTTGTTGGAATGAGAACCTAAATGGTGAACTAAGCTTATAATATAATAAATGTTCTCGCTTATGGTGTCCATATGGACCAAAGGGACAAACTTCATGTCATCATTATCTGCCAGGGGACTCATCAAGCCGCTCTCTGATGATTTCCTATTTTGCTAGTGGTAACTGTAATCAGTTTAGGTGATGATAATGATTGAGCAAATGATTGCTCTTTTTTTATAATAAAAATTGCGTTGATTTTTAATATATGTACAATGGGAAAATGCTATATGTTTGATTAGAAAACCCTAATTTATTGATTGTATTGACAGGAAGATTAAAAATCCATATATTAAAACAGGTAACCTTGTTAAGAAAATATAAAATGTTCCTCATTATTATATGGGGTGATTTACAGAGCAATATAAGTAAAGGTTGTAGCAAAATAGCATTAAGGTTACTATAGTAAAAACCTATCCATATTCATATTAAAAAAATCTAATTGATCTATATATCAATAGTTATGCCAGGGGTCCATAGCCACAAACATCTGGTTGTTCTCAGCCACCAGGTTATTTGCTGACCCTGACGTGCACCTCTCTTCCCAGCCACGTGTATCTCTCCTCTGGAATATCGGTTAGCATTATGCTGTTCCTGCAAGGGTTTTTTGTGTTCTGACTTTTCTTTGTATATCTGCCTTTTGTCCCGAATTGATCTTGTACATGTGCTTCATCCATGTTCTGCAAATCTCCCATGTTGACCCTGCCTTGTCTCTGAGTTACAAACAGACTGGGGTGCCTAGGGCCCACCAGTGAAATCCATCTTACTGCTACATAGAATTGCTGTCATGGCCACGGGTGCCCCTGTGATCCATATCCCAGGTTGCAGGCCCACCCGTGTGCCTTACTGTGCCCCCAGATCCGGCCTGCCCGTAAACTCACCTCTCCCAGCCCCAGCGGCTGTCTCCTTGCCCCCGCGGACCGGCGGGTGCGTTACCGTCCGCTAGGGTGCGCGTCTGCCAGCTCTGTAAGATTTAAAGGGCAAGCGCGCTGATAATTGGTGCTGGCTGGCCACCTGCCAAAATAAATTCCTTACCCTTCCTGTGTCCCCTGCCGGATCTTTGTGCCTAGTGCCTCAGGGAAAGCAGTTCCATGTGTTTTGCTGTGTTTCCGAATTCCCGTTGTGACTTTGATTCCGTTCATGATTTTGATCCAGTGTTTCCTGTCCTTACCTACCGCTACGTCCCCGACTCCGATCCTGTGCTGCTTGTCTCCCCTTACTGCCTGTCCCCGACCACGAGTTTGCCTGATGATTTTGTACTACACCTTGGCCACCACCGCGGACAAATTCACGCCTGTTGAACGACTTGGTGGTACCATGCCGCAACAAGTCCAACCGGCTTTGCGGCGAGCTCTGGTGAAAACTGGATACCACTTAGACGCCGGTCCCAAGTGTCGGCTTACGTCATTGTCCATGGTACAGAGGATCCACTACCACCGATCTTGACAGTAAGATCTGGCAATGGATCCCGCCGATGTTCCACTACCTGTTCTGGCTAATCTTACCACCATCGTGGCTCAGAGGACCCAGCAAGTTGCCGTGCAAGGTCAGCAACGCGAACAAGTCTCTGCTATGCTACAGCAGCTATTATCATCCCAGCGGCAGCAGCAGCAGGTTCCTGCTGAACCCTCTGCCACTGCGGTCGCATTATCTTCTGCAGAACCCAGACTGCGTCTATCTATGCCATTCAAATACGATGATGATCCCAAGCTGTGCAGGGGGTTCATCACACAGTGCTCTCTGCACATCGAGCTTATGCCCATGCAGTTCATCATGGAGAGGTCGAAGGTGGCCTTCGTAATCAGCCTTCTTTCTGGGAAAGCTCTGGCATGGGCTACGCCCTTCTGGGACAGAAGAGGCTAGGTCACGACTGACTTCACCACTTTCCTCACAGAAACTACTGACTCCCCAAGAGTGGACAAGATGACATCTGGAGAATCTCTGCCTCTATTGACCAGCCCAGAACACTTTCTACAGATTTGTCCAGCCCGTCCTCCACGTCCAGAGAGACGCACTCACCTCGGGTTTTTTGGGAGAAGTGTCCCTAGGTGAGAACAAAGCATCTTCACTCCTGCATATTCCTGTTCTTCTCAGTTTTGGAACCAGTGGTCTGATTCAAGTTTCCGCCTTCCTGAATTCTGGCTCTGCAGGGAATTTCATGGATGCTGCTCTGGTCTCCCAGCATCGTTTCCCTGTGGTTCGTCTAGAGAAACCGCTACTTATCTCGTCCATAAGTGGGCAGATACTCTGTGACCAAGTCCAGTTTCAATCTGAACCACTATGTCTGCAAGGATCTTCGCTGGCTCATGGCTCTCCTTACAGTCTCTACTATGCCCTCCTTTTCATCTCTCAAGTCTCTGGAGGGTCTTCCCACTGCTTACCTGGACTACCAGAGACCCTACCACCACATCGTCCATATGATTGCCTTATAGAACTTCTGCCGGGCACATCACCTCCACAAGGTCAAGTTTACCCGCTGTCCGTGCCTGAAACTGCAGCCATGTACTTTAGGTTAGGTTCGAGGATTATTAAAACGTAACTGTAAAGTTACTGACAAAAAGTAGTTTTAGCACAGCTGGAAAGATACTTTGGCAACAATTCCAACGATACCTGTATCATGCTTCTGTCTTCTTCCTGTCCTGAGATATAGGGCTAGTGTATATATGAGGCTATATGTATTATCCCCTCAGCTTTTCCTGAAGTGGGCGGGACTTTCTGGTTGTGACATCAGATAAGGGTAGTGAGGCCTATAGAACTCAGGGCATTCACATGAATGTGAACACAAACAGTTCAGCAAATCATTATACAGAATCAAGTGCAGACCAAGGCAGGGAAACAGAGCACTGGATCTCTGCATCATCAGTTATCTACTACATCACAAAAAAATATATATATGTATATATATTAAGGCTGCGTTCACACATGTAATTAACACATACGTTTTCAAACTAATCAGAACAGCTGAGAAGAGGAGATTTGCCTGATTAATAATAATAATAATAATAATAATAATATAATAATAATAATCTTTATTTATATAGCGCCATCATATTACGTAGCGCTTTAAAATCATAGGAAACAAATACAAATATAATATAACATGACAGAGCACAACATTTGTATGGAACAACAGGAGTGAGGTCCCTGCTCGCCAGAGCTTACAGTTTATGAAGATGATGGGGTAACACGAGGTAAAAGAATATTCAATGGTCAAGCCATTCTTCTTAGGGAATAGAACAAAATATAATAAATGGAATTGCTGTCGCTTGAACCAATCAGCCGTCATCTTATATACCAGGTCCAGGGTGAATGGGACTGCAGAGAAGTCTGGTGCCTGTTGGTTGCTGAATAACAGATGGGAGGACGACACAGGACGGGTTAGTAGAAGAGTTAAAACTTCATGCAGTTAATGAGTGTTATAGGCTTGCCTAAAGAAATGGGTTTTAAGAGCATGTTTGAAACTTTGGAGGTTAGGTATTAGTCTGATAGTCCGGGGCAGAGCATTCCATAGAATTGGTGCAGCTCTAGAGAAGTCTTGGAGACGCGAGTGGGAGGTCCGCACTAGGGTAGAGGTTAATCTAAGATCACTGGCAGATCTAAGAGCACGAGTTGGGTGATAGACTGAGATAAGAGAGGAGAGCTAGGGGGGTGCAGCATTATACAGAGCTTTGTGGATGAGGGTTATTATTTTAAACTGTATTCGAAAGGAGACTGGCAGCCAGTGCAGCCACTGGCATGAACTGTAGGCATCAGTGTAGCGTTTAGTCTGAAAGACGAGCCTGGCTGCTGCATTAAGAATCGATTGGAGAGGAGAGAGTTTAGAGAGTGGAAGACCGGTTAGTAGAGAGTTACAGTAGTCTAGTCGAGAGTGAATCAGAGCAACAGTTAGCATTTTACAGGTTTCAAATGTGAGAAACGGTCGGATTCTGGAGATGTTTCTGAGATGCATCCGGCAAGAGCGAGCAAGAGATTGAATGTGTGGCTCAAAGGAGAGGTCGGAGTCCAACACAACCCCAAGACAGCGGGCCTGCTGCTTTGGGGTTATGGTGACCCCACAGACTGATATGGAGAGGTTAGGATAGGCTCTGTTAGTGGATGGTTCTGGATTAAGGCAGAAGTGATGTTACGTGCTGAGGTATACAGCTGGGTGTCATCAGCATAAAGATGATATTGAAAACCAAATCTGCTGATGGTTTGTCCAATGGGTGCAGTATAGAGGGAGAAGCGAAGAGGACCTAGGACTGAACCCTGAGGAACCCCGACAGAGAGCGGAACAGAAGAAGAGATAGATCCAGAAAAGGAGACACTGAAAGTGCGGTCAGAAAGATAGGAGGAAAACCAAGAGAGTGCAGAGCCCTTTAGGCCAATGGAGCAAAGCATCCTAAGGAGGAGCTGGTGGTCCACAGTATCGAACGCTGCCGAGAGATCCAGAAGAATGAGGAGAGAAGAGTCACCTTTGGATTTAGCAGTTAGGAGATCATTGGAGACTTTAGTAAGAGCAGTTTCAGTAGAATGCATAGGGCGGAAACCAGATTGCAGGGGATCAAGGAGGGGTTAAATAGCTGTTAGCATTGCGTTTACAAAATGCATGCATTAATGCAATGGTAACACATGCATTAACATAGTGTCAACAGAGTAAACACATGCTTTTGTTAAGACTATGTTAAAATGTTAACTCCTTAAGGACGCAGCCATTTTGTAGCTTATGGCTCAGCCCCATTTTTTGGATTCTGACTTGCGTCGCTTTATATGGTTATAACTTTTGAACACTGATACTGATCAAACCTGATCTGAGATTGTTTTTTCCCCACATGTTGTACTTCATTTTAGTGGTAAATGTCGGCTGATAAGTTTTGCGTTTATTTACAAAAAAAAGAAAAAATTATGATTTTTTGGAAAAATTTGCCATTGTCGAAATTTGAAATCATCACGTTTTCAGGCATATAGATTTACCACCTAAATAAGTTGCTGAAGAACATTTCCCATGTGTCTACTTTACATTTTCATAATTTTTGATATGTCTGGATAATTTATTTTGATGTCACGCGGCTTACAAATCGAACATCGATTTTCCGTATTTTCAGAATTTACTATTTTAGGTGATAAATCCCGTTTTGAATGAAATTTTACATATTTAGCGTCAAAATGTGTCAATGTATCAACCCATTTTCAAATCTGCACCTCTCAAGCTATCAGAAACAGCTTTTAGGAAGATTGTTAACCCCTTGAGATCTTCATAGTAATGAAATAAAAATGGAGGTGAAATTTAGAATGGTCAAATTGTGCTGGTAATACTTCATTTAGCCCTAAAATTTACACATTTTCAAAAGATAAAAAGATAAAACCCACCGTACAATTTGTTCTGCAATTTCTCCCGAGTGCAGAGACTCCCCACATGTGGCCGATACTTGTTTTATGGCGCAGAAGGCAAGGAGGCTCAGAAGGCAAGGAGGGACCTGCAACTGCCAGTATTTTAGTTTCCTCATTGGCCCCTTTTGTAGTCTATAAAATTTTCGCTTTTTCGTGTTTGGGGCCATGTGACAGCATTTTTTTTTGTGGGATGAGATGCATTTTCCAGTGTTACCATTTTGGGGTTGGTATCTCCTATTGTTGAAAATTTAGAACTTTTTTTTGAGGGCAGGAGTAAATAATAATCAATTATGTACTGGATTTTTCCTTTTTTTTTCCCTTGTTCGCCGTATAGCCTAATAATCATGTTTATTCTATGGGTCGAAACGATTACTGGATACCAGACATGAATATTATTTGTAACGTGTTACTAAATTTGCCAAATAAAACCCTAATGTGGGAAAAATCTATCATTTTTGCATTGCCGTCTTTCAAGTGGCATAACATTTTTACTTTTTTGGCTACAGAGCTGGTTTTTTAACGGGAGATGTTGTACTTTGCACCAGTATCATTCTGGAGTACATATGTTTTTTTTTTAAGATAAGATAAGATGAGATAATCCTTTATTAGTCCCACAGTGGGGAAATTCACAGCGTTACAGCAGCAGAGAGGGTACGCAAACTGAGATGGCATAAATTCTTCAAAATGAAGGAGAGAAAAGACTGTCATGACCTAGGTGTCCCACAAGACCTTCTTGTTGACATACGATTATTAGAGAGTTTAGCCAGTCCACCAGCAGCCATTTCAGGTAAAGGCCCCTTTACCGACCTGAAACTAAAGAGTACAAATATTCCACCAGTAGGCAATATTTCTAGTATAGATATTTTCTCTAAACTAGTTTTCAATGAACTTGATCAACTAACTACTGGGATTAGGCACCCTAACTGTACTAAGGAGGAAATACAAGCCCTCGTTACTCTCGAAAAGGACTCGACTATAACTATCAAATCCTCCGACAAAGGGGGTAATATAGTGATCATACAAACAGAGAAATACCGTCAGATGTGTCTTGATTTACTGAGGGACAGGGATAACTATGCCATCTTACCTAGTAACCCCACTAATACCTTTTTGTTAGAACTTAAAAAAATACTTCAAACCGCCCTTACCAACGATTTAATTAGCAAGGAAGAATTTGATTTTCTGTTTCCTAAATGCCCCAGAACAGCTATCTTCTACGGGCTCCCCAAAATCCATAAAGGCTTAACCCCGCTAAAAGGAAGACCGATCGTGTCAGGTGTCGGTTCACTCTGTCAAAATGTAGGTATTTACATTGACAAAATCCTGGCTCCCTTTGTGATAGCTCTTCCCTCTTACACTAGGGACACCACCGATCTTCTCAAAAGACTAGACGGACTTTCAATAGGACCTGATACTTACCTAGCAAGTATTGACTTGGAGTCACTTT
The DNA here is from genome assembly GCF_040894005.1 of Engystomops pustulosus. Taxonomy (NCBI): domain Eukaryota; kingdom Metazoa; phylum Chordata; class Amphibia; order Anura; family Leptodactylidae; genus Engystomops; species Engystomops pustulosus. Next base: position 43,576,986 of record NC_092415.1, read on the forward strand.
ACTCTTCTATTCCCCACAATCTAGGACTACAAGCTGTCCAATTCTATTTGAGCACTCGAGGCAACCAGTGCGGTGCACATAACAACTTCATTCTCCAGCTACTGGAATTTTCGCTCACACACAACTATTTCTTATTTGACGGGGTTGTGTACCACCAGCTCAGGGGCACGGCTATGGGGAGCTCATGCGCCCCCACCTACGCCAATTTGTTCCTGGGCTGGTGGGAACACTGCCACGTCTTTTGCGAAGGGTCTCCCCCACGCCACATTGATATGGCGAGCCTATGGGCTCGCTATATCGATGATATCTTCATCATGTGGGAGGGATCAGAGAGTCAATTTAGGGCCCTCCTAGAGGATCTCAATCACAACTCCCTAGGGCTCAGGTTTACACATGAGATACACCACTCCAGCATACCATTTCTAGACATCCGGATCAAAAAGAAACACAATGGAGAAATAGACACAACTCTATATAGGAAACCCACCTCTACCAACTCCCTTTTACGCTGGGAATCCTACCATCCACCGGCTCTAAAGAGGGGTATACCATACGGACAATACCTTAGGATACGCCGTAACTGCTCCTCTTTAGAAGAGTTCAAATGCCAAGCTAAGGACCTGAAACTCAGGTTTCTGGCCCGTGGATATCCAGAGCAGACCTTTAAATCAGCTTACCAGAGAGCATTAAGAGCTAACAGGATAGACCTACTCACCCCACGCAATAACCCGCCCTCTACACCTATAATCAGATTGATAGGTACATTTGATGAGGGATCTCAACAGGTTCGCCAAGTTCTTACCAAATTTTGGCATATACTCAAAATGGACCCGGACATTTCTGCCGTCTTACAGGATCACCCTACGATAACTTTTAGAAAAGGACGTAACATAAGAGACAGGCTTGTCCACAGTCACTTTACTAGACCAGAACCCACTAGGACTTGGCTACATTCTGACATCAAAGGCTGTTACCGTTGTAGTGGTTGCATCGCATGTAAGGTAATACAGAGCTGTAAAACATTCTATTGCTCTGTCACCAACAGGAGTTACACCATCCAACATTATATTAACTGCAAAACCAAAGGTGTTATCTACCTAGCCACTTGTGAGTGTGGTCTACAATATGTAGGTAAGACATATCGCGAATTTCGATGCAGAGTAGGGGAACATCTAGGGGATATTAGACACAACCGGGACAAACCCCTTGCCAGGCACGTTCAAGAAAGACATAGAGGCAGTACCAAAGGACTCACTTTTGTAGGTATTGACCTTGTGAAACCCACAGACAGAGGAGGCGATTGGGATCGTATTTTGAGGCAAAAAGAGTCACAATGGATCTTTAGACTTAAGACAGAATCTCCATTAGGGCTCAATGAACAACAGAGCTTTGCCTGCTTTTTATGACCTTATTTACCTTACATACTCTATCGTTCTAAATTTCACTAGTATCTATATTCCACGTTTGTATCATGGCCCCACATTAAATCCCTATCTACTAACCATTGGGACAAGTGAACAATTGTAATTTCACAATGCACTTGTCCTCTTTAGACTTCCATACTCATATATGGGTCTTTAGCGCACCCTAGTCTTACTTACCTCATCCGCCGGGTACCTTGTCCCCAGAGACGTCCACTACATGTCCGGTGAGGGCATTCCCTGCCCTTCCCGTTTGACCACAGAGAACGCCTCTGCGCATGCGCGTTCAGCTTGCCTCGGAGGTCCTGCGGGCAATGTCTTCTGACATGCGCGCTGGAGCCTCCCGGGCGGGCATTAGCGTGTGGGCGCTTTCCCTGCCATCATCGCTTTTCTGGCGCATGCGCACGCCGCACCCGCTGCCGGCCGCACTCCCCTAACACAGAGTGTGACGCACAGGTAGGGGTGGAGCGTTGGGGGCGGTATCATTGACACGCGGTGCGCTTAAATGCGAGTTGCACGCCGGATCTGACAGTACCCCCGCAGCACTGCATCGTTGAATTAGCCTTCTTTTTCAGGTAAGACTGCCACCCATCTGGGTCATTATACAGACACTCCAGTCCTCCGGATGGATGTTTTGTTTGAGTCTTACCTACCTGCTTTTTTCCCCCACTAGGGAAATCTGCACTATCCCTACACACTATGTCTATAGTGTAAGGGAGATCTTCACTACCCCAGCACTATTTATCAATGTAGTGTAAGGTAAGAACACACTTTTTTATGCTACAGGATATCACTTTTATTGTTTGATACCTGAACATATATAAGTCACAATGTTTGTCACATTTTCTCCATTAGGGTTTTTCCCAACGCGGACCTAATTATCCCCTGATGAGCCCAAAAGGGTGAAACAGGCCCTGTCGGGATTTGGTTGCGCAATTACCCTTAGGACATATTCTTTGTTTTTTGTCTATAAAGACCATTTAACATACCTCTTGTACATACGTACAACTGACTGGGACGATACCTCTAGACTAGGTCCATTAACAGGGCTAGGTATCTAGGGTAAGGTTCCGGTCGGGGTTCGTGGTCAATTAGGGCCACAACCCCGAGGTTAGGTCATCAGGGTGTTCTAGAACTTGGATCTGGGGCATTAACAGGGAGAGTGTTAGTCATGCCTGACGCTTGCCTCCTATGCCTCTAGTCACAGCACCCTGTTTCTTCCTCCTTTTTCTTCCTACACTCTCTATGGACATAGGGTGCCCGTATTTACCTTATTGACCCTTTGTTTGTGGCACCTCCACGGAGTTTCATCCGGAAACCTGAGTGTAGATACGAACCTTCCACAAGATGTGTAGCCCACAGAGGTGAGCTTTCTTTTTTCACTAATAAGCTGTATCAATACCCCTGACTTGTACAAGGAGGCCACCAGGCTCACACTTGCTCTGTTTCTTCCAATTTTTTCAGATGGGTACCGTGCGTCCATACATTTTCTTTGAAGCCAGATTACTGTTTGTTCACTTTTAAACGATTTCAGTAAAAGCTAAGTTTTAACCACGATTTGTAGTCTTTCAACAATAATATTAGGGATAAAAAGACAAAAAAGAGACAAGCAATGATCGGCAGTTTGATGTTTAGTCTTTTTATTGCATTTTTTGTTGGATTCAATAGGTAAAAATAATAATTTTTGGCAGGTTTTTAACAGTTTTTTTATGGCATTCATCGTGTGGGTCCAATAATTATTTAGTTTCATTCTACGGGTTGTAACGGACGTGGTGATACTATATATGTGGGGTTTGTCTTCTGATTTAGACTTTTTTGAGCGTTGTCTCTTTATATGTTGTGGGGCTTATGGGCATTTTTAGTGATTTCTAAACTTATTTTTTTTTATTGAAAAACTTTTTTTTCTTTTTTTTTTTTTAACTTTTTTACATGTTCCACCATGGGACATGAACAAGCAATCATCTGATTGCTTGTTATTGATAATACTCGGCAATACTGATGTATTGCAGGGTATTAGCAGTGTCAGCCTATGCACATGCATAGGCTAGCACTGTGTCTGTAAGATGACATCACCGATGCCATCTTTCAGGCTCTGCCTTCAGGCATCTCTGGGGTCCAGATCGGACCCCAGTGATGCCACAGAAATGATCGGCGCCCCCCGAAAATGGTTCAGGGGGGGGGGCGATCGTGGGGGAAAGACCCCCCAGAGGCATGTTAGATGCTGCGGTCGCACTGACTGTGGCATTTAACGGGTTGCCGGCTGTCCGTTACAGCTGGCACCCCATGTTTCCCGATGCCGGTTCGGCTCAGATCTTGAGCTGAACCGGCATCGGCTCAGCGTCCGATATATCGGACGCTGAGCGCTAAGTCAGCACACTCAGCGTCCCATATATTGGTAATAGTGTTACCATTTTGTTATCATATGTGATTTGTTAATACAATGTTAACATACAATGTTAACAGTGCAGCTATTTGTTAACATGCTGTTTACACAGCATTAACACATGTTTGCTAACACAATGTTATCAGCTATGTTTGGCAAATCTCTTCTAAACTATTGTCCACCTACACTATAAAGCACCAAGATGAACATATGGCAGCATCACAGTATGTGTGTGTGTGTATATATATACAAATAATAATGGAATAAACACAGTTCTTTTTACTTGAATGGATAGCTGCCATTTTCCTTTTTTTTACTATTGGACTCTTTTGGTGAGAGTGCAGGATAGCATCCTAATTTTTGTTTTTTCCTCTAAAAGATTGTGCTGTATATATACACTCACCGGCCACTTTATTAGGTACACCATGCTAGTAACGGGTTGGACCCCCTTTTGCCTTCAGAACTGCCTCAATTCTTCGTGGCATAGATACAACAAGGTGCTGGAAGCATTCCTCAGAGATTTTGCTCCATATTGACATGATGGCATCACACAGTTGCCGCAGATTTGTCGGCTGCACATCCATGATGCGAATCTCCCGTTCCACCACATCCCAAAGATGCTCTATTGGATTGAGATCTGGTGACTGTGGAGGCCATTTGAGTACAGTGAACTCATTGTCATGTTCAAGAAACCAGTCTGAGATGATTCCAGCTTTATGACATGGCGCATTATCCTGCTGAAAGTAGCCATCAGATGTTGGGTACTTTGTGGTCATAAAGGGATGGACATGGTCAGCAACAATACTCAGGTAGGCTGTGGTGTTGCAACGATGCTCAATTGGTACCAAGGGGCCCAAAGAGTGCCAAGAAAATATTCCCCACACCATGACACCACCACCACCAGCCTGAACCGTTGATACAAGGCAGGATGGATCCATGCTTTCATGTTGTTGATGCCAAATTCTGACACTCTCATCCGAATGTCGCAGCAGAAATCGAGACTCATCAGACCAGGCAACGTTTTTCCAATCTTCTACTGTCCAATTTCGATGAGCTTGTGCAAATTGTAGCCTCAGTTTCCTGTTCTTAGCTGAAAGGAGTGGAACCCGGTGTGGTCTTCTGCTGCTGTAGCCCATCTGCCTCAAAGTTCGACGTACTGTGCGTTCAGAGATGCTCTTCTGCTTACCTTGGTTGTAACGGGTGGAGATTTGAGTCACTGTTGCCTTTCTATCAGCTCTAACCAGTATGCCCATTCTCCTCTGACCTCTGGCATCAACAAGGCATTTCCACCCACAGAACTGCCGCTCACTGGATGTTTTTTCTTTTTCGGACCATTTTCTGTAAACCTTAGAGATGGTTGTGCGTGAAAATCCCCGTAGATCAGCAGTTTCTGAAATACTCAGACCAGCCCTTCTGGCACCAACAACCATGCCACGTTCAAAGGCACTCAAGTCACCTTTCTTCCCCATACTGATGCTCGGTTTGAACTGCAGGAGATTGTCTTGACCATGTCTACATGCCTAAATGCACTGAGTTGCTGCCATGTGATTGGCTGATTAGAAATGAAGTGTTAACGAGCAGTTGGACAGGTGTACCTAATAAAGTGGCCGGTAAGTAAATATATATATATATAGTGCAACCTCTCCCTCCAGAAAACCACCTCTCTGAGAGGACTTCCTCCCTAAAAGACAGTTTTATTTTATTCAATCACTGATTTTTTTAAAATTATTTTGCCATTATACTGTATGGAAGCTGGCTCCTATCTGCAGACCACCCCTTTCCTGTACAAAGAGCTCATAGAGGCTTCCCTGTATATACACTGTGCTGTGTGTACAGGATCTGATGCCAGTCATTAGAACTGATGGGAAGCCTGAGCTCTGGCTTTATTTGTTCATTCACACTTAAACACATACACAACTCTACTACTTTCAAACTTTCAAACATAAATAGCCCTGCTACATGCCATCCCTGGTACATAATTGGATGACCTGAAGCATGTGATTAGTTAAATGCTTATGACATCATGGCAAGTCCTAGAGCTGGCAGAGCTTTTACTGATGTATGGCCATGTGATAGTAACCCCTCCACCCTCCTCTCCTCCCTCTAGCTATGGAATCACATGGAAACCCAACCAAGCCAGACAGCCGGAGAGATCAGGTCCTGATAGCTTTCTACCTGTTAGCTGACTAAAGGCTGCAGATAACTAATGAGTGTAAATTAGAGAATTGCTTATTTTGGCTTAGTGCATATCTAGGCAAAAGTTTTTATACTTTACAGTTACTTATTAAATTACAGATTAGGGCAGGAGGAATCTACCATCAGATCTATGTATCATGGTATATTCCTCATGGTAGGTTTCCTGTAATTATTTTATATGGTACCCCTCCACTCAATTCTTTAAAAGTGCCCCCATTGAATTAATTTCCAAATAGTGGCCCCAACTACTGATTTATGGTTTGATTCTGCCCCCAAAAATAATTTATTTACGTATTTCTTCACTCCCACATCCTCTGTTCTTTCTTCCCTGGCTTCAATAATAACCAGTTCTTACTCCCCCTACCCTGACCTTAACCCTTTCTTGACAACTTTCTGATCTGATCCCTGGTGCTTTGCAGTCCAAGGTCATCTGTAACCTACATTGGGATCTCTTCAAATGTCCAGATAAAGGTCCCAATCCCTATATAGGAGAATCATTATGCTGGGTTACAGTATTACTGGGAAGGATAGGATGGACCTCCAGTGGTCCATTGACTAAAATGGGTCTGAAACCTCTGGATGCAGTGCAAAAAAATTAACCAAAGCAACGCAAGAAATGGGAGCCAGAGCCCCCTATAGATTTTCACAATTCCTGGAGAACCCTTTTAAGGGGATTTACAGAGCAATACATTTTCTTTTCTCTACAAAAGGGTTCATAGATGAATTGTGATTAATGTTACATTATCATGTATCCAGATTTAGATGACTACATATCAAATTCTGATTTCAGTTAGGCACCAAAAAATTACAAATAAAAAGTAACAACATAAGCCTGTATTGGACAACACTGAGTTGACAACATAGAGTTGCTGCTTTTTCGGTTGCATACCTATGAAGATACCTGATCAGCGGGAATGGTACATGTGATTGTATACATACATGATTTATACTGTTTATAGCGCCAGACTCCTTTGACCTAAAAAAAACCATGGTGCCTACCTTTATTGAAGCCATCCATTACACTATTGACTCACATATTGGCCGGAGAAAAGACAAGTGGATAATGTGCCATGTAGCAGGTAATTGCAGGGTTTGGTAGAGGAGAAGAGACACTAGTAGAATGATTAGTTGCTTATTTTATCATTGCAGTCATAATAAATAGGGGCCAATCTAAATAATAAAATAATTCTCACTTGTAGCATCTCCAGCAGAGATACACTGCTCCTACTAAAAGCTTTTACACAAGCACATGACTGTGTGGTGATCAAGTGTAGTATAGTCAGAGATGTATTATGTAGTGTTTCTATATAATTCTGGATGTAACGTTTTACCTTTCATGTTGCACATTCTGGGTTTATATCCCTGGTTCTGCAATGAACAGTCAATTAGACTAATTTTCTAAACACAAGTATAGAGTGATCTCCCCTAATGTGTACTAGGAGATTGCATAGCTTTATATCTAGAGCCATCTATCTATTATCAGTCTATTCATTTAGATCCATATACCTATCTCTTATATACCTCTCTATGTACATTTATATATCTATTTATCATTGACAATATCTAACTATGAATAGTATCTATCTATCTATCTATCTATCTTTACCGATCTACTTATCATCTATTTATCTTGTATATATATATATCTATATATGGTACCTCTCTATCATCTACCTATCTATCTGGATCAATCTACCAATCTCTTATATACCTTTCTATCTACATATTATCTATCTATCTATCTATCTATCTATCTATCTATCATCTACATTATCTATCTATCTATCTATCTATCTATCTATCTATCTATCTATCTATCTCTATCTTCTATCTATCTATCATCTACAGTATTTATCTATCTATCTAAATTCATCTAGATATATCTTATATACCTCTCTACCTACATGTTATCTACATATAATCTACAATATCTATCTATGTACAGTAGCTATCTATCTCTAATCATCTACTTATCATCTATGTATCTAGCTATCTATCTTATATATCTATATATGGTATCTTTCTAACATCTATCAATCTGTCTATATATATCTATCCATCTACCTATCTCACATATCTATCTATCTATCTATCTATCTCATATCTATCTATCTATCTATCTATCTATCTATCTCATATCTATCTATCTATCTATCTATCTATCTATCCATCTACCTATCTCACATATCTATCTATCTATCTATCTATCTATCTATCTTCTATCTATTTACCTACATTTTACTGTTTTATATCTAGAGTTTAATAACCCCTACCATCAGTGTATAGAGGAGGTAACCTGTCCTAGTAGTAGTAGTGCATCCTCTGAAATCCCCTTCAGTGTTGCTTGGAAATTCCAGGTTTATGTTCTTTACATCTTCTTAGCACATACACATTACTTGCCACTTTAAGCTTGTTGTCAAAGTCCTTATCATGATCAGTGTAAATAAGGTGGGAACCTCTTTTAGTACTAGTTCTCTGAATCTCTTTAAAGGCAGGTACTTGCTGTCTCTCAGCACCTGTGGGATATGTCATTACTTGGCAGGTAGCTTTATGGCATAGAGGTTACATAGCCCTTCTTCTGTAATGTATTGTCTATAGCACTTATTTGTATTTGCTGAGGAGTGACCTCCTCTGATCTGTGCTGGTGTCAAGTCACTTAATGGTTTTGGAAATTCCACATCTATCAATCATCTAGAGTTGGATGCCCTATTCATGATGATTGTGTAAGGAGGTGACCTGGTCTGGTAGTGCCCCTCTGACCCCACCACTGACAGGTCACTTGCTATTGCTGTGAACACTTGGGAGATTTCATTCAAGTTTTTTTGTCAATGGGAGACTTGTGAATTTCACTTCCACTCCAGGTGTCACTGACGTCACCAAAGAGGCGATAAATATCTGGGCAGATAATTGGATGTAAGATTCATTGTTGTGATAGCAGGACTCTGCCCATTGCTCCAAGGAGCCATTATTTATTCAGTAGAGGAGCAGCACGCAATAGTTGTCAAGAGAGCGTCAGCTTATTAGGCAAGAGCTGCGTGATTGTGGAAGAGGCTCTGAGCTATAAAATCCAGCAGCCAGGCTTCTTATTGTAAGGAATTCACTACATCCAGATATGTCCTCATAAGGAAGAGGGAGAGAGGGACACACAGAGCTCCTACCTTCCTTCCATGCTGTGATCCATCCACACCACAGGACCCTCACTCAGCGAGTAAGTGCAACTCTCACCAGATGCTTCTAACTTCTTGTATTTTTCTCAAATGTAAATGCTGTGATAGTGTAAGAGCAGCTGCTTCACCTTGGAAGGAATTCAGCTCCCAGGCAGGGATATTCAATTATTATTTAGTTATTCTGCTATCAGATTTTTCTTATAAGATATCTGCTATATAGTTATTGCATTGATGAGATAACTAGACACTCTCCCCAATGTCTTCAGGTAACATTACTAAGTGGTGTGATATCTGGTCTCTTTGACAACCCTCATACATTTATAGTTTTCCACATATGTATTTTTTTCTTTACATTACTATGTGGTGTCTGCTTTACTTTTGGACTGATACATTAAATGTGTTCAGAAATCTCCATATTATCCCTGAGTAGTAAATATGATTTTTGCTTTACATATATTTTCTATATACACATCTCCTATCCATTACAACAGTATCTTAATTTTTATATTAATAACATATGATTTCTGCTTTTGCTTCACTTTTTATGCTTCTCACATGATCAGATGATGATCTTCACATCATTCCAATATGTTACATTTTACAATAAGTGGTATGATGTGAGGTCACATTTACCTAATTCTTGTATATGCTTTTACTATATAGTATATATTACATTGCCAAGTGATATGATTGTAGATTTACATATGCTTTGCTACACTTCATATGATAAGATATCTACATACGTATATTCAACATGTCTTTGCAATGAAATATTCTCTAGTAATGCTAAATGTTTCACCATCCTTATAATATACATTTTTAAAGTATCCTGCTAATCTGTTGTAAAATTTCATAGATGGATAGATAGATAGATAGATATATAGATAGATAGATAGATAGATAGATAGATAGATAGATAGATGGATGATGGATAGATAGGTATATGGGCTAAGTCCCATGATTATTATAATGCAGCGATGAGAATATGACAGTGTATAGGAGTTGTGTCACTGGAGTTAGACTGCAGATTGTATTGGTTATTTTATGATATGTTGTAAAGATATATATGAATATTTAGAGTAGGAGTTAAAGTTAGTATAAAACTATGCTAAAGTGTTGAAGCTGACCATTCCTTGTAGTGCCAGGTTCAGCACCCTGGACAGCATTGCTTATCTCCTTCCCTCACAAGTTCTCACTTTCTTGCTGGCTCCTTCCTCACTTCCAGGTCTCCCCTGCACGTCTTTCCCGTCACAGATTCTGTAGTCGGAGTAAGATGAAGTTCCAGGTCTTGGCGTTTATGGGGATCCTCTTGGTCGCCCTCCTCCCCTGCCAGGAGTGCAGAGCATTCAGCAAACCTCCAGCCTCCTCTTCTCTCCTGTCTGAGTACCAGCCCTTTTTACTTCGGATGGGAGAAGAATATTTCCTCCGCCTGGGAAATCTTCACAAATATCCCCCAAATTCTTTGCTAGGAGCAAGTCGCCTCCCTGACGCTTCCTCCAGTAACTTTGTCAGGGCTTTGCAGCAGTTGCAGCCTCAGCAGTGGGGTGGTCAGCAGCAGGGGCTAAGATCTGGCATCCTAGGAGAAGGAGCTGATGCCCCCTACAACCCACAGGAGGATCCTACAGAAAGAGGCAAACGAGCAGAGGAGCCTCCTATATCCCTGGATCTCACATTCCATCTGCTCCGGGAGGTCTTGGAAATGGCCAGAGCTGAGCAGATAGCCCAGCAAGCCCACAGCAACAGGAAACTGATGGACATTATTGGGAAATAACCCCCTGTCACCTGCCAAAGAGTTTCCTGCATCTAGCACAAACTATACAGTATGATGTACCATTGTGCTGCCCTGATACCATGTGTTTATTTTTCTATAGCTTCAGACATAGAGGATGCACTCCATAACCCCTTGGGTGCCTGTGGGGCTTGTAAGACATAGCAATGCTCTGCTGCTAGTCCCCAGGTGAGAGCCTAGATCTGTTTATCAGCATGCACCGGGCAACAGATGTAATTTGTAATTTATTTTTATTTGGGGGGAGGGGGGAATTTTTGTAATATATGAAAATCCTTAGGAAATTCCAGATTGGGAACATCTAAAGGACCTGATGGGTTTCCTCTGGGAAGTGAAAAAAAAAACAAAACAAAACAAAAAAAAAAAAAAAATAAATAATTTGCTGTAATTTATTTTGCATCAAAAGTTTATTGTATACATTTCCATAATAAAAAACATCTTTTCAGAGCTCGCACAACATTGGTGTGTAAACATAATGTTTAATATCTATATTTTTAATAAAATCTGCAAAGCTTCCATCTGTCTTAATTTTTGGGGGGTAATGGATGTAGGAAGTAGACAGAGAGATGGTCCTGACTGAGCTCCTGTGGCATTAAGTTCAGGGAGAAAGGAATGGAAACATAAGAAATAGAATTTTGTGGCCAAAATATAAATAAAAGTGAAAGCCCAGAATTAAAGTTTTACTTTATTAGTCCTTCTTTTGGATCTAGTGATCTATGCATCTATGTGGATCTATGTAGCAGAGCTGAGTTATCACTAGGTGCTTGTCATATGTGGTTTCCCATATGACTATGTAAGAGGTAGGGCTACTGTATATCACCATAATCCTATGGAAATTACTGTGTTTTATATTATTGCTACAGAAATTTCTGGCAAAATGTAGAATCTTTGCATTAGAACATTTAAGATTTAAAGAACTATAATGTTAAAAGGAATCTAAATTGTAAATGAAGACACATTTCAGTCATTATTCCCCTAAAAAGAGACAGCTGTCACTAAGGAGTCTCTGTACTTCTTGGAAGTTAACTCCTTAAGGTAACTGTCTACTTGAATGTAACTTGAGTTATCTTAATTAGCATGAAAGACCTGATTAAACAGCGCTTCATACACACTAGCACATACATACACATAGACTAGTCAGCTGATATTAAGGGGTACAAAGCAGCATGGGTGGAATTATTACAGAAGTATATGGACCCCAATGTCAGTCTAATAGATTTCTATTGAATACTGATGTCATGAGATGTAATTGGTAGATCTTGAGAAGCCAGGCATGTCATCAGTATGATGGATGAGGATAGAAGAGGATAGAGGCAGAGACAAGTAAATGTGCTGATGTTCAGTACTACTGTGATGACTGATAACCATTCACAGAAGGAGGATCCCCTGACTTTACATTTAGGTGGGTGTAGACAAATGAAGGTTCCCCACAGCCAGACAGCTATTCAGGTAATGTATTGAGCCAGGAGAAAGAGAAAACATGGTGTGAAGCATCTGTGTTGTCGGACTGATTAGATTCTGGAGTCCCTTGAGGGTCTTCTTGGATTAATTTCTCATACCCAGTCTGTAAGAAAAATAGGCTTGTATGAGATGATGGCATTAAAAAGGATATCACTGTGTATCAAGCAATGGACCAGGATATCAGGAGGTAAAGCAAAATGATCATTTCTGTACTTCTTCACTAGCTGAAAAGTGTAATAAATGAAACAAATTTATTAAGGGGTTCCCCTATAAAAGTTATGTTCATAGGTACTTCTACATTAGGAACTAGACCGTTTCATGTCTGCTACTAATGTCGTATAGAGAGATATCTGCAAGATGAAATAATAAAATTTAAAAAAATCGACATATGAACTTGATGATCTATGCACAAGTTGCTGGTCAAGATCTCCTCCTTACAGCCCGGTTTTCCAAAAACTTTATTGATGTGGCTGAATGTTCAGTCAGCAGTCATTATTCCTTCTGGAGTAATACAAAATGGATAGAGAAACTGACCCTATAGTTTATAATGGGAATAGCATTGCCAGGGACGTAACTAGGTAGGACCCCATAGCAGACTTCGGAATGGGGCCCCCTTTCCTCCTTAAAGGGCATCTATCACCAGATCAAGGATTTTAAACTAAGCACACTTACATACTGGTGTTTGCCCCCTTTTGCAGAATCTACTGTTCTTTTAGCTTCTTGCAACCTTTTTTTTAAGAAAAAAAAAAGGCATTTAATATTATACAAATGAGCCTGAGGTTCTCCAGGCTCCAAACAGCAGATCCTGCCAGAGGGGGCACAGACCAGTATGTCAGTGTGCTTGGTTTACAATCCTTGATCTGGTGATTGATGTCCTTTAAAGAAATAATATATACATTTACATACATATACATATACACAGCATAAACATACATGCAGTATACACACACCACATATACACCCCTGCAGCACATACACATCACATATACACAAACACTGTACCTACAATACCATACACAGACATACATACAGCATATACATACCCAGTACTCCAGTTGCCAGGGCCCCCTGACTCTGCAGGCCCCATAGCGGCTGCTATGGCTACTGCCCCTGTAGTTACGCCCCTGACCATTGCACCTGATGGCAACAGTTGTTGTATGTCTACTTGTGCCAGAAAAAACATGTTAAAATTCTCACAAGTAGTGTTCGGCACAATTGTGATATTCTGTATGTGAACCCAGGTCACACCTTATATAGGTGACCCAAGACCTCCAGGGGTGAAATAGTTGTACACAAGAGGGATTATACAGTATATATATTTAAGCTGAATCTGTGCAACACCATAACACCACAGTTCTCAATTGCGTGGGCTATAGAAATTCAAATATGTGTTTTAATAAGGAAGTGCTGGAATTATAGAATTTTCATCACAAAGAAAATATGCAATTACACTTCTATGGGAAAAGGAATACCTTGCCTCAGTGCTACCTGAGAAGGTAGCTCTTTATATACCAATGCATGACTTACAAGGAGCCCAATGACATAATGTGATATAATAGCCAAATCAAAATATCTATTCCAAAAGGAACAGATTCCCAACTGTAGACAGCATTGTTTCAAGGTTTTTTCATCCCATCAGAACAGTGTGTAATAATATAAATTTTTATTGTATTTGTTTCATACTTAATATCTAATTTCCTGCTGTTGAGTGTGAGGTGATGGGGACAGGGGAAATGTGATCACTCTTCATCTTGTGTCTGCACGGATTATTTGTTTACATACAAGTGTAGGGAAAGCTGAGGGAGAGATGTAGGTGTTTTGGAGTGTAGGTGTTTTGTTACTACATTAGTTAGAACTCCTGGCAGTACATGACTGAGTGCTGGAGCAGTGAGCTGTGAGGAGAATCAGCTGATTGCAGGGAGAGAAAGGGGGTGTGTCTCTTCCTCTGTAGTCAGCTCCTCATTGAAGACAGAATGTGCTTAGAAACAGCCATATGAGAGATCACTGACACTGCCCAACAACATATCCAAAGTTTTTTGAAATGACGGTTACACTTTAAGTTAATCTCTGCTTTTGAAATAGTATATAAAAAAGAAACACAAAAGAAGCAATTTAAGCAGAAATCCATATGTGGACGTTACACTCTAAAATTTAAGCTGATTAATAGTTTCCCTTGGATAGTGGTGGATTGGATGCAATTAATTACTGCTATATTTTTGTTATATAATTTTATCCACACTAAATAAGTACATTTAAAATTTTTAAAATAGATAAATGGAATGAACTGAAAGTTATTGGATTTTTAAAAAATAAACTTATCAGCTACTCCTGCACGATAACATGCTGCCTAGTGGGGCTTATTTACTAAGGGTCGCTGATTGCACTTTCTTTACACTGTTCGCTGGTTTTGTTTTTTTTTCGGCTTTGACAGGTATTAAACAGGGGTTTGCACTGGGATTGTGTTGCACACAATTGGATTTTGGCGCAGCTGCACTGGCTTCCATGCAACAGAAATGGGGGGGGGAGTGCCATCGGACGATCCGACTGAACCGGACTGAGCATGGGAATTAAGATTCAAGTTGTGTTGCAAGCCCAAGGATTTATATGAATCGGGAAGAAGAAGGTGAACTCTGTCAGACCTGAGCGGAGAAGCGGCACTTATGCAGGATGTCGGCGCACAATCTTAGTGAATCGCCGCATGCAGCATTGTACACAGACAATGTACTTTAGGTGAACTCAGTCGGACGGGTAAGTAAATGTGCCCCTATGTGCAATGTGTTCAGCTCACCCTGCTCTGTAGCATAATGGGGCACATTTACTAAGAACAGTGCAGTCTGTACTATGTGCAGTTTGCCTGTGTAGCGCTATGATATGATTTTTCTTCATGAATCTGGCGCCCCCTGTACTACTCCAACAGAGTGCAACAACTTTTTTTTGCTGCGCCTTTAATATAGGGCATGCAACACGCTTCTGTCAGACATTGCATGATAAATGTTACACATGGTCCCACTGTGAACTGGAACATCCCCTTCGGTGCAACACATATGTGGCGCGGACACTTCCTAAATACATGTGCAAGTTGTATGCAAGCAAGAATAAGAAAAGTCCGCCAGAAAACTGGGGTAAGGATCTTTGTAAGTGTGCCCCTATGTGTAGAGTAACCTGTTCTGCCTGCTTTATAACATGCTGTTTGCATATCAGACATTGGTTCACTTTTATTTACTGGCTTGCGCCATTCAACGTACTTTGCACATACAGTTAGGGCCAGAAATATTTGGACCGTGACACAAGTTTTGTTATTTTAGCTGTTTACAAAAACATGTTCAGAAATACAATTCTATATATAATATGGGCTGAAAGTGCACACACCCAGCTGCAATATGAGAGTTTCCTCATCCAAATCGGAAAGGGTTTAGGAATCATAGCTCTGTAATGCATAGCCTCCTCTTTTTCAAGGGACCAAAAGTAATTGGACAATGGACTCTAAGGGCTGCAATTAACTCTGAAGGCGTTGCCCTCGTTAACCTGTAATCAATGAAGTAGTTAAAAGGTCTGGGGTTGATTCCAGGTGTGAGGTTTTGCATTTGGAAGCTGTTGCTGTGACCAGACAACATGCGGTCAAAGGACCTCTGAATTGAGGTGAAGCAGAACATCCTGAGGCTGAAAAAAAAGAAAAAATCCATCAGAGAGATAGCAGACATGCTTGGAGTAGCAAAATCAACAGTCGGGTACATTCTGAGAAAAAAGGAATTGACTGGTGAGCTTGGAAACTCAAAAAGGCCTGGGCGTCCACGGATGACAACAGTGGTGGAAGATCGCGGATACTTTCTTTGGTTAGAAGAACCCGTTCACAACATCAACTGAAGTGCAGAACACTCTCAGTGAAGTACATGTATCTGTCTCTAAGTCAACAGTAAAGAGAAGACTCCATGAAAGTAAATACAAAGGGTTCACATCTAGATGCAAACCATTCATCAATTTCAAAAATAGACAGGCCCGAGTTAAGTTTGCCGAAAAACACCTCAAGAAGCCAGCTCAGTTCTGGAAAAGTATTCTATGGACAGATGAGACAAAGATCAACCTGTACCAGAATGATGGGAAGAAAAAAGTTTGGAGAAGAAAGGGAACGGCATATGATCCAAGGCACACCACATCCTCTGTAAAACATGGTGGAGGCAACGTGATGGCATGGGCATGCATGGCTTTTAATAGCACTGGGTCACTTGTGTTTATTGATGACAGAACAGCAGACAAGAGTAGCCGGATGAATTCTGAAGTGTACCGGGATATACTTTCAGCCCAGAATCAGCCAAATGTTGCAAAGTTGAGCGAACGGCACTTCATAGTACAGATGGACAATGACCCCAAGCATACAGCCAAAGCTACCCAGGAGTTCATGAGTGCAAAAAAGTGGAACATTCTGCAATGGCCAAGTCAATCACCAGATCTTAACCCAATTGAGCATGCATTTCACTTGCTCAAATCCAGACCTAAGACGGAAAGACCCACAAACAAGCAAGACCTGAAGGCTGCGGCCGTAAAGGCCTGGCAAAGCATTAAGAAGGAGGAAACCCAGCGTTTGGTGATGTCCATGGGTTCCAGGCAGTGATTGCCTCCAAAGGATTCCCAACAAAATATTGAAAATAAAAATATTTTGTTTAGGTTATGTTTATTTGTCCAATTACTTTTGAGCTCCTAAAATGTGGAGTGTTTGTAAAGAAATGTGTACAATTCCTACATTTTCTATCAGATATTTTTGTTCAACCCTTCAAATTAAATGTTACAATCTGCACTTGAATTGTGTTGTAGAGGTTTCATTTCAAATCCAATGTGGTGGCATGCAGAGCCCAGCTCGTGAAAATTGTGTCACTGTCCAAATATTTCTGGTCCTAACTGTAAATACATGTGCAAACTGGTTGCACTATACACGCCGCGACACAATACCCTGCACCTTAATAGACCTTCAGGTGAAGAAGTGCACCGTGCACTGCATTTAGGTAGGCAAGTCCGACCGAAATGTTGTGCAAGCCCCTGAGTGCACGAGGAAATAAACTGGTGCTCTCAGTTTATGCACTTTGGTCGCATGCAGCATGCGCCACATTCGTGAGGACCGTGCTCCGTCGTCATGAATTTGGCACATGCTGCACATTATTAAGGCAAACTGCATGTAGTGCCTTGCTGCCTCACTAATGATAAATGTGGGCCATTATGTATAATCTCAGTAGATGTGGATGTAGTGTGGATGTGGGCACTAACAAGAATCGGTCTCAGTTTTATTCACTAAACATAAAAAATATTTTTCTTTTTATTCCCTATGCATATAGTACTTTTATTCTAACTATTTATTAAAAATAATAAAATGATTTCAAACACAATTTTCCTACATAGGTCACACTCTATGGAATATCACATTCTATGGTAGCATCGTGGTAGCACACAAGACCGGACAGAGAAAAATTGATAAGTGCCACTAAAGAAAGATTTTTCATAATGTATAATCTCAGCTCTATAACATGCTGCCTGCAGATATGGAATTCAGATCGGACGCTATATACAATCTGTTCAGTTACTGTATTTGGCTCTAAAACACACTTCTTGTAGATAGGACACTGTGTACAGTATGCTCAGCTCTTTCTGCTCTATTACATGCTGCCTGCAGATAGGACATAATGTACAATATGCTCAGCTCCTCCTGCTCTATAACACACTGCATGTAGATAGGACACTGTGTATAATATGCTAAGCTCTTTCTGCTCTATAACATGCTGCCTGCAGATAGGACATAATGTACAATATGCTCAGCTCCTCCTGCTCTATAACACACTGCATGTAGATAGGACACTGTGTACAGCAGTGATGGCTAACCTATGACACGCGTGTCAGTGCTGACACGCGTAGCCATTTTCACTGACACGCGGCTGCCTGAGAGTTAAGTTTCATCCTACATGACCAGGTGCAGTAGCCGGGAGGCTGAGAGATTGCACTGAGCTTCCAGCACTCCCCCCTCCTCCTCCTCCCCCGGGCCGGCCCCTCCCCATGTGTGAGCTGTGCCTAGTGTCTCCAGTCAGCACAGGTATCAGCACGGGGCACAGCAGGAGAGGTGACCCGGCCATACATCCAGGAGGCTCCTCTGCAGCTCCTGATAGTTGTGGTGGGGGGAGGATGGCAGCACTGTCAGAGGCCACATCGCTGCTGCCTTGTGTGATGTCCCAGCAGCTGCCATCTCTACACTAACCAGCTTCACAGCAGGGACCAGGGAGGACAACAACTCCCATCATACAGTGAGTAAGGTCAGTGCACTGTATGATAGAAGACAGTCATCAGGTCTTGTGTGTCAGTTTTGTGATGTACAAGCCCTGAAATAATCGCAACACCTTGCAAATAGCCAGACATTGCGATTATTTTGCTCCTCATGAGGGAGATGCAGACAGCGGCGCCTGCGCCCTCGCTATAACCTGTGAACTTTCATGACAGAAAGTTCACAGGTTACTAAGCATTTCCACACCTGTCTGATTGTAACCGATCTATTACAATGTGCGATTTGCACATAGTAATAGATGATTGGGAAAATCCCCATATACTGCCATACTGTAGTATGGCAGTACATGGTAGGATCAATCAGACAACCTACGGTTAAAGTACCCTAGAAGTTAAATAGTATACATATTTGTTATTTAAACTATAAATATCACAAAATTATGTTTTTTTGTCAAGGTGACACACCACCCGAGTTATGCTCGGTTTTTTGGCGAATTTTGACACGCCAAGCTCAAAAGGTTGCCCATCACTGGTGTACAGTATGCTCAGCTCTTTCTGCTCTATAACACACTGCATGTATATAGGACACTGTGTATAATATGCTAAGCTCTATCTGCTCCATAACATGCTGCCTGCAGATAGGACATAATGTACAATCTGCACAGCTCCCCCTGCTCTATAACATGCTTATTGACCAGCTCCATATAAAAAAGTATTGTTATTTATATTATTAAAGAATTAAGTCATCTGATATTTCAATATGAAACAATAAAAACAGGGAGATCCTTTCTCCAAGGAGAAACTTTACTTGTTTGCTGCTCCTGTATTTTCTTAGATACAACCCCACAGCTTGTAACATCCTCTTATTCCCATCAGGGTTTCAATGACTGCTTTTGCTGACTTAAAGGAAATGTATGTCACAGTAAGAAGTGAGCAACAAAGTAGATAAAGATTACATGGAGATACATGTCAAAATGGTAATTCTATCTATTCAGAAGAATAAGGTATATAAACCTCATAAGATGAATGTAAATTGTCCTATGAAAGAGGAAAACATTCCTTCCAGACATCAAATATGACAAAATATGAATAAATCAAAGGACCCGAATCCCTGCAAACATAATTTTATCAATATATATATTCAAGAAAGGCCTTAACTTATACAATGACACAACCATCACAAGATCCTGTGTTATAAAGAACCATAGCTTCACAGCTCTTCTATCAAAGAAACCCTGTCTGTGATGAATGTGATGAATATGCTGAAGATGGTGTCAAGGTTAATTCTGAAAAAATCTCTGATCTCTGTTCTGTCCGATTCCATATTTGTACATTGTAATATGATCTCCCTCTGAGAATCTCTTCTCAAAACTGAATAACCACAGGTTTGATTACCTTGTATTTTCTTTGAATCTTTATTGTAAGTTCAATATTCGATAAATTTTAGATTCTGCCTGAGTTACTTTGTGTTGAATAAAATCAATCAATTCCTAAAAAGCTGATCAGTAACTATGACGCTAAATTAAATTACAATTGAGTGAATAATAAGGCAGAGAATGTACAGACATCATGACAATAATTAAGTATAGTGTAAGTTAAAGTATTTCCTGGTCATTTAACTTGTTTATGCCAAAATTCGGACCACCCCCTGACATTGTGCTGAAATTCACGGTGGGGTGTCATCCCAGTAGATATCATTGGTACATCATGGGTAAGCAATGACTTTGTTTCTTTAAAGCGTAACTGTAAAGCTATAGTGATTTTAGCTAGAGTGATTAAATTATTATATGTGATTCCCCCTTTGAAAACAAACAGAACGATTCCAACATTGTGCTGCTCGTCCTTTTCTTTCCAAACTTATGACATTTTCTGTTCTGAAAGTGTTTGACAAAAATCTTTCGGGCGGAGACTAATATCTGTCAGTCTATGCCCTCAAGGTGAGTCCAGTTAACTTGCCCACAGATCCCATGATGCCTTGTGTTCTCTCTCAAAGTAATTTAGCATTAAATCCATTTAATTTCCCACATGTAAATCCACTGAACAGTGCACAGTGCACATACAGGATGTATATGGTGACCAGCCTGGCAGCTTCCATCACCTGGAGGAGCAGAGAACATGTAATAAGTGGTAGAAATCATAAGTAAACCAGTTACATGAAGTCTATAGCCTGTGCTGTGTGAGCACTAAAGGTTAATAGCTTATCTGCACAGAGCTGATATTGCCGATGGCAAGGTGGGGAGCAGCATAAGGACAGGAGAAAGACAGAGAAAGTTCTGTAGAATCACAGACTGGGATGGAGGGACTGATAGGGAACAGGGAGGTCTTGTATCTCACTATTCTGTGCAGAAAACATATGCATTCACTGTTCTGCACACTTCCAACTCTGCTACATACACTGTCACATGACCTCCTCCTTTTTGAGCAGGGAGCAGCAGCTCTTCCCTTCCCATGAAACCGTCGGAGAAACAAAGTGTAAACCAACTACAGTCTCATAGGGCTTATCAACACAAGGAGAGAAAGGAGCCATTTCAGCACTGGGGTAATCTGAGGGGGATAGAAACTGCTGAATATAGCTAACAAAGATTTTTTACAAATTTGTTTTACATCCCAAGAGCTATTGATTTGTGAAAAAAAGCCTTTACAGTTACTCTTTAAACTCTTTCACTTGTGCTGTTACTTTTTATGCCTCATTTGGGACACATTATTGCCATTGTACATGTTTCATTCAGTATATGCTTCTGTAAATAGAACCAGGACTCTTCACCATTGAGGTTGATGCTTTACACGTTATATGGCAAATATTATTTCTTTGAACTAATGTGCTTGATTATCGAAGTAGTATTGATATGGACAGATGTTACACCAGCCCTTTGATCCAGCTGGATATACCAAGATGCTCCGGCCCCTTACTACATCTATCACCAAACCACACAGACAGACAAGACCATAGGGGTGGAATGAGTTACCAAGCCCACTTTTTTCATAATTCCATACAATTACATCATTAAGGTCAATTTGGACTTTGTTGGGTCATTTATTCATTTTGGCGCAGGGTGGTGCTGGAGACGTGCTATGTTTTTCAGTGGGATGTAAGTTTGTTGTGCAAGAGATTAATCAATTTGTACACGGACTAAAAGTTTTAGCTGCTCCAATTTTGTGCCAAAAAATGCGCCGCAAAACAAGTCGCAAATACAGAAGCGCCGCAAAACTGTTGGATTCACAACAGTGCCACAATTTGACCCCCCCAAAAAAGATCAAATCGAAAGTGTCGGAAAACACCAATATCGGGCTGAGCCCTCTCCATAGCAGGTAAGTCTATGTGATTAGTACTAGCACATGGCAGGTATATTAAATGTCAATGAGAACACCCCTTAAACTATTAAAATATATTGCATGCAAAGTTTAAAGTAATAATAATTATTTATACCATAAAACATGGATATCAAAATTGAATTGGGTAATTTACCAGTATAAGAGGTATAAGTGTGAATTGGACTGGCATGAATACACCCCCCCCCCCCTCCTGCCCCCCCATAATGAGAGGTCTTTTCCAACAGAATAACCTGATATATTCCCATCAAGAGCCCTCTCCTGTCACATTTTTGGGGACAGACCACACAGTTTGGCTGCGGCTTGTAACTGAAACCATGCCCACATGAGATAACCGATGGGCACATTGTTTTGTGGGTAATAACACAATTGTTTAGCCCAATTTTAATGCTATATATTATACCTACATTATGTTTCTAACTATAGTGCTCCATATTTTTGGAAGTGACATCAATGGGAATACCTGCCCTTCTCCAGGGAATGTGCTTCTTCTAAGTTACATGTCCTCTCAATGACCCCCTACTACATAATCTAACAATGCTGATACAGATGTTTCGGTAATAGTATAATCTCCAGGTTTTATTGTCCACAGAATGTTCTTCATCCAATTTCCACATAATTGATGTCACTGGGATGATATATTCTCTGTATTGAAGATGGAGTCCAAACGCAGCATTTACAATAATCCTGACAGGAAATACTCTGCTTATCATGTTAGTGGTTAATTGGCTTTCCTATAGTATAACTAAATCTACCGTGTCCCCAATGGTAGCACTCACATAGGCAGTTGTAGGAGTAAGGATAGACTAAAATAACCCGGGTGGTTATGTCATTAGTTATTGTCTTTCCAGGTTTCTCCTTTGATGACATTTTTAAGTTCCCATAAAAGTGAACATCAGCAAAGTGAATTTCACCAGGGGAGTTATATACCGAGAACCATTTGTGGATGATTTCAATTCCATACCATTACATACTGGAGGTCAATTTGGACTTTGTGCGTCTGTTTCATATAAAGATGCAATTATTGACAAGTTTTAATAACTGAGCAAAAAAATGTCAATTGATACAGCAGATTTATAGTCCTTTCAGCAACTCTTCACACTTCCTCATATGAGATATTGTAGATTGGATTACATAAAATCCTACTGTGTTATAACAATTTGCTTTGGTAAAACAGCAATTTTTAGCTTTATTTGCATTCCACACATAAATAACATGTGTTTCATTTTAAAAAGTTACCGTACTCCAAGTTAAAGGAGGGGGGGTTCAAGGTTAAAAATAATACCAAAGGAAAGGTTAGATATGTTAATGTCCAACATAGCAGAAGTCCCCACAGATCAGCTGTTACAAGCATTTAGACCCAGGAGTCTGGTTCACTGACTCCACAGAACTTAATTACATTATGCAAAGTACTATTTCAGAAAAATGCCTTAAATAGGCAGGAGGGTTTAATTCATTTTAACCTTATTCCACCTTATTGTGAGTTGAGGCCTTATTCAAGACCCTCATCATTAATAGCCAAAATGTGCAGTGTGTCTAGTTACTATTACCTCTGTTTATTACATAGTAACCAATTTTGCCAAATAAATGTGAAATTTATCAATTCCTTTGTGGTGGCACTAAAGTGACTGTCTAAAGCAGACATGAAGTGAAATGCAGAGACCCAGCCAATTACTACTATAGGGGAATTAATTATTGTATGCCAGTCTTCAAATTCCCCGAGGTCTGCGCTCCACCTCCCAGATCCCTTAAGAGGCTATGGCCTCTTAGTAGATCCAGAAAACATCTCCGCCAGGTCAGACATTTTTTATACCAGGTATAACCTGGCTGAGATTGCAGCTATAGTCTCCGCTCGTTTTCAGGTGGAGACTACATCAAATACAGGCGGACCGGTGTGTTCAAGCCCCCTCCTGCCTCCGGTCTGCCCTGCTCTTTGTCTGGACACACTCAAAGTGGCATGAGGAGGAGAAAAGCCCAAAACCCCCCAGGGTTGGGGATTTTTTCATGCCTACTATATCTTCCCCAATGTATTTAATATATATGATGATCACAACATTTTGTAGGAGGTTTCAATTAGTAAAAAAACCTGTAAAAATCATTAGATAAGAACTTTCATTTCTGGTTCAACCGCTTTAATGTTGATAGAACACATTGTTTTTACTTCTACATAATATGTAATGTATCTGTCGTCATAGTAATTATATTTCTAAAACTAATGCTAAAAATCCTAATCTTATAAGTGAAACGCCAAGCTATATTTCCTGTATTGTGCTTGTATCTATTGTGGTCTCAATATAGTTAGGATATTATTGTGTTTTCTATTCTTGGAATAGCATCCTGAAATCTTTTTATCATGTTTCTGCTATGTCGAATAAAGAATATAGTCATTTTCACGTTGTAATAAGACTCTTATTGATGTTAATTCTTTTCCTCTAATTCCGGAAAGTCTGTAATAATGTTTGCCATGTCACAGAGCTGAATCAGCAGATACATGGGATATTTTAGCTAATCCTAAATAATTTGGTCTGGGTTAACAAGTCCTTGAGGAAAATAGGCTAGTAAGAAGGGTCATCAATCAGGATCACTACTACAGTAACCCGTACTGTGGTGAAAACAGTGGTCAATAAGGTTTTGAATAAATAGATTGGGCATCAGTGACAGACATGAGTTTACCGCTGCTTAGTATTCCATATTGTCATGGAATTTTCTAGGCATGTTACTTTGTTAGTTTATATTCACATCTCATTTTTTGCATACAGCAGGCGGACACATTCTTCACTCCACAAAAAAGGATCCCAACTTTAAAATTCCTCCCACTGGCAGTCCAGGTTCCACATCCTAAGAAGCTCTGTCCTCTTAGTGGATATGGGTACAAACCATAGTCAGAAGATTTATGGTCGGATCCAGGAGCAACCAAAATGTGAACATCTGGATAGACACAGGTTAAACTTATATTTGTGAAATGCTGTATTTTTGTTAATTCTGGGAAAATATGCAAAGTTTTCCAGGATGGGATAAGGAAAAACCACATCTCTTTCAGCTGCCTTGTAATGCAGCTCCCTTGACATCAAGCATGAACTACAAGAAGCCTGATGACATGATGCGGGATTAAAACCAAACCAGTATATCTATTCCAGAAGGAACAGATTCCCAACTGTAAACAGCACTATTTCAACCTGATTGGGTTTCCTCAGTACAGGGAAGGGAACTGGTTTGTCTGGGTGAGAGGCTTGTGACTGGGGTCTTGAAGTAAGTGTTTTCCTTATGGAGAATGCCAATTAAGGCCACCGTGTAGGCATGTGGAGTCATATAGCCATGGATGCTCCACTAGGGGGATTCTGGGAAAATATGCAAAGTTTTTCAGGATGGGATAAGGAAAACCACACCTCTTTTAGCTACCTTGTAAGACAGCTCCCTTGACATCAAACAAGAACAAGAAGCCTTATGATATGATGCAGGTTAAAACTTGTAACAGTGAATTAGAGAATGTGTTATTTTATATTATCCTAAGTATTTTTTAAGAATCTTGTCTTCATGGAAATACCCCTTAAATGGAGTCTTCCACAAGGTTCCTAATGAAGCTTCCAAAACAGATCTGCACAAATCCTAACCTATTTCATGACTTTTTTCCTAGCATCTTAACAGGTCATACTATACTAGGAAATTCATTCACATTTACCTCCTTGGTCATGAAATATAAATCATAAGTATCATTCTGTAAATTGCAATTCAAACAAAATTAGCCTGAATGTTTCAAGAAAATAATTGTCTCTAAATGATTTTGTGCATGTGTCTCACTTACAGGAGTAAAGATATAATTAATTGAGCTAAGAAGGTGACTACCCAGGTCATTATTGACGAGAAACTACAAAGGTTCACTTAAGACATCAATAAATAAGCTCTAAGGCAGCATCGAAGACTCTGCTCAATGAACTGCGCACAAAACTCAATCATAACCATGCTCCTACTTGCTGCCGGCAGGTTAATACAGTGGTTTAATGTTGTTGTTCAATGTGAAAACTAGAATAGAATTATAAGTCATGCTACTATATTTATACTACAGACATCGATAGCTATTCTATACGAGGAACATGCTTTCTATATACAGAACACATTTCAAGGCAGTAAATTGCTTCAGGTCAATAAGTGCAGATACATATTTCTTTGCTGTAATAGCCACAGTAGCTCATTCATTGTATAGGGCCTCCTTCATATGACTGTATATTTGGTCTGTATACTGGCTACTGTGTACAATGGACAGCATAGAAGAACAGACTTCTTAAAGTGTAGGCTAAAAATAACTTGACCGGTTTTCTACATGGACTCAACCACTTTGAGACCACTAAAAAGCACATGATTGTTACCATATGCAATGGCTAATGCACTAAAATGGTTTTCTAGTAAAAAAAAGTGCAAATATTTTTTGAAAAAACTTATACTTAGCTCTACTAATCTTTCTCCAGTCCCAGCTTCATCTATCCCAACAATGTAGGGAATGAGACCTCAATCAGCATTTCCAACCATTTTCTGCTATGTTAGGACTGGTGAAGGAGGTGAAGCAGAGTTGCATCGCTGGAGGTAAGTATTAGCTATATGGTGGCTTTTCAATCATTTAACAGTAAATGAATACTACTTAGTGGGGTTATACACTTTAAAGGATATCTACAGTGCATACAGTCATTCATCCTGGTGGTAGATGCCCTTTAAGCACATGACAGCAAATAATTGATATGGTTTGTGTAATGAAAAGTAATAGCAAGGAAGGGTCAAAAAATAAAAAATATATATCCGCACTGGCAACTGTTAAAAGTTAGAAAGTTCTTCCAATTTTTATTAGCATTTTATTAAAAGTGACATCACAAAAAGAAAAAGGGAAGGGGGAAGTCTGGTAACGCGTTTTGGACAAAAAAGCACCTTAAGGACTGCTGTAAGGTGCTTAAAATGGACAACCCCTTTAAGATAGGACATCCAGGCTTAATATCCAAGGAGAATATACAATGTTTTTATTGGAGTTCTCATTTAGGGTAAAATGTAAGTCCTTTGCTTTATTTCAATCAGGTAAACAGGTCCATTAATTCCTTATCTTTGTCTGCAGTTTATTTTAACAGGATGGCAGTTAGGGAAATTTCTCAAGCGCTGGTGCATCGTGCCCCCGATCACGCTAGATAAATTAGGGGGTTCCGTGTCTTGCATAGAATTGCGCTATAAACTGTGTCAGGAACTGGGGACGGCTATAGCTAATACACCAATGAGGGGGGTCCCCTCCCTATCCCTAGCCCTCTATGGACCGTATTGGCTCTCACCACCTATTTGGTGCAGAGGTGGTGCAAGTGGGGGGGGTGGGGAAGGGGGGGGTGCAAAGCCAAGAATTGCAACTTTTTCAAGCATTAACAAATCTCTCTAGTGTCTATAGAAATACATTTTACTGTGAAAAAAAACGTAATAGTGGTCACTATTAAGGTCACTTAATAGTGGTTACATAAACAACGGTCACTTCTGATTTACTTTATAAGAATAATTGTTGCTGAATTAAATTCCAGAGTTTATATTCCATTTAATCCTATAGAGCAGTGGTGGCAAACCTATGGCATGGGTGCCAGAGGTGGCACTCATAGCCCTCTCTGTGTGCACCCAGGCCATGGCACCAGCACACAGGACAGACAGGACTCCAATCCACCTCTTGCAGTGTGAGGCAGCCCATAAAGTACAACACTATTTTAAAGCCGCCCTTCCTGTGCTGCCTGGGACTACAGGTGGAGCAAGGAGGTGTGGACAGGGTCAAATTATCATTGGAGCTTCTGCTCTGGGCCCCACCATTCTTCTTGTTTGGGGGGGGGGGGCTTAAGAGGAGCAACTATGATAATCTGAATTTCTCCTCCTTCTCTCAACTGATTTGCTGGCGTCAGGTTGCCGATAAAGTTGAAAGTTGTGGCAGAGCAGGGAGTAATAAATTAATGCTTAAATAAATATGTGGGTCTTGGTCTTGATATTATAATTTACTACAGTCTACATCACAAGGATTCACACAGGTTTACTTTTTCCATAGGATCATAGGATGTAACTTTTTCAAAGCAAACTAGTTATAGCGATGGTGAAGAAGATGATCTGTTAGTAAAATAATAAAATAGAGGATTTCCTACCCATAAAAGTAAATATCATGTACTGAATTTGATTCCAGAGATGATGCAGAATCATTAACAGAGTCAGAATTGATAAGCTGAGAACTAAGGCCTGTGAGGAAATAAGAAAACATGCTTTCACCATTGGTATAATACAGGCGTCAACAAGGATCGGAGGCTTTATAACGCAAACATTGAAATTTTTATTACAAATAAGTAGTTCAAGCCTTGTAATATTAGAAAATATCCATATATGTGTCACTGGTATGTTAAGGTTTACACAGAGATATTCTCCATGTGATGTGGCTTTGTTTTGGAGGGGACGCACACTGTTGCTTTTTTATTAAAGGAACACTCAAAGCCAACTCATTGAATAATAACCGTGCAGGACCTGGAGGGAGGAGCATGACTCATTGTCATTGTATTTCTGGAACCTTGCTAGCAACTAGTGTCATGTTCCTCCCTTTGAGTCCCTGTAGGTATGTTAATACAATGTATCCGCTATGACTGGAGTGTTCCTTTATACATTACTAAATAGGTTGATAGAAATAACAGCACAACAAGTGTAGTTGTCATGGGATGTATTGTACCTACAGTAGAGAAATAAGTTCATTATTCCTGAAGACAAAGGTTCTCTCACATACGTTCAACTAGAGAGGTGGAGGGGTGAGAGCTTCTCACCCCTCCCCTCTCCATAGGAAGCTGTTCTTCCAGGCTATACGTTCAGCTATGCATTTTTACACTCCTATGGCGGCCGTATACCAGTTGCCATTCCTCTAGCTAGCATATGGACACCATATACAATCGTGTGCAAGAGGGCAAACTGGGCAGAAACTCAGGGCTTGTCACCCCTTAAAATTTTCAATTTGTGGTCCAACCTGCAGTAATGGATGGAATGCTGCATATTTTTTGTAATACTGCATGGAAATAGGATTTTTCCCATCCATTTAGTTGAAAATGTTAATTGCAATGTGTTCAATGGCAGCTACTACATTGCTATTTCACCCACTGTTTCTGAGAAAATGTAGACCTAAAGATATGTGAAAAATATCAATTGTGTGTGATGTGGGGATTATGTTTATAGACCTATTTGAAAAGTCAAGATTCTTCTCTGGTTTATTGGAATACGAAATGAAAATTTTTCATAATTGCCAGAACTGTGTCTATTCATCTTTTGCAAAAAAATTAAAGGGGTTGTCCACTTTCAGAAAATAATAAATTTGTGTAAGGAAAAGTTATACAATTTTACAATATGTTTTCTGTTTATCAATTCTTTGTGACTTTCAAGATCTCTGCTTGCTGTCATTCTATAGGAAGCTACGTTGTTTACCAGTGGATCGAATGTTTCCATGATCATGTGATGTCACACAGGTGCATGGCTCGTTGTATCACAGAGAGAAATCAGAGCAGTGTATTAATATGCACCTGTGTGACATCACATGATTCTGAACAGATCTAGCACACAATGAAATTCCCTATAGAAGGACAGCAAGCAAAGATTTAGAACTAATTCAGAAAGTATATTGGAAAACTGTATAACTTTTCATTACACAAACAATATCAATTTGCTGAAAGTGAACAACCCCTTTAAGAAAGATGTAGCATGTAGAAGCATGTAACCAAGTCAGACACTCCTACAGTTTACACTTTGAGCACTTAGCCTGCTATCCGTCTCCTTGTTGGGTGACAGCCACCCCATTATCAGCATAGTGAGGGCAATCGTGACAGCTAACAGATCCTCTATCCCCCTCCCCTTTATTGGTCACAGAGCCAGATTCACAAAGACTACCATGAACATCTATAGAATCCTATATCCATGTAGTATGTATATATATATATTTTATTGGAGCAGTTCAGTTCAAGATGGCCGCCCCTAGAATCAGATACAGGAAATAGAATAAAAATATTTACAATCACTCTTAGTTAGATCAAAATAATTAATTTGTTTTACTATTTGGCTGTAATTACTAGGTTATACATTCACATTACAAGCTTCCACGCTTTATTGGTCCAAAAATTTAAATATTTCATAACACAGAACCCAATACCAAACCCTTGTACACATTTTAGCAATCAGTCTGGAGTAAATATAATCATGGCAAAAATTTTAGATTGTTCACTATTTTCACAACTTTTTAAAGATGGGGAGCAAAGCCAGAAGGTTTATTATAATATTCAGGCCAGAAAATGGTGCAAAATAGGTGAAAATCTACACTTGCTCATACCAGGGGAAAGTTTCATTTTGTTGTGGACTCTTAGCCTGTGCTGCGCTTAATATATAAAGATCCATGAGGCTTTGGGTAATTTGGTGCATCTTATTTCCAGGCACATTAGTTTCAGGCAGTTTCATGGGAAATGTTTTTTTAATTGGCTTTATTGTTTTGTTTATTCAGACAATTTTACCGTAACCTTTTATGTGTTTATGTGTTTTTCAGATGTTATAAAGAAGCCTTTGGAACAATGCCTGAAAAAAAACACTTTTATGAGTCAAAGATAGGAGTGGAATCAAAAGGAATGGAAACTATAAAATAAAGAATTATATTGGTTTTTAAAATCTGCATCAAATCCCCATTACTATAAGGGTGGTCACAGTTTAGAAGTTTATACCATTTAATGTAAGCTTTTCGTAAGGAAATTCACCGATACCTGTGAAAAGTTGCCGGCTGCAGCGAGTGCGGAGGCGCAGGCCGCGGACCCCTTCATGTCACTTCACTGGCATGAAGGTGGCAGATTGGGCTAAATAATTGCAAGTGCTAGCAATATGCTATCATTTGCGATTATTTCAGGGCTTCTACGCCACTGACGTGGTGCAGAAACCCTGGAAAATATGCCCAATAGAGCATAAACACATCACATATATACACACATACAGCATATACACACCATACACTATAGACACATGCAGCATATACACACACATATACAGCATATATACATCACATACAGTATATGTTATATACATATTATACTGGACAATGTGCAGCATAATATGTAGATGGGGCACATCCTCCATTCTTTAGTATCGGACAGCTGATGGGGCCCCCAGACACTGTGGGCCCAATAACAGCTGCCTAGCTTGCTACCACTGTAGTTACACTTCTGGATACAAGGTTTGTTCTAGGTAATTCCATCAGCGCATTTAGCGAGTTAATCAGACTGAACTCGTTATGGGCAACCAGCCTAAAACTTCATGAACATTGTGGGGATTTTGATCTGGCTACACAATTTACAGCCAGCTCATGGTCCCCATAGACGTCTGTGGCACCCCGATGCGATGAGCACCATGACCGTGCTCAGAAATAGATAGAACATGCCCTATATTTTGCTAGTCTAGTCTTTCTCTGCAGCACTCATCCCTCCTCTCGCCTGCTTCGTGGGCAATAGGCCTCACTCGTTGTGAACAGGTAAGTATGCATTGAGAATCACTTGGGGAAGATTCACACGAGCATGGCCTTTTACAATGGATCCATTTGGTTTCTGTTTTGCTTCCGTCTTTTGTCTCCTTCCGATTTTTTTCCACCCATTATGTTTCTGTAGTTACTTTTTTTTACGACCACAATAAAAAGCTGAAAGTTTGGTTTTACATTGGTTAGAAGACATAATTCCTAGGAACATCAGTGCAAAAAATAAATGTCATCATTGTTTGGGGGGGGGGGAACCATAGACTTCTAATATCTTCTAATGGGAACCATAGACTTCTAATGTCTTGATGTAATCCGCAATTGTGAAAAAATAGGACAGGTTCTATTATTTTTTTCATGGACAATGAATTATCTTGCCTTAGAAACTCAAATACACAGGTCTACACAGCAGTTGAGTATGGCTGTCCAAATACTTTCGTTAGATGTTAGTTTTTAGGTTACATGCTTTCTTATAAGAAGAAGGGGATAAGCTGCCTGCAAGTGACTTACTTCCTCAGAGAAAAGGGGCATATTAAAACCCAACAGCAAATCTTTGACTTCTCTAAAATCTAACTTAATTGAAAAGTCTATGCACCCAATGAGATAGTCTTCCGGGTCTTAGATGGTTACAGATATCGCAAGACAATAAGTTTTGTCTTCCAATATTTACAGTAAATTAACAAAACTCAAGAACAAAAACTGCTCGAAAAGCCCCTCTCTTTGATGGTGATGTGGTAGATTCATTTCATTGGCTAGGTTGAAAAGGTCTGGTGTATCGATTGAACAAGACAGCCAGACCTTCCAAAGCGTCACAGAGGGGGAAAGTTGGCTCTCTGTGTGTGAAGAACAGCAATAGGTTCACTTCAGTGGTAATTTTGCATGGCGTGTAAAGTGAATGGGGCTAAATTGCAAAACCAAGCACAACCACTGTACAATGAGTGGTGTTATGCTTGGTAGTAAGTAAAGTGACTATGGCATTCATCTATCCGTGTTGATCTCTTCATTTAAAAAACCAAGAAACCCTATTCACATTTAGGTTAAGGAGTTCATATACTTACCCATGAGCTATAAAGAAGTGTCACAAAGTATTTTAGAAACTTCACATTGAGTAAGTACGTGTCTGTGAAGCAGCAGAGCATTAGCACAGGACTCTTTCTGTTGTACTATTATTAGCACTGCACAGTAATTGCACAAGTAGGCGACGCGGACATGATCACTGACCTGCGGATTATCTGCAGATGGACGGCTTTCCTTACCAGACACTACCACACTCTGCTTAAGGAGTCCTGCTGCTGGGTCTATTTCCTTTACAGTCATTTCCTTAGGAATGGTTGCATCTATTTGACCCACAGCATCATTCAGCAGGCGCTTGTTTGGTTTGGATTGTTGCCGTGCTTGGCTCTTATACCAGCTAGGGTAAAACAAAGGATCTGAGGTTTCTGCAGTTGAGAGCACTTGAACGTTAGCTGTCTGTTGAATAACACTTGGCTCAACACCACCCTTTATCAGGACAAATAAAATAGAAAGTTGTGTTATCTTTTGGAATGCAACTTCAGTCTTCTTGAACACTGCGCACATAGTTAGATTCAGCTTATAAGGCAATGTAGTGCACAGCAAGCACAATCCCAGGTTAAGTTTCGAATGAAGATGATATAGTTAATGGATTTTGCAAATGTAGTTTGTAGTGCAGGGTGTTTTCGGGAGTAAAGCGAGAATCGAATAGTAAATTGAAAAAGTTATCTTAAATGATATAACAAATTTACCATAATTGCAGCATGTGCTTTCTGGAACATGAATTATGGTTAGCGGCTAGTATCATAATGAATATTTAGTGATAATTAGGGCAAGTTCACACAGCGTTTTTTGATGCACATTTTTTAGCAAACTATCTGAATCATAACAGACTACAATCTGCCCAAATTTCTTTTCAATGGGAAGCAGTGGCTGAAATCTACAAGTGCATTTTGTGTGAAAATTCCCATTGTTAAAGCACCTACATCATAAAGACAATATGCAGATTATATTAATGACAAATGTGTATGTATTAAGAACATTGCGGATAGCATCATCTTACAGGCAACAGTTTAAAAGTGTCTAGTCCGAAGTGGCACCATAGTCGGGGTAGTTTAAAGAAAACCTACCATTTGATTTGATGCATTATGAGGCAAACATACCTTGAGAATGCTGTAGCTACACTAATGCAGGATCATATGATATCTTGGTTAATCCCTGAGCTGAGTGGTTTTGCTGATAAAACAGATAATGAAGCTCTGTCCCTTCTATGGCTCCTTCAGCGCTTGCTTCCACGCTTCTCGTAGCAGGAGAGTTTTTTTTGGCAGGAGAAGATGATGCTATTACTGTTCTCGCTGCCAGACAGAATAATCAATTACTGCACCATACCCCAGCTGCTGTGCATGAGTGATCCAGCTCAGGCTGATTAGTCATGCTTAGTCATTACAACCTCCATTTGTAATTACAAGTTCAGTGTTGATCGAGAAAGCCATGCTGATCCAGCTTTCCCAAGGTCCTGAATGTTAAAATTGTTTTTTCAGCAAAACCACTTAGCTCAGGGATTAACCAAGATATGATCCTTCATCAGTGTAGCTACAGCATTCCCAAGGTACGTATGCTTCATAATGCATCAAATCAAATAGTAGGTTTCCTTTTATTCTAGAAAAATGTACCAATATTTGGTGTATTTATAGCATAGGCTGTTGCTACTTAGGATACATAAAAGTTTACAGAGGCCGCACCCTTTTTCATACTAGTAGAAAAAGCCTATAAAAAGTGCCTTAAACCCTATAGTTTACACCAAAATTCTGGTGTATCTCCCCCAGTGTCTTTGCCAATCAAGACTTTACAAGAAATATGCTTCAGTAATATTTAATTAGTATAAGGTTCAATCATTCATCGAAATCTATTGAGATAAGATACATAACATTTCCCAAATTTTATTAGAAAATAATTATACATGGACCTTTTAGTCCAATTTCTCAATTTTAAAAAGAAGCTTTAGGCAAAGCAAAAATCAGCTATATGATGCTAGTTTCACATTTGTGTTAGTTATTCATCTATATAAACAAAACAATGAAGTGCCAAACCAATCAGTGGCCAAGACGGTGGTCAGGAACTTCACATATACCTGCTCCTCACTTCATTTAGTTGCTGGTTATACTGGTGTCTTGTAATTTGTGGTTCTATCTTCTAATCAGCTTTTCCGAATATTTTAAGCCTTGCTTCATATTTTGACTACTCTTTTCCCCACAATTGTGTACCTCACTGCCATCTTGGTTTATTCTAAACAAATACTCAGAGTAGGGATTATTATATTGTTGTCCCCTGTGGATTAGAAGAGTGTCGGCAAGAAGGCAGGGACAGGAGTGGGTAAGTTAAGAGCCTGTACCTCTTTCTTGACCTGATTTGTAATGGTCATGATTCTCCTAAAATTCCAGAATGAAGGGATGAAAAGCTTATCTAATAAGTCCCATTTTTTGCCCCAAACCATGTCTGTATATTTCATATTGAAATATTAATATTGTGCCAAAAATGCATGATCCAAGACTTTCCCAAATGATAATGATTCCTAAAAAAGGTCATGATAACCATTTTCTCTTCCATCATTAATGTCATTCACGCCATAAAGATTATGCAGATGCTAGTAATGTCAGTCTAAGAGACAAGGCGAAAATAAATGAGATAACAAAAACAACAAATTGCCACAATTTACTGAAATGATAAAGAACAGGATAACAGTTTGTCAGTAAAACTGTAACAAGAAGCATTTGAAATCACTAAAATAATCTCTAAACATATGGTTCATTTATCAGAAGAATGTTATATCCGAGGGCAACCACTGATAACTATAACTGTGCCTGATGCTTTTCAGATATTATTGCTTATATTTAAGTATTGACTCATTTACTAACCAATAACATATATAATAATCATAAAAGTTTGTAGTCCAATTCTCCCTTGCCCTTGTTTCCCTACCTATTTTCATAACTTTCCACCTTTTTGACCCACTCAGTGATGAATATAAGTGTAGCTTTCTAGCACTATCATTGTTGTAAGTAGATATACAGTAAATTTTTATAAAGGAATTTCTCAAAACATCTGGTCTTCTGCTGTTTAAGTTTCAGATCTATTAGTACAAGATCCTATATAAATTCACTGATCTCAGCGTCAAGCAACTGAGTTTATGATTCATTTAAAGGGAACCTGTCACTATGAACCCCATTTTCAGTGCCCCCCATGTCCACATCAGCAATAGCAAGCCCTATTCAAAACCGTTTTTATAATAATCCTTAATTTTTTTATGCACTTTATAAACTCATATCCAAGTTTACCTTGTCTCCTCTTCTGAAGTGTCCAGTGTCGGCTGGGCATGTTTTTCGAGGAGTGGTTTCCCACCCACCCTTGGGAAATTGCTCCGTAATTATCCAGATTGAAATTTTAAAAAATATGACTATCGCACTAGGACCTCTGCCTGCACTTAAAGGGGTATTCTCATCTGGGTATTCACATTCAGTTTCATTAATCTGCCATATGTAAACATTTCTTCAATTGGATGTTATTACAAAAAAATGTTCCTGTGTGAAGATAATTTCTCATAAATGTGGTCATGTTGTCCCTTAGAAACGAGATGGCTTCCTCGGTTACGACCACGTCACACTCTGGCAGCAGTGGCCAGATATGCAGTATCGAGTCCTGTCTGACCTCCTGGATTCAGCGATCATTACCACAGGACGGCTGTGGGACCTGCAGCAACTCCCAGACATTTCATATACAAAAACTTTTTGTTTATTTGTGCGATCTCTCCAGCAGAGGTGGTCATATCCAGGGACACAGTCTTGTTTCTGAGGGACCAAATCACTACATTTATGAGAAATTATCTTTACACAGGAACATTTTTAATTACATCTAATTGAAGAAATGTTTATATATGGCAGATCAGTGAATCTGGATGCGAGTGCCCAGATGGGAATACCCCTTTAAGTCTCCCCTGGTCTCAATCCGGGTTCCACTCCTTGGCTCCTCGTCTCGCTGACTGCCTCAGGTAATTCCCAGGCTTGCGTGATCATCATCTTCTTGCGGACATGTGCAGAGGAAGTGGAGCCAGCTGCACAGTCTCTGCATCAATCTGCGAATGCGCCACTCTCTGAAGAGGACACAAGGTAAACTTTGATAAAAGTTTATGAACTATATAAAAAATGGTTTCGATACGGCTTACTATTGCTGATGTGGACCTGGGGGGCCAATGAAAATGGGGTTCATGGTGACAGATTCCCTTTAAATAGTGAATTAGACAAAAAAAGAAGAGAGAAAATATCTCCTTGAGATGACTACCTTGGGAGGAATGAGAGGACTTGTACCTTTCTGATATTAAAGGTTCTATGAAAGGAATATGCTAAAATATTCCTCAGCCTCTGGTGCGTGCTTCTCACCTTGTGAAACCAGCTCCCTGTATCGATGAGGAACAAAAACTTTAGATATGGTCTATTTATCTGAATCACGTAAACTTAAGGGGGGGGCATGCCTTGTACACCAATTTTTTATGGGCGAGGCCTAGCACAGATTTAGTATAGACTTGTGTTGGGTATAGCAGAATTCTCTGCCATGCAGGCACTGGTGTTAAATTCATGGGAGCATAATTTGTATATCTGGTGGTTACGTGTCCATGTGTGTGTGTATGGTGAAGAAGCGGAGGGGGGTAATTCCATCACTTCTTTAGTGTTATACAAGGGTCAGGATGTAAGAGTTTTCTTTACAGAGACTTTCCCGCTTTTCAGCTGTGTGGAGACTTATAGCCATTGATGCTCCACTAGGGAATTCTGGAAAATAAGCATATAAGTTTTCCAGGATGAGGCAAGGAAAACTGCTACATTTTAAGGCAGTTCCTTCCAATGAAGCATGCTTTTCCAGAAGCCTAATGACATGAAGTGGGATTGAAGCCTTAAGTGAGAAGCATGCAGAAGCATGCTATGGAGCCCTGCTTCTCCTAGTTACTTCACTGTAAGGAACAGATTCCCAACTGTAGTCAGCACTGTTTTGACATGGTTGCATCTCTTCAGTACAGTGTAAGGAACTGGTTTGGCTGGAGTGAGTGGCTTTTGACTAGGGTCAGGAAGTAGGAATTCTCATTACGGAGATGTTGGAAATTAACACTGCCTTGCAAGGCATGTGGAGATTAGCAATTTGTAAGAAATTATAGAAAGATTAAAGATGTTTTTCAAATTGTGAAGAAACAATCATCAGAGCATTGAAAGTTTCCATACTATGTACATCAACCCTCAACAGTGGATGAACCACTGTGCTAGACTGTAGATTGACATGTAGATTGATATGTATAACCCCCATAAGTATACAGTATACAACTTTAATTTGCCCATACAAGAACATTAAAGAACGGAATTACATTTGGCACATCATATGAGGAGGATTGTCGCAGATTTGGTGGTCTTTTCACAAGGTCATGGCATACCAAGTTGATCTACACTAGTATGACTACCTGTGTATGTTGTCAGAATAACTCAGTTTCTTGTACTTCAGCTCTATATTGTTCAATCATTATTCTAAGGTAGGTCAACAACCCTATGTTTAATATGTTAATAACTAGCATAAGTGCCACAGACAATTATTAGTTTATGAGTAATGGTTATATTACTTGTGGGGCAGGGGAACTTGGAGTTGGCTGTTCTGCTTCCTGAGATGTGGATTGTTCCTCGTTTTGGCTGCTAGCTGTAACTGTGGTCTCAGGTGTGGAGGTAGGTCTTTGAGTCACTCTCTCTGAGGTGTCCTCTTCACCAGAAGACTCTGTATGTGCTTCCTCTGAGTCTTCATCCTCTGCTAATTCTTCTTCCTCCTCATCTAAATTAAAAAAAAAAAATCACATTTTAATATCTCAAATGTCTTCTGTAGTCTACAGATACCATAGAAAGTTGGTCTCTTCAGCTTATAAATACATTTCTCTTTAGGTTTCCATCACACATAATTTTTAAGGACTCTTTTTTGTTTTCTTGACAAGAAAATGCGCTAAAAGTTAGTAAAACTGTCAACGAGCACGCCAACTGCTGCAGGTGGTGTTGGCCATGGATTTGTTTTTTTTTATGGGATATTAAATAAATATTAGGTTTAAAAAGATACTTTTTTATTTTTTTTTTTTTTTTTATTTTTTATTAATTTTAAAACATACAACAAGTATATAAGAAAATACAACTCTTTTACACAACTTATTGACATCTTTTTC
This sequence comes from Engystomops pustulosus, assembly GCF_040894005.1. NCBI lineage: Eukaryota > Metazoa > Chordata > Amphibia > Anura > Leptodactylidae > Engystomops > Engystomops pustulosus. The sequence continues at coordinate 43,615,754 of NC_092415.1, forward strand.
TCCCACCCTTAATCCCTCCCCCCGCCCCCCTGTCCCTCCCCCCACCCACCCCCCTAGAAAACAGTAGGTATGCAAGTTACATTGAGTGGAGGTTCTTTCCCCGGGTGAAAAAAGAGCAAATTACCAACTGCTTGGATATTATCCGAGAGAACCTTGCCCTTGCGTTATTCCTACAATTTTAGTTATTCCTAAAAAAAAAAAAAAAAAAAAAAAAAAAATTTTTGACAACCAAGAGGGTTTTTAGTTTGTGTCTTCCCCCCATATCTTCTCCCATAGATCAATTCTGTTCTGCTTACCGAAGTAAAGTTTTTCATAAAGCTGAATTTTAGCCCGTAGGGCTTCCCACTGTACTAAAGTTGGAGCTTGAGGTCTCATCCAATTCCTTGCGATTAACACTTTAGCTATGAGTGACATTCTACAAATAATAGCTCTTTGAGTCTTTGACAGCCCCCTCCTATGTCCCACCCGTAAGTGGTTTAGTAGGAGGGCCTCCAAGGAGAAAGCAATTCCAAAGCCCAGACGGTCCGTGATTGTTTTATGTACTTCTTTCCAAAGGGAGTTTATTTTAGGGCAAGCCCAACTGAGATGAGTAATATCTGCGTGTGGATCCCCACAACGTCGGCATTTATCCTCCTCATATAACCCCATCTTTTTAAGACGCACTGGAGTGTAATACAACCTGTGAGTGATATTAAATTGGATCATCCTGTGATTTGTATTTAGTGATGAGAGAACGATGTTTTGGTGTGTCTCCTTCCATTGATCTGGTGTGAGGTGGATACCATCCAACTCCCATTGTGCAATATTCTTCGATACTGTGTTCTTAGTGTCTTCTCTAATTAATATTTTGTATATTTTCGAGACCGATATCTTCCCTCTCCAATTGGAGAATATCATATCTATCAGTGTGCTTCTGTGAATAGTAAAGTGAGTCTTATCTAGTGTCTTATTATATGCGTCCCATATTTGCAAGTAATGCAAGAAGGTGCTTTTGCCCACCCCATATAGTGTTCCCAATTCTCTATACGAGAGTAATCTTCCCTCCTTTATTATGTGACCCACCCTCGTGATCCCCAATTCCTTCCAAATTTGTGTATCCGTTAATTTCCAAAATTCCTTCAAATTTTTATTGTGCCATAGAGGAGTAAATTCCAAAGACCCCATTCCTACCCCCTGTCTCCCCAGGCGCTTCCAACATTCACTAATAGTCCTGCAGACCGGAAAGTTTTGTGCCAAGCTCCCTGACAATTGACCTGATTCGCAGACCTCTGGAAAGGGTATATTGCCCCTGGTTTTTTTAAAAAAATGTGTGAGTGCCCCTGATCTTCCCCATTTCATCATAAAGCGCACTTTAGCTGCTACGAAATACAATCTAAAGTTAGGTACCATTAGTCCTCCTTCTGCTTGTGACGCATATAGATAACCGATTTTCATTCGTACATGTTTTCTCCCCCATATGAGATCGTTACAAAGTCGCTCAATCAGTCTAAAAAGTTTCTCTTCCACCCATACCGGAGACGCTGAAAGTACATATAGTAGCTGTGGCTGTACCACCATCTTCAGAAGACCTATTCTGTCAGCTCTACTCAAGGGCAGCTTAACCCATACTGATATTTTTGATCTTATTTTTGCGATCATTGGGAGAATGTTCAGTTCAGCATATCGACCGAGGTCAGCGGAGATCCGTATCCCCAGGTATTCAAATGCTGAGTATGGCTCCAGTATCTGTAACTCACCCATGTTCTCAGTCGAAAATACGTCAATAGGGAGCAGAACTGTTTTTCCCCAGTTTATTTCTAATCCGGAATAGCTACCGTACTCCTGCAATGTCTGAATAACATTCGGGACGGAACGTTCCGAGTTTCCCAGGCACAGCAAGATGTCGTCCGCGTAGAGCAGCAGTTTATCTGAGCTTCCATTACAGCCACAACCAACTATGTCTGGGTTTGATCTCACCAAGGCGGCCAGGGGTTCCATAAAGATATTAAACAGTAATGGGGATAGAGGACATCCCTGGCGGGTTCCTCTTTGTAATTTAATTTTTTCTGAGACCCTATCGTTAATAATGATCCTAGCCTCTGGCTCTTTGTATAATAACTGCACCCATGCTATGAAGTCTTCCCCGAAGCCGAATCTCCTCATAACAGCCCAGAGGAAGGGCCACTCCACCCTGTCAAATGCTTTGGCTGCATCTAATGACAGGATGGAGCGGTCCCCAGCCCCAGCCCCCAGTTGCATATTTAAGAACAGTCTGTCAAGGTTGTCGCTTATAAGTCGCCCGGGGATAAATCCCGTTTGGTCTGGGTGGATAAGATCTTGTATTATCCTCTGGAGTCTCCGTGACAGGGTTTTAGCAAAAATTTTTGCATCCGTATTGAGCAGGGATATAGGTCTATATGACTCCCTCTCTATGGGGTCCTTACCTTTTTTAGGGATGAGAACAACTGAGGCCTCACGCATTGACTCCGGAAGTATACCTTTCAGTCTGCTCTCATTAATTACTTCTAACAAAAGGGGCAACAATGTTTTATTTAGTCTCCTATAAACTTCGAATGGAAGACCGTCAGACCCGGGGCTCGTATTGCCCTTAATGGAGCTAAGTGTCTCTGCTAATTCCTCGATGGTCAGTGGGAGGTTCAGTGCCTGTATTTGTGTCGGTGTGAGGGAAGGGAGGGAAATTTTTGAGAGATACTGGTCCGGGTCGGGGCCATCTTCCTTAAGTTCAGATGAGTAGAGTCTAGAAAAAAAATCCACGAAAGCTTTACTGATGTCTTGGGGGGAATTTACTATTTCTCTATTCTCATTAAGAATCTGATTTATATATTTAGCTTCCCTCTGACACTGGACTGTAGAGGCTAACAGTTTCCCTGGTCGCCCTGACTCGCAATAATGTTTTTGTCCTTGGAAGAAAGCTTGCTGTTGGGCCTTCTCTCCGAGGAATTTTTCATATGTTATTCTAGCTTTCCGCAAGGCCTCCTGTTGGGTCTCTGAAAGGTTTAAAAAGATACTTAAAAAGTCTGGTATTCTGCATAGTAAGTAGAACCAGCATGCATTGGAGAAATATACAGTAAAAGCTATTGAAGTATACAGTCACTAACTGTGCTTCAGCTTTCTTGACACAGACCTACTAAAATTCATGGCAAACCATGTAAAGTTTTGCCACATGGTTTCTGGCTACCACCACAGGGCAGCAATATGCCCAGCTAGGATATGACATACATTTCAAATATATTTGGATTTGTGAGATTAGTTTCAGGAGGCTGCAGCTGATAGGTATGGGAATACCAAATCGAATAATCATGGAACAATTAGATTCAATCAAAGTAATTGTTATGTTCTACTGAAAATGTTAAAAAAAGAAAAACATAATAATAAGCATATAATAATGTAGTTACATATTCATTGCAAAAATGACCTATTAAAAAATGGCTCTGTTCACACTGGTCTTATGTAGTGTCCCTGTCACAACTACTTGAATATGGCAGTCTGCAAAGATACTCTCGACATAATACTCTTGGCAGATTTATTAACCCCTTCACGCTCACGATATATCCGCCACGGAGCGCAGTGACTTAGCGCTCAGTGGCGGATATATCCGCCACGGCTCCTATGCCGGCTCGGCTCTGGATCAGAGCCGAACCGGCATCGGGAAACACGGGGTGCCGGCTGTAACTAATAGCCGGCACCCCAGTGTAACACCCGCGATCGGAGTTGTCTCCGATCGCGGGTGCTTAACCCGTTAGATGCCGCGGTCAGCGCGACCGCGGCATCTAACAAGTATCTGGGGGGTCTTTCCCCCACGATCGGCCCCCCCGAACCGTTTTCGGGGGGCGCCGATCGTTGCTATAGTAACTCTGGGGTCCGATCTGGACCCCAGAGTTACTAGCAAGAATTGCCAGTAAGATGGCGTCTGTGACGTCATCTTACTGGCAAAGTGCCAGCCTATGCAAGTGCATAGGCTGACACTGATAATACTCTGCAATACATGAGTATTGCAGAATATTATCATGAAGAAGCAATCAGAAGATTGCTTCTTCATGTCCCATGGTATAAAAGTGAAAAAGTAAAAAAAAAAGTTATTCAATAAAAAAATAAAGTCATAAATCACTAAAAATGCCCCAAACCCCCAAAACATATAAAGAGACATATAACTCAAAAAAAAAGTCTAAATCATAACACAAACCCCACATATATAGTATCACCGCGTCCGTAACAACCCGTAGAATAAAAGTAAATCATTATTGAACCCCCACGATAAACGCCGTAAAAAAAAACTGTTATAAACCCTCCAAAAATTATGATTTTTACCTTTTCAATCCCACAAAAAATGATATAAAATGCGACCAAAAAACCATATGTACTCAGACATGATACTGGTGCAAAGTACAACATGTCCCGCAAAAAACAAGCCATCAACCAGCTCCGTAGCCAAAAACGTAACAAAGTTATGCCACTTGGAAGATGGCAATACAAAAATTATAGATTTTTCCCCACATTAGGGTTTTGTTTGACAAATTTAGTAAAACGTAAGAAAATATATTCATGTCTGGTATCCCCGTAATCGTATCAACCCATAGAATAAAGATAACATGACTATTAGTCTATACGGTGAACACCAAAAAAAAAAAAGTCAAAAATCCAGTACAGAATTGATGCTTTTCTACTCCTGCCCTCAAAAAAAGTTCCTAAATTTTCAACAATAGGTGATACCAACCCCAAAATGGTAACAATGGAAAAAGCATCTCATCCCGCAAAAAAAATGCCGTCACATGGCCCCAATAACGAAAAAGCGAAAATTTTATAGCCTTCAAAAGGGGCCAATGAGGAAACTAAAATCCTGGCAGCTGCAGCGCCCTCCTTCCCTTCTGCGCCTCGCTGTGCCCCCATAAAACAAGTAACGGCCACATGTGGGGGGTCTTTGTACTCAGGAGAAATTGCAGAACAAATTGTATGGTGGGTTTTCTCTTTTTATATTTTGGAAATGTGTAAATTTTGGTGCTAAATGAACGTATAAGGGAACAATATGACCATTCTAAATTTCACCTCCATTTTGATTCAATTACTATGAAGATCTCAAGGGGTTAACAATCTTCGTAAAAGCTGTTTCTGATAGCTTGAGGGGTGCAGATTTGAAAATGGGTAGATTATATAGGGGGTTTTGATGCTAAATATGTAAAATTTCATTCAAAACTGTATTTATCCCCAAAATAGTCAATTCTGAAAATCCGGAAAAGCGATATTCTATTTGTAAGCCGCGTGACGTCAAAATAAATTATCCAGATATTTCAGAAATTATGAAAATGTAAAGTAGACAAATGGGAAATGTTATTCAGCAACTTATTTAGCTGGTAAATCTATCTGCCTGAAAACGCAATGATTTAGAATTTCAAAAATGGCAAATTTTTCAAAAAATTTATCATATTTTCTTTTTTTTGTAAATAAACGCAAAACTTATCTGCCAAAATTTACCACTAAAATGAAGTACAACATGTGGGGAAAAAACAATCTCAGAATCGTTTTGATAAGTAACAGTGTTCAAAAGTTATAACCATATAAAGCGAAGCAAGTCAGAATCCAAAAAATCGGGCTGAGCCTTAAGCTGTAAAATGGCTGCGTCCTTAAGGGGTTAATAAAATCTAACACATTGTAATGATGCAAATAGCACTCTAATCTCCCAAACAATCTTTACTGTTTGTCTCAGCACCCTATATGTGCCATATGTGCCTTATTAGCATATTAGCTGTTAAAATGCCACTGATTGGACTGGAATTGGTGTAGTGACACTTATTGACAGATACAAAAGAAGTGGAGTTAGTAACAGTGGTCAAAGCTCCTATTTAAAGCGATTTCCCAAGAATCCAGGTGACTAGACCAGGGGCAACATAAAAAAGTATACTTTCCCTGCTCTGGCACCCAGTTCCAGCAACGTGGGTTAATTTTTCGGCACTACTGGTGAGGTCGGAAAAGTAGGACCCATTTTAGCCAATCAGTGGCCTCAGCAGTGCCACAATGTCACTTTATGTCACAAGTGATGTTACCTGAAGCTAGACCCTGGCACTTACATCCCAGCCGGCAATGTGGAAGTAAGGGAGACCACTGCACCAGGTTCGGGAGCAGGGTTAGTAGACTTAATTTTTTCTAGATCCAAATTTGCATACCCAATACCATATAGGCACCTACCCTTATAAAAGTCAATTTCTCGAATTATTCTCTCTTCTCGGTTGAGGTCCACTGTCAAGTGATTCATATTTTCATACCCAGGCTCAATTTTTTCCATTTGAAATCCTCTGGAAGCTTCTGTTATTCTAAAACATTTAACAGTGAATTTTAAAGTGTGCAGAATGATACAAAACAATAGTAGTCAGATTTTTGGTGCAGGTACTTACTTCTGTAGTAAACCTTTAGCATTCTGTGGGGAAAAAGGACAATCATCAAACAGAGATACAATTATAGAACGTCTGTAGATAATGGGAGGGTTAGTAACTGGGATTTTTTAAAACAAATTTTAAAGTTTAACGAATTCCAGACCAGGTGTCTTCTGGTTTATGTGTTACCATTATTTCACTCTCCTCTACTACCACCTACAAGCCATATCATGTTTTTTAAGGACAAATTGTACTTTTTAGTGGCACCATTTAAAATTCAGTACCATGTTATGGGAAACTGGAAAAATATTCCAAATGTAGGGGAATTGGAAAAAAAAGTGCAGTAGTTCCATTTTCTGCTAAGCTTTGTGTTTATGGCTTTCACTGTGCAGTCCAGATGAAACATCCCATTTACCAAAATGTTATAGTGTTTGGGCCAGTATTGTGTCACAGCTATGTTGTGTCTGCTGCCCCAAAAATTCTGCATCTAAAGGGGCGTTCTGGCGCAGAGTTGGACCTTGCATCATATTTATTACTGCAACCCAACAGAATTGTGTTGCACACTCTATATTAAAGGTGCACCAAAAAAAAGTTAATGCACATGCAACACCCCTGCCAATGCGCATGGCAGAGGAGTGGTTTCGAATAAACCCCTTGTACCATTCAGTACTCCAAAAGCTTATATGCAAAGGTGGAACATCATTGGATGACATTAGTAAAACAGGTTAACCCTTGCCTATCCAGGCAGTATCTACCACTGCATATTACCTCTTGGTGTACTGAATGGTACAAAGGCTTATTTACAACCACTCCTCTGCCATGCACAAACTTCCCGGGCAGTGCATGGTGCAATATGGTGCAATCTGCACACTTCTCAAATGGAGATTTCACTACCCTAGACACAACTTTAAAAAGGGGTGTGATAGGGAAAAGGCAAAACCTTTATGGTGTGAGTCATTTGTAATGTTTATGTGCCAAATATATGATGAGGTCTGCGCCTCCTCATATGTTAGTTGCAAGATATACAGGGTTAAGGGAGTATCAAGACCATCATGAAAAATACCGGTTGTAACTGCCATTACAGTTCTAGTTCGGCCCAGTTTCCACCAAACCTGGAACTAAGGTCCTGGAATATCTTTAAAGCGTCTGTCAGACTTATTGCAAACATTTCTGTAGCCGTATCTATTAAGGGTTAATCACAAGTATTCTTATATGCTCACCTGAAGGAACACTGCCATTTCTGGCTCCTCCATGAACTGAATTCCTGATTCTACCAGCTTCGAGACCATTTCCATATGATCTGCATACTTCTTCATTAAAGCTTTTACATATTGAAGTTTCTCCTCTTGGTCTCTTGTGATAATCTGAGTCAGTTCCCCCTTTCTCTCTTCAAGAATTGCATATAAATAATCAAATTTCTCACTCAACTGTTCTTTCTGTCTTCTACTGTTTTCCTTAAAAAAAATCAAGAAACATTATTTTAGACATTGTATGTAGACTGTTCTAGTAAAAATAAATGTACAGGTGCACAGAAGCTAAGTAAACTCTTCATAACCTGGGTTTTTTGTTTTCTAAGTAACAATTATAGACAAACACAATCTATGGCTTTGAGCACATGGGTGGGAGGGGGGGGGGGGGTGAGTGCTCCTTTCCCCTCCCCTCTCCATAGAAAGCCAAGTGGCTGCTGCCAGTGGAAACCTCACCTCACCGCGGAAAGATGCCACAGACTTCTATGGTGGCCTTGATACGGTCGCAAATTGTGTGGGCGTATAACGGACCCCACATGGTCATGTGCATGGGGCCTAACACACATTAAATTGTTGAAACTCTTTTCAAACAATATATGTTTCATGCAATGTTTTATTATATTACTGTAATGTACAATACTCTGTTTTCTTTTCAATAAAACAAGTAAAAAATTGTATAATTCATTTTTGTCTTTTATTGAGCACATGGGGGAGGGGGATTTTTAATTCTTCCTGTGCCTTTCTTTGGAAACACGAAATCAATGCATCTATAAACATTTCACAACAAACCTATATAACTGATCATAATAGGTGATAAGTAGAGATGAGCGAGCACTAAAATGCTCGGGTACTCGTTATTCGAGACAAACTTTTCCTGATGCTCGAGTGCTCGTCTCGAATAACGAGCCCCATTGAAGTCAATGGGAGAACCGAGCATTTTTCAAAAGGACCATGGTTAGGGAATAAAATGTGTTATTTAATTGAAAAAGAATGTCTTCTGATAAGTTAGCAGATGTATGCAAACATCTGCAATCTATTCTTCACTGTTCCGCGTGTATATTACCTCCCGACAAGTTAGCAGATGTGAAGAACAGTGAAGAATAGAATAAAAACAGTGAACACAGGATCATTTAAGTGAAAAACACAGTGAAGAATAGATTGCAGATGTTCGGCACATCTGCTTACTTGTCGGGAGATACGCTGTCCCGGGATCCGCTCCTCTTCTTCCACTGAAGTCTCCCCGATCTCTCTGCCCTTCCCGATGTCTCTGTGCCCCTGCCCCAATGTCTCCGTGCCTGCCGCTGCCCACAATGTCTCCTTGCCTTCTGCTGCCCCGCTGTCTCCGTGCCTGCCGCTGCCCCGGTGTCTCCATGCTGCCGCTGCCCCGCTGTGTCTGTGCCCGCCGCTGCCCTGATGTCTCCGTGCCTGCCGCTGCCCACGATGTCTCCGTGCCTGCCGCTGCCCACGATGTCTCCGTGCCTGCTGCTGCCCCGGTGTCTCCGTGCCTGCCGATGCCCCGCTGTCTCCGTGCCTGCCGCTGCCTGTGCTGCTCCCCGGTGTCTCTGTGCTGCTCCCTGGTGTCTCTGTCCTGCTCACCGTGTTCTTCAATGTGTTCTTCACATACTATTTTGTTCGCACCGTTCAGCGCATATCTTCCGACAAGTAAGCAGATGTGCCGAACATCTGTAATCTATTCTTCACTGTGTTTTTCACTGTGTTTTTCACTTAAATGATCCTGTGTTCACTGTGTTCACTGTTTTTATTCTATTCTTCATTGTTCTTCACTGTTTTTTTTTAATTAAATGCTCGATCTCGAGCAGGGGAAATACTCGTCCGAGCAATGAGCCGTTTCGAGTACCTTAATACTCGAACGAGCATCAAGCTTGGACGAGTATACTCGCTCATCTCTAGTGATAAGAGTAAACTTGTAATATAAATTTAAATACTAAATATAAAAATAAGTAAAACAGCTTCTCAGTTTCTTTATAATGCTCTTCTTTCTCCTGTACTTAGTAGTGAATCTGAATTCCTGTACACAGCATAGAATTAATGAACGCAGACTAAGGATCAGTGGATACAGGACAGAAAGCTGATGTTCACATGCTACTTAAAGAGGTATTCTCATTTCAGCAAATAAATGTTGTTTGAATTATGAAACGTTATAGAATTTTAGAATATACTTTCTGTATCAATTCCTCATAGTTTTCTAGATCTCTGCTTGTTGTCATTCTATAGAAAACCTCTATGTTACTTCCAGTGGACAGAAATCTGACCATGGTCACACAGGTGCACAGCTCGTTAGTGTCATAGAGAGTAATCAGAGCTGTGTGATATAACGAGCCGTGCACCTGTGTGACCATGGTCAGATTTCTGACCACTGGAAGTAACATAGAGGTTTTCTATAAAAAAAAAGACAGGAAGAGGAATTGTATAACTTTTCATAATTCGAACAATAACATTTATTTGCTGTAATGGGAATACCACTTTAAATAATGAAGAAATAAAAATGACACAGAAACATATTTCTTTAATAAAGTATATTACAAAGTTAACTATTTTATTGCAGTTAATTAACGCTCTAACTTCCTGCTGTACATAGCACAATGAAAAGTACATTCATAAATGTTGGTTCACTGTTCCAGTTTAGATCTGGAGAGATGCTGGTAGAAAACTGATGCCAAAAGGGATCTATTAGATTTAGATCCATTTTGGCAAGTCCTGTTTATGGTGTTGTACCATACAACTGTTATCTCTGCTTCCCATACAGTAATATATAAGATGGGGTTATTATTTTGTATGCTCTAGATGAAATGAAGCTCTTCTTAGAACACATACTTCTATGATAATGACGCCAGTTTTCGCCCCTTTCATGCAGATGAGTGCACATCAGACCTTAGAGAGATTAAAAGCCATAATCACTAACAATCATACTCATCGCCCATTGTCTATATGAAGTACAATATTTCACCTGCAGATGATTTGGATCATGATTCCTCTTCTTTTCTGCATTTAGATTGTTCTACTGACCCTATCTCAAACCAATAAACCTTCACATTTAAATCCAATAAACATTCTCATAGCTTTCATTACATCCAATAAAAGCTGCTTACGAGACTGTGACCCAAACTGAAATGTGACCAAGTCACTAACACTTTTCATTCTTAACCATGTGTCACATGGAGGAATAAAAAAGGTTCAAGTGAAAGATGATTGGTCTCACGATGTTCTTCAATTAGGATGCTCTTTCTAAAGGCCATCCCTGAAATAATCAGTCACCGGCGAGGTCCTCTTGAATATTACATTTCCTAATGCTATGATGCTGAATTTCTAATGGCAAACCTGCATGATATATTAGACTGCAGGGAAGGACGTCACGCATATCTGCTGGTTATTATCACTTTATGCATATTATTTTTAACCAAAACGGGTTTTCATTATCGCCGCTCGTGATTTAATAAGACTCTTCTAATGCATGCTATCTCCATGACCGGGACTAATTCACCTGTAGGTGGAGTAAGTGTTGGATCTATGTCTCCCATGGATTGTCTAAGCTATCAGGTTTTTTTTAATAATGTCAAAATGCAAGCAAAGAACATATCCACACCAGTGACTAACTCCCTAACTCAATGCCATCGCCTTGTGCCCCTAGCCTAAGGTGTTCAGTTAAATTAGACTTAGGTCTAACCTGCAGGTTTCAGAGAAACCAACCATCTCATGTGTATTTACCTACATTTGGGCAAAAAAAAATCTGACAACCCTTTTAAACAAAAAAATAACTGTATTTGCTTTACCCGGCAGCTTCATCCCCTGCAGGGCTCCCATTGGTATATGGTGTTCCACAACTAAGTCATTGTTCGGCTGCAATGGTCATATGTCTCCTGAACAATTTTTAGGGTGGAGACACAGGAGGGATTATAGCAGGCTAGTCGGTGGTGAGATTTAGGCAACTAGGTCTCTTCACTAGCAACAACATAGAAGCAAGAAGAGTCCCCCAGGATGCCATGGAGTATAAGGGAAGTGGCCTCTAATTGTTTTCAATGGGACATCAAATTTGCCCTGAGTTTTCCAGATGGAATGCATATGGGAAAAACCAATGGGTCAATGAACTCTAGTTGAAAAACTTGATTTGTCCTCCAGTTGGTAACTCTACCTATAATGATAACAGAGAATTCTGTATTAAGCCCATTGCTATTGGGTTCACAATGGTTTCCATAAGGGGATCCGATATTCTTGATTTTGATTATGAACAAAGCCTTTATAAGAGTGTGAATGGACCCTTAATTGTTGCAAATCATTCATCTTTGTAACTTCCTTCTCAAGAAAACCTTTATCCATATAATAGTATAGCTGCTGATCAAAAGTTTATTGCTTTAAATAAATTTTCATTTCTCCCTCGCTGCTCTATAATCTATGGGGACACGTTCATAACGGTATGAACAATGGAGTGTCTGCTTGTTCTATATGGACATAATCACCAAGACCTTTTCCTGCTGAATCCTAACCGGGGGTGGGCATGACACACCAATATGTCAAGCCAAATATAAAAAACCCATTAGTTGTATTGAACTCATTAGAAAACTTCTGCAGATGCCCTTATAACAGAGTAAAGTAGTGAAGAACAATAGCTCGGAATTGCCTTTCAGATGATTTTTTATATACGTCTTCTGTAAATGTTTTCCTCTCAAGTATTATTTTATTTCTCTAGCAGATATCTTTAATTGTCTCCAAGAGAGATGCATTAGGGCTGGTAAAGCTATTTTCATCTGCACTTCAACACCAGGATAGCCCACATGCACAAGAAAAGTGCTCTGCCTTATGTTGATCCCACACAGCAAGAAGAAGCCGAACATTTTAGTAAAAGCAGACGAGAGTCTGGAACAGATAGGGATGAAATACACTCACCGGCCACTTTATTAGGTACACCTGTCCAACTGCTCGTTAACACTTAATTTCTAATCAGCCAATCACATGGCGGCAACTCAGTGCATTTAGGCATGTAGACATGGTCAAGACAATCTCCTGCAGTTCAAACCGAGCATCAGTTTGGGGAAGAAAGGTGATTTGAGTGCCTTTGAACGTGGCATGGTTGTTAGTGCCAGAAGGGCTGGTCTGAGTATTTCAGAAACTGCTGATCTACTGGGATTTTCACGCACAACCATCTCTAGGGTTTACAGAGAATGGTCCGAAAAAGAAAAAAACATCCAGTGAGCGGCAGTTCTGTGGCCAGAAATGCCTTGTTGATGCCAGAGGTCAGAGGAGAATGGGCAGACTGGTTCGAGCTGATAGAAAGGCAACAGTGACTCAAATCGCCACCCGTTACAACCAAGGTAGGCAGAAGAGCATCTCGGAACGCACAGTACATCGAACTTTGAGGCAGATGGGCTACAGCAGCAGAAGACCACACCGGGTGCCACTCCTTTCAGCTAAGAACAGGAAACTGAGGCTACAATTTTCACAAGCTCATTGAAATTGGACAGTAGAAGATTGGAAAAACATTGCCTGGTCTGATGAGTCTCGATTTCTGCTGCGACATTCGGATGGTAGGGTCAGAATTTGGCGTTAACAACATGAAAGCATGGATCCATCCTGCCTTGTATCAACGGTTCAGGCTGGTGGTGGTGGTGTCATGGTGTGGGGAATATTTTCTTGGCACTCTTTGGGCCCCTAGGTACCAATTGAGCATTGTTGCAATGCCACAGCCTACCTGAGTATTGTTGCTGACCATGTCCATCCCTTTATGACCACAATGTACCCAACATCTGATGGCTACTTTCAGCAGGATAATGCGCCATGTCATAAAGCTGGAATCATCTCTGACTGGTTTCTTGAACATGACAATGAGTTCACTGTACTCAAATGGCCTCCACAGTCACCAGATCTCAATCCAATAGAGCATCTTTGGGATGTGGTGGAACGGGATATTCGCATCATGGATGTGCAGCCGACAAATCTGCAGCAACTGTGTGATGCCATCTTGTCAATATGGACCAAAATCTCTGAGGAATGCTTCCAGCACCTTGTTGAATCTATGCCACGAAGAATTGAGGCAGTTCTGAAGGCAAAAGGGGGTGCAACCAGTTACTAGCATGGTGTACCTAATAAAGTGGCCGGTGAGTGTAGACTTTCTAACAATCTGGATTGGTGCTTTCTTCTATTCCTATCTTTTATATTTGGGGTTTGAGTTGTTGTTGTGGGGGGGGGGGGGTTCAGGATAAGACCAATATAATTGTTACAGCCATAGCGTGAGGTTTCCTTATGGAATGCAAATTTTAATGTTGCATACATGTTATGTTTTTGAAAGGGGTTTGCCCATGAAAGAAAGTTCTCAAATTTTAATCCCCTAGTGATATTTATGCAATAAAGCTCATTTAACCCCCTTACTTTACAATGTTACTGAGTTGCTGTTTTAGCTCCTATTACTCAGTGATGGTCACTGTCATATTCCAGAGTGTGGGCGGGGACTCTCTAACCAGACACTTCGTGATATGCTATGAGCTGCTTTTTGCATAGATGATGAGGGTCCAGGGTTAATCTAAGCAGTAATTTAGCTTCTTAACATTCTACTACTATCTGACACAAAGAAAAAGAGAGATGAGAAAGATCATGAGATGAGAGATGAGATGGATATAACACACAATGACGCACTTCAGATCTGTACATCACAGTTATAACATAAACTGTCAGCTCTGCTACATCTCAGCTATAACACACAGATTTACATCTGTTATATGCCTCCCTCCCCTGTATAAAGACCTTATCTTATCTAGTATCAAGCTTGTATAGTAAATTCTGCACCTTGTTTGCTAGCAGGAAGTGTCTGTGTCTGAGCTGATATTGTAATAGAGGGGGTAGGAGCGGGATGCAGAACACTGCAATGTGCAGACAAGAGAAGTTATTCATGAGAAGAATCTGCCCTGTCTGACCATAGTCAGAAGATTTAAAATAGGCACCAATCATTTATCACTCCAGCAGATTCCCAGGTCTCTACTGGACTCTATACCTTCTAGCACTTATGAACACAGAAGTCTGACCACACAGCTAATAAGGGCCTAACAGGTTTCCAGGTCAAGCGGAACCAGGAAGGGTACAGAAAGCGATAGGGGACATATAGAGCACCAGAATACAACAGATTAGGCTAGGTAGGGCGAGTATACTTTTTGTTTATTCTTTGTTATCATTCCAAACCTTTAAGAAACCTGGTTGGAAAACCCCTTTGTAATATTTAGGCTACATGCATAAATCCGTGTGATGTGTCATGATCTACCTGCATGATTTGCAGCCAGATCACAGCCACCATTATAGTCAAAGCTGGTCAGAAATTGTCAGCACATTGGGGGTCATTTACTAAGGGCCCGATTCGCGTTTTCCCAACGTGTTACCCGAATATTTCCGATTTGCGCCGATTTTCCCTGAATTGCCCCGGAATTTTGGCGCACGCGATCGGATTTTGGTGCATCGGCGCTGGCATGCACGCGACGGAAATCGGGGGGCGTGACTAAACGAAAACCTGACGGATTCGGAAAAACCGCCGCATTTAAAACAAAAAATCTGTCGCGGAGCTTGCACTTACCTTCACTCAGCCCGGCTTGGTGAACTCCTGTGCGTTCCGATGCTTTTCAGCGCAGCAGCGCCACCTGTTGGACGGCGGAGGAACTACCTTAATGAATCCCGGCCGGACCCGAATCCAGCGCAGAGAACGCGCCGCTGGATCGCGAATGGACCGGGTAAGTAAATCTGCCCCATTGTGTCTCACTGCCCTGGGAAGCTGCACAGCATGGAGCAGGACCTATTCTCGCCTTGTTTTGTGGCATGGTTGCTCAACTTCCTATGGTTAGTGCTCGCACTTCTGCTCATCTCTCAGCTCGTGGCTCATGGCACACTGTGGCTGCTACAGTAGTTTGCATGCAGCCTTATACCGACAGAGGGTTTTTTCCAATTGTATCCAGTATAGATAATTTTGTTGACCTTGTAGCAAACAAGGGCCGAACAGTTGTCAGTAAATCATGTACATGCTGTAAGACTGGGAACATATGCTATGACTTGGCAAGTGTCCAGTGATGCCATGTGTCTATAGCAAGTTATATATAAATTTAGTAGTAAGGGTAAAATTGGATTTAAAGTGTATCTGCCACTAAAGACAAATGCTAAATTACATAAATAATTAGATATACTTTGTCCATGACCAGTTTAGTGTTTATGTGGATTATTTTATCCACCTATTGAAAATATATGGTACTGGAAGGTTATGTATGAATTCGTTATGAATGGTGGGGATGGGGGTTGTAACCTTGAATTTTAATCAAGCAATAAAGCAACATCATGTCCTACAAATGTTAGGGTGACATGCTCCATGATATAAAATATATTTGACCACTTTCCCCTTCTTTAGAATTTATATATGCCTGTAAAAATATATAAAAATTCTGAGTGCTGAATATACATACACTAGAGATTCTGGGTATAAATAGGGTAATTCATAAGGGTTTTTTTTAATTAGGGTGCTGTGCATTATAAAAAAAAATAGAGTTTATTATTTATTATAATGACCGTATTTTTCGGCCTATAAGGCGCACCGGACTATAAGGCGCACCTCTAATAAATGCCTTCTAAGACATCTAGGTTTGTATGTAAGCGCACTGGAGTATAAGGCGCAGGATCAAATGCAGTACCTAAAAATGACCAGCAGGTGGCAGACCTGTGCACAGTTCAAGCCAGCTACACTTCCCGGGAAACTTGTCTTCAGCGTGTCAGAGAGCTCCGATCTCAGAGGTATGGGCTGCTGGGGGTTAATGCAGGGTGATGCAGCAGGGGTTAAGGGTCTCCCTCTGCCCCTTCCCTCCTCAGCCAGGGTGTTATTCCTGTGGGGGTCCCTGTGGCTCCTTCTCTTTCCCCGGTTACAGGGCTGTCAGGTATGGGGGATTGGTTACTGATGATGACGATTGCCTCGTGCAGAGCCGGATCATCATTGGCGCTATTGGAGCGCTAGCGCCGGGCTCCCGGATCCGGATTTATTGATTGGGGGCCCCCGAGCTGGCCCTCCAATAGCGCCAATGCTCAGTCTCCTGCTGGGCCCACCGACGGGCCCCGACCGTCTCTTCGGCAGTCGGGCAGGGTGCTCCGTCCGTCCGGACCAGAAGCTCCTGCCCGTCACTATATAGTGCTCGATGCGGCCACAAACGGCCGCTCGAGCACTATAACTGGAGCGATGTGGCTGGAAGACAACCCCAGCGCACATCGCTCCATGAACTAGGCTGCGCGGCCGCGCACCCCTTCCTGCCCGGGCGCGGCAAGAAGATAGAAGCCGTGGGAGCCAGAGGTGAGTTTAGGGGTTTTTTTTTAATCAAACAGCAGTAGAAACATGGTGGGGGCTTATTGTATAAAATCACTCAATGGTGGTGAGGGGTGGTCGGCGGGCAGAACATGATATCATTTATTGTGGTGGGCAGCATATAATATAATATATAATTCATTCTGAGGGGCAGCATATCAAATAATTCATTGTGGGGGGCAGCGTATCATATAATTCATTGTGGGGGGGGGCAGCATATCATATAATTCATTGTGGGGGGCAGCATATCATATAATTCATTGTGTGTGGGGGGAAGAATATCAAATAATTCACTGTTGGGGAGCAGCATATCAAATATTCATTGTGGGGGGGACATATCAAATAATTTAGTATTTGTATTCCAGTATTCAAGTATTCATTCTAGTATATTAAATTCTTTATGCTCCACGCTGTACCATTACGGCATGGAGTTGTTAAGCAATTATGAAGAGGGATCACAAATAGTTCACAAGGCGAGGGGGGGGGCAGTATATTACATAATTCATTGATTGGGGCAGTACATTAAGTACATGGGGGGCCATATTTTAAATATTTACTTGAGGTGACCAGCATCTAAAATTCATGGGACACCACCATATATTAGAGAGGGCTATAAATAGGTAAATTAATTAATTAAAGGGGGCAGTAAAAATTAAGTCATTAATTGGGGGGGCAACATATATACCACATATACTCGTGTATAAGCCGAGTTTTTCCAGCACAAAAAATGTGCTGAAAAACCTCACCTCGGCTTATACACGAGTCAATTTAAAAAAAAAAACTTAATGCTCACCTTCCAGCGCCCTGATCTTTAGCGCAGCTCCTCTTCTTCTCTATTTCTTCTCTATCCATCAGAGTCGCATCCATGCGACCTGCCGGCCAGCGCACACTATGTTGCCGCTGATGACGTCATCAGTGGTGACACCGCCGCATCATAGTGTGTGCCGGCCAGCAGATCACATGGACACGACTCTGCTGGCTGGCTGTATACTAAAGGGGGCTGGCTGTATACTACATGGGGCTGGCTGGTTGTAGACTACATGGGGCAGGCTTGCTGGCTGTAGACTTCATGGGGGCTGGCTGTATACTACATGGGGGCAGGCTGGCTGTATACTACATGGGGGCTGGCTGGCTGTATACTATATGGGGGCTGGCTGGCTATATACTACATGGGGGCTGGCTGGCTGTATACTACCTGGGGGCTGGCTGTATACTACACCCTCGACTTATACTCGGGTCAATAGGTTTTCCCATTTTTTTGGTGGTAAAATTAGGGGTCTCGGCTTATACTCGGGTCGGGTATTATTTATTCAAGGGCTGTAGTATAGTAATATATTGGGGTTGCAATGTGTTCTTTGATATATGCAGGAGCCACAGATTGGTTTTATTATGGGGTATATTTGGGGGGGGCATATTTCTGTTATCCAGGTGACATTATACTGTGAGTAACTGTGGTATTTTTAGGTGCACAGTGTGGGGCATGTGCTGCCGGGAGCTGAAGACATCCGGTGGAAGGTTCTTCAGCCAAAAGTTACGTTGATTCTGGCCCTGAAGGAGAAGACATGTCACCTGTGAGGTACTAGAAACCACTTCTGCAGTATTGTATTCACAGATTAACCTTCTAGTGTGAGACAGCTCTCAGCTTGTACTGTACATGTCCTGTTATATTCATAGTGTCCATAAAGAGCCAGCAATGGGGTGTGGGGTTATTGTCATCAGTAATTGTTATGCATTCTCTTACGATAACATTGGTGCTGTAAACACACTTTGTGTATTTGCCCCCTGTTCTGTGACATCACTGTGTGTGTTAACCCCCTGTGCTGTGACATCACTGTGTGATAACCCCCTGTGCTGTGACATCACTGTGTGTGTATTAACCCCCGTGCTGTGCTATCACTGTGTGTTAACCCCCTGTGCTGTGACATAACTGTGTTAGTGTATCAACCCCCTGTGCTATCACTGTGTGTGTATCAGCCCCCTGTGCTGGGACATCACTATTTGTGTATATTAAGCCCCTGCTCTATCACTGTGTGTGTATGTGTGTATTAACTCCCTGTGCTATGACATCACTGTGTGTGTATTAACCCTGTGCCTAATAAATTCCTAAGGGGGGCTTACCTAATGATTTATTAAAGGAGAGCCCTGCCTAATAAATTACTGAGGGAGAGACCTACCTAATGAAGTACTATGGGGGACACTTCGTTAAGCATTACGGGTGCACCGTGTTGTCAGTTGTGTTGTGAGCAGTATATATGTGGGGGTACAGTGTGGTCAGTTGTTGTGTGAGGGGTATATATGATATATGTGGGGGCACAGTGTGGTCAGTTGTGGTGTGTGGGGTATATATGATATATGTGGGGCACAGTGTGGTCAGTTGTAGTGTGAGGGGTATATATGATATATGTGGGAGTACAGTGTGTACAGTTGTGGTGTCAGGGGTATCTATGATATATGTGGGGGCACAGTGTGGTCAGTTGTGTGAGGGCTATATATGATATATGTGGGGGCACAGTGTGGTCATTTGTGGCGTGGGGGTATATATGATATATGTGGGGGCACAGTGTGGTCAGTTGTGGTGTGAGTGGTATATATGATGTATGTGGGGGCACAGTGTGGTCAGTTGTGGTGTGGGGGGTATATATGATATATGTGGGGGCACAGTGTGGTCAGTTGTGGTGTGAGGGGTGTATATGATATATGTGGGGGCACAGTGTGGTCAGTTGTGGTGTGAGGGGTGTATATGATATATGTGGGGGCACAGTGTGGTCAGTTGTGGTGTGAGGGGTATATATGATATGTGTGGGGGCACAGTGTGGTCTGTTGTGGTGGGAGGAGTATATATGATATATGTGGGGGCACAGTGTGGTCAGTTGTGGTGTGAGGGGTATATATGATATGTGTGGGGGCACAGTGTGGTCAGTTGTGGTGTGAGGGGTATATATGATATGTGTGAGGGCACAGTGTGGTCAGCTGTAGGGATATATATGATAATGTGGGGGCAGAGTGTGGTCAGTTGTGGTATGAGGGGTATATATGATATATGTGGGGGCATAGTGTGGTCAGTTGTGGTGTGAGGGGAATATATGATATATGTGGGGCACAGGGTGGTCAGTTGTGGTGTGAGGGGTATATATGATATATGTGAGGGTACAGTGTGGTCAGGTGTGGTGTGAGCAGTATATATTATATATGTGAGGTACAGTGTGGTCAGTTGTGGTGTGTGGGGTATATATGATATATGTGGGGCACAGTGTGGTCAGTTGTAGTGTGAGGGGTATATATGATATATGTGGGGGCACAGTGTGGTCAGTTGTGGTGTGAGGGGTATATATGATATATGTGGGGGTTCAGTGTGTACAGTTGTGGTGTGAGAGGTATATATGATATATGTGGGGGTACAGTGTGGTCAGTTGTGGTGTGAGGGGTATATATGATATATGTGGGAGTACAGTGTGTACAGTTGTGGTGTCAGGGGTATCTATGATATATGTGGGGGCACAGTGTGGTCAGTTGTGGTGTGGGGGGTATATATGATATATGTGGGGGCACAGTGTGGTCAGTTGTGGTGTGAGGGGTGTATATGATATATGTGGGGGCACAGTGTGGTCAGTTGTGGTGTGAGCGGTATATATGATATATGTGGGGGCACAGTGTGGTCTGTTTTGGTGGGAGGAGTATATATGATATATGTGGGGGCACAGTGTGGTCAGTTGTGGTGTGAGGGGTATATATGATATGTGTGGGGGCACAGTGTGGTCAGTTGTGGTGCGAGGGGTATATATGATATGTGTGAGGGCACAGTGTGGTCAGCTGTAGGGATATATATGATAATGTGGGGGCAGAGTGTGGTCAGTTGTGGCGTGAGGGGTATATATGATATATGTGTGGGCACAGTGTGGTCAGTTGTGGTGTGAGGGGTATATATGATATATGTGGGGGCACAGTGTGGTCAGTTGTGGTGTGAGGGGTATATGTGATATATGTGTGGGCACAGTGTGGTCAGTTGTGGTGTGAGGGGTATATATGATATGTGTGAGGGCACAGTCTGGTCAGTTGTGGTGTGAGGGGTATATATGATATGTGTGAGGGCACAGTGTGGTCAGCTGTAGGGATATATATGATAATGTGGGGGCACAGTGTGGTCAGTTGTGGTGTGAAGGATATATACGATATATATGTGGGGGGTCAGTGTGGTCAGTTGTGGTGGGAGGAGTATATATGATATATGTGGGGGCACAGTGTGGTCTGTTGTGGTGTGAGGGGTATATATGATATATTTGGGGCACAGTGTGGTCAGTTTTGCATGTGAGGGTCAGGTGTGAGGATTATATAGGGTGAAGTCAACCATGTCCGTTTTATAAACCAGCAGAGATGAGTCATGACTCGAAGAAATCTCCTGGAAGATCAGAAAGAAGTGAAGAGACAACATGAGGGACGTCACCTGTAAGTCATTGGATCACACTGCAGCCTGTGTATAGGACTGGTATATACTACTATATGGTAACTATATGCTGGTCCATACTGGTCTGTGTGAGGTTATCATATAGTATTGCAGTATTATCCAGTCATTATGTAGTGGTAATGTTATTATTGGGCCTGGTAAGAGGTGCTATTAGTGATATTGTCCTTTGCAGGGCGGTGTTTGTATAATAACAATACGGCAGTAAAGATTATCAGTAAATGGAGTTTATATTTGGTAAATTATTGGTAATTCTGGTCTGTGTATAGAGTCTTGTGCTCATTATCAGGATGTTGGTATTTTCTTTATGTTGCGGTGATGCTGTGTGCTGCATTTTGGAGGAATCATTTATAAATTGTAGCGCTATTGTTTGGGATACAGGTCTTATGGTAGTTTTAATAGTATGGCGGGAGTATTTTTTGGTTTCTAATATCTCTAGAGCTTTGAAACTATGTGGTATCTTTTTACTTACATTGTTGTGGGAGGGGGGCCCCGCTTTGGCTGCAGAGCTGGGGGGGCCCCATCCTAAATGAGGTGCTCCATACCGCTGGGACCCTTAATCTGGCCCTGGCCTCGTGGTCGGCACTATGGCGGCTCCGGTCTCTCCGTGCTAAGGGAGGGCAGGATGGGCACAATGTTAGTTGTGGTGCCAGGGCACTTCAGGAGCTAGGGACCCTGTATACTGTGTGGGAAGGTGCAGGAAATTTCTGGGGATGGAGCTATTAAATGTCTGTAGTACATTTCTGTATAAGTTCATATACAAGGCGAACTGGCCTATAAGGCGCACCTTTGACTTCTGAGACAATTAAAGAATTTTTGGTGCGCCTTATAGGCCGAAAAAATACAACATAATAAAAATCTTTTGAATAAAGTGATATTCTTCCAAAAAGTGATATTCTACAATGGGGGAAAGGGGGGGGGGGAGAAGGCTTGTTCGGGCAACTTTTTTCCCAGGGTGATGCATGGAGTGGGCCTTGCAGCGCAACAGAGTTCCTGGCCCAGTTTACAGCACAATTCTGTGTCAGGCAGAACCTCTTTGTATAAGAGGGATAACATCAGTTGTCATTACATAATGCACTGGAAAGAGCTTGGTTTTGTGCTCTTCTTACTGTTCAGTAGCCAAATTATAATCAAAGAAGTGAATAGCAGCCACAGAGTCCAGAGAGCTAACTGCTTTCAGCTCTATGTTCTCTGTTTATGACAACCGTAACAGTTCATTAATCCGGAGGCCATTTGCAGTCAAACCCATTGATATCATCTCCCGATGCAGACTCATCTTCCTTTACATTTATCAAGGTTTTTAGACCTTTTTTGATGCAATTTTTCCGACTCATTTCAAAGTGGTGTGTTGCCTCTGGAAAGAGGGAGCGTCCCTGTTGCAAAAAGTCTGCGGATGACATTTTGGCGCTGACACCAGACCAACTAATAGAAGGTGAAAAGTTGAACTCAACAGTCTTCCATTAAATCAGATTCATCAACAGGGTGTCTAGGCACTAGATTAGTCTTCTCTAGCGCTGTACTCGTTTATTCTGCACCACATTGATCTCCCCCCCCCCCCATACGTGATAGATAAAACAGACAACAATTGTGTCTTAAACTTTCTTGGAGAAGATCATTGAAAATTGCCCTATATAACATAACAAACACAAAATGATGAAAACATATTGCGGCCGGAAGAAAATGTACAAGTTATATGGGGCTCAGGACTGCATTATTAATCGTCAGCTTCTGCTACTACAACCAGCAACTGCTTTTCATTTTAACTTTATCCTATTACCAAGGTGCTAAGTGACCCTGAATATCTTATTATACTTCCAGCCAAATCTGGCAGATTGCAGAAGAATAATTAATGGCTTAGGTAGTCCTCTAATTGGAAGCATGGATTTAATCGTGACTTAACTTGTGACTGATTGGCCTTAAGCAACTTGAAAGAACAAACCTGTGAGCGAGACAGACAGAAAAATAAATGATTCTCTCCACCAGCGTGAATTTGTAAATGTCACGTAGTTATCTGTTATTCCCTAACCTGCGAATGCGTTTCCAAAAGTCCAAACAGTGACATAAGGCAGAGCTTTATTATGGTGTATCGGCAAACACCCTGCGTACAATGCTGAACAAGGCCAAAATACTTTACTTACATTACAAAAAAAGCTAATGATGTAAAAAGAGTAATATAACATAAAAACAACAGACAAAAGTATAAATAATATCATATATTCTTATTTTAATTATTATAGTAAAACATACAGTCAGCTTATATGGCAGGAAATTATATAAGCCTAAAATGTTAATAGGGTATAATAAGAAAAATGTATATATTCTTTGAATATACTCTGAATATATATTTGAATATACGATGAAAATCTGGAGATTCATCAGGACAGAAAACTAATGTAGAAGCCCCGATAAATCCCTAGATTGTGTATCTCTATATTCAGAGTAGTGATGAAAAAAATCATACAAGATTTGATTCAGTGAAGCTTTGGCACATTTTTTTAAAGATTTGATGCGGGTCTGAATGGAATCAGTTAAAAACTATGTTGGTCCAGTTGTTCTTGAAATTTGTATATAACTCCCTCTTAGTTATGTAAAGCTTGATGTCCAGGTTTGGACTGGTTCATAGATAAAGAGGTGAATCCACTTGAGGGCCCCTGAGCTTGGTGGGGGCCCCAGACCTATTTTATGGGCATATATTGCTAGCTGACAGAGCTAAGAGGGCCTGAGTTAAAGGACAAAGGCCAGTCAGCACGTTACTGACAGGGCTTCTAGGTCCACAACAATCCAAGGCAAGGGCTACAAAGCAAAGTTTGGGTCAGTTTTAGGAGTTTGTGAATGTATATCAGGTAATATTTGCATGTAGTTGTATAATGGTGGGCCCCATTAGATTTCACTGGTGGGCCCTAGGCACTCCAGTTTCACACTGCCCCCAACCCACAGGTTATGCTGGATATATTAAGAGGCCAGAGCTAATGCAAGGCCATGTCTTGCAAAAAATTGTGATATATCCTGCTCCATGACAGCTAATGCACTGGTGCAGGGCATCCGCACCCCATGGAAGCCCCTTTCATGTCACTCCAAACCCACTAGGCGCGGTAGTAAAATGGTGCATGTCCCAGGATTTTGACTTTTTCAAGAGTCCTGCCTGCAGATAGGATGCTATGTACAAATTTTATCAGCTCCTCCTCCTCTATAATATGCTGCCAGGAGATAGTTATGGTATAAGTCACAGGCTTTGACCAGAAGTGCACAATGGAAACATATTATTCTGATGATAAGCTCAAACATAATTTACATTGTATACAGATACTGTACTAGGGTCCATTCTTAAAAGCAGAAAGCTGCCTCTTGACTCTTGAATTTTGAATACTGTATAATTATAGTAAGGATTACAATTTCAATGTGACTTGTATAGACACCATACAGTATATATTTTATTGGATTATTACAAGTGTAAAGGTGGGGGTTTCAGTGTCATAGCTGGAGATGACACACACATACCCACAAGCTAGTCAGTTGTACAATTATATAAGTGTCATTTTTACACTTGATATTTGAAAGGATTATATTCTTCATGACATTGAGCACATGAGGCTGTGAAGCAGGTTCATCATTGTGGCCCAGTAGGCACATTCATGTGTGTTCAAATGTCAAATATTAATTCTGAAGGGTAAAAGACGTCATGTTATACAGATTTTTTCCTCATTCTAAAGTGTGAAAAGTGTTTTCCTTAACCAAAGCAAAGAAGTTGAAAAATGTGAACTGAATTTCAATCAGACTTTTTATTCTCCTCCTCCTCAACTATAGTAAGCAGAAATATGATTTATATATGCCTAATTTTCCTACCTACCCTAAGTGGGAGACAACTGGTCAATGTTCCCTGTGCCATAGTAAAAACGAAACCAAGAGGAAATAGAGTACAAAATCACTAGACAAACATATAGTCAGAGATAGATACAATATAGTGTCCCAGGGAACTTGCAATGTTAAGCTGACCGGGGAAGGGGGGGCAGGATGAGTGAGGGGTATAGGAATATGAATTAAACTTATATAAAGTACTGAAATGATACAGAATGCTGATAAAGGCATTTTTTTAAAAATCAGCATAACATAGGTTATTGGAACCAGTGACAAGCTAAAAATTACATTCATTGTGACACGTTCACTTTAAGGAAATTTGACTCAAGAAACTCCATGAACATGAACATAAAACTTCTTAGGGGCAGACAACAGGCAACCTTGACCCATTGCTAGTCAACACAGCCACCTGGGAAAATGAGCTAGCCCATTCACATGACCGTTATGGGGGCATTGATCTGATCTCATGATTTGCGGCCAGATCACAGTCCCCATAGACTTCTATCGCTCCTGGTCACGATGCGATGATCACATGGTGTGTCAATGAGTTGGGGGGGGGGGATTGTCTTTTTCTATCACATGTTCTATGTGATAGAAAAACAATGACTTTCAAAGCCATTCACAACCTGTCCCCTCCAGATGTCTCTGACCTAATGAGCCAATACTGTCCTACACATGATCTCCTTTCCTCACAGGACCTTCAACTCCACTCTATTGCCATCCGCTTTTATCACAACTGTCTCCAAGACTTCTCCCGTGCATATCCCATACTCTGGTACTTTCTACCAAAATGTGTCAAACAAATAGCGCTGGGTAAAGGCTCAAGCCGGGCACATAATTCAGCTTTAACCTGTGCAAATAATCTGGCCGAGTATATGGTTAATTCCACAGGATGGAGCATACCTGCCCCCCCACCCCCGGTGCCCCACCCCATCACTTCCATTTGGTGTGTAGGTGGCATAGAGGGGGGGAAAGTCAAAATCACATTGATTTATACATCTTCCCAACACTGCAATGTATGCATACAAATCAGTGTAATCATTATTCGAGGGACATACAATCTCGGGTCTGTATATACAAAAAAAAGCCACACATTTGGAGTCAATCTCCCTAATAGAAGGACCATCTTTATAAAGAAAACCCCTTAAATCTGCCTTCTTGTAGCATGACGTATAGCTGTCCCTATGATGATTCAGCTGCCATTCCTCTGCCAAGTGCATTATTCACTTCTGACACTTGAAGTAAGAGATTGCAGGAATTCTCAGACTGGGTTATTTTGGGTGATGTTTGTATCAGTGTGACCTTTTAAGGAATGTACAATATATGCTGAAGTCAAAAATAAGATAAAGTATTGGCGGATTCACTGCAAGGTGACAAACTGATCCAAGTAATCCAAGACATGTTTTTTATTAGCTTTATTAACAACAATTATTTTTTTTTTAAATGTTTACCTCTATGAGTAATACTTCATAATTGCATTACATATCTGTGATAATATCACTAGTATGTATGTGTTGTGAAAGCTGCTGTGACATCACAAATATGTTTATGTTATGTAAGTTGCTTTGACATCACAAATCTGATTGTGTCATGTAAGCTGCTGTGACATCACAGGTGTGTTTATGTCTTGTAAGCTCCTGTGACATCACAAATATGTTTATGTCTTGTAAGCTGCAGTGACATCACAAATATGTTTGTGTCTTGTAAGCTGCTGTGACATCACAAATATGTTTGTGTCTTGTAAGCTCCTGTGACATCACAGGTGTGTTTGTGTCATGTAAGCTCCTGTGACATCACAAATATGTTTATGTCTTGTAAGCTGCTGTGACATCACAAATATGTTAGTGTCTTGTAAGCTCCTGTGACATCACAGGTGTGTTTGTGTCATGTAAGCTCCTGTGACATCACAAATATGTTTATGTCTTTTAAGCTGCTGTGACATCACAAATATGTTAGTGTCTTGTAAGCTCCTGTGACATCACAAATATATTTGTATCATGTAAGCTCCTGTGACATCAAAAATATGTTTATGTCTTGTAAGCTCCTGTGACATCACAAATATGTTTATGTCTTGTAAGCTGCTGTGACATCACAAATATGTTTGTGTCTTGTAAGCTGCTGTGACATCACAAATATGTTTGTGTCTTGTAAGCTCCTGTGACATCACAGGTGTGTTTGTGTCATGTAAGCTCCTGTGACATCACAAATATGTTTATGTCTTGTAAGCTGCTGTGACATCACAAATATGTTAGTGTCTTGTAAGCTCCTGTGACATCACAAATATATTTGTATCATGTAAGCTGCTGTGACATCACAAATATCTTTGTGTCATGTAAACTCCTGTGACATCACAAATATCTTTGTGTCATGTAAACTTCTGTGACATCACAAATATATTTATGTCATGTAAGCTGCAGTGACATCACTGATATGTTTTTGTCTGTCAGCTTCTGTAACAATACTAGTATGTTAGTATGATAAATGACATTGAAATTAATATCCTGTTCTTGATACTGGGCTACTTCTAACTTGAGCCATGATTAAGAAGTGTTTTCTCGTTTGAAACGTGTTGGCCATGATCATCACTATGGACTTTGAAGGACATGTACCACCACATTAAGGGGTGGTAGACTGTCCCCAAACGGATGCAGGGGTGATGGGGGACTTCTGCTGGCATGCTCCGGACAGTCTTCTATAATGAATTATTGACTTATGCAAATATTGACTTATAAACATTCATGCAAATGAGTCTGAGGCATTCACCACTGGGCTAGCTGAGCGATTCCTGGCTCTGTCGAAATCTAATTTATTCATGCCCCTTCTGTCCCCCCCCCCTCATGTAGGCTGGCTGCAAGCACTGCACACAGCCGGTGACGTCACCAGTCTGTGCAAGGAAGGTAGCTACTGCGCTTGCGCGAGATTAGCAGATAGCCAGGACTACATGTGTGCCTTCGGCTCATTTGCATACATTTTATAAGTCAATATTTCATTATAGAAGACGGGCCTGGAGCATGCCAGCAGGAGTCCCCATCACCCCTAAGATAACAAGCATCCATTTGGGGACAGTCTACCACTCCTATATGTGGTGGTAAATGTCCTTTAATATTTTGCTACAATAAAGAAAGAATTGTCTACACTTTGTCTAACTTAAATGACAATTCACATTCTACATGGACTTAATATTCATTTCTCCTGTCCACATAATACATGGATGTAAATCAGCTGACTAGTGACCATGGGTACCAGCATTGTCCTACATCACACAGTCTCTAGCTTTCAGTTTCCATCCCGTGTGCCAATTTCTGGATTATCGCTTAAGTAAGCTCCATAACGTTAATTCTGGTGAGTCATTAATTGATGATACAGCAGATATAGGAAACTAAAACAGGACTCAACTCTATCCTAAGATTAACTCTGACTCCTCAGTAATGTCAAAGTATCTGCTGCTATAAAAGACCAGCAATGTAAGGAAATGCCAGAAGCTGCAATTTATCAATTGATGTAAAGACAGAATGTATGTAAGGGATCAGAATGAAATAACATGAATGGACTGAGAGCTCCTTTATCCTGGATACTAATGTTACATAACATCTGCCAGACCGGTCACACGAATGTACACAGTGGCACTGGTGTAATCTGGTAGCTCATGTGTATTTATCAATCTGGTAGGAGTCTCCTATTATGTAATGTCATGAACTTGCCAAAATATTTGTCAGGCGGGGTGTCTTACGTGCCTCTGAATTTGAGGCTTAACAGGCCTCCATGAGCACATACCAGACATGTAGTGCGTCAGAGTATTGGAAACACAAATTGGTGAAGTTTCCATAGGTCTCTGATGCAGACTTCATTGACTTAAAATCATTACATTTTGATTATTCAGTCTTTGCAACAATAATTACAACACGGGTCTATAATACAGCAATATAAAAGGAAGGCCCCCATGATAGGTACTTACCTCCACCGCTTTGCATGTCTCTTCTAGTTGACTGACCACTGCTTGAATCCGATCATTACATCCTACCAGTATAGCAATACCATCTGATAATTCAGTCTAGGGAAAAAAAATACCAACATAATTGGTTGGACAGATATAAAAATATACCTGATATTGTGCTTTCTATGAAGAATAATATAGTAATATGCAGAAAGTCACTGGGACAATAATGAATTGTCAAAACCCCAAATTACAAGTTTATGCTAATTTTTTATCACTGTAATAATTCAAATAATAATGTTTATTTATATAACACCATCATATTCTTTACTGCTTTACAGATTATTCGGAAACAAATACATATAAAATAAGGCATTACAGAGTAATTACATTGTCATTTGAAACAATAGGAAGAGGCATATCAGTGTGTATAATGGTTCAGCCATTCTTTAAAAGGGAATAATAATAATGCTGCTGTTACTGCTTGAACTAGTTATCAGTTGCTATATTGTATACAGAGGGAGAAGTACACAAAAATGGCTAGTAAAAAATAGAGTTGAAGTCAGGGAATGTGATACGCCTACCTACAGAGATGGGTTTTAAGAGCATGTTTGAAGCTTTTGATGTTGGGTGTAAGTCTGATAGAGCATTCCAGAGAGTTGGTGCAGCTCAGGAGAAGTTCTAGAGAAGTGAAGAGAATAAGGGAAAAGAATAATCTAATATCACTGGCAGATCAAAGAGCACGGGTTGGGTGATAGACTTAGATGAGGGAGGAGAGGTAGGGAGGTGCAGCATTGTTCAGAGCTTTGTGGATGAGGGTTATTAATTTAATCATTACTCAGAGGGAGACGGGCAACCCGTGCAGTGACTGACAGACTGGAGGCATCCGTGTAATGTTTGGACTGAAAGACAAGTCTGGCTGCTGCTTTAAGAATAGATTGTAGAGGAGAGAGTCTAGTAAGTGAAAGACCAATTAGTAGGTTGTTACAGTAGTCTAGATAAACCATATTGTAATAGATCTCTTTTGTAAGCCAAGGTAAACAGCATCCTTCTTGACATTTACTTGAATTGTTTCACATACAAGGCAAAAAAAAAAAGTGTACAGTAAATCCCACCACTGCCGAAATACTGGTGCAGGTTTTAGCTCAAATTTAGTCGGACAAGTTGGATTAATAAATCCTTAATAAATCCAGCTTGTCGCACTCCGGGTGCATTGTTTTTTTTTATCTCCCTCTATGTCTCCAGATCAGGGATTCTCAACCTTATTGCTAT
The DNA here is from genome assembly GCF_040894005.1 of Engystomops pustulosus. Classification (NCBI taxonomy): domain Eukaryota; kingdom Metazoa; phylum Chordata; class Amphibia; order Anura; family Leptodactylidae; genus Engystomops; species Engystomops pustulosus. Next base: position 43,646,214 of record NC_092415.1, read on the forward strand.
TAGGGCAACTATGAAGTATTTCACAAACAGGAACTTTCCTCAAAGAACCTTTACAGATCATGGGGGGCATGTATATACAAAGTAAGACATTACAGAGCAATGACATAGTCAGATGAGACAGTACTCACAAGAGCTTACAATCTATGAGGAAGAAAGGGCAACACAGGAGGTGACACTGCTATCTGTACCCAGGGCAACGTATGAGTAGGTTATGTGCTATAACTGTAGTAAAAGCTTTAGATGTTGCTTTCCAGGGATCCTCGATCAAGTTCTAGGGAACCTAGTGGAAATCACTGCTTTAGAAACTTAGGTTTAGTTTTTTAAAACACCTTGCACACAGGTTTGGACTAATGACTTCAAATAGTGTGTATTAAGTCCATCCACAGTAAGAAATAAAGTTAAAATGTACAGATTACATAATGTATCAGAATATGTGTCTGCACCATCTACAATCCTTTAGAATCTTGATACAAAATGAAGTAAAGTAATTGCTTGAGGTTTCTGGAGCTTTGATCTTTTCTTCATAGTTAATGTACCAGAATCTACCATAAAAGACAAAGTTCTGACACATACAAAGAGGAGTAATCTTCTTTTCAGATGATGCTACATTTTATTCTTTCTCTTAATAATTGTCTCTGTCAGGCGTACAAGCCACAAAGGACTGACGGCAAACATGCAAATTAAAGATAATTATGTCATTAGCTATACTATAAATTCACCTTATAAAATACGATCTCACATCATTTCCGAACAATATCATGAAGATATGAAGAGGATGGAATAGCAAACAAATACAGATGTTATTAACCCTTCTGGGTCTGGGTGTAAGCTGTAAATCTGGGTCCTTCATCTCATGCTAATGACATCATATTCTGCTATATCTGATGACATTATGCTATAAAGTAATCGTTTAATAGTGGGACACATCTCATTGCAGTTTTGCAATCCCTATTGCTACGTCCATCCTTATAATAACAATACATTTGACAATGATGATGGAGAAGAAAAGTCTTAAATGGATATTCCAGGTTTGTAGCTGGACTTGGAGAACTGAGGTATACTCCTAGTTGAGATCTCACAGCAATGCCCCCTCTGTGTAAGGCCAGAAGCAGGGCTCCTTTTAGATATTGAAGCAGAGGGAAGGAGCTGTGCAGCAGTTTAAGGACAGATCAAATAGCACAGCAATTTGAGGACCCTCTCCCAATGCACCAAATCCACATACAACCCTGGAATATGATGCATTTCACAGTCCTGCTGCTGCTAACAACATACAAAGGTTAGGTTACACCGAGAACCTGGGCTGCTGCCTTACACTGTTAGCAAAGCACTGTCAAAACTTCTGACTACATTTAAAGAAAACATAAAAATACAGTCAGCTCTCTCGGCAGTATATTATAGAGTGATTAGAGCTGAGAAGATGGTCTTATCAGTAACTACTTCTGACTGCAGATTTAACAGCATTTTCCATGACACAGATTTACTTTACAGGCGGTCCCCTTCTTAAGGACATTCGACTTACAGACGACCCCTAGTTAAAGATGGACCCCTCTGACCACTGTGACCTCTGGTGAAGCTCTCTGAATGCTTTACTATAATCCCAGACTGCAATGATCAGCTGTAAGGTGTCTGTAATGAAGCTTTATTGATAATTGTTGGTCCAACTACAGTGAAAAATGTTGAAACTCTAATTTTCACTGGTGCAAAAAAATTGTCTGGAACTACAATTATAAAATATACAGTTTTGACTTGCATACAAATTCAAATTAAGAACAAACCTATGGAAACTATCTTGCATGTAGCCTGGGGACTGCCTGTATATCCATACAATATTTTACATCCTCTGTTTTGACTGGATGCAACTAAAAGAGAAATGCATACAAGTCTGCCTCCATTTATTTATATGATCTTATATGTTTGATTCTTCCTGGTTAGAGATGAGCAGACCACTAGTTTCAGTTCGGGTTCGTCGTTTAGGTTTGGCCACACAACCTGAACGTATTGCCGGATTGGCGGTCAAACAATCAATCCATCAAATGGATGCCCCTTGCTAATGGTCATGGGCATCACTGGCCAGTGGGCCAATGATGGCCATAGCTAGTAGCAAGGTGCATTCATTTGCCGGATTAGTTGTTTGACCACCAATCCGGCAATACGTTCAGGTTGCGTGGTCAAACCCAAACTAAAAAACTACGGGTCTGCTCAAACTGAAATTGAAGCCCGAACTGTATGGTTAAATGTATGTACAATGCGCCGATAGCCAGAATCCGAGTTGGAGATAGGGAGTCAGGAACTTTGAGGTTAACTCGAGGCACAAGACAGGGATGCCCTCTGTCCCCTCTTCTGTTCGCCCTGTATATGGAACCGATGGCGATTAAAATAAGAAATACCGAATCAATACAGGGGGGAGGATGCGGAGGGTGCAGAGATAAGATCTGCCTCTACGCAGACGATGTGGTGCTTTTCTTGCGTAACTCCCTTAATTCTATACCGAATACAATCCAACTTGTGGAGGAATTTGGGAGTTTATCTGGCCTTAAGGTAAATTGGGGCAAATCCAATCTACTGCCCTTGGATAGGGAAGTTAAGGAGTGGGCGACCGAAAGAGGAGATGTGAGGTGTGTAGAGAATTTCAGATACTTAGGTATAGAGGTGTCTACTAAACCTAAAGAATTTCACAAACTTAACTTAGAACCCGCAATTAGAAACCTTAAAAATAAAATTCAATGTTGGAATGGTCTATTCCTCTCCAGAGCGGACAGGATAGGTCTGATTAAGATGGTCATTCTTCCCCAAATTCTTTATTTTCTGTCAACGGCTCCTATCTGGATAGATATATCCTTCTTTAGACTGGTAGAATCATTACTTAACAAACTAATCCAGGGAAGAAAAAAAAAGTCAGAATCAAGATGGAATACCTATACAAGCCTATCGGAGAAGGAGGATTAGGATTACAGTTTTTTCAGGGATACTACATAGCTGCACAAGTGGGTCGACTGATAAATTGGAAGGATAATGACTTGTATATCAAATTGATACAGTTAGCAGGAGGGAAAGTAGAGAATATACTGGAGTTACTGGAGAGTTCTTGGTTGGGAAAGATAACATCTGGAAAGGGGATCCTCGGGAACACATTAGGGAAAGTCTGGAAATGTTTTAAGAAAATGTTACAATTACAAGGATATTTGCAGGAGACCCCATTATGGGACAATAGTAATCTAGCTGAACTGATGAAGATACCGGACATACCCTTCTGGCAGAAATTAGGGATTAAATATGTCTCCCAAGTAATGGTAGAAGACCAAATGATGTCCTTCTCCATATTACAGGACAGATATGGGTTAAAGGGAGGGGATTGGATTCGCTACCGACAATTAGCACATGCAATAAAATATAATACATTAAATGGCACTTAGTCACGCATATATGTTTGGATTTTATTAGAAACTCAGCAAATCCGAAGAAGGGTGTTTCTATGATATATAAATTTGTAAGAAATAGTTTCACTAATAGTATTAAACACAAATCACGAAGTAAATGGGAAAGTGTAATAGGAGTGTTTGATGACAAAGAATGGGGCGAGGTGCACAAAAATATTAAGAATGGCTCCATTAACTGGAACCATAAGATAATTCAATTTTTTTTTATTCACCAGGTATATTACACACCAAAAGATCTTTTCAGAATGGGGATTAGGGAAAATTCCAACTGCTGGAAGTGCCACGTAGCAGAAGCAGATTACTTTCACTTGGTCTGGTTATGCCCGGGTATACAGTCCTTCTGGGATGCAATTTTTGAGAAAATTTCAGTAACTCTTTCTATTGATCTTAGACCTTCTGTAGGAACTGCTATTTCCGGTCTTATAGAACAAGAAACGATAAAGCAGGAATTTGGGAAATTAATTATTAAGCTAATGAATGTCGCTCTGGTTTGTATAGTTCGTAAATGGGGATCTAAGGAGTACTCCAAGGTAGATTTTTGGCAGAATCTCTCCTTACAGATTAAAAATTACAAATGTATGTGGCTTAAAAATAAAATGCTGGGACCGAAAAGAATTAAAATATGGAATGCTTGGCACTTTTCTAATTGAAGTGGTTTTTTTTGTTTTTTTTTTGTTTTTTTTTTTGGGGGGGGGGGGTTTATCCAGCCAGCGGGCCCAAAGGGGGGGAAGGCTCTTAATGCTTAAGCTATAGGCCCTCCGTCACTACTATAGGGTGATAAGAGATATTGATGGTATAAGGTCCAATGAGAGGGTTCCTAAAAGGAATAAAAAGGGAAAAAGGAAAAGGGCGAAGAGAGGGGAGAGGAAGGAAAGAGGAAAATAAAAACAATAATTTGTTTGATGTATAAATGTATAAATGCTATAGATTATTGTATAATGAAATTCTTTTTGTATAATGTGCATACGTTTTGATTAAAAAAAAAAAATTAAAAAAAAAAGAAATTGAAGCCCGAACTGAAGCTACGGGGCTTCAATTGTGGTTGTGGCACCAGTCAAAACTGAGTCGGCAAAGGTCTTTTGCACATCGGGTGTGGCCACATTAATCAGACATTTATGATAAATTTTGTGATTATATGATAACTGTCTGCTATCAGAATAGCATATTGTATTGCATCCATACAGAATTTTGGGTCTTTACTGTAATAGGGACCTCTATTTTTTCACAAAAACTCCAAGGGCTTCTTCTCATTGATTTATATATCAGAAAAACTATTGTGCACAACCCCTGCTATTCCTTGTTATCCAGAATTCCTTCTCTGGAAGCAATGGATTAAGATTTGACACAAGAAAAATCCATTGCATTGAAACCTTAGTTACTCTCTATGGGTAATGAGACAATAGACTTTCTGACTCACCACAGCGTTCTAATAATATTACCTTTTGTCCCTGGAAGACATGAGCGAGGGGAGCTACCTCACAATTTTTGTGAGCTCCGAAAACTTTGCACATTGAGCATGTTGGCGCCTCACACGTCAGACAGTAAATGTTAATTTTTTCGTCTTCGTGTTCTTCGCACATTGGTAGGTCAGATTTTCTTTCCGGCCTGTAAAATATCAATTTTTATAAATTTATATTCAGGTCATTAAAGAGAGGACTAATTTAATTTTGCCCCCGTTCCTATCATAGTTTTAGAAATATTGAGAATCTGTCTATACACTGCTGTCCAAGATTATAATGTGCTTAATGCAATTCATAAATGTACATCAAGACAATGGACACATACAAACACTTCTGTAAACCACATCCAGGGGCGGACTGGCTATTGAACCCACCGGGGCCGTTCCCGGTGGGCCAACAGGTCCGGGGCCGATTTGGGGCCGGCTGAGGCTGGTCGGGCCGACCGCAGGTGAGGCACTGCACTGGCAGGCAGCGCTGGTGCTACATAACTGCTGATTGGAACCGGGCCGACAAGTGTACACAGCACACTGACACTGCTCTAAGGCCGCTGCATCATACGCTGCTGATGTACAGCGCAGGCTGGTCAGGGGAGTGCGGAGCAGGAAGCAGCCCCGCGCTGGCAGCACAGGCCTCATCCTACCCCTGTGCTGTGCTCCGAGAGCAAAGTGGGAGCTTGTGCCAGTGCCCGCTAGGTGAGCCTCGGGCCCTGCATCCTTTTTCCTGGGCTGTCCCAGGGCAGCATCAGCTGATATTGGGAGCACGGAGATGAGGACTCCCTGCACTGCTACAGGGGCCAGGCAGAGGCTGTGAGCTCCGGAGGATCGTGCTGCTCCTGCTGTGGTTGGTGGGGAGGAGAGAGGGGTGTGCTTACAACTGGCCCCGCCCCCACACCGGAGTCTGGGTCAACTGAGAATAGGGAACTACAGCCCTGGAGGAGCAGAACGGGGGAATCAGAAGATGTCCGGACCGGAAGTAGTGGGCGGAGCTAAGAATAAGAGCCAGCACATGAGTGACACCTGGAAAGGTAAACCAAAGAGGGTTCAAATGGGTCAGGAGATGGTTCAGGAGGTGTTAGGAGAGGGTTCAGGTGTGAGCAAAGGGGTGAACAGTAGGGCTGGCAGGTGTTAGAGGTGTGAGCATAGGGGTCAGGTGTGAGGTTATGGTTCAGGAGGTGTTAGGAGAGGGGTCAGGTGTGAGGAGATTGTACAGGAGGTGTTAGGAGAGGGGTCAGGTGTGAGGGGATTGTACAGGAGGTGTTAGGAGAGGGGTCAGGTGTGAGCAAAGGGGTGAACAGTAGGGCTGGCAGGTGTTAGAGGTGTGAGCATAGGGGTCAGGTGTGAGGGGATGGTTCAGGAGGTGTTAGGAGAGGGGTCAGGTGTGAGGCGATTGTACAGGAGGTGTTAGGAGAGGGGTCAGGTGTGAGGAGATTGTACAGGAGGTGTTAGGAGAGGGGTCAGGTGTGAGGAGATTGTACAGGAGGTGTTAGGAGAGGGGTCAGGTGTGAGGGGATGGTTCAGGAGGTGTTAGGAGAGGGGTCAGGTGTGAGGGGATGGTTCAGGAGGTGTTAGGAGAGGGGTCAGGTGTGAGGAGATTGTACAGGAGGTGTTAGGAGAGGGGTCAGGTGTGAGGAGATTGTACAGGAGGTGTTAGGAGAGGGGTCAGGTGTGAGGAGATTGTACAGGAGGTGTTAGGAGAGGGGTCAGGTGTGAGGAGATGGTTCAGGAGGTGTTAGGAGAGGGTTCAGGTGTGAGCAAAGGGGTGAACAGTAGGGCTGGCAGGTGTTAGAGGTGTGAGCATAGGGGTCAGGTGTGAGGGGATGGTTCAGGAGGTGTTAGGAGAGGGGTCAGGTGTGAGGAGATTGTACAGGAGGTGTTAGGAGAGGGGTCAGGTGTGAGGGGATTGTACAGGAGGTGTTAGGAGAGGGGTCAGGTGTGAGCAAAGGGGTGAACAGTAGGGCTGGCAGGTGTTAGAGGTGTGAGCATAGGGGTCAGGTGTGAGGGGATGGTTCAGGAGGTGTTAGGAGAGGGGTCAGGTGTGAGGCGATTGTACAGGAGGTGTTAGGAGAGGGGTCAGGTGTGAGGAGATTGTACAGGAGGTGTTAGGAGAGGGGTCAGGTGTGAGGAGATTGTACAGGAGGTGTTAGGAGAGGGGTCAGGTGTGAGGGGATGGTTCAGGAGGTGTTAGGAGAGGGGTCAGGTGTGAGGGGATGGTTCAGGAGGTGTTAGGAGAGGGGTCAGGTGTGAGGAGATTGTACAGGAGGTGTTAGGAGAGGGGTCAGGTGTGAGGAGATTGTACAGGAGGTGTTAGGAGAGGGGTCAGGTGTGAGGAGATGGTTCAGGAGGTGTTAGGAGAGGGGTCAGGTGTGAGGGGATTGTACAGGAGGTGTTAGGAGAGGGGTCAGGTGTGAGGAGATTGTACAGGAGGTGTTAGGAGAGGGGTCAGGTGTGAGGGGATTGTACAGGAGGTGTTAGGAGAGGGGTCAGGTGTGAGGAGATGGTTCAGGAGGTGTTAGGAGAGGGGTCAGGTGTGAGGAGATTGTACAGGAGGTGTTAGGAGAGGGGTCAGGTGTGAGGAGATTGTACAGGAGGTGTTAGGAGAGGGGTCAGGTGTGAGGGGATTGTACAGGAGGTGTTAGGAGAGGGGTCAGGTGTGAGGAGATGGTTCAGGAGGTGTTAGGAGAGGGGTCAGGTGTGAGGAGATTGTACAGGAGGTGTTAGGAGAGGGGTCAGGTGTGAGGAGATTGTACAGGAGGTGTTAGGAGAGGGGTCAGGTGTGAGGAGATTGTACAGGAGGTGTTAGGAGAGGGGTCAGGTGTGAGGAGATTGTACAGGAGGTGTTAGGAGAGGGGTCAGGTGTGAGGAGATTGTACAGGAGGTGTTAGGAGAGGGGTCAGGTGTGAGGGGATTGTACAGGAGGTGTTAGGAGAGGGGTCAGGTGTGAGGGGATTGTACAGGAGGTGTTAGGAGAGGGGTCAGGTGTGAGGAGATGGTTCAGGAGGTGTTAGGAGAGGGGTCAGGTGTGAGGAGATTGTACAGGAGGTGTTAGGAGAGGGGTCAGGTGTGAGGAGATTGTTCAGGAGGTGTTAGGAGAGGGGTCAGGTGTGAGGGGATGGTTCAGGAGGTGTTAGGAGAGGGGTCAGGTGTGAGGAGATTGTACAGGAGGTGTTAGGAGAGGGGTCAGGTGTGAGGAGATTGTACAGGAGGTGTTAGGAGAGGGGTCAGGTGTGAGGGGATTGTACAGGAGGTGTTAGGAGAGGGGTCAGGTGTGAGGAGATGGTTCAGGAGGTGTAAGTGGAGGGGTCAGGTGTGCACAACAGCGTGTAGAGGAAAAGTGGGGGCTCTCTTTTTCATGACAGGTACAGGGCCTTCCTTTGGTCCTGTGGAAAGATTACATGTGCATGAGGATACTCCATTAATTGTTGGGGCACTAAAATGGGTAAAATGGGGGTAGAGTTTATAGGTTAGAGTACAGTACTGAGAATTTGGTAGTTATACATTGGGGCCCGTGCCCCGAATCTTTTACAAAGCTAGCAAAGCCCCTGGGCTTGGGACTGATGGGCACTGGCACTGTACAGATTATGAGTATATTGCGGGGGGATTGGGACGAATGGGCAATGTACAGATTATAAGTATACAAGCGGTCCTCTACTTAAGGACACCCAATTTACAGACAACCCCTAGTTACAGACAGACCCCTCTGCCTCCTGTGACCTCTCTGGATGTTACTATAGTCCCAGACTGCAATGATCAGCTGTAAGGTGTCTGTAATGAAGCTTTATTGATAATTCTTGGTCCCATTACAGCAAAAAAATTTTGAAACTCCAATTGTCACTGGGGCAAAAAAAATTTTTTGTCTGGATCTACAATTATAAAATATACAGTTTTGACTTACATACAAATTCAACAAACCTAAAGAACCTATCTTGTATGTAACCCAGGGACTGCCTGTATCTCATTAAGGCAATGATGTCTAATCCATGATGTTGTCATCCAGTTTTTATCATAACTAAGGGATACTTTACTTAATGCTATTTTGCTAATCTTCCACCAATGACTTATTGACCCCGCCCACCTGTGTCGACCACGCCCAGCTTGGCTGGCCCCCCCTAAAATATAGGGCCACTTTAAAAAAAATTTCCAGGGCCACTTTTTTTTCCCAGTCCGCCCCTGACCACATCTATAGTTGTCAGTCATCCTGCTAGGCTTTGTATTGTAAAAATGAAATATATATATATATTGCAAATCCATTGTGCAATGAAAAGCTGAACAGATTGGGGCTTATTTACTAAGGCCCTTGCGCCAGTTTTCTGTCGGGCTTTGCACGTTCTTTCTAGTACAAACTGCTTGCACACATATTTAAGAAGTGTCTGCACCACAGTTGTGTCACACGCGACCCTTTTGTGGCGCAGCTGCACTAGGTATCATGCAATATTAGGGGGCGTTCTGATGCACAGTTGGACCATGTGCCGGATTTAACATGCAAAGTCCGACAGAAATGTGTCCCACACCCCATGTTAAAGGTGCACCAAAAAAAGTGGCAGTGCAGGGAGTGCCAGATTCATGATGAACGGCGCCAGAAACCCGGAATCTGGCACACTCTGCACACTACACAGGCAAACTGCATATAGTACACACTGCACTGTTGTTAGTAAATGTGCCCCATTAATATCATGTCCTTGCAGGCAGCCTGTTATAGAGAAGTTTAAGCTAAACAAATTGTATATAGGGGGACATTTATTATCGATTTTCTAATGAAAAACTGTCGGTAATTTTTTTCCCCCCTTGCTACACTTCTATTTATACAGTGCCTACAAGTAGTATTCAACCCCCTGTAGATTTAGCAGGTTTGATAAGAAGCAAATAAGTTAGAGCCTTCAAACTTCAAACAAGAGCAGGATTTATTAACAGATGCATAAATCTTACAAACCAAAGAGTTATGTTGCTTAGTTATATTTTAATAAATTTTAAACATAAAAGTGTGGGTCAATTATTATTCAAACCCTAGGTTTAATATTTTGTGGAATAACCCTTGTTTGCAATTACAGCTAATAATCGTCTTTTATAAGACCTGATCTAGGTTCTTTGGGTGTCTCATGTGCACTTTAATCTTGAGCTCCTTCCACAAGTTTTCGATTGGGTTAAGGTCAGGAGACTGACTAGGCCACTGCAACACCTTGATTTTTTCCCTCTTGAACCAGGCCTTGGTTTTCTTGGCTGTGTGCTTTGGGTCGTTGTCTTGTTGGAAGATGAAATGACGACGGATCTTAAGATCCTTGATGGAGGAGCGGAGGTTCTTGGCCAAAATCTCCAAGTAGGCCGTGCTATCCATCTTCCCATGAATCCGGGCCAGATGGCCAGGCCCCTTGGCTGAGAAGCAGCCCCACAGCATGATGCTGCCACCACCATGCTTGACTGTAGAGATGGTATTCTTGGGGTCGTATGCTGTGCCATCCAGTCTCCAAACGTCACGTGTGTGGTTGGCACCAAAGATCTCGATCTTGGTCTCATCAGACCAGAGAACCTTGAACCAGTCTGTCTCAGAGTCCTCCAAGTGATCATGAGCAAACTGTAAACGAGCCTTGACATGATGCTTTGAAAGTAAAAGTACCTTACGTGCTCGTCTGGAACGGAGACCATTGCGGTGGAGTACGTTACTGATGGTATTGACTGAAACCATGAGATCTTCCCGGAGCTCCTTCCTTGTTGTCCTTGGCTTAGCCTTGACTCTTCGGACAAGCCTGGCCTCGGCACGGGAGGAAACTTTCAAAGGCTGTCCAGGCCGTGGAAGGCTAAAAGTAGTTCCATAAGCCTTCCACTTCCGGATGATGCTCCCAACAGTGGAGACAGGTAGGTCCAACTCCTTGGAAAGGGTTTTGTACCCCTTGCCAGCCTTGTGACCCTCCACGATCTTGTCTCTAATGGCCTTGGAATGCTCCTTTGTCTTTCCCATGTTGACCATGTATGAGGCTGTTCACAAGTTTGGGGAGGGTCTTAAATAGTCAGAAAAGGCTGGAAAAACAGATAATTAATCCAAACATATGAAACTCATTGTTCTTTGTGCCTGAACTACTTCTTAATACTTTAGGGGAACCAAACAGAATTCTGGTGGTTTGAGGGGTTGAATAATAATTGACCCACACTTTTATGTTTAAAATTTATTAAATTTAACTGAGCAACATAACTTTTTGGTTTGTAAGATTTATGCATCTGTTAATAAATCCTGCTCTTGTTTGAAGTTTGAAGGCTCTAACTTATTTGCTTCTTTCAAACCTGCTAAATCTGTAGGGGGTTGAATACTACTTTTAGGCACTGTATAGTGTGGTCACTACGCTTTTGGTGGTTTTCCAACACTCACAACTTGTTCTTTTTTTGGCGCCAAATTGTGGCGCTTCTATTTTTCGGATTTGTTTTCTGATGCAAATTTTTCATGCACGTTTCCAGCGTCACCCTGCTCCCAAATTGATAAATTCCTGGCATTATGTTCTGAGCAGAAGAAGCTAAGCATTTTGTACCTAATACCCTTTCTGCAGGCAGCATGCTCTAGAGCAGGGAAACCTGTAAGGGGTCATTTATCTCATTTGCCCCCTCCCTGAGCTCTTTTTGTGCCTTTTGTGTCTTTTGTGCCTATTTTTGCACCTCATTTGCCTTTGTTGTTTTAGACTTTTTAGGTGCACATTTTAAAAAAGGCACAAATATTTGTGCAACTCAGCCTTTAGGCGCAAATCAATGTTAAATAAGGTGCAACATCTGGAAGCAGGAGAAATACAAAGACAAATTAGGCGCAAACCAGGATCACAACTATAAGGCATAGATGTGCAACATCCCCCACCATGCTGTGGTCGTGGTGCTTGGTATGGGGACCAGAGGACTGTGCTACAGCCTGGCAGGTCTCCAGCAGGTGGTGTGTGCAAGAAATATGGAGGGAGAGGCTGAGGCTGATCCTACAGACACCCCTAAGGTGTCTGTAGGACGAATCCCTGGGTGATGGATGGGGAAGCCTGAGATGGTGAAGCAGCCGTATCCAGGGGTCAGACAGAGGCAACATTGTGCAAATCAACTTACAGTTCTTTATACAACTTTAAACACCAGGCAATGGCCAAACAGGAGCAGTACATTCAGCAAGCTGGAAGGGAGAGGAAAATAGCTGGTCTGCAGGAAGGTTTGTTCACAGCCTGGTAGTAACTTCAGGCTGGGCTAGTGGAGAGGGGGCCGAGTTCAGGTAGGGACCTCTGCTTTAGGGCTTAAGTCTCCTGAATTCCCCTAAGGCATTAGGCACCAGCCTGAAGCACCTCTTCTTCCTCGTACTGGGTCTGGATGGCAGAGCGCACATTGGACCTGCTTCTCTCTCTACTGACTAGAATCCAAGACATGTGCTTCAAGATGGAGTCTCTTACTCTCTTCCTGTGCTCCCGCACACCAGGTGTTTATAAACTCCCTTTTTCAGGTGATAGAACTCTCCAATTAGCTCCCAGCTTGCTTTACATTATCACAATAAATATGATTGAACAATAACTTTTGGCATACTTAACTCTTGTCTTACCAGGCAGTGGCTGTAGCTGCAATTACAAAGTTCTCCAGTTCTCCAGTTCTTAGAGACCTCCTAAAGAGGTGATCAGTCTCCCTAACAGCTCCTGACATGGAGAGGGCGCTATTCGCAACTACCACCTTGTATATACATTGGCAGGGGTGTTGCAGATGGATGGATGGATGGATAGATAGATAATCTTCCTAGACAGTGGTATTTATTAGTTATTATTTAGAGATTCCATCACATGTAAAATGGTTACAGATATTTAGATATTACCACTAAAAACTAAAGGAACTGGTGTTGTGACTGTTACAGTTGTTCAGGGGAACATAACCTATTTTTTTTAAATATCACATTATTTAGTAATTGGAGTCAAGAAATGGATTGGACTCTAATTAATCACTTGCTTTCATTAAGTATCCAATGAGTAAATGTCATATTATCAACACCTCCACTTCCTAGCCGGCAGGAATATAAACCTGTGAATGTTAGGCTGGAAGGTGTGCGCTCATTAAACCTGCTGACTCACTGGAACGCACTGAAGGGCTGAGCTTAGAAAAGTACACGAGTTCTAGAAAACATATTGCAGTACGCAGTTCACATTTCAATTGTCTTTGCACAGAAGAGGTTTGCCCAATATTTATTTGAAATAGACTGTGGTTGTTGTAAACTTGGTAAACTATTTTTTCCCCCAAAATATCAATATATCAGAACACTAACACTTGGTAAAGGAAATCTGTCTGCAGCTTTGAGCACAAAACTCTGCCGACTGTGATAAGTATTGGCCTTAGAGAGCTGTGCAACCAAAAATGTAATATGAACACATTTATGTTGTGAGTAGCAGCAGGACTATGAAAAAGGCATTCATATTCCAGAACTGAAGCCGGATTTGAAGCACTCTTCATGAACATGAGTCAGGTGAGGAAAGTCCGGGTTCAAATTCACATTGGCAAGTATATCGAGCAAGAATAACAATGAAAAGAATGTGGAGTAATAGTGATTGGTAGATGAACCAATAAATAATTCTACCAGTATAAAACATTAGTCAGAATCCACCATAAGTACCTTCCCTATCATATGCCTTTAGTAGCAATTTTAGACAGGGTATGAGAAATCCACTGGTTAGAGGCAGGGGTGCCAGAACAAAGAGCACCCCAGCCTGGTATGCCACACTGCTCACCTCTGACTATATCATTTTTGGCAAGAGGCACCACTGAAAGCTTACAACTTGCATGGAACAGGAAGGTGTTTGTGGCATTCAGGGAATCCCCTGATGTACCCAATGAGGAATAGCATGTCATGTCAGGACATGCTTTTTAATTCATACCTACACTAGAGATCAAAATTAGAGAACACACACTTTCCTAAATGTCAAGGTTATTGTGTAGATCTACATGAATATATCCTAACATGAGTTTAGAATAGATACAGTATTTCATAAACTGTATCTATTCTAAAGCACAGAATAAAAATGTAAATGAGATAATAGTAAAAGACACTGAGAACACTCTCAGATACCTGCAAGTAAATGGTGGTGATATGGTGCTGGTGCTAATTTCCTTAATTATCTGACAAACCCTATTTAACTGGCAGCATAAATTTCCAGTTTTCATTGACTTTGCAAAAATATTGTCCCATTCCAATGTGACTTAAACTCTCCGGCAGCAGGTTGTCCATATGAAGACCAAAGGGGTGATCCTATCAGGCATAGAAAGAGAAGTTGGTCGATCCTAGTCTGTGATTTATAGGATATTGTATCTTTATGACATCAAACACTTATTCAGGTCCACCAAAAAGACTGGTCGCCCTCCAAAGACAAATGCAAGAGAGGAGGGGATAATGTGGGTATCTATAGATGTAATTGTTTCATTACTGTAGCTGGAATTGCTCACCACTGAACAGGGTAATTATCTCTCTTGTCATACAGTGTCTCGACATTTAAGAGCATTTGGACGAAAAGCCCACTCTCTAGACTCACCTTTGCTGAGGAGCATGTTGTGTGGACAAAGGAGAAGTGGTCCACAGTTCATTTTAGTGATGAAACATGTTTGTCAACAAACTGGGGAGCCCAAAGTGTGTAAATAAGTCTGTTAGTAGTGGTGTAGGAAGTGTCATGGTTTGGGGAATGTTTTTACCTGCAGGAGTTGGACCTCTCATACAGCTACATTGCAGAGTGAATGAAAGTGTTAACAGGTGCTTCCTTCCTTGCATTCTTCACTCAATTGGGCAGCATTTTTATGCAACACAATTCCCCCCTATCACAGAGTTCCTTAAAACAGAAAACACTGAAACAAAGAAATGGCCAACCGAGAGTCTGGATCTAAACCCAATAGAAAACCTCTGGTAAATCCTTGGTGTCAAAGTTATGGCCTAGAAACCCACAACAGTCACAGAACTGATGAAGAAACTGGAAAGAGAGTGGACCAAAATCCCAGCAGATCAGAGAGACTAGTGATGTCCTGTGGGTGGTGCTGAAGTCATTCACAGCAAAGAGCTGTGCACTTTCTACTGTTGGTGACTGGTATAACCTTCAGAAAATGTAATTATAACCTTTCTATGTGATTTTCTTAGACATTGCTGTTCTCTAATTATGATCATCACATTAGGGTTTTATATTGATATTTTGGTAATTTTCTAAAAACACTGTTCTAGTGGTGTACCCCTTACAAAAATCCATCAAATGTTGAGCAATGGAGATGACATTATTTCTGAAATAATCAACATAGATTGTTCTCTAATTATGATCTCTAGTATATTTTATTTATACATTATTATTAGCAGGTCATTAACAGGGCCAGCAACTGTAAGGCCAGTATCATAGGACTGTGGTTCCGAGTTGAAGCAATTTAGGGTGTGAGAGGTCTTTTGTCCCAATAGGGTACATTAGAGACAGCAAATACAGTCCAAAGGTGATTTCTTTTTTTGACAATTCTCTTTTCACAACTCTCTTAAAATTGTAGATAATGTTGTGGTCCTGTCTATAAGATATCTACGGCTGTTGTATGTTATCTGACACCTTGCTTCATTCTGTGCATAACTTTGATAAGGACTTATTCCTTCTGGCTGAGGACAGTTTTGGACTTCCTGACCAGGCCTGTTTTTCAAACATTACATGTCACTTTATGGCAAAATAATTTTTGAACTCTTTAACATATCGACTTTTTAGAAATGTTCGGTCTGCTTTATGGAGACATAGCCATGCCAGTTAAATTATTAAATAACTAACATTATTCATATGGCTGCTTTGGCACAATTGTTTAAAGGAAACATACCATTTGATTTGATGCTTTTCATCAAATCAAATGGTAGGTTTCCTTTAAATGTCCTTTATATTGATAAGTATGTAAGAAGTTTTAGAATTCTAATGTCAATAAAAAAAATTAATTTCTTCCAATAAAATGAATTTGTAATTTTCAAAAGGATTTTCAGTTCATTCTGTAATTCTTCTCAATACGGCAATACCACATATGGCATTTGGGAGACTGTGGGTTTCAGAAAGGAAATTTGTTTTTTGTTAGGGCAGATTCTGCTGAAATAAGTTCTGGAATGCTATTTTGTTTCCAGTGGCACTGAGAATCCCAAACAGTGGAAACTAACAAAAGATCAATCAGATTTTGGAAACAACATACTTCAAGGTACTTTTTGAGGGGAACAATGGGCATTTGCACTGTACATGTGCTTACCAGTAAATAATGTGCAATTGCTCCCCTAGCTCAGTGCCCAGCTCTCTCTTATCATTGTTCTGTGTCTCCGATTTTCCAGAGACCCTATATGTGACCCTTATCTTTTGCCTGGAAATAAAACATTGTGATGCTGATTTGAAGTCTAATTTGGTGATTCACAAAATTGACCACATGGCGACATTTTTCTACACATAAATCATTTCTGTGCTAATGTCACTATGAGAAGTAACTCTCTGTTTATTATGCTGTTTTCCAAATTTAAAAAAGACAATACATGCGCCCCTAACATTTGATGGATAATTTGGTTGCGTAGACTGCATTGGATGCCAATTTGAGGGGCTCTGGAATGTAATTAAGAAAATTACCCCCAAGTTATAACCCCATTTTGGAAAATACACTCCTTGTTGAATTTAGGAGTATATGGAATATTTCTATCCTAGTTTTCCAACAAAAAGCAGTTGGAGATATCAGGGACCTGCAGTATCATAAAACCTGTTATAAGCTCAGTAAACTTTGAGAAAGTGACCCCCATTGCTTTTTCAATGAGTGTCCCAGCAGTCGGACTCTCACAGATCAGTTTATTATTCCTAATCCAGTGGATAGGGGATATCTCGAAAAGTTGGTGAAAACCCTTTAAATTTTATATCCTCCAAAAAAACAGGAATAAGGTGGGTATGTGACAGTGAGTAAGCTTCTTGGAGGATGTAAACCACATAAAGATTTGTGAACAATATGGACCATATATATTAAAGCCAATATCCATATCAAACATTAGCTGTTCTAATATGTATCTAAAAATGTGATTAACACCATAACATGGAGGCAAATTTCCATTATCGCATCTATATACATAAGTGCTGCACCAGATTCATGAACAACACACCGGGATACATGTGCCGAGTATCACTGCTATTACTCCAAATTGTTGGCAGTACATGTTATAATTGCGCTGTTATAATCCGTCTCTGCTATTTCAATGTCTTTAGATAATGTACAATCCTTTTTTTTCCGGCATGACCTGTGTAATTCATGGTATGAAGACTGAGGGTGAAGATAAGAGTTCAACAATGTTAAGTGCATACCCAGAGCAAAATGGAAAAATAGTGTCTGTTACTCATAGTGGAGCGGAAAACAGCTCTTCGCACCTGGCCCGGCAGACATCCGCTTCACATGAGCGGCTCATCATAAATATCGGGATAATTATGACTCACAATAAAATCACTTTAATGGAAAAATACATGTAACAAGGCAATTACCACCTCAGTGGTGCTTCTTCTTGATCATTTCCACTCTTGGTCTCTGTATTGTTATACTTGCTGTTTTATATGTTGCTTCTCTATGGCTTGGGAAATCAGAAAGATTATAGTGGAGAATATGTTTAAAATCCTCATATTGCTTAAAGGGGACCTCTGGTTTTCAAGTAAATGGTAAATCTTAGCTAGAAAACAAGTTTTTGATAAAAAAAAAAGTGGGCACAAGTGGCATATGCAGTAGGGTCTACACTTACACTAGGTAAAGGGAATCTACCATCAAAATCCATCATGATAAAGCAGAGACACTTACTCATAGATCCAGGCACCGTGACTGTGGTATCTGCTTATATTTGTTATCCATGGGGGGGAGGGGAGTGAGACAGCATAACAGACAGATCACAGAGGGGGTATGGTTGCCCCTCAGGCTCATTAGCATTTAAAAGTAGATTTAGAAGTAAGGAGGCCATGGATATCAAATATAAGAAGATTACCACAGTCACAGTGTATTATGCTTGGTTTAGATTTCCATTAAACTATGGATTGTCTTACACCAAGAGGTAGTAGTGATCCCTGGATTACTCTGTTTGCCACATTGAGGGGTCATTAAGAAATTTCAACCTAATCTTGGATAATTAGTGTCCACCCTAAATGGGTATTTTTCCTTCCTCTGGATCAGCTATATAGTGGAGGACAGGGGCTGGCTATATAGGGGGGGCAAAGGGGTGGCTATATAGTGGAGAGCAGGACAGGCTATATACTGGGGAAAGGGGCTGGCTATATACTAGTGGTTGGCTGGCTATATACTGGGAGCTGGATGGCCACGTACTGGGGGGCATAGGCTCAGTGGCGTAACAACCACTGTAGCAGCCGTAGCCGATGCTACGGGGCCCGTGAGGTTAAGGGGCCCGGGGATGCAGGGACTCCGTGTGTCCTTGTAGTGTCGGTGCCTGCCGGATTGTGTCCCCGGGCCCCTACCTCTGTGTCCACTCCTAAACCCGCCCCCTCCGTGAGGCGGCCACCTACCCCCTGGCAGAGATGACCGACCGCCCCCCGGCACAAGTGACCTCCCCCCCATCCCCCTTGATGCTGGAGCCGCCCCCAACAGGTAATGCAACTGACGAAGAACCCGTTACGGGTTCGAAACGCGTTTTGCTTTTTATGTTTTTATTATATTTTGATTTTATATATAATAAAAAATACTAACGGAACGGACCGCGCCAAACTTTCTTTGATCGAATTGGGGATATCCAATAGAAACCCATATCGGAGAAACTCACTGTTCCCACACCGGACGGGTAAACCCACCGGAACCCCAAGAGGCTGCAGACCGCTCCAATTTTAACAATACCTGCTATATGTGTTGTGCCATTTTGCGCAACTCAACAAGGTGAGTGTACACCTATACAAATTATCGATATCCAGCTATCCTGAGTTAACTTACACATCCAGCGCCCTTTTTTCTTGTCTCCTGTCCCCACTTTATCTTCTATATATGTACATACATATATCGGTACAGTGAGCACAACGAGTACTCACTGTTTCGAGCCGTGGCCACAAAGGAAAGAGAGCGTATCTATGACTGTAAGAATGGCTATGTGGCTCTATTCTCTATGGAGAGGGGAGAGGTGAGACGTGATCACCTCTCCTCCTCTCCAGTGCGCCAGATATGTGCCTGCCACGCTATAGCCGGCCGTGCACACGTTTATGTGAATGCAGCCTAAATATGTATATATTTTGGGGGTGGAAGGGGGGCCCAATGTAGAAATCTGCTATGGGGCCCAGCCTCTTCTAGTTACGCCCCTGCATAGGCTGCCTGGATATATATCAGGAGCTGGATATGTACTAGGGGGCTGGTCAGCTAAATACTAGGGGGGACAAGCTGGCTGGCTATATATTGGGGGTTGGCTTTATACTGGGGGCTAGCAATATAATAGGGTAGAGGCTGGCTATATAGTGGGGGCAGGGGCTGGCTATATAGTGAGGGGGCAAGGGCTTGCTATATACTGGGGCAGAGGGTTGGCTATATACAGGGGGGATATGGCTGGCTATATACTGTGGACTGACTGGCTATATACCAGGGGATGACTGACTATATACCAGGGGCTGACAGGCTATATACTGGGAGCAGGTAATATAATGGGACAGGGACTGGCTTCATAGTGGGGGGCAGGAGCTGGCTATATACAGTGGGAAAGGGGCTGGCTTTGTACTGGGGGGCAGGCACTGGCTATATACTGGGGGGGCTGACTGGCTATATATTGGGTGGGTGGCTGGCTATATATTGGGGGCATGGGCTAGCTATATAGTGGGGGCAGGGGGCTGGCTAACTATATACTGGGGGGAAGGAGGCTGGGTACCTATATACTGAAGGCATGGTCCCTAGGCTTATACTCAAGTCAATAGATTTTCACAGTTTTTGTTGCAAAATTAGGTACCTCGGCTTATATTTGGGTCGGCTTATACTCGAGTATATGACCCCTTGGGTACCCCTGTGGGGCCAGATGTATTTATCAGGGCTGTACTGGATCTGATTAACGTAATCAGATTTGGTGGTCATGTGACCATCGGGTCTATGAAGGCTGCGGCACTACTGTCTCCTCTATTTAATACATATAGCTAATTCAGCATGATGTAGTGAGGAAACAATGGGGTAAAAACAAAAACAACTGCCTCTATCTTCTTCCCAGGCTCCTACTGCACAAAGACCCTGTCCTACTCCTGCAATCTGTGATGGGAAGAAAGTAAACAACACTGACACTGCTATACAAACTCACAGCATGTCCCAATTATCGCACTGGTTGCTCATGAAAGAGGCCAGAGGTGCTCAGCCATATAGTGGAGATAGATGAAGGATAGCAGACCAAAGCGCGGCACTTATCAAAGATTCTTTAAAACTTCAAAGCCTTATTATTGGTGCATACAGGTTTAACAGAACTGACAGCAGTTTTGTGCTGCAAAGTGCTTTCTCTAGTCTCTCTATCAATATGTGCAGAAAAAACGGCAGTGATGCCAAACTAGTGATGTTGCAGACTAGGGTCAGAAAGGTGTAAAGGAGTTAAAATAGTATTATATTATGTATCATATAACATTATATAATATTTTAATATAATGACTGCAAATAAAGAAAGCTCATTCTCTATAACTCACTGCTCCGTGCTTTGATTATTTCCATTTAAAAGGTCATCATATCAGAAGAGATGGGATTGAGTTTTAGATGGTCTATATATATCTATATAGATATATATAGATATATTGATATACTGTACATACACACCATATACTGCTTTTGTCAGCCCAGAATACCCCACCTCTTTCTTTCTCTCAGTGATAGATAGGGTAGGACAACATCAGTAAAAGTCAGTGATATCCTAACTACTCCAAATAAACTTGCATCAATGTGGTGGTTGTTGATAGGATGTTTACAACATAAGCCCAGAGCCTGATAGATGTTGGACATGTTCTCACCAGTTGGATGTTTTCTAGATTTAGTAATTGGGTCAGTGTCCTTGAGTGTCCAGTGAGCTCATCGTGAATCATGTGCTTGGTATTTGTCGAATCAATTGGTTGTATATTGGATATGGAGATGAAGCATATTATTTATCTCACATCTGTTCCTCTCACATTTCCTCATATCAGCAGATTGTGAATTACACAATCTACCAGTCTATAGTAGTAATCTCTGGGCTATTGCTACCCATAACACATGTTCTACCGAATGTGATTCATTGTCACTGAGACTCTTATCTCTGACAGTAAGTGGAATAAGCAATGGAGGAATCCATGTAATGGTAACATTCAGTAACATTCACCATCGAGAACATGTGTTCAGAGCCTCCATTACTTTGTTGGCAAAGAAGAACACAATATTTTATACTTTTCTTGCCAACAAATACTTGGCCCGAACCTTGATATACTTTGTTATAGAACAATGATTCTAGTTCCTAACAATATGGATCTATCATATGTTGGAGGTAACTAGATGTCTTGGCTTTTGTTGGAAATAAAAGCTTTACAGTTAGGCTATATTCACACTGCCGTTGCCCGCCCGTACCGTACCGTAGCGGGCAACGGCAGTGTACGGGGAGAGGAGGAGGAGGTTAGCGCAGCTCACCCCCGCCCCTCTCCATAGCAACCTATGGCGCACGGCCCCGTATTACGGGAAAAGATAGGACAGGTCCTATCTTTTTCCCGGGTACGGAACGGTACGGTGCCGCACGTGTGCTGCACCGTACCGCTCCCGTAGGGTGCCGTGCGCCCATAGGAGTGTATGGGGGACGTATATCGGCTGTATATACGTCGGCCGTATATACGTCCCCCATACGTTTGTGTGAATGTAGCCTTAGTGTGGAAAGAGCATTGCAATAATTGGTTAAATTAGCTGATTTCATAATCTATCCATGAGCTAAACAGATGTATATTAGAAATGTAGCAAAAAAAAATGTAAAATCTCAATTCATCATACAGGAAATGATGTACATAAGAAATAGTAACATCTTGAGAATATATATTTTTAGGAACTTCCCAAGTATTTGTGGACTCTTTCGGTGTTGTTTTACCAAATGCTGGTACGCCAACATATGATGAACGCCGTACCCCTCCTGCGTGCTGGATATATCAGGAGGCCCTGTCTGGCATAGAATTGCACCTGCTCCTGGTCAGGCAGTGGGTGCAGACTATAGCTAATGCAGAGGCACAGTGTTAGGAACTCCCCATGCCAGCCCATTCCACCACCAGGTGTGCCCTGTGGTGGACCCATGCCCACTCGCCATGGAGGAGTTGTAAAGGTGGAAATAATCAGAATTGCAGGGGCTGCAATAAGAATTGCAATTATTTCAGTGCTTGTATGTCAGAAAAATGGTGTACAAGTCCGAATAGTCCAACGAAAGCACCAGAAGCAGAGCATATAAAATATCACAAATGGCTTGTGGGGTAGAAACACTAAATCCGAATAAGGTCTAGTACAATACAAACCATGTAAAGAAGGGAAGCACCTGATACTAATCCATAATCAAACATCACATGTTCAAGAACATGCTAGATCCACACTTCCCCGAGAAGATAAAATTTTAATAAGGTTAAGTAAAAAAAAAATTATAAAATTGACCCTTCTCATTTAGGGTTCTCTCAAAACTCACTTCACTGATCAGGTTATGTGTGGAGCAGGGGTGCTAATTACGATAAGAAACCATCCTTTACCCCATTGCAGTTCCAAATTCCAGCACAGCTCCGGTACCTCTGCTTTTTCGGCCCTGCACCAGGCCGTAATTTCAGGAGAGGTTTACGGAGATCTGCCGCAGCCAATGAGTGGCATCCTTAGACATTCTCTTTATTGCACTCTCTAACCACAGAACGTCACATCATTTGTTGGTCCATAGTCTGAGGATCCCACTCATTGGCCGAAGCTGGACAGACCCCCTGGACCTACTGTTTGGTTACAGTATAGAAAACTGGAAGCACTGAGGCAATGTCTGAACTGGGAGCTGGAGCAAGGTAATGTATCCTTTTTTCTCACCCCTGTCCCAGCCAGATTCCTTGAAAACCCCTTTAGAATAAAATTATTAAATCAGGAAGTTCAGCGACTGCATCTGGAATGGAGAAGCAGTGCATCAATAAAAAAGGAGAGTTCCTTTAAGAAGACACATTGAAAGGATAAATATGATCATTATACTGTACAGATTGAAGCCAATAATTCCCCCTCATTAGAAAAGGGTCATTAAAGATTTGTAAAGAAAATCCATACTACGGTAAAACAAACATCAGTTGTTTAATTATCAGCCAAATCGTCCTGACATATTTGATCTATTCAGCACATTGTATGACATTAATGAGACACCAAATACAATACAATAGGACCTGAGAAGCCTCATATGATATGGTATTAAAAGAGATCCAAAAATTAGTACAGACAAATACAATACACATAACTACTGAAATATGACAAATCGATTCCTTCACATTCAGCACAACATAAAACAACACTGACATTTGTACACTACAGCTAAGTCCTGACAAGGTCATTAACTGATTACGAAGAAATTGATATTACAGCTGTATTTTGGATTTGCCTCCCAGGTTGTAGGGCAGTGATGGCAAACCAATTAGAGCTTGAGTGCCCAAACTGCATCTCAAAACCCACATTTATGTCAAAGTGAGTATTGTACACCGCAATGTGCGCAATAACATATCACTAACTTATTACTCCTTGCTGTTCCAAAGCTTTCAAATGTATGGGCTTCCTGTGAACACCAATACAGGTGAAAGAAGATGGGCGGCACGGTGGCTGATTAAGTAGCACTTCTGCCTTGCAGCGTTGGGCAGGTCAACATCTGCAAAAGAGTTTGTATGTTCTCTCCGTGTTTTCATGGGTTTCCTCCGGGTACTCCGGTTTTCTCCCACACTCCAAAACATACTGGTTGTTTAGACTGTGAGCCCCATGGGGACAGGGACCAATTTGTCATGCTTTGTGTAGCGCTGCATAATCTGTGTGCGCTATATAAATAAAGAATTATTATTATTACAGGTGGAATGGGAAATTGAATTATCATTCACCAAAACAGGAAGGATTGCGGGATCGGTAAAGGAGCTAAAATAGTTTCAACAATAATCTAACCTTTTCTGCACCTTCTTACTCTTCCTGCAGTTCCAGGCAGCCTTGGATGTGTCTCTTTAAAAAAGCACTGAGCCTGGCACGTCATGGAAAGCTATGAGTCCAAGCTGGTGAACTCTGTAATGGGGTAAAAGCCTGCATGCCTTTACCTGCGTGCCATACGATTGCCACCACTGTTCTAGAGCCTTTGAAACCATACATAGAGCCATCAAAATGGATGTACCTCATCTAAGTACATTCGATCATTGCAATACCTTGCAGGTTTTGTTGATTCTTGCTTATAAATATCAATGATATTTTCAACGAGAAGATTTCTCTGTAATCCATATACTCCATGTCGATCCAAAACCACTTCGTGTCTACAGGATGGGCAGCGGAAACGACCTCCCGTTGCGACAGTACTTCCTCCTCTGGTTGGTAAATATGGATTTGAAGCCTGTTCAAAAAGGACGTACAAAAAAAAACATCATTAAGATTCTCCTAAAAACTGCATTGACACCAATTAACTTTTTGATAAATCTGTCACATCAAAATAAATCTGTTCTGATATATCATTACACTTTCTATGTATACTTATAATGGTCGGCACTCTGCTCACTTTTTCCTCGTGCACGTGGACTCGTTAAAGTAATATGGAAGTAAAATATCCCGGCACTTCGAGGTAGGTGAAGCAGATGAAGGCTCTGGTCGAGCCGAAAAACGCGTTTCCGTGCATGTAATTTTGTTTATGCTCCATAAATAAAGGAGAATTTGCTTCACCTACCTCGAAGTGCCGGGATATTTTACTTCCATATTACACTTTCTATGCCATGCCAATAATAGGAAAAGAGAAATTTTGTAAATTGCAATTTTTGCATTTTTGTGCAAGTAAATCCAAGATTGCAACTTTTAGACAGTAGTAATTCAGGAATAATGGGGCAGATTTATCAAGCTGCCTAAGAGTAAGAATGCGCTTAGTTGCCCATGGCAACCAATTACAGCTCCCCTTTAAAATATTCATGAGCACTGTAATTGGTAGCCATGGGCAACTAAGGCTACATTCACATTACATTCATATGATGTATGCCCGGCGGGTATACATCGGCGCTCCGGGGAGGAGCAGGGGATGAGTGCTGCTCACCCCCGCCCTTCCATAAGAACATACAGCACACGGCGCCTTATTCCGTAGAAAGATAGGAAATGTCATATCTTTCTGCAGGCTATGGAGCGGTACTGGGCCGCACGTGTGGGCCTCCCGTGCGGCGCCGTGGGGCCATAGAAGTGTATGGGGGATGTATATACGCCATATATTTGTCGAACATATATAGGTCCGACCATACGTTTGTGTGAATGTAGACTTACTCTTAGGCAGCTTGATAAATCTGCCCCAATGTCTCAAAACTGTCACTTAATGCCAATGTTGTGCTTTCTAGCTGCGGATGGTAAATGTACTAAATGGAACGTAGCAATTTTATGTACATTTGCGTAAAGCTAAAATTCTAAAGTCCTCTCTCAAAGTCATTTATTGTCAGAATGTAATGTGCTATTATTAGGTCTAAGCGTATAGTTAGTACAAGGGTGTCCTATAATAACTGAGAACAGATGAACAAATACCAGTAGAGCTTCAAGCATCATAGAAACTACCATAACAAAACACCTTCTGCATGTTGACATTTGTCCTGCGTGGAAAACCTGTTAATGGCAAGACAAGAGGACAGCGCCCCAAGTCTATATCCACATGGATCAGGCTGATAGCATTTAATCCTGTGGGGTTATAATATTAAAAAAAAGATTCCTCACGTAGAGCTCAAAGCATTGCCAATATTCATAGATTCAAGGTGTGGACTAGGACAGATTTTGTGTCATTTTACATCTTTATTCATTAAAATCACCTACTTCTTATTCTTCTGACAGTATGTATAACTCTCTGGGCCGAGAGAACCGAAACGATGAGACTAGATATACTTTTCCTACACTTCAGAATTGTCTCATTTTACATAATTTATGGTAAATTATCTCTCCCATTTGAATAGTCAGTTCTTGGAAAAATCTGATTTTATTCTACTTATAATATTAGTTTAAGGAGCCATAAGGAGCTGAATGATAACTGTTCAAAACAGTTTTTATTACCCTATTATTATCTTTTTTTTTTTAAAGCTGATTTTAATAATGTATTTGCTTGGTGAGACACCCCATGTCCTCTGTCCTGCCACTATTATGGGAAAGAATAAATTCTATATTACTGGTTCTTGCATAGAAAGTAATATAGTAACATATATGACAACATACACTCACCGGCCACTTTATTAGGTACACCTGTCCAACTGCTCGTTAACACTTAATTTCTAATCAACCAATCACATGGCGGCAACTCAGTGCATTTAGGCATGTAGACATGGTCAAGACAATCTCCTGCAGTTCAAACCGAGCATCAGTATGGGGAAGAAAGGTGATTTGAGTGCCTTTGAACGTGGCATGGTTGTTGGTGCCAGAAGGGCTGGTCTGAGTATTTCAGAAACTGCTGATCTACTGGGATTTTCACGCACAACCATCTCTAGGGTTTACAGAGAATGGTCCGAAAAAGAAAAAACATCCAGTGAGCGGAAGTTCTGTGGGCGGAAATGCCTTGTTGATGCCAGAGGTCAGAGGAGAATGGGCAGACTGGTTCGAGCTGATAGAAAGGCAACAGTGACTCAAATCGCCACCCGTTACAACCAAGGTAGGCAGAAGAGCATCTCTGAATGCACAGTACGTCGAACTTTGAGGCAGATGGGCTACAGCAGCAGAAGACCACACCGGGTGCCACTCCTTTCAGCTAAGAACAGGAAACTGAGGCTACAATTTACACAAGCTCATCGAAATTGGACAGTAGAAGATTGGAAAAACGTTGCCTGGTCTGATGAGTCTCGATTTCTGCTGCGACATTCGGATGGTAGGGTCAGAATTTGGCGTCAACAACATGAAAGCATGGATCCATCCTGCCTTGTATCAACGGTTCAGGCTGGTGGTGGTGGTGTCATGGTGTGGGGAATATTTTATTGGCACTCTTTGGCCCCCTTGGTACCAATTGAGCATCGGTGCAACGCCACAGCCTACCTGAGTATTGTTGCTGACCATGTCCATCCCTTTATGACCACAATGTACCCAACATCTGATGGCTACTTTCAGCAGGATAATGCGCCATGTCATAAAGCTGGAATCATCTCAGACTGGTTTCTTGAACATGACAATGAGGTCACTGGACTCAAATGGCCTCCACAGTCACCAGATCTCAATCCAATAGAGCATCTTTGGGATGTGGTGGAACGGGAGATTCGCATCATGGATGTGCAGCCGACAAATCTGCGGCAACTGTGTGATGCCATCATGTCAATATGGACCAGAATCTCTGAGGAATGCTTCCAGCACCTTGTTGAATCTATGCCACGAAGAATTGAGGCAGTTCTGAAGGCAAAAGGGGGTCCAACCCGTTACTAGCATGGTGTACCTAATTAAGTGGCCGGTGAGTGTAGATTTATACCATTAAGTCTGTTCAGATGGAGCTGTTTGTAAGAGGATATGACATTGAAGAACATATACAAAAATATTTGTGGTTATATGTTTGGAGTCATTGGGAGATCATAATTTATTCTCATTTCAGGTAATTGTTCTTGATTTTTAGATAAAGGGGTTTTTTCCTTTCAAACTAAAAAGTGAACACTTGGTGGAAAATAGCAAAAAAATGTTTAGCTTTCTCAAAGTCCTACAGGGACTCTTTGTTTTTTGGTGCTTTGGAACCCATTGGGCTGGAAGTGTCATTGTCACATAAATCATGCATAGGCTAGCCACCCTGGCTAATCTTTGGGATCCAGAAAGGTAGGTATACAAATTTAGTGAACAAGCAACTTCACTGGGGGCAATTGAGGTAGTCCCCTCCCCTCTCTCTGTTTAAGCTAAGGATGGCTGAGTATACTCATTATGACTCATACAGATATGCAGCATTTCAATATGTATTCATATTATAATATGGGAAGATTGTATACTAAACCCCCTATTTAATTTTTTGGTATACTTCTGGTGCCTCTTCAATTACGTGTTGAATTTCCAGTCATGAATAGTGAAGTTTGGGTTTGGCATTTAACTAACTATCCCATCTGTAACACCCGTTATCGGTGCCACCAGTAAAGCTGACATTTATTTAATGCACGTTGCTCCCAACTCATGTCAGGGGAAGGGTCAATCCTTGGAAAATTTCGCACACCACCAGTATTTAAATGGTAATACCCGTGATCACTGCCACCACAGATGTGAACGGTGTAAATTAGTGTTCTCAACCCAAACTTGAACAGGTCCGCTCATTTTCTATTGTGGGTAAATGTTTTCTCGACTCACAGAGCTAAGAGGGTCTAAGTTTAATGCAGGAAGCATTCAGCAACAACACTTCCAGGAACTTAAAGGGGTTTTCTTGGAACATGGAATACGACCCGGCATAAGAAAAAAAAAGCACATCTGCTCCAGCTCCTAGTTTAACACCTCACTACAGTACTTACACTTTTGGTCCCTGTGCCCAACCGGAAGCTCAAGGAATGAGTGACCTCGACGGTCACAAGACACCGCTTCAATTTTTTCAGGGATTTCCCTTCCTGTGTTATCCCCTGGTCCTAGGAGGACACTCATTGGATGAGGTTGGTCCTGTGACCCCACCCCCTGGATATTCCAGTCAGACTCAAGGCCCATAGGACTTGAATGATGCATTGACACACACTGCTAGAAAGTTGTGTCAACTTTGTTTTAGGAATTTGCACATGGCTGTCAAATAATATTTGCAAACATAATATTATGTAGACATATAGAAGTATATGGCTATGTGCAAGTGTGTTTTTCTATTTTCACCAAGTGCTACTCATAAAAGACTTTTTTTCTGAAAACTCTTTGAAGGAAATTAAATCAGTATAAATATTTTTTATGTTTTGTTATTCAGTGTAGGGTTCAGCTCTAATGGTGGATTTGGCAATGACAACGCTTTCATAGACTGCAGGTTTCAAATCAGAACTGGGGTTTTATTCCAGACAAATGTAAGCATAAAACAAAACATAAAGCAACAAAATAAATCCTTGCCTGTCAGGCAAGAAAAATGACCCAATCCCATCTATGGCTAGTTGCTAGGGTGCCATATTGCCGGTTGGCTCAGTCACCAAATCCGGCAATATTTTCGGATCAGAAGGCGGTACCTGAACCTGAATGAGAAAGTTGACTTCGCTCATCTCTATTCACTGTACATCTGGTGACCCTTACTAACCACTGAAAGGAATTCTCCCTGCCTACAAGTAAAACACTTTAAGCAACCTTCAGTAACTGTGGCTCTCACACAGTCCAGCTTCTGTGTCTCCAGGTAGAGAGACCCTTCGGACTGCTCCACACCCTTCTTTAAGGGATTTCACACCTGGTGCATTATCCCATCTGAATGTGGAGCTTTGGCCTGGAATGGTGATCAAACTTCTGTCTCCACTCCAGCCCCAATGTTGTTCCTAGTAATCCAAGAGAGCAGCATTGGGGAACAGCGTTCAGCGTCCATTCAATGTAATAGTGACCATGTCACATCTGTTTTCATACTCAGCCTGATTTGCTGTTAACAGCATTTGGAGACATGCTTTACGGTAGTCACATGGACCATAGACACAATAGTCTGAAGATGTTTGCTGAAGTCTTTCTGTTTTGTAGACATGCCCTGTTTGTAGGTCAATGTATAAGCCATGTATGTACAGTATGTAAAGCAAAAAAGTATATGGTTTACTTCACTGTATGTACTATTTGAAGCCTAACATGCTGTTTAACCTTTGCTTCTTAAGTAGTTTGTAAATGACCAATCTAGACCTAATCTAGGAGTGTCAAACTCATTTTCAAATAGGCCACATCAGCCTTGTGGTTGCCTTAAAACGCCAAATGTAATTGTATTACTGTGTAAATATATCTTACTTGAGCTGTTTAGTAGGAGTTACATTTATACCGCATTACCATTAAAATCAGTCATTGCTGAATATATTGTTACATAACAATAACCTAAGACACTGGCATGGTGTGTATGTGTCATCACAGCAACCAATATTCAGAGTGCCCCACTCCTGAAGCCACTTGGCCCCCTTACAGCCACAGTGTTCCCCAGCAACCATAGTGCCCCCACAGTTCCCTCGAGCAGCCACCATGCTCCGAAGCAGCCACAGTGCCCCCACCCCAGCAGCACTTGCCCCAAGCATTTCACTCCCCCAAAGCAGCGGTAGCAGTCTTTTTCTTTGCTCCAATGTGGGACCACTGGATGTGCTGGCTCAGAAGCCGGCACCCATGATGAAGTCAACACGTCATGTGTGCTCGAGAAGGTGCATACTGTGGTAGCACAGGGAAGCAAAGGAAGGTGAATATCGGAGGTACCCTGCCCTACACTGTGCTCCTGACAAGCCCAGCATAGGGGCAGGGAGCCAGACCACATAACACAAGGTCACAGGGCAGATTTGGCTCAGTAGCCTTATGTTTGACAACCATGACATAATCCACTAATGAAACTACAACAAGGGAAAACATTTCTCCCATCACTGCAGAAGATAACAAAACCACATGGCCATCCTCATACATGCTTTGTATAATGTATAGTATAAGGAACTATTACAAGTAGTCTACAGACCTTATATACACTTCTGAAGGCCTGTAGACTTGATGTAGAGTTCTGTTTAGCCCCAGAGTAAAAAAAATATTCTGAATGTCTCAGCATTAGATATACAGATAGAGCCTGGGTCATGTACAAGATAGGTTCTTTAGGTTTGTTCTTAAGTTGAATTTGTGTGCAAGTCAGAACTGTATACTTTATAATTGTAGCCCCAGCCAAAAAAATTTTGGGTGTCTGTGACAATTGGATTCTAAAACGTTTGGGTTCTCATAAGAAACAGGATTAAGAATAAATCTTAATTGCAGACACCATTGATAACTGTTATAGCTGATCATTATAGCCTAAGACTAAAGTACAGCAAATTGCCAACATCCAGACGTCCATTTGTAACTAGGGGTCGTATGTAAGTCGGGTGTTCTTAAGTCGGGGACCGCCTGTACTTGGATTGAATTTGAATGAGGCCTTAGATGAAAATCTTTAAAAAATAGTTTTTTTCATTCAAATATTGGAAATGTAGTTACTAAACATGACACAATGTTGCCTTATATAAATCTTAATACAATAGCAAATAGTATAAATAAAACAATTGATACATTTTTTGTGTATCCGAAACCAAATGTTGATCCTTTGAAGGGAAAACTAAACAGAAAAACTTAGGCCCAGTTTATACCATACACAGCAAATGGAAAAACATGTTACGTTCAGATGTTGAATCCGTTTGAGTTTAAAAGCTACAATTTTTCTGTATAGAATATTATGTAAAAAAATTTAAGCACATTTTTTATTCCTCTTTTCCTAAAAGGTTTTCTACTGAAAATCAATAGAGAAAAACAGCAGCAATAATATAAAAAAAAGAAGAATCGCAAACCACAACATGCTGGAATCTAGTTTCATTGCACTTTTTTTAATCCACCACAACGTTAGGTGTGAACAGGCTTTTACAGTTCTGCACTGCACAAATGAGGATATTTAAAATTTTCCTATAACTAATAATAAAAACAATAATTATCTTATACCTGTATTGCAACTAATTTAATTAGCAGTTCTATTAATTAAACATTTATTGCATTGTTTAAATTGATTAATGTGTTACAAAAGTTCTTAAAACATCAAAATACAAATATTTCCAAAGAAAACCAGTGCTTTTAAAGTTAATACAAATTTTTTGAAGAGCGACTTTAACATTTTATGGCTTTATGGCTCTGTATTGCTGAGGTTATTCTATGCTATTACATCATGTATCTTACCTGAAAGATGTCGCTGGCGCACTTCCTGCACAGATTATGCTGACAAGGAAGAATAACCACCGGTTTGGAAAACATTTCTAGACATATTGGACATATAAGTTGCTTCTCTAAGTTATCCATAGTTTGCTGCTCTTTGCTCAAGGACTGGTAAGACAGAGAGGTGCTCATCTCCTAGCTATTCCAAGGAGAGTAAACTAGGAGAAATATGTTGCGCTGTCAGTTTCCGGCTTCGTTCCCTTCAAATAATTCCTGGACTCGTGTGATCAAATGTCCTATGGGTTTCCTCAGCTGGATGACATTGTTTAAAGGATCACTTGAAGAGCGCTCAAGCTGTTTTTAGTAGCACTTTGTCACATGTTGCCATACTGCTCTGCCCATATATGAAAGTGACAGATAGATAGATTCAGACAGGTGACGGATCCCAGGGACGTCTGCTACACATTCCACCATGTGGGAATAGGGAGGGTCTGAGCAAGTGGGCAGAGGGACATCTGGAGAGGAATGACAGCTGTCACTAAATGGGCAGTCTTGTGGCGAAGTGCTTCTAAATGCAGTACTGGATATTCCTTGATGGAATTCTATAATTAAATATAACCTGCTTATTCAACATTATATACTAGCCCATCAAGCTGTAGAAAAGATTCATTGTAGAAAAAAATGAATGTTCTGTTTGTTACAATAATTATGTAATCGCTAACATTTTCTTGGATTTTTTTAGACTAGTAAAATAAAGGAACATATTTATGTATATACAGGCGGTCCCCTACTTAAGGACACCCAACTTACAGACGACCCCTAGTTACATACAAAGCCCTCTGACCTCTGCTGCAGCTCTCTGGATGCTTTACTTTAGTCCCAGGCTGAAATGATCAGCTGTAAGGTGTCTGTAATGAAGCTTTATTGATAATCCTTGGTCCAATTACAGCAAAAAAATTTTAAACTGCAATTGTCACTGGGACAAAAAATGTTTTTGTTTGGAACTATAATTATAGAATATACAGTTTTGACTTACATACAGATTCAACTTAAGAACAAACCTATGGAAACTATCTTAAATGTAACCAGGGGACTGCCTGTACAAAGGTCCAACTTCTCATTTTCCATGTGCTGGTCCACAATTGAAAACAAAGCCTCTCTCTTTTATGCTGTTTATAATATTATTTTATGGGACAGATCTCTCCTTCTGTCATCCCATCCTTATAACAAAACCCATCGGTTGAAATCAAACTATGAACAAGGGAGCTAGCCAAAAGGGTGGGACATGTTTTGGTTTAACGCGCTAATGACCATGTAATGTTTTGTGCTCATGAACTGTTTGCATGATTTCTTTTCATTTGCTATTACCTTTTTAGCTTTGCAACTGTTTGATTTCTTCAAGTAATTTTTTTTTTACTATTTACTTTACTATAAACATTAAAATTTAACATGATTGGTTGTTTTGAACATGGTTGTTATCCAAATATGTGGAGGTTATTTAAAGGAAATCTTCCATCTGATTCCATGACGGTTTGTACTCTGTAATGTAATATTTGTATATGTACCCTATGATTTGTAAAGCGCTGTGGAATTTGATGGCGCTCTATAAATAAAAATTATTATTATTATTACCATAAAAATCAGGCATGATGATAAACCAGGGACACTTACTCATAGATCGGGGCACCGTGATTGTGTTAATCTTCTTATATTTGTTATCCATGGCCTCCTTTCTTCTAAAATAAACTTAAAATTATGCTAACATGTTCTGTTTTATTGAAAATGTTGCCATTTTTCTGCATGTAAGCATATTGTACCAATTACCATGTTACTTATTACCATATTGTTCATTCTCGCTGGAAGGTTTCTTCAATCCATACACTGTATCAATTAAAGGAAGCCGCAGAGACCTGAACAATTTATTGAACAGGCAGTTAGTGCACAGAATCCCATATACTTCATCTAATTACAGTACTTAGACCTAGAAAAGGTAACAGTTCAGTGCAAATGTTTTAGGCAGGGGGGAAACAAAATGCAGCAAGTAAGAATACTTTTGAGAATAGACATGTTAATAGAGATGTTAAAATTTATTTCTGCTGGACTACAGCTACTTGTGTTGGTAGGTAGTCTGCCTGTCTGTCTAAACACAGCACAGCTCTCCTGTTCCCGTCATTCCTATAAGAAGGATTCAAATAGTCAGCTCCAAATTCAAAGAATGGTAAAAATCTATCTTTATTAGATTAATAAATATGATATACAAACATCACATATCTACATGAGGAGTAAAAGACTGACACACTGAAAAAAGTAGGGGTAAGTGGGGTATGTGGTTGGGTGCAGGTGCCCACAGTTTACATGTTATTTATAGCAAATAGGACCAATAACAATGTTACCCCTTCAATGTCCTTCATATGGATTAAATAGTAAGCATAGTACACCCACGTCTATTCATGTGCCAAAGACATGTGGCACATTTTGGCGCACTGCCTTCTTATGGGACCCCAGATGTTTGTGCCCCCCCCCCCCCCTTTGACAGTATTTTACCACTTGTGTAGATATGTGATGTTTGGTTATCATATTTATCCATCTAACAAAGATTCATTTTAATAATTCTTGAACTGGTTTTTATTTTTGTAGTTTTAGTTGTTAATTAGTCAGTACTTATATAGGTCCAAACTATGGTGGGACCAACTAGCCAATAATAGTCACAATAACTAAACTAGTATTCCAGACAATAGAAGTCTCCTTTTGTTGGATATTCCATTTCTCCTAATGTAGGAGACTTTCTTAAAAATTCCAGCAAGTTCTGCCATCACTGTCCCCCTCAGAGCATGTTGATGTTATGCACTTAAAGGAAATCTACGATTTGCTTTTTTGCATTATGAAGCAAACATACCATGAAAATGCTGTAGCTACACAATGCAGAAACATATCTTGTTTGATCCCTGAATTGAGTGGTTTTGCTGAAAAAACAATGATAAAATTATGACAATGAGGTTCTGTCGCTCCTGTGGCTGCTTCGGTGCATCTCCTCTTACCTTAATTATGCAATGCTTCAGAGAATGATGTAATCACTGTGTTGTCACTGACAGACAGAAGTAAGCAATTGCTGCACCATCCAACTCGTAGTACACAGCTTTTGGATGGATTCGCATTATCCAATGGTTCTAGCTGTTGTGGACCAAAAAGTGTGGAAAAGCTTGCCTGGTCTCAGGTGGCAAAATGGCAGGAAGAAGCAGGACAAGCAACTTTGCAACTTTGTTGTGCAAAAGATGTGCCACTTTTTTAAAAAAAAATAGTTGCATCCTTTATACCAGGCAGCAATGGTAGCAGCAACAGGCACATGTGCAATTTAACACGAGGAAAATCCCCCTAAGACAAATTAGACTAAGAAACAAGGCGAAAAAGGAACTAGAGTTTCAGGAAAACTACAAAGAGAAAAGACATAGCTCCCCCATCGTATTTAGGGGACAGAATGAAAAACAATCTAAAGCAAATAATATAAATCTTTGTTACAAGAAAGTGTGATCTTTATGGGCTGATCTGTTTTACAGTCAAATAACAATGTGCTTTCCAACATAAGGAAACATTTCTCGGCGACTTGTTTCTGAAGATTTTCTATAGATTCTTGGAGAGAACAATTTAACCAGATGGTTTCCAAAAATTACATTATCTATAGCTTTGGTGTCAAATAGCCAACACCCACAGTCACTTTACAGCACTGCAGGGACTGTAACAAAAGTACTAATGACTATCTGGAAAATAGATGGGAAATACAGAGTCTGATAACTGCCTTAACTTCATAAGTTATACAACAATCTAGATCTGTGGGTGTCTTAGTGGCACACAGAAGAACTGAAAACATTTCCAAGGTAATGGCTCATACAAACAGAATAGGAATTTTTTTGATTTTAATCAGATTTTTGAAAACAAAAATAACATTTGTAATGTTTACTTTGTAATGTTAATATTCCAACTTATCATATTTCCACCAGATGTTATCCATTAAGTAGCTGCTGGTCTCCATATTATATCAAATCATGACCACTAACAGAATATAAAAATTATTATTAAAGAGGACCTGTCACCCCGCCAAAAAGACCCCACCAAATATCCCCCCATAATCCTCCGCCCAGCCCCTTTATATTTATGCCATTTTAAAAAGAATTTATGTTGTGAAACTTGGTCTTAATCGATCCGACCTCGTACCAAATAAGAGGTTAGATCCTCCTATCCTGTCCGCTGCAGTCGGCCTTATTAATGAGGGGAGGGGTGACACATCCCCCCACCCCCTGTCAGCGGGGACCCGTAAGAAAAGCCGGCAGCAGCGGATATATTGCACACTCGCTGCTGGCTCTCTGTGATGCGGGCACACTGACAGTGGCTGCGGCCGCACCGTGCTTATTTACAGCGCTGGCCAAATATTATATATATTCAGTGCGGCTGCATCTGACGCATGGAAAAAGAGAGATGAGACAGATCAGAGATGAGAGATGATGAAATACATGACATGGATATAAAACCCAATGTCATTCTCAGCTCTGCTATAAAGACCTTATCTGACTGTAGCTTGGAAAGTAAGTCTCTGCACATTACTTACCTGCAGGAAGTGCCTGTGTCTAGGCCGGTCCTGTAATGTAGGGGGTTAGGGGCATTAGGAAGAGAACCATGTCAGAAGATTTACGATCGTATAGATGGACAAGCAAAATTGTAAACACCAGGACTCATAGAGAAAGGTTGGAATTATATCTGTGAAATGATATATTTTTGTTAATAACAGTGAATGTGTGTTATTTTGTTATCCTGAGTTTATTTTAAGAATACCCCTTTATTGAAACAAAATAGGAACTTTTAAAAAGTTTTGTCACAATTTATCAAAAGTAGTGCAAAACGCACAAGTTGCAGTTTGCCTGTGGAGTGTGCAGAGGGCGCCAGATTCATCAGAAGTGGCACACGGCACACGTATGCCCCTGAACTGCTTGGGAAGTTTCAACCAACTTTTTTTTGGTGCACCTTTAACATAGAGCGTGCAACACAATTCTGTCGAGTCGCAGTAATAAATGTGGCGCACGGTCCAACCCGCAACGCCACTTTAGGTGCCAAATTTTGTGGCGCAGCAGACATGGTGTAGCATCGACACAAAACTGGCGCAGACACTTTATAAATACATGTGAAAGCAGTTTGCACTTTCTTTTCAGTGCAAAGTCTGAAAACTGGTGCAAACACTTAATAAACGATTTAATGGGTCATTATTTGCCAGCCGTCTAATATTTTCTAAGAACAGAGAACACACCGTTTATATAAGAAACTAGTTTTGATGCTGAAAGTTGAGACATGGAGGAAATACTGTTAACACATGCGCTGCAAAAATGGTCAATAGAGGCTTTTTTGCAGCCATATACAAACAATGATTGTGTGCAGGATAGCTGCAGGGTAGCTGGATCGAAAAAAGGACCTGTCAGCCATAACAAAACTAAAGTAAGCAGCTCCTAGCGCTATATCCGATGCATCAGTGTTACACTGCTAGCTTTATCGGAACCCTCCGATAACGCTAGCAAACACTGCTGCAAAGTACAATAGAGGGGGCGGTCCAAGGCACTGTCACTTCCCCGGACTGCAACTCCCACTCCATAGGACAACGGTGACTGCTGAGCTTCATGCGGCAGTCACCGTCCCTAGCCCCGCTCCCTCATGAATACGCCGGACCGCGGTCCGGCATTTCTATTGTATGTCGCAGCAGTGTTTGCTAGCATTATCGGAGGATTCCAATAACGCTATCAGAGTAGCACTGCTGCATCGGAGATAGCGCTAGGAGCTGCTTACTTAAATGAGCAGTTCCTACTGCTTTTGTTATGGGTGACAGGTCCTCTTTAAGGAGTGTACTATGAATGAACTAGGAATTTATTCCATTTCTGGGTTTATATTTAAATTTATGATTCAGGACACATTTATCACACATACACAGAAGACAATTTATTTTGATTGTACAAATAGAGAGTTTATTTTATTAAGATAACTTTCTAGTAGAAATCCAGCCATTTGCATCCAGAACTATATAATTGTCTGTACAGAACATTATTAATGACGATATTGTGGTATTGCTGCAGTCCTTCTTTTCATGTTTAGGAATCTGTTTGGTAATTGCGACGATTGTCTCCAATCAGCTGCGTTTTCTCATTTGCGTTTGTTGGTTGCATTACAATAGGAGTGTGGCCGTCTAGGATTAAAATAACATAAAACTAAAATTATTACTTTGGTTTTGTGTATTCAGTATACAGTATGTACTACAACTATTATAGAGAATGAGCTGCCACTTCGGTGCTCCACCACATTCTCTGTTTTTGGCGTTGCAGTGATGACTGATGCTGTAGCCAATTATCAATCTCAGAGGTCACATGGGGTAGTTAAGCATGTCATTGCTGCTTCACCAAAAACGGGAGCACTCAGGTGGGGGTGCTCGACTAGCAGGGAAGAAAACAAACTGGTAGATTTTGTTATTTTATAACATATCCCGCCTTTGACTAAATGCATACTAGGTTTTAGACACCTTTAAACCAAACTTATTTTTTTAAATCTAAAATTATAAAAATCCTTTACATTACTCACATCATATCTTTGTCTTCTAAGTTGATCCAAGAAAGCTTGGAGAGGCTGAATTTTTGCTTCTGAAGTCCCATACCCTTATAAATACAGCTGCCCAGGGCAGTAACTTAAGGGGGTGCAGAGAGTGTGGTTGCAACTGGGCCCAAGAGGTTTAGGGGGCCCATAAGGTATCACTTTCCCATATGAGAAGACTAGTATATAAACCATACATTATAGTCGGGCCTGGCACCGATTTTGCACTAGTGCCCATCAGCATCAAGTTACGCCACTGCAGCTGGATTATGTATTTTGTAAGGTTCAAGTATAGATGAACTCTATTTTTCAATTGCACCATATTTAGGATACATATAACTTGATTAACTTTTATGAGCACTTTTTAAGTGGAAAAAGAGAAGAATGCATTTTTGCCATTATTTTTGGGTTAAAAAACTGTTATCTACCATCAAGATCAAGCATGATAAACCAGGGGCACTTACTCATAGTACGGTGACTGTGGTAACCTTCTTAAATTTGTTATTCATGACCTTCTAAAATCAGAAATGATACTAATGAGCCTGAAAGGGTAACGGGGCAGTTCCTAGAACCAATCAGGGCTTCAGATTCACCGTCTGTTACATTGTGCAGTTAGTTTCCATTTT
This sequence comes from Engystomops pustulosus, assembly GCF_040894005.1. Lineage (NCBI taxonomy): Eukaryota > Metazoa > Chordata > Amphibia > Anura > Leptodactylidae > Engystomops > Engystomops pustulosus. The sequence goes on from NC_092415.1 coordinate 43,685,261, forward strand.
CATGGGTAATATTTTTAGGTACTGTTAATTTTTTAGGAAATGGGACATTTCCCATGGGACAATAGGAAAAACAGCAATATTGAAATGATTTTTACTTTTGTAATATATGCAAAGGATACATAATAGAGAATCCTGCGAAATTCAGGTCTTGTGGGCATAAGAGATGAGCCCAAGGAATCTCCAAAGGATCTGACCTTGACAGTGCCCCCAATAATCAGAATCTCGCTTCATCTATCAGTCTTGTTATAATAGTGTAAGCACTCTGAACCAGCTATCTATAGGTAGTTCTCTATACTTCACACTAGATAGAGTCTACTTTTTATGTTTATGCTATGTATAGTGGGTGCTATTGAGTACTCGTGCTTGAAATATTTGCAGTGATATAGGGTAATGGCCATATATACACTACAATACCCTTATATATATATGTCTCTCGAAAGCAGACGATAAAATTCAGCAGTGAGAGGCCAACATTGCCTTAAGTTTTTTTTCCCCTGCTCCTGAATAAGATATCATTGTGGCAAATCTCTGAAAAATAGAACCTGGCGGAGACGTGGTATTGTATGTGATTACTTTCCTTTGACCATTATTGCTTTGTGAAATGAAATCTCAGCCTTGCACACATATATTGCTTAGGACAATCTGCACTGAAGCCGTGGAATATACATTTCTGGAGTTTTATAGACCATATTTATAGAATAATTTAGTAAATAGCTTTCTTTAAATAGTATCAGCTCTATTTCCATCTCCCAGAGAATCAAGTAGCTGTGTACTGTAAGAGGTTTTCTCCAGGATTTACAGGCATCTCCTTAGACTTGTGAGTGACGTATACATTTGGCGACAATAAATAATGTGAAAGCGAATGATGTCAGAGATGTGGTGTTTCTAAAATGAAAAATCTTAGGAATGAATAAACAAAGCTGCTTGTAATTCAGTTCATCTATCCGTTACATTTTGGAGATTAAATGTACCTTACACTATTTAGGTCAAGAGAACAATAGTCCGGTGCATATTATCACTTGCAATTCAAGTGCTCACCTTTGCATTTAATGCGAGACATAGTATCATCCTTATAGGAAGTGAATAGTAATAGAAACCTGCTTCTGATCACTCTACATACAGGGTTGTAAATTGAGGGGGTACAGCACCTAGGAGCTTTAGGGGCACACAGGTTTTTTTGTTTCTATTCACTGGAAGTAAAAATAGAAGCTTTCTGTACCAGGAAAGCAAGCAGAGGTCTAGAAAACAGTGAGGAATTGATACAGAAAGTATATTGGAAAATTATAGAACTTTTCCTTACACAAACGATATCAATTATTTGCAGAAAGTGGACAACCCCTTTAGGACATACTTGTTTAGCACTATGGGGGTTTTGTACCACCTACTCAATAGTTTAGAGCTGGTTTTCCAGGCCTGCAAATAACTTAACTGTATAGTGTAGATACCACCTTGTCAGTTGGAGAGGTAAAGGAGATCAGTTTTTCAAGCCAGGTGAGATGACGGGGCAGTCTGCTTCTTGGGGCATAGACATAACATTTTCCATCAATTGCTGATGTATAAGGGGGAGTATCTGTGAATGTGGAAACCATTCCCTAAATTTAATTAAAGATGGAAGGGTGCCATCTTCCAAAGAATACCATCATATTCTATTATTGAATGTTTCTTGCTGAGGGGACCAGGAGGAGAATTTAAAGGAGGAAGGGGGGGGGGGGGAGTTAATGTATTAATAGCTTCACTGGAGATTTAGTTAAGTCATTTAACAAGTTGATCAAAGAAGGGGTCCACTGAGCTATTTCACTATCTAGAATACTTGCATGCCTTGCTGAGCTGAGCATGCATGTTTCTGGGGAAATTGGGAGACAAAGCTAATGGCTGAGCAAGCTTAAAGTGGACAACCTTCTGTAGGGACAACTACGAATCTCAGAAAGACAAAAATTCTCCAAGAGCAAAATGCAAAATAAGTAAAATGTTCACCATTTGTATTAAGAGGTTTGTGATATTTTTTTGTTGGTTTAACCAGTTTCTCTATGATAACACTATGGGGCAGATTTACTTACCCGGTCCGTTCGCGATCCAGCGGCGCTTTCTCTGCGGTGGATTCGGGTCCGGCCAGGATTCACTAATGCAGTTCCTCCGCCGTCCACCAGATGTCGCTGCTGCGCTGACGTTCCCGGGAGGCGCGCTGGAATGCCCTGAAATTCACCGGCCTATACCTGGTGAAGGTAAGTGTTATTTTCGCAACACATTTTTTGTCTTAAATGCGGCGGTTTTTCCGAATCCGTAGGGTTTGCGCTCGGCCACGCCCCCCGATTTCCGTCGCGTGCATGCCAGCGCCGATGAGCCACAATCCGAACGCGTGTGCCAAAATCCCGGGGCAATTCAGGTACAATCGGCGCAAATCAGAAATATTCGGGTAACACGTCGGGAAAACGCGAATCGGGCCCTTAGTAAATGACCCCCTATGTCTATTAGGCGTGACTAAGAAGTTCCACAGCTTCTGGTGACAAGAAACAAACTTATCTCTAAGTCAGACTTGAAAAATGAAAAGCTTCTTTGGGTTATGTAGCTGCTCGATGAGTAGACTGGTGGTCCTAGACTCTTTAATATTTCAATGCTTCATGTTCTTGTGTCGTGGCTAAGCCTTGGATGACTGCTTTCATTATGATTTAATTCACCCCTTGAAGATATAACTTTGACCTATGAAGAAACTATTCTGCCAACACACTGGCAGGCATAAGTGTCTGTGACACGCATAGATGACTCCACTACAGTAACAAGATTTCATGCAAACCTTCAAGGAATTTGGCGGCTTTTATTAGATGCATGAGGTCCAAAAAAGATAAGTGCACAGACTGACTATGTTCATTTTGGCAAGTGTAGATAAAACTATGTATAAAACTAGGTGATGGGGTATAAACAATTAAAAGTATACTGTACTTATCTCTCTTCCATTTTGACCCTTGAAAATAGAAGTTTTGAGTAATGCTTTAGTCTTGTGTATAGTCAAAATAACAGCTTCACAATAGTAACAAAAGTATAAGGTTCAGCTAACCTTCCCTTTATGCCAAAGAGTAAAGAATATTGATGCACAGGATCTGCTGTGTAGGAATCAGAAATGAATAGACAATTGGCAGCCAATTGATAGGATAATAATAATAGATAGCAATAATAGGTGGTTCCCCGTGAAAAATGAATCATTTTTAAAAACTAGGTTGGATTGAAAGTCCATTAAAAACTTTTTTGGCATGGCAAGAAAAAAAGAAAAGTGAGCTTATGTGTTTCAGGCCATATGGCCCCCATTCATAGCATGCTATGAATAAGGACTATATGGCCTGAAAGCTCCCTCAAAACTTCTACATTTTCAATGTAACAGTAGTACACTCTTTGTTTAGTTGAAGTAGCAGAAAAAAATTACAATATCTCTATCTCTTCTATCTCCTACCTGGCGTTGAATTCTACTATAGCCTGACAAACTATAGAAAATGCACCACTCTGCTATGTCCCTGCCCCTGGTTAGACAAGCAACCACAACAAATAAAAAAACATGCCAACAATACCATCAAAAGTCAATGGGGCACATTTACTTACCCGGCCCATTCGCGATCCAGCGGCGCGTTCTCTGCACAGGATTCGGGTCCGGCTGGGATTTAAGATGGTAGTTCCTCCGCCGTCCACCAGGTGGCGCTGCAGCGCCGAAAATAATCTTAACGCCCCGGAATGCACCATCCCATAGAAGGTGAAGGTGAGCGCTCCCCAAGCGACACATTTTCGGTTTTTAAATGCGGCGGTTTTTCCGAATACGTCGGGTTTTCGTTCGGCCACGCCCCCCGATTTCTGTCGCGCGCATGCCGGCCCCGATGCGCCACAATCCGATCGCGTGCGCCAAAAACCCGGGGCAATTCATGTACAAGCGGCGCAAATCGGAAATATTCGGGTAACACGTCGGGAAAACGCGAATCGGGCCCTTAGTAAATGACCCCCAATGTATTCACAAGATAAGGTACATGTAAAATTCAGTCTTATAATGCCATGGTCAAGAGTAGCGTGTCCAGGGGGGAGGAGTCAGGTGGCCACTGGGTCAGGAAATAGTAACAACACTTCCCCTAGGGCAGATGGCCCTAAGCCTAGATGATCCCTGGTCCTTCAGATTTAGCTTGGGAGGCCCTAATGTTACCCTGTGTAGGTATCCCAATGCATTTCCAGGGCCATCAGAAGTGGACCTTTAATCAAGGGATTATGCCAAAAAAGTCATGGTACACTGTAGGTACCACTTGTAGCACTGCACTCAAAAAAGGGAAGCAGACAGTGGTCCAATGCACAACCATTGTGGTGCAGCAACTGATGGCTGCTCACTGTAGACCTAGGCAGGGACCGTTTGCCTGAACAGTCCCAATCTTCAGATTATTAAGAAAACTGTTATTTTGCAATATGCAATATTCATGTATGTCCTATAATTGGCACACACAGAACATATCATCCCTAAGATCTAATATCATATTGAGAATTATAAGGGTTGGCCACTTTTCAACAAATCTCTTCCATTAGACATGTCTCTTTAAATATATGTACCTGTACCTTTGCCTCTTTTTAGAGATTAAAGGGGTTGTCCGAGTTTAAAAAAAATATATATATATGTGGCCGGGAGCGGGCTGCCTAAAATAGTAAAGCTGTACTTACCTTCCGGTGCCCTCCGGTGCATTCAGCTTCCGGCCGGCCGTGGCCGGGTACGCCTATCCGTCCCTATACACAGCATTGTGTATGGGGGCCGGAAGGTTGTCGTGTCCGGCCAGAAGCTGAATACAGCGCTGCTCCGGCGGCCATGTTTGTTTACATGGCGCCCGGACCGGAGCGACAGCAGCGCTGGATACAGGAGGGCATCGACAGGTAAGTACAGTTTTATTGTTTTAGGCAGCCCGCTCTCGGCCACATATATATTTTTTTTCATGACTCGGACAACCCCTTTAAGGCTTTTCCTATTCTCTCCATGATGCCCTCTGCTGCTTCCTATCTCTGCTCCAGCCTGTTCTAATGGAATCCCCCACTGTGTCTTTCTTCTCACTGTCCATCCTGACTACCAGACACAAGAGGGAAGGGGGAACATGATGAGTCATAATCTCCTGCTGCAGGCCCCTCCTATTCATGGGTGCTCAGCCATGTAAACAAATAATCACAAAAGTACTGATGAAACACTTGATGACCATTCAGGGATTATTAATAAAGTAGTAATGGCATATGGGCAATTTATGCAAAAGAGTGACCAACCCCTTTAATACAATGGAGATTTGCTGCTCGTAATGCATGTCTATGACACCATGATTTGGTCGGGAAATAAACATGGCTGTCACAGTTCATGGGGAGCGACTGTCATGGAACAGAAGGGTACTGGAGTCTTGGACCCTCTGGACCACCACAAGAGATGGTACTAGCCGACACCCGGGACTGGAGTCTAAGTGGCACCTGGTCTTCACCAGAGCCTACCGCAAAGCGGGAAAGTCTCGCTGTGGTGGGGTGCCACCAGGTCGTTCCATGGGTGCAACTTGGCCTGTGGTGACAGCCAAAGTAGTACGGCAGGATACAGTCCGAGCCTGGGGTGACAGCAGGAGAACAGCTTTGGAGGATGAGCTGGAACTCATAGAAGGTACACAGGAATGGCACACAGTACAGGCAGGAACGGACTGGCACATGGAACAGGAACGCAGGAACGGATGACGGGAACACAGGAACAGGAATCACAGGGAACACTGGAGACACAGGAGGGCTTTCACTTAGCAGGAATGATGCTGAAGATCCGGCAAGGCAAGAAGGAAGGTGCCAGATTATAAAGCAGAGCCGGATCACCAGGACACTGGCCCTTTAAAACTTGAAGAGCTGGCACGCGCGGCCTAGAGATCGGGGATGCGCATGCAGCCTAGTCGGATCTGGGGCAAGAGCGTGGAGTGGTATGTCCAGGGCAGTGGGGACCGCGGCACAGAGAGGGGCACCAGAGTGCCCCACGATCAGGTCATGGCATTAAAATGATCTAACTTACTTTACCATGCACCAAAAATTATGCTAACCCAACCAAAAAGTGGTGTCAAATTATACAAGACAGTCTTACACTGTGAAGATTTATTATCCAGAACTTTACCCGGCCACTATTAGTAAATATCAACAGCATTTCTGATAAAATGTCACTTCTATGCAGCCATTTTTGTGTAGCTATTTCATACAGTCCCCTACTCCTTGTTGAGAGTGTATAGGCACAGGAACCATCTACAATGCCAGAGAAATAAACTATAAGTAAGTTTTGGATTGTGAGAAGAAACTGGAGCACATTGTTTAGATCAAGATTCATATCAACCATAATAAATATTATTTAAAGAGGACCTGTCACCCCACAAAATGTGCCCACCCTCCCCCCATAATCCTCACTCCTGCCCCTTTCTCCTCAGCCAGGTTTAATTGATTTAAACCTTCAAATCTTCACTCCTGGGCCTGGAGTTTTGTGAAATTTGGCCCGTGACGCCCTGGCACCTTTGACTGGGGTGTCAGTCCCAAAGATGAAATACTGGTGTGAATTAGGAAACAAGAGTCTGAGCAGGATAACTACAATATCTTTTTTGGGGGAGTCTTGGAAAAGTCATTTGAGTTGTCATCTAGTATGATGCTAGATCATCCAAAAGCATGATAAATTAGGGGATCGTTTTGTAAGGACATCCCAAATGAGCTGCAAATGGTAACGCTTTTAGGATGGAGACCCTCATATAGTATAGTTTAAGTCATAGTGAAGGAACATTTTCTGTGTGTGTTGTGTTTCATTCATGTCTCATCACCTGATTCCATGTCTGTTTTGATCTGTTCTTCCAGGTCTTCAGGCGACACGTAGTACTCATATTCTTCTCCTGCCGATGATTTTGGTTTACATTTTCCAAAGCAACAATTGCAGCAACAGCAGAGACAGCAGCAAAAGTAACATCCCGTTAGAAGTCCGCAAATGGCAAACAATCCCTGGGGACACAAACAGATACAGTACAAGGTTAAAGGAAATTCATATAGTATGTGCTCCACCTCTGCCGGCTAAACCCCCATCTGCTTTTTTAAAAGTTTTGGGGGCAAGCGCAATACATTAAAAAAATCACACATTCTGTGTGCCAATATATCTTACCACATGACAGAACACAAGAATAGCATACCCCACCCCTGCCCCCATTGTTTTTTTAGCTCACTTACCTTTGCCCACCAACTAGATAGCATAAAATATGTGTTAACATTTTCTTCTCCAAACTGCTCTGCCACGTACAATCCAAGGGAACCATACTTGTCATAGATATTCCTCTTAGAAGTGTCAGATAGTATTGAATGAGCATTGTTGATCTCCTTGAATGTTTCGGCTGCTTGGGGATTGTCAGGATTTTTGTCTGGATGATGTCTGAGAGCCAGTTTCCTTTTACCATGAGGAGAAGATAGAAAGGAAAGACATATTAGTATTAGTGTTATTAGTATGATTAGTTTGTATATTTTTTTAATTGTACACTACTATCCATCATTTCAGCCCACAATATTAAAGATTTATGGTACCGTAACAAATAAATACATTTTTCCGGTTTTATAAATGATACAAAATTGCACATTATGTACTAAAAAAAATCTTAATTTTGCCATCTTCTGGTGCTAATTTGCCATCTTCTGGCGATAACTTTTTCATACTTTAGTGTGCAGATTTGAGCAACATGTAATTTTTTGCGAGATGAGCTAATGTTTTCCTACTTTTGTTGACTGTGCAACCTTTTTATCCCTTTTTATTACATTCAGAAGGGTGAAAAAGTAGCATTTCGTACTTTTGGGCGCTATTTTTTCGTTACGGGGTTACTGGGTATAACCATTATCATATTATGAGCCCTCTTCAGACACCCGCAGGTGACATTCTAACATGTCACATGTTGGTAAGAGGTTCCCAAAAACCTATCAGAATATTTTTAGAATTTCCTATTTGAGGATAAAATGTGAAACACGACAGCACTGGCAGCATATAACTCCACACCCAAAATCCCACCCAGTCACAGTAGCCAATGGCTGCTCCTTGTTGTACATATTGCCTAACATTTATTCACAACATCGTTCAGACATTTCCAACAAGTTAGAGATATGACTAAGCCTCGGATGTTTTGTCGGAAGCTGCCAGTGCCATATCCTATGTCCCGACCTAATACTTATGTGCTTTTTATTGAAACAAAACAATTTAGCGAATAAGTTTAAGGTACAAATATGCAAAAAAAAAAATTAGCACTGTGCATAATATATCTAGGGGGGAAGAGGTTTGAAATATTTGATCAGACATAAAAGAAATTAAATAGGAAGAAAAAATAGCTCAATTAATGAAAGATTCTTAACACAGATGCACCCATGTCATCACAATTAATTCCAAATGAGACGGCATGCTATAAAAAATACCAAATCAATTTACAATGATAGGATTCAAAATAAATTAAGAGGTGAATTGGTACAAAACTACCAGAAAACTATTTCTTCTAATGAAAAAAATGTGTGACAATATATTAGCATGCATTATCATAGTAATTAAACTTTTCAGAATGAATCAGCTAACTCACAAGTAGTTTCAACCGTTGCGCTCCAAAGTAATGCCGTAGAGATCGCTACTTAATTCATAAGTGCTATCTAATATCCTCATAATGACTCATTATGCAGAGTCAACCAATATTGTCAGTTCTAACAATGATTGCTATGTAAATATTTCCCTGCTGTCTGTTCTGTTCAATTCAATTTTCTTCAATGTGATTCTTTTTTCCATTACAAATTTCACCTTTAGCAAATAAATAATGAGCCGCTCATTTCTATAAAACATATCCAAATAAGCCTGTCTGTGACAATGATGTGGTCAGGTAATAAGGCAAGATGTTTAATGCCATATATCAGTAAGTAAAATATATAAGTATTTACGAAGCTGAAATTGTGTCTGACAATTAACTCATACATAACAATTTCCTTATTCAACATGCACTGGCCCATCAGTGTGCCAGAGGATTCTGCAGTGGGGCTGGTTTCACTAAGGACTGGTTGCAGAAGTCCGTTGCAGGCGCAGTGCAAATATCCCTTTCTGCTTTCTCTAAGCATTTGCATTACAATATAACTGTGTGTTATAACTTACCTTGCACCCTGACAGAATCCTCTGTGTAGTCCCAGGGGATGGGCTTTGTTTTAGATTCATTTAAAAAAAAGAACATGTGACTTGTATGTGCTGCTCACTCATCAGCTCTCAGCCCCCACCTTTGTGCTCCTGTACAGCTCCTCCCTCCTGCTCCTTCACAGAGGTCATAGCCTGGTGAGCTGATATCAGTGGGGGAGGGAGGAGCTGTACAGGAGCACAAAGGGGGGGGGGGGCTGCAGCACGGACAAACTGAGGAGTGAGCAGCACAGACAAGTCACATGTTGTTTTTTGAAATGAATCCAAACCAGAGCCCAACCCCAAAACACAGATGATTCTGTCAGGGAGCAAGGTAAGTTATAACACACAATTATATAGTAATGCAAATTCTTAGAGAAGGCCTTGCTCCTGCAACCAGTCTTAAGTGAAATTTAGGTCCCTGGCGACAGGTTCCCTTTGAAGAATCATACCAAGGAATTGTCAATAATTGTTTGTGGTCAGTTTTGTCCTGATTATGGATTCATATGCTATTGATGATATCTATATTTCCTCTGTATTTCCCCTTTGAGGGTGATGGATACTATATGCTTAAAATTACTTTTGGCAAAGAGAAAATATTACATCCACAGAAGCCTTTCATCTACAGTGCAGTGACAGAGAGATGATTGCTTTTCCAAAAGAAAATTTTGAGGGATTTAAACTTTAAATTTTTTTTCTTAATATGAGGATGAAATTGTTTTGGTGGGGACTGTGGGACTTTTTATTTTTCTAACAGACCTATGTTACTGTATATTATTTAGCATAAAGTTCTTGGCACCACATATGACATGTGATTTTATTTAGTGGTGGTCAGATTTATCAGACCATCTGTCTTTCTAATAAGGTTAAAGGATCTATGTTATGCACTCTCTTTCAGATATTGTTCTTCTATATCCTATTTCACTGTAAATGTGAAGGACATAGGCTAGATGCAGATGAAAAGAATTGTATGAAACCAATTCAACCGATGCACAGCTGTTCTATTAGTTAAAAAATACAGTGAGTACAGCTGACATTTTCTACATTAGAAAATAATAGCTTAGAGAGTTTATTTTTCTTAAGGGAGCGTTTTTCATGCTTTACTTTATATGTTTACAGAAAAGTAAATCATAAAATATCCAGGTTTAAAGGGAACCTATCAGCAGGATTTTACATATCTGACTAATAACATGCTGCTGCAGGTCCCATCATACACAACACAAACATGCATTTGACTGGCATATCTGCTGATTTGTTTTTGAGAAATCACATTAAGAAAAATCTTCTATCTTTATTCAACTTCTGAAGAGTCATGTGGTCTTAAATGATGACTCCGTGACTCTAGTTGCTGCTTGAGACAGAAGTTGTATATAGGTACTTTTTCTTTATGTGATTTCTCAAAAACAAACCAGCAGATATCTTAGTCAAATGCATGTTTTTGTTGTGTATAATGGGAATTGCAGTTTGATGGCATTAGCCTGATATGTAAAAACCTTTAAGGTTTCTTAATGTTTTAAGTTTTTTCTCCAACTTTAAGTTCATTAAAGAGGTTGTAACAACGTGGCAAGTTTTCCTCTATCCACAGGATTGGAAATAACAAGCAGATTGGTAAGGGTACGACTGTTGGGACCCCCACTAATCACTAAAATGGGACCTTCAGAAATCTGAAGAAGGTGGTCCTGTTCACATTTTCGTCCTGATACTCCATTGAATAATATGGTATTGTCTGAAATTGCATAGCACAGCACTGGGGTATCTCCAGCTCTTATATTCACTGTGTACATGATGGAGATTGCTGAGCCTTGTGACACTCCTATACTATTAAATGGAGCAGCAGGATGCATGCCCCTCCACCCATTAGTACGATTAATGGAGGTCCCGTTCTTATGATCACTGGGGTCCCATCAGTCTTACACTGACAGATAACTTGCAAAGGAGGGGCAAAAACTATCATTAAAGGCAGGGCCGGCTCCAGCACTGGGCATACCCGGGCGAGTGCCGAGGCTGCTGGGGGGCCCAAATAAGGCCGTACAAGGAACCCATGAGGTGTGGGGGGCTCTATCTAATGAATCCGTAAGGGGTGAGGGGGGCTTTATATAAAATAACCATGAGCTACTTTCTGAATTTTTTTTAGCCTCCACGTTCACTGCATAGGGGCCTACTGAGGCTCTGTCACCCAGGGGCCTGTTGAAACCTGGAGCCAACCCTGATTAAAGGTATAAAATAAAAACTATGATACCATAAAGTAGGTAACAGTGTTTACCATTATACAACCAACTTTATAGTGCCGATATATTCCGACACGAGATTATTGATGCATGAATGAGCCTCACTGAAGACCATTAAATTAACATACATTTACACTATATTTATTATGCATAAGACACACTCATTAAATTTAAGGTGCAATGGTATTGAACGAATGTGAGTGTAACATCCTTCCATATTGCTGTGACTTTATTTAGATGTGTAATCTATCACATATCTCAATATATGTAAATGCTTCCGTTGATTTCAGATAGTATTCACACCGGGAGCACAAGATGGATGCCGAGAATCACTAGATGAATGATTACAGCATTTTTGGATGCATAGTGGATAAAAACAGGGTCTGTGTTTGACATCAGAGGAATACAAGTAACACCCAGGAGCCCCTCTCAATCGGCACATTATATGGCTTGCTCTGAAATAGAAATGTCTCCACTTTTATGCTTGTCTTTCCAGCTCTTTGTCCCCCAGCTGCCCTGTTTTGGTCAATAACATTAAGCCTCTCCATTATGTGCCTGTGTATGTGCACTTCCGCCGCTGCGGTGTCTGCTATTGCCATGTAGCAGACAATGGCCACTTTCCAAAACCTATCCCCCCAGTTACACATCACAGGGCTGCAGCAGTGGCGATAACCAGTAAAAGCCTGGAATACGCTAAGACTGACCTAGAAGAAAACCATAAGGACTAAATCAATAATGTCACAGAACTGAAAAAGAAAGATAATGACACATAGTTGTTTATTTGCATCAGGGATTTAGGATTTTGTAGATATTTGCATATCCTATGTTTTCATCAGACAGTCCGGGATATCAGACCAGCAAAGTAAAGTAAACTGACCAACTACTAACTTCTAATAGTGTCTAAAATTGGGAGGGGTATAGTGTAGCAATAGCATTCACTTATAGATTTAGCATAGTGTTACTCCCTTGTACACCATGTTTGAAAGGGCTCCAGGCTCCATGAGTGTTAATGGAGCCTGAAGCCCCTCAAGCTCATTTGCATACAGTCTTTCATCCTGGTAGTAGATGCCCTTTAAGTCTAAAATAAACACATGAATGATCATTTTTACAACCCAGAGAGATTTTTGTTTAATCCTAAAGTAAAGCCACCTAAAAAAGTAGTTGCACAATAGTCAAAAGCCTAAAATATGATACAGGATTTATATTTGCAAAAATAAAGGCACTAGTTAAACCCATACTTCATTTATACTAATATTGACTCAAAAGCAGAACTAAACCTTTCAAGAATTTTTTTATTTAAAGGAAATCTACCATCAATATCAAGCATGATAAATCAGGGGCACATACTCATAGATATGTGATAATCTCCTTTTATGACCTCCTTCCTTCTAAAATCCACTTATGCTATTGAGCCAAAAGAGCTCTGGGGGTGTTACCAGAGCCCCTCCATGCTGTAGCTTCACAGGCAGGAGAACTCCCCCTCCCACTGTAATCTCATTCAGTGGTAGGAGGGAAGTGCTCCTACTCTTTGCCTCCTTATCTGTCTGAAGTGGACAGAAGTCAGAAGGCTTTCAGATACATTGCTTACTGCGGGAGAAAGAACTGAAATAAAACACAGAGAAGAGGTTTTCCTTAATGACATATATCACAAAAAGTTTCCCTTTATCACCTGCACTGTCCATTTCGTACAGGAAATCTTTATTCATGAGTTTGAAGGGCTCCTACAGAGCTCCTACATGATGTAGCTCCACAAACTGACAAATAAAGATCCTGCAAGAAATGGATAGTGCGGGTGATAAAAGGAAACTTTTTGTGACATATGTCATTAAGGAAAACCTCTTCTCTGTATTTTATTTCTGTTCTTTCTGACTTATGTCCTCTTCAGACAGATAAGGTGGCTATTTATTAACTCTTTCCATACATGGAGAATATCTTCCTTTGACGATTTAGCTCTGTAAGGAGATGAGACTATCTAGGGACTTTTGGTAAAGATTTAAACCGTTGGGCACTTTATCAGATCCCTTTATCTCTCAGCTGTCAGTAGTACGGGACAGAAACTTTTTTTTAGAAAAAAGAAAGACAGAGGGAAAAGAAGGAAATAGTAACATGTTTCTTTAATCACGTACATCACAATGTTCATTATTATCACGTGCACTATTACATTTTAAATAGTTTTTCAAAAGTCTAGTTACACTTTTATACCATAAACCTCATGCGAAAAAAAATTGTCAAAATATGAGTGAGGTCATAAGAAACCTTGCTAGTAACGTCTGAATTCTAAGCGCTTACGCACTTCATCATTCCCTGGATTGTCCTGTGAGTTGCGCTGCCGCTGGCTGTTTGTGGATTACATCTACAGTATTTTAGTAGTCACATCAGATTAGTCATTGCAGCAGCATTTTATGGTAATACAGGTGAGATAATGAGTGATATCATGATTCATATTTCTATGTAGATGTTATTTTTCTCATTAAGAGCTTTTTAAACAACTACATCTATGGAGGATACAGCACACAGGAGATTACAGACAGATTCAATAGATTTACACAGTAAATGCTAAGAAAGTAGCTCATTATTAACAATGGTTATTTTAATTTTAAAAATAGACTAAAATGAATAATAACTTTAAGAAATTTGCCAGGAAAATCTCATTATAATAGAGTGAATAATTTGATCCTAACACCTCTTGCTAACACTGCCTGGGCCCTTGCTGGTCTTTACGTCCAGGAGAAAACGTCTGAAGATGCTTGTTTGCCAATGACTGGCTACAGTGACCGACCACCTACCTGTCATAAATAGATATTTTATTCCCCTTAAAATCTCCATCAAAGGTAGTGGAAAATATCTGCTTCGGGATTTTTAAGCGCTGTCTTGATGCACATCTTGAAATGTTTCACAGTTCACAGTGATTTTAATGGGAGTTTAGTGCAGATGATTAGTGATGAGCTGACTCGTTTAGGTTTGAGTTCGTCGCATTCAGTCAAGCCTGAATAAAAACTACGGTTTGGGTACCTACCAGTAACACCCGCAATCGGTTCTGGCACCAATTGCGGATGTTACCCCTTTAAATGCTGCCACCAGGGAAAATCGTGGTGCGGATGAAGGGGTAACTTCCATGATCGATGCCAGCAATGAGAGCTTGAACTGTGGACCCGAACCTGTGTTTGGGTCTGCTTATCACTACTTATGATACTTAATTTGGATTTTGTTCCCTAAAAGGCTTAATCATTTACAGACTGAATGGGAAGCAGAGTTTTCGATTTCAAAATCCTCCCATGCAAAAAAGACCTCTAAACATTCGATTTATTGACTTTAACTAGGTAAAAAGAGTGTTCTGATACATTTCCTTTAGATACAAAGCTCTAAATCTGTGGCATAGATGGCATAATTTGTGGCTAAATATATTGTAAAACAATTTCTACATTGTTAATCAGTATCAGGTTTCTTGTAGTCTGACAAGGCTGGTGCAAGCACTGGGCATACCTGGGCAAGTGCTGGAGCCCAGAGTTGAGGGCCCACATAAGGCTGTATGTAAGGAATCCATGGGGATGAGGGGGGCTGTATCTAATGAATCCATAGGAGATGAGGAGGGCTTATATAAAATAACCATGATGGGCTGTATATAAAATAACCATGATGGGCTGTATATAAAATAACCATGAGGGGCTGTATATAAAATAACCATGAGGGGCTGTATATAAAATAACCTCTTTGGTGTGAAAATCTAGGGAATATTTTAGGGAACAGGAGACTTTCAGTTTCTGCATTTTTAATGCTGCCACGTGAGTTCACTGTAAAAGGGCCCACTGAGGCTCTGTCGCCCAGGGGCCTACTGAAACCTGGAGCCGGCCCTGCCCATCTATGAGCTATTCTCAGCAGCCAATGCCAAGGGATTGGAACAGGAAGCAGAAAACTGCTTTCTTATTGTAGTGGCCAGACCAATACCTGTGGATCAGCTCCTATTCACTTGACTAGGAGCTGAGATGAAATTACTTGGATTGACCACTACAATGAGAATGACGCTCTCTGCTCCCTGTTGCATTCTCTCTGTATTAACTAAGAATATCTGGTGACTTCACGTGAAAATAATATGTTTTAGAATATAAATAAGGAATATAAATTTTACTTCAATATCTTCCATCACCACATGGAAAGATTGAGGAGAAAGTTTCTCTCTTCAGATATCCGCCGAGTGGTAATAAGGCTTCTTAAATTATCTTGAATTATTTACTATCCATGAATAAGCTTTGGCGCTCTGTTTATTACTGCTGTGTTGTAATAGTTTCCACTTATTATTCCATAATAGTAATTGAAATTTGCATTTATATAAGAATTCCCTTCTAAGGGGGATTCAATTTGTTTTTCAATCACAAGTCTGTGCGTCTGTTTCTTTCAGGTTTGACGTGATTCCTACCACGACTGTCTCGCCCAAAAACTGTAAACAGTGGAGGAATACGCTTATGTACATAAATCAATGTCATTCACTGTACGTATCAATTGTATGGATCAGCATACGGAGAAATCTCTCGTAAAGATCTGCCGCCTAACATATTTTAGCAGTTCCACCATATACCATCTTCTTCTTTGTAAAGACCTCTTTTCATTGGATTTTTTAGGTCAGCATCCCCATGTATCCATATCTTTTATTATCTATATATCATGTACTGTAATATACACTGATTAGCCATCATATTATGCTGATTATCTCATGACAATGCCATCATTGAATGGGATATATTAGGCAACAAGGTAACAGTCAGTTCTTGAAATTAATGGCCCACATTTATCAAAAACTATGTGCTGTGGAGTGAGCTGGGTGCACCAGATTCCTGATTGGTTGTGCACAGTCTTCATAAATCTGGTGCCCCCTGCACTGCCCTGGAAGTGAGCACCATTTATTTTTGGTGCACGTTGTTCATGCTCTAGAACACAATTGTGGCACATGGTCCGACTAAGCACCAACACACCGCTTTAGGTGCACATTTTTTCTTTCTTGTCGGAGACAGTGCAGCCTGGCCACCAGATACATCAGGAGGCTCCGAATGTATCCAGCACTGCCAGAGGGGTGGCGACTTCATCAGCTATCATATGATAGATCCCACCCTCTACCTCCATTGATAGCACCACCTCTTTAATTCAAATATTTTACTGATATTTTATTCAATTCCAATACAGAACAAAATTAATCTTTTTCATTTCATTTGCTTTTACAATTTTTTGAAACGATAATAAAAAAAAAAGTTACAGACTTGATTTCAGTGAACTTTTTGGCCTCCATTTGTGTTCATCTGTACCACTTCCATTACTGGAGAAGGAAAAAATAGTCCTGCAGCTCCCGTCCAATTTTCCATTCACATAATGAAAGCACTTAAAGAAGTGGTGCAAACAGATGGTAATAGAAGCCATTAACCACTAGAAGTCAGGGGGATCAGAAGCACAAGTGTGGCTTGGATCCTCACCAAAAAAAAAAATATATATATATAATATATAATATATAGTTATCTCTTGAATATTGAAATATTTAAACATTAAAATGTAATAAAAGTTACTTACCTACCTACCAGCAAAGTCAATCCACCCTGAGCCTTTAAGCCATGGCTGCTGTCGAAGATGAAGAGTCATGGATATTGCACCACTCTCCCAATCAATGCTATCTACATCTTAAAGAAGCAGATACCTTTGATTCATCTTTTGCTAGTACTGATCTGCCAATAGCTTTTTTCCAAAAGATCTGCCAATATCAATGGGGCTGCACAGGCAGTAGCGATTTTTGTGCTCACTGGAGGCGGTTAAGAAAAACAACTAACACCCAATAAGAACTGTCAGGCTCCAGGGGTAACGGACAAACTGGACCACTGCGGACAATGAAGTAAGCCAACACCTGGGACCAGAGTCTAAGTGGCACCCGGTTTTCACTAGAGCCCGCCGCAAAGCAGGTTGGACTTGCTGCAGTGTGGCACCACCAGGTCGTTCCACAGGTGTGACTTTGTCTGCGGTGGCAGCCAAGGCGAGGTACAGAAACAGAAGGCAGGTGGTGGTCGGGGACAGGCAGGAGGTCAGGACAGGTCGCACAGGGTCAATGTCAGAGGCAGAGCAGAAGGTCAGGGTAGGCAGCGGAGGAGCGTAAACAGGAAAAGGTCCAGGGTCACAACGGGAAATCAATACACTGATGCAAGGCAAGGAAACAAGCTTTCTCAAAGGCATAGAGCACGAAGATCTAGCAGGGGATGCTGGGAGAAGCCGGGTTTTAAGCATTTCCTGAAAAGGGCCAGCACCAATCAGCGGTGCGCTGGCCCTTTAAAACTTACGAAGCCAGTGCACGCTCACGGACAGGTAAGCGATTGCAGCTGGGTCCTGGGGCACACAGAGGATCACTTGGGTCCGTGACAAGAAGATTACCTGTTTTCCAAGCATAAATGCACTAGTCACAATACAACTCTCTAAGACTAATCAATAAACAGACTATTTACTTTTTGCCCAATTATAACATTTATTCTGTAGATAAATTTCACCATGGAAATTCATGTATTTAGACACAAGGGATTTATCTCCCATTTTCATATATTACATACATATTACATTCATACATACATTAATTACATAAATTCACCAAATAAAGCCATTTTACTTGCAAATCTACATTATTAGTGCCCCTGCTGCCTTGTATGTCTTGGTGCAATAGCCTATGTGACTACATACGTGACCGCTTTTCCAAGCATAAATCAGCTATTCCTTGTAATCACTTAATGTTCTACCAAGCTCTACAGACCATTCCACAATTAACATTTCTGTGATTGATAGTCACGTCACTTCCACAAAAGGAAGCATTTGGGATCTACACAATACAAACACTTGTACCTAAGGGATTACACTGGGAATATGAAGTGCGCAATTATTCTTGGATAAGAACCTTGTATTGCATTTGTTAAAGATGCAATAGAAGTTAAAGAGATGTAATGGTGATCTCTTACCACTCTGCTTACTGTTAGTGCCCAATGTGTGTTTTAGTAGACTTCACAATTGTCAATTGCATAAAGTAAATAATATTGACAGAGCCGTATTGTGTTATGTTAATAGTTCTGTAGACATATCAACATCAATAACCATATAGGTTACACAAACCACGGTCATAATTATGCCATTAGTATTATCCCTTTAGATTTAGTAATACATACCGTACATTACTAAGCATTCTATGTAGACTATTTTCAGATCATGACATTGAGTGATACATGGACATCCAGTGTTAAGAGGTGTTGCTGGAGGGGAACCTGTCAACCGTAAAAAGCCTATTCCACCACCATTATCAAATTATTCAACACTCGTCCATCCTCGTAATCCTGTTATTGCTCATTACTGCTATATTGTGTTTATGTGTAGGTGTATCTGCTGTATGTGTGTATATGCTGTGTGTACATGCTGTGTGTACATGCTGTATGTGTGACTATGCTGTTTATGTGTTTGTGTTGTCTATATGCTGAATATGTGTGCATATGCTATATGTGTGCCTGGTAAGTATATGCCATATGTAAATGCATTATGTGTGTATATGGTGTGTATGCTCTATGTATACATGCAGTATATAAAAGTATATAAATGTGTGTGTATGAGTATAAATATGTGTATGAGAATGTGTATGAGTATGTGGACACTTATAGCCATTGATGCTCCACAAGGGGTTATTAGGCTTCTTGTAAGTCATACTTGGTGTTAAAGGGGCTGCCTTTCAAGGTAGCAAAAAGAGGCATTGTTTTCCTTTTCCCACCCTGGAAAACATATTTGCATATTTCCCAGAATCAATGGCTATGAGTCACTGAACGCCCCCTTAACACCAAATATTACGCAACACCACCTATAAGGCGTCCTTAATTGGCAAACTCTCCATAATGAGAACAATTACTTCCTAACCCTAGTCAATAGCCTCTCACCCAGCCAAACTAGTTCCCTACACTGTACTGAGGGGAACCAACCAGGTGGAAACAGCCCTGTCAACAATTGGGAATCTGTTCCTTCTGGAATAGATTTACTGGCGTGGCTTAACCCACATTATGTTATTAGGCCCATGAAAGTAAGTTATGAAAGGTGTTAAGGGGGCTGCCTTTCAAGGTAGCGAAAGAGGCATTGTTTTCCTTTTCCCACCCTTGAAAATATAATTGCATATTCAGAATACTGCCTTTTTCCATCAGGACTTCAACTCTGTGCCCAATGAAGTAGCACCAATGATGCAGAGAGCTTTGAGCTCTCCACAACATCATTTTGCCTCGGCAGGCGCGATATGATGATGTCATTGCCTGCCGGCCTGTTGTACATAGCAGCAGAGAAGAAGAGGAGTTGCTGGGGAATGTGGAAAGGTGAGGTATGTGGTGTTTTTTTTATTTAACTATGTTACATAAAGGATAGGGGGCCACACTAAGAGGGGGGGTGAGGGGGGCCCACAAAAATATGAGGAGATAAGAGGGGGCCACATTAAAAAGAGGGAGATTAAAGGGGCCACAAAAGGGAAAAAAGAGAGGGGGCCCAGAAAATGGGGGGCCAACAAGATGGGGGGGGGGCACAATGAGAGGTGGAGTTGAGAGTGGGACAGAAAAGGAGATGAGAGAGGGAAATACCAGGGGCTCCATAATGAGAGGGGGATATATAGGGCACAATGTTAAGAGGAGGGAGGTGAGAGGGGCAGTAAATGAGAGGGGTGAATATAGCCTGCAGCCTCTGCCCCATGTATATAGCCTGTAGCCCCTTCCCCAGTATATAGCCAGCAGCCCCTGCCCCCAGTATATAGCCAGCAGCCCCTGCCCCCAGTATTTAGCCAGCAGCCCCTGCCCTCAGTACATAGCCTGTAGCTCCTGACCCCCAGTATATAGCCTGTAGTCCCTGCCCCTAGTATATAGCCTGTAGCCCCTGCCCCCAGTATATAGTCAGAAACCCCTGCCTTCAGTATGTAGCCTGCATCCCCTGCCCCCCAGTATTTAGCCTGTAGCCCCTGCCCCCCAGTATGTAACCTGCAGCTCCCCCCTAAGTATATAGCCTGTAGTTTCTGTATGAATGCCCAGCCTACAATAAAAAAAACAAAATGTGTATGCTCCCAGCTGGTCCTCTTCTTTCTATCGATGCTTTTGCTGCGGGACCCCCGCGCAGTGCCGTCAGCTACTCACTGACATCATAGCGTGTACCGACGGCAGCTCACACACTAGATTGTCAACAAGCAGCTGACATCATGATGCTAGCGGTTGACGTCGGAAGGGAAGTACAAATTTTGTACATCCATGTAATGGCCTATTCGGGACAACCATGGAAAACAGCAGTGATGGCCCATGTCCAAGGAGGCCAACCATAGTCCATAGTCAGGTTGAACCAAAACAAGAAGTACCATAGCGACACAGGAACCAGTAGCAGAATATGTATGTGTTCTTTTTTGTGTTCATGGAAAACCCCTTTAAGGACATTTAATATAACTATTTTTACTAATATTTCAGAAGATCATATCACTAGTAAAATATACTAGAAAGACTTTTAAACATTCA
The DNA here is from genome assembly GCF_040894005.1 of Engystomops pustulosus. Classification (NCBI taxonomy): domain Eukaryota; kingdom Metazoa; phylum Chordata; class Amphibia; order Anura; family Leptodactylidae; genus Engystomops; species Engystomops pustulosus. The sequence goes on from NC_092415.1 coordinate 43,706,170, forward strand.
TGAAGTGATATATATAATGCTGTCAAAAAGCTGCTTTGTCATCTTATTGATACAGGATATTTAATCATGAAATGCTGATTTGGTGTTAATAAACACTTATTAAACACTGTAATATTATCGCGGCACTCAGGATGGTTAGTGGTATAACACCTGTTTAAGCTCTGCATCAGATGCTGGGATCATTTTCAGAGTCTGTGTAAGAATATGACCAATATTGGTTAAAGAAATTAATTTTTCAGTGAAATAACCGATGGAAAATAAAGCAAATTATGGGAGAGTGGTTTATATCCTCGGGGGGTTTGTTATCCAGCAATATTTAATCTAGGCAGGGTCTGTCTGCTTGTTGCACTTCTATTCTCACTGGGTTTCAGAACAAATCTTAGTCTAAGGAATATGAAATTGTCAATTAGACTTATGTGAAAACCTGCTGTAGCATATGCAGACACTGATCAGTAGTGATAATATGTGTGTATTTATAAACTGCTAACTTTATTAATGGTGATATCTCCCATACACTAAGACCACCATGCGTACATTCATTATATCATTTTGCTTTATGATGCCATTCATTTACCAGCTGTTTAGGTTTTCTTTGGGTTGTGTAACAATTATGCAACTAACTAGGATTAACCAAATTGTGTACACACTAATTTACTGCCCATTAACCCTTAACAACCAGCCTCCTTGTGTCTAAAGGGCCAAACAATCTTTGCCACATTCCAAGAGATTTCACGTAGCCTATAGCCCATGGCCATCACTATAACTTATGTAAAACTGAATGAGTTGTAAGAAAGGGAGGACAGAATGCATGAGGCTTTTGTTGTTGCTGTAGGTTCCCAAAGCAGTGAGAAGTCTGCAGTTTTGTTTTTGATACAACAGACAACGGATTAGGCCATTGATACTGAGAGGGTAATTTATCACTGGGTTTTTTGTCTATGTTTGGCCTTGACGACCCAAATGAACATAGGACAGTGCAAAGTCACTCAGCACGGTGGCTCAGTGGGTAGCACTTTTGCCTTGCAGCGCTGGAGTCCTCTGTTCAAGTCCCACCCGGGTCAACATCTGCAAAGAGTTTGTATGTTCTCTCTACATTTGTGTAGGTTTCCTCCCACACTCCAAAACACACTGGTAGGTTGATTAGATTATGAGCCCCATGGGGACAGGGACCGATTTGGCAAACTCTGTGCAGCGCTGCAGAATCTGTAGGCGCTATAAAAAATAAAAAATTATAAATTATTATTATAAAATCACTTTGACACAGACAATGCTTGTGCCAAATTGATTATTTGCATAGACAAGTTTTTTGCGACTTTCCTTGCAACTGTCACAAACAACAAAAAAGCACTGGCAGCAGATTTATCAAGGGACAAAGCCACTTTAATGAATCTGACTCCAGTGGAGCTCCAAAGACCGGAGACGGTCTAATGATAAATTACCCCCTATGTCTTCACAAGGTCAATAAGAACCAATGAACAAGAATCTACCTGTCAGACAATACATATGCATAGGCTGACAACACTAATACATAGACTGAACAAGCAATCAGATAGATGAGCACCTGTTCAAATCCTATAGTGGGGCTAACAAAAAATATAAAAGTGAAAATAAATGAAAAACATTTTTAAAATGTTTCTCAATTCTTTCATTAACCCCTTAGCCCTCCTTGAGTTACTACTACTGCATGGAGTGTTGTCACTTAGCGCTCCATGCAGTAATAGAACATCAAGGAGCTGATTTTGGTTCCGCTCATCAACAGAGCTGAATTGTCAGCAGAAAACTTGGGGTGTCAGCTGTAACCTACACTAATCACTTTAGTACATTCAAATTTTCAATAGTTACAGCCATATAAAGTAGTGGGACTGAGTCATGAAGTACACTGGGGGGAATATATTAAGAATGGTGTTTTGAAGGCCAGTTTATATCCGTCACTCCGGACGGATTTCTAGAGGTCAGATATACTAAGAGGCTTCTACCTCACAGATGATCCGGAAGTGATTTCCGCCATATGAGGCCAATGCAAACCAGGCCTAACCTGGCAGTTATAGTCTCCTCCAACTTTCCAGTGGAGATTATATAAAATATAGCCGCTGGGGTGTACATGCCCCACCCCATCATGCCCAAAATGGTGTGATTTCGAAAACTGCCGTAGTAAATTCCTCCTAGTGTGTCAAAAAAATGTGCATGGTTACATATTATGGGCGGCATGGTGGCGGAGTGAGTAGCACTTCTGCCTTGCAGCACTGGGGTCCTGGGTTCGAATCCCACTCAGGTCAACATCTGCAAAGAGTTTGTATGTTCTCTCCGTGTTTGCGTGGGTTTCCTCCCACACTCCAAAACATACTGTTAGGCTGTTTAGATTGTGAGCCCCATGGGGACAGGGACCAATTTGACATGCTTGTGAAGCGCTGCGTAATCTGTGTGCGCTATATAAATAAAGAATTATTATTATTAGTCCAAAGTCATTACCATAAAAAGAGGCATATGAAACTTAAACATTGCCTTGCTCAGGAAGTCTAACCCTGGCTGTAGGGGGAAGGGGTTAAAAGGGTTGTCCACTTTCAGTAAATAATTGATATTGTTCTTGTAATACAATTTTTTTTGATTGGAAGCTTTTTTTTTTTACTTCCAGTGGATTAAAAATTGGTCCCTGGTCATGAGATGTCACACAGATGCATGGCTTGTTATTAGAAATGAGCGAGCACTAAAATGCTCGAGTACTCGTTATTCGAGACGAACTTTTCCCGATGCTCGAGTGCTCGTCTCGAATAACGAGCCCCATTGAAGTCAATGGGAGACTCGAGCATTTTTCAAGGGGACCAAGGCTCTGCACAGGGAAGCTTGGCCAAACACCTGGGAACCTCAGAAAAGGATGGAAACACCACGGAAATGGACAGGAAACAGCAGGGGCAGCATGCATGGATGCCTCTGAGGCTGCTTAAACGCACCATTATGCCAAAATTATGGGCAACAGCATGGCCATGACAGAGTGACAGAATGAAGCTAGATAGCATCTAAAACATCCAATAATTGACCCTGACACTATAGGGGACGGCATGCAGAGGCAGCGGCAGCAGCGGCAGGCTAGAGAGTGGCATGGCGACATACCCTAAATGGACTCAGGCTTCAAACCAATGGGTGGCAGAGAGGAACCAAAGGAGGTGAGCAAGAAGCGCTCAAATAATATCGGTACATGATAAAAGTTTGCCAGTATATTTTGTGGATTACACAGCAGGGTGGGGACAAAGTTAACATGGAAGCCTGAAAACAATCCAAAATTCTGCCTGACACAGCTCGTTTGATAAGGGGACCATGTATGGAGGCAGTGAACTAGTAGTAGATTAAAGGTGCTGCAGTTAAAACTATGTTAGTTGGATCTTGGGATGGAGCTGGCGCTCCGCTGCCAGGCGAGCTTTCGCCAATCCAAGCCCCTGTCTCTAGGCTACTCCCCAAACAGCACTTCTAAGAACCTTTTGTATAAGATCAAGTGTAGTAGCGTTCTTATAAGTTTAGGATATGGCGGGTGAAGGGAATGCAAACAGATGCGCAAGAAGCGCTGAAATAATATCGGTAAATGATAAAAGTTTGCCAGTATATTTTGTGGATTACACAGCAGGGTGGCGACAAAGTTAACAAGTTTGTTGTGGAAGCCATGAAAACAACCCAAAATTCTGCCTGACACAGCTCGTTTGATAAGGGGACCATGTATGCCTACAGTTCATGCCAGTCGCTGCACTGGCTGCCAGTCTCCTTTCGAATACAGTTTAAAATAATAACCCTCATCCATAAAGCTCTGTATAATGCTGCACCCCCCTACCTCTCCTCTCTTATCTCAGTCTATCGCCCAACCCGTGCTCTTAGATCCGCCAGTGATCTTAGATTAACCTCTACCCTAGTGCGGACCTCCCACTCGCGTCTCCAAGACTTCTCTAGAGCTGCACCAATTCTATGGAATGCTCTGCCCCGGACTATCAGACTAATACCTAACCTCCAAAGTTTTAAACGTGCTCTTAAAACCCATTTCTTTAGGCAAGCCTATAACACTCATTAACTGCATGAAGTTTTAACTCTTCTACTAACCCGTCCTGTGTCGTCCTCCCATCTGTTATCCAGCAACCAACAGGCACCAGACTTCTCTGCAGTCCCATTCACCCTGGACCTGGTATATAAGATGACGGCTGAGTGGTTCAAGCGACAGCAATTCCATTTATTATATTTTGTTCTATTCCCTAAGAAGAATGGCTTGACCATTAAATATTATTTTACCTAGTGTTACCCCATCATCTTCATAAACCGTAAGCTCTGGCGAGCAGGGACCTCACTCCTGTTGTTCCATACAAATGTTGTGCTCTGTTACATTACATTTGTATTTGTTTCCTATGATTTGTAAAGCGCTACGGAATTTGATGGCGCTATATAAATAAAGATTATTATTATTATTATGGAGGCAGTGAACTAGTAGTAGATTAAAGGTGCTGCAGTTAAAACTATGTTAGTTGGATCTTGGGATGGAGCTGGCGCTCCGCTTCCAGGCGAGCTTTCGCCAATCCAAGCCCCTGTCTCTAGGCTACTCCCCAAACAGCACTTCTAAGAACCTTTTGTATAAGATCAAGTGTAGTAGCGTTCTTAAAAGTTTAGGATATGGTGGGTGAGGGGAATGTAAACAGATGCGCAAGAAGCGCTGAAATAATATCCGTAAATGGTAAAAGTTTGCCAGTATATTTTGTGGATTACACAGCAGGGTGGCGACAAAGTTAACAAATTTGATGTGGAATCCATGAAAACAACCCAAATTTCTGCCTGACACACCTCGTTTGATAAGGGGACGATGTATGGAGGCAGCTATATGGACGACTTTTGGAGGTAGCAATGGAGACAACGTGTGGAGGCTGCTATGGAGACAATTTAATTTGGATAGTGCCTGTAGGTGGCAGTCCAAAAAAGTTTTCAAACCAGAGGAGCAGGTAGGTGGCCCTCCAGAAAAATGAAATAGATTGAGTGCCTGTATGTGGCAGTCCAAACAAGTTTTCAAACCAGAGGAGCAGGTAGGTGGCCCTCCAGAAAAATGAAATAGATTGAGTGCCTGTATGTGGCAGTCCAAAAAAGTTTTCAAACCAGAGGAGCAGGTAGGTGGCCCTCCAGAAAAATTGAATAGATTGAGTGCCTGTATGTGGCAGTCCCAAAAATTGTTTAAAACAGAGGACCGGGTAGGTGGCCCTCCAGAAAAATTAAATGCATAAAGTACTATAGCTAGAGCCAGTGGGCCCTGTCAAAAAATAGCCAGTTTCCTCTGCTTTAGTGTACAAAGAGGAGGAGAAGGAGGAAAATGAGGAGGAGGAGTGCATAAATTATTCAGGTTGAGCTTCCTTCACCTGGTGGAGATTGGAAATTATGAGAAATCCAGGCTTTATTCATCTTAATAAGCGTCAGCCTGTCAGCGCTGTCAGTCGACAGGCGTGTACGCTTATCGGTGATGATGCCACCAGCTGCACTGAAAACCCGCTCGGACAAGACGCTAGCGGCAGGGCAGGCAAGAACCTCCAAGGCGTACAGCGCCAGTTCGTGCCACATGTCCAGCTTTGAAACCCAGTAGTTGTAGGGAGCTGTGTGATCATTTAGGACGATGGTATGGTCAGCTACGTACTCCCTCACCATCTTTCTGTAAAGATCAGCCCTACTCTGCCGAGACTGGGGACAGGTGTCAGTGTCTTGCTGGGGTGACATAAAGCTGGCAAAAGCCTTGTAAAGCGTACCCTTGCCAGTGCTGGACAAGCTGCCTGCTCGCCTACTCCCCCTCGCTACTTGTCCCGCAGAACTACGCACTCTGCCGCTAGCGCTGTCAGAAGGGAAATACTGTTTCAGCTTGTGCACCAGGGCCTGCTGGTATTCATGCATTCTCACACTCCTTTCCTCTCCAGGGATGAGAGTGGAAAGATTTTGCTTGTACCGTGGGTCCAGGAGAGTGAACACCCAGTAATCGGTGCTGGAATAAATTCTTTGAACGCGAGGGTCACGGGATAGGCAGCCTAGCATGAAATCTGCCATATGCGCCAGAGTACCAACGCGCAAGAATTCACTCCCCTCACTGGCCTGACTGTCCATTTCCTCCTCCTCCAACTCCTCCAACTCCTCTTCTTCTGCCCATACACGCTGAACAGTGAAGGACTGAACAATGGTCCCCTCTTGTGTCTCGCCAACATTCTCCTCCTCATCCTCCTCCACCTCCTCCGACATGCGCTGAGAAACAGACCTAAGGGTGCTTTGGCTATCAACAAGGGAATCTTCTTCCCCCGTCTCTTGTGACGAGCGCAAAGCTTCCGACTTCATGCTGATCAGAGAGTTTTTCAACAGGCCAAGCAGCGGGATGGTGAGGCTGATGATGGCGGCATCGCCACTGACCATCTGTGTTGACTCCTCAAAGTTACTCAGCACCTGACAGATATCAGACATCCACGTCCACTCCTCATTGTAGACTTGAGGAAGCTGACTGACCTGACTACCAGTTCTGGTGGAAGTTGACATCTGGCAGTCTACAATCGCTCTGCGCTGCTGGTAAACTCTGGATAACATGGTTAATGTTGAATTCCACCTCGTGGGCACGTCACACAACAGTCGGTGAGCGGGCAGTTGGAGGCGGCGCTGCGCTGCCCTGAGAGTGGCAGCATCTGTGCTGGACTTCCTGAAATGCGCACAGATGCGGCGCACCTTCGTGAGCAAATCAGACAGATTGGGGTATGTCTTGAGGAAACGCTGAACTATCAGATTTAACACATGGGCCAGGCATGGCTCATGTGTCAGTCTGCCGAGTTGCAGAGCCGCCACCAGGTTACGGCCGTTGTCACACACAACCATGCCTGGCTTCAGGTTCAGCGGTGCCAGCCACAGATCAGTCTGCGCCGTGATGCCCTGTAATAGTTCTTGGGCGGTGTGCCTTTTATCGCCTAGGCTCAGCAGTTTGAGCACCGCCTGCTGTCGCTTAGCGACGGCACTGCTGCTGTGCCTAGAGCTAGCGACTGATGGCGCCATGCCCACGGATGGTAGTTCGGAGGAGGAGGTGGAGGAGGGGTGGGAGGAGGAGGAGGCATAGTAGGCCTGAAAGACCTAGACCGAGGTAGGCCCCGCAATCCTCGGCGTCGGCAGTATATGACCAGCCGCAGGGTCAGACTCGGTCCCAGCCTCCACCAAGTTAACCCAATGTGCCGTCAGCGATATATAGTGGCCCTGCCCGGCAGCACTCGTCCACGTGTCCGTGGTCAGGTGGACCTTGTCAGAAACGGCGTTGGTCAGGGCACGGATGATGTTGTCTGACACATGCTGGTGCAGGGGTGGGACGGCACATCGGGAAAAGTAGTGGCGGCTGGGGACCGAATACCGAGGGGCGGCCGCCGCCATGAGATTGCGAAAGGCCTCGGTCTCTACTAGCCTATAGGGCAGCATCTCCAGGCTAAGCAATCTGGAGATGTGGACATTAAGGGCTTGGGCGTGCGGGTGGGTTGCACTATATTTCCGTTTCCGCTCCAGCGTCTGGGGTATGGAGAGCTGAACGCTGGTGGATGCTGTGGAGGATCGTGGAGGCGAAGATGGGGTTTTTGTGCCAGGGTCCTGGGCAGGGGGCTGACTATCAGCTGACACAGGGGAAGGAGCAGTGGTGTGCACGGCCGGAGGTGAACGGGCTTGGTGCCACTGAGTGGGGTGTTTAGCATTCATATGCCTGCGCATACTGGTGGTAGTTAAGCTAGTAGTGGTGGAACCCCTGCTGATCCTGGTTTGGCAAAGGTTGCACACCACAGTCCGTCGGCCATCCGGTGTTTCCTTAAAGAACCTCCAGACTTCTGAAAATCTAGCCCTCGCCGCGGGAGCCCTCGCCACGGGAGCTTCACTACGTGACACATTTGGCGCTGATGCACCTGCTCTGGCCCTGCCTCTCCGTCTGGCCCCACCACTGCCTCTTCCAACCTGTTCTGGTCGAGGACTCTCCTCCGTCTCAGAAGCACTGTGTTCACCCGGCCTCTCAACCCAGCTTGGGTCTGTCACCTCATCATCCTCCGATCCCTCAGTCTGCTCCCCCCTCGGACTTCCTGCCCTGACAACAACTTCACCACTGTCTGACAACTGTGTCTCCTCATCGTCGGACACCTCTTTACACACTTCTTCCACTACGTCAAGAAGGTCATCATCACCCACAGACTGCGACTGGTGGAAAACCTGGGCATCGGAAAATTGCTCAGCAGCAACCGGACAAGTGGTTTGTGACTGTGGGAAGGGTCCAGAAAACAGTTCCTCAGAGTATGCCGGTTCAAATGCCAAATTTTCCTGGGAGGGGGCAGACTGGGGGGGAGGAGGCTGAGGTGCAGGAGCTGGAGGAGTGCCGATTTCGGTGACATGGGTGGACTGCGTGGAAGACTGACTGGTGGACAAATTGCTCGAAGCATTGTCGGCAATCCACGACATAACCTGTTCGCACTGTTCTGGCCTCAACAGTGCTCTACCACGAGTCCCAGTAACTTCAGACATGAACCTAGGGAGTGTAGCTCTGCGGCGTTCCCCTGCTCCCTCATCAGCAGGTGGTGTCTCACCCCACCCAGGACCACGGCCTCTGACCCCTGCAGTAGTTGGACGCCCACGTCCCCGCCCTCGTCCTCTACCCCTAGCCCTCGGGTTAAACATTTTGAAAATGAAAGTTATAACTTTAATTTTTTTTTAACTTTTTTTTGTGTTTTTTTGTGGGGTTTTTTTTGTGTTTTTTAGTTTTTAAAACCAAACGATGCTATCCTATTGCTATGGCTATTTTCTAGCCAAGTATGAAAGCACACTGCTATGCCAGATGAGATGACGCTGAGTTACGAAAAAATAAACGTAAAATAAAAAGTAAATGGCAGACTGTGCCTAATTGAAATCAAACCCCTAATAAATTTTCCCACTTTGGTGTTTGAGGTGGATATGTGTGTCACTAAGAGCTAAACACAACGGTAGCAAGTCCCCCTGCAAATTCCTCACAATATGGTACTAGCTGCAAATAAAAAAAAAAAATGTATAACGTTATTGTAGCCCTAAGAAGGGCTGTTGGGTTCTTGTAGAATCACTCCTGCCAAACACTATTCTAATAGAACAGCCCAACGCTTTCCCTGACCAGCAGCAGCTCTCTCCCTAGCGGCATCCAGACACAGAATGATCCGAGCAGCGCAGACAGGGGCTAGTCTATTCCAGGGTCACCTGATCTGGCCAGCCAACCACTGCTATCGACGTGTAAGGGTACCACATCATGCTGGGTGGAGTGCAGAGTCTCCTGGCTTGTGATTGGCTCTGTTTCTGGCCGCCAAAAAGCAAAACGGCGGGAGATGCCATTTTCACGAGCGGGCGAAGTATTCGTCCGAGCAACGAGCAGTTTCGAGTACGCTAATGCTCGAACGAGCATCAAGCTCGGACGAGTATGTTCGCTCATCTCTACTTGTTATATATCAAAGACTAATCAGAGCTTTGTCATCTGTGTGACATCACATGACCAATATTAATCCACAGAAAGTAAACAATGTTGATTCCTAAAAAAAATGGTGTTAAGCAGAAGCCTAGAAAACTGTGAGTAATTAATGCTAGAAGTATATAAGAAAATTTTATAAGTTTTTGTTACACAAACAATATCAATTAATTGCTGAATTTGGACAACCCATTTAAAGGACATCTACCGCCAGGATAAAGGATTGTAAACCAAGTGCAATGACATGCTGATGTGAGCCCCCTATGGCAGGATCTGCTCTTCTTTAAGCTTATGGGTTTTACAAATAAAGGCTTTTAAATTTTGCAAATAAGTCTGAGGCGCTCCAGGCTCCATTAACACCCAGAGCCCCTGAGGCTGACTTGCATTATTTAAAAATCCTTTGTTTTGTAAAAACCAGGGCATAAGAAGCTAAAGGAAGAGCGGATCCTGCCAGAGGGGGCACACACCAGCATGTAAGTGTGCTGGGTTTACAATTCTTGATCCTGGTGGTAGATGTCCTTTAAAGTGTGGAAATGAATGAAGAAATTTCCTTTGATTTCATTGAAGGGTTTTCTAATAGTACAGGTGGTCCCCTACTTAAGGATACCCAACTTACAGATGACCCCTAGTTAAAGACGGACCCCACTGCCCACTGTGACATCTGGTGGAGCTCTTTGGATGCTTTACTTTAGTCCTAGGCTGCGATGATCAGCTGTAAGGTGTCTGTAATGAAGCTTTATTGAGAATCCTTGGTCCCATTACTACATAAAATTTAGAAACTCCAATTGTCACTGGGGCAAAAAAAAATTGTCTGGAACTGCAATTATAAAATATACAGTTTCAACTTACATACAAATTCAATTTAAGAACCTATGGAACCTATCTTGTACGTAATCCGGGGACTGCCTGTATAGCATTACACATTTCCATTCTCTTTTTATTCAATGTAATTTAAATCATTAATTAAGATAAATATTTCTGATATTGCTATATTGATGTGTGTTAAATGAAGTGACATTGGAGGGCAACAATTTAAAAGGGTTGGCCACTTTACCTCATGTTTTTTGTAATCTGTGTGTAAGTGGGTGGGGGGGGCAGGATATTAGGTAATTTACCGATATACATCTATTAATATTTTGGCTCTGCTTTCTTGATATGTAAAGTGAAGCCTCCTGTCTTTTACCTCCTCAGCCAGACATTCCTGACCATAAAATGGCTGCAGATGGAGGGTCATGTGGTCTCTGACCAATAGCAATAGTCCTGCCAAGACCTTAATCTTATATTCATGGACAGATAGAGATCACATGATTCTCCATATGCAGCCATTTTATGCACAGGAATGGCAAAAGACATGAGGCTTCACATTACCTATTAAAGGGGTTATCCGGGTGTAAACATTTACTTAGGCCTGGGCTGGGGTGGGCTATTTAGGGCCGGGCTGGGGTGGGCTATTTAAAAATAATAAACGTGTACTTACCTCCTCCAGCACCGCTGATGTCCTGCGCCACGCTCTGTATGATCTGTGCACCTGCCGGTCGAAAGCTCCCATCTGACACCATCTCCCAGCGATTACAGCGCTGCTAGATAGGGACAGATGGGAGGAGCCGGCCACATCATGGACCGGAAGTTCCCTGTGCGAGGCTTCTGTGCCCCTGTAAATAAACAGGGGCACGGATCAGACGGACCACGGCGAGGGACATCGGCGGCACCGGAGGAGGTAAGTACAAGTTTATTATTTTTAAATAGAGCGCCCCAGCCTGGCCCTAAGTAATTTTTTATAACCGGATAACCCCTTTAAGATAGCGGAGCAGAACTTTTAATAGATGTATATTGATAAATTACCTGCCCCCCCCCCACACACACACTACAAAACATAAGGCAAAGTGGCCAACACCTTTATTCCTTACTTTGTCTAATAAGGTTGTATTGTCATCTATCTATTGCTAATTCCAATCAGTGTAAATCTGTTTCCACATTATCTGTGTTCCGCTGTAATGTTTATATGTAAAGTTACCTGTAAGATTTCTTGATATCATCATGTGTTGCTCCTTTCTCCAAGCCAAGAATTTGATATAAAGCTTCCCCGGATGTGGACAAAGAGCGCTGCCTTTGTTCAGACATTTTAACCTGGAAGAATTCAAGTAAAAATCATTTAATATTTTTGCCATAATAATGTAATAACAAATAGTATGAAATATTAAACATAAATAACAATATCATAATATAAATTTACTTGGAAACTTAATTATGTTTACTAAGGGCTTTGCGCCAGTTTTCTTTTGGACTTTGCATGTTCTTTCTAGTATAAATTGCCTGCACAGGTAGGGGCGTTCCGGCGCTCGGTCGGACCATGACACAGATTTATCATGCAAAGTCTTTTGCTTGCCCCATGTTAAAGGTGCACTGCAAAACAGTTGGTGAACTATGTTGGGACAGTGGAGGGAAGAGTCATGATTTCTGGCGCACGTTCTTAAAGGGGTATTCCGGGATGATACAAAAACACATGATGATATAAATAGAGGAATATAACAAAACTCAATGTCGTTAGTCACAAAACGGAGCTTAAATAGTTTGATTTTATGATTCACTAAATTTTATGGTCTCTCTAAAGTATGTAGAGTTATCACCAAGATGGCCGTCATCTACAACTACAAGTCCCATGATCCTTTAGTTCTCAGTAACTCCTCTTCCCTCTTTTGCTCTGCTCCCAGTGATGATGTAACAGACTGTCCTGCTCAGTTACCATAGTAATGATGTGTAACTGCCATCACTGCACATTACCTCGCTGGGATGATGTCTAACCCCATAATGGCCATACTGGATGCACTGCAGCCAACCGACCACATCCAAACATACTGGTGATCACATGACCTGCCCAGGCTGGTGCAGGACATGTGATGTGGACATGTGACCAGCGGCATCTTGTGTCCTGTGTCTGTTTTGTACAGAAATTAACGGACTGATTAAAGGGCCAGTAGCATTTTAATTCTTCATTACAGTCTATGTCCACAGCATTTTACTGCTAAGGGAAGCACCATTTTAAATAACAACTAATTACATATTAGCTTCCATTTTAAGGAGCCATTTGTATATGAATTATGCTGATTCCTGGAATACCCCTTTAATGAATCTGGCGCACCCAGCATTATACACAGGCACTTTTAGTGCAGTTTCCTACATTCTTAGTAAACATGCCCCAGTGTCTCACACAAACATTTAAAGGAGTTTTCCTGATCTGTATCATATTAGTGAGGGGTCCAACAGTGATCAGATGTTTTGGCTGCCTGCTGCTCAAGAACCAGAGCAGCTCTGTATTCAGGGTAGAAGCCCCAGTTCCTAATGATTCACCTCCAAGTAACACACCTCATCTAATAACAGGGGCAGATTTATCAGAAGTAACTGAGAGCTAAACTGTCCTAGTTGCTTATGACGACCAATCAGAGCTCAGCTTTAATTTTCCCACAGAAGTATATAAAATGAAAGCTGCGTTTTGATTGGTTGCCATGAGCAACTAGAACAATTTTGCTGTCAGACACTTCAGATAGATCTTCCAGAGCAATCTGAATGTTATTCATCCAACTCAATTTTATGCAATAATTCTGACACTGAAGCATGCCAGAATTAATTGATCAAGAAAGCAGGGTCTCCTGGATCTGATATTGAAGTCCCAGTGGAGTTACTAGGAGAGACAGGGCCCCCCAGCAGGCTATTGCATGGGGTCCCCCTTCCCACTTAAAAAATATACATATTAGTATACTCACACATGCAAGTTACAATCATATATAAATACACTCATGTGCATATACACATACATACAGTGCCATATGCAACATACTCACATACAGTGTATACAGACACCATATACACATCACAGATACTGCATATATACATCACAGTATATGTTATATACATATTACGCTGGACAATGTGCCGTACAATATAGATATAATGGTGCACATCCTCCATTCTTTATTGTGTCAGGTCAGATGATGGGGCCCCCTGACACCGCGGGCCCCATAGTGGCTGTTATGGCTGCTACCTCTGTAGTTACGCCCCTGTGTAGTTCTATGTTATGGTTAAGTCGTCAATATCATTGTACTGCAAAACTCCTTTAATCCCTTCCCGATGCGCACCGTACTCGCGGGCCGAGCCCTTTCCATAGCCGGTAAGTCTTTGCTGCATATTTCTAGCACCGATTGCGGGTGTTTTCACCTCGATCGCCGCCAGCAATCTTGTCGCGGATCGCCGCTCCCTGATGACGTCACGGGGAGCACCGATCCGTCGCCATGGTAGCCTCAGGTGTTCTGAATACCCGAGGCTACTTCGTTTTAACCCATGCATTACAATGTGCTAATTGCACATTGTAATGCATGGGGAGTAAAATCCACATATACTGCCATACAGTAGTATGGCAGTATATGATAGGATGAATCAGAACCCTAGGGAGTCTGAAAAATAGTAAAAGTAAAAATAAAAAAAAGTTTTAAAAAAATTATAATAAAAAAACCTAAAAATTCAAATCACCCCCTTTCCCTAGAACTGATATAAATATAAATAAACAGCAAAAATCATAAACACATTTGGTATCGCCGCGTCCGAAAATGCCTGATCTATCAAAATATAATAAAGATTTTTCACTGCGTTTAACCCCGTAACGGAAAATAGCGTAACGAAAAAGTCGAAAATGGCATTTTTTTTGCCATTTTGAAAAATATAAAAAAATTCATAAAAAGTGATCAAAAGGTCCCACAGTCCCAAAAATTATAGCAATGAAAACGCCATCAAAATTTGCAAAAAATGACACTACCCAAAGCTCCGTACACCAAAGTATGAAAAAGTTATTGACGCCAGAAGATGGCAAAATAAAAAAAAAATATTTTGTACAGGAGGTTTTAATTTTTTTAAATGTATGAAAACATTATTAAAACCTATACAAATTTGGTATCCACGTGATCATACCGACCCAAACAATAAAGTAGACATGTCATTTGGGATGCAGAGTGAAAGCTGTAAAATCCAAGCCCACAAGAAAACGTCGCAAATGTGTTTTTTCACCATTTTCACTGCATTTGGAATTTTTTTCCCGCTTGCCAGTACACGCCATGGAATATTAAATAACGTCACTATGAAGTGCAATTTGTTACACAGAAAATAAGCCATAACACAGCTCTTCATGTGGAAAAAAAAAGGTATAGATTTTTGAAGATTGTGAGTGAAAAATGGAAGTGAAAAAACTAAAAAAGGCCAAGTCGTTAAGGGGTTAAGGAAACCAAAGAAATGGTCACTCTGAAGTGAATAGGGATTTGCTTTAAAGGCAAATACAGCCCATGGACATACATTCACCGGCCACTTTATTAGGTACACCTGTCCAACTGCTCGTTAACACTTAATTTCTAATCAGCCAATCACATGGCGGCTACTCAGTGCATTTAGGCATGTAGACATGGCCAAGACAATCTCCTGCAGTTCAAACCGAGCATCAGTATGGGGAAGAAAGGTGATTTGAGTGCCTTTGAATGTGGCATGGTTGTTGGTGCCAGAAGGGCTGGTCTGAGTATTTCAGAAACTGCTGATCTACTGGGATTTTCACGCACAAGCATCTCTAGGGTTTACAGACAATGGTCCGAAAAAGAAAAAACATCCAGTGAGCGGCAGTTCTGTGGGCGGAAATGCCTTGTTGATGCCAGAGGTCAGAGGAGAATGGGCAGACTGGTTCGAGCTGATAGAAAGGCAACAGTGACTCAAATCGCCACCCGTTACAACCAAGGTAGGCAGAAGAGCATCTCTGAACACACAGTACGTCGAACTTTGAGGCAGATGGGCTACAGCAGCAGAAGACCACACCGGGTGCCACTCCTTTCAGCTAAGAACAGGAAACTGAGGCTACAATTTGCACAAGCTCATCGAAATTGGACAGTAGAAGATTGGAAAAACGCTGCCTGGTCTGATGAGTCTCGATTTCTGCTGCGACATTCGGATGGTAGGGTCAGAATTTAGCGTCAACAACATGAAAGCATGGATCCATCCTGCCTTGTATCAACGGTTCAGGCTGGTGGTGGTGGTGTCATGGTGTGGGGAATATTTTCTTGGCACTCTTTGGGCCCCTTGGTACCAATTGAGCATCGTTGCAACCCCACAGCCTACCTGAGTATTGTTGTTGACCATGTCCCTCCCTTTATGACCACAATGTAGCCAACATCTGATGGCTACTTTCAGCAGGATAATGCGCCATGTCATAAAGCTGGAATCATCTCAGACTGGTTTCTTGAACATGACAATGAGGTCACTGGACTCAAATGGCCTCCACAGTCACCAGATCTCAATCCAATAGAGCATCTTTGGGATGTGGTGGAACGGGAGATTTGCATCATGGATGTGCAGCCGACAAATCTGCGGCAACTGTGTGATGCCATCATGTCATTATGGACCAAAATCTCTGAGGAATGCTTCCAGCACCTTGTTGAATCTATGCCACGAAGAATTGATGCAGTTCTGAAGGCAAAAGGGGGTCCAACCCGTTACTAGCATGGTGTACCTAATAAAGTGGCCGGTGAGTGTATATGGAATCAATTTGTTATCTCATATTTCCCCTTTAAAGGGAGTCTACCACCTCCCCAAACATTATAATGCGCTGTAATGCATGTTGTAGAAAAATGTGCTATGCTTTCAGAAATATCCTTATTTTTTCTGTCATTTATACCGCTTCTGAGAAACTCCTTTCCATATTGTAATGAGGCAGTTTGTTGACCAAGGTCTTGTCCTCAGCACCAAGATCTGTAATATTCCTGTCTGGACCACTTACTCCATCATCAGATAAGCAGAAGATTTGTCTTGTTAGAAACATGGGTTGATACTGGAAGGAGAGGGAAGGGATTTAGGTGGGAATAGCAGTGGTCTTGGTGCTGTGTCCCACAATTGCCTCATTAGCATACCGATTTCACAAGTTATATCCGTTTTGCGCTGAATTGCCCCAGGATTTTGGTGCACGTGATCGGATTTTGGCGCATTGGCACCAGCTTGCACGTGACAGAAATCAGGGGCCGGGCCGTCGGACAACTCGACGGATTCAAACACAAGATGTCACAAGATCAGACACTCACATGCACCAGGAAGAAGAAGGTGAACTCCAGCGGACCTCAGCGCATAAGAGACGGATGCAGGAACTCGGGCGCACAATCTTAGTGAATCGCGGCAGTCCTGACAATGCACCGCGGGATCGTGACAGGACCGGGTAAGGAAATGCGCCCCATTGTGGACATTGCAGTGCGTTCCTCTACAACATGCTTTCCAACAGGTTATTACAATTTAGACTCCCTTTAACCCCATGAAGCTAATCCCAAATATTTCACATAATAGCAAATGTCTACAAAAAACTGTATAATTCAATGGGGATGCAAAAATAAAAAAAAAACCGGAAAGTAGTAAAACACATTATAATCTTTATTCTGTATTAAAATAACACAAGTATAATGACTTCAATTTGTAATAGTGAGCACAGTGGTTTCAATTTTGTGTTGTATGATACCTTAAGGAATTAAGTTGCTGTTCTGTAAACTAACTCCACCAGCCAAAACCTTATATGCCTTAGGGAAATCTAATGGCAATTATAGGTGATAAAGTTCATTATTCATTTCCCTTCTGTTTCATGTTTTATTGACTGGCTTACGGCTTAAGCGATTTAGCATCAATTCAATTTATTCTTATTGTTTCTTATTTCTCTTTATGTAGGCCAATAAATTGCTTGTTTAAGTTACTCCTGGTGTTCCAGGCTTTTCTTGCTCTTACACACAGAGAGGTTTATAAAATTTGGTGTTACAAGACATATTGAAATATTAAATCACAAAATTAAATAATAGGTTGTAGTATATTTCTTTGTAACTTACAGTAAATTGGTGTGCTACTCGGGAAACGGCCAGATTAAGCTTTCAGTTGCATGAAACTAAATCCACTGTTCATTTATTATTTATTAAGGCAGCTAATAATCAGTTTCCTGACAGCAGAATATTTGCATCATGCAGTGGTGTCTGTCAAAAAGGCTGCAGTTGGATTATTACATTGCTGAGACTACAAAAAAGAAGTCAAATCAATAAAAATCCTAAAGAGAGTGTCATAGAGCAGTTAAGCTGGGCACATTGTACATAGTGTCCTATCTCCTGACATGTTATAGAGCAGGAGGCGCTAAGCAGGTTATACAGCATCTTATCTGCCAGTTGCGTAACTAGGAGAGACAGGGCCCCCCAGCAGGTTACTGCATGGGGCCCCCCTTCCCACTTGAAAAAACATACATATTAGTATACTCACACATGCGAGTTACAATCACATATAAATACACTCATGTGCATATACACATACATACAGTGCCATATGCAACATACTCACATACAGTGTATACAGACACCATATACACATCACAGATATTGCATATATACATCACTGTATATGTTATATACATATTATGTTGGACAATGCGCAGTATAATATAGATATAATGGTGCACTTCCTCCATTCTTTATTGTGTCAGGTCAGATGACGTGTCCCCCTGACACTGTGGGCCCCATAGCGGCTGCTATGGCTGCTACCGCTGTAGTTACGCCCCTGTTATCTGCATATAGTATGCTTTAGAGTAGGAGGAGCTAAGCAGAGTATGCATAGTGCCCTATTCACAGGCAGTATTGTAAAAGATTGTATATACTGTCCTATCTGCAGTCAACATGTTATAGAGGAGGTGGAGCTGACTTTTTTAAAATACAGATTGTGAGCTTTAATAGTTTGTATTCATTTAATTCCTCAGGATGGAACTCATACTAAATAACCATACGCGGGTATTTAGATGCACAAATCAAAGTAAATGAAACAATTAACCTAAATTATTATTATTAAAATTAAATTTGTCAATTCATTTCTTAAACAGGGCTAATTTTGATAGTTTTGCCCTAAAATAGTTTATCTTTTAAAGCAGAGTAACCAATCGGATGCCAGGTCTTGTATTTCAGATGCCATTTTGAAAATGAAAAAATCAGTCTGCTTTTACACCAGATCTGATAAATCTCCTGAACAGTGATGTACAGTAATGGAAAGATCTTATTTCCACAATGTAAGCTAAATTTATTATAGAAAATCTCGTAACAACCTTTTCTGATTATGAACAAAGATTTTCATTTCTTCGTGGAACGCTATTGGTCTCAATGATCTGATAACACCAAAACACTAAAATGGATACATATAAAGCAGTCCCAGTGCTGGATCGCAGTGAAGTTTTATATTCCATCATTGGCCTATAAAATCTGTGGTTTCTATTAGACCACATTTATTAAAGCGTTTGCACCAGTTTTCTGTCTGACTTCGCATTAGAAAGATTATGCAAACTGCTTGTACATGTATTTATAAAGTGTCTGCACCAGTTTTGTGTTGCGGCAGTACTGTGTCCAACAAGACACAAAAAAATGTGCACCTCCACGGGCGAGTGAGTACTTTGTTAGAGTTTGTGCCACATTTTTTATTGACGGGTGACACAATTCTGTCTCGGCCACGATTCTGCAGCAACAAAGTGCAGCAAAAAGATGTAGCGGTGCTGGCGGTGCCAGGTTCATGAAAATCGTGCATCGGTTTTGATGAATCTGGCGCCCCCTGCACACTCCAGAGGCAAACTGCACATAGTACAGACTGCACTAGTTTTTATAGATGTGGCCAAATCTCCGTAAAGATTTGTGTGCATGGGGTCTTAATGGCAAAGTCTCCATAACTCTCCATGAGTCTTCATACTTCCTGTGCAAAGATCCATGTATGCAATTGTAATGTAATGATGGTAATGGATATAGAGAAATATAGGCCCAAATAACAGACATACATGAAAAAGACATACAAGAAATTTTATTGCTTATATGTTTATCTTGTAGTAGAAAGATCTGAACTACATTAAGAACCTCTATACATAACACTTGTCTTCTTGACAGACATTTTCAAGCCATTGAATACTACTTATGCCTGACAGCGACATCTATCTGAACAGAGGTCACAAAACAAAACCGGCGGAGCTGTGATATCAATCAGATTAACACAGTATAATTTAATAGGTTGGAATTGATGGACTGATGTCTGTTTCTAACCTTATTTACTATGAAGATAAGTGGAGGTGTCAGTAAATGTCATGTAAAGAATCAGCGATAGAAAAGTTGTCTGACCTTGATATAACCATGAAATCAACAGAAGACAAACTTCTACTAGAAGCATAAGCAGCCTTTGTGTCACTTTATACAGTATAATATAATATAACATTAGCTTTAATTCTGTACCTCCGAGCTGTTACATGAAAGATGGCAAAATCGGCAGAAATTAATTAATACTCCTATATGGTCAATTATGAATTTCATTTTAAAAAAAAGAGAATTTTGGGTCTTTCTTACCTTCTGCGATGCTTCTGCTTATATTCCTCTCCAGGTAAGAGGATGGGGCTTGGTGGAGGGATTGGCTCAAATTACTCATTGTCACTTTGAAATGTTATCCCTGAGCTCTCCTGAAAACCTAAGAAGTGTTACAATATTTATGCACTCAGTTAGCTGTTGTAATGTCAGAGATGGAAGTTGATGTTCAAACAGGTTTTACCATAAAGCAATATACGGACTGTAGAAAAAGTACTGAATTTACACTATATGAAATCATTGGTAAAAGCTTCCATAGTACTGCATTAAAAAAATGCTCAATACACATTTAACATAGATAAATACACAATAAACAATGTAATCAGTGGTCCCTTGTGATGTCGTAACCACCCAAGCCATCAATTAGTGGTACAAATAATATGACACATAGGGGGGGATGTATTAAAGCACTTTTTGTGCCAAAAAAACAGCGTAAAAAGCCTTACACCACATTAGCAAGGGTTTTGAGGCCTGTTTTTAGCTATTTTCCAACTTGTCTGACTGAGGGGGCGTCGCCTTTGGGAAATGGGCATGGCTTGACCTAAAAGGGGCGCGGCCTATTTTATTGTTCTTTGAACTAAAAATTGTGTCGCAGAGTTTAGACCACTTTAAAGTAGGTCTAAACTGGAAAACTTATCCTGCACCAAATTCATTAACACAGTGATAAATCTGGCACAGAAAATGACTAGGGATTTCCTCCACTAAACGGACGGAACCTGGGACACATTGATAAATCCCCCCCATAGGGGCACATGTATCAAACTTTTAGCTTGGCTTTTTCTTTCATTTTTTTAGACTTTTCATGGTTCTTGTGCTCATTTGCGACTTTGTTTGCGCCTAAAACTGTCTCCTTTCAAAGTTCGCCATTGTCTAGTTTCCTGTGGTGTTCCCACAGTTATCACCTGCATCCAAATGTGAAAGTTGCAACTTTTTTTTATAAAAGCACATTTTTGTGCAAATCTTAGCTGAGGAAATGTTTGCGACTTTTGGATACTTTTTGCGAATTTTGTTTAATAAAGTCGCAAATTCATTACAGACCAAACTCCACATGTATCAACCATTAAGATACATCCGACCAGCAGGAGAGCCAAGAAAAGTCCCAAAAAACAGACAGAAAAAGACGGACTCACACATGTGCCCCATATAGTGAAAAGTCTTATTTACAGATAAAAGGGTCGGTAGAGATCCACAGTCCAGCCCGATCAGGTGTAGAGATGCTGTTAAATCTCCTTTGACACTCATCCTCACAACCTATGACTTCCACCCTAACCAACTAAGATTCTAGGATATATTTGATAGATAGAAATAAACAAACACTATTATATCCTCTGTGGCAGTGATGGTGAACCTTTTAGAGATTGCGTGTCCAAAATGCAGACTGGACCCACTTATTTATTGCAAAGTGCCAACACAGCAATTCTAGCATTACATTTCTAACATCATGCTCCATGCTATACCACAGCTTTTAATGGTCATGATGACACAAATATCATTGACAGAAGGTAGGAAAATTCAGATTGCCATTGGAGCTTCCCTGAACAGGAAGAATTGTGGGGCCAAGAGCAGGAGCTTCAATATCTCTACTGATAATCTGACCATGTCCACACCTTCTCTTCCTGCAGTCTCAGGTAGACCCAGATGCTTCACGTCCTGGGCTACCTGGGTCTGCAGGAGGATCCCTCAAGACCTGTCTGGTGAATTCTGTGCTGGGGCAACAGCCTGAGTGCCCACTGAGAGGGTTCAGAGTGCCACCACTGCTCTATGGGTTTGTCAGGAAAAGGGAACAGTGAGACCTAAGACATGAAGCCTACCCCCTGCTGTCCCTGTCTACTTCCCTAGACCTCCCTAGATAGCAGCCCCAACATAGCGACTGACCTGACATTTTCTAACATGAGGGATAGGGAGAAGGGGAAGCCAAAGTCAGCAAGTCAGATAAAATTAAGAGAGTACACAATTGTATTCAATAAATTAGTCAGAGTCACAACCAGGTGACAACACAGTAGATAAAAAGGAGGCAAGGGATGGTCAGAAAACTCAAACAAGTGAGGCAGAATAAATCCACAGGTAGATAAACCAAAAGGGGATATGCAACCCCCAGAAAGCTTTATAGTTGGCTCATGAGATGATTGAAAGGAAACTGAGCAAAAACCACTCAAGGTTTTAACATTTACCTACCTCTCAGCTAAATGGATTATGGTATTGCATTTTAGCTCCATTAACTTGACCAGGATTGAGATTTAATATCAGATACAGATCTAGGAAGAGATATGTTAAAACAGTAAATTTTCTTTCAAACCCAAACAACCCTGTAATAACATTGCAAGAAATCTCCCCAAAATTGGGTAGTTTTTTACAGTGGAGTTTCTTCATCCTCAGGTATTATACATTGCTATAACCCTAACAGTATAAATGTACAAGGTGAACACGGATGAACCTGTAGTTCAGTTTATTTGCGCAACTTGTGGATGAAATATTATTTTAATCCACTTTTGGACGAGGTCACCCCACAACCCTGTGAAAGTAGCTGCTCTCCAGTGAGTATATATGAAGAGTTTATTTTCATTCTGGACCAAGTTCATGTAGGACTATTTGGGCGATTAGGATCTATGAGAGGTTGAGTGTCAAAGTAGACCTGTCAGGTTCCCTTTAACGCACTATGGCATCATCCTCCATGAATGTAATCACAGGGAACCAGATGTGTTACTATGTGTTACCTATAAGATTCCCAGGGCTTCCATAAGTATCTATTAGTCCACAAGACTGTAATCACTGCCCAACCCCCTTTGCATAGTTCTTTATGGTTCAAAATGGTCCCAACTTCAAACCATTCTTCATAAAAAACAACCTTCAAAACAACAACATTGGTGCTCATTTACTAAGGTTTGCGTGCTGCACTTTTGTTGGACTTTGCACTTTTACCAGGGATTGCTCGGCTTGGACAGATATTTAACATGTGTCTGGGATGAACCGTTTTTTGGTGCAGCTGAGCTGGCTTGCATGCGGCACAAATTAGGGGTCGTGGGACTAAGCGTGGGATTATTCGAAAAATGGAAAAAAAAACTATAGTGGCCAAGTATTGTGGCTTGTGAGCTAGTTTACTGGCAAACAAGGCATAAAACTGTTGCAATTCCTGTTGCATTATATGTAACTAGCAACTTTTTGTCCCTTATGCGCCACTTTTAAAATAAGCAGGGTGGCAAGGCACAAGGTGGGCCAGACAAATTTACCATAAGCTACATCAAAAAACTTGTATAAGTTATTGTTGAAATCTACACCAGGCCTGAACTAGTGCAGATTTCAATTTCTGCTTCACCGGAGTTGCTAAGGGATCAGAGCCTCAAAATAATTTGGGCATGTCAGGCGCACCAATTATTAAAACAACATGCCAATCTTAGGGCATCGGCCCCCATATACCCAGAATGCTGCTACTCAAAAATCTGTTTTTATTCTATGCCCATATGTGTTGTATATGAGATTTCTTACGGATTCTGTTAATGTTCAATGGGGCACATTTACTTACCCAATCCGGACTGTCTGACAAGGATGAAGTCCGGCGCCCGAGATCCTGCATGTGTTGCTTCCTCACTCAGGTCCGCTGGATTTCACCTTCTTCTTCCCGGTGTATCTGAGTGCATGTCTTGCAACAGAATTTGACATGTTAAATCCTGCGCGTTGTTCGAATCCATCCGACGGCCACGGTCCCTGAAAACATCAGACAACCAGACAGAAATGCGGCCGCGGGACCTTAGTAAATAAGCCCCAATGTGCGCACATTTTCATTCTTTTCTGCAACTACACCTGCCGGTAGTGATTGATATAGACGTAGTTTAGTAGGACAGGCGCTATCTTTGAATGGATCAATCACAGGTTTGGTTAAAAAAAATTACAAGCTGTGTAAATTGATCCATTGAAAATTAATGTGTAGCCTTGTGCTATGTAATATCAGGCAGCACGTGGCTAGTTTACACAAATCTTATACCTTTTTTAATAGAGCAGGTTTCAAAGTTTGAAAAGGGCTATATAATTGAAAAAGAGGTAAATCTACAAAATAGAACTATTGTAGTAAAGCTTTACATAGTGTGTACCTTCTCTAATACAGAGAAGGTGGCATATTCTTTACAATACCATGGTGTGGTTTTATTTATAGAACTCTGCTGATACTATATTACATGCACATAGCCCCCCCTAGTGGCTATCAAGCATCAAAACCATGCTCTACAAATAACTGCGCTGCTTTCTGATTATTTTGTTGTCTTTTCAAAAGAACTGGATAAAAACATAAAGGGACAGTTTTCTGACATTGCACATAAAAGAAGGTCGAATTTAAAAGGGAAAGAAAACAAAATAAGACTTAACTTATTCGGACAACTTAAGGAACCGGACTCTTGGGGGGACATTAATCATAGTGGGTCTCAGGTTCGCCTGTTTTTGCGCCTGGTTTGGTCTTCTTTTTGGTTCCTGATCTATGATGGATCTAGTTCTGCCTTAGTAAATGCATTTGGAGAAATTTTACATTTTAAAACTTCTCTGAAGTATTTTCCATGTTGCATAGAGGTTATTCTTCATTTGGGAACCTAAAATGTATGTTTTTAGTAATGAAAAGGGAAGTTTTTTGGAAGTGCACCTGCTCAGAGTAGGTGCATTTTTGCGCCTTTTTTTTGCGCCTTTTAAGGCGCAAATTTGTGATAGATCCTGTGCAAACATCTGTATTGGATGCACTCACTATGTCAGATAAGGCGCAGGGACTCAAAACCACTAAGTGCCGGACTTTGCCGTGTGCCAGAAAATGGCGCATAAATGCGCGAAAGTAACGAGATGCGCCAGATTTCTGCACTAAAAGACGCTCAAAACAGTCTAACAGACTATGATTAATGTCCCCCTTGGAGTACTAACTGGCCTGAGTTCGTCCAAAGTTCTGGGTAAATGAAGAAGTATCAATATACATGTTCTAATCTTACTAACCAGCATAACATATACCCAGCATATTTTCTTATGTAACAATGAGAAACATGTACATTGCTTATTATATACTGCTGTATGTATGACTTCTTTCATTACTAGCAATAAAAAAAAAAAAAAAAAAAAAAAGGTCGAATGTATTTATAAAGTGTATATGCCAGTGTTGTGACACGGCTGTACAATGTCCGAAAAGACAGAAAAATGTGCACCTAAAGGGACGTGTTACCCCCAGTGGTATGTTTATAAGGTTTTCTAGGTCAGGATAACTTAGACAATGGGGTAACTATTGGTATCGGTAGAATGTTATACCAGGCTAGGAAGTTTATTGCTATGTACTGGCTTCGCCCCTGTGCAACAGGGCTAGAGGAATATGTTAATAAATTGAACAACATCATAAGAGTAGAAAAAAGAGTTTATTGTAAACGTAGGTCCAATGCAAAATTTGAACAGATTAGGATCCTTGGCTGGACTCACCGGGACTCCCATCTATGCATCTCTTTTCGGCCATTATGTAATGCATTTATGAAACAATTTTGCAATACAGGCAGTCCCCTACTTAAGAACACCCGACTTACAGACAACCCCTAGTTACAAACGGGCCTCTGGTAATTGGTAATTTACTGTACTTTAGCCCTAGATTACGATAAACAGCTGTAACACTTACTAAAGGTGTCTACAATTAAGATTTATTGTAAATCCTTATCACAATTCAACATTTTGAAAATCCAATCGTCACAGAGACCAAAAAAAATGTGTCTGGGGTTATAATTATAAAGTATACAGTTCAGACTTACATACAAAGGACGCGTTAGTGCTTAGTCGGAATTTGCAACATATTTATGAAGAACATGTTGTGCCAGAGTACACCAGTTTTGATGAATCTGGCGCACTCTAGTAGTCCACTTGCAAGTTGCAGATAGTACAGACTGCACTAGTTAATAATAATAATAATTCCTTTATATAGCGCACACAGATTACGCAGCGCTGCACAGAGCTTGCCAAATTGGTCCCTGTCCCCACGGGGCTCACAATCTAATCAACTCGCTCAGTTTTGGCTTGTGATTTCAAGTGGCTAGTGATTTTTAGTGGAGTTGAAAAAAGCAGAGTTTTGTGTGTGTTAAGAGTGAATCTGTTGTTTGGGTGATTGTGGACTGAGTATATAGGTAATAGCAAGGCACTTTTCTGAGTGTCACAATTTAAATAGATTTTTTTTTTTTCCTTTCTTTGCCTGGTCTGCTAATTGGGAGGAGGGATTAGTGTTCACACCTGATAAGTTAAGGTCTAGCAACTCACTTTTGAGCTCGCTCAGTTTTGCCTTGTGATTTCAAGTGGCTAGTGATTTTAAGTGGAGTTGAAAAAAGCGGAGTTTGAAAAAGAGAAGTCCACAGAACTGTAAGTAACCTACATTTTATATCTCTTGATTTATATACTTATCACTGTTTTGTTACTAGGATATGGCTAGCAAGATTGGTGGTATGCTCCAGTGCACACTCTGCCGCATGTATACACTGCTGGAGCAAGAGTTCGAGGGTGAATACCGCTGTGACAGATGTGCCCATATTTTTCTACTAGAAGCTCGTGTTAGAGATCTGGAGGAAGATATTGCACGGCTGCAAGCAATTGACAATCTTGAGAGGAGTATGCTGCTCACTGAGCAAGCAATAAGCGGGGTAGAAGTGGAGGGTGGAGAGGAAAGCCAGCAGGGCCAGGTGGGTAGCTGGGTTACTGTAACTAGAGGGGGTAGGAAGGGGTCAAAGAAAAGGAAGGCCAACTCTGACTCTGAACATCCAAGCAAAATTGCAAAATTGTGCAATGATGTAAGGACGTCAGTGTCAGAAATGGCAGCCCTAGCGGATCCTGCTCTCCCTCACAGCCGGGGGAGCAGTCCAGCTAGTAGTAGGGTGGATGGGAGTGCAGGTAAGCCAAGGCAGCTAGTGGTTGTAGGGGACTCTATAATAAGGAAGACGGATAGAATAATTTGTCACCAAGACCGCCTCAACCGAATGGTTTGCTGTCTCCCTGGTGCCAGGGTTCGGCATGTGGCGGAAAGGGTGGATAAATTACTGGGAGGGGCTGGGGATGACCCAGCTGTCGTGGTCCATGTTGGTACCAATGACAGAATAGATGGTAGGTGGAGGAGCCTGAAGAATAATTTTAAAGAATTAGGTTCAAAGCTTAAGTAAAGGACCTCAAAGGTAGTATTCTCCGGAATTCTACCTGTGCCATGCGCTACACAGAGCAGACAGCGGGAGCTCAGGGAGTTAAATGCATGGCTCAGATCCTGGTGTAGAGCAGAGGGATTTGGGTTCCTAGAGCATTGGGCTGACTTTTCACTGGGGTGCAACCTGTTTTCCGCAGATAACTTGCACCTAAATGGAAGGGGGGCTGCTGTGCTGGGGGAGAAGATCCTAGCAGGGGTGGCGGAGTATTTAAACTAGGATCGGGGGAGGAGGGAAAGGAAGACACTGAAGGGGTAGACAGGTCAGAGAGGGGGCAGGTTATGTTGGTGGGTGATGAGGTGGGCGGTGTATGGGGGCCTAAGGCAGTGGATAAGGAGATCCACAAGTTGCAGAACAGTGGTGAGGATATATGTGCCAGTAAAATTACTTTAAATCAGATAAATAACTGTGGAAAATTAAATTGTATGTTCACAAATGCCAGAAGTATTACAGGCAAAATGGGCGAGCTGGAGGCTCTGATATTAGAGGAACAGTTAGATGTTGTTGGTGTAGTAGAGACATGGCTCGATGCATCGCATGATTGGGGTGTTAATATTCAAGGTTTTACACTCTTTCGGAAAGACAGGGCAAATAGGGGGGGAGGTGGTGTATGTTTGTATGTCAGAAGAGACTTAAAAGCGATTGTGAATGAGTCAGTGGTCTCAGAGTGTGAGGAGGCTGAAACTTTGTGGGTTGAAATTCAAAGCCAAGAGAGCTTTGAGAAAATTATTTTTGGTGTAATTTATAGACCCCCTAACATCTCTGAGGAAATAGAGGGTCACCTATATAAACAGATGGAGCGGGCTGCACAGGAGGGGACCGTAGTGATAATGGGAGACTTTAACTTTCCAAATATAAATTGGGGTCAGGGCTCATCTTCATCTGTGAAGGGGAGACATTTTATGAACATTCTTCAGGATAATTTTATGGTGCAGCTTGTAGAAGATCCCACAAGAGGTGACGCATTGTTGGACCTTGTGATTTCTAACAATGTAGAGATTGTCCAAAATGTCAGTATCCGGGAACCCCTTGGGAACAGCGATCATAATATAATTATTTTCTTCTTAAACTTTAAAAATCAGAAACAGGTGGGAAAATCGAAAACTTTGAATTTTAAGAGGGCTAATTTCCAAAAATTCAGGGCTGCAATACAGGATATAGACTGGGATCAGATACTGTCACATGGTGATACTAATGTTAAATGGGAGAAATTCAAATCTATCCTGGGTTTTTATACTTCTAAATTTATTCCAATAGGCAATAAGTATAGACGGGCTAGATTACACCCCGCGTGGCTTACAGCTACAGTTAAAAGGGCAATTAATGAGAAAAAGAGGGCATTTAAAAAATATAAATCTGACGGGTCACCTGAGGCTTTCAATACTTACAAAAAACTTACCAAAATCTGTAAAAAGGAAATCAAATCAGCCAAAATACAAAATGAAAGACAGGTGGCTAAAGATAGTAAAACAAATCCCAAGAAATTTTTTAAGTATATCAATGCAAAAAAAAATGGGTCACAACAGGTTGGACCCCTTTATTCTGAAAATGGGGCATCGGTGACTGGAGACCAAGAGAAGGCGGAGATACTTAATAGGTTTTTTAGCTCCGTTTATACAATAGAAGAGAGAACTTCTGACTTGGGTGGTGCCAGTGCGGGTCATTCACCCTGTAATATAGTAGACTGGCTGAATGTAGGCATTATCCAATCTAAGCTAAATAAAATCAATGTGTACAAAGCTCCTGGACCAGATGGGTTACACCCCAGAGTTCTTAAAGAACTCAGTTCTGTTATTGCTGTACCACTGTCTAAAATCTTCAGGGATTCCGTAATGTCTGGTGTGGTGCAAAGTGACTGGCGCAAGGCAAATGTGGTGCCAATATATAAAAAGGGCTCTAGAACTTCGCCAGGCAATTACAGGCCTGTAAGCTTAACTTCCATTGTGGGGAAAATACTAGAAGGGTTAGTAAAAGACTACATACTGGAGTATGTGACATCAAATAGAATAATAAGTGATAACCAGCATGGGTTTACTAAGAATAGAAGTTGTCAAACTAACCTTATCTGCTTCTATGAAGAGGTGAGCAGGTGCCTGGATGGAGGAGCAGCTGTGGATATTCTGTTCTTGGACTTTCCAAAGGCATTTGACACTGTCCCTCATAGACGCTTGATGGGTAAAATTAGGGCTATTGGTTTGGCAGAAATCATTTGCAATTGGATTGAAAACTGGCTGAAGGATCGTATCCAGAGAGTTGTGGTCAATGATTCCTACTCAGAATGGTCACCAGTTATGAGTGGTGTACCTCAGGGTTCTGTGCTTGGCCCACTACTATTTAATATATTTATTAATGATATAGAGGTAGGAATTAATAGCACTGTGTCTATTTTTGCAGATGACACCAAACTGTGTAGTGTAATACAGTCTATGGAGGATGTTCATAGGCTGCAGTGTGACTTGGACAAACTGAATGTTTGGTCATCCACTTGGCAAATGAGGTTTAATGTGGATAAATGTAATGTTATGCACCTGGGGGCCAATAATCCAAAGGCAAAATATGTACTTGGGGGAGTAAATCTGGGAGAGTCCCTTGTTGAGAAGGACCTGGGGGTACTAGTAGATCATAAATTGAATAACAGCATGCAATGTCAATCAGCTGCCTCTAAAGCTAGTAGGATCATGTCATGTATCAAAAGTGGAATGGACTCTCGTGATAGGGATGTAATATTACCACTATACAAGGCACTGGTTCGGCCACACCTGGAATATGCTGTCCAGCTCTGGGCACCGGTCCATAAAAAGGATGCCCTGGAGCTGGAAAGGGTTCAACGTAGAGCCACAAAACTGATAAGGGGTATGGAGGGTCTCAGTTATGAGGAAAGATTAAAACAACTAGATTTATTTAGTCTGGAAAAGAGACGACTACGAGGGGACATGATTAATTTATATAAATATATGAATGGTCCATACAAAAAATATGGTGGTAAGTTGTTCCAGATTAAATCAAATCAAAAGACGAGGGGGCACTGCCTCCGTTTGGAGAAACCAAGGTTTAATCACCGGAGGCGACAGGGCTTTTTTACTATGAGAACGGTCAATCTGTGGAATAGCCTGCCTCAGGCGCTGGTCACAGCAGGGACAGCGGATAGCTTCAAGAAGGGTCTAGATGCCTTTTTACAGCTAAATAACATTGATTGTTATGCTATATAGGATTGTTTCCCCTAAATCCCTTCCTCATCCAATCCCTACCCTTCCTTGGTTGAACTTGATGGACAAGTGTCTTTTTTCAACCGTATAAACTATGACACTATGACTATAACTTACCAGTATGTTTTGGAGTGTGGGAGGAAACCAGAGTACCCGGAAGAAACCCACGCAAACACGGAGAGAACATACAAACTCTTTGCAGATGTTGACCTGGGTGGGACTCGAACCCAGTACTAGTTTTGATAATTGTTTGATATATGTGGGTCGGAATTGTGGAGCAGCTCAGTAATAAATGTGGCGCAAACTTACTAAGCACTACCACGCCCCTTTAGGTGCACAGTTTATTAATGTGTCGGACAAAGTACAACATGACACAAAAATGGTGCAGACACTTAATAAATACATGGCAATCTCCACCTTTAACATACAGCGTGCAACACAATTCTATTGAGCTGCAGTAATAAATGTGGTGCACACCTCGACCCTTTAGGTGCAGAACCCTGTGGAGCACCGGGGATATTGCAGACCCGAAACAATACTGGTGCAAACACTGTGCAGGCAGTTTTCAGTGCAAAGTCAGACACAACCTCCCCCCCCCCCCCCCTTTGCATGTGCATGGGCTATCTATCTACTGAGAGGGCATGTGTAACAGCTATCTATATACTAAGTGGGGAAGTGTAAAGTCTATCTATATACTGAGTAGGCAAGTGCAGGGACCATCTATATACTGAGTGGTAGGTGCAGGGGCTAGCTATATGCTGAGTGGGCATGTGCATGGGCTATCAATATCCTGAGTGGACACATGTAGTGGCTAACTACATCCTGAGTGGGCACGGGCAGGGGCTATCTATATACTGAATGGGCACATGCACTGGCTATTTATACACTGAGTGGGTAAATGCAGGGGCTATCTATACACTGAGTGGGCATGTGCTGAGATTATCTATATACTGAGTGGGCACGTGCTGGGGTTATCTATATACTGAGTGGGCACGTGCTGAGATTATCTATATACTGAGTGGTCACGTGCTGGGGCTATCTATATACTGAGTGGTCACATGCTGGGGTTATCTATATACTGAGTGGGCACGTGACGGGGCTATCTATATACTGAGTTAGCATATGCTGGGGCTATCTATATACTGAGTGGGTACATGCATGGGCTATCTATATACTGAGTGGTCACATGCTGGGGCTATCTATATACTGAGTGGTCACATGCTGGGGTTATCTATATACTGAGTGGGCACGTGCTGGGGTTATCTATATACTGAGTGGGCACATGCTGGGGCTATCTATATACTGAGTGGGCACCTGCTGGGGTTATCTATATACTGAGTGGGCACGTGCTGGGGCTATCTATATACTGAGTGGGCACCTGCTGGGGTTATCTATATACTGAGTGGGCACATGCCGGGGTTATCTATATACTGAGTGGGCACGTGCTGGGGCTATGTATATACTGAGTGGGCACGTGCTGGGGCTATGTATATACTGAGTGGGCATGTGCTGGGGTTATCTATATACTGAGTGGGCATGTGCTGGGGTTATCTATATACTGAGTGGGCACTTGCAGGGGCTGTCTATATACTGAGGGTACATGTGCAGTAGATATAACCAAATACTTGGAGCAAAAAGGAGGCAACACCCTCAGGGTATATGACAAATCGTATACTTTATTAAAGACATAAAAAACAGTAGTCAAAAAAGCAATAGTGGACAGATAGGGTCCTGTCAAAAGAGTCTAGCTTTTCATGGCTTAAAAATGTTCTAGTCAAAAAATATTGTGTATACAATGTTATGTATCAATGTGGGAATGGACACCAGTGTGGGGGGGGGGGGGCGTCTTCCAGTCAGGGGCCCCAAAATTCCTAGTGGCAGCGCTGGTCAGAAAGGAGAATTTTGAAACTCAGCAAACTTCATGAAGCTTTCTTATATTAAAAAGTAAAGCAGTTTTCTGTTATAGTTATCTTGGAAGGTTTCTACAGCTCTAGGATTTGAATTTTATTCATCCCCATAAATTGATGAACACAAAGACAACAACAAAATTGTTCAGCCTTGCAATTGGTTCAGCTTTGTAATGGTTATTCTCCTATTGAGAAAAAGAAAGTGGATGAGAGAGGAAAGTCTGCATAACTAGCACAGTTTTATGACGTCTTAGTTTACATGGTTAATTTAAAGGGAACCTGTCACCAAAGAGAAAATAAAGAAGCCCATTACAGCTGCATTGCATAGATGCCTTTCTGTCTTCTCTTAGCATTTGCATTGCAATATAATGGTATGTTATAACTTAACTTGCACCCTGTCAGAATCCGCTGTGTAGTCCCAGGGGTTGGGCTTTGGTTTGGTTTCAGAAAACAACATGTGACTTGTCTGTGCTGCAGATTCCTCAGCTCTCAGCCCCCACCTTTGTGCTCCCATAAAGATCCTCCCTCTCTCACTGCTGTCAGTTCACCAGGCTGTGACCTCTGTGATGGAGCAGGAGGGAGGAGATATACAGGAGCACAAAGGTGGGGGCTGAGAGCTGAGCAGTCTGCAGCACAGACAAGTCACATGTTGTTTTTTAAATGCATCCAAACCAAAGCCCAAACCCTGGTACTACACAGAGGATTCTGTCAGGGTGCAAGGTAAGTTATAACAACCAATTATATTGTAATCCAAATGCTTAGAGAAAGCAGAAAGGCAGATTAGTTATGCAGATGTGATGGGCTTCAGCAACATGTCTTTAGTGAAAATGAGGTCTCTGGTGACAAATTCCCTTTAAAGTTTGCAGAATTAAAGCTAAATGGGCATAAATGGGTCAATAGTGACCACCATTCTACCGGCGCTTCACACTCAAACATGTGCTTTAAGTGACTACCACACTCCAGCGAGTGCTGTTTCTGCTTCACAAGCACATGACATCACTTCCATTTTTATGTGGTCTGCCCCATTTAAATGATCTATAAAACCAAAACAGGTCCTATAGAATGGACCGTACTGTGCTAGGGTAGGCATTAAGAGGCAGCTGTGCTCACAGAATTGTCTTCTTCTAGAATATCTTAGAATACTCTTTATGACTTGAGTGTGGCGAAACCTAAAATATTATTGTGCTAAACCGTAGTAAAACATTTTTAAAAATTACATATTCATATGAACACAAAACTTTTTATCAATTTCTGGGTCACTTCTACTTTCTTTGAGCATTAATCAATCCCCCACCATGTTTCAGCTATTTAGTCTTTTGACCTCTCTGAAATTCTAAATCTTATTTTATTTAAATTTATTAATAAATGCATTCTATCAAAAATTATTAGCACAATTAGGTCCAATGAGTATTAATAATTTATTCTCAAATTCTATAGAACCTCAAGAGAAAGACTATTACAAAAATTCTCTTATAAAGCATAATTAAGTATTGTACTATACTTTATCCAAACTTTTACCACAGAAGATAGTAAAAGTTGTTAAAGTTGTATGTAGAGGCATAAGAGCTGAGCCTCCTCCATATACAGCAGACCACCAGAGGCAGGGTGCGATTGTAATGCAGTGTATTCACAGTATCCTGCAATAGTAAATTCATGCAAACTATTACATGTGTGATCAAGCCCTTAAAGGGTGTTCCCATTTCAGAAAATTAATGTTACTGTTTGTACAATAAAACATCATACAATTTTTCAATATACTTTCTGTATCAATTTTTCACTGTTCTCTAGATCTCTGCTTGCTGTCATCCTATAGGAAACTTTTTTGTTTACTTCCAGTGAATAGAAATCTGTCCATGGTCATACAGGTGTTCGGCTCGTTATATCACACAGCTCTGATTACTCCCCATGATACTAACGAGCAGTGCACCTGTGTGACCATGGTCAGATTTCTGTCCTATGGAAGTAAACATAACCCCTTCTAGTTTTTATTTCTTTCATGATCCATTGATGGCATCAACCTGAATATATATATATATATATATATATATATATATATATATATATATATATATATATTTGTGTATATATATATATATTTGTGTATATATATATATATTATATATATATATATATATATATATATATATATATATATATATATTATATATATATAAATATATATATATATATATAAATATATATATATATATATATATATATATATATATATATATATATATATACATATATATGACATCATACACCATTTTAGGAATCATCATAAGTCTCAAATTCCAAAAGTCCATAAGTCTCCCTGTTCCAAAAAGTTCATGAAATGTAAGAAGGAGTCATAACAACGCATGTAAGATTGTGCATGAAATATTCTGCATAAGATATAAGAAAAATATCACCCAGGACCCAGCTCTTGGCCCCCACCTTTGTCCTCCGGTATAGCTTATGTACAGGAGCATAAAGGAGCACAAAGGTGGGGTCTGAGAGCTGAGGAGTCTGCAGCACAGAAAAGTCACATGTAGTTTTATGAAATGCATCCAAACCGAAGCCCAACCCCTAGGACTGCACATAGGATTCTGTCAGGATGCCAGGTAAGTTATAACACACAATTATATTGTAGTTGCAAATGCTTAGAGAAAGCAGAAAGGCAGATTTGCACTGTAGGTGTAATGGGCTTCTGTAACCTGTCTTTAGTGAATAATGAGGTCCCTGGTGACAGGTTGTCTTTAAAATAGAAAACACCTTGGCATCGCCATATTTTGACAAATATAACTTTTTCATACTTAGCTGTATGGAGCTGTGTAAAAGGTATCATTATGACATTTTGACAACTGTATGACTTTTTGATCACTTTTTATTAAAATGTCTATGTCTGGCATAAAAGTGGTGATTTAAACATTTGGACATGATTTTCTGTTCATGGAATGAACTGCTTGTAATGTCAATGCCTACAGAAAGCAGAAAGACATATTTACACTGCAGTGGTCCCTGGTGACAGGTTCCCTTTAAGGCAAGGTTTGTGAATTTTATAAAGGTATAAGACATAACCAAACTATATAAACTTAGTATCTAAGTAATTGTACTGACCCAAAGAATAAAGGGGAGGAGTCGTCTGGATGTTTATATCTATGTTATATGGTAGGTCCCTTAACCAGAAAGTGCAACATAAATAATGTAAAACCTGCCCTATATTTGATATTTGCTGCTCACATGCAGGGTCACTGCTCTTTGTAAGTGTCTAAAGAAGGGCCAAATATACATCATCAATAAACTGAATGTCAAGCATGAAAGGGCCTGGTGATGTGAGCTGACATTAGATACAACACACATGAAGGTAGAAAGAAGAGAACCAAAAGTAAAAGAAAACATCCTGGTAACACAAAATCCAATGTGTTAATCCCACATTAAAAAGCAATAACAATGTCAGGTTACAATATTTTTCACATAAAATGCTCTTTTTTGGGAATTTGTGACATGATACCACATACATAATACTAAGCTACAGATTCAGCATTTTGCCAGTAAGATGCTCCTGCCTCACATATAGAAAGTGACATACACAGGGTCCTAGCAAGGTACAATAGTTACAGCCTATGCCAAAGGAAGCAGCATAATAGTGTTAATATTCCTAGTGTAACCAAACATTTACCAAAAGTGCTTACATAACCAGTGCTGATGAGAATAATACACTTTGTTATTTACTTTTTTAAAGAAACATGTTCCTGTGTCCTTCTTTTTTCCCTGCCTTTTCTCCTTATTTAAAGGACACCTGTCATCAGGTCTGTGTCACTTGTCCTGTCACCTCTTCCTGTTGGAGCAGCTCACAAGGATCCCATCACAGCCATTATCTAGTTATTTCATACATTAATCATTGTAAAATCATCTATTTTTTATCATATAAATGAGGCTGGTCACATGGTCAGAGGCAGTGACGTCACTCCTGTTACCCCTCCCCTCTCCTCCCCCTGCTCATGTCTGTGTGTAATGTATAGTAAAGCATTGCTGGTATCTGTGCTGCATCTGCTGACATGCTGCATCCTCCTAATACACAGACATCAGCTACACAAGTACCTGACATGTTCTGCTGTAACATGGCTGCCTGGAGCTGCTGTATCTCTCCTAAAGACACACACACATGTACACACAGGCTGCAGGGGGTGTGGCCACCAGCACCAGGAAGCACATCATTATACAGCCTCACATCATTATACAGGCTGTCAGTCAAGCACTGGGGGTGTGGCTGTGCCTCCCACTCATGAATAAGGTGGACAGCTTGAATATGCTAATGCTTCATTGGACATTTCACAGGTAATTTGCATACAGCTTTAGGACCTCATTGCTTAGGTTTACAGTCATGTAGAGGGACAATAAAGGGATAGAGACAATGCTCTCTAATGGCAGTTTATGTAAATATATTTAGTTTAGGGGGGTTATTTTGCATGACGGGTTCTCTTTAAGCAGTTTGTATAAATCAGCTTTCTGTCCTGTATCCACTGACAGCTGGGAGACAAAGCACAGCAGGAGGCAGAGCCAAGAGGCGCTTGGGTGACACAGCCCTGAGCGCCCCCGGGTCATTTCAATATCTTTATAAAGTCTTTTTTTTAGAATGATACCAATGTCCCAGGACTTCATAAAAGCGAGATCATCCCCTGAAAGTAAATCTGATGGTAGATGTCCTTTAAAGGAAATCAAGCATCAAAATTAGTAATGACAAACCAGGGACTCTTAGTCATAGATCCAGGCACTGTGACTGTGGTAATCTCATTATATGTGTTATGCTTCCATTTAAAATCAAGTTTTAAACTTATACTATTGAGCCTGAAAGGCTCCTGGGGTTGTAACCAGAGCCCATTTGTATTGCAGATTCACAGGCTGTTACAGTGTGCAAGGGAG
Source organism: Engystomops pustulosus (assembly GCF_040894005.1). Lineage (NCBI taxonomy): Eukaryota > Metazoa > Chordata > Amphibia > Anura > Leptodactylidae > Engystomops > Engystomops pustulosus. The sequence continues at coordinate 43,743,256 of NC_092415.1, forward strand.
CACTTCCTCCACATACTGGGGCTTAAAACTTCCTCTGCTGCAGTGAGATTCTATTAAGCACATGAGAGAGCAGAGGAGGAGGGGTGAGACAGTCTAACATTTGCAAAGCACTACGGAATTTGATGGCGCTATATAAATAAAGATTATCATTATTAAGCAGTCTGTGAGGCTGCAGCATGGAGGGGCTCGGGTAAATAAAAGGCTATGGATAGCAAAAATAAGAAGATTACCACAGTCAGAGTGCCTGGATCTATGAATAAGTGTCCCTGGGTTGAGTAAGTGTCTAACAGCCTGTGATGCTGCAGCATGGAGGGCCTCAGGTAACAACCCTAGGAGCCAGTCAGGCTCATTAGCATAGTTTTAAAACTTGATTTAGAAGGAAGGAAGCCATAGATAGCAAATATAAGAAGATTACCACAGTCACAGTGCCTGGATCTATGAAGTGTCAATGGCCTGAGTGTCTAACAGCCTGTGTAGCTGCAGCATGGAGGGGCTCAGGTAACAACACCTGGAGCCATAAAGGCTCCTTAGAATTAGCATAGTTTTAAAACTTGGATAGGCCATGGATAGCAAATATAAGATTACCACAGTCACAGTGCCAGGATCTATAAGTAAACGTCCCTAGTATATCATGCTTGATTTTGATTGTAGATTTCCTTAACCCCTTAACGGTGTGGATGCATGGAGAGGGCTCACAGGCTGAGCCCTCTCCATAGCCAGTAAGTTTATGCTGCATATTGCAGCAAACACTTACCAGTAACACCCACGATCAGTACTGGCACCGATTCCGGGTTCAAACCCCATCTTGGTGACGATCGTCACTCCCTGTGACGTCATCGGTGGTCGGTGATCGGTTGCCATGACAGCCTTGGGTATTCCAAGGACCCGAGGCTGTCTGGTTTTAACCCATTCATTACAATGAGCGATTTGCACATTGTAATGAATGAGGAGGAAAATCCCCATATACTGTCATACTGCTGTATGGCAGTATATGGTAGGATCAATCGGTTAAAGTACACTAGGGGGTCTGAAAAAATAGTAAAAATAAATAAAAGTTAAAAATAATTGTAATAAAAAAAACCTAAAAATTCAAATCCCCTCCCCCTTTCCCTAGAACTGATATAAATATAAATAAACAGTAAAAATCATTAGGTATCGCCCCATCTAAAAATGCTCGATATATCAAAATATAATAACAGTTTTTCACTGTGTTTAACCCCGTAACGGAAAATAGCGCCCGAAGTTGAAAATGGCACTTTTTGCAATTTTGAAAAATATAAAAAATTTAGTACAAAGTGATCAAAAGGTCGAACAATCCGAAAAATGGTGGCATTGAAAACGTCATTAAAAGTTGCAAAAAATGACACCATCCTCAGCTCTGTACATTGAAGTATAAAAAATGTATTAGAGACAGAAGATGGCAAAATCAAAGAAAACATTGTTGTATAGGTTCACAACTCCTGTTCTTTTATATGCTGCATGTTCATAATATCCCTTTAATTTAACACACTATAAAATGTATTTTTATATAATACCACTAGAGGGCACTGCTATATCTGCTAAAGTAGAATGCACTAAAACTATACTTATGTTTGCTTCACACACAAAAACTAAATCCAAACAAAATATATTTTCTGTATAACAATTTAGTACTTCAGTAACTTACCAAGCAAAAATGTTAATAATTTTATGATCAGTTGGGGTCAGCAACATGGGAGCATCATTGTCTACAAATAATCTTCATGTACATGGTTACTCTCCAATGAGGTGAAATGTAAATATGGAAAGAGATAAATGAGGTCACTATGGAGCTAAAAGTAAATTCCATGGGAAATGTGATCCTGTAAGTGTGTTTAATCAATTCTCCCAAAGGAGACATATGGTTCCATATGTTTCAGTTTAGAGAACAGTGTCAAAACACATCACAAACGCCACCTGTGATTGCAGCCTCAGTATAGGCAAATAGAGGAAATACATGTGCAAAATAGAAATATAAAGCATGTGCAACACCCCTGCCAATACAATGGCAAGGGAGTAGTTGCGAACAGCGCCCTCTCCGGGTTAGGAGCTGTCTGAGGGAGTCATGAACCCGCTAGAACAGTGATGGCAGACCTTTTGGAGACAGAGTGCCCAAGCTAAAACCTAAACCCACTTATATGTAGCAAAGTGCCAACATGACAATTTAAGCAGTAACTTATTGATCCCTGCTGTATCACAGGTTTTAATTGCATTGGGATCCTGAGTTCACCAATACAAGAGAAATGTTATGGAGCAATTTGGATTGTAGTTTCCCTCCAGGGTCCCCTGAAGAGGAAGGATCAGGGGACAGAGCAGGCGCTCCAATGACAATCCATCTCTATCCACATCTTCTCGCTCCTCCGGTAGTCCTGGCAGCTAAGGATGTCGCTTTAAAATAGCGCTGAGCATGGCAAGGCCTGGGCTGTATTGGATCACAGGAGGAAGCCTTGAGTCATATCTGGCAAACTCTGTGTTGGGGTGAATGCTTGGGTGCCCACAGATAGGGCTTGGAGTGCCACCTTTGGCACCCGTGCCATAGGTTTGCCTACACTGCGCTAGAAGGTTCTATCACTGGACATTAGGTATTAGCAGAGGAAGACACTGCCTGGACAGGCAAAGGTTAAAGGAAACCTACCACTTCTGACGGTAGGTATGAGATACAAACACCGGGCACCAGCTCAGGGTGAGCTGGTGCCGGTGCTTAGTCTCGTTAGTGTTAAAACCGCGGTATCGCGGTTTTAACACTTTTGAAACTTTCTAGCAGAAACTGCTTCGGCGCTTCGTGCACACGATCGTGCGCGCGCCTACATTGGAAACGCCGCAGGCGTTGCGCGCGCACGATCGCGCGCAGCGCCGAAGCAGTTTCTGCTAGAAAGTTTCAAAAGTGTTAAAACCGCGATACCGCGGTTTTAACACTAACGAGACTAAGCACCGGCACCAGCTCACCCTGAGCTGGTGCCCGGTGTTTGTATCTCATACCTACCGTCAGAAGTGGTAGGTTTCCTTTAAGTATCTGAAAGTTATTATCCAATTGTATTCCAACCTGTAAACTGGAGTGTGATTGGAGAGTGAGCCACCACCTGACCAGGGTTCAACAAAACCCCTGGACAGGGAGAAGCTAGGTCTCTTAAAGGGAACCTGTCACCAGGAGACCCATTTTTAGCACTCCCCCAGTCCCCACAGAGCATAGTACATACACTGCCAAAGTGTTTTTGTATTAAAAATTACAGATTTTTCTGTATTAAACATACAGAAAAAAAGATATGTTATATTGTACCTTTCATTAGCATCTGCTGTGTGACTAGGCGGTTGCCTATTGGGAGGGTCTGGAAAGGAGCAGTTCCCCCCCCCACCCTTGGGAAACTGCTTCTCCATGTGACCTTTTCAAATATATGAAAACACCCATCACTTGGCTTAGCGACGCCCCCTACTCCTCTACAGCCAATCCCGAGTGAGGGGAGTTATTCATACATTTGAAAAGGTCACATGTTTCCCAAGGGTGGGGGGGAACTGCTCCTTTCCAGCCCCTCCCAATTGGCAACTGCCTAGTCACACAGCAGATGCTAATGAAAGGTACAATATAACATATCTTTTTTTCTGTAAAACCTATTTTTTATACAAAAACACTTTGGCAGTGTATGTACTATGCTCTGTGGGGACTGGGGGAGTGCTAAAAATGGGTCTCCTGGTGACAGGTTCCCTTTAAGCCCAAGGTCCTTGTACCAGAGAGCTCTCCGAGCACATGCTCTTACCCCAAGCTCTCAAGGCCTCTTGGAACCCAGCTCTCCTTGATAGCATATCTTCCAGAACACACACTGAGAGAAAGAGAGAGTGTCTGTGCACCTCTAGCAAAATCCAGGACAAGGGCTGCAGCCTCCACATCTGGACACAGCCTCCATCCCAGCCTGTACCTACTACCAGGCTAGTGAATCTACTCCTGAGGATCACTCTCCATGGCCACTCCAGAAATCCGGAATCTCCAACAATCTGGAGATTGAATCTGGAGAATGTTTTAACCCGTTGCCTGCAGTTGTTCCACTAAAGAACCGTGAGTTATTTTGCACAATGTTGCCTCCGTCTGATTCTTGGATACGGCTGTATCATTACCACGGGCTCCCCATCCATTACCCAGGGACATATATTACAGACACTCAGGGGCTGCCCCAGGGAGAACCAGTACATCAGCCTCTCCCTCATCTAATTTCTTGCACACACCACCTGCTGGAGACCTGCCAGGCTGTGGGACAGCCCTCCGGTCCCCATACCATGCACCGTGACAACAGCGTGTCTAGGCTGCAACCGCCAGCCACTCCGGTATTCTGGGCCCCGGCTGCCTCCAGGCCCCAAGAAAAGGCTAGGCCCCGGGGGGGATATGGCACATGGGTGCTTGAAAACAAGCCATTGTCGCCACTTCAGGGAGTCATGCCCAAAGTCCTTGTCGAGTTCCTTCAACTTTCGGCTCAAAAATATTAAAAGTTTTGTGAACTGACCTGATGTTGTGCAGTGTAGTTTGTTCACTGTTAGGTTAGCGGCCGTTAAACTGGCCAATGGTGATTGGTCATACTTACAGTTAAATAATCTTCATAGAAAGGAGAGATGAGTAAGTAGTGGGGTGGAAGATATGTTATGGGTGGTGCTCTTCTCCCAGTTGTGAGTTTAGTTTACACAGTTGCAAGTGCAAAATACTGGGTGTCTAGCCCTATCCTGTATTCATGGGCACAGCACAGTACTACTACTGTTATCCTGTATACATGGGCACAGCACAGTACTACTACTGTTATCTTGTATACATGGGCACAGCACAGTACTACTACTGTTATCCTGCATACATGGGCACAGCATAGTACTACTAATGTTATCCTGTATATATGGGCACAGCACAGTACTACTACTGTTATCCTGTATACATGGGCACAGTACTACTACTGTTATCCTGCATACATGGGCACAGCACAGTACTACTACTGTTATCCTGCATACATGGGCACAGCACAGTACTACTACTGTTATCCTGTATACATGGGCATAGCACAATACTACTACTGTTATCCTGTATACATGGGCATAGCACAGTACTACTACTGTATACATTGTGTGGCGGTAGTGTTCCTCACTGTATGAGGGTTGTGTTCCTTACTGTATGGAGGAAGTGCTGCTCACTGTATGGGAGTAGTGTCCCTCAATGTGTGGCGGTAGTGTTCCTCACTGTATGGCGGTAGTGTCCCTCACTGTATGGGAGTAGTGTTCCTCACTGTATGGCGGTAGTGTTCCTCACTGTATGGCGGTAGTGTTCCTCACTGTATGGGAGTAGTGATCCTCACTGTATGGCGGTAGTATCCCTCACTGTATGGTGGTAGTGTCCCTCACTGTATGGCGGTAGTGTTCCTCACTTTATGGAGGTAGTGTTCCTCAATGTGTGGCGGTAGTGTCCCTCATTGTATGGTGGTAGTGTCCCTCACTGTATGGGGGTAGTGTCCCTCACTGTATGGGGGTAGTGTCCCTCCCTGTATGGGAGTAGTGTTCCTCAGTGTATGGGGGCAGTGTTCCTCACTGTATGGGGGTAGTGTTCCCCACTGTATGGAGGTAGTGTTCCTCACTGTATGGGGGTAGTGTTCCTCACTGTATGGCAGTAGTGTTCCCACTGTATGGAGGTAGTGTTCCTCACTGTATGGGGGTAGTGTTCCTCACTGTATGGCGGTAGTGTTCCTCACTGTATGGCGGTAGTGTTCCTCACTGTATGGCAGTAGTGTTCCTCACTGTATGGCGGTAGTATTCCTCACTGTATGGCGGTAGTGTTCCTCACTGTATGGCAGTAGTGTTCCTCACTGTATGGGGGGTAGTGTTCCTCACTGTATGGCGGTAGTGTTCCTCACTGTATGGGGGTAGTGTTCCTCAGTGTATGGGGGCAGTGTTCCTCATTGTATGGCAGTAGTGTTCCTCACTGTATGGCGGTAGTGTTCCTCACTGTATGGCGGTAGTGTTCCTCACTGTATGGGGGTAGTGTCTCTCACTGTATGTCGTAGTATCCCTCACTGTATGGGAGTAGTGTTCCACACTGTATGGTGGTAGTATTCCTCACTGTATGGGGGTAGTGTTCCTCACTGTATGGAGGTAGTGTTCCTCACTGTATGGGGGTACTGTCCCTCACTGTATGGCGGTACTGTCCCTCACTGTATGGCGGTAGTGTTCCTCACTGTATGGCGGTAGTGTTCCTCACTGTATGGGGGCAGTGTTCCTCACTGTATGGTGGTAGTGTTCCTCACTGTATGGGGGTAGTGTTCCTCACTGTATGGGGGTAGTGTTCCTCACTGTATGGGGGCAGTGTTCCTCATTGTATGGCAGTAGTGTTCCTCACTGTATGGCGGTAGTGTTCCTCACTGTATGGCGGTAGTGTTCCTCACTGTATGGGGGTAGTGTCTCTCACTGTATGTCGTAGTATCCCTCACTGTATGGGAGTAGTGTTCCACACTGTATGGTGGTAGTATTCCTCACTGTATGGGGGTAGTGTCCCTCCCTGTATGGGAGTAGTGTTCCTCACTGTATGGAGGTAGTGTTCCTCACTGTATGGGGGTACTGTCCCTCACTGTATGGCGGTACTGTCCCTCACTGTATGGCGGTAGTGTTCCTCACTGTATGGCGGTAGTGTTCCTCACTGTATGGCAGTAGTGTTCCTCACTGTATGGGGGTAGTGTTCCTCACTGTATAGCGGTGGTGTTCCTCACTGTATGGCCGTAGTGTTCCTCACTGTATGTCGTAGTGTCCCTCACTGTATGGAGGTAGTGTTCCTCACTGTATGGGGGTACTGTCCCTCATTGTATGGGGGTAGTGTCCCTCACTGTATGGAGGTAGTGTTCCTCACTGTATGGCGGTAGTGTTCCTCACTGTATGGAGGTAGTATCCTTCACTGTAGGTGGGTAGTGTTCCTCACTGTATGGCGGTAGTGTCCCTCACTGTGTGGCGGTAGTATTCCTCACTGTATGGGGGTAGTGTCCCTCTCTATATGGAGGTAGTATTCCTCACTGTATGGGGGTAGTGTTCCTCACTGTATGGGGGTAGTGTTCCTCACTGTATGGGGGTAGTGTTCCTCACTGTATGGAGGTAGTATCCCTCACTGTATGGGGGTAGTGTTCCTCACTGTATGGTGGTAGTGTCCCTCACTGTATGGCGGTAGTATTCCTCACTGTATGGGGGTACTGTCCCTCACTCTATGGCGGTAGTGTTCCTCACTGTATGGAGGTAGTGTTCCTCACTGTATGAGGGTAGTGTTCCTCACTGTATGGGGGTAGTGTTCCTCACTGTATGGGAGTAGTGTTCCTCACTGTATGGCGGTAGTGTTCCTCACTGTATGGCGGTAGTGTTCCTCACTGTATGGCGGTAGTGTTCCTCAGTGTATGGCGGTTGTGTTACTCACTGTATGGCGGTAGTGTCCTTCACTGTATGGGGGTAGGGTCCCTCACTTTATGGCGGTAGTGTTCCTCACTGTGTGGCGGTACTGTTCCTCACTGTATGGGAGTAGTGTTCCTCACTGTATGGAGGTAGTATTCCTCACTGTATGGGGGTAGTGTCCCTCACTGTATGGCGGTAGTGTTCCTCAGTGTATGGCGGTTGTGTTACTCACTGTATGGCGGTAGTGTCCTTCACTGTATGGGGGTAGGGTCCCTCACTTTATGGCGGTAGTGTTCCTCACTGTGTGGCGGTACTGTTCCTCACTGTATGGGAGTAGTGTTCCTCACTGTATGGAGGTAGTGTTCCTCACTGTATGGGGGTAGTGTTCCTCACTGTATGGGGGTAGTGTTCCTCACTGTATGGCGGCAGTGTTCCTCACTGTATGGCGGTAGTGTTCCTCACTGTATGGCGGTAGTGTTCCCTACTGTATGGCGGTAGTGTCCCTCACTGTATGGTGGTAGTGTTCCTCACTGTATGGGGGTAGTGTTCCTCACTTTATGGCCGTAGTGTTCCTCACTCTATGGCGGTAGTGTTCCTCACTGTATGGGGGTAGTGTTCCTCACTGTCTGGAGGTAGTGTTCCTCACTGTATGGCGGTAGTGTTCCTCACTGTATGGGGGTAGTGTTCCTCACTGTATGGAGGTAGTGTTCCTCAATGTATGGCGGTAGTTTTCCTCACTTTATGGCGGTAGTGTGCCTCACTGTATGGCGGTAGTGTTCCTCACTGTATGGGAGTAGTGTCCCTCACTATATGGAGGTAGTATTCCTCACTGTATGGGGGTAGTATTCCTCACTGTATGGGGGTAGTGTTCCTCACTGTATGGGGGTAGTGTTCCTCACTGTATGGAGGTAGTATCCTTCACTGTAGGGGGGTAGTGTTCCTCACTGTATGGCGGTAGTGTCCCTCACTGTATGGCGGTAGTATTCCTCACTGTATGGGGGTACTGTCCCTCACTCTATGGCGGTAGTGTTCCTCACTGTATGGAGGTAGTGTTCCTCACTGTTTGAGGGTAGTGTTCCTCACTGTATGGGGGTAGTGTTCCTCACTGTATGGGGGTAGTGTTCCTCACTGTATGGCGGTAGTGTTCCTCACTGTATGGAGGTAGTATTCCTCACTGTATGGGGGTAGTGTCCCTCACTGTATGGCGGTAGTGTTCCTCAGTGTATGGCGGTTGTGTTACTCACTGTATGGCGGTAGTGTCCTTCACTGTATGGGGGTAGTGTCCCTCACTTTATGGCGGTAGTGTTCCTCACTGTGTGGCGGTAGTGCTCCTCACTGTATGGGAGTAGTGTTCCTCACTGTATGGAGGTAGTGTTCCTCACTGTATGGCGGTAGTGATCCTCACTGTATGGGGGTAGTGTTCCTCACTGTATGGCGGTAGTGTTCCTCACTGTATGGCGGTAGTGTTCCTTACTGTATGGCGGTAGTGTCCCTCACTGTATGGTGGTAGTGTTCCTCACTGTATGGGGGTAGTGTTCCTCACTTTATGGCCGTAGTGTTCCTCACTGTATGGCGGTAGTGTTCCTCACTGTATGGGGGTAGTGTTCCTCACTGTATGGAGGTAGTGTTCCTCAATGTATGGCGGTAGTGTTCCTCACTGTATGGAGGTAGTGTTCCTCACTGTATGAGGGTAGTGTTCCTCACTGTATGGGGGTAGTGTTCCTCACTGTATGGCGGTAGTGTTCCTCACTGTATGGAGGTAGTGTTCCTCAATGTATGGCGGTAGTGTTCCTCACTGTATGGCGGTAGTGTTCCTCACTGTATGGCGGTAGTGTGCCTCACTGTATGGAGGTTGTGTCCCTCACTGTTTGGGGGTAGTGTTCCTCACTGTATGGTGGTAGTGTTCCTCACTGTATGGGGGTAGTGTTCCTCACTGTATGTGGGTAGTGTTCCTCACTGTATGGCGGTAGTGTTGCTCCATTGGCGCTGGCCACCTGCCTTCCTGATAAATTCCCATCTCTTCCTGCGCTCCCTGACGGATCTATGTGCCTACGCCTTAGAAAGCTCCCCAGTGATATTCCTGCGTTCCTGTGTGTTCCTGCTCCTGAGTCCTGTGTTCCTGCGTTCCTGTGTGTTCCCGTCCAGGTGCGTTTCCTGCTCCTGCGTTACTGCGTTCTTGTCTTCCTGCGTTCCTGTGATCCTTTGTCCCGTGTTCCTGTGTTTCCACTACTACTTCTATCCTGTATATATAAGTACAGCAAAGTACTACTACTTCTATCCTGTATATATAGGTACAGCAAAGTACTACTACTTCTATCCTGTATGTATGGACACAGAACAGTACTACTACTCCTATCCTGTATATATTGGTACAGTACACTACAACTACTCCTATTCTACATATATGGGCACAGAACAGTACTACTACTTCTATACTGTATATATAGGCACAACACAGTACTACTTCTCCTATCCTGTATCTATGGACACAGCACAGTACTACTACTCCTATCATGTAAATATGAGCACAGTACTACTACTCCTATCCTGTATGTATGGGCTCAGCACAGTACTACTCCTCCTATCCTGTATATATAGAAATAGCACAGTACTACTACTCCTATCCCATATACATGGGCACAGTGCAGTACTACTACTCCTATCCTGAATTACATGGGCACAGCACAATACTACTACTCCTATCCTGTATATATGGGCACAGCACAGTACTACTACTCCTATCCTGTGCATATGGGCACAACACAGTACTACTACTCCTATCCTGTATATATGGGCACAGCACAGTACTTCTACTCCTATCCTGTGCATATGGACTATTATATATAATCCTCCTTAATATAAACAATCCTGCAATGGTTTCCCTTATAATTTATAGTAATGTAGTGGCCTCCTTAGTATATCTAGTACTGCAATGACTAAGCGCCCCTCTTGTAATTTGTAGTCCTCAAATAATGGCCCCACATATTGGTACATTTACAAATGCCCCATAATACTTAGTTTTGTACCAGACTGTGAATAGTTAAAAAAATAATAAAACTAACTTACCTATAGCAGCGCTCGGGCATCCTCCGCTTCTCCTCTCCCCGCTGCACTGGGACTGTACACTGGACAGAAACAGGTGCAACGCCTGCTGGAAAAAGTTGTGGCCACATCGCACGCAAGGCAGCACCATCGTCTGCTTATGGCCGCATCGAGTACCAATGCTGTCACTGGCAGGGGCCTCAGATGGGGATGGAGGCCCCCCGCTGTAGCAGAGGTATTGGGGGCCCACCAGAGGATGCACCGGTCGTCCGATGGGCCAGTCAAGACTGAGTATATAGCCTGCCAGCCCCTGTAGTATACAGCCTGCCAGCCCCTGTTGTATATTGCCTGCCAGTCCCTGTAGTATACAGCCTGGCAGTCTCCTGTAGTATATAGCCTTCCAGTCCCCTGTATTATAAAGCCTGATAGCCCCTTCTAGTATATAGCCGCCAGCCCCCTCTAGTATATAGCCGCCAGCCCCCTGTAGCATATAGCCGCCAGCCCCCTGTAATATTTATTGGCCCACTCCCTGTAGTAAATAGCCTGCAGCCCCTGCCCCCAATATAATGCCTGTAGGGGAAAAAAAATTGTACTCAACTTCCGACGCCCCCGACAGGTCCTCTTCTATTGATCGCGGCTCTGGTGTCGCAGGCATCATGACGTCAGCTGCTCTCTGACATCATAGTGTGTGCCAGCACACACATTACAACGTCACATTAGTATAAGCCGAGGGTGGGAAATGCATTGGTCACAGCCCCCACAGTATATAGCCTGCCAGCCCCTGTAGTATATAGCCTGCTTGTCCCTGTAGTATATAGCCAGCCAGCCCCTGTAGTATATAGCCTGCCAGCCCCCTGTAGTATATAACCTGCCAACCCCTGTAGTAAATAGCTTGCCAGCCCCTGTAGTCTATAGCCTGCCAGCCCCTGTATTATACAGCCTGCCAGCCTCCTGTAATCTATAGCCTGCCAGCCCCTGTAGTATACAGCCTGCTGCTCCTGCTCCCAATATGCCTGTAGGGAAAAAAAAGTGTACTATATAGCCTGCTTGTCCCTGTAGTATATAGCCAGCCAGCCCCTGTAGTATATAGCCTGCCAGCCCCCTGTAGCATACAGCCTGCAAGCCCCTTTAGTCTATAGCCTACCAGCCCCTGTAGTATACAGCCTGCCAGCCTTGTAGTATATAGCCTGCAGCTCCTGCTCCCAATATGCCTGTAGGGAAAAAGAAAAGTGTACTCACCTTCCAATGCCGGAGCACACATTAGAGCGTCAGACTGCGGCTGACATCACGATACCTGCGACGGACAGCACAAAGACATGGAGCCAATGCAGGAGCCGTGATGGATAGAAGAGGACCTGCCGGGGGGACGTCGGAAGGTGAGTACACATATATTTTCCTTGACTCAAGTATAAGCTGAGTTTTTTTTTTGTGCTGAAAGACTCAGCTTATACTCGAGTATATAATTTATGTCAACACAAAACACACATATGATTAAGTAGTATTATCTAGCAACCAATTTGTTAGCAAATCTGTAGTATTGCAATATATTGTAATACAGGCGGTCCCCTACTTAAGGACACCCGACTTACAGACAACCCATAGTTACAGACGGACCCCTCTGCCCACTGTGACCTCTGGTGAAGCTCTCTGGATGCTTTAAAATAGTCCCAGATTGCAATAATCAGCTTAAAATTGTCTGCAATTAAGCTTTATTGATAATTCTTGGTCCTATTACAGCAAAAAAATTTTAAACTCCAATTGTCACTGGGGCAAAAAAAAAAATTGTCGGAAACTACAATGATAAAATATACAGTTCCGACTTACATACAAATTCAACTTAAGAACAAACCTACAGTCCCTATCTTGTATGTAACCCGGGGACTGCCTGTACTACAATATATACTGTCATGGCGTCTGGTGGGTACTGGTTAATACTTTTGTGTTTGTGACATATGTTTGAATATGTGTTAATACATTGTACATTATTAATTTTCTGAATTGGGCATGTTGCAATAGCAGTACCTGTCATATATAATGTTACATTGGCCTGGATAGTGTTAGGCCAACACCAGCATTGTATATACATGTAATAGTGTACCCCTCCAGTTTTCCCACACTGTCCGTATTTGCGTTTGTTTTTAGATGTCCTTTTTTAATGGGGTTTTTTTAGTATTTATGTATTTGCTGTAATATACTGTCGATTGAAATTATAATAAAGATTCTGATTTATTTATCGATTGAGGCATATTTGTGCTCTTCTATGGAAGCTTGATAGGGGTTATTGTGATGTTTCTGGGGCCCTCCTACTCTTTTGAGCGGAGATATTTGATTAGATAGTGATTTATTCCTGCAGTTAAAGATTTTTCGGTTGTCACAGTCGAAAAGGTGTTCACATACTTTACATAATATAGATGACTGAGCTCTTGAGTGTAACTCCCATTGTAGCAGCCATAGAATAGGTCAGGAGGGCCCAGAACACAGTAATTTATATGCAACATCACTGTATGCAGCACTTCCTACAAAAAATTAACTTTTTTCCAGTATATTAGGGGCGTCAAGCAGACAACAGTGTAAGTATCCTTTAACAAATTTCAGTGTCTGTACATGATGGGAGGGAAAGCATATGTGAATGACCCCTAGTTTCGAGGCAGCACCTGTAGTGTGATTGCTGTTCAGGTACAGCCTGGCAATTCTTATGCACTTACCCATGCTGGGACACGCTGTATACTCCTTAGGTGAGAGACATACAGCATTGTGTCTCCTAATATACTAGCACGTTCTGTTCTGTACCTTATACACTACACTAGTAGTCATATTATCTTCACAGATCTGAAACAATTATATATTCCACTATCTGGATTCATTTAGTTGATACATTTCCTTCTGGTCCCTTTCTCAAATCCAGCCCCCTTACAGCTCACATCGTCTACGTAACCAGCCCATTTACTGATCTTGTGACAATGCCATTGAGACCGGCTGACAACGTCATCTGTAACTAAGCAGCAGCCTAAAAAAATATCTATTAGGAAGCATAAGGGATGGAGGACTATTTTGTGTGTGACTGAAACAAGTAGAGCAGATTCTCAGTCACAATGAATGTGGAATATAGCGATGATATATTAACAAAGAAAAACATCACTAAAACAACTAATAGATAGTAAGCCTCTTTGGTAATAGATTTTTCAGCAAACACTATAGTAATTTTTGGATAAATCTAGGACTTTAGGAGACTTGGATCTATGTCAGTAAAGCAAATGTATACATGTAAAATACAATATGACCAGAGCTCATGTATCTTTTATGTCTTTTTTGTTGTATTCCAATGTTCTTATAATTCTTTTTGTCAGGCTAGCGGGTGTGGATCCTCTGGAAAACTGCAGACGATGACACAAGCCACTACCTGGGACCGGAGTCTAAGTGGTACCCGGTTTTCACCAGAGCCTGCCGCAAAGCGGGTTAGAAAAGCTGCGGCGTGGTACCACCAGGTCGTTCCACAGGGGTGACTTGTCTGCAGTGGCGGCCAAGGTCGAGGTACAGGAACGGCAGACAATCTCGTGGTCAGGTCCAGGCACAGGGTCAGGGAAGGCGGCAGAGATGCAACTTCAGAGTCCAATCCAGGGTCAGCAACAGGAGGTCCAAGCAGATGGGTATGGGAGGACAGCACACGGGACAGCAGCACGGAGGAACACTGGTACACAGGAACAGCAGCACGGAGGAGGACTCAGGACTCAGGAACGCAGGAGACACTGGAATGCAGGAGACACTGGAATGCAGGAGACACTGGAACGCAGGAGACACTGGAACGCAGGAGACACTGGAACGCAGGTAAATCGCAATAGAGCTTTCTCTCAGGCTGTGAGGCACAGAGATCCGGTAGGGTGTGATGGGAGAGGCAGGTTTAAATAGCCTTATGGAAAAATGGCCAGCGACAATTAATGGTGCGCTGGCCCTTCACATTTTCTGAGGCTAGGGCACGAGGCCGGGACTCGGGAGCGGGGACAGGTATGTGGTGCTGGCGCTGCGTCTGCGGGGAGCAAGAGGCACGGGTGAGCCTGCACGGGTCGCGGGACCACCCGTGACACTTTTGTTGTGTTTGGATAGTCTTATAGCTGACTAATAAACACAACGCATGTCTTCAGTGAGAATGAGATGCCATGTAGACACAAAACCTCTAAAAGAATCCCTCTTCAAATACAGGCGGTCCCTTTCTTAAGAATACCCGACTTATAGACGACCCCTAGTTACAAACGGACTTCTGTATGTTGGTAATTTACTGTACTTTAGCCTTAGGCTACAATAAACAGCTATAACAGTTATTAAATGTGTCTGCAATTCAGTTTTATTGTTAATCCTGGTTCTTATAACAATCAAACATTTTTAAAATCGAATTGTCACAGAGACAGAAAAAATTTCACTGGGGTTACAATTATAAAATATACAATTCTGACTTACATACAAATTCAACTTAAGAACAAACCTACAGAACCTTGTACGTAACACGGGGACTGCCTGTATCCACCATAGCTTGTTCCATATTCGCTATAGAGAGAAAAAATATATATAGACTTAGTATAGACGGTTTCAACGAATATAAAAGATTTTTATTGTAGTCAACTCACATAAGAACGATAAGATAAAATTTAAAATCCAAGTGGATGCATTTTTAATATGCACATTTTATCGTTCTTAGGTGAGAGACTACAATATTTAATATTTGGTGAAATAGTCTATGCTATGTTGATATGCTATGTAAGATGAGTCATGTTTTGACTAAAAACAACAAAAGAATTATAAGAACATTGGAATACAACAACAAAAGACATAAAAGACACGTGAGCTCCAGTCATATTGTATTTTATTTTTATGGTGTGCAGGTTGGATGATTGATGGATCCATCCAGGACCGTGTATAAAGCTTCAATATTTGGGAAAGTGCAACACTTGCTTTTTAAAAAATGTATAAATCACCTGATCTTAGAAAGATCCAAATCTCAGTTAAACTGAGCATATGTGGGATGAGATGAACAAGCTGTGCAGAAGGCTTGCTCTACAGTTGGCTCATGTTCAAGAGTTGTGTGACGCAATACTGTTGGCCTTAGTCCTTCCCTGTATCATTTTTACACCGAATAATTCAAAGAATATTGTGTATTGTACTAATTAAGAAATATTTCTTCATTCTTGTTGTGTCTTTGCGGGTAAAGTGGGGACATTAGGAGAACTATTACATAATTAGTGTATGGGATAGATTAAAACTAGCATGAAGAAAGGATATGATGAAATGTAATGAGAAATGAATCTTGTCATAACAGGGAAAAAGTGTGAGCCCTGTGCTTCCCACAACATCTGTCCCTGCCATATTGGCAGTTCTTTGGTGAACCACATGCGACAACTGAGCAACGGTGCCTACCCTGGATACGTGTTTAAGGCAGAAAGACAAGTCCACAGATACAAGACAACTCGGTAAGGTAAGACTCAAAGCTCAAAACCAAGATGGTGCTGAGGTACAAAATCATAAAGCAGTAAGTCAATAGCAGGTGCCTGTATAATAGTCATGCATGGAGTGTCCGTATGCCATCCCAGAAGCCGATTGGCTTCAAGCACTCTCATAGGACTGTTTTCACTCCCATTTCCTGCTGAGAGAGGCTGCGGACATGTCAATCAAACAGCCTCTTGCAGAAGATGACACCAAGGTGTGGCCCTCAGCACGCAGAACAAGCTCCAGTAGAGGTCCCTACAAATTCCATGTTTGTTTGTACCATAAAGGCCGGTTTAATTATTGTAAGCTTACTTTCACAAATTGTCAGCAAATTTATTCCGGACACAGTCACAGTAAAGCGTCTCTGCCTATATGAGTGGTTTCAAGCTGTCACCATGAAAATGCTATATAATTGAGTATTGTTTTAGCAAGAAAGAAAAGATCCAGTCTGACATGTATTTTATAGACTTGTCTTTTTTTTTTTTACTGGGAAGTTATATGATAGAACTATCAGCAGTGGCGTAACCAGAAGCTGATGGGCCCCAGTGCAAAGTCTGTGCAAGGCCCCTGACTGCAATGTATGGTTTATAGTACTGGCCTTCTCTTATGGTAAAGTGACAAATGATGGGCCCCCTAAGCCTCTTGGGCCTCGGTGCGACCGCACCCTCTGCACGCCCTCAAGTTACGCCCTAGTGGTTGACCATCATGGTGTGGCACTGGGCATGCAGAGATAGTTGCCTATTGCTGATAGGACTGCCACCATAACTTTTTGAAATAGAAGCAAAAATCTAGGTGGATAAATGACAAGTGCTCATGAATCTTTGCCAACAAAACTAACCAATTCGCTTGTGCTACATTTATTACTGCGACTCGACAGAATTGTGTCACACACTCTATGTTAAAGGTGCACCAAAAAATTGGTGCACACATTCAGAGCAGCGCGGGTGTGCCGGATTCATGAAGACCTTGCACCAGTATTCAATAATTTGGCGCACTCTGCACATTAGTGAGGCAGAACTGCTTTTTGATAAATGGGGGCCTATGTACAAACTGTTCATTTTCTCCTCCTTTATGACATGCTGTCTGCTTATTTAATACTATGTACAATCTGCTCACTTCCTCCTGCTCTATGGCATGGTATCTAAAGATATTACTCCAGGTACAATCTGCTCAGCTCTTACTGCTGTATGTCATGCTGCCTACACTATGTCAGAATTTTCAAGGTGACAGGTTCACTTACTTTCAAGTCTCATTCAAACTCTCAAAATGGTTTACATAGCAATAACAACAACTAATCACTTAACTATACAAAGTGCCTTCAGAAACAATGAAGAGAACAGCAGTATGTCTTTATTTTGAAAACATTTGCTTATGTGAGCTAAAAGCCAAATAACGATAAACTATAAAAGAATGAACAATCACAAAGCAAAACTAATTGTCTAAGAAACAAATCTAAGGTTATAAATCTGGGCAAGAGAATAGAGAGGACGTGGTTTCATGAAAAGAACAAAGGCTTCATTCTCTTGTGCACAACCGCGCCGAGATCTTTGATGTACTCATTAGTGTAATCTCTTTCCAACTCACTTTTATTTACTTCATACAATTAAGAATTTTGGTTTTCGTTTGACCAATGGCTGACTGGCCTAACTTCAGACAGTATGACAATTGATTGTACTCCACGTGGACACAGCCATTTGTTTTACATTGCTGTCATCATATAACTGTTGCTGCTTGGAAAGACTGTTGATGCATACCCTTTGGTATATAAGCGCTACGGAATCTGATGGCGCTATATAAATAAATATGATATCCCAGTAATAAGGGAACATATCAAAATTTGAATACTGGATAAACAAAAATGGTTACATTGAAAGTTGTAGCCCTCAGTAAATGAATGTGAAGACCCAACTTGGAGAAATCAACTTGGATATTATAAGATTATAAACAACTGTCCAGAAACAGTGAAAAGCTTTTTCTTGGGCTGTGTTCTGTCCTTGGTGTTTTTTGGGGATTGTTATGGGTCAATAACAATTTTTATTGCAATTAAATACAGACACAAAAAGTTAGTCATATTTTGCAAATGAATAAAGAGCTGCAACATCCCCCACCGGGGCTTAGCCTTTTTCTGGCTTGGGGCCAGCTGGATCCCTTCGATACCTGAGTGGCTGGACGAGCACGGCCTAGCGCTGGTCTGCGATCATGGTGCTGGGTACCAGGGGGATAGACCTCGTCCACAACCTGGCAGGTCTCCAACAGGTGAAAGCACAAAAATGTAAGTGTAGGAATGTAGGTGTAGGGATCCCTGGGTGATGGTATATGGGGCACCCTTGATGGTATCAGTCTTATGCAGGGATCACTTGGAGACAAGTGTTGTCAATCACTAAACTTACAGTTTGTTTATTTAGGAACACAGAAACGGCCAAAACAGCAGGAATAGTCAAATAGTTTAAGGTTGCTGGTGGTATAGTGTTTCGGAGCAGTCCCTAACAGCCTGGTATAGGTAGCTTCAGGTTGGAGATAAGATCAATGGCTGTTTCGGCAGCAGGGTGTTAGGGTTGGGTAACACAGAAGACAGGGGATAGTGTGCCCTGAGCTTGTCCCAACCTCTGTCCCTTCCTATAGCCCCCCCACGCTAAACCGTGGGGCGACTACATGAAGACTCGAAATACACTGGATAAGTGTGGGAAGGGAAACACAAACAGACTGACAAACATAAAACACAAAAGAATGGTAAACTAGCCGGATTCACAACGAGAGGGTACGTCAAGAGCAAAATCAGTAAGCAAAGAGTCAATGTCAAAAACTAGCCGAGGTAACAACAATACAGATACAGATACAGAGCAATACAACCTAATGCAGAGAGCGAGTGATGAAGGGATTTCAAACAATGGCACAGGTGACTAGTGAAGCTGCAATTTATGCAGCCAGAACTCCACCTCCAGAACCTGATAGGAGCTGGACAGCTTCTGGGAATTAACCTCTCATGGTGCAGAACATGCAGGCACCATGCAGAGGTACCACAAGTCCCAGCCGTTCCGAACACAACTCCTAGACAGCGCGAGATCTTAGCAGCCGCTGCCCGGGACGAGAGGTGGAGTTTGCACGGATACGCGTCAGGGGTCGGAGAACGCTGTTGGCACCAGCAGAAGAACCAGAAGTCCCAGCATTCTCCCTAGCGACCCTGACACAGGGTTTATAGGCAGGCCCTGGTCTCAACTCAGGGTCTTGCAGCAACAGGCCTGGTCTGCAGGCTGTCATGTGTGCTGTTCCTCAGCACTCCCAGAAGACCTAGAACTTTCCAGCCTCCAGGGGTTTGGCTATTTCCTCATCCAACCAGCACCTCTGTACAATATACTAATTACAGTGCATTTGATTGGTCATATAAGTATCCATTCTTACTCAGGCAGATATTTAACAGCTGCATTAGCGATTATGGACACCAGAGGGCTCTAAAAGGTGATCAGTCTTTGTGGCATACATATATCTATTGGAAGCATTATTCTGTAACACACTGCATTGGCAGGGGTGTTACAAATAAATTTAATGACATTAGAAGAAAGCAAAGGGAAAGGAGGGAGTAAAATGGAGGTGAGGATATTTCATCCTTAAATATTTTAGTGAAAAAATAAGTTATTAGTAGAGATGAGCGAGCACTAAAATGCTCGAGTGCTCGTTATTCGAGACGAACTTTTCCAGATGCTCGAGTGCTCGTCTCGAATAACGAGCCCCATTGAAGTCAATGGGAGACTCGAGCATTTTTCAAAGGGACCATGGTTCGGGAATAAAATGTGTTAATTAATTGAAAAAGAATGTCTTCTGATAAGTTAGCAGATGTATGCAAACATCTGCAATCTATTCTTCACTGTTCCGCGCGTATATTATCTCCCGACAAGTTAGCAGATGTGAAGAACAGTGAAGAATAGGATCATTCAAGTGAAAAACACAGTGAAGAATAGATTGCAGATGTTCGGCACATCTGCTTACTTGTCAGGAGATACGCTGTCTCCGTGCCCCGCTGTCTCCGTGCCCCGCTGTCTCCGTGCCCCGCTGTCTCCGTGCCCCGCTGTCTCCGTGCCCCGCTGTCTCCGTGCCCCGATGTCTCCGTGCCCCGCTGTCTCCGTGCCCCGCTGTCTCCGTGCCCCGATGTCTCCGTGCCCCGCTGTCTCCGTGCCCCGCTGTCTCCGTGCCCCGCTGTCTCCGTGCCCCGATGTCTCCGTGCCCCGATGTCTCCGTGCCCCGCTGTCTCCGTGCCCCGCTGTCTCCGTGCCCCGCTGTCTCCGTGCCCCGCTGTCTCCGTGCCCCGTTGTCTCCGTGCCGCTCCCCGATGTCTCCGTGCAACGATGTCTCCGTGCGGCTCCCCGCCGCTCCCCGATGTCTCCGTGCCCGATGTCTCCGTGCCCCGATGTCTCCGTGCCCCGATGTCTCCGTGCCCCGATGTCTCCGTGCCCGATGTCTCCGTGCCCCGATGTCTCCGTGCCGCTCCGTGCCGCTGCCTGATGTCTCCGTGCTGCCGCTGCCCCATGTCTTCGTGCTGCCGCTGCCCCATGTCTCCGTGCTGCTCCCCGGTGTCTCTGTGCTGCTCCCCGGTGTCTCTGTGCTGCTCCTCGTTGTCTCTGTCCTGCTCACCGTGTTCTGCAATGTGTTCTTCACACATATATATTGTTCTTCACATACTATTTTGTTCGCACCGTTCCGCGCGTATCTCCCGACAAGTAAGCAGATGTGCCGAACATCTGTAATCTATTCTTCACTGTGTTCTGCACTGTGTTTTTCACTTAAATGATCCTGTGTTCACTGTGTTCACTGTTTTTATTCTATTCTTCATTGTTCTTCACTGTGTTTTTTTAATTAAATGCTCGATCTCGAGCAGGGGAAATACTCGTCCGAGCAACGAGCAGTTTCGAGTACCTTAATACTCGAACGAGCATCAAGCTCGGACGAGTATACTCGCTCATCTCTAGTTATTAGTCATTTCAAAAGTAAGACAGTGGTAAGACAGTCCAGTCTTTAAATTTCTAGTCTTTTAGGGGGACTCCAATCACGGACCAGACAGGCCCCCTGGAGTCCCAGTATTTTACCAACTTCACCCCCTTCCACCCCATCTGGGCTCACCAAATGGGGTTATGTTTGTTCTTAAGCATAACTCTTGTGTAAGTAGGTTCTTTGTTTCGTAACGGTGCTGCCTTATGCATGCCTGGTCTGCCTCACTGGCCAGAGTTGGGAATTGTGGAGGGGTTAGCATTGAAGTCAGGCTCACACCAAAGGTAACAAGTTTTTTTATTTTTCTTACAGGTGCAAAAACCACAAAGCGTTTTGGAGTCCAGGATGACTTGTTTTGCTTGGAGCTTGTACTCTATGGCACAGAGCAGAACAAATCAGGGGAGAAGCAAAAGGGGATTATGCTAGTCCACAAATCATGTTGTGGCTTTTACTCCTGTAAAAAAAATAAAAAAACTCCATACCCATGTACACAAATGGTACACACAACATGCATATACATAACAATAGGTACAGTGTCATTCTTTGTTATGCCTATAGTGACAATACAGAGTTTCCAAACACTTAGGCTGGGTTTACATCTTGTTTTTTGTATACGTTCAGTGTATAAGTCAGGAAAGCTCCCGATGTATACTCTGAGCCTATACATTGATGTATACTGGCAGGCGGAGGCATAGCTTTACTTCAGTATATGAAGCATATGTTGAAGCTACGTCTTTCCATCCTGCTCCCTCCTGCTGAGCAACATATGTGCTCAATGGAGGCAACAGAAGCCTATGGGCAGCAGATGCAGAATATTGTATCCCTCCTCTAGGCTCGCTGAGGGGTACATCGCTCAGCAGGAGAGAGGACCTGGTAATGTCACTGTCCATATAAGAACGGTGACAGCACTCCTGTCCTTCCCCCTGCATTCAGGAGGGGTCCCTGGGCTATGTACCCCTCTGTATAAGCATATAGTGGGATACATCTGTGCCATACGTTGTCAGGACACGTCTGAATCCCCCCGACGTGTCCTTACAACGTATGGCACAAAAAGTGATGTGAACCCAGTCTTACTTTAGGATGTTCATCTAATATTAGTCAAACAAACCTACAATTTACAATTTTTTAAAAATGATTCTTTAATAAAAAATACTATATTAAATATTTTTAATTAAATATGTTTTTAACAGGCATGGCCCTGGGCTAAAAAAGTTTCTCTGTATCGACCCAATTTTATATACTTTAACAGATGTGTTCAAACACAAAAAATGTGCTGACTCTCAGCATAACAAAATGTCTGTGAGAAATATAACTGCTGTCTGCACTGATAAGAGAGAAGAAAATTTTAAAAAAATGGCTTCTGCGGTTTATAAAACTTTGTGTACAGCTAGAAATCCTAATAACATTATACTCCCTTATGGTTTGCTTCATAGCGTAATTAGATTTTTGTAACAGTATTTGCCAGTTTAGAAAGCTCTGTGGTTCAACTGACAGGAAACGGTTCTTATTTATGAACCCAAGTGACGTCAATGCCCTCTCTCTCAATCTACTTCCCTTTTTTTAAAAAAAAAGATTACTAGATGCAAGTGTTACACAAAAATGATGGTTTAGGATTCAAAGTTTTATATGTCCTTTATGTATATTACTTACATTTGATGGCTGCACAAAACTTGATTTTTTTTGTATGTTTTGAGTTTTTTTGTATTCAAAGGTATGCATATACAGGCGGTCCCCTACTTAAGGACACCCGACTTACAGACGACCCATAGTTAAAGACGGACCCCTCTGCCCACTGTGACCTCTGGTGAAGCTCTCTGGATGCTTTACTATAGTCCCAGACTGCAATGATCAACTGTAAGGTGTCTGTAATAAAGTTTTATTGATAATCCTTGGTCCCATTACAGCAAAAATTTTGAAATTCCAATTGTCACTGGTGTAAAAAAAATTTTTTGTCTGGATCTACCATTATAAAATATACAGTTTTGACTTACATACAAATTCAACTTAAGAACAAACCTACAGACCCTATCTTGTATGTAACCTGGGGACTGCCTGCATATATATATATGTCCATAAATATACATATATGTGCATATGATGAGGGGAAATAAGGTGAGGAAAAAAGAATCCCATGTCCTGGATCGTGGGCGCACCCATGTTCCTCCGTGCTCCCCCACTCCGTCCCGGCTCAGGCTCCCCAGCGGACTGCCGTGCGCGTCTCCGCCTCCTAGGGCGGAAACACCGGCTGTTGGAAATTTAAAGGGCCCGCTGATTGGTGCGCTGGCTGAACACCTCCACCCTATAATCCGGCACCTCTCTTCCTGCCCTGCCGGATCTCTGTTCCTATGCCTTAGAGAAAGCTCTCCTGCGATATCTGAATATTCCTGCGTTCCTGAATCCTGTGTTCCCGCTCCCATCTGCCTGGACCACTCGTTGCTGACCCCGGATTGGACTTGACCTTGCATCTCTGCCACCTGCCCTGACCCTGTGCCTGAACTTGACCACAAGACCGTCTTCTGCTAAGGTCCCTCGACCACGGCTGCCACCACAGGCTAGTTGCACCTGTGAAACGACCTGGTGGAACCCTGTCGCAGCAAGTCCATCCCAATTTGTGGCGGGCTCTGGTCAAGACCAGGTGCCATTTAGATTCCGGTCCCGGGTGTCGGCTAGTACCACCTCCCGCGGTGGTCCAGTGGATCCACAGATCCAAATCCTGACACCCTGCTCCATGGCTTTTCCTTTATAGACTGACAAATATTACCATATATACTCATGTAAAAGCCACGTTTTTCAGCACAAAAAATGTGCTCGGCTTATAAACGAGTCTATTTAATAAGTTTATTAAATAAACTTATATACTCAACCTCCGGCGGCCCGATGCTCCACTCGGCTTCCCGATGTCGGCGTGTCCCGTCTTCTTTCTTCCACGCGGCTCTTCTTCTTTCTTCTGTCATGGACGCGGCTATGTTATCTTCCTGGCCGGCGCATACTATGATGTCAGCAGCGGCCGAGTCATAGTGTGCGCCTGCTGGAAGAAAACATGGCCTCGTCCATGACAGAAGAAAGAAGAAGAGCCATGGGGAAGAAAGAAGACAGGGACATCGGGGAGCCGCGCTGACATCTGAGGGTGAGTATATACGTTTTTTTTTTAAGTGCGGGGGGGGGGAGGCTGTATACTACTAGGGGCTGGCTGTATACTACTGGGGGCTGGCAGGCTGTATACTACTTGGGGCTGGCTGTATACTGCAGGGGGCTGGCAGGCTGTATACTACATGGGGCTGGCAGGCTGTATACTGCTGGGGGCTGGTTATATACTACTGGGGGCTGGCTGGCTGTATACTACTGGGGGCCGGCTGTATACTACTGGGGGCTGGCTGGTTGTATACTACTAGGGACTGGCTAGCTGTATGTTACTAGGGGGTGGCTGGCTGTATACTACAGGGGGCTGGTGGATGTATACTACTAGGGGCTGGCTGGCTGTATACTACTAGGGACAGGCTGGCTGTATACTACTAGGGGCTGGCTGTATACTACATGGGGGCTGGCTGTATACTACTGGGGGCTGGCTGGCTGTATACTACTAGGGGTTGGCTGGCTATATACTACTGGGGGCTGGATGGCTGTATACTACATGGGGCTGGCTGTATACTACTAGGGGTGGCTGTATACTACATGGGGCTGGCTGTCTGTATACTACAGGGGCTGGCTGTATACTACTAGGGGGCAGGCTGGCTATATACTACTGGGAGCTGGCTGACTATATACTACTGGGGGCTTGCTGGCTATATACTGGGGGGGCTGTGACCAATGCATTTCCCACCCACGGCTTATACTCAAGTCAATAGTTTTTCCCAGTTTTTGGTGGTAAAATTAGGGGTCTCTGCTTATACTCAAGTATATACGGGTAATTATGAACTATAAAATTTTCTGGATGTAAAAGGGTTACAAGAAAAATTGGATAAAAAACTAAAAATGACAACATAATAAATAAAAATGTGTGTGATTTTAGGCATCTGGACTTCGCAGAGCAGATCAAGCCATCCACATATTACTTTGCTTACTATTTATAAGGTGAGCTGCCATAAAAGACAATATTTTACCTATAGGATAAATGTATAGCTGGTTTTCCCTTCATTTGCAAAGGATGTTGGGAGGTGGATTGTTACAATCATCTGATTTCAGACAGTTTCTTCTTCTATCTTGGTCCACACTGTAAAACAGCGGACTGGTTGAAGGTGAAACATATTGCAACCCTTCTGGTCACCTATTAGTGACCGATGCTATGGATAATTCATTAATAGTTTTGGGGCCTAAAAACCTGTATTAAAAGCTGTACTGTACTTGCTGCATGTAGCTTAAAGTAATGACCGACACACCGATATGTCTTCAAGAAATAAGTAGTTTTTAACGACTTACATTCTCACGTTTGAGGCCGTTGCAGAGGTGTATCGGGATTATTTATGCAGGATTATTTATGCTGTGTACAGAGAAAAATTTTAGTTATAGTGTATGAGTGGTAGTAACTAAGGCTAGGTGCACATCAGGTTTTTTACCCTACATTGTAGGGAAAAATCGTGAGGATTTCTGACCTTTACAAGGGAGAGCTCCCACTATGTATCTCACTATAGGAGCATACAGTCGGATATGACCCCTTTTTCCTCCATTCCCCCCTGAAAGCGGGAGGAGGAGTGAACCCTGTCAACAGTAGTATAGAGGAACTCTATGTGTGAAAATGGTTAAAGCAGAAGTGGTAAAGACCACAGACACATGGGACAAAAGGAAACCTGTATATTAAGGCAAGGGCTTACTGCATAACCTCCTTTCAAGAAGTGTATGTCCAAATGTCATAGACAAAAGTTATGAACACAAACAAAGAATTTATTGCCAACCAAATGTCTTCTTTAGACCCATTTTATGACTATAACTAACAGCATTCATTCCTCTGGAATGTGTTGTGAGTATACAGAATAAGCCCATTCATAAGTGCAGTTGGGAGGTCTGGGACTCATGACGGATGAGAAAGTCTAGATTTTAATTGGCCTTTTACATTCATCCTGAAAATGTTTGATAGGTTAAGATCTGGGCACTTCAACTTACCATTATACTCACCATACATTATTATGTGTGTATAAAATTATGCTTGAATGGAAGAATAACCCCCAAAGACATTTCAAGAAAGTTGGGAGAATAAAAGTTTCTAAAATATCTCTTCATTTGAAACCCTGTAATATAATCTTATACCATGACCCATACTGCATGAAATATACAGTTGTCCACTACAAGGCACAATTACTAATACTATTTAAGAGTTATTAAGAGGATCTCTCTCGGATTACCCTACATCTATCAGACCCAATCAGAATAACCGTAACAGACATAAAAGGAATTTATGAAGAATGACATTTTGAACACCCGTCTCAAATCCCCCCACACACACACACACTCCCAGTGAACGGCTCTCTCCTCTTAGTAGATCCAGAAGAGATCTCTGCCAGGTCGGAGCTGTTTAGACCAGGTCTGACCGAAAGGACATTTCAGATATAGGGGGTTATTTATCATACACCAGCACTTGTTGCTGGCCGCAGTGAGTGTGTAGGTGTGTGCAGGTAGGAAAGCCCCGCGCCATCCCGCTCCCTGCCGTCCGCGCCCCCTTTATCCCCATCCATGCCATCAGGCATGAAGGTGGCGAATTGTGGAAAATAATCGCAAGTGCTAGATACAAGTTAGAATTTGCAATTATTTCAGGGCGTGGAATCCCGGATAAATATCCCCCATAATTTCCATCATTTTTCTGGAAGAGACTATAGTAAATGAGTCAAGCTTCCAGTCTGCTTCCTGCCAGCCCCACTCCTGCCCAAAAACATAAAAACTGGCAGGGAGAGGGTTTATCATATGCTTTGTCTTCAAGAGGACTGATGAAGAAGGCATACTAAATGCCCCCAACATATTGCGGTACAGACTTAACACATGTTCCTTACTGGGAATTTAAAAAAAAAACCAAACATACTTCAAAAAGTACTTTTTAAAGTAAAAAAAAAAATTCAGAACTGCAGCTAGACTTCCATGTGTTTCAAGTGGCGAGTCCAGGTGCAGCCTGGCACTTAGTGGTAAATTGAGGGCGATGACACCTTCATCTACTAATACAAAGGTGTAATAGCACCCTTACACTACTTTAGTTCTATTAAGTCTAATCTGTTATACTACGGTATATCAAAAACCATAAACAGCCAGATTGACATGTTACTCATCTCTCATGTCCATGCTTTCCTTCCATTTGGTGCACATCCCAGGTAAAAAAAAAAATGACAGGAATGAGTTTTATCTTATTTTTAGCCAGGCTATTTGTCATTCTGTCCCTGAACATATGACGCAAGTAAGCAAATTGTTCCTCCTCTGACCTATTTAAAGAGATCTACTAAACAATACATACCACATACTGTACTGTACTTCTTATAAATGGACTTCTGAATCATACAAGCCCAATATTTCAACAATTGCTCCTTTACAGACCATTAAAAGGGTATCAAACAAAAGCACAACAGCTATCTAAATATTAACAGTAATAGCTGTTCCATGTGCAACATAAATGTCATGTGTGTCACGTGTCCCCCATGCCTTTTCCAATGCTGACTGTTTTATGACTAATTCATGTGTCATTTTTTAATAAAGGGGGGCTGAATGTAGAAAAACTTTTTGTACGTTTTTAAAATACGTCAGTAAAATAAAAAGTCCTTTGATTTGCCCAGATTATCAGATGCCAGATTTGCACATACTACATGCTGAGTCAAAAAATACTCTTTTATCTGAGAAACGAAATGGGAAAAGGACATTTAAATATTCAGCAGGTAATTAGTAATTAGGGAGCATATATTTTAGCCTATGTCCAGAACATGGTCAAAATCATAATAGCTGCCATATTGGATCAAGGGGAATATTTTACCAATGGGAAGGGGATTAAACCAGAATTGCCTAAAAAATGTATTGCCGAAATCAGATTTGCAAAACATATTGGGGCACATTTACTTACCTGGTCCTGTCGCGATCCAGCGGTGCGTTCTCCGTCGAGGATTCGGGTCTTCCGGCGATTCACTAAGGTAGTGCGCCCGATGTCCACCAGGTGTCGCTGCTGCGCTGAGGCCCGCCGGAGTTCGGCAGAGTTCACTATCCTAATTCTGGTGCAGGTAAGCGTGTGTCAAGCGACACATTTTTTTTTTTAAATTCCGCGGTTTTTCGGAATACTTCGGGTTTTCCGACAGCCACGCCCCACCCCCATTTCCATTGCATGCATGCCGGCGCCACAATCCGATCACGTGCGCAAAAACCCGAGGCAATTCAGGGAAAAACTGCGCAAATTGGTATTATTCGGGAAACCCGACAAAAAATAGCGATTCGGAACCTTAGTAAATGACCCCCATTGGGTTCAAAAGTTCTCCGTAGATTCTCATGAAGGTAAATAACTATTGTATCCAGATCTTAGCACATGTTGAATAGATGTGTAATGTTCCCAGTTGTTGTTTTTGTGTATATACCTTTTGAACCACAAGTAAAATTGCAAATCTGATTGCGGCAATCAATACCAATAAATAAATGTATGTGGCATTGGTAGGTGAAAGAAATGGCTAAGTCTATGGCTTATTTACCCTCTTCCCGCACCTGGATGTTATAGTATATCCTGGTGAGCAGAGCTTTAAAGCCACAGGATGTACTGTAACAACCAGGAGATCCCACGGGCCGGGCAAACGAAGCAGCATCCCGGCAAATAGTGACAGCTGGGCTCCATCGGTACACTAATGAATTGTGGCTATTTAACCCCGTAGACGCCACGGGCAGATGCTCTGACAGCTATCCACTATATCGGCTCCCCCCCGCACCATGATGGTAGGGGGCCGATGCCTTCCCAGTAGCAGGACCTAATACACACTGATATAAGTGCATTCTTAACGCCCAGATCTATAAATATAATCTATTATTTAACCCGTTTAGTGAGTGCCATAAAAATAATCCCCAACAAATTGTGTAAAAATTGTGTGTTTTTGTCACATGGTTTAAAAAAAAGGTACAAAAAGTTGCATAAATCCCCATATGGTAGCAAGGAAAGTTGCAAGTCATGATGCAAAAAAAAGTTCTCATCTAGCCCTGTCAGTGGAAAAATAGCGTTTTTATTGTATAACACAAGCAAAACAAGCAAAATCTTCTGAATAACTTGCAGAATAAAGATAACATGTTAATTTTGCAGTTTGGTTAACAGCGCAAATGGACACCATCAAAAATTTAAACTTGTTTTGCAAAAAGAAGCCCTCAGCTAACAACATACATGGAGAAATAAAAAGGTTATGGCTTTTAGAATTTAATGTAAAAAAAATAAAAAGTGTCCGTGTCATGAAGGCCATAAGTGGGTCCTGAAGTGCTTTAAGGGTTTGCTTTCTTCTAAAAACAGTGTTACATGTGGCCAAGGTTTGTGCCGATATTACAGACAGCTGTATAAAATGAATCTAGAGAAATTTACCATCAAAATCTATCATGATAAACCAGTGATACTTACTCATAGATCATAGGCACCCCTTAAGTTCATTAGTATAATTTTAAAAGTTGATTTTAGAAGAAAGGAGGCCATGGATAACAAATATAAGAAGATTACCACAGTTGCAGTGCTGGTTTATCATGCTTTATTTTGATGGTAGATTTCCATTAAACATGGCTTTTAAATATTGCAATGCAAAAGTTGAAAAACCCACTGCTGAATGTCCTGTATAGTACAACATTGTGTAAGACTCGGATTCCTTGGGATGACCAGAACAAAATAATTGTGGGGGTCCATTCTTCATTATCCCTCAGGAAAAATGACTTAGTGGCCTACAAATATGGATGTCATTGATGTATCTCTAGGGTCCAGTATAAGGCTTGATTGTAGGCTCACCGGAGATTCCTCGAGTACCCTGCTGGACGTGTTCGACACGGCGTCCTACGAGAACCCAGTTTATTGTTAGTTGATCAAACATCTGCCCTTCAAAAATTGACTGACAAAAAATGTCACAAGAGAACAGACAACCATTGTACAGAGAAAGAGAACAACTTAGTAGTGGAACCATGATGTCACGATGTTCCAGAGAATTCAATCATTCGTGACCTTAGATAAAACAGGAAGCTACAACACAAATGGTATTGTTTCTTTTATCTCTGGAAAAGATTCTATGAGGTGTGTGATAATTGAGAGTTATTTTTTAGATCAACACTATTAACAGGTTTTTTTTTTAAATCAGCAAATCCAGCTGCCCTTTATGCCCTTATTTTAAAGGAAAACACACAGGGAGGTTGGAGTTATCTATCCTGAAAGCCAGATTCCTGGTATCAGCAAATGGCAAAATTCAGTATGGCTTTGTGACTTTTTGGCTTATGTACACAGAGATTTTGCAACATTTTAGAGTTTTACACTACTTGCCCCAAATTTAAAGGAAATCAACCACTTTGAAAACCTAAAAAAAACCCTATTAATACTCACCCCTGCTCTTCTTCACCTGGATCCCAGCGCTGTGTGTCGCTAATCTTGACACACCCGTGTCGCGGGAGCTCACCTGTGCCCCTCTGAATACTAACTACTGCTTCGTCAGGCACCAGCTGCAGCTGGTTGGAGACGGCTCACAGGCTTAGCTCTCTCCATAGCCAGTAAGTGTTTGCTGCATATTTAGCAAACACTTACCGGTAACACTCCTGATCGGTGCTAGCATTAAAGAGCCGGCGGCACGTGGGTGCCCCATCTTGGATCAGATAGTTGCTCCCCGTGATAGTTGCTCCCCTGTTGCTATGACATCCGAGGCTGTCTTGTTTCACATAATGGGGCAGATTTACTTACCCGGTCCTGTCACGATCCCGTGGTGCGTTGTCCGACGGCGATTCGGGTCCACCAGAGTTTACCTTTTTCTTCCCAGTGCATGTAAGTGTGTGTCTTGCGACATAATTCTAAATGTTAAATACCGCACGTTGTCCAAATCTTTTGGGTTGTCCGATGGCACACCCCCCGATTTCTGTTGCGTGCAAGCGGGCGCTGATGAGAAAATAAGCCCTTATACAGCTTGTTATGGATTTTTGAAGGTGGGTTGTGGGTTGTGCAAAAACCAAAAAGGGCCTGGTCGTTACAGGGTTAAGAACTTCCTGGCAAGATAAAGATAGTCGAAAAATGTTTACAGATGAAGATTACTCCTTCATGCAGAAAAAATTATTTTTAAAATATTTTCCGTTCCACCATATATATTATACATACTTCTCATGTTCTTTAAAAATCCCGGTCCAAGATGTCCACATTCGGTGTAATTAGGTGGTCAACGCACTAAAGTCTCAATGTATACTGTGTCTATCCTCGGAAAACTGGAAGCATGACATCTCTCACCTTGCTCACAAAGTACAAGAAAACACGGCAATAGGAACACATTTTACTGCTTAGGACAATATATTACCATTTCAGATGACTACAATAGAGGTCCTGGCGAGGTCAAGCTCTGCTGTGCAGTAAACCAACCTCTCACAGCGCCCTAGTTTACATGTAAGCACAAGACTTTGAAGGCCAAAGGTAGTGTTTTTAGTTGTGACGCTGCTCTGTTCATAAAACATTTAAATGGATTGAGAAAATGTTGGCTAACTTACAGAAATGTGTGACTTTTACACAAACAAGCAAACAAGACATTTAGTGTTTAGTCTGTGATTAGTACTAGATAGTTAGTCATTCGGATGGTTTCCAGTCTTTAGGTCGCTATTATTTTTGTGTGCCATTCAATTTCAAACATTGCACATTGCCTGTAGGTATTTTTCTCAATTTTTTGTCCTGTATAATTTTTTTGGGTGTCAAACATGCTCTACTGCAGTGATGGCGAACCTTTTAGAGACCGAGTGCCCAAAATGCAAACCAGACCCACTTATTAATTTTAAAGTGCCAACACAGCAATTCTAGCATTAAATTATTAAAATCTTCTTGCTCCGTGCTGTACAGCTATATACAGCTTTCAACGGTCCGGAGGACACCAATATCGTTAACAAAAGGTTGGAAAATTCAGATTGCCATTGGAACTTCCCTTGACAACCCAATGAACAGGAAGAATTGTGCGGGCAAGAGCAGGAGCTTTAATGGCTCCAATGATAATCTGACCCTGTCCACACCTTCTCTTCCTGCAGTCCCAGATAGACCCAGAGTGGTTCACGTCCTGGGCTACCTGGGTCTGCAGGAGGATCCCTCAAGCTCTGTGCTGGGGCAACAGCCAGAGTGCCACCTCTGGCAACCGTGCCATAGGTTCGCCAACACTGCTCTACTGGGTTGTTTAAGGAATAAATGACCATCCTCTTTTAAAATTTGATCAGTACTAATATAGTTAGTTAATACAGGGAAGATTTCATATAGAAATGAGAATTTAGAAAGGACATTTCTTCCCCTTCCTGAGTGGACTAGAAGTTTAGAGGGTTGAAACCTGGTGACAGGTTCTCTTTAAAGGTTTTACAGATTCTAGCAAAAACTTAATTTTGAATAAATAAGGAAGGAAGCCCTGGGGAGACTACGTATAGCAAAAAAATATTATTGAAACATATTATTTTTTAATATTCTTGAAAAATATTATTAATGAATTCCTAATTTTATTTTGGTTATTCTGATATATAATATGTATAGCCTCGGGCAAACAGGGCAACTATGGTTTTTTGTAGTGTAGCAGGTATTTTTTTTTTTATACTATGGGGAAATGTCATTGTAATTTTAGGAATATTTATTACCAGAGGCAGTTTTGTGTGTGTGTTTTTACTTTATAACGAACCACATCTCCCTTCTTCCTAGTGTCTCTGGGTGTCTCTGACACCCGGAGACCGGGTCCAGCTCCCGCGGCTAGCCAAAGCTGCTGCAGTCTCCGGACCTGTGCCCGCTGATGTCTAAAGTCAGCGGGCGGTCCGAATAGAGTTAGAGTATGTCACCATTGATACTTTCTTTAGTGCACTTTTAACATAGAGCATGAGACACAATTCTGTTGGACACTGCATGATAAATGTGGCGCACGGTCAGACTGTGTACCGGAACGCCCCTTTCAGTATAGAAATTTGTGTTGCGTCTGTCTCACTGAGCGTTATACACGGGCCGAGCACTTTTAGTGAGGTTTCTGTCTTAGTTAATGTGCCCCAGAGTGTAGAGGAAGCGCGCTATATTAAACAAGAAAAAGGAGGTGTGTCTGCCCACTTTCTTGGTGAACTTTAGGTCAAATACTCCTACTTCTGTTTTGTACAGCATGGGGCTTACTTTTTGTTACCTTTTCAGCCGAAAGTTTTTAAAGCTTATTTAATTTTTATACAGGCAGTACTCTTTACATAGCAGCCTGTGAAGCTGCAGCAGGGAGGGGCTCCATTAACACAGGCAGGAACCCGTCAGCACTGGACGTAGCCGGGTGGGCATACGTTCGTGTGAATTCCTAAGAGTCCCTAATTTATCATGATGGATTTTAAATGGGACCGCAGAGGACATCCCAAAGCTATTCCAAAAATATCTGGCTTCTGCCGTACCTTTCATCCGTGATTTGCTGCGAAAGGTCAGCTGGGTTCAGACTTTGCACTGCCAAGGTTGAGCTGCGCTGTGAGACTCCACATACTGATAATGGGTTTTCTGCCGGCGATTGTGCTACATGTGCCCCTGGCCTAATTCAGTGAATGTTTCATCACTATGACAGATCAGTTCACCACGCTCTTAAGCAGCATTTCAAGCTAATCTGTCATCAGATTATCCTGTTAAAGTAAGAGCATCAGAAAACTGTATGACTTCCTGTTCTATAAAGAAATGAAAAGACAAACTAACTAACACTTGAAAGTTTATTGTATATTTCAGGTGAATGAACTTCAAATCCGTTTTCTTGTCAATTATAAGACTATATTATTTTGTGGTCACAGGCCACTGATTTCCTGGCTCCTCTCATTGTAGAAAGTATATACAATTTCCTTCTAAAGGAAATAAGATATAAGTAAGTAACATACACACCTACCTATTACCTGTCAACATTTACAGCAGTAAATATCTGTTTCCTTAATCCTTTAGAAGCAAATTGAGAAAATAACAAGGCACCGCATTGGAGGGATCTAAACAGATTTTTAGTAGTAAGGTCACAATTGGTTCATGTTTACTAAAATGTTCTCATAATTTACTAAACAAAAGATATCTTTCACTCAAGGTTAGGACAAGCAGTGGCTCACAAGGTTCTCTGGCCTTTTAAGAGGACCTGTCAGGTGAATAAAACCCTCTAGGAGCACTTACTCCCTAGCCCTCAGTGTTAAATCTCTAGCTTTATCAGAACCTACCAATAAACTAGCAAACAATCCACT
The DNA here is from genome assembly GCF_040894005.1 of Engystomops pustulosus. Lineage (NCBI taxonomy): Eukaryota > Metazoa > Chordata > Amphibia > Anura > Leptodactylidae > Engystomops > Engystomops pustulosus. The sequence continues at coordinate 43,777,492 of NC_092415.1, forward strand.
AGGTATCGGTCCGATCGTCATATTTAGCTTACAGCGGTCCGGCTTATTCATGAGGAGGCGATTGAAAGCGCTACCCACTCTTCAGCTTTTCCCCCGATGCTGGAGGTGACTGCAAGGCTCGGTGCTACAGTCACCACCTCCTCGGACGGCCCCCTCATGAATAAGCTGAACCGCATTAAGCTAGGTCCGAAGATTGGATGGCAACTAATAAAGCTAGAGATTTAAGAATGTTATAACTGGGGGAGGGCTAAGGAGCTGCTTACTTTAGTAAGTGCTGCTAGAGATTTTTATTAGCCTGACAAGTCCTCTTAAAATTTACGTTATGTTTTATATAGCGGGAAATAGAAAAAAAATGTAAAGGGGTTGACCACTTTATCTAATTTCTTTTTTTTGTAATGTTTGTATAAGTGGGGGGCAAAATATTAGGAAAATTACCAATATACATCTATACAAGAAAGCAGTACCAAGCTTTAGATGTACTGGATATTGGTAAATTACCTAATATTCTGCCCACCCACCTCCATTTACACACACACATCACAAAAAACATGAAGTAAAGTGCCTAACCCCTTTAAGGAAAATGAACAGAAGGTAGTTTCTGGCCTCTACACGTAAGATGTAAGTTACCACATGTATATGTGGACATCTTCCACCAGTAACCTGTTTTTAGCTTCCTCCAGAGCCTCCATCATAGCCAGAAAATAAGGTTACAAAAATATGCAAATGAGCCAGAGACCCTCAGGCTCCTGTCACCCGAACGCATCCTGGTTCCTCCGCTACCTAATTCATTCACAATCTCCGCTGCATTGTTATGCACCCTTCCCGCCGCTCGCTGTGGCCACACAGCCAGTGATGTCAACTGGTTGTCTGGAAATCTAGCGCAGGTGCAAGATCTTCTACCTTGCGCAGCTTTGGGAAGAACACTGGGACAGATTTATCAAGCTGTCTAAAAGTAAGAATGTTCAACGCAAACTGGTAATTCTGGGAAACCCGTCAAAAAAGAGCGATTCGGGCCCTTAGTAAATGACCCCCAATATATCTGTATTGCACTTTGTGAGCTCTATCCACGGGATCGGGTCTAACTTGCTGATCAGTGGGGGTCTCAGTGCTGAGACCCCCACAGATCACAAAAACGAGGGATCTGATGGGGTCCCACAGGGTCACTGAGACCCCCACTGATCTGCAAGTTCGGCCCTATCTCGTGGATACAAATAATGTTTGTAGGTACTATAGAATCATAAATAGGGATTTCTCAAGTGACACTCCCCTTGCGACCACTAAACTTGACTCATCTCATATGAAAATGAGGTACATAGAATGATCTTTGACTTGATTTCACATAAAAGATTGTATTCTAGAAAGGACATTTCTTTCCCCACCTGCGACTAGTAGTTTAGTGGGGTAAACCCTGATGATAGGTTCCCTTTAAATAATTATAAACAGGCTGACAATAGTAATCATATGTGTCTATGCTTGCTTCCCATCAGAGTAGGGTACACTACGCTCTGCAATTATCTTTTGGCCGTGTACACATTAGGTGCAGCCCTTAGGGGTTTATGTTATTTGTGAGGCACAAAGATTTATGCTCAGTTTTGGTTTTGAAAGATTACAGATTTAGACACTTGGCATTAATTTGCACAAAAAGTGAGATAATTAAATTAATTAACCCTTTACTGGTGAACTTTATATTTATATATGGTTGATAACTACATACGGTATGTGATAGATAGATGCTTGGTCGACAAAAAAAAGAAAGAAAAAGACTGCCTTTTTTTTTCTTCCGGTACTTAAAAAAGTTACAAGGTTAGCACCCTGTCTCATTCTGTCGGGTCCGTGCTGCTCTTTTTTGCTTCATTGCTGCTCTCCATTCTTTTGATAGACAGATAGATGACTTTTATAGATAACAGTCAAAAATGACAATATACAGTGAAATAGGGCTACTGTATTCACTCAAAGAACAAAGTTTTAGCTAACAGAGCCTTCCACAAATAGGTTTCTTCTCCCCATGAATATAAAATCTTTGCTGCCTGAGGTAAACTATAGAACGCCACCCCCTCCATAGGGAATATATCTAGTTAAGTTACTGCGTTCTCCATGCAGTGTAAAGAACCACTATTTTTAGGTGTCATGTCCTTCTTTATAGCAGGTTACTGCGCCCTTAATGCTACCCCCCCCCCCCCTAATTTTGATGGAGGTGGCACTGCCTGAGGCAAGAGGCTCAACTCGCCCAATGGATGCTGCATCTCTGACCCCAGGTGTGACGTTTTGGCTCACAGAGCCCTTCTCCGCAGGTCTGTGCACAAGGAGGCCTCTGTATGTTTATATTGCTATCACTTTATATTGCTATATTTCAGTGCTGCCTAAGTTTAAAGCTATTATATAAAGGAGTCCTTTCCCCTGGGATGTGCACCCCCAGTAATTATTTCATAGTTTTGTTGGCTTACTTGAATAAATCGATAAATAAGATTAAAACACCAACTTACATTATTAAAAAAGGACAGTGCTTTAACCCCTTAACAACTTGACTACTTTAAGCTTTAAAAGAGAATTCCAAGCTAAATCTATCACTGATCTATCCATAGAATATATTATTAATATGTATTCTCACCCGGAACCCCCAGTTTTTCATGCAACGTATGGAGCTGGCAGTGATAAGTTCCATCAATAGTGTAACAGCTGTTGTGGCTTCCTGCAGATGCCTCTCCCATTGAAATGAGTCAGCAATGACATCCACTACGCTACACTATGATCAGAGCTGTTTCTTTCTGCCTCTATTTGTAGTACAAAACAGCTCAACAGTGGGGGGAGGGGGTGCTGGTTTTGTACCCCAAGTGATCACTGATCTATGTCCCATACCAGGAGAGTTTTTTTAAGTTTTAAGTCATAGTAGCAGTATGCAGAGATTTTTAGGTATTACAAATGTTACATTTATACTGAAACCATTTTGGAGTATAATTTATTAATTGTCTTTTATTCTTTATGGTCAAAATGAGAATAGAAACAAGTCAAATAGAATACAAACAAGTGAATGGTCCTTTGAAGAGATTGGGGCTCATTTACTAAGGGTCGCAGATCACACTTTCGTCGGACTGTTCCCCGTTTTTGGGGTTTGCATGGCTGTGACAGGTTTTTAACAGGGGCCTGGGCTGGGATTGTTTAGCACGAGATCAGTTTATGTCGCAGCTGCGCTGGCTCGCAAATGGAGGGGGGGGGTGTGCCGTCGGATGATCCGACTGATTTGGACTGAGCGCGAGATTTAACTTTCAAATTGTGTCGCAATCCAATGCACTTACCAATGCACCAGTAACAAGAAGGTGAACTCCATCGGACCTGAGCGGGGAAGCGACATGTGCGGGATATCGGGTACACGATCTTAGAGAATCACGGCAGAGTGCATGAGTGCATGATCGTCGGACAATGCACTTTCGGTGAACTTTGTTGGACAGGTAAGTAAATGTGCCCCATTATGTTCAACAATTTGAAAATACTTCACTTAAGTCTCACACATATGGAGAAATTATAAGGTAGGTTAAAAGCGGTGTCTAACTTCATAACCATTTTATGTTTAATCGTGCAATATACATTGTAATAAAAAAAAAAAACTTGAATTAGGTATTTAATAAAGTATAGGCAATGTTGTAGATTTATCTGTTTGTGGCAGACCTGTCTATTAAATAGTTTTAGACACTTTTACTACTACAACTAAAAAAGGGGAGTGGCCATGTGGGGGAAAGGGGTGTGCAGTATTAAAAGAAAATGAGGTGCAGTCAATAACCAGTTACACGTGGTTCAGTGAGCGGATCGGAGCCAGATTAATGAAACGGTTGCAGGATGGTGCATTATCACAGGATATGGTCCCTATTGTACCTTCAACTGACAACACTCACCTGACAACCCCAGTGACTCCCACCCTTACACGGGCAGTAACAGCACTATCCCTATGAGAGGCTAGTAGCCCTATCACAAAAACAATTTTGGCATCCTGACGCGTTTCTTGGAGAGTACTAAGACCATTAAGTCCTCAGGGGTATAAATGCCACAATAAACCACAATGGAGTCTGGGTGACAGTGGTGACTTAATTGGAAACTATAAGGTGCAATGGTAACCTGGTTCCAAGCATATAACAGTGCTAACAGGAAGTACTGCAAATATGGAAAACATTTTACAAGAGGTGCTCCCACATTAAAAGAGGGTAAAACAAGGAACGGCCGTAGAACGTGATGAAGTAGAAGGAAAAGCAGTGTAATGGTAGGTAATATGTTTGACAAAAGGGCTCAGATTTGCATTTTTAGGTCCAGAGCCTAAATTTTGATAAAGTCAAAAGAAGATGAATGCAGGAAAACCATTAAAGTTTTGTTGCTTTTTATTTCATATATAAATCAAAAGTTCAGGTTAATTCAAGAAAACAAACTCGAGGGATATAGTTGCACTCCTTATTCCTACCCAATGTCATGTACTACCACATAAACCCTAATCAAAAATGAAATTTTTTTGTATTAAAAAGTTGTGGACACTCATTAGAGTGGTTTGTAAAGATATTTGTTTTCTTCAATAATAAATAAGTTTAAATTTAATAAAATGCATATGCATTAAATTATGCATATAATAAAATACATCTACGTTCAATACATTAATTATATGCCATATTTCTCAAAAAAACATATTTAAAAAAACACACAATGCTAAATCTTAATATTATATTTTAAAAAAATAATATTAAAAAAAATGTGGTCTTCCTGGATTTTAATATTAAGATTTTGCATCCTGTATATTTTTGAGAAATATTTCATGCAATTAATGCATTGAACATAGATGTATTTTATTATAAGATATTAATGCATATACTTTTAACATTTATACAAACAACTCTTATTAGTGTCCACTACTTTTTATACAATAATTCAAGAAAGCCACTTAAAATTTGGGGGCCAAAAGTTTGGAAATTTGGAAAGTTTTGTATGATTATTAAACAGATTTGGTACTAGAACCAAACAGCCTACTACAGAAATACAGGACTGAAGCCAAGCTTACTTTTAGATAAATGAACAGAACAGAAATAGAGATCCTTCTTCTGCACCACATTTATCACAGCGTCTGATGCTGGATGATAAACCTGAAACAGTGTAAAACTTTCTCTATGTAACTTATACAAAAAGAAAACAAGAGTCATAGTACAATGGAGAGGCTGAAGAATTGTTAGCTCATGGGTAATACTCAAAGGCTTACTGTTTAGTCTGGTGACTAACAGAGGATGTCTACAATTGGTGTCCTTTTTTGTGTTCTTCTTCTACCTGGATGCCATGTCAGCTTCTTCCAGCCACAACTCATCTCTGAAGATTTACCAGCACAAAAATATTTTGTTCCTCACTTCATAATCATCTTCTCCACTTTATTATCACAAACTTAATACTGTTCTCTTGCTCATTAAGAAATCACTATTATGCCCCACAGTAGCCAATATAGTAACATAGTTCCCATAGTAGCCAATAAAGTAACAGTACTTTCACTGTAGTGAATATCCTCACAAAGCCCCCACAGTAGCCTATATAACAGGCAATATAATTACAGGTTCTCCACATTCGCCAACATAGCTTCAATGCCCACTCAATAGCCAATATAGTTACCATGTCCCCACAATAACCAATAACATAACAATGCACCCAAAATAGCCAATATACTGTACATCTGGGTAGTGAGGAACATACAGACAAAGGCACAGGAAATATGGAGAAGATATCAGTACAGTGTACTTCTGAAAACTGCTGGAATATTACTATTAGAGTATTAGAAATCTGATATAATCTCATCTCATATAAAATGCAGACCTCAGTTTAGCAGAAACGAGAGGCTGATGAGAGGGGGTAGAGGCCTCTTTATCTTACAAGATCGGTTAAAAAATATAGAAAATATAAATTGCTCTTTTACAATCTAATATAGTAATATACAGGCAGTCCCTGGGTTACGTACAAGATTCTGCAGGTTTGTTCTTAAGATGAATTTGTTTGTAAGTCGGAACTGTATATTTTATAATTGTAACCCCAGTCAAAATTTTTTTAGACAATGGGACTTTAAAAATGTTGCGTAGTCATAAGAACCAGGATTAACAATAAATCTTACTTGCAGACACTTTTGATAACCGTTGTAGCTGTCTATTGTAGCCTATTGTAGTCATTGGGCACCATGGGTTTGCGGGGCTATGGTAAATAATACATTTGTCCAAGTTGACTAAGTTTTGAAGACAAAAAAAAATTCTGTAATAATACATGTTTAATTATAACTACACTTTAAGTATGTCAATATGATCAGCCTATCACAGAGTTAATAAGAGATTAAGCACTTTTTGACCCCTTTATATGAGGTTTCCCAATCTGACAGAGTTTATTGTATGGTCATTGACAAGTTCTAACAGGTCCTAACAAGTGTTTGAGAATTCAGGTATTTTTATCTGTCATCAGCACTAATGCTATCAACATACAAACTGCATTCACTGGACGACTGTAGAAAACTAAAGTGTATAGCAAGTGCTGAAAGATTTGAGTTATCTGATAAATCTGAATAAAAGATCCTTCTATTGGTAATCATCTGGCACTGAAAAAACATCAGCTATGAAACATGAACAGAGCTACAGCTAAGTTTTGCTATACATCCTGCTTTGCATGAATTACTTTATTCTGAGTCTGCCCTTGAGCATTATGAACTTTTGTAATATACTCGAGTATAAACCGACCCGAGTATAAGCCTAGACCCCTAATTTCACCACCAAAAACAGGGAAAGCCTATTGACTCGAGTGTAAGCCGAGGGTGGGAAATGCATTGGTCACAACCTCCCAGTATATAGCTAGCTAGCCCCCTGTAGTATATAGCTAGCCAGCCCCCAGTAGTATATAGTCAGCCCCCAGTAGTATATAGCCAGCCAGCCCCCAGTAGTATATAGCCAGCCCGCAGTAGTATATTGCTTTCCAGCCCCCAGTAGTATATAGCCAGCCAAACCCCTGTGGTATGTAGCAAGCCAGCCCCCAGTAGTATATAGCCAGCCCCCAGTAGTATATAGCCAGCCCCCAGTAGTATAAAGCCAGCCCCCAGTAGTATATAGCCAGCCCCCAGTAGTATATAGCCAGCCCCCATTAGTATATAGCCAGGCAGCCCCCATGTAGAATACAGCCAGCCAGCCCCCATGCAGTATTTTTTTTAAAGTATTTATTTTTGCAGTTTTTTTAAATTTTATACAAACATAATAAACAAAACCGAAGAACAAGATTGTCTGTTACATATTTCCTTCCCCCCATTACAGGATTATTATACAACAGCCATGGTAACAGTCAGGTTCTTACTGCGTTTCAAAACTAACTGAGGGATATTACACAGTAGATAACAGCAGGATACTGCAGCCAGACATCTTGATACAACACAAATAACTATTGACACATAGACAATCAGTCACACACACACACACACACATACCAGCACGCTCAGTCTCCTTCATCATGGAGAGGAGTATATATCACACGTGATTATAAGGCTGTATGGGGAGTCGCGCACCATCTGGACCAGATGCGATCAAACTTCTGGGGACACTTCCTGTTGGTATACAGGGACCGGTAGTGGGGAGTGACACTGTTAATGAGTAGTATCCATCTTTTTAATGGAGGGGGCTCCTGGTCCTTCCAGGTCATCACCACCACTTTTCGGGCGTAGTATAAGACAAACCTAAAGAAAATTTTGTCATAGTGGCCATTGACAACTTCGTTTATGATGCCGAGGAGACACACAGAGGGAGACAGTAAGCGTGGGAAATCAAAGTGTAGATTAAGGAACTCCAGCACTTCGGACCAGAAGACATGGACCCTAGGGCAGGACCAGACACAATGCAGGAAGGATCCGACATCAGCCTGACAGCGAAAAGCAAAGGTCATTGGGCATTGCTCCCATGCGGAATAATCTAGCAGGGGTGAAATATACTCGATGGAGGAATTTAGATTGGATCAGGAAGTCCCTCGCGCTCACTACAGATGTGAAGTAGGACAGTTCGACCTCCCTCCAGTCATCATCTGACAGGTCAGGGATATCCTGTCTCCAGCGTTCACAGGCTCTATCAAACGGTCTGGACTTTTGCTCTTGAAGAAGAGCATAGCACTGAGTGAGTGGCTTAGGGAGGTCCGGGGTACTCATCAGAGTCCCTAGTTTGGAGAATTTCACTGTCAGGCTGAAGGAGCCGAATTGGGCTTTGAATGCGTGTCGCAGTTGCGTGTAATGGAAGCTAGCCGTATTGGGTACCGTATGTCTCTCCCTTATCTCGTTAAAGCTGAGTAATTCTGCTTCCGGGATAAGAGCTGGCCTACAAATTTCACCCCCGCCGCCCCCCACATTGTCCAGCCCGGGAGGGAGAGGAAGTGAGAGAGCCACGGATTGAGCCACAATGGAGTCCTGGGCGAGAGAGGGGGAGGGCTGCCTGTTTCTACCAGGGATTGCGCCCTACGCCAGCACACCGCTACCGTACGTAGGGGGAGTGGGGTATCAGATGGGGACTTGTATCTGTACAGCAGGTTTGTAAGGGCCTCGTAGGAACCTACCAGGGCCCCAGCCAGTGCAGTAGCTGCATTACCCATGTCTATATCTATCCACCACTGGGCATATACTAGCTGGGAAGCCAGGTAATAAAGATACAGATCCGGGGCAGCCAGTCCACCCCTAGACTTGGGAGCCTGAAGCAGCGCTAGACTGAATCGTGGGGCACTACTCTGCCAGTAGAAGGACCTGAGAATGACGTCTATGCGTTTAAACAGACTCTTAGGAAGTAGTATAGGACAAGCATGAAAAAGGTATAGAAATTTTGGGAGAAAAATCATTTTAAATATATTAATACGCCCGTACAAAGACAGGGGGAGAGTGGACCAGGCTTTTAGGCGCGATTCCGTTGCAGCTATCAGGGGTGTAATGTTTAACTCCGTAAATGCCTGGACCTTGCGTGACACCTGGACTCCCAGATATTTAAAGGTGGACACCACCCGGACTGGGACGGGGAGGGAGTGTACCCCTACATCAGATAAGGGAAAGAGGGCCGATTTGTCCCAGTTAACCCGAAGGCCTGAGAACCCCCCATAACGTTCTATCAGGGACAGAAGGGATTCCAGAGAGGGGCCCACGTCTCCAAGGTATACAAGTGTATCATCAGCATAGAGAGATACCTTTTCAATAATAGTACCTCTAGTTATGCCCTTAATGCCCTCAGAGTGGCGGATCGCCACAGCAAGGGGTTCAATGGCGAGTGCAAAGAGAAGGGGAGATAGTGGGCAACCCTGCCTAGTGCCCCTGGCCATAGGGAGAGTAGGTGAGATGTTAAGATTAGTCCGTACCCTAGCCTTGGGATCGTTATACAGTAGCTTAACCAATGCTGTAAATCGAGGGCCAAAACCCATTCTAGGCAAAAGGGTCCACCCCCCATGCAGTATAAAGCTAGCCAGCCCCATGTAGTATATAGCCAGCCAGCCTCATGTAGCATACAGCCAGCCAGCCTCATGTAGTATACAGCCAACCATCCCCCTGTAGTATAAGCCAGCCAGACCCATGTAGTTTACAGCCAGCCAGTCCCACGTAGTATACAGCCATCCAGCCCCCATGTAGTATACAGCAAGCCAGCTCCCAGTAGTATATAGACAGCCAGCCCCAGTAGTATACAGGCAGCCCCATGTAGTATAAAGCCAGCCAGCTCCATGTAGTAAGCAGGCAGCCAACTGCATGTAGCATACAGCCAGCCCGATGTAGTATACAGCCAGCCAGTTAATATAGTATAGAGTCACCCAGCCCCATGTAATATACAGGCGGCCTGCCCCATGTAGTATACAGACAGCCAGCCCCCTGTAGTATACACCCAGCCCACAGTAGTATACACCTAGCCAGCCCCCAGTAGTCTACACCAGCCAGCTCCCAGTAGTATACAGCCAGTCAGCCCCATGTAGTATACAGCCAGCCCCAGTAGTATACAGCACATAAAAATAATAAACTTACATACTCACACTCCAACGCCCCGATGCTCGGTGCGGCTCCCGATCCTCGGCGCGGCTCCTCTTCTGTCTTCTCTATGCTCTATTAGCAGGCAGAGACGTGTTCACGCAGCAGGTCATATGTCCGCGTCTCTGCTGGCTAATAGAGAATAGAGAAGACAGAAGAGGAGCCGCCAGGAGCTGTGTCGAGGATCGGGAGCCCCGCCGAGCATCGGGGTGTCGGAGGGTGAGTATATAAGTTTATTTTTTTTATTGGCTCGTGTGTAAGCCAAAGGTAAGGTTTTTCAGCACATTTTTTGTGCTGGAAAACTTGGCTTATACATGAGTATATACAGTGATATCTTTTGGAAACTCTAATGTCTTTTTATTTCTGCTCTTTGGGATAGTAATATTATCTGTCTTGGTCTGTTGTTAAAATAAAACAAGGATCCTAGGTTTAGTTTATTAGCCCAGTTTCTTTGCTGTAGCATATTTAATCACAGAGATCTCACAGCACAGCAGTGTGCTGTACCCAAAGTAGTGATACAATATGAAAAAATGCATTTTTCACAGTTCTGCTGCAACTAACAACACATGCGAAGGTATATGTAATATCTTTGCAACATCCTCTATCAAGAAAGTAGGGCTGAGGATGCGCTTAGTGTAATTTTGTTCCATTCTGTCTTTGGTAGCCTGAACAAAAGTGTATTTCTTTTCCTAGCATCCTTGATTGATTTTTACCAAAGCCATCTGTCTCCTGTGAACTCTGTTCTGGTTTACTAATTGTTAATCCACTGTGAATGGCAGAATCTCTCCCCACTCTCATTGCTGATATCTGATGTCAGAGAACTGATTCAATCATTTTTTGGACCAGGGCTCTGGCAGCTCATAAAATATTTTGAGGACTAGTGCTCTGGGCTTGATATTGTCTTGTACTGAGCAAGTTAGTGTTTATTCTGTATTCTGGTAATTTTGCCTGATCCTCTGACTATATGTTTGCCTTGTGATTTTGTACTGCTTTGACCTCTTGGTTCTGACCTGTATTTGGTGACTATCCTTCTTTTGTATGTGTTGTTTTTGTCTCAGTGTTTGCTCTTTGGTGCAAGAAGTGAACGTCTCCTACCGTTTAGGGTAGGTAGGGTAATTAGGAAGGACTTTAGTCTCAGGGCTTACTGTCTGTTTCACTGGTACTACTCAAAGATATTCACACAATTATAATTTTGATAATTGTTATTATTAATTCTGTATTGTAATGTGTAAATTGGAAGAGCCTGCATTTTTTGCCTTGCACTTTTATATTATGTGCACTGTTGTTACACTGGAAAGTTACTTTCCACTTTGCTTACGTTATTCTTGTTTTGTTCACCTTCTGTTTCACATAGCCGTCAGTATATATTCAAATACCTTCTGTTACCCATCCGTTATTGATATATTTGTTTTTAGAATTAACGTCTGTTAAGACCATGGAGCTCCAACCCATACAGTTCCCCCTTGCAATTAAATGATTGGTCATGGAGCTGCAAAGCTAAACCATGAGTGGTAACAGCAATGCTGAAGACACAGGTGGCAGAGCTTTTTTTATGAAGAGATCTCTGAAGTACACGTCTGTCATAGCTTAACAGGGTGATTATCCCCTGCATTCATTTTTTGCTTTACTAATTCAAGTAATTGTTTTAGGTATTTCTAAACAATAATAATAGCAGGTTTCTCCTTTACAGGTGATTTCTTGGTCACTGTGAAGATTATTGTGAGATTATACAGAAATTCTATAAAGTGTTTGTCAATTTTTTCTTGCACACAGGAAAAAAATACTAGGCCTCAAATAAACACTGATTGACACTTTAAAAGGCCTTCACACTTCCTAATGTACACAGAATAAGGCCCAAACAGGTATTAATGTCACTGGAGCCCCCAGGGTCAGCTCCAGGTTTCAGTAGGCCCAGTGCCTCACATGGCAGTATTAAAATTTCAACAACTAAAACAGTCTCCTGTTCCCTAAAATATTCCCTGGTTTATCATGTGAAGCAGCCCCCTCATGGTTATTTTATATAACGCCCCTCACCTATTATGGATTCATTAAATACAGCCCCCCTCAACCCCATGAATTCCTTATGTACAGCATTATGTGAGCCCCTCCAGCAGTCCTGGGCCCTGACACTTGCCCGTGTATGCTCAGCGCTGGCCCTGGCTGCCCCATACAATTTATATTCTGTGGACTGTATATCATCTGGGCCGCAGGCAACGGACAAGGGGATAACTTGAACGCACTTGTGCAATTTGCCTAATATATTAATTCCTTCTGATTCATATATCCCGGATTCCTAGATCCTTACTCTATTTAGCAATGCAAAGATAATCAGAGGTTGTCCTATTATTTAAAGGAGTGCGTCTTTTAGGAATTTTGGAAACCTAGGTGACAAGCCATGTTGGAGCTCTTTTGACTGTCCTATTAATGATCTTACAGCTTTCCAAGTTACAGACATTGAAACCATGGGCCACATTTATTGCCCTCCCGGCAGGATTTCTCAGGTGGCTCCGGTCTATAGCTTGTGCTTAGGCCCATTCTGCCTCTGGCCTCGTGTTCCTCCACGCCTACTTGTCATGAAGGTGGTATAAGGAGGGAAATAGTTGCAATTCCTGGTGCGTGACCAAGAGGGAGAGAGGCCAGTTTTCAGGCTTACAAAGACCTGATAAATTCCGGCCCTATATGTAGTGTTCTTCAGGGTCTGCAGCTAATATTTCTCTAAATTTCCCCAATAGCTTCTCTGGTGAAGTCCATGGAGGAGTAATCTTTACACTGGGAGTTGTTAAGTTAAACTTTTCTTGTGTCTTGTAGTCAGGCTTGTTGACTGTTAATAATTACCTGTAGAAGTGTAAATACAGCTTTGACTATACAACTGGATTAGGATAATAAGGCTTTGTTCACGCCTGCATCGTGGCTTCCATTCATAACAGAAACTAGAACAGTATCAGATCCATTGTACGCTAGATGCCATTGATAGTTTGCGGATGCTCCTGACTTATATAGGGGCAGTTTGCCCAAAGTCCTCTGAAGGGTTGGATTATGGGTTACATTTGAAATTTCTAATTTAAATCATTGGGGCAGATTTACTTACCCAGTCCATTCGCTATCCAGCGGCAGGTTCTCCGACAATTCACTAAGGTGGTGCACCCGATGTCCACCAGGTGTCGCTGCTGCGCTGAAGTCCGTCGGAGTTCACTGAAGTTCACCAAGCTATCCTGGGTGCAGGTAAGTGCGTGTCAAGCGACACATTTTTTTTTTTTAAATATGGAGGTTTTTTCCTGGAAAAACGTGAATCGGGCCCTTAGTAAATTTCTATGCGAAATAGATTGTATGCCTTTATTGCTGTAAAAAGCCTTGTATAGTGTAGTCTTTTGAAATGTACAGTCAATTACACATATTGGGGGGATTACTATACACTGGCACATGCTGCTGAATCCTGGCCTCCCCATAAATCTTTGCCTTGAGCAACTAGATCTGCTCTCAGGGCGCATTCACACAATGCGTTGTGCATCACGTTGACGCATTCCACAGGCTTCAGCCTTGATTACATGTTAAGGTTACGTTGCGTTTTAGCAGATGCAGTGGAAATGCAATGTAACCTTAGCATGTACTCAAGGCTGAAGCCAGTGGAATTGCGTCAAAAACGCGATGCACAATGTGACGCACAACGCATTGTGTGAATGCGCCCTGAGAGCAGAACTGTTCTAGTTGCTCAAGGCAACGAATCAGAGCTCAACTTTCATTTTCTCACCCCTGTTTATAAGATTAAAGCTACGCTCTGATTGGTTGCCATGGGCAGCTACAACGGTTTTTACCTCAGACGCTTCTGATAAATCTCCCCTACTGTCTCTCCTATTCAATTCTCCCGCCTCCTCAGAGTCACGTGGTGGTGATGGCGTAATGGCTGAGCCCGGTCACATGACCGTGATGTCATCAAGTGTCCTTTAAGCCCCTGGCACTGGCAGCCTGTAGTGTGGTGGCCGCGGCAGCCGGCGGTATGGGCACCTGCTGAGAGGCGTCATCACCGGGGACGGATTTTTTTTTTTTATTTTAATTTTCTTTTTTTTTTGTTCAACTGAATTGTCTGCGGCATGTGGGACGGTGCGGGAGGCAGCACCGGCAGAGGGGGATGAAGGTGGGCTGTCTCCTCATTGTGACTGCGGGGATCTGCTGCACACAAAGCCTCCCGGACACACGGAGGAGATCGTGATCTGACCCGGGGAGGCCCCGGCGCGGCGGCCTGTGTCTCGCCCACAGCCGGGGAGATGCAGCTGTGAGCCGGCGGTGAAGATGGGAAGGCTGAGCCCGCACGGAGGGAGGAGAAGAGACAGCTGCTGCCCGCATCCAGGCCGCTCACATCAGTACCAGCCCCGGGCAGCTCCTGGGAGCCCGGCTACTGTCATCAGGGGCCCCGAGGGGCCACAGCGCGCGTCTCTCTGAGGATCCCTGTGTATATAGACAGAAGTGGATCTAGGAGGGTCCATCCATTGTGCCCCCCTCCCTCTCTGCCCCTGTGCCCCCTGCCATGCATGTGGTGGTAGAGACATCGGACCCATCTCCTGTGTGATTCCTTCCTGTGACTCTGTTACTTTGTGTCTTGTCTGCTTGTCTTTATTTTGGTGAATTGCCCCCACCCCTGAGGCAGTTGTTCAATGGAAGTATGTTACCAGTTGCCGGTGCTGCCCCTGGACAGGCCGGTCCCTAAGCATGTCCTCAGCCGCCGCGGTGCCATCAGCTTCAGCTCCAGCTCTGCCCTATTCGGATGCCCCAACCCCAGGCAGCTTTCTCAGGTAAGGTCATGTCCTGGATGAGTTACTGCGTGACACTAGATGAGGAGAAAGCACCGAAAGACGTGGTTATAAATGGCGCTGACCCAGTCAGAGATTATAGGTGTAGTACCACAACGTGTTTACGTAAACCAGGTTATGACTTGACGAAATGGGTTGTATTTTTGGTTAAAGTTTTTATGTAACATGTAGGGCTCCTGCGCGTGGTCCATTCTTCGTGGCCAATGTGCCAATAAGACCTGCTCTATAATTTGTGGCTCAGGCAGTTGACTTCTAGGCAGGACTGTGGAAACCTCCGCTGTGTCTGGCTCCATAGAGTTACATGGGAACGTGTACTGCACACCTAAACAATAGCAAAACAAAGGTTTGTGTGCATGGAGACTCAATGTCACCTGTATGTATACAACTGTGTTCACACCAGATTAGACATCAGCCAATATCTGTTTATTGCCTGTGCAGATGACAAAATCCCCAGATTTATAGATTTTGGTAGTAGGTTCTGTCAGGTGCCATTGTGGTCTGTCCTTCTTTTCAGTGTGTATAATATTTTTTGAATAGACTATCTTTATTTGTATAGTCCCATCATATTCCATAGCATTTTATGACTTCTAGGGGACACATATAAATAAAATAAGACATTACAGAGCACAAACAATCATATGGAACAATGAGATATGTGTGGATGTACACAGTGTATATATCTGTGTTCGGCGGTGAGTATGTATATGGGTGTCTCCCCGTGTGTGGATATGGGTGTCCGGTGGTGGATGTATGCTGTGTGTATAGGTGACCCTTGATGGAAATCCAGCAGAACGTATGGGGTAGTCATTGGTGCCCATTTTGTTTTGTATTTACAAAGACAGATGTTGGCAAATTTGGATGTGTACTGGGACTGCCCTTCAGCAGTAGGGTTAGGGATGTCATGATCTCTAATCTGGAATGGATTAGTTTCCTTCCTGTACCCCTATTGATCACAGAACACTACATCATTATGGAATTGTGTGGTTCTTCCTCAGATTTGCAGGCTCTTTATGTCATATATTTATAACTTTGGGCCCCGTCCCTGGGCCAGTGTTTGGTCCTTGTCTCCCAGGTTGAACACCTCTAAAAAGTGTGCACCTGATCCAAAGGAAAATTTGCTAAATTTGGAAGTAGTTTTTTGGGTGAAGTCACTGTAGATGGTTTTAGTACCACATTAGTTTCCATATAAGAATTTTCACTCTCAAGTTGTGGAAATTGAAACGGTGAATATTTTGACATTCTGTATACATTCTTGTAGTTTGATATTGTATACAACTCCTGTAATCTACAGCCAATTTTCCACACGCAAATTTTTGCAGGGTGTTTTCTCTGAGTTTCCACAAACAAAAACAATGATTTATTATAACACTCACTCTGTTGTTTGTGAGCCCCCACAAGGTCCATGGAAGAAAGTCCATAAACTGAACATCTAATAAGTATGCGAGGGCAGATGGCTTATCCTATATTACTGTGTAATATTTCCAGGATATCTGATTTGACTCTACTATACAGATGGAGGATCCCATTGTTCCATGGTGGGAAATTCTTTCTTTTACAGTTTTTCTTACACAATAATTTTGTGTGTTTGACAGAACATCCACATCGCTGGTATGAGGTGAGGTTCAGACTTGTCCTTCATTACTTACTTTTGGACTGTAGTTTTCTTCTTTCTGATGTGGCAAAAAAATAACAAATCTGTGCTTAAAGTAAGGGTCCGTATTGCTCAGTAATGATCAGATGATGGCTTTATGCAGATCTTGGATGTCATGCAAGTTTGGATACAGTCCACGTTGATCATCACATTAATTGATCAATGTGTATGTGATGTGACCCGTCACAGGGCATCTCTTTGCACACGACCCAATTCACCTGTAGCCCTGGCTGTAGATAATATGAGGTTTTAAGTGGAAGAACCAGCAAGTGTCGTGGCATTTTGGTCTGTGGTGTTTGTTCAGCTGTCCTCTTCTCTCACAATCCTTGGTTAAATTTTAATGACTTGGCAAGTAAACTCTTGTGGAATTGTATTAGGTCCTTGCAAACCGTCTGTGTTTGCTGCCCATGTTTGGGTGTTTTTTTTTTTTCCTTTTATACTACTGGGATTGGATCCAACATGGAAGAGGGTTACAATGTGTTCTTTATTCCTCTCTTCCTTTATGTGTGCGTATGGGGAGGGGGTTACTAGTCAAGCCTCAACAAGAGGAATAAACTAGACCTTCTCTCGTTCCAATGGCCATATTAAGCGTTAGGGCTGTATACTTGGGGAATAATGTATCCCAACATTTAGATGCAGATCACACACCGCAATAAATGCTGTTAAACTTTTTTCCGAAAACATTGGCAGCATATCCCATTTGATGGTAGGGATGGCCTGCTAACAAGCCATCTTCTTGTTTGAGTCGGGCGTTTAGTGGGACACAGATTACTTTGTGCCCAAGCTTCATGGACCAAATGCTGACCTTGGGGAGGGGCTCCCAGTATCACGTAAAATGATGCAAGAAGTCCCTACATCATTACAGTTTGGTGCGATTATCCCACAGAAATGTAGGGATTCTTTGCATCATATATATTTTGACGCTGTGAGCCCATTCCTTGTGGTAGTGTTTGGGTCACTTCTCTTAAACTAATTTAGGGGGGAATTACCCAGTGGAAACTGGCCACGTGTTCCTTAATTAATTATTTATTTATTTATATTTTTTTTACTCAGTATTCAAATAAAGTTGTCTTCTCCCTGAATTGCAGTGGAGGGGGTCTGATGCCTGGTACTAAAGCTCCAATAACATGGTGAGGGCAGGTCACCACCACATTCAGTCACTGGCCTCAGAGGTGACCTCTACACCCACGCTGTGTCATGAATTGACCTCGGCATGCTGCATGTGTAGGGATCGTTGATAAAGGTCAGTGATTGGGTTCAGCAGTGCTTCAGACCAAGAAGCCCTGAAAGATGTTACATTGACAAACTAGAACGTTTGCATTTGATTTTCGGGCACTGGACATATTCACATATTGGGGAAGCAATGATCATTTTGGTGATTAGGGCCCAGTGGGAAATGCCCTAAAATGGCCTATATCAATGGAGAGAACAGGATTTTCCTGAGTCTCCTTATGGATGGAGCCATGGCGGGTATGTGATGAATACTGCAGTCCGTCCAGGTGAAATGGCGTGGTAGGAAAAAACCCTTAGAGGACCTGTCGGGCAAAATAACCCAATAGGAACAATAGGAAACTAAGCAGCTCCCTAGGCCTCGCCCAGTTATAGCAGTGTTAAATCGCTAGCTTTATCGGAACATACCAATAAGCAAGGAAACACTGCAGTACGTAGCGGTCCGAACGATGGACCAGGTTTACAGCGGTTCGTCGTATTCATGAATGGGGAGGTCCGAGGCGTTCCCTCCCTTCAGATTCTGCCCCGGACCACCACTCTCACACCTGATGTCAGATTTAACACTGCTATAAATGGGGAGGGCTAGGGAGCTGCTTACTTTAGTAAGTGTTCCTAGAAGGTTTTCTTTTATATGCTTTTTATATACCGCAGCTGTGAAGTGAATCTCACAATAACTCTGATTGTTGTGGTAAAACTTCAGAACAATTGCACAGTCTGAAATTGCCCCAAGGGCTGCTCGAGTTTTCTTCAAGGATAGCTGTATAAAAACAAATATATTACAGGACAGCGGACAGAAATATGTCCTGCATACAAGTGATGCCTCAGGAGACATATTCTCCTTAAGAACAAGCACATTGATAGTACCACTGCCGTTTTCCTAAAAATGGGTCTTCAGGACGTGGGCATAGTGGTCTCACAGTGAAACGTGTCTCCTATGGCACGGGTGTCAGAGGTGGACCTCTGAGCCCTCTCTCTGGGCACCCAGGCCGTCATCCTGGTGCAGAGTTTGCCCGACCACTTTAGAGACTCGAGGTCTCCTCCTGCCATGCTTGGTCGCCCAGGATTAGATACGTTTAGCGCTATTTTAAAGCTTCCAGGGACTGTATGAGGAGTGCGGAGGTATGGACATTGTTGGATTATCATTGGAGCTATTGCCCCCTAATTATTCCTGTTCAAGAGGACCCTGAAGGGAAGCCACTATGAAAATCCAAATTTCTCAGCTGTATTGGTGTCCCAATTCGACTAAAAGCATTGGCAGAGCAGGAAGCATTGAGTTGCTTATTAAATTGCTGTCTCGACACTTTGTGGTAAGGGGCTTTTTGGCTGTAGTTTGGGCGCATATAAAAGGTTCACCATCACTGTCCTATGGGGATGTAGTGTCCTTCCTAGTGGGGCCTGAGTAGGTCTGATGGATGGCTATTCTGGATGACTGCTATGGCCGGGGCGCTGCTGACGGATCAGTGACAGATGGGGATGGTATTATGTGTTGTGTGTCACATTTGGATGTGTAACGCTATACTACTCGCTGTGTAAATAAACACTCATTTGAGTTCCTTTCATGACAGTGTAATGGTAAATAGTAGCTGTACTTTACACGTGGGTGCAGCCTATTACGGCACGTAGCCATGTGTTCTGCTATAGCCATGTAATCCAAATCCCCCCCAGCAGTCTGCATTGTACCCCTCACTATTCCATAACTGTCCCCTCAAGATCAGCTTCTCCCAGCCTTCCTGTACATCTGTGTATAAAGGATTGGGCGTGTTATAATCCAACATGCGCTAAAATGGATGCGTCTTAGCGCATGCATTTTTTTTACGATCTGAAAACGCACTTAGTTAAAAGGCCTAAAAACGCCACGTGTGTCTTCACCCTTAGGGTGAAGACACAGATGGCGTTTTTGGGCCGTTTTTACTAAGTGCGTTTTCAGATCGTAAAAAAAAACCCCCATGCGTTAAAAAACGAATGCATTTTTGTCCGGTGTTCCGAATTTGCGCAATTAAAAAACGGATGCGTTTTTTACGATCTGAAAACGCACTTAGTAAAAACGGCCCAAAAACGCCATGTGTGTCTTCACCCTTAGGGTGATGGCACACATTCAGTTTTTCAGATGCAGTTTTTGAAGCCAAAGGCAGGTGTGGATCATAATGGGTGAGTCAAATAATTGAAAGGTGCTGCTCCTCCTATTTTTACTCCATTCCTGGTTTGGGCATAAAAAACTGCATCTGAAAAACGGAATGTGTGCCATCACACTAAGGCTGGCTCCACACGCGAAACACCGGTGGCTCGTTCCCGATCGCAGGCGTTTCCATAGAAACGCCAATGGGATCGGGCCGAGGCCCGCCCCGGTGGGCGCGACTTTGTTTGCGTTTGCAAGCGCAGACAAAGCGCTACGTGTGGCGCCAGCCTAAGGGTGAAGACACACATGCCGTTTTTAGTTAGCGCGTTTTGGTCCGTTTTGAATTGCGCAGATTTGGAAAACTGGACAAAAACGCATGCGTTTTTTTTTTTTTTTTTTTACGCATGCGTATTCAATAATCGGAAAACGCACTAACTAAAAATGGCCCAAAAACTGCCTAAAAACGCCACGTGTGTCATCACCCTTAGGGTGCAGCCACACATTCAGTTTTTCAGATGCAGTTTTTTGGGCCAAAAGCAGGTGTGGATGATAATGGGTTGCAACAAATAAGTGAAAGGTGCTCCTCCTCCTTTTACTCCATTCCAGTTTTGGGCATCAAAAACTGCACATGTGGCTGCACCTTCAGGAACTGGAGATGCTGAGATGTAATTCATGTAAAGTCCTACATACAAATGAGACATCCCGTCCAACCAGATGGTCTGAATGTCCGTAACAGACATCTTGATCAGCTCCTGTCTTGCATGCTTTACTTCTGTAATTATCCTTATTATTGGGGTTAGATCATGGAAACTAGTTGGGCCAGAACTACATGGTGATCTATCGTGTTACTTCAAGTCGCAGAACTAGTCGTACAACCAGAAACATTTTGTGTGATTTGCAGTCACCTTAGATCCTGTACGGTGGTCACCCAGGACTTGTGGATGAGTATGTGATGCGCTTTATACCATCATGTGTTTTTTTTTTTTTTTGTTTTTTTTGTGCACCTTGTGACCGCGTTCGCACATTGCACTTCAGTTGCGTTTATGTATGTGTCTCAAACGCAACAGGATATTGTTACCAGTTAAAGAAGTTCCTTTTGGTGAAATTGGGAATGATGGGGAAATGTATTTAGGACTGTCTCCTTCTTGCCTAGAGGAATCTAGAGCACATGTCATTATTCTACGTGAGGGGTTAATAAGATCTCTCTGTGTGTGTCCTATTGGAAACATTTGGAAAAGATTCTCATTTTAAAGAAATAAACCTCATGTACAAGTGTATACAAGTCCTCACTGCTGTTCACCTCTTGCCGCCCTCACTCTTGTAAAATTGTAGTTTATCAGGAAATTCCAGATGGGAGTATAGATTGGGAATATTTCAGATGGTGAGTAGTCTTTCCTCACACCAATTATACCATCCCTACAGGATGAAGAACAGGGACCACCACGGCTGCACTGTGATGCCCCTGTCTAGTTAAATTTAGTATTTTTAAAGTACAAGCTACAGATTTTATTTAGGACAAGTATGAGTCAGGGGTCATATGTTATCATATTTGCCCAGCCCCTTATTTAAGGGGATTGTCCAAGATTTTATTACATTTTGATTCACTAACATGATCTAAAATAGTGAAAGAACCTATACATTGTATAGCCTCCTGTCACCACTGAGCTGTGTGTGTACAGAGTGTCATTGGCGTCATCAGCCTCGCCATGTCCCTGTCAATGTGGGACATGAGGCACCGTGCTGGCCCAGATGAGAGGAGAAAGGCAAATATGAATTCTAAACCACCACTTTTTCTAGGAGCGCCCCCACCCCCCACCCTCACCGCACCATCCTCAGCTAGGTTCAATAAAGCAAAACGTCCAACTTCCCCCTCTCTTTGCTAGCCTCTAGGGCACAACTATGTGCCCACCCCTTGTCTCCTCTTCTCATTGACTGTGGCAGGAAATTCCAGGGCCTGCGCGGTGAGCATCTTCATGCGCAGGTGATGTGAAACTCGCTGAATGGCCTCCGCATTGATCTGCGCATGCGCTGCACTATGCTTGTGGTCGCTAGGGCGGAAGCTATGCTAAATCGCTATGGAGGCATGGCGGAGAACAAAACCGGGCCTCTGCTGACAGGTTCCCTTTAAAGTCAGAATGCAGTTCTGCTATGTATGTAATCCTTTATCACTGTGATTTATGGAATTTAGGAAAAACCTATACATCCATTGCAGGGAAAAAATCTGCAGCAAAATTGCGCCCTGTAGCTTATTTATGACGCGCAACAAAAATGTGACCTTTTTATTAGTTGGGTTCCTGGTGGAGAAATCATCCTTGCAAAGGTTGAACACCAACCATCAGACTGTGGTAAAATTTGTTCATAAAACCCATCGAGAACCAGATTTAAAGGGAACCTGTCACCACATTTGCACATATGTGGCAGGTTCCTATAGAGCCCTATTGACTGACGCCCTTCTTTTAGCTAAAAATTGTTTCCTTCACATCCCCGTAAATAAATTTTATCTTGTTTTTCCTGGAATCAGAGGGGGTGTGTCTTGCCAGCCCCTACCTTATACTCTTCCCCATGCCTCCTTACTATTCAGCAGTTCATGTCATGTGACCAAAGGTCTACATTGCAAAATGTACCCCATGTATGTTTCTGATGACATGTAATCACAGCAGCCTTAATGGACTTCTGCTCCTCTCCATCCTCTATGGAGCCTGCTGTGATTTCATGTCATCAGATATATACAGTACAGTGTGCTAAAGGACCTGAGATGTCAGTCGTGTTACATTCATGCCATATAACCAAAGGCAGAGCTGTCAGTCAATAATGGGGCATGGTTTACTGGCAGCCCAGGAGAGAGAAGAGCCAAAGCCTGCAGACATGGGTCAGAAAAGCTAATTTGCATATCAGAAAAATGACTGTAAGGTACATTGCCTGACAGCCCTCTAATGTTAGGTGATATGGGGAGGACTTGTAACCCTTTATCAGCAGGAATTGTTAGGGTGGTAACATTCTGGTGACAGGTGTTCTTTAAGGTTGTTTCTGTTGCATTCCTAATGGCTGCAGAATTGCCCCTTTCGTCATTATGCTACATGGGAAGATGCACTAAATTTATTGTCACTTGCTATAACAATAACAGGGCAGTGCTATGTAATGCAAAGCTTTTTTTTTAGACTGGACTCTTACTGACCTGTTATAGATTTACTGTATATCACTGTTAAATCTTTGTGATGATAATAATAGGGTCCAGGTTACATTTTCTGTTGAATTGCAGGTAAAACAAACAGGGATAGCTCCAAACAGAATTTAAGACTTGGATACATTGTAAATGCAAAGACTTCTGGGGTTGCTCCATACTATTCGCATCTTGTACAGTGCTGAGATCGGACCAATTACTTTATAGGAAATCTACCACCAGGATTAAGTATTGTAAACCAAGCACACTTACATACTGGTGTGTTCGCCCTCTGCCAGTATCCACTCTTCTTTTAGCTTCTTATTCCCTTGTTTTTACAAACAGGGCTTTTAAAATCATGCAAATGAGCTTGGGGCCCTCTCGGACTCATTTGCATAATATTCAAGCCTTTTTTTCTTAAAAGCAAGAGCATAGGAAGCTTAAAAAAGAGTGGATCCGTCCAGAGGAGGGTGCACACCAGTATGTCAGTGTGCTTGGTTTACAACCCTTAATCCTGGTGGTAGATGCCCTTTTAAAGTAATTGGACTAATCTCGGCACTATACAAGATGTGAATAGTTTGGAGCCCTTTAAAGAAAAACTACCATCAAAATCCATCACGGTAAACTTTCTCCCAGACCCAGGCATCGTGTCTGGGGATCTTCTAATACTGGTTATCCATGGCCTCCTTCCTTTTTAAAAGCAACTATTAAAATTTATGCTCATGAGTCTTAAGGGCTCTGGGGGTGTTACCAGAATACCTCAGTGGCTTTAAAGAGAGATTGAGGTGCTACTCACTATTATGCCATAGATTTTTATAGTATATAAAATCTAACCACTAGATGACTACAACGGGGTCCATGCGTATGGTTCAGGGTTTTTTTTTTTTGTTTTTTTTTTTGGCGGTGGGAGGGATTTTTCAGACTCCCAGCAGGGCCTCTGACACAGATGTGAACTTGGCCTTGTGCTGGAAAGTTGTGTGACTGGGAATGTATTCCTGATGCAACAGAGCAAGTTGTTGCTTGAAGGAGAGTCCTACATTCCACTATGAAGTCTTCTAAAGTGTCTTGTGACATCACGGGTGCCCGAATGTATGCAGGGTCGCTGATGTTTGTGCCGCATAGCAGAGGTCATTTTTGTCTATTATGTCTAGCTGAAATGTTTTACAAGATGAGGGAATCTGAATACTTTATAGGAATGTTTCAGTATGTTAGTTCCCATACTGACAGACTAGGAGCATTCTTAGTCAGTTGCCCAATGTATTTGCCAGGTTAACCCCCGTCTTGCTGCTGTCATTTGCTGTGCGCTGCTGAGGCCAGTGACTTGCTGCGACTGTGATGTAGGTATATAGGCGCATCATTGCTATAGGCAAGTTAAGGCGCTTAGATGGGAGGAATGTGATTATATCATTGGGAACATTTCTTTAGGAAACCTGAGTTCAGAATACCATTAATGGGGATCTACCGTCCATAGGGGATAACACTCTGACTTCTGGGACCACCAGCAATTCGATCAGACACTCACAAAAGGAGGTGGGTCATGTTCTCAACAGTGCGCTGAGTGGCAGGTTGAACGTGCGAACTGGCTCTACATTCATTCGTATAAGATTGTTGTAAATTCTTGCACATCGATTGGCAGCACACTTATTGATCGTGATTGGGAGTGCTGGAAATGAATTAGTGCTGTACTCACAATGTGCAAAAACTATGGAATGGGGCAGCAGGGTTTGCACTCAATCGACCGCTCCATCCGTTAATGAGAATAGGACCATGCAAACTTGTTATTAACACTTTAAAGTTTCAAGTGGAACAATGGAAAC
The DNA here is from genome assembly GCF_040894005.1 of Engystomops pustulosus. Lineage (NCBI taxonomy): Eukaryota > Metazoa > Chordata > Amphibia > Anura > Leptodactylidae > Engystomops > Engystomops pustulosus. The sequence goes on from NC_092415.1 coordinate 43,802,280, forward strand.
TAAATGCTACCTGGTACCTTCTATGGAGTATTGGTTACTCATAGTTGTATGCTTGGAAGGCTATCTTCCGCCATGTTTCCATTATTTGTGCATGGAAGAGAAATATGGAAAGAGTTTGGGGATCCTGGAGATTCAGTGATCACCGCAGAATACACTGGTCTAAGCAAAAAAAAAAAAATAAATAAATAAAAAAAAATATATATTTATTTTTGTACCGCATGCTGTCTGATAAGTATTTTATGTAGAAATCAAGATAAAAGTCAGTGAAAAGTTTGGGGTTCCAGTTTGGCCATGTAACCGGGACATACACTGGAACACCCTTATGAATCATAGCCATAGCTAGCTGCTAGGGGTGTTTATTTACTGGATTGGCTGTTTAGCCACCAATCTGGCAGTATGTTCACGTTGTGAGCCCCGAAAAAAATGTCGGGTCCGCTAAGCTGTCAGTGACCCCACAATACATCTTGTCATGACGAGAATTGGTATTGGAACCCGTTTTTTCCAGCGGCACATCCCGCTCCTGACTGGTGACACCGTCCTAGATAAACATAAGCGGCACAAGTGAAAGAGATCATATAATAGGCAAATGCACATGTGTTTTTTTTTTTATGATAAAACCCGGTTCTGAGGTTGTGAAATGTATAATTAATAAGCTTCTGTAAGAAAGAGAAAGTCTGAAGTACATCATTGTGGGGGAGGACGCTGGTGTCTCTGCTACAGATTTCTCTTGATTGCTGACGCAAGCTCTATTTTAACATCCCTCCTTTTATTGTAAATTAAAAACATCAAGTATGGAGAGAGCAAAATGTTGGCAGAAATGTAATAAAACGCCACATCTCCCCCTCCCCCCTGTCTCCACGTGTTGTTTTATGTCTTTTCTTCGTCTCTATGACTGCGCTGATACCATTGATGTCATCGGAGCACAATAAGAATTCCATAGTATTGGAGATTGTTCCTTTTATATAATAAAAGATCTATCTATAGGGACTGACGGAACTATATAGCTACAGAGGACTTTTTACTGCTATTCTATTTTTTTTTTTTTTACTTAAATCCGTATTATAGGACAATGGGCCCTCTCGCTGAACTGATCAGCCCAATAGGGAATTTGTGATCAAGTAGACGATACTCAGCACTATCCTACCTCCCAATATACACTTAACACAAATATACACTCACCGGCCACTTTATTAGGTACACCATGCTAGTAACGGGTTGGACCCCCTTTTGCCTTCAGAACTGCCTCAATTCTTCGTGGCATAGATTCAACAAGGTGCTGGAAGCATTCCTCAGAGATTTTGGTCCATATTGACATTATGGCATCACACAGTTGCCACAGATTTGTCGGCTGCACATCCATGATGCGAATCTCCCGATCCACAACATCCCAAAGATGCTCTATTGGATTGAGATCTGGTGACTGTGGAGGCCATTTGAGTACAGTGAACTCATTGTCATGTTCAAGAAACCAGTCTGAGATGATTCCAGCTTTATGACATGGCGCATTATCCTGCTGAAAGTAGCCATCAGATGTTGGGTACATTGTGGTCATAAAGGGATGGACATGGTCAGCAACAATACTCAGGTAGGCTGTGGCGTTGCAACAATGCTCAATTGGTACCAAGGGGCCCAAAGAGTGCCAAGAAAATATTCCCCACACCATGACACCACCACCACCAGCCTGAACCGTTGATACAAGGCAGGATGGATCCATGCTTTCATGTTGTTGACGCCAAATTCTGACCCTACCATCCGAATGTCGCAGCAGAAATCGAGACTCATCAGACCAGGCAACATTTTTCCAATCTTCTACTGTCCAATTTCGATGAGCTTGTGCAAATTGTAGCCTCAGTTTCCTGTTCTTAGCTGAAAGGAGTGGCACCCGGTGTGGTCTACTGCTGCTGTAGCCCATCTGCCTCAAAGTTCGATGTACTGTGCGTTCAGAGATGCTCTTCTGCCTACCTTGGTTGTAACGGGTGGCGATTTGAGTCACTGTTGCCTTTCAGCTCGAACCAGTCTGCCCATTCTCCTCTGACCTCTGGCATCAACAAGGCATTTCCGCCTACAGAACTGCCGCTCACTGGATGTTTTTTCTTTTTCGGACCATTCTCTGTAAACCCTAGAGATGGTTGTGCGTGAAAATCCCAGTAGATCAGCAGTTTCTGAAATACTCAGACCAGCCCTTCTTGCACCAACAACCATGCCATGTTCAAAGGCCTCAAATCACCTTTCTTCCCCATACTGATGCTCGGTTTGAACTGCAACTGCAAGATTGTCTTGACCATGTCTACATGCCTAAATGCACTGAGTTGCCGCCATGTGATTGGCTGATTAGAAATTAAGTGTTAACGAGCAGTTGGACAGGTGTACCTAATAAAGTTTTCTGCGCGTGCTTTTGACGCGCAGAACTTGCATTGCACTCTGACCCATTGTAACCAATGGGTCTTTTCAGACTTGCATTTTTTTTCACGCACACACGCGTGTTTTTTTTAGCGCACTTTTAAATCGCGACACGCTCTACTTTTGCAAGTCACGCGCGTGAAAAACGCACCATACAAGTTTATGGAGATGCATCAAAAACGCATTGCACTCTGAGACACTTGCAAGTGCATCAATTTCCATAGAAAAGATAGAGCTCAGTCCTGAGTCCATTTCACGCGCATTTTCTGTGCGTGAAAAACTCATTGAAATTGCATCAAACGCACGTGAAAAACTGAGACACTGAACAAACTCTGACTGAAAACTGATTGCACTCTGATGCAAAATGTGCGTTTTTCACTGACCAAACCCTGATCGCACCCTGATCAAACTCTGACTGATCTGCAACGCAAGTGTGGAAGGGGCCTTAGTGGAGGTGCTATCGGTAATGTTCAGGGGTCCGACCTGTACCAAACAAATATATCACTATAAAATAAATACCAAGCACTAACTCGCATTACACCAGACACGTGCTGCAAATCTGGAACATATATTTATTGTTTTAAAAGAATTAAAAAGTCAAATAGTGACCTGATAACATCTCATAGCCTTATTTAGTGTTGTGGCTATAGATTCTGACAGCTATATTTCAGAGGTAACAGAACGTCACAATATAAATACATGACTGTACCTGAATTCACCTATAGGCAAACAACATTTCATATAAAACATAAAAAGAGTTCAGTGTAAATAGGATCGCAGGCTGGGCTATAATGAAAGGGGGCACTGTAGGGCCCTAGTGCCGACCTTTTCATAAAAAGCCACTGAGGAAGGAGGTGAATAGCGGCTCTGAAACGCGTATGGCAAGAGCATTGTTTCCAGTGTGGATGGGAGATAACTGACAAGGAATACACCTTCTCTTAAAAAAGAATTGCCGGCAGCTAAAAAGATACACATTGTATCACAGCGTCAATTAACCTAGCACATCAGGTGTTGGCCGTGCACGGCGGACAATCAGGACCTGAACCAGCTGATCGTGTTGGGGTTAGACGCATGCGCACAGGACACATAGCAACGCCGAGACTACTCGTTGGGACCAAGAGTGCCGCAGCCGACTCATATCAGCACAGACTTATCGAGTGCGGGTTGTGCCGAAAGTCTAAAACCATGAGTCTTTACATTTATAGAGGAGATTATGCTACATCCAATGCCACATGTCCTACATCATAACAATATACAATATTGACTATGGCGGCTGAATTGAGTTGTATAAACTTTAAGGCGTACGAACAAAAGCTTGATGCATAGACTAAGGCCACTATATAACAAAGTCAACCAAAGTTATTCCTTTGCCTATGAAGATCTTTTCAACAATTCACCTTATTGCAAGTGAAGAACATTCATATATCCCTCTCCTATATTCCACACTTTTTATAAAAATACAGAATTTAAGTAATTTTAACTTTTTCTTTTTCTGAAAAGGTCGGCACAAGGGCCCTACAGTGCCCCCTTTCATTATAGCGCAGCCTGTGATCCTATTTACACAGAACTCTTTTTATGTTTTATATGAAATGTTGTTTGCCTATAGGTGAATTCAGGTACAGTCATGTATTTATATTGTGACGTTCTGTTACCTCTGAAATATAGCTTATGTCAGAATCTATAGCCACAAAACTAAATAAGGCTATGAGCTGTTATCAGGTCACTATTTGACTTTTTAATTCTTTTAAAACTATAAATATCTGTTCCAGATTTGCATCACGTGTCTGGTGTAGTGCGAGTTAGTGCTTGGTATTTATTTTATGATAGATAAGTTTGTGGTGCACCTTATTCCCTTCCCTTAGGATTGCAGGATTGGTGCTGAAGACTTCAAATTACTATAACTTGTAGCCTATGGTGTTGGCATCAGGACCCAACTGGTGGAGGTCCTAATAACGTCACCCGGATCAGCATCTGTTTGTTACATTGCAGAAGTTGCACATTTAGTGTTCTAGGTTCCATTGTGGAATTGCAGTAGAATTTCCTCTGATTGGTTGCCATGAGCAACTAGAAGAATTTTGCTCTCACACTTTTAAAAAATCTTCCAAAATAAGTTTTCCTTGTATTTTGTGGTAAAATTAGTTGACTAGGGTTGGGTTGTATTCGAGTTAATACGGTAGGTCATATTTGCACATGCCCTTTGCAGATGGCATGTGTGTATATTTTATTCATACTATCTGTGCGGGGAATGTGCAAATATGACACATATAGCTGTATGGGATTAAATTGAAATTGAACTGTGTTTGTAGGTTCTAGAGACCTTTTTGAAGTGGGCTACTATCATGACATCTGCACACAGGGTATGTGCAAATACTTCTGAAGGGCTTATCGTATGCCGTATTAAAAGGGAGATTATCCAATTTAATATGACACCAGAACTGTGTTTCCTGGTGCAAGGGTTCTGAAGATATCGCCATTTAAAGACCCCCCCCCCCTCCTCCTCCAGAGACTTTTAATATGTAAATGGTGCGATTTGACATGAGAGAATTCTAGAACAGACATTTTATATCCTGAGGGGGCTCGTAGTAGTTTACAGAGGTAAAATCTGGTGAAAGGTTCCCTTTAAGGGGGGCCTTGTCTATAGCATCTGGCTAGAGGTGAGAAACTTTTTACAGACGTCATATGTGACCTGGGCCTTTTCTGGGATACTTCTTACCTGCAGTTCGAGTTGACCCTGGGCTTATGTAATCTTGGTACTTTTTTTAGAGGCTGGAAAAGTTGAGCAAATTGATAAATGGACCAGCTGTTTCCCTAATGCATCAACAAAGCCACGAGCCGCTTATCCTGTGATTTACCATCTAATGTGTTCTCTGTAAATCCTCCGGTCATTTTCTTTCTAAGCTGCGATCCATTAGTGATGAAACATATTGCAGTAGTTTCTGCTCACCTCTGTCCAGCCTGAGAACTCTTACTGCAGACTGGGATGGTGGCAATTATGTGCTAAAACAATCCCTTTCTTATTTATATACCCTATACAGGCGGTCCCCTACTTAAGGACACCCGACTTACAGACAGACCCCTCTGACCTCTGGGGAAGCTCTCTGTATGTTACTATAGTCCCAGACTGTAATAATCAGCTGTACGGTGTCTGTAATGGAGCTTTAGTGATAATCCTTGGTCCCATTACAGCAAAAAATTTTGAAACGCCAAAATTTTTTTATTTTTTTTTTTGTCTGGAACTACAATGATAAAATATACAGTTTCGACTTGCATACAAATTCAACTTGAGAACAAACCGCCGGACCCTATCTTGTACGTAACCCGGGGACTGCCTGTATAACTGTTTTTGCAAAGATTCAATGGATCAGTGAGACTTTCCAATTTTCAAATCGGGTGTAAGAATACATGCAGTCCCCAGGTTACGTACAGGATAGGGTCCATCGGTTTGTATGCAAGTCGAAACTGTATATTTTATATTTGTAAATCCATACAAAAATTTTTTGCTGTAATTGGACCAAGGATTCTCAATAAATCGGACACCTTACAGCTGATTGTAGTAACATCCAGAGGTCACAGGGGGCAGAGAGGTCCGTCTTTAACTAGGGGTTGTCTGTAAGTCGGGTGTCCTTGAGTATGGGATATGGGACTGCCTGTACAAATCTATCTTTTGATGGCTGGAAAAAGGGATCGAAACCTTTCCCAGCCTAGTGGGAACTATGGATAGATCTCCCCTTACTTTATTTTATCATTCACATCAAGTTCTAATTTGCAAAAAATACAATTTTATTTGTGCTATTTTACACCTGAGTTTAGCTGAAGACTTGGTTTTAGTCTTTTTTTTTCTCCGTTTATAGATAATGATCCTTGGAAACTTCATCTTGTCCTGTATTGTGCTTATGATGCTCAGTTGCTCCATCCCCTTCCCCCGCCGGGTACCTCTGTGTATATGGTCGCTCATTTCTACAGGACACAAGCCTGTAAAGACTTTTGCCCACAAACGTGGTTTCGTCCATGGAGCTCCAGCTAAATAGAGAACGCTAGATATGAATTCAATGGGTAAAATGATTATCGCGCTAAGAGGGTTTGCTTAGCTAGCAGTCTTTATACGCCTTATATATAAACTAGATGTTCAGATATTGAGCAATAATTCACAGGTTCATTGCCTTCAGTTAAAAAGGCTGTGTGCAAATACTGAGTCATTAGATAAGGATCTCCTACATGTTCCTAACCTACCTACTGTATAGGAGCAGATCTGGCAGGAAGAATGGCTGCAGGATCCGACAACACAACTTGTTGTCTGTTACCATGGAGACCCATGGGTCTGCTTATGAGCAGTTATTAGTAGAGTTGTTAGAATAATTTGGATTAAGAGATAGTTAATTCAGTATTTTTGATCAATTGATGCAAAAAAAAAAAAAAAAATCTGATATTTGTATGTTTGTCCGTGGTTCGGGGAAAGAATAAGGCCATGTTCACATGGCAGAATTTGACAGTGCTTTTCTGCTTTTTAGTGACGTTGATTTTGACAAACATGTAAGAAAAAGTCTTGTATATAGAAGATATATTGGACGGAAACAAATGATCCTCACCTTGCCGTTTCTGTACAACTCCCATTACATTGTTATTTGGGTCCATTGTTTCATGGTCCCACTAGTGAGTAACCTAGTACACGCCGTCCCCGGGTTCCGTAGGTTTGTTCTTGAATTTGTATGTAAGTCGAAACTGTATATTTTATAATTGTAGATCCAGACAAAGAAGCAGGAATAACAATAAGGTCAGTTTGTCACTAGGGGTTGTCTGTAAGTCGTGTGTTAAGTTGGGGGCCACCTGTAATATTAAAAATGGGAGCAGAGTGGAAATTGCTATTCTTGGGAATTTTATACATTGTATTTATTTTCTCTCATGGATACATATGTCTCAAAAGGCAATTGTTTGTTTATTTTATAATATACTTTCTGTATGAATTCCTCAGTTTTCTACATCTCTGCTTGCTGTCCTGCTATATGAAGCTTCATTGTCCCTGGTCATGTGATGTCACACAGGTGCACAGCTTGTTAGTAATCAGAGCTGTGTCTTCTACCGAGTGGTGCAGCTGTGTGACGTCACATGTGTTTATCCGCAGGAAGGAAACCCTGAAGTTTTCTATAGAATGACAGCAAGCAGAGATCTAGAAAGGAATTGATACATGCAGTATATCGAAAAATTTTATAACTTGTCACTACACAAAAAATATCAATTATTTACTGGAAGTGGAAAATCCCTTTAATTCTTTGTATTTAGGTTTCTGCATTTTTTTAATGTTTTCAGTCTAGCCTTGTTTAGGACCCTCCCCGAGTTCTCCCGGATGTGTAGTTACTAGTATAAACATGTCATGTGACCTGGCACAGTACTTGTCAGGTCCAATAGCAAGAGATTGATTCTGTGCCTGGTCATTATTTGTATAGTCCAGAGCACGTGTATGACACATTTTAAAGTTGAAAATATTATAAAACAAAAAGCTTATCCAAAATAGGGGGCTTTTGGGAGACAGGTTTATTGATTTGGTAGTGTTCAGGGCTAATACAGGTAAGATGAGGCAAGATGTAAGGAAAAACCTATATATTTGCACTCTACTGTCAGATGGGCGTTCCTGGGCTGGAGCAGAGAGCCTGGCTCCGCCCACATGACAGTTGTGATCTGAATACAAATGGTACTAATAGCTGAAGAATGAGGAGAGAGAGAACCCCCAACTACACCCCATCAAATCGGTCTGGAAGTTCCAGCGGCCAGTGACAAGTGTCTGCGCTCCACCCAGCGCTGCTACATCATTACCAGACTCTTCCTGCGTTACATTATTTCATCCGTTTGTGGCCACAAAGTGAAAGACTTTTTCAAGGATGTGTTCTTCCATTTGCAGATTCTTTTTGATGCAGTTTTTGGCAGGCACAATTGGGAATAAGGGATAACAAGTTATGATGTTTATTTATTTATGATTTTTATTTTTTGTAACTTCTATTTACTTTTTAGCTTCAAGAATTGCATTTAAAAACCTGAATGAGTAAACATAAGGCAAGGCTTTTCTGATCTCCACGTCTAGTATTCTCAATATAAATCCTTTGAATTATCATGCCAAGGTCAGTCCAGATGAAATAATCTCTGTGTAGTACGTCTTGTACTGTAGGGATAGAGAAATAACTTGTGTCACGTCTAGACATCACTGCAAAGCCTCTCTCATTGATCACTAAAAGCATTGTGAACGTTACTGACCCGCTCTGTGTTTCCCACAGACGTCTTTTGATATTGTAGGCTTTATTAAAGGGGTTGGCCACTTTTTATAAGACATGACTCTTTATGTATATGTCCCTGTACCTTTGCCTCCTTTGAGAGCTTCAACCTTTCCCCATTCTCAGTATGCTACCATCTACGTATACACAGTTTCCTTTTTCTCACTGCTGTAGGCCGTCCATATGGTCTCTATCCTCTCCCCTCTTCTCTCCTCTCTCTGGATAAGGATGAGTCTTAACTCTCCTGCTACAGGTCCTCCTATTCAGTTTAGCTCAGAGATGTAAACAAAGAAGCATGAGAGTCTGCTGACAGTACAAAAGTAGCAGGAATGCTGAATCACTTGATGAACACTCAAGGATTATCCTAAAGACACATGGGAAACTTAAAGGATAATGGAGTCTGGAGCCCCTATGGCTCATTTGCATCCAATCCTTCATCCCGGTGGTAAAGTGGGCATTATTTAGTGTGTTAGGCCAAGTTTATACCATTTAGGCCATTGTACACAAACATGCTTTGTCTGTGGAAACAAATCCGAAAAAAAAATCTGTATCAGTTGGGTTTTTCAGTGGAGAATTCTAATAGTTTTTTGAGGCCACATTCATCTTATGAAATCTACTGCAAAAAAGTGTCATGTCTGTATGTAATCCGCATCATCTGCTTGCTAGCCCATCTTCACCTGTAGGGGTAATTTCTGATGTGTTTTCATGCTGCGACTTTTCTTCTATAGGTTCCTGCGCTAAACCATGGCATTGCAGAGGTTGATTTCTGCACCCAAATCCGTAGAAAATGAGGGTTAAAAACAGACGTCTGTGGTTGGTATATCAATCAGAGACTGTGCCGTGGCCGGATTTCATGGACTGACCACAAGCAGAAGACGGGTCTCCGAACATCATAGTGTTATATACTGCAAGGTGTCCCTTCTTCCCTGCAGAACAACAAAAGCGCCAAACTGTATTTATGATAGTATAATCCCTATGATGCTGCCGTCCCCTCCTCAGCATTGTGGTTTAGTCTCTGAAATATGGCTAATATGATTCACGGAGCGAGCCACGTGCTTCAGCCCTAAATGTCATGGAAAGCTGTGTCTGTATGGGATATGGATAGATTGTACAATACACTGCTACTGTATTGGGGCTCATGCACACAAACCTTAAACAGTAACGTGTTCTAGATGCTGAAAGAACAGCCCATTTACTTCTATGGGCTCATTCACACTGTACTGGAGTCCATGGCCCGATGTGTGCAAGCCGACTGCTGGTGCCCCAAAAGCTAGAGCGGGTCCTATTTCTGCCCAGGTTGGCGCTCACCGTCACGGTGGGGACACAAACTTTTTTTTTTCTTCTACCTGAAGACCTGTATAAGACGACATGTCCAGGAAGGTTTATGGAGGATTTCACACAATGGTTATGGGCATCCTGCAGGCCAACTATGAGCCGCTATGCAGCTAAAACCCATCTGCTGTACTTGCTGTTGGTGCCCCCCCCCCTCCTATTTGATAATAACTTACTGATATTAATTACCTGCAAATCCATGGGCATTGACGAGGAAAAAAACACTTTAACAACCTATTGGCAAATAAGAGCGACCAGTTTTTGAGTTGTTGAACAAGTCTTTACAAGTTTTTACAAATAAAAAGTTTTATTTGTAGTTTTTATCACGATTTACTTTTCTCGTGCCTCTTTCTGTTCTGGACAACAAAGGATTTGGCGGCACCAGCGCTTTTATCCTCCGATGCGGGTTGATGATATCTTCTCCCTGTAATAGACGTGTTGGTCGCTTTCCAGCGGCTGCAGGCAGATGCCAGAATCCAGCATGTGCTTCTTATTTTCCTCTGTAACATTGATTAACCCCCGTGGTAGGGAATGAGTTAAGGTTTCCGGTTCGTCTTGGGGACGTCTCTGTAATCTGCTGCTCCTTTAGGTTTTCCTTCTCTGGTTTCATTCTTTTGTCAGTGACATAATAAAAGTGCGTCAGCAGAGCTCAGGCGGCCTGGCGTCCTACCAGAATGGGTTACTATAATCTGAGGGGCTCATCATTACAATGGTGTGCGCTAGGCACTGGTGTTAAGGAATTTGCTGGGGAACCTTGTTAGGGGTATTACATATTGTGTGTGTGTACATTTATACTGTATGTATATATTATAGTTTGGGGCTACTTGTGCAAGTGTTTCTATTCGCTAAGAATTCTGTACAAAGCGCAGTAACACATCACTAGATCTCATATATACCAAAGCTTGTGTAGTATACAGGACCTGTTGGGTTGCTTGTTTTGCAATGTGTTTGAATTTATATTCCATATTCAAATATTTATCACTAAGAAACAGGACATGAAGGAAGTCTTTCCTCGGCTGCTCTGCATTGGGGAGGAAAATCCCTATTCTGTGTTCATACGTTCCTTCTTCAGTAGGTTTTCAAACACAATTCGTCCAGAACGCGGAAGAGCTTGGACAGATCGCATATGCGTTTCAAGTATGCCCATGCGATCGGTAAGGAGCAACCCGTGTTTGTAGGTTAACAATGTGCAAAGCAAAAGCACGTGATGCTTGTTACTGATTGCGTGTGTTCTTAGACCATTTTTAAAAGCATGTGTTTTTGTATGTTTATCATGCAATTGGCTGGTTTTAATTTCTTTTACAGCTACTTTCAATTCCAGAAATTAAAAACATTTCAAACCAGCCAAATGCATGCATTCTCAGTGTGTGGTGCATAGTAAAAATAACTAATATACTGTATATATTTTACATTTAGATTGGTATAAAGGCGACCAATTCCCTTTAAGAAAAAGGGCAGGTGTGTATCATAATTTCAGCGACAAAGTAAATATTTAACGAGAAAGCCACAAGTTTCACTTATGTACATTACAACTGCAAATATCTGATGTGCACTCGCTACACGTGACTGTAGAGAATGGGGAGAATGCATTTAACCTCTTTACATGAACTAGAGCTTATTACTGCCCAAACCAGAGGCAGCATGCAATTCTGACAGGTTCATTTTGGTAACATTTTTTGGATAAAACGTATTGTAATATGAGCAGACAATATGTAGGGGAGTCAGTGGGGGGCATATTGTAGAAAAGAAAGCAGAAAGGTATTCTACCACTTCTAGCAAGCATTGTACTTTATTTGTAGCATGCTGTGGAGAATAACCCTGTGATTTCAAACATTCCTGTTTTGGAGAGATTCCCATTTTAATCCGTATGCTAATGCTGGTGCCCCCATATTGTAACCTCTTCACTGCTATTTCCTTCTTTTGTTACCATTATTCCCACATGAGAAATTCTACTCATTATCCGACGGAAAGGGTAGTGATCCTCCCTGGGTGCACAAACTGCCCCGTTAGCATATGGATTAAAATGGGAATTCCGGTGAAATGGGCAGAAATAATAAAAGCATGCCGGAAATCACAGTGCATTTGTCTACAGCCTACTGTTAGCAGATTATAATGCTGGGGGCAGGTGGTAGAATCCCTTTTAATTTTTCACAACCCCTTTAAAATGGGGTTGATTTTATTCCCTAGCAGTGCCCAATGCAGTGCCCAATGCAGTGCAAAAAAAAAAAGTTAAGTTGCCCTCAAAAGTCCAGCTCTGCTCACCGAAATTCTTCCCCAGTGTCTCGAATGATGTCCTTGAGCCCACAAAGTTCCCAGTGAAATAGCCCATAGGGGAGGGATTTGGGTGGCTTTAAATTGCTTGTTTGCATATGGCACGTGTTGGGCTTAAACTTTTATTTTTGTTGGGTAATGGCTTGTACTTGGAGGACATGAGAAGCGCTGTAGAGTACTGACGGCTGCTCGGTGGGCACCTTCCAGGTCCTCCAGGTAAGCCATGTCTGTCCCTCACCAGGGCGCCTGTTGAAAGCTTGTGCTGCCGTGGTTTTGGCAGCACACAGCTTGGTTTTCCATTTCTGGCAATATGTCAGCGCTCAGCTTATTAGGCGAGCACTCCTTGTCCTTGCCAGATGAGCACTTAATGCTTCTCTACAAATGTAGGAAGGATTTGGTGTTCCCTTTTCGAGGCCGACTTCTTACACGACAGGGATTTCATTAAATCTCCATTGCTTTTAGTCTGTAACATGGCATTGGATCAGTCCTATAGACTTGTAGAAGAGCGTCCTCTATAGGACTAAGAGGATCCTTGAGGATGTTTGCTCAGGAGAACATGAGGGTTGTAGCTTTTAGAATATACCTGACTGACCCTGAGATTTTCTCCCAATATGATGGGGATTATAACCGAGGATCATCGTAGTCATCTGTGTCCTCTTGACGTACACACTGCATCATGAGCTCAGGCTGGGAATCGTGATCTGTCTTATTTTTTTTTTTTTCTCTTTGAAGTGTGAGCAAAACAGAATATCCATCCATACCATTACTGTATCATGCACACAATATTTAGCATTGTTTAAAATTGCAAGTAATAAAACCCTCACATTAGGCAAGCCTGCCAGAGGAATCGGAAAATGGTTTGGCTGAACAGCGGTGCCAGTGCATAAGGAGACCAAGCATAGTACCATCAGATGTGTACTAATTACCCTTCCCATCCATGTTCTCCATTCCTTCAAAGATCCCTGGACAAAACCCCGGTAGCCAGAATCGGGGAAAGAAAAAATGAATTGTTAATCTGCTCTGTATCGTGTTTTGCTCTGGTACTTCTAGTTTTCAGGCCTGCACTCTGCTGGAAGTTCCATGGGGTAATGGGACCCACTTCTTGGCCTGTAATTCTGCACCATAATTTACAGTCTACCTAAGAGATGAGCAGGAAAATCTCCATAGATTGCAAATATAGTTGTTTATACCATATACTGCAATACAGTCAGAGCCCCTATGGTTCAAGTACCCTAGGGGGCATAAATATACAGTTGAGAAAAAAAATGTACACTTAAGTTCAAACCTCCCCCTTCCCCACATCAAAAAAAAAAAAAAAAAACATGTTGGGTTTTGCCGCCACCAAATTTTTAGACCGGGTCTAAAGGGGTTAATCAGAGCTGCTGGGTCTTATTAGACCCAGTACAGCTCTGGTCCCCTACCCCAGTGACAGGTGGTCATTTCCCCTGTGACTGAGGCTCTTATAGATGGGAAAACTTGTAAAGGCAAAAAAAAAAAGTGAAAATGTCCCCCAGGGGTCTTTTATGACCTCATGGGGGGCATATAAAGTAAAAAAAACACACCTTTTCACGCTCCGCATCCGATATACCGGACGCTGAGTGCAGTGACAACGCTCAGCGTCCGGTATATCAGACACAAGACAGGGTGACACCTCAGTGGGAGGTCATAGTACGGAATCCAGTCACACTGATTATGAATTAGAATTTTTTATTTTGCACACAGTTAATTTTAAGTGACGTTTCGGTCAATCACTGACCTTCTTCAGACACTGTGAATGTTAAGGTGGGATAACATATAAGTATTTATACATGACAGTGAGGAAGGAAGGGGATATGTACAGTGGGCATATTAACATATTTACACAACAAGTATACATGATACATATACAGAGAAGGTCAGGATAGTTCCTGTGACAGCAAGGGTAAATCATGTATCAATTAACATAGCATATCAATTCATATGGTAATGGATGAGCAGGGAAACTTTGGGAATGCTATAAGATTCAGTAGTAGAAGGCTTGACAGGGTAATCAAGTAGTAATGGTACCTGTAAAGGAAGCATAAGAATATAAAACAGTGCTTACCAGTATGCAAGTTTAGTAAGAGTTCAGAAGCTGCTATGCAGGCTGGGCGCTTAGGGGAAGAGCGGGAGTCCGCTTATGTGGTAGAAGCGCTGCAGTGGTAAGTGTTGTGAGGCTTTAAATAGGAATATTAGGCCCGCGAGCGCCTGAAAACGTCACTTCCGGTCTGGACCGGAAGTGCGTCATAGCTTGCGTTCCACCCGTTGGTATGGTATTGTATATGCAATATAGTAGATATATGTCTAATCTGTGTTATTGCTATGTTATCACTTTGTACATCCACATATGCCATATATATTCCCACATTCCATATTTGCTCCCCATTACTACTATTGCATCTACTCCCATTGTAGCATATGATACACTACATATCACTTTCAATATTTGGCGCTTTTCTATTTACTCTATTATATAGGCATTTACTTTTTAGCCTAATTACTCCCATTATCCTATATTAATTTCTAATAGTATCCCCCTTTGATACTATTATTGCGCCATTCTCCTAATTTCTCTAACCTTTTAGCACATCCATTACATTAATACTTGCTACAACCACTCCCCCATCATCTCTGCTCCAATCAGCATACAATAGCCCATGCGTTCCACCTCGCGGCAACGGGTGGAACGCAAGCTATGACGCACTTCCGGTCCAGACCGGAAGTGACGTTTTCAGGCGCTCGCGCGCCTAATATTCCTATTTAAAGCCTCACAACACTTACCACTGCAGCACTTCTACCACATAAGCGGACTCCCGCTCTTCCCCTAAGCGCCCAGCCTGCATAGCAGCTTCTGAACTCTTACTAAACTTGCATACTGGTAAGCACTGTTTTATATTCTTATGCTTCCTTTACAGGTACCATTACTACTTGATTACCCTGTCAAGCCTTCTACTACTGAATCTTATAGCATTCCCAAAGTTTCCCTGCTCATCCATTACCATATGAATTGATATGCTATGTTAATTGATACATGATTTACCCTTGCTGTCACAGGAACTATCCTGACCTTCTCTGTATATGTATCATGTATACTTGTTGTGTAAATATGTTAATATGCCCACTGTACATATCCCCTTCCTTCCTCACTGTCATGTATAAATACTTATATGTTATCCCACCTTAACATTCACAGTGTCTGAAGAAGGTCAGTGATTGACCGAAACGTCACTTAAAATTAACTGTGTGCAAAATAAAAAATTCAAATTCATAATCAGTGTGACTGGATTCCGTACTATGATGTTTGAATGGGATTGGGACCCTATCCAGAGCACCTGAGCAACAAAACCTAAGGTGTGCGATACAACTCCTATACGAAAACCTCAGTGGGAGGTGACTGCATCGCTAGCCGACACCCATCCGATGACATCACAGGACCAATCTGATTGGTCCTGTGTCGTCGATCGTCGCCATTGGCCGGTCAATGCAGTCTGGCCAATGACGGCGATCTGTGACAATCTTGATGATTGACCCCGAGTTCTCAATGGGATTAAGATCTGGGGAGTTTCCAGGCCATGGACCCAAAATCTTTGTTTTGTTCCCTGGGCCATTTAGTTATCACCTTTGCTTTATGGCAAGGTGCTCTATCATGCTGGAAAAGGCATTGTTGATCACCAAACTGCTCTTGGACGGTTGGGAGAAGTTGCTCTTGGAGGACATTCTGGTCCCATTCTTTATTCATGGATGTGTTTTTAGGTAAGACTGCGAGAGAGACGATTCCCTTGGCTGAGAAGCCGTCCATGAATGGTTGCAGGAGGCTTTACAGTTGGCATGAGACAAGACTGGTGGCATCGCTCACCTTGTCTTCTCCGAACAAGCTGAAAATGACTTTACCCCAGTCCTCAGCTGTCCACTCCCTGTACCTTTTGCAGAATATCAGTCTGTCCCTGATGTTTTTCTGGAGAGAAGTGGCTTCTTTGCTGCCCTCCTTGACACCAGGCCTTGCTCCAAGAGTCTCCTCCTCACAGTGCGTGCAGATGCACTCACACCTGCCTGCTGCCATTCCTGAGCAAGCTCTGCACTGCTGGTAGACCGATCCCGAAGCTGAAACACTTTTAAGAGACGGTCCTGGTGCTTGCTGGTCCTTCTTGGGTGCCCTGGAGCCTTTTTGGCAACAATGGAACCTCTCTCCTTGAATTCCTTGATGATGCGATAGATTGGTGACTGAGTTGCCATCTTTCTAGCTGCGATACTCTTCCCTGTTAGGCCAGTTTTGTGCAGTGCAATGATGACTGCATGTATTTCTTTAGAGATAACCATGGTTAACAGAAGAGAAACAATGATGCCAAGCACCAGCCTCCTTTCAAAGTGTCCAGTGGTGTGATTCTTACTTAATCATGACAGATTCCAGCCCTGTCCTCATCAACACCCACACCTGTGTTAGTGGAGCAATAACTGAAACGATGTTAGCTGCTCCTTTTAAGGCAGGCCTGCGATGAAGTTGAAATGTGTTTTGGGGAAAAAGTTCATTTTCCAGGCAAATATTGACTTTGCAATTAATTACAGTTAAGCTGATCACTCTTTATAACATTCTGGAGTATATGCAAACTGCCATTATAAATCCTGATGCAGTAGACTTTGATACAAATGTTAATTTTTACATTCTCAAAACTTTTGGCCATGACTGTAAGTGTGATCTGGTGTAGGAGTAGCGCGGGGGAGCAGGCATAGCGTGTAGGCGTTGTTCTGTGTTGTACCAGTACAGAAGCCCCCAAGCTGGACTGTATTTTGGATTATAATGGGTACATGGGAGGGGTGGATTTGTCAGACCAGGTACTTCAGCTATATAACGCCATGCGGAAGTCGATGGTGTGTTATAAGAAGCTGGCCGTGCACATCATGAAGATAGCACTAAATAATGCTTACGCGTTACATCGATGTGCCGGCCAGAGGGGAACTTTTCTGGAATTTTAAGAGATGGGAGTCAAGCAGTTGATTTTTAGACCAGGAAGAGGGGAGTGCTAGTGCGTCTGGAAGCGAGGCCACATCACCCATTGTACCAGGGCAGCATTTTCCAGAAGTTCCTCAAACTGTCAGCAAGGGAAGGACACAGAAGAGGTGCAGGGTGTGCTCCAAAAGGGGCATAAAAAAACCAACCATAAATTTTTGTCTTTTTTTTTTTTCAAATTGTTCCTAAATTATTGAATTTTTTACCCCCCAAAAAAAGAAACTGTTTACTGAAATGATACCACTAACATAAAATACAATCTCAAAATCACAGGGATATCTTAAAGTGTTGAAAAGTTTATTACCACAGGGAGATACACTGGTCATTTTTTTTTTTTTAAAAAAGGACCGAGCATTAACTTACAAACAGGCTGTGTCCTTAAGGAGCTAAACAGAAAAATTAAAAGTTATTAATTTTTAAGAGGGGAGCAAACGCAAAAACTAAAAATTGGTCTCAACGGGTTAAAGAAAATCTGCCAGGTTAATTTGGGACCCTAAACCAACTTGTGTACCGGTGGTTTAGGTTTCCAAATCAACCTGTCTGACACTTTTATGTGCATAAAAATAGGGAATAAAGTGAACTTTTAGATTTGCTTAGATATAAGTCCAATGACACCTCAAACTCTCATAAGAAGCTTCTGCACCGAATCTTTGCAAGTGAAGCCGTAATAATGCCCTGGCTTCATTGTGCATGCGCTGTACCTACCTTTTAGATTGCTTAAAAATACTACAGAGACGAAAGAACTAGTGAGTTTACTGACCCAAACTGCCCTGGCAGGTTCCCTTTAAAGTACATCTACCATCAAAATCTATTATGGTAAACCATCTCATAGACTATGAGCACTTACTCATAGATCCAGGCCCTGTGACTGTGGTAATCTTCTTATATTCGTTATCCATGGCCTCCTCCCTTCTATAATCATCTTTAGCAGAGCTGGAAAGGCTATGTGTGTGAGAAAATATCTTCTCATAGCCCATGTATAGGGTAAGTGGTGCTAGATTCTGGGGGTGTAATTGGTCTGTGGAGGTTTTCCTTGCTCTTCGCTCCTATACCTCTGTATACTTGACAAGCTGGATGGATGAAGTCCTTTCTTGTCCCCGGCTCATAAGAGTAAATATGTCCTGTAGACTTTTAGTGCAGTGAACACATCGTTGTATGCTCAAGGTCATCACAGGCCATATCCTATTGTTTTACCCCATGACTTAGGGTAAATATTACAACCGAATAGTTATATATACTACAGTCCAGATAACCAGTTAATCATTCATTACCCTGAATGGCGTTAACACGGATGATGCATTTATGGAACAAAGATGTAATCTGCCGTACAGCTCATTGTGTATGCTCCTGATAGGCAAACACTGTGCAAATACCCTACACACAGCAGCCTTGTTCTCCAGACATTGTACTAGGAGTAACGTGCCCCTTGTCAGACTCCCAGACATTGTACTAGGAGTACCGTGCCCCTTGTCAGACTCCCAGACATTGCTAGTGACGTATCTTAGAAATAACCTGGTGTTATAAGTACATGCAAATGTCAGCAGACCTCGTCTATAATCCAATCCAATGACTGATCTGGGATCAGTCCTACTTTATGTTTAGTCTTAAAGTCTATTTCGCCAGTGGTATTTCGTTTTGTTATACCTGGGCAGCCGGATTTGGGACATCTAGCTACCTTCCAGCGGATGAAGGGGACTGTGCGGACATTACTGTGTGCTAAGGAATGAGCATTTAGATCCCCAACGTCATGGTGCGACCCCAGCTGTATGAAGAGTGCTCACAGGCTGAGCCCTCTTCACTCACTCCCTGGGTATTTGCGGCATAATGCAGCAAACACCCACTGCTTACACCCATGATCAGTGCTGACACCAGTGCGGCATGTAACGGACAGTCTTGGCTAGGGTTGCACCGATACTAGAATTTTGAGTGCTCAGCATGATCACATTTGCATTTCCATTGAAACGCATGCAATCCGTTACGATCACCAGTGATTGGCCAGGAGAAGCTGTAGTGCTTTGTGTTCATGTAAAATGGTATGCTAAGTAGTGTAATTTAGTGCCCATTTACACAGGCGCTTTTGATGTTTGTGTTTTTTACTTTTTTTTTTGCAGATGGCAACAGACTGTTGCAGACAGTGAGAATAAAATTGCAGCATGGGTTATCTTGCGTCGCGTATGGACCATGTACATCCATAGAAGTCAATAGATCTTCAAAAAAATGGACGGCACATGCATAACAACGGTTTGCAGAGTGTTTCTTTCTCAAATGTTGCTAGGCAACCAATTGGGCAGGGCAGGAAGTAGAGTAGCATCCTTCTTTTTTTCTTTTTTATTTTTTTGCATATGTGAAAATAATGGATGGTGTACGGACGTCACGTCTGAACACAGACATCACGTCCACATTATTTGCAGATGAGCAGCAGACACACCTGTCTCGCTGACCCCATTTTTTTTTTTTTCTTATTATTATACATTTTTATTCATTTAACTACATTACATGCTAAATAATAATTATGTTTATGATCTTAACAGAGATCTGAGAAGATACATCTCTATATACCAGTGCATTAAACCTGTGTACGAGCCCATAGCCTAGTGGATGGCGACTATGTCTCTCTAGGTCAGGCGGAGTGTGGAAGTGGTGGGTTCAAATCCCGGGCTGCAGAATTGCATAATTTGGAGCCTTGTGCCTGGGGAAGCCCTGGGAAATGTAGAGAACATTTATGGTCAGATGGTGATATATCCTTGATGACGTGGTCCCTACTCTGCCGCTAACCGCCCCCCCGATGTCTGCTCTATGGGAATCCTGCAGATGTACTGTTCTACAGATTTCTTGTAAGTCTTTCAGTACTGCAGGCTACAGAAACTTTCGAAGTGAGAATGCTTCAATTCCAGGTATCGCACAAGTACCGAGATCTCGCTGCATTGTGCAACCCTAATCTTGGCTGGGATGGTGGATGGCCCGTGGTCTTGTGACAAATCATGTGCAAAATCCCCATATACTACTATATTGTAGGATCAATTCGAGAACTTAAGGTTAAAGTACCTTAGGGGGTCTAAAAATATATATATATTTTTTTTAAAGTTCAAAAGGCCCCCCTTTCCTAGAACTGCTATAAAAGAATAAACATATTGGGTATCGTCGCGTACCCAAAGTCCCAGTCTATCAATATTTAAAAATTGTTATTCCCGTTGGTGAGCCCCTAATGGGAAATAGTGCCCAAATGTCCTAAACACAAACCCCATTCTTGATATTTTTTGTGAATTTATAAAGCGATCAAAAGGTTGTACAGTCGCCACAATTACGGTTAACACAGCTCCATAAACCAAAGTTTTAAAAAGTTATTGGACTCGGAATATGGCAAAATTAAGATTTTTAGTTGTTGGTTTTTTTTTGTACAAAATATCTAAATATTTTTTAAACCTAATAAAACCTATATAAATTACGGTAGTTTTCTGTTCTTTGTGCATTGAAGCCAGGTTGTAATAAGTCTGCTTCATTTGCTGGAACATGCAGGCACTGAGGGAACAAGGAGACAAGATCAGTATAAAGTTTTTTTTTTTTTTGTTTGTTTGTTTTTTTTTTTTTTTTTCTCTGCCCCTGAATGCTTAAAGGACACCTGTCATCAGGTCTGTGTCACTAGTCCTGTCACCTCTACCTGTTGGAGCAGCTCACAAGGATCCCATCCCAGCCTTTATCTAGTTATTTCATACATTAATCATTGTAAAATCATCTATTTTTTATCATGTAAATGAGGCTGGTCACATGGTCAGAGGCAGTGATGTCACCCCTGTTACCCCTCCCCTCTCCTCCCCTGCTCATGTCTGTGTGTAGTGTATAGTAAAGCATTGCTAGTATGTGCTGCATCTGCTGACATGCTGCATCCTCCTAATATACAGGTGAGAGACACAGACATCAGCTACACATGAATCTGACATGTTCTGCTGTAACATGGCTGCCTGGAGCTGCTGTATCTCTCCTGAACACACACACATGCACACACAGGCTGCAGGGGGCGTGGCCACCAGCACCAGGAAGCACATCATTATACAGCCACACACCATTATACAGGCTGTCAGTCATGCACTGGGGGCGTGGCTGTGCCTCCCACTCATGAATCGAGTGGACAGCTTGAATATGCTAATGCTTCATTGGACATTTCACAGGTCATTTGCATACAGCTTTAGGACCTCATTGCTTAGGATTACAGGCATGTAGAGGGACAATGAAGGGATAGAGGCAATGCTCTCTAATGGCAGTTTATGAAAACATATTTAGTTTAGGGGGGTTATTTGGCATGACGGGTTCTCTTTAAAAATCATACAGGGATATTTGAGAAACTAAACCACAACAGTGATAAAAATACAGCCTAGAAAGATTTGCCATGTGCACAGTCCTCTTTGTATACACTGTGAATGTAACCCATATGGGGCCTGTGCATCCTACCAGCGTGTACAGCAATACAGTCTCTATTTGGTTGATTGGTGTATGTGTGTGGGCTGTCTGACTGCCCCCCCCCCCCGGTAGGTGGGCCGTCTATCTGACTGCCCCCCCCCCCCCGGTAGGTGGGCCGTCTGACTGCCCCCCCCCTGGTAGGTGGGCCGTCTATCTGACTGTGCCCCCCCGGTTGGTGGGCCGTCTATCTGACTGCGCCCCCCCGGTAGGTGGGCCGTCTATCTGACTGCCCCCCCCCCCCCCGGTAGGTGGGCCGTCTGACTGCCCCCCCCCTGGTAGGTGGGCCGTCTATCTGACTGTGCCCCCCCGGTAGGTGGGCCGTCTATCTGACTGCGCCCCCCCGGTAGGTGGGCCGTCTATCTGACTGCGCCCCGGTAGGTGGGCCGTCTATCTGACTGCGCCCCGGTAGGTGGGCCGTCTGACTGCGCCCTGCACTGTAGCTATTTCTGTCTAGTAGGATGTCCATACAGATGAGGTTTTCCTGATATGGACAAGTGACCTGCACCTTCTGCGTATGGATAAAGGCTGCCGCCAATACTGACAGGTGTCCTGCGGCTAGGAGAGAGTCCCAGTCAGATTATTTTATTATTTACCCCCCTCACCCTTCAATGACTCTTTCACATATTTAATCTTACATGACGTTGACTAATGTGTCTGCAGCCGGTCGGGATCCTCGTCTTATCAGGGAGCCGCTCTCATCCAGATAGACTAACATGTGCCTCACTCTGGGGTTTACTTTATATCTTAACAATCCTATAATGTCACAAAACACAAATCCATTTCTGTGAGAGGCAAGTAGGGGTAACTAGGGGAAGAGCAGTAATAAATGGGGAGAACTTACAGATGTGGACCGCATGGCATTGACCTATTGTCTCTACATACTCCATACACTGTCCTTGCTCCAAGAATTCATCTTATCGGGCGTAACATAAAGGCAAAATATTTTCACAGATTAAACTTTGTGTGTTAAAGGGGTTTTCTAGTTAAACTCAAAACCCCTTTAACTGGATAAAAAAACAGGATGACAAGATTTTCTGCTCAGTTATCACACCTATCAACATTTTGCACTAAATCCTCTCCATTAATTGATTAATGACATGTCTTTAAGGCTGTGTCTTCACACCGCCTTCCTGCCTTTGTCTCGGTTTTACAATGATTGCAGCGAAATCGCAGAAAAACCATGGCAAAAATAACCTTGTGGAGATCCAGCAGAGAGATTATTATAATATATTAGTATACAGGCGGTCCCCGGGTTACGTACAAGATAGGTTGGTTCTTAAGTTGAATTTGTATGTGCCTTAAGTCGAAACTGTGTATTTCATAGTTTTATTGTCCCAGTGACAACGGTAGTTCAAAATCTTTTGCTATAATGGGACCAAGGATTATCAATAAAGCTTCATTAGACTCCTTACAGCTGATGATTGCAGTCTGGGATTTTTATACATCTTGGCTCAGAAGCGGTCGTCTAGAGTCCTGAGTGATGGACCATATATCTCTGTATATACAGTCATGGGGCTCATTTAGACGGCCGTTATGGGAGCTGTGATCTGGTCGCATGATTTGTGACCAAATCAAAGCCCCCATGGATGTCGATGGCTTCCGGTGACGGTGCGTCTGCCTGTGGAGGTAGGATGGGTGAAGAGCACACCCTCCTCCTCCCGGCCCCGTGCTCTCCCAGGATCTGGTCCGTCTGAATGTGCCCTTACATAGATAGGATGCCCTCCTTGCTCAGCCAATATTTATAAGCATAGAGAGAGCCACAATATAAATGACGACAATATTTACAGAATCTGTTCCCACAAAATTACATTTCAGTCTGCTCAGTGGTATTCTGGGTAAAATAAGTTCATCTGTATATGCACAGATCTGGAGATGCCCCTCGTCATATTTCAAGGTTTTTTGTTTTTTTTTTCTTGAAGGGGTTTACAGACAAATTAAATCTACCATGAAAATGATAAGCCAGGGACACAGTGACCGTGACTGTTTTAATCTTCTTATATCTTATGCATGGCCTTATTCCTGCTAAAAAAAACCTTTTAAAATTCTGCTCCTTGGCCTCGTGTAATCTAACACAGTGGGAGGTGGGGAAGTTCACCTGCACAGTGTAACAGCTTGGGAAGCTACAGCAAGAAGGGGCTCAGGTAACGCCTCCCATAGCACTTTTGACATATTAGCATCATTTTAAAAGTTGATTTTAGAAGGAGACTATGAATAACAAATATCAGAAGATTACCACAGTCACAGTACCTGGATCTATGAGAAAGTGACCCTGGTTTATCATGATGGATTGTGATGGTAGATTTCCTTCAAAGTTAATCTGTCACCAGGAATGTAATTTCCAGCTTATGAAAGGCTCCAGTAGCCTACGCTATGCCGATTTAAAAAAAAAAAAAGCCTGTCAGCATTCTGAGTCATTTCAGTAGTTAATAATAGTTTATTTCACATTGTTAAAGATCTAGAGTTAGTGCTCTACTCCTTATACTGTTTGTCAAATGGCGAGAGCCTCTCACCACCTCTTCATGGACTGGAAATAAAAGATATCCCCTACTCCTTGCATCGCCAATCGTCCTCCTTTAGTGGGTTGAAACACCATTTCACATTACCTGGCTCTCTGCCAGCAGCGTGTGGCGAGTCCCAGCTGAGGGGCAGCTGCACCCTGATTGTGCCTGTGTCTCCTCATGCATTCCCCTTCCTGCATGAGAGTTCCCCATCCCCTGGTCCATAAAGGCCTGTGAGTGGTTCGTAAGCATATAAAACCCTGTGATCGCTACTACTTTTTGGGTAAATGTTTCACCTCACATAAACACACAGTATTCAGGGATCTGAAAAATGCTACTTTTTATCTACATCTATACAAGGAGTTTAGTGCTCTGTGCACGTCCCGCGTGTAAATCTATCATGGGTGACATTCTGGTAATGTGCAGCAGAGGAGTTTGGCCGGTGATAAAAGCGTGTCATGTCATTAGGTAGTGCGCAGCCTGGATCTTCTCCCAAGACTTTGGGGAGGTTGTTTACACTGGGAGGAACAGAGGGAGCAGATTTGTTTCTAACTGGTTTTTTAGCTAATAACATATTTTGTGTGGTGTGAATCTGGCAGTGTAGTGACTTTGTCCGTGTGTTGGTGCCCACAAGGGTGACACGCCAGTGCCCACTCTCATCAGGTGACCGCAGTGTTAGTGCAGCTGCTCAGAGATCAAATCACTGGGAGCCTTTTTCTGTGTAATGTCACACGTCGCCTGTCACTTACTGCCTCCCGAGCTACGAAAACAGGCGACGATGCAGAGCCGTGTGTGACTCCATGGGAATTACATTACTCTGGTCTGTAGCACTGATCCTTATCAGGTGGATCGCTTCTAAGGTAGGCAAATACATACCTGTCCATAGTACTGTGTGACAATACTGCCCATTGTGCTCTATACGGAGGAGGTCTTGTATCATTTGTAGACCGCTCTAAATATATACGGTTCATACAATTTTTGTATTGATCTAGTAAACCAGCAGAGGGTATTCCTTACAGTGTTACCTGGCACACGCTGCTCCTATAACGGGCAATGATGTGCAGCCTGTAATGGAATATGTTTACATGGCGGCTTCTGTGTAACACACAGAGATGGCAGAGCTACACACAGTATGATGGGGGATGAACAAACCACTTGTACCCATGCTTTGGACTTTGAAGCTGCCCATAGATGTAGGGACCAGTTCACATCTGTATTTAGACTTCTGTTTTGCAGTTTCATTAAAAAAAACAAACCTGCATTTAATTAAAAAAAAAAAAATACCTTGCCGGGGGGTAACTAGGAGAGACCGGGCCCCATATCCGACTCCTGATTGGGGATTTAAAACTATTTATTTATATTTGTACACTCGCACATTTTATATTAGTGTGTGTGTGTGTGTATATTTAATATAAAATTATACACACTCGCATATACACACACACACACACACACACACATTTCTGTACTCGTATATAAATTTATACACTTATACATACAGTATATTCACACTGAGTATATACCTATTTTATATACACACATACAGCATATACACATCACATTTCCACATCCATATGTTTATACACTCATTCACCCATTAGTATATACTTCCTGGCAATCTTCAGTAGCAGCACACTGCATGGGGGAAGTAGATGCAGGAAGTGCAGATGAGAAACTCCTATGGAAACTCCTGTGGAAGGTGTGTACTATTATATCTATATTACACTGCACATTGTGTATATGTTATAGCATGTATATAACAGTACAGCTCCTCCAATGTTTAGGGTGGCCGGGCCCCGTAGCAGCTGCAATGCCTTCTACCCCTGTAGTTACAACTCTGCACCTTTTGACAACTCTTATGGCGCTTTCACACGTTGCGCTTTTGTTGTGTTTTCATTGCGTTTTAAAACGCATTACAACAGCTGAGGAGATGTGGTTTTCCTAATTACATTACTATTTACATGTGTTGACATTTGCGTTGACAAAACAAATTGTAAACGTGATGTTAACAGTAATGTAATTAGGCAAATCACCTCATCTCAGCTGTTGTAATGCGTTTTAAAACGCAATGAAAACACAACCAAAACGCCACCTAGATGTTTTATTCCCCTGCTTTGGGCTTTATAGGTTGGGTTGAAACTCTGGTATGTAGAATCGGGGAGCACTCTGTATAAAAACTGATCAATAAAAACCCTCCTTCATCAATAAAAAAAAAATGTTCAAAAATGGGGTAAAGTTTTCTGTTGGTCTTCTGTTGCTTCAGATACAAAAGTGGAAAGTGTAAAAATGGATCCTAATAGATGCACAATCAATAAGCCCATTGATAACATTTTGTTAATCATAAACTATTTAAATGGGTGTTCCCATTTCAGCAAATGAATGTTATTGTTTGTATGGTGAACACGTTATACAATTTTCCAATATACTTTCTGTATCAATTCCTCACGGTTTTCTAGATCTCTGCTTGCTGTCATTCTATAGAAAGCTTCTATATTTACCTCCAGTGGATAGAAATCTGACCGTGGTCACACAGGTGCACGGCTCGTTATATCATAGAGAGTAATCAGAGCTGTGTGATATAACGAGCAGTGCACCTGTGTGACCATGGTCAGATTTCTATCCACTGGAGGTAAGCAGAGATCTAAAAAACAGTGAGGAATTGATACAGAAAGTATATTGGAAAATTGTATAAACTTTAGAATACAAACCATAACATTAATTTGCTGAAATGGGAATACTACTTTAAGCTCCAATTTGTAACTAATGACATTTCAGTTTTGGTTTAATCACTTATTTATATCATTATGGGTTTTTGTATCAGGCGGTCGTATTCTTGGAATACCCCTTTAGGAAAGTCTTTACAAATCTATAAACATGCATGATTTTACAGGGAATAGCAGGACCAATATTCCCATCATTAACCACTGCACGGTATTAAAAAAAAAAAGATTGGGTCGGGTAGTAGGTCACTGCAGAGAGCTGACAGCACTTTACTATGAAGGACGTCTGCACTTGGGTTTTTTTTTTGTAACACTGATATTAGAATTGTGACCCTAACGCTGGGGTCACCGCTGCTGACAGACTCCCTTTGAGGGAGCCCTCCAGGCAGTGTGACTACTAATACACACTATACTCCCTGAGGGTGTGGTGCATGACAAAGGGATTCTCTTTGCTGTTCTTCGAATCCTAAAATCCTACACTGCCCCAAGCCAATCACCAGGCATGACACCGTGTTCCTTTAATAACATCACAGGCTCTAATGATGAAAAACCTGATCTGTTATCTGCCTTTGCTGTAAGGACTTTAAGTTTCATATTCCCTTGTTTTAAAGAAATAAAAGGTGTAAAAATCCTGCAAATGAGCCTAAGGGGCTACAGGCTCCATCTTTTTTTTTTTTTTTTTTTTTTTTTAATAAAAAAACATGACAAAAAAAGCTAAAAACAGAGCGGATCCTGCGGAGGGGACACACACTCGTATATCAGCGTGTTTGGTTTACAATCCTTCATCATAGTGGTAGATTTCCCTTATGGCCAGAGAAATACGCTGAGCATGCAAGTGTTTGGGGGCTCAGGTGAAAAAGAGATCACTATCTTGGGGTGGCCTCATTCCTCCAACAGATGAATGTGTTGCTTGCGGTAAGCGGGAGAGTTGGGAGATTTGTTAAGTTTAGCCAGACAATACACACAGAGGAGATTTATCAGAAGTGTCTGAGAGCAGAACCGTTCCAGTTGACTGCATCAACCAACCAGAGCTCAGCTTTTATTTTCCCACAGCTGTTTATAAAAAGGAAGCTGAGCTCTGATTGGTTTCCATGGGGAACTAGAGCAGTTTTACCTCAGACACTTCTGATTTATTTTATCTTCAGCATTTGGTTTCTCCCAAAAAAACAGCGCCTCACCTGACCGTGGTTTCTGCCAGTATTGCAGCTCATCTGTATAGGAATAATTGAAGCTTAGTTGCTTAGTCAAAATTGAAGCTGGTTTTGAAAGAAAGTGACCATGTTTCTTCAAACCTTATCAACACCTGATTTAAAGGGGCTGTCCAGTTTTCTTATTGACATGTAAAAAAATTTTTATGAAAACATTTGCATATCTTTTTATAAGACTTTTTTGTGTTTTTGTTTTCAGAGACGTGGGGCTATTTCCTATGACAGCTCTGACCAAACAGCTTTGTACATTCGTATGCTAGGTAAGTACATGCTAATAAAAAGGCATATTAATATTCGTAGTTCAGTCGCTTTAATTATAGTATATGTATATTAATATAATATATTAATAATTATATACAAGTGGCTGCTTCAGACATGTAGTCCCTTTATAGGTGACAGGGCTACATGTAAGATTGGCGGCATTATAGGTGTTGCTAAATTGTAATCTACCGTCAAAATCCATCATAATAACCAGGGACACCTACTTACAAATCCAGTCATAGTGACTGTGGTCATTTTCTTAACTTTGTTATGCATGGCCGCTTCCCTTCTAAATCAAAATTCTGTTAACAAGCCTAAAATGCTGCTGGGGGTGTTACCAGAACCCCTTGATGCTACAGGTTCACAGGTTGTACCATTGTCTCTCCCTCTACCTGATGTAATGTCCCTTCAGCAGGAAGTTTCAACAGACCGTGGGAGGGGGAAGTGCTCCTGCACAGTGTAACAGCCAGTTGCACAGTGGGGCTCAGGTAACACCCCCACAACCCTTCAGGCTCATTTGCAGAATTTGATATAAGAAGGAAACCAAGGAAAACAAATATTAGAAGATTGTCACAGTCACGGTGCCTGGATCTATGAGTAAGTGTCCCTGGTTTATCATGATGGATTAACCAGTTGGTGTATTCACGGCGGCGGTCGGGTCACGCTGAATGGAGAGGGCTCACGGGCTGAGCCCTCTCCATAGCCGGTAAGGCCCCTTCCACACTAGCGAGTGTGATGCGATGAACTCGCATCACACTCGCAACGCAAGCTGCCGGGAACGCACGGCCCGAACGCTGCACCGCGGGAGTGAACTCAGCATGTCAGTTCACTCCCGCGGTGCAGGGTTCGGGCCGTGCGTTCCCGGCAGCTTGCGTTGCGAGTGTGATGCGAGTTCATCGCATCACACTCGCTAGTGTGGAAGGGGCCTAAGTCTTTGCTGCATATTGCAGGCTATTATAGCGATTGGCTGCTGGCAGCCTCAAAAAGATAGTGGCGCATGGACGCCGCCATCTTACCTGGGATCGCCGCTCCCCGTGACGTCATCGGCGGGCGGCGATCCGTCTCCATGTTAGCCTCGGGTCTTCCAAAGACCCAAGGCTATTTCGTTTTAACCCCTATACTGTAGTATGGCAGTATATGATAGGATCGATCAGACAACCTAGGGTTAAAGTACCCTAGGGAGTCTGAAAAACTGTAAAAATAAAAATTTAAAAAATTTAAAAAAAAAATTATAATAAAAAAACCCTAAAATTTCAAATCCCTAGATTTGTTCCCTAGAACTGACATAAATATAAATAAACAGTAAAAATCATAAACACATTAGGTATCGACGCGTCCGAAAATGCCCGATCTAACAAAATATGATAACGGTTTTTCAATGCGTTTAACCTTGTAACCGAAAAAAAAAATCTATAAAAAGTGATCAAAAGGTCGTACAGTCCTAAAAATGATATCATTGAAAATATTATCAAATTTCGCAAAAAATGACACCACCCACAGCTCTGCACACCAAAGTATAAAAAAGTTATTGGCGCCAGAAGTTGGCAAAATCAAGAAAAAAAATTTTGTACAGGAGGTTTTAATTTTTGTGAATGTATGAAAACATTATAAAACCTATACAAATTTGGTATCCCCTTAATCGTACCGACCCAAAG
This sequence comes from Engystomops pustulosus, assembly GCF_040894005.1. NCBI lineage: Eukaryota > Metazoa > Chordata > Amphibia > Anura > Leptodactylidae > Engystomops > Engystomops pustulosus. Next base: position 43,832,363 of record NC_092415.1, read on the forward strand.
AATAAAGTAGACAGGTCATTTGCGGCGCACAGTGAAAGAAAGTAATATCCAAGCCCACAAGAAAATGGCGCAAATGCGTTTTTTCACGATTTTCACTGCATTTGGAATTTTTTTCCCGCTTCCGAGTACATGGCATGCAATATTTAATACTATCACTATGAAGTGCATTTTGTTACGCAGATAACAAACCGTCACACAGTTCTTTATGTGTAAAAATAAAAAAGTTATAGATTTTTGAAGGTGGAGAGTGAAAAATGGACATGAAAAAACAGGAAAGGGTCCTTAACCGGTTAATCATTGATGGTAGATTTCCTTAAATGTGAACTTTTTCTTTTTTTCCCCTGCTTTATCTGAGAGCAGGGTAATGTATAGAGAGATGTAAAAGTTTGCAATGTTGACAGCAATGTAATTAGGCAAATTTCCTCCTCAGCTGTTTAACGCATGCGTCAATACCACGTGTGAATGCACCCGCAGAGATATATTATATACACATGCACACACATCTTTGTGCTGTCAATCACTGTGTATGGGTGGAGTAATCAGGACTCTTAGTTCTCTCCTAGGAGTTCTGTTGGGATTTAATATGCTGGGAAATCCTGCTCCAAATTGTATAAAACCCATATATCCCAGAGCTCGGCTTCTCTCCCCTTATCACCTCCAGTATTCAGATGAGGCAGCAGAATACACCTGACCAGAAACAAACTGATTCTGACCAGATTTGTGATCATTTAATTTGTAATGCTGTAGGCTGCACCATTACTGCGACCTACAGCTGAGTTGTGTGTTTTTTTAGCAAATGGCTGCCCTGTCTTTCAGAATTTCCTTTTTGGATCACGGTACAAGGCAGATGTGATTTTATAATTCTGCAGATGTTTTCCACAAGGAAATTGTAATTTTTTTAAAATGGTGAATATGTTAATTTGTACTGCTATGTTTCACAACATTTCCAGTGTAGCAGGAAATCATCGGGTGAATTACAGCTCCCTGTAACTTTAGTGCAAATTTGGCACTTGCTACAACTGTAGGTTTGACTTAAAGGGGTTGTCCCATCTAAGCAAGTTAGGCTGCAGCTGGACAGGAGCACAAAGGTGGGGACTAAGCTCTGAGGAGCGAGTAACACACAAGTCACATGTTGTTTTTTGAAATCCATTCAAACCAAAGCCCAGCCCCTGTAACTACCCCAGGATTTTGTCAGCGTGCAAGAGTAAGTTATAACACACAATTATATTGTAATGCAAATGCTTAGAAAAGGCAGATGTGTAATGCAGGTGTAATAAGCTTCTGCAACCTGTCTTTGGTGAAAATGAGGTCCCTGGTGACAGGTTCCCTTTAAAGCACATCTCCCACCAGGATCAAGGATTGTAAACCAAGTACACTGAGATACTGGTGTTACCCCTCTGGCAGGATCTTCTCTGTTAACTTCTAATTACCTTGTTTTGAAGAATATTATATAATAATAATAATTAAATATAATAAATAATTTTAAAATTCTCTTTTTCGACAAACAAAGGCATAAGAAGCTTAAAGAAGAGCAGATCCTGCCAGAGGGGACACACACCAGTATGTCAGTGTGCTTTGTTTACAATCCTTCATCCTGTTATAAATAAAGGGATCCAATTTGCCACTACCCCGTGTGATGATGTAAAGGGTATTTACCACCAGGATCAAGGCGTGTAACCCAAGTACACTGACGTGCTGGTGAGTCGCCCCCTCTGGCAGGATCTGCTCTTATTTTAGCTCCACATGCTAAAATTACTTAGGGGGCTCCGGGTTCCATAGCTGTTAATGGAACCCCTCAGGTTCATTTATGTAATTTTACATTAAGCTACTTTCTCTATAATGAAATATTCTTTTGTATTTGCGTTGCCTTCCTTGGTTATTGACTGTGTTGTAGCACAGAGCTGAAATCTCTTCCGGACATCCTTATACTTTTGCTCATTTGTGGGAACGTTTGTACAACACCATTATATGATCATGTTTATCTGATGTGTCTGATCCTAGTTTTCCTCTAGAAATCAGCCTAGAATCTGTCATTTATAGGAGAACTAGGACAAGCTGTGTTGGATTTTTTTTACGGGGGTCTTGGGCCTTTTCTCTCTATTGTGGGATCTGCACTAAGCTTTGAAAGTGAACCTGACTGCGGCGTGTAAGGGTCTTCCCGCTATGGATCGGATCCCCCGTGCCGCTTACCGGGGGATCCGATCCTCTTCTGGGCAGCCCCGAGGACTGGGCATCGCTGGTTCAAGTTCAAGTATGTATAAGTAAAAAAAGTTCAAAACACAAAAGTTTAAACATTAGAATAAATAAAAAATAAATACATAAAAATATAAGCCCCTAAAGTGTCACTTTCTAATAAAAACACTTAATAAAGTATAAAAAACACAAACGCACAAAATGAAACAGAATTGTCACTGGACCTGCCCGGTAAACGCCGGGGGAAAAAAATCGGAAAAAAAGTTCAGAAAAAAGCTAATTTTTAATTTTGTTGATTTTCATTTCCTCCACCAACAAAGAGTTAATAAAATCTCACCAATTAGCTATAGATGCTCCAAAATTACGTACCAGAAAAGTGCATCTCATGTGGCAAAAGAAAAATAAGCCCCTATAGGTCCACATTAAAAAAACAAAATATTATAGCCTGTACAATGTGACATAGCAAATCTGATCTGGACGGCGCCTCCTTCCCTTCTATGCCCGGCCGTGCGCCCATACAGCAGGTTACCACCACATATAGAGCATCCGTGTACTCGGGAGAGATTGGGTATCAAACCTTGTGGAGCCTTTTTTCATTTAATCCATTGCAAATGTTTAATTTTCCACCCAAAATGAGTGTATTGTGAAAAAATATTACAATTAGTAGACTGCACCTCCATTTTGTTTCAACCCCTATAAAACACCTAAAGGGTTAACAAACTTCTTAAAAGTGCTTTTTCGTACGTTGAGGTGTGTAGTTTCCATAATGGGGTAAATTACGAGTCTAGCCATTAATTAGGCCTTTCGCAGTCAATACAAAGTCGAGCAGGTCCATCTAAATAAAGGTTTTGCTGATTTTCCCAAAAATTTGAAAAATGGCACCTAAATTCTGAGCCACATACCGTATTTTCTGGACTATAAGGCGCACTTAAAAGCATTGGATTTCCGTGGAAATCCAAAGTGCGCCTTATAGTCCGGTGCGCCCTATGTATGGCGCTGGGCAGCGGACCATACTTACATAGGTCCCCGCTACCGGAGACCGGAGACAGCAGATCTCCAGCGGGAACTGCAGACCACGCGGCACGAACAACTTCTGCCGCGTGGTCTGCAGTTCCCGCTGGAGATCTGCTGTCTCCGGTAGCGGGGACCTATGTAAGTATGGTCCGCTGCCCTCCTCCACCTCCCCCTCACCTTCCCCGCGATCCCCGTCGCGTCTCGGCGTCGCATCCCGTCGGGTCTCCGCTCCGCCCCCGGACCTCCGCCACGCCCCCGGACCCCGCGCCTTATAGTCCGATGCGCCTTATATATGTAATTATTACATATATAAGGCGCATCGGACTAATGCGCCTTATAGTCCGGTGCGCCCTATAGGGCAAAAAATACGGTAATATTCTAGTAAAATATGTGAAATCTTAAAAAAAACATCCAACATAAAGCAGACATTTGGGAAATGCAGGTTATGAATTTATTTGGGTGCTATGACTATCTGCTTCAAAAGTAGAGAATTTAGAACTTTGAAAATTAAAGAATTTTTCCAATTTTTTTCCAAATTTAGGTTTTTTTCATAACTAAACGCAAAACATATCATCCAAATTTTTAAACTAATTTGAAGTACAATGTGTCACAAGAAAACAATCTCAAAATCCCCCGGATATCTTATATTGCTCCAAAGCTATAAGCACTTATAGTGACACAGGCCAAATTTGAAAAATGGGACCATGTCCTTAATGCCAAAATAGGATAAGTCCCGTAGGGGTTAACAGACTACTGTTTGAGTACACAGGAAGCTATCACTTATGTAATATGCTCCGCCCCCTGGACTCCTAAATGTTGAGTGAATAGAGATCTTAAGCGCAACTACCACCAGGATGAAGGATTATATGTAAATCATCTAGAGGGCTCCAGGCTCCATAGGTGTTAATGGAGCCTGGAGCCCCTCAGGCTCATTTGCATGGAGTCTTTCATCTTGGTGGTAGATGTCCTTTAATTGGCACTTTGTAATAAGTAAATGGTTAATGGTTGTAGTTTGGGCACCCAATCTCTAGCAATCTATAGCAGGTCCTCCATCACTGCTATATACAGTCTGCTCCATAGCCTGCTGCCTATGTATGGTATGCTACATGGCTATTTATCATGGATCTTCTCTTTTTTTTTTTTTTTTTTTTTGTTTATGTATTTTAAGTAAATGTATCCAATCCATAGGCAGCGCTGTGGTCCCACATGAGTTGCCCATGACTTGGCGCTCTGTTCTTCTCTTGCTCTTTGTGTGTTATGTAGCAGCTGTCAGTGTATGACCTGTGCATGTGTGTATCCATGACCCAGCCATCCTGCATGGGTGACTTCCCGCTGTCACTTTCTTCTGTGTTTAATACTGAGTTTTGGTATTTTGATAGGCTCTTGTGTAATTTTCAAACAGCTGAGTGCAAGTAAGTAAATGCTAGTGGGACCCTCTTTTTATAATTTCCTTATTTTAGTGGGGACGTGAGCTGACGCGCTGCAGGCTGCCATACTGGGTGCTGAGGCTTGTACACTCTGCACTCTCCTGTTTGTTCCCTGCAGGCCTAGTCATGATGAATGGAAGTCTCCCTGTGTGGCACAATGCGGCACCTTGTGCCATTAGAACATGTAGTTCAGGCTCATGTGAATGCTCAGCACATGCTTTGGCCTGGTTTGCGCAGGCTGCAGTCTTCCTCTGACTCTATAGGAGCATGCAGTTGCATGTTTGGAGTTGTGTAATCCGCTGGTGGGTGGGGGAGATGTACCCGGGGTCATCCGGCTAACACTTTCTTCTCTCTATTTCAGGAGATGTCAGAGTAAGAAGCAGAGCCGGCTTTGAATCGGAAAGACGAGGCTCTCACCCTTACATCGATTTTCGTATTTTGCACTGTAAGTGACGGCTCTTGTTAAAGTGAAAACTCTAGCCAAGCTTTCCCACTACCACAATGTGGAAGCTGAGAGGCTCTTAAAGGGAACTTTTTGCCTGGTTTTACCTTATTAAACTACCCCCTCAGGGTATGAAATGTCCTTTCTAGAATTCTCTCTTATATGAAATCTCACCTGAAATCACTAGAGGAGAGTCACATTTTTTCCTGAGATGAGTCAAATTTTGAGACTGTAGGGGGACTGTTACTTAAGATTCTGTCTTCAGTTGTATGGTACCTAGAAACATGTTATCGGAAGTGTGTGAGGTAAAGCTGTTCTAGGCAGGTCTGGGCACTTGATTGTCACTGGAGTTCCAGCAGGAATCCGCTCTGTGACCAGAAGTTTATTTTCCTATATTTTGTAGATAAGGAATGAACCCTGTAGTATTATTATTATTATTATTATTATTATTATTTATAAGGGTTAAACTAGAGTTGTCCACTAGGGGTCACCATTGTTATAGAATCCGCTGGATAGTAACTTTGTGTCACTTGTCAGTGACTTGTACTATTGTTGTTAGGGTCCAATGCTGATCTTGGCTTCTGGTAAAATTTTGAGAGCCTAGAATAACATTTTTGGAAATGCGTTGCAGTGGTGATGTTCTGTGATGACGTTTCAACAACCCGGAAAGAAAAGTTGGGTGTTTTAGTCTTTGCATACTCCAAAATTTTTACAATCGCCCTGTACTGTGTTACAGATTTTGGATCAGTACTAGGTTCTTGCATTAAAAGGCTTATCATAACTGGGTCAATTGTTATCCTATTCATCAGTCCGGCCTCAGAGACCACAGCTGGAATGTCCTCTGTATATGTATTGAATGCTGGCCATTTATATGAAGGGCTGTATATGGTCCTCCATACATAGGGGGCATATAGGCCCATACACTACCAGTGCATCTCTAGGTGTAAATCTTTACATTTTTATCAATTACATTTTCTAGTGTTTCCTAGGGACTGAATGTTGTAGACCTGCAGTGTTCTGCCCAGTATGACCGTCCATCTTCAGGCCGGCACAATATCTGCTCCAATACTAAGCCTCCTATATAAGGTCTATAGGGCAGCAGTAGATCAGTATTATAAGCCGCTAGGTATTAGATCTCATCATTGCTTCATTACTTACACATTCATGAAAATGTATTGATTCCAGCCCAATCTGACATCATGTTTTTTTTCCTAGCACATTCAGAAATCGAAATCTCCCTGTCGGCAAGAAACATCCGGAGGTTGTTAAGTTTTCAGAGGTACCTAAGGTCTTCACGATTTTTCCGGGGTGTAACTGCACAGAATTCATTGTACATCTTGGATGATGATTACAATGGACAAGCCAAGGTATGTGACCAGACCCAGCGAATCCACCCAATGTGTACATGTGTCTAGTAGAGGCAGCAGTCTCAGCCCGGTCTCTTTAGGAGAGAGACTTAGAGATGTGACCAAATCCATATAGTAAAAGTTTAAAAAAACAACTTTATTTCATGATGTTAAAAACACGATATAGATGCCATGACAAAAAAAAATCAAGGAAAAAACTGACGCGTTTCAGGTCTGAATGACCCTTAATTGTAGTATCTCTCTCTTTCTCTTTTCAGTGTATGCTGGAAAAAGTCGGGAACTGGAATTTTGATATATTTCTTTTTGATAGATTGACGAATGGTAAGACTGCAGTTTTTGGGTACAACGTGTAATATGATCGCTTATATTTCCTTATGGGGTTAACATTACACTGGTATTACAGCTAAGTGACTTCTCCAGATCAGTTTCTTATTTCTCCTGGTTTAGAAATCTGCAATGAAATTGTTAAATATTTTATGAAAGATTCTGTTCATATCTTGATCTGGTCACAGTTGTACGTAATACAAATAGGGCTGGGTTATTTGGGATAAATTCTTGATCTTAATTTTCCAATGGATACCCCCAAATCTTGCTCCTCCTGCTCTATAACATGCTACCTGCAGAAAGGGCACCGTGAACAACCTTCTCCGCACCTCCTGCTCTATAACATGCTGCCTGCAGAAAGGGCACCGTGAACAACCTTCTCCGCTCCTCCTGCTCTATAACATGCTGCTTACAGAAAAAACTGTTCATTAATATGATCCGTTTCCCTTTTCCATATTTGAGTATTTGTGGAGGAAACATGGATTTGAGAATTAAATAAAAAAGCCCTTCCCTGGTATTTTGCAATAACTGATCTTGTATTTTATTCCAGGAAACAGTCTGGTTACCCTTACCTTTCACCTCTTAAGTCATAATGGTCTAATCGATCACTTCCACTTGGACATGGTGAAACTGCGTAGATTTCTAGGTAAGCTACAAAGCGTGTGGTGTATATCATGTGGTAAGTCTTGGACTGTCTGCTGTAAGAAGCCAAGGCCTGAGACCCCAAATAGATGAAATAACAAGTGGTCATATCCTGGAAAAATGGTTTTACAAATTATGCAAATTAGCCTGAGGGGCTCCGGGCCCCATAAATGTCAAAGATGCCTGGAGCCCCTCAGGCTCCGTTGCATAATTTTTTAAAACTTTTTTTCTTAAAAACAAGGGCATGCGAAGCTACAAGAAGAGCAGATCCTGCAAGAGCATGTAAGTGTGCTAGGTTTACAATCCATCATCCTGGTGGTAGAAGTCCTTTAAGCTACTTGCCCACCACCTCTTGCCCAAAAGCACTGCCTCCCATTCTGCACACCTCAGTGACTGCTGGTGGCTGGTATATACAGACATCAGAAAGTGTCATTCATGTCAAGACGATGTTAAGGAATTCACCCAACTAACTATGAGTCCAGTGGTATCTATATTAGATGGTATTTTAGCTCTTTCTAGATGTATGCTGTAGATAATTTATTGTGGTATTTTTCCATTTGTCCCTAGTTATGGTACAAGAAGACTACCACAGTCAGAACCCATATCACAACGCAGTGCACGCTGCCGATGTGACTCAGGCCATGTACTGTTATTTAAAAGAACCCAAGGTAAGGAGGGTGTCATACTAATAAAGAACTCACTTTTCCGTGGAAATTATTATAGAAGTTTGTTTTATAGGAATCCATTTGACAAGTTGCTGACTGGATGGATTGCTCCATGATGTGGCTGCATCAGGAGAATTGCTGATATGTTCATGTTTCTTTACTGCAGATGTACATCATCATAGCTTGACCTCCTTTTTGGAGGGTTTATGAGCAGTCATTCCAACATTTCCAGTTAACAATTGCACTGCATAGCTCATATAAGTGACTGGCCATGACACAGTGACTCTGGGATTTTGGATAGGACATTAGCAGCTAATACCTTCATACCCAAGCTGCAAACACTTCTACTGTCAGAGTTTTGGCTGTGTTGGGAATTCCCTAGCACTGGTCACATGTTATCTTTTGTTTGTTAGGATTTCACATTAGACTGCACAGCTGCCTGCTATGAGATAAAGGGGGCATAGTTGAGGTAGGGAGGCTGGCAGCAGTATTGAACTATATCTGTGAGGTGAAAGAGGAGGATGCTTAGTTGATGGAGGGAGGCAGGCCGCAATATTGATTGATCTCAGGCTGAGCTGTCTGCTATGAGATGGTAAGGGGAGCTTTATCAGACTGAGCTGTCTGCTGTGAGATGGGGGAGCAGCATTACCCTGTATCAGACTGAGCTGTCTGCTGTGAGATGGGGGGGGGGCAGCATTACCCTGTATCAGACTGAGCTGTCTGCTGTGAGATGGGGGAGCAGCATTACCCTGTATCAGACTGAGCTGTCTGCTGTGAGATGGGGGGGGGGGCAGCATTACCCTGTATCAGACTGAGCTGTCTGCTGTGATATGGGGGGGGGGGGGGAGCAGCATTACCCTGTATCAGAATGAGATGTCCGCTGTGAGATGGGGGGAACAGCATTACCCTGTATCAGACTGAGCTGTCTGCTGTGAGATGGGGGAGCAGCATTACCCTGTATCAGACTGAGCTGTCTGCTGTGAGATGGGGGAGCAGCATTACCCTGTATCAGACTGAGCTGTTGGTTGTGATATGAGGGGATGTGGATGAGTATTAGGACTTCCTGGAGCTTGACTGTCTGAATTCTTCACCAATAATAGGAATCGACAGGAGCTTTGCTGTAGCCATTGATGTAAGCTGCCTGGCACAAAGGGTAGGAAATGCTTAATACATCCCTATAGGCAAATGATTTTTGACTCTACAGTAGGTAGAAAAGAAAAGCTGCATATAGCCTTTAAAGGCGCAAGCTAATCCGTGGCTGAGACTACAAGAGGCTTACATTTATTGCAAACTTCCCAATAATGTGTTTTCCTTTAGGTTCTTTAATAGAATGGAGAGAACTTAGTACTCATTCCCGCTATGGAGATGTAAACACAACACTGGTGCCATCTCTCCTCCTCAAGCAGCTGTATGTACCATCTGTCATTACTTCTTTTCCAGCTTGCCAAGTCTCTCACTCCATGGGATGTCCTGTTGGGTTTAATCGCAGCTGCAACACATGATCTGGATCATCCCGGTGTGAATCAGTCTTTTTTAATAAAAACAAACCACTACTTAGCAACTTTATACAAGGTAAATACAGGTGAATTATTGGTTATAGAAGTATTTTCAAATTTTCCCCCCGCCCTGGGGTCCAGCACTAAAGCTCCAGCAAGGCTATGACTTGTGATGTGACTCGGGACTGCTAATCCGCCTTGTACCGTATACGGGTCAGGCTGTGGTTCTTTATACGGCACAGCCACGGATTGGCTGCAGTGGTCACAAATCTTAGCCCTGCAGGAGCATTAGCAATGGCTCTCAGGAGGGAAGACGGGGTTTGTACAATGTATTATGGTCATTGCCTGACATTTGGGAAAGGGGGGGGGATTGGAATGCTAAGAAACTTTTGGGAAAAAAAAACTAGGTTCACATCCAGAAGCAGATTTGTTTTTGTTTTTTTTACACACTGAATACACCCCCCTCTGCATCTGACAAACAATTAAGACGTTTATTATTCTATGAGAAATATTATTGTTAAACCGTTAATACAGATGACAATTTTCCAAGAAGAGGATGTCCTAGCAAATTCTCTCCAATACACCGAGAAAATGCAAGAAACCCTAGAGCTGCATCTCAGACTCCACAAACGTCAGCATGTTCGTGGCTAAACAAGCTGTAAGGTTGTGGTCACAGGGGGCGTTTATATTGCATTTAGAAACACCATGCAAATCCCCAGGGGCAGAACTCGGCCCATTTGCCCAATGTGATTGGTAACCAACACAAAGTTTGGTTAATAAAAACCAAGCACAAACTCTGCATTCCAAATGTTTACCATTTTAAGAGGAGAAGTGATCAGTTTTCGGCTTGTTTCAGGGACCCTGGACGTGGCCAGAGGAAAGGTCATCAAAAGTTAAATTTTGTCCAACACTTCTATAAAGTAAAATTACTGCAGAAATGTTGTAAAGTATAGTGGGATAAAAATCTACCAGGACATTGAGAAGCAGGTGAAGTCATACCCAAAACTATCACCTCACGTTATTGCTTGTGAAGGGGGTTCTACAAGCGTATTATACATGGAGAACTATAGTTTTTGAAGTCTGTAATAATGACTAGGTGGAACCTGTTGTGTGCTGTTTGTCTGAGGTTATGTTTCCAACTTTTAAGACCTTCTAAGGCAGTGGTTCTCAACCTTTCTAATGCTGTGACCCCGCAATACAGTTCCTCATGCTGTGGTGACCCCAAACCATGCAACTCGCAGTAAAAACACTGTAAAATTTCGGCTCCGATGGCTTTAGGCGACCCCGGTTTTGGTCGTTCGACCCCCGCTGGGGTCCCGACCCACAGGTTGAGAACCACTGTTCTAAGGGGATGTGTTTAATGCGTAAAAACCACTGAATCATGGTTGTTACAAACAATTCAATATTATGTGAAATTAAGTCTTCACCCCTGTGAAATAGTCAGACAAACTGGAAGTTACCAGCCTATATCTCAGCATATTTTTATTTTGGTTATTCTCATACTGATTTCTCTTGCCAGCGACACTTACAGCTTCTCCGCTCTTGTCTATTTTAGAATACCTCAGTATTAGAAAACCACCACTGGAGGTCAGCAGTGGGCTTGTTGCGAGAATCGGGTTTATTTGCACATATGACTTTGGAGGAAAGGTAAGTTCTGTCCTTTGGTTACCCATTACTCTAGGCTACTCACAGTCCTGTGTGATGTATAAGGGAAAGGATATTTACATTTGTATAGTTACTCATTTCACATATTATGTTTCTACTGACGGCTCATGTAGTGTAAATGTATTATAGATATTTGTAGCCTCTTTAGGGGAAGTAGTCTGTCCCTCCTCAGCAGAACTGGCTACTCTTTGCCTGGAGCCTGGGGATCATTCTCATATGTGTATATGGTGCCTGATGCTGGTGCACGCTTGTTACTCATCCACTTGTCATTGGAACCGTTTGCTTATCTGTTTTTAGGCAACACATGGAAAGCCAGTTGGGATCAATTATTCTTGCTACAGATATTACCCGACAAAATGAATACCTGTCAGAGTTCCGAACCCATCTGGACCGAGGCGACTTATGTCTGGAGAACGCTGGTCATCGCCATTTCATTTTACAGGTAAGGGCAGAAGTGGTGTCCTTGATGAAACCTTTCCTAATTTTGGTTTGTTGCAGCCTCTGTAAGATGTGCTTGTCTCATCATAGATGGCTTTAAAGTGTGCAGACATCTGTAACCCATGCCGGACCTGGGAGCTAAGCAAGCAATGGAGTGAGAAAGTAACCGAAGAATTCTTCTACCAAGGTATGGCAAGGGTTAAATCTGGAGATCATGCGCACATAGTCTACTTGTGATATACAGGGTGGTCTCTGATCAGGTCCCCCTGTGGTATCAGGAGCTCTGTATAGGACGTTTAGTCCAGGCATTGGTGTAATACTTCATTAGTCCTGTGGTGGCGCCACTGGGGTGTTAAACATGTAATCAGATGACTGGAGGGGAAGTTTGATTTATCTATTCTATTCTCCAATCCATGGCGGGTGCTCTGTCTGTTTCAGTGTCCAACTATCATTATAAACATTAATGGTGCACAGACAAAGCTAAGAAACTGCCTCACGGATACTTCTCTGTCTGTCTTAGGAGATGTGGAAAGGAAATGTAATCTGGATATCAGTCCTCTGTGCGATCGCAACACGTCAAACATCGCCAACATCCAGATCGGTAAGGAGAAGGCGCGGGGATCACAATGTATGGGGACAATGGGGCAGATGGGATGCATGGAGCCATCTCTCTGGTGGTGTAACGCTAGACATTGCCCCGTATATAAGAGCATGAGCCAGATTGTGATGTGATGCCCCTCTTATGTGTAGGAGGACCACCTAACCATCTGCCAAACTTCACATCCTATAGCTGTTTTCATGTGTTTTGAAGCCGGTTATCTCCCACTCCATCCTCTACATATACAGGCGGTCCCCTACTTAAGGACTCCCAACTTACAGACAACCCATAGTTACAGACAGACCCCTCTGACCTCTGGTGAAGTCTCTGGATGCTTTACTTTTGTCCAAGGCTGAAATAATCAGCTGTAAGGTGTCTGTAGTGAAGCTTTATTGATAATCCTTGGTCCCATTACAGCAAAAAAATGTTTAAACTCCAATTGTCACTGGGGCCAAAATTTTTTTTTTTTTTGTCTGGATCTACAATTATAAAATATACAGTTTCAACTTACATACAAATTCAACTTAAGAACAAACCTCCGGACCCTATCTTGTACGTAATGGTGAGGCAGTAGACCTCTGTACGTGTTCGATGTTTAGCAGCTCTTGTAGACTGGGGGTCAGGGCCTGTAGCCCATTACCATACATGGAGAGCACTGTGTGAGGGGTACACAGTATATTTAGCCTGGTCCTAAAACTTGGGGTAAATTTACTAAAGCCAAGGAACCAATGCGGGGAGATTAAGCAGAAGTGTCTGAGGCAAAACTGCTTCTGTTGCCCATGGAAACCAATCATTTTTCCACAGCTGTTTTTAAATTTAAAGCTGATCTCTGGTTGTTTGCCATGGGCAACTTGCGAAAAACTTTTTACCTCAGACAAAGCTTCAGGCTCTGGTAATTCAAGGGGACGGTCATTGTCGTCGTGTCCATGCTGGCCAGGGTAACTTAGATTTATTGCTGTCTGCACATCACCCCTGCTTCCCTCATTCTGTTTCCTAATTCCCGCAGGGTTCATCACCTACCTGGTGGAGCCACTGTTTGTGGAGTGGGCCCGATTCAGCAACACCAGGCTGTCACAGACCATGCTGGGCCACGTGGGACTGAATAAAGCCAGCTGGAAGGGAATGCTGCAGGAGCGCTCCAGCAGTGAAGAGGCCGACCCTGCCTTCGATGACTGACCTTTTATACTTGTACATTTTTATTACAAATTTTTATTTTTTTTTTTACCTCAGGAAGACTGCACACCAGGACCTTGGAGCATGCGTCACAGCTGCTTTATGACAGAAAATTTTTTTCCAAGCACGTGATGAGAAAAGGTCTTTTGGTGAGAACGAAAAATCTCTCCTGATTGCCAAGGTTACATTACAAAAAGAAAAAGCCAGCATTATTCCTCTCCGATTCTCTCCTTTTAACAACATAATCCATTTTTTTTTTTTTTGCTATATTTTCTTTTTTTTTATTTTTAGCCACAGCCTGAACATAGAGCAATATGCACATACCTCAGTTGTGTTTTTTTTTTCCCCTTTTGTTTTTAATGAAAGCTTGAATATGCAAAGCACAGCAACAACTGACTGAAAGCTGCAGGAAGCTTCATGTGCCACAGGATTTTATTATTATTATTTTTTAATATTCCTGTTTTTTGTTTTTTTTTTTCTCTGTTTTTTTTAAAGGAAATTTTTCTGATTATTGGAGGCAATTTTTTTTTTTTTCCCGGCTACTGGTGGCAATTTGCCAGACTTCCACTTTGTGTTGAGACTTCTCGTTTTTTGGAAATGTGAAGTGCCCCCCCACACTGCTTTGCTGCCTCGGCAAGAAATGCTGTTTACAAATACACTGAAAATACTGACTGACACTTGCCTTGACGCACGGTGGTGGAGGAACCACTAACTGGATCTATTTGGGGTTTGTTTTTTACTTTTTTTTTTTTGTGTGTGTGATTATTTAAGAGAACAAAACATTGACTGCAAACCTTCCTCTCCCTCACAGCACCACTCAACTTCGTTTTGGGGAATTTTCCACATTTTGCAATATTTTCACTCGCCTACATCCAGGTTTTTCAATCTCTTATCGGATGGAAGATTTGGCTGCATTCTATATAATTTTTTTTTTTTTTTTAAAGAAAAAATGTCCTTTTAGTAGCCGATTGCAAGGACTGAGTCCTGGATGTTTTGCTAAGCTATAGTGAAACGCGTTGCATGCTGGGTTTTTTTTTAAATTACAATTTTCCACTACTGAAGACTTGAACTGCACGGAGAAGGTGGAATCCATGTAAACTCCATATTCAGCTCAGGGTATTTGCCAATATGAAATAAAGAGGGAAGGGAAAACATTTTTTTTTGTAGTTCGGACAAGGGTACAAATGCCTTTTTTGCTGCAGTGTGCCTGAGTTTTTGAGTGAGAGGACTGAAATGCGTGTGTATGTGTGTGCATGCGATTGGTTACAGGTCTATACCACGGGTTTGGAAAGCTGCGCGCAAAAGGTTTTTTTTTTTTTTTCCTGGACGACAAGGCTCCTATTATTTTTTTTGCAGTCCTGTACAGATGATGGGAGTTGTAGGTCAGGAAAAAGCAGACGTGGCAGCAGCTCGCCGATCCCATTGGTCTATCTACTTGTCACAGATAAAGTATGAGTGAAATGTAACGAATTGCTAAAATGCCTTAATCTATGCACAAAGCTAAGTGACCAAACGTGTCGTGTTTTGTTTTATTTTATTTTTTTTAGTGTTTTCTTTCTTTTTTTTCTTTCTTTTTTTTTCACTCCGGATTTCGTTTTTTTTTTTTTTTTTGTTTGTTTTATTTAGTGAACTAGTTCTGTGGGATTTTGTTGTACGATACGTTGTTTTTAGGACCACTTGCAGGACTAATTTTAGAACTTAAACATTCCATTATTTAGTAATTTGTTTTAAGTATAGTGAGCACAACTGTTACCTAGATAAAACGAGAAAAAAAAAAAAAACCTGGTGCTTTTTTAGCTGATTTGTATTTTCCTTGGTATTGCTGTTAAAGACTGTTTTATCATCTGTTTACAGTTTGTTGCAACAGACATTTTTTTTTGGGAGACGGCTTAAGCGTAAAGCCATTTGTACACGGCTTTGCCATACTCATTTTAATACGTGCCTGTTGCTGTTCAGTTTTTGATGAATAAAAATAAAACAAAAAGTTTTTTTGTGCTTTTGAATTCATCAATGTCTTTTGATATTTGCTATTCGTTTTGCCGAATTTGGATCTGGTGAATTTGGAGATTTTACAGGTTTAATTTATGTCTATAGGAGACAAAGGAGCCGATCAAATCCCAATTCTTATTTCATGGGTAACAGATGGCAGCTACAGCAAGACAACAGCCCTGATTCACACTCGCTGGGGCTGTTTCTGGTCAGTTTTATTGGTTTTCTCCACAGTAATCTGCCACCACTGCCTTGTAGACATAAGAAGAAATATGTTTCATACCTTTATATAGTTAGCATGTTTTTCAGAAGAAGACTCACCACAGATTTGGTCATCCAAAAATAGGAAAAATATTTTCAAAACCAGTTTAAAAAAAAACCACTCCCAGCTCTGCTACATCCACTCACTAACACACGCACACAGCTGTGCTACACTTTCTCACGTAAATATACTCCTCACTACTCCATCCCTATACTCTCAGCTCTTCTTCATACCCCTTTGCAACTTCTTCTCTGGCCCCATTCCCAAATTTTTACTTTTTCTTTTTTTTTTTTTTGCAGATACTGATTCCCCAGGAAAAAGGAAAATTGATTTTGACCTTTTTCAATTTTGGTGACTGACATATGGCGCCAAAACTCAAAACGATGAAAAGGGGAATATTTAGTTAAATACACATCAGATACAAAAGCTGAAAATAGATGTATGCAATATTTTTCTAAAAGCTTTCCAATTTTGACAAATTGAAGCACTTAAAGGGGAGCTGTCACCACATTTGCACATATACAGCCAGTGACTGGTTCCTATAGAGCTCTATTCACTGACTGACCCCCTTATTTTAGCTAAAAATTGTTTGACTTGCATCCACATAAATCACCTTTTATCTTCTATTACCTGGCATCAGAGGGGGCGTGTCCTTCTCCTCCAGCCCCTCCCATCTACTGCTCCCCATGCCTTATGCCTCCTTACTGGTCACAGTTCATGTCATGTGACCAGAGTGACATTATCTCAGGTCCTTTAGCCTCTTGACAAAAGCAAACTGTACCTCATGCATGTATCTGACCACATGAAATCACAATGTGGGATTAAAACAGTATATCTATTGCAGAAGGAACAGAATTACACTAATATAAGATAAAATAGCAAAATGCTCCACAAAGTTTGATTCCCAATTTCTCCAGAGTAGAACAATCCCCCATATGTGGTGGTGACTGCTGTATGGGCACACGCCAGGGGCTTTACAATCTTTATTTAGTTTTTTGCAATTTGTACATATAAAGGTGTATTTTCTGCGAGATTAGATGAAGTATTTGTAAAGTGCATTTTAGTGCACTTTAACTTCTTGATGAGATTTTATTAACTCTTGAATGTATGGAGGAAAAGAAACCAGTCACTTCTAGTTTTTTATTTTGGGGGTCCGTTCACAATACCATAAAAAGAATCTTTATTCTATAGATCACTACGATTATGGTGATATGTCATTAATATAGTTTTTCATATATCTTTTCAATTTTACTAAAGAATTACTCTATATACAGGCGGTCCCCTACTTATGGACACCCGACTTACAGCCTAGTTACAGACGGACCCCTCTGTCCACTGTGACCTCTGGTGAATCTCTCTGGATGTTACTATAGTCCCAGGCTACAATGATCAGCTGTAAGGTGTCTGTACTGAAGCTTTATTGATAATCCTTGGTCCCATTACAGCAAACATTTTGAAACTCTACTTGTCACTGGGGCAAAAGAAAAAAAAATTGTCTAGAACTTCAATTATAAAATATAGTTTCGACTTGCATACAAATTCAACTTAAGAACACACCTATGGACCCTATCTTGTATGTAACACAGGGACTGCCTGTAATATATTGTATATAGAATCTCTTGTTTTCATATTGCCATCTTTTCAGAGACCCTATGTTAACTGGTTCGCGACCGCCCGCCGTGTATTCATGGCGGCGGTCGGGTCGCGCTGCATGGAGAGGGCTCAAGGGCTGAGCCCTCTCCATAGCCGGTAAGTCTTTGCTGCATAATGCTAGCACCGATCGCGGGTGTTTTCGCAGCGATGGCTGTCGGCAGCCTCAAAAAGATGGCAGCGCCCATCTCCATGGTAGCCTCGGGTCTTCCGAAGACCCGAGGCTATTTGGTTTTAACCCCTTCATTACAATGTGCTGATAGCACATTGTAATGAATGAGGAGGAAAATCCCCATATACTGCCATCCTGTAGTATGGCAGTATATGATAGGATCGATCAGACAACCTAGGTTTAAAGTACCCTAGGGAGTCGGAAAAATAGTATAAATAAAAAAAAGTTTTAAAATAAAAAAAAACTAAAATTTCAAATCACCCCCTTTCCCTAGAACTGACATAAATATAAATAAACAGTAAAAATCATAAACACATCAGGTATCGACGCGTCCGAAAATGCCCGATCTATCAAAATATGATAACTGTTTTTCAATGCGTTTAACCCTGTAACGGAAAATAGCGCCCAAAGTCGAAAATGGCACTTTTTTGCCATTTTGAAAAATATTAAAAAAATCTATAAAAAGTGATCAAAAGGTCGTAGAGTCCTAAAAATTATAATTGAAAATATTATCAAATTTCGCAAAAAATGACACCACCCACAGCTCTGTACACCAAAGTATAAAAAAGTTATTAGCACCAGAAGATGGCAAAATCAAAAAAATTATTTTTGTACAGGAGGTTTTAATTTTTGTAAATGTATGAAAACATTATAAAACCTATACAAATTTGGTATCCCCTTAATCGTACTGACCCAAAGAATAAAGTAGACATGTCATTTGGGGCGCTCAGTGAAAGACGTAATATCCAAGCCCACAAGAAAATGGCGCAAATGTTTTTTCACCATTTTCATTGCATTTGGAATTTTTTTTCCCGCTTCCGAGTACATGGCATGGAATATTTAATACCATCACTATGAAGTGCATTTTGTTACGCAGAAAACAAGCCGTCACACAGCTCTTTACGTGTAAAAATAAAAAAGTTATAGATTTTTGAAGGTGGGGAGTGAAAAATGGACATGAAAAAAAACAGGAAAGGGCCCGGTCCTTAACCGGTTCATATTTTTTACCTGTTGAGTTTTTTTTTTCAGTGGTACCATTTTGGTGTACATAACTTATTTTGATTGCTTTTTAGAACATTTTGTGAAGGCATTTAATGAAAAATTTACATTTTTGGCAAGTTCTTCACTGAGTGGGTCCAGTAATGCTTCTGATTTATTGTACAGATACCTAATATGTTGGGGTTTAGGGGACTTTTACTTATTATTTTTATTAAAAGTGTTAAACTGCTCTTCTTACAGGTAAGCTTGAACAAGCAATCCTCTGATAACTTGTTCAAGCTCTTATTCACTTAACACAGTGCAATACTGATGTATTACAGTAATATACAGCTGAAACCCGCAGGTTTTGGAGCCGGTGCCAGAAGCTGGATGCAAGTCTCTGCCGACCGTTACATACTAATGTGTCCAAAGTCGGAAAGGGGATAACAGACTGCCAGCAATTTATTAGGTCAATTTCCAGGTTACCATAGAGCCCTGTTAACTTACACCCTTTTCGCTAAAAATTATTTTCCTCACACCCCTATAAAATTTACTTTATCTTACCTGGATACAGTCAGATGTAGCATTGAGACGTAGTCCAGCAACACCTCCTCAGGTGACGTCACCTACAGTCCTTTGGCCACTAAGATTTCCTAAATCTACCCTATGTGGGTATCTGATCACATTAAATCGCAGCATGCCTCCATGGAAGATGGAAAGGAGTAGAAATCCTTGAAGGCTGTTGTGATTTCAGGAGATCAAATACTTACATGTTGCAAATTTCAGTGGCTAAAGGACCTTGAAGGACATCAACCTGGTCATATGTCATCAAGTGCTGAATGTTGGGGAGGAGACGCCGGGCAGGACCCCTCCGACTCCTGCCTGTATGCCAGGTAAGATAACAAAGTTCATTTTCGTGGATGAGGGAAATAATTTTTATTTAAAAGGGCGCCAGTTAATAGGGTTCTACAAGAACCTGTCACTAGCTGTGTATGTGGTAAAGGGTTCCCTTTAAGTCCTCATACAATTGTATGAACAGCAAAATAATAAAAAAAAACTTAAGTTGATAAACAAAAACAAAGCACATCATCTTGTCTATTAAAGTGGTTAAACATGAGGTAATGAGTAGAGAAAAGGATTGTATTACATTTGTTAGTAAGGTGTGGTGATGATTTATGGAAAAACTGATTCTCCAGGTTAGAAACAAAACTACCCATTTGAAAACCTCATTTATTGGTGACATGAAGGTGCACTATATCAGGGCAGATACTTTAATCTGTTGTAACTGATTGCTGTGTTAATTTGCATGAAAAAAATTTTCAGACACTTCTACATCTTGTGTGACTCAAAAAGTCAGTGTGATAAAAAAAAAACCCCCACTGAATTTTCTGGAGTAAAATAAGCTAATAGGGGGTGCAGATTACAACTAGACAGTCTTGTACTCCACCATCTTTATCATCTGGTATCAGCCTCCTGGTATGTGCAGCATAAGGGCAGATTCATAATAAAATAAATCTGCCCCATTGTCACCAGCTCTCCAAAAGTGAATTCAGCATTGAAACAGTGTAAGGCCATGTGCACACAGATGTGTTCAACCCGCCTGTGGCTCATACCTACTTCTGATGTATCTGCCAGTGCTGGGGCTTTCATAAGACCAAGGGTCTTCCCTTCAATGGGGTTTTCACACTTCATTGCTAAACTGATGAGCTCCCAACCATTTAAGCAGGGACATAAGGTGTAATCAATGGGCTGTATTACAAGCGCTTTTATCATTTATAAAATTCTGCTTATTTTGTGAAAAGTCACGCTGCACCATTCTCCCCTAGTACCAGCTTTTATCTCTATATAGAGATCTCTGGTTTCCAGTCTATATAGGAGGCCAACTACATGATTAGATCCAGTCTCCTTGTGATTGTTAATCCTCCCTGCTCAGAGCTGTATGAACTATTCCTGCTCCTTGCCCGGCTATAGTAGTCTATGAACAGAAGATCTCATCAATCCATGCTCAACACATCAACCAAAGTAAGAGACAAAGAGAAACAATTCTTCTCTATACTATACTACTATAGCCAGGCACCGAGCAGAAATGGTTAAAACTGACAGAGTTCCCATAACAAACACATAGGGAAAAAATAAACTTGGAATTTGGATCTTCCTTATCAACAGAGAAGTAAAAGCTGTTAGTAAGGAGAACTTTACTACCGGTCGCTTTACAAACCAAGCTGAATTTAAATACTGTATAAACTCGAGTATAAGCCGACCCGAGTATAAGCCGAGACCCCTAATTTTACCACCAAAAACTGGGAAAACCTATTGACTCGAGTTTAAGCCGAGGGTGTAGTATACAGCCAGATAGCCCCCTGTAGTATACAACCAGCCAGCCCCAAGTAGTATACAACCAGCCAGCCCCAAGTAGTATACAACCAGCCAGCCCCAAGTAGTATACAGCCTGCCCTCAGTATGCCTAGCAAATAATAAAAAAATAAACTTAATACTCACCCTCTGACGATACTCACCTTTGATGCTTAGTGCCGGCTCCTGATCCTCTGCGGCGGCTTCTCTCTTCTATCTTCACTTGCCGGCAGTCGTGTCCATGCGACCTGCCGACGGGCGCACAGTGCGATGCGGCAGTGTCGCCGGTGATGATGTCATCAGCGGCGACACCGCTACATCATATTGTGCGACTGCCGGCAAGTGAAGATACAAGAGAGAAGCCGCCGAGGACCAGGAGCCTGCGCCGAGGTTCCGAGAGCCGGAGGGTGAGTATTAATTTTTTTTTAATTATTATTGACTTGTGTATAAGCCGAGATGAGGTTTTTCAGCACATTTTTTGTGCTGAAAAACTCGGCTTATACACAAGTATATACGGTAATATAAATATAAGTTCTTAGAGCAACAATCGCTGATAACAGACATAATTGAGGACCCCTGTCATTAACAGGTTAAGAAAATAACAGGGCAGTGTGTGTGTGTGTGTGTGTGTGTGTGTGTGTGTGTGTGTGTGTAAGCACAGATTATAAAACACAACCCCCTATCTGTGAAATAAAGAGAGGAGAATGGGTAGACAAGCTATCGCTTTATTGTATCGCCACACATGGCTGACCCGCACACGTAATGTATGTGTGAACATTGCTTTAGTGTTTATTGTCCATATTTAAGCTTAAATCATAAAAATCAATACAAAACTCAATATACAATAAAATATTTAACGGGTCAAAACAAAATATACAAGAGGGTTCCAGTTCCCATTCGCTGCAATAATAAAAGCACTTCAACCGTAATATAGAGTAAGCATCCAAAGAGGACGGACTGTCCAAGAAAGTGACAAATTGTATGCGGTGACTGATCAGACAACACAAGAAAGTGACTTGTCAGGAGTCTTAATGGGCTATTAACCCTTAAGGTCTTGTCTTAGAACCTATTCAAGTGTTTCTGGATCTTCTAAAAATGTATCATATAGGGAACCTGAGTGTCTTATACTGCTGTGTATGGCTTTCCAGGCACTATTACCACCAAGAGGCGCAATATACTGCTAATTGCCTCCGATCCATTGCTAAACATCCAAAAATCCTTCTTCATAGCACAAAACACTTCCATGTACATTCCTATAAATCTACACACCACAACCTTCATGCCTTTACAGCAGGGTGCACATGCCAGCAATGGTGCTATCCACAAACCAATGGCTTCCATGGAAATAGAAAAACACATTATGGGGCGGAGGGACCCACGATTTAACTTTCCTTCAAACCAGACTTTTGTAACCTACAACCCGAGAAGCGACTTCTTATAGAAATCGATATAAAATCTCCTAAGTAGTAAGTGCAATGCCCTTGTATGGTCACCGAGATTGTACTAACCCCGGTAATATTTCTCTGATCACCACCAGGACACAGGACTTCCTGTGACGTTCCATGGCCTGCAGACTTCTGGAAGATCAAGGAAACCCTCACCCCCTCCAACCACTGATATGGGAGCAGAGGGGCGTATGGGTGACCCTTTTGAACTTACCCTAGTGAAGCCAACCCTTGTAACTATATGGTTATATGAAGGAAGAGGCAATATCTATTACAGCCTGTTACATTGCGAACCTACTGATGTGTGATGTAATTTGCTGGGTTTTGCCGAGGCCTTCCATTCTGATGGAAAGAATAATGCAATTCTGTTCATCCCAACAAAACCGAGCAGAAATGGGAAAGACTGTGTGAGTGATTTGTATCAACCAAAACTACTTTGTGGATTTGTAAAAGATATTGGTGTAAGGGGATAAGATGACCTGTGTGTAGAATAATACTGAGGTGCGGTATAAATAATGTAACATATAGAAGATTGATACTTGTGACGTCACCACATCTTATCGGGGCGCTGCTTCTGTGAGGAGCCCCAGATTAGGCAGCATGTAGGGGTAACCATATCCACAAGGGACTGGGAAGACAATATTTTGTGGATTTCCACGACACACACAGAAAACACATTGCCTGGTTAAGAGCTACAAAACTTAGAGGGTTCAGCCACTTTCAGCGAAAATTTTATATTGTTTGTGTAAGGAAAAGTTATACGAATTTCCAATATACTTTCTGTATCCATTCCTCGCAGTTTTCTAGATCTCTGCTTGCTGTGCTGCTATAGAAAGCTTCTATGTTTACTTCCAGTGAATAGAAATCTGTCCATGATCACACAGGTCCACGGCTCGTTATATTACACAGCTCTGATTACTCTGTGATAACAAGCCGTGTGACATCACATGACCATGGACAGATTTCTGTCCACTGTAATTAGACCATGAAGCAAGCAGAGATCTATAAAACTGAGGAATTGATACAGAAAGTATATTGGATAATATACTTTCTACCCCTTTAAGATAAGAAAGTTACTTATGGTTCTCAGACTAGAATGACTGAAGAAAACTGATGGTTTAATACCAGGGGAGTCCCGTCTATATGACCCGCTATTGTGGAGCATACATATGGGAGCACATTGGTCTCATTACAAACCATCATGGATTTGCAGATAGTGCTCTATAGCAGCTTTGCATCACTTTAGTGCTAGAAATCTGACAAAACAGGCAAATCAATGACCTCTTATTCTGAAAATCGGTATTGAGACCTGATCTCGGGCTTCACCAATATGATGATCCATGACTTAGAAGACTGGATTCTCCCAGAATATAAAGTGCCACTGAAGTGAATGGATAAGAGATTTGTCCATGGAACAGCTCACACTCCACCTCCTCTAGTACCAAAACCTGCATAAATATATCACTACTACACATCATTATCACTACTTCTGTATGGCAAGACTTTGTGTTACAGCCTATTCCCTCCAGGGAATGATCCATTGCTTGTACATCATCATCCCTGGTTACAAGCAGTCACTTGCGGGGGGACTCCCAGAGCCCAATTGTCAGGAGTTAGAAGTTTCGATAAGACTCTTCATTTTCCCTGTAGATTTCAGCATGTGAGGCCCGAACTGGAAAATAGAGAAATGGCAAATCACCAGATCCTTACAAAGTGCATTTTGGTTATTTTAAATGATTAAAGAGGACCGGTCACCCTGAAATTCAGAACTAGGAGCTGCTTACTAAAGTAAGCAGCTCCTTTCTATTAGTGCTAAAACAAACGCAGCGGTGTTACAATGATAGTGTTATCAGAGGTTTCCGATAACGTTATCTAACACGGCTGTGGAGTACAATAGAAACGCTGGACTGCTCTCAAAACTGTCTGGTGTATTCATGAGGGGACGGGTGTGTGGACGTGATTAGGGGTGGTGACTGCCACATGACACGCGGCAGTCACCGCCGAACTATGGAGCGAGCAGACCGCCCCCTCATGAATACGTCGGACCGCTTTGAGAGTGGTCCTGCGTTTTTATTGTACACCGCAGCGGTGTTAGATATCGCTATCACTCTAACACTGCTGCGTTTGTTTTAGCACTAGGAGCTGCTTACTTTAGTTCTGAATTTCGGAGTGACAGGTCCTCTTTAACTATAGGAAAGGGAAACATGCAGTCATTAGTGGGCATCTGACCATAGGGACATCCCCTAAGAGTGGGCAGTGTCTGGTACCACCAATTAAGTTCTCATGTCACATGTGCATGCGTGTCAGCTTTTTATACAGTACAGGCGGTCCCCTACTTAAGAACACTCGACTTACATACGACCCCTAGTTACAAACGGACCTCTGGATATTGGTAATTTATTGTACTTTAGTCCTAGGCTACAATGATCAGCTGTAACAGTTATCACTGGTGTCTGTAATGAAGCTTTATTGTTAATATTGATTCTTATGACAACCCAACATTTTTAAAATCCAATTGTCACAGAGACCAAAAAAGTTCTGGCTGGGATTACAATGATAAAATATACAGTTCCGACTTACATACAAATTCAACTTAAGAACAAACCTACAGACCCTATCTTGTATGTAACCCGGGGACTGCCTGTATTTGTTTGTACCTTGCATGTTCCCATCATTTGCTTACGTCGCCTCTGTGTATCTGTGTGTTGATTTTGTTCCTCTTCATATATCGTTTAACCCCGTCAGCCTATTTTGGCCTCTGGGACGTGGCCCCATTTTCCAGATCTGCCCCGTGTCACTATGTGATGGTTATAGCTGTGGAACGCTAGAACATATCCAGGAGACTTTGAGATTGTTTTCTCGTGACACATTTTACTTCAAATTAGTTGGGGACCAGATCTCTAGAGTAACAAAGTGTCCTCACAAACGCAACCAACCACGCTATTCATTTGGTGGTACAAGGGATACTGGTGACCCCCCTGCCCAAGCTGCTAAATCAGGGATGATGAGGCTTATGTGCTCCTCACTTACCATTGGGTTTTCTGTAACCTTCTTGTGTTCCACTTTAGGAAGAGGTTTCTCCGATTCTCCATGACTGTCGCTTCTATATCTGTAAGCAAACTTCTTTTTTAAAGCTTCTGCAATGAGAGCGGCAGGATCAGCCGGGTCACTGGGTTTGGGCTCTTCAGACCTATAGGGGGAAACAAATACATGAATTCTGCAGAAAGCACCAGCTGCTAGTAGTTCACCAGATGCATTTTGTGGCAATATGAAAAGACTTGCTTCCATCTTGTCCGTGTGCAGCGTCTGGTGTTGCTACCCGCTCCTTACACACTGATGGTATATTCTCAGTTTCCACAACCCATTAAAGGCAATTGCAGGGTATCATGTAGCATCATGTAGGTAAGTATCTGGAATTTGAGCCTTATAATCAATTTCATGTCCATACTCAGGTGCAAGAAGCCTTAAGGTATAGAACCTCTTTACTACAAATGCTATTATATATTATATATATATATATATATATATATATCCTCCCTACACGTTGCATGCAGTACAATTCACCATCTGGTAACTGAGAATACAGCCACGTTATATTCACAGCAAGAACACAACCATATCCCAGTGTAACACAGAATTCACAGCACAAAGTACCTGGGCATCCAGCAGAGCGCCAATGATTCAACAGCAAGAGAAGAGTAGTCCAAGTGGCTTAAAATGGAAGGAGTCAATCAGAACCAGCGTCGCATCTACATAGGACATTGCAGTTCTGCGCAGCACTTCAAAAATATGTGACTCGGATAAAGATCAATTGCAGTCGCCTGAGTCGAGGTTGAAGGCCCTCAAGCATTACAGTGTGGCTTCTGTAGGCTGCTTTCAATACACTGTCATCTATTTTATCATCTTATTTGACATGGATGTGCAAATCAGTATATTCCTTAAACCGCCAGAGTAGAGTTGAAGTCTGGCCGCCATAGCCGAGGCATGGCCTCCATTGTGTCCCCAAGTCAATGTCACACTGATGCCAGATCAGCAGCACGGTAACAGCTTAGTGGCGATAATATTAGTCAGAGACATTGAACGGGTAAGTCCATGCAGCGTTTTGTGCATCTTACTTTGAGGTGATCTTCTGATCCAAAAACATCTCCTTGGATCATACAATGTGGCTCAGCGAGCACAACAATCACATGTCCAGGGTACGTCAACTCCGTTGGTCTGAGGTAAGTATTCTGTGTGAATTCATCTATGGTTATCTGTTATTATTCTATATCACTTAAAATTTCCCCTTGGGGATAAAGTTTTATTGTATCGTAAAAAAAAGACTCATCTGCTTTCTATGGTTTTCTGACAGTCTCAAAACCTACTACAAATAAAGCTGTGCGAATATTGCACCTTCATTTATTGGCCAGACAAACATGGATGCAAACATGGATTACCCCAAGTTACCTTTTTACTGAGCGCAATTTTACTCTGTTCATGTCTTTAAGGACGTCCAACATGTTTGGCATTTCAGGTTTCTTTGGTGCGCTATCAACCACTGTCATGTCTGAGCTACTTTTCTTTCCTTTCCTCTCCTTAATGAGGTCAATGGCAGAGACACTGCGCTGCAGAGCAGGCGGAGGAGGAGGCGGTGGAGGAGGAGGAGGTGGTGGAGCACACATAGGAGGAGCTCCTGGAACAAGGGCGGCTGTAGGACTGGACACTGTAACAACACAAATATGTATTAGTGGAACATAATCAGTTTTTGTTTAAGAATATATCAGGACCTTATCAAGTGAACAGCCTATTGGTCCAGTGACCATGGTGAGCCGGCTCCCCTCTCATGATCATATACGGATGTCCTTCTAAACCCTGGCTGCCCAGGTGTATAAAATATTGTATACATTGCTGAGGGGGGCTCTAAAAATAATAAAGAGCTTATACACGCCACACTCGAGGCGCTGCCAGTTACTGTTGAGACTCTGCACACAGAGGCTGTCAGTGCATCCAGTGCCTCGAGAACACAGTAGAGAAGGGAGTATAAGCTCTTTATTAATTTTAAAACAGTCTTATGGATTCATTTTTGCTGCTTAATAGACACTAGGGGGGTTATTTATCATACACCAGCGCGCGATGATAGCCCCGCAGGTGCTCTCGCGTAGCCCGAGGCTTTGTCCCTGCCTGGTGTTGAAATAAATGCAGCCAGCAACTTTTCACATGTGAAAATTCCCCAGTTGCTGCGAGTGCGTAGGCGTGGGAACAGAAACTGGCGTGAAGATGGCGGGTTGGGGAAATAAGCAAGAATTTGCTATTAATTCAGGGCTTCTATGTCACTGAGGTGGTGCAGAGGCCGTGATAAAGATTTGCAACGAAAAGTCAGTGATTTTATCCCATGAATTCTCCTTCCATGTCACAGCCTCTTGCAGTATCTAAGTGATCTACTAATGCTAATACCTCATGGGGACAGGAGCAGCAATGGCTGACACAAGGTCTTATTTGCAGGGGAGGCCGTTTATTTCCAAGCTTGAAAAAAAAACGCACTAGGTCTTAGTTTTAGGGTCGTCTTATTTTCAGGAAATTGGATAGCCAAACATACAGCAGCAACCTTGTCCAGTAATGTAGCTCAGCATAACACTTCTGATCTTCTCCCCTGAGCTGTCAATATACTACCTTTAGGAAACGCACCTGCGGCCACATTCTGCTGCTCCTGGATGGTAACAATCTTGGCTATCTGGGCTCTCAGGTTGGCAAGTTCACTTTCCAGGGCACTGATCTTCTGCAGAGCTTCTTCATTGGCCACTGGCTGAGGTTTTACTTCCGGGACTTCCTTTAGTAGAACGGGCATAGACACCTGTCTCCGTAATGGTCTGTCATAGGGAGCGATATCATCCTCCAAGGACAAATGGTGGTGCAGGATATTCTGTGTCCTGTAATGATAGATGACATGTCACTAGCTGAAGGGCAGGTTTCTGATACTCACAGTCCTGACCTGCAGCTCCCTTATGTTTTATGGCATTACACCTTACACGGTTGTAGACTGCTGTGATGCCAGGAGTGCCGTGGTTATGTCACCACATCAAATCCCACATTAACTTCCAGTGGATCTGGTTGAGCAGGAAGGAACCTCCAACACGAATACTGAGCTCTACCTGTACATTGAGGGAACCTCAGTCCTTGCTGAGTGCGGACACTAAAGTTCTCAAGCTGAGTGCTGTCCCAAAGATCCCACTGGTCACACACTATTAGCAGATGACCTTTTATCACAATGTCACCCTCACCGGAGTCTAGCGAAAGCTTCTCCTTCATCGTCTGCGACCCATCCCACATCAGCGAATGACGCTACAGCTGCGTTAGGGTTACTGCCATTAAGTGCTACAGGGTATGGTACAAGCTGCAAAGAAAACAAAATGTTACTCAAAGATAACCATATGTGTAATGTATGCAGCAAAACCTCTCCTTTATATAGATGTAAAGGATACAAGGAGTTAATGTATATTATAGGGTTGCACCAATACCAGAATTTTGAGTGCGATACGATACCCAGAAAAAAAAATGCGATTCTTGGTACCGATACCATAATACAAGAAAAAAAGTATTATCTGAATGTTTAGGGTGCACTGCAAATGCCTGGGGGCGGGGCTCAGTCTGACCGCATTTACATTGAAACACATGCGATCAGTAACGGTCACCAGTGATTGGCCAGGAGAAGCTGTAGTGCTGTAAGTGTAGTATATGTGCTGTAAAGGTTGTTCTGGGAATGTTAATATAAAAAGCTATACCAAATAATATAATTTAGGGCTCATGTAAACGGGCGTTTTTGATACCTACGTGTTATCGTTTTTTTGCGGATGGCAAACAGACCCACTGTTTCCTATGGGTCTGTTCACATGTCCATGCAGACCATGTACATCCATAGAAGTAAATGGATCCGTGGAAATCATTCAGTGCCGCACGTAACAGACACCTGGTATTGAACCGTTTTGGCTTTGAATGTATCGTACAAGTACAGAGATTTTGATGCATTGCGCAACCCTAGTATGTTACAGTACAAGGCATGCCCAAAAGTGCAAAGAGGCCAATTATAACAAATCTTACGTATAAATATCTCAGATATCAATTAAAATATAATGAAGTATTAGGAAAAACATAAAACACATGAAAATACAAACCTCTCTATTAAAAGTCACATAACAAACATGCATGAGAAGAGGGGAACATGCAGCACTCACTGAGCAGCGAGCTATGGGGGTTCAGAGGTTCCCTCCTTCATAGGACAGATGAAGCGGTAGGAGAGAGATACAGGAGGTGTACAGGGTTTAGTGCCATATATATATACAGAGACAGCAGCAGACATGTCATACAACACAGTATTGTTTCACTATATATCAGGACTGTGCATTACCCCCATTCCGTCACTGAAATCTAAAAAGACATTTAGCCTCAGTTTTACGGTTCCGAGGACTTCTTTTATTATAACTCTATATGCAGCAACATGGAGTTATAAAAATTATGCAAATTGGTGCCTCGTCTTAATTTATTCCCTCCAGTTCCGATACAAGTCCTCTCCATCACGGAGACGTGTATCGTGACTTTGGGAGAGAATAAATGAAAACACAAGGCGCTCTGAGGTGCTTCAGTGACGTCCCCGAAGAGCCCCAGACACTACGACAGCATAACACTTATAACTCTTAGTTGGAAACATCTACCATCAGTCATACCACTTCTCTTCCATAAAACCTTGTAATTTCTTTAGAAATCGGGTTTTTAATTTATGCTAATTATCATTAGGCCCTCCTGTGCACCTCACCCAGGGTGCTCTGCTAATAATTTATTTCTTCCTTCTGCTTAGCTTCTATCCCGCCCCTCTCAGCAGTTCCGGAGAGCTCCGCTTCTATCCCTCCCCCTCTCAGCAGTTCCGGAGAGCTCCGCTTCTATCCCGCCACCCTCTGAGCAGTTCCGGAGTGCTCCGCTTCTATCCAGCCCCCTCTCAGCAGTTCCGGAGAGCTCCGCTTCTATCCAGCCCCCTCTCAGCAGTTCTGGAGAGCTCCGCTTCCAACCCACCCACCCCCCCCCCCTCTCTGTAGTTCCGGAGAGCTCCGTTTCTATCCTGCCCCCTCTCTGCAGTTCCGGAGAGCTCCGCTTCTATCCCGCCACCCTCTGAGCAGTTCCGGAGTGCTCCGCTTCTATCCAGCCCCATCTCTGCCGTTCCGGAGAGCTCCGCTTCTATCCTGCCCCCTCTCAGCAGTTCTGGAGAGCTCCGCTTCTATCCCGCCCCCTCTCAGCAGTTCTGGAGTGCTCCGCTTCTATCCTGCCCCCTCTCAGCAGTTCTGGAGTGCTCCGCTTCTATCCTGCCCCCTCTCAGCAGTTCTGGAGAGCTCCGCTTCTATCCTGCCCCCTCTCAGCAGTTCTGGAGAGCTCCGCTTCTATCCTGCCCCCTCTCAGCAGTTCTGGAGAGCTCCGCTTCTATACCGT
The DNA here is from genome assembly GCF_040894005.1 of Engystomops pustulosus. Classification (NCBI taxonomy): domain Eukaryota; kingdom Metazoa; phylum Chordata; class Amphibia; order Anura; family Leptodactylidae; genus Engystomops; species Engystomops pustulosus. The sequence continues at coordinate 43,863,106 of NC_092415.1, forward strand.
CCCCTCTCAGCAGTTCCGGAGAGTTCCGCTTCTATCCCGCCCCCTCTCAGCAGTTCTGGAGAGCTCCGTTTCTATCCCGCCCCCTCTCTGCAGTTCCAGAGAGCTCCGTTTCTATCCCGCCACCCTCTGAGCTGTTCTGGAGAGCTCTGTTTCTATCCCGCCCCCTCTCTGCAGTTCTGGAGAGCTCCGCTTCTATCCCACCCCCTTGCAGCAGTTCCGGAGAGTTCCGCTTCTATCGAGCCCCCTCTCAGCAGTTCCAGAGAGCTCCTATTCTATTCCGCCCCCTCTCTCAACAGTTCCAGAGAGCTCCTCTTCTATCCCGCCCCCTCTCAGCAGTTCTGGAGAGCTCCTCCTCTATCCCGCCCCCTCTCAGCAGTTCTGGAGAGCTCTGCTTTTATCCCGCCCCCTCTCAGCAGTTCTGGAGAGCTCTGCTTTTATCCCGCCCCCTCTCAGCAGTTCCGGAGAGCTCCGCTTCTATCCCGCCCCCTCTCAGCAGTTCCGGAGAGCTCCGCTTCTATCCCGCCCCCTCTCAGCAGTTCTGGAGAGTTCCGCTTCTATCCCGCCCCCTTGCAGCAGTTCTGGAAAGCTCTGCTTCTATCGAGCCCCCTCTCAGCAGTTCCAGAGAGCTCCTCTTCTATCCCACCCCCTCTCAGCAGTTCTGGAGAGCTCTGCTTTTATCCCGCCCCCTTTCAGCAGTTCTGGAGATCTTTGCTTCTATCCCGCCCCCTCTCAGCAGTTCCGGAGAGCTCCGCTTCTATCCCGCCCCCCCTCTCAGCAGTTCTGGAGAGCTCCGCTTCTATCCCACCCCCTCTCAGCAGTTCCCGAGAGCTCCGCTTCAATCTCACCCCCTGTACCACACACAGGTAGAGCTTCAGAGGGATTATATACATATTAATACTTGTCCGTCTCTACAATACAATCACTGTCTTATGCTCAGCATTTTGAGTATGAGCTGAACAAAGATGTCATTGTCAGGACTCTACAGAAAGTACTTGTATCATTCCCCCGTTCCCCTTACAGGATCCTGAATAATCTACAGAGAAAAACAGGGAGCTTGAAATTCTTCTGGCACCTACACACATCACAGGGACATTGTTAACCTTCACTGAAAATTAGATTCTCACCTACACACTTACACATAGCAACTACTAGTAGGGGGTTTGTAGATAGAACTGTAAGGGCAATAGCTGCAGATGTAAGCATAGCATTGTATTCATAGGTTTCCAATATGGTAAATTTCATTTATAGTCTTGGTAAATTAACACCTAGTGAGTATCTATAGACCTCATACCTGGAAATGAACTCTGGGCGACTGTATGATGGGGAGATTGGAGCCAATTTTTCGGACTATACTTCTAGATGACCCGTATGATTTCCCTGACCAAAGTGCCTGAAAACACATTAAAAAAATTGCACATTGTATCATGGACTAAAATTTAACAAAATATCTTTCATCACCAACAGAAATTATTATACAGAACAGCACTGCGCAGGATAAAAAAATACATACATCTGTGAGTTATGGTGGAATTATTTGTGTATTCAAGCTTAAAAAAACTTCTAGAAACTGTGAAATGCAAAAGAATACAGAGTGGCTGTAAGTGAAAGGACATCTACCACCAGGATGAGAGTCTGTATGCAAATGAGCCCGAGAAGCTCAGACTTGTTTGCATACAGTTTTTCATCCTGGTGGAAGATCCCCTTAAAAAAAAAAATCTCCTGTACACAGACTCCTTTTTGCCTCCATCTGCACAGAATCCTGCATGAAATAATGGCTGAACTTTTCCATCCTGCTTCCTGCTGGGGGTATGGACATCATTGTATGGCATCCATCCCCAGCCTCTGCTGAGCATACTCACTGGCTGTTTCCCTGGTTAAGTTTTACTCCTAAAGATGCCCTAAGTCTTACTTTCAGTGGAGGCCTTTGGAGCTGGAAAAAAATTGCGGTAGGTCTTTTTTTTTTTTTTGGAGGGGGGTGGGGGGGGCTAATTTTTCAGGGAAACAGGGTATAAGGACAGTTGCATCCCTAGGGAGACACCCTGGACATCTTCAGCACTTAATCATTGGATGCTGTCCATGTCCCCTCCTCCTCCCTCTTTCAGAGGACATATCTTACTGTACGGGCATACAATGGGATACGCGGCTGTTCTCCATTGTAAGGAGACTTCAGCAATCCTCTTGTATGAGCAAGGTATGAACATAGCCATAACCATTACAGCTAAAACAACATGAGCGACATGCAGCTGCACTTCACACAGTTTGAGAAAAGCAACTGCAGCTCCAATCATAAACATAATACTGGAAATAGGAGATTCAACCAATCGTACAATATGGCTGATACCACATGTGACTTGTGTGGACGTCCACTCTGTGCCAGTGTCATCTGTTGTCAGGAGAGGGACTATATGGGGCACATCACCAATACAGGCAGGTAATGGCCTCCGCAGTGCTGAGGTAAGGAGGATTTGTGCCATATGTGTAGAAATCCCCCATAAAGCATGTGACAACATGGAGAAGCAGTGAGCCTGCCTGAGCCAATATTCTTTTCATGTGGGGTAAACAACTCAATTTCAGGAAGTCCATCCAGGTTTTAACTTACAACCCATTTAAAAGGAACACTCCAGCCCCAGCTGATTTATCGAATTATACCTTATGCAAGGCCTGAAGGGAGGAGCATGACACTAGTTTCTATAAATACAATGAATTATGGGCAGCACGGTGGCTTAGTGGGTAGAACTACAGCCTCGCAGCGCTGGGGTTCGAGTTCCAGCCAGGTCAACAAATGCAAAGAGTTTGTATGTTCTCTTCGTGTTTGCGTGGGTCTCCACCGGTTTCCTCCCACACTCCAAAACCTACTGGTAGGTTGTTTAGATTGTGAGCCCCATTGGGGACAGGAACAAATTTGGCAAGCTCTGTGCAGCGCTGCGTAATCTGTGTGCGCTATACAAATAAAGGAATTATTATTATTATTACTGCTTCTCCCTTCATGCCCTGCACCAGGCATTAGTCAATGATTAGCTTTCACTGGAGTGTCCCTTTAAGGCTTGTAATTACTCACGATGGCGTTCATGTACACAAGTAGTCATGTTCCATGTCTCACAACTTACAGAATCCATGTTGTTGGTTATTTGCTGCAGAACCATCCTAACCAGACGTAACAGCCAGTGCAGCATCGGACAGCGCTAATACTTTCCTGGGAGAGCACAGTATATAGAGCCGGGCTGTGCTGGGAAGCTGCTCTTCCATAGTCAGGCTGGAAAGACAAATGTAAACCGTTAGACGTGTCGCCCTATAAGGAGAGCACCCGGAGGTAACGCAGTGACCAGACTAGACAAATCACACTTCTTGCTATTTTTAGGATCTGTTCATAGTGTAAAACAGTCATGAGAGGAAGGGACGTCCATCTTATACATGCCAACAAGTCATATAAATGTCCAAATTATATAATGCAATTATTTTATGCAACGTTTGTAAAGATTTTGGGAACACTTCAAGTCCAAGAAGCATTTCTGCTGAGCAGACAAGATTAATAGCTGAAAAAGTGATATGGAAAAAAATGAGACTTCACCTTAACAGATTCTGCGCTCTCTGGGCACTCGTTCAGCAAAGCATTTCCAGTGGCATCACAATCCCTAAGAACAGAAATGAAACAGAACATCAGACAGCGAGTTAGAAGGGGATGTCCCATGACCACAACTACTCCTAAATTCTAAAATTGTTAGCAATGCTGATAGGAGGGGGTTAACAGAGCAGATCATTGCGCATATATACTTTTTCTCAAATATGATTGGCTAATTCTCCACCAACTGTACAGAGCTCAGGGGTAGAGAAAGTGAAGTCAAGTGGATTTCTACTCGATGGCAGTTTCCTACATGCCCCATAATGGCTTGCATGCATCTCCTTCTGGTTGGCCGTAGATTTCGTTTTCTCAACTAGCAAAATGATAAAATTTTAATCATTAAAGGAAATATACCATCAAATTCCATTATGATAAACGAGGGACACTTACTCATAGTCTTTTATACTTGTTAAACATGGCCTCCTTCCTTCTGATATCAACTTTTTAAATTCTGCTAATGAGCCACACTGGGGGAGTGGGTGTTACACTATGTTGTACTATGCAGGAGAACGGCTCCCCCTCACTCTGCCCGATGTAATCCACTGCACAGTATGACTGCCTGTGAAGCTACAGCACAGAGGAGCTCTGGTAACAACCCCCAGAGCACATCAGGCTAATCAGCATAGGATTAAAGGATTTTCTAGAAGGAAGGGAGCCATGGATAACAAATATAAGATTACCACAAGTCACCGTGCCTGGATCTATAAAGCTCCTGAATATGGACATGTGCAGCCCATGTGTGCTTGCCGTATGGTGTCACAATCCCTGTACACTATTTTACAAGCGAACAACTACATTTATGGACTAAGCAGCCAAAAACAATCCAGCAGGCACAGTTTTAGCACAAAAGTTTGGATGGTTGAAACACCCCATATAATAAAATAACATAACATCTCCTATAATGTGCTGTAATAACAGTTATTTACATATAAGTGATATGAATGATGCTAGTTCAAGATTTTAGCATTTTCTCTGGAATCCAAAAAATAAGAACTGGCTGGACTACAGTCTGCAACTTGTAGCTCTCCTGCTAGTCATGCTGGGAGTTGTAGTCTCAGCACTTGTCACCAAACTCTTTGCTTTAGTAACATAGAGGTCGAATTTTATGCAAAGATTTTATGAAGAGAAAAAAAAAATAATATGAAGGTCAACATCTATTTACATAGAGAAAATTGTTACAAAAGATTAATAACAACACTGCCAACAAGTAAGAGGATTGCCAAATACATCCTGGCAATGGAAAACTACTGCAGAGCATCGCGCTACCATAAAGCGCGTTATTAAAATAATAGCTGGAAAGATTCTACACCAAACCGTTACCAAATGCCAGCGCTGTGCCCTGGTGGTGGGTGCTGAGGCTCTATCGTGGAGGGGGTTTGGCTGAAGCACATTCAGGAGGAATTTATTATAATGATTTTACCAGTTTTGTCCGAAATTCCGACACAATTTTTTTTTAAATTTCCATTTATAGAGGTGCACGATGGCTTGTTTTCTGCTCAAATGGCACTTTCCAGTGACAATATTTAATATTCAACGCGGTGTACTGGAAAGTGAGAAAAAAAATTACAAATGTGGTGAAATTGGTAAAAAATAAACTTCATTTCGCTAAGCTCTGGTGACAATATCTCTTTATACACAACTGTGTATGGTCTCACTTTTAGCGGGATGAGATTATGTTTTCCTTGCTGACATTTTGCTTACTGTAAGACCTTTTGATCACTTTTTATTTACATTTTTATGAATTGCAAAATGCCCACCCCGAATAATGAAATGCTCTGCACCCCCCCCCCCGAATAATGAAATGCTCTGCACCCCCCCCCCCCGAATAATGAAGTGCTCTGCACCCCCCCCCGAATAATGAAATGCTCTGCACCCCCCCCCAATAATGAAATGCTCTGCACCCCCCCCCCCGAATAATGAAATGCCCTGCAACCCCTTATATACTCACCTTCTGCTGCTCCGCACAGCTCCTCTTCCTTATTCTCTTCACAAGTAGCAGACGCCTCCATGCGCTCTGTCTGCCGGCGCACACAGCGACAATGTGGCGGCATGGACACGTCTCTGCCCGCTCTGTTACATGTGTAAAGAAGGAGGGAGAGGAGCATCGGAAGGTAAGAATGTAATTTTTTTTTTAATGCATAAGGCGAGTTGGGGGTATTTCAGCACATTTTTTTGTGCTCAAAAACTCTTCTTAAACACAAGTATATACAGCAATTTGTATTTTATGTTTTCTTTCATTATTATGCATGAAGCCCCTACTTGTCACATTATAGCGCACAGCCAGGTGTACTCTGACTACAGCCAAACACAATAAATATGTATATTAGTGTTTCACTGTAGTCAGAGTAAACCAAGCCATGCACTATAGATATGCATGTATGTGTCTGAGTATGTGACAAGTAAAGACCTCATGCATAAAAGTGGAAAAAAGCATAAAATATAGAAAGGTTTCTGAAAGACTTCTGTGTTAGTGAGGCGAAACGCTGCCTGTGGACATATGGAATAAAGCAACTTGTTTATTGAAATCCTTGGAGGACGGCAACTAAAATAAATAAATAAATAAATACACATATATATATATACAGGTGGTCCCCTACTTAAGAACACTCGACTTACATACGACCCCTAGTTACAAACGGACCTCTGGTTATTGGTAATTTATTGTGCTTTAGTCCTAGGATACAATAATCAGCTATAACAGTTATCACAGGTGTCTGTAATTAAGCTTTAGTGTTAATCCTGATTCATATATACACTCACCGGCCACTTTATTAGGTACACCATGCTAGTAACGAGTTGGACCCCCTTTTGCCTTCAGAACTGCCTCAATTCTTCGTGGCATAGATTCAACAAGGTGCTGGAAGCATTCCTCAGAGATTTTGGTCCATATTGACATGATGGCATCACACAGTTGCCGCAGATTTGTCGGCTGCACATCCATGATGCGAATCTCCCGTTCCACCACATCCCAAAGATGCTCTATTGGATTGAGATCTGGTGACTGTGGAGGCCATTTGAGTACAGTGACCTCATTGTCATGTTCAAGAAACCAGTCTGAGATGATTCCAGCTTTATGACATGGCGCATTATCCTGCTGAAAGTAGCCATCAGATGTTACAGGGTACATTGTGCTCATAAAGGGATGGACATGGTCAGCAACAATACTCAGGTAGGCTGTGGCGTTGCAACGATGCTCAATTGGTACCAAGGGGCCCAAAGAGTGCCAAGAAAATATTCCCCACACCAGAGGTCGCATTAACTCCTCTAGAAGCGTCATAGACGCTCCTAAATGCAGTATTACTCCTTGAAAACTGCCCCATGCGTCTAAACACGCACTGACATTTCACCTTATTTGGGACGAGTGAGGATGGCAGGGCATAGCAGAATGGCTGCTGCAGCCCCTGACTTACACAGTGGCTGAGAGGAGATGGATGAGCTGTTGTATGTGTGTGAGCCTGAGCCGTGCAGCACCTGGACACACCCCCTCCCTAACCTGATGCTGTTTCTCTTTGGCCGGGTCAAAGTGGGTGGGGCTACCAGAAGCCATGCCCACCCTACGTGCCGATGTCGCTGCACCATCGTTGTTGCACATATCAATGGCTGGAGCTGACCCCGAGGAAAATGTGGCCACAGGTCACCAGGGATCTGGAGGCTTGTGACCAAGGGCTGAAATGTGAGTGAGCGAGTAGTCACATCAGTGCAAGACCAGCCTGCTGCCCAGGTTATATATGGAAGTGTTATATCATGTAAATAAAGTACAGAAAAGAGCAGCACTTGTAGCAGGAGGACTTTGGTGCAAATTCCAGAACCTTGACAAGGTAAAAGTAAAAAAATGGCAGCACTCCAAGATTCAAGGTGAAAAATGTGTTTATTCCCATGTGTAGCTTTTCAGCTGCTCATAGACATTGAATCTTGAGAAGTGCCATTTTTACATTTTAGGCCCCTTGAACACGAACATTGTGGGGACATATATCCAGTTGCAAAATTTGTGGGTGGATATCTGTCCCCACAGACTCCAAGGGGGCATATGTGCCACTTGACCACAGTGTGCATGGGGAAGAAGATAATTACAGCCCGGCATCCCTATGGAGAGGGGAGGGGTGAGCACCACACTTCACACTACGCTTCACCAGCAGAACATATGCTGGTTCTGACATGGGCATAGCACAAATTCATGTGAAAGTAGCCTTAAGTTGTATTTACATGGTGCGTTGTACTTGAAAATGAATCGCAAATGCTTCAAGCAAAACACATGTGCATTGTTACAAGAGTGACCACGTTTTTATATGGTAAGGATTATCATTGACGTAAAGGGGTTGTCCGAGTTTATTTAAAAGCATAATTTTTCCTGCACTACCGTTCCGCCACTGCCGTCCGTCCGTCCGTCCATCAGTGCCGTGCCTGTTTGTTTACAGAGGCAGGCACGCTCCAATCCGGCATCTTCCGCCCGCCTGGAATGTCCACCCATCCCCTGTCCAAGCACCTGATACAGCATTAACATCAATGTGCATCAACTACTGGGACAGGTGGGCATGCTAGGCAGGTGAAATTTGCCCGATCACAGCGTGCCTACCTCTGTAAACAAACGGCACAGCACTGAAGGACAGCAGCGTAGGACAACTGGTCTGCAGGAAGTTTTTTTTTTTTTTTTTTTTACAGCACCCCGCAGGCTACCAGAAGATTTTTTTAATAAACTCAGACAACCCCTTTAAAGTTTTTTTTACTAAGCACATGCATATTATGAGAATTCACAAGCGTTTTGTCATCCTTTAGGCACGATGTCTTTGCAATATATTACCAAATGGAAGCTAACCCCCCCATGTGAAAGCAGCTCTAGGTCAGGAGACACATGGGGCGGCTTGACCGCAGCATAGCCGCATAGTAATTGTCTAATCTACAGCGACTTCCAGAAATTGTGCTTAAAAAGTCGGCTTATACTCGGGTATATACATTATTTATATATATTATAATGTGCAAAATGATTCCTCCGTCAGCCAGTATGCGTCTATAGATATACTCAGCGTATATGCCAGAAACTTTCCTTGCATACATGCTGAGCATATACAAAAATTAATATGTGAATACTACAATGCCAAGTGATTAAAAAGAAGGCACGGCAGGAGGAGGATACACATCCAGGCAGGAGATCTACATCTCACGGTCATGGAAGAGATGAATCTGCAGGGCGGCTTAGGAAACCTGAGTCACAGGGTGTGGACTCATCCTACAGTACAGAGACATGACACCTTCTGTGGTCTTCATAAGCATATAGCGAAGGCTGTGAGCATGGACCTATATCCATATCTTCATAGAGATTCCATAGAAACAAAAAACTCCACATAAAGTCTACTACAGAGACATAGAAGGGGTCCAGCCTGTACTGATAGGGGTGACAGCTACATTTCCTAAAGAACAGGCAGTTTCAGACTAATTTTAGGACGAGTGGAAGAATTTTAGAATATACACGAGATAAATATTGCCATAAAAAATGTGAAAAAAAAAAAAAAATATACAAAAAATCTACACAATAAGCCCATATCAGGTCTTATACGATTAGGTGGAATCAGTGAAACTAATGTCACAAAGCAAAGCTTCTAGTAAAACTAGATCATGTGAGCGGCAGACACACTGCAGGAATCCCAGGTATGTATATGTACAAAGCAGAACCTGGCTAAATAACATGGGATATTAACTATGTGAACGCTGTATATTTCTTACTAATCCGGAGAGTGTGCATACATATAGTATATTAATGGTGAATGTTTCCCGGCTATTACCTGATGACAATGATCATGTACAGTCAGTATGGCCATGTGAAAGCAGCCAAAGTCTATAGGAAGGGTAACAATGGGGGATAGAGGTTACATTCCTATCATACCATCACCTACCTGCCCCATACATCCTGCAATGCAAAACAAGTACACAAAACCAAAGGTCAAAGGGCTCAGTGATATACAGTGGAGTGGGGAATATTCCATAGACACCTATAGGCCCCTACACTATTATTCATCTATAATACACATCTGAGGCTCATCTAAAATCCAGAGCACAGACCTAGGGTGATACATGCAGATTCACTGTGGATATTTGCTCCTATAGAGAAAATGAATATCATAGTATCATAATTTATACGGTTGAAAAAAGACACATGTCCATCAAGTTCTACCAAGGAAGTGAAGGGATTGGATGAGGAAGGGATTTAGGGGAAACAATTCTATATCACATAACCATCAATGTTATTTAGGTGTAAAAAGGCATCTAGACCCTTCTTGAAGCAGATTTTAACCCCTTGCTGCAAACCCAAATAATAGTACATTGTAGAGCAGCTAGGGGTATACGGAGAGGTCTCACATACTGAGCCCTCTCCATACAGACTGGGTAACACCCATGGTAGCAACTATGGCAGCGGCATGTAACAGCCACGGTGGCCATGATCGTCGCTCCCTGTCAGATCATTAGGGAGTGATGATCCGTCACCAGGACAGCATCCGGTCTTTATAAGAGCCGAGGATTTGCGCATCATGTGAAAGAGCAAACTATACTGCAATGCTGTAGTAACACCTGCATTACTGCAGTAGCCCCCTAGGGGTCTCTGGTCTTACCTACGGTTTGTACTCACAACCCCCTTTGCTATTCCTGGGTATTGCACATTCCATTGTGTATTCCGGCCCTATATGTCATTACTGGTTATTACAGGGACGTACTGGTATTGTTTGTACTTTGTATTTCTACAAGGATTATAGTAGCATTTTTCCATTAAGGTAGCGAGTTTCGTTTTTGTCCGTCTGTTGTTTTATAATGGTCTACCATATGTTCCTATCCCTGTCTGTAGGGGACATATTTTTTACATATGTACAATAAAGATGATTGCAGTACATTTAGTTTTCATTGTATCTATTCATTTTTTGGTGTATGCAGTAGCCCCCTAGGGTTAAAGTGCACAAGGGGAGGGGGCTACAGAAATAGTAAAAATATATATATATCACCCTTGAAACGATATAAAAATAAACAGTAAAAGTCAAATATTTTAGGTGTCATGTGTCCCATAAGTCTACATATAAAAACGATTAGGTAAAATGTATGTATAAAAATCACTGTATGGAAGACAGTGTCCACATTTAGTAATTTTTAAACCAAAAAAAAAAATGTAAATAATAAGCAACCAAATGGTCGTAGAGACAAGTGGTATCAAAAAATGACTCCACTCACAGCTCCATACGCCAAAGTATGAAAACGTTATTAAAGGCAGAATATGCCAAAATGAAAAATTATTTTTCCATTTTTTTTTTTAAACCCATAAAAAGGAAAACAGAAGAAAATGGCCCAAAAACTTTTTTTTTCAACAAACTTCACTGCATTCGGAAAGTTTTTTCCCGCTTCCCAGTACATGGCATGGAATTTCAAATACCGTCACTAGCAAGTCCAATTTGTCACACAGAAAACAAGACCTTATAAAGCTCCGTACACGGAAAAATGAAAAAAGTTTGGGATTTGAAAAGAAGAGGAGCAAAAAAAAAGAAAACGCAAAAAAGAAAAAGGACATTGGGGGGGGGGGAAGGCGTTAAAATCTGCAGCAGGTTTTCATGTTGAAATATTCCGCATATTGTACATGGTGGCTTAGAAATCTCAATGATTTTAAAGCCGCTGTAATCCATGGTGGATGTTCTACACCAATTCTGTGTGGATCCGGAGCGTCTACAAGAGGCCTGAGGACAGTACATGCAGAGCGCACTGCATTACCCTCTATACCAGGTTCATTCATCTCAGGTATGTAATGCATCTTGTCCCACCCAAAAAGATACGGAGCAGAATTACAACCACATATAGTATGGTGCAGGTGATAAAATACACAATACACTTCACTATTAATAACTAAAAATGCTGCTTTGTCGTGTTCTTCGCTCCTTTCTTCCGCAGGTATCACTAGGAGTAAATACATCCCCTCTTCTCTGTAAGGAGTAGACTGAACAAATCAGATGGTTAAAGTGTTTGGTAACTAAAAGGGGTGGTCCAAAGATTAAGAAGCATTGCGCTTTGTTTCAAAACCAGCGTCACACCTGACCCCGGATTTGTTCTGGTATTGCAGCTCAGCTGTATAGAGAAGAATAGAACTTGGTTGCCCGTGGTGAGCGCGGCGCTCGGTGATCTCCGTCAGCTCCAGAGAGTTGAATGGAGCAGAACAGTCATGCACAGCCGTCTGCTCCATTACCCTCATGGTCGGACCCCTTGTTTTAGTGATGTGTGGATAGGGCCTAACTTGAATTTGTGGGAAAACCACTCCAATAGGGTAGGGGGGAAAACAATCTGATCGGTGAGGAAGCAGTGGGAAGAGCATTAATCCTGCCCCCACATTCAAGGTCTACGGGAATGTCAAAGTGTTCTGCTATCTCTGGCACCGTCATAGATGGTGATACTAGAGCGCTGTGCTCTGCAAGTTCCAGTTCTCGCCTGCTCTCTGTGTATGCATTTTGCAAGTGCTCTCAGATACATTGATCTTTTGAAAAGGAGATGAGGGAAAAACAGGAGAAAATAGAAAAACATTTGATGGTAGGAATTCTACCATCAAAATCCATTATGATAAAACAGACACTATGACTATGGTAATCTTCTTGCATTTATTATCCATGGTCTCTTTCCTTCTAAAATCAAGATCTAATATTATGCTAATGAGTCTGAAGGGTTCTGGGGGTGTTACCAAAGTCCCTCCATGTTGTAGCTTCACAGGCTGTAACACTTTCTCCCCCGATCTCTGCTCCCTCGCCACTTCCCTTCTACCTCTGCCTGATGAAATCTCAACACATCGTGGGAGGTTGAAATGCTTCTGCACATTGTAACAGCCCGTGAATCTGCAGCATGTGGGGCTCTAGTAACACCCCCAAGGAGCCCTTTAGGCTCACTTTCAAAATTTTAAAAGTTAATTATAAAAGGGAGGAGGCCATGGATAACAAATATAAGAAGATTACCGCAGTCATGGTGCCTGACTATCAGTCCCTGGTTTATCATGAGGGTGTTGAGGGTAGATTTGCTAAATACTATCAAATAAACTACTCACCTAGGGAAAAAAAACAGCTCGAACAGATTAGGTTTGCTTATAATTGATATGTAGAGAATAGCAAGTGACTGCATTGCAGTGATTTGTCCAAAATTGGAGCAATTTCTGTGAATATTTGAAATTTTCCAATCATTGTAGTCATGCAAATTTCAACTTTTCGGCGACATATCCCAACCTCCTCCACTTAGGTTATTTACATCCCATTTATCGAGTGGATCCATGTGTGGTGGACAGATTTATAAAGTGCTACTTTTCAAACAGTTGTAAATTTAAGTCCCTTCCTGGCATATCAAATACTTGGGATCTAGTTCACCGAAAAGTTTCAAAACCACTGCAGACATTTCCATTTACAAAACGCATCGTAAACGCGATGTTAACACATGCGTTAACATTGCATTAACAAACGTAAACGGTAATGTAATTAGGCAAATTACCTCTTATCAGCAGTTGCAATGCGTTTCAAACGCAATGAAAATGTGACCAAAACGCAACGTGTGAACGCGCCCTGACACTTCATGTGCTGCACTTCTTGGGCTGTCTAAGGCATTCTGATAAATCGGACATACAAAAAGCTCTGAAAACTGACATAAGAAGCCCACCCAATGATACACCCCCCCCCCCCATATGTGATACCTATAGAGGACAGGTCAGGCCTGAGGGAGGCCTCAATCTATCACTTTCAGTTTAGGATTACAAGCCTAACTACCAGCTGCACTTCTAGCCCAGCCATAAGGGGGCACTACTGAGGATGGAAGGGGGCATTTACTATGGCTGCAAACGTAAACAAGGGAAGACAACAGTATAAAGTTGTCGTAAACCTAATTGTCAGTCACAGGAGAGGCGTTGTATCCCGTCCTGTCCGTGCGGGTCGGTTTCACAACACTAAGCTGGGTGTGACATAGGCAGCGGGGAAATATCTGCAAAAACTGGAGTGGAGACTCCACTTTTCTTAGTAGGAAAGGCAACAAAGTGTCTGGAAAGTAGTGGGATCTCTATATCACACACAGAGGAAGGAAGCTGACAAGGGTCAAAATACTGCAGGCAAAATCACCATCTGGTAGAGGATGAAATATGAATTTTCTATATAACACATGGACCATACAGAACCTCAGCAGTGGGTCTGATGATGTGGATCTCACTGTGATGACAATCCACATCCATGAGTGTGACTGAGCTCTGCGAGAACTACAAGTACCAGCATGCCCTCCACTCACCTGTATTAGTCAGTGCCCTGCCATGCGCAGTGTACCCGCACAGCCATGTGGTGGCGCTACAGCCATGAGCGGAGCACTGCATTATACAAGCGGTTCCTCTGACCTTGTGTACAACAGCTGGGACACTGCGCAGAGCGGGCGCCATACACACAGCGGACAACCCGGCCCATGACATCTACCGGCTACATAATACCTACCTGCCGCCCGGTCACGCGTCTTCTCCTCCTCGGTGACAGCTCACACAGGACGGATTCCCCCAACTCCGCTTCAGCGGCGGCAACTTCTCACTACGTCAGCGACGTCCACGCGATACCCGGCAACACTGAGTGGGCGGAGTCAGGGAGACACGATGCGTGCTCGACGCCAGAGGCAGACATTTTTAGTGCTGGCAAAGTGGCCCATAGTACAAACTGCATGGCAGATTGCTTTATTCATAGAGGTTTCTAATAGATTCAATTCTCTGCTTAACTAGTGAAGTCTTTTAGTAACAGAAATATGATTTGGTTTCATTTAGCGTCAGAGCTATTAGAATTGATGTTTTTATAGTTTCTATACAGTAGACAGTGCAAGGGAGCACATGCCAATAAGCAAGTTGAGCCTCTCACCTCAGACAACATCAACTGCAGGAGCAGCATTAGGAACACAGTCAGCAGTCCCTGACAATTACAAATAGCCTCTCTGCCCACCAGATGTCGGCATGGGTGTAATGGATAAAATAACATGATATATTACTATTGGATGGGTTTGAGGGTGCGACGATTTATAGTTCGTTTCAGGCAGCAGACTGTTCAGATTCACCCCTGAGACAGCATGCCCTATGTTTGGTTTTACTTGAATGGCAACATGGCAAAATAACTGTACCACAAAAAAAAAAATTAAAATAAACACAGATAAGGAGATCAAAAGGCAATGCACACCACAATATTAAAATAAAATTTACAAATTTGTCTTTATTCACACCAGGGGAATAGATACACGTAATTAAAATGCTACATATGGCTGCAGTGATCAGAGTTATCCCAGGCTGTAGGTGTTAGAGGAGGTTGTAATATAATAGAGCTGCGGTTTCCGGGAAGTCTCTTTCCACAGCCCAGTACCGCTATGTCCATTTGTGAGAAGGGGTTAAAGGGGTATTCCCAAGAAAACAAGTTTCTTATATGTACTCAGGATAACAAAATAACACATTCTCTAATTTACTGTTATTACCAAAAATACAGAATTTCACAGATATTAGACCATCCTGTCTCTATCAGTCCTGCTGTACACAATTTCAGTTACACCTAATTTTCTGACCCTGTATCTTCTGACTTCAGGGTCGGCAGCCATCTTTTTTTCTGTCTGACGCTGTGGAGCTGAGCTTTTCTCTGTTCTTTTTCTCCAGATTCCTCCATCCTGCATTTCAGAACGAGCTGGCACTCACTGACTTCCTCCCAGCAAACAACAACACATCACAAGGTGAGCTAAAAGCTACAGGCAGATAAGTTCTTTAACTTGGGGAAGCCACATCAGATCTAACAGTGTGTGCAGTTGAGATATAGCAGAGCTGGAGAGTGTCATTGTGTGTAATATGCATCTCATCTCTCTTTATATGTGTTAGATACTAGTAAAATGTTCAGAAGGTAAATGAAAGTGTATATAAACCTTGTACCCTCATAACCTTTAGAATTTTCAGTTCACAGAACTAGATGGATCATAATGTGTCTGCCAAAATTGACCATCACTCAGTGATAGGAGCTAAAACAGCAATAAAACAGTAAAATTGTAAAGTAAAGGGCTAAACGTTATCTTTATTGTGTTAACATAACTAGGGGGTTGAAATTTGAGAATTTTCTTTCATGGGCAAACCCTGTTAAGGCCAATGACATTAGAAAAGTCTTTCAACCTGGAATGAACGAAAATATCAGATTTCTTTTTTGTAGTTGGTTAACAGAAAACCAAAGTATGTATTTCCCAACTTAAAAAGAAGCTGTCAAGGCAATTTGGGAAACCCTCAAGGTGCACCCTCGGCTCCTGTGTTCCAGCAAGTGAAGGCGGTGTATTACACAGATACAGCACAAGCGCAGTTTAGGCGGGATACTATCCCGGCATTACTTCCTGCAATGCAAAAGGAGCTGCCATCGCAGGATCTTCCAATTCGAGAACGATGTGCCTCATCAGGCTTACATCTGGGTAACTATTTAAGTTTCTTTTTTTAACATTTTAAGATTTGAAAAAGGTCAATTTAGGACCCTAAACCACAGGTCCTTTAGTCCCTGTAGTTGGTTTAGGGTCCCAAATCAAAATTTTTCTTGAATAATTAAAAGAGTAAAAGCTGTGCTCATTATGAGTTATCAAATATCAAAGTTCCTGCAAACCATCTGGAGCAGAACCAAGGTGTCCGTGAACTGTCATGCCATGGTTGTCTGGCTCCAGCATCAGCGCTGTTGTGCCACTGTCACGGGTGGTCCTGCGACTCATATCGCGGGTCGCGGGCTCACCCGTGCTCCCCGGGGCTCGCTGGCGCAGCGCCGGCGCAGCTCACCTCTCCCCGTTCCTGTGTCTCCGTCTGGCTCCGTGCGCGCGCGTCCCCGTCTCCTAGGGCGCGCGCGCGGCACCTTCAGAAGATTTAAAGGGCCAGCGCACCGCTGATTGGTGCGCTGGCTGAACACTTCACCTTTATTACCTTGCCGGATCTTTGTGCCTCACAGCCTTAGAGAAAGCTCTGTTGCGATTTGCCTGCGTTCCAGTGTCTTCTACGTTCCTGTGTTTCCTGCGTGCCTGACTCCTTCCGTGTTCCTGTGTTACCTGACTACCTTCGTGTTCCCGTGTACCAGTGTCCCTCCGTATTGCTGTCGTGAATTCTGTGTTCCCGTACCCTTCTGTTTGGACCACCTGTTGCTGACCCCGGTTTGGACCCTGACGTTGCATCTCTGCCGCCTGCCCTGACCCTGTGCCTGGACTGTGACCTCGAGCTTGACTGCTGTTTCTGTACCTCAACCTTGGCCGCCACTGCAGACAAGTCACGCCTGAGGAACGACCTGGTGGTACCACGCCGCAGCTTGTCTAACCCGCTTTGCGGCGGGCTCAGGTGAAAACCGGGTACCACTTAGACTCCGGTCCCAGGTAGTGGCTTGTGCCATCGTCTGCAGTGGTCCAGCGGATCCACATCCCGCAAGCCTGACAGCCACTTCTCTGTTAATTCCAAGGGCACTTTTTAAGTCACTCTTTAGGCTTTTTATAGACATGGACATAATGGGGCACATTTACTAAGGGTCCGCAGCCGCGAATCCGTCGGGTTTTTCCCGAATATTTCCTCTTTGCGCTGTATTTCACAAGATTGTGGCGCAATCGCGCCGACTTTTGCGCGACAGAAATCGGGGGGCGTGGCCACCGGACAACCCGAAGGATTCGGAAAAAACGCAGAATTTAAAAAGCCATTTGTGTCGCAAGATCAAGCACTCACATACACCAGAAAAAAGCAGGTGAACTCCGGCGGACCTCAGCGCAGCAGCGACACCTGGTGAATATCGGAGCACGGACCTTAGTGAATCCCGGCAGAACCCGAATCAGCGTCAGAGAACCCGCCGCTGGATCGCGTCTGGACCGGGTAAGTAAATGTGCCCCAATGTTCTTGATGAAAGACTGATGAGTTGATCAGATCATTTGTTGTTGGTATCTGCCACATTTCAATTCTAAGCTCTATGATCTTTTATTAGAATGAATCAAATCTTTAATAAAAATTAAAGATTGAAAGAATAAAAATTAAAGATTAAAAGAATAAAGATTAAAAAAAAATAATATCCTTGTCATGAACCTAGCTGCTCGCTGACTGGTTCTGACTTTGGTTCAGGAAGGGGACCTGCCGGGTCTCACTGGACAGTGCTCTGACAGCTCTATGCCCTCCAAGAAGCTGAGTGATATAGCTACCACCACTCGTCATATATAGGCTGACAAGATACCTAAGATATATTATGGACCAATATTAGATTACAGTCCCAAATGAAACAATAAATCAATGTAGGTAACGTCTCCTGAGAGTTATGGAATCGTTAGAACACAAGAAGGCTGTAATTAAATGGACGTTTAATATCAAAAGGACAGTGCTTACAATTATAAAGGGTTATTATACAAAAAGGGTGACACATTAAACAGACATAAACATGCAATGCAAATAACAGTTTGGTAAAATAAAAAGTGATGAAGAAAACAGAACTGAATACATTACGTGATGTTTTAAATCTGGTGCTTGTGGAAGCAGAAAGACCTGATCAAACTGTCCGCCTGGGACCCCCAAAGAATGACCATTTTTAGATGGAGACTTTCATCTAAATAGATTCCAGGATTCACTGAGCAGCCCCCCTGCTTGTGATGACACCAGGAGGCCTGGCATATGATAATTGCCTTTTATCATTTGGAGGTGTAAGCCAGCCTTATCTGCCTCTGGGCGCTTTGACAAGATGCAGTTTTTGATGCATTTCAAAGGCCTTGATCTCGTGCTGAGGTTACATTGCGTTTTAGCAGATACAGTGGAAACGCAATGTAACCTTAACATGTAATTAAGGCTGCAGCCTTTGGAATGCGTCAAAAACGCATCAAAAAACGTGACGCAACGCCTCGTGTGAATGCGCCCTTAGAATCTTTCTTGCCTGATATCTTGCCCTGTGGGCATCCTATAAACTTGGTTTTAATTACAGCTTTTCCATCAAAACGTACATACTCTGCATGATGAGTTTTAGTGGTAATAGTTTAGGGGTTATGTAATTGCTCCCTGCTGACATAGTTACTGTAGAAGCCTACCTGTACTTATTAGGGACATTGGTGAAGCTGCAAGATGCATTATGACACATTTTCGTTTAATCTTTAAATCCAGATGGGGACCCAATCTCCATTGTTTCTTCTTGGCGGCACAAGCATTCGGCATTGCTCCCTTTCTAGTGCTGTATGGTGAATTAATATTGCTCTAGTGACAAACTCCACCTCAGCAATTTCCCATTATCACCTGCAACCCGGTGTTACCAGCTAAGTGGGTTGTGATCAGTCACTACTGTGAATCTGCGCCCATACAGGTAAAGCTACATTCACACCACCATTGGGGGACGTATATACGTCCGCAAGCTGGCAATGGGCACATCTTTCTATCTTTGCCGTATTATATTGCATCTTTCTATATTTGCCATGTATCTCAATGGAGAGGGGCGGGGACGAGCAGCGCTCACCCCCTCCTCCTCTCCCATGCGCCGATGTGTGCCGCACACATTCGTGTGAATGTGGCCTAAGGCTATAGCTTTTGCAGTGCCCATACAATAGCGAAACATTCTTTCTCCACTGTGGGGTAGGCTGCCTCTCTTGGTAGCAGCTTTCTGCTCAGATAAATTATGGGATGTTCCTCCCCTTTAGGGTTCACCTGGCTGGGCACAGCACCTAAGCCATACATGCTGGCATCTGCCTGTACCACAGAGGTTCAATGAGGGCTTTGCAAGACTGGTGAGCCTTGCCAGAACCTCTTTCAATGTCTTTCAGAGCCTGTGTACATTCTGCATTCCAATTCACTGTGACCATTGTATTATATATTAAAGGGCCAGTAATACTTTTATCACAATGGGGCAGATTTACTTACCCGGTCCATTCGCGATCCAGCGGCGCGCTCTCTGCGCTGGATTCGGGTCCGGGCGAGATTCATTAAGGTAGTTCCTCCGCCGTCCACCAGGTGGTGCTGCTGCGCTGAAAAGCAACGGAACACACTGGAATTCACCGAGCCGGGCTGAGTGAAGGTAAGTGCAAGCTCTGCGACAGTTTTTTTTTTTAAATGCGGCGTTTTTTCCGAATCCGGTGGGTTTTCGTTCGGCCACGCCCAGATTTCCGTCGCGTGCATGCCAGCGCCGATGCGCCACAATCCGATCGCGTGCGCCAAAATCCCGGGTCAATTCAGGGGAAATCATCGCAAATCGGAAATATTCGGGTAACACGTTGGGAAAACGCGAATCGGGCCCTTAGTAAATGACCCCCAATGTTTCTTATTGCTCTAATAAAAGATCTAAAATGAATATAGTTTATTACTGTTGTTTGTCTTTGGTTCTAAATCCTCCTACATAGTGACACTGAAGAGAGTGATCGCTGCCGTCTAATGTTCTAGGATTACAGCTAGACTTGGCTGATGCTCCAACATATAATAAACTGTCCCATCATGAAATCACATGGTGGCAGCAGCTGCAGGTCACATTAGCACAAACCCGATCGCAGCACCTAACTTGCCTTCCAATAGGCACCGCCATCTTGGATGGCTTATCGACGCCCCCTCCCCCCGGCCGTGACGTCATTGGTTACCATGATAATTTAAAAAAAATGTAAAAAATATTAAAGGGTTTTTTTTTAAATGTAAAAGTTTAAATTACCCACCTTTCCCTAGATCACTTATAACACTGCACAGTATTTTCAATAAAGCACAGTCTATAGTGCCAGTAAAATGGCACAGAAGTAGATATCCTGTTTGTGACGCCACTTGCAACATCCCCCACCAGGGCCTAGCCTTTTCTTGGGGCCTGGAGACAGCCGGGGCCCAGAATACTGGAGTGGCTGGCGGTTGTGGCCTAGGCACGCTGTTGTCACGGTGCTTGGTATGGGGACCGGAGGGCTGTCCCACAGCCTCGCAGGTCTCCAGCAGGCGGTGTGTGCAATAAATTAGATGAGGGAGAGGCTGATGTACTAGTTCTCCCTGGGGCACCCTTTAATTTCCGTAGTATGAGTCCCTGGGTGGTGAATGGGGGAGCCCTTAATGTTACAGCCGTAGCAGGGACCAGACATAAGGCAACGTTGTGCAAAAATAACTTACAGTTCTTTATTCCATCCAACATCAGGCAACGCGCCAAGCCATTCTGTACAGAGGCCGGATTGTTAGATAGTCCGGATTACTGGTGAGTGGTCATGGAGAGTTGACCTCAGGAGTTAGGTCACCAGCCTGGTTGCAGATGCAGGCTGGGATGTAGCTGTGTCCTATGCTGGAAGCTGCAGCTTTAATCCTAGGAGCTCTGTATGAGACACTGAAGGTGTATCTCACACTGTCTCTGGTCACTCAGTGTTGTAGAAGAGATGCTCCTGTTTGAGGAGCTGGGGCCTAAGAGCTCCTCATGTGGTGAGAGCAGGGCCTAAAGCAGGGGTCCCCAAACTTTTTACATAGGGGGCCGTTCACTGTCCCTCTCAGACTGTTGGAGGGCCGGACTGAAGTTTAAAATAAAAAAAAATATAAGAAATTCCTTGAAAACAAAGCGCTAGCTGTACATGTGACAGTATCCGTAATACCCCTTTGTGAACTATTTTATTTATTGGCCCAATTAATGAATCAATTGGGTCAATTAATTATTAAATATGCTGCCCCCCCATTAATTACTAGACTGCCCCTCATAATTAATTATTTCCTATGCTGCCTCTCATAATTAATTATTTCCTATACCCCCACCAATAATTGTATCCTATGCTACCCCTCATAATTATTTCCTATACCCCCACCATTAATTCTTTCCTATGCTGCCCCTCATAATTAATTATATCCTATACCCCCACCAATAAGTATATCCTATGCTGCCCCTCATAATTAATTATATCTTATGCTGCCCCTTATGAGAGGCAGCATAGGAAATAATTAATTATGAGGAGCAGCATAGGAAATAATTAATTATGAGGAGCAGCATAGGAAATAATTAATTGAGGTGCAGCATAGGAAATAATTTATTATAATTAATTATTCACTATGCTGCCCCTCATAATTAATTATTCCCTATGTTGCCCCTCATAATTAATTATTCCCTATGCTGCCCCTCCATTATTATTTTCTCTAATGGCCCCATAATTCATTACTTTGTATATTGGGGTCGCCACACTCTTTCTACTGCTGTTTTAAAAAAAAAAAATTAAAAACCTGTACTTACCTCTGGCTCCCGCGTCTTCTTTCTTCTTCCTGCGGCCGGGCAGAAAAGGGTGCGCGGCCGCGTGATGACGTAATCACGCGGCCACGCATCCAAGTTCAAGGAGCGATGTGCGCCGGGGTTGTCTTCCGGCCACATCGCTCCAGTTAAAGTGCTTGAGCGGCCGTTCCTGGCCCCCAACCTACCAGTATGTTTTGGAGTGTGGGAGGAAACTGGAGGACCCGGAGGAACCCACACAAATATGGTGAGAACATGCAAACTCTTTGCAGATGTTGACTCTGGGACTTGATTTCAAAATGGGGCAAGCATTTTCAGAAAATATACAGTTTGCTAAAATTCTCTATGCTGCAATTTTAGTTTTGTTTGTACATTGTAAAAAGTGGCAAAAATTGCTCTGGCCAACAAAGCGACAACATTTCTAGAAACATCTGGCAGGGAAAGGGCTAAACCTATATGTCAGTGGTGGCGAACCTATGGCACAGGTGCCAGAGGTGGCACTCAGAGCCCTTTCTGTGGGCACCCTGGCCATCCCCCCAGCACACCAAACAGGACTCAAAGAATCTTCCTGCAGTTCCAAGCAACTTAAAAGATGCTGCTGTCATTCATATATTTAAGTGATACTTACTTCGCTACTTGGGACTGGAGGAAGAGGGAGAATTAGACAGGGCCAAATTATCTTTGGAAGACCTTCTGCTGGCCTCACAATTCTTTGTGTGCAGAGGGACACTGGAAAGAAGCTAAAATGATGCAAATTTTCCACCTTGTCCTCAGGAGGCCAATATGATCGAAAATTGTTGGATAACAGGGAGCAATAAGTTAATGCTTTAATTTTTTGTTGGCACCTCGCAATAAATAAGGGTGGTTTTGGTTTGCAGTTTGGGCACTCAGCCACCAAAAGGTTCGCCATCACTGATATATGTCAATGTAGGTGGAATTTATTGTACGCTGGTGCACATGTCCCAGTGTCTGATAGTGGCTAGGCCTTGTACGTTTTGCCGGATACATCTAGAAGCTAAGGCTTCTTGATGCTACCAGCGGGCTAAACGGAAAAACTATGCCCGCTCCGAGCTGACATGGTTTGTTGCCTCCTCCATGCCAATATGGCGTGGCGTTAGCGTAATCGCATAATGATCACTGAATTTGTGAATATTTCACTGCTTCCACACCAGAAAACTAGCGTAGAAACATGATAAATTGCTAAACACATTGCTTGATAAATTAGTTTTATTTTAACTGTTTTACTGAAATATTTTGCTGCGTGTGTTTGATTTTGAGTTGTTTTATAAGATTTAATTTCTTACTCTCAGACAATCCCTGGAATGGAAAGTGACATAACAGACAAACAGCCATGTTGATATCATGTGTTTATTAAGCATGACAACTGAAGGTCGTCTTGTTCTCCTCAGCACAACATGTCCCTAACTATCTGCACAACCAACATTCCGACCCTCATCTCCTTTCAGCACTGAGATGACTTTATGTTCCCTCAGAATCAGACGCCCACACTAAACATGGCGGCCGGTGACAGAGCTGTCTATTCGCTAGCCAATCACTGCCTACGTTTAGAACGAGGCAAATGATTGGTCGGGAGCGCCGGGCTTTGACAATAGCCAATTACAGATTCGTTCTGCGGGAGGTGGACCCAGGCCGCGGCTGGAGAGGCCCGGACCTGTAATCGGTGAGTGTTTACCGTGTGCGGTACCGGTGTGTGTAGGCAGGTTGTAGATGGGCCTTGCCGGGTGTACAGGGTCACGTGTGTCCCGTTACCGGGCTGTGTCATACGGCTGACGTCATAGACACATTCCTGGAGATACAGATGTGCTGGAATGGCCACCTGGGCAGGGTCACCGGGTCGCTCCAGGGGTCTAGTTGTATGATACAATCGGTGATGATGGGTTATTGGCATCTCCCAGCATGCCCCGGTACACAGGACATACACTGGGCTCGGCCGGCTGCAGCTTGTGCTTGTAGTCGGGTTCATTCACACCATGCAAATGCGATATTTAGTAGTAAGGTGCGTTTTAACCGCGCATACGACTTGCTTTGGATCAGGTCGTATTCGGCAGACACCGCAGGGAGAGCATGTGCTGCTATATATGTATATATCCATCACATCTACATAAGGAAGTGTCCAAATACATGTATAGAGGGTCTACAGACCCCAAATACACAACTAATACAGACTATTGGGGCATGATATGTACCCTCGTTGCCCATAGGGGTACAATGAGGTGCGCTGTAATGGAAATGTAGCCTAGCCAATCACATGTGTGGTCAGAGGATGTGTTGGATCCATATTACTCTGATCCTGGGGTATTGGGGTGACTGATGATGGGACCAGCTCATCTTTATGGAACTTTCACTGATGATTAAAAGATGGGGCATGCTCAAATTCAACATGTTCAATCATCTGTTCACAGAGTGGATAAGCAGATGATAGTTGGAACATTTGTTGGGCAGAGCATGCATGTGTATGAAGGGGTATCAGAAGGAATAACTGACTGCAAGTGGGGGCTCTTAAGCCCAACCACTTCTATTATTGTCCCCCACAATGACAGTAACCAGAGGCAGGTAGGCTGCCTCTAGGCCCACCTGATTTTTGCATGTACCTGTGCAGTTAGGCTTATATGGAGCCAGATTTATCACAGTTTCTCATGCTAGATTGTAAATCCGTCCAGTCTAACATTGTGCCTATTATTTACTGGCTTACTTGTTTCCAGAACTATGAGACAACGTTTTGGTGTACAGTAACGTTTTTTGGCTCATAGTTATGTTTCACCTTGGGGCACGTTAAGCTAAGCCACACAAGTAGTAATAGGGCCTCCGGACTTGTCAAAACTCACAGAGCTCTGGCACATTCCCCCCAATCTCATATCAAAATAAACTGCCTTTAGGTGGTGGCCTAGGACGTCCATGGTCCACGGTGTGGGGTGCCTATATCTATGTAGCGAGAGCATATTGTTTTGTGTCTCAGGTTCCAGTATCCATCACAAAGGGGAGCTCCCCAGAATCTGGGACTCTCATGCATAAAACACCCTGGATGAATTGTAATAAAGCCTGTCTCAGCGTTTTCTACCCTGCTATATGTGATACATACAATTCATACATCAGTGGGATGGGGGACATTTCTTTGAAGCTTCTTCAGCAGGGTATGCGGGTCAGTTGTGGGTTTTAGTGACAGAATGTGGTTGAGAAGTGTGAATGGGGTTGTACAGCATAATAAAATCATGTCTGCTTTCTGCTATACAGTTACTCATAGATCCAGGTAATCGTATATTTGATATCCATGGTCTCCTTCCTTCCTTCTAAAAATCAACTTTTAAAATTATGCTAATAAGCCAGAAGTGCTCCTGGGATGTTACCAGAGAGTTTCACAGGCTGTTACACTGTTTCCCTTTCTTCTCCCTCTGCCTGACGTAATCTCAGTTCAGCACAAGATGTTTCAGGGTGGGATGAGGAAGTGCTCCTTGCTCACAGTAACATCCTGTGAATTTGAAACTTGGAGGGGCCCTGGTAAAGCCCCCAGGAGCACTTAATAATTTTAAAAGATGATTTTAGAAGGAAGGAGGCCATGGATAATAAATGTAAGATGATTACCACAGTCACAGTGCCTGCGTATATGAGTAAGTGTCCCTGGTTTATTATGATGGATTTTCCTCTAAGAAACAGTTTTGTAAACTTTGAGTCCTACAGAATTGTGCAGATACAAGAACACTATTTTGTGTAATTGTTACAATCACAGCCACGACACAACTTCATCTTTCTCTATGGGAAAGTCTCAGTGTGAATTTTACAATAGTTACATTTCCATGTCACTGGGTTGACCTTGAACTAATCGGGTGAGTTCTGAGCAGGAGAGGTAGGAAATCACTGGCGTGGAGTTACCGACACATTTTTGTGTATGGCTTATTGTGTAATTTTACCCCATTGGACATATGGTGCAATTTCATTGAAGATCTCTAAAAAAAAAAAAAAAAAAAAGCCTCCCCCTATTGAGTGCATTGGGGGTAAAAGGTACAGCACAGTAAACAAGTGTTTATCCGCTGTATGGGAACTTTAAAGGGGTTGGCTACACATGAAAGTAGAATGTGGTAAGTACAATAGATTAATAGGGTCCCCCATATTGTCTTTACCCTGGTAATCTGGAGGTCTCATGATCCGCTGTTGCAGGGCCCATGCAAACTGTAGTAAGCACAGAACCCCATAAGCCGTCAGCAGGACACGGTAACTCGTATGAAGTGCTGAAAACGGCTGCCAGTTGGTCACATGACCCTAAAGAGGAAAGTACAATATGGGACCCTATTGGACTGTTGTAGTTGCCAAGGTAAACTTTCTTTTGTGGCCAAAACCTTTAAGGTCTACACACTTTTTCGCTGTGCTATACTTTTTTTTTTATCCCTCAATGCGGGAAGTCTTTCCCATGGAAAAAGAATAGGTCAAGCTGACGCCCAATGTGTCCGAACCTTATTTCCATTTGACATGGAATTAACCCAACTTTACTCATTTGTACTTGAGCACCTTCACAAGACGATATAGATATCTAATGTGTGCCAGGCCCCTTTAAGATGCATCTGTGCTGCCTCCCAAGTCATTATATTATTAACAGGATTAAAGGGATTGTGTGAGATTAGGAAGAGAGATTTGTATTTCTTTCAGTACAAATGGGACTGAGCTGTGATGCCAAACACAAAGTACATGGACAAAACCAGTAAAAATGATCCAAGTATTATCTATATACAGTACAGGTAACGGCAGTGGTATGACCCCAGCATCCAGCAAATGATGTGTATATCCCACCCCTCTTTAGTAATGTCTACAATGGGGCCTGGGCCGCTTTGTAGTGTAGTGCCCAGATGTGTCAGTCCTAGGGCCCAGACAGTGATTACTAAAGGGGTTACAACAAATTCTGTTATCCCTTATCCACACGTTAGAGGTGGTCTGACTGCTGGGTGTCCCATTCTCTTTAATTGAATGAAGTGGCAGCTCAGGTATGCATCCTACCGCTCTATTCAGCACTCTGGGAATGGCCAAAATTGCTGAGCACAGTGCTTGGTTATCTCTGCCGCTCTTGTACACTAAAATATCGATATCCTCTTGTAAAGTTATTCAAAAACAAATGAATAAAGTTGGGTTAATTCAATGTCAAAGGGAAAGAAGAATCAGGCATATTGTATATCAGCTTGACCTATCCTTTGTTTCCATGAGAAAGACTCCCCCCATTGAGTGCATTGGGGGGGGTTCAAAAGGAAAATCACAGTGAACTAGTGTGTAGCTCACTGTATGGAAATCTTAGAGGTTGGCTACATGAAAGTAAATCGTGGTAACCACTCATATTGTATATACCCTGGTAATCTGAAGGTCTCATGATCCGCTGTCGGCCACATTCAGGACTTGGTGACGCCCCCTGCCCTGCCGAAATGGGGCAGGTCACTGGGCTGTGCGCTCATTACTTTATATACATGTTCTCCATGTCGGTAGATGGAGGTCCGCATCCAGGGAACATGCAAAATGTAATGAGCACAGAACCCCCACTGATCAAATTATGCTTTAATGCATATAATAGCAGCTGAAGGCTTATTATACCACCAGTCACCTCGCCTTCCCATAATGGCAGATTTTGGCTTCTGTCAAACAGGTGTAGGGTGTAATCTACTGTTTGAGTACATTCACACAAAGCAGTAACTGATCCTGTAAATTTGCACAAATGAATCGTATTTCTTTTGCATGTTTCAATTATGATAATTGCTTGTCAGTTACTACATGACAAAACAACACCAGGTAGTGCTAAAATCTCATGTCATCCGGATCTTTCTCTCCCCAAATGTTGGTAGCACTAAAATTTCAGCAGGAAATCTCCAAATAATTGTACAGTGAAGTTGCATTCTCCATCCACCCCTTTCCATAGACTTTTATGTTTAGTATAAAGGGGACCTATCATCAGATTTTTCACAATTAAACCTAATGACAGGTTTCCACAGAAGTCTTCATACTGTGCCCCATGTTTTCTTTTATATAAAAATCCACCGGTCTTTGAAGACTTCTGCGAAAACCTTATGACAGGTTCCCTTTAAGACAGATTTATGTATGAATTCAGGGGGGGGGGGCACAAAATCTGAGGTTCTAATAGAATAAGCAAAATAGTTCAGTCCTGTCCCCTTGAAATATCTTTGCTATTGTGATTAATGTTAAATAATTATCACAATTATGAGACATTGGTGCTCAAAAATCTATCACTGTCAGTGTAATGTTTGGTCTCCCCTCTAGTTTGGCTACACAGCTATCAAGAGGATAAATGTATGACCCACCCCCCTCTGTCCCCCCTATCTGCATAGTGGTCATCTTGCAGGTGTCTGCTACTTCTTCATTGCACTGGGACTTGCAGAAATGGCTGAGCCCTGTATTCGCCATTATTCTCCATCCATCTCAAAGAGATCTATTCAGCTCTTTCTTTCCTCAGACAGAGGTAAACTGGTCCCCTGTTATTGTTGTAATTTTTGGGCAAACCTTTATAATTATTGATTTATGGTAGTTGTAGAAAGTTTGTGATGGTGAAATGAGTTTTGTCTATATTAATCTTCTATCTCCCTTGTTTTTAGGTATTCTGTGCGTATGGCATAAAGACATCCTCTGAAAATGAGCGGGGAGCCGGATGCACTTGCGGTTGTCAATCAGCTGCGGGACTTGGCTTCAGACCCTTTGAACCGCCGAGCCATTGTACAAGATCAAGGCTGCCTGCCGGGCCTCATCCTATTCCTAGACCATCCCAATCCCCAAGTTGTTTACTCCGCCTTATTGGTCAGTGCAAGAATGTATATGTGGTAGAATGCTAATTCCATCATAATAATGCTGATTTACTCTTCGACTATTAATTACTTATGATATCATCATAGATACATGAGTGTTGGCAGCCTCCTCTTACATTTGGGATTTAGTGCTAATGATTTGGCTTCATCTGGGAATGTGACACAATGCAAGTTCCGGTGCAGCCATAATAATAATAAATCTAAGAGGATTCCTACCATCAGAATTCTACCTATTAAGGTAGATAAAGTACGTCATGACAGTAGCCAACTGCAAACAGCTATGTCTCTTTAACCCTGGCACCTAGAAATACAACTGGTGTTAAACTAAACATCAAACTATCATGTCAAGATAAAGTCTCATATGTCTTAACAAAAAAATAAGTAAAATATGTTATGATATGTAAAGCTTTTCCAGAGATATCGTCATTTAAAGAAGTGCATAGCGAAAATTGACCTGGACATTCTGGCACCAATGACCATCGGTCGTGAAGGGGTTAAGCGTCATTGGCTGCTAATGGTCACATAAGAGTGTCCTTAGATGGCTAACGGCAACACCTTCTGACCCCACAAAACACATGCCCACAACATACAATATAGATACAATATATTGTGAAAAACAGCACTAGGAGCTGTTACTAAAGTAAGCAGCTCCTAGTACCTGAGTGAAGTTGGCCCCCCACCTTGTTCAAATCAAACAAAATTGGTGTCAAACGTTTGTGCTACGTTTGTGCTGGATTGTGCAGCAGAAATTTTTGTTTGTGCCGCCATCATTTTCGAGATTTTAATTAAAGTTTCCAGAGGTCATCAGAGGTCAACCAGCCCCCCCACATTGCCCAAATCAAACAAAACTGGTGCCGAACAATTCTGCTACATTTGTGCTGGTTTGTGCTGCGCAAATTTTTGTTTGCTGCTTTTGTCTTGAATATATGAACAGAAAATTAAAGTTCAAAAGTTCAAGCAGCCCCCCCACATTAACCGAATCAAACAAAACTGGTGTCAAACGTTAGTGCTACGTTTGTGCTGGTTTGTGCAGCAAAAATTTTTGTTTGTGCCGCTATAATTTTTAAGCTATGTTCAGGTGTTTGAGGTGTTTAGGATGAACTGGTAAAAAACAAACCTAGTGACACTTCCCTGGTTTGATCACCAGGGGGAGCTAGTAAACACATTGTACTTTGGAAGAAATGAACTCTGATGACCTCTGCAAAAAAGTATGAATATATTAAAAATTATAGCGGCACAAACGAAAATTTTTGCTGCACAAACGTAGCACTAACGTTTTACACCAGTTTTGTTTGATTCGGTTAATGTGGGGGGGCTGGCTGAACTTTTGAACTTTAATTTTTTGTTCATATATTCAAAACAATAGCAGCACAAACAAAAATTTGAGCAGCACAAACCAGCACAAACGTAGCAGAATTGTTCAGCACCAGTTTTGTTTGATTTGGGCAACGTGGGGGGGCTGGTTGACCTCTGATGACCTCTGGAAACTTTCATTAAAATCTTAAAAACTATAGCGGCACAAACAAAAATTTCTGCTGCACAAACCAGCACAAACGTTTGACACCAATTTTGTTTGATTTGAACAAGGTGGGGGGGCCAACTTCACTCAGGTGCTCCCAGTGCTTAACCAAACGCATCAATGTTACACTGCAAGTGTTATCGGAAACCTCCAATAACGCTTTTTAACACTACTACGCTGTACGCTACAAACGCCAGACCGCTCTCAAAACGGTCCGGCGTATTCATTAGGGGGCGGGATTAGGGGCAGCGACTGCCATGCGTCATGAATACGCTGGATCGCTTTGAGGGCGGTCCAGCGTTTGTAGTGTACAACACAGCAGTGTTAGCATTATCGGAGGTTTCTGGTTACATACTGAATGGATATCAAAGTAGTTGGCAAACATTAGGTTCATTGCAGCTGTCAGTATACTCGCATCATTTTGAGTAGATAAAATTATAGCAAACTCACTTGTTTGAGAAGTGTTATTTCTGCATTTGAGCCAAGGGATATAAACAGTAAAATGTTCTCATTTATGTGAATAAAGCACTAGGGGTGCATTAGAAACTTCCGCTTTAGCTCCAGAAGTCTGTCTTTTCCTGTTTTTCTTTCTCAGCTTGCTCTTTCCCGCTCCCCTCTACTTTAATTTGGAAACTTAAAGGAAAACTACCATTAAAATCCAGCATGATAAACCGGGGACACTTACATATCCAGGCACAATGACTGGTGTAATCTTCTTATATATATTATTTATGGCCTCCTTCCTTCTAACCTGCAAACTGGACCTGCAAAGGCAGTTGCATTCTGAATGAGCATTCCCCCTTTACCACTGTGTACTCACTGCTGCTGAGATTACAGGAAGGGGGGAGGGTGAGACTGAGGCAAGCTGCTGCTCAGTGTAAAAGCCTGTGAAGCCAAGCACAGCAGACATCTGTAACACCCCCACTTCTGTAACACTTCTGACTCACTAGCATAATTTGGAAATTTTCTATTTAGAAGATAGGAGGTAACAAATAGAAGACGTTTACCACAGTGACAGTGCCTGGGTTTATGAGCCTCTGGTTGATTATGCTGGATTTTGATGGTAGATTTCCTTTAAATTGGTTGCCCATGACAATTTTCCTCTTGCTACGATGTCGTCATGTCTACAGCAAGTGACTGCAATCACAGAGATCAGCATGGTTAGGCTGAGAATAGTGTTATGTCGAATGAGCCATTGTAGAAGTGCGGTGGGGAGGAAGAAAAGAGCCACATAATTAAGAAATAGCATTTTTCCCCAGTTGGATATATTCCAGAGTTTCTTATACGAAGCTGTACTATTCATCTCTGCAAAGTACGTTGAAAAGTTATATTATTCAGTTAAATAATTCACTTCAGTATTTATGTGCATAAGAGAGATGGAAAAATAAAGTTCTTCCAGCCCCTCTCCCTCCTGTATTGCTGCTATTGGTGTGTACAGATTTTCCTGCATGTTCATTCATTACATGACCTGCAAGTAAAGCACATTTCTGAGTACAGAGAACAGGGAATTGCTCTTACTCTGCAGTTCTCAGGCTATGAGGCATCTAATGGTGACCGGGAAGAGTACAGTATTGTAATTGCAGTGGAGTCCAGGAATTATATAGCCCTTTAAGGACACAACCATTTTGAAGCTTAAGGCTCAGCCCCTTGTTTTGTTATCTGAGATGTTTCCTTTTATATGGTTATAACTTTCGAACACTTTAAACTACCAAAGTGATTTTGAGATTTTTTGTGAAATTTTGTACTTTATGTTAGTGGTCAGTTTAGGTTTATGTGTTTTTGCGTTTGTTTATGAATCATTCATCATTTTCAAAATTCTCAATGATCTTGTTTTCAGTCAAGTCTTTCTTACATTTTACAAATTTTGGAGAATATGATGTGATCTGATTATGTAAAAGTAGGGAAGAAATTTATCAAACTTGCATTAGTATTTTCCAAGTGGGATAACATTCCCCCCCCCCTAATATACCGTATATACTCGAGTATAAGCCGACCCGAGTATAAGCCGAGACCCCTAATTTTACCACCAAAAACTGGGAAAACCTATTGACTCGAGTATAAGCCGAGGGTGTAGTATACAGCCAGCTAGCCCCCTGTAGTATACAACCAGCCAGCCCCTGTAGTATACAGCCTGCCCTCAGTATGCCTAGTGAATAATAAAAAAATAAACTTAATACTCACCCTCCGACGATACTCACCTTTGATGCTTAGTGGCGGCTCCCGGTCCTCTGCGGCGGCGGCTCCTGATCCTCTGCGGCGGTTTCTCTCTTCTATCTTCACTTGCCGGCAGTTGCGTCCATGCGACCTGCCGACGGGCGCACAGTGCGATGCGACGGTGCGACTGCCGGCAAGAGAAGATAGAAGAGAGAAGCCGGCGCCGAGGTTCCGAGAGCCGGAGGGTGAGTATTTATTTTTTATTATTATTGACTCGTGTATAAGCCGAGATGAGGTTTTTTCAGCACATTCTTTGTGCTGAAAAACTCGGCTTTTACACGAGTATATACGGTAATCTCTTTATAACTTTTTATTGGATTTTATGTGGGACATGATAGGTAAAAATCCACATTTTACATTGTTTATATGTGGGTTGAATAATTAATTTTTTTTGTATGTCACTATTAACATTTAGCATTTTTAACCCTTTAGTGCCATGGGTTATGGGTTTTTACGTCGGTCACTAACTGGTCTCCGGCTAGGCTGACGGGTTTCTCTATTGGCCTAGCTTAAGTTCTGCAAGGATCACCTGTGCAGGGAAGAGCCATGACCATGCTCTTATAGTCCAAATCGGAATGACATCCGATCAGGACTCTTAATCTGTTAGATCCCGCGGTTAGAGCACTATTGTGGTGTTAAAGGACACCTATCACCAAATTACTGGTAGTAGTGTCCTAAATAAGCTTCTCCTTATGACACTATCGTGTTTTACATGTATTTCAGCATTTTTATTGCCGAAAGTGCTTGAGAACTCTCCCCCCCCCCCCTTTGCAAGCATTCCGCCTGAAAAGTTGCAATCCTATATGCAACTTTTTTTATATGCCAAAAAAGCCCAGCAAAACCAATAATAAATCTCCCCCATTGACTGCAAGCATCGCCAAAGGAGACAAGAAAAGATATTTTTTAGTTCTGCTAAAATGAAGCCATGAGGGAGCGGAATACGCCAAAAGTATTTAGCTGGAATGTGTTTTTAGTACTTGTGTTGCCAAACAAACACCAGAGAATAGCGAGTATTTTGTCCCATTCTCTCCCTACCTGGGATTAACTCTGTAGTGAGCAGGTGGTCCCATAAGGGTTGATGGATTCAGTCTGGTGGATATTAGAAGTAGCCCTGTCTGGGGCAATGCAGTATATTGTGGGCACATTTTGAGGGTGAGGTGAGTGGTGCCTGTACATAGGGATTGGCTCCATAAGGACCCTACACATCGGGTAATTTCTATACTGTATGTGATCTGGATAAATCCTATTCTCTGCTATTGTTTTACGATGCACATGTTTCACATGGAAATCTGCACTATACCCTGTGTGTAGTTGGCCATATTAGTGGCTATAGTGGGCTGTGTATCAGAACCTGATGGAAACTATTGAGATGGTGATAATTATAGTTTTTCTTTAGTAAAATTGTAAAAATACCTAAAAAAAAACCCCCAATGTAAATGAGGTACAAACTACAGATAAGATATATATAGCAGGGGAAGGAGGTTTAGCAGAGCTTACGGTCTGTGTAATAGCTGAGATGTAGCAGCGCTGAGAGTCATTGTGGTTTTATATCCATCTCATGGATCTCATCTCTCTTTTTCTACTGGGAGAATATTCAGAAGCTAAATAAAGTGTAGATAACTCTGTACCCTGATAATCTAAGCACATTGTCAGCACACAGCATCTCATAGCACAGAGGAATCATGAAGTGTCTGCCACCACATATGGGGTACTGTTTTACTCGGAAGACATTGGGTATCAAATTTTCTGGAGTGTTTTGCTATTTTATCTACTGAAAATGTGTAAATTGTTTGAGCCAAAAAAATAAAAATTGAAAGTTTAGAATGTAAAAAAATTTTTTTTTTTTTCCAAATAACCGTTTTTTTTTTATAAATGCAAAACATATAGCCCACATCTAAGAAAAAAACATGTTCAATGCAATGTGTCACGAGAAAATGATCTCAAAATCCCCTGGATATGTTAAAATGTTCCAAAGGTATAACCACTTAAAAAATGGGATGTGTGACGAAGGTGCAAAGTTGATAAGAGGTTGAAGCCTGTTGCCCATGATTGAGTAAAGTCTAAGATACTCGGTCCATTTGCGTGTGGGATGTCGCGGATCTACATTCTGTTTGGTGATTGAGGGTGCGTTCACACGTTCAGTTTCTCAGATGCAGTTTTTGATGTCATAATCAGGAGCGGAATGAAAAAAGAAGAGAAGCGGCTTCTCTCAGTGATATGTTCTCACCCATTATGATCCACACCGGATTTTGGCTTCGAAAACTGCATCTGAAAAACTGGACATATGAATGCACCCTCAGGCTTCAGTCCAGGATATCTTGCAGTTGCACGGAGCAGGTTTCTCTGACCTGCGGGCAATGGGCTTGGGTCAGAGGGAGACGCCTTCCATCTCTAGTGTTGTACTACGTGAGAACATATACATATAAATGCACTAAGTGCGCTGTGTGATTTTCGGTCCCACTTTGGTGATTTGCTTTCTATTTGTTTGTTTCAGGCTCTTCGCTATCTAGCAGAATGCCGCGCCAACAGAGAAAAGATGAGAAGCGAACTGGGAATGATGTTGAGCTTGCAGAACGTCATTCAGAAGTAAGTAACGTATCTGGAATGTGATGTAATGTGGTGTGAGGGGCGGACATATTTGTTAAACCAGACATGTCACATTATGGGCTGTATTCAGTGAGTTAGGTTGCTACAACATCATATACATGTGCAAGGAGGGGGGGGGCATATGGCTACCAAGTACAAAGTCACATGGCCTTATTTATGCCGCAGGTAGCAGTAGCCACAGGTAAGCATCCAAGCATGGACAAGTAGAAGAGCTTCAGTACACAGCAGAAAGCTATCAAGCCTACAGTTGCTATAATGAAATTTGAGATTTCCCTTCGTTGACGAGCACGGCGAGACAAAGGCTTATGATATTAAACCATTAAAGGGAACCTGTCATCAGAAATTGACCTAATAAACCACTCCCAGTATATTGTCAAGCAGTTGAGTAGCTTCTGGGTCATATTTCTTTCATGGCCCAGTGTGGTGGCATCATCCAAAAAATGTACTGTGAAGAGGGATTTAAGTTAGATGTATAAAGTCAGGGAGGCGGAGAGTTTAACATTGAAGTCAAGCTCTCCCTGCCTCTGAACACCTCCTCCCATGTAGTTGACATCTATCACAGGACCTCAGCAGATGGGATCAATGATGTCCATGGATGCAGAAGCATCAATTACAGTAAAGGGAGGTTTGACTTCAGTATTAAACTCTCCGCCTCCTTGACTTCATAAAACCAATTTACATCTCACTTCAAAGTGTACTTTATGTACTTTATGTACATGCTCAGTAGTGAAGCTCCTCTGCTACAGATAAGAAGAATAAGGCAGTGGGAAGAAATGCCTGCTCTCATGTTAGAACTTCTATACAGATCAGGAGAGTCGGAGCTAGGTACATGGAGGAGTCGGTGTCAGGATTTTAGCTTACCAACTTCACAGCCCCGCAATATAATGGTGGTCAATTTGAAAACTGTAGTAAAATTGAGACTGTGAAGATATAATTGATGGATGCTTAGGGATACGAGTTTGTCTATTTTAAGGTTAGTCACACAACGGCCAAGGAAATTCTGGTGACAAATTCCGATCCCTTTGACATTCCAAAAATGTCAGGCGCCTCGCACAGATCATAAAGAGAGCGGAAAGGTTAAAGAGGAGATGAACAATTTCTTTTCCTAGGTTAAATATGCCTCCCCCCGTCTGCTGATTTACCTCCCAATCACCGCTACTTTTTAATAAAGTCTAATTCCTACTTGGAGAGCGTATCCGAACAACGTCTCCTTTCCCGCAGCGCGTTAACCCCTTCAGCCCTCCGCGTCTGCTTGACTGCACTCCACTTGGACGGAGAAATCTTTTTACAGGCCCCTCGGCAGTGACGGGCTAATCTGCTCTCCACAAGGAAACTAAACTTTAAAGACATTTATGTTATGTCAACTTGGGAACTCTTTGTCAGCAGAAACCTAGAATGTCAAGTCTGACTTGAAGTCAAGCTTAAAGACATATTTCCTTGACTTTTGGCGAGAGCAGAAGTGACACCTTCCTACAGTTCCATGCAGACATAACACTGAGCGCATCCGATGCTGAGCATAATAAAGAGCAGAGGAGTTTGTCAATGCTGGTATTTATGCATGCTTCACACATTTTAATGTGTCCATATGAACTACATTAAAACTAGCAGCCTCAAATGTTATTTAATAATTGAATTTTATGGTCTGTAAAGAAGGACGTTCCCTCCGGTAACCGCTTTCTTTTCTATTCCGAAGGCTAAAGTTTTTTAATTAACTTTCCTCTCCCCCAACCCCCCGACCTTCTATAGCTTCAGATAATCGACATGTTAAATAACTATCAGCCTGTGGAAAAAAATAATAAAATAGAGCGAGCTCCGGCCGGATCATCTGCCGTTTTAACAAGCTGAAGAAAATCCACTGCTGTAATCTGTTCTTCTAAATTAGCATTCACTTAGGGTGATTAGGAGCGTTAATGTAGTACAAGTTTAATTATCAGCTGTCCCTTAAAGGTGCAAACGTCTCGGGCGTCATGCATGAATATTCTCCAGCGCTTCTGATGGCTTTCACGTTTCGCTCGTAGGGGCTTTGTTCTTTATGTAAAGGAGATTCATAAATGTAAAAAAAAAATACATATACAAAAAATATAAATGATATTGTTGACTGGGTTAGGGCTTTTTTTCCCCCAAGAATAAAAAAAAAAATCCAATTTTCTTCTTGAACACAATAACATCCACATTTATTCACATGTAATCATGTCATCTTTTTCCAGGACATCATCATAACTCTGCAAACCCTGAATTCAGTTTTTTTGTAACATTGGAATCATTGGCCCCAATTTCTCATACATGTGCCCTTTTTGTCCTTGTGGTTGCTTGCAGTGCAAAGCAATCATTAGCCTCTTCCTCCTCCTTCAGCTGAAAGGGATATCTTCTGAAGTGACAGATATATCAATAGAAACACAGTTTTGGTGTTATTTTAAAGAGGAAAATTTCTCCAATATTGAAAGTGCATTGTGTTTTCAGGTACCATAGAATCGGAGGTAAACATTGTTGAAGTTACAGGTCAGGTGTGGCTGCTGCATGTGAAAATCAAAATTTGTTTGAGATATTTTAAAGGAGGTTCTGCTCTATAAAATAACAGAACTGTGTTTCTAGATTCCAAGATTCGGAATGTATAGCTGTTTGTAAATATGCCTTATTTTTGGGGAAGGGATTGCAAGAAAAAGCCAAAATAAAACATAAAGCCTTCTACTTCAGGATAAAAACCAAAATAATAAGACTCCAGATAGATATGATCTCTCTCACTCCACACGGTCGCTGCAACACCTGGGTTTCCTGCATAGCTCCCTCACTCTCTCTCATGCTCTCTCTCATATATAAAATCAGAAATAGCACAGCCCTTACTATGAAACAAAAAATGAATCCCCCCCCCCCCCATCTGATGCTGTTCAGGCCTATAAAACTCTGGACTTCCTGTCATTGCTTCAGCCAATTACAGACAAGGCGGTATAAATGAGAAAATCCTATATTTGGATATAAATACAGAACCGTGGAATATAGTATGAAAATATGTTTTTTGTTTTTGACCATTTTAGTTTTTGTTATTATTATGTCCATGTCAATTGTTGACGTTCTGGAGACAATATCTCTGGAAAAGCTCTGTACAACCTCCATAGCCTTACATGAGCGCATGCACCTACTATAGCTCTGTACAGACTCCATAGCCTTACATGAGCGCATGCACCTACTATAGCTCTGTACAACCTCCATAGCCTTACATGATCGCACGGACCAACTATAGCTCTGTACAGACTCCATAGCCTTACATGAGCGCATGCACCTACTATAGCTCTGTACAACCTCCATAGCCTTACATGAGCGCATGCACCTACTATAGCTCTGTACAGACTCCATAGCCTTACATGAGCGCATGCACCTACTATAGCTCTGTACAACCTCCATAGCCTTACATGAGCGCATGCACCTACTATAGCTCTGTACAACCTCCATAGCCTTACATGATCGCACGGACCAACTATAGCTCTGTACAGACTCCATAGCCTTACATGAGCGCATGCACCTACTATAGCTCTGTACAACCTCCATAGTCTTACATGAGCGCATGCACCTACTATAGCTCTGTACAGCCTCAGTAGACTTATATGAACACCTGACCTTACTATAGGTCTGTATACATAGAGCTATGTTAGTTTACTATAGCTCTGTACAGTCTCCACAGTCTTATAGAAACACTTACTTTGGCTCCATAGACAATCTCCATAGTGTAAATCACTAGTGTCCTGACTACATCGGATAAATAATCCCTGTAATGTGGAATTACGCAGGGCACCTCCAGCTCTGTTGTATGGTCTCACTGCACATTGTAATACCCAATACTTTTATTAGACTTTGTGAATGTCCAAAAACTGTATCTACAGTCTGTAATTTAGAAGGTTTTTGTCTTGCTGCAGGACCACCACACCGGGGGACACACAGATTCTTGCTACAGAAGTCTATGATCTCCTTCAGTCATCCAGCACAGCAGATGGTGACTGTACGAATGAGATGAACTCTAGACGGCGGAAGGCCCAGTTCTTCCTTGGAGCTACAAATAAACGTGCCAAAACCGTGGTCTTGCATATTGATGGCCTTGATGACACGGTAAGCGGATATATGATCTCCTTATATCACTGCTGCTCCTTCCTTCCTGTTGAGCTAAGAACATCTACGTATCTGAATGAAGGGCACCTTCCATGAAAAACCTACCTAAAGGTGCATTCGTTTTAGGTCAATCTGTGCAACCCGTGGGATTGGATTTTTATGTTGATGCATGGACTCCCTGTCTTCTATCTGGTACTGTAAGAACTATTTGAATAACGGTGCTGCAGTTTGAAACAGGGAGCCCTTGCATCATATTTCTGTGCAGTGTGTGCTATCCGCGGGACTGGATCAACATACAGGTCATTTCTGCAGCCGGACTTAGACATTGGGCTTAACCTCATAGTCAGACCAAAAAGTTTCCATCTCTCTGTCCCCAGCCAATGTGAGTTCATTTTAGTCAGACAGTCATCCTCAGCCTAGTTTTCCAACAATTGATATTTTTCCTATCCCCTAACCTCTTCATAAGAGATAAATGTCGGATCAGAGGGGTTGCTGATGCCCCCCCCCAAAGATTGACAGAATGGGAGACTGCAAGTTCCTCTTAGCTGTGCTGTGATGTCAGGCTCATCCTGTAAGTCATACTGAAAATCCCATTGCAGTCTATGTGGTTATAGGATACAAGTTGATTGAGAGAGAACCCCTTCACAGGGTTATGTTGTCATGAATTCCTCTTTTGAACACCATTTTAAGGTTTCCATATGCATGTGAATACAGTTTTTGGTCATGCCTGCTCTCGACAAGCAACATTCAAATCAGATCAGCCCGTGTAGGTATATAGTAAAGGGAACCTGTCACCAGAACCACCCTACAGATGTTTCAGTGATTGCTCGAATCATGGGCTTAGAGCCACTATTGTTAATAGAGACGCTGACTGTGTGTGACTCGCTGAAGAGAATTTCTGAGGGAGGAGCAATGAAGGTACTCAGAGTGATGTTGGCTGTTTGTGACTTGTCGAAGAGGATTCCTGAGGTGGGGGGAGGGGTGAATGAGGAAGCATATTGCAGCAAACCCCCACCGCTAATAACCGCGGTCGGTGCTTGCACCGATCGCGGCTATTAACCCTTTCAACGCCGCCGGCAAAGTCGCCGGCGGCGTTTAAAAGACGGCGGCGCGCGGGCGCCGCCATCTTTATTACGATCGCCGCGCCCCCGAACGTCATCGGGGGGCGGCGATCGGTTGCCATGGTAGCCTTGGGTCTTCGTTTGACTCGAGACTATCTGGCATCTGCAGATTCGTTACAATGAGCCAGTGGCTCATTGTAATGAATGTGCTGCAAAAATGCCATATATTGCAATACAGAAGTATTGCAGTATATGGTAGGAGCGATCTGACCATCTAGGGTTAATGTACCCTAGATGGTCTAAAATATAGTGAAAAAAAATAAATAAAAAAAATTTATAAAATATTAAAAGTTCAAATCACCCCCCTTTCCCTAGAATGGATATAAAACATAATAAACAGTAAAAATCACAAACCTATTAGGTATCGCCGTGTCCCAAAATGCCCGATCTATCAAAATATAAAAACGGTTACGGGCGGCGGTGACCTCCGAGGCGGAAAATGGCGCCAAAATGTCCGAAATGCGACTTTTACACCTTTTTACATAACATAAAAAATTATCAAAATGTCGCACAGACCTCAAAATGATAGCAATGCAAACGTCGCCTCATTTCGCAAAAAATTACCCCTCACACATCTCCGTGCGCCAAAGTATGAAAAAGTTATTAGCGTCAGAAGATGGCAAAAATTTTTTTTTCTTTTTTGTACACATTTGTTTAATTTTTGAAAATGTATTAAAACACAATAAAACCTGTATAAATTTGGTATCACTGCAATCGCACCGAACCAAAGAATAAAGTAGAGGTGTTATTTGGAGCGAAGAGTGAAAGTCGTAAAAACTGAGCCCACAAGAACGTGACGGTTTTTTTTCAATTTTTCCACATTTGGAATTTTTTTTCAGCTTCGCAGTACACGGCATGTTAAAATAAATAACATCACGGGAAAGTAAAAATTGTTACGCACAAAATAAGCCCTCACACAGGTCTGTACACGTAAAAATGAAAAAGTTATGGATTTTTGAAGTTGGAGAGCGAGAAATGAGCGAAAAACCCTGCGTCCTTAAGGGGTTAAAGGAAATCTACCTTTTGTTTTTATGCATTGTGAACCAAGCATACCATGAGAATTCTGTAGTGACACTTATGCAGAAACTTATTTTGTTTAATCCCTGATCCGAGTGGTTTTGTTTAAAAAAAACATGTATAAAATTCAGGACCTTGAGAAAGCTGGGTTGCATGCTTGCTGCCGTTCATAAACGCATTACACAGGGCTTCCTGAACTGTCCAGATGGGGCTAATCAACCTGAGCTAGGTGACTCGCACACAGCAGCTGGGGGATGGTGCAGCAATTGATTACTTCTGCCAGTCAGGGACAACACGGTGATTAGATCATTCTCTGGAGCAGTGCATAATTGGGGTAAGAGGAGAGCGCAGGGGCAGCCACAGGAGCAACAGAGACTCATTATCATAATTTTATAATAGTTTATTCAGCAAAACCGCTCAATTTTGAGATTAAAGAAATGTTTCTGCATCAGTGTAGCTACAGAATCCTCAGGGGAATGTTTTGGTTAATAATGCATAAAAGCAAATGCTAGATTTCCTTTAAAGTGGTTTATCAAGATTCCTAGGAGAAAATGAATAGTGTACAGACCCTTCTCTGCATTACGGAAGTCACTCAGTCTTTCAGACATCTTGT
This sequence comes from Engystomops pustulosus, assembly GCF_040894005.1. NCBI lineage: Eukaryota > Metazoa > Chordata > Amphibia > Anura > Leptodactylidae > Engystomops > Engystomops pustulosus. The sequence continues at coordinate 43,904,881 of NC_092415.1, forward strand.
CGGGTTCCAACTACATGATCATTGGGGTCCCAGCACTCGGGCAACCGGGAATAGGGCTCTTGTACACTAAGGGCTAAACCTACAGTATATAGTGGGAAGCTTCCATTAAAAGTTTCACCATTGATAGATCTGAAGATCTGGAAGAGGGGTTGTAGACAATAGTACAAATTGCTTTTCTGTGCCCCACGTTAAAGACTTATCACAAAACCCAAGCACACAAGAAGAATACAAATGAGCCCCCCTCCCCCATTGTTTTATAAGAAGTCAGCACGTGTCTGCCAGAAATACTATTCATCCTTCAAGTATGAAAGCAGTCCGCTTGTTTGAAAAGACGGTCTGGCGTTGGAGCGAGTGGAGTGAATGCGGTGCACAGCGCTCCTGATCTACGATTTGCTGAAGGGTTGCAACATCTGCTTTGATGCGTTCCGTCAGCCGGGATGCAAGGTGTCTGATAAACGGGGAACTAAACACTAACTGCTCAGCAATGAGCACTCGAGTCAATCAAAGCCTAACCAAGGGGAAATGCTTTCCTTATCATATGGAGCAAACAAGTCTTGGCTCTCCAGCAATGTCTTATGATTTACAGTTTACTTTATCTACTTGGATTTCTTTCTTTCTTTTATTTTCTAACATGTAAGCCTTGTACCTTTTAGTCACGAGTGCAGAACACATGTCAAGGTTGTTCCTGGCTAACCAAGCATACACTATCTGATTGAACAGTTTGGCTGTCAGACCAGACATCCACAAGCCACCGACATCTTCACAATGTTGTGCTGTGCACAAAGTAACAAAATGTGTTCATCTTCGTTGGCTTATTGTGTTACTCGGGGGTCATAAAATTATACGTTCTTTTGTTTAGAATAATCATATTTTTTTCTGTTAGTCAGCAGCTTTGTGTTAAAGGAAACCTAGCATCAGGAATACACTATTCCTTATAGTAGATACCTGACACCCTACTAAGTTCTGCACTGCCTTTAGATAAACTGTTAACCATACCTAACTAAATAAAAACTTTATATATCCTTTATGCATAATAACTTCAGAGGCTAATGGGGCATGGAGTTACCCGAGCTCAGGAGGCAAAGGCTACTCTACACCCCCGTAGCCTCTGAAGTCTGGCCCCACAGAGCTCTTGGGCTAGTCAGCCTGTGCCCATGCATGCGCAGTAACTTTTTCTCCTATCTTTTCGGCAGTGAGCCGAGTTACTGCGCATGCATGGGCATGGCTGAATAGCCGAAAAACGCTGCTGGTCCGGGGATGGAGGTAACAGCTCAGAGACTACAGGTGGTGTCGTGTAGGCTTGGCCCCTGACGCTCAGCGTGGTTACTCCACACTCCAGTAGCTCCTGAATTCCTGATGGGACTTTTACCCCATTAAACTATTAGCCCCTCAGGTCAGGTATAGAATATCCTTTTAGGATTCCCTCTTTTATGTGAAATCTTGAAAAAGAAACACCTTTAAAGTCATATGAAAATGAATTAAGGATTATTCCTTGCCTGAGAGAAGTCACTTTTAGAGGCTGCAAGGAAAGCGTCACTTTAGACACCCTTATCTTCATATCTGTGTTACCTAGAAACATGTTGTCATGTTAGAGATAAGAATCTCATTTCTCCGATCACATTTGAGAACTGGAGATACAGGCAGTTAAAGGGGTATTCTCATCTGGACACTCACATTCAGTTTCATTAATCTGCCATACATAAACATTTCTTCAATTATATGTTATTAAAAAAAAATTACCTTTGTGAAGATAATTAGTCATAAATGTAGTCATATGGTCTCTTAGAAACAAGACTGTGTCCTTGGATACGGCCACCTCTGCGGGAGGGATTGCACAAATAAACAAAAGGTTTTTGTATGTGAAATGTTCGGGAGTTACTGCAGCGTCCTGTGGTAATGATTACTGAATCCTGGTGGTTAGGCAGGACTCAATAGTGCATGTCTGGCCACCGCTGCTGTGTGGGGTGGTCGTATCCGAGGAAGCAATCTCGTTTCTAAGGGACAACATGGCTCCATTTATGAGAAATTATCTTCACACAGGAACATTTTTTTTAATAACATCCAATTGAAGAAATGTTTACATAAGGCAAATGAATTAAATTAAATGTGAATGCCCAGACATTGGAGGGAACTGGATCTTCATCTGTAGAATGAATTTCCAACTAGGTCTATAGATGCTTGTATCAGTGGTCATCTAATGCAGGGATGAGATTCTTGTCTTTCCTAAGACACCAGCAGCATGTTTCTAGGTATTATTAATAGAACTGAAGGCTATACTTGACTTAAAATATAACTCTTCTCTGCTTCTTTTCACATGACTTTGTCTCTGACTTTTTTATTAGATGGGTAAATGAACGAGTTTTCCAATAAAAGCGACTTCTATAAAGGATAATTCATAATCTACTTGTAATCTACTTGCACTCTACAGTGCATTACTGTACTTGTAATTTGTTTTACTGACCTTTTTGTGTGTTTTGAGTTTTCACAATTTTTTTTTCACTTCTACATATCCATTATTTCTGCTGTTTAGTTGAAAATTGACATTGCTTCTATCCTCAGTCTCGAAGGAGTCTTTGTGAAGATGCTCTACTGAAAATCAAGGGCGTCATTAGCTTTACATTTCAAATGGCCGTACAAAGATGCGTTGTCCGTATCCGGTCTGACTTGAAGGCAGAGGTAGGTTATTATTAATGGTCTTCATACTGAACCATTGGAAACATTCATTGACTGTCGCTGAATGTCATTCATGTCTTTCTCGATTTCCTTTGAAATTCTGTAATGGACATAGATTACTGATTACTCTGTCTGAGCCTAATATGACACGAGTGAGGCCCCTTTCACACTTGCATTTTTGCTTTTGATGCGCAGAACTTGCGTTGCACTGTGACCCATTGTAATCACGTGCACAGTTTTTTTTTTTTAACGCTCGTTTAAATCTCAGCATGCTCTACTTTTGCAAGTCACGTGCAAAAAAATTGGAGACGCATCAAAAACGCATTGCAATCTGAGACTCGTGCAAGCCCAATGCGTTTTTCACGCATCAATTGCCATAGAAAAGATAGAGCTCAGTCCTGAGTCTTTTTCATACGCATTATCTGTGCGTTAAAAACGCATTGAAACTGCCCTGGAAACACCAAAGAAACGTGCATGAAAAACTGAGACACTGAACAAACTCTGACTGAAAACTGATTGAACTCTGATGCAAAATGTCAGTTTTTCACTGACCAAACCCTGATCGCACCCTGATCAAACTCTGACGTGATCTGCAACACAAGTGTGAAAGGGACCTTAGACTGCATATGTACAAGTGATGTATACACTACTAAGAAACCTGTAATGAAACTGCAGAAATTGATAATTGGAGCTTTGTAATCCATCTCTTTAGACAGAAATGCCTCTTTCTCCACTTACCTTCCTGAACTTTACAAAAAAAAGTTATCCCGTTACTTAGAAGTCTGTGTCTGTGTCTCTTCTTTATTCTACCTTCTCCAATAGAGGCCACTGAAGAAGTTGGATAAAAGAAAGTTTCTATATCACCCCAAGTGCTTTGTTCACATTACTGCTGCTCACTATTTCTCTATTATGTCTAATATGATCTTGCTTCTGAGTGAGGGCCAATTCGCATCTCCATTAAGTCTTCAGTTATTTCCTTTGCCAAGAATAGGGGAAAGTCTTCTTATTATATTTATCATCTGTATAGTCACTGAATAGATCTGCACTTGTTCTGTGCTCATAATAACTTAAATGGCTGAAGGCCGGAAATGTGAACTCGCAAATTCCTAAATCTCTTTCTTTTTTTTCTTTTTAGGCTTTGGCAACAGCAATAGCATCAACCAAAGTGATGAAAGCGCAGCAAGTAGTAAAGGGGGAATCAGGAGAAGAGGTTGGTCACATATTTGGATTAGTTCTGCCACATTCATTTGCTATTCATTTGTATTCGCGCCTCGAGTGGAAGTCCTAAGTAAGGCCCAGTTTACATCTTGGGTTTTTCCATCAGTTAGGGCTTATTAACACAGGCGTAGCCATTGAAAACTGATCATTTTTTTTTTTTTCTCACTGTTGTCCACTTCTGCTCTTCTTCATGGCATTGGTTTACAAGAAAAATTGGAAGGCATTTAGAAGGCCATACACTTGAGGACACATTAATCATAAGCTGGGACTAAGTGCTTCAGAACACGATGTTGTCCATGGAACACGTCGAATCTATCAGGAGGCTCTGGCCCTCGATAAATTCCATTGCAACAAGCACAGCGCAACAATATTTTGTGACGCCAGGGCTCTGCTCACTAGGTCTGACCTGGCATAGAATTGCGCCGTAGCCTGTATGGGTACAGGCTGTAGACATTGTGCTGGCAAATTTGGCGGAGAATTCGCGATTCCCGACACTGCCCTTAGTTTCCCAGCAGCATCGGTGGGGGTGGGGGTACCTCTTTTTTTTTTTTTTTTTTTTCCCCCCACAGGCCTATTACCTATCCACAAAATAGGACAGGCTGTAACATTTTTGCAAGAACGATGGATCTACGTAACAAAAAAATGAGCCAGGCAGTAGGTGTCCTTAAGGAGAGATTGCCAATTTAAGGCCACCTTAAAGGTGTGTTGAGACTTTAAGCCATAGTTGCTCCACTAGGGAATTCTGGGAAGTACGCAAATATGTTTTCCAAGGTATTCAATGGAAAACAATGACTCCTTTTGCTACCTTAAGCCAAACCAATATATCTATTCCAGGAGGAACAGACTCTCAACTGTAGACAGCACTGTTTTGACCTAGTTGGGTCTCCTCAGTACAGCGTAGGGAACTGGTTTGGCTGTGTGAGAGGCTATTGACTTGAGTCAGACATTCGGTGTTCTCCTTATGGAGAGATTGCCAATTAACAGTGATGTCTACAGTTGGGAGTCTGTTCCTCCTGGAATAGATGTACTGGTTTGGCTTAATCCCACATCATGTTATTAGACTTCTTGTAGGTCATACTTGGTGTTAAGGGGGCTGCTTTTCCAGGTAGCAAAAGGAGGGCATTGTTTTTATTTAGCACCTTGGAAAATGTATTTGCATACTTCCCAAAAAAAATGGGCGGCGTGTTGAGAAAAAAAAAGTCCTTGTTGTGAGACGAAACCAGATATGGTGGTACATACAAAGCATGTAGAAGCCTTTCCATTATACCATATCACTGTGTAGACACATGCACTGTGCCTAAGAGACCTGCGTCTGGGCTTTCCGTTACAACCTCCGTTTGAGGAGTGCATAACGGAATCTGAAAATGGAAGGTGAGCTGAAGGTCATCCAGCCTGCGGCGCTGTTTTGTCCACTTTTAATAATGAAATGTGTAGTGGAACCTGCCGGATGCATGTGTGAACTAGGTCTAATTTTAGTCAGACTGGTTGCTAGAAATGCATTTTTCAGACTAAGTACCTGCAACAAGTGCCTGATTTCATGATGTCTCCTGGCTCTTAGAAATCTGTTGTCTAATATGCTTAAATTAGAATTTTCCTGCTTTTTGATGAATATATTAGAATTTTATATGAAGATTGTAATGATTCCATGTTCATTTCCGATTCCTTTAAAGTTGCTGCTGCCATTTCAAGACGCTCCTGTGGATGTGGAGCAGAACACAGATTTACCAGACTACCTACCTGAGGATGAAAGCCCTATGAAGGAACAGGATAAAGCTGTGTCTCGTGTCGGGGCGCACCAGGACGGTGGGAGCAATTGGCTTAGCACCGCAGCAAACTTTTTATCCCGATCCTTTTACTGGTGACCTGGGCCTAAGGGACTAAAGACTGCAAGACCAGAAATATCTCAATCATCCCAGTGAAGTGCAATTTTGCAATAAAATACTACACACACCCGATAAAGTTTTAATTTGCGCAGCTTATGCTGTGTTTTACATGTACGATAATCGAGCTCGTAAAGCAGCATGGCGTACAGAGGTCGCAGAACATGTTGCTTCATTTATTGCGTGTTGCCTCACTTTGTAAATGGGTCCACCCTTTGCTATTCTTACACTGTCATGTTATAAGCCAAATAATTGTGATAGTGAACACTGATATTCAGCCTTAAGGTCACTGGTATGTTGTAATACGCAGGAAGCGTCTCTTCACCTCAATACTCAGGACCGCCAGTTCTTATTCTGAGTAGATATTAGTGCATGGACGCCTTTTCAAGAAGCGGTTTCTTTCTCTTGCCTTATTTTATGGAAGGTCTGGTTTCTGTGACACGTGCTACTGTCCGCAGCAACACGACCGTATGGTTTTTTGGTTTTTTTCCTCACAAAGTGAACATTTTTCCAGAACTAATAGAGTTTATGCCTTCTGTGTCATAGAGAATTTGACTTCTGTGCAGGTCCAGACTATTATTGGCTAACAGTACAAGAGATTTGGGTTGTCGTGAGCCTATAGATCTAATAAAAATCAACATATTCTCTTCAAAATGTCATATTTAGTCCTGCCTGTGTATTTATAAGACCCTGTTAAAAGGGTTGTTCCTGCAATTTAAGTCTCCCGTATGCATAGTAGGGTGGCGAACCTATGGCACGGGTGCCAGAGGTGGCACTCAGAGCCCTCTATATGGGCACTCTTGCCATCACCCCAGGGCAGAGTTCGCCAGACAGGACTTGCAGGCTCTTGCAGTCCCAGGCAGCCCAGGACCCTAGAAGAAAGCTACAATGATAATCCAAACTTCTTTGTATTGTAATGGTGTCCTCAGGTGCCTATACAATTTAAACCTGTGAAAGAGCAAAGAATAATAAGTTACTGCTTAAATTGTCACATTGGTACATTGCAAAAAATATGTGGGTTTTGGGTGTCTAAAAGGTTTGCCATCACTGGTATAGGGGATTAAAAGATGATCTGTGAGGTTCGTTCACGATAATGGGACCCTCAGTAATCTGTATAATGGGGGACTCATTCTCACTGGCTGCTGGAGCAGCAGGTGGAATATGAGCCATGCTGCTCCATTCAATCGTATGGTAGTGGTGTGTCAGAAATGGACTTGCTCTGCAAATTCCAACCCTCTCACACTACTGAATGGAGCGACATGACACATGCTAGAATTGCAGCTCACCCATTAGTAAGAACAGGAGGACCCCATTCTCTGGATTACTGAGGGTCCTGTTCTTGTTACTGGGGTCGTCCCAGTCGCCGATTAGCTTTTATTCCACAGGATAGGGGATAACTCGAATAGTTGTTGCAATACCTTCTAGACCTCTCCCCCATCTAAAGGGGTAAAATTGTTTGATACGTGGGGGTCCAAATAGTTCATGAGAGGATAGCTCAGTTTGTATTTTTTTCAAGTGTTCTCTTATGCACAAATAATTTTGACAGGACTGCCTTGGGTGGCCGATCACTGTACTCGGCTTCTCCATCCAGATGAATGGCAAAGCAGTGTACATGTATAGACAACAAATAAATCTGTGAAGGCTACATTGAGGTCTAGGCTCGTATAACACTTACCGATTAAATGCTTATTCCCTATCCTGTGGATAAGGGGTATGGTTTTTTTTTCCTGGTACAGTCCCTTTTAGAGTTATTAATTTCAGTATTGATCATGAATATGCAATGTTTTAACCACAAGCCGAAATGACATAAAACAGGCTCCCAAGATCCAATGTAATAATGAATAACCACTATTAATCTAAAATGCATAGATATATATATTTATGTGTGTACAAGGTCTGCTGCCTGCTATATACCATGGTGCCATGTAAGAAGTACAGCTCTTTTCCTTCCCTGTCCATGATGGTGGAGTTTTTATATTTGCAAACTATTTGTAATGAAAAGAAGGGGTAAAATGTATGTTTTGGACGTCAAATTAAAACACAGTGATTGTTTCATACATGGTTTTTGCATTGTTCTGAAGGACCAGGAATTAAGTTGCACAGTTTGGATGTGAAAGTTTGTCATACAGTTATTTTGTCGCTAAGAAGTTGTAGGTTGTGCAAGATAAATGTTGCTTGTGTTTACAGGTTTTTTAGAAGGTGTTTCTGTGAGAAAATTCCTGTCAGAATTATCTGTGATCTGCGATTTTTGTGTGGTGAAATACCAATATTGTTGGTTCTCCGAATAAGGCCTCATGGACACAAACATTGTTTTGGGGACGCACGCTATCAGCTGTTTCAACAGCTGTAAAGAGGTCCCGTTTATTTCTGTGGGCTCAATGGTTTCAATGGCCTTCTGTGTAGGCCGAACAACCAAGACGCAAAGCTCTGTGCAGATCTCTCTTCCTACTTGAGCCGCAAACTCCGCGTCTAGGTGTTCCTCACCCACAGATGAAGACACAGGCCTCATACAACGGATCATGAAGCCGTTGTTTGCAGCCCGTGATATGCAAATGCTCGTGTCTGAAGCCTAAGGCTAAATTTCCACAGAAAAGAAATTTCTTGTCACAGTCTTATTCATACAACTGCGCTTTCCAAAAAAATGTATGAAATTTTCTGCAGCGTAAATTCTTGCCTCAGAGTTCACCTGAAAAGGGCTATGAAATGTGTATTTTTCGAAATTATACATAACATTGATTCAATGAACGGGTGTTTCAAAAGCATGACAATTTTGACTGGATTTTCTAAGGAGATGTGTCAGATGTTTTGATGTGTATTTTAGTAAATGCTTGTATTTCCCATAAAATAACAAAATCAGAACATCTTTTCACAGGAAGTGCTATGATTTCGCCTGGAAATGTATGATAATTCGGTGTCCATAGTCTGTAGAATATTTTGCTTTATAGATGGATACCCTTGTTGCTTATTATTTGGTGCTGGACGGTATATGGACAATGATTATATAGACAAGGGGGAATGGTAACACCTAGTTTTGAATGTTGTTTTCATTTCCAGGAGTAATAAGGCCGCATTCACACATCAGATTTTTGTGATCCATGTTCAATATGTACATGTATATGCAAACGACATTTTTTTTTTTTTTTTCCATAACGTGGGATTCTGTGAAAAAATAATAGTGGACACATGCGCTATTACGGTACATGTAACGGTACACCGATGCCTTGTGGTACACCAATACCATCCACGTGCTGTCAATCATTTTTATGTATAAACCATACAAATTATAGGAATTAACGGTCTGCTTTTCATTGACAAAACATGTCTGAAATATTGGTTGGATTGTGTGCTGTCAATGGAAATCGCAGACCTTATGTGTGAATACGGCCTTAAAGGGGAAAAGCACATAGAGTTGTGAGCAGTTTCCAAATCATCTTTTTATGTGATTACTCACACACACAGCCATTCTTTTATATTCTGCCAAAATTAAAATGGCGCCCTGTAATATTTGGCATAAAGTACATAGATTGTTATGACCATATGTAGGACAGATACCATTTTTCACTGGTTTCTTGCTACATATAAATTAACATTACAAATATGTGTTCTCTATTTATTTAGATTTTGGAGGCTCTGATGATATTTAGGTATTGGTGTGTTTAATGAAAAATGAACAGTAATTTTCTAATGGTTGACCACTTGCCGTACCTCATATGCCTGTTACATTAAAAAGCAATGCACAATGCCTTTGACTGAATATTTTAAGAGTGACTTGTTTTGCTGACTGCATAGAATTATAGCCTAGAGACTACAAATGTTTTTTGGTGGTGAGAGAAGTTTATTGGTTTGTGTGGCCATGCAATATAGATGCAGTAAATGCACTAGAGGTCAGCCCAGTAGTCCCAATATTAGGGATTATTCACATAACCATTGCTCAAGTGTTTAGTACATAGGGCACAGACAAGCACATTGATTTTAGCTGAGTCCTGTTTGTATTTCACGACGGGTTTCTCCTATTGTTGTATACAGTCAGAGTTTTATAAATGTTGGGCACTTAAAAAAAAAAAAAAAAACGAAACAAAAGTTTTTAACGTTTAATGGACATAGCACAGGGTAGCCATGGGAATACACTCTTCATCGTGTTAAAGTGAATCTGTCAGCAGTTTTAGTTTGCAGCCCCAAATAGTTCTATAATCATACGTTTGTGGGAGTGAGATAGTGACAAATGTATATTTCAGTATTGTAGCTGGACTTTGAGAACTCTGTTCCCCTGGTATGTGAGATGTCTTCACTCTCATGGGGCATAGGCCCTCCCCTGTGTGGCAGTAGCTGTATAGTAGTATATTGAAGAGATGGACTACAGCAAGTCAGCTACAATCATGGATCTCCATGGCTTCATCCATGAGATATATTGTATCTTTGTATGGTCATAACTGCTGACAGATTCCTTTTAGAGTAAATATACCATCAAAATCAAACTTCATAAACGCGGGACACTTATTCATAGATCCAGGCACCTTGACTGTAGTAATTTGTTCTATTTGTTATCCATGCCCTTCTTCCTTCTAACGTCATCTTTTAAAATTATGCTTATGAGCCAGAACAGCTGTGGGGTTGTTACCAGGACTCCTCAGTGCTGTAGTTTCACACTCTCTCTCCCTCCCTCCACTGCTCCTTCAGCACTCTTGCTCCTCCTTGTGCCTGATGCAATTACACAGTGTAACCGCCTGAGAATCAACAGCATGGAGGGGCTCTGGTAACTCCCTGCAGAGCTCTTTTGGCTCATTAGCATAATTCGTTTCTAGAAGTAAGGAAGCCATGGATAACAAATGTAAGAAGATTACTACATACTTTATCATGCTTTATCCTGAAGGTATATTTACTTTTAGGTTACATTTTTTTTTATTCCTAACATTAGCAAATTAGATTAAATTGTTTTAATTCCACCAGTAGTAACTACTGCTAAGCTTCCTTTAGCCTTTTTGGCTGCTAATTTATGGGAAGAATACAACCCATATTTTCCTCTACATCGTACACTACTGGGATTCAGATTTTGTGCAAAAATTGATTATATGAAATTGTCAGTGTTCTAATCCGCATCCAAAGTTGTTTCTATTATTGACGTGCATTTTAATGGACTACAAGGTTCCAACTGCAAGTTTTGTATCTTCACATTGAAGTACATGGTATAGCATCCATAATGTGTTCATACTGATAGCTGCACCAGTTAATTTACTAGCCTGTGGATTCCCTAATGCTGTTAGTCGTCTTCCCTTTCTCTGTCCACTCTGTATTGATGTCAATGGCCGCACAGTCTATTTACTTGTCAACTTTCAGTGCTCCCATACCACACAATAAAGACCGAGCCGCAGTAACGGGGAGGAAAAGGAACTGCTTTGAGTTTTGGGTCTTGGATAAGACAGTCTGTACCTAAATCTACAGCCCAGTGTCCACGTGCCACTCCTTCAATAGATGGACAAACTTAGATATTTCCTAAGCAAGACTCTCACCATTACTCTTAGGAGCGTTCTCAGGTTTCTTTTTTTTTTTTTTTCTAAAAGGGGTTGTCCAGGATTAGGAAACTCAAGAAAAAATACCACTTGTGTCAATGGATTGTATCAGCAACGTTATTAGCGTTAAAGTATCTGATGCAACCCATGGACTTGTGTGTCGCTATTTCTCCGGCATGTGTTTCTAAACCTTGACGTCTTAAACAATGACGAATGAAGTTCCTTGTGCCACCTATATAGTATAGATTACAAGTATCAGCGTGGGGGGAGTACAGTGATTTATATACTGGAACTAAATGGTGCATTGCTGATGTAGTTATCACACTTGTCGAGTGATTATCTATTGCACATAACTCTGCTGTAAAATGAACCGCAAACTAGTATTCTGATAATATCGGTAACTTTTATTCTAATATAAATCTGCTATCAAAGAAAATATATGCGCACAGACTAAAGGCTACAGCTATCCACATCAATTACTCCTTTTAATAGGGCATTACAGCAAATCTCTTTAACGCCTGTAACATCATTCAGTAGACTGAAATGTGTGTAGTGAAGCTGTGTGAACACGAGCCGCCCCTGCCGCCGCCGCCGAGAACATCAGCCTCTTAATATTCCAACTATAATTTGTGCATCGTCTAAATAGTGGTAATAACCGTTGTAATCAGATTTCTTTTTTTCAGTCACCAAAAAATGCATTGTTTGCTATCGCTGCCCCTACCATTACGGAAGCAGCCTGTAAATTACATTTTGAAATATGTTGTGTAAAATAAAATGATAAAATAATTCTTGACGTCTTTTTCTTTTCTTTGGTCTTGAAAAAGAGAACATTTTCAATATATTTTGCCTATATCCATAATAACAATGTGTGGACATAAGGAGTAACACTATTTCTGGACAGTATTTTATCCGTATTTTACATTTGCTAGCAGTTTACTACATGCTTTTTCTCTAATACATACCGGTAGTTTTCTTGGAGCACATACAAGTTAGAGGTAAATCTGTTCCTAATGCTTTATCACTTTACCAACAACATGATCATGAAATTATACAGTACTTGCCTGTATTCATGTGAATCAATGATTTGGAGTAAGATAAAAACTTACTACTGGCTGCAGCCCACTGTAGCTGTGCCTTTTGGTGAAGAATTTATAGCACTCTCCAATATCTGACTGCAACGTTCGATGTATTGCCGCAGCTGAAGCCGCGTTCACATGTTACGATTCGATTGCATTTTGAGACGCCATCCAAGAGCTTCCCCCTTTGATCACATGCAGGTTAATATTGCAATGCTACCTCAATGTGCGATCACGGGGGAAGCCTTTGGATTGCGTCTCGAAATTCAACGTGTGAACATGGCCGTACAAATGTGCACTAATTATGGAGCCTTTTGAAGAGCGCAGTATATTCTGCTCTGTGGGCAACACAGACTTTCAACTTTCATCCAAAGGTTTTCTATGGGGCTCAGATCTGGAGACTGCCTAGGCTACTCCAGGACGTTGAAATGGTTCTTATGAGGTCTCTCCTTCATTGCCCTGGTGCTGTGCTTGGCATTATTGTCATACTGAAAGACACAGCCACATTTCATCTTCAATGCCCTTGCTGATGGAAAGAGGTTTCCTCTCAAAATCTCATGGTACATGGCTCCATTCATTCTTTCATGTAAATGGATCAGTCATCCTTGTCCCTTTGCAGAGAAACTGCTCCAAAGGATAATGTTGCCCCCCATACTCCACAGCAGGTCTGGTGTTCTTTGGATGCAGCATTCACTTTTCTCCAAACACGACGAGTTGTGTTTCTACCAAACCGTTCTACTTTGGTTTCATCTGACCAATACCCTTCTGGAACATCAAAATGCTCTTTAGCAAACTTAAGATCGGCCCCGATATGTCCTGGAGGACAGAGGAGCCTCGTAATGAAGAAGTTACAGGTCTGTGCGAGCCAGAAATCTTGCTTGCTTGTAGGTGACCAAATACTTATTTTCCACCATAATTTGCAAATAAATTCTTTAAAAATCAGACAATGTGGTTTTTCGGATTTGTTTTCTCATTTATCTCTCATAGTTTAGGTCTACTACCTATGAGGTCAATTACAGACCTCATCTTTTTAAGTAAGAGAACTTTCAAAATCTTTGGCTGACTAAATACTTTTCTCCTAACCGTAAACCTATCATGTTATGTTCATATATTCAGTCTATTCCTATGTGTCTCTCTTCCCTCACTCATCTCCATAGACTTCTCAGCGATGTGATAACTTTGAGAACGGTCTCTCTTGCTCAAGCAAAGTAGACTGAAGATGAGGTCCATATCTCGATCCGCTAGGTTACTGCAAATTATATCACTGAACGCTGTTAACAAAGCAGAATCTATCAGCCTCTATAATGGTAGACAGAAATTAGAATAACCCAATCAACAAAGTATAAAGTCTTAGTAAGTGTTACAAAAAAGTGGTTGCACCCATAGGTCTTGGGTTTCGCAGTTATATGCCATAAACATGACACTACCATAGAGTCCATACAACACAACCATTAACACTCACACATTGGATTTGGGGAGAAAATCTCTATAATTTTAAATCCAGTGGAACATTCCACATATTTTTCTTGAAGTCAATATATTCTGTGTGTATTGTTTGTATGAAATCTGCCTTCAGTTAGTTGCTATGTACCAGGCTGGAAGAGCACTGATAGACTAAGCACAGTTAAATCCATATCTGTTGAGCCTTTGGCCTCAGGGTGGCGTGAACAAATTTATGCTAATTTAAGTCTCCTGCATTTAACTTCTAACTCATGCTGCTGCTTTATGTTCCTCCTTAAAAGTCAGCAGCAGCTCCCTCTACATAATAGCACACTTCCCTGCATTGGGCCCCATAGGAACTGTAGCCCTACATACTGCTGTTTGGTAGATGCAGCTCAGTTGAGACATACATACACACGGACAAAGAGTAAAGCAGCACTGCTAAAATTGGTCAAGTTAAATCTCTGTTCCTTCTCATTTTTCATGATTCTACTGTATGTGTAAGTGTTTATATAGCAAAGTATACATAAAGGTGTAGAAAACTTTACCGTGACAATTAACTATTGTTGGTGGTATATAGGTATTTATGTGGGTATATAACCATCTACATTCACACAGAATATAGGCAGGGTGCATTTTACTTTTCACCTCAGTCAGCTGTTAATTAGAATTCACTGAAAAGCCTCTTAATACACTGTCATACAGATAAGAAGACGTATATATTAAGATTGAGCACTGGCTAAATTGGATCACTAACATTTACTAACATTCTGAGCTGAGTTTGGCTTACGCCCCCGTTACACCCCAGCGGGTGTGATGTGTCCTATGTGAAGTGTGTGCTGGCACATCTGTCCCGAACACTGACAACCGGAAGGGAACTGATGCTGAGTTCAGTTCTGGTTGCTCAGCGTTGGAGCCGGACGTTCTGAACAGCACACGCTGCGAGTTGGTCATGTCACACTCTCTAGTGTATAAGGAGCCTAAGTGTTAATTGGGTCAGTAAATTTGCCCGACTCATGGACCGAGTTTCATACAGTAAAACATAGCTATAAATTTGGTTTTGAGGCCCAAAATATGTTCTGTTTTATACTTTCTTCATGTCTTAAAATGAGCAGAAAGTATAGCTAGCCAAATATGGCATCTGGATATCAGACTTCTACAGTGCTAAGAAAAGTCATGTTTATCACAGTTTTACATGACTATCAAACATTAATTTGTAGTAATGATTTGAAACAAATATTTGGTACCTTATCAATGTAAGTATCATTTGTATGAACACTAAATAAGAAACAGATTAGGTATGGGATGTGGCTGTAGCTTCATTAGTCCACTAGATGGCAGCATAGAAGTATGATTGACTTACATTACAATGACTGGTATTGAGCCCCAGACAATGGCAAGTGCATTGTATCATCCATAAAATAGCAGGGACTGTTTGTGTTTAACTTGTATTCAATATAACTACCCATAATAAAATTTGGTCAGAATTTAGAAATGTAACAAATAAAAAAAAAAATCTCCTGATTTTGTTATTCTTTGTTTGGGTCCTCTATGTTTTGGAACAGTTCACAAAGTCAATGTCAAGTCTAAAGAAAAAAAATTACAAAGAGAGACAATCTACACATAGTATGACAATTTAGAGTTAATTTTGACTCTAATTTTTATTCTACTGTATACACACTTCCAAAAGCTGGTGTGCATTGAGTTTATCAGATGATAAAAATGCTCATTTGTCAGTTTCAATCTGTTTTGTCTAATTTTATAACAGCATGCTGTACCATCCCGTTTGGTACAAAGAAAAAAAAAATCTTTATTTTTTTTTCCCCCCTCCAGTCAACAAAATGACAAACCACAACAGATCTCATCTGTTTTATAATATTCCTGTGAACAAGATGCAGAAAAGATTTCTGTATTCATATTATAGTACCTTATATACTCGAGTATAAGCCTAGTTTTTCAGCTCAAAATTTGTGCTCAAAAACCCTAACTCGGCTTATACTCGAGTCAACTAAAAAAATAAAGAAAAAACTCACCTTTCTGACGTCACCCGTAGGTCCTCTTCTGTCTGAGACAGAAGAGGACCTATGGGGGACGTCGGAAAGATGAGTACAGTGTTATTTTTTTTCCTACTACAGGGGCTGGGCAGGCTGTATGCTACAGGGGCTGGGCAGGCTGTATGCTACAGGGGCTGGCAGACTATATACTGGGAGGCTGTAACCAATGCATTTCCCACCCTCGGCTTATACTCGAGTCAATAGGTTTTCCTAGATTTTTGTGTTGAAATTAGGGGTCTCGACTTATACTCGGGTCGGCTTATACTCGAGTATATACGGTATATAAAAACTACAACTACTATAACATACAACAAAAATAAAAACTATTTATCATGCAATTAGTAGAAGCAAAGTGAAAGAATAAGGCACTAACTTTTCAAGACACTTTTCATAAATGAATATTAATGTTGTATAAAGAAACTTTTTTTTAGGAAATCTTATTGGAGAAAAATGCTTCTTTCTCTATTTAGTTGGCTCCTTTTCAACCTCAGCTGAAATTTATATCATAACTGTTATTAACTGCTTCCGAACATTCATTGTAGATTTACGGTACAAGCACAAAATGTCGGATCCCCCACTGTAGGCAGCTGCAGGGGACCCTCCAGGAGAAGACAATCAATATTTATGCTTCTGTCTTCTCCTTTTCTCATAGGGTTCGTACTCTACTTCTCTGCATTCCGGCAATCAAGCAGTGAGAGACTGATGGTCAGTCTGTTTAGACCCAGCACAGCCCAAATAGTGACAAAAGTCAATGAAGAAGTTGCAGAACAACCCCAGTTACAATGGAAAGTTAAATGTAAAAACAAAAATGGCTATAAAAATAAAGTTCATAATGGTCTATTCAGATATTTGACGGAAAGAAAGTAAAAGTTACTGAATAAATAATATATATTATATATATATATATATATATATATATATATATATATATATATATATATATATATATACTCCAAAATGTGTTCGCCCCTCCAGTCACTAACATCCTCCTATTTGACACCCAGTCACCATAAGGCAGACATGGGATAGATCAAAATTTGCGGCATACAGTGCCAAACGTTAGTATGATACATGTTTTACGTTAACAATTTGTTATAGTTTTTTTTTACTATTTTATAATACTACTATTCTATTTAAAAGTACAAATTCAGACCAAAAACAAATACTGGAAATAAAATATTAGTCCTGTATTTGTTCTGCAAAAAATGGCCAAAAACTTGTAATTAACCCCAAAGTAAATGCCATTAAAAGAACACTTGCAAAAAAAAGCAAAAATTGTGTTTGTTCCTAAATGCCCGAATTACCCTTATCCCAAACGGGTTAAATTCCAGGAATTAATCATTAAAGTGAAATTAAACATTGAAAATAATTTCTTTCCAGAATTTAAATGGTGCAGGTGACAAATGTAGTAGTCCTGTAATATACTCCTGGGAAGATAGTTTTTCTGTCTCTTGTTTTGCTTCTTTCTTCTCCTGTAGTGACTATCCAGTTACTATATGTAAACAACTAAATCATTATAAAGTTTATCAGTGTCTCCTTATTTGTCAGTGAAAATTGGGAGAGAAAACTGCTCTCCGCATTTCCAAAAATTTTGTATTACTGTATGTGAAAATAGCATTTGAAACTGGTCAACCCCTTTAGAGTAGAGTTTGGGGATTTGTCCAGCAACATAATTTATGCTTTATTCACGCTGGCATCTATCTATCACATTTATAGTGCCCCCTTTCTCCCCCCTTTTATACAGTCAGTGATCCCTGCGCCCCTTTATACAGGGCCTTCACAGCGATACCACCATTTATACAAGGGCACTTCCCCATCTCTAAGGCTCCCTCTTCCCCTTCATACATCCCCCCAACTCCTATACAGAGTCCCATTTATACCCCCATTTCAGGCCTCCCTCTTCCCCTTTATACATCCCACTACCCTATGTACAGAATTTCCCTTATACCTCCCCTCTACAGGGCCCCATTATTGCAAACATTAAAAAATAAAAAAAATCTTTACTTATCTCTCCAGTTGTTCTTCCACAGCACTTCCAGGATGTGCCGCAACCAAGCTCCTGTTCTGAACTGCATTGTAAAGACGGCTTGATCTATGGGGGAGATACCTGCGCCCCTGCACCGGATTATTATAGCAGCCAGTTTTTCATAAAAAGCAGTGAACTTTCATTTTGCAAAAGAACGCAGGCATGTAACAGAAACGCCCTGTGCCCGTCCTCTCCACCAGTCGCCGCACCCCTCTAAGCCCCTTCCACACCATCATCGCATGGAGGTGGCTTATTCACGATTTTGCACAAGAATTTGTGATTGATCCACTGCTTTTACGCCAGAAAACTGGCATAGAAGCAGTGATAAATCTCACTCTATGAGTTAATGACCTCTCTGTGCACTGTCACTCTATGGTGTGTGTGCCTTAAATGTAAGCTTGTCAGTATGGGGCTGCTAATCGCATTTAGCAGGCCTCATACTGACACCAATAACCTGGTCAGTAGGCCCATGCTCTGTGTTGGCCCCATAGCAGCTGCTACGGCACTGCCACTGAGTTTAACTTATAACCGAGCCTCAACAATATTTTTATCTCACTTATCCTGACCATCCCATTGATTTTTATTGGGATCCATCAATTGTCTTTCAGGAAGAACGATTATATTTGTACCATCAAACTTAATGGAACTCTCGATGGAAAGACAAAAGCACCAATATTTACCGAGGCGTGAGGCATGCATGATAAAATATTATAGTTATTCCATATTTGCTGTACCAAGTATTTGTTGTCTGGGAAGTCTATCCGCTACTCGGGCCACAGATTTATTTCTAGCCTTGTGGTACTTTAAGCATATTTTTAGATTTCCACAGTATACTTTGCTGTCTGTTTGGTGTCACTTTGTGAGGACTGGTCATGGTGACACCAGCTTAAGGCACACTTTTATTTCACTTGAATCAGCTTATTGTCTTGTTTCATAAAATATGTAGCTCCTAGGCATCTCTCTTTTATTTTAGTCATTTTGTAAGACAAGTAGCTTGCAAAAGTCTCTTCGATGACACTTTAGGACAAAGAACTTTCTTTTTTTGCATCAAGGGTATTCTAGCAGCAGTATATACGCTACAAACAAGCGCTCAGTGACTCAAGCATATGGCGGGCTGAACTTTGCCTCTGTCCTTTCTCAGACCAAGTGGAGCCAATCAGTACAAAGCTAGTTATTGCTAAAATTTTTGCTGGATAGTAATGCATGTTCCCCGTTAAATTACATTATATTTATTAAAATAACTTATGTAAACAGTTAAGAATACAGATATAGGCCTGCACAACATATGAAAAATGGATCCTGCACTGGCTGTATTACACAGAATGGCTATAAATGTATGTGACACACTACAGGGGTAGCTACTACAGGCCCGCAGTGTCAGGGGGTCCAGCCACTATACCTGCCCAACTACTGAATGGGGGAGGTGCCCCAATATATATATACAGTGTATATGGCTCTGTATGTGTGTATATATGGTGTGCATATACTGCATGTATGTTAATACTGTATACATATATATTTTATGATGTGTATATACTGTATGTGTAATAATATTATGTATATATACACTATATGTGTATGTATTTGATCGATATATATATATATATTGTATGTACAGTGGGTATGGAAAGTATTCAGGTCCCTTACAATTTTTCACATTTTACCGTATATTCCGGCGTATAAGACGACCTGGTGTATAAGACGACCCCCCTACTTTCCTGTTTAAAATATAGAGTTTAAGATATATTCGCCGTATAAGACTACCCCTTTTCCAACGCATACAAAACACCGGTAAAAATTAAAAAAAAAAAACATTTGAATTTAACATGGTCCTTTTTTTAATGTAAATTCTTATGACATGCAGGTATATAGCAGGAAAACTGTCGCTCATAAACATAAGGCATACAACAACAACATTACCATTACAGCACAGCCCCCAGTAGTATACAGCACTGCCCCCAGTAGTATACAGCACAGCCCCCAGTAGTATACAGCACAGCCCCCAGTAGTATACAGCACTGCCCCCAGTAGTATACAGCACAGCCCCCAGTAGTATACAGCACTGCCCCCAGTAGTATACAGTACAGCCCCTAGTAGTATACAGCACAGCCCCCAGTAGTATACAGCACAGGCCCCAGTAGTATACAGCACTGCCCCCAGTTATATACAGCCAGCCCAGCGTTAATAGAAAATAATAAACTTATATACTCACCCTCCGGTGGCCCCGACCTGCAGCGCTGCTCCCCCGATGTCCGCATGGGTCCTCTTCTGGCTTCGGCGCCCGTCTTCTGTCTTCACTAACTTCGTGCCGGGCGCCGCCATTGTTCTCCCCTGGACGGCGCCTAGTATGACGCGCCGCTGCTGACGTCATACTAGGCGCTGCCCCGGGGAAAAGCATGGCGGCGCCCAGCAGAAGAAAGAAGACTGTGCGGAAGACGATCCGCGCGGACATCGGTGCCAACGGAGGGTGAGTATGCTCCCGATGTCTTTTTGAGGCTGCCGGCAGCTTTTTGAGGCTGCCGGCAGCCATCGCTGTGCAAACACCCGCGATCGGTGCTAGCACCGATCGCGGGTGTTACCGGTAAGCCTTTGCTGCAATATGCAGCAAAGACTTACCGGCTATGGAGAGGGCTCAGCCCGTGAGCCCTCTCCATGCACTGGGACCCGCCGTATAAGACGATTACCGGCGAATAAGACGACCCCAGGGAAGACAGAAGATTTTTAATTGCAGCCAATTGGTAAGATCAACAAAGTAATTTTTTGCTCATTAATGTACACACTGCTCCCCATCTTGACAGTAAAAAACAGAAATGTAGATATTGCTGCTTATTTATTAAACAAGAAACACTGAAATATCCCATGGTCATAAGTATTCAGATCCTTTGCACAGCATTGAGTAGAATCACCCTTTTGAAACTGCAGAGTTTACATTAACGAGCACAAAAAAATTACTTTTTTGATCTTACCAATTGTGAAAAATGTAAAGGGGGCTGAATACTTTCCGTACCCACTGTATAAGTGTATACATGTATATCTAACTGCAAGAATTTGTGGGTGTGAGTGTATAAATGTGTGTATTAAT
This sequence comes from Engystomops pustulosus, assembly GCF_040894005.1. Lineage (NCBI taxonomy): Eukaryota > Metazoa > Chordata > Amphibia > Anura > Leptodactylidae > Engystomops > Engystomops pustulosus. The sequence continues at coordinate 43,925,837 of NC_092415.1, forward strand.
GTATGTGATTGCGTGAACATGTGTAAATTTTATTTTAAGTGGAAGGGGAGCCCCATTCAGCTATGGGCCCAGCCTCTCCTGGTTACACCACTGTACCTTAATCATGTTTTGTGGGGGAAGCAAAAGTGAAAAATCTGCTAAACCTAGTGATTTTGGTACCTACTCTCCCACTACAGTTGATGTCAGTCATGTCCAACATTTATTTCCCAAAGGAAATAAGCCACCTCTACTGCTGTCTGATGGCTTGCTGCTTCTTCCTGAGGTTAGAAATCAAAAGTCAATGAACAAGCGTTCTGTCAATAGCTATTAAAGGTTTACGGCCACATTAGGGTTGCTTATAATCTCCACTTAGTGGTTTCAGCTTCTCTATTGCTCCAACATGTGTAAAAATGCAATACCGTGGGGGGTAAGTACTGGTACACTACATGCTGGAATTTGCATACCTGAATGAAATATATATATCCTGGCACAAATTATAGAAAATTTATCATACACCACGTCCTCTCCTTAAAAAAAGTGGCATAGGGGGAACAAAAGGGAAATGGAAATGTCACAATTTCCAGGCACTGCGCCTTAATGCCTTATAGACCAGAAAATTGGGGCACTAATTGGAGCACCAAACAAGGAAGGATAAGTTTCCATCTGTATATGGTAATATTCATGCTAAATCTTCATCATCTTATTCAGCAGGGTATATATCAGGGGTGTAACTTTAGGGGGTGCAAAGGTTGCGTTCAAATCTGGGCCCAAGAGGTTTAGGTGGCCCTTATGGTGTCACTTTCCCATTTGAGAAGACTAGTACTATAAACCATACATTATGGTCGGGGGCCCACTACAGACTTTGCACTGGGGCCCACCAGCTTCTAGTTACGCCACTGGTATATATATAAACAAAATAATATAAAATAATATGTCCCTATGTTCCGTTAGACAGGATCCATGTCCACGTCTGTCTTTGGAGTGCCGCTTCCCGTCACATTTATTAAAGTGGGTGAAGTGTTATTATGCAATATTTGTTGTTTGCAAATGTCACAAGTCACAAAAAAACCCAATAAGAGTCTCAGCACATACTGATTTTGCTCATTTTGCAACAAAACTTGGCCTAATCGAAAAGTCAAAATACATTAATTCATTCCCATTGTGAGAACTTACCTATGCAAGTTTAATGAATTTGTTCCAAGCAGGGCCTACGTCCAAATGAATTTGCTTTGGTCTATGTTCATTTGTTGCATGGAAAGTCACAAAACTGTAACTGAACCACAACAGAGCCAAAACACTACCACACCTAAATGTAAAGATACTTCATACCCACTGGGGGTGAATTATCAGAAGTGTCTGAAAGCAGAACTGCTCTAGATGCTCATGGCAACCAATTACAGCTCAGTTTTCATTTCCCCACAGCTATTTATAAAAATAAAGCTGAGCTCTGATTGGTCGTGATAGGCAACTACAACAGTCCTGCTCTCAAACACTTCTGATTAATCTTCCCCACTGTGTGCGTGTCTCCTCTCCTGACCTGAAGGTTTTGGGAAAAAAACTAAAGAAATTTGGGACAAAACAGTCATCACTTTCAGGAAAATTACTGATTCTAATAATTACTATCCCAGACTTTTATTATTTTCTAACAACAGTGAATATAGTATTGACGATAACTTTGGAAGCATCAACTATAATTAACACTTCATCCACATAGGGTCTTCATGCTGTAGATAGTAGCGTTTCCACTGCAACCTTTGCAAGGACTCGGGCTACAGATTGGTTTGAAGATTCTTTTATTCTAATATTAACATAAAATTAACCATCAACGTGGATAAAACTATTTCAAAGTAAATGAGGTTAACTATACAAATCATCAATCCAGAATGTGGGACTGAGACCTCCGCTAACAATGTCCCTGCTAATTACATATATAAAAGTGCAACCTGGATTTAGTAGAAGCAGATATTTATTTCTTTGTGAATCAGATTATATCTATAACGTTATTATTCATAATTTGGTTATAATTTCAGGTTAAACTACAATGGCTGCAAATGAGAGGATTCATCTCAATTATACATAAGGTGTCACCGGATGACACGCCGTGTATCATGAGTAATTAAAATGAAGCAGAAAAGGTGCAGTCTAACAATATGGTGAGAAGCAGAAAGTATCTCTTTGCTGAAGGGAAGGACGAGGCACAGACTGGAATTTCTGAAACTTATATCATCATTGTATATGAATGGTTTTTGTAACTCCTCACTGGAGACTCCATTGTGACTGCTTGTGGATGTACTATGACATGTCATGCTTTATTTTTGGTTCAATAACATAAATATTGTTATCAAATATAATGTAAATGAAGATGTTTCCCAAAACTGAATGGTGGAGGGTACTGAATAATTAAAGAGCAGTGTACCTGGAGAGGTGGAAAACTCCAGGACACCTTTCATCTTATTTAATATGGGATGCAAAAGCTAAGGTATGTTGTTAAAACTGGTATTACTTTTATAAGCCCAAATCTGCATGCAGGTTCCCTTGGAAGAAAAACTTCCCAAAAATATTTCCGACCCATTGTAAAGGTTGACAAAGTGTAGTAAAGGAAATCTTCTTATGCTGCCTTTATTTGTGATATATATGCTTCTACATTGTCACATGACCAGCCACCAGACTCTCCAACTGCTACGACGTCTCTTATATGAGGGTAGTAAGTCTTGAGATTCTTTGGGCTTGTTGAAGTCTGGACACACCCAAACAATGGTGTATAATATGGTCTGCATGTAGACTGTCCATAACAACTGTGACGAAACAACGTGCCGTAGGCCAAGTGTATGGTGAGTGTTGGAGAAATACATCTAGTGTTAGTCAAAAGTCTCAGGAAATCCTTTTATTTCAGAACAGAGGTGGAAATTAATTCATCTGAATACCCAGCAAATAATGGGTACGGGGGTTTATCTTTTGAATTATGTTCATCTTGAAAGGCATAACTCCAAAATAAATTGCGAAAAATCGATTTGCCATATCTGTTGTGGTTCAAAAGTTATCAGTACAGAGATTCTCCAGGACTGGATTGGATCCAGCGCCCTTAGCTCTGTGCTCAGGACCATGGACAACATGTCAAATAGCTGTGCATCAAAGGGAATGTTCCCAGTTGTTGTTGCAATTTTTTGTGTTGATAACTATTGAACCTCAAGCATAGAGATGGATGGACCTGATGGTCAAGTTCTAGTTCCATGTGGGTTCGGCGGCCTGACCACGACAAATAGCCAGATTGTGGCTTAACATGACACCCCCTGGCTAGGGATTGCTAGGGGTGTCAATTTGCCGGATTGGCTGTTTAGCCATCAATCTGGAAATATGTCTGGGTGAGACAGCCCAACCTGAACACCAAACCCGACCATTGGGTCCGCTCATCTCTACTGAAGAAGTATTGCAAATTTAATTCAAAATTCAATATTCTAAAAGATATCCCTCCTCTCACCTATTACTTTTTGGGGTATTCAGATTTATCATTTTCCCTTTCCTTGGTACTTTTGACTTACCATTTCTATATTTGTAAATGACAGCATAGAATTATGCTGGCTCTAAATGCAGAACTCAGTATTGTGTATGGGGAATGAATATACTGGTGTAAATAAGGCCTAAAATCTTATGATCCTAGTAACGTGGGGTCGAGGGTGAGGAATATAATTGTAGTACAGGTGGTCCCCTACTTAAGAACACCCGACTTACAGACGACCCCTAGTTACAAACGGACTTCTGGATGTTGGTGATTTACTGTACTTTTGCCCTAGGCTACAATAAACAGCTGTAATAGTTATCACAGGTGTCTGCAATTGAGTTGTATTGTTAATCCTGGTTCTTATGACAATCCAACTTTTTTAAAATCCATTTGTCACAGAGAACAAAAAATTCTGTCTCTTGTTACAAGAATAAAATATACAGTTCTGACTTACATACACATTCAACTTAAGAACAAACCTACAGAATCTATCTTGTACGTAACCCGGGGACTGCGTGTATTTAATTGTGCAGATGGTTGTATTTCTCTAATGTGTAGAGGGCCCCTGTGTAATACCCACAGATTTAGGCAGAAATGAAAGGGCTGAACTCTGTCTTTGTTTCAAATAGAGATCTTGCTCCAGTTTAACAGTGTGAAATAAAATGAACATTCATTTCATTTGTTGAAATCATATATTGAATAGTTCTTTACCTTACAACTAAATGTGTGCGTTGTGCCCTTCAATGATTCTCTCGGCTCTCCAATCTCTCCAGCAATAATATGCTTGGATATTACTGAACTGTGACTGAATCATCATTTGTGCTAAATGTGACAGGGCAGAATGATAATCTTCAATAAACCTCTAAACTACATTAATCTTTCATGGAGGATCAGATGCTGAGCACTACTTGAAATGATTTTTTTCCCTTTGCTTTGTACGGCTAATTTATTGATAACATCTCGGCACCAGCTCTGCCTTATTTAGCTATGTTCTTGTTATTAAAGTGATCATATTCTAAAGGTGAAAAATTAGATAAAGTTGGAGTTGTTTGTTTTTATATACCCATTGTGTAATAAAGGAGTAGTCCTGGGGGTAGCTAGATTGGGACCACTGCATAACTCCATTCAAGGTCCTGGGGTCAATGGTCAATATATTCCACATATTTGTTGTAGGAGGTGTTTTGCTTCCAAATCGCTTATCTACATATGCTGGCTTAGATGCTGATTTTATGGTACCCTGAATCCAAGGCACATGCCATGCCACACCAGTAGTACTAGTGGCTACAATGGTATGAGCATTGCAATGGCTAGCACAGTTATAGAGCATGGGCATTGCTTTGGCAAAAAACATGGGAAGGTTGGTCATTGCCCCTACAAGGATAAGAGCCGATGGGTATAGTTAGGACCACTGGTGATCTAATGTGATCACTTCCAATGTACTGAACTCTTATAAACAGAACAAAAGAAGATGCCAGCAGGTAGTAGGAACAGGTCTCATGTTCAATTGAGACCACATCATATTTATAAATATATAATATTGGGGGCAATATGGCATAGAACATATACTACCTGGTTGTCAGGGCTGTTTCTAGCATTTTTTCTGTCTGAGGCGAAAAATTTTAAATGCTGCACCCGCCCCCCACACCCCCAATGATGCTACCTCATACATTTGCAGTCAGTCATTAGACACAAACATTAGTGACCTCTAGTACCTTACAGGTGATTACCTGCTCCATCAGAAAGAGGACTTCTTTATGATTTCTCTGCTTTATCTGTGCTTAATTCAGTCAAATGACTTCAGCTCCATGTAGCACAGTTCCACACTGCGCCCATAAAAAAACCACAGTCATTTACAATATAATGGCACATGTTCCTAATATATATTATCATCACAACACGACTGGACACACTATTTTCCACATAGAGCATCCTTTATATTCCCCCAAATAATTTTTTGTATCTTTAGCTCCAACAATTTGTTATATATACCACACCTCCTGAACTACAGCACCCTGCTAATTTATATACAGATTCACTAATTTATTTATAACAACCCCCATAAACATACTCCCCCAATACATATATAGAGCTACACAAACCCCAGTACCACACAGCCCCCTCCAGTATACACAGACTGCCCCCCCTCAGTACACATAACCTGCCCGCACAGTATACACTGCCTGCCACCCCCAGTATACACAGCCTTCCACCCCCAGTATACACAGCCACCCCTCCAGTATACACAGCCTCTCCCCCCAGTATACACAGCCTTCCCCCAAGTAGACACAGCCCTCTCCCTATGTATAAGAATATAACTACTATAATACTGTCCCCTATGTACAAGAATATAACTACTATAATACTGCCCCCTATGTACAAGAACATAACTACTATAATACTGCCCCCTATGTACAAGAATATAACTACTATAATACTGCCCCCTATGTACAGGAATATAACTACTATAATACTGCCCCCTATGTACAGGAATATAACTACTATAGTACTGCCTCCTATGTACAAGAATATAACTACTATAATACTGCCCCCTATGTACAAGAATATAACTACTATAATACTGCCCCCTATGTACAGAAATATAACTACTATAATACTGCCCCCTATGTACAAGAATATAACTACTATAATACTGCCTCCTATGTACAAGAATATAACTACTATAATACTACCCCCTATGTACAAGAATATAACTACTATAATACTGCCTCCTATGTACAAGAATATACCTACTATAATACTGCCTCCTATGTACAGGAATATAACTACTATAGTACTGCCTCCTATGTACAAGAATATAACTACTATAATACTGCCCCCTATGTACAGGAATATAAGTACTATAATACTGCCCCCTATGTACAGGAATATAACTACTATAATACAGCCCCCTATGTACAAGCATATAACTACTATAATATTGTCCCCTATGTACAGAAATATAACTGCTATAATACTGCCCCTATGTACAAGAATATAACTACTATAATACTGCCCCTATGTACAACAATATAACTACTATAATATTGTCCCCTATGTATACGAATATAACTACTATATTACTGCCCCCCTATGTACAAGAATAAAATTACTATAATACTGCCCCTATGTTCAAGAATATAACTACAATAACACTGCCCCCTATGAACAAGAATATAACTACTTTAATACTGCCCACTATGTACAAGAATATAATTACTATAATACTGCCCCCTATGTACAAGAATATAACTACTATAATACTGCCCCCTATGTACAAGTACATAACTACTATAATACTACAATATACAATAATATACTGTAATACTAAAATATACTGTAAACAAAACATAAACACCCACTGAGTTGCCAATCGCAGGTGGAATGGAGACACACAAAGGCCTATATAAAGTCTGTCTGGATCCCGAGGCTCCGCCGCGCTGTCCTGTAATGAAATGCATGAGTACAGCAGATAATAATCATTGCAGCGATGGCTCTTTACAGCTCCCAGATGATTTGGTGCTGTCACAAGTGCACTGTCCTCTGACATCCCTCGAAGCGAGCGGCATCACTGACTGCATCCCCTGATTGGTGCAATGAAATATTGCTGGCGAAAATTAAAAGGTCTCAGTGTCAAAATAATTCATGATATGCATATCTTCCATTCTGATGAAATGGCTGATATCTGGATTAGCAAGATAATAAAACTGATCAGGCTACAGTTAAACAATTTAAACTGGAGAGCTGTTCATTTTGTAGGTGTCACTTGTCAGATCATGGGGTCAGGGAGGAATGAAAAGCTCTCCTTGGTAACCTTCTCATGATGTGGGCTACGAATATTCCTCATGATTTGCCCAAAGCTCTCATCAAAGCAATGCCTTGTAGCATTACCGCTGTCAGCTGTATTGTGACATCCAAATCCCGGGAATGACAGGTTATTAGGAATTCAGAACTAACTGTACATACATTACAAAGCACCTGACCTGTAATTTCACCTCACGTTAAGAATATGATAGCGATATCACAAAACATGGGCCGGCTAATACGGGTTAGGGAAGAAATGACTTTTATTTAATGTTCCCAGTTTAGCACTTGCTGATTGGAAAAAAAAAACAATAATGCTAAAAAAAAACTCTCTATGGTTCACAGAACATATTAAATATACATTGACTGCGCTCATTGTGGTGTCTTGGTTTAAACAACCTTCTTTTGTTATTTATATGCTTAATAGAGGCTCCTCAGTAGGAGAAGTCCCCAGTCATATGTTTGGAGACTCCAGAAAGCGGTTTGCTGTTTGTTTAATAGGCTGTTGTATGGAAGGGTTTTACACTTCATTAAGCTAATTACCCAAGTGGGTCTTTAAGTCACTGATATCAGGGAATTTTTGGAGCTACTAGGTTGAGTAGAGGGCGACCTATGACAAGTGTGCAGGACATAGGTTTATGGGTTTATGGAGCATTCTGTGCTGTGATTAGATGAAGTGTGAATACACTCACATGAGACTTTGTACAATTTAAGAATTATTATTAGTAATTTGTCAATGGATTATAAATTGACCAAAACAGCTGACGAGTTCTGACATTAAAAATTGCCTAGCCATTCAGATACTTTGGCTGTTTTCCTATGGGGATCTATTCCCCTAGGATAGAAAGAAAAAAAAACTCAGGCAAGGGTTGTGTGTCCTCCAACACCTTGAAAATTTAGAGGACTTTCACCACCAACATTCCTTGAAGACCACACTGAAATCATATAATCTTTTGGTTAAATTGTCTCTGAAAATCACATTACTTCAGAGGGAAATTGAGCTTTTCTGTAGGACCAAATTCCAGGGGTAGGACATTGGATTTTGGTCTTAGGCGATACACCAAATCATCCGTCACTGCAATCACTCCAATGTTGAACCTTCAAAAACTAGAATAGACCATGGTAGAAAGGAGTAAGAGAGCATTAGTAAAAAAAAATATCTGCCACCCTGTATGTATAATTTATTAAGAGTCCATGCAGGGAGGTCCTACATCAGCTAAAACATGATATATGTTATCTGCATGTTATATCAAGTAAGTATTGGGAGGGTCTATATAAAAAAATAATTAATTGTATATATATATGAATTGGGGGAGGGGGGACCATATGTTTGGCCCACCCCCTAATTTACCTCACCCTAAAGGTACGTTACAAATAACCACAAAACCAGGGCCTCATCTTTATTAAAAGTTTCTTCTCCAGCTCCTTCAGCAGCCCTAGCACATAAAGCTAACGTGCCATACATGCATGCTAGCTAAAATCCCCCTATGGTTCTGCCAGTACCATATCAGCATTGCAATCGGCCTTTTGAAGACAACTAGAAAAATGATATGGCCTTTGGTACTCATTGGTGTATAAATTAAAGTTAGCACTCACTGAGGTGCTGCCTATAACAGCTGATTAGTAGGTGTCCCATTCTAATATTAATGACTAATCATTAATAATTGATGAAAAATGAAGTTCTAGGATATCCCATTCAACCAGGATAGAAGGGTGGTAGCATACCTCCCAACTGTTCCGGATTCAGCAGGGCAGTCATGGTTTTTAACCCCTGTCCCGCCGTCACGGGCGGCTGAGAGAAAGTCCCGAATGTTCCCTCCCTTTCCCGCACTACCTGGGGTTGTCCTGGCTCCGTGTGTCGCTCCTGAGCGGCGCCTCCATCTTCCCGCTGTCTTCAGCTCCATTTGGACTGTGACACCTCCCCCATCAACTCCTCCAGCCCAGCGACCATGCAGAGCCCAGTATCCTCCTTCCTCAGGGCTGTTTTATGAATGGAGGTCATGCACAGGCTGCTTCCACATGCTGAGAGCATTTTCCTTGCCAAATCCCAGCTCAAAGACCAGGGGCTACATAGCAAGATGAAAGCTTTATTTGACCCCCTGGAGCTCTTTCCAACATTACTTAATGCCTCATCCTGGTTGTGGTAAAATAACTGCCAAGACTGTATTTAAAGTGGATCTGTATCTAAAAAAATAGTCACCCTCCTGAAGCCTTGACTGGGGGACTTAACTGGGGGACTTACAGGAAGGGCACCGCTTGGCATACCCTCACTGGGAACTGCAGCTCTTGTGCACCACCTGGAAAACCTGGTCGAGTTAGGGCTCCAGGATGGAAGCACCATGGTGAAAAGAGGTTGATCACATCTTCCACGACTTCTCGGTTTTGAAACTCTGGTACCACAAATTGGCAGGAATTTCGGATACATGCAGAATCAATTTTTTCATGAAAATTAGATTGAATTTCACTTTGTCCAATTTGACTTGTTCATCTCTATTTTCACCTGCCTCCCAATCCCTCAATGCTTTGCCCTGCACAGGTTCCCCACATCTCAAAATAAAGGTCTAGGAACCAACAGAGTATAGGCCAATCTCTTTTCAAGGGCAAGGTCTGCTTGTATAGCACATGCATATGGGTATATACCGTAAATCTGTGTATATATGTATGCGCTGAGGAGAAATTACTCTACTTTGTTTTTCAATATCTACTACAGAGAGGCTTATAAATTCACACCACGATATTCATCAGTGATAAGTGTGAGTATTGACGTTAGATTTTTATTTCTTATTTTGCTACCAGACACATGCTTTACCATCGGTTTTTCTGTGGCCTCATGTCTGTCTTGTTCTTTCCATCTCATCTGTGTTTTTTTTTCCCTTTTTTTTTTCAAATTCGACAGATGGCCTCATGATGAATCCTTGATAATACTGTCATGTAAGTCTGCTAAGACTAGAAATCATTCTAAACAATAATTCATAGCAAAAAAAGTGGAAAATTTAGCCTAGATAAATAGACAAGGCCAGTCGTGTATGAGGTGGCTCTAGTAAATAAACAGATTATAGAGCTGCCTCTTGTGAACCTTGCTTCTTGCTAATATCTTTTCTTATTTGTCATTATTTCGGCTGATTATTTTCTTACGTGTTTTGTATTCATGCCATTTAATGTATCCTCCGGTTTTCTCCCTTTAGGTCTTTCTAATTGTGGATCAGGTGATGTTTTCTTCCATTCATTTCAAGGTCATGCACCACTACGACCATTTTCGTGACTGAGAGGGCACGTAATTTCACAGTCGTGTACTTCTCATTAATCCACCCTAAGTGGGTGATCAGGAAGTTCCAGATCACAGGTTTGTTTTGTCTTCCTCTGTGATTCATTGCTTCACAAAAGGATTGGATTAACCCCTTTTTATTTTTTTTATTTTTTTTAAGATGTCTGTGTATAGGAGTAAACATCAGAAAAGTATATTTTCAGATTCTTCATCGTTGCAGGCTGGGAAAAAAAATTGAAAAGATTCACAATTATTCCCCTGTCACAGGTTCAAGAAGTTATGGCCTGCAGCAGGTGCTAGATATGTCTGGATATGTCACGTCATCATTGACGTGACATGAGGTAAATTTGTCATGGCAGCCAAGGGGAAGTGCACTCTATAGACTGGCACTTCAGATGTGATCGAAAATGGCAGATGAGGTCAGAGCTTGACATATGTCAATGCTGCATGTAACTCATGGCTGCTGTTACTTTAAGTAGGAATTGGGGGTAAAATAGCCTAAAACTATAGAAGTGGTGACAACTATGTATCAGGAAAAAATATTTGGAATATCACAGGTTGCAAAATCAGCCAAGCAAAAAATTTCCTGACAAGACTTAACCAGTAGGGAAAAAATCTAAATAAAATAACAAGGAAATCAATAAATAGAAAGATTTGCTTTCTTACTATCGAGGACATAACGTTTAGGTTTGGAAGGGAAACAATATTTAGCTAAATTAAGGGTGTCAGATAGTTACTAAGGCGCTATAGGAACCTATCACTAGTTGTATTTCTAAAAAATGTGGTGACAGGTTCCCTTGAACTTACTTATCTGTAGGTAATAGGTATCACTTCTAACGTAACCCCTATGAACACACTCATTAAGGCCATTATTATCACACATACTGCAATATTCATAACTGGTTTATTTGCCATTTAGAGTAGTTGCATGGAGCTTGTTTGCAGGATGAGTTATTTTTCTATTAAAGGGGTTGGCAACTTTTCAATAAATCTTTTCTAATCGTCGTGTCTCTGCATGTATATTTACCTTTGCCTGTGCTTTCTTTGAAAGCTTCCCTCCCTGTCCTCGGTATTCTGTCCTCTGCATACACACACAGCTTTAATCTCTTTGTCTACTCCAGGTAGTCTATGTAATGTCACCCTTTTTCTCTCTCAATCTCCTTACAGTTTGTCAACACTGACAGAGACTGGGAGAGGCTGACACTCAGGACCCCAGTGAAGAACCTCCCCAGTCTGCCAGTTGAGGACAGGTGCATGTTGCTGCAACCACGGAAGTCCCAATAGAACAGAGGACGTGGAGCGGGGAAGCACATAGAAAAGCATTCTCTCTTTATGCAAGGAGACTGGAACAGGATCACTGGTTCTGAAGCTGAGCAGAACTGGAAGATGAAGGCATGGAGAAGCTTTACTCTCGCCTAGGGATGCTCCTCCTATGCTAGACGCTGTGGACACACTGGACACGACTGGAGGAAATGATCCAGGCTGGCACAATAGATGCAGAGATTTCCCTGTCTACTTCTGGAACGCTCTTGGGGTGTTAGCCAGGTTTCACCCACCTGCAAGGGCTTTTCGGTAGTAGACGTAGGAGACAGCAGAGGAGATTTCTGGAAAATGGGTTGTGCTAGCTCAACCTGCTGTTCTTCCTTGCGTTCAGAGAAGCGGATGTCTATCCGAGTAGCCAAGGAAATTAGACCATTCAGGGTAGACGGACGGTCGTATGCAGACAGGGCATCTTTGATCTAACTAGACAGTCCTTTTTTAAAGGTATCGATCAAGGCTGCTTCATTCCAGTAAAGTTCTGAAGCCAGAATATGGAATTGCAACGCATAGTCTCCAGGAGGAGTTCCCTTGGCACAAGTTCAGAAGGGCATTCTCAACAGAAGACGCCAGGCTGGTTCCTTGAAAACAGTCCGTAGTTCAATGAAGAAAGCGGTAATGTCTGCTGTAACTGGGTCTCCCTTGTCCCAGAGGAATTTGGCCCAGGCCAGGGCTCTTCCAGAGAGAAGACTGATCAAGAAAGCCACTCTTGACCATTCAATTACAAACTGTGTAGGCATTAGTTCAATATGCAAAGAGCACTGGGTAATAAAGCCTCTGCTCAACTTCACATCCCAATCATATTTGGAAGGCATAAAGAGCCTCAGCCTAGGTTCTGTGGAAGGTAGACAAACCGGGCTAGCAGATGGAACCGCAGGAACTTGACGTGATTGCTGGGAGGACAATAGCCACTGTAGAATGGCGGTGGCTTCTCCCAGCTGCTGACTTTGTACGGAAATACACTGGGAATGATGGGTCACAATGGCAGGGAGATCAGCTAGTTCTGGTAGCGGAACCTCGGCGTGATCCATGGCCGTATCTTACTGTCAGGATTTGGGATGAGTGGATCCTTTGGACCACCGCGGGAGGAGGTACTAGCCAACACCTGGGACCGGAATCTAAGTGGCACCTGGTCTTCACCAGAGCCCGCCACAAAGCGGGATGGTCTTGCTGCGGCAGGGTACCACCCAGTCGTTCCACAGGTGAGACTAGCCCATGTTGGCAGCCGAGGTCAAGGTACCTTAGCAGAAGACAGTCTTGTGGTCAGGTCCAGGCACAGGGCCAGGGCAGGCGGCAGAGATTCAACGTCAAGTCCAATCCGGGGTTAGCAACGGGTGGTCCAGGCAGATGGGAATGGGAACACAGGAACGCAGGACATGGGAACTCAGGAGCAGGAAAACACAGGAACAGGAACACCCGGGAGCAGGGAATGCAGGAAGTGGACGGCTTTTATAAAATTTCTGGAAATGGCCAGCACCAATTAGCGGTGTGCTGGGCCTTTAAATCTTCAAACGCTGCCGCGCACCGTACTGCCTTATGCTGAGTGGGAGCATGGAAAGGTAATGCAGTAGGAGGAGAAATGGGCCCGCGGAGGTGCCAAGGATTGGAGCAAGACATGGGTGTACCCGTGATCAGCTAGTGCCGGCCCTGCTCCCATATTTTTAGCCAGTTTTTGGTACCTTCTACATTTATTTAACAACACATAAAAATCATTGTCATTTACTCTTCCAAAAAACTGTACAAAAAACAATACATAGATCATATTATATATGTTTGTTAAACTGGGAGTCTATGGATATTGTTTTATATCCTACAGTTATATATGATGGGGGCACATATTTGGTGTATGTATGGAGAGAGTCTTCCAGCATATTTGCCAAAAATTGTATAAAGGGAGCTGCTGCTTAAATTTTATTGCCTTATATCTCCGGCTATCTCTTTCTTGGGCGGTTTTACATGATGTCCTTGAAGGAGACTGTTCTTCATTTCTTGCTTCAGAAAGCAGGAATCATCTCCCTGTGCCATAAAGTAATGCTGTATATTAGATGGAAACATATTTCTGGTCTCTCATGTATAGCTTTCTTCAGCATTTCTGAGGATAGAGGAGTAGGCCCAGGGTAGTAATTTAGCCGATCTTTTTTCCAAACATTCAAAATGGACTGTACAATTGGAGTCAGCAGCAATATTGCTCGGAATAAATTATTTGTGGGTTATAGTCAATGGTGTGTGTGCCCTGTGCTCTGATATGTTATGGGGATGGGAGAAGACTAATGTGGCATGTTTATCTTTTTCTTTTATACTTATTTATCTGCTAAGATGACTTTCACATATGTAACTTGTAGAAAGGTTCCACATAAAATAAGAATGTAACAATATGAATAGTACAATATGAAGCTGGTATGAGGCCTGGCAGTGTTAGTTGCCCATAATATTATAATTGCTACTATCAGTATTCATCTAAAACCCTATAACTTCCAATTTTTCACTACTTGTCTGCATGCTCTTTCTTTCCACAGCTTTGGCCATCAACTTAACATAAAATTTTAGAGCAATTGTTAGATTATTCCAGCGTTACAGCATTTTTTTTTGGGTGAAAATACATATAAATATATCTACATACGTATCTTTTATTGCTTTAATTTTGACTTTAATTTAGGTTTTTTGGAAACCGCCTTCTAGTACTTGCTCTCAAGGTCACTTTTGCAGCATGTAATTTCTTCATCAAGTATTTTTTAATTCCTTGATTCTCCCTTGCATTAAATATACCATCAAATTTAACGAGCGATCGTTTCGATATTCTTGCTGTTTTAATGAATGATGGTTTAAAAAGTAAGGCACCTGGATGATTTGTCATGTTCACTTAGGCAGTGAAAAGTCTTTGTTCGGAAAGGGCAAGATACCAGAGATGACCACTTAATAAAACCAAAATAAAAGTTGATAACACCAATCTCTGTAAAATGAATATATTTATGACAAATGAAACAATGGTGTTGGAGCTGCACAAAGTATAAATATGAAGGAGTAAAGACACCTTGTTTTTGTGTTTCAAGTGGATTGTTCCTGATTTTTCTCTAACCTCATATATTTATTCTTTGAATTGTATCTGCCATGTAATTTAAAGTATATTGTAATGGGAGGTCAGGGTTAGGGATGACAGACAGGAAAAATGCATAACACAAAAAAGTGAGGTCAGGGGTCCAGGTCACAACAAAGATAGCATATACAAAAAACATGTAAAAAATCACAGTCCAAACTGGCATAGTCAAAGCTAAGTTACAATACTACAAGCAAGGCATAATGGAACTGGCCAAATATCCAAAGGAGTCCTGCACGCCGCCTCCAGCAGCTGACTGGACTGGCCGTCCATTACTCTAGTTAACAATTAGCTGGACATAACTGAGCTGCAGAGGAACTGGCTGTGTTTCAGTCAGTCCAGGTTCAGACGTAACCTAAGCCAACTAACACTGCCAGGACTCACACACAAAAAAACACACAGGAAAATCAATGCCTTCTAAGTCAAATTCTGCGGACAGAAGAAATTTAAGGCATGGATATATTTTTAATGTTGTATTCTTCCCTAAAGATTATTACTGCTACAGTTTACTACCAGTAATGGTAACTGCATTTGGATACTAGCAAGACTGAAAGAAAGCCAGTCTCAAAGTATGAGGCTGGTTGTATTCATGAGCAGAGAATTTCCAATATTCCACTTATCCACATGATTGCAGATTTACAAGTTTTCCTTTTCTTGACCTTTCTGTTTAATGAAACATTGAAGTGTGACAGATACATATGGCTCAATAACTATTTATTTTTTCATTTTATATATATAGTTTACTGTACCTGTACCTGTTTTAATAGTTTTTATTGAATATTTGAAATTTTAACAAAACAGTAGAAGTAAATTTTTGGTTGAACTTGATGGACAAGTGTCTTTTTTCAACCGTATAAACTATGAAATTGTACTGGCACAATACACTCACCGGCCACTTTATTAGGTACACCTGTCAAACTGCTCGTTAACACTTAATTTCTAATCAGCCAATCACATGGCGGCAACTCAGTGCATTTAGGCGTGTAGACATGGTCAAGACAATCTCCTGCAGTTCAAACCGAGCATCAGTATGGGGAAGAAAGGTGATTTGAGTGCCTTTGAACGTGGCATGGTTGTTGGTGCCAGAAGGGCTGGTCTGAGTATTTCAGAAATCGCTGATCTACTAGGATTTTCACGCACAACCATCTCTAGGGTTTACAGAGAATGGTCCGAAAAAGAAAAAACATCCAGTGAGTGGCAGTTCTGTGGGCGGAAATGCCTTGTTGATGCCAGAGGTCAGAGGAGAATGGGCAGACTGGTTCGAGCTGATAGAAAGGCAACAGTGACTCAAATTGCCACCCGTTACAACCAAGGTAGGCAGAAGAGCATCTCTGAACGCACAGGACGTCGAACTTTGAGGCAGATGGGCTACAGCAGCAGAAGACCACACCGGGTGCCACTCCTTTCAGCTAAGAACAGGAAACTGAGGCTACAATTTGCACAAGCTCATCGAAATTGGACAGTAGAAGATTGGAAAAACGTTGCCTGGTCTGATGAGTCTCAATTTCTGCTGCGACATTCGGATGGTAGGGTCAGAATTTGGCGTCAACAACATGAAAGCATGGATCCATCCTGCCTTGTATCAACGGTTCAGGCTGGTGGTGGTGGTGTCAGTGTGTGGGGAATATTTTCTTGGCACTCTTTGGGCCCCTTGGTACCAATTGAGCATCGTTGCAATGCCACAGCCTACCTGAGTATTGTTGCTGACCATGTCCATCCCTTTATGACCACAATGTACCCAACATCTGATGGCTACTTTCAGCAGGATAATGTGCCATGTCATAAAGCTGGAATCATCTCAGACTGGTTTCTTGAACATTACAATGAGTTCACTGTACTCAAATGGCCTCCACAGTCACCAGACCTCAATCCAATAGAGCATCTTTGGGATGTGGTGGAACGGGAGATTCACATCATGGATGTGCAGCCGAAAAATCTGCGGCAACTGTGTGATGCCATCATGTCAATATGGACCAAAATCTCTGAGGAATGCTTCCAGCACCTTGTTGAATCTATGCCACGAAGAATTGAGGCAGTTCTGAAGACAAAAGGGGGTCCAACCCGTTACTAGCATGGTGTACCTAATAAAGTGGCCGGTGAGTGTATATTTGTATCCCAGTGAATATTTTTTCTTTTCTTGCCAAAAACATAACGAGATGTAAATTGTACAAAAGATGTGAGTATAATATATGAGTACAAAAACAAAAATATAAACAAATAACATTCCAGTGGTGGAACAGGAAGGGTTATGGTAATATGAGGTTAGCTAATGGAGTAGGAATAGAGTCATAAAGGACAGGGGAATGGAGTCAGGGATTGGTAGAAGAATTTAGTCTTGTAGAGCAGTGATTTTCAACCAGTGTGCCGTGGCACACAAGTGTGCCGCGACACATGGTCGGGTGTGCCGCGGGGAAAGTTCCCCAAACTATGGTGCCCCCTGTGTTTTGTTTCCCGGCAATGCGCAGTCACGGCTTCTTACAATGTAGGAGACATGTACAATAACACATGCGCAAGCTTTGAACCTTGCGTGACAAAATGACGTCACAAAGGCCGGCGCGTCATCCTGAGAGCGGAGAGACTCTCACATTTGCCCATCGCCAAGGTAATGCCCACCAATAATGCTGACTATATGAGCTTTTGCCTGAGTATATGAACTGTTGGCAGAATACTCAGCATATGCGCTGGTACTTTTAGTACTCCAACAGTATACTGCATATAACAATGAGAAATGTAAAATGAGAAATACTATAGTCATGAGGCTGGAGTACTACAAGTACCAGCTCATATACTGAGTATATGAGCTGGCACTTGTACTCTGGCCTCATGGCCATAGTACTTCTCAATGTACGCCATTATATTGCAGTATATGAGCCACATAATAATCAGCACCATATACTAAAAACAGGGAGAAACTGAGAACTGTTGAGGAAGAGCTTCGTGTGTGTCTTTCCACCATTCCTGCCAGGATATCCCTTTGGTGTTTATCCAAACAGGCCCAGGTTTCACACTGAGTGAGTAAAATAAATTTAGAATCTATATTATTAACTATATGACTGTTTTAGTGTCATTTTGTGCTGTTTTAGTTGGTGGTGTGCCTCAGGATTTTCTAAGTATAAAAAGTGTGCCGCGGCTCAAAAAAGGTTGAAAATCACTGTTGTAGAGGACCTCAAGATCTCAAGAGTTTTAGATCTGCCATATTTGGCATTGTGGTCTGGCTAACATATATTTGTATTTATAGTTGACATTGGTCATATTCTCATCTGGGCATTCACATTTAGTTTAATTAAACTGCCATATGTAAACATTTCTTCAATTAGAAGAAATGTACGACCACCTCTGCTGGAGGGATTGCACAATAAAAGAAAGGTTTTTGTATATGAAATGTCTGGGAGTTACTGCAGGTCCCACGACTGTCCTGTGGTAATGATCGCTGATTCCAGGGGGTCAGGCAGGACTCAATAGCGCATGTCTGGCCACCGCTGCCAGAGTGCGGGGTGGTCGTATCAGAGGAAGCTAGCTCGTTTCTAAGGGACAACATGGCTTCATTTATGAAAAATTATCTTCACACAGGAACATTTTTTTTAATTAACATCCAATTGAAGAAATCTTTACATATGGCAAATGAATTTAATTAATTGTAAATGCCCGATGGAAATACCTCTTTAATATTTCTGCAACGGACAGAATTTTTGCAGTTTTCCAATGTTGTGCGATGTTCGTGGTTGCAGAGCTAACGTATGAGACTACAAGTTCTGTATATGTAAGTGATGTCATGTATTCCTATTCTGAGGAAGGCTAATTCAGAGGCCATTGCCAGACGCAAACCAGATATATTATTACTGTAATAGCTAGTTATATTGCAGACCAGAAAGACAGAAAATATGGCCAAAATATACAGTATGTGTTATTGTCTCTGCAGACTGCCCAACATTTGTGTGATGCTTCAGGGTTCATATAAATTTATTTGTAGTAGGCTTCATGGTGATTAACATGTACAAACTATATACTGTATAATGTTTGGAGGTAGGTGTAATGTAGTAAGATATTAATTTGGCTAATTCAAGCTGCAGGCTCTCAATTTGCCAAAAACATACCAATGAGCCAAACAAAACCTTGTAAAACCTTTTAGTGAGTTACATGTACCGGTCCTTCTCCATTGCCCTACATTGCTGCTGGCACAAATCCCTGGAAATTATTAACAGGACAAATAGTGGGACGGATAAAGTTTTAACTTCCTCCCCCAAGCATCAATTTTGACACTTAACTACATTCACAGATCTTGTCAATAAGTCTAGAGAAACAAATCACATGTAGATAAAAAAAATGTTTACTGGTTTGTGTCAGCTTCTAGTAATTCAATGAATAATTCATTTCAAAGTCGTAGAATTTACATAAAATAATGCTTTGCAAATTTATGGTAAGTACTAATTACTTGCCTTATTTGCCATGACTATGATATTAAATATTCATAAAAATTTGATTATTTCTTTGATTTGGCAGGCATTTAGATTTTTCTACAGCTTTTCACACTGCTAATTTTAATCCAGCAAATTATGTGGAAGAAAACAGTAGGCAGCCTTAAAACTGTTCAGAAATCACTCTGACAATACGCATGTTAAGGAAGTAATGATCCATTGCAACCAGAACTTTAGAAGTGTCTTGGAAGAAAATTAAAAAAATGGGAAACCACTTTTCTAGGTTTTTCACGACTTCATTGTAGCAGAGAGATATGGTACAACACAAATAGAATATTTTTTCACCAAGAACTAAAAAAGTTTTCCGGTTTCAGGCAAAATGTGTTTTTCTCTATTATTTTTTATGGTGTTGAGTGTTTTATTTTGTCTTGCAATAAAAATAAGGATTTATTTTATACAATTTGCACTTAAGTTTTAGACTCCTCTTTCTATAACAACCAAAACTTCAAACACAGTTTGCAGCACACATGTAATTACTATCCAGACGCATAAAAAAGGCATAGCTGTTGTCCGGTAAAGTCATGTGGAAATCAGAATATGATACAAAAAGAACAATAAAAAAGAATAAAGAAAAAAAAAAAGAGAACAACAAAAACAATAATATACATATGAAAAATATAATGAAATGAAGAGATGAGCTTGGTGCCTTGGACCGCTGGACAAAGACATGCCAACTCCTTGACCTTTGTCCCTAAAGGTCACTTCATAGTAGAGCAGGAGCAGCTCAACCCTCCTCCTTAGAGTCCAAGCCAGGCCATGGCCAGGTTTAGTTGTCCATCAATGAGACCCCCAGCAAGAATTTTTTGCTGGTACCACACTTTTGGCTGGAAATAGGAGCAGCTTTTGTCCAGCACATATTGTGGTAACAAAGAAATAAAGTCTCCCCACACTTGAAATAGCGCATGGACCCTAGCCTCCTTGCGTTGCTTCAACTTAGTCCATCTTCATAACAAAGGATAATTTAACCCAGGAAGGGCTTAATGGTTGGTTCCACACCTGCAAAATGGCCTCCCTACCAGCCGCTACTATCACATGTATGATACATACAGTATGTGATCCCTATTGTTGCCATGGATAATCTTATATATCCACCCACCCAGGTCTGCCCTACTGTTACCATGGATATCCCTATCTATCCAATCACTCAGGTAGCACCAAAAGGGAACTGCGATACCAGTTACATACAAACAAATTGTTGAATCTGTTTCCAAAACTTCAAGATTTTTGGGCAGCCCAACATACAATGATACAGGTTGGCCTCTAGCTCCCCACACTTAAAACAAGCAGAGGACCCATACTCATTCCTTGTCTTCGCAAAGTCAAGTCTACCTTGTGTATAACCTTCAACTACATCTCACTAAATCTCACCAAGGGTAAATAGATGTATGTGTCTTCCATGGCCATAAGTATGACATTGAAGACATGTTTAACTAGGATCATCTCCAAACCATTTAGTGATGTTCAATTTTGTCTCAAACCAGTCTATTGGGGGAGTGCAGATATTTCTAAAAACACAATATTTGTGCCCTGTTTTTCACTATTGCGAAACCTAATCAAAGTGTATTGAAGGGCCACTGTCTTTCTTGCGCCATACCCCGCAATACCACCTGGACGTAACTATATATATAGTGTAAAAAGGGAAAACTGATCTGGAGGAACTTATTCTGCAGTTCCACTATGAAGAGTATGGTATGGGTCATGGGATCCAACAATTCAGCAATGGAGTTTACTCCTCCAGCGTACCAGGTGTGGAAGACCCTGTGAGCCTAACGTTTTACTTTTTTAAAGATCTCTGCTTGCTGTCATTCAGTCTGAACCATCATTATTCACTCAGAATTATCATCTTCATAAAAATATTCTAAAATGATGATGGTTTAGAGTAAATCATCAAAATAATAAAGTTCACTCTGAACCATGAATATTTTGAGAGCTAAATATATTTTTTGTTTTTTCTTTCTATGTGGTTGCGGAGGCTTGGGAATTGGCATTTTGCTGTACTCTAACTTTCTTATGTATGAAAAAGTATGCCTGTATTATAATAAAAAAAAATCCTAAAAAAAATTGATAAAATAAATATAGATTAGGCTTTTAAAATTACATAGCACTCATGCCAGGTTACTACAGATCACCTCCGATTTACTGTATTTGGATAGAAGCTCAGTGTATGTTTCAATGACTCTGTGCAGGCTCTACACTGAGAACAGATTGGTCTCATTCCTGTTCAGCATTTCACCTGTGAGAACCGCATCGGTCTGTTATTGAAGACCTGTCCTTAGGATAAGTCATCAATATTTGTAGTCTGGAAAAAACCCTTCAACAATCTGTTCTTACCCTATGATAGATACACAGGTCTTATTGTAGGTAATGCACCTGTAAGTTCATCTCATGACCAAAAGTTATTTTATTTATGGTAAACAATGACATTAAATGTCCACAAGCAGAAACCTTGAACACGGTGAGAATTTTAAATAAAAGGTATGTTGGCATATAGAAATGCTTGAAAAACTTTTCATTATACAAGAATAATATTTCTTTGTACCCACAAAATCTAATAACTGTGAGTAGTCAAAAATGTAATTATGTAGTAAAAATGTAATATATATACTGTTATTTTTCCCTCACAGTGGTTGGAGGTTGGGTGGGTGTTGGGGGCATAAATGGGGTGAAGCCAAAGACAAGGGGGACATTATAGGTGTGTGTGTGGGGAGGGGGCTAGAGAAAAACTGCTCTTTTAATGTCCCCTTTTCAGTGTCCTCTTTCTTATAAAGAAAGACAACAGAAAAAGGGGGCTACAGAAAAATGGGAATAATCACGAGGGGCAAACGAAAAGGAAGGCAATATATAATGGGGCAGGGGGCTAAGGAAAAATGGGAACTATAAACAGGGACTACAGAAAAGGGGGCAGCTGCAGGAAAGGGGGCATTTTAGATTTTGTTGTTAGGTATGGAGTGATTGCAGGTCTTCCAATTTTTTTCATGAGACCATGGTAAGAAGATTACCCAACCTGGTCGCTGGGAAAAAGTTTGGGGTGCAGCTCGTCTTTGGATACAAAAAGGTTGGGGACAACTGATTTACAGGATGGAATGCCTTCACTTGTTTTTTATGTAAACTTTGTTGTGCTTTTATTACCGTTTTTTAGTATTCTATTTTCTTGGTGTTGATTTGTTTTGTGCTTCCATTGTACAGACTTAACTGACAGCTAAATCCATGGATATTCTCTCCCTTGATGTGACAATATGTCTTTAATTATGGCATAAAATGAGCATTCTGCACAATGTAGAGACTTGGCCCATCAGAGCTAGGCCTCCCTTGTGGCCTGAGAGACATATCAGCCAAGACAAGGTGAGACGTGCACAGCACAAAGACCCTGGAAAAATATAGTGTACAGATACAAATACAAACCAATTTCCTGGAGATGTAAGGTTTGACTTAGACCGTGGACTGGTTATAAAATACAGTACAAAACCTGCAGCTAATAAAGTGAATGGCACTTAGTGAGGCTGCCAAATTGTGGCAATTTACTCTCATTTCCACATTAACATGAGCCCACCTGTGATGAATTGGAAACTAAATAAGCGCATCAGTTTTAATTAGTTATTTTGGATGCTGGATCTAGTTTAACATCACAATGTATTAGTTTCTATTTAAAGAATGTAACATTCTCACAGAGGTCGTCTAGAAAACTGGCCGCCGAATTGTTCAAGCTAGAGAAAAAGTTATATCAGAAAAGTAGTCACAAAGCATTCCTAATATCAGTGGAACAAGATGGAAGACCAGTAAGTGCAGTTTACTTAATGGCTGAAGGACATTCAAAGGCATAAGCTTCGGGGTCACAAAACTACTACACGGCCCCTAGAACTGCTTACATTTACAATACTGATGTTTTATTATGGCAGATGAGTATTTGGGTCCACTCAGGATCCAGGGTCAGGCTTTCTACATCTGCATCTTCAGGTATCAGGTATGTAAAATATAATAGATATGTAGAAGTCTCCCAATCAGAAATAGTCATAGTGCTCATTCACACAAATGTAATGGGGACTGATATGTGGCCGCACCTTTTGCGGCTGCATATTGGTCCCCATCAACTTTTATGGCGTCTGATCACAGTGCAGTGAGCAAAAATTGTCTTACTACACCGTGACCGCGCAGTGCTATATTTCGCTGGGTTACGGTGCCGGCCACTCACTTCTCTATGGAGAGGAGAGGGGTGAGCAGCACTCACACCTCTTCCTCTCCAACATGCTGCTGTATGTTCGCCCGGGCCATATGTATACAGTCATGGCTCCAGCCCATCCTATTGTAAGATGATTGACATCCCCAGTAGAGGCCGCAGTTGGTGTACAATACCCTGGGAAAAGGTTGCCATTACTATCACACCACTGGACACTTTAAAAGGAGGTTGGTGCTTGGCATCATTGTTTCTCTTCTGTTAACCATGGTTATCTCTAAAGAAACACATGCAGTCATTATTGCACTGCAGAAAATTGGCCTAAACGGGAAGAGTATTTCAGCTAGAAAGATTGCACCTCAGTCAACAATCTATCGTATCATCAAGGAATTCAAGGAGAGAAGTTTCATTGTTGCCAAAAAGGCTCCAGGGCGCCCAAGAAGGACCAGCAAGCACCAGGACCGTCTCTTAAAAGTGTTTCAGCTTCAGGATCGATCTCCCAGCAGTGCAGAGCTTGCTCAGGAATGGCAGCAGGCAGGTGTGAGTGCGTCTGCATGCACTGTGAGGCGGAGACTCTTGGAGCAAGGCCTGGTGTCAAGGAGGGCAGCAAAGAAGCCACGTCTCTCCAGAAAAAACATCAGGGACAGACTGATATTCTGCAAAAGGTACAGGGAGTGGACTGCTGAGGACTGGGGTAAAGTCATTTTCTCTGATGAATCCCCTTTTCGATTGTTTGGAACACAGCTTGTTCGGAGAAGACAAGGGGAGTGATACCACCAGTCTTGTCTCATGCCAACTGTAAAGCCTCCTGCAACCATTCATGTGTGGGGCGGCTTCTCAGCCAAGGGAATCGTCTCTCTCACAGTCTTGCCTAAAAACACATCCATAGATAAAGAATGGCACCAGAATGTCCTCCAAGAGCAACTTCTCTCTGTCCAAGAGCAGTTTGGTGATCAACAATGCCTTTTCCAGCATGATGGAGCCATTTGCCATAAAGCAAAGGTGATAACTAAATGGCTTAGAGAACAAAACACAGAGATTTTGGGTCCATGGTCTGGAAACTCCCCAGATCTTTATCCCATTGATAAATTGTGGTCAATCATCAAGAGACAGGTGGACAAACAAAAACCAACAAATTGTGACAAAATGCAAGTATTGATTGTACAAGAATGGACGGCTATCAGTCAGGATTTGGTCCAGAAGGTGATTGAGAGCTGCCAGGGAGAATTGCAGAGGTCCTGAAGAAGAAGGGTCAACACTGCAAATATTGACTTGCTGCAGTAACTCATTCTATCTGTCAATAAAAGCTTTTGTTACTCATAATATGATTGCACTTGTATTTCTGTATGTGAGAAAAACATCTGACAAACCAGAAGAAAACAGATCATGTGAAAATATAATATTTGTGTCATTCTCAAAACTTATGGCCATGACAGTACATGTCACTCCATATTGAACAAGTGGTGTGCAATTAGGATACCGCTCATTCTCAATGTAGAAATAATAACTTGGCACTCCAATAGTGTATTTTATTTTCAGTTGGTGTTGTATACTCTTTAACGCTATGGAATCTATGACTGATGCCCACTTAATCTATAATCATTTTCTTCTCCACCTAGCAATCTGCGTCTGAAGAGTTCTCTGTCTCATTATTTTGGAACTGGAGGTAAGCTACTTGATATGTAAGTGATTCATATATATATACATACACAAATGGCCAGATTTATCCGGACTTGTACACATGAAAGCTAGCGTACAAACCTTGAAATAGGCGCAATTCCTAGCACAGGGCCTTGAGTGATATCATACGACATGATATGATAAATATCCCCCAGAGTTTATATACATGCTTGCGCAGGCGCGCTCTGGAGAGGCAGGCTGGGCACAGTAAGAGCGCTCATGACTCTCTTGCTGTCCGCTGTCTGTTACTTTATTGTGCGTCTGTGCTAGCTTGCACAGACGTATTGTGGAGAATTAGGCCATACGAGCACTAATGAAATCAAAGGACTTTGTGGACTGGGTACAAAAGGTGGGTTTTAGGCAATGAATTCGAATTCTGGTAATAGCACTTTTGCCTATTTGGGACATTTCTATGGCCTGGAGCAGGCAGAGCCACTAAATAAAGCGACCTCTGGGATCTGTATTCTGCTACATTGCAGTGATGATAGTTTAAGGGGGTCAAAACCCATGATAGAAACCCAAGAAGCCATGTTCCATCAGGTCTGGTATATACCAGCACTAGCAGTACAAGGATACCATATGGTTCTGATTTATGGAGAAGTATAGCCGCTATACACTGCTTTGTTCAAGAGGTCTGGTACAAGTTTAAGGGCGATCTCAATTTCTACCATGCTATGTGTTATGGTACTCTGAAGTGTACTGGCACTAGCTGCAACAAATCAAATTTAGCCAATATACCTCGCATTTAGTTCACAATATGTTTTTTTCAAAAAAGGTCACATAATACAAGCAGAGCAAATAAGCGCATTCTTCATAGACGTTCCTATGTGTTTGATCCAATAATTAATTATCAGGAGATTTAGAGACAAGATTCCCTCCTGCTGTTCACGCTTGTCATCGCTCTAAAACAGATGGAAGATATGTTTAATTTGTAATGGTTTTGCAAGATCAATCGGTCACTCTATAAATTGGCAGCAGTGTACAATATTGATACACACAGAACTCGCTGCAGGCGGCCACGAGGAGTGAAAACGGGTACAGTGTGAACTTCATGACAAACTTTTAACGGCAGGAAACATGAACTTTTTGAAAGAGACATGAAAAGGCAATCTGGTCATATTTATTTGTAAGTTCTCACACATTACATAAACTGAAAACCCCCTGTGACTAGCTACAGTATGTGGAAATAACCACGAGGCAATGATATAGAACTTAAAGGGGTTGTTCGAGATTAAATTTTTTTTTTTTACTGTGTACAGTGTTAAAAAAACCTTTAGTTAGAGCTTCCATCCTGTCACTGCTACTCTTTCTTAGTAGGTGCAGAAGTAATTTCAAATTGACAAATTGATGCTGCCTATTACTCCTTAAAGGACATCTACCACCAGTATGAAGGATTGTGAACCAAGCACACTGACATACTGGTGTGTGTCATCTCTGGCAGGATCTTCTCATGTTTTGGCTTCTTATGTGCTTTTTTTTTAAAGACTTTGCATACTTTTTAAAGCCTTTTTTTTTCTTAAAAACAAAGGCATAAGAAGCTGCAAGAAGAGTGGATCCGGCCAGAGGGGCCACACACCAGTATGTCAGTGTGCTTGGCTCACAATCCTTCATCCTGGTGGTAGATGTGCTTTACAGTCACTGGCCTTTTTCATTATTCAATTTCCATTTTTTGCTCCCCGCCCTCAAAAATTATTTTTCTGTGTACAGAGCTGTCTAACAGCTTGTTTTTTATGCAACAAATTGTCCTTCCTAGTGATGGTATTTAATATTCCGTGGCGTGCAATGGAAATCTGGAAATAAAATGCAAAATGTGGTGAAATTGGTGGAAAAACACATTTGCGTTATTTTCTTGTGGGTTCTGTTTTTACAACTTTAACTGTGCGGTCCAAATGATATCTCAGATTTATTCTTTGGTTCGGTACAATTACAGCTACACCAAGCTAATAACTTTTCCATACTTTGACACATGGACCTGTGTATGGTGTATGGACGAGTTAATGTTAGTTACTGTATAACCTTTTGATCACTTTTTATTAAAAATTTTATATGATGCAAAATGGTGAAAAAGTGCAGATTCTGATATTTTGGTGCTATTTTCTGTTATGGGGTACATCACAGGGAATACATTTTTATATTTTGGTAAATCAGATCAGGCATTTTGTTACATGGCGAAACCTAGCGTGTTTATGATTTAACTTTTTAAATTAATTTTTATATCAGTTCTAGGGAAAGGGGGGTGATTTGAACTTTTAGTTTTTTTGTAATGTTTTATATTTTTTTTTAAACTTTACTCACAGACCGTTACAGATGCTGCCTAAAAACAGGCCTATGAGTTCAACATAAACTCCCGGCTGTCTTAGCAATTGTCACTCCCCGATGACATCATGGAGCAATGATCGGAATGAAGATGCACTGACAGCATTTAGCGACGGAGTTTGGGCCTGTGAGTCCTCTTCACACTCCCCCTACCGCACCAGGACGTTCAAGAATGTCCAAATGCGGTAAGGGTTAAACACCATTGAGGCCATTGAGAGACCCACAGTAATGGGGGCCCTGTAGTAGGCTGGAGGGGAGGAGAAAGGTATCATTTGTGTTTATAAATATTATAATTTTTTGGGGTAAACTTCTGTTAATCCTGGACAACCCCTTTAAAGGGAATCACTATATGAATATACCTGAATAATACTATACTAGTGGGTAAAATCAGTAATGGACACAAACGGCAAAGCGGCCCCTATGCAAAAGTGATATGAGAGCCTCCTACTGTATATATGACATATACCAGATATTTTTGACCTAAGTGTATCTGTTTAGATATTATATTATATAAAGTATAAGTACTGCTTTTAAAGGGGTTGGTCAGGGAAAAGTTAATGCACACTATAAGATATTCATAAGGACTGTGCTTCACTGTGTGTCTGATTGCAATGGACTGTCACTTGGCTTTCGGTTCCATCCATAACCCATCCCCTTGCAATCAATTACTCTACTAATACATGGGGAGGGCCTGGAGACAGGACACAAGGTAGAGAGAGACGGGCATGTGGTAAGCAGTCCATCCCCTTCTCCAAGGAATGCTACGTGAAATTATAATTTGGGGAGTGAGTTTTTTAACGCTGGACAAGATTTTTGAAGGAAATCTACCATCAAAATCCATCATGGATAAACCAGGGACACTTACTGATAGATTTAGGCACCATGACTGTGGTAAACTTCTTATATTTATCACCCATGGCCACCCTCCTTCTAAAATCAACTTTTACAATGATGCTAATGAGTCAAAAGGGTTCTGAAGCTTCTTACCAGCGCTGTGCTATAGCTTCACAAGCTGTTCCTGTGTGCGGGTGTCATACTAGATTGGAAGACAATCTGCTATTACCCTAGAATCAAAATCAAGCATGATAAATCAGGGGAAGTGACTATATCTAGGCACCATGACTCATGTCCTCATTACTCCAAAAATAAACTTTTAAAATTATGCTGGAGATGTTACCAGAGCCCCTCCATAATGTAGCGTCACACTGTGTTACACTGTGCATGAGCACTTTCCCCCATCCCACTGTGTGCTGAAATTTCCTCTGCTGCAGTGAGAATACATCAGGCAGAGCGAGGGGTGACTGGGGGATGAGACAGTCTAACAGACACCAGGCTGCAGCTCGGAGGGGCTCTGATAACTCCCCCAGAGCCCTTTTGACTCATTAGAAAATGTTGAAAGTTGATTTTAGAAAGAAGTAGGCCATGGATAACAAATTTAAGAAGACTACTTTTGTAAAATAATTGCTGGAAAATATTTAATGGCTCATTTTGCTGCAATGAGATAAGTAGACAATGACAGTGGGGCTCATTTTCTAAGAGTCGCGATGCTCTCTTTCGTCAGATTGTGCACCTTTTTCGGGGGAATACATGGCTTCCACAGGTATTTAAGAAGTTTCTGAGCTGGGATTTTGGTGCACATGATCCTTTTGCATTGGCTTCCATGCGACACACATGGGGAAGCGTGCCGACGGACTGTCCGATTGATTCGGACTGAGTGTGGGATTTAACTTTCAAATTGTATTGCACGCCCAAGCACTTACATGCACCATGAAGAAGAGGGTGAACTTCGTTGGACCTGAGCGGGGAAGCGACACTTGCAGGATATCGGTCTTAGTGAATCGCGGCACATTGCATTATAGTCAGACAATGCAATTTTGGTGGAAACGTAAGTAAATGAGCCCCAGTGTTTCATATAATGGGGCTGTTTTGTAAGTGGTTTGTACAATGGTTGTAAGTGCGGACAATTGCTTTTTTATTCATGGTAGTCACTGAAATCCTGTGATGACTCTTTTAGGATATTAGGGAAAGTTTATTATTAATATAAGGTAAATAAGTATAATTAAATTAAAAAACAAAGTTTCCCATGTCTGCAGTGTCTAGAGTATCATATTCTTATTTGCTCTGGGGTATAGTTACAGGATTTATTATCTGGTGCGTGCACCATAATTTACTATCAGAAGTTAGATTTTGCTATTTTGTGCCGCAGTTGTTACACACATCCATCATATAATTCACCACCGCCTGTCATAGTAACTGAAATCCACCAGGTATTGTGAAATGATTTAATGTGAATTGCTTAACCAGGATGTCACCTGCTTCTTTAGTGTCCTGATAGTGGTTACAATCGGAGCACTGCAATTATGGTGATGCATTGCAAACCATGGTGCGTGACAGTGCTGTCTGTGGCATTGGTGATGGGAAAATCCAAATCCAACTAATAGTTAAGTCACTTCCAATTAAAGAACAATTACACATAAAAGGATTCAGCAGAAACAGAGGTTGGCCGAGCAGATTTTTACTTTATTTTATTTTTTTTTGCTTTATTATTTTTACTACTAGTGTAGTGACAAAGGAGTAGACTGTGTGCATTATTACAATTTTCATCTATTACACGTAATAAAATGTGCATATTTTAGGATGATCCTTAAATATACACGTATGGTACTCAATGGATTTAGATAAAATCACC
The DNA here is from genome assembly GCF_040894005.1 of Engystomops pustulosus. NCBI lineage: Eukaryota > Metazoa > Chordata > Amphibia > Anura > Leptodactylidae > Engystomops > Engystomops pustulosus. The sequence goes on from NC_092415.1 coordinate 43,956,123, forward strand.
TTTCTTTATTCCTTTCTTTATTTAATTACATTTTAGAAAACAACACCAGCTGTATACTTAAATTCCTGTTCCTAGAAAGAGATTCCTGACATTAGTAAGACTATGACCCGGAGTTTAATAAAACAATACATCCACATACAGACGTTCCCTGGCTTAAGAACAGCCAACCCCTAGTTACAAACGGACTCTGGATGTTGGTAATTTACTGTACTTTAGTCCTAGGCTACAATAATCAGCTATAACAGTTATCAGTGGTGTCTGTAATGAAGCTTTAGTGTTAATCCTGGTTCTTATGATAATCCAAAAGCTTTAAAATCCAGTTGTTTAGACCAAAAAACATTTTGGCTGGGGTTACAATGATAAAATATACAGTTCTGGCTTATATACAAATTCAACTTAAACCTACAGAACCTGTCTTGTATGTAGCCCGGGGACTGCCTGTACAAGCCACAGATACAATCAAGACGACTGGCTATCCATTACTCTACCCAGCTGTAGACTTTGGGCCTCCTACAAGTCTTATTTTCTATGGTTTCACATTTACTTCCTACATAAGGTACCAGAATCAAGGTGCTTGGGAAATGATGGGTGGTGATCAGTCTGCTTTCAGTATTGTAGCTTGAGGACCTTTGGAGTAACTTTAAAGGTCCACAAAGAACTCTTGTATTCATGTGTTGAAAGTGACCAGACAATGTTTGATGATTTTGTGGCTGGAGGTCCCTCCCTTTATTATCTCTACAATAACACATTTGGTGCCATAAAAGTAAATGGAATAAAAAAAAAAAAAAAAGATCCAGCGAGCATGGCTCATGACTGTGTTTAAAACAGTTACCATGGTATAGATCAGCAATGGCAAACCTTTTAGAGACCAAGTGCCCAAACTACAACCAAAATCCACTTATTTAGCAGGAAGTGCCAACATGGCAATTTAAGCAATAACTTATTGCTCCATTCTCTGTCACAGCTTTCAATGAAATCAGCCCCCCGAGGCCACCAATACAGGAGGGCAAACTCAGACATCATTGTTGCTTCTCTCCAGGGCCTCTGTACAGGAAAATAGTTGGGCGAAGCAGGAAGACTTCCAAAGATAATGCACTTCTGTGAACACCTTCTCACTTTTTCCGCAGTTGAAAATGAAGTGTTTCTTTAAAAAGCCCTGAAAGCAGCATCTCCTAAGGTACCTGGGACTGTAGGAAGATTTGGTGGATTTGGTCCTGTTTGGTGATCTCTGTCTTGGGGCGATTGCCTGGGTGCCCACAGAAAGGGCTCAGAGTGCCACCTCTGGCACCCGTGCCATAGGTTCGCCACCACTGGTATAGATGATAATAAACAGATATCTATAACAGTATCTATACTGATATATATGAAAATAAACATAAACAGGTAACATGATACAGTGGTGAACAGAAAGAAGGAAGAAACAACAGCACCACCAATCCCAGATGCTTGATAAAGATGACAATGGGTGTCAAAATGTGACATGATGGGTAAATAAAGGCACCAGATTGTTCATCTAATCTTGAGCTGTGCTGCAGTCTTCTTCTTCAACAATAGTGGTTAAATAAGAATAAGCAGTACATTTAAAAAACAAGAAGCAATATTTAATAGTAACTAGTAGCTAGTAAATAGAAACAACAATTCTTACAACTAAAACTAAGCATGAGTGTCCTAGAAATGTCCATGTGTATCTGGTCTAATGGTTGTGCACAGCCAAATTTAGGATTGAAAACTCAGTCCTTCTGTTAGCCAGATGTATCACCCTGACCTGGATGCTACATTCAGTATAGGTGAGCAGGGGTTGGCACTAGGGGGGATTTATCTTTTTATTCTCCATAAGCTAGTTTTGTGTGAATTTCTGTTTTTTTCTGGTATTGTGTCAGAAATTGCAACATCTACATTTTGCATGTCACAAAGTTTAAAGGTCTAAAAATGCAGATTTTAGTCAGCACCTAGGCTCGATTTATTTTGTGACATTTCAGTCACAAAATAAAGTGCAATTTCACTCCATTACTAAGCACTAATTTCTCACTCTACACATTAATGTCTATCATCATGTGTAAATGAAAGTTTTATTTTAAAGAAATCTAAAGTTTTAAAGATTTCTGAACAACACGCCTATATGGCAATTTTTTTTAATTAAAAAACTATTTCCCATGATCCAAATAGTTCAGTTTGATGTTAGTTAGTTGTTTTGTATGAAATCTGCATTTTAGAGCCAAACATTTTTTGACATTTTAAACTCAGGATTGTTTGTGAAGGGTTTTGCCTGTCACGGTTACACCCGCGATCCTCGGTACGGATTGAGGGTGTACCCGTGCTTACTGCCGCGGTCCCTGCTCCCCCAGCTCTCACTTACCTCTCCTGGCTCCGGCCTGCACTCTGGCTCCCAGCGTGTAGGCCGCATGCTTCTTCCATGCAGTTGCTTGCTCCTGCCACTAGAGGGGGCGCGCGGACTTCTCTCAGCCTTAAAGGGCCAGCGTCCTCCTTATTGGCTCTGGCATTCCTGGCTCGGCTATATAGCCTGGCGGCTCCCAGCATCCCCTGCCAGATCTTCAGGTCATTCTACTGGAGTGAAAGCCTTCCTGAGCGTTTCCATACACCTCCGTGTTCCTGTGGTGAGTCCCGTGTTCCTGTGGTGATTCCCGTGTTCCTGTGGCGGTCCTGCCAGCCATCCTGAGGCGGTCCTGCCAGCCGTCCTGCGGCGGTCCTGCCAGCCGTCCTGCGGCGGTCCTGCCAGCCGTCATGCGGCGATCCTGCCAGCCGTCCTGCGGCGGTCCTGCCAGCCGTCCTGCAGCGTTCCTGCCAGCCGTCCTTCTGAGGTCCTGCCAGCCGTCCTTCTGAGGTCCTGCCAGTAGTCCCGTGGTCCCTGTGTCCCTACCGTGGCTGCCGCCGCGGGCCTCGTCTAACCCAGGGGCTCTGGCGAAGACCAGGAGTTCACTTAGACTCTGCTCCCGGGTGCGGCTAGGGTTGTTAACTTCCGCGGTGGTCCAGGGAGTCCACTTACTTAGTCCTAAGGGACTAATCCCCATAGACTGTGACTTTGCCCATGAAAGAAAGTGCTAACATTTTAATCTCCTAGTGATGCTTACACAATAAAAATAATTTTTTAACTCATTTTCATTTTCATTGCTGTTTTAGCTCCTATAGCACAGTGATGGTCAGAGTAAAATTCCAGAGTGTGGGCGGGGACTCTCTAAGCAGACACTTCCTGATTCCTCTGTGCTATGAGATGTAGTGTGCTGGCAATGTGCTTAGATTATCAGGGTACAGGATTTATCTACACTTTTATTTTGCTTATGAACATTCACTAGTATCAGAGATGAGAGATGATGAGATCCATGAGAGTCAGCTCTGCTATGCCTCCCTCCCGGATAAAGACCTTATCTGGTTGTGGCTTGTAGCGTAAGTAACTGCACACTGCTTGCTGGCAGGAAGTGTCTGTGCCTGAGCTGATCTTGTAATTTAGGAGGGGGGGGGGGAGTAGGAGGCAGAGAGCACTGCAGTGAGCAGACAAGAGAAGCTATTTATCTGTGAAATGCTGTATTTTTGTTAATAACAGTGAATTAGAGAATGTGTTTTTATGTTATACTGAGTATATTTTGGTCTTTGTGGGAATACCCCTTAAAATCAATGATGACTTGGTCATTATTGTCTCAAACATCAAGCTTTTTATACCTCAGAGGTTACATTTACCACATACCTTACAATTCCTGAGATAAATATGAGAGATAAAAAAACACACAAGCTCACACACAAAAGCCCCAAAAAAGATACCTCCCCCCTAAATTTGGTGTTCTGAACTCCATTGTGTGCAGTGGCACTTAGATAATTTTTGTGCATGTGATTTCTACTCTAAGGCTACATTCACACGATGTGTGCCCGCCATACCATAGCGATATATGGCGCACGACGCCACATTCCAGGAAAAAATAGGTCATATCCTATCTTTCTTCCAGCTACGGAACGCTATCGTGCACATGCACAGAATTTGCTGAAAGAATCTCTGCCTAGATTAGGGATGGGAAGAGGCGGTAGAGCCTAGAACCACTCCGAAAATGCCCACAGAGCACTTGGCCTCATTTGCATATTTATAAAAGCTCGTTTTTAATCAAATTCAAGAGATTGCAGGATATAAGATTAACCGATCCACTGACAAGATGAAAAACACATGTGAATACTAGTATCCTACAATCCTTGAATCTGATGGTAAATTTCCTTTAAATTATTTCTACACATGTCCCACATGATTTCATGTTATACTATTTTGATTATAAGTATTGAAGTCAGTAGATGAAAGATTGGCAAAACATAATAGAACAGAGGTTTTAGTGGCGTAACTTGAAGCTGATGGGCCCCAGTGCAAAGTCTGTGCCAGGCCCCAACTATAATGTATGGTTTATAGTTCTAATCTTCTCATATCATTGGGCCCAGGTTGCGACCGCACCCTCTGCACCCCTTCAAGTTAAACCCCTGCGAGGCTTGTTTTCTTATTTGCAGAGTTAGGAGTAAATTATTGGCCTTTTTATTTTTCTTTTGTTATATTTACCCTTAACTTAGTTTTTTCCTCCAAATACTATGAGTCTGATAAAAGCACTTCTGATATAAGCTTTGTTGGAACACAAAGCCCAAGATTTGAGTTAGTTGCAAAGTCATTTATTTTAAAGATACCTTTGAAATGCCACTTATTTCTTTAGAGAAATATGATATATCATTAGGGTTTGTCCCATTGAAAATAAAATTGCAAAACACTGACAGGACAGTGAACCCTAAAGCTCCAGCCCCTCAACAGCCTTGTCTGCTTGCCTCAGAATATTCCTGGTTATATAGGATAACCACGAAGATTGTCCCTCCCTGCAAGTGTGGACACATAACAAGACTGACATACAAGTAACACATTGGTCGACAATCTGGGTCACAACTCAGATAGTCTATAAAGTACAGAATCAAATACATAGAAGAAAAGTCAAGAACGTTAGCCAAATATAAAAAAAAAATTGTGTAAGGCAGACCCTGGGAACAGATTGATGACACCGACAGTGCACCCTAATGCTAAACTCACCTCCCAGCTGTCCCTTTCTATTGCTCAGCCCCCCCCTAAGTAGGGGATAGACAACTAGAGAACAAATGGCTCCTCAGGTCTTTGTGCACACATGAAACACGACAGACTGCTGACTGAAATGAACTGGATAGAATTCTTCTTCTGAGCCTGTACAAACTGCAGAATACCCAGATATAACAATAGCTTCCTGCTAAACAAAACACTTATGCGAAAGAGGGAAGAGGAATCAACAAGTCAACAAGTCAGTGGTTGGCCGTTTGCCCTAGTGATGTCATAAACCGATTATAATTATCTCTTTCCTTCCTCCCGTTGACCTGTGGGGCCGCCTATTACTGCTGTCTCTTTTTACAAGACTTTTTGTTTGTTTATCCACTAGTATTAAACCGGGAAGCATAACGTGGAATAATCAGGGTGTTTTAAGTGTTGTACATTTATAGGCCATAAACAGCAATTCCAACAGAAATCATCTCTTATAGTGATCCCAATCCTTGTCCAACAACAGCCCAAGAAGACATACCCCCGGGCTACATGATACCGAAATTGCTAACAGATTTTTGAGAAACTCAGTCACTCTGCATCAGAAATCAGTGATTGGAGGGCAGCTCAAACACATGTGCCAGGAATCTTCCCCTATAGTCATCTGCAAAGTTTGTATGTTCTCTCTGGGTTTCCTCCGGGTCCTCCAATTTCCTCCCACACTCAAAACATTCTGTTAGGGTGATTAGATTGTGAGCCCCATGGGGAATGGAACCAATTTGTCATTCATTGTGCAGTGCTGCATAATCTGTAGGCGCTATATGAATAAAGCATTGTTATTATTAATCATTTGTTACATTATGTGAGGAAATCCCAGAAACATACACCAAAACTTACACTTGATGGACTTTTGCATGAATCCAGGATTGCTCAGGTGGTATAAAGTTAAATATAACTAAACCTTTGAAGTTATTTTTTTTTATATTGTAAAAAGGAATAGTTCAGTGGATAATAGTCAACTTTGTCATATACCTCATTGAGGAAATCAGCTTCTCTCTGCAAAAAGAACACCCTCCACACTAAAAAAGCAAAAACATAATTTTGCATTTCAAGAAAATAAAGGTTTCATGTTGATATATTTTGGTAAATGGTATCCCTTACAAAAATTCCATTGAATGTTGATCAAAAGATCAAAAACACAAGTCATCATTAAGTGATATTCAGCGTATTTTTATATATAAATTATTTTTGAGACAGTGAACAAAAGAATGGTCAGGATTGCTATATTTCGCCAGTATGTATAGTATTCTACAGGAGTGCTATATTCAGCTTTGAGTAGCTAAGTTGCTAAGGAATGTGTTTGATCCTGTTTTTGGGCCTGGATTGGCACTTGTAGGGCTGAGGTTTCTCTATTTGTATGGGTATGGGTTGGCTCTGTAGCTATCAGACTACTTTGTTGGATTTCTGCTCCTCTAGGAGCTCTATATATGTATACCAGGCGGTCCCCAGGTTACGTACAAGGTAGGTTTTTTAGGTTTGTTCTTAAGTTGAATTTGTATGTAAGTCGGAACTGCTTATTCTATAATTGTAACCCCAGACATAATGTTTTTGGTCTCTGTTACAATTGGATTTTAAAACTTTCGGGTTGTCACAAGAACCAGGATTAACAATAAATCTTAATTGCAGACACCTCTGATAACTGTTACAGCTGTTTATTGTAGCCTAAGGCTAAAGGACAGTAAATGGAAAACACCCAGAGGTCCGTTTGTAGCTAGGGGTCATATCTAAGTCTGGTTTTCTTAAGTCAGGGACCGCCTGTATAAGAGTTCTGCAATGTGCATTATGAAATAACTTTTCTACCTTTCTATAATTACTGTGTTCTGTAAAGTCTTTATAATTTACTACACTGATCTAAAGAACAAGCATTGTTTATTTATAGAAACTGTGTCACTTTCTATGTTTTTACTTAAAATGAATCATTATTTTAATCTGCATCTTCTCAGAATCTATAATAGTTATTCCTTTATGAGGATGTAATGTCATTCTGCAGGAGCATAGCTGCTTTACTTTCCTGCCACTAGATGTCACTAGACAGTTAAATCAAAGCAACACTATACAACAAGCAAAAGCAAACTTTGCAATCACTTACAGGGAACGATCAAGTTTCTTAATTACGAGTCTCTAATGAATGAATGTCTATTTAGTTGCATTTTAATTAAATCAAAATATTTTTGTGAATTTGACTAATTGGTGTCATGGGAGTGATCTATATCCTATTTGTTTAATTTCAACGTAAATTATACTTATTGCAGATCAGTAATAATAACCTTTTGGATGAAAATATTAAAATGTGAGCTAATATGATTTAATTTACTGCTACTGGACGATTTCTCTTCTTCAAGAACTTGGTCTGTGCTATGCGTATTGGGATGTAAGGTGGCAGAGAGGGAGAAGCTTTCAATCGGCTTATTTAATGATGTTAGAATGGGGCCCCCCTTATACATGTTTATACGCTCACAAATGTGAGTTACAGTTGCATGGTATACACAGTACATATATAGAGCATAATGCAGTATATATACACATATGATACATTTGTGTAGACACACAGTATTTACACATGACAGATACAGCATATATGCATCACAGATATAGCTTATATACATCACATATATGTTATATACATATTATGTTGTACAAGGTATATGTATAAAATGGTGTGCATAATGGTGACCAATCTTTTGTCAGGTTGGATGATGGGGCCCCCTGACACTGTGGGCCCCATAGCAGCTGCTATGGCTGCTACCACTGTAGTTACGCCCCTGGAATACAGTACTATACTGGCACTTCATTCACAAAGGAACTTTTGGTCCTAATTTCTCCCTATTAGTAGTGGATAGATTACATTGATGACACAATCCCTTTAAGGCCTTGGTTGTTGCATCGTTAAGGTTCTTGCCTCTGGGTATTTCTTACACATGGCTATTCAGTGTTTAGATTTAAGAGAATAGAAACGCAGACCTGAAATATATGATTATTTATGGTGGGTGATTTGTAAGATTGCAACAAAAACATCTTAAGACATGTCCCTGTCCTATATGCTTTAAACCTCTCCTGACATGTAAGTAAATAATTGTACTAGTCCTTGTATAGGACCCGGGTTACAATACAAACTGTCAGCAGATTTCTAAAGGCTTCATAATGATAGACAGTGATGTCACAGTACAGAGATAATGCAAAGAGTGATGTCACATCACAGGAATAAGCAGTGATATCACAATACAGGGAAAACACACAATTATGTCACACTACAGGGATAATACACACATTGATGCCAAAACTTGTAAAAACTTAATGAAACGAGATAAGCAAAATTTGGCAAAGCTTCAGCAAAGTGAATCTTGAATGATTCGCTCATCCCTAATGATCTCACATTTCTAAGGAATCTCAACAAAGCTATAAATACACTACACAATAATGTCCTCAATATTGAAATAAATCCCATATTTCTGGTTTATTTACTAACAAACGACATAAAAATGGTAAGTTGGTCTCATGGACATTGTTGTATATTTCCATTTGAAGAAATATAAAAGAAAACACCATCAACAATTAGTTATAGACTTTGCTCCAGCAGAAAGGAAATAATTGCTCATAGAACTGGGATTTTATTGTTCTCTTCCCATTTTTTCAATTAGAACTTTGAGTTAGGCGCCTTGATTAGAAACCGGCAATCAATCATAATTAATTAGTTTAAAATGTTCAACCATTAAAATCATTACCATTAATTAAAATAATCATCTCTATTTTGGCTTTAGTTCATTCGTGTTTCAGAAAAAAATGTGCTGTATTTCTGCGCTCATTGTCAGGATGTTTAGGATCTAATATTGCGCTCTCCTGAGGAACTCATTCCTCACTGTATATCTGTGCTGTTATTATTGCAGTCTTTTATAAAATATACTATATATGATTATGATACAAGTAAAACATCTGCAAATAACTTGACACAGTGACTTAAATATTTAAATATTAAATATTTCTTAAATTAATTTTTCAATAATTACATTTATTGTTTATTTATTTATAAAAAATTAAATATTTCTTGAATTATTAACAGAACTTCTTTACAAATGAAGGAATTTTAGAGGAGGTTTCCAAGTGCATGTGCTAACAACAGATGTTATAAAACTGCTATCTACCCCCATTAAACGTGTCTTTATATAAAAACTCCATTGTACTACACCTGTTTGAGTTTGGAGAACAAGATAGAAAGGGAAGGACAGACACGAAGAGTGAATCTTAAAGTTCGACCTACCAAGCTTGCCTCTTCTACCCCAAATGGTACGTGACAACTTGTCAACAAAACAGGTCAAACACAAAAGAATGGCCGTGCAAATACGGATCAAAACCAAGAGGACAACGCAATACAGTATCCAGAGACAAATGGACAGTCATAAGAATAGCAAGAAGATGAAAAAATATGGAAGTCCAGAAAATACTAACAAACTCCAAAGACCTAGAAGTTGGAAAAATTAAAATCATGGAGGAGTCCAGTGTGAATGGTGTCCTGGAAGCCAAGTTGATGTAGATGTGCTCCGGTATTGAGAAGCTCTCTTTCTTTCTGCTTTCAAGTATCGTGAGAACTGCAATGGCTACCACTTTCCTATATGCACTTTTGATGGTTTAATAAGTTGAGCAGCTATATACTTTGACTCTTTACGTATAAAATAGGTTCAAATAGAAACTTGCCTAAATTAGCTTACCCCTCCTGACGAAGCATCAGTATGAAACGCGTATAGAGGTGTATGACTGGCCCGCCTGGATCGTCCATAGACCACCCATGACCATGCCTTGGGGTGATTGTTCTGTTGACATAAGGGTACTTTGAAGCCAGAAGGTACCTCCGTTTTTTTTTTCTATATACACCTAGAAATTATTACTATGCACTTGACAGCATTCCTTTTTTTATATGATACTTATTGGGTATTTTTGGTCTTGGTCGTACCGGGAGAGGCTTATGTATTTTGTGGTTGCCCTATTGCATCTGGGGCTATTTTGCTCCCTGTTAAAATTATCCTGTTATTTGATATACATTTATGAGTTTTGTGTATTTGAATTACAATAAAGTGAAGATATGTACCTAGAATTTGCAGCTCTTTTTTCTTGTCAAATGGAAACTTGCCTAAATTAGCTTACACTCAAGAGAGACACCTTATAAAGATTTTTTTTAATAATCAATGGGACATAAGCAATCCATATGAAATATCAGAGTCCTGGTCCAAAAGGTTCACCTGACATCCAGACAAACCATACTCTTAGGAAAGGAGTTTTAGTGGATGAGGTAACTGGCCATCACAGCTAGCTTAACCATGTACAGCCCAGAACAAAATTAACAGGAGACAGACGAGTGGGGTGGTAATCAGTTAAGACAGCCAGGATTGAAGTAAGTGTTCAGATTCTGCAGGACAGAATGCAAACTAAGTACAAAATGACAGCCGGCAGCACAATTTTCGGGCACAGAATGGCGCTGAAGCTAGAATGGGTACAGATGTTACATAGTAGGTCTGAAATTGTTAACTGGTTTAGACTGATGAAGACTTTAGTATTAATATATACAATCCAGTGATCTAAGATGGGTATCAATTAAATGCCAAAAGGAGCAGTGCTCAGTGCTGTTCCAGTGTCTTTTCTGGTGCACAACTGATTTTTCATGTAACTGATTGATTCACTGCTGAAAACTTGATAACATCAAGCTATAAGAAAGTTCAAGCTTCTATGCAGCAGTCCCATAAAAATGTCAATGTTTATTTAATGAAAAAACATGATAAAAGCGTCCTAAAATTGGACCAAAACATGGAAGACAAGTAAAAAGAGGTCTGCAGTCAAAGCCTACGTGTTTCAATCAGGTATCTTAATCATGGCTTAGCATGGGAATCTGCTAGCCTGACTTTTACTTCCTTGATCCCGGGTGTAACTACAAGTCATGTGATACCAGCCCATCAAGGAAATAAAAGTCAGGTTAGCAGATTCCCATGCTAAGCCATGATTAAGATAAACGCGTTGGCTTTGACTGCAGACCGCTTTTTACTTGTCTTCCATGTTTTATTCCAATTTTAGGATGGTTTTTTCATGTTTTTTCATTAAAATTTTTATGGGACTGCTGCCTAGAAGCTGGATCTTTCTGTATTGTTTCTATGGAATCTTTCATCCTTTGGCGAAGGTTTATCCGGGCTCGGTGCAATCCATGACTTACATCCCTGGTGTCCAGGTGAGCTGACTTTTCGTTACTTCATTACGTTTTATCAAGATATAAGCTCTCATCTAAGATTCATACATTTTATTGACTAATATAAAGAGGGTTACACTGCGAATAGTGATTAAAACAACTTTTATTCACAGCTGCCTTAAAAAGAATAAAATGGGGATAATACCCAATGTGACCAGTGTCTTTTCTCCACCAGATATAATTAAGGAATAAACATGAACCCTAGGATTGGTAATGTTCAAAAGTATATAACCACCAATCCCTAGGAAAAAGATGGCTAGTTGTGTGCCATTACCGAGGATGGTTGGACATCAGCGCATGCTCTATACTGCCTAGATAGCCTACCAATACAGGGTGCCTAACTATCCAGGAACATCGTGATATAGCACCCTCCTCCTCTCTCGTGACGACACATAGAGATAGCTAGATCTGATCCTACGCATTTATAGTGTTACTATCGTCATGGATCAACATATAATTTTACAAGATAATTTTAGAACTGAGCAGCGTTGGCTCATGCCGCCACATTGATACTAGCAGCAGCCAGCTGTGAAAGACGACTGGTATATAAACACAAAGCCCCTACTCCTATTGGTGTGCCATTCCCATTTCCACTGCCAATTCAAACCCCTGTTCCTTCCATGGGGTATCTGGCCCTCACTTCCGCTGGATCAGTGAAGGCGTCACCTTCACAGTCATCGATGTAACTCCGATCATGTGATCTGGACAGAGCCTCACATCCATAATAGGCTCCCACAGCACAGAAGCATCCTGTTACCATGGTGACCATGGTGACTCTGACCAGGTCTGCAGGGATCACTGCAGCATATTGGAGGGGGATTAAGCTCCACCAGGCTGGGGAGCTCCTAGTGCTGAAGAGAATACACCTAAGCCGCTGCCAATCAGATAGCCCAGTATAGTAGGTGCATAACGCATCCCGCATCCCGCACCCCAGAACTCTGACAGGACGCGGTATTGGCCTTATCTCCAAAGGTAGAAGAGGGGTTAGTGGACCAACAGTTGATCATATGGAGTTGGACCAACCACTGGATCAACCGTGGCCTCATATCATGCCAAAAATCACATATAAAAGTCCCCGACTTATATACCAGTCAGCCCAATTATTTAACTGAAGGGGTATATAAGGGAGGACATGCAGAAGGAAGCCAGGGGATGAATAAGGGTAAGACTAGAAAGGAGGGCTGTATCTACTGTGGTCTACAGGGGTGTGAAGAGCAATCGCCAAGCAAGAAAGGAAAATATCGGGCACTTGTCCACAGTGCTCTGCCATGTTATAAAGATAACAAACGCTATACTAAGATCCTCAAAAAATGAAACAACACATTTGGGGTCATTTACTAAGGGCCCGATACGTGTTTTCCCAACGTGTTACCCGAATATTTCCGATTTGCGCCAATTTTCCCTGAATTGCCCCAGGATTTTGGCGCACGAGATCGGATTGTGTCGCATCGGCGCAGGCATGCACGCGACGGAAATGGGGGGGCGTGGCCGAACGAAAACCCGACGGATTCAGAATAACCGCCGCATTTAAAAAAAAAAAGTGTCGCTGGACTCGCGCTTACCTTCACCAGGAATAGGCTCGTGTGTTCCGGTGGGCCTCGGCGGACTTCAGCGCAGCAGCGACATCTGGTGGACGTTGGAGGAACTGCCTTAGTGAATCGCCGGAAGACCCGAATCCACGACAGAGAACGCGCCGCTGGATAGCGAAGGGACCAGGTAAGTAAATCTGCCCCATTGTGTAGTAACCATATGAGATAAAACCTGGGCCACATTTATCAAAAACAGTGCAGTCTGTACTATGTGCAGTTTGCCGTTGAAGTGTGCAGGGGGTGCCAGATTCAGGAATTGTGGCACACGTTCTTCATGAATCTGGCACTCCCTGCATTGCAACTTTTTTGACCTTTAACTCTTTTAACCTTTAACATAGAGTATGTGACACTATTCTGTCGGACTTTATATGATAAATGTGGTGAACAGTCCGACTATGCGCCGGAACGCCCCTTTACGTGCAGAATTTCGAATGGAGTCGGGTATAGTGCAAACACAACTCAAATGAGCAACCTGTTTGCACTTAAAAGAATGTGCAAAGTCAGCAAAAAAAAAAAAAAAACGGGTGCTGGGTCCTGTATGTCCATGAGCCAAAATGGCTAAAGTCAAATATCACTGCAAAATACACCAATGTGAATCTGCTCCCCCCTGGCAGGTAGGGACTCTTCCCAGCTCATTTGCATATGACTTTGGAGGTGAATTTTTGTAAAGGCAGTGAGCGAGATTTCACGTGAAAGAGAAATTATATTTCATACCCTAAGGGTGATTATAGTTGAAGGAGTTAGAAAATTTGGAATTAGAAAATTTTAGCAAACAGCTTGGAGGGATGTAAAAATAATAAACATCTTATAGTCCCCTTCTCCCGCAGTCCCTTTCAGCAGTGACACTGCCTGTTACAAACGACCTCTATTTGCATATAGAGATCAACAGTGACATTGGGGAGATTCATCTATACGTTTTTTCTTTTACTAATGTGCAGACTATAAGAAAAAAATTGCTGCATGCAATATTTTTTCTCACATGCAGACTATGGATCTCCATAGAAATCAGCGAGTCCACAAAAAAAAGGATGGCACATGGATGACATCCATATGCAGTCCATTTTCTTATATTGCTGGGCAATCAGCGGGGCTGGGCAAAAAATACTATCCTTTTGAAAAAAATGGATGACATATGGATTCAAAGAAAACGGATGCGGATACAACACCGACCAAACACAAATATCACATGATCGACATGCAACAGACAAGCCGTCTGAATAAGCCCCAAGAGGATATAGTATTTTGCTATAGTCTTCACAGGTTTTCTAGAGGAGACTGTAGTAAATGTGACAGGCCTTCCCCAACATGCCCATAGTGGTGTGCGGGTCAGAGAAAGCCAAAAACTGGAAAGGAGGGGGAGATTCATGTGGCTTCTTTGCCAGAAAATTGGCAGAGACGCCATAATGAATCTTCCCCATTGTGTCTACAGCCTGTAACTGCTGCTGTAGCAGCAGGTCCACGTGGCCACCGACCTCTGTATATAATCTACATAGCTAAAGTTTTCTAATCCCAGACAACTCCCTAAATATTGTCAAAGCTGGTGACAGGTTCCCTTTAAGATTTGTAAATAAAAAAATGAGATGATTTACTTGTACCTCTGCTCTAAACAATGTACATAACAAAAGTGCATTTGCACTTCTGATCTAATTTTATTGTTCTAAACTATGGAAAATAGTATTGTCTATGGCCTACATAAACCAAGCTGGTCCTAGCATATTTTACTTCAACTTTCCAGATTCAGTGTTAGCATATGTGTTTATAGAATACAGAGAAATCATTGTTAGCAGAACAATTTACGCCAGACTGCAGTAAAAACAATATGTTAAGATAACGTCTAAATTCCCTTCTGGGAGCAGAGGGGTTAAGAGCTTGATAAAAGTATTATTTTCTGTAATATTTGGTTCAGGATGGTCTTTCTTCCTGTCTTCATGTCTATTTTGGTTTCCTTACAGATGGCTATCGCAGAAAAAGAAGACCCCATTTTGGTTGTATGTTCCTTATTTTGCGTCTTGTACATGTCATGTAATGATGTACTCACGAATGTATGTGATGTTTTTTTCGCCTTGGAGACTAGATTGCTTTATACCAACTGGTAGTGTTTAATGACCATCTGTATATTTTGGGATTTTGGCATCCAGCGATCCAGAGCTTTTCTATTGTGTCGTTGCCCAAGAAGAGCACGATGTCACAATAGGAAGTGATGCCTTCTTACCGTGCTAAACTTTCACACTGATTATCTTATCATTTATAATGAAATAAAATGGTCAGCAAGCTGGTAATAGAGACATTCTGACTACTGAGTGATCTGTGATTTATATATCAAATAGATACTATCATGTTATTGTACATAGCAGCTCAATCCCCTGTTGGATCTAATGTTCCTACAGAGTAAACCATAATGTATATTGCAGTACCTATACATTGCATATGTTATATGCATTTATATTAGAGTACTGTTGATACACTTGATATCTCCAGGTGGTACTCTATTGATCCATGATACTATGTCAGTGGGCTTCCACCCTAAAAAAATAATAACAAACTACTAAAGGGTTTACAGAGCAGAATTGCAATATTTGCAGAGGTGATTGGGCACTGTAACATTATTCAAACAAAACATTTTTGTATAGAGATTTTCAAGAGTTAATATCACTTGTTTAAATAAAGTCATTGTCATAAATGTTATCAATGAAAAATAACTGAATGCAAACTTATTTGCCCATTCACTGCTGGCTTTTGACCCTATACTGCTATCATCTGTCCACACCAGAGCCTTACACCATTCAAATATTTATCAGGACCTCTGCGCCCCATCAGTGGTGCAGAAGCCCTGAAATAATCGCAAATGCCAGCTTATTGCTAGTACTTGCGATTATTTAGCCCTCTCCACCACCTTAATGCCAGTGGGGCGTGAAGGGGCATGAAGGATGGGTGGCACGGCTGGCCATTGGAGGAGGCGGATGGCCAGAAGTGGGCCGCGCAGGGTGTCACTGTCACTTTTCACATGTCATAAGTCGCCGGCTGGTTTTATTTCTACGCCAGGCAGGAAAATGCGAGTGTATGATAAATATCCCCCAAAGAGTAGGGGAAGATGTTACTGGAGAGATTTGTGAGATAGGACTAGACCGAATCATATAGACAAAGTTTTATTTCCACCCAGCTGAGATAAATCTTAGTTTATTTATTACCAGCTACAGTATGTAATACATCTCTCTCTAGATGCTACAACCTAAGCTTATTATGTTTCACTTGAAGTAGCCCACCGGACTGGTCCCTTACAAACTTTGTATACTTCCAATGTCTTTAACATGTATGAATGGCCAACTCAATTCTTCATTTTAAGTGGGTACTTCAGGAAGTTGCCTTTAATGAAATATCCATTGTCTTTAAACGGGTTAACCGGGTGTTAAAAAATACAGAGGGCCGGGCTGGGGTGGGCTAGTTAAACATAATAAACGTGTACTTACCTCGTCAGGCGCTGCCGATGACCCGTGCCGTGGTCAGTCTCTTCTGTGTGCTGGCTTGTATGCAGGGGCCGGAAGCTCCCATCCGACACCATCTCCCAGCGCTTACAACGCTGAGAGATAGGGATGGATGGGAGAAACCGGCCACATCACGGACCGGAAGTTCCCTGTGCGCGGCTTCTGTGCCCCTGTAAACAAACAGGTGCACGGATGAAACGGACCGCAGCGTGTGACATCGGCGCCGCCGGAGGAGGTAGGTACAAGTTTATTATGTTTAACTAGCCCACCCCAGCCCTCAGTAATTTTTAACACATATAGATCCCTTTAAGGATCTATATTAATTCCTAATAGAGATGAGCGAGCACTAAAATGCTCGGGTACTCGTTATTCGAGACGAACTTCTCCCGATGCTCGAGTGCTCGTCTCGAATAACGAGCCCCATTGAAGTCAATGGGAGACTCGAGCATTTTTCAAGGGGACCAAGGATCTGCACAGGGAAGCTTGGCCAAGCACCTGGGAACCTCAGAAAAGGATGGAAACACCACGGAAATGGACAGGAAACAGCAGGGGCAGCATGCATGGATGCCTCTGAGGCTGCTTAATCGCACCATTATGCCAAAATTATGGGCAACAGCATGGCCATGACAGAGTGACCGAATGAGGCTAGATAGCATCTAAAACATCCAATAATTGACCCTGACACTATAGGGGACGGCATGCAGAGGCAGCGGCAGCAGCGGCAGGCTAGAGAGTGTCTTGGCAACATACCCCAAATGAACTCAGGCTTAAAACCAATGGGTGGCAGAGAGGAACCAAAGGAGGTGAGCAAGAAGCGCTCAAATAATATTGATAAATGATAAAAGTTTGCCAGTATATTTTGTGGATTACACAGCAGGGTGGCGACAAAGTTAACAAGTTTGATGAGGAAGCCATGAAAACAACCCAAAATTCTGCCTGACACAGCTCGTTTGATAAGGGGACCATGTATGGAGGCAGTGAACTAGTAGTAGATTAAAGGTGCTGCAGTTAAAACTATGTTAGTTGGATCTTGGGATGGAGCTGGCGCTCCACTGCCAGGCGAGCTTTCGCCAATCCAAGCCCCTGTCTCTAGGCTACTCCCCAAACAGCACTTCTAAGAACCTTTTGTATAAGATCAAGTGTAGTAGCGTTCTTATAAGTTTGGGTTCTGGCGGGTGAGGGGAATGTAAACAGATGCGCAAGAAGCGCTGAAATAATATTGGTAAATGATAAAAGTTTGCCAGTATATTTTGTGGATTACACAGCAGGGTGGCGACAAAGTTAACAAGTTTGATGTGGAAGCCATGAAAACAACCCAAAATTCTGCCTGACACAGCTCGTTTGATAAGGGGACCATGTATGGAGGCAGTGAACTAGTAGTAGATTAAAGGTGCTGCAGTTAAAACTATGTTAGTTGGATCTTGGGATGGAGCTGGCGCTCCACTGCCAGGCGAGCTTTCGCCAATCCAAGCCCCTGTCTCTAGGCTACTCCCCAAACAGCACTTCTAAGAACCTTTTGTATAAGATCAAGTGTAGTAGTGTTCTTATAAGTTTGGGTTCTGGCGGGTGAGGGGAATGTAAAAAGATGCGCAAGAAGCGCTGAAATAATATTGGTAAATGATAAAAGTTTGCCAGTATATTTTGTGGATTACACAGCAGGGTGGCGACAAAGTTAACATGGAAGCCATGAAAACAATCCAAAATTCTGCCTGACACAGCTTGTTTGAGAAGGGGACCATGTATGGAGGCAGCTATATGGACTACTTTTGGAGGCAGCTATGGCGATGACGTGTGGAGGTAGCAATGGAGACAACGTGTGAAGGCAGCTAAAAAGACGACGTGTGGAGGCTGCTATGGAGACAATTTAATTTGGATAGTGCCTGTATGTGGCAGTCCAAAAAAGTTTTCAAACCAGAGGAGCATGTAGCTGGTCCTCCAGAAAAATTACATAGATTGAGTGCCTGTATGTGGCAGTCCAAAAAAGTTTTCAAACCAGAGGAGCAGGTAGCTGGTCCTCCAAAAAGATTAAATAAATTGAGTGCCTGTATGTGGCAGTCCAAAAAAGTTTTCAAACCAGAGGAGCAGGTAGCTGGTCCTCCAGAAAAATTACATAGATTGAGTGCCTGTATGTGGCACTCCCAAAATTGTTTAAAACAGAGGACAGGGTAGTTGGCCCTCCAGAAAAATTAAATACATAGAGTACTATAGCCAGAGCCAGTTGGCCCTGGCAAAAAAATAGCCAGTTTCCACTGCTTTAGTGTACAAAGAGGAGGAGAAGGAGGACAATGAGGAGGAGGAGTGCATACATTATTCAGGTTCAGCTTCTTTCACCTGGTGGAGAATGGAAATGCGGAGAAATCCAGGCTTTATTCATCTTGATAAGCGTCAGCCTGTCAGCGCTGTCAGTCGACAGGCGTGTACGCTTATCGGTGATGATGCCACCAGCTGCACTGAAAACCCGCTCGGACAACACGCTAGCGGCAGGGCAGGCAAGAACCTCCAAGGCGTACAGCGCCAGTTCGTGCCACATGTCCAGCTTTGAAACCCAGTAGTTGTAGGGAGCTGTGTGATCATTTAGGACGATGGTATGGTCAGCTACGTACTCCCTCACCATCTTTCTGTAAAGATCAGCCCTACTCTGCCGAGACTGGGGACAGGTGACAGTGTCTTGCTGGGGTGACATAAAACTGGCAAAGGCCTTGTAAAGCGTACCTCTGCCAGTGCTGGACAAGCTGCCTGGTCGCCTACTCTCCCTTACTATTTGTCCCGCAGAAGTACGCCCTCTGCCGCTAGCGCTGTCAGAAGGGAAATACTGTTTCAGCTTGTGCACCAGGGCCTGCTGGTATTCATGCATTCTCACACTCCTTTCCTCTCCAAGGATGAGAGTGGAAAGATTTTGCTTGTACCGTGGGTCCAGGAGAGTGAATACCCAGTAATCGGTGCTGGAATAAATTCTTTGAACGCGAGGGTCACGGGATAGGCAGCTTAGCATGAAATCTGCCATATGCGCCAGAGTCCCAACGCGCAAGAATTCACTCCCCTCACTGGCCTGACTGTCCATTTCCTCCTCCTCCAACTCCTCCAACTCCTCTTCTTCTGCCCATACACGCTGAACAGTGAAGGACTGAACAATGGTCCCCTCTTCTGTCTCGCCAACATTCTCCTCCTCTTCCTCCTCATCCTCCTCCACCTCCTCCGATATGCGCTGAGAAACAGACCTAAGGGTGCTTTGGCTATCAACAAGGGAATCTTCTTCCCCTGTCTCTTGTGACGAGCGCAAAGCTTCCGACTTCATGCTGACCAGAGAGTTTTTCAACAGGCCAAGCAGCGGGATGGTGAGGCTGATGATGGCGGCATCACCACTGACCATCTGTGTTGACTCCTCAAAGTTACTCAGCACCTGACAGATATCAGACATCCACGTCCACTCCTCATTGTAGACTTGAGGAAGCTGACTGACCTGACTACCAGTTCTGGTGGAAGTTGACATCTGGCAGTCTACAATCGCTCTGCGCTGCTGGTAAACTCTGGATAACATGGTTAGTGTTGAATTCCACCTCGTGGGAACGTCGCACAACAGTCGGTGAGCGGGCAGTTGGAGGCGGCGCTGCGCTGCCCTGAGAGTGGCAGCATCTGTGCTGGACTTCCTGAAATGCGCACAGATGCGGCGCACCTTCGTGAGCAAATCAGACAGATTGGGGTATGTCTTGAGGAAACGCTGAACTATGAGATTTAACACATGGGCATGGCATGAGACATGTGTCAGTCTGCCGAGTTGCAGAGCTGCCACCAGGTTACGGCCGTTGTCACACACAACCATGCCTGGCTTCAGGTTCAGCGGTGCCAGCCACAGATCAGTCTGCGCCGTGATGCCCTGTAATAACTCTTGGGCGGTGTGCCTTTTATCGCCTAGGCTCAGCAGTTTGAGCACCGCCTGCTTTTGCTTAGCGATGGCACTGCTGCTGTGCCTAGAGCTACCGACTGATGGCGCCATGCCCACGGATGGTAATTCAGAGGAGGAGGTGAAGGAGGGGTGGGAGGAGGAGGAGGCGGGAGGAGGAGGAGACCGAGGTAGGCCCCGCAATCCTCGACGTCGGCAGTATATGACCAGCCCCAGGGTCAGACTCGGTCCCAGCCTCCACCAAGTTAACCCAATGTGCCGTCAGCGATATATAGTGGCCCTGCCCGGCAGCACTCGTCCACGTGTCCGTGGTCAGGTGGACCTTGTCAGAAACGGCGTGGTCAGGGCACGGAGGATGTTCTCTGACACGTGCTTGTGCAGGGCTGGGACGGCACATCGGGAAAAGTAGTGGCGGCTGGGGACCGAATACCGAGGGGCGGCCGCCGCCATGAGGTTTCGAAAGGCCTCGGTCTCTACCAGCCTATAGGGCAGCATCTCCAGGCTAAGCAACTTGGAGATGTGGACATTGAGGGCTTGGGCGTGTGGGTGGGTTGCGCTATACCTCCTTTTGCGCTCCAGCGTCTGGGGTATGGAGAGCTGAACGCTGGTGGATGCTGTGGAGGATCGTGGAGGCGAAGATGGGGTTTTCGCACGGGAGGTGTTTGGGCCGGGGTCCTGGGCAGGGGGCTGACTAGCAGATGACACAGGGGAAGGAGCAGTGGTGTGCCCGGCCGGAGGTGAACGGGCTTGGTGCCATTGAGTGGGGTGTTTAGCATTCAGATGCCTGCGCATACTGGTCGTAGTTAAGCTAGTAGTGGTGGAACCCCTGCTGATCCTAGTTTGGCAAAGGTTGCACACCACAGTCCGTCGGTCATCCGGTGTTTCTTTAAAGAACCTCCAGACTTCTGAAAATCTAGCCCTCGCCACGGGAGCTTGACTACGGGCAACATTTGGCGCTGATGCACCAGCTCTGGCCCTGCCTCTCCGTCTGGCCCCACCACTGCCTCTTCCAACCTGTTCTGCTATAGGACTCGCC
This sequence comes from Engystomops pustulosus, assembly GCF_040894005.1. Lineage (NCBI taxonomy): Eukaryota > Metazoa > Chordata > Amphibia > Anura > Leptodactylidae > Engystomops > Engystomops pustulosus. Next base: position 43,977,452 of record NC_092415.1, read on the forward strand.
TCCGTCTCAGAAGCACTGTGTTCACCCTGCCTATCAACCCAGCTTGGGTCTGTCACCTCATCATCCTCTGATCCCTCAGTCTGCTCCCCCCTCGGACTTCCTGCCCTGACAACAACTTCACCACTGTCTGACAACTGTGTCTCCTCATCGTCCGACACCTCTTTACACACTTCTTCCACTACGTGAATAATGTCATCATCACCCACAGACTGCGACTGGTGGAAAACCTGGGCATCGGAAAATTGCTCAGCAGCAACCGGACAAGTGGTTTGTGACTGTGGGAAGGGTCCAGAAAACAGTTCCTCAGAGTATGCCGGTTCAAATGCCAAATTTTGGTGGGAGGGGGCAGACTGGGGGGAAGGAGGCTGAGGTGGAGGAGTGCCGATTTCGGTGACATGGGTGGACTGCGTGGAAGACTGACTGGTGGACAAATGGCTAGAAGCATTGTCCGCAATCCACGACATCACCTCTTCGCACTGTTCTGGCCTCAACAGTGCTCTACCACGAGTCCCAGTAACATGAGACATGATGAACCTAGGGAGTGTACCTCTGCGGCGTTCCCCTGCTCCCCCATCAGCAGGTGGTGTCTCACCCCGCCCAGGACCACGGCCTCTGACCCCTGCAGTAGTTGGACGCCCACGTCCAGGCCCTCGTCCTCTACCCCTAGCCCTCGGGTTAAACATTTTCCAAATTAAAGTGTAAACTTGAAATAAAATTTTTTTTGTGTTTATTTTTTTTTAGTTTTTTATTTTTTTAACAAAACGATGCTATCCTATTGCTATGGCTAGTTTATAACCTACATTGACAGCACACAACTGGATTTTGTGCTTTGCAAGATGAGTTTGAGCTATAAAATGAAATAAAGGTAAAAAAAAAAAAAAAAATCAGCAGACTCTGCCTAATTCTAATCAAACCCCTAATAAATTGTCCCACTTCGGTGTTTGAGGTGAATATGTGTGTCACTAAGAGCTAAACACAACGGTCGCAGGTCTCCCAGCAAATTCCTCACAGTATGGTACTAGCTGCACTACTAGTGCCAGCAAGCCCAGCCACAAGCAAACAAAAAAAAGGAAAATATAACGCTATTGTAGGCCTAAGTAAGCCGTTGGGGTTCTCCTATGGCTATTTTGTAGCCTACAATGAGAGGACACTGCTTTGCAAGATGAGTTTGAGCTATAAAATGAAATACAGCTAGAAAAAAAAAAATCAGCAGACTCTGCCTAATTCTACTCAAACCCCTAATAAATTGTCCCACTTTGATGTTTGAGGTGGATATGTGTGTCACTAAGAGCTAAACACAACGGTCGCAGGTCTCCCAGCAAATTCCTCACAATATGGTACTAGCTGCACTACTAGTGCCAGCAAGCCCAGCCACAAGCAAACAAAAAAAAGGAAAATATAACGCTATTGTAGGCCTAAGTAAGCCGTTGGGGTTCTCCTATGGCTATTTTGTAGCCTACAATGAGAGCACACTGCTTTGCAAGATGAGTTTGAGCTATAAAATGAAATACAGCTAAAAAAAAAAAAATCAGCAGACTCTGCCTAATTCTACTCAAACCCCTAATAAATTGTCCCACTTCGGTGTTTGAGGTGGATATGCGTGTCACTAAGAGCTAAACACAACGGTCGCAGGTCTCCCAGCAAATTCCTCACAGTATGGTACTAGTGTGAGACACTGAAGGGGTTAACTGTGGATGGGCGGTATGTTTCCCCTAGGTTTTGCTATTATGCAAGGCCTTAGTGCTGAGGTTTGTGTCCAGCACCTTGGACACAGGTGGTGGGAACAGCCCAATTAGCCTCATAAGGCTGCTCACAGAGCTGAAGTTGTTGTCTCTCTGTAAGGAGGCTGGAGAGCACGCAGCCCTGACCTCTGTGCCTGGAGCAGCCAAGTGATTTTGTATAGTGGTGAGTTAGTGAACACCTGTATAGTTAGCACCCTGACGGGTAGGATTTTGTTTGTTTAATGCCTGAATGTAAAGGCTGTTTTATTTTGCTGCTGCAATAAACGCAGGCGAGACCTGTTTTGGACTGTACCTTGGTGTCACTGTCTTGAACTGCATCACAGCACCCCGCTACCACGGTCTCTACTGGGCCAAATCCCCACATATGGTGCTTCGGATGCGGGCAGTTCAAAAGACACACACCTGAAAGGCTCGCTACATCCTGCAACATTGCATGGCCTGGGTGAAAGCAGCAGGCAAATTGCAGGATAAAGCCAAGATGGAGGACTTTATTAAAGCCATGCTCCAGCAGCAGGAGGAGAGATCCCGCCAGCAGCAGGAAGAGTCCCAGGCTAATCGGCAGCTGCAGCAAGCCATGCTCCAGCAACAACAGGAAGAGTCCCGAGCTAATCGACAGCTGCAGCAAGCCATGCTCCAGCAGCAGGAGGAGAGGTCCCGCCAACAGCAGGAAGAGTCCCTAGCCATGTTCCAGCTGATGATGGAAAAGTTTTCCGGCATCATGGCAGCACCGCAAGCGATGACTACTGAGGGGTCCCATACTGGTTTGCAAGGGTACCCGGTTGTCCAGCATTCCGCACGGGCTGCAGTACAAAAGGCTTTACAAAAAATGACGGCGACCGACGACGTGGAGGCGTATCTCACTGTGTTCGAGCGAGTAGCTGAGCGAGAGGAGTTACCAGCTGAGCAGTGGGCAGATGTCCTGGCACCGTTCCTGACGGGCGAAGCGCAGAAGGCTTACTACGACCTGAGTGAAACGGAGGCCCGTGAGTACCCCCAGCTAAAGGCGGAGGTTCTGGCTCGTCTTGGGGTCACCGTTCAAGTTCGTTCCAGCCGGGTCCACCAGTGGGCATACTCAGAAAAACTACCCCCACGCTCCCAAATGCATGACCTGATCCATCTTGTCCGGAAGTGGCTACAACCAGAGGACTGCACCCCAGCACAGATGGTAGAGAGAGTGGTTCTCGACAAGTTCACCCGTTCTCTGCCCTCTCGGCTCCAGCGGTGGGTTGGACAGGCCGGTCCCACAAAAGCTGAGGAGCTCGTGTCCCTGGTAGAGAGGTATCGGGCTACGGAGGACCTTCTACTTACCTCTCCCACACGAAGTGGTGCCAGTGACAGGGTCACCAAACCAGCTGGTAAGACTGCTACTGCGGAAAAGGGGAGACATGTCAGGTTGGGAGGGGGTTCATTGGGGGGCGTGGATACCCAGAAACCCAGTGAGGCTCGTGACAGAGGTCATGGCCGTATCCAGTGCTGGCGGTGCCATGAAATGGGCCATATTGCTGCCAACTGTCCACTGTCAGTGGAGCCAATGGACTGCAACCAGACCCAGCGAGTGTCACTGTTTGCCCGGCCGGTTCTGGCGGCCGAGTCAGTCACGGATGCAGAACCCCAAGTGTGCATGGTCACAATCGGTGGTCACACAGTGGAAGCCTTGCTAGACTCAGGGAGTCTGGTCACCCTGGTGCGGGGAACTTTGGTTGATCCTGGACTATACAGTGGGCGGAGAGTGGGAGTGTTGTGTATACATGGGGACACTCGCGAATATCCCACTGCTGTCATCAACCTACATACCCCTTGTGGTACTATTGCCCATGAAGTGGGGGTGGTGGGGACCCTGTTTCATGAGGCTATTATCGGCAGAGACTTACCTGCGTTTTGGGACCTCTGGAGACGAAGACCCACCTCAGGTGCTGTTGCAGATAATGGACATCAGGTATGTCCGGCCTTGGCCCCTGAACCCTTTGAGGCCGATGTACCCACACCAGCAGTAGGGGTGACCCCATTTGATGAATTCTCTCCCCTAGAGGTCCTAGCTGGTGAGGTCGAGGGCCACGAGGAGGTGGCCGACATGCCAGACTTTGAGATTTCCCATGAAAATTTTGGGGCTGCACAGCTACAGGACCCTACCTTGTTTAAAGCACGGGAGAATGTTAAGGTGATAAATGGGGTACTCCAAATACCAGGGGCTGACAAAATATACCCCCGAATGGTGATTGTTGGGGAACTGTTGTACAGGGTCGACCAGATACGGGGTGAGGAGGTTGAGCAACTTGTAGTACCCCAATCTCACCGTAGGCTGGTGCTAGAGTTGGCACACAAACATGTGCTGGGAGGGCACTTAGGTGCTGAGAAGACCCGAGAGAGGATCCTGCAGAGATTTTTCTGGCCCGGGGTGTGGGAGGAGGTAAACCGGTATTGTAGCTCCTGCCCTGAGTGTCAACTTACTGCCCCGGTCTCCCACTTCAGGAGTCCTTTGGTCCCGCTACCAATCATAGAGGTGCCATTTGAACAGATTGCAATGGATCTGGTTGGCCCCATAGTCAAATCCTCAAGGGGGCACCAATACATCCTAGTTATCCTGGACTACGCTACGCGGTATCCCGAGGCGATTCCATTAAGGAACACCTCCTCCAAAAATATTGCTAGGGAGCTGTTCCAGGTGTTCTCACGCACAGGCCTCCCCAAGGAAATCTTGACTGACCAGGGTACCCCATTCATGTCTAGGGTAATGAAGGAGATGTGTAAGTTACTGCAGGTCAAACAGCTCCGCACCTCTGTGTATCATCCTCAGACAGATGGCCTGGTCGAGAGGTTTAATAAGACCTTGAAGGGGATGCTAAAGAGGGTGGTCAGCAAAGATGGGAAGGACTGGGATTGTTTGTTGCCCTATTTGATGTTTGCCATACGTGAAGTTCCACAGTCCTCCACGGGTTTCTCACCCTTTGAGCTGTTATATGGCCGTTCCCCACGTGGGCTTTTGGATGTAGCCAAGGAGACCTGGGAACAGGAGAGGACCCCCCCACCGTAGTGTGATAGAACACATCTCCCTTATGCAGGACCGCATAGAGGCGGTAATGCCCCTTGTAAAGGAGCTCATGACAAGGGCACAAGAGGCCCAGTGTAAGGTCTACAATAGGTCAGCCAGACTCAAGACCTTTAACCCAGGCGACAGAGTGCTAGTTCTGGTGCCCACCGTTGAGAGCAAGTTCTTGGCAAAATGGCAAGGACCATATGAGGTCATGGAGAAAGTGGGGGAGGTAACCTACAAGGTATCTCAGCCGGGGAGGAGGAAACCCGAACAGATATACCACGTGAACCTCCTAAAGCCATGGAGGGAAAGAGAGTCCCTGATGGCCATGGGAGTAGAAAAAGCGTCTATCCCCAAGAAGGGGACACCGGAGGTAGGTGTACCCGATGCCAAGGTGTCTGAAGTACGGATCTCGGAGTCCCTCTCCAGGGCCCAGATTCAGGAAGCGAAGGAGATTGTGCTCCGAAATGTGGATGTGTTCTCTAAGTTACCGGGACGTACTTCAGTCATCAAGCATGACATCATAACCGAACCCCACATCCGGGTACACCAAAAACCCTACCGGGTCCCCGAAGCACGCCGGCTTGCCATATCCAAAGAAGTCAGGCAGATGTTAGACCTGGGGGTTATCGAGGAGTCTAAAAGTGACTGGTCGAGTCCTATTGTGTTGATTCCCAAACCTGATGGTTCCCTACGGTTCTGCAATGATTTTAGGAAGTTGAACGAGGTGTCCAAATTTGATTCTTATCCCATGCCCAGGGTTGACGAGTTGATAGAACGACTTGGACAGGCTAGGTACTTCTCCACCCTTGACCTGACGAAAGGGTATTGGCAGGTGCCCCTTACTGACAAGGCCAAAGAGAAGACCGCTTTTGTTACTCCTGACGGGCTTTTTCAGTACGTGGTACTTCCCTTTGGGCTACATGGGGCTCCCGCCACATTCCAGAGGTTAATGGATCTCGTGCTAAAACCTCACCGGAGATATGCTTCGGCCTACCTGGATGACATCATAGTTTATAGTACCGATTGAGAGTCACCTGGCCAAGGTGCAAGCAGTGGTAGACTCCCTGAGGGCAGCAGGGTTGACAGCGAACCCCCAAAAATGTGCACTGGGTCTGGAAGAGGCCCGTTACCTGGGGTACCGTATTGGGCGAGGTGTCATCAAACCCCAAGTAAATAAAGTAGAGGCGATCCAGCAGTGGCCACGACCTATGAGCAAGAAGCAAGTCAGGGCTTTCCTAGGCATAGTGGGCTATTAACGCCGATTTATCCCCGATTTTGCTACCATAGCAGCACCCCTGACTAACCTGACCAAGGGTAGCAGGGCGGTGATGGTAAAGTGGAGTGAAGAGGCTGAGGGGGCGTTTCAGCGACTTAAGACGGTTTTGTGCGAGGGACCAGTACTGATCACCCCTAACTTCACCAAGACCTTTATTGTGCAGACTGACGCTTCTGACGTGGGCTTAGGGGCTGTCCTGTCCCAAGTAGTGGAGGGTGAGGAACATCCCGTGACATTCCTGAGCCGCAAGCTCACACCCCCTGAGAAGAACTATAGTATAGTTGAGAGGGAGTGCTTGGCGATAAAATGGGCTCTGGAATCTCTGAGGTATTACTTAGTAGGGCGACAGTTTACACTAGTGACCGATCACTCTCCCCTCACCTGGATGAGTCAGGCCAAAGAGAGGAACGCCAGGGTCACAAGGTGGTTCCTAATGTTGCAGAATTTCAAATTTCACGGTGGAACATCGAGCAAGAAAGCTGCATGGGAATGCCGATGCCCTGTCTCGTACCCACTGTCTGATGGCCAAAAGTGTTCGCCCCCACAGGGTCAAACAGAGGGGGGGGTATGTGAGACACTGAAGGGGTTAACTGTGGATGGGCGGTATGTTTCCCCTAGGTTTTGCTATTATGCAAGGCCTTAGTGCTGAGGTTTGTGTCCAGCACCTTGGACACAGGTGGTGGGAACAGCCCAATTAGCCTCATAAGGCCGCTCAGCAGAGCTGAAGTTGTTGTCTCTCTGTAAGGAGGCTGGAGAGCACGCAGCCCTGACCTCTGTGCCTGGAGCAGCCAAGTGATTTTGTATAGTGGTGAGTTAGTGGAATACTTGTATAGTTAGCACCCTGACGGGTAGGATTTTGTTTGTTTAATGCCTGAATGTAAAGGCTGTTTTATTTTGCTGCTGCAATAAACGCAGGCGAGACCTGTTTTGGACTGTACCTTGGTGTCACTGTCTTGAACTGCATCACAGCACCCCGCTACCACGGTCTCTACTGGGCCAAATCCCCACACTAGCTGCACTACTAGTGCCAGCAAGCCCAGTCACAAGCAAATAAATAAAAAAAATGTATAACGTTATTGTAGCCCTAAGAAGGGCTGTTGGGTTCTTGTAGAATCACTCCTGCCTAACACTATTCTAATAGAACACCCTAACGCTTTCCCTGACCAGCAGCAGCTCTCTCCCTAGCGGCATCCAGACACAGAATGATCCGAGCAGCGCAGGCAGGGGCTAGTCTATTCCAGGGTCACCTGATCTGGCCAGCCAACCACTGCTATCGACGTGTAAGGGTACCACGTCATGCTGGGTGGAGTGCAGAGTCTCTTGGCTTGTGATTGGCTCTGTTTCTGGCCGCCAAAAAGCAAAACGGCGGGAGATGCCATTTTCTCGAGCGGGCGAAGTGTTCGTCCGAGCAACGAGCAGTTTCGAGTACGCTAATGCTCGAACGAGCATCAAGCTCGGACGAGTATGTTCGCTCATCTCTAATTCCTAATTATATAGGCCACCTACTGGCTATAGTGGGTAATACACTGTACATGGTACAATATCTGCTTGGGAAGGGAGAGGCATATTGTACAATGATTTGTCATGTGTTATGATTGTTAGCTCAGATCTGCCACAAGATCCCTGGTTGGAGGTCCCTTGTGAAATTTATAGTAGACTCACTGTGGCTGTAAAGTTCCAGATTAGAAAAATATTGTTTTCAGTGAGTATTGCTACTGGACACACGGCCTGCAGACAGGGGCCTGCAGGTGCTGCCTTACCTGGGGGTAATCCAACCCTATCAGGCTTGCTGCAGCTCTGACTAAATACAGCGCCTGCCTATAATTGCTACCCAAAGTAACTTCTATCCTCACCAGCCTAAATCTTCTGAATCTGAGCTGTGAGCATCCTGTATCCAACCAGCGACCTTGGACTTCTAGAAAAGCCTGTTACAATTACTGTGTTCAAGTTCAGATATAAAGGAACTGTGAGTTGAGGTTCTACATCTTTCATCTACATGTGATTCCTGGGTGCTGCTAAGATCATGGGCCTCCCTCTACCATCTATCCGGCGATCATGTTTACAGCGGGAGTGATTAGGGAGAACTAATTCCACCTTACTGTGGTTTTTGCCTCTTCTTGCAATTCACTTGCCAGACCTGCCTACTGGCACCACCAGCCGCCCGGACAATAAAAAAGCAAGTAACTTTATATGCATTTATATTTATATGTATCTGTATGTATACATATAAAGTTACTTGTTTTTTTTATTGTCCCGGAGTTTGAGCAGCTGTGCGGGTAGATGTGAGGCTCTACAGGCAGACCTGGTCAGCACAGCAGGTGGGACCACATTACATTGTGTGTTATGCATCCCCTGTTACTACTGTGCAGTTGGTGCTGAGAATGGCACTGATAAATTTTGGTTCCGTTGTTCATCCCTCTCCCCTGTGCAACATGGGCACTGTAGCGATGGCTGCTACGGCTGTTGTTATACCCCTGTCAATTTCGGACCAATAGAGGACCTTCTCCTAACTCTGCAGCTGATTGAAAGTATAAAGGCTGAAACATTTGGAATGACCCTTTGATATTCTTATGGCACTATTTTCTGGAATTAACACAAGACTCCGAGTTTGAAATATTCCCAGACACCTGTTTCTTTATGATGAGCTAAAAAACTCATTGGCGTTATAATGAAAAGCAGACTGCGTTCCCTGTCATGTCAAGAATGCTGCAGTCGGAAAAGTCGACATGATTTCATGGCTAATGATTCACTTGCTAATATCAGTGGGGGCTCTAGTGAAGATAACCAAGTTGAGCTGTCTTAGATCAAATGATTCAATTAGGCCAGCTGTCCCTATTTGTCATGGCTCAACTCGCTTTTAAATTACCTTTCCAAAGTGGATACGTGCCTCAGCACAGAACCTAATAGCCTCCAAGTTTTAGTTTCAAAAATATATTTAGGCATAAAGAAGGACAATGAATTTTGCCCTTTTGTCTTCTATACCTAAGATTAAATATAGTCATTCTATACAGACAGCATGAACCTGGCACCTTGATCCTGTATTTCTATCTAAGTAATACAATAAATTCCAATGTAAAAAAAATATTATGGACCAGACACTGAAAATTGGAGCGATTATTACAAGAGTTATACTGTAATGAAAAGCAAGGAAAGGAAAAGGAGTCAATTCAAGCATCAATCCAACACCGGAGATATAGATAGAGTAATAGAAGGATCTTATTTGTTAATATGCCTCATTGGAAAGGGATATAATCTTAATCATTGAGCAGACTATACCATCCTTCATATTTGCAGCTTTGATCCAGTTTTTTAAAGCTAAATCTTCGATTGTATCACAATTAGAGAATTGTCTCTTGGTTCCCATTTATTGTAGTGTTAACTTCTGCCACGATAAGCTTATAAGGGCATTTGACACCTTTGATGCCTTGACTTTTGTGAGGGTTCTACCTGTCACGGTTTACAAGGAAGCAGGAAACCATAAAAGAGAGCTGCAAGAACTTCGGAAAGAGGGAAGGGAAAACTGTCCCCTACTCTAAGGCTAAACTAGTCCCTGCCTGGTGGTGATGGTCATCTTCCCCGGACTAGCTCCATGCACAACATCTTCTCTCTCTCTGAACATGAAGACCTATCCAGGTGCAAGGACTAAAGCATACTGGGTCTGGTGTGCTAAATTTGGGCTTCCCTAACGAAACAGTTGCGGCAAGTAAAAACTTGGCAAACGAGCAATCCCAGCATGTACACAAACACACAACCAAGACTGAATACAGGAAGGAAAGCAATCGAGAGGACAGGAATAGTGGGTAACAACCAGAGCAGATCCACTAGAACATAAACACAGACAAAGGGGAACAGACAAGAAAGTGGTGAGAGAATACAAGAGAACAGACAAACTTCACAGAATCTCTCACCACAGTCAAAGGAACAAGCTATGAATGTAGGAAACATAGAAATTCCTACAGAATAGAGCCAGGAATAAGCTTCGGATACAACACAGCTTAGAACAAAAACACCAGCAGGTAATACAGAAACACCAGCAATAAAAAGACAGGTAAAAACAATCAGGCTACGTAGCACAGTGGTAGAGAGCTGACCAGAAAGGCCACAGGACGTCGGTTCAAATCATGATAGTACTACCTTAGGAAAAGAATCTTTGGTGCTGCCAAGTAGAACAGAAGAGGAAGGTAACATTTCACAGGAAGAGTTGGTATCGAACTCCTGGCCAACCTTCAGTCAGTGATCAGACACGTAGCAAATGGTGGTCTGTAAAAGGAAAGCCCTTATTCAAGCACTGAGCCCTGCTTACTAGGGAAATCCGTGTCAGGAAGGCTGGACATGGCCAACAATGGGAATGGGAGAGCAGCAGGGAACCTTGAGCATAACTGGCACATTTTCGTGCTAACTCCACTGACTCTGGCTCCTCAATGACTGAAGAAGGCTTCTGAGGGTGCACTAACACGTGGCGTCCTGAAGTCCCATGCATTTCTCAGCTTTGAAAGTGCTTTTCTTCATTGCTGGAAGTGTCAGGATGGCCCATGTGTATTCACCCTTAAAGTATAACACTTTCTTTGCAGTGGTGTCCAATGACTACGGCGCAATGACACTGATCCTTTTTTCTTCTATATTTTTATTTTCTTTTTGCAACTTTTTATGGCACATTTGATATATTTGCGTATAATCTTGCGACTTTCCCACTTTTCTAGCAAAGTTAACTGCACAAGAATTTTTCAGTGTTGTGTCTGGTAAGCTGCAGTCCTGAGCAGATGTAGGACAAACTATAGAAAGAGTTGCAGAAGAGTTTGAGACATAGCTGCCTGATGTATCAACCTGTAAGGCTACATTCACACTGCCGTTGCCCACCGTACCATAGCATGGTAGGCACATGGCAACGCCGGGGAGAAGAGGAGGAACATGGCGCACGGCGCCGTATGCCGAGAAAAGATAGGACATATCTTGCTGCACTGTACCGCTCCCATAGGGTGCCGTGCGCCCATTGCCATCTATGGGGGACGTATATAGGCCGTATATACGTCGGCCGTATATACGTATCCCAAACAGCAGTGTGAATGCAGCCTAAGATAAATCAAACAAATCCAAAACCTGGAAAAACAAGAAAAGATAAAAAACATAAATGACCACCTATGTAGGTAGTACTGTGCAAATTAGATTGCAGACTATCTGGTCAGATTTAATGGAAATCTTTCATCAAACTCACATGTAACACAAGGGACACTTACTCATAGATCCAGGCAACATGGCTGGTGCCTGGATAATCTCATTATATTTGTTATCCAAGGCCTCCTTCCTTCTAAAATCAACTTTTGGAATTATGTTAATGAGTCAGAAGGGCTTTGGGGGACAGTTCCTCTGTGCTGCAGATTCTCTGTCTCCCCTCCCCTTTTCCGCAGCACTTTCCACTCCCTTTACCTTATATAATCACACAGCAGCAGAGGAAGTTTCAGCTCATCAGCATCATTTTAAAAGTTTATTCTGTTATTACAATGACAATTAAGTAGAATCTGGTGACAAAAACTACACCTCACCTTAGTACCAGGTTATACTGGCAACACAGCCAAGGATCTAAATAACTACTTATCACATCATCCTTGACCTAAGTCTTTACCAAATATCCTGCAGATATTTGAGGACCACTCAGAAAGTAGGAGCAAAGCTTGGAAAAACCACTAACTCATCAAGGATGGGCAATCTGTCACAAAGACCGTGCATACCGAACAGTGTGTTGTTTGCCGGGTGCTCGGGTTCGGCATGTTGCGGATCGGGTTGACAGATTACTGGGAGGGGCCGGTGAGGAACCCGCGGTCATGGTCCACATTATAATGACAAAGTAACAGGTAGGTGGAAGGTCCTTAAAAATTATTTCAGGGATTTAGGCCATAAGCTCAGGGCAGGGACCTCAAAGGTAGTTTTCTCCGAAATACTACCTGTACCACGTACCACACCAGAAAGGCAGCGGGAGATCAGGGAGGTAAATAAGTGGCTCATAAGTTGGTGTAGGAAGGAGTGTTTTGGGTTCATGGAGAACTGGGCTGACTTTTCTGTCGGCTACAGGCTCTACAGTAGGGATAAGCTGCACCTCAATGGGGAGGGTGCAGCTGTTTTGGGGGAAAAAATGAGTGGAGTGTTTAAACTAGAGACCTGGGGGAGGGCAACTACACTTGTGCAGGGCAAATAGACAGTGTAGATAGAGAGCTGGGAAGAGTCATAGTCCATGGGGGAGGAAAGGGGGCTGGAATGAGATTGAGGAATAAGAACAAAAGGAATACGGACAGGGAAAACCATATAAAGTGTATGTACACAAATGCCAGAAGCCTCACAAACAAAATGGAGGAACTGGAACTCTTGATGTTGGAGCGGAAATATGATATAGTGGGTATCAGCGAGCATGGCTGGACAGTAGCTATGACTGGGCTGTTACTATAGATGGTTATAGTCTTTTTAGAAAGGATTGTATAAATTAAAAAGGGGGAGGGGTTTGTTTATATGTGAATTCTTGCCTCAAGCCTGTCTTGTGAGATGACATCAGTAACGCAAATGCAAATGTGGAGTCCCTATGGGTGAAGATAAGGGGAGGGAAAAAGAATAATAAAATATTGCTAGGGGTTTGTTATAAGGCTCCAAATATAATGGAGGCAACAGAGGAAATGCTAATAAGTGAAATGGATGCGGCTTCAAAGCAAGGTGAAGTACTTATCATGGGGGACTTCAATTACCCAGATATTGACTGGGGGGCAGAAACCTGCAGGTCCTTCAAAGGTAGCAGGTTCTTGTCAACAACAAAAGACAATTACCTGTTGCAACTAGTCCTGGAGCCAACAAGAGGGGGGACACTGCTGGACCTTATCCTAACCAACAGACCTGATAGGGTATCAAAACTACAGGTTGGGAGGAACCTGGGGAATACTGATCATAATATCATTGATTTTGTAATACGCTTTACTAAGAGTGTTAGTGAAGGGGCAACCAACACTCTAAACTTCAGGAGGGCAAATTTTCAGCAACTAAGGGAAGACCTTAAAGGCATAGACTGGGATAATGTTCTCAAAGACAAAAGCCCCCCCCCAAAAAAAAAAATTGGACTTTTTCTCATATATTCTGAAAAAGTCCTGTGAGAAACACATACCTTATGGGAAAAAGCATAAAAGAAAAAGCCTATGTGGCTAACTAGTCTTGTAAGGAAAGCAATAAGCGAGAAAGATAAGGCGTTTAAGGTGCTAAAACTTGAAGGTAGCGATGAGGCATTACAGGATTATAGAGAGAAAAATAAATCCTGTAAAAAGTAGATAAAGGCCGCAAAAATAGAGACTGAGAGAAATATTGCCAGGGAGAGCAAAAATAATCCGAAATTATTTTTCAAGTATATAAATGATAAGAAACTAAAAACAGAGAGTGTGGGTCCCCTTAGAAATAACATGGGGGTCATGGTGGAAGGAGATGAGGAAAGGGCAAATCTACTGAATGTCGCCTTCTCAACTCTCTTTACCCAGGAAAATCCCCTGGTGGAAGACACAATGAGGAATAATGTAAATTCTTTTTGGAATGTCAACAGTTTAACCCAGGAAGAGGTACGGCGCCGCCTCGCAACCACTAAGATAGATAAATCACCGGGGCCAGATGGCATACACCCCCGGGTTCTGCATGAATTATGTACGGTGATAGACAGACCGTTATTTTTAATATTTGAAGATTCACTGAGGACTGGTTATGTTCCACAGGACTGGCGCATAGCAAATGTGGTACCAATATACAAAAAAGGATCAAATAGCGATCCGGGAAACTACAGACCCGTGAGTCTAACTGCTGTGGTGGGGAAAATATTTGAGGGGTTTGTTAAAGATGCTATACTGGAATATCTCACTGTGCACAACCTTATAACCCAGCGTCAGCATGGGTTTATGAGAGATCGGTCCTGTCAGACTAATCTGATTGGTTTCTACAAGGAGGTAAGTTCAAGACTGGATCTGGGGACGCTGTGGATGTTGTATATCTGGACTTTTCAAAGGCATTTGACACTGTGCCACATAAAAGGTTGGTATATAAAATGAGACTGCTGGGAATAGGAGAAAATCTGTGTATTTGGGTAAGTAATTGGCTTAGTGATAGAAAACAGAGGGTGGTCATTAATGGCACATTCTCAGATTGGGTTGATGTTACCAGCGGAGTGCCACAGGGGTCAGTATTGGGGCCACTTCTTTTTAATATTTTTATTAATGACCTTGTAGTGGGTTTACACAGTCAGGTTTCAATATTTGCTGATGATACTAAGCTGTGTAAAGTAATAAATACTGAGGTCGATAGTTTAGCATTACAGAGGGATTTGTGGAAGCTTGAGGAGTGGGCAGAGAAATGGTTGATGAGGTTTAATGTAGATAAATGTAAAGTTATGCACTTGGGCCATGGAAACAAAAAGTATAATTATGTTCTAAACGGTCAATTACTTAGTAAAACTGGAGCTGAAAAGGACTTGGGGGTATTGGTGGATGGTAAACTTAATTTTAGTGACCAGAGCCAGGCGGCTGCTGCTAAAGCAAATAAAATTATGGGATGTATCAAGAGAGGAATAGATTCTCATGATAAAGACATAGTTTTGCCCTTATACAAATCCCTGGTCAGACCACACATGGAATATTGTGTACAGTTTTGGGCACCAGTGTATAAAAAGGATATAGTAGAGCTGGAACGGGTGCAGAGGAGAGCAACCAGGATTATTAGGGAAATGGAGGGATTAGAATACACTGACAGATTACAAAATTTGGGATTATTCAGTTTAGAAAAAAGACGACTGAGGGGAGACCTCATTACAATGTACAAATACCTGAACGGACAGTACAAGGATCTCTCCAAAGATCTTTTTATACCTCGGCCTGTGACCAGGACAAGGGGGCATCCTCTACGCCTAGAGGAGAGGCGATTTTACCATCAACATAGACAAAGGTTCTTTACTGTACGAGCAGTGAGACTATGGAACTCTCTGCCGCAGGAGGTTGTTATGGCGGACTCTATGTACATGTTCAAGAGAGGCCTGGATGCCTTTCTGGAGAGAAAAAATATCACGGGTTATGGGGATAAAACATTTATTTAATTCTTAAAGGTTGGACTTGATGGACTTGCGTCTTTTTCTAGCCTTATATACTATGATACTATGGCTCAGACAGTCCAATTTCAACAGACAGAATGTTTACCTAGTACTCGTACAGACAGTAGAGAAATCACTTCTACATTTCCTCTTCATGACTTTCAGGAAGCCTTATGACATAACCAGTAAATCTTTTTCAGCACTTCTTCAATGTGGTAACATCTCTTCAGTACAATGTAGGGAACTGGTTTGACGGAGTGAGAGGCTTTCGACAAGGGTCGGGAAGTAACAGTTCTTCTTACAGAGACTCAATTAAAGCCACCTTGTGGAGACTTATAGCCATTGACGCTCCAGTAGGGGATTCTGGGAAAATATGCAAATACTTATTCCGGGATGGGATAAGGAAATCCATGCCTTTTTTACCTACCTTGTAAGACAGCTCTCTTTACATCAAGCATGACTAATGACATGATGTGGGGTTAAAAACCAATCAGTATTCCAGAAGGAACAGATTCCCAACTGTATATCTGAAGTGCATATGCTGAATGTGTGTGTTGATTTGATGTGCTTATGCTCTATATATGTGTGTATATAGTGTAAATATGCTGTATTTGCGTGTATATGCTGTATGGTATGTAAATACTGGTGGTATGTATGTAAATGTTTTATTTATGTGTATGTTTGAGGTGTATAATGTGGGTGTTTATGCTGTATGTGTGTGTATGGCACATAAACTGGATGTGTGTATATGCTGTATGACTGTATATGGTACTGTATGTATCTATATATGGAGTATATATACTATATGTATGTGTGTTTATGCTGTATGTGCAGATATGGTAAGTTTTTACTGTATTTATGTGCATATAGGGTGTGTATATACTGTTTGTGGAGTAATATCATGTGAAATACCATATGTTTGTGTATTTGATGTGCACACACTGTTTGCATGTGTATGTGTATAAGTGTATATAATGTACATAAATGTGTGCACATGAGTACATAGATGTATGTATCTAATATTGAATAAATGGGTGTGTATATAAGTATATAAATGTGTGTATGAGTGTATACATGTGTCTATAAGTGTATACATGTGTGTTTGAGTGTATGCTTGTGTGTGTATATAAGTGTATAAAAGTGTGTATATAATAAATGTGTGTATAAATGAGTGTATGCATGTGTGTGTATATACAAGTGTGTAAATGTAAGTGATTGTATAAACCTGTGTGAATATACAAATATGTTTCTTTTTTCAAGATGAGGAGAGGCCCCATTCAAAAGCCTGCTATGGGGCCCAGCCTCTCCTATTTATGCCCCTTAGGAAGGATTCTGGATAGCAGGAAGGATATATCCCAGGTCTTTCCTTGCAATGCTTCTGTAGCTGTTCTCGAACAGAAGACCCATGACTTTAACTAAGAATTCCCTAATATAATATCTGATTTTCCAAGCTAGGCACCTCTTTAAAAATAGCCATGTGTACACTGGCCAAAAGAGCCGCCTTGCACTTCTGTCATAATAAAGAAAATGCATTAAAAGCAAAAACCATGTTGAATTGTGCCAGTAGTGCCCAATGTGCTGTGAATGGATCTAAGCAATTCCCATTATTATCGACAACTACAGAGAACAAGGGGCCGAGATGAGAACAGTGTAAAAACAAAAAGAATATGAAATCTGTAAATATATTTAATGTGCGGAGAGGACCAACTAATGTGTGTCTGTTCAGCCAGATGCCCGAGGCAGAATCTCTTGAAGTGAGAGTTTGATTCAGCTGTCAGGATCCCTGAGTGGACTTGTGGTCATCATAATGATTGGATATGGACTCAGTTTTTACAAGATGACGAGAAAAGGGAAAGGTCATATTTATTCAAATGAATTTACCGTCCATTAAGGTGAAGAAGGCCTCGTCCTCGTTAATCCAATTCACATCTTTTGTGTCATTTTTCTAACATACCATAGAGCCGGAAAAATGCAGTCATTTGTAAACTACATAGATCCCTGGCCTTCTGCCTCGTATAAGATCATCTTATTTATGTATCTCTTTGAGAAAATAATCCATCGCTCTTGTGCAGAAATTGGACTTATTATAGGAAATTAAAGCAGCAACAGGATTTTTTATTTCATGTAAAAAAAAAAATCAAATGCTACTAGGAGATACATAGGAACATATATGAAAAAAGGTCCTATATAGTATTTTACTTTTTAATGTATTTTACTTCAAAATAATCATTATAATTAATATAATAGTTGTTATTTACATTTTCACCATGTACAGGAGTGCAAAGAACCCTTGTGCATAAAGTGACTTGGGGATATGACACATGTTATAAAAACAGCACATGTGTAGTATAAATCAGACATAAAAAAACTTGGACATCATATACATCAGAAGTGCAGTATGAACAGGGTCGGCTCTAGATTTCAGTAGGCCACTGGGTGACAGGTCCTCAGTGGGCCCCTTTGCAGTGAACTCATATGGCTGCATTAGAAATTCAGAAACTAAAACAGTCTCCTGTTCCTTAGTTTATCATACCAAAATTTTATATAAGCCCTCCCTCACACCCTAGAGATTAATTAGATACAGCCCCCCCTCAACCCCCCATGGATTCCTTATGTACAGCTGTATGTGGACCCCCCCTCCCCCAGCAGCTCTGGGCATCAGCACAGCATCATACCTGGCCCTGACTATGTACATCCTGCACATATCACACCGCAAAGATCATGCATATCATATTCACTTTGCAAACATCATACATATTATAGAAACACTACAAACACTACAAACATCATACATATCATAGAAACACTACAAATATCATCACTGGTGACCCATTGTAAAGATAATTCAGTTTAAAATATTCATCATGACTTACAAATCCGTCCACAACCTGTACCCTCTATATATCTCTGTCTTTATCAGCCATTACTGTCCCAGTCAAAATCTTCGATCCTCACATGACCTTGAGCTTCACTCTATTACCATCCGCTCTTCTCACTACCATCTCGGGAACTTCTCCCGTGCATCTCCCATACTCTGGTAGTCTCTACCATAATTTGTCAGACTCTCTCCCACTATCCAAACCTTCAAACGTCACATAAAAAACGACCTGTTCAGGATCGCCCACACAATGGGGCAGATTTACTTACCCGGCCCATTCGCGATCCAGCGGCGCGTTCTCTGCACAGGATTCGGGTCCGGACGGGATTTATGAAGGCAGTTCCTCCGCCGGCCACCAGGTGGCGCTGCTGCGCTGAAAATCATCTCAACGCGCCGGAATGCACCACCTCAGACCAGGTGAAGGTAAGCGCTTCCCAAGCGACACTTTTTCGGTTTTTAAATGCAGCGGTTTTTCCGAATACGTCGGGTTTTCGTTCGGCCACGTTCCCCCGATTTCCCGCGCGCGCAAGCCGGCGCCGATGCGCCACAATCCGATCGCGTGCGCCAAAATCCGGGGGGCAATTCAGGTACAATCGGCGCAAATCGGAAATATTCGGGTAACACGTCGGGAAAACGCGAATCGGGCCCTTAGTAAATGACCCCCAATATCTTCACTGCTCTGCTCCCACACCTCATGTCTCCATCTTCTCTCCCATATAGATTGTGAGGCACTTGTTCCAGACATCTACAGTTTTTGTATTTGTACTTATCTTTATGTAATGTATGCGAATCCCTTATTGATTGTACAGCACCATGGAATTAATATAATTAATAATAATAATAATAATAATAATAATAATTCAATAACTTACAGGTGGAGTTTGCTGCCAAACTCTTATGTCCTCCTCCTCTATAGCAATATCAATATTCTGTCCACCACCCGGAATAATTAGAGACCCCAGTCCAAACAATAAAATAGATTTTCAATCTTTGTTGTTAAAATTATTACAGTACAAATAATAAAAAGCATTTTTTTTGTCTTTTTCATGCTTCATGGAAGAAAGCTATGCTATGGTACTTTAAATGGCCATAAACTGCCAGAACTCTGGACTCTGGCTGCTAAATAATCCATAGTATGCACTACTCTTCTCAGTCAATGGGTCACTCCTTTCTTTTCTCTGAAAATTATGGGAGGGAGTTTAGGAAGGGATTTCTGTTTTATAGTCGTCTACAAATAATTAGACAGGTTCCTGCCATCCAGTTACAAATAAGGAGTTCTTTCGCTACAGTCTCCCTGACTGTATACTTATGGTATGTAGAATATAGATTGAGTACGGAATCAAAGTGCAATCCCAGCTAAATGGTTCTTTCCATAAATGGTCCTGCGACTGTGCTGGCACATCATGGGATGGAGGGCAAAGCCCAAAAGAAGAAAACTGTAGGAAATGGAATAAAATTGAGTTGTTTATGAAGCAGTGAAATAGCCTGAACTGCAAAAAATAGGAGGTTAGGGACATGGGGTTTGGAAGGAAAGTTATATTTACACTGGAGATTTTGTTCAACTAAGTACAGACTTTAATGTGAACTTGTCAACATTAATGTCATTTTAGCTGGTGACAGGTTCCAATAGCCTATGCTGATTTTAAAAATGCCTTTGTCAGCATTCTAAATACTGCCACTGCTTTATACAACTTTATTTCACATCCTGAAAAGCAATGTGTGGCGAGTCCCTGGGGGGCAGCTGAAGTAGCCTTTGTCTCAGTTTTCTCATACACTGTTCTTCTCCTCACTCATCCAGTTACCTCCGTCCATACCTCCTCTTTCTGTCATGTGCTTTGAGCAGGCAGGGAAGGGAGGGGGATGGTGTGGCACAAAGGAAGAATGAATGGAGGGGACTGAGACACAGGCACACAGGCTGCTGCATCCCTCCCCTGGGACTCACCACATTACTCACCGAGACTCACCAATAGTTGTTAGGAATTTGGACAAATTGCTTGTGACAGGACTGGTGTTACTGAGCCATGTTAGTAGCTGCCTTGCTTGCACCTGCCTTTTCAGCTTTGCCCATAAATTTTTTAATAGAATTGAGATCAGAGCTGTGTGATGACCACTCCAAAATATTTACTTTATTATCCTTAAGCCACTTTTGATACCACTTTGGGTCATTGTCCATTTCGAAGACCCATTTGCATCTAAGATTTAATTTTCTGGCTGATACTTTAAGATTTTGCCACATGATGAATGTTATTTCCTCATGGTGCCATCTATTTTTGAAGTGCACCAGTCCCTCCTGCAGCAAAACAACCTAACAACATGATGCTGGCACCTCTGGGTTTCACAGTTGGGATGGTGCTTTCAGGCTTTAAAGCTTTTCCCTTTTTCCTCGGCCAAACAGTTCAATTTTAGTTTTATTAGACCACAGGACTTGGCTCCAAAAATTAAGGTCTTTGATCCCATGTGCATTTGAAAAACATTATTCTGACTTTTTATGTCTCTTTTGGAGTAATGGCTTCTTCCTGGCAGAGTGGCCTTTCAGCCCATGTAGATATAGGACCCATTTCACTGTGGTAATGACACTTTCTTACCAGCTTCAGCTCGCATCTTCACAAGATCTTGTTCTTTTGTTCTTGGGTTGATATGCACATTTCCGGCGAAAGCACATTCATCTCTGGGACACAGAACCCATCTTCTTCCTCGGTGGTATAATGGATGGACATTCCCATCTTGTTTTTACTTGTGTATTATTGTTTACCAAGATAAACAGGGTAACTTCAGGTTTCTGGAAATTGCACCCAAAGATGAACCAGACTTGTGCAAGGCCACAATTCTCTTCATGATATCTTGACTGATTAAATTTGACTTTCCCATGATGTTAGACAAAGAAGCATGGTGTTTCAGGTGTGCCTTCAAATACATCCAAAGGCAAGGTTAAGTCTCTACTAAAATGATGACAATAAAGACATGAATTAATCATATTGGCTCTCTCAAATTGTTTAAATGCATAGGAATCTCTGTGTAAGATATGCTTTATTTATAGGCAGTGTGTAGATGCTGTATATACTGTTTGCATGTTTGTATATGTTGTGTTTACACTGCATGTACGTGTATAAATGGTAAGTGTATACCGTATGTATTAGAATATAATGTATTTGTACCATATGTATGTATATAATGTGCATGTGCTATACAGTATGTGTGCAAATGTGGTATGTATGTACTATATGTTTGTATAAATGTATTAATGATTGCATAAATCTGTGTGTATAAGTGTATATGAGTATATAAAAGTGAATGTATGAGTTTAGAACTTTAAGTGTCTGTGTGTATAATATAAATGAGTGTGTGATTGTACAAATATGTATATGTTTTTTACGGGGAAGGGGGGGGGGGCATGCAGAAATCTGCTATGGGGCCCAAGTTCTCCAAGTTACACCCCTGGAGATTACCTTTTCATACTTGCGTTCCATCCTGCCTTCTCATAACCAGCACATGACCTGCTTTTTCATCCTACCCCATCAAATCAGATACACCCATCCATGCAAATTGAATTTTTATGGGTATAACAAGCCAACACGGGTATAGTCATTGGTGATGGAGCTGACTAAATTGATCAATCAAAGTCATACGGTATTACCAGTCCTTTTATGACACTTTGTCTCTTACACGATCACTAGTGTCGCTTGGTTACTACTTCTGCGTCTTTCTCTCTGATTATTTAGCCTGGATTCTTTTGCCAGTACATTATACGCACTATACAGTTAAAATATTGCTTTATGCATAAAATTAATACAAATATGAAGATATCGACTCCATAGAGTCTTATTGCATACAGAATAGTGAGAGCAATTGTGGTGGACAGGTGGTTTACATGATATGACCATGCGCATTATTTTGACAATGGCTGAAGTCACATAAGGGTCAGATGTGTTATGGGAACTTTTTAATCTGTTCTCCTTTTCTGTGCCTTTACCCTAATGTCCTATTTGTCCTGCAGCACAATCTAAATTACGCTTCAGCCTTTCTCTTGAGCAGCACGGCCTCCTCTTTACGTGCTCCTGAGAATAGCATTGCAATTCCCTTCTGCTCTACACATCAACTGTTTAGAAGGAGGGAAAAAAAGCCTTTAATTCTCGAAAAAAAAAAAACAACGACACAAAGCAGCGTAGAAGAAACCTTCCTTAGGTAACCTCAGAACAGAAGAACTTTGTGCATTATGCAGCCTAGGCCATGCCAAAATGCAATTTGGAGGGTGTCCAGCACTTCATTGGAAAGTAATGGTTTTCACTGAACTGAGTTATGACCAGCTGTTTGCAGACAGTCTGTGACATACTGATAGAGCAGAACACCGTATGTTGCTTTCCAAATCAAATGATACAAGAAGTGTGACAGAGTGGAGAAACATCTGTCATTAGCAATTTTCAGCACGCTTCACTAATTCTGGACAAAATACGTGTAATGAACTTACCGCAGGAAACTTCAAATACTGCCACTGCTACGGCAAGAATGCAAACAACTAGTTCTCCTAATGGCGACTAATATAATTCATTTGGTAGAAGAAACTAACAAAGTGGATTACTCGTTCCTGATCATGGGGTTAGTTAATGCTGGTGACAAATGTGCATTTCAATGCGGGGATATGACCCACATACATCAGGCTCTAACTACAAGCTCAAAATGTGCTCCTCAGTATACAATATTCATAATAATTCTCAAATCATTGAGACAGACCAAATGTCCTCCATTGTTCCTTATACGTTCCTCATTTGACTTTATAGATAGATTTGCACTGAAGGTTTTGTATTCCTTGGAATACTACATGACCCATAAACATGTGGTTAATGTACTATGGCACTGGTGCCGCTCCATTTCCGTATATTGGATTGGCAAAAACAGCTGATTGTCACTCAGTTGTGTCTTTACCTCTTGTGACTTGTCTGGGTAATGAGGGACAGGAGACATGGAACCGCTAATCATGCGATTGGTAGGGTTTCCTTTGGTTAATTATTACATCGTGAAACCATTGCTTCTATATTATTGGAATTATAGCTCCTATTTTCTTTTTTGTCTCAATTAGTCAATTACAATGCATTTTCATCGTGACAGTTTAACCTTTTAATACTTAGTTCACATGACTGATTTTGACATGAAAGAGTTCTCCTCCCATTTAATTAAACTGTAAAATTTTTTTTACATATTTTTTTCCCAAAAGATAAATGAGTACTACCGTATATACTCGAGTATAAGCCGACCCGAGTATAAGACGAGGACCCTAATTTTACCACCAAAAACTGGGAAAACCTATTGACTCGAGTATAAGCCGAGGGTGGAAAATGCATTGGTCACAGCCTCCCAGTATGTAGCCTGCCAGCCCCCTTGAAGTATACGGCTTGCCAGCCCCCTTGAAGTATACAGCCTGCCAGCCCCCTTGAAGTATACAGCCTGCCAGCCCCCTTAAGTATACAGCCTCCAGCCCCCTTAAGTATGCAGCCTGCCAGCCCCCTTAAGTATACAGCCTCCAGCCCCCTTAAGTATACAGCCTCCAGCCCCCTTGAAGTATACAGCCTCCAGCCCCCTTAAGTATACAGCCTCCAGCCCCCTTATGTATACAGCCTCCAGCCCCCTTAAGTATACAGCATCCAGCCCCCTTAAGCATGCAGCCTCCAGCCCCGTTCGCCAAGCACATTAAAAAAAAAAACTTTCATACTCACCTACAGGCGGCTTCCTGATGCTCCGTTCTGCGTGGCTGGTCTTCGGTCTCCGGTCTTCTCTATGTTGTATCAGCCGGCAGACATGCGTCCACGCGATCTACCAGCTGGTGCACAATATCACGATGACGTCATGAGCAGCAACACCGTCGCGTGATATTGTGCGCCAGCCGGCAGATCTCGTGGACACGTGTCTGCCGGCTGATACAACACAGAAAAGACCGGAGACCGAAGACCAGCTGCGGGGAAGACAGAAGAGGAGACGCCGAACATCGGGAGCCACGTGGACCATCGGGCCTCCGGAGGGTGAGTATGGAAGTTTTTTTGTCTTTTATTGACTCATGTATAAACCGAGGGGAGGTTTTTCAGCACATTTTTTGTGCTGAAAAACTCGGCTTATACACGGTAATACGGTATACGGTAATTGGTGAGGAATAAGAGGGAACCACGGCTTGTAGGTAATCCCAGACCACATTGAACAACCAAGAAAAACATGGCAAGCTTCTATCCCAGAAGACAAAAAGTCCAGATTCTTCGGACAGTACATATTCCAGCGGCACTTTTTATTGCTATAAAGAAACAATAGGACCTTTTAAAAAGCGCTGTTGGAATATGTTCCTTCATGAGGAATATGGACTTCCACACATGCCAGGTAGCAGGCTGCCATTTTTTCTTGATGTTTTTTTCCATCGGTTGATGGAGGCTCAAAATTACACACCAAAAATTACTTCAAAAACCAATTTGGATTTTCTAAAGAAATTGTTTTGTTTTCTTTAATAAAAGAATCTCCGTGGGCCCCTTTGCAGCAAACTCATGTAGCGGCATTAAAAATTCAGAAACTAACTAAAATATTCTTGAGGTTATCATTCCCAAATGCCCTGTCAAGGTGATTTCATATACACCCCCCTCACAGTTTAACTATATTCAGCCCCCCACATAGATTCATTACATACAGTCCCCTCACCCCTCATTAGGTCCTGCCAGCCTGTTGGAGACAAAGATCTGACTGTGTTGGTCCTTCAGTAGATCTGGGCCCCGGCACTTGCCCAGGTATGCCTGGTGTTGGTGCTGGCCCTGAATCCACAGACTCCATAGTAGCCAATAAAAAAATTGGCTTTTGCATAATAAAATTTGGTCGATCAGCAGAGTTACTATTGATGACTAATAACTATCCAACACATGGATATTGAGTTGATTACAAGTGAAATAATGATACAGGGAGTATCAAAATTTTGGGATGGTGTCATATCTCGCAAAAACACATCTGATTGAAAAACTAGAGATATATGTGTCAAATATTTTTCAAAAACCTAAATATTCAATTATACCAAACCCCTGGGGGTGGTGCAGGAGGCAACTTTAAAATCTTAATTTGGATCCCCCATCTTTTATTGGAGAAAAATTATATTGATTTAAACTATGATTCACGTCATTTTCATTGACAGATGTAATCCGTCGGTAAACAGCAAAAATCTAAATTGTTGATAAAACATTGTTCAACAATGGGTATATCTTAAAAAATACACATTGGATCGAAAAACAAATATATGACAAATATTTCTTAAACATCTATCCAACTAAAGTTGACTATGTATTTTTGCCCCCTGGAGGTGATGTGGGGGAAATCTAATTTGTTATGTAGAAAATCCATTCAGTGTAACCCAGAAACGTGGTTGTGGTAATTTACTGTTAACTTCGAGGGCTGTAATGTGAGTCCCTGGCCTCTCACACATTGGAGTGCTTGATTAATTTTGGTCTCCCCCTCTCTATTTTTCTTGTTGCTCAAGTGTTCAAATTTGGTAATATTGGATAGTTGATAGAAAAATATTACATAAGTCTATTTTCAGATTTTGAATCTAATATGTATTTATCAAAATATCCCCTTTATCAATGTTTCTACACACATTTTGAGTTTTGGTAATCTGTCACCAAAGGTTAAATCAATGTTTTGGTGATCTGTCACCAAAGGTCAAATCAATGTACTTTTTCCTGGGGAATCTGAATGTGCAATCAAAATTTGGTGTCCCCATTTAAGATTTTGAAGTTGCCCCCCACCACAACCTTAGGGGGATAGGGGACCAAGTTTGGTATCATTGCTTATATGTTGAAAAATGTGTTATATAATATGTGTTATATGTTAAAAATGTATTTTTTTAGTTTATTAATCCGATGTGTGTTTTGCAGGATATTCCACCATCCCAACCTTTTTATTACACCTTGTATATCATAAAAATGCTAATAATAATTATGGAGGAACAACCCAGTCTGGTCACCCTTGGGACCCATTACTTTAACATACTGCTACTAACATGGCTTACATCTGTCATTTAACAGACTTTATGGTAGATTGGTAGATTATGGTAGATCACTTTGTAATGTAACTTTCTTATTTACTACTATATAATTTAGAAACAGTGGGAGAATTTATAACGACTTTGGGCAATGTGTGCCAGTCGTGATGTTCTCCCAACTGGCGCTCAATTAACCTAATATAATAAGAGGCTCCAGATTAATTCTACATCAGGTCCTGTCTGGAATAAAGTTCTACTATAGCCTACACAAGGATCTATAGCTATAGCAAATGCTGAGAGAGTCCTCGGGCTACTCCCTGAGCCATTGGGGCAGATTTACTTACCCGGTCTATTCGCGATCCAGCGGCGCGTTCTCTGCGCTGGATTCGGGTCCGGCCGGGATTTATTAAGGTAGTTCCTCCGACGTGCTGCGCTGAAGAGCATCGGAACGCACTGGAATACACCGAGCCGGGCTGAGTGAAGGTAAGTGCAATTTTTGTGACACATTTTTTTTTAAATGCGCCGGTTTTACCGAATCCATCGGGTTTTCAATTGGCCACGCCCCCCAATTTCCGTCGCGTGCATGCCGGCGCTGATGCGCCACAATCCGATCTCGTGCCCCAAAGTCCCGGGGCAATTCAGGGAAAATCGGCGCAAATCGGAAATATTCGGGTAACACGTCGGGAAAACGCGAATCGGGCCCTTAGTAAATGACCCCCATTGTGTCCACTTGGCATGAGAGTGGCATATAGGGAAAAAAGTTGGATCAAAATGATGTGGGCATATACTAGTAAGGACTCAAGATGTATTAGATCTGTGGTTTCCAATTTCCTGTATTTATGGTCATGCAATTTTAAAGAGAAGAAAAAATAAAGAACAAATTTTTGTTCATACAAGGTGGAATTGCTGATCCATTTTCTTCTAAAAGTTGTGATAAATGCCCTCTATCTTTTATAAGGCCCATTCAAACATTTTAATATTGGTCTCAACATTTCGACCCCTCCCACTAATCTTACAAATAATGAATATTACCTCCAATACTTGAAATCGTATAGGAGAATTATATAGTAATTATATAGTATATAGCAGTGATGACAAAACTTTTAGCGACCGAGTGCTCGAACTGCAACCCAAACCCCCCTTATTTATCGTGAGGTGCCAACCAAAAGTTAAAGCCGTAAGTTACTGCTCCCTGTTCTTCAACAACTTTCAATCTTATTGGCCTCCTGAGGACAGCAACACAGTAGAAAGATGGAAAATTTGCTTCATTTTAGCTTCTTTCTACTGTCCCTCTGTACACAGAGAATCATGGGGCCAGCAGGAGGTTCTCCAAAGATAATTTGTCCCAGTCTACTCATCCTCCCTCTTCCTACAGTTCTAAGTAGAGAAGCAAGTATCAAAATATGTCTGAAAGCAGCATCTTTTAAGTTGCTTGGAACTGCAGGAAGATTCTTTCAGTCCTGTCTGGTGTGCTGGGGCGATGGATCGGGTGCCCACAGAAATGGCTCTGAGTGCCACCTCTGGCACCCGTGCCATAGGTTCGCCACCACTGGTATATAGTATATAATTGTAATGCCAAGCATTAAATACACAAATAAAGACAATAATAGAAGTAAAGCCTGAAACGACCTACCTGCACATGTTTCTTCTGTGTATTACCCTCAGTAAATGACTTTTTCTTTTGGAGGCGGTTGACATGCTTTTGACTCATTTGTATTTCTGTTGCAACATTATACTTGTTTAAATGTCATTCTTCATTTTAAGTTTTAAATACTGTTCACAACAAACTATCATAAAAAATGCAAAGGATAAATTTAGCCTCATCCACTGGAGTTCCACCTAAGAGACTTGCATTGGAATCTGTCCCAGACCTAAGACTCTGAAAGCTATTCGGAGCTGATGAGTGTAAAATGAGTTTAGGAGTCTGTAGACCGGCTTTTTAATTACAAAATTATTCATGATAAAATAGCCATATTTATAATTATTATATTTCTGCAGTGTGAGCTGACCCTAGGGAAAGAAATAGGTAGGCAGCATTTAAAATTTTATTTACAGCTGTTTTCCAGTAAACATCTCCTCTTGAAACTTTATTTTATTATTCAAAAGGAAGGAGACAAAAAGAGGCTCCCGAGTTTATAACAATACAATATAATACATAACAACAAAGCAGAGTGACCAATAAAACATAACTTTTACTCTTAAATGTTAAAAATATTATAACAACACCATTAATGGAGTAAGTTGGAGTAAACCATGGTGTTAGTCAAACACCCTCAGTTGAATTATACAAAAAAATACATATTTTCAATGGTATACTAAGGGTGGGTCTTGCCACATGCCACCTTCAGACAGATGGTTAGGAGATAGGGATGTTACATTAACGTCTCATTGACTCAGACTCAGACCATTGTCCTATACTGTTTCCTAACTCCCATGTGGTGGTGCATTTGCCAAGAGGTCCCCAGATGTTTCTCGTAGCAGGAGAACCCTTAGCTATTATAGTCGGCTGGAGCAGTGGCTCACATGTCATAGTTCGGAAGGGATCTGGCTGTAGGATTGATCAGGTAGCTCTGGGGCACTCGGCAGACCTGAACTTCCCTGAAGAGGATGGGACTCACAGGGGGGTCTAATCCCTAGCGGGAAGCCCATTACATGTCGTGGTCAAGACATCAGCAAAAATGTAATATGGTTGTACATTTCCCAAAATTGTAGCAATAAAAATGACAGATTCTTCTGGAAAGAATTACACCTTGCACATCTCTGTATATGGGAGCAAATAATCTTACATGCTTCAGAATATGGGTAAATAAAGACATTTCTTACCCAACTATATTTGTTAGAGTTAATAAATATAACACATTTATAATAATTTGCTACCATTGGGACACAAGAAAAACGATTAAAGCAAAGCCCATAAAGAATTGTTAATTCTTCTAGATTATTTCAAGCTTTCCAGTTTATTCCTGATGTGACATTGAAGAACAGTTTGTCTGGGAGAAAACAAGCCCTCATATGGTTCTGTAAACATAAAAGTTATGGTTTTTGAAATTCCACAAAGCAAAAAAAGGAGTAGAGGGTCACCATGAGATGGGATTTAACAGACAAGTTTTGAACATTCACAGACCAGATCTTGTATATCAGTAGATGGTCATAACATCTGGCCCATAGGAAGTCGATGGATATCAGATCCTTAGGCTGGAGATACATGTCATGTCCTATCAATAGGCAGTAGATGGATATCCCATGACATCTGCAAATGAAAATATGGGAAAGATTAATTAAAACCAGACAGCACAGTAGGCTCTCTTATACAGAATTCCAACAAACCTTCCTCAGGTTAATAGAATCTTTTTGGTTACTAGAATATATGAGTAGGCTTCCCGGACAAGAAGTCCTCATTGTAGGAAAGTGCTATTGCTAAACGTGAGAGATTGGGGCCAATGATTCTAAAATAAATGGAGTCACAAGAAATTCAGCCTGAGATTCTGATTTTAGGGAGTTATGAGGAGGTTCCAGAAGGTGATGATACAACTGTTCTAAAATACTGGGTTTTGGCAAATGTACCATAGATTGTTGTACATGAAAGTAGAGTCACAAGAAATTCTTGATGGAATTTAGAGTTTGTCTGGTTATGCTTAAAGTTTGTGATGTAAAGGCTACAGTATATTAATCATTTTTGATTTTGTGCTCAACAATAAATTGAAAAATAAGACATCCCCTGAAAACAAGACCTGTCTTTTATCGGGGAAACAGGGTTCAGAGCACCTCAAAACCTCGGCATATTAATAACGCAAAAAGATACTTATATCTGCCTGTAAGATTGGTCATAAAGTTCGAAGAGTTGACTAGCAACCTAAAATGTAGTGATCCTTTGGATACTTAAAGTCTCGGTATGACTACAGCTCTCAGCATCTGCTGTCATCTGCTAGGAGTGGTGCCTGTATAACAGCTGGCGAGCAACTGGATGTCTAAACGTTCTTCATAGAAACTGTAAATGTTTAGATTTTCCCGTTCGCTGACTATCAGCACATATATCATAAACACTAAGCTGTTATAGTGCGTTTTGTGTGTTGATTCACTTTAACAGTTGTTAGTGTGAAGACTAGAAAGAAAAGTGGGTGTAATGAGACCATGTGCAGTATGCTGTGAAAACAGAGGACCTTATTTGGCATAATGGGCTGTACCATAAGGGCTATAAAATTGTGCATGTGTTAGTATCATTTTAATTATTACGGTTGCCACATGTTTAGCAGGATAACGGAACTACTAAAACAGCTTCAGAATCCTTACGGCTGATCACTGTATTTTAATTACAAAGAGGAACATTTGGAGATAGGTGACCATAAAAGCCTTCTGTTGTCGGATGAACTAAAAATCTGATTATTGTAATTATATTCTTAAACTGTGGATTTAGCTTCCTAGCTGTAGGGAATAACGTTTAATTAGAGGAGATTACAGAAGGTTAACATGTGTGTCCCTGTCATATATTATAAATGCCTCGCAAACTTCCGGAAAGTTATTACATTATATAGACCTTTCAGCATTTTATTGAGAGGCGATGTAATGTATTACAGCTTGGTATATCAGATCTAGATCCCTTTATATCATGTATATTGTGTTGATTGAAGTTAGATTTACTAGCTCGAGCTTCACTGTTGAAAAACATGTTTTTAACCAATGGTCATTAATGGTTCTGTGTGCCAAAATGTTATTCTGCATAAAGGAAACCTACCATGATGAATATACCATGAGAAGTAGACCTGATGGTAGATTCCTCCTGCTGCCTCTGCCCTAATCTGTAATTTAATAATCCTGGAATTTAACCTAGCTTGTTAAAAACTTTACTTTAGTAATATGTAAATTAACTGCAGAGGCTACTGGGACATAGCCCCGTAGCCTTAGCTCACAGTGCCCGTCCAGGCTAGCACACACCCCAGTAGCCTCTGCAGTACTGGGGACCTGGGTTCAAGTCCCAGGGTCAACATCTGCAAAGAGTTTGTGTGTTCTCCCCGTGTTTCCGTGGGTACCCTCCGGGTCCTTCGGTTTCCTCCCACACTCCAAAGCATACTGGTAGATTTATTAGCTTGTGAACCCCATTGGGGACAGGGACTGATTTGGCAAGCTCTGTGCAGCACTGCATAATCTGTAGGCGCTATATAAATAAAGAAATTATTATTATTAATTTACATATTACTAAAATAAAGTTTTTAACAAGTTAAATTAGTTTCCGGGATTATTAAATTACAGATTAGGGCAGAGGTTGGCAGGAGGAATCTACAATCAGATCTTCAGATCTACTTCTGGTGGTAGATCGATCATGGTATGTTTCCTTATCTACTTGCCATTTAAACTGTGGCTGACAGCAGATGATGACTTAATGGGGTGCTAATACAGGGAAGAATTAGGAAACTCAGAGTTTTCTCCATTAGCAACAGTTAGTAAGTTGAGAGGCATAAGTCCCCTAGTCCACTAGATAAAGAGCCCACAGGTAAGAAGCATAGACAGACATGGGTTAGGCCCAGGAGAGTTTAATCTTGGCTTTCAATTCATTTTAAAGAAGGCTGGGGATTCTAGGAATAACACCTTATTCCTCAGCTACGGAGGACAGTAAAAGTATCGTTAAAGTTTCACACATACAATCATGCATTCACACAATGCAACATTTATCACTTTCCCATGTCCTCATGTTTTGCATATATAAACTTACATTTTTTAATATGTATTTTTAGCCAATGCTGCTCCATGATATAACATTTATAACATTATAATTGTAAAAAGAAGTTGATTATTTTACTTCTTGTTTTATGAAAATTCCACGTTATTGATGCTCTCTCCACCATCAGAGACTCACCAGAGATTCACCAATAGATGAATGGACCCAAACTTTCCGTTCGAGTTTGGGGTTAGAGTGCATCCCTCGTGACCCAGACATATTGCCAGATTGGCACATGAATAGCCAATCCGGCAAATTGAAGTCCTTGGCCAACTAGCCAAGGCTATGATTGGCCAGAGGGACAAGTTCGGGTCTGCTCATCTCCACTCACCAAGCCATGATACCTATTATGCATGTGCAGGACTTGAACCCTGTTCTACTCTTGGTCTGCTTTTGTATCTGAAAGTTATGCACAATGTAACTAGCGAGCATGATTGGAAGGTGTGGTTCCTGGAACTGGAGGCAGTAGAAATGTTACGAATGTGCATGCCCCAAATAAACACAGATGATCGATACCATATTAATTCAGAGGTGAGCACACATACTCCCTGATATTAAAAGTATGCCCCCCACCGGGGTGCATCATCCCAGATCTCTTATTATCGCAAGCTATGGTAAGCTTCTGTGGTCTATCATCCTTTTTTTATCATCTTCACTTGTTTGTGTTTATATGGTAAGATGTAAATGAAAAATATTCACTTTACCAGGACTATTGTTGGGAAATTTAAATGGCTGCATTTATTATATTTAAGACCAAAAGTATGTTTTTAGTTGGCAATATATATTCTGCATTACATTAGTCTCCTAATCAGGACCTGAAAGTTATTTTTATCATATATACTGTATATTGAGTGATATTTTGCGCAACTATGTTCTGTTTCTATGAACTTCTGAGTTGTCTATACCACATACTTAACTCCTTTTGTAGCTCCATGTCGATGAGTGTCACCGCTCTATTTGTGTGGCTTTTTATATGTGCTTTTAGTTATCAATAAATTAATTTCACTATTTATTATGAAATAAAGTTTTGTATTTTTAGACTGAGCCTTATTTATTAAGATATAGTATATTTCTTTATAGAGTTGTCCTTTCAAAATTCTAGGGAACATTGACATTGATTAATGTTCATATATAGAAATATTTAAATCCCTCCCTTAAATGATAAAAAAATCAGTTTCCTTTTCAGTTATCTGTGGGACAAATTGTACTTCAGTATTTTTTATTCGGTGCAATTTATGGGAAAGTTGGCAAAAATTTCAAATGTGATATAAGTGACAAAAAACTCATTTGTGCCTTTTTACTGACTTTTTTTGTACGGCTTTTAATGACATCCCCTTTATTCTTTTGGTCAGTAAGATCACAGAGGTTTCGGTCAGTGCCATTGTATTAAGTGTAGTTTTTGTAATATGAGATGATGTTTTCATTGATACAGTATGTGAGAACTGTAAAACTTTTTGATCACTTATTATACAATTTTATATGGGAGGCAAAACGCTAAAATAAAGGGTTGTTTTGGTCATTTGATGCAAGATGCACCTTGCTATAAGACACCACACAGACACAGAAAAATATTTTTGACACCAATTAAAAATTTCTTGTTGGTCACACACAAGCACAGCTCTGCTACCTCCATTCACCTACCCAAAGCTCTGCTACCTCTTTTCACTCAATCATTCATTCATTCAATCCATCTGCACTTCACCGGTTCTGCAGAAGAGCTGTCAGATGGTTCTGGCAGTGTTGCATCCTCCTGACCTAAGACTATAAACTAATAAGCGTGTCTTATAGTCCAAAAATGGTAATAATTTTTTTATCTTGATACATTTTCATGCTTTAGAGCAGAAAGAGCTCCACTGATTATACATTACACATCATACATACTTCATGGACTTGTATCTTTTTCCAGCCTTATATATTATGATACAATTATACTATGAAGCTGAAATCGGTGAGTTACAACTTGGATCCCATAATTTCTTTTGGAATGTTGCTTTATTTTAGTGTCTTTAAGCTGGGGCCAATGCCTGTGTGCTGTATAACTGGCATCATGGATGATGAGTCCATAACGTCTTGCTGGTGCATCTAACCTTGATGCTTTTGTTGTGGTACAGAACCTGTTGTATTACTCACCAGCGCCTTAAACAGTTTTACATTTCATTATAGGTTAGATGATTTTTTTACAAATATTTTGTGACTGGCATAAAAAACACATATTCAGTTCTGTTTTGCATTTGTGCCTTTTTCCTAATGGGAAAAATTACCTAAATAACACCAGGCATAGGACATGCTGTGGATTACCACTGATGCATGCGAATAAGAATTTAAGAATGAAATAATTCCTACCTTCTTAGTAATATTTGTTTGCTACATCTTGACTCAAATACTCAAAATTAAAACTGATATTTCTCAGAGCATGTATTCAAAATGACTAAATGATGGTCCTTTGTAAAAATGAGTGAGAGTTGCTCATGCCAAATTACTGCTCCACGTGTCGTTATGAGACTGCTAAAAAGACGCCATGGAAAGGGCACGTTTTTTCCACCAGTTACAGGATAGAATAGGAGTATCATGGTCATTTCCACACATCCCATCCGTTCCCTTCCTCAGATAACCTAATGATAATTCAGACAGGTCTCTTTAAATATTCAGATGTCCTTTCTTTTTTTTCTCCATCAAGACTAAGACACTAAGATCCATAAATATTAGACCCCAGACCAGACTACAAAAAATACATACAGGGGGGGAATTTATCATTACAATTTGTCTATGACTTGGTTATCTATGTTCAATTCTATTTTTGTTTTATCTGAATTCATCAGATAAAACCCGAGTCTATGTATGTTTTTTTTTTTCTTTTTGGTTTGTCTCTTAACCCCTTAACGCTCAGCGTCCGATATATATTGGACGCTGAGCGCAGTGACTTAGCGCTCAGCGTCCGATATATCGGATGGTGAGCCAATGCTGGTTCCTATGCCCGATAGGAAACACGGGGTGTCGGCTATAACTGATAGCCGGCACCCCAATGTAACACTTGCGATCGGAGTGGGCTCCGATCGCGGGTGCTTAACCCGTTAAATGCCGCGGTCAGCGCGACCACAGCATTTAACTTGGCTTTGGGGGGTCTTTCCCCCATGATCGCCCCCCCCCCCCCTAATTAGTATTGCAGGGTATTATCATGAACAAGCAATCAGATGATTGCTTGTTCATGTCCCATGGTGGAAACTGTAAAAAAGTGAAAAAAAAGGTTATTCAATAAAAAATTAAGTTAGAAATCAATAAAAATGCCCATAAGCCCCAAAACATATAAAGAGACATATAATGCAAAAAAAGTCTAAATAATAATACGAACCCCACACATACAGTATCACCGCATCCGTAACAACCTGTAGAATCAAAGTAAATCATTATTGAACCCGCACGATAAACGCCGTTAAAAAAACTATTATAAACCCTCCAAACATTATGATTTTTACCTATTCAATCCCACAAAAATTGCAATAAAAAGTGATCAAAAAACATATGTACTCCAGAATGATACTGGTGCAAAGTACAACATCTCACGCAAAATACAAGCCATGAACCAGTTCTGTAGCCAAAAAAGTAACAATGTTATGCCACTTGGAAGACGGCAATACAAAAATTATAGATTTTTTCACCACATTAGGGTTTATTTGACAAATTTAGTAAAACGTAAGAAAAAATATTCATGTCTGGTATCCCCGTAATCGCACTGACCCATAGAATAAAGATAACATGATTATTAGGCTATATGGTTAACATGGGGAAAAAAAGTAAAATATCCAGTACAGAATTGATGTTTTTCTACTCCTAAATTTTCAACAATAGGTGATACCAACCCCAAAATGGTAACACTGGAAAAAGCATCTCATCCCGCAAAATAAATGCCGTCACATGGCACCAATAACGAAAAAGCTAAAATTTTATGGCCTACAAAATGGACCAAAGAGGAAACTAAAATCCTAGCATCTGCAGGTCCCTCCTTCCCTTCTGCACCTCGCTGTGCGCCCATAAAACGACCACATGTGGGGGGGTCTCTGTACTCGGGAGAAATTGCAGAACAAATTTTATGGTGGGTTTTCTCTTTTTATCTTTTGGAAATGTGTAAATTTTAGGGCTAAATGAACGTATAACCGACAAATTGACCATTCTAAATTTCACCTCCATTTTGATTCAATTACTATGAAGATCTCAAGGGGTTAACAATCTTCCTAAAAGCTGTGTCTGATAGCTTCAGGGGTGCAGATTTGAAAATGGGTTGATTATATAGGGGGGTTTTGATGCTAAATATGTAAAATTTCATTCAAAACTGTATTTATCCCCAAAATAGTAAATTCTGAAAATCCGAAAAATTGCTATTCGATTTGTAAGCCGCGTAACATCAAAATAAATTATCCAGACATTTAAAAAATGATGTAAATGTAAAGTAGACATATGGGAAATGTAATTCAGCAACTTATTTAGGTGGTAAATCTATCTGCCTGAAAACGCAATGACTTCGAACTTCGAAAATGGCAAATTTTATCGAAAAATTAATCATTTTTTCTTTTTCTTATCAGCCAAAAATTTACGACTATAATGAAGTACAACATGTGGGGAAAAAACAATCTCAGAATCGCTTTGATAAGTAACAGTGTTCAAAAGTTATAGCCATATAAAGCGACGCAAGTCAGAATACAAAAAATGGGGCTGAGTCTTAAGCTGTAAAATGGCTTAAGGGGTTAAAAAAATTACTATTCTCAGAGTTTCAAATGTTCTATTTTTTAGACAAAAAAGTCATAGCACTACTTTTTTTCGTAGAACAAATGTTGCCATTTATCTTCTTTCTATATCCATAATTTTTTAAACGTTTGCTTATTTTTTTTACAAATGTTAGAGGGTTTATAGTTTTAGTAGCAAGTTCTCAAACTGCGTGCACTACTACATCCTCCACACACGGCGTGCACTGCTACCTCGTCCACACACGGCGTGCACTACTACCTCCTCCACACACGGCGTGCACTACTACATCCTACACACACGGCGTGCACTACTACATCCTCCACACACGGCGTGCACTACTACCTCCTCCACACACGGAGTGCACTACTACATCCTACACACACGGCGTGCACTACTACCTCCTCCACACACAGCGTGCACTACTATCTCCTCCATACACGGCATGCACTGCTACCTCCTCCAAACACAGGTGCACTACTACCACCTCCACAAACGGCATGCACTGCTACCTCCTACACACACGGCATTCACTACTACCTCCTACACACACTGCGTGCACTACTACCACCTCCACTCACAGCATGCACTACTACCTCCTACACACACGGCATGCACTGCTACCTCCTCCAAACACAGGTGCACTACTACCACCTCCACAAACGGCGTGCACTACTACCTCCTACACACACGGTGTGCACAACTACCACTTCCACTCACAGCGTGCACTACTACCCCATCCACACATGGCGCACGCTACTACATCCTCCACACAAGACGAGCACTACTACCTCCTACACACACGGCATGCACTGCTACCTCCTCCAAACACAGGTGCACTACTACCACCTCCACAAACGGCATGCACTGCTACCTCTTAAACACACGGCGTGCACTACTACCTCCTACACACACGGCGTGCACTACTATCTCCTCCACATACAGCTTGCACTACTACCCCCTCCACACACAGCGCACGCTACTACATCCTCCACACAAGGCAAGCACTACTACCTCTTCCACAAACCCCATACACTATTACCCGCTCCACACACAGCATGCACTAATACCTCCTCCACACAAGGCGTGCACTATTATTTCCTCCACACACACCATACACTATTACCCCCTCTACACACGGCGTGCAATACTACCCCCTCCACACACAGCGCACACCACTACATCCTCCACACAAGGCAAGCACTACTACCTCCTCCACAAACCCCATACACTATTACCCCCTCCACACGCAGCATGCACTAATACCTCCTCCACACACAGCGTGCACTGTTATTTCCTCCACACACACCATACACTATTACCCCCTCTACACACGGCAAGCACTACTACCTCCTCCAAACACATTTGCACTACTACCTCCTCAACACACGGCGTGCACTACTACATCGTCCGCATAAGGTGTGCACTACTACATCCTCCACACACCCCATACACTATTACATCCTCTAAACACGGCGTGCGCTACTACCTCCTCCAAACACATGTGCACTATTACATCCTCCACACACGGCCTGCACAACTACCCCCTCCACACACCACATGCACTATCACATCCTCCACACACCGCGTGCACTTCTCCTCCTACTACAATCACAATGCACTTATAAGTGCGGTTGGGGGGAAGGGAAAACAGGGGGGGAGGGGGGACATAACACAAGGACAAATGGACGGTGCTGAGAATAACACAAGGAAAAACTGACGACGTGGGTTGGAGGGTAATGGTATTTTTGCGCACAGGACAGATCACAAGTATTCCGCTCTCTAACACCACCAAATGTAGAATGGCAGCATACTTAGATCTGTCAAGACTTAGATCACTGCCACTGGCTAGTCTGTATTGGCCCTATGATGTCGTATGGGGGATGTCCCCTATTGATCCTGGCAAATTGCGCCAAGCCTGCCGCAAGACAGGGTACCGTCAGAGAACCAGGAAGCGTCTGGGTCTGATATATATATCGGACGCTGAGCGCTAAGTAACTGCACTCAGTGTCCGATATATCAGATGCAGGGTGTGAACCGGTTAATTCTTTTTTTTTTGCGTTTGCCGCAAAATGTTCTTTTTTTGGTACACATGTCCCTCTAAGGAGCAATTGGTTTTCATATTTTAGGTAGTGGTTTTTGTCCCATTTCTACGCTAGGGGGTGACTGGAGCCATTTTGTGCCAAACATGCACCTTAACAAAAATTTGTGCCAACATGTAAAACATTGATAAATCCTACCATAGACCCCCATAAAGTAGAAGGGAAATTTATTTTAGGTCATAACAGTTGATTGGGTCACTGGCTTTATCATAAACTGCTACTGTATATACTAATGACATGCAGCATCAACACATTTCAAAAGCCCTTGAAACTGGATTGCTGATTGTTATTTATTGAATACATCCAAAAAAATATTAATGATTTAACAATACACAACAAATTCTATGGAAATCTGTAACTTGATCCTTCAGTTTGCTACCCTCTTTACACTCCTACGTTTTGAGGCTATATGAAGAGGGTTCAAGACTGAGCCCTCTTTAAATATACAGGTGGGGTTTGCTGCGGTTGAACGTCATGGGGGGAGTGTGGCAATCACTTTGTGAGACTAACTTGGATACAGCAGAGATTTCAGAGTAAATTAAGGATCTTGGAAGCCTATTAAGTGAAGCTGCCTCATGTAGCTATGACCAAACAGTGTGAGGAGTCGCCCCTTTCTTACCTTGTCACAGGGCTTTCAAACCTCATCAGCGTAGTAAGAATGTGGCAAATATTTGAGCCACTCACCTCCATGATGTAATGCTGCTATTGAAGAGAAGACAATAAGATGTAAAAAGATAGGATAGTGATCTGTAAGCTAGAGCTTCCTTACTGTCCTGATCTAGATGGTAGGTGACAACTGGTTGGCATTCCCTTTCTGCACAAAAGAGAAAACAGAGAGACGAAAAACAGCACAAGCACAGAAGAATGGTTGTACAAATATGGGTCAAAACCAAAAGGACAGTGCAGTACCGAATCAAGAGACAAACAAATGGTCACAAGACAAACAAGGGTCAAAATATCAAAGAAAACGGAAGTCCAGAAAACACTGTCAGGCTCCAAAGAAGACTTATAGTAAGCATTGAGAAGTGTTCAGAAACATAAGAGTCATGGTCCAGAAAGTGATTTGACCTGTTCCCTTGCATCCAGCCAAAACAGAGTAGCAGGGGAGAAATGTGAATGCAGGAGGCATCTTACCATCACAGCCAGCTTAACCGTCTCCAGCCAGAATAAAGTCAACAGGAAACAGAGATGCTGAAAATCAATTAAGGAGTGAAATAAGGCAGAGTTTAGACTAGTGCAGGACAGAATACAAAATAAGTACCTGACACATAAAGCATTGCATCCCCTGACGAACTTTACAGGCAGAGTATAGCACTTAGGCCATCAGTCTCCTCTATGCCTACTACCCTGGATGTTAAACACAATATAAGGTTGCACACCTTGTATGTGAAAGTGCCAAGTGCTTCTTGCCTTCAGAATGGTAATATGGAAGGGGGCACTTAAAGATTCATGTGATCCATCCCTAGCTAATGCACAATACTGTCCTATTTTAAAGACATCACATGTATTCTATAATATCCTCCTCGCATCACAGGGTTTGAGACTCAATTTACCAAGTGCTATCTACAATATATAATGCTACTTTTATCAGGACATCATTTAGATACTGACAGATACCTGCTAACATGGTAAAAGGGAAAACTTTACAAAACTTTTGAAAAAAAGTTTTCTTTACTTATTTATGCATCTGATAAAACAGTTTCTCTGAAACGTAGAGACACATACGGAGAGGCATTTGTTCAATTGTATCACTTTTTAAGGTATGGATTTTGTGAAGAAAAAACTGAGGGCCTCCGAATATGTTCCCCTCATTTTACATTGTTTGTTTACACCAAGAACAGTTTGACATTCAAATCAGTCTGTAAGGAACAAGAGCCTCATGCTTTAGTTCCTGCTTAGTACAGATGACATTGATTTGTGAGCATAATGCTTGACTACGGGATGTGTGACAGATAAATTTTATCAAAATTAAGGCACAATTAAACATTTCATCTTCCTAATTACTGGCTGTAGATTCGGCCTGATGACCATGTGCTGTAAGAAATCAGCGACCATTACACATTTTAATGGAGCACAGCTGTCTTACAGCTTGGTAATATTTGCACAGTGCCACAGAACTGTAATTTATGATAAAAAGAAAAAAATGTGTATTGGCTCTTTTTTGCCAAAACAGATTAAGGATTCATATACTTTAATGAGATTTGGAGCTTGCTTTAGATTATCGTTATAAATGATTTATGTGCATGTTGGTAGGCACTTGCACATTTGGATGATTTGTGCCTTGCTCCACATGTGAGGCGGCTTTAACTGAGGTGTCAATATTCTCTCATGGCTTTTATACCATTAAACTATTTATTTGTCAGACAAGAAAGTCAGAATTTTGCAGTTAATATGCCCCTGCTAGACTAGGGATGATAAAAGTACAAAATCATGTAAGACTGAATGTAGATAGGGGGTCGGCATGTCACTCTATCATAACTAACACTATTAATTATTGATGACAGCAAAACAGCTTGGTGTGGGTAACAAGGGTAATCTGTTTTAGGGTAACAAGCTCTTCCAAACAAGTACCAGACCGTGATAGGTTAGATATTAGCATCAAGTCTTCTCTCCATCTCAGTCTAATGTAGTTTACCGAGGTACAAGTTATCATTGATAACAATATTAAATAGTCTTATGTAGCCAATATTCATATCATTGTCATTGACATCTAGGCTATCTATTTTACATTCCCAAATGTAGATGCTTGATTTTATTTTAGATTTTATATTTTGATAGAGCTTCCTGCATATTTGTGAATATATTGGTTATGTTATGTTTCACTGGATGTTATGTCTTATCCTTCATGCACATATTTTTCATCTTTTCCTGCTGTTGTATTTGAGTCTTGCTCATGTTCTCATGTATTTTTATTTGCTCATACACACAGCTGTGGTTTCCTCAGCCCTGATTATGAGCCTAGAACAACTGAGGAAAAACTCAAAACCTAATCTTGACTACAGCTCTTGGTTTGCATCTCTGCCCTCCAATAATAATAATAATAATAATAATAATAATAATAATAATTCCTTTATTTATATAGTGCTCATAGATTATACATTGGTACACAGAGTTTGCCAAATCGGTCCCTGTCCCTATGGGGCTCACAATCTAATCAACCTACCAGTATGTTTTGTAGTGTGGGAGGAAACCGGAGGACCAGGAGGAAACCCATGCAAACATGGAGAGAACATACAAACTCCCCCATAGAAGTCTTTGGGAATGTGAAAAATACAGAAGCAGCACAGGTGTCATCTGTGTGCTGTCTGTATTTTTTGCCTAGGTAACACAGTAAATGTGACACTCCATGCGGTGAGGACAATCACCTGACTTAGTTTACCAGACTTCCTTGTTTTTTGCAGATTTGCAAAAATAGATGACATATGGGTGACATGTGGACCATTTTTGAAAACATACAAATTTGTAAAATACTGATAAAAAAAACTCACTGTAAAAACATTTGTGTGCAGAAAGTCTTAGGTTGTATGCACACTGCACATAGTTTGTATAATTTGGCTCACATTTATCAAAACAGTGCAGTCTGTACTATGAGCCGTTTGCCTGTCTAGTGTGCAGAGCTGGATAGAATCATGAATTGTGACACACCTTCTTCATGAATCTGGCGCCCCCTGCACTGCTCCGACAGAGTGCTCCAACTTTTTTGTGCCCCTATAACATGAGGTGTGCGACACACTGTCAAACACTGCATGACAAATGTGTTGCATGTTCCGACTGGAAATGTGTTGCATGTTCCGGTGGAGAATTTTATGTTACATTAGGTATAGTGCTCAAGACGCTGTGGAGAGCGATCTGCTACCTGCAACTTTGTTCAGCATGACAGGTTTGGCAGTGGGTCAGTAATGGTGTGGGGTGGCATTTCTTTGGAGGGCCGCATAGCCCACCATGTGCTCGCCTGAGGTAGCCTGACTGCCATTAGGTACCAAGATGAGATCCTTAGACTTGTCTCCTTGTGAAACTATATGCTGGTGCTGTTGTCTGTGGGTTCCTGCAAATGCTGGACAATAGTAGATCTCATGTGGCTTGAGTATGTCAGCAGTTCATGCAAGATGAAGGCATTGAAGCTATGGAATGGCCCACTCACTTCCCAGACCTGAATCCAATTGAGCACATCTGGGACATCATGTCTCGCTCCATCCACCAACGTCATAACGCACTACAGACTATCCAGGAGTTGCTTTAGTGTAGGTCTGGGTGGAGATCCCTTAGGAGACCATCTGCAACCTCATCAGGATTATGCTGAGGCGCTGTAGGGAGGTCATACAGGCACCTGGAGGCCACACAAAATACTGAGCCTCATCAGGAGCTGCTGAGGCGTTGTAGGGAGGTCAGACAGGCACGTGGAGGCCACACACAATACTGAGCCTTATCAGGAGCTGCTGAGGCGTTGTAGGGAGGTCATACAGGCACCTGGAGGCCACACAAAATACTGAGCCTCATTTTGACTTGTTTTAAGGACATTAGATCAAAGTTGGATCAGCCTGTAGTGTGTTTTTCCACTTTAAATTTGTTGGTGACTCCAAATCCATGTCTCCATTGGTTAATAAATTTGATTTCCATTGATGATTTTTTTGTGATTTTGTTGTCAGAACATTTAAATTGTACAGAACAAAGTATCCAATGAGAATATTTCATTCATTCAGATCCAGGATGTGTTATTTGAGTGTATTGATGAACCATGCGTATTGATGAACCATGCATGGCAAGATTCTTGTATCTCAATTCATTAAAGCATGTCAGTAGTGACCATACTCAGACTGGGAATTCTAGTAGACACAACAAGCATATGTAGATATAGCACCCTGTGCCTGAAGAGGACATTGTTTGGCACAAATAGTCTTGGAGCTTTAAAAATGAGAGAAGAAGATGAAGCTGCCTGGTATGCTGGTGGCTCTTCCTAAATAAATACTGGGAATCGGAGAATAAAAACTGTGATAGTCATTGAAACTGTGAGTAAAGTAAATATGGAAATTTTTGCTTGATCCACACCCAGTTGTGTATTATTGTCTGGGTTCGGGGTCAGTGGACCCCCTGGACCACCGCGGGAGATGTTACTAGCTGACACCTGGGACCCGAATCTAAGTCGCACCTGGTCTTCACTAGAGCCCACCGCAAAGCAGGATGGTCTTGCTGCGGAAGAGGGCCACCAGGTCGTTCCACAGGTGCGACGAGCCGCGCGGGCAGCCGATGTACAGAAACGGAGTTC
Source organism: Engystomops pustulosus (assembly GCF_040894005.1). Classification (NCBI taxonomy): domain Eukaryota; kingdom Metazoa; phylum Chordata; class Amphibia; order Anura; family Leptodactylidae; genus Engystomops; species Engystomops pustulosus. The sequence continues at coordinate 44,021,284 of NC_092415.1, forward strand.
AGGCTCGAGGCCAGGAACAGGCATGGCAGAGATGCAGAGGACAGAGGTCAGGTCCGAGGTCACAACAGGAATTCAGGTAGAACAGCACAGGGAACAATGCAGGGACAAGTAAGCTTTCACAAAGGCAAAAGAGCTCAGAGATCCAGCAGGGAATCATGAGAACAGCTTGCCTTTAAGGAAACCCCGGGGGTGCCAGTGCCAATCAGTGATGCGCTGGCCCTTTAAATCTTAGAGTGCCGTCGCGCGCACACCCTCGAGAGCGGGGAGGCACGAGGCTTAGCCCCGGGAGCAGAGCAGGATCGCGGAGAGGTAACAGTGTGCCGGGGACCGGGGTAGCGCCGCAACAGAAAGGGGCACGGGTGTGACAATCACGGGGGTACCCGTCACAATTATGTAATAAACAGTTTAACCATTTTCTTATTCAAAGGCAATGCCTTTGACCATAGACCTCAATGAATCAGCTCCAGGGTTGCTGTAAAGTGTATGCCTAAATGCTATTAGCAGAGCAGTAAATAAGCTCAGGCAAGATGGAAGCCCTCATAATAATTGACAGAAAATAGGATAGGAAACATGAAAAACTCACTTGTTTTACTGTGGGGTTTTAATATGTAAAAATTAATTTGGTTATACATTTCTTTGAAACCCCTTATTTATGTATATAGAAAGTTTATATACAAGTGTATATACCTTTTCAATTTCATTGATTCATCAGATCGCTAAATTAAATTTACTACAATTAGCAGCTCTATAAATGACCCAATTTTTTTTCTAGAAACAAAAAGTTAAAAAGTTCCTAGTATAAAAATAGGTAAAAAACAGTTTATTTACATCATGTAATCAAACACACTTAGCATCAAGCAACCAGTCTTAACATTCCTCCCGTCCGCATACAGAAAACCAGAATAGATTTGGTTTGGTTTCTGGTACATGGTGGGCCAGGATGTTATGTCCCTGTTCACTTTTTTGGAAGAGTGACTTGCAGTGCGGAAAACCCTCAAAAAGTTGCCAGGCTGTCTTCCAGGAATTGTAATTTTTCACGCTGTGTAAGGCAGAAAACTGGTGTACAAGGCATGATATGTCTGCCCTATGGTGTCTCAATAAACAATTTAGCAATTATTACAGAACTTTAAATTTTGGAAAAATATGCAATAAAAGTTTTCCAGGATGGGATAAGGAAAACCATGCCTCTTTTAGATACCTTGTAAGGCAAGTGCTGTCTACAGTTGGTAATATGTTCCTTCTGGAATAGATACACTGGTTTGGTATAAAGCTCCTTGAAGGTCATGCTTGGCATCCAGGGAGCTTCCTTAAAAGGTAGCTAAAAGAGGTGTGGTTTTCCTTTACCTATCCTATTTGCATATTTTCCCAGAATCCCCTAGTGGAGCGTCACTGCCTATAAGTCTCCACACGCCTACAAGGCGGTCTTAATTGGCAGTTTTCATAAGGAGAACTCTTACTTCCCGACCCTAGTCAAAACCCTATCACTCAGTCAAACCAGTTCCTTATTCTGTACTGAAGAGACTCAACCAGGTGCAAACAGTGCTGTCTACAGTTGGGAATTGACTCCTTCTGGAATAAATATACTTGTTTGGTTTTTAGTCCCGCATCATGTCATAAAGCTTCCTGAAGGTCATGCTTGATGTCAAGGAAGCTGCCTTACAAGGTGGCTAAAAGAGGCGTGGTTTTCCTTATCCCCTCCTGGAAAACTTATGTGCATATTTTCTCAGATTTTCCTAGTGGAGCGTCAATGGCTATAAGTCTCCATACTCCTACAAGGCGGCCTTGAATGGCAGTCTCTGTAAGGAGAACTCTTACTTCCCGACGTAGAACTTTACATTTAATTTTTTTGGTAATCAAAATTGTCATCTTTTGTCTGTTTCCTAAGATTTTGCCTGGTTGTATCATTAGACAACTATATTTATGAACTCTGTTAATGGCTTCTTATATGGTTGTGCCTGTTAATTGTTGATTTTTATGTCTCCAAAACTGGCACGGCTACATTCTTCTGCAAGGGTTTTTGTGCAAGTAACAATACTGTTCTATAGTAAGACAACTAAAACATGGCATACATGAGAGAAATCACACACATAAAGGTAGATGGATGTAAGGGACGTGAGGATAGCTCTTTTTAGAGCTAATCCTCACGTCCCCGCTAACTTTTAATAAACTTTATTCCCTTAATATGTAAATTTAGTTATGCGGCTACTGGGGCGTGGAGTAGCCGGGCACGAGGCTACGCGGCGTGGCTACTCCACGCCCCAGTAGCCACGTTCCTCCTCCTACCCTGTTGTGTGCGGCGCATGCGCAGTAGCTCCAGCCTCGGAGCTGTGGCTGCTCAGCCGCGGGCCAGCATGTCGGACGAGGTAGCTGCACGCCGCACACAACAGGGTAGGAGGAGTAACATGGCTACTGGGCCGTGGAGTAGCCGCGCCGTGTAGCCTCGTGCCCGGCTACTCCACGCCCCAGTAGCCGCATAACTAAATTTACATATTAAGGGAATAAAGTTTATTAAAAGTTAGCGGGGATGTGAGGATTACCTTTATAGGTAGAATCGTGGTGGTAGGTTCCCTTTAATGATATCGCATGGACAACATTAATGGATGTGACTAACAAATCTAAATATTATAGCTTGTCTCTTGCAGGATGAACGTGCTTGTCATGAATGTGGGACTTATGTCCCTAAATGAACATGCTGCTCCTGCTGATGGTGTAAGTACTGTCAGTGTACCCAGTGCAAGCAGCAGCAAGAAATAGAACACAGAAAAACAGCTGGCTGAATTCTTATTTTATTCTACAATTTAAAAAATGTCAATAAAATAAAAATGTATGTCTTGAAGAATTTTAGGTTTAAAAAATAAAAAGCTTGGAGCGATTTGTCAAGCTCTGTGTAGCGCTGCGTAATCTGTGTGCGCTATATCAATAAACGTATTATTATTATTTTTATTATTAGTCCTTTAAGCCCAAACACACCTTATCTATAGGCTACATGCACATGAAACTTATTTTTGGATGTGTGCTAGACATTGGGGCTTATTTACTGAGGTCCCTCGGCCTCATTTATGTCAGGTTTTCCAATGTTTTCGGGGATCGAGCTGGGGGGGGGGGGGCAATGAACGTTCCGACTGATTTGGACAACGTGCGTGATTTAACAAATCAATTTGTGTCGCAACCAATGCACTTACATACACAGAGAGGAAGATGGTGAACTCCGGTGGACCTGATGGGGGAAGCGACACATACAGGAAATCGGGCACACGATCTTCATGAATCAGGGCAGCTGGGCATTCCTGCGGACAACGCACCTCGGGGATCGCGCATGGACCAGGTAAGTAAATGTGCCCCATTGTTTCAACAACAACCACATGTCCACATGTATTTCTATGGGCTCAAACACAGCCCCATGTGTGAGCTGATTACACCAGGACGCAAATTATAGAGCAAATCCTATACCTGCCCATCCGAAGAACAATAGGACTGTTCTTTGTGGCCTGTTAAAAGCATACATTCGTATGCAGGTAGCCATAAGGTGTTGGGGAGCCACCAATGGGGAATGGGTAACAGTTCGTAATACTGGTGCCCTATAGAGGCTGTTTTAAATATGATTTCGTTATTACTAGGCCATTCGTTTAAAGTGCTATAATTTTAAACTTGGCAAACTGAACCTGCCTGAGTGATAGGAAGAAAATCCACATACTTTTGCTAGATGTGCCAGTGTGTGATGAAATCTCCACCCCTTCAACATGCCAGATACATCAGGGCCCTCTGGGCTCAGATATATCGGGTGTGAACGGGGGCAGGCTATAGCTAATGCACAGGTATGAGGGTCGCCCAATATACCACCAGGCCTGCCCCCTTTTACACCCCTCCATGCCCTCTTCTCCTGGCAGTGGGATAAAGGGAGAAATAATTACAATTCCAGGCAGTTTGCAAGAAATTGTGATTATATCAGGGTTTGTCCGCCAATAACTTTATTAACTTTTACAAAATGTCAGAGGAAGAATTTATTTATCGAAGCAGCTTGCAACTTTTTGAATTTTTACACTGCATGTTTGATTTTATACAGATCAAAGGTCAAATGTCAAAATATAATTCCAGTAGAGATGTTATGTAGAATGTGCAGTAAAATCTCAGGGCAGAAGTTTTGGGCTTAAAGTGTCAAATTCATCAAATATTGTGTAACACTTCATAAATTTGGCTCAAATCATGGAAACAGAGACAAAACTGCCTAAAGGTTTCCCTCATGATACAACTCCTCTAGCATGTTTTCTTTACCAAATACTGATATCATTCACAATTCTATTATTTATTTTATGTTTTACATGAGACTTTTTACTTTATTTCATTGTGTATAACTAGATTGCATTTCTGCATTTTATTATATTTTGGATATTGGCACGTATTCTTGGAGAATATTTGTGGAGGATTCTTCACCAGATAACCTGTCAGATGGCCTAAATGAATAGGGAGGTTTTTTCTTTTACCAAAAAAGTTCACACTTCAACGGAAATTTCAGATCCAGCCTTCTGGCCCAATTCATATCCATCTGGATCTCTATGCCAATGTGTGCCAAGAAATGAAAGATCAGAACAAGACTGTATTGTGACAAGGACAATGCTGCCATTTAGGTCTGTTTTCAGGAAGTAGAAATATTTTAGATGAGGTAAACTGAAAAGATTACTTTTTGGAAATTGATCCGTTTTAATTGGTATTATTCTAATTCATAAATATGTTCACTGTATATATTTTTTCCCAATTATATTAAAAAGACAACATTTTCTAATTATTTAGTTTTACTTTTAATACACTTTACAAAATGATACTGTTCTTTTGCTTTAGGGGGCAAATTTATGGCACAACTAAATTTTCAATATTATTTTTAGGATAATGGCAAATAATTATTTGTGGAGTGTGCTGCCATTCTTTCTATAGTTTTAATTTATTTTATGGGTCACTGGGGGACATGTATCTTTATTTTTGCCAGTTTCTTTTTTTTTTGCAACTTTTTGTGTTTTTGCAATTTTTGCTATCGTTTCTTACAAACCAACAAAATGCATGGTAACATGTAAAACGCAAGCACTTCTGTGAAGTTTTTAAAAACACATCACAAGCGCCACATGTGACTGGACCCTCCCCTGTGGTGTGCTTAAAAATGCAGATAGGGGCATTAAATCTAAATTTAAAGTGGTGTCCACTCTGTACATAACCCCCCCCCCCACATGGCTTGTGTACATCTGGATTTGAGACATTTGCTTTCTAATAGAAGTTAATAGGGAGCATCTGATGGCAGGCCTAGATGCCTTTGAAGCCTCATGTAGATACATCAAAAGGTGGAATGATAAATATGCCCCTATATCTACCTTGCCATCACATAACATATTTTTCTCTTCTTCCTGTATTATACTGATATTCAGAGACTGGAAGACTATTGTTTTTAATCAGATTATACCACTAGATGTGGGAGCCGTAAATGTTCTACATGGAGGGTGAGAAACGTGATGAAGCGTGAGGGTATGATTGAAGGAAGTAGGAATGAGTTGTATTAAACTTGGCTGTCTGCTTTGAGATAGGAGGGGCCGTGGCTGAGGGAATGATATGCCAGTAGTGAGTTAAAGTAGACTGAACTGTCTGCTGTGAGATTTTTTCACACACCAGGCCAATTCCTGATTTAGAGAAACCAAGGACCTACTTTCCCCAGGAGTGGGAATACATGCATGACCTCAAGTTTCTCACAAGGTGAGCACCCTCTATACTACCTTGAATATCTGAATAACCGGCTATATTACCTAAGGCGCCGTCCTCTGTTGTTCCCATTTTTTCTGTTGTTCTGTAGTGAGATAGGCAGGGTTACTGGATCTTGTAACAGAGAATCATGCAAGAGGAGAGAGGGTGTAGATCATCTAAATATTATTATTATAGATTTTAGGGAGAAATCTATGCTTTGTAAAGGCATCCATGCAAACTACCTGACACTAAGGAAAGAAATGTTTACCCTATTGGTAAAATAATTTTGTCGCCCAATAAATACAATAGGCAGGAAAGAAAAAAGTTGGTAATAGTATACATAGCCTTTAAACATAGCAGTAGTTACTGATTTTAGCGCTCTAAAAAGGACATATTCTGTCACTGAATGCAATAAATTGCCAGGCTCCAGGGGTAGTGGACCCACTGGGCCACTGCGGACGATGAAGTAAGCCGAAACCTTGGACCGGAATCTCAATGGCACCCAGTTTTCACCAGAGCCCACTGCAAAGTGGGTTGGACTTGCTGCGGCGTGGAACTGCCATGTCGTGGTACCACTAGGTGAAAATTTGTCCTTGGTGGCAGCCAAGGTGAGGTATACAGACCTTAGGCAGAATTGTACTCTGGGATGGAGGGCTCGGGCAGGAGGTCAGGACAGGCAGCACATGATCAGGGTCAGGGACGCAGCAACAGGTCAAGGCAGGTGGAACAGGATCAAAGTCCAATAAGGAACCGGGGTCACAACTGGAAATCACCCTAAGAACACAGGGCACGAAGATCCGGCAGAGGATCGGGGAGAGGCTGGATTAAATAGGATTCTGGGTATGGGCAGCGCCAATTAACGGTGCGCTGGCCCTTTAAATCTACTGATGGAAACGGGGATGCACGTGCACGGCAGCACCCGTGAAACAAATAATCAATTGCAACACAGTTGAGTAATAAATAAGTAAAAAAAAAGTAATTGTATTACTCAAACACCTGCTATAGCTATCCAGTGATGAGCCATTATGACCTGAACTGGGTACTGGGGATATCAATATATGAATCCAACAAACCTATCCTATTGCCACTCAGCCAGTAAACTTTCCTAACTTGTAGAAACAGAAATGATTCTACATCCGATCACAATACTAAGCTACTTGCTTTATATTGAAGATGTGAACCTATAATCCCTGCACTCTAGAATTCCAGTGGTGAAAGAGTCGAAATGTGAGGTGTTTGGAGAATTTAGCATTTTTATACCACCTAAATGCAAAACGTTATCATTGATTGGACTGCGAATGCTGGGATTGCTGCGACCTGTAGAAAAGTAGAGCATGTCCGACTTTGATGTGAGCCAATTGAAGTCTATGGGTGTGTGCAAAAAAACTAGGAAGCGTCCTAGTGCTGTCAGTTTTTCTTGCATGAGTTTCAAGGAAGTAGCTGACAGCATAGAGAATCTTACACAGCTGAAAGATTATTAGCGCTACAAATAAAACACATTGGTGGGGCATTTATTATTTTTGGTGCTAGGTGTTTTTTTTTTTAGCGCCTTATTTAAGAGGGGATTCGCACTGTGATGTTGTAGCGTACAGCCTTAATGTATTTGGCGCACCGTATGAAGAACAACTGGGCAAACCACATTCATGAAAGGGTTTAGAAGTTGGTAGATTTGCTATTTGTTGGTCTAATTTTGCAGCAAAAAGTGCTCTGAAAAAAGTGTTTAGTGGAAACTAGAAGTGCTGTGCCCAAATTGAGAGAAAATAAAAATTAAAATGGAAAACATGAATTGGCAACACCAAAATAAAATGTGACACCAAAAATCTGGAGTAAATAAATTAATAAATGCCCATCATTGTTGTATAGCACTAGAACTGAACTCTGAATGAAATCTGAAACAACTCTGAACATACGCTGATCAAACTCTGCAATTTTGAACACTGTATAAGGGCAAGAGGCCTTACAAGGCAAAACATGTATTGCTATTTAGTGAACCTTAGGTATATATATATATATATATATATATATATATATATATATATATATATATATATATTTGTGTTACAATGAAACCCTATGAATGATGTATGATCAAAGTCTAAGGATAACTGCATATGGTCAAGAGGTGCAGGTGTTTTTCTGCATTGATTTGGTGTGGAAAATCTGCTTTATATAAAAGTAACCGGGGAGGGGGGTTGAAAGTACAGTATAATATCAGGACAGACTTGAATATGCACCAGATGTATCAAACTTTGGTGCATCCTTGAAGAAAATCCATTAATACAACTTACCAAAATATCTGCTAGGGCTATGCCGCATACCTTTGTTTTTATTGAGCAGCTGCTCCCATAGCTCCAGTGCTTTCTTAATGCCCCCTAAAGCACTTCAGCTTCATTTACATATTTCATAAGTTAACTTTTGCATGGAAGGAGCAGCTGCAAAATAAAAACAAGGGTGTTGGTGACATGTGTGGTCATAGCCCTTTGTAACATAGCAGTTAGTACATGTAGGTAGACCACGGGGACAGATTTCCTTGAAGTATTTTACGGATTTCAAGAAATCTCATGATGATACATTCCCAGCACAGTCGCCTTGTTGGTTATAAATAGCCCTAGTTAGTATGGTCTGTATTCAGACAGATCATATGGACTACCCAGTTGTTGTTCCTCAGGAACCCACTTAACATCTGCAGAGCCATTTGGTATTGAAGTTTTGATTTCTGCAATTTTCCATATTACAAAGTGTCTTGTATATGTTTGCTTAAAACTCACTTTCCTTCCCGTCGTCACTTCTCATTCAAAAAGATTTTTATATAGTCATCACAGGCATATAAAACAAATGACTAATGTAAGATTGTGTGTTTATTACATATTTTATTAAGGCCAGATGGCTGCGTTTGATGAGTCTGTTACATTTTTACATTTATGTGTAGCATATTTTCAAGATACAGTATTTTCAGACATTGTGTTCTGCTCACAGACAATAAAATTATAGCAGTTTTGTCATCTTTCAGATTGTAAAGACATCTAAAAATAGCGAACAGTGGGTTGTACACATACCATCGTGTGAATACATACTGAGGAGGGGGGGACACAAAAAAACAGAGGAGACGTTCACATTTGAATCATATGTTAATGTTGGTGGCTTCTAAATATGCATTAAGCTTTCTATGCTAATTCTGTAAAAAGAGGGGAGGGAACGTATGAATTGTATAAGTCAGACATCATATGGTTTAAATTTGCAACAATATGTTGGCATTTGTCGAAAATAAGTGATTTTTCAGCTGTTTTCGAACAATGGGCTTTTAATGTGAAAACAATGCTGCAGAATAATGTTCTGATCCTGGAAGGATGAAATATTAATTGGCTATTAATTATAATGTACCATGGATTGGAGTCCTGTCCGTCAGGCTGTATGGAATGAAGCGATTATTATATGGACATTATTCAAATTGTTATTTAGTATTGAACAATCAACACAAACCTCTTTATTCTATTTTTCCACCATAAGACGTAATGGCTTTTTGACACACCATAAGCACAGTTGTGACCACAGGCTCACTTGTGTCATTTTGTGTGCAGTAATGAAGCCTGACGAGTGGTCTCCTGCTTGCAGATAGCCGGCTGTTGTCCTAAAAATGCAAACCACTGCCTCGGGCCATGGAATCAGGAACAGGCTAAGGACAGTGGCACAGTCAGGGCTCCCCACTGCTTATACTCCCTTTAGCACGCTGTCGTTGGATCCAGAAGAATAGTATTTACCCTTGTACATAAGGACAAAACCATTGCACAAAAACAAGGTTTGAAAGAAAACAGATTTTAGTAAAGTCGTTGAAGTGACATTTCACATAGACACATACACACGGGGAAAAAAAATAGACTCAGCGGGAAACTTAGATATCCACTGTTTCCTTTTTTTCTAACACAACAAATGTTTGCTGCTACTTTTGGCAATTCTTTTAATTTAAACGGAAAGTACATAGCTGGAACAATGCGATCCCTACTTACTAATGGCTCATTGGTATTCTATAGACAGCGCCCGGGCTCGCATCCTTTGCAGAGCAGTCGGAGACGTAACACGTAGACTGTGCCAGCCACACATTCCTAGGTCGGAGAAGAATGGCACTTTGTCTTTGGTAGTTAAATACTGTGGGAAGCTGCTTAGTGAATGGGCACAACATTTAAGAGCCTCATGATGACTCCAAATCACTCTTAAAATAAATTGTTACTAAAAATAAAGTGAAGAACAATGGCCGGGCATAATAATTAGTCTGGATGTTTCTAGTAGGGATATAGAACAAATTCAATTGGGTAAAAAGTCTTTGATACAGAAATTATGAGTTAAAGTCCTGTAGGATCTTTTTATTCAGAAAATTATCAATATGATATATTAATGTAAAAGTAATTTAAAGAGTTTGAAAAACTAAAAATAGTAATGGCCAATCGAAAGTATAAATTCTCAATATCAGGAGGTCCAATATTCAATACCCCCACATGTGGTGTCCTCAACTAGTGGTATACAGAGAATGGAACAGGAAGCAGATGGCTCCATGATCTGTGTAGTGGCTGAATTGAGTAACTGCAGCTTAGTTCCCTTTCAAATGAATGAGAGCTGATCTACATAAAATGGCATCTACCACCAGGACGAATGCCTGTATGCAAATGAGCCTGAGGGGCTACAGGTTCCATAGTTGTTAATGGAGTCTGGAGCCCCTCTGGCTCATTTGCATACAGTCTTTCATCCTGGTGGTAGATGTCCTTTAAACTGTTCTGTGTATGGTGTTGATCACCCACCAATCCTAAATAGTGGACTTATTTTACAGATTTTATCAATACTAATAATAATGAATTTGACAATCTTATGGAGGAGGTCATATGTGAAGTGATATGTGCGGTAATATGTAAGGTCATATGTGAGATGATGTGTGTTAATATGTGAGGTTATATGTGAAGTAATATCTGTGGTAATATGTGAGGTAATATGAAATAATATATTATCCCCTGTGATACTCCAGTCATATCCAGGGCTGCAATCATCCATCTACCGTTATATCATCTCATATGACTGCAACTCTGTCTGTGACTGGAGTATCAATCTGCCATTAACATGACAGAGCTGTAGTCTTATTCTTGCCATTAAATAGTCCAGTCACATTCAGTATCATTTATGATACCCCATCTGTGTTGCATATCTGTGGTGTTGAATACAAGATATGAAATCCTTCTTTTATTTTTTGATCTTTTTATAATAAAATATCAGATCTTTATGGGCAAAATATTTTTTGTCAACCCATTCTATTTTGTTATTGTTAAGAGCAGTTATTAACCATCCCAAGTAATGCCAGGAGCTACAGCTGGTAGACAAATATAATAAATGTAATGTAATGTAAAGAGGTAGCCTTTAGGTCTTCACCCGCATGTACTTCCTGGTTAGATACCAAGGGTGCAGAGTCACCACTAGTAGGTAGCACAGTATTTTGCTCTTTTGTATACCTGGTAGTAATGTGAAAATGATACAAATGAACCGGTCAGGATAGCCAAGGGCTGATACCAGGAAGACAGTGACCAGTAGCAAGGACAATCTAAGATGTTGCCAGATGTAGCTCCAAGGTCTCCATTGATGACTCACTAAAAAAAGCAAAGGGTACCCTCTGGGAGTCTGACTATTTGATTCACGCTCTACATCAATTCCAAATAGTTCTCCCAATTTAGACAGTTAAGTCGGTATTATTTGTTATATTTATACATTTTTGGTTTCTTTTATTATGTAAATGAGAGAACAAAGCCAGATATTTATTTTATTTTTTTATTTTTGCATCTTTTATTTCCTACAGTTTTATGAAGGACTTAAACACATGGCAGATCTTAAAGAAACTGTTAATTGCTGTCAATTTGCCAATCTGCTGTTTATCGTAAGGATATATTTATGGAAACGTTGGTTTGGACTTTGTGTTACTAAGAAATGCATAAACCCACAATAGAAATTATTATTCTTTATTCAGAGTTTGATTACTTGAGGTGGTGTTTTAACGAGCTTACTTTTACATTACCCTTTATTAAATTATTTAAAGGAAATCTACCATCAAAATCCATTATGATGAATCAGGGACACTTGCTGATAGATCCAGGCACCATGCCTATGCTAAATTTGTTATCCATGGCCTCTTTCCTTCAAAAATCTACTTTTAAATTATGCTAATGAGCCTGAGGGGCTACCCTAGCCCCTCTATGATCTGGCTTTTACACTGTTGCACCCTCCGCCTGCTTCCTCTGCACTTGTGCAGGCATCCTGCTCAATGCACAATTAGCAAAGTTTGTCTAAGGGCAAGTAATCCTAGAGATTATTTTTCTTTAAATCATGGAATTCCTAAACAAAGCAAACTTTTTTCTTAAAATGTTGTTGTAGTATTCATTTTTCTTTGATCGAAACAAATTATTCCTGATTTGGTACTAGAACCAGAACTACGTCCTGTATTTCTGGTACCGGCTGTAGTTCTCCAGTGTTGGGTTATTTTTGTAACCAACATCTGAGTTTGAATAAAGTAATAAGAATCCATTCCTGAATGACTTTCCAATTTCAATTCCAATTTTTGGCGCTCTATATTTTTCAGTGGGATATAAATTTGTGGCGCAAGGGATTAAAGAATTGGCACATGGGCTGAAAGGTTTAGAACTCCCTGGACTAACTGTTAGCTATTTTTGCGCCACCTAAAGCACCAAAAAACGTGTCAGAAGCACCAGAAAACTGGTGGATTCACAAGCCCTGGCAAAATTTTTGCGCAAAAACAGAACAAATTGAGAGTGTCAGAAAACACCAATATTATGGTGCCAACACTTCATAAATTCAGATGCAAGAGGCACAGTGGGGAAATAAAACACCACCAGTTTTCCCTTTGAGAGGCCATAATAAATGTCCCTCTTGAAATAAGTGCCTGAAACAGGAATGTTTTCCTTTAGGACAATCTTTTAGAATTTACATCTTTCCCCGTCGGGTATTAGGTTTCTGGAATGGGAAACAGATCCAGAAATGCATTCTTATTGCTGTATTTGGGACAGAATTTTAACGATAATTTGGGGCAGCTGTCATACACCAGTTGATTTTTTTCCTTCTTCTTACCCATCTACAAATCCACTTCAGGATTATAAATTGTATTTTGACTAAGTCTTTTCACTGGTTTTTACCTCTTTTTAACCTTGACATCTACATTACTATATATTGCACAGCATGAAGGATAGTTTTGTAACGAAAATGAAGACAATTATTTAGCCCAATAAATTTGCCCCATACCACACATTTTACAGAAACAGATGATGAAATATTGTAACTCATAGTAGCAGATTTTATAGTGAGCTGCCTTATTGATGGTCAAGGGACAGGCACAGGGGTCCCCCTTCCATTAGCTTATCCAGACCTTACATCTCCATATATGCCCATGCCCAATCAAGAGGACATTTGCATGAAAGAACTTATCTTAACACTTTCCCGTAAATATACATAACAAATTGTTACCCTGTATGGAGACAGCTCACATACATACAGGGCAGGTGTTTGCTGTATTGCACAGAAGACACTAGCTGATAACTGATGTATTTGGTGCTAGCCCAATATTACGGTAGTGAACCTATTAGGCGCAGTGATCAACAAACTAAGGTACCTTAACAACAGTGGTGCATGGGCACCACAACATTGAAGTCCCAAGGGGGTACAGATCAGATTATAGCATCATAGTATATAAGGTTGGAAAAAGTCCATCAAGTCCATCCTATAAGAAAACAAATGTTATTTCCTCATAACCCATGATATTTTTGCTCTCCAGAAAGGCATCCAGGCTTCTTCTTAACCCCTTAAGGACGCAGGGTTTTTCCGCTCATTTCTCGCTCTCCAACTTCAAAAATCCATAACTTTTTCATTTTTACGTGTACAGACCTGTGTGAGGGCTTATTTTGTGCGCAATAAATTTTACTTTCCCGTAATGTTATTTATTTTAACATGCCGTGTACTGCGAAGCTGAAAAAAATTTCCAAATGTGGAAAAATTGAAAAAAATTCACGTTCTTGTGGGCTCAGTTTTTTCGACTTTGACTGTGCACTCAAAATAACACCTCAGCTTTATTCTTTGGTTTGGTGCAATCGCGGTGACACCAAATTTATATAGGTTTTATTGTGTTTTAATAAATTTTCAAAAATTAAACGAATGTGTACAAAAAAGAAAAACATTTTTTTGCCATCTTCTGACGCTAATAACTTGTACTGCCCGTTCAGATATTTGTACATTGCAATGAGGTCTCCCCACAGACGTCTGTATTCTAAACTGAATAATCCCAAATTTTGTAACTTATTCTAGTCCCCCATTCCCCCAAAAATCTTGGTTGATCTCTTCTGCACTCATTCCAGTTCTACTATGTCCTTTTTATACAAAGGTGCCCAAAACTGTACACAATATTCCATGTGTGGTCTGACAAGTGATTTGTATAAGGACAAAACTATGTCCTTATCATGAGAATCTAATCCACTCTTGATACATGCCATCATTTTATTTGCTTTAGCAGCAGCTGCCTGGCTCTGGTCACTAAAATTAAGTTTACCATCCGCCAATAGCCCAAATATTTTTCTGCTGCTGTTTAGAACATAATTGTACTTTTTATTTCCATAACCTTACATTTATCAGCATTAAACCTCATCAGCCATTTCTCTGCCCATTCCTCCACCTTCCACAAATCCCTCAGTAATATTATACTATTGACCTCAGTAATAATTGCTTTACACAGCTTAGTATCATCTGCAAATATGTAAACTTGACTATGTAAACCCTCTACATAGTCATTAATAAATATAAAAAAAAAATACTGACCCCTGTAGCATCTCACTGGTAACGTCAACCTAATCTGAGAATGTGCCATTTATGACAACCTTCTGTTTTCTATCATTACGCCAATTTCTAACCCAAATACATAGATTTTCCCCTACTCCCAGCACTCTTATTTTATGCACCAACCTTTTATGCGGCACCGTTTCACGTGCCTTTAAAAAGTACAGATAAACAACATCCACATCCTCCCCCAGGTCCAATCGAGAACTTACCTCCTCATGGAAGCCGATCAGATTAGTCTGACAAGACAGATCCCTCATAAAGCCATGCTGATGCTGGGTTATAAGGTTATGTATTTTCTTCACAACGGAAGTTAGACTCACAGGTCTGTAGTTTCCAGGATGACTTTTCTATCCTTTTTTGTATATTTGCACCATACTTGCTATACACCAGTCATATGAAACAGAACCTGTCCTTAGGTAATCTTTAAATATTAAAAGTAATGGTTTATCTATCACAGTACATATTTCCATCAGTACCTGGGGGTGTAGGCCCTCTGAAACCGGTGATTTACCTACTTTAGTGGTGTTGCGGCGGTGCTGTACCTCTTTGTGGGTTAAATTGTTCACATTCAAAAAATAATTTACATTATTCCTCATCATGTCATCCACCATGGGATTCTCCTGGGTAAAGAAATATGAAAAAGCAACATTCCATAGATCGGCCCTTTCCTCATTTCCCTCCACCATGACACCCAGGCAATTCTTCACAGGGCCCACAGCTTCCATTTTTAGTTTCTTGTCATTTATATACTTGAAGAATTATTTGGGATTACTTTTTCTTTCCTTGTCAATATTTTTTTAGTCTCCATTTTTGCTGCCTTCTTGTATTTTTTTACAGAATGTAATTTCTCTCTATAATCGTGTAACACCTCAATGTCATCTTCATGTTTTATCCTTTTGCCCCTAAGAATTTGCCCTCCTGAACTGTGAGCCCACTATGTACATCCTTAACCAACATGTGACTTACAGTTACGTCCAATGGTGGAAAGAGTTCAAAAAATGTTTAAAGGTATTAAGACACAACAGAGCAATAATGGGGAGATTTACTACACCTTGTCCACCAGTGGTTAAGTGTTAACGTATCAACCATAATTCAACTAGTGTCTATGATAATGCATACATCCACGCCTACTCAGATAAAGTAGGATATTCCCGTATTTCAGCCTCTGTCCCAGGTTGTGTCTATTATGTATCAGCCTCAACTTTCTCTGCATCCTCAGGATTAATACTGTACTTAGATGTATCATGACAGCTGCCGTCTCCCTGACCCAGGTTCTCTAGTAATAGAAATATACTCAGCGTTTATGTTACATATTAGGTTCCACAATTCCTTTGGGCTTTTTCCTAGGGAAGTATGAAAGCTTTGCTCAGAGTGCTCCTGCTTTGAGGGATTGGAATGGGATTTATAATTATTGCCAAAAGCAGCAACTCGAGTTGTACAGAATGTTTACAGATGCCTTTGGAAAAACAGCAGAACGTGGAACTAATTGTGTTTATTCAAGATAATTATGAAACACAAATGACCAGTGCTCAGTACAAGTCCCCTGGCAACAGATGTTCAACTCCTGGGACTGTAATCAACTCAATACGGATACACAAGGAGCAAGATTATAATATTGGTCTACACTCCTGGGATTATATGCCTTATGTAGCAAGTGTCAATTTAATGAAGAAAATGTTGACTTGACATTAAATGTTTTAAATATACTATTGCAAAAAACTTTATAGGGAATCTGTCACCACATTTTTCGCAGATACAGATATTGACTGATTCCCATAGAGCCCTATTAACACCCTTCTTTTAGCTAAAAATACTTTCTCTCAGATCCCCATAAAATCAACTTTATAACCTTGCCTTGCATATAGCCAAATCAATTAAGCCAAATCAAGTAAGTCAGAAGGGGTGTGGTCTACTCAGGCTGAATCCAGCATCAGCAAGTCATGTGACATCATCTAAGGTCCTTTAGCCTCCTAACATTAGCAACCCGTACCTCATGCATAATTCTGATAACATGAAATCACAACAGCCTCCATGGAGGATGGGAAGCAGTAGAAGTCCATGCAGGCATGCTGTGAATTCATGTGATTAAATATATGTATCGGGTATTGTTTGCTTATGTTAGGAGGCAAAAGAACCTTGGGTGATGTCTCCCTGGTGACATGATGTTACTTGCTAATCACCATGACTGTGGCGTAGATAGGGAATTAGTGGGACATTTCTATGGCAGGATGAAGGAGCCCTGGGCTGCCTTCAGTAAGTGCCTGTTAGATTTTGATGTAAGCAGTGGGGCACATTTACTAAGGTGCTTGCACCAGCTTTCTGGCAGACTTTGCACCATATTCTTTTCAGTGTAAACTGCTTGCACATGTATTTAAGAAGTGTTCGAGACACATATGTGTCATACATGACCCAGAAATATGTGCAGATGCGACACAAATTTCTCCACTGAAATGCACCTTCCGGTGCTCGGTCAGACCGTGAACCAACATGAAGTGTGTCATATGGCCCATGTTAAAGGTGCACCAAAAAAAGGGGTGCACTCTGTCGGAGCAGTGCAGAGGGCACCAGATTCATGAAGAACGGGTGCCACCAATGCTGAATCTGGTGCCTTCTGTATGTTACACAGGCAAACTGCACATAATGCACTGTTTTTAATAAATGTTTATAGTCTATTGCCCTAAATCAAATGATAAAGATCAAACAGCAAGAAGAAGTAAAAAAAAAAAGTGCAAATAAATAAATTATTAAAAAAGAATGTAAGTCCCCATCCCATGTAAAAGTCACATACAACCAAAAAAGGGGAGAATGAACACCCAAAATTCTAAACTCTAAAAGCTCCTAACAACCTAGAAACAACCTATTACAGCATGCATAAAAAGCCATGACAATATAAAGTAGACATTTTGCAAATGTTAGTTACGATTAGATATTAGATTATTTGGGTGGTATCTTAATCTGCTGGAAAAGCCGATAATTTAGAACCAGGATAGGTTTTTGAAATTTTCACCAAATTTAATTTTTTCATAACTAAACAAAAGATATCATCCAAATTTTCAACTTAGTTGAAGTACAATATGTGACGAATAAACTGTCAAAATACCCTGGATATGTTAAAGGGTTCCAAAGTTATAACTTCTTATAATGACACGGGGCAGAGTTAAAAAAATAAGGCTTGGTCCTAAAGCCGTAAAATGGCTTCATTCTGAAGGGCCATCAGCCATATGTTTTACTGTAAAGAGGCAACATTGTTGATATTACACCGACACCGTGCACCTGCTAACATTGATAGCAAATTATCCTTGCAGCCTATCACTGACCTTAGCGGTGAGTCCAGTGTTAAAGGGGTTGTCCACTTTAACCCCTTAACGACCAGGCCCTTTTTTGTTTTTGCATTCCCATTTTTCACTGCCCACATTCAAAAACCTATAACTTTTATATTTTTTCCATGTAAAGAGCTTATTTTCAGCATAACAAATTGCACTTCATAGTGGGCATATTTAATATTTTATGTCCTGTACTTGGAAGCGGGAAAAAAATGTCAAATGCAGTGAAATCAGTGGAATTTACAGCTTCCACAGTGTGTCCTAAAAGACATGTCTCCATTATTCTTTGGGTCGGTACGATCATGGGGACACCAAATTTATATAAGTTTTACACAGTTTTCATATATTTACAAAAATTAAAACTTCCGGTACAAAAAAAATTCTTCAATTCTTCTTTTACCATCTTCTGACGCTAATAACTTTTTGCATACTTCAGTTTCTGGGGCTGTTGGTGGTGTAATTTTTTATGACTTGTAACCCTAGGTTGTATAGCAGTAGATTTTACTACTCAAATTTCCAGTAATCATACAGCCTCTGGTGCACCTCTTTGTAACTCTGCTACCCCTCAAGGGAAAACTGCTCTTCAGTGATACACTGTGTTGGGCCAGGGTGGAGTGTGGATCACTTTTATTTCTAGCAACTGATGCCTTGGTACATGGAGATTGTCTCCTGCTCTTCCAGTTACATTGTGTAAATTGTATTGTTTGTAAATGTAGCATCATCAGGGATACGTCATGTTTCAGTGTTTTCCTTATTCTTCACTACAAAAAGAATACTGCAAGAAAAGAATGTTTCTCATGCATTTTGTCACTGCTTTCTGAAGTGCTGCTCTCATGTGGGTTTGTGTATAGAGATCTGCTGGTATGAACCCAAATCTCTCTCCCCAGTAATGAAATATTCTTCAGCAGTTTCCCTTGTTGTATAAAAAAATAAACTTACATACTTATCTTTCAGCGCTCCCCGCGGCTCCCCTTCCCTCTTCTCTTTATGTAACAGAGAGGGCAGAGACGGGTCCATGCGCTTTGCTTGTGCATGCACTATGACTCACATTAGTGTGTGTGCAGGCAAAGCGCATAGACGCCTCTCTGTGCGCTTTATTACATAAAGACGAGTAGGAAGTGGAGCGGCAGGGAGCAGCAGAAGGTACCGTATTTTTCGAATTATATAATGCACCCCAGATTTGGATCATAAAAAGGAAAAATATATTGACACCTATTAAATATCCCATTGGTCACATACTGTACACATCCCTGCAATAGCTGCGCTACCTACACACAAAGACATCTCTATTGGGCATACCTCCCAACTTTTGGGCTAGACAAAAAGTCCCTCCCCTTTATCTTAAACCATATCCATTGTCCTGTCCATTGCCCCACCCCCAAACATGTTACAATGCCTCTTCCTGTGGTCAAAACCCCTAAGGACCCATATAATACTTAACAACATATTATACCCACTCATTAATTTTAACCTCCCTTTACTTTTATTTATCTCCTCAAGCTCCCAAGACCCAAGTTTTCTGGACTCCTGCCCCCCTTTGCTCTACTCCTCATATTGCGTCACCCATCCTCCATCTTACTTATATTGTCCTCCACCCCCCTCATATTGTGTCCACCCTCATCTCTCCCTCATATTGTGGTCTCCTGTCCTTCTTCGCCCTCATATTGTGGACACTGTCCTCCACCCCCCTCATATTGTGGACACTGTCCTCCATCCTCCTCATATTGTGACCACCTGTTCTCTCTCATATTGTGGCTCCTCTCAACTCTCATATTGTGGCTCCTCCCCACTCTCATATTGTTGCCCCCTCCCTTCATTTTGTAGCCCCCTGTCCTATCTCATATTGTGGCCTCCTCCTCTCATATTGTGGCCCCCTCCTCACATATTGTGGCCCCCTTCATCTCATATTGTTGCCCCCTCCTAATGAATTGGGGCCCCTTCCATCCTATTTCGGCACTGTACCATCATATTTTGGTCCTGTGTCCTCTCCTGTTACTTGGTATTAAAAAAAAAATTCTACTTACCTTCCCATCATTATCACCCAGTCCTGCTTCTCTTCTGATGCTAGAGCTTTGATATAACGGTGGAAGGGGCGAGGCCAGCCAGGGGAGGAGCTACCTCCACACATCTCTTCAAGCTCTACACATCTCTGCTACCCCCACACCTCTGGGATGGTTGGGAACTATGCTTGGGCAAGCCACCCCACTCCTCATTAGCTTTTAACCCCTTATAATACATTCATTAAATACCCTCCATCATATTTCCTAAATCTGCTCCCTATTCTTTTAGTTTACCCCTTACACACATACAATCAGTTCACAACCTCTTCTAAGTAATGTCCTATCACCTTCCCCTTCCCCTGCAGCTCCTCAGCCCCACAGCTACTCCCAGCATCCAGCTGCAGAGCACAGGCATTTCATCTTATGTATATAGTCAATTCTTCCAGGTCATGTGACTTGAAACTGTCACATCACATGATGACATAATCGCAGGTCCTGTTTCTTATATGTCAGAACGTTAGGAAAAGGAGAGCAGTGCACAGGTACTTCCCTCATGGAGGAAATGCTTTATCAGCGCTACGCCCAATCTCCATTACAGTGGTCTTAAGCGTCTGGCAGTGACCTTCGGACTATAAGACACAGACACTTTTCAGCAACCGTTTTTTCCTTGTTAAAAAATGTGTCGCTTGTGTATAAGTCGAGCTAGGTTTTTTCAGCACATTTTTTGTGCTGAAAAACTCACCTTATGCATAAGTATATACTTTCTATAGAAGTAAACAACTGTAATGCAAATCACATAATACGGAAGACAATATCAAAACATCCAAACAGATTATGAAATTTTTTAGTATAAAACTAAAATACGTTCAGTTTGAATTCAGGGTCTAAAAACTATTTTTGAATTGATTTGCTATGGTATTGTGTTTAATGTATGCACAAGTGAATACATCTTAAAGGGAATCCATCACCATGATCTGGCTACCCTGACTAACAGCTACATTAGGCAGAGTTATGCCCACACATGCCACCCATGCCTTTGCTTTTTTTCCAGCTGCTACTCCTGTTGGAAAACTTAATGATCTAAATATGCAAATGATGCCCAAGTGCTTTGAGGGGTGATCAGAGGGCTCCTTAAGGCTCAGGCTTCAAAGCAATAATGACTACTGCTACACTGCCACTGACCAGCTTCTACTCTCATCCTTCCCCCTTGAGTTTCGTCATTACTGGGTTCACTAAGAGCCAGAGCCTCCTTTGCCCAAAGCACTTTGGCCTTATTTGCATATTTGGGGGAGGACTTTTTGGCATTAAAGAGCCGCTGGATAATGAAAACCAAGGTATGGTTGACATGTTTGAACATAGGCATACATAACATAGCAGTTAGTTTGGGAAGGTAAATTGTGGTAATGGATTCACTTTCATTTTATTGCCTTACATACTTTTACTCATGTTTATTAACATATGCTACATTTAATGTCGTGATAAAAGTTTATGAAAGTAACATATTGATAATCGCTTCACAATATCATATCTTTAACACCCGCTAAATATTAAAATATTAGACAAATCAACGGGTGGTCTCAACTTCTTGTGAATGTGATTTACACATTCCTAGTTTCCATATTCTTTTATAAATATCATAATATGTGTTTCTATTAAATCTGATAATATCTTCTAAACTTTATAAAAATAGTCTTAGGTTCAGTGGGTTCAGTAATGAACAAGTCACCAATTTAAAAATATTTCTAAAGGTATTATCGACATGAAATTCTCACGATTCACACTGGTAAAGAAATTAAACCGTATTTAAGCCCCTCTGTGACTTTCTAAAGGGGTTGTCCACTCTTTTACATAAGTTGCCTATGTGCCTTTACCGCCTTAAAAATATTACCTGACTCTCTGTGATTCTTTGTTTACATATGTGAGCACTGATGAATAGGAGGATCTGCAGAAGAAGAGTTATGACTCACCCTGCTACCCTTCCTCCCCTCTTCCTTTGCCAGTGAGGAAGGACAGCGAAAAGCGGATGGCCTAGAGCACAGCGCAGCCTGGTGAGAACAGGAAAATGCTAAAGCTATCAAAGCAGGCAAAGACACAGGTATAAATACATGCAGAGACATGTCTAATGGAACATATTTATTGAAAAGTGGCAAGCCCCTTTAAGCAAAATGTTAACATAACTATAAGTTCCATGTCCTAGGTAGTGATGAATGGACCCAACTGCAATGTATGGGTCTGTACTGAATATTACGTGTTTGTGTCCTTGGACACCAACATGGACTTCAACAAAAGGTTCAAGTTCGGCAGATGTTATCACTTACATGCTTCCATGCAAAGCTTCCGGTGGCATGTAGTGACCCATGGCACATGCACAATGCAATTTTTTTGAGGATCTTGTAACTCTCTTTGAAGTCACAGGCAAAATGGCAACTTGCATGCCACATGTAAGGGATAGCAACCACAATCGGTGCCAGCACCGACCGCAGGTATTCACGGGCGTTTCTATTTTATCGGGCGTTTCTAAAATTTAATCAGAAGTCATTGTCACCCATTTTTCCATTTTATTTTGAGATATTCTACATTGTTCTTTAACATTTTCTATATCCTCTCCTCATATTTCTCTTAGATTTGTGGTTTCAATCATTGATGATCACACAATTAAGCATCCATTCTAACTTTTGGGATATAACAATGAAATAAGTTGTGGTGTGACATTTTTCAACTTTAAGTCCCACTCTGACCCAGAGGCAGAGGCTCAATGACGATGTGGGGGTTGGGACATACTTTACATCACCGGGGATGATAAGACCTACCCAAAAACTTTGGCCTTTCCAGTTCAATGGTGAGAGGTCTCAGTTGCGTCAGGACAATTCTTTTCCTTCAAAACTTACAAAACATCCTGTGATCAATGACATTGACCATTGACCATATCCGATGATCATGTCATTTAGCACAATTTATAAGACTCAAATTTATTCTTTGGTCTTGGGGTCTTGGCCATACTAGGGGAGGTTTTTGTATTTCGTGGTTACCCTTTTTTCCAACTGGGTCTAATCTTCTCCTGTGTTTAGACTGTTCCATACAAATTGATACATTTTTATGAATTTTTGAATTGTAATAAAATGGAGATTTTCTTATTTATAATTTATAAGCTCTCCTTTACATTCTTGGTGTTTCTGTTTACAGAGACAACCCTGACAAGTTCCAGTTATATGAGTATAATATATGTATATATCTTATTACTACATTAGCATAATGATACAATCAACAAAGAAAGGAAAAAATACAGCTCACCGTGACTCTTTGGTTGCGCACGTGCTGGAGATCCACACCTGTGTTGGTGCTACACATAAATCCAAGGAAAACACGAGACTCCGCAACAGTGCTTGGTAAAAATATTCGTCTTCCACTGAAGAACTCTTTATTTTCGGCAAATCCAATAAAACGTGGCAAGCATAATCCCCGCAAGTGCATATGAGGTCATAAAAGCCTACATGTTTCTGGTGCACAATGCACCCTTAGTCATGGCTAACTTTCCATTGAATGTGTCGGAATAAGAGCCGCTCCCCTGCCCCACCTCCGTCACATGACTAGGTTGTTGCAGAGGAACGGACCGGACTCCGGCACTAGATACCAGTGTATTAAAGGTACAACATATTACCATAATTAAAAGATATAATGAAATTGTTAAAAACAGAAATTCCAGAAAAAACATATATATATTTTTCATCTACATGTACACAAGTGGGTATTTTTGATAATTATATATCCAATAATGATGGTTGACATATCCTGATTAGAGATGAGCGAGCACTAAAATGCTCGGGTACTCGTTATTCGAGACAAACTTTTCCCGATGCTCGAGTGCTCGTTTCGAGTAACGAGCCCCATTGAAGTCAATGGGAGACTCGAGCATTTTTCAAGGGGACCAAGGCTCTGCACAGGGAAGCTTGGCCAAACACCTGGGAACTTCAGAAAAGGATGGAAACACCACGGAAATGGACAGGAAACAGCAGGGGCAGCATGCATGGATGCCTCTGAGGCTGCTTAATCGCACCATTATGCCAAAAGTATGGGCAACAGCATGGCCATGACAGAGTGACCGAATGAGGCTAGATAGCATCTAAAACATCCAATAATTGACCCTGACACTATAGGGGACGGCATGCAGAGGCAGCGGCAGCAGCGGCAGGCTAGAGAGTGGCATGGCAACATACCCTAAATGGACTCAGGCTTCAAACCAATGGGTGGCAGAGAGGAACCAAAGGAGGTGAGAAAGAAGCGCTCAAATAATATCGGTACATGATAAAAGTTTGCCAGTATATTTTGTGGATTACACAGCAGGGTGGCGACAAAGTTAACATGGAAGCCATGAAAACATTCCAAAATTCTGCCTGACACAGCTCGTTTGATAAGGGGACCATGTATGGAGGCAGTGAACTAGTAGTAGATTAAAGGTGCTGCAGTTAAAACTATGTTAGTTGGATCTTGGCATGGAGCTGGCGCTCCGCTGCCAGGCGAGCTTTCGCCAATCCAAGCCCCTGTCTCTAGGCTACTCCCCAAACAGCACTTCTAAGAACCTTTTGTATAAGATCAAGTGTAGTAGCGTTCTTATAAGTTTGGGATATGGCGGGTGAGGGGAATGTAAACATCTGCGCAAGAAGCGCTGAAATAATATCCGTAAATGAAAAAAGTTTGCCAGTATATTTTGTGGCTTACACAGCACGGTGGCGACAAAGTTAACAAGTTTGATGTGGAATGCCCTGTAATAGCTCTTGGGCGGTGTGCCTTTTATCACCTAGGCTCAGCAGTTTGAGCACCGCCTGCTGTCGCTTAGCGACGGCATTGCTGCTGTGCCTAGAGCTACCGACTGATGGCGCCATGCCCACGGATGGTAATTCGGAGGAGGAGGAGGTGGAGGAGGGGTGGGAGGAGGAGGAGGCATAGTAGGCCTGAAACACCTGGACCGAAGTAGGCCCCGCAATCCTCTGCGTCGGCAGTATATGACCAGCCCCAGGGTCAGACTCGGTCCCAGCCTGCACCAAGTTAAGTGTAGTAGCGTTCTTATAAGTTTGGAATATGGCGGGTGAGGGGAATGTAAACAGATGCGCAAGAAGCGCTGAAATAATATCCGTAAATGGTAAAAGTTTGCCAGTATATTTTGAGGATTACACAGCAGGGTGGCGACAAAGTTAACATGGAAGCCATGAAAACAATCCAAAATTCTGCCTGACACAGCTCGTTTGATAAGGGGACCATGTATGGAGGCAGTGAACTAGTAGTAGGTTAAAGGTGCTGCAGTTAAAACTATGTTAGTTGGATCTTGGCATGGAGCTGGCGCTCCGCTGCCAGGCGAGCTTTCGCCAATCCAAGCCCCTGTCTCTAGGCTACTCCCCAAACAGCACTTCTAAGAACCTTTTGTATAAGATCAAGTGTAGTAGCGTTCTTATAAGTTTAGGATATGGCGGGTGAGGGGAATGTAAACAGATGCGCAAGAAGCGCTGAAATAATATCCGTAAATGGTAAAAGTTTGCCAGTGTATTTTGTGGATAACACAGCAGGGTGGCGACAAAGTTAACAACTTTGATGTGGAATCCATGAAAACAACCCAAATTTCGGCCTGACACACCTCGTTTGATAAAGGGACGATGTATGGAGGCAGCTATATGGACGACTTTTGGAGGTAGCAATGGAGACAACGTGTGGAGGCTGCTATGGAGACAATTCAATTTGGATAGTGCCTGTATGTGGCAGTCCAAAAAAGTTTTCAAACCAGAGGAGCAGGTAGGTGGCCCTCCATAAAAATGGAATAGATTGAGTGCCTGTATGTGGCAGTCCAAAAAAGTTTTCAAACCAGAGGAGCAGGTAGGTGGCCCTCCATAAAAATGGAATAGATTGAGTGCCTGTATGTGGCAGTCCAAAAAAGTTTTCAAACCAGAGGAGCAGGTAGGTGGCCCTCCATAAAAATGGAATAGATTGAGTGCCTGTATGTGGCAGTCCAAAAAAGTTTTCAAACCAGAGGAGCAGGTAGGTGGCCCTCCAGAAAAATGGAATAGATTGAGTGCCTGTATGTGGCAGTCCAAAAAAGTTTTCAAACCAGAGGAGCAGGTAGGTGGCCCTCCATAAAAATGGAATAGATTGAGTGCCTGTATGTGGCAGTCCAAAAAAGTTTTCAAACCAGAGGAGCAGGTAGGTGGCCCTCCAGAAAAATGGAATAGATTGAGTGCCTGTATGTGGCAGTCCAAAAAAGTTTTCAAACCAGAGGAGCAGGTAGGTGGCCCTCCATAAAAATGGAATAGATTGAGTGCCTGTATGTGGCAGTCCAAAAAAGTTTTCAAACCAGAGGAGCAGGTAGGTGGCCCTCCAGAAAAATGGAATAGATTGAGTGCCTGTATGTGGCAGTCCAAAAAAGTTTTCAAACCAGAGGAGCAGGTAGGTGGCCCTCCATAAAAATGGAATAGATTGAGTGCCTGTATGTGGCAGTCCAAAAAAGTTTTCAAACCAGAGGAGCAGGTAGGTGGCCCTCCAGAAAAATGGAATAGATTGAGTGCCTGTGTGTGGCAGTCCAAAAAAGTTTTCAAACCAGAGGAGCAGGTAGGTGGCCCTCCATAAAAATGGAATAGATTGAGTGCCTGTATGTGGCAGTCCAAAAAAGTTTTCAAACCAGAGGAGCAGGTAGGTGGCCCTCCATAAAAATGGAATAGATTGAGTGCCTGTATGTGGCAGTCCAAAAAAGTTTTCAAACCAGAGGAGCAGGTAGGTGGCCCTCCATAAAAATGGAATAGATTGAGTGCCTGTATGTGGCAGTCCAAAAAAGTTTTCAAACCAGAGGAGCAGGTAGGTGGCCCTCCATAAAAATGGAATAGATTGAGTGCCTGTATGTGGCAGTCCAAAAAAGTTTTCAAACCAGAGGAGCAGGTAGGTGGCCCTCCAGAAAAATGGAATAGATTGAGTGCCTGTGTGTGGCAGTCCAAAAAAGTTTTCAAACCAGAGGAGCAGGTAGGTGGCCCTCCATAAAAATGGAATAGATTGAGTGCCTGTATGTGGCAGTCCAAAAAAGTTTTCAAACCAGAGGAGCAGGTAGGTGGCCCTCCATAAAAATGGAATAGATTGAGTGCCTGTATGTGGCAGTCCAAAAAAGTTTTCAAACCAGAGGAGCAGGTAGGTGGCCCTCCATAAAAATGGAATAGATTGAGTGCCTGTATGTGGCAGTCCAAAAAAGTTTTCAAACCAGAGGAGCAGGTAGGTGGCCCTCCATAAAAATGGAATAGATTGAGTGCCTGTATGTGGCAGTCCAAAAAAGTTTTCAAACCAGAGGAGCAGGTAGGTGGCCCTCCATAAAAATGGAATAGATTGAGTGCCTGTATGTGGCAGTCCAAAAAAGTTTTCAAACCAGAGGAGCAGGTAGGTGGCCCTCCAGAAAAATGGAATAGATTGAGTGCCTGTGTGTGGCAGTCCAAAAAAGTTTTCAAACCAGAGGAGCAGGTAGGTGGCCCTCCATAAAAATGGAATAGATTGAGTGCCTGTATGTGGCAGTCCAAAAAAGTTTTCAAACCAGAGGAGCAGGTAGGTGGCCCTCCATAAAAATGGAATAGATTGAGTGCCTGTATGTGGCAGTCCAAAAAAGTTTTCAAACCAGAGGAGCAGGTAGGTGGCCCTCCATAAAAATGGAATAGATTGAGTGCCTGTATGTGGCAGTCCAAAAAAGTTTTCAAACCAGAGGAGCAGGTAGGTGGCCCTCCATAAAAATGGAATAGATTGAGTGCCTGTATGTGGCAGTCCAAAAAAGTTTTCAAACCAGAGGAGCAGGTAGGTGGCCCTCCAGAAAAATGGAATAGATTGAGTGCCTGTGTGTGGCAGTCCAAAAAAGTTTTCAAACCAGAGGAGCAGGTAGGTGGCCCTCCATAAAAATGGAATAGATTGAGTGCCTGTATGTGGCAGTCCAAAAAAGTTTTCAAACCAGAGGAGCAGGTAGGTGGCCCTCCATAAAAATGGAATAGATTGAGTGCCTGTATGTGGCAGTCCAAAAAAGTTTTCAAACCAGAGGAGCAGGTAGGTGGCCCTCCATAAAAATGGAATAGATTGAGTGCCTGTATGTGGCAGTCCAAAAAAGTTTTCAAACCAGAGGAGCAGGTAGGTGGCCCTCCATAAAAATGGAATAGATTGAGTGCCTGTATGTGGCAGTCCAAAAAAGTTTTCAAACCAGAGGAGCAGGTAGGTGGCCCTCCATAAAAATGGAATAGATTGAGTGCCTGTATGTGGCAGTCCAAAAAAGTTTTCAAACCAGAGGAGCAGGTAGGTGGCCCTCCAGAAAAATGGAATAGATTGAGTGCCTGTATGTGGCAGTCCAAAAAAGTTTTCAAACCAGAGGAGCAGGTAGGTGGCCCTCCATAAAAATGGAATAGATTGAGTGCCTGTATGTGGCACTCCCAAAAATTGTTTAAAACAGAGGACCGGGTCGGTGGACCTCCATAAAAATTAAATGCATAAAGTACTATAGCTAGAGCCAGTGGGCCCTGTCAAAAAATAGCCAGTTTCCTCTGCTTTACTGTACAAAGAGGAGGAGAAGGAGGAAAATGAGGAGGAGGAGGAGTGGATAAATTATTCAGGTTGAGCTTCCTTCACCTGGTGGAGATTGGAAATTAGGAGAAATCCAGGCTTTATTCATCTTGATAAGCGTCAGCCTGTCAGCGCTGTCAGTCGACAGGCGTGTACGCTTATCGGTGATGATGCCACCAGCTGCACTGAAAACCCGCTCGGACAAGACTCTAGCGGCAGGGCAGGCAAGAACCTCCAAGGCGTACAGCGCCAGTTCGTGCCACATGTCCAGCTTTGAAACCCAGTAGTTGTAGGGAGCTGTGTGATCATTTAGGACGATGGTATGGTCAGCTACGTACTCCCTCACCATCTTTCTGTAAAGATCAGCCCTACTCTGCCGAGACTGGGGACAGGTGACAGTGTCTTGCTGGGGTGACATAAAGCTGGCAAAAGCCTTGTAAAGCGTACCCTTGCCAGTGCTGGACAAGCTGCCTGCTCGCCTACTCTCCCTCGCTACTTGTCCCGCAGAACTACGCACTCTGCCGCTCGCGCTGTCAGAAGGGAAATACTGTTTCAGCTTGTGCACCAGGGCCTGCTGGTATTCATGCATTCTCACACTCCTTTCCTCTCCAGGGATGAGAGTGGAAAGATTTTGCTTGTACCGTGGGTCCAGGAGAGTGAACACCCAGTAATCGGTGCTGGAATAAATTCTTTGAACGCGAGGGTCACGGGATAGGCAGCCTAGCATGAAATCTGCCATATGCGCCAGAGTACCAACGCGTAAGAATTCACTCCCCTCACTGGCCTGACTGTCCATTTCCTCCTCCTCCAACTCCTCCAACTCCTCTTCTTCTGCCCATACACGCTCAACAGTGAAGGACTCAACAATGGTCCCCTCTTGTGTCTCGCCAACATTCTCCTCCTCTTCCTCCTCATCCTCCTCCACCTCCTCCGATATGCGCTGAGAAACAGACCTAAGGGTGCTTTGGCTATCAACAAGGGAATCTTCTTCCCCCGTCTCTTGTGAGGAGCGCAAAGCTTCCGACTTCATGCTGACCAGAGAGTTTTTCAACAGGCCAAGCAGCGGGATGGTGAGGCTGATGATGGCGGCATCGCCACTGACCATCTGTGTTGACTCCTCAAAGTTACTTAGCACCTGACAGATATCAGACATCCACATCCACTCCTCATTGTAGACTTGAGGAAGCTGACTGACCTGACTACCAGTTCTGGTGGAAGTTGACATCTGGCAGTCTACAATCGCTCGGCGCTGCTGGTAAACTCTGGATAACATGGTCAGTGTTGAATTCCACCTCGTGGGCACGTCGCACAACAGTCGGTGAGCGGGCAGTTGGAGGCGGCGCTGCGCTGCCCTGAGAGTGGCAGCATCTGTGCTGGACTTCCTGAAATGCGCACAGATGCGGCGCACCTTCGTGAGCAAATCAGACAGATTGGGGTATGTCTTGAGGAAACGCTGAACTATGAGATTTAACACATGGGCCAGGCATGGCACATGTGTCAGTCTGCCGAGTTGCAGAGCCGCCACCAGGTTACGGCCGTTGTCACACACAACCATGCCTGGCTTCAGGTTCAGCGGTGCCAGCCACAGATCAGTCTGCGCCATGATGCCCTGTAATAGTTCTTGGGCGGTGTGCCTTTTATCGCCTAGGCTCAGCAGTTTCAGCACCGCCTGCTGTCGCTTAGCGACGGCACTGCTGCTGTGCCTAGAGCTACCGACTGATGGCGCCATGCCCACGGATGGTCGTTCGGAGGAGGAGGTGGAGGAGGGGTGGGAGGAGGAGGAGGCATAGTAGGCCTGAAACACCTGGACCGAGGTAGGCCCCGCAATCCTCGGCGTCGGCAGTATATGACCAGCCGCAGGGTCACACTCGGTCCCAGCCTCCACCAAGTTAACCCAATGTGCCGTCAGCGATAAATAGTGGCCCTGCCCGGCAGCACTCGTCCACGTGTCCGTGGTCAGGTGGACCTTGTCAGAAACGGCGTTGGTCAGGGCACGGATTATGTTGTCTGACACGTGCTGGTGCAGGGCTGGGACGGCACATCGGGAAAAGTAGTGGCGGCTGGGGACCGAATACCGAGGGGCGGCCGCCGCCATGAGGCTGCGAAAGGCCTCGGTCTCTACTAGCCTATAGGGCAGCATCTCCAGGCTTAGCAATCTGGAGATGTGCACATTAAGGGCTTGGGCGTGCGGGTGGGTTGCACTATATTTGCGTTTCCGCTCCAGCGTCTGGGGTATGGAGAGCTGAACGCTGGTGGATGCTATGTAGGATCGTGGAGGCGACGATGGGGTTTTTGTGGCAGGGTCCTGGGCAGGGGGCTGACTATCAGCTGACACAGGGGAAGGAGCAGTGGTGTGCACGGCCGGAGGTGAACGCGCTTGTTGCCACTGAGTGGGGTGTTTAGCATTCATATGCCTGCGCATACTGGTGGTAGTTAAGCTAGTAGTGGTGGAACCCCTGCTGATCCTGGTTTGGCAAATGTGGCACACCACAGTCTGTCGGTCATCCGGTGTTTCCTTAAAGAACCTCCAGACTTCTGAAAATCTAGCCCTCGCCGCAGGAGCCCTCGCCACGGGAGCTTCACTAGTTGACACATTTGGCGCTGATGCACCAGCTCTGGCCCTGCCTCTCCGTCTGGCCCCACCACTGCCTCTTCCAACCTGTTCTGGTCGAGGACTCTCCTCCGTCTCAGAAGCACTGTGTTCACCCGGCCTCTCAACCCAGCTTGGGTCTGTCACCTCATCATCCTCCGATCTCTCAGTCTGCTCCCCCCTCGGACTTCCTGCCCTGACAACAACTTCCCCACTGTCTGACAACCGTGTCTCCTCATCGTCGGACACCTCTTTACACACTTCTTCCAGTACGTCAACAAGGTCATCATCACCCACAGAATGCGACTGGTGGAAAACCTGGGCATCGGAAAATTGCTCATCAGCAACCGGACAAGTGGTTTGTGACTGTGGGAAGGGTCCAGAAAACAGTTCCTCAGAGTATGCCGGTTCAAATGGCAAATTTTGCTGGGAGGGGGCAGACTGGGGGGGAGGAGGCTGAGGTGCAGGAGCTGGAGGAGTGCCGATTTCGGTGACATGGGTGGACTGCGTGGAAGACTGACTGGTGGACAAATTGCTCGAAGCATTGTCGGCAATCCACGACATCACCTGTTCGCACTGTTCTGGCCTCAACAGTGCTCTACCACGAGTCCCAGTAACTTCAGACATGAACCTAGGGAGCGTAGCTCTGCGGCGTTCCCCTGCTCCCTCATAAGCAGGTGGTGTCTCACCCCGCCCAGGACCACGGCCTCTGACCCCTGCAGTAGTTGGACGCCCACGTCCCCGCCCTCGTCCTCTACCCCTAGCCCTCGGGTTAAACATTTTGAAAATGAGAGTTATAACTTTTTTTTTTTTTTTAAACTTTTTTTTGTGTTTTTTAGTTTTTAAAACCAAACGATGCTATCCTATTGCTATGGCTATTTTCTAGCCAAGTATGAAAGCACACTGCTATGCCAGATGAGATGACGCTGAGTTATGAAAAAAATAAACGTAAAATAAAAAAGGAAATGGCAGACTGTGCCTAATTGAAATACAACCCCGGGCCCTAATAAATTGTCCCACTTCGGTCTTTGCGATGGATATGTGCGTCACTAAGCGCAAAACACAGTGGTCGCAAGTCTCACTACAAATTGCTCACAATTTGCTAGTAGATGCACTGCAGCAACTACAGCCACCAGCAGATCAACCAGAAATCAAATATATATAACGCTACTGTAGGCGTAAGTAAGACGTTTGGATTCTCCTATGGCTATTTTCTAGCCAAGTATTAAAGCATACTACTATGCCAGATGAGATGACGCTGAGTTATGAAAAAAATAAACGTAAAATAAAAAAGGAAATGGCAGACTGTGCCTAATTGAAATACAACCCTGGGCCCTAATAAATTTTCCCACTTCGGTCTTTGCGATGGATATGTGCGTCACTAAGCGCAAAACACAGTGGTCGCAAGTCTCACTACAAATTGCTCACAATTTGCTAGTAGATGCACTGCAGCAACTACAGCCACCAGCAGATCAACCAGAAATCAAATATATATAACGCTACTGTAGGCGTAAGTAAGACGTTTGGATTCTCCTATGGCTATTTTCTAGCCAAGTATTAAAGCACACTGCTATGCCAGATGAGATGACGCTGAGTTATGAAAAAAATAAACGTAAAATAAAAAAGGAAATGGCAGACTGTGCCTAATTGAAATACAACCCCGGGCCCTAATAAATTTTCCCACTTCGGTCTTTGCGATGGATATGTGCGTCACTAAGCGCAAAACACAGTGGTCGCAAGTCTCACTACAAATTGCTCACAATTTGCTAGTAGATGCACTGCAGCAACTACAGCCACCAGCAGATCAACCAGAAATCAAATATATATAACGCTACTGTAGGCGTAAGTAAGACGTTTGGATTCTCCTATGGCTATTTTCTAGCCAAGTATGAAAGCACACTACTATGCAAGATGAGATGACGCTGAGTTATGAAAAAAATAAACGTAAAATAAAAAAGGAAATGGCAGACTGTGCCTAATTGAAATACAACCCCGGGCCCTAATAAATTTTCCCACTTCGGTCTTTGCGATGGATATGTGCGTCACTAAGCGCAAAACACAGTGGTCGCAAGTCTCACTACAAATTGCTCACAATTTGCTAGTAGATGCACTGCAGCAACTACAGCCACCAGCAGATCAACCAGAAATCAAATATATATAACGCTACTGTAGGCGTAAGTAAGACGTTTGGATTCTCCTATGGCTATTTTCTAGCCAAGTATTAAAGCACACTACTATGCCAGATGAGATGACGCTGAGTTATAAAAAAAATTAACGTAAAATAAAAAAGGAAATGGCAGACTGTGCCTAATTGAATCACAACCCCGGGCCCTAATAAATTTTCCCACTTCGGTCTTTGCGATGGATATGTGCGTCACTAAGCGCAAAACACAGTGGTCGCAAGTCTCACTACAAATTGCTCACAATTTGCTAGTAGATGCACTGCAGCAACTACAGCCACCAGCAGATCAACCAGAAATCAAATATATATAACGCTACTGTAGGCGTAAGTAAGACGTTTGGATTCTCCTATGGCTATTTTCTAGCCAAGTATTAAAGCACACTACTATGCCAGATGAGATGACGCTGAGTTATGAAAAAAATAAACGTAAAATAAAAAAGGAAATGGCAGACTGTGCCTAATTGAAATACAACCCTGGGCCCTAATAAATTTTCCCACTTCGGTCTTTGCGATGGATATGTGCGTCACTAAGCGCAAAACACAGTGGTCGCAAGTCTCACTACAAATTGCTCACAATTTGCTAGTAGATGCACTGCAGCAACTACAGCCACCAGCAGATCAACCAGAAATCAAATATATATAACGCTACTGTAGGCGTAAGTAAGACGTTTGGATTCTCCTATGGCTATTTTCTAGCCAAGTATTAAAGCACACTACTATGCCAGATGAGATGACGCTGAGTTATGAAAAAAATAAACGTAAAATAAAAAAGGAAATGGCAGACTGTGCCTAATTGAAATACAACCCTGGGCCCTAATACATTTTCCCACTTCGGTCTTTGCGATGGATATGTGCGTCACTAAGCGCAAAACACAGTGGTCGCAAGTCTCACTACAAATTGCTCACAATTTGCTAGTAGATGCACTGCAGCAACTACAGCCACCAGCAGATCAACCAGAAATCAAATATATATAACGCTACTGTAGGCGTAAGTAAGACGTTTGGATTCTCCTATGGCTATTTTCTAGCCAAGTATTAAAGCACACTGCTATGCCAGATGAGATGACGCTGAGTTATGAAAAAAATAAACGTAAAATAAAAAAGGAAATGGCAGACTGTGCCTAATTGAAATACAACCCCGGGCCCTAATAAATTTTCCCACTTCGGTCTTTGCGATGGATATGTGCGTCACTAAGCGCAAAACACAGTGGTCGCAAGTCTCACTACAAATTGCTCACAATTTCCTAGTAGATGCACTGCAGCAACTACAGCCACCAGCAGATCAACCAGAAATCAAATATATATAACGCTACTGTAGGCGTAAGTAAGACGTTTGGATTCTCCTATGGCTATTTTCTAGCCAAGTATGAAAGCACACTACTATGCAAGATGAGATGACGCTGAGTTATGAAAAAAATAAACGTAAAATAAAAAAGGAAATGGCAGACTGTGCCTAATTGAAATACAACCCCGGGCCCTAATAAATTTTCCCACTTCGGTCTTTGCGATGGATATGTGCGTCACTAAGCGCAAAACACAGTGGTCGCAAGTCTCACTACAAATTGCTCACAATTTCCTAGTAGATGCACTGCAACAACTACAGCCACCAGCAGATCAACCAGAAATCAAATATATATAACGCTACTGTAGGCGTAAGTAAGACGTTTGGATTCTCCTATGGCTATTTTCTAGCCAAGTATGAAAGCACACTACTATGCAAGATGAGATGACCCTGAGTTATTAAAAAAATAAACGTAAAATAAAAAGAAACTGGCAGACTGTGCCTAATTGAAATCAAACCCCTAATAAATTGTCCCATTTTGGTGTTTGAGGTGGATATGTGTGTCACTAAGAGCTAAACACAACGGTAGCAAGTCCCCCTGCTAATTCCTCACAATATGGTACTAGCTGCACTACTAGTGCCAGCAAGCCCAGCCACAAGCAAATAAAAAAAAAAAGTATAACGTTATTGTAGCCCTAAGAAGGACTGTTGGGTTGTTGTAGAATCACTCCTGCCTAACAGTAAGCTAATAGAACACCCTAACGCTTTCCCTGACCAGCAGCAGCTCTCTCCCTAGCGACATCCAGACAGAGAATGATCCGAGCAGCGCGGGCAGCGGCTAGTCTATCCCAGGGTCACCTGATCTGGCCAGCCAACCACTGCTATCTACGTGTAAGGGTACCACGTCATGCTGGGTGGAGTGCAGAGTCTCCTGGCTTGTGATTGGCTCTGTTTCTGGCCGCCAAAAAGCAAAACGGCGGGAGCTGCCATTTTCTCGAGCGGGCGAAATACTCGGACGAGTATGTTCGCTTATCTCTAATCCTGATATAAAAGATATTCCAGTCCAGAGTTTGGTATATCGCATCGTAATTGTGCTTCAGTAATACTCATATTATGACTTTAGACATGACAAAATATCAGCGTTCTCAAGACAATCTAATAATGAAACATAATTTGGTGCTTACGATTTAGACCTTTAGGGAACCTTGTATCGAGGCAAAAAATCCAATAGGCCTCTCTATCCCGTAGGACCCTAGCTCTGTCTCCTCCCCTCACCAGGGGTTTTACCTGTTCAATTACAGCCCCATATAGAGATGCTACCTTGCCTTTATGTACATCAATAAAATGTCGTGCTACTCCCGATAAACTCTTCTTTTTTTCACTCTGTTCCAGCGTGTTTAGTTTGTACCAGTTGTTAATATCTCTAAGATGTTCTAGGAATCTTTGTTTAAATTTACGAGTCGTTCACCCCACATATATTTTACGGCATAAGGTGCAGCCCACCAGATATATTACATGGTCGCTATTACAGCTTACATAGCTATTAATGATGAACCTGTGATCTCCATCCGAATTGAAAAAATACTTAGTAGGTGACACAAAATTGCACGTCTTACATGGGTAAGTTCCACACTTGTAAAAACCCTTCTGTGCCAACCAGGTACGATTACTACGCTCCTTAGATCTAAACAGGCTAGAAGAAACATGGTTGCCTATAGTTTTTGTTTTCCTAGCGACCACTTGGCAACCTTTTTTCAAGATTTCAGACAAGATCCTATCTTCAAACAAAATTGGTATGTGTCTATGTATAATTTGTTTTATTTCGTGGAACTGGTCTGAAAATTGTAAGCTTAAAACAGGGGCATTCCTAGGTATGTTCTTTTTTAAGGGTTTCTCCTTTCTTGTGAGCATGTATTCCCGTTCCTTATTATCAACTATAGCCCCTGCTCTTCTCATCATCCATTGTGGATATTTTCTATCCATCAATCTGCGTTGTATTTGGGAGGTTTCATGGTTGTAGTTTTCTTGCTCTGTAAAATTTCTTTTGGCCCTAGTCATCTCCCCGACTGGGATAGCCCTAATCGTGTGTCTGGGATGTGAGCTATTCGCGTGCAGGATAGTATTTCCCGCTGTCTCCTTCCGATGGGTAGAGGAAATAACTTTATTCTCACCAGAAATATTCAGGGACAAATCTAGAAAGACTATGTGTTTTGGGTCCACATGATGCGTGAACCTCAAATTGAAAACATTGTTATTGATATAGTCCACAAACGCCGGTACGGCAGACACACCGGTGTCCCATATAATCAAGAGATCGTCGATGTATCTGCCATACCAGCGCATGGAAGAGAGAAAAGGATTAGCAGGAGCATAAATAAACTGTTCTTCCCAAAATGCCATAACCAAGTTGGCCAATGAGGGCGAAAACTTCGCCCCCATAGAGACCCCCTTGGTTTGTAGGTTAAAAACCTGGTCAAACTAGAAAAAATTATGAGTCATGAGGTACCATGTAGTTTCACTGATGAATAACTTGCAATCTGTAGTGTAGCTACTATATTTGTCTAAATGGAAGGTCAGAGCCTCCATCGCAACAGTGTGGGGAATGGTAGTGTACAAAGAAACTACGTCGCAACTGACCCAGATGGATTCAGTAGTCCATTCTATATTCTCAAAGGCTCTTAGAACGTCAGTGGAGTCTTGCAGATATCCCGGAATACGTTTGACCAGGGGCTGTAAATGAACATCTAGCCACTGGCATAGACGTTCGTTAAGGGATCCTATTCCAGAAACTATAGGTCTCATAGGAGGTAAAGTTATGCTCTTATGGATCTTTGGTAATGCATGTAATATAGGGGTGACTGGGGTTCTTACTTTGATAAAGTCACCTTCTTTTCCCTGTTAGATGACGGTATAGCATTACATGTATTGACAGAAAAACAAGGTGACTTTATCAAAGTAAGAACCCCAGTCACCCCTATATTACATGCATTACCAAAGATCCATAAGAGCATAACTTTACCTCCTATGAGACCTATAGTTTCTGGAATAGGATCCCTTAACGAACGTCTATGCCAGTGGCTAGATGTTCATTTACAGCCCCTGGTCAAACGTATTCCGGGATATCTGCAAGACTCCACTGACGTTCTAAGAGCCTTTGAGAATATAGAATGGACTACTGAATCCATCTGGGTCAGTTGCGACGTAGTTTCTTTGTACACTACCATTCCCCACACTGTTGCGATGGAGGCTCTGACCTTCCATTTAGACAAATATAGTAGCTACACTACAGATTGTAAGTTATTCATCAGAGAAACTACATGGTACCTCATGACTCATAATTTTTTCGAGTTTGACCAGGTTTTTTACCTACAAACCAAGGGGGTCTCTATGGGGGCGAAGTTTTCGCCCTCATTGGCCAACTTGGTTATGGCATTTTGGGAACAATAGTTTATTTATGCTCCTGCTAATCCTTTTCTCTCTTCCATGCGCTGGTACGGCAGATACATCGACGATCTCTTGATTATATGGGACGCCGATGTGTCTGCCGTACCGGCGTTTGTGGACTATATCAATAACAATGTTTTCAATTTGAGGTTCACGCATCATGTGGACCCAAAACACATAGTCTTTCTAGATTTGTCCTTGAATATTTCTGGTGAGAATAAAATTATTTCCTCTACCCATCGGAAGGAGACAGCGGGAAATACTATCCTGCACGCGAATAGCTCACATCCCAGACACACGATTAGGGCTATCCCAGTCGGGGAGATGACTAGGGCCAAAAGAAATTTTACAGAGCAAGAAAACTACAACCATGAAACCTCCCAAATACAACGCAGATTGGATGGATAGAAAATATCCACAATAGATGATGAGAAGAGCAGGGGCTATAGTTGATAATAAGGAACGGGAATACATGCTCACAAGAAAGGAGAAACCCTTAAAAAAGAACATACCTAGGAATGCCCCTGTTTTAAGCTTACAATTTTCAGACCAGTTCCACGAAATAAAACAAATTATACATAGACACATACCAATTTTGTTTGAAGATAGGATCTTGTCTGAAATCTTGAAAAAAGGTTGCCATGTGGTCGCTAGGAAAACAAAAACTATAGGCAACCATGTTTCTTCTAGCCTGTTTAGATCTAAGGAGCGTAGTAATCGTACCTGGTTGGCACAGAAGGGTTTTTACAAGTGTGGAACTTACCCATGTAAGACGTGCAATTTTGTGTCACCTACTAAGTATTTTTTCAATTCGGATGGAGATCACAGTAGTGGAACAGAGTGAAAAAAAGAAGAGTTTATCGGGAGTAGCACGACATTTTATTGATGTACATAAAGGCAAGGTAGCATCTCTATATGGGGCTGTAATTGAACAGGTAAAACCCCTGGTGAGGGGAGGAGACAGAGCTAGGGTCCTACGGGATAGAGAGGCCTATTGGATTTTTTGCCTCGATACAAGGTTCCCTAAAGGTCTAAATCATAAGCACAAAATTATGTTTCATTATTAGATTGTCTTGAGAACGCTGATATTTTGTCATGTCTAAAGTCATAATATGAGTATTACTGAAGCACAATTACGATGCGATATACCAAACTCTGGACTGGAATATCTTTTATATCAGGATATGTCAACCATCATTAATAGCTATGTAAGCTGTAATAGCGACCATGTAATATATATGGTGGGCTGCACCTTATGCCGTAAGATATATGTGGGGTGCACGACTCGTAAATTTAAACAAAGATTCCTAGAACATCTTAGAGATATTAACAACTGGTACAAACTAAACACGCTGGAACAGAGTGAAAAAAAGAAGAGTTTATCGGGAGTAGCACGACATTTTATTGATGTACATAAAGGCAAGGTAGCATCTCTATATGGGGCTGTAATTGAACAGGTAAAACCCCTGGTGAGGGGAGGAGACAGAGCTAGGGTCCTACGGGATAGAGAGGCCTATTGGATTTTTTGCCTCGATACAAGGTTCCCTAAAGGTCTAAATCATAAGCACAAAATTATGTTTCATTATTAGATTGTCTTGAGAACGCTGATATTTTGTCATGTCTAAAGTCATAATATGAGTATTACTGAAGCACAATTACGATGCGATATACCAAACTCTGGACTGGAATATCTTTTATATCAGGATATGTCAACCATCATTATTGGATATATAATTATCAAAAATACCCACTTGTGTACATGTAGATGAAAAATATATATATGTTTTTTCTGGAATTTCTGTTTTTAACAATTCCATTATATCTTTTAATTATGGTAATATGTTGTACCTTTAATACACTGGTATCTAGTGCCGGAGTCCGGTCCGTTCTTCTGCAACAACCTAGTCATGTGACGGAGGTGGGGCAGGGGAGCGGCTCTTATTCCGACACATTCAATGGAAAGTTAGCCATGACTAAGGGTGCATTGTGCACCAGAAAAATGTAGGCTTTTATGACCTCATATGCACTTGCGGGGATTATGCTTGCCACGTTTTATTGGATTTGCCGAAAATAAAGAGTTCTTCAGTGGAAGACGAATATTTTTACCAAGCACTGTTGCGGAGTCTTGTGTTTTCCTTGAATAATAATACAATGTTTGCAGCCCTTACTGACCTATAACTTTTTTTTTTTACCTGTAAACATCATCAAAGACAACTTTGCTTTCAGTAGGATACATTTTAGTTTTTACTAGTATCATTTTAGGGTGAAAGAAGGGGAGATTTGTTTTTATAGATAATATTGTTTAGTTTCTAGTTTCTCTTTTTGTTTAACTAAACTAAGTTGTTACTCTATTATATATATCTTCCTGTCATACTATTTGGAAAAGTAAGTACATGTAAGTAAAGACTTTGTCATCGTACTGATTTATTAGTACGTATTGAGAGGTTCTAATGTTTGGTCTGAGCTCCATTACAGAACGTTAGACCTGGCTCACACTAATCAGCCACAAAACCACTGACAGGTGAAGTGAATAAAGTTTGCTCTCTTGTAAGTTAATATTACCTATGAAGATATCTGGAGGTGTATTGAATTTCAGATTGCTTTAGGAGAAGGAAAACTTAAAAAATAATGTATACAAATATGAGTGAATTTGGCTGAACTGGGTCATCTACAAAACCTCAGATCTTGTGGGATGATATCAGCATGCAGAAGTTAATATCTACTAAAAGTGGCCCAAGAGACTCATTAATTCGCATGAAGTTCAATTGTTGGCCCTCCGATAGTATTGAATAGAGAAACAAAAAATTTAACTGCATTTTTGTTATCAGTGTGATTCCCCACAATTCAGATTTCTTATCTCCTATTCTGTATATAGGGAATCAAAGTTCGTATAAACCCTTTAATTACTTCTATGACGGCCATTTTGAACCCATGTAAAATGTTAAAACCTGAAATAAAAAAAAGATTGAGTAAGAAAAGGACAAATACGTATAATACAGATAGAACAAGTCATTATGTAAAACTCTCCTAAGGAACACCGATGACTTTCTTGACTTTTTGAGACTTCTAAAGCAGATAAGGTTGATAGCTTATTGGGATATCCTTGGTGTGCCTGACAATACTTCTCTGGTAGAACCATATAATTTTTCTCTGAACCAAGTAAGAGGG
This sequence comes from Engystomops pustulosus, assembly GCF_040894005.1. Taxonomy (NCBI): domain Eukaryota; kingdom Metazoa; phylum Chordata; class Amphibia; order Anura; family Leptodactylidae; genus Engystomops; species Engystomops pustulosus. The sequence continues at coordinate 44,062,418 of NC_092415.1, forward strand.
TTTTTGTTTGGATCTCGCAATCTTTAGTGCATTATAATTTGGAAGTATTGCAGCAATCTGTGGTCATTTCAAGTCTGAGAACAACTGTAAGTTTTCATACAATGCAAAAAAACCCTTTATTTTCTAAAACTATATTTTAATGTCATCACTTGCTAGAAATTGGTTAGCAATATTACACAGTAGATTCTACACAGATGACAGATGAATATTTGCCTTGTTTTATGTTGTATTTAAAATCAGATATGTCCCTATGACAAATGCTGGTCATCAAAAGTAGAGCTCATGCGTAACGATAAGTTATCCTAACAAGCTCCACTCATAAACTTTAATTAGAAATAAAGTCAATTAGTATAATTATTTAGCTGTGCTTTTTAACACAACTTAATGTACCACCTGAAAGCCAGATGCTCATTAAGCATCACATTGCCTTACAAAATGTGAAATGATATTTGTAGTTTACTAATAATACTTAGCACAGTATAACAATACCAAAGAAATGTGTCATTTTAGCTCTAAAATGGCACCTAAAATGCCATTAAAATAACAATGCAAACACTAAATAGCGTGAGATGAATATACACAGATCTGATAATATAAATGGTATTTGCAATTAGTTCTCAATCACATGTCTGTATAAGAAGCAGGAATAGAAGATACTGGAGAACTCAGCAGATCAGGACCTGTAGTAGAGCGACACCTGTCACACAGTAAGTTGCTCAACATTGTAAACAAACTCTCAGTTCCAATGAATAAAAATCCTTAGTATTCTTTAGTATTCCTTAGTATTCCTTATTTCTTTTTTTTTTGGTTAGATATAGATATAGAAGTAGATAGAGGGTGATTTACCAAAGTAAATGTCATAATAAATCCAGCTCACCCCATGATCCTTGAAGCTTTCATCCACGTGTGCATGGATCCTCTTGCTGCAAATTGTAACTTTCACAAATATGTTTTTTACGGATCCAGCTCAGTGAAGAAATAAAAACGCCATTATTAAAAAAAAGTGTGGTGTCCAAAGCATAGAACAGTTAGCCAGTTAAACGTTTCAAACACTTGGTGTACTCTTATTCATGACTGATATTTACCACAAGTGTCTGAGAGCAGAACTGATCCGGATGCTCATGGTAACCAATCAGAGCTCAGCTTTCATTTTGTAAACTGCTGTGGGAAAATGAATATAAATGAACAGTTCTGCTCTCAAACACTCCTAATAAATTTTCTCCATGGATATAGATAGCCCAGGGATTGTTAATATATACAGTGGGTGTGGAAAGTATTCGTAACCCTTTAAAGTTTTTCACAATTTGTTCCATTGCAGCCAATTGGTAAGATCAAATAAGTTCTCTTTTGTGCTCATTAATGTACACTCTGCACCCCAGTTTGACAGAAAAAAACAGTAATGTAAAACTATTTTTGCTAATTTATTAAACAAGAAAAATATCACATGGTAATAACTATTCAGACCCTCCCTCATTGGAGTCCAGCTGTGTTTAATTAAAATGATTAGAAAAAGCATATACCTGTCTATATAACACCTCACAGCTCACAGTGCATGTCAGAGCACATGAGAATCATGAGGTCTAAGGAACTGCCCAAGGAGCTCAGAGACAGAATTGTGGCAAGGCACATTATCTGGCCAAGGTTACACAATAATTCCTGCAACACTTTGAAAGCTGCATATAGTTGCAAAAAACATATGAAGGACTCCAAGATGTTGAATAAGATCCTCTAGTCTGATGAGATGAAGATTAAACTTTTTGGTATTAATTCTAAGCAGTATGTTTAGAGAAAACCAGGCACTACTCATCACCTGCCAAATACAATCCTAATATTGACATGTGGTAGTGTCAGCATCATGCTATGGGGTGTTTTTCAGCTGCAGGGACAGGGCGATTGGTTGAATTTAAAGGAAAAATTAATGTGGTCAAGTACATAGATATCCTGGATGAAAACCTCTTCCAGATGCTCTGGTCCACAGACTGGTTCACCCTCCAACAAGACACTGACCCTAAGCACACAGCTAAAATAACAAAGCAGAGGCTTCAGAACATCTCTGTGACCATTCCTGACTGGCCCAGCCAGAGCCTGGACCTAAACCCAATTGAGCATCTCTGGAGACACTTGAAAATGGCTTCCACCAACACTCACCATCCAACCTGAGGGAACTGGAGAGGATCTGCAAGGAAGAGGCAGAGGATCCCCAAATCCAGGTGTGAAAAACTTGTTGCATCATTCCCAAGACTCATGGCTGCACCAGCTCCAAAGCTGCTTCTACTCAATACTGAGCAAAGGGTCTGAATACTTATGACCATGATAAATTTCAGTGTTTTTTGTTTAATAAATGAGCAAAATTATATACATTTCTGTATTTTTCTGTCTAGATGGGATGCAGAGTGTACATTAATGAAAGAACTTTTTAGACCTTAAAAATTTGTGCAATGAAACAAAAAGTGAAAAATTCTGAATACTTTCCGTACCCACTGTATATAGATATATAGAAGACAGATTGATATATAAAAAACAGCAGCACGCCCATGAGTAGTGTAAAATGTGATACTTTATTCCCACCCACGCAATGTTTCGGTTGCTATCTCAGCCTTTGTCAAGCTGAGTTAGAAGCCTAAACATTGTGCTTCCAAGTTGGAATAAAGTATCACTTTTTACACTACTCATGGGAGAGCTACCATTTTTGGAAATTGAAATTTCTGGAAATTTCTTACGTGGTGATAGGTTTTTCTGTTTGGCTGTGCTTTTTTTCTATTTTTTAGATAGGTAGATAAATGTTAGATAGTTAGAGACAATTTCAGTTCTTTGTCAACAGAGATAAAAAATGGAAGTTGTGATTGTAATGTGAACTTAGCCTTACAGGTACAGTATATCAAATGCCAGTATACATGCTTTTTTGTTTTGCTTTTAACGGGACAGGTTTGCAGAATACATTTACATTATGTAATACTGCAAAATGTTTTAAAACATAAGCATAACTGTATAAAATAGGCTATTTAATAGTAAAATTGATATATCTAATCTTACTAATTTGTGAACTGGGTCATCTAGTCAAAGGGGTTGGTCTTATCATGACCAGATGACTAGATTTTTAGCATAGAAAGAAACAAAAACTGTAAGCTATGCAGAATCTTGTCCCAAAAACCTACGAATAAACTAGGTCTTTCTCCTGAGCAGTATAGCTTTTAGGGGACACTAGCACAGTTATTACAGAAGTGGGTGTAAATGGATCTGTACTAGGAATTTATTAATTGCTGTATAAGTTGTGTAGTCAGTGTTGAAGCCAAAAAGCAGATCAAAAATTGAGGAGAAAATATACCTTCACACAAAAGTTGTGTAGGGGCTACAGATAGTGAAGCAAAATGTGGGGGCTACAGAAAAAGTTGCTGGAACTACAGAAGGGAGAGGGAATTTTAAGTGGGCAGGGCAACAGAATTGAGGCATTAGTGTGGCACCACTGAAAAGGAGGGGCATTAAAAGTGATAGCCAAAGGAATTTGGGCATTTTACTATGTAAGGGACACTAAAAGGAGCATAAAACTTATCAGGTATATTCACATACCTCAACATACAGTTACAGAGTACCGGCCATATCCAAAAATTTGCTATGGAACCAAAGCTAAAGCTATTCATCCCGCCAAAGTTTCCTTTCTTTTTGCTTGTTTTTTTGTATGCTCTTGTATGTTCTTTCTATTGCAAGGTCGGACAGAAAACTGGCGCAGACACCTTAATAAATGAAGAACTAATTTGAGCAAATTATAGTAAACAAAGGGCACTTGCATTAACAGTTGCCTTGCGTTTTTCTTCAATTTTTGAGACATTTCATGGTGTTCATGCTCATTTACTGTCAGATTTTCTGCAATTTTTCCTTGAGTTATGAAAGCTGCGACTTTTTTTTAAAAAAAGTCGCAAATTTTGGCACAATTGTGCGGCTGCCCCTGACCAGGCGTATAAATTAGCTTGGAACTGATTGCGACTTTTTGCTTTTGTTTTAAAAAGTCGCAAATTCACTAAACACCAAACGCCACATGTATCAATATGGAAAAAACGGTAAGATAAATCTGACCAGCAGAAAAGCCTACAAAAGTCCCAAAAAACAGTCAGACAAAGCCAGACTTATGACACATGTGCCCCAAAATTCTAACAAACTAATCCTGTCCTGTCCTAGTCCTGTCGTGGGAGACGCACCAGACACACAATGTATTGAAAAAATATATGTTTTTATTTAACGGACAAATCGTTTATGGAGCGACCTGCTCCTTACTCAAATCTAATTTAGGGACAAGCTTCTAAAAACATTCTAGGGTAAAATATAGTTACATCAACTTGGATAATACAAATGGGTCAAAGTTTCCAAATGCTAAAGTGATCCAAACAGATTGCAGTTTTATTTTTAGCTTTCTACAACATTGCAGAAATGTAATTTTTTTTACATAAATCTGATCTTTTATGGTATTATGTTCATACTGCATAATTCTGTTGTGTGGTTGCATTTTTTGTCGTTTTTTTGCAGGTAGAATTTTTTATCGGAAGTCAAATACATAAATAGAATTTTTCAATTATGTTTCAAAAGAATGTAAAGGGGTGGCAGGTGGAAGGGGTTGTCCATTATGTTAGTGGTTTGTAATGTTTTAACTATAGCATGTAAAATTTATACATGTCTTCAAACTACTGTACATAATTTCAAGTTTTAAAATATATATCATAATCCTGTTGTAGGTAGATTTTATGGAGTGGCAAGGATGGAGGTAGTTTATGTAGAGCAGCTGCTGTGTATTGTACTAATCTAGCTAATATTCGTTAATTGCGTATATTATTGTGACTGAATATGGGGTATCTGCTCTTTACCTGTAATTACTTTTTACTATGACAACATGTAACATAACCTTTACGGTAAATTGAAATAGCAGATTTGATAGCCGCAAAAAGACTGCTTCGGGACATGGTTTTTGACACGGATTTCAGCCTTTGAATTTTTGCCTCCATTCATCAATGTGAGTTTCCGGGTGGATCCTAACGCAGATATATCCCTTTTCTATGAGTGGAAAAACTCAGCAGGCAAAAAGGATCATCAACAATTTCATGTTAAAATTAGAGAAAGTTAAAATACAGATTTTTTTGAAAACAAAACGTCTTTTAAGCTACAGAATAAATGATTATGTGAAAATTATTTAGGTCTTAAAAGGGGAAGGTGAAAAAAATTTGAGGGTGGTAATTCCTAAACAGGAACACATTGATATTTTTTACACAAAATATATGTCAATAATATATATCAATAGTATGTGGATTAATGTTTAAACCGTAAAATCTTGAAAAAAGAATTGTGAAGTGTTTTGCAATAAATCTGCTTTGCCGTAGGATCGTTCTGAGCCTTTCGGTCATATGATGCCGCAAATCTTATTATTTACAGTCTCTTAACAAATTTCAGTAAAATAGATGATAAAAATAGATCTTGTTTTTCGTTCCCTGTTTACGATATACTTTTGATTTTCTGATTATCGTAAACTATGTTAAAACGGCAGGAGACAGATCCAATTTATTTCCTATTACCGTCACATCACAGAAGAATACACATGTACCAGTGGCAGAATATAACAAACAGACAGTGAAATTTTGATAATCAGATAGTGCTTTCCCAGCTCTACACAGAACTCTGACCTCCCTCCTGTTGTTCCGTTCCCTGGAGACAAATGGTGTTATTCAAAGAAACTAATTTTGTTTTGCCATCACTGTGTTAGCATTTTTTTCTTGTAACTGAAAGCAATTGAATGCAGACATCTGCCTACTGCATGCTGTCGCCCCCCCCCCCAATTCTCTTCCCAGATCACTTGCACCGTCAGAACTTGTGCTGCAATATATATTTAGCAAGAACTGATGTGAGATCCATATTCATAGCAGTCAACGGAAACAATGTTTCACATTTGGGGTAATCTGTTTGGAATCTGCTGCTTTTGCCGTCTGACATCTCGGCAGCGCGGTACAATTAATGGTGTATTTGCAAACAAATCGCCTTCCTCTATCGCTTACTGAGAGAGTGGGAGTTTCCTATGTGGTGTCTCGTTCACATCACATGCTTGTTTTTTTTTTTTTTTAATTTCTAGAGCAAGGTTGGTGACAGCTGAAGAAGTCTGTATTTTCTGAAGAGCAGCATGATGGTAGAGAGGAGCCGGGCTCCTGGGGGAGATCTAATGGTTCCTCTCCTTCCTGCACAGAGATAAAGACTTATAATAAGCGTGTATGTTCACCATCTGGCTCTGTGCATGTGGTCCTTATGGAGGCGAAAGCGGCACAATCTGTAAATGATCAGGAGCCATAGAACACCCTCCAGAGAATCCACGATGCAATCAAGGTGACAGATGGCATGGACACTGCTGTGGCCTTACAGAGAAGAACAAAATCACCTTCAATAAACTCTGACTGGAATGGGCATGAGCACCTCAAAAAGTCAGTTTGTCAGTCAAACTGCGACAGCAAAGCTGCATTGAGGGAAACATAGCGGCCAGCTCTCTGTTTTCAATCGTTTCCATCTGACTAAGCCTGAACTATGATCTTTTTTTTTTTTTCCTCCAACAAATTGTCCTTTCTGTTTAGCTGAAGCAGGCCAACACATTACCAGATTCATAGTTTTATTGAAGGAAATTGAAAACATGATGTCCTCAATTCTGGGGACAAACAGCTGGCAGGTGTTGTGACGTACAGGAACATCTAATGGACCCCCCTGAATTAATGATCGCTTCATATGGCGTGCCTGCAGTTGTTCTTTGTGTCGCATCCACAATGTATTTCACATTGTTTAATATTTTCCATTAGGAAATTCTGAGTCCAGAATATCTGTTAATTCTATCAATGTTTTATTGCATTAATAAATGTAAGCTTTTTTTTCAGTGCGACATTTATTGGATTGAATTTCAACACTATTTATACCTTTTATGCCTCTCTCTCTATATATTATATATATATATATATATATATATATATATATGGTATATACACATATATACAGACTGTCCCTGGGTTACGTACAAAATAGCTTCCTGAGGTTTGTACTTAAGTTGAATTGTATGTAAGTCAGAAATGTATATTTTATAATTGTGGCTCCAGACATTTTTTTTTGTCCCAGTGACAATTTGATCTCCAAATTTGCTTTGATGTAATAAGATCAAGAATTATCAATAAAACCTTATTACAGACACCTTACTGCTAATCATTGCAACCTGGAAGTAAATTAAAACATCCAGAGAGCTTCCCCAGAGGTCACAGTGGTCAGAGGGGTCCATCTGTAACTAGGGGTCATCTGTAAGTTGGGTGACCTCCTGTATATACACACACACACACACACACACACATATATATATATATATATATATATATATATATATATACAATCAATATAATATGTTATCAGATACATATAATTATATCATTTATAGTCAATGGGGCAAATTTATCTTAGTCAGATGCATGTTTTTTTGTTGTATTTTAGTAATTTTTTTAGGCGTAATGGGTGATGTGCTCAGTTTTACTACTTTTTGAAGCATTGCACAGTGTCCGCCGTGTGGCAGTAAACCTGTTCTGCACCGAAATTTGGCATTTTTTCCCTGCTTCCATATGTTTGTTTAAAAAGTCACAAATAGTTGCCCAGAAACCCTTCAGTCCCAGGAAAGATAATGGTATAAATTGTGCCAAACTTTTTGAAAACTTCTGCTTAAAGTCTCCAAAAAATTTGCATTTGAGAAAGAGCTGAGACTACAAAGACAAATAAAGTTAAAAAAAAAAGACTCACTAGAGTCTAAAAAGGGAAGGGACAATAAACCCCCAATAAATTACGATTTAAATCTTTATCATATCTATCTACATATATCTATCAATCTATCTTTGGAGTGCTGTCCATTCTTTGGATTATCAATTTGAGACCTCTTCAAATGGTCGTACGAATTTTACACCCACAATTATTTGCTGTGCTGCTCTGGATTTTCTGATACTTCTACCGGGCCACAATCTATAATATATATATAATATAAAACTTAGATCTTAGATAGCACTTACACTTATATTAAGGTTATAATTAGTGATGAGTGGACCCTAATTGCAATGTTCAGATCCGTACTGAACCCAAACTTCAGTCAGAAGTTTGGGTTGGTTCACCCCCCCAGTAGCACAGATTGTGGGCGTTAACTCTTCTGCATATCATTTAAGGTAAAGATACTAAAATGGTCAGTAACTTTTCAACACAGTTTAAGTATATATCTTATGAAAGTAAATTATACTTTCTTCACTTACTAGTAGTCTTATATATTTCCTCATCTTGCTTTTTGCCTTGAAATCTCTGCTGAATTCCTTTGCGCTAGCGAGATAGAAGCTCACTGAGGTGTCAGTGCCTGAGAGCGCTTCTGCACTGGATGCCATCATCACCAGCATCTATTGTGTGTGCACGCGCAAGAACTAAAACCCGGGGGAGTAGCGGCCAGAGGATACAGAGGAGTGCCAGCCCCCTCATGAATATACCTGGCCGCAACCACAAAGTTACATGGATATGACCTCTTCCTGGAAGATTTACCTAAACTTTCCCTAAATACATTAGAATAAATTTAGCATAGATAGAAATGGGCTGGGAAGAAGATTGAGGGGGGGGGGGGGGTTCATGTTTTTATGGGGGTCTTTTTGGGCTGACAGGTCACCGTTAATGGGAATTTCCATATCAAAAATATTGATGTCCAATCCTTGTAATAGTTGGGACTACTGTTTTGAGGCTGATTTAAGTGAAAAGCAACTAAGTTGCAGGAAACAGCCACTAAAGAAAGCAATCCTGTTATTGTGCTTCCATTTATATTTTCTGTGTTAGTTCTGGTACTAATAAAAATAATTATCAACATGCACACTTTACCTCAAATTAGTATTCTGGAGATCTACAGGGAGGCAGTGCAGGAAAAAAAAAAATACTCTCTTTGATTTGGCTCCCCACTCACTCTGTTTTGTTCCTGTGTGGAAGTCATGGGTTCCCTTTGACTGACGCAGCCAATAAGTGGCCTCAGTGGTCACAAATTCAAGAAGGTCAGTGGTCACAGGTCAAGATGGGGATATCAACGCTGAATGTCACCTGAGCTCATAAATCCCTTTAAAATATCACTTATGTCCAATCTTTTAGTAATAACTGAAAAGAATTTTATTATGCCTTTCATACCTTTTTGATTCCTTAAGATTTTCTGGCCTCAGATTTGGAATCAGGAATCCATGTTATTGTGTAATTTGCCAAAACCTATTTTCTACTATCAATTGATTTTACCTTAAGGAAACTCCTTTTAGGAATCTACATATTAAGGTGGATCTCATGCTAGGTTTCTACTAACATGCTAAGCCCTAAACTACGTTTCTCTTAATACTTTCTAACCCGAACTACACTTTATATAACTAATATGCTAATTTTTGGCGGAGACTTCTGTGGCAAGGAGCAGCCTCTATTACCTGCACATCCTCCAGCGTTCTTCTTCTCACTGTCGGCTGCTCTAAGTGCTGCACATGTGCACTGAGTGCCACCCCAGCAAGGGGCTACTGCGCATATGCAGACATTGAAAAAGCGTGTTGACGAATGCTGAGAACATGCAGGTAGGTAAGATGGAAAAGGCTACAAGGGTGCGGCATAGCCTTTGCTCCCAGAGCATTGAGAGGCTACTCCACATGCCAGTAGCCTCTGACAAAATTTATGTATTAGTTATGCAGAATGTAATTAAGGTTACAAAGTATTATAGAATTAGAGAAACATAGTTTAGGGCATTACATGTTAGAAGAAATAGAAAATAGTTACATTCCTGATGGTAGGTTTCCTATAAGACTTGGTATCAAATATATTATTGGTTCAAGATCAGAATTCCTTACTTTCCATCATGATTTAAAATAGATCCAGTTTGTGAAAGTTGTAGTTTTCCGACATCTGAAAAGCCATAGGTTGAACTGTATTAGAGGCATCCAATGCCCAAAGTATATTTCAGGCTGTACCTGCTTTGTTTTGACTTATTCACAGGAATCTTAGTCAAAGCCTTAGATATTTGGGTCCAGTTTCATATCTGTCTACATGTCAACTCTCTCACGTCATCATGATTTTCCTGTTTCATTTTTATTTTGTCTATCAATTTATCTTTGTATCTCTTTTGTATTCCATTTTGGCTGTGTGTATGCCCTTCAATGATTTGCATTAGGTGCCGCAATAGGCTGAAGCGGTCTTGGAAAAGAGTAGGACTTCATGTCAATGATAATTAAAATGATTGTTATAAGGTTAAATAGGGTTCCATCTCCTTAATTGCTACTGACGTAAGGGTGCATCACTTTACCTCCCATACTGCCCTTACTGATAACACTTCCCGAATTTTTCACAAATGGTTAACGCCCCCATTCACCTATGTATTACATTGAGTCACATTTTTCATTGTGTACATCTGAAGTTCATAGCTAGTTTCTCAAGACATTTCCACTTCAATCCATTTTTGTCTCATCTCAGTAAATTTGTTTAATATTAACTTATTTCAGAAGACCTTTAGGGTGATCTGGGATTTTTGCATAGCTCCAATTTAATTACTGCTCCCATATAGGTTTAGTATGAGACAGGGTATATATTAGAGTATTTCTATAAATGATATCTGACCCTTCACATTCAGAAGGAATGGAAGTGGGTTCCTTGTGTTTAGATTCTTCTCATTTACATGAATTCACTAACTTTGATTGATCTCTTTATCTCTTACTTTCAAAGAACATCAAGGCATCTATTCAAGGTATGCTTTATGTGCTTTATTTACTATGGGTATGTACTAATCTTTGATTTTACAGTAGCTTTAAAAATCATTATGAAAAAATGTTTACAATGATGTTAACCTGTTTGGGTCACATATGAAGGTTTATTATCAAACTATGCCTAAGATTGGAGGATTATAGAAGGGAAGTTTAAAAAAAAATAGACCTAACTAAACCTTAGTAACAGATAAATGAAAGTGCCATGCCTTTCTACTCATACCCTCAATTTCAGATAGCTGCTGGCACAGCTGCTGTTTTATTCTTCTTTTGGCACCTTTTTCCATAGATCTTTTGGGATTCGATCCTAGGATGGTCTCATTGGATAAATGCCAAATTGTATTGATTTGACATCAATGTCAAAATACAAAATGTATCAAGGTTTTTCTTTAGCAAAGCAAAAAATATCTTAGTATTTGCTAAATCTCTCCTGTACTTAAGTCAATATTATATGCTCTTGTTTAAAAGGGTTTTTCATCAAAACAAATATGTTTAAAATTTTCCAACAAGATGAATAAAAATAAAAAGCAATACACTTTCCCCCACTGCTCAGTTCCTGATGTTACCTGGTCCAGTGACTCTCACTTCTATATTCTTTCAAAAAAACAATCAAATATTTCACTTTCAATAATAATCATTATTTTAGTTTAACTGATATTTCTTTGTTTTAATTTCCAGGTTTCTACTGTAAAGCACCCTTCTATTTTAGCAGACCAGACAACAAGGGTGTAGCCCTCATCATGTTAAGAATACAAACATATATATATATATAATAAATGAGCCAATCTATTGGTTGTTTTGTAGATTGGGTATGAATGTACAAATTATTGTTAAGGGTGCTCCCGCAACCCTCTTGGGTTGCGAACTCACTGGTGCCCTTCTCTGTGCACCAATACATCCACTTACCTGTTCCCATTCCTGGTCCACCACCAACGGTCATGTATGCGCGTCCCCATCTCCTAGGGCATGTGCGTCGGTTCTTAAAGTTTTAAAAGACCAACCCACCGTTGATTGGTGCTGGTCCTTCCCAGAATTTTTTAGAACCCAGCCTCTCCCTGCACACCCCACCGGATTTTTGTGACTTGTGCCCTAGAGAAAGCTTGTTCCTATGCTCTGTGCTGTTATCACACTGGTTCTGTTGTGACGTCGGTTCTGTTATTGACTTTGATCCTGTTCTGTCTGCCTCGACCCATTGCTACGTCCCTGTCTTTGATTCCCTGCTGCCTATCCTTACCTCCTGCTTGTCCCCGACTATGATTCTGCTCAACATCTTTGTACCTCGCCTTAGCTGCCACCGCGGACAAAGTTATACCTGTGGAACGACCTGGTGGTACAACCTCGCAGCAAGTCGGGCTCTGGTGACATCTGGATACCACTTAGATTCTGGTCCCCTGTGTCGGCTTACGTCATCCAACTGGAGCCTGACAAAGTTCACCCCAGAGCTAGGAAAGGGGGAGGGTTAAATAAATAATATGTAAAAAAAATTTACAAAAATGTGTCTCACGGTAATTATTACATGGCCATCAGAGGCCAGTAGCTCAAACTGAATAGATTTGGGCCCAAACTGAATCTTTTGATAACTGAAAATAAGATTAGAGAAGAGAAGAAAGGACAGCAATCCTGGATACTCCTAGAAGATTTGGGTGGTGCTCGCAGCTGGGGATCCGGTGCTCAGAGTCCCATAGACAGCATAAGAGTGGAGAAAGCCACAGCACTCGGTACGGTTCAATTCCAAGTCGTCTTTATTATAGCATCATCAGGCATAAAATTGCAACGTTTCGATTCCAGATGAATCTTTCTCAAGCATGCTGTGGCTTTCTCCACTCTTATGAAAATAAGATTACTCAAAAGTGTAAAGTGCATGAGGCTATACCCATGTCCCTACATCATACTTTCAACAAATAAATGAGTTGGTTGTGGAATGAATTTTACACATTTCTTTATTGTAATGTTTTGACACAGACAGCATAAAATCATTTAAAAACACATGCAAATGTGCGTGTCTGCATGAATAGTAACCAATAACAACTATGCATACCCTCATAACCCCAATGACTTATACTGTCTATACTGGGTGAAAAGATAATAATGTGTTCTTATAGAAATGTAAATCTAAGTAACAATATAATTAGCAAAAGGAGAGCTCATGTGGAGAAAAAATCTCCAGAAATTCCTATAATGGCAATGTCACAATGGCATCCAGAGTAAGCTCCAAACGAAAATAATAAAGAAAGAAAGTGGATATCACCGGGTTGGTTGGGTAGCTAGCTGATTGCCCCATGCATTCTTCCACCCATGTGGCTTCCTCAGTTGTTTGTGGATTGAAAAGTTCTATAAGCCGTGCACCTGTGTGACATCACATGACCAGGAACTGGTGTTTATCCACAGGAAGTAAAAAATGAAACATCCAATAGAATGACAGCAAGCAGAGATCTAGAAAACAGATACATTGATTCTGTAAATAAACACCAGTCCCTGGTCATGTGATGTTACACAAGTGCATAGCTCTTTACAACACACAGCTCTCATTACTCTCTGTGACATCATGAGCCGTGCACCTGTGTGACATCACATGACCAGGGACCGGTGTTTATCTTGTAGAGTGACAGCAGGCAGAGATCCAGATCAGATGAATTGATTCAGAAAGTATAGTGGAAAATTGTATAACTTTTATTTGCACAAACAATATCAATTATTTGCTAAAGTAGACAACCCCTTTAAACCAAAAGGTTACAGACAATTTCCAAATGTTTTTATTTTTTTCTGTATACCACCTGCATAATATACACTATATATGTTTTATTTCTAGTCATTCATCCAAATTACTGGTCTTCATTGAGAAATAAATGTCCTAATTCCATCCTCGCCTACAGAAAACTCCTCTTGCCAATGAACCAAATGCATTTGCCAAGACTTTCTCTTCTGAATGAAGGTCTGGTGGTGAAAAATATTCAGATCCTTCATTTCACTCAAGTCCAATTTTTAAGAATTCTAATATTTCCTTATTATTTCCATAAACTGGAGGAAACATGTACATTTACTATTAACTATATCAAGCGTACAGGCATGTCCCAGTGATCTTAGCACAACACGGCAATACCCAGGTCTTTTATGTACATATGAGGGAGCATTTAACAGAATGCAATGAAATGAGCCAGAAACATTTCACATTTTGTTGGCATCTGTGAGCATTGCAATATGAGAACCATATGACTACGGGCAGATTGGTGGATGAGCTCAAGCATGTGCAGTACATCTTGACCTATGTCTGTTGGATGGAATACTTGGTTTTCTCCTTTATTTGCAGTTCACTAGTGAGAACAGTTTTAGGATAACAGATTTGTACATCACAAATAAGAAATACTCACAAAATGAATCATTTCTTTTAGAACTTTGTTGAATTTCTCTGACAGTAGAACAGAGTAACTGAATATTGATAATAAGGGCTCATTATTGTACAACATAGGGGGAAAAATAAATGTAGTAGATGGGCTATGATTTTTTCTTTTTAAAACACAAAGATAATGGGGCACATTTACATACCCGTCCTGTGTGCGCTATCCCTGGACTGTCCGATGATCCTGCGTTTTGGCGCGATTCACGCAGCTCGTGCACTCAATTTCCTGCATCTGTCGCTTCCCCTCTCAAGTCCGCTGGAGTTCACCTTCTTCTTCCCGACACAGTTTAAATGTTAAATCCCGCACGTTGTCTGAATCCGTTGGATCGTCTGACGGCCCGCCCCACGATTTATGTTACATGAAAGCCGATGCGCCAAAATCCAATCACGTGCGCCAAAAACCCCTTCTAAATGCTCGCACATCGGAAAATGTATTCTGACGATAGTGCGGACCGCAGACCCTTAGTAAATGAGCCCCAATGTTTCATAAAGATTTTCACTTTTTTTATAGTATATTTTTATTGAAAATGTTCAATTTTAACAGTTGCCATAAATTCATGATGAATACAGACAGACTCAAGAGGACATTCCTAAATAATAATGATTCCTGAATTACTGCACTTGTGGTCTTGTGTTTTGCAGGAGAAAATGCACTTTTTCATAGCACAATTTAGAGTTTTTTATATTCTTCTGATAATATGGGACCTTCCAGGAGCCATAACTTTTTAATTTTTTTTTTGTCAATGTAGTTGTATGAGGGATTATGTTTGCATAAAGACCAGTAGTTTTAATGTTTTTTAGTTTTTATGCTCACAAAGCTTTTGATTGTTGGAATAATGAGATGGATGATTAGAAAAAAAAGCAGTTTTATAGTTTTTCTTTGAGCTGCATGAATACTATTATAGTTTTGTAGCCTGGATTGATACGGTGTGTATACACACAAAATGTGTGTGCTTTGCCTTTTTTTGTGCATTTTTTTCCTGCATTTATTATTTATTTAATGTTTTGTTTACATTTTGTTATCACTTTGTCCTACAAGGGGGACACTGACATAATACATGTTTGACTGTGGTGTCAAAGGGATTAAACACCCAGATCTTATGAACCCATTGGGGCACATTTACTTACCAGGTCACCTTCTTCTTCCCGGTGTAAGTGCATTGGTTGCAACACAATTTGAATCTTAAATCTGAAACCCCACGCTCAGTCTGTGGTGCTGGGCTAGAACTGGCTCCTGCAGGATCTTCTTCTGATGCGCTCTATAAAAAAACATCACATCAGAATAAGTACACTTAATGCTATTGTAAAAACTGAAAACAAACTCTTTTAAGGGGTTAAAATGTGCTTCCTCTAGAAAACTATTAAATAGGTTTCTGCTATATAGGCGGTCCACCAGTTACACCAGTTACATACAAGATAGGGTATTTTTAGGTTTGTTCTTAAGTTGAATTTGTTTGTCATAACTGTATATTTTATAATAGTAGCTCCTTACAATTTTTTTTTTGCTCCAGTGACAATTGAATTTTCACATTATTTTGCTGTAAAGGGACCAATGATTATGAATAAAGTTTCATTACAGACACCTTACAGCTGATCATTGCCGCCTGGAACTAGAGTAACATCCAGAGAGCTTCACCAGAGGTCACAGTGGGCAGAGAGGTCTGTGTGTAACTACAGGTGGTTTGTAAGTCGGTGTCCTTAAGTAGGAGACCATCTGTAATTATATAAATGACCTACTACTAGCAGGAGTAGCAACAGTCCTATATTTTCCAGTTGTAAACGATTTTTGTTATTGATGATGAATAGGACACCCATAAAGAGCTTTTGTCTATTGCATCCGTCTTTGTGTGCTTTTATTTACAGTATTTATGCAACCTAGATTGTAATCACTTTTACCAAATAGTTCTTGGACAAATCTCATACTTTTTACTACCTGTAATTTTGAACCTTAGTATAGGGCACCTTACTCTAGGCCGTTTCCGGCCGTAGCACTGGGCGGCAGCGGCAAAATATAGCACATGTCCTATTTTTTGTGGCGCACCACACCATGTCCAGGTGCCACAGAATTGTAATGAGGCCAAGACCACAAATTGTATGGCCTTATCACTAGCCCCCATATGGTCATATGCATAGGATCTAAGACATAAACAATAAACCTGTACACAGTTTTGACTTACATACAAATTCAACTTAGGAACAAACCTATGGAACCTATCTTGTAAGTAACCCGGGGACTGCCTATATGCCCAGCACATAAAAATGTAAACTCTGTACTTACCTTTCCAATGCCCCCCACAGGTGCTCCTCTTCTTGATCGCTGTCACCAGATGGCGGAAGGTCCTTGTGCACTGGCTGCGCACACACTATGACGTCATTTGTGCAGTCAATGCACAAGGACCTGCCATCAGCAGCAATGCAGAGGAGGACCTGTGTGGGGCAACGGAAAGGTTAGTATTGATTTTATTTATTTATTTTTATAGAGTTGAGCATAAGCTTAGTTTAGTTTTTTAAGCACATTTCTTATCCTTTATTCTTATTCTCTATCCTCGAGTATTTACGGTGCATGAATTAACTTCAAGTGGATTCACTTTCTTTTGCCTGTCACTGTATGTGGATGTTGAGATGTGGGTTCTTCAAGCCATTTTAAAAATGCATCCCGCAGGCTTCTGGTCAAAAAAGGCTCATATTTGTTTGAGCAAAATAAACAAAACATACAGAACAAAATGCTAAAATTCATGGTTGCAGCTACCTTTGAACAAGCAGCTTCCCCTATGGTCAGCTCAGAAACTCTGAAGTAGAGCAACTATAGCCAGACTCCTAGAGTCTTTAAGGGATACACCTCTGGGTCGGAACTTTCAAAACAGATATCACACATAAAATACATTTTACATCACAACAGAGTCTGTCTCCCATTGAAATAAAAAGGAGCGTATAATCTCTACAAGTAACCAAATCACAAGGAACCCACAAGGTTAGAAGGGGATTGTGTCGCACACGATCGGATTTTGGTGCAATGCACCATCCAATGCACTTACATACACCAGGAAGAAGATGCTGAATTCCGGCAGACCTGATCGGGGAAGCGACACATGCAGGATATGGGGTGCACAATGTTAGTGAATGGCGGCACAGTGCATTCCGGTCGGACAATGCCCATCGGGGAACGTGCCAGGGTAGGGTAAGTAAATATGCCCCATTAACTTCACAAAAATACCATACATAAACATAGCACAAACAGTTATACATACACGTATAATAGAGATATAGATATACACACAGACAAACGTTCCCTATCCACCCCCTAACATACCTACTTACGTGGAAGCTTGCCCTCCCACAATACATATAGGGGCACATTTACTTACCCATCCCATTGACGCCACCGATCCGGAATGTCTGACGAGGATTCGGAGCTGCCACGATTCACTAAAATCGTGCGTCCAATTTCCTCCATGTGTCGCTTCCCTGCTCAGGTCCGCCGGAGTTCACCATCTTCTTCCTGGTGCATGTCAGTGCTGATCTTGCGAAACAATTTTGTGTTGCGATTTGTGTCGCATGCAAGCCGGCGCTGATGCGCCACAATCCAATCGCCGGTGCCAAAAACTCGGGGCAATTCAGGGCAAATCGGACAAATTTGCAAAGTCCAACGGAAATGCGTCTGAAATGTCCCTTAGTAAATGTGCCCCACAGTTCTCTTAAGTAGCAAATTTGGATACAAAATCTTCATCCTCAGTGCTAATTCTTTAGGCCTTTTGTTTGCTGGAGCCACTCTTTCAAATACTTTTAGATATGACTCAATATCATCAGTCCCTGCCAGTATGGGTGCTGGGGGGCAAGTGAGCCGTGGTCCCTGCTGGTGCTGTGTTGCAGCGGCAGTTGATGCCATGTGATACTGCACACAATAGCGTAGGGACCCACTACAACGAGGTCACCGTAAAGTGGCTAGTGGACTTATACAATTTGGTCAAAATGTAACTAAGAACCTCAAGTTTGCTTTGAAAATGTAGCCTAATGGCAATAGATCATAGTATAATGTGTGGATATGCGTAACATCTTTCTACCTAAAACCTTTCAGAATTTCTGCTGGAGCTAGTTCGCCTGGCTGAGGACCACTCCTGAAAGGATGATCTGTGAGTGGCTGCTTGGTTGACAGGTCAGTAGCCTCTCTCACAACGAATACATGTTCATACAGCCCTATGAGAGCACCAGAGCACTGCACCAATCACCTCCTGGGGGTGGTGTCCAGTCATTCTATATAAACCTGCATGTCTATTTTACAGGTGCCTGTTATTGAACTTGTCTTTCCGGATCCTTGTTATTCCTAATTATTCTGCTGTTTGTTGTGACCCTAACCTTTGGCCCGAACCCGGACTATTCTTCATACATTCGTCATGCCATTTTGTACCTCACTACTATCTTGGGTTTGATCCAGTTTGTCTGACTTGGTCTAGATGTCCATCTTGCATCTTTTTTTTTTTTGTGTACTATGCACTTCAAGGGTAAGAACCACAACCAAGTTATCAACTGTAATTTAGGACAGGGCTGGTAAGTATGCAGGGATAGAAGTTGTAGGAAGCTCAGGGCTCACACCTTACGTATCCTGACAAGACCATTGTTAGCCACATCTGTCAATTAATTTATGTCACACATTTTACCTTGATAAAAAACAACAGAAAATCATATTATAATGAATAACAAAACTGTGGTCCTTTTTTAGGCGTGATGCAAACCCTATTTACTACTTTCAAACAACTCACATTAAAACTTAAATATTACATGTAATTTGTTTGTGTATCCTATATTAAGTGTATTTATAAAGTTTTCTACATTAATCATCTCTTCAATTACCTAACTGCAGCTTCAATCATGATAGAATTATAAGCAAAACAAGACAGCAATGCAAGAAAAGGTAGAAAAGAGCGGTGATGAAGATTTTAATTAACTCATGAACTTTTAATTAAAACTATAACGTGTCAGGAAATGAATAATACCTGCGTTATAAAAGCTTGGTTTTATGCTTAATATTCTGTCTTATTTCTTTTATGGAAGTAGGACATTAAAGTAAAAAATTATATCGCTAACACTGGCAGCCCTACTGCAGACATTTCTAAAGAATTGGATAAGCTATTTCATAAGATACATCTCTTTTGGAAAAAAAAAAGTTCTGTTCTGAAGTGTAGCTCATCAGTTTCTAATGGATCTGACCTTAAAAATGGGTTTGTGCAAAATTTGAGACCTAACATTTTAGAAATCACTTACATCTTGAACAGATTACATTGAGGATATTCAGGTCAAATATCTGGTAACATTGTTTCTTGACTTTTTGACTCTTATAAGGAAGAAAGTCATACATTAATTTGCCAATTTAATGCTATTTTTAAATATAAATATTTAGAATTTAAATATTGCCTGAAACAACCTAAGTAGTTCTTAGTGATTTACTGCTTATCATTGAATTGAAGAAAGATTTATCATGTGTTTTTGACATTTATAGAAGTTACTTAAAGGGATTTTCCACTGCAATAATATCGATGACCTATCCAGCTATACATTTTAGGTTGGAGGGGGGGGGGCAACACTGATATTCTAAAAAATCCACACTTGTCCCCAGGTTGTGTATGTCTGAAGGAAGAAGGATAATTGGAAGCCTAAGTGCACAGATCTAATATTAGCTCTCTAAGATGTGTGGAACAACCTCCCTGCCACATTCTGTTAAAAACCTAGTTTTTAATAGAACTGACTTTGAAATGGCTTTGTGCAGAATCTAACATTTTAGAAATGACTTACATCGTAAACAGACTGCCTTAGAGTTAGGCAATCAGGCCAAATATCTCACATTCTTGTTGCTTGACCTTTTGACTTTGTATAGAAATATAGAAGAAAAACTAAAATGAACACCCACATATAATACCATTGTTTTAAATCTAAATACCGTATATACTTGGGTATAAGCCGACCCAAGTATAAGCCAAGGCCCCTAATTTTACCACAAAACCTACTAAAACCTATATTTTTTTTACTCGAGTATAAGCCGCGTTTGGGGTTTCAGCACATTTTTTGTGCTGAAAAACTAGGCTTATACTCGAGTATATATGGTATTTTGAATTTGTTATACTTATTTTTTCTCAATATATCTATATAATACCACTTCCAAATCAACATTCTGAATGCTTGTAGTAATTAAGTGATTTACTCCTTACATTTGTACTGAAGAGAAATATATTGTGAGTTTTTAACAATTTTGCTCCACATTCACTGAGGAGTTGCTTTCCACTCAGAATCATATTGATGACCTATCCATGGGATAGGACATCAATTGCAAAATGCTGGAGATTCGACACTTTAGACAACACTGATACGGTATACATTTCTTCTAAAACCTGTTTTACACCTGTCTCCACATTGGGGCACATTTACATACCCATCCTGCGCGATCCCCGAAAGTGCATTGTCTAACCGGAATGCACATCTGCTGCGATTCACGGATCGTGCTCCCGATATCCTGCATGTGTAACTTCCCCGCTCAGGTCCACCTGAGTTCACCTTCATCTTCCTGGTGCATGTAAGTGCATTGTCTTGTGACAAAAATTGAATCTTAAATCCAGCGCTCAGTCTGAATCAGTCGGATCGTCCGACAGCCCGCCTCCCGATTTCTGACGCTCCAACTGCACTACAATCCGATCGTGTGCGACACAATCCCCAGTTAAATACCTGTAACAGTGGAGAAAATCCGGAAAACTTCAAAAATCAGACGAAAGTGCGATCCGAGGACCCTAAGTTAATAAGCCCTATCGTGTGTGTCCAGACAGAAGGTGGGAAGAATAAAAAGGATATAGTAGAGCTGGAACGGGTGCAGAGGAGAGCAACCAGGATTATTAGGGGAATGGGGGGACTAGAATACAATGACAGATTACAAAATTTGGGATTATTCAGTTTAGAAAAAAGACGACTGAGGGGAGACCTCATTGCAATGTACAAATACCTGAACGGACAGTACAAGGATCTCTCCAAAGATCTTTTTATACCTCGGCCTGTGACCAGGACAAGGGGGCATCCTCTACGCCTAGAGGAGAGGCGATTCTACCATCACCATAGACAAAGGTTCTTTACTGTACGAGCAGTGAGACTATGGAACTCTCTGCCGCAGGAGGTTGTTATGGCGGACTCTATGTACATGTTCAAGAGAGACCTGGATGACTTTCTGGAGATAAAAAATATCACGGGTTATGGGGATAAAACATTTATTTAATTCTGGAAGGTTGGACTTGATGGACTTGCGTCTCCTTCCAGCCTTATATACTATGATTACTATGACTGTGATGTTTGGAACAACCTCTCTGTCGAGGTCTTTCAATCACTGTTTTGAATGCAAAGTATAATCACACTGAATGTGGATTTGATTAAGAGTTCTCTTTTCTTCATCGACTTTGAATTATATAAAAATACTATTTTCTGCCTTGTAATTGGCTTTTAAATAGTAAAATGTAACCCCGTAAATCAAAATTCATCCTCCAGCCTTTCTACAATTCTGGTTTCTGCCTTACAAGGCTTTCTCAAGGTTATTATTCACTTTCTGAATGTCTGTTCATAGTACGAGATTGTCTTTTAATATGAATTGCTTAAGCTGTTACTCTTAGGGTGTGAAGCATGGAGAACATGATTTGAAAAGAATGATTTATGACAATACAATATCTGAAAGGTGTAGCATTTGATTTTCACCAGCCATTTAGATTTCAACATATCACATTACACTTTCCTTAATTCCTAAGCCAGAACAAAGCCAAAGCGGACATTTTTACATTTTAATTTCGCTATCTGCTGCATATTACATAAATAAAAAGGGGCACTGCATTTTCACAGTAAAATAAATCAGTTCACGCTATGTTGAAATTGCCAGCCTGAATGAATGTTATCGAAGGGATAAGAGGACTTCTTTTGAAAGGCAATACTCCATTTCTCCACAAGAATCAATCAGATTTTGCTGACCTTCATGTTGATCAGTAGGGGGTGAACACTGGCTCTAAATCATTTTGATCTACAGATGAGATTAACATATTCATATTTGTTTGCCAAACGTGTGCTTTAATTTAAGCTTCATCTGATTGATGCCTGTAATTTATGCTGCTTAGAGCTGGAGCGTCATCTTTTTTTTATTTCTTCTTTCCAAGCTAACAGGGGGGAGACTTTCTTGGAAACAGATAAAGGAGAGGGAACTTAATTTGTAGCAATGTGACTACAGCCACACATGTTCTAGAATTAATGTTCTTCATTAAGGTGAAAAATATCAGCTGTATGTACACTGGGTCTTTAATTAACGTGGTCATCAGGACAAACAACATGAGCTCCTGCGGAAGGATTTCAAAAAGTTTTCCTTCTCTCCGGTAAGGGAATCATTAATAGACTGGACTGATCTCTGTACAGACTTCCTGCTATAATTAGAAGGGAAAAAAAGTTTGCGTATATTTCCCGATATATATTTCAGTTTAGTTGTATCTGTAATACGTTAGTCGAAGTTACCATTCAAGCTGTGGTCACTACAGTTCTAACAGCTGCTGAAATAGGTTTTATGGATTGCTAAAGTGAATGGAAGGTCACTACATGCTGACAATCCACCGAACACTTGACAGACCATAAGCAAGACACGTTGTGTTCATTTTCATCAAACCTTGGCTTCTATCCTGACACTATAATCAAGGTATCTATAAAAACAATTAAACCTTTCCAGAGGACCAACTTTTTCAGAAACATTCAAAGAAATTTTTTGAGTTCCTTTAGGAGCACCTCTTACCAAGCAATAAACACATTTTCATGTAAATCCTTTAGTGATATATCTGCACTGTGTGGCGAAGATATCAAAACTTCTTGATGTGACCGGGGCCTACACAGCGTTTATTTCTACCCCAGACCCTATGTGGCGTAGAGATAAACGCAGTTGGTGAATTATCACATATGACAATCCTACAGCTGCAGCCAGTGCATAGTAGCAGGGACAGGAGAACCCTGCGTCGCCCACTCCAAGCAACCCGTATCCCCCGGCTGGCTGCGCCTCCCTCTTATCATAGTAACATAGTAAATAAGGCTGGAAAATGTGGAACAAGTCCAACCTTTAAGAATTAAATAAATGTTTTTTTCCTGTAACCTGTGATATTTTTTCTCTCCAGAAAGTCATCCAGGCCTCTCTTGAACATGTACATAGAGTCCGCCATAACAACCTCCTGCGGCAGAGACTTCCATAGTCTCACTGCTCTTACAGTAAAGAATCTTTGTCTATGTTGATGGTAGAATCACCTGTCCTCTAGGCGCAGAGGATGCCCCCTTGTCCTGGTCACAGGCCTAGGTATAAAAAGATCCTTGCACTGCCCGTTCAGGTATTTGTACATTGTAATGAGGTTCACGCAAGTGCTAGCAGTAAGCTGGCGCAGAATTCCTGATAAATACCCCCCTCTGGCTTAAAGTGTTGGAAAGTAGCGTTTTGTAACTTATTTACTTATTTATCTAATTTACAACAAAAGTATGCAAAATTCAATTAACTAAGGAAAAGTAGATGGAAATGTGGGTGGATTTAGCCGATTTAGCTGTTTTTACACGAGATTTATCAACTTTGACTCTTTAAAAGAAGCAAAAATGGGACATTATTCCAGTGAGCTGGTGGAAAAGAAAGTAGAAAAAAACCCTTAGGACAGAAGTACTAAGCTTACAGATCGACTAAAATGTATGAAACGCTCTGTAAAATGGAGACTCTACAGCATTAGAAAAAGAACCCATGTCATTTACAACATGTGACTACTGCTCAATGAAGGTTACCAATGCCAATGCCAATGCTCCTGATTTTGCTGGTACCATAGCAGTTACTGGACTACAAAAAGGATGTAATTATGTTATCTCCAATCCAAAAATGTATCTTTTTTTGGAACTGCTTAATGAAGACTTTATCACCATTCTCCAACTGAATTCTTTAGTGGAGGTTTATCAAAGCTTTGATACCAGTTTACTGCATACAAATAATAAAATAATCACAATTCCTTGTGAACGGTCAGGAATTGCGATTATTTTATCAGTTACGCCAACTCCACGCCAAGTGGGATTGGTGGGGTTTAATGGGGCCCACACCTAGGCAATAGGTGCTGCGTAGGACAGTTCAGGTGCAGGTTATAGCAGATTTTTACACCTGGCCCAAATATAGAATTGACCGACAGTGCGTCGGCAGGTCCATCACATGACCATGGACAGATTTCACCCACTGGAAGTAAACATAGAAGCTATCTATAGCAGGACAGCAAGCAGAGAGCTAGAAAACTGTTAGGAATTGATACAAAAAGTAGTTCAAAAAATTATATAACTTTTCTTTACACAAACCATATCAATTATTTGCTGAAAGTGGAAAACCCCTTTAATCTCAGATAGATCCACCAGCATATCATAAATACAATATACCTTTTTAAGAAAGATGCATCTGTATGATGTCCCTCACTAGCAGAAGAATAGAAGCAGCAGCTTACAAATGATTAAAAAAAAATTGTCTTTTGTTTGCAAAAATAAGGAAACGCTTTTGGTTGTAAAAATGTTGCATAAGATAATAATTATTATAATTGTCAGGTTGTTACACAATTTCCAGTGAAGCAAGGGTCACTATATCACAGTTTAATTGCCACCTGTAGTTCAGATCAGAAAAAAAAGTAAAATGAATGACACAAAATTAATTTTAATTTTTTTATTTTTTCGATGTGTTGCTATATGATGGTAACCTTCTATTTGTACAAAGATGTGATTCTGCCCCTCTGCCGAACTCAATAAATACAAAAAGTTCCCCCCAAGGTCCCCATTGAAGTAATTTGTAAATGAAAATACAATATAAAAACCATAAAATAAAAATAATCTAATAATTGCTGTACCGGAAAACACTCCGTATAAGAAGTATAAAGGTGTCTGTGTGTGATGCTGTGCTCTGTATTCCTGCCATGATCTCGTGGTGAAGGGCTCATTATAGAGCTGTCATTTTTATCTGTGCTAATATTCAAACTTTATTTTATTAACTTTACGAGCGATGACTGATAAGACTAGAATATCAATAAGGGTCTGTAGAAATAGAAGCGATGGAATCAATCGTATTAATCGTAATACTGGAAATATTTGTGTTAGATTTCCATCGGAGGCTCCTTTCGCAGCTTTGCAGGATGTTCAGCAATTTTGCCGTGAACGATACCATGGAATTAAAAGAATCTACACAGTACCCCTATAATCCTATGACCCCTACAGCAATTGATAGACAGTAGTGTATGCAAACTAAACCTATAAGACGATTTATTACCGTATATAATCGGGACCTGAATTTAAGCCGAGGTAAAAAAAACTGGGAAAACCTATTGACTTGAGTATAAGTCAAAGGAAGGAAATGCATTGGTCACAGTCCCCCCCCCCCCCCAGTATATAGCCTGCCAGCCCCCTGTAGTATATAGCCTGCCAGCCCTTGTAGTATATAACCTGCCAGCCCCCTGTAGTATATAGCCTGCCAGCCCCCCTGTAGTAAAAAAAAAAAATTAACACTGTACTCACCTTTCCGATGCCCCCCGTAGGTCCTCTTGTTTGTTTGTTTGCGAGCTGCCGGCATCGCGAGGGGACCCGATGAAAAGCAGAACGGCCAGAAGCGGAGCCGAAAAGGAGAAGAAGGACCCAAAGAGGACCCCAACAGGCACTGGAGCATCAGAAGCAAGAAGAGGACCTCCAGGAGGTGTTGGAAAGGTAAGTACAGTGTTAATTTTTTTATAGACTCCGGTATAAACCAAGTTAGAGTTTTTCAGTACTCGAGTATATACTGTAAATTATCTGGACTCTAAACGCTGAAATATACTTCAACATCTCCAAATCAAGTTCACACAAAGCTTTAAATTAAATTTCACTCACGGTTTTATACTATGTTTTTTCTCCAGAATAAATATAAAACGGCATCAGTTGGATGAAAACAAAACTGGCCCACATTTATGAAAACTAGTGCAGTTTGCCTGTGGAGTGTGCAGAGTGCACAAGATTCATCAAAACTGGCACCCAGTAATCATTAATCTGGCGCCCCCTGCACTGCTCGGGAAGTGACTATTTTGTTAATGCTGCAGAATTGTGGAGCACGTCAGTAATAAATGTGTCACAAACTCCGGCTAAGCAGTAACTCACCCCTTTAGGTCCACATTTGTCGGACACAGAGCAGCTGCAACACAAAACTGGCGCAGACACTTTATAAATACATGTGCAAGCAGTTTGCTTGTTCTTTTCATTGCAAAGTCAAACAGCAAACTGGTGCAAACACTTAAATGTGAGCCATTATCAGGAATCCATAAAAAAAAGACCAAATAAGCTAAGGTGCTGAAAACATAAAAAGGGGAACTTGTCTGCAGAAATTGACCTAACAGACAGCCTACATTATGTTGTCACGCATATCAACATCCTTTAGTTCATATTCAGTGTGCTGACATCATCCAGAAAATCAGCTTTGAAGTGATATGTAAAATGGTTTTATAAAGTCATTGGCCCACATTTATTAAAGTGTTGGTGCCAATTTTTTGGCTGACTTTGCGCTGAAAAGAATGTGCAGACTTCTTGTACTTGAATTTGTGAAGTGTCGGCTCCAGTATTGTGTCGGCTGCACTGTACAACCATGTACAACCACTGTCCACCACGATACAAAATTATGTACATAAAGGGGCGTTTCATTGCAGAGACGGACCATACACCACATTTATTACTTCGACTCCACAGATTTGTGTCGCAAGCTGTATGTTAAATGTGCACCAATAAAAGGTTGTGGCTCACTTCCCGAGCAGTTCAGGGGGGAAGACCCTAATCTGGTGCACCCCCACCCGGTCCACAGGCAAACTGTATCTAGTACCTTTTGCACTGCTTTTGATAAATGTGGCCCACAGATCATAGCAATGAAGTCAAATTCTCGCCTCTTCAAATCTCCAGCGTCGTTCTAATGTATGGTCTTGCATCCATGGATATCCCTTACTGAACCTGGTGCATGATGTTAGTCATAGTAGAGTAGGTGTTTTGTGGAGTGAGAGCTTGACTTTAGTACACAACTCTCCTCTATGAAGGAAGAAAGAGATTGAATAAGCGATGCAAAGGAGAGATCAGAGTCCAGCACAACCCCAAGACAGCGGGCCTGCTGCCTCAGTGTTAAAGTGATCCCACAAACTAAGATGGAAAGCTCAAGGGGATCAAGAGAGCAAACAGGGTGAAATATCATAGAGAAGGGGATTAATGGAGTGAATTAAGAAATTATTTCCTAATGAATGTAATAAATTTTATCTTTAACCCCTTAAGGACGCAGGGTTTTTTGGCTCATTTCTCGCTCTCCAACTTCAAAAATCCATAACTTTTTCATTTTTACGTGTACAGACCTGTGTGAGGGCTTATTTTGTGCGTAACAAATTTTACTTTCCCGTAATGTTATTTATTTTAACATGCCATGTACTGCGAAGCTGAAAACAAATTCCAAATGTGGAAAAATTTAAAAAAAAACGCACATGTGTCACGTTCTTGTGGGCTCAGTTTTTACGACTTTCACTCTTCGCTCCAAATAACATGCCTACTTTATTCTTTGGTTCGGTGCGATCACGGTGATATCAAATTTATTTAGGTTTTATTGTGTTTTAATACATTTTCAAAAATTAAACTAATGTGTACAAAAAAGAAAAACATTTTTTTGCCATCTTCTGACGCTAATAACTTTTTCATACTTTAGCGCACGGAGATGTGTGAGGAGTCATTTTTTGCGAAATGAGGCGGTGTTTTCATTGCTACCATTTTGAGGTCTGTGCGACATTTTGATCATTTTTTATTTCATTTTTTATGTTATGTAAAAAGGTGTAAAAGTCGCATTTCGGACATTTGGGCGCCATTTCCCGCCTCGGAGGTCACCGCCGCCCGTAACCGTTTTTATATTTTGATAGATCGGGCATTTTGGGACGCGACAATACCTAATATGTTTGTGATTTTTACTGTTTATTATGTTTTATATCCGTTCTAGGGAAAGGGGGGTGATTTGAATTTTTAATATTTTATTATTTTTTTTTATTTTTAAAACTTTTTTTTTCTTTTTTTTTCACTATTTTTTAGACCATCTAGGGTACATTAACCCTAGATGGTCAGATCGCTCCTACCATATACTGCAATACTTCTGTATTGCAATATATGGCATTTTTGCAGCACATTCATTACAATGAGCCACTGGCTCATTGTAACGAATCTGCAGAAGCCTTAAAGCCTCGGGTCTTCTTTTGACCCGAGGCTTAATGGCTTCTGCAGATTCGTTACAATGAGCCAGTGGCTCATTGTAATGAATGTGCTGCAAAAATGCCATATATTGCAATACAGAAGTATTGCAGTATATGGTAGGAGCGATCTGACCATCTACCATGGCAACCAATTGCCGCCCCCCGATGACGTTCGGGGGCACAGCGATCGCATTAAAGATGGTGGCGCCCGCGCCGTTTTTTAAACGCCGCCGGCGACTTTGCCGGCGGCAATCACGTGGTTGATAGCTGTGGGGGTTTTCTGCAAAATGCAAAAACCCCCACCTTTGTATGAAGAGACCGTGAGCCCTCTTCACACATCCCTTATACCTCTGTGCCGTAGAGCTACGGCGCAGAGCGTTAAGGGGTTAAAGTAGGCAGCAAGATCTTCAGCCACAGACATTGGCCACTCCTGGAGTGCCAAGGTCTCCTGCATCTGTAAATTTAATACAAATGCCTTGGGTCCCATACCCCGGATCTTTTACCACCCTAGCAATGCCCCTGTCAACGGCACACGGGTTCTGGTATGAAGGATGGGTGGATGGATTCTGAGAAGATAAAGAATTATTAAAATTAAATTAAAAAAGGTTATGTTCTGAAAATGAAAAAGAAGAATTGGTAAAATTAGATATGGAAGAAAGTCAGGAGAAGACCAAGTAGAGGATGTTTCCCTCATTATGATAGTGATAAGAGGTGAGAGACAGGAGGGCAAATGGGAATGTTATTAGGGATGTTAAAGTCTCAACCATGATGATGGAATAGAAGAAAGGTAAATTCAGCTCACCACTCCCAGCTTGTCCACCACCTGACGTGCACGGACGATCCCGAGACTCCGGACTTCGTACCAAGGAAGGAAAAAACTTTAGTCCAGCACAGGTTCCGGTGGAGTTAAAAATTGATTTTCCTTTATTTAAACAGTAAAGTAAAAAGCTGAATAGGGCATACACAACATGATATGCCAAGTTACACGTGAAAAGATCTACGCATTTCTGCCTAGATGGCCTTAGTCATGATCATGAGATCATGAGATCATGACTAAGGCCGTCTAGGCAGAAACGCGTAGATCTTTTCACATGTAACTTGGGATATCATGTTGTGTATGCCCTATTCAGCTTTTTACTTTACTGTTTAAATAAAAGTAAATCAATTTTTAACTCCACCGGAACCTGTGCTGTACTAAAGTTTTTTCAACCATGATGATGGTTGGAATCTTACAGGATAGAAAGTGAGAGAGACAAGAGGCAAAGTGGTCAAGGAACTGGTAGGGTGAGCCAGGAGGACGGTATACTACAGCCACAAGAAGAGAGAATGGGCGGAAAAGTCTGAGGTTGTGGACCTCAAAAGATGGGAAAGTAAGAAGTGAGGCATTAATGTGGATAGTTGCTACTGGTGGAATAGATGGATGGTAGGCAATTAAAATAAAAACAGAAAACTGAACTGTAAGGCAGAGTATATAGCAGTTTTGTGTCAAAATCACAATAAGTACTTACATCAAATGCCACTTTGTAGTTTATTTGGCAATGTGTAATCTTTGATGCAAGTAATATGTTGGCTATATGAGGAGTCCATACATGTAGGCATCTGTCAGATGTAAGTAATGCAGTGAACAAATCCACATTTTCACATCAAATTAGGGAGATGCATGTGGGGAAACTACGAGAGTTTTCCTGTAAGGGTATTGAGAGGTATCCATACAAGAGGACGACAATGTAAAAAAGCTCAGTTGAGAATCCTACAGGATGTTTCTGCTACAAATCCGACAACCACTAGGTTTCCACCTCAATCACTGTCATCAGTCTGTTTTATTGATACATTTCCAATGTTATATCCACTGGACAACATATGGGTTTATGTGTGAAGAGTAGATGATAACATATTAGATATCAGTCACTCATGTTTATAATGTGTAAAAATAAGGAAGTGCTATTATTTATATTCTTATTACGATGTATTATTATGGTGAAGTTCAAACCTGCCTTAAAGGGAACCTGTCACCAGGAGACCCTTTTTTAGCACCCCCTGTCCTCACAGAGCATAGTACATACACTGCCAAAGAGTTTTTGTATATAAAATAGGTTTCACAGAAAAAGGATAT
Source organism: Engystomops pustulosus (assembly GCF_040894005.1). Taxonomy (NCBI): domain Eukaryota; kingdom Metazoa; phylum Chordata; class Amphibia; order Anura; family Leptodactylidae; genus Engystomops; species Engystomops pustulosus. The sequence goes on from NC_092415.1 coordinate 44,092,979, forward strand.
GTTATGTATGCTATATAGTACCTTTCAATACCTATAGTGCATAAAGTGGCTATAGAGGAGCAGTCACCCCCCCCCCCAACCCGTGGGAAACTGCTCCTTCATGTGTCTTTTTCAAATACATAAAAAACCCCATCACCCGGCTTAGTGGTGCCCCGTGCTGCTTTATAGCATGTCCCAGGTGACAAGTGCCTAGTCACATGGCACATGGCATTGAAAGGTACTATATAACATATCTTCTATTCTCTAAAACCTATTTAGCTCCATTTACACAACAGAAGAAAGAACTTCTGACGTGGGTGGTGCTAGTGCAGGTCATGAAAAACTTACAGATTTTGGTAAGGTCTTCTTTGGTTGAACTTCATGGACATGTGTCGTTTTTCAACTGTATAAACTATGATACTATTCTTTATACAAAACACTCTTTGGCAGTGTATGTACTATGCTCTGTGGGGACTGGTTGGGTGCGCTAAAAACCTGATGACAGGTTCTCTTTTAATTAACTACAATGGACCACATTTATCAAAAATATTGAAATTTATCACACAGTCTTCATGAATTTGGCGCCCCCATTTATATTTTTCAGTGCTGCAGAACTGTGGCGCATGCCAGTTATAAATGCGGCTCATGGTCCAATTAATCATTAACGCCCCTTCAGGTTCACATTTTTTCTGTCTTGTCGGACATAGTGCAGCCACGACACAAAACTGGCGCAGTGACACTTTATAAATACTTGTGCAAGCAGTTTGTACGTTCTTTCAAGTGCAAAGTCAGACAGAAAACTGGGGCAAACACTATAGAAAATGGGGGCCACTTTGGTGGTCAGACCATGAACAGGGCTTTACTACCATAACATGTAGGTTGTTTGGGGTCTGTGTTCTTGTGCACTAGTATTTTGATTTGTATGGGATAAAAAAAAGATTTTACGGAAACAGATCCCTGGACTTTACCCCTTTTTTTTACATGTGCAGCGCAAGAAATACTTCTGACCTAAAGGTTCCCTTTACATCACATGAAAAAGTTGTAAAATCAAAAGGCAACAAATGTTTACTCTGTAGGTGAAGGAGGACGTTGCGTAGATTTATCACTGACTATACATCTCCTGGTGGAGTGTTTGCCCATTTTGTCTGTCACACCAGACAGTCTCCACAGTCAAATAGTGATAATGATGCATCACTCTGCAGCCAGCCCCCGACAATAATATAATATACCGCAGACAGCATTAGCTGTTATGACAACACATTACTGCCATCAAAAAGTAATTATTCATCTTTGCCAGACAGAGATTGTAATGAGCCACATTCTTTGAAATGTTCTACAGAATCCTGATCATCACTTAAGAATGTGATATCTCTTTAAAGATAAGGATTCTATAATTGCATTGACATTTACAAGCTAATTGGAACATGAACTGGAGCTAAATGTAGGGTTTTACGCATGAGATGGAAAACAATGCAATTAAACATTAACTGGTAAAACATTGGGTTGGGGTATCACTTTTGGCTATAACAGTGACCAAAAAAGTGATGGCTGTCAGAATGGCAGGCCTTCTATACAATGCACAGGTAGTTTATTATTTAGCTGTTTATTGTAGCCTAAGGCTGAAGTATAGTAAATTACCAACATCCAGAGGTCTGTTTGTAACTAGGGGTCATCTGTAAGTCGGGTGTTCTTAAATAGGGGACCGCCTGTACAGTGGTCAAAGAAATGACTGTAACATTTTCAGAATGGGCTATAATCGGCAGTGCGGTTATGACAACGTTGGAATTATTGCTATAAAGTTACCCCATAAAAGTCTCAGAGATGGTAACTAGATATGACCCGTGGCCAGAATGGCACAAGGAAAGTGCAGATAAGTGTGATGAGGTAGATTACTGGATGAAACCCCTCTGTATGGGGAAGGAAGCTAGTAGTATAGATGGGGAACGGAAGGTCAGGACAGAAATAGGCACATTTTCTTCAAAAATACTTACTGTTATCACCTGCTTTATTGATTTAAAAGGGGTTTCCCATCTGGACATTCACATTTAATTTAATTCATTTTCCACATTTCTTAAACTGGATGTTATTAAAAAAATATTCCTGTGTAAAGATAATTTCTCATAAATGTGGCCATGGTGTCCCTTAGAAACCAGATAGCTTCCTCGGATACGACCACCACACACTCTAGCAGTGGTGGCCAGACATGCGATATTGAGCCCTGCCTGACCACCTGGCTTCAGCAATCATTACCACATGACGGCTGTAGGATCGGCAGTAAGGCTACATTCCCACTGCCGTGACTCCGCCGCACCGTAGCACGGCGGGCACACGGCAGCGCGGGGAGAGGAGGAGGAGAAGGAGGGAGAGGAGGCAGCTCACCCCCGGCACTCTCCATAGCGATGTATGGCCGCGGCGCCGTAATACTGGAAAAGATAGGACATGTCCTATCTTTTCCCGGGCTACGGAGCGGTACGGTGCCGCACGTGTGCTGCACTGTACCGCTCCCGTAGGGTGCTGTGAGCCCATAGAAGTGTATGGGGGACGTATATCGGCCGCATATACTTCGGCCGTATATACGTCCCCCACACTGTAGTGTGAATGCAGCCTAACTCCCGGACATTTCATATACAAAGACTTTTTGTTTCTTTGTGCAATCCCTCCAGCAGACGTGGTCGTATCCAAGCACACAGGGCCCATATCACTACATTTATGAGAAATTATCTTCATACAGGTAAAAATGTTTTAATAATATCTAATTGAAGAAATGTATATATATGGCAGATTAATTAAACTAAATGTGAATGCCCAGACGAGAATACCCCTTTAAGCAATTTTGTTGAAAGTTTAAATATACTTGCTTTCCTGTTCCATGGACATGTAGAGGGGAATTTAATATGGCTTACCGACTCGACTCTGATGTAAGCACAGACATTTAGGATGTTCCACCTCATTTATTATCATCGCGCACCAAAAATAATAATTTTTTTTGACACACATATAGTATTATAGTATTCCTATGCGCCAATTAAATAATGTCTGTGCGGAACATTACTCTATTACAGTGAATACCCTAATTCTGAGATTCTGAGATAATGTGAGAGTCTGAGCTACTATAACAGTGGTGGCGAACCTATGGCACGGGTGCCAGAGGTGGCACTCAGAGCCATTTCTGTGGGCACCCGATCCATCGCCCCAGCACACCAGACAGGACTCTTCCTGCAGTTCCAAGCAACTTAAAAGATGCTGCTTTCAGACATATTTTGATACTTACTTCTCTACTTAGAACTGTAGGAAGAGTGAGGATGAGTAGACAGGGACAAATTATCTTTGGAGGACCTCCTGCTGGCCCCATGATTCTCTGTGTACAGAGGGACAGTAGAAAGAAGCTAAAATTAAGCAAATTTTCCGTCTTTCTACTGTGTTGCTGTCCTCAGGAGGCGAATAAGATTGAAAGTTGTTGAAGAACAGGGAGCAGTAACTTACTGCTTTAACTTTTGGTTGGCACCTAGCGATAAATAAGGGGGGTTTGGGTTGCAGTTCGGGCACTCAGTCGCTAAAAAGTTCACCACCACTGTACTATAAGAATAATTATCATGAATATATAATATATATATATATATATATACAATAATAATGAATAATTATTATTTATATATTTTCTGTTCGTGAGATTCATTGATTTATTGTACACATGAACCTTATAAAGATATTTGTCAGTGCTTTATAATAAAAAATTACTTATTCCATATATATATATATATATATATATATATATATATATGCACAGTATATGGTAATGTTAATAGAAAACAAGCTAAAGTCTTAATATCTTGAAGTTGTTTACTGCCTTGTTCCCTTCAGGCACATCTTGCATGTGTGAACAGGATGTCATATTTTAAGACTAGACTAGTTAATAATGAAATCACAGATACTGGCAGCGCAGGAGACCCAGGTGCTGTTTTATTTGGCAAATTGTTGTTTACAATTTCTTTATCATTAATGTCAAAAATAATAAAGATGTGATATTTCTGTGGTGTATTTCCGTAGCATCAGTGTATTTGGTGTTGGAATATCTCACCTGTCAAGCAATGTTTTAGGGGGGAAAAAAAAATCACATTGTGTTTTTAGACTTAATAACTGTATTGTCGTAGGCAGAAAACCTGATTATTTTCCAACAACCTGATTTCACAAATGGAAAAGCAGCATCTGTTTTCCCGCAGCTTCACATATGGCTATCAATGTCGCTTAGAAAAGCTTGTGCAGGTAACTGAAGCAAAAGAACCTCTCTGGAGTGCAACAACCGGAGGGACCGAGCGGGAAAGCTCCCAAATGGTAGACAGGCGCTCTCTAGGAACAGCTAATGTACCTTTATCAGATGAGGCCTCTATGGAGTTCACACTAGAATAGAAATGAAAAATTCCTGAATTAATCCAGGTTGTATATTCAGTGGAGAATTTTAATAGACTTTTACCACTGGTGATATTTACAAAACTGGTCATATAAATGGAATGCTTAGTTTTCCTCCAAAATATGATATATATTATAGAATAAAACTTTATTAATCACTGCTCCAGACATTACATAACATAACATTACAAACGTTACTTTCCTGGGTATTACAGACTTCTGTGTGGGGAGGTGGATTGGGGTTTTAGTTCTCTGCTTTGGTCACTGAATGGTCATAAAGTTCTGTCACTTTTACCATAAAGAAATTGTGGAACCTAGTGGTACGGCCAGGGCCGTCATCTTGGGGGGATCTAAAGGGATTATGTTCAAGGGCCCCCCCATTTTTCAATCAAAGGCAGGCCTGAGGGGCTCAAAGCAACCACTGACCCCCCCAGACCCAGGCCCTATCAGTCTGAAAAAAAAGTCTATACTCACCTCTTGGCTTCTTCTCCCCAGGCCTGGGGCTCTGTCTTCTCCTCTTCCGGTCTGGGCACATCACTATGACGCGGTGGAGAAGAAGCTGAAAGTGAGTATAGATGTTTCTTTTACAAGAGGGCCCGACTGTGAATATTAAATTTATGTAAAGGGGGGCATCTGCGGTGGACATTTCATTAAAAAGGAACATCTGGGGTGGATATTTCATTAAAGGGGGACATCTGGGGTGGATATTTCATTAAAGGGGAGCATCGGGGGTGGACATTTCATTAAAGGGAGGCATCTGCTGTGAACTGGGGGTGATCTATATGCTGAGTGGACACGTGCAGGAGCTGTTTATATACAGATTGTGCACGTGCAAGGGCTAGCTACGTACTGAGTGGGCATGCGCAGGAGCTATCTTTATACTGAGTGGGTACGTGCTGGGTCTATCCATATACTGAGTGGGCACGTGCTGGGGCTATCCATATACTGAGTGGGCACATGCTGGGGCTATCCATATACTGAGTGGGCACATGCTGGGGCTATCCATATACTGAGTGGGCACATGGGGCTATCTATATACTGAGTTTGCAGGTGCTATCTATATACTGAGTGGCCACGTGCTGGGGCTATATATATATACTGAGGGGGCACATGCTGGGGCTATCAATATACTGAGTGGACACGTGTTGGGGCTATCTATATACTGAGTGGACACATGTTGGAGCTTTCTGTATACTGCGTGGGGATATTCAGGGGCTATGTCAGCACCCGTCCAGCAAACGCGCAACCACAAGCAGACTTGGCGCTAGCTGTCAGACTACGTAAGTGGTGGCGAACTCACCCTGCGATGTCCCTGCGGGCTAAGGCCCTGCCTAAAGCAGATAAATCGCCCTGATAAGGGCGAACCCACTATCAGGAACCTAACTGACGGTCCCTGAGTGACCCTACAACAGGACAGGGGACACTTACTTCATCTGGCAGCTGCTGGATGGTGGAGCGGACAGGTAATGGAAATACAGGTATAGACCAGTGTTCACACTGGCGCACAGAAACCAACACAAGACTGAACAGGTAACCGGAATACAGGAATAGACCAGTGTTCACACTGGCGCACACAGAATACAAACACAGGACTGAGACAGGGACAGATAAATACAGGTCTTCAGGCAGATAATCACAGGTCAGATATAGATACAGGCGGGCTATACACAGGTCAGGTCAAGATCAAACGGGTTATATACAGGTCAGGTAGAGATCAAGGTCAAGTGGGTAATATACAGGTAAGGTACAGATACAGGCAGACAAACAGAGACAGGTAAAACTGAACTAGATACACAGGTAAGACAAGACTCAAAATAACCAGCAAGCCTGATGGATACTGGTACAGGCGGGATATACACAGGTCAGGTCAAGATCAAGCAAATTATACACAGGTCAGACTCAAAATAACCGGTAAGATGGAAATGGGCAGGTATATAAAGCCGATCCTGGACACGCCTCCAGCAGCACACTGGGGGAACTGTCCATCAGGCTAGTAACCCTTGCTGGGCAGGACAGAAATGCAAGGAGCCGGGTGTGGCTCAGTTAATCCAAACACAAGAATTAAGCCACAGTTCACACACAAATAAACGCCTCTATTCCGCCAACTGCGGATAGAGCGACGTTACAGGCTATCTATATACTGAGTGGGCACGTGCAGGTACTATCTATATACTGAGTGGGCACATGCAGGGGCTATCTATTTACAGAGTGGGCACATGCAGAAGCTCGCTATATTCTGAGTGGGCATGTGTAGTGGCTATATATACTGAGTGGGCATGTGCTGGGATTATCTATATACTGAAGTAGACAATACATGCAGTAGAGTAGGGTCCTGTCTAGCTTGTCATGGCTTAAAAATGTTTTGGTCAAAAAAGAAATTTTGTATACAATGTTATGTATCAATGTGAGAATGGACACCGGTGGGGCCCACAAAAATATTCCAGTCAGGGGCCCCAAAATTCCTAGTCACGGCCCAAGGTATGGCTACCCACCTGGCAATAGCGTTGGCTTGTTGTGCTCTGTAGCTATAGCAGTATGTCATGAGGTGGGTGTGTGTCGCAATGGGGTCTAATTTCTTTAAGCATCTGTTTTGCCAGACTTCTTCCCACTGGCGTAGTCCTTCCCCAATACTGCTCTGGGCTCTCCTAATGACTTTGTTGAGATGGTTCTTTTCTTTTATTTAGGCGCCTCCCAAACAGACAACCGTGTAGAAAAGTATGCTTGTCATCATAGTTTCTTAAATAATTTTTAATATTAAGGTGGAGATTTGGAATGACCGAAACTTTCTCAACAAATGCAACCTGGTCGTCGCTTTCCACATATCTAATCAATATTGCTCCTCTTTTCCAGCCTGATCTGAATGTGCACCCCCAGGTACTTGTAGGTGTTGACCTGATCTATTTCTCACCTGTTGATCCTGATTAGCAATGCTGCCGGTTTATTCCTCTTTAGATCAATGACCATCTCCTTGTTCTAATCGACATTGATCATTGACATTGTTGCTTTCGCTCCACTTCACAAAGTCGCAGATGGTGTTCCTGTACTCCACGTCTTTGCCCTCGTTGATACAACCAACAATTACTGAATCATCCGAGAATTTTTGTAGGTGACAGGAGACAAAGTTATATCTGAAGTTCGATGTGTAGTTGGTGAAGAGAAAAAGGGACAGTACGGTCCCTTGTGGTGCTCCCTTGTTACCAATGACTTTGTTGGAGCGGATATTCCCTATTTGGACGTACTGTGGTCTTAGGTTGTCATAGGTCCAGTTGGTTTAGGGTGGTGTCCATTTGCAGAGGTCTCAATTTTTCTCTCAGGCCACCTGGTTCAATTATTGAAGGCACTGGAAAAATCCAAGTACATAATTCTAACTGAGGTGCCCCTGCGCTCTAGGTAAGAATAAGTCCACTCTATTGGCCACGCTTATCCCGTCATTGTAAGCAAACTGGAGTGGGTCCAGCTGCCCTTTGACTTCACCTTTTAAGTGTTGCTTGGCTTTCACTGCAGATATATTAAGTATTTTTATGTTTTTAGTAGTCTTGACTACTCCTGGATTTGTTATAATATTAAGATCATTATCAAAGGAAGGATAAAACAGGACAAAGAAACATATTACTGAAATAAAATGTACAGTATTTTTCAGACTATAAGGCGCACCATCAATAAATGCCTGCTAAAATGTCTAGGTTCAGATATAAGGCGCACTGGACTATAAGTCGCACCTGATTATAAGAATGAATGACCAGCAGGTGGCAGACCTGTGCACAGTTCAAGGCAGCTGTTGTCTGTAAGTAAGGTTCATATATAAGGTGCACTGGACTATAAGGCGCACCATTGATTTCAGAGAAAATCAAAGGATTTTTTTGTGCGCCTTATAGTCTGAAAAATACGGTCTGTCAAAATTCACTATAATGATCTGCACTATTTATTTATGAAATTTTGCTTAAAAGTTATGTGTTGTGCATGGATGTACTGTATATTAAAAAAACATGGATATATATACAATAAGAGAATCTTCTTTTTTAGAATGGAAAAACTTATTTTGGATTGAAAGCTCATTGATTTCAAAGAGAACATTCTCCCAATTTGTCTTTAGGTCTACTGTGATACTAGGACTATGTAAAACAGAGCATTACCAGGAGATAACAATTTAAATAATTTTGTTTGATACATTCCTTTTTGTCCAGAAAAATGGAAAAGGACCAACATTCACCTTTCATGAGGACCCCTTCCTAATTGTGGAGAAAGCTTTTTAGTCTTTGGGGCTTCTGGTCCCTTTAGATGGACACTGCTTAGCTTTGTACCACCCATAAGGAGCTTGCATTGTACACAGTACGGTATTTCTTACTTTTAACCCCTCAATGACTTGGCTTATTTGTGTTTTCATTTTTTGCTCCCCCAAAAATTGCCAGACTCTGCATTTACGCCTCTCCATTTCTTTCCAAGTCCCACCTCCTTTTTATTTCTTGGGTAATACCAAATTTATATAGGTATTTGGCTGAATTCACATGACCATGCGGGGGTACATATGTATGGCCATGCTAATACATATGAGCACAATATTTTCAATGGAGAGAGGAGGTCACTCCTCCACCTCTCCAGCGCGGCTCACGTATACCCGGCCATGTAAATGAGTCCTCAATATGTTTTAATATATTTAAAAAAGTAAAAAAAAAAACATAAATGACATTTTCATTGCTGCCATTTTGCTTACCGTACAATCTTGCGATCACTTTACATTCAAATATTTCTGAATTACAAAATGGTGAAAATTTAGGGATTTGGGGATACCCAACATGTTTCAGATTTTTTTTTCTTTTATATCAGTTCTAGGGAAAGGGTGGGGATCTAAACATTTAGGTTTTTATTATTTAAAAAAAATTCTACATTTTTTAGCTCCCAAAGGGTAATTTAACCTTTGGGGTCCAATCTTTTCTACCATATACTGCAATACTGCTGTACTGCAGTCTATGGCAGTTTTGCCTCCAGCAGACACTTAGAGATCCGATTGAAGTGTGGCAAAGACTCCCAGCTGTCCTAGCAACCGATCACCGCCCCCTGATGACCTTACGTGGGGCCACAATGAAATCTGTGAGAGAGATATTTCTTTACAGGCACCATTTTGGTCTTGCCTGGGGTTATGCTGACCACACATGTCCAGCCATGTCATGATTCAAACTTCATTTTGTGTGAACTGTTTGGAAGTGCCCTCACTTCTCTCTGCAGCTTCTCTGTTTGAAGGCCATGTTGTGACTTATACACAGCTAACACAAGAACAATTAGTATAAAGATTCTGTTTAGATAAGAACAAGGCCTCTGGAAGAATGTCTTAAAGGGAATGTTCTGGCATATTCAATATGGCCTATAGCATAGCAGTATCCTATCACCTTTCCACTCCCCTATGCAGATGATTTTCTGTGTTTTATATATGCGGTGCACGCTAATAAAGATTGTAAGTCTGCATTTTCTAAGAGACTGGTGTGTCTTGGTTTTTGCTCTAATCCTGGTACTGGTTTACATTTTTGGCTAAAAGTGTTAATTCCAAAATCACCTTACAACTGAAGGACTATTTTGAGTCCTAGATAACGATCTTTTACAAATCCAATATGGCGGTGTTAACTTTGAAATGGTGTTACCAGTGGATGCAATATGCAGCAAACAACCCCCTTGTATGGAGAGGGCTCTGCCCATGAGCCCTCTCAATACACCCAGCCTGAAATCGGGAAGGGGTTTATGAAATCAAATAATGAATGATAGCAAGGTCTGAATTAAATGGAGAAAAGGATCTGAAGTCCTAACAAGTCTTTAACGCATAACAGGTTGGAAAGGAGGACTGTTTAAGGCCTGAGGCATGAAGACATATTACACATCTATACAAGCTCAATACAACCCTCTTAGAAGTCTATCAGCCCTGCTGTACCTCCATATGTCTCTGATTTTATGCCCCAGCAGATACAATATTACAGAAATATTCTACCCTAGAACTATTGTTCAAATAGTATAATTCCCCAATACTACAGTGCCATATGATAGAACCATATGGTGCCTCATAAAGTGCCTATGGCTCTATATTGCCTCAGGCAAAGCCATGTATGTAGGCCCTATCTTTTGGTGATAAGAGATCTTGTCTGGGTAACAGCTTAACATCGAGTGGGTGCAAGTTTTTGGCAAATCAATCCTGAAAAGAATCCACAGTTTCCTCATTGTAAAGCAAGTTTACTAGTATTTGCCCTCTGGCAAGGTGTGTCACCATTTGAAGGAAAACAAAAGTCAGGAACAGTACTGAATGTATTCCCATGAGTCATAATATAGCACTTCTTCACATGGTTCTGCTGTCTATATCTACTGCTGGGTGTACAGTCATAGGTTGTGGATGATTGAAGACTTGTAGTATTTGAAGTGAAATGACAGTACAGTCATGGCCAAAACTTTTGAGAATGATACAAATGTTAATTTTTACAAAGTCTACTGCATCAGGTTTTATAATGGCAATTTGCATATACTCCAGACTGTTATAAAGAGTGATCAGCTTAACAGCAATTAATTGCAAAGTCAATATTTGCCTAGAAAATGAACTTTTTCCACCAAAACACATTTTAACTTCATCGCAGGCCGGCCTTAAAAGGAGCAGCTAACATTGTTCAGTGATTGCTCCAGTAACACAGGTGTGGGTGCTGATGAGGACAGGGCTGGAGATCAATCTGTCATAATTAAGTAGGAATCACACCACTGGACACTTTAAAAGGAGTGTCATGATACTAGTGGGACGGGAGCAGGAGTCCAGTAGTCAGGTAAGGCAGAGGAGGCAGGAGGCAGTACACAGATAGCCCGCAGGGGGCTGCAGTAGCAGTCTTGAACAGGAGTGTAGAGACCAGAGTAATAGTCTGAGTATCACAGGAGCTGTAGGTGCAGTATAGAAAACTTAGAGTCAGCAAAGGTGATGTTCCAAGGAACTAGAAGAAGATCTCCAGCAAGAAGGTCTCCTGGGTGTACAGGCTGTACTCAGTAAACTGAACACAATATTAACACAAACAGGAAGTGTCAGAGACACATATATATAGGCAGACCAATCAAGGTAAACTCAGGGCGGTACTAATCAGGAGACACAGGTTGTCAGGTTTCACAAGTAGGTTCAGCACCATAGTCCAGCAGACATCTATTCAACTAGCAGAGTGGCTCAGCAAACAAGGAGACAGAGAACCAGGCACCAGAGCACAGGTTCACTGTTCACAATAAGTCAGTTGGTCTTAAAGGGGTTCTCCCATGAACAAAAGTTAGGCCCTATCCACGGCTCAGCAATCTCCATCAGCTCTATAGAGATTAATGAAATAGAATAGTCATGTGCAGCCGTCTGCCCCATTAGTCTGATGGAGCTATCCGATGGAGGTATGTGGGACCCTATCGGACTCCCATTTTTTGTCACTGGGACCCCATTGATCAGCAAGTTAGACACTATCCCGTGAATAGGGCCTAACTTTTGTTCATGGAAAAAAACCCTTTAAGCAAAACGATAAAGTATTTGTAAACTGCCCATTACATGTCTAAGTAGACCACAGAAAGCCCATGACACATGTGTAGTTGTATTGTGAATGTTACAATATTGTCCAACTATTTTCGTCTTAGCATTTTTGGCCACTATCAGGAAATAGGAGATGAGAGAATATGGTGAGTTACATATTCTGTAAAAACCAAGGGCACAGCGAAAGTGCAGGGTATGAGACCTTGATGCCCACCTCTGCCATAAAAATCATCTTCCGCAACTAAACATAGACCTTCTCTGGATTAAGTTTTGCTGAAATCCCTTCATGAGAACAGGACTTTGTGGGAGCCATATAATCACTTCCGGGCCTCTTTGTTCTTCTTTAAATTATGAAAATAGTTTTTACTGACATCAATTCTATAATATATACTGAACAGTAATAGCAAAGAAGACCGCAGCACAGCACAACTTGGTTACCTTGAATCATCTCTCTCCATTTTGATATACCTGAGCAATTGTGTTGTACAGTCATGGCCATAAGTTTTGATAATGACACAAATATTATATTTTCACATGATCTGTTTTAGAGATGAGAGAACACACTCGTCCGAGCTTGATGCTCGTTCGAGCATTAGCGTACTCGAAACTGCTCGTTGCTCGGACGAGTATTTCGCCAGCTCGAGAAAATGGCATCTCCCGCCGTTGTGATTTTTGGCGGCCAGAAACAGAGCCAATCACAAGCCAGGAGACTCTGCACTCCACCCAGCATGACGTGGTACCCTTACACGTCGATAGCAGTGGTTGGCTGGCCTGATCAGGTGACCCTGGAATAGACTAGCCCCTGCCCGCGCTGCTCGGTGTTCTAGGGTGCTAGGGTGTTCTATTAAAATAGTGTTAGGCAGGAGTGATTCTACTAGAACCCAACAGCCCTTCTTAGGGCTACAATTATGATATATATTTTTTTTTTATTTGCTTGTGGCTGGGCTTGCTGGCACTAGTAGTGCAGCTAGTACCATATTGTGAGGAATTTGCAGGGAGACTTGCGACGGTTGTGTTTAGCTCTTAGTGACACACATATCCATCTCAAACACCTAAGTGGGACAATTTATTCGGGGTTTGATTTGAATTAGGCACAATCTGCTGATTTTTTTTTTTTACGTTTATTTTTTTTATAACTCAAAGTCACCTGGAATAGCAGTGTGCTTTCAGTGTAGGCTAGAAAATAGCCATAGGAGGACCCCAACGGCTTACTTAGGCCTACAATAGCGTTATATTTTACTTTTTTTTTGTTTGCTTGTGGCTGGGCTTGCTGGCACTAGTATTGCAGCTAGTACCATATTGTGAGGAATTTGCAGGGAGATTTGCGACCGTTGTGTTTAGGTCTTAGTGACACACATATCCACCTCAAACACCGAAGTGGGACAATTGATTAGGGGTTTGATTTGAATTAGGCACAGTCTGCAGATTTTTTTTTTTTTTTTAACGTTTATTTTTTTTTATAACTCAAAGTCATTAGGCACAGCACAAAATCCAGTTGTGTGCTGTCAGTGTAGGTTAGAAACTTGCCATAGCAATAGGATAGCATCGTTTTGTTTAAAAAAAAAAAACACAAAAAACAAAAAACTAAAAAAATTTACAGTTTACACTTTAATTTTGAAAATGTTTAACCCGAGGGCTAGGGGTAGAGAACGAGGGCGTGGATGTGGGCGTCCAACTACTGCAGGGGTCAGAGGCCATGGTCCTGGGCGGGGTGAGACACCACCTGCTTATGAGGGAGCAGGGGAACGCCGCAGAGCTACACTCCCTAGGTTCATGTCTCAAGTTACTGGGACTCGTGGTAGAGCACTGTTGAGGCCAGAACAGTGCGAACAGGTGATGTCATGGATTGCGGACAATGCTTCTAGCCATTTGTCCACCAGTCAGTCTTCCACGCAGTCCACCCATGTCACCGAAATCAGCACTCCTCCACCTCAGCCTCCTTCCCCCCAGTCTGCCCCCTCCCAGGAAAATTTGGCATTTGAACCGGCATACTCTGAGGAACTGTTTTCTGGACCCTTTCCAAAGTCACAAACCACTTGTTCAGTTGCTGCTGAGCTATTTTCCGATGCCCAGGTTTTCCACCGGTCGCAGTCTGTGGGTGATGATGACATTATTGACGTAGTGCAAGAAGTGTGTAATGAGGTTTCGGACGATGAGGAGACAGTGAAGTTGTTGTGAGGGCAGGAAGTCTGAGGGGGAGCAGACTGAGGGATCGGAGGATGATGAGGTGACAGACCCAAGCTGGGTTGATAGGCCGGGTGAACACAGTGCTTCTGAGATGGAGGCGAGTCCTATACCAGAACAGGTTGGAAGAGGCAGTGGTGGGGCCAGACGGAGAGGCAGGGCCAGAGCTGGTGCATCAGCGCCAAATGTTTCACGTAGTCAAGCTCCCGTGGCGAGGGATAGATTTTCAGAAGTCTGGAGGTTCTTTAAAGAAACACCGGATGACCGACGGACTGTGGTGTGCAACCTGTGCCAAACCAGGATCAGCAGGGGTTCCACCACTACTAGCTTAACTACCACCAGTATGCGCAGGCATATGAATGCTAAACACCCCACTCAATGGCACCAAGCCCTTCACCTCCGGCCGGGCACACCACTGCTCCTTCCCCTGTGTCATCTGCTAGTCAGCCCCCTGCCCAGGACCCCGGCCCAAACACCTCCCGTGTGAAAACCCCACCTTCACCTCCACGATCCTCCACAGCATCCACCAGCGTTCAGCTCTCCATACCCCAGACGCTGGAGCGCAAAAGGAAGTATAGTGCAACCCACCCACACGCCCAAGCCCTCAACGTCCACATCTCCGAACTGCTTAGCCTGGAGATGCTGCCCTATAGGCTGGTAGAGACCAAGGCCATTCAAAACCTCATGGCGGTGGCCACCCCTCGGTATTCGGTCCCCAGCCGCCACTACTTTTCCCGATGTGCCGTCCCAGCCCTGCACAAGCACGTGTCAGACAACATCATCCGTGCCCTGACCAACGCCGTTTCTGACAAGGTCCACCTGACCGTGGACACATGGACGAGTGCTGCCAGGCAGGGCCACTATATATCGCTGACGGCACATTGGGTTAACTTGGTGGAGGCTGGGACCGAGTCTGACCCTGGGGCTGGTCATATACTGCCGACGCCGAGGGGCCTACCTCGGTCCAGGTCTCTCAGGCCTACTATGCCTCCGACTCCTCCCACCCCTCCTCCACCTCCTCCTCCGAATTACCATCCGTGGGCATGGCGCCATCAGTCGGTAGCTTTAGGCACAGCAGCAGTGCCGTCGCTAAGCGACAGCAGGCGGTGCTCAAACTGCTGAGCCTAGGTGATAAAAGGCACACCGCCCAACAGCTATTATAGGACATCACGGCGCAGACTGATCTGTGGCTGGCACCGCTGAACCTGAAGCCAGGCATGGTTGTGTGTGACAACGGCCGTAACCTGGTGGCGGTTCTGCAACTCGGCAGACTGACACATGTGCAATTCCTGGCCCACGTGTTAAATCTCATAGTACAGCGGTTCCTCAAGACATACCCCAATCTGTCTCATTTGCTCACAAAGGTGCGCCGCATCTGTGCGCATTTCAGGAAGTTCAGCACAGATGCTGCCACTCTCAGGGCAGCGAGCGCCGCCTCCAACTGCCCGCTCACCGACTGTTGTGCGACGTGCCCACGAGATGGAATTCAACATTAACCATGTTATCCAGAGTTTACCAGCAGCGCAGAGCGATTGTAGACTGCCAGATGTCAACTTCCACCAGAACTGGTAGTCAGGTCAGTCAGCTTCCTCAAGTCTACATTGAGGAGTGGACGTGGATGTCTGATATCTGTCAGATGCTGAGTAACTTTGAGGAGTCAACACAGATGGTCAGTGGCGATGCCGCCATCATCAGTCTCACCATCCCGCTGCTTTGCCTGTTGAAAAACTCTCTGGTCAGCATGAAGTCGGAAGCTTTGTGCTCGTCACAAGAGACGGGGGAAGAAGATTCCCTTGTTGATAGCCAAAGCACCCTCAGGTCTGTTTCTCAGCTCATATCGGAGGAGGTGGAGGAGGATGAGGAGGAAGAGGAGGAGAATGTTGGCGAGACAGAAGAGGGGACCATTGTTCAGTCCTTCACTGTTCAGCGTGTATGGGCAGAAGAAGAGGAGTTGGAGGAGGAGGAAATGGGGAGTCAAATGGCAGGTACTCGCATATGGCAGATTTCATGCTAGGCTGCCTATCCCGTGACCCTCGCGTTCAAAGAATTTATTCCAGCACCGATTACTGGAGTACAAGCAAAATCTTTCCACTCTCATCCCTGGAGAGGAAAGGAGTGTGAGAATGCATGAATACCAGCAGGCCCTGGTGCACAAGCTGAAACAGTATTTCCCTTCTCTCAGCGCTAGCGGCAGAGGGCGTACTTCTGCGGGACAAGTAGCGAGGGAGAGTAGGCGAGTAGGTAGGGGTACGCTTTACAAGGTCTTTGCCAGTTTTATGTCACCCCAGCAAGACACTGTCACCTGTCCCCAGTCTCGGCAGAGTAGGGCTGATCTTTACAGAAAGATGGTGAGGGAGTATGTAGCTGACCATACCATCGTCCTAAATGATCACACAGTTCCCTACAACTAATGGGTTTCAAAGCTGGACATGTGGCACGAACTGGCGCTGTACGCCTTGGAGGTTCTTGCCTGCCCTGCCGCTAGCGTGTTGTCTGAGCGGGTTTTCAGTGCAGCTGGTGGCATCATCACCGATAAGCGTACACGCCTGTCGACTGACAGCGCTGACAGGCTGACGCTTATCAAGATGAATGAAGCCTGGATTTCTCAGGATTTCCATTCTCCACCAGGTGAAGGAAGCTCAACCTGAAAAATTCACTCCTCCTCATTTTCCTCCTTCTCCTCCTCTTTGTACACTAAAGCAGAGGAAACTGGCTATTTTTTGCCAGGCCCAACTGGCTCTAGCTATAGTACTCTATGTATTTAATTTTTCTGGAGGGCCACCTACCGGGTCCTCTGTTTTAAACAATTTTTTGGACTGCCACATACAGGCACTCAATCTATTAAATTTTTCTGGAGGACCACCTACCTGCTCCTCTGGTTTGAAAACTTTTTTGGACTGCCACATACAGGCACTATCCAAATTAAATTGTCTCCATAGCAGCCTCCACACGTCGTCTTTTTAGCTGCCTCCACACGTTGTCCATATAGCTGCCTCCATACATCGTCCCCTTATCAAACGAGCTGTGTCAGGCAGAATTTTGGGTTGTTTTCATGGCTTCCACATCAAACTTGTTAACTTTGTCACCACCCTGCTGTGTTATCCACAAAATAGACTGGCAAACTTTTATCATTTACCGATATCATTTCAGTGCTTCTTGCGCATCTGTTTACATTCCCCTCACCCACCATAACCCAAACTTATAAGAACACTACTACACTTGATCTTATACAAAAGGTTCTTAGAAGTGCTGTTTGGGGAGTAGCCGAGAGACAGGGGCTTGGATAGGCGAAAGCTCGCCTGGCAGCGGAGCGCCAGCTCCATCCCAAGATCCAAAAAACATAGTTTTAACTGCAGCACCTTTAATCTACTACTACTTCACTGCCTCCATACATCGTCCCCTTATCAAACGAGCTGTGTCAGGCAGAATTTTCAGGTGTTTCACCAGATGCACAGTGGAACTCGGCCCATCTGTCGCCGCCATGCTGGAGACCTGAAGTTGCAATCATAGCAGCGCAATATGGATGCCCCATACTGTCGCTCTTAATCATGGAAGTCGTCTCCATGGCTGCCTCCACATGTCGTCCCCTTATCAAACGAGCTGTGTCAGGCTCATTTTTCGGGTATTTTACCAGATACGTTATGGAACTTGGTCACTGTGTCGCCATCATGCTGTGTTATCGACTAAATATACTGGCAAACTTTTGTTCACATAGGAAATCATTTCAGCGCTTCTTGCTCACCTCCATTGGTGAAGCCTGAGTCCATTTAGGGTATGTCGCCATGACACTCTCTAGCCTGCCGCTGCTGCAGCTGCCTCTGCATGCCGTCCCCTATAGTGTCAGGGTCAATTATTGGATGTTTTAGATGCTATCTAGCCTCATTCGATCACTCTGTCATGGCCATGCTGTTGCCCATAATTTTGGCATAATGGTGCGATTAAGCAGCCTCAGAGGCATCCATGCATGCTGCCCCTGCTGTTTCCTGTCCATTTCCGTGGTGTTTCCATCCTTTTTTGAGGTTCCCAGGTGTTTGGCCAAGCTTCCCTGTGCAGAGCCTTGGTCCCCTTGAAAAATGCTTGAGTCTCCCATTTACTTCAATGGGGCTCGTTATTCGAGACGAGCACTCGAGCTTCGGGAAAAGTTTTTCTCGAATAATGAGCACCCGAGCATTTTAGTGCTTGCTCATCTCTAAACTGTTTCCCTCTGGTTTTTAAGTGTGTTTTTCAGATGTTTTTATCACATACAGAAATACAAGTGCAATCATATTATGAGTAACAAAAGCTTTTATTGACAGTTAGATAAGTTAATGCTGCAAGTCAATATTTGCAGTGTTGACCCTTCTTCTTCAGGACCTCTGCAATGCTCCCTGGCAGCTCTCAATCAACTTCTGGACCAAATCCTGACTGATAACAGCCCATTCTAACACAATGCTTGCATTTTGGCACAATTTGTTGGTTTTTGTTTGTCCACCCGTCTCTTGATGATTGACCACAAGTTCTCAATGGGATTAAGATCTGGGGAGTTTCCAGGCCATGGACCCAAAATCTCTGTTTTGTTCCCTGAGCCATTTAGTTATCACCTTTGCTTTATGGCAAGGTGCTCCATCATGCTGGAAAAGGCATTGTTGATCACCAAACTGCTCTTGGACGGTTGGGAGAAGTTGCTCTTGGAGGACATTCTGGTACCATTCTCTATTCATGGATGTGTTTTTAGGCAAGACTGTGAGAGAGCCGATTCCCTTGGCTGAGAAGCCGCCCCACACATGAATGGTTGCAGGAGGCTTTACAGTTGGCATGAGACAAGACTGATGGTATCGCTCACCTTGTCTTCTCCGAACAAGCTGTTTTCAAGATGTTCCAAACAATCGGAAAGGGGATTCATCAGAGAAAATGACTTTACCCCCATCCTCAGCAGTCTACTCCTTGTACCTTTTGCAGAATATCAGTCTGTCCCTGATGTTTTTTCTGGAGAGAAGTGGCTTCTTTGCTGCCCTCCTTGACACCAGGGCTTGCTCCAAGAGTCTCCGCCTCACAGTGCGTGCAGATGCACTGACAACTGCTTGCTGCCATTCCTGAGCAAGCTCTGCACTGCTGGTATGACGATCCTGAAGCTTAAACACTTTTAAGAGACGGTCCTGGCACTTGCCGGTCCTTCTTGGGCGCCCTGGAGACTTTTTGGCGACAATGGAATCTCTCTCCTTGAATTCCTTGATGATGCGATAGATTGGTGACTGAGGTGCAATCTTTCTAGCTGCGATACTCTTCCCTGTTAGGCCAGGTTTTTGCGGTGCAATGATGACTGCACGTGTTTCTTTAGAGATAACTATGGTTAACAGAAGAGAAACAATGATGCCAAGCACCAGCTGTTTTTTAAGTGTCAAGTGGTGTTATTCTTACTTAATCGTGACAGATTGATCTCCAGCTCTGTCCTTAGCAATACCCACACCTGTGTTAGTGTAACAATCACTGAAATGATGTTCGCTGCTCCTTTTAAGGAAGTTGAAATGTGTTTTGGTGGATAAAGTTCATTTTCTAGTCAAATATTGACTATGCACTTAATTGCTGTTAAGCTGATCACTCTTTATAACATTCTGGAGTATATGCAAATTGCCATTATAAAACCTGATGCAGTAGAATTTGTAAAAATTAACATTTGTATAATTTTCAAAACTTTTGGCCATGACTGTAGATGTTGTTTCACACTGTTTCAAACACTGTTTTTGATGTTTTTATGTCATTATGTGGAGACACGATTTATATGTTGTTATTGGACCATGTACACATGCTTGACCAATAGAAACATTGCATTTGGTTTGAATAAATCACTTTTTTTGAGTTCATCCATCCCTTTGCTGTGCTGCGGTCATCTTTGCTATTATTGGATCCATGAGGAACCCCCCACTGGGGCTGACAGACTGCTGGCACCCTTCACAACTATCAGTCTTTCTTTGGCCTTGGGTATGCTGTCTACTATTTCTCCATGATTAACGGAACATTAGGCACAGCTGGGGCTCGGATCACTTATGTACCAGTAATGTGACTTGTGAAACCCATTGAATATGGGACTGGGAGTCCTTCAAGTACCATAGGATGACGTTCCATTTTCTTCAGTTCATGCGCTGAGACTTGATAGTATCCAAACATTTACCCGATCTGTTCTTTGGTACTGAATCACTCGTTCCTCTTTCTCACAGATCTTCATCCCTACACAAGGTGCCTGCAGCCCTAAATGAGTCACTCAAAATCCTATTAAGAAATGGCCAAAACTTTATAAGTTTCGTTGTAAGTTTATTCATGAACTTACATATTTTCTATTTCTTAAATTACATGTAATATTATTATTATTGATAATAATAACATTATTAATAATAATAAATATTTAACATTGTTCTCTTCTTTAATTTAAACTTTCCATATCTCCAGGACTTCTAGTGAGCTGTACCAATTTTCTGGAGTACCCCAGACTTTTAGGCTAATACCCAACTACCAAACTTTGAAATGTACCCTAAAACCCATCTCTTCAGACGTATCACACTTCCTGACTGTGTGTCACTTACCTCCGCTGTTTTCTCCGCCGATCTATGTTATTCCTTAGCATTTAATACCATTAAACAGCTAACAATGCAGGGCCATTGTACAATTACTCTCATCTCCTGTGTCATCCCTTCACCCTTATGGATTGTAAGCTCTTGTGAGCAGGAACCTCACTCCTATTGTTTCATCTGATCATTTTATTGCTCTGTATTTTCTTATTTGACTGTATATGTATCCCAGATCTGTAAAGATGTAGAATTTGATGGGGCTATAGAAATAAAGAACAAGTAAAAGGCCATTGCAAATCAAACTAAAAAAAATTACAAAAAAATAAATGTATTTTGTCCACATGTTATGCCAGATAAATATCTCCCTATTAGTACATTTGCAGTATTGCTATTTGCTCATATATGGCCATTGGATCAAGGTTAAGTTGATGGTATCCACCCCACTTTTTTCCATAGGGATGGTGACTTTCCTTTTCAATAGATGGGGGGAATTGATCATTGTCTTTTTGTGCCTGTCTGGCGTTGTTTTGGTGCAATTTTGGTACCAATGCAGTTTTGCGACTTTCCATTGCGCCAAATGCCCATAGGACAATACAAAGTCACTTTAAAATAAAGCAAATTCATAATTTTCATAGACTAGTTTTTATAATATTTAACTAAATTTTGGCACAAATTTTTGTTTAGGCACACATGACGCAAAATGACTCCAGTCACCGCTTAGCGTATAAATAGGCCAAAAAATACCACCAAATTTATAATGACCAATTGCTTCATGTGCTCCAAAAAAAAAGAACATTTTGCCACAAGCGCAAAAAAAAGAACAATATTATGAGACAAAAAACATACATAGACCACTTGATGAATTCAGATAAAACATCATTGAACAGTGACATCAGAGTCACAGACAGATTGGAATGATAAATTCCCCACATAGTTTCTAGTTAGCTACATACAAGATATACAGGTAGAAAGATAAAAGAAATAAAATAACATAGATAGATGGTAAAAATGGATAATTGATAGATTCTACTTAGGTAGCTACAAGGTAGATAATAGACTGATAGATAGTAACTCGATAGATAGATAGAAAATCGATAGATAGAGAAAAGGCTGCACAGGCCGCATCTGCAGTGTTACCAGGGGCAACTGATGAGGTTCAAACGCAGCTTCAAAGCTTTCAACACAACTGCCTATGTGGTCTGCCAAAGAGCCAGATGCTGGTGTTGAGTGATAATTGTGATGCTTGGTATACACAGACCAGCACATAATACTGGATTTCAGTGCTTTTTCTCCCCTTTGTCTATTTGTATTCTCCTACACAAGATAGATAGATAGATAGATAGATAGATAGATAGATAGATATATGATAGGTAGATGCTCTACATATGAAAAGAGGTTCACATACATTGCCTAAAAGCGAGCACAGATAATTATATGAAATAAGACGAGATAGATAATAGAAAGATGATAGATAATAAATAGATGACAGATGGATAGATGATAGACAGATATTATATAGAGTTAGAGATATATAAGAGATAGGTATAAATATAAAAAGAGGTTCACATGCATTACATAAAAACAATCACAAATAATTCCAAAAAAATAAAACTACACGTAACAGACACAAGAGGAAAGAGGACACAATTTATACCTCAGTCCTCTACATATATCTATGTGTAATCTATCATATCTATTTTATACTGATAAAACATATATTTACATATATATATATATATATATATATATATATATATATATATATATATATATTTACATAACTTTTTAACTTTTATCTACCTACCCACAACCCTCAGCTATTGAGGCACCTTTATATTTTTTGTTTCCTAGAAACTTGTTGATAGAAATTAATGCAAATAAAACATTGTAGTTGAGAGCAGCCAATCAATGAGCAAACAGCCTCTAATAGGACACCACAGAGTGTTTTCGATTTTCTCCCTTAGGTGATTATAGAAAATAAAAAGCAGTCACCTGTCAGACAAATTTGAGCAATGAAATTTAGCAGCCTATTGTCCCGATCGCAGCTTTCAATCATTGTAAACGGTCTCCAGAGACAGCCATTATTAACGGACATGTTCCTAGGAGTAGATAAATGAGACCCCACCTGCCAGCCTTCATAGGCAAAGGCGGACAATCGAGGCCAAAAATATGATAGGGCCTGCAGCTTTATTGACATTTACATCAAAAATAGTTAGCAATGAAAGCAGCTGTTGTGGAGAGCATTCACCACATCGTGTTCAGAATCTGCTGTGAACGGAAATACAGACCTCCCGACAAGCAATTTACCTTCTGTCACTCTCCATGTGCTTGCAGTGTTGCCGACTAGTTTTACAGATAGCCCACTTAAAACCGCACATGTGTACAGTTTGGATAAAAGATTGCCTATAATTTGAAGTAAATTGCCGAATGTGGCATTATGGGTCTCGCTGTCATCTGGGAGGTGACATTGTGGAAAGAGAGTGAAACTGAAATCCCAGAATTATAAAATCAAGTGCCGTGTGGCTATCGAAAAAATTCCGAAAAACATATCGCAAACCTGCTTGTATGCGTATCAGTCCGTTGTGTTAAAGGGCTAAAAGCCTGTAAATTTATCTGGGCACTTAACCTTGATACTTAACCCATTCACTAAATCCTATACTCATAGAGTAAGTTTGAATACCAATTACTTGATCCAATGAAATGCATAATAAAGAGAAGACCGTCGACAAACACGGAGGTTGATTATGTGAACCCTGCGGAGGTCTTCCAATCTTCCTGGATTATTGCAGGCAATGCTGGCCTTAGCTATGTGAAACCTACGCAATACAGGTCACTTCTTGTGACAGAAACAGATTGGGATTTGGGTTGTCGGGGATTGGGTTTTTGTTTATCCTACCTCGCATCCACTATAGTCTGCTGAGACTCTGTACACAAACAGAGGCTGGTGGTAACGGGAGGCACTGATCCGGATAGGCTTTGGCTAAGACTAAATATGACGGCCAGATCAGTTCGCCCAAATAAACTACAAACAATTTGACACACTATGGAGTTAACAATCAGCTGTTGAAAAAGGAGAGAGCATTTACACTTGCTCTGTATTGGTAAATTTACATAGAAATCTGCGACAAGGTTTGCTGCTACTTAGTTTTCCAGTGACACCTCGGATGTATCTTTAGACACACGCAAAACCACCCCCCTGCTGGCGGGGTGAAAGCAATGACACCAGAATATATGTGCAATTAAAATATTGCAGGGGTAAGTTAAAAGGTACCCAGGAATGACTAGGAAATAATTTGATGGATTGAGCTTTTGGGAACTGTAAACATCTACATAGTTACATAGTTTATATGGTTAAAAAAAATGTCCATCAAGTTCAACCAAGGAAGGGAAGGGATTGGATGAGGAAGGGATTTGTGGGAAATAATTCTATATAACATAACATTCAATGTTATTTAGGTGTAAAAAGGCATCTAGACCCTTCTTGAAGCTCTCTGCTGTCCCTGCTGTAACCAGTGCCTGAGGCAGGCTATTCCACAGATTGACAGTTCTCATAGTAAAAAAGCCCTGTCACCTCTTGTGTTTAAACCTTGTTTTCTCCGGACAGAGACAAAGCCCCCTTGTCTTTTGATTTGATTTAACCTGGAACAACTTTCCACCATATTTTTGTATGGACCATTCATATATTTATATAAATTAATCATGTCCCTTCTAAGTCCTCTTTTTTCCAGACTAAATAAATCTAGTTGTTTTAATCTTTCCTTATAAGTGAGTTCCTCTATAACCCTTATCATCTCTAAACTTACTGATGTATAGGTGGGGTCCCTGGATAGACCGGTTAGTGCAAGCTTTTTGCAGGTATCCAGCTGGGCTGGGGTTGGTCCGGCTCCATGCTGTCACTTGACGTCACTAAAGCATTTGACAGGGTGGAGTGGGTCTTTCTCTGGACAGTGATGGAGTCAATGGGTTTTGGAAAGGGGTTTATTGGATGTTTCAGCTGTTATACAGTGACCCGAAAGCATGTATCAGAGTTAATAGGGAATATAATAGTGAAAACTCATAACTTTAACAAAAGGTACTAGATAGAGATGACCCCTCTCCCCCTTCTCTTTGCACTCTTTATAGAACCTCTGGCTATTACCATTAGAAATAATAATTACACTAGAGGCTTTGAATGTGGGAGAGAGGGTGAGAAAATGGTGAGAAAATGTTGTATACATATGACATATTGATGTGTCTGTATGAGTCAGAACATTCAGTACCAGAAGTGATGAGGGAGCGAGATACGTTTAGTAGGGTTTCCGGATTGAAAAGTCTACCCTGTAAGCATTGGATACTGGTAGTGATTACTCACACTAAGAACTATTGAATTTGGAGTTTTTGGGAATTATAATAGATGTAAATGTACAAATTTTGCTAAATTAAATTTAAATCCCCTGATGACAAAAGTCAGAGATAAAATTAATATTTGGTTTAAACTACCATTGACTCAAACAGAAAGAATAGCATTTTTAAAATTGATCCGGGTCCCCATTTCAACAATATGATCTCTGTCAGCCCTATGATAAGTGACGAAGTTCTCCTTCATTAATCAGTTGTTCTAGGGGAAGAAAAAGAAGAAGAATTAAACAAGACTTTCCGTGCAGATATTGGGAAGGGGGAGGTTTAGAGCTTGCTAAGTTTCAACTGTATTTTATTTCATCTTTTATACTTTATAGCATAGACTGGCACTATTGTAAAGAACTTATTGGATAGGGTAGGGGGAGAGAAAGTGTGTTTGCATTATTAGGAAACTGACCATGAAAATCAAGTATGGATAAACCAGAGACACTTAATCATAGATCCAGGGACCATGAGTATGGCAGTCTTCTTATATTTGTTATCCATGGCCTCCTTCCTTCTAAAATCAACTTTTAAAATTATGGTAATGAGTAGAGATGAGCGAGCACTAAAATGCTCGGGTGCTCGTTATTCTAAACGAACTTTTCCCGATGTTCGAGTGCACGTCTCGAATATAGAGCCCCATTGAAGTCAATGGGAGACTCGAGCATTTTTCAAGGGGACCAAGGCTCTGCACAGGGAAGCTTGGCCAAACACCTGGGAACCTCAGAAAAGGATGGAAACACCACGGAAATGGACAGGAAACAGCAGGGGCAGCATGCATGGATGCCTCTGAGGCTGCTTAATCGCACCATTATGCCAAAATTATGGGCAACAGCATGGCCATGACAGAGTGACCGAATGAGGCTAGATAGCATCTAAAACATGCAATAATTGACCCTGACACTATAGGGGACAGCATGCAGAGGCAGCAGCAGCAGCGGCAGGCTAGAGAGTGTCATGGCGACATACCCTGGACTCAGGCTTCAAACGAGGCTGAAATGATTTCTAGAGATAAGCGAACATACTCGTCCGAGCTTGATGCTCGATCGAGCATTAGCGTACTCGTAACTGCTCGTTGCTCGGACGAGTATTTCGCCCGCTCGAGAAAATGGCAGCTCCCGCCGTTTTGCTTTTTGGCGGCCAGAAACAGAGCCAATCACAAGCCAGGAGACTCTGCACTCCACCCAGCATGACGTGGTACCCTTACACGTCGATAGCAGTGGTTGGCTGGCCAGATCAGGTGACCCTGGGATAGACTAGCCGCTGCCCGCGCTGCTCGGATCATTCTCTGTCTGGATGCCGCTAGGGAGAGAGCTGCTGCTGGTCAGGGAAAGCGTTAGGGTGTTCTATTAGCTTACTGTTAGGCAGGAGTGATTCTACAACAACCCAACAGCCCTTCTTAGGGCTACAATAACGTTATACTTTTTTTTTTTATTTGCTTGTGGCTGGGCTTGCTGGCACTAGTAGTGCAGCTAGTACCATATTGTGAGGAATTAGCAGGGGGACTTGCTACCGTTGTGTTTAGCTCTTAGTGACACACATATCCACCTCAAACACCAAAGTGGGAAAATTTATTAGGGGTTTGATTTCAATTAGGCACAGTCTGCCAGTTTCTTTTTATTTTACATTTATTTTTTTAATAACTCAGTGTCATCTCATCTTGCATAGTAGTGTGCTTTAATACTTGGCTAGAAAATAGCCATAGGAGAATCCAAACGGCTTACTTACGCCTACAGTAGCGTTATATATATTTGATTTCTGGTTGATCTGCTGGTGGCTGTAGTTGCTGCAGTGCATCTACTAGCAAATTGTGAGCAATTTGGAGTGAGACTTGCGACCACTGTGTTTTGCGCTTAGTGACGCACATATCCATCGCAAAGACCAAAGTGGGAAAATTTATTAGGGCCCGGGGTTGGATTTCAATTAGGCACAGTCTGCCATTTCCTTTTTTATTTTACGTTTATTTTTTTCATAACTCAGCGTCATCTCATCTGGCATAGTAGTGTGCTTTAATACTTGGCTAGAAAATAGCCATAGGAGAATCCAAACGGCTTACTTACGCCTACAGTAGCGTTATATATATTTGATTTCTGGTTGATCTGCTGGTGGCTGTAGTTGCTGCAGTGCATCTACTAGCAAATTGTGAGCAATTTGGAGTGAGACTTGCGACCACTGTGTTTTGCGCTTAGTGACGCACATATCCATCGCAAAGACCGAAGTGGGAAAATTTATTAGGGCCCGGGGTTGGATTTCAATTAGGCACAGTCTGCCATTTCCTTTTTTATTTTACGTTTATTTTTTTCATAACTCAGCGTCATCTCATCTGGCATAGTAGTGTGCTTTAATACTTGGCTAGAAAATAGCCATAGGAGAATCCAAACGGCTTACTTACGCCTACAGTAGCGTTATATATATTTGATTTCTGGTTGATCTGCTGGTGGCTGTAGTTGCTGCAGTGCATCTACTAGCAAATTGTGAGCAATTTGGAGTGAGACTTGCGACCACTGTGTTTTGCGCTTAGTGACGCACATATCCATCGCAAAGACCGAAGTGGGAAAATTTATTAGGGCCCGGGGTTGGATTTCAATTAGGCACAGTCTGCCATTTCCTTTTTTATTTTACGTTTATTTTTTTCATAACTCAGCGTCATCTCATCTGGCATAGTAGTGTGCTTTAATACTTGGCTAGAAAATAGCCATAGGAGAATCCAAACGGCTTACTTACGCCTACAGTAGCGTTATATATATTTGATTTCTGGTTGATCTGCTGGTGGCTGTAGTTGCTGCAGTGCATCTACTAGCAAATTGTGAGCAATTTGGAGTGAGACTTGCGACCACTGTGTTTTGCGCTTAGTGACGCACATATCCATCGCAAAGACCGAAGTGGGAAAATTTATTAGGGCCCGGGGTTGGATTTCAATTAGGCACAGTCTGCCATTTCCTTTTTTATTTTACGTTTATTTTTTTAATAACTCAGTGTCATCTCATCTGGCATAGCAGTGTGCTTTCATACTTGGCTAGAAAATAGCCATAGCAATAGGATAGCATCGTTTGGTTTTAAAAACTAAAAAACACACAAAAAAAAAAAAAACACAAAAAAAAGTAAAAAAAAAAATTAAAGTTATAACTCTCATTTTCAAAATGTTTAACCCGAGGGCTAGGGGTAGAGGACGAGGGCGGGGACGTGGGCGTCCAACTACTGCAGGGGTCAGAGGCCGTGGTCCTGGGTGGGGTGAGACACCACCTGCTGATGAGGGAGCAGGGGAACGCCGCAGAGCTACACTCCCTAGGTTCATCATGTCTGAAGTTACTGGGACTCGTGGTAGAGCACTGTTGAGGCCAGAACAGTGCGAACAGGTGATGTCGTGGATTGCCGACAATGCTTCGAGCAATTTGTCCACCAGTCAGTCTTCCATGCAGTCCACCCATGTCACCGAAATCGGCACTCCTCCAGCTCCTGCACCTCAGCCTCCTCCCCCCCAGTCTGCCCCCTCCCAGCAAAATTTGCCATTTGAACCGGTATACTCTGAGGAACTGTTTTCTGGACCCTTCCCACAGTCACAAACCACTTGTCCGGTTGCTGATGAGCAATTTTCCGATGCCCAGGTTTTCCACCAGTCGCAGTCTGTGGGTGATGATGACCTTGTTGACGTACTGGAAGAAGTGTGTAAAGAGGTGTCCGACGATGAGGAGACACGGTTGTCAGACAGTGGGGAAGTTGTTGTCAGGGCAGGAAGTCCGAGGGGGGAGCAGACTGAGGGATCGGAGGATGATGAGGTGACAGACCCAAGCTGGGTTTAGAGGCCGGGTGAACACAGTGCTTCTGAGACGGAGGAGAGTCCTCGACCAGAACAGGTTGGAAGAGGCAGTGGTGGGGCCAGACGGAGAGGCAGGGCCAGAGCTGGTGCATCAGCGCCAAATGTGTCAACTAGTGAAGCTCCCGTGGCGAGGGCTCCTGCGGCGAGGGCTAGATTTTCAGAAGTCTGGAGGTTCTTTAAGGAAACACTGGATGACCGACGGACTGTGGTGTGCCACATTTGCCAAACCAGGATCAGCAGGGGTTCCACCACTAATAGCTTAACTACCACCAGTATGCGCAGGCATATGAATGCTAAACACCCCACTCAGTGGCAACAAGCGCGTTCACCTCCGGCCGTGCACAACACTGCTCCTTCCCCTGTGTCAGCTGATAGTCAGCCCCCTGCCCAGGACCCTGCCACAAAAACCCCATCGTCGCCTCCACGATCCTCCACAGCATCCACCAGCGTTCAGCTCTCCATACCCCAGACGCTGGAGCGGAAACGCAAATATAGTGCAACCCACCCGCACGCCCAAGCCCTTAATGTGCACATCTCCAGATTGCTAAGCCTGGAGATGCTGCCCTATAGGCTAGTAGAGACCGAGGCCTTTCGCAGCCTCATGGCGGCGGCCGCCCCTCGGTATTCGGTCCCCAGCCGCCACTACTTTTCCCGATGTGCCGTCCCAGCCCTGCACCAGCACGTGTCAGACAACATAATCCGTGCCCTGACCAACGCCGTTTCTGACAAGGTCCACCTGACCACGGACACGTGGACGAGTGCTGCCGGGCAGGGCCACTATATATCGCTGACGGCGCATTGGGTTAACTTGGTGGAGGCTGGGACCGAGTCTGACCCTGCGGCTGGTCATATACTGCCGACGCCGAGGATTGCGGGGCCTACCTCGGTCCAGGTGTTTCAGGCCTACTATGCCTCCTCCTCCTCCCACCCCTCCTCCACCTCCTCCTCCGAACGACCATCCGTGGGCATGGCGCCATCAGTCGGTAGCTCTAGGCACAGCAGCAGTGCCGTCGCTAAGCGACAGCAGGCGGTGCTCAAACTGCTGAGCCTAGGCGATAAAAGGCACACCGCCCAAGAACTATTACAGGGCATCACGGCGCAGACTGATCTGTGGCTGGCACCGCTGAACCTGAAGCCAGGCATGGTTGTGTGTGACAACGGCCGTAACCTGGTGGCGGCTCTGCAACTCGGCAGACTGACACATGTGCCATGCCTGGCCCATGTGTTAAATCTGATAGTTCAGCGTTTCCTCAAGACATACCCCAATCTGTCTGATTTGCTCACGAAGGTGCGCCGCATCTGTGCGCATTTCAGGAAGTCCAGCACAGATGCTGCCACTCTCAGGGCAGCGCAGCGCCGCCTCCAACTGCCCGCTCACCGACTGTTGTGCGACGTGACCACGAGGTGGAATTCAACACTGACCATGTTATCCAGAGTTTACCAGCAGCGCCGAGCGATTGTAGACTGCCAGATGTCAACTTCCACCAGAACTGGTAGTCAGGTCAGTCAGCTTCCTCAAGTCTACAATGAGGAGTGGACGTGGATGTCTGATATCTGTCAGGTGCTGAGTAACTTTGAGGAGTCAACACAGATGGTCAGTGGCGATGCCGCCATCATCAGCCTCACCATCCCGCTGCTTGGCCTGTTGAAAAACTCTCTGGTCAGCATGAAGTCGGAAGCTTTGCGCTCCTCACAAGAGACGGGGGAAGAAGATTCCCTTGTTGATAGCCAAAGCACCCTTAGGTCTGTTTCTCAGCGCATATCGGAGGAGGTGGAGGTGGAGGAGGATGAGGAGGAAGAGGAGGAGCATGTTGGCGAGACAGAAGAGGGGACCATTGTTGAGTCCTTCACTGTTGAGCGTGTATGGGCAGAAGAAGAGGAGTTGGAGGAGTTGGAGGAGGAGGAAATGGACAGTCAGGCCAGTGAGGGGAGTGAATTCTTACGCGTTGGTACTCTGGCGCATATGGCAGATTTCATGCTAGGCTGCCTATCCCGTGACCCTCGCGTTCAAAGAATTTATTCCAGCACCGATTACTGGGTGTTCACTCTCCTGGACCCACGGTACAAGCAAAATCTTTCCACTCTCATCCCTGGAGAGGAAAGGAGTGTGAGAATGCATGAATACCAGCAGGCCCTGGTGCACAAGCTGAAACAGTATTTCCCTTCTGACAGCGCTAGCGGCAGAGTGCGTAGTTCTGCGGGACAAGTAGCGAGGGAGAGTAGGCGAGCAGGCAGCTTGTCCAGCACTGGCAAGGGTACGCTTTACAAGGCTTTTGCCAGCTTTATGTCACCCCAGCAAGACACTGTCACCTGTCCCCAGTCTCGGCAGAGTAGGGCTGATCTTTACAGAAAGATGGTGAGGGAGTACGTAGCTGACCATACCATCGTCCTAAATGATCACACAGCTCCCTACAACTACTGGGTTTCAAAGCTGGACATGTGGCACGAACTGGCGCTGTACGCCTTGGAGGTTCTTGCCTGCCCTGCCGCTAGCGTCTTGTCCGAGCGGGTTTTCAGTGCAGCTGGTGGCATCATCACCGATAAGCGTACACGCCTGTCGACTGACAGCGCTGACAGGCTGACGCTTATCAAGATGAATAAAGCCTGGATTTCTCCTAATTTCCAATCTCCACCAGGTGAAGGAAGCTCAACCTGAATAATTTATCCACTCCTCCTCCTCCTCATTTTCCTCCTTCTCCTCCTCTTTGTACAGTAAAGCAGAGGAAACTGGCTATTTTTTGACAGGGCCCACTGGCTCTAGCTATAGTACTTTATGCATTTAATTTTTATGGAGGGCCACCGACCCGGTCCTCTGTTTTAAACAATTTTTGGGAGTGCCACATACGGGCACTCAATCTATTCAATTTTTCTGGAGGGCCACCTACCTGCTCCTCTGGTTTGAAAACTTTTTTGGACTGCCACATACAGGCACTCAATCTATTCAATTTTTCTGGAGGGCCACCTACCTGCTCCTCTGGTTTGAAAACTTTTTTGGACTGCCACATACAGGCACTCAATCTATTCCATTTTTATGGAGGGCCACCTACCTGCTCCTCTGGTTTGAAAACTTTTTTGGACTGCCACATACAGGCACTCAATCTATTCCATTTTTATGGAGGGCCACCTACCTGCTCCTCTGGTTTGAAAACTTTTTTGGACTGCCACATACAGGCACTCAATCTATTCCATTTTTATGGAGGGCCACCTACCTGCTCCTCTGGTTTGAAAACTTTTTTGGACTGCCACATACAGGCACTATCCAAATTGAATTGTCTCCATAGCAGCCTCCACACGTTGTCTCCATTGCTTCCTCCAAAAGTCGTCCATATAGCTGCCTCCATACATCGTCCCTTTATCAAACGAGGTGTGTCAGGCCGAAATTTGGGTTGTTTTCATGGATTCCACATCAAAGTTGTTAACTTTGTCGCCACCCTGCTGTGTTATCCACAAAATACACTGGCAAACTTTTACCATTTACGGATATTATTTCAGCGCTTCTTGCGCATCTGTTTACATTCCCCTCACCCGCCATATCCTAAACTTATAAGAACGCTACTACACTTGATCTTATACAAAAGGTTCTTAGAAGTGCTGTTTGGGGAGTAGCCTAGAGACAGGGGCTTGGATTGGCGAAAGCTCGCCTGGCAGCGGAGCGCCAGCTCCATGCCAAGAACCAACTAACATAGTTTTAACTGCAGCACCTTTAATCTACTACTAGTTCACTGCCTCCATACATGGCCGCCTTATCAAACGTGCTGTGTCAGGCAGAATTTTGGGTTGTTTTCATGGCTTCCACAACAAACTTGTTAACTTTGTCGCCACCCTGCTGTGTAATCCTCAAAATATACTGGCAAACTTTTACCATTTACGGATATTATTTCAGCGCTTCTTGCGCATCTGTTTACATTCCCCTCACCCGCCATATCCTAAACTTATAAGAACGCTACTACACTTGATCTTATGCAAAAGGTTCTTAGAAGTGCTGTTTGGGGAGTAGCCTAGAGACAGGGGCTTGGATTGGCGAAAGCTCGCCTGGCAGCGGAGCGCCAGCTCCATGCCAAGAACCAACTAACATAGTTTTAACTGCAGCACCTTTAATCTACTACTAGTTCACTGCCTCCATACATGGCCGCCTTATCAAACGTGCTGTGTCAGGCAGAATTTTGGGTTGTTTTCATGGCTTCCACAACAAACTTGTTAACTTTGTCGCCACCCTGCTGTGTAATCCTCAAAATATACTGGCAAACTTTTACCATTTACGGATATTATTTCAGCGCTTCTTGCGCATCTGTTTACATTCCCCTCACCCGCCATATTCCAAACTTATAAGAACGCTACTACACTTAACTTGGTGCAGGCTGGAACCGAGTTTGACCCTGGGGCTGGTCATATACTGCCGACGCAGAGGATTGCGGGGCCTACCTCGGTCCAGGTGTTTCAGGCCTACTATGCCTCCTCCTCCTCCCACCCCTCCTCCACCTCCTCCTCCTCCGAATTTCCATCCGTGGGCATGGCGCCATCAGTCGGTAGCTCTAGGCACAGCAGCAGTGCCGTCGCTAAGCGACAGCAGGCGGTGCTCAAACTGCTGAGCCTAGGTGATAAAAGGCACACCGCCCAAGAGCTATTACAGGGCATTCCACATCAAACTTGTTAACTTTGTCGCCACCGTGCTGTGTAAGCCACAAAATATACTGGAAAACTTTTTTCATTTACGGATATTATTTCAGCGCTTCTTGCGCAGATGTTTACATTCCCCTCACCCGCCATATCCCAAACTTATAAGAACGCTACTACACTTGATCTTATACAAAAGGTTCTTAGAAGTGCTGTTTGGGGAGTAGCCTAGAGACAGGGGCTTGGATTGGCGAAAGCTCGCCTGGCAGCGGAGCGCCAGCTCCATGCCAAGATCCAACTAACATAGTTTTAACTGCAGCACCTTTAATCTACTACTATTTCACTGCCTCCATACATGGTCCCCTTATCAAACGAGCTGTGTCAGGCAGAATTTTGGATTGTTTTCATGGCTTCCATGTTAACTTTGTCGCCACCCTGCTGTGTAATCCACAAAATATACTGGCAAACTTTTATCATGTACCGATATTATTTGAGCGCTTCTTGCTCACCTCCTTTGGTTCCTCTCTGCCACCCATTGGTTTGAAGCCTGAGTCCATTTAGGGTATGTTGCCATGACACTCTCTAGCCTGCCGCTGCTGCCGCTGCCGCTGCCTCTGCATGCCGTCCCCTATAGTGTCAGGGTCAATTATTGGATGTTTTAGATGCTATCTAGCCTCATTCGGTCACTCTGTCATGGCCATGCTGTTGCCCATAATTTTGGCATAATGGTGCGATTAAGCAGCCTCAGAGGCATCCATGCATGCTGCCCCTGCTGTTTCCTGTCCATTTCCGTGGTGTTTCCATCCTTTTCTGAGGTTCCCAGGTGTTTGGCCAAGCTTCCCTGTGCAGAGCCTTGGTCCCCTTGAAAAATGCTCGAGTCTCCCATTGACTTCAATGGGGCTCGTTACTCGAAACGAGCACTCGAGCATCGGGAAAAGTTCGTCTCGAATAACGAGTACCCGAGCATTTTAGTGCTCGCTCATCTCTAATGATTTCCTATGTGAACAAAAGGTTGACGGATTTTGTGGATAACACAGCAGGGTGGTGACAAAGTTAACAAGTTTGATGTGGAAGCCATGAAAACAACCCAAAATTCTGCCTGACACAGCTCATTTGATAAAGGGACGATGTATGGAGGCAGTGAACTAGTAGTAGATTAAAGGTGCTGCAGTTAAAACTATGTTAGTTGGATCTTGGGATGGAGCTGGCGCTCCGCTGCCAGGCGAGCTTTCGCCTTTCCAAGCCCCTGTATCTCGGCTCCTCCCCACCCAAAATTGGCCTGGGGGCCAGAAGCGTTTACTTTGAAAAAATTATAATTTTCAAAGTAGGCCGGGTAGTTTGAATATTTCACCTAGGAATAATGGAACAGCATAGTGGTTCTATTTTTAATTGTTTTGCGCTGCTATGATTGCAACTTCAGGTCTCCAGCATGGCGGCGACAGATGGGCCGAGTTCCACTATGTATCTGGTGAAACACCTGAAAATTCTGCCTGACACAGCTCGTTTGATAAGGGGATGATGTATGGAGGCAGTGAAGTAGTAGTAGATTAAAGGTGCTGCAGTTAAAACTATGTTAGTTGGATCTTGGGATGGAGCTGGCGCTCCGCTGCCAGGCAAGCTTTCGCCTATCCAAGCCGCTGTCTCTCGGCTACTCCCCAAACAGCACTTCTAAGAACCTTTTGTAAAAGATCAAGTGTAGTAGTGTTCTTATAAGTTTGGGTTATGGCGGGTGAGGGGAATGTAAACAGATGCGCAAGAAGCGCTGAAATAATATCGGTAAATGATTGCCAGTAAAAGTTTGCCAGTATATTTTGTGGATAACACAGCAGGGTGGCGACAAAGTTAACAAGTTTGATGTGGAAGCCATGAAAACAACCCAAAATTCTGCCTGACACAGCTTGTTTGCTAAGGGGACGATGTATGGAGGCAGCTATATGGAAGACTTTTGGAGGCAGCTATGGCGATGACGTGTGGAGGTAGCAATGGAGACAACGTGTGGAGGCAGCTAAAAAGACGACGTGTGGAGGCTGCTATGGAGACAATTTAATTTGGATAGTGCCTGTATGTGGCAGTCCAAAAAAGTTTTCAAACCAGAGGAGCAGGTAGGTGGTCCTCCAGAAAAATTAAATAGATTGAGTGCCTGTATGTGGCAGCATCTGTGCTGGACTTCCTGAAATGCGCACAGATGCGGCGCACCTTCGTGAGCAAATCAGACAGATTGGGGTATGTCTTGAGGAACCACTGAACTATGAGATTTAACACATGGGCCAGGCATGGCACATGTGTCAGTCTGCCGAGTTGCAGAGCCGCCACCAGGTTACGGCCGTTGTCACACACAGCCATGCCTGGCTTCAGGCTCAGCGGTGCCAGCCACAGATCAGTCTGCGCCGTGATGCCCTGTAATAGCTCTTGGGCGGTGTGCCTTTTATCGCCTAGGCTCAGCAGTTTGAGCACCGCCTGCTGTCGCTTAGCGATGGCACTGCTGCTGTGCCTAGAGCTATCGACTGATGGTGCCATGCCCACGGATGGTAATTCGGAGGAGGCGGTGGAGGAGCATCTCCAGGCTAAGCAGTTTGGAGATGTGAACGTTGAGGGCTTGGGCATGTGGGTAGGTTGCACTATACTTCCTTTTGCGCTCCAGCGTCTGGGGTATGGAGAGCTGAATGCTGGTGGATGCTGTGGAGGATCGTGGAGGCGAAGATGGGGTTTTCGCATGGGAGGTGTTTGGGCCGGGGTACTGGGCAGGGGGCTGACAAGCAGATGACACAGGGGAAGGAGCAGTGGTGTGCCCGGCCAGAGGTGAACGGGCTTGGTGCCATTGAGTGGGGTGTTTAGCATTCATATGCCTGCGCATACTGGTGGTAGTTAAGCTAGTAGTGGTGGAACCCCTGCTGATCCTGGTTTGGCACAGGTTGCACACCACAGTCCGTCGGTTATCCGGTGTTTCTTTAAAGAACCTCCAGACTTCTGAAAATCTAGCCCTCGCCACGGGAGCTTGACTACTTGAAACATTCGACACTGATACACCAGCTCTGGCCCTGCCTCTCCGTCTGGCCCCACCACTGCCTCTTCCAACCTGTTCTGGTATAGGACTCGCCTCCGTCTCAGAAGCACTGTGTTCACCCGGCCTATCAACCCAGCTTGGGTCTGTCACCTCATCATCCTCTGATCCCTCAGTCTGCTCCCCCCTCGGACTTCCTGCCCTGACAATAACTTCACCACTGTCTGACAACCGTGTCTCCTCATCGTCCGACACCTCTTTACACACTTCTTCCACTACGTCAATAATGTCATCATCACCCACAGACTGCGACCGGTGGAAAACCTGGGCATCGGAAAATAGCTCAGCAGCAACCGGACAAGTGGTTTGTGACTGTGGGAAGAGTCCAGAAAACAGTTCCTCAGAGTATGCCGGTTCAAATGCCAAATTTTCCTGGGAGGGGGCAGACTGGGGGGAAGGAGGCTGAGGTGGAGGAGCTGGAGGAGTGCTGATTTCGGTGACATGGGTGGACTGCGTGGAAGACTGACTGGTGGACAAATGGCTAGAAGCATTGTCCGCAATCCACGACATCACCTGTTCGCACTGTTCTGGCCTCAACAGTGCTCTACCACGAGTCCCAGTAACTTGAGACATGATGAACCTAGGGAGTGTAGCTCTGCGGCGTTCCCCTGCTCCCTCATCAGCAGGTGGTGTCTCACCCCACCCAGGACCACGGCCTCTGACCCCTGCAGTAGTTGGACGACCACGTCCACGCCCTCGTCCTCTACCCCTAGGGTTAAACATTTTGAAAATTAAAGTGTAAACTGTAAATTTTTTTTGTTTTTTGTTTTTTTGTGCTCTTTTTTTTAAACAAAACAATGCTTTCCTATTGCTATGGCTAGTTTCTAACCTACACTGACAGCACACAACTGGATTTTGTGCTGTGCCTGATGACTTTGAGTTATAAAAGTAAATAAACGTAAAGATAAAATAAACAAATAAATTGTCCCACTTCGGTGTTTGAGGTGGATATGTGTGTTACTAAGAGCTAAACACAACGGTCGCAAGTCTCCCTGCAAATTCCTCACAATATGGTACTAGCTGCACTACTAGTGCCAGCAAGCCCAGCCACAAGCAAACAAAAAAAAGTAAAATATAACGCTATTGTAGGCCTAAGTAAGCCATTGGGGTTCTCCTATGGCTATTTTCCAGCCTACACTGAAAGCACACTGCTTTGCCAGATTACTTTGAGTTATAAAAAAAAATCAAACCCCTAATCAATTGTCCCACTTAGGTGTTTGAGATGGATATGTGTGTCACTAAGAGCTAAACACAACGGTCGCAAGTCTCCCTGCAAATTGCTCACAATATGGTACTAGCTGCACTACTAGTGCCAGCAAGCCCAGCCACAAGCAAATAAAAAAAAATATATATAACGTTATTGTAGCCCTAAGAAGGGCTGTTGGGTTCTTGTAGAATCACTCCTGCCTAACACTATTCTAATAGAACAGCCTAACGCTTGCCCTGACCAGCAGCAGCTCTCTCCCTAGCGGCATCCAGACAGAGAATGACGCAAGCAGCGCGGGCAGGGGCTAGTCTATTCCAGGGTCACCTGATCAGGCCAGCCAACCACTGCTATCGACGTGTAAGGGTACCACGTCATGCTGGGTGGAGTGATTGGCTCTGTTTGTGGCCGCCAAAAATCACAACGGCGGGAGATGCCATTTTCTCGAGCTGGCTAAATACTCATCCAAGGAACGAGCAGTTTCGAGTACGCTAATGCTCGAACGAGCATCAAGCTCGGACGAGTGTGTTCGCTCATCTCTAGTAATGTGCCTAAATAGGCTCCTACCTATAGGAACCTACCCACTCCAAAGCTGCAGATTCACAGGCTGTTACATTGTACATTTACCCCCTTCCACTGTGTGCTGTAACTTCCTATGCTTCAGTAAGAAGATATCTGGCAGCGAGCAGGAGAGGGGAAGTGCTAAGGAAGCCGGGGGGGGGGGGGAGGCTCTAGGAGGGGCTCTAGGAATCACCCCAGTAGCCTTTCAGGCTTATTAGCATAAGGGAATTAAAATTGTTTTTATAAAGTTAATATAAAAAAAAATTATAAAAGTTTTAGAGGAAAAGATACCTGCCATTTTGGCAGGTTTTGACCATGGGTGAGGCTGCAGAAAAATAAGATCCAAACTTTGTGAATCAATATAATCAAACTGAAGATATTATAAATTGTCTGAAACAGTAAATTTGTTTTGTTTTTTCTACTGCAAACCTGCAACACATGGCTGGGAAGGTGGAGGGGGGCTGTAAGAGCTTATACTTCTCGAAGTTCTCGTTATCCTGTGGCACCACCCCTCACTGCCAGGCTTCTGTTTGTTTTCATATTGGTCTAGTTAAAAATTAACAAATATAAAAGGATTTTCTGTGTAATGTATAGTATTTTTTTATTTTCATATTCAATTTCAAAATTAAAATTTTAAATGAATTTCCTATTGTGTGACTTTCATAGTCTTGTCAGGGATGTTTTACTGAATATGTATGTCTATATATTTATATTTTATACTTTATATATCCCCGACACGGTCAGAAAAGTTAATTTTAATTTAAGTTTTCCACTGTAACTGGAGCATCCATAAGAGCCCCAGTTACAGGATGAAACAACCCCAGTGGGGGCAAATGTTATGATCAGATCTGTTGGTTAATTCTATCAGACCCGGCAATTGTGTCTATCTATTGAGGAAAGGAGAAGGCAGAAGCTTTAATAAACAGCTGCTACCTTCTCCTGATGCATTTTTAAGCTGTTTTGTGAAATGTTTTGCATTTTTTTACGTTTGAAATTATCTGCAAAAACTGTGATCTCATGACTTTTCTTTTCACTATAGTAAAGTGAAACTGTCAACAGCAATGTGATTTTCAGCTGGTGACAGGTTACAATAGCCTATTCTATGCTGATTTTAAAAATAGTCAACATTTTAAATCATTCAGTAGTTTATAATTTACAGTTTATAGTTTATTTGACATTACCTGGCTCCATTCCAGGAGCATGTGCTGAGTCCCGGGGAAGGGGGGTATGGCAGCTGCAGCCTGTGTACTTAATTCTTTCTCTTCTCCACACCACCATCCTCTTTCCCCTAACTGCTCAATGCACATGACAGGAAGTGGGGAGGGAGCTGCATAAGTGGGGAGAAGAGGAGACTGACACCGACGGGCTGCAACTATTTCCACTAACCTGGGACTGGCTGCTGGCAGGGAGCCAGGTATTGTAAAATAAACTATTATAAACTACTGATATGATTCATAATGCTGATAAAGGCATTTTTAAAATCAGCATAACTTAGACTATAGTAACCTGTCACAAGTCTCCGTGTTTGCGTGGGTTTCCTACGGGTCCTCCCACACTCCAAAACATACTGTTAGGTTGTTTATATTGTGAGCCCCATGGGGACAGGGACCAATTTGACATGCTTTGTGCAGCACTGTGTAATCTGTAGGCACTATATAAATAAATAATTATTATTATTAGTATTACAAGTTAAAAATCACATTCCTGGTGACAGGTTCACTTTAAACTTTAATTCTTATCTAAACAAGACAGTCATTTTGAGTCATAATGCACTGGGTAGTGTAATGTATGCTGGCATGAACTTGTCACCACTGTTCCAAACACTGGTAGAAATATTTTGTAAATTGCATTGCCCTTTGGCCAGTTTTTTGAAAATCCTCCCTTGTTAATAGGGTATCATTGCAGCAATTTCTAACCATTGTTATATATAATACAGCTTGATGAGGTCAGGGCTCATACACAGATATCACCAACTGCTGACAGCAGCGGAAAATACTAAAAGAACATTAGCTTTATTCTATGAATATTCCTCTATACTTTTAAGGCTAATTTGCCATTGTTACCGTTAAGAGGTGCTACATGCTTATTTTAAAATGTGGATTTAACTCGAAAGGCAAGATTCATACTTTTTTTTTTTGGTGACGCTGCCAAGAACTGGAATTTGAGAAAGAGCCATTAATTAAAAACAATGATCCAAGTTTTTCATTTGTAAATATATGCAAGTCCCTAATTTGGGAAAAATAATTGCTTCCTTGTCTGTTGTCTTTCACTTTTGGTCCTTATCGCCTTCCAACCTTGCCATAGACCAAATGTGAATCTCAAAGGAAAGCAGAAAATCCAGATGGCTGTGTACTGATTGTGAATAAATTAGATGAGCAAGCCGTGTTTTATCATTTCTCTATTCAAGTGATACAAGTAATTTAATAATGTACAATATTATTCTGATCTTTCAATTTGTACTTTATTTTACTCCATTATTACAGTTTGACCTGCCCATAATATACAATCAAATTGTGGATGGAGTGTTTCGTCATTTTCAGATGATCTTCTGATATGTTACAATGCGCTATACCTCTCCCACTATACATTACTGGGTTTCAGCCTACAAACACTAATTTATTACAGTTTCCTGATTATAAAGTTGCATACAAAATTACAAAATTTCCAAAAAATTCACATAATGCTCTTTAAAAAAAATACTTGTGTTAATAGCTTAAAGAAAAAAAAGGAGATTTGCCATATGGTATT
Source organism: Engystomops pustulosus (assembly GCF_040894005.1). Taxonomy (NCBI): domain Eukaryota; kingdom Metazoa; phylum Chordata; class Amphibia; order Anura; family Leptodactylidae; genus Engystomops; species Engystomops pustulosus. The sequence goes on from NC_092415.1 coordinate 44,133,992, forward strand.
GACAGTTTGCACAGTTGATCCTTAGAAGTAAACTGTACATGACCCCCTGACATGGTAACATTTACCATATTGGTGGATTTTACATTAGGGACATTTTTTCTTAAAGGAAATCAACCACTGAAAAGGCACAAAAAGACCTATAAATACTCACCTCTTCATCTTAATTCTGGCGCAGTCCGTCGCTAATCTTGACACGCCGGGATCACCAAGAAAAAAATATTATAAATAGCAGCCCGGAGCACCGAATATTTTGTCCCCGCACTCCATGCTGTGTGTCAAGACTAGTGATGGACAGCGCTGGGATCAAGATGAAGGTTTTTTTGAGTGTTTTTTAGTGGTTTCCGTTAAAGGATCAATTCCATAGAAAATTATTTTTGGATGTATCATATATTAAGTGAGATGATACCTCTTTTGAAGTTGTGTGATGCGGGAAAATTGTCTTGGAACCCAGCAATTTCTTGCAACGTCTTAAAGATGCTTGTTAAGGTGAATGTGCCTTAAACACTTTGTACCTTACGAGTTGTGGCATAGCAGGAAGGGCTGTATCTAAAAACGCATACATTAATGTCTATTGTGCACGGTCATGGCTGTGTCTCACAGTACCGTGACCAAATGTGTCCCCTCAGTCCCCAAGGACATAGGTCAGGTGTTGCTTATCTGCCCATGTCCATATGTGAAATCTGGGCTGCATTTGACGGCCTGTATTGCCCACAAGTAGTCATGTAGCTTACATGAAAGATACATCTGGTGAATATTTAGACCGCCTTACCAAAATTTATCAAGAGCCTATTGTCAGTTTTCTAGAGTAAAAAATGTACAAAATGTTCCCAGTCTTTTTTTTAAAAAAAATAACATTTGGTGATGTCCTAGCTGGTGAGCTGGTGTTAAATGGATAGGTTGTCACGGGTGCTCCTGCAAACCCATCTCCCGGGTCACAGGTGCACTCGTGCCCCTCTCTGCTGCCCCGGGTCTCCGGTGATCCACTCACCTCCCCACGATCCAGCGATGACTCCGTCAGGAGACGGGGACGCGCACGGCAGCTTCAGTAAATTTAAAGGACCAGCACGACGATAATTGGTGCTGGCTGGCCAGCCATATTGTTTAAATGTCCAGCCCCTTCCTGTGTCCCCTGCCGGATCTTTGTGCCTCACAGCCTTAGAAATAGCTCCCTAGCGTTTATCCTGCATTCCTGTGTTTCCTGCGTTCCTGTGTGTTCCTGTGTATCATGCACTCCTGCTCCTGAGTTCCCATGTCCTGTGTGCCTGTGCTCCCGTTCCCATCTGCCTGGATCTCCCGTTGCTGACCCCGTATTAGACTTGACGTTGCATCTGTGCCACCTGTCCTAACCTTGTGGCTGGTGGACCTGACCCCAAGACTGTCTCCTGCTTAGGTAACTCGACCTCGGCTTCCACCTCAGGCTAGTCACACTTGGTGGTGGACCAAGTGCCACTTAGACTCCGGTCCCAGGTGTCGTCTAGTACCACCTCCCGCGGTGGTCCAGTGGATTCTCGCATCCCCAATTCTGACAGTAAGATCCGGCCATGGATCCTGACGAGGTTCAGCTACCTGAAATGGCTGACCTTACCACCTTCGTGGAACAGCAGTTGCAACAGATTGTCACGGAAGGACAGCAATGTGCACAACTCACCGCCACCTTGCAGCAGTTGGTGGCTACCCTGCGTCCAGTACCTGCAGTAACTCCTGTTTGTACGGCTGCATCATCTACTGCTGAGCCCAGGCTGCATCTATTCATGCCCTCCAAATATGACGGTGAGGCCAAGTCGTGCAGGGACTTCGTTACTCTGTGCCCCCTGCATATCGAGCTGATGCCTTCACAGTTTGCCACAGAATGGGCTAAGGTGGCGTCGTGATAAGCCTTCTCTCCGGGAAAGCCCTGGCATGGATTCGGTTACAGCTGACATCACCTCCTTCTTTGCTGAGTTCCGGTCTGTCTTTGAGGAACGTGCTTGAGCATCTTCAGCTGAGACCGCACTCCTGAACCTACATCAAGGAGACTCATTTGTGGGAGATTACGCAGTCCAGTTCCGTACCTTAGCCACCGAGCTGGATTGGAATGAGGCTCGACGCTCTCTATCGTGCATGTTGTTGGGGAGGATCCTGCTCCTAGACATATCGTTCCTCCTGAACGGGTGGTTCTTGCTGCTCCAGTGGACCTTCAGCAGCTTTCTCCTGGTAAGACTTATGTTCGACCTGCCCTTCGGAAAAGGATACTAACTTGAGGACATTGTTCTCGTGTGGCTATGAATCCTGGGGTGCAACGCTCTGTCGCCCTCTTTTTCTGTTTCTACTGGTGGCCAGGTGCCACTTAGAGTCCGCTACCAGTTGTCGACTAGTATCACCTCCCGTGGTGGTCCAGTGGATTCACGCATCCCGAATCCTGACACAGGTTTTATCCTTTGCATTTACATGGTGTTATGTTTCATACCTTATATGTGGCTCCTTGTAGAGTTGGTTTTTCAAAAATGTAGGATAAAAGGGGCCTTTCTTCAGTATAAAACTTTTCAGTTTAATTTCTGATGGGTCTTTTAATTAGTTAACTATATGTTTTGGTATTTATTGGTAAGTAACATACCATATATACTCGAGTATAAGCTGAGTTTTTTAGCACAACTCGGCTTATGCGCGGGTATACAATATAATAAACTTATTACTCACCATTCCGACGGCCCGGACAGCTCCTCTTCATCTTCATGCCGCAGGTCCGCGGCAGGTCCGTGGCCGCGCCTCTTCTGTCTTCCTGCCGGCTCGGGGCCGCGACAGCTCCGTGCGCACGGAGCTATCGCGGCCCTGAGCTGGCATGAAGACAGAAGAGGCGCGGCCACGGAGCTGCCGCGGACCTGCGGTATGAAGATGAAGAGGAGCTGTCCAGGCCCTCGGAATAGTGAGTAGTAAGTTTATTATTTTTTTACCGGCAACAGGGGGCTGGCAGGCTGGCTATCTACAGAAGGGGGCTAGCAGGCTGGCTACCTACAGAAGGGGGCTGGCAGGCTATCTACAGAAAGGGGCTGGCAGCTATATACTGGGAGGCTGTAACCAATGCATTTCCCTCCCTCAGCTTATACTCGAGTCAATAGGTTTTTCCAGTTTTTGGTGGTAAAACTAGGTACCTCGGCTTATACTTGGGCCGGCTTATACTCGAGTATATACGGTATATTATAATTCTGTTATATTTTGTGATTTTTTAGATGTTAATCATTGTATTTGCTAATAATTATATTAAACGGGAATATGTAATTTTTGTAATTATTACATTGGATTGATTTTATTTTATCCACAAAAATATTTGAAGATGTTCCGCAATGCTATAAAAAAAAACCTGTAAAAAAACCTTGGCCTCAAGTTTCTATCTAGATTCTCGGAAATCAAAGGTACTTTAAAGGGGTTTGCCCATGAAAGAAAGTTCTCAAAATTTTAATCCCCTAGGGATGTTTACACAATAAAAATAATTTTAAACCCCCTACTTTACAATTTTACTCAGATTTATCTCCGATCACTCAGTGATGGTCAGTGTAAAATTCCAGAGTGTTGGCGGGGACTCTCTAAGCAGATACTTAATGATCCCTCTGTACTATGAGATGATGTGTGCTGACAATGTGCTTAGATTATCAGGCTACAGGTTTATCTTAATTTTTATTTAGCTTCCGAAACATTCAACTAGCATCTGACACTATACATGAAAAGAATCCAACCATAGTCAGCCCGGGGCAACCAAAATTTTAAACACCAGGACTGATAAAGACAGGTTGATATTCGATCTGTGAAATGCTGTATTTTTCTTAATAATAGCGAATTAAAGAATATGTTATTTTGTTATCCTAACATATTTAAGAATCTTGTCTTCATGCGACTACCTTTTTAAGACCGCAGACTTCATAGAAGATCACATACTAGAATGATCTACTGCCATTTATTTATGACACTTTAAGACAAAAAATATATTCTATAAAGCAGAAGATTCTTCTAAACAGTTCCCTGGTACTAACACAGTTGTACTTCAGTTGCACAATAAAGTTGTTTACCTACTTTATTATCTTACACTAAAACTTCATATTGTGCTTACAACATGTTGGAACAATCTGATGTGTAGTTCTGTTGTGCAGCTTCTTTGGAGGCGGCTTCTGACACTCATTGAAACATATGTTTATTTCCTAGGGTTTTTTGTTGTCCAAAAAGTATTTTTTTTTCCATTGTTAAAGTGGTATAAATTAAGATTTGGGTCCCTGTACAGACATTGGTACATACATATAAGGTGGCTTTGTTGCACATGCTTCTTATAAAGAGTGGGCCTTAGCAATTTTTGCAACAACTCGTTTTGTAATTATTTACAAGTCTCTTGCCAGGCTCCAAAGGGTAGTCATTCAGAGGGTCAGTCTGCACCCAATATAGGCGCCAGCTTGTTTCTAAACTTTCTGTTCTATTGTAGGCTTTTATGGTAGATGCCACAGCCTCCCTCACCTAGGCATTTCTCACAGCCACTGTCACTTCATCCACTTTTCTCTAACGGTGTGCTACCTTCTTAAGTTCTTGTGCCCTACTTGATACCTACCATTTACGGACTCTTAGCTCTTAGCCTACCACAAGCAGAAGTGTGAAGACTATTATAGTGTAGTTGTAGCACCAAGACCATTAAATTGTTTCAGTCCTAGCCACTATCTTATATTGATCACAAACACAACCAGAAAAGTAACAGTACTGGCACTTTACTTACCCTGAAATAGCCAATGATATTGTGTTGCTTTTCTCCCATCTTTTTATTACAAAGTTGTAGCTACAGGAGGAGGGTTCATTGGCAGATAACAGTCTAAGCATTCAATCAGTTACAGACACTGGCCCATACACATGGTTTTAGGCAAATAATCCAAAGGTATTCCCCTAGGCCTTATTACAGACAGTCCTGACATATGGTTCCAGTGACTCCTGGGATAATATGTTCCTCAGCCCACTGTACTGACCCCCATGTTCTCTAGTTTTTCACACTGACGAATTACTGAACGTTTCCTCGTACCTTCACTGGATTTGAGAGTCCTATTCTCAGCCATTCTCAAAACTGGTACTGGACCTCAACTGCTCCAAGTTTCGATCAGGGTATTCATCATCCACATTATCTCTTCGCCAATACATTTTCTATTTCTTCTCAGGTTTTTGATCTGCACACACTCACAGTAAGTGTCTCTCACTTAGTGTAAACACTGGGGCACATTTACTAAGGTCCTTGCTTCAGATTTCTGGTGGATTTTTGCACATTCTTTCATGTGCAAACTGCTTGCACATGTATTTCAGAAGTGTCCGCGCCACTCATGTCTCTCAATGCGACCCTTTTGTGTCGGCTGTACTATTCTTCATGCCCCACTGTCTTTTGACACCTTAAAATCCACCTACCTTGGATGCTAAGTACCAGGGTCACTGTGATGTTACCTTAGGGATTTAATTATAAAAGGTTCCTAAAGACTGCAAACCACTTCCCTACTTTTAACTTGCTAAGAAAGTTGATTGCTCATAACGATAATATATCCCAACTTAAGGAACACCGCATCATATTTAGTAAACAGCTTAATTAAAATAATTTCTTGGGTAATTAGCAGCAAATACTTTTTTCTCTGTTTTGCATACCATTTGTTGTTCTCTGTTTGCTAAACTGTGCCTGTCAGTCAGACTTTGCTTCAGGTAATTTTTTCACTCTGTGGGGAGAACCTTCAAAAATTACATCTGAATTTTAAAATATTCTGATTACCATATTTATCTAACACATCCTGGTTTTCACTTCATCTTCTATATGTCCCAGCAAAACACCACCCTGGGAATTTAAGACCTGAAGATGAAATTCTGCATAATGCCATTATACAGATTCCAAAAATACCCTCCTGAGAATGCAGTGAATCAATCTAAAATCAACAAACAGTACAGTTAATTAATGAGTACACCATAAGGGAGGGTTTTTTAAACAATGTTGACTGCTGCTGCCTCAGGACCAATATTACCAGAAGTTATTGCTGGTTTGAAAGCTGCGACTCCTAGGTCTCCCCAGGGCATCATTTTGTCTCTATTAGTTGTTTCACACAGAGAAAGTTTTTTTTTATTTGCACACTTAATAACGAGCGAGGATTTACAAAACTTCCCAATAATGACAAAAAAGCAAAAGTTTTAGATGTGGAATAGAAATACAATTCTACATAGACTGATTCGTACATAGTGAAATAATATATCATGAGCATAAGTAAAGACCCATCTGTTTAAAACTCTTCTTAGTAGAATGTATATATACTGTATATTAACAATTATTGTAATTTTCTTACATTTGATTGAAATAGAGATAAACAGACCCAAAGTTTCTGTTTGGGTTTGGGGATCAGGTGTGGACCACACGACTGAAAGATATTGGCAAATGAATAACCTCAATAACTAACCATGGCAATGATTGGTCAGGGTTGACCCCTTGGCTAACGACAGTTATGGCTAGTAGCTAGCGCTGTCAATTTGCCGGACTGGCCTTTTGGCAGCCAATCGTGCAGTATGTCCGGGTCACAAAGGGCACATCCGAACCCAAAGAGAAACTTAGGTTCCACTCATCTCTACTTCTCCATTGAAGTAATCAAAAGTAGCTTTAGTGGACTCCCATGCAAAACAGTAAATTAGACAAACAGTAAATGGCCATAGCTTGATAATTTAAAGGGTTGGACACTTTTTAATAAATCTCTTCTATTACTCATGTCTCTGCAGGTGTCTCTGTCTCCTTTGAAAGCTGCAGCTATTCTCTGTTCTCAGCATGCTGCCCTCTGCATAGACAGACAACTATAGTCTGCTGAGGCAGTGGCTGACGTTCAGATGACATCATTCTCTCTTCACTTCTCACACAGTCTGCCCACTGCAGCCCTTTTATCTACTTCCTGTTAGCTGTGCACTCATTGAACCAGGATGGAGGAAGAGGAGGAGTCAAGTTGTGAAGGAAGGGAGAAACAAAGTGATGTTCCAGCTCCACCTATTCAGCAGAACTCAGGCATGTAAATAGAGAAGGAGGACAGCTCTGCACACATTGCAAAAGTAAGCTGAAACTGCTTAATGTTTTGTGGAACATTCAGGGATTATGTACAAGGCAGTAAAGGCCAACCCCTTCACCCTTCTTTACTTAGAGATATATTGGCAATTTGGTTTTAGCAGCCAGTTCTAGGGAAAGGGATAGATAGTATAAGCCCTTGCTTGCAAGGCCTACTAGGTGGTGAAAGTATTTACAGTTTTAAAAAAAACCTTTTAGCATTGTAACACTACTATTACTGTCACCTTGTCGGAGAATATACTAACCAGTGAGTATCATCATTCTCAGACTAATCAGTCAGCTGGAGCGAGGAAGAAGTGCTCATTGCTATAGAAGTACTCATTGCTATAGTGGTTCTTCCTACCACTATATCCTAAAGCCAGTTTACTTGTTTGTGCAAAACATAATTCATATTGACCTCTAGGTGTAATTCAGATTAAATGTGTAAAACTGCCAATGGTGTCAGGTATTGGCCCTGGACATCTGCATAACTCTACCAGTGTGTGTTGTTAGGAGAAGTACCATGTGTACTTGAGTATAAGCCTAGTTTTTCAGCACAAAAAAAGTGCTGAAAACCCAAACTCGGCCTATATTTAGAGTAAAAAAATATATCAAAACTCACCTTTCCGACTTCCCTCGCTGCTAGCTATATACTGGGGCAGGGGGCTGGCTATATACTGGGGGATATGGGCTGGCAGGCTATATACTGGGGGCAGGTGCTGGCTATATAGTATGGGGCAGGGTACGGCAGGCTATAATTGGGGAGGCTGTGACCAATGCATTTCCTAAACATTTTATTGAGTGGAGGCTGCTGCCAGAAATTTTACTGAGTGGAGGCTGCTGCCAGAAATTTTACTGAGTGGAGGCTGCTGCTGGACATTTCATTGAGTGGAGGCTGCTGCTGGACATTTTACTGAGTGGAGGCTGATGTCGGACATTTTACTGAGTGGAGGCTGCTGCTGGACATTTCATTGAGTGGAGGCTGCTGTATGATATTTTACTGAGTGGAGGCTGCTGCCGGACATTTTACTGAGTGGAGGCTGATGTCGGACATTTTACTGAGTGGAGGCTGCTGCCGGACATTTTACTGAGTGGAAGCTGCTACCAGACATATTACTGAGTGAAGGCTGCTGCTGTACACTATATATAAGGGCCTATTTATGTCTTGTTAAGCCACTGGCAGGGAAGGACAGTACAGCAGTACAGTAAAGAGATCTCACACGCCAGTGCACATGAGTGCTCTGAATCCAGCTACAATTCAAAGTCCTGCTGCCAATAACAACATGCATAAAGGTATGGTTACAAAGATCTTTGGTTTTAAACAATCAAAACTGATAAAGAATTCTTTTGTGTTTTGGAACAAAACAAAATACAGTGAATAACAATAATTTTTTTGTGTGCATCTAGTCTAAACGAACTTGGATTATGGGAAATTTCCCAGATCTAGCAATCTTTCTTATTGCATATTTTCCAAATGATGGCTTCCCCTGGACCAACAATGCAGTGTTATCTAAATCTACAGTACAAACATGTCATATACAATTGTACTTTTAAATGTTCTTGATCCTTTGGGTCAGCATGTTCTGTACATTACACATGTGACTACTCCGGAATATTGAAAAACATTACAAATTCATAAAACTTATTGCTAACATTATAGACAGTACTTCGGCTTTTCAGCTGGTAAATCAGGTAAAACATTTTAATATATTGTGTACCAGAAACTCTAACCAACTGTTTCCTTGCGGCTGGACAAGCATATTATGCCCGGGTCTAAATGTCTGCTTTGGGCTTAATTTAGACATGTTAATCCCATCTGATGGAACTTTACAAATGAATTATTCATTCACACATTTTCATTTTTCGGCAAATACTAAATCTTGCTCAATAAAATACTCAGAAGTGAATTAATATTTTTCCCATGTACATTCCTCAACAGTTGCCTGAAGCCTGAAAACCGCAACAATTTCACTAACAAGTGCATAAATATCTGTAAACATCAAAATAGAAGGATTACATAACATTGTAGAAACAACAAATTTATTGTCAAACTTTAATTGTTTCATATGTTATTTATAACCTTCTGATATGGAGAAGTGAGCACGTACCAGAAAGCAATGTCAACTTTATTTTGACATGATTTTTTCTTTTCACTTTGCACATTGTTTATTTTTTTGTGACTTTATGAGAATATTTGCACATTTTATTATTCAGGGTGTTAAGAAGTTCACCGGTGGGTGCTTTCTTTGATTTGCGCCTTCTTTACCCCCTCAGACTGAGATACATAAGAACGCACAAGTGTTTACAGACAACTTTGAAAAGAGGAAGCTGAAATTCAATGATACATGTGCCCCGCTGTCTAGTTTTCTGCAGTGTTAACTGGGTTATCAACTTACCATACATACTGGAATATAAGCCGAGTCTTTCAGCGCTATTACAGTCCTGGCGCATCTGTTTGGCAGATGGAACGTCCGTGCATTATACATTTCTATGTAATGCAAGGGATCCCATTCGCGGGACTGTGTGAGTCCGTGGGATCAGGCCAAGATACACTCCGTTTCCACAAGCTTCACATCTTCACGTGCTGCGCCGGAGTTGGGTCTTTAAACTCTGCTCGCACTCACTCTAATGACATCATAGTGTGTGCACGGGCCGAGTGCATGGACACGTCTCTGTCTTGCTGTCACACATGAAGACTAGAGGAAAGAGGAGTGCTTGTGGGTAAGTGTATAGGTTAATTTTTTTATCGAGGGGCTGTAGCATGGGGCATTTCATCAGTGGGGGGGAGGTTCCTGGGCATTTTATTACTGAGTAGAGGCTGCTGGGCATTTCATTACCGGGAGAGGGTGATGGGCATTTCATTACTGGGGGAGGCTGCTGGGCATTTCATTACTGGGGGAGGCTGCTGGGCATTTCATTACTGGGGGAGGCTGTGACCAATGCATTTCCAACCTTAGGCTTATACTTGAATCAATACGCTTTCCCAGTTTTTTAGGTAAAATTAGGGGTCTCGGCTTATACTTGAGTTGGCCTATATGCAAAAAAGTCACAAATCCATACCAGCTATTGTCAGGTGTAGGAAAATTCCTAAAGACGTTAACTCAGATGTATTAAAAAGGCAAACTCCTAGCAAACTTTGGGCAGCAGAAAAAAAGCCAGGAGCACAAAATCAAAACAAAATGTATATGTGCCCCAATGAGTCTAAGGCCAGTTGCCCTCAAGCAAGTTCGCTCTGTGAGTTGGTGAGATTTCCTGGATTAAACACTATATCACTGTACTGAACAAAGTCTGGTGGTTTGTGGTTCAGTCTGGAAAATCCCACAAGTGCATAGGACCAGTTTCTTGGAACAACATCGCTTATGGTTAACAGACCTAAAACAGAGTGACCAATTTGGCAAATTGGCTGCACTAGCTATTTTGCAACTTTATTAGATTTGCCAATCTCAGACATATTCCATGTGTTAGTTTCAGATGTGTTGGCATTTTTTAGGCTGTATAGTCAGTGGCAGCTCCATTAAGTAACTTTTGTTTCACCAGAGATGTCAAATGGTAGCTACAGCCTAATCCAAAGATCAATTGCTATTCAATGTTCCTATCCACAGATGCTCCCAATCCACCAAATGAATGGAGTGACAGAGCATGTGCCTATCTCTATATAAGATACCATTATATCTTGGGAAAACCCCTTTATGAGTTTTTACTTCATGTCAAAAGCTGAACCAAGACCACCAGTGGCATTACCTCCTATGACCACTAGGCGGCTATGCTTAGAAAAGATGTGCATTCATGTTGTTAGAAGTTAGTAATCTTATGTCAGAAAAGTATGTACTTTGAATTGAAATAATGGAGTATATATTGTTATATATTCACACTGATGTCCGGTACGCAGTGGGGCAACAATGTTCCAAATTGCTACTTTATCAATAACTATAGTATAAAGGTTTCTGTATTATTGATTAAGTGATTTCCCTAATATTATTAACTGATCTCCTATGAACATAATAAGTTACTTTTTGGTATATAAGTAGGGGGAATGGCCTCTCCATTCAGCTTATTAGATTTGTCCAGGTTCTTGCATATGAAGAGACCTTGGCCTATCTGTATTGTAAGTGCAAGAACTTCCAACAGTGTTAGGTAGTTCAACTTGTGACAGGTTCTCATTGAGCTCTAATAACTAAATTACGCAATTCTTTGAGCTAAAAATTATTACCCTTACATCCCCATAAAATCAACTTTGTTATCTTAGCTGGCATACATTCAGATACTCAGTGACTCAGAGGTGGTATGTCCTCCCATCTTATTTCTACTCTTCCCAATTCCCCATTCTTAACTCACAGCATACCTCCATGGACTTCTACTCCTCCCCATGCCTCCATGGAGGCATGCTGTGATTTCATGTGATCAGATACATACATGGGTTAGGTTTTGAAAATATAAGTGGCAAAGAACCTAAAATGGCATCACAATGGTCAAATAATATGAAGTGCTGAATGGTGAGAATGGAATATACGGAGGAATAGAAATGATTGAGGACGGGAGCCAATGCCCCCTCTGACTCACTGAGAGTTTGAATGTATGCCAGGTAAGAACACAAACTTGATTTTATGAGGATGTGAGGGAAACAATTTTTAGCTAAAAGTAGTTAATAGGGCTATTTAGTTAATAGGGCTCTATGGGAACCTGTCACTAGCTGTATTTGTGAAAATTGTGTTTACAGGTTCACTATAAGGGCTGCTACCTACGCTGTCTGAATTTTATTATGGTCAAATCCAATGATAAACTCCCTTTAAATAACAATTCTGGAATCTTTTCTTATAATTGTGTTGTGCAGACCCTCTATGTTTCCTCCTAGACATTCAGAGATGCTCCTCATGTTCCCCTTTGCCTAGGCGTGATACTGTCAAAACCAACTGGAGTAATTCAGAATCCAAAGGGATAAACTATTAACACTTAGTTGTGAATTCATTAATACGTTTCAGTTTGGAATTAAAAAAGAAATATACAAACAAAATCCTGATTTGTTGTGTTATGGGGAATACAAAGAGATGAAGAGAGAGATGACCTGTCAGCCTTTGTATATGATGTACATTGTACTTTTTTAGTATGTTAATACCCCTTTTCCAGTATAAGATCACATAAAGGAATGTATATATCAGTAGTCTGTAACCTGCACCTCTTGTGAAACGTCACGTCACGTGATGACTTGCATAACACTGTCATTTTAGCCACATGGAGCAGAACACATTTAAATTGGATATATCTATTCATAAATATCTAGATATGTAGATTGCCCTTAAATATTGCATGTGTGCACTAAAACACACAATGAATAATATATAGATGCTTTAATGCCATTATGAATGGGGAAGTTACTGTATAGAGGAAATTTAGACTTGTGTTACATGGAAGCTACTGGAGGCTTGATTTAGGCCAATAGTATTCTGTAACATATTGCTATATTAAAAAGAACTGGTTATCAGATTTTACCCCATTAAACTACTAACCCCCTCCGGTAGGGTATAAAATGTCCTTTCTAGAATTCTCTCTTTTGTGTGAAATCTTGCACGTTTACTTATTGAAAATTTCCTCCAAAGTCATGTGAAAATTAGCAGAGACAAGTAATTTTTTGACTGAGATGAGTTCAGTCTTTAGTACCTAGAAACATGCTTTTGGTGCAATATTAAAAAAATGAATAATTTTGTCAGGTCGCATGAGGTTTGCGATTCTGTGATCTATGAGATATAGGCAGTTAAAGACATAGTTGAAAAATGTCTGGATCTCTTGGTCTGTTGTTCACAGAAACAGAAGCCTGATGTGATCAGAAAAATGTAATTCTTATCGCCAGAAACTGCACGAAATTGTGATTATTTTTGCACCTACACCATCTCCACGCCATATGTGCCTGGAGGGGTGCAGCGGGTGGTGGAGTGGGCCAGCATGGGGTGTTCCTGTCCTATGCCTTCATGCTTCTCTAATCTGTTTTTCCTGGTGGTGCGGTGTTATTTGCCGGCCGGCGCATACTATAATGTCAGCAGCGGACGCGTCATAGTATGCGCATGCCGGCAGAGCACGTGGCCGTGTCTATGCCGGCTGTTACAGAAGACCGAAGAGGAGCCGCAGGGAAGACAGAAGAGGAGCCGCGCCCCGACATTGGGGAGCCGCGCTGAGCATCGTGGCCGCCGGAAGGTGAGTATATAAGTTTATTAAGTGTTGGCTGGCTGTATACTACAGGGGGCTGGCTGGGCTGGCTGAATACTACAGGGGGCTGGCTGTATACTACAGGGGGCCTGGCTCGGCTGGCTGTATACTACAATGGGCTGGCTGGCTGTATACTACTGGGAGCTGGCTGGCTTTATACTACTGGGGGCTTGCTGGTTATATACTACTCGGGACTTGCTGGGTATATACTGGGAGGCTGTGACCAATGCATTTCCCACTCTCAGCTTATACTCGATTTAATAGGTTTACCCAGTTTTTGATGGTAAAATTAGGGATCTCCGCTTATACTCGGTTCGGCTTATACTCAAGTATATAGGGTATTCCACTTCTTTGTTTTTTTACAAACTCTGGCAGAAAGACATTATGGTAGCTGTGCAATGGGGTTGATATAAAAACATGGGGATAGCTATAAAATATGCCATGTTTTTGAGAAGGGGAAGAATCATGGAAGCTAGGGCACTTTACCCAAATCAAGCCTTAGCAGCATTAAAACAAAGGCACATCAGACAAAAACAGGAAAACTACTGATAGCTGCATGTATATCTCACAATATATCTCATGTATTGCATGTATATCTCTGGTGCAATACCAGACTTTATAAGAAAAGTATCACCCTTGATAAGAAATACAAAGTTATGGAACTTTATAAAAATTATGCTAAATGCAAGCTTTGATGCACCAGCACATTCTTGCCTGTGTGAGTGTTATGTGGTGTTTTACATGTAATACATGTTGTTCAAGTTGTTAAAAAAGGTATTTTTTCTTCTTAAACTGTAACTTTGTGGTTTACTGAACTTTGTTACATAACGTGGTAAACCTTGTGATGAAAAAGCCGATACAGTCCCTTTTATCTATAAAACAGGAAATAGTCACTTTGCCTCTCGATGGAAGGGCAAGAAAGTTTTTAGTTCTAAAGGTTGTTGAACCATGAAAAACAATCTCAGACCGATTTGCAAATAGCATGGTGCTGCTGTTTCGCAGCCTAGCTAGCAAGTTGGAATGATATCACACTGAGCATCTGCACCACTCCTCCTTTGAGAGCACATACTAATCATCTCTCTTCATGGTCAGTAACCACATAAGTAACCACATAAGGACCAGACGATGCCAGTAGTTTTGGTTCTGTAGCTGTTGTATGTTTTCCTGCAAAGAAACTCGTGCCAGACAATATTCGTCAACCTTGTCTTTGGTCTTCACTCGTGATTGGGGCAGATGTTTATTTTCCGTCTACTCTATCTGTCAATGCAACGGCGGCCTTCATCTGGCAGTGGGTGCTCATAATAATATCAGGCCATCACATAAACTGCTGGAAGGTTTACTCTAGTGACTAAAATCAGTTTATGGCTAAAAACATTTATTCTTCATTTTGATAAGCTCTTAACAAATGAAAATGTGCTTTCTTCGATTTTTGCCAAGCCACAGCCATGTTTATTTCTAGCTATATGGGTCACGAAGGATTCCCAGCTGTTAGACAGGCTCAGTAGAGCATTGCTGTACTCGACAACATCTGTTTCTCCAAAACAGTATCCAGCTTTTAGCACTCAAATGGAGGCTGCACCATATGCCAGCAGACCACTTAGTTTTTACCTTGGGAACCAACTTTACACCAGTCAAGGTAGCAGAAGAAGATCACAGTATTTTAATGCTACCATGCAGCAGTCACAGTTTTATGTTCACTACTTGCTAACTACTATATATAGGCAGTTAAATATTCGCCAGAAGCTGCTACTTGTTTAATTATTTACGGGATTCAAACTTTTCCTACAGAATGTATAAAGATTTTTTTTGTTAAAACAAATCTTCGGATCACCTATTGAGAAAATGTCTTCCAAGCCATCTGGTAATAAAGAAATATTTTTCTTAAGTAGAAGTCTACAGATTTCTAGTACAATTAAAAAGCTAAATTTGAAATATTGCACCTCTAGTTTTCAGGCAAAGATTTTTAGTCAAAGGTAAGCTGCCAAAACAGATCCCCCCCCTTGCACCACAAACAGTACCTATTAGGGAGTGTAAATGTGTTCCAATGATGCCCATGTGTATAGTACTGCTGCCCGCACTTGGGAAAAATAACTTTCATTTCATCTCATTACACAATAAAGATCCAGTCAATGAGGAGGTGGAGCGGCACCATACAGTCAAGCTGCCCTGCCTCCTCTCGGTCACTCACAATCCTTACCCAGCTCACACAATGATGACCCCATCCTCCTATTGGCTCAGGCAATATGAATGTTCATAAACTGTGAATAGTAAGATGATTCCAAACCCTGCGCAAATAAGTACAATAAGTACATATCAACCCCCACCATTGTTCTGAGGGCTCCTTTTTCCCCAAAAAATACACGACAAGGCATTTCAAAGTCTCACCTGTCATTAAAGACTAAAACCTAACAGGGCAGGTGGGAGATCTCTTTCTGGTCCAGAGGGAACCTATGGCTTCTCCACTACTAGTCCCAATGACAGCCAGGTAAGTACCAGTGCACACCTGCGGTTAGACTGCCCTCAGGAACTTCCATCACTAAAACAATATTAGCAGAATTTTAATAGATCATAAAAATGACCATTGATTTCAGTTATTGTGAGTTTGCACCACGTCCTTTAGGCTTCCTTTATTCAAGTGTAAAATTATAGAGAAAGAACAGAATAATTTTTTCCCATCTTAAATAACAGAGGACTAAAAGAATTGGTGCAAACAGGCGCCAATTTAATTCAATGGACTTTTTAACAGATCCATTATCAGTTAATCTGTAAGTTATTATAGTTGTAGTGGTGGAAGTGTATAAAGAGGTCCAAATCAAGGTGTGAACTGGGCCTTAGCCCCAGATCAAACCTCCTCACTGGCATTGTTGCTACCTATATCCACATTTTTTGTGACTATTTAATATTTCTAAGAAATATCTCTGGTTCAACACTATAAACCCATTTATAGGGAATCGATAACATTCCTAGTAGAATTCATTCCCAATCACTGCAGAAAAGGGTTATGTTCTTCAAACAAGTCTGTATGAAAGATTCCACCACCCAATATACGTGTTTATACTTATGCTTATTTGCCAATTTTTTGACAGATAAACAGGCTAATTTCTGAATAATTGAACCAGAAACCCAATAATAGGGCTATATTAATGGGCTATAATAACACCCAACAGATTCCATTGACTCATAATATGGTCTGTAAGATTATGTCTGGTATTTTATTGGATAAAATACTTCTGTCAGTTCTGCTAGGTATTTTTTATGTCAAATGTTTCCGAATCTGCACTGGGGTCTACATAAGGGACTCTCTTTCTCTTAGGCCTTTATACATTGTCTAGTTGAGATGCTATTTACCTAGAAAATGATGGTGGAGTGGGCATGAAGGAAGAAGGTAGAGTATGCTGCCCCCAGGGAGACATCACAGGGCAGGATCAGAGACACAGGCACTGGGAGCCAGTTGGGTACGACAGATGGCTAATTGTTACAATTTGCGTTAATAATCAAGTTGTGTAAAAAGTAGAAATACATGCTCTGGAATTATTCAATGACAGAAAGGCTCCTGGTTTGAAAATACTAAACCAGCTGACATTATTATATGAATATACAGTAGGATTCAACAGTCTCAAAGATTGTAGTTTAGTGCCAGATAACCACTTTTGGTCTACAAATCCAATATACAATGTAGGTTGGTTTGCCTTCTGTAGATGTTTCTTCTCACACTCACTGCAGACCACTTTATCTTAAAAGATAAAGGAACTTTCTTGTAAGATGCTCAAAATAATCTGTAAAAAATTTGTTGTGGTACTGCAAATACACAAATCACATTTTATGACTTTAGATTGTCAATTTATTGGTTTTAAATCTGTACAGAAATATTGATTGCCTTTCTGATTTTTATGTAAAAGAATTGCACACAGGTCTTATGGTTTAACACATTAGTTCTATTAGAAGTTAAAATATTCCACTAAACCATAAAATTATTAAAGGGATTGGCCAGTTTACAATAAATCTCTTCCATTAGACATGTCTCTGCATGTATTTGTACCTGTACCTTTGCCTCCTTTGAGAGCTTCAGCCTTTCCCTGTTCTCACCATGCTGCCCTCTGCATATATACACAACTTCCTGTTTCTCGTTCCTTCAGTCCATCCTAGTGGCGTCTCCCACTGTGTCTCTTTCTCTCACAGTCCCTCTTCACTACCAGACACAGGGGGACGGGGAGAGCAAGATAAGTCATAAACTTACACTAAGGAAATAGAATTGGTGAGGCACTTAATGAACATTCAGGGATTATTATTTAGAAAGTTAAAGCACATGGGTAACTTATGTAAGAGAGTGGCCATCCCCTTTTATTTATTTAATGAACTGAATGTTAGCCCAGAGAGTTTTACCAAGATTGACAAATATATGATTTTGTTGATAGAACATATAATAAACTGCTTCTGGACTGCCCACAGTATATTTACTTTGAGCAAGTCAGGCTCAGGGGTAGTGGACCCACTAGACCACCACGGATGATGACATAAGTTGACACCTGGGACCAGAGTCTAAGTAGCACCCGGTCTTCACCAGAGCCCGCCACAAAGCGGGTTGGACTTGCTGCGGCGTGGTACCACCAGGTCATTCCACAGGTGCAACTATAACCGCGGTCCCTGCAAAGGCGAGGGAAAAGAAACAGAAGGCAGGTTCGTGGTCGGGGACAGGCAGGAAGTCAAAAGTTCAGGGTCAGAGGCATAGCAGAAGGTCAGGGCTGGCAGCAGAGGAGCGTAAACGGGAAAAGGTCTGGGGTCACAATGGGAAATCAAACTAATCGCAAAGGTTATGGGAAACAAACTTTTTCTAAGGCTGTGAGGCACAAAGATCCAGCAGGGAGTGGAGGAAGAGGCCATTTTAAATAGCATTGTGGGAAATAGCCAGCGCCAATTAATGGCTAGCCCTTTATATCTGCTGAAGCCGAGGCGCGCGCGCCCTGGGAGTCGGGGACGCACGTTCATGGCCAGCACAATGAAAGCAAGAACGAGGACAGGTGAGACACGCGGGCGCTGTGCAGGCTGCCACAGAGGGGCACATGTGAGCCCTAGACCCACGAAATGGGTTGCGGGAGCACCCATGACAGAGCAGTCCGAGTCCCTATAGTCAGCACCATAGCATATTTATGGTGCAGGCTTTACTCAGTGATTGGGTAAACCAAATATCGTGTTCCTTGGGGACAGAAGTGGTGCTTGCCATTTGTATTATGTCCTTTTCTCAAACATAGCACTCCACTAAGTGTAAATAAAGGCAGCGGCTGGTCGGCTGCCTCTATGTATCCTGACGATTAGTGACTGACCCTGTAATTAGGATTCCAGTAGTAAGAAGCTGCTGCTACCTGTTACAGTGGAAAATGAAAGTGTCCAAAAATGTTCTTGTATAAGGAATAAAAGCTAAGAAAAGAATAAATTAACTGTCCCCCCTACAAGGCACAGTTACCCTAAAACAAACATGTGGTAAACTAGGTGGCTAAAATGTAAAAAAAAAATGTTTTTTTATTTTTATCAGCTTTAAAGTCTAAACTTTTGCTTAAAAGTAAAAATACAAATAAATAGTACAATAAGAATTTAGCATCCCCCAAAAAGGAGCAAAAATCTCATCACTTGTCCAAAACCACAGATTACAAACTGAAAATTGTGTCTGGTCCTGAACTGGTTAATTACAGTTGACTGAACTATGTTTCTATACAAACAAACCCTAATTTCCATACTGTATAAAGATCCTTTACAATGTAATGTACATTTACAAGATGTCACTAGACATAAGGTTGTTGACCCGAGTTACAGTATGATAGACATTGCTTCTTTACCAAGGACACATTAAATTCAGATATCAAACAAAAAGAGATAAGCACATAACGATTGACGACCTTCCATACTTACCTTTCAAATAATAAATATTTGTGTTTTCTTAAAAAGGAATCTTTAACTCAAACGTTTGCATTCCAAACTATTTTCTTCCTAAAAATTCTAGTTTTTACAAAAATGTACATTTCCACTATGCTGGTGAAGATTAATAGACTGGTTTATATGATTAGGCTTCTAAAATAAATGTCTTAATAAAGCTTAAAGGAAATCTACCATTTGCTTTTATGCATTATGAGCCAAACATACTTTGAGAATGCTGTAGCTACACCAATGCAGACATATATCTTGTTTAATCCCAGAACGGAGTGGCTTTGCTGAAAAAACAATTAAAAAAATATGATAATGAGGCTCTGTCGCTCCTGTGGCTGTCCCTGCGTTTTCCTCACCCTAATTATGCACTGCTCCAGCCTTGTCCTGCCCAGCATAAGCTGAGAATACGTCATCACTGTGTTGTCCCTGACAGGCAGAGGTAATCAATCACTGCAGCTGTCCAACTCAGGTTGATCAGTCCTGTCTGGACAATTCAGGCTACTCTTTTATGTATGGAAGACAAGATATGTTTCTGTGTCAGTGCCGTTACATCATTCTCAAGGTATGTTTGGTTCACAATGCATAAAAATGATGGTAGATTTCCTATAAAGATTTAACAAGCTTTGCCTAGATCTAAGGGTGCACCAACCATGAGGCAAGTTGAGCCTCAGACAACACAAACAGCAGGAAGGCAGCATCAGGGGATAATCACATGCTACAAAGCAGAAAAAGACTATTCAAAAAAAGAGTCTCTTCACACTTCAGCTAGGATGTGAGACCCTGCAGAGAAAAATCACATACTAAAAAAATAATATGATATATTACTATTGGATTGGAAAAAAGGGTGCACCGTTTTGTAGTTAACCACTGCCTAGATCGGTGCGGTCCTTCACTTCTCACCTTCACTCCTATCCCTCAAGGAAGGTGGCAGTATGGGAGGACCCATGTAAATGAAAAAGGAAGCACTTTTGCTTGATAATATATGTTACTAGTATATTATAGCACTATCATTTACTTAATTATGTTTCTTGTGTTTACTTGAACTATTTAACTGTGGAAAGTTTGATGAAAAATAGTGACCATTTAAAGGAAACTTCCAGTTTGACATATATAAAGCACAGTGGTCCTGTATAATTTTTTTCAGACTTTATATTTCATATTCCAATGTATATAAATCTAAATAAAGCAACTTTGACAATCGCGAAATCAAAAATATCCCACTGTTTTGTATATACAGCTCCTCAGTAGAAACAATAGGGGAGATTTATCTTTTCTCTTTCTAGTTTTCCTGTCATTCTAGTTTCTTTTTTGTCTTGTTTCTTAGTTTAATTTGTCTTAGGTGGATTTTCCATGTGTAAAATTGCACGTGTCTGTTAGGGCTATTTCACATTGGCATTGTTTTTCAGGCTTGTGGTTCAGTTATTGCAATGGATGCCTCACACAGCCATTGATTTCTATAGATATATTTACATTGACTTTTATTTTCACTGATCCGTTGTCTGTGGAAAAAAAAAAAAATTCTATGCCTCGGATCGCACTTTCGTCGGACTGTTTGACAGTTTTGGGATTTGCGGTGCTTTGACAGGTATTTAAACAGGGGGGAGGGGCCTCGGATGATCCAACGGATTTGGACTGAGCGCGGGATTTAAGAATGAAATTCTGTTGCAATATGAAGCACTTACATGCACCAGGAAGAGAAGGTGAACTCCGTCGGACCTGAGCGGAGAAGCGACACATACAGGATCTCAGGCGCGCGATCTTCAGGATGAAGTGCATTATCGTCGGACAATGCACTTTGGTGAACTCCGTTGGACCGGGTAGGTAAATCTGCCCCAATGGGTCCGCAAAAGAAACTGATAAAACATCTGGTATTTGTTACTAATGAGGCTGAGAAACCAGATGGGATGTTTTCAAAAACAAAACGGATGCATCACGGAGACACAACGGAGACAAAATGCAATTGATGTGCAACTAAAGCTGTGCACCAACGCAAATGTGACAGAGCCCTTAGTCAAACATTGCTGCCTGGTGCGGAGGATGCAACTTTAAAAAAAAAAGTCACAAAATTCTGCACTAAAAAGCCGCAAAGTTGGTTGGCTTGCTTCTTCCTGTCAATTTCATCACCAGAGGCCAGACGGGTTTAGCACACTTTTTTGCGACTTTTTCAAAAGTCGCAGATAGCCAATAGAACTAACTTTAGTCTAAACTGCTGGATTCATTAGATGAATAAAGCGAATTCATCCTACAGCTGTGAACTACGAGTTGTGGTGCAAATGTGCAAAAATCGTAAAAAAGCAAACTATACAAAAACTTTTAGGCCCCTTTCACACTTGCATTTTTCACGCGCGTTTTCTGCGCGTGCTTTTGACTCGCAGAACTTGGATTGCACTCTGACCTATTGTAACCAATGGGTCTTTTCAGACTTGCATTTTTTTTCACGCACACACGCACGATTTTTTTAACGCGCATTTAAATCTCGACATGCTTTACTTTTGGAAGTCATGCGCATGAAAAACGCACCATACAAGTCTATGGAGACGCATCAAAAACGCATTGCACTCTGAGACACTTGCAAGTGCAATGCAAGTGCAATGCGTTTTTCACGCATCAATTGCCATAGAAAAGATAGAGCTCAGTCCTGAGTCCATTTCACGCACATTTTCTGCGCGTGAAAAACGCATTGAAATTGCATTGAAATTGCATTGAAAACGCGCGTGAAAAACTGAGACACTGAACAAACTCTGACTGAAAACTGATTGCACTCTGATGCAAAATGTGCGTTTTTCACTGACCAAAGCCTGATCGCACCCTGATCAAACTCTGACGTGATCTGCAACACAAGTGTGGAAGGGGCCTTACGCAAAAATTAAAAAGAAAAAAAGATGATAAATCTCCCCCAATGTGTCCCCAATTGTTATTGACTAATGCAATCCAATACAATTGAAGATTAAACACAAGAGATTATAAAAATTAGACTGTATACTGGATTTACATAGGTGTAAGACCTAAGACATATATTGTGATATATTGTGACATGTATTCTGGAACTGAATTCTAACTATGCATATGAAAACTAGTTTATTGTTTGAATGATTTACTCAGGGGACAATTACTTTTTCATATGTAAGAAATGACAAGGCAAAAAATATTCTATATACATTATACATGTGGTACAGAGCACGTAGGCTGATTTTTGACATACATTGAAAGCCGGTGTTCTTGATCATTGAGCTTAGAAAGCCTCTATCATTATATCAGTTTGTTAAAAGTGTTTCAAACAGACTGGACTTAATTAGAAAAGGCACACACCTGTCTACACAGCTCACATTGCATGTCAGAACACATGAGAATCATGAGGTCTAGAGAACTACCCAAGGTGCTCAGAGACAGAATTGTGGCAAGCTCTTGCACCTATGGACCTCAGACAGGGCCAAAGGTGACCTTAATATGGCAATGACCCTAAGCACACAGCTAAAATAACAAAGCAGTGCCTTCAGAACATCTCTGTGACCATTCCTGACTGGCCCAGCCAGATCCCTGACCTTAACCCAATTGAGCATCTCTGGAGAGACTTAAAAATAGCTGTTCACTCATGTTCACCATCCAATCTGAGAGAACTGGAGAGGATCTGGAAGGAAACATTTTAGAGGATCCCCAAATCCAAGTGTTAAGAACTTAATTCCCAAGAAAACTCAAGATGGGGTATAGAGTATACAATAATGAACAAAAAAAGATCTTTTTGATTATACCAATTGGCTGCAATGAAACAGAGAGTGAAAAAGTTAGAGGGGTCTGAATGCTTTCCATACCTCAATACATGATTAGTGTATTCTGCATAATAAAGCAAACACCATTCACTAACTACCAACAATTTTTGCAGCCACTGATCAAAGTGATAACCATTTAAATGCTGGAAGCACATTTTGGGTCAGATCGTAGACCTCATGAGGTCTTTTGAGGCTTGTTTGTAATGTTCTGGTCCCCAGATCTACAGTAAAATCACCTTATGTAGCAATGCAGAGGCACTGCAGAATGTGGTATGAGGGTTCTTAGTGGGCCTTAAGGGGGCCTAAAGTAACAAAAAAAATCACCCTTTCTCTAGAATATATAAACAAATAAAATAATAAACATGTTAGGTATTACTATGTCCCAAAATTACCGGCCTATGAAAATAGAAAAAACAATACATAATGTAGAATAGAACCACAATGGCTTAATTTCCACTTTCCTTCAGTTTGTAACACATCAAAAGTTTTATTAAAAGTGAGTGTAAGGTCATACATTCACCATAAAATCGAGCAATCGAAACTTCAGCTTGTCCTGCAAAAAATTAGTTTTTACACAGCTCCATATGTAGAAGTATATAAAAGTCATCGGGGCACATTTACTTAGGTTTTGTGCTGCTTTGCAACACACTTATTTTGGACTGTGACCCTTTTTATGGGAAAACAGCTTGCACGAGTATTTAAGTGTGAACTCCGGTGATGGGGTAAGCAAATAAGCCCCATTGACGGCAGAATAAGGCAAATGGAAAAAAAACTAAATATTGTAGAAAAGATTTTTTAAAATGTATTAAATCACATTAAACACTATATTAATTTGGTATCTCTCTACTGACCCAAAGAATAAATAGGGCTCATTACTTGAGGTACACAGTGACAGCTGCAAAACAGTACCCACAAGAATATTGCGATAATTTGTTTATTTTGTAAATATCACCATATTTGGATTTTTTTGCAGCCTCCCAGTACATGGCATGGAATATTACCCCTTATATAATCAAGGATGTATCTTGTATATCCTCACACAACCTCTGTGGCTAATGACTTATAAGATACTGTAATGGCAGGACACAAACAGGGACAGTGAGCCCTGACACTGAGACCCCCAATCTGTCCCTACCTACTTATTGGGTCCCCCTAAACGGAGGCCAATAACTGGGCGACAATACAGACATATAAACACAATAAGGCAAGGTATACAATCCGAGTCGGCAACAGCGGGGAATAACAATAACCAAATCACAATCCAAATAGAGCAGTCGAGACACAGGCAAGAGATCAGAATCCAGAACTAGAAAATACAAGAGACGCTAGTGAACACAGTAAGTTAGCAATTTGACCAGCAAGGAGTCAAAGCTAAAGAGGGCACTTATAGGGAACCTAGGCACTGCCACAGGTGGAAGGAGCATTTACAGATCCACAGGGTAACTCTTGCAAGACAGAATCAGTGAGGGGCGTGGCAGACATCAGGTCAGACAGCCATAGAATCTAGTTTAGACTGCAGGATGACGAAAAACTCAGTGTATCCTAATCCTACCAGCACGGTAAGAGGAGACAGGCGCAGACGTGACAGATACATTCTGGATTCTAGGAGCCATAATTTTGGATCCCTGGCCCTTAGGATCCAATATTTTATATGAATCTAAAATTGTGTTTTTTGGGTGCGATATATATATATATCAATCACTCCCTACTGTCTCTGTAACAGTTAATATCATTGGTTCCCTGGCAATTACAATCATAGATTCATATGAAAGTGCAGACTGAAGCTGAGGTTCAAGATGCAAGGGATACAAAATTATAGCCCTCTAAAGTGTGCCCTGCCCTTTAGCCTCTTAGGCGACAGGAAGGAGAAGGAGAGGGGTGTAGAATGGAGCTTCCTGCAGCTCACACATGATGTATATATTGACTTTGTCTGCAGCTACATTTTGATACAGATAACATGAACATAATGTTTATGTTATTAAAATGTCTCCTACACTTGCTCTCTGATTGTCATATATCGAGTGATCTTTTTTTTTTTTATATAAAGAGAGCAATGATGAACACTCCACCCTGTTTTCCTAATGTGGCTACATAGTAATACCATAACCCAGAACTTGTCCAAAAAGTTGCATTCAACAAAAAAGCACATACAAATTCCTGAATAAAGTTTTTATTTCACACCATCCCTGAATTATTTACCTATGTTGTGGCATTCTTACTAATATTCCTATGAACCATAGAAGGTTCCATTATTGCACTGCTAATACAATGGTGCACATATTACACCGATCTAAAAGTGACATTTCTTATCTCATTAGCTTGGTTTATGGATATATAGGTTTTTATTTGGGTTACCGTTGGGTAGGGGAGAGTACAATAATAGTGTGAAGATCAGAACAAATTTTCAGCAAAAATTTTTGTTCCCTTTGCTGCATATTTTGTTGAATATACACAGGTAGGGTATGTCTGAACTCCTCTTCCTGTTTTTAGGAAAGTACATTTTCTGTATATATGTAGTCTTGTACATATTTTATTGAAAATGTAACATTTTCATGTAAGGTTTACATTTTATTACAGTTGCCTGCAAAGTTGCATGAAGGTGGTTGTGTGTCATTAAAAAGTTTTTTTTTATACATGGTAGGCTGTGTTTCCTGAAAAAAAAGAATTATAGTATAGGAGTGTTTTACTTTTGTGTTTTATATTTTATATCACCTTTGTGGATTACAACTAAATGTGTATATGGATATTGCATGGATTTTGTTTTAGCATTTTGGGAGTATAAATGGTGCAAGTGTCTGCTTTCAGAAAATATATGGTTTGTCGGGGGTAAGTATAATTCCTAATGCGTAATTTTAGTTTTATTTGTACATTTCAAAATTGTACAAATAGCTCTGGCCAAAAACTGAACAATATGTGTATCTTTTGGGTTTTGCATAGTTCTAAATGCACATGTGTGAGATTAACAAAACTACAAATAGTAGAAATAGAAAAACTAAATGTCTCTAAAACTTATATCCAGTTATATCCAGAATAATTGCCCATAATTACCACAGTTACCCATGAAGATAATGCCACAATGAATCATTACAGACTGTGACCCTTGCACGGGTAAATACAGGCAGTCCCCAGGTTACGTACAAGATAGGTTCTGTAGGTTTGTTCTTAAGTTGAATTTGTATGTAAGTCGGAACTGTATACTTTATAATTGTAACCCCAGTCGAAATTATTTTGGTCTCTGTGACAATTGGATTTTAAAAATGTTGGATTGTTGTAAGAACCAAGATGAACAATAAAGCTTCATTGCAGACACCTGTGATAACTGTTATAGCTGTTTATTGTAGCCTAAGGCTAATGAACAGTAAATTACCAACATCCTGAGGTCCGTTTGTAACTAGGGGTTGTCCGTAAGTCGGATGTTCTCAAGTAGGGGACTGCCTGTAGTGGGCAACTCTCCCAGGTGGAAAAGTGCAGGTCTGGCCTCTACTGCCTATGACTGGTGCATGTAGAACGATTCTAGTACAATGATGTAAGTAAAGCATCAATGGAAAGTGGTTATAGGGAACCTGTCACCAGGAGACCCATTTTTGGCTTCCCCAAAGCATAGTACATACACGGCAATTTTTTGTATAAAAAAATAGCTTTTACATAAAATAAAGATAAGTTATATTTCACCTTACAATTCCATGTGAGCTGTGAAGAGGCACTTGTCCCCTGGGCATGGCTATAGAGGAGGTGTTTCTCTTCTTCTCCATGTGACCTTTTCAAATTAAAAAAACTTCGCCCAGCTGATCTCCACCCCCTGTTCTTTCCCCCTGCTGACGTCATTCATAAAAGTCTTGCGCCTGTGTGCAGGGCCGGTTCTAGACAAAGTGGGGCCCTGGGCAAAACTAAAAGTGGGGCCCCAAAATAAAACTATTTTATGATCAGTCACAGTCAGCAAGAGGCTCCCTTTAGTATGGTAAAACAAATGGTAATATGGGAGAATTTTATAGGAGATTGATGGGTAGCACGGTGGCCCAGTGGTTAGCACTACAACCTTGCAGCGCTCAACAGCTGCAAAGAGTGTGTATGTTCTCTCTGTGTTTGTGTGGTTTTCCTCCGGTTTCTTCCCACACTCCAAAAAATTACTGGTAAGTTGAATAGATTGTGAACCCCGTGGAGACAGGGACTGATCTGGCAAGCACAGTGCTGCGTAATCTGTGTGCCCTATATTAATAAAGAATTAGTTATTAAAATTATTATGATCGAAGATAAATATGAAAGATGATAGAGATTTCTTGATGCAGAACTATAAAGTAGATTATATACAGTAGATGGATAAGAGATAAATACAGTAGAAGAGAAATAGAAAATTGATTCATAAATAGATAAAGAAAAAGTGAGCTATATAAATGGTCAGATTATAGGAGATAGATAACTAGACAGATAGATATATAGACAGGAGATAGATGATAAGCATCTTCACCCGGGAATTCATGTGTTCCAAACAGAAAATATTCACATCTCCTAAATGTAGGGCGACATTCATACTGCCACATGGGGGACGTACATACGGACAATATACGTCCCCCATAGACGGCAATGGGCGCACGGCAGCACCGTATCACTCCGTACCCTGGGAACAGGTAGGACATGTCCTATCTTTTCCCTTATTAAGGCGGCGTGTGCTATACATCCTTATGGAGAGGGGCAGGGTGAGCAGCGCTACTGTACGCCAGGCAACAGAAATGTGCATGTAGCCTAATAGATGGACATGTGTAGAGTTTACAAGAATACATCATAATATCACTAAAACTGAAATAACTAAATATCTGCTTTTCAGTTAGAAATGTTAAGACAGTCTCAACCTGCAAAATATAGAAAAAAAAACAGAATAAAAATAAAGCGTATGTAAAACCTATATAATTTTGAAAGCAGACAACCAGGCAAGGCATTTGGTAATTTACAATCAAAATTTCCTCTAAAATATGTACAAATCCAGATACTTATGTAAAGAAAATATACTTTCCTAAAACAGCAAGATGTGAGGAGATCATACAGACCCCACATGTGTATATTCACCAAAATATGCAGCAAAGGGAACGTTACATCCGCAGGGGACACCAAACAATAAAATTGCACTGAGCGTCACACAGATCTATCATTGCATACTCCCTTACACAATATTAACACAAATAAATAACTATATATCCATAAACCCCCCTAATGAGATAACAAAAGTCACGTTTAGATGTGCACCATTGTATTAGCTGCACAATAACAGAACCCACCGCGCTTCATAAGAATTTGAGTGAGAACATCTTAACAATGAAATTGAAACTTTATTCCAGAACATGTGGGTGTTTTTGGTGTTACATATAAATTTATGGACATGTTCGGGGTTGTTGTGTTAATATATAAAAGCGACATTAGGCGAAGAGGATTGAATATTCATAATTCAGTCAATTTTCGCAAAAAAAAAAAAAACTATCACGAAATAAAAGATAATAAGAGAGATAGTGTGTTCTTAGATAGTTCTGCATAGAGAGGGGTTAAAAACATGAATATTAGTTGATATTATGCCTTCTCAAAGTGCAGTAACATATAATGTGAATATTTCCATTATCTGTGAGGTGCAGAAAATTCTCCCTGCAGCTGCCAGCTAAGAATCTGGAGCGGGGGGGGGGGGGGTACAATTCAGGGGGCTATATCTCTGGCTCTGTGACACATAGAACCTCACTTCTTTTTTCTTATGAAAGAAGAGAGTCTCCTCTTGTGTTTCTAAGTGTCAGGAAAATGGAGATATTATCTGTTAAACTGCCACCTGAAGAATATATATAAAATTGCACCTGATATTCTCACTTTAAACCTGAATATCTCTGGATCCAGAGCACCTAGAAACAAAATTCAAGATTTGTTTGAAAGAAGAGATTCTCCCCTTTCAGCCCTGGGCAATTGCCCACTTTGCCTACCCATAGCGCCGGCCCTGCCTGTGTGGTCAGCATTCATCTGAATGTACCAGGTCTCCACATTCACCTGCGCATGTGCCACTATAGGCTTCTGGTTGCTAGACACTCAGGTGCCGGGAGGTATGCAAACTCCGTAGCGAGTTGCTTACCAGCCTCGATGCCTAGACACTAGAAGCGTACAGTGGCACATGCACAGATGAATGCAGAGGCTAAGCAGTCGGCCCAGCTTCATCTGTGCAAGTCCAGGCGCACATTCAGACGGATGCTGACCGCGACCATTCCGATGGCCCATACAGCTCCTCTTCATCTTCATGCTGCAGGTCCGCGGCAGCTCCGTGGCCGCGCCTCTATTGTCTTCATGCCGGCTCGGGGCCGCGACAGCTCCGTGCCGCCGTGGCCCCGAGCCGCCGTGGCCCCGAGCCGGCATGAAGACAGAAGAGGAGCGGCCATGGAGCTGCCGCGGACATGTGGCATGAAGATGAAGAGGAGCTGTCCGGGCTGTCAGAATGGTGAGTAGTAAGTTTATTATTTTGTATACCCGAGTATAAGCCGAGTGTTGAATTTTTAGCACAAAAACTTGGCTTATACTCGAGTATGTACGGTATATTTATTCTGTGGTACCCTAACCAGATTTTTCACTCAGGGGTCTCCACCAACTTTTATCAGGCTCTGGGTGGTGCAAGAGTGGAGGAACAATCATTGAATATTTATGCTTTCAGGGGACAGTTGACCCCACAAAATTTGTCTATATGGAGGCCCAAAGTTGTGGACGGCAGCCTTGGACTCAGCCTTTCCTATCTCTGCTATATGCTCGCCTAAATAAATGAAATCCATTTGGTGGAATTTTTTTTATCCTGCAGATAAGTGATATCCAACATCAAAAGAAAGAACTGTGTGGTGTCAGCATTCTACCCTCCTCCAAATTCTTTGGAAGGTCTCCCTGACATGTTGGCCTAACTACAGGCCAATAAAAACTACAGGTTTTAAATATTTCTTATAAAATAGGGCATTTCAAATCACAAGACACTTCAGAAAAGTCAATAGCCTACATATTGTTCTATGAAATAAAAGTGCTATACATCTACCTACAGATTGTAATGTGCCCCACCACCCTGCATGTGTCTTGGGATAATGACCGGATATATATTTTTGCTAATAGGGGTTACAAATAATTATATCAATAAATTAAAACGAAAGCAGGAACTGAAAGCAGGAAAAAATTTAAAATGTGGTGAAATCAGTGAAAAAAACACATTTGTGCCATTTTCTTCTGGGCTCGGTTTTTATAACTTTCACTGTGCACTCCAAATAACACCTTTACTTTATTCTTTAGTTCGGTATGATCACGAGGATAACACATTTATACAGGTGTAGGTTTTATATCTTATATATATTTGTATAGGGTTTATTCTGTTTTAATACATTTAAACAAATTAAAATCTTGTGAACATAAAAAAAAATGTTTCTTCGTCTTTGGGCGCTAATAACTTTTTTTAGACCTTAGTGGACGGAGCTGTGTAAGGTGTCATTTTTTGCGAGATGAGCTTATGTTATCATAGTTATCATTTTTGAGGAGTGTACAACTTTTGATCACTTTTTATGAATTTTTTTATACATTGCAAAATGGAGAATAAAAAGTTTTTGGCTGCTATCTTCTGTTACAGGGTTCAATGCCAGGAATAATGTTTTTTATTATTTTTTTTTTACTATTTACAGACCCCCTAGTGTACTTTAACCCTAGGTTGTTTAATTGATCCTACCATATTCTGCTATACTATAAAATGGCATTATATATGGATTTTTTCACTTCATCTATTACATTGTGGTACTGTCACATTGTAACAGATCTACAGAAATGAGACAGCCTCGGGTCTTATAAAGACAGTGGTGTGCGTCGATTGCTGCTGACGGTTTCGCTGTCAGCAATCAAATGGTTAACACCCATGCTACCATCGATAATGGTTGTTAGAAGTAGGTGTTTGCTGCAATATGCAGCAAACTCCATGTCTATATGAAGAGGACCCACTGCGTGAGGCCTCTTTACACTTTCTTAACGCTCCATCTATACGTTGTGGAAGATGTATGACTATGGAGGTGTATGTAGGAAGGTCATTATGGGTATAGGACTTCAAATGAAAGCATTGGCTGCAGTCAGGATTATATTTAAGTGTTCACAGCATATTTGAAATTGTTTAACAGAATGCAAATAATAGAAATGATCTCGATACATTTAACCACAAAAACCAAAGTATTATTATGTGTAGTGTTTTTTTCTGCAATCGAAACACCGTAACAAGCAAGGACCAGTGCTTGTACCATTTCCCTGTGTTTGATGTCAACGTGTGTTAGAAAATTTCAAGTATTCATCCCATACAGTTAGAGAAGGGCAGCCCGAGGAAGGCAAAAACTTCATGTTTCCTTCAACCCTCACATATAATGGAATTGTCCCTTTCTATGCCATTTTCTTTTGTCTATCAGCATGTACCTATTATTTTCCATTATACACTACTCACAAAAAGTTCTGGATATTTGGCTTTTTGATAAACTTTCAACCAGCTGATGACACTCTAACACTCAGTGGTCACCTCCATCTGAGAACATCCTGCTTGAAAATGTAAGGTACTCTTGGTCAAATGCTGGGTGTTGTCTTTTTCTCATTGTATCAAAATGTGAACAGCATGATGAGGAGTACTGTTTAACCCCTTAACTCCGCAGCCCTTTTTCGTTAAATTTTTTCACTCCCCATCTTCAAAAATCTGTAACTTCTTTATTTTTCCATGTCCAGAGCTGTGTGACAGCTTATTTTCTGCGTAACAAATTACACTTCAAAATGTTGGTATTTAATATTCCATGCCGTGTACTGGGAAGCGGGAAAAAAATTCGAAATGCAGTGAAATTGGTAAAAAAAAATGTATTTGTGCCGTATTCTTGTGGGCTTGGATTTTACGGATTTCACTGTATGCCCCAAATGACACGTCTATAGAGATGAGCGAACATACTCGTCCGAGCTTGATGGTCGTTCGAGCATTAGCGTACTCGAAACTGCTCGTTGCTCGGACGAATACTTCGCCCGCTCGAGAAAATGGCAGCTCCCGCCGTTTTGCTTTTTGGCGGCCAGAAACAGAGCCAATCACAAGCCAGGAGACTCTGCACTCCACCCAGCATGACGTGGTACCCTTACACGTCGATAGCAGTGGTTGGCTGGCCAGATCAGGTGACCCTGGGA
Source organism: Engystomops pustulosus (assembly GCF_040894005.1). Classification (NCBI taxonomy): domain Eukaryota; kingdom Metazoa; phylum Chordata; class Amphibia; order Anura; family Leptodactylidae; genus Engystomops; species Engystomops pustulosus. Next base: position 44,166,101 of record NC_092415.1, read on the forward strand.
TGGACTAGCCGCTGCCCGTGCTGCTCGGATCATTCTGTGTCTGGATGCCGCTAGGGAGAGAGCTGCTGCTGGTCAGGGAAAGCGTTAGGCTGTTCTATTAGAATAGTGTTAGGCAGGAGTGATTCTACAAGAACCCAACAGCCCTTCTTAGGGCTACAATAACGTTATACTTTTTTTTTTTTTTATTTGCAGCTAGTACCATATTGTGAGGAATTTGCAGGGGGACTTGCTCTTTAGCTCTTAGTGACACACATATCCACCTCAAACACCAAAGTGGGAAAATTTATTAGGGGTTTAATTTCAATTAGGCACAGTCTGCCATTTACTTTTTATTTTACGTTTATTTTTTCATAACTCAGCGTCATCTCATCAGTGTGCTTTCATACTTGGCTAGAAAATAGCCATAGGAGAATCCAAACGGCTTACTTACGCCTACAATAGCGTTATATATATTTTATTTCTGGTTGATCTGCTGGTGGCTGTCCTTGCTGCAGTGCATCTACTAGCAAATTGTGAGGAATTTGTAGTGAGACTTGCGACCTTTGTGTTTAGCGCTTAGTGACGCACATATCCATCGCAAAGACCGAAGTGGGAAAATTTATTAGGGGTTGGATTTCAATTAGGCACAGTCTGCCAGTTTCTTTTTATTTTACGTTTATTTTTTCATAACTCAGCGTCATCTCATCAGTGTGCTTTCATACTTGGCTAGAAAATAGCCAAAGGAGAATCCAAACGGCTTACTTACGCCTACAATAGCGTTATATATATTTTATTTCTGGTTGATCTGCTGGTGGCTGTCCTTGCTGCAGTGCATCTACTAGCAAATTGTGAGGAATTTGTAGTGAGACTTGCGACCTTTGTGTTTAGCGCTTAGTGACGCACATATCCATCCCAAAGACCGAAGTGGGAAAATTTATTAGGGGATGGATTTCAATTAGGCACAGTCTGCCAGTTTCTTTTTATTTTATGTTTATTTTTTCATAACTCAGCGTCATCTCATCAGTGTGCTTTAATACTTGGCTAGAAAATAGCCAAAGGAGAATCCAAACGGTTTACTTACGCCTACAATAGCGTTATATATATTTTATTTCTGGTTGATCTACTGGTGGCTGTCCTTGCTGCAGTGCATCTACTAGCAAATTGTGAGGAATTTGTAGTGAGACTTGCGACCTTTGTGTTTAGCGCTTAGTGACGCACATATCCATTGCAAAGACCGAAGTGGGAAAATTTATTAGGGGTTGGATTTCAATTAGGCACAGTCTGCCAGTTTCTTTTTATTTTACGTTTATTTTTTCATAACTCAGCGTCATCTCATCAGTGTGCTTTCATACTTGGCTAGAAAATAGCCAAAGGAGAATCCAAACGGCTTACTTACGCCTACAATAGCGTTATATATATTTTATTTCTGGTTGATCTGCTGGTGGCTGTCCTTGCTGCAGTGCATCTACTAGCAAATTGTGAGGAATTTGTAGTGAGACTTGCGACCTTTGTGTTTAGCGCTTAGTGACGCACATATCCATCCCAAAGACCGAAGTGGGAAAATTTATTAGGGGTTGGATTTCAATTAGGCACAGTCTGCCAGTTTCTTTTTATTTTACGTTTATTTTTTCATAACTCAGCGTCATCTCATCAGTGTGCTTTCATACTTGGCTAGAAAATAGCCAAAGGAGAATCCAAACGGCTTACTTACGCCTACAATAGCGTTATATATATTTTATTTCTGGTTGATCTGCTGGTGGCTGTCCTTGCTGCAGTGCATCTACTAGCAAATTGTGAGGAATTTGTAGTGAGACTTGCGACCGCTGTGTTTAGCGCTTAGTGACGCACATATCCATCGCAAAGACCGAAGTGGGAAAATTTATTAGGGGTTGGATTTCAATTAGGCACAGTCTGCCAGTTTCTTTTTATTTTACGTTTATTTTTTCATAACTCAGCGTCATCTCATCAGTGTGCTTTCATACTTGGCTAGAAAATAGCCAAAGGAGAATCCAAACGGTTTACTTACGCCTACAATAGCGTTATATATATTTTATTTCTGGTTGATCTGCTGGTGGCTGTCCTTGCTGCAGTGCATCTACTAGCAAATTGTGAGGAATTTGTAGTGAGACTTGCGACCGCTGTGTTTAGCGCTTAGTGACGCACATATCCATCGCAAAGACCGAAGTGGGAAAATTTATTAGGGGTTGGATTTCAATTAGGCACAGTCTGCCATTTCCTTTTTATTTTACGTTTATTTTTTCATAACTCAGCGTCATCTCATCTGGCATAGCAGTGTGCTTTCATACTTGGCTAGAAAATAGCCATAGCAATAGGATAGCATCGTTTGGTTTTAAAAACTAAAAAAACACAAAAAAAAAAAAAAAACACAAAAAAACACACAAAAAAGTTAAAAAAAAATTAAAGTTATAACTTTCATTTTCAAAATGTTTAACCCGAGGGCTAGGGGTAGAGGACGAGGGCGGGGACGTGGGCGTCCAACTACTGCAGGGGTCAGAGGCCGTGGTCCTGGGCGGGGTGAGACACCACCTGCTGATGAGGGAGCAGGGGAACGCCGCAGAGCTACACTCCCTAGGTTCATGTCTGAAGTTACTGGGACTCGTGGTAGAGCACTGTTGAGGCCAGAACAGTGCGAACAGGTGATGTTGTGGATTGCCGACAATGCTTCGAGCAATTTGTCCACCAGTCAGTCTTCCACGCAGTCCACCCATGTCACCGAAATCGGCACTCCTCCAGCTCCTGCACCTCAGCCTCCTCCCCCCCAGTCTGCCCCCTCCCAGGAAAATTTGGAATTTGAACCGGCATACTCTGAGGAACTGTTTTCTGGACCCTTCCCACAGTCACAAACCACTTGTCCGGTTGCTGCTGAGCAATTTTCCGATGCCCAGGTTTTCCACCAGTCGCAGTCTGTGGGTGATGATGACCTTCTTGACGTAGTGGAAGAAGTGTGTAAAGAGGTGTCCGACGATGAGGAGACACGGTTGTCAGACAGTGGTGAAGTTGTTGTCAGGGCAGGAAGTCCGAGGGGGGAGCAGACTGAGGGATCGGAGGATGATGAGGTGACAGACCCAAGCTGGGTTGAGAGGCCGGGTGAACACAGTGCTTCTGAGACGGAGGAGAGTCCTCGACCAGAACAGGTTGGAAGAGGCAGTGGTGGGGCCAGACGGAGAGGCAGGGCCAGAGCAGGTGCATCAGCGCCAAATGTGTCACGTAGTGAAGCTCCCGTGGCGAGGGCTCCCGCGGCAAGGGCTAGATTTTCAGAAGTCTGGAGGTTCTTTAAGGAAACACCGGATGACCGACGGACTGTGGTGTGCAGCCTTTGCCAAACCAGGATCAGCAGGGGTTCCACCACTACTAGCTTAACTACCACCAGTATGCGCAGGCATATGAATGCTAAACACCCCACTCAGTGGCACCAAGCCCGTTCACCTCCGGCCGTGCACACCACTGCTCCTTCCCCTGTGTCAGCTGATAGTCAGCCCCCTGCCCAGGACCACGGCCCAAACACCCCATCGTCGCCTCCACGATCCTCCACAGCATCCACCAGCGTTCAGCTCTCCATACCCCAGACGCTGGAGCGGAAACGCAAATATAGTGCAACCCACCCGCACGCCCAAGCCCTTAATGTCCACATCTCCAGATTGCTTAGCCTGGAGATGCTGCCCTATAGGCTAGTAGAGACCGAGGCCTTTCGCAACCTCATGGCGGCGGCCGCCCCTCGGTATTCGGTCCCCAGCCGCCACTACTTTTCCCGATGTGCCGTCCCAGCCCTGCACCAGCACGTGTCAGACAACATCATCCGTGCCCTGACCAACGCCGTTTCTGACAAGGTCCACCTGACCACGGACACGTGGACGAGTGCTGCCGGGCAGGGCCACTATATATCGCTGACGGCACATTGGGTTAACTTGGTGGAGGCTGGGACCGAGTCTGACCCTGCGGCTGGTCATATACTGCCGACGCCGAGGATTGCGGGGCCTACCTCGGTCCAGGTCTTTCAGGCCTACTATGCCTCCTCCTCCTCCCACCCCTCCTCCACCTCCTCCTCCGAACTACCATCCGTGGGCATGGCGCCATCAGTCGCTAGCTCTAGGCACAGCAGCAGTGCCGTCGCTAAGCGACAGCAGGCGGTGCTCAAACTGCTGAGCCTAGGCGATAAAAGGCACACCGCCCAAGAACTATTACAGGGCATCACGGCGCAGACTGATCTGTGGCTGGCACCGCTGAACCTGAAGCCAGGCATGGTTGTGTGTGACAACGGCCGTAACCTGGTGGCGGCTCTGCAACTCGGCAGACTGACACATGTGCCATGCCTGGCCCATGTGTTAAATCTGATAGTTCAGCGTTTCCTCAAGACATACCCCAATCTGTCTGATTTGCTCATGAAGGTGCGCCGCATCTGTGCGCATTTCAGGAAGTCCAGCACAGATGCTGCCACTCTCAGGGCAGCGCAGCGCCGCCTCCAACTGCCCGCTCACCGACTGTTGTGCGACGTGCCCACGAGGTGGATTTCAACATTAACCATGTTATCCAGAGTTTACCAGCAGCGCAGAGCGATTGTAGACTGCCAGATGTCAACTTCCACCAGAACTGGTAGTCAGGTCAGTCAGCTTCCTCAAGTCTACAATGAGGAGTGGACGTGGATGTCTGATATCTGTCAGGTGCTGAGTAACTTTGAGGAGTCAACACAGATGGTCAGTGGCGATGCCGCCATCATCAGCCTCACCATCCCACTGCTTGGCCTGTTGAAAAACTCTCTGATCAGCATGAAGTCGGAAGCTTTGCGCTCGTCACAAGAGACGGGGGAAGAAGATTCCCTTGTTGATAGCCAAAGCACCCTTAGGTCTGTTTCTCAGCGCATATCGGAGGAGGTGGAGGTGGAGGAGGATGAGGAGGAAGAGGAGGAGAATGTTGGCGAGACACAAGAGGGGACCATTGTTGAGTCCTTCACTGTTGAGCGTGTATGGACAGAAGAAGAGGAGTTGGAGGAGGAGAAAATGGACAGTCAGGCCAGTGAGGGGAGTGAATTCTTACGCGTTGGTACTCTGGCGCATATGGCAGATTTCATGCTAGGCTGCCTATCCCGTGACCCTCGCGTTCAAAGAATTTATTCCAGCACCGATTACTGGGTATTCACTCTCCTGGACCCACGGTACAAGCAAAATCTTTCCACTCTCATCCCTGGAGAGTAAAGGAGTGTGAGAATGCATGAATACCAGCAGGCCCTGGTGCACAAGCTGAAACACTATTTCCCTTCTGACAGCGCTAGCGGCAGAGTGCGTAGTTCTGCGGGACAAGTAGCGAGGGAGAGTAGGCGAGCAGGCAGTTTGTCCAGCACTGGCAAGGGTACGCTTTACAAGGCTTTTGCCAGCTTTATGTCACCCCAGCAAGACACTGTCACCTGTCCCCAGTCTCGGCAGAGTAGGGCTGATCTTTACAGAAAGATGGTGAGGGAGTACGTAGCTGACCATACCATCGTCCTAAATGATCACACAGCTCCCTACAACTACTGGGTTTCAAAGCTGGACATGTGGCACGAACTGGCGCTGTACGCCTTGGAGGTTCTTGCCTGCCCTGCCGCTAGCGTCTTGTCCGAGCGGGTTTTCAGTGCAGCTGGTGGCATCATCACCGATAAGCGTACACGCCTGTCGACTGACAGCGCTGACAGGCTGACGCTTATTAAGATGAATAAAGCCTGGATTTCTCATAATTTCCAATCTCCACCAGGTGAAGGAAGCTCAACCTGAATAATTTATGCACTCCTCCTCCTCCTCATTTTCCTCCTTCTCCTCCTCTTTGTACACTAAAGCAGAGGAAACTGGCTATTTTTTGACAGGGCCCACTGGCTCTAGCTATAGTACTTTATGCATTTAATTTTTCTGGAGGGCCACCTACCCGGTCCTCTGTTTTAAACAATTTTTGGGACTGCCACATACAGGCACTCAATCTATTCAATTTTTCTGGAGGGCCACCTACCTGCTCCTCTGGTTTGAAAACTTTTTTGGACTGCCACATACAGGCACTCAATCTATTCCATTTTTCTGGAGGGCCACCTACCTGCTCCTCTGGTTTGAAAACTTTTTTGGACTGCCACATACAGGCACTCAATCTATTTCATTTTTCTGGAGGGCCACCTACCTGCTCCTCTGGTTTGAAAACTTTTTTGGACTGCCACATACAGGCACTCAATCTATTTCATTTTTCTGGAGGGCCACCTACCTGCTCCTCTGGTTTGAAAACTTTTTTGGACTGCCACATACAGGCACTCAATCTATTTCATTTTTCTGGAGGGCCACCTACCTGCTCCTCTGGTTTGAAAACTTTTTTGGACTGCCACATACAGGCACTCAATCTATTTCATTTTTCTGGAGGGCCACCTACCTGCTCCTCTGGTTTGAAAACTTTTTTGGACTGCCACATACAGGCACTCAATCTATTCCATTTTTCTGGAGGGCCACCTACCTGCTCCTCTGGTTTGAAAACTTTTTTGGACTGCCACATACAGGCACTCAATCTATTTCATTTTTCTGGAGGGCCACCTACCTGCTCCTCTGGTTTGAAAACTTTTTTGGACTGCCACATACAGGCACTCAATCTATTTCATTTTTCTGGAGGGCCACCTACCTGCTCCTCTGGTTTGAAAACTTTTTTGGACTGCCACATACAGGCACTATCCAAATTAAATTGTCTCCATAGCAGCCTCCACACGTTGTCTCCATTGCTACCTCCAAAAGTCGTCCATATAGCTGCCTCCATACATCGTCCCCTTATCAAACGAGGTGTGTCAGGCAGAAATTTGGGTTGTTTTCATGGATTCCACATCAAAGTTGTTAACTTTGTCGCCACCCTGCTGTGTAATCCACAAAATATACTGGCAAACTTTTATCATTTACCGATATTATTTCAGCGCTTCTTGCGCATCTGTTTACATTCCCCTCACCTGCCATATCCCAAACTTATAAGAACGCTACTACACTTGATCTTATACAAAAGGTTCTTAGAAGTGCTGTTTGGGGAGTAGCCTAGAGACAGGGGCTTGGATTGGCGAAAGCTCGCCTGGAAGTGGAGCGCCAGCTCCATCCCAAGATCCAACTAACATAGTTTTAACTGCAGCACCTTTAACCCCTTAACGCTCAGCGTCCGATATATCGAACGCTGAGCTCAATGACTTAGCGCTCAGCGTCCGATATATCGGACGCTGAGCCCATGCCGGTTCAGCTCAAGATCTGAGCCGAACCGGCATCGGGAAACACGGGGTGCCGGCTGTGACTGATAGCCGGCACCCCAGTGTAACACCCGCGATCGGAGTTGACTCCGATCGCGGGTGCTTAACCCGTTAAATGCCGCGGTCAGCGCGACCGCGGCATCTAACATGCCTCTGGGGGGTCTTTCCCCCACGATCGCCCCCCCGAACCGTTTTCGGGGGGCGCCGATCGTTGCTATAGCAACTCTGGGGTCCGATCTGGACCCCAGAGTTACATGCAAGAATTGCCGGTAAGATGGCGTCTGTGACGTCATCTTACTGGCACAGTGCCAGCCTATGCAAGTGTATAGGCTGACACTGATAATACTCTGCAATACATGAGTATTGCAGAATATTATCATGAAGAAGCAATCAGAAGATTGCTTCTTCATGTCCCATGGTATAAAAGTGAAAAAGTAAAAAAAAAATGTTATTCAATAAAAAAATAAAGTAATAAATCACTAAAAATGCCCAAAACCCCCAAAACATATAAAGAGACATATAACTAAAAAAAAGTCTAAATCATAACACAAACCCCACATACATAGTATCACCGCTTCCGTAACAACCCGTAGAATAAAAGTAAATCATTATTGAACCCCCACGATAAACGCCGTAAAAAAAACTGCTATAAACCTTCCAAAAATTATGATTTTTAGCTATTCAATCCCACAAAAAATGCTATAAAATGTGATCAAAAAACCATGTGTACTCCGACATGATACTGGTGCAAAGTACAACATGTCCCGCAAAAAATAAGCCATCAACCAGCTCCGTAGCCAAAAAAGTAACAATGTTATGCCACTTGGAAGACGGCAATACATAAATGATAGATTTTTCCCCACATTAGGGTTTTGTTTGACAAATTTAGTAAAACGTAAGAAAATATATTCAAGTCTGGTATCCCCGTAATCGTATCGACCCATAGAATAAAGATAACAGGATTATTAGTCTATACGGTGAACACCAAAAAAAAAAGAGTAAAAAATCCAGTACAGAATTGATGCTTTTCTACTCCTGCCCTCAAAAAATGTTCCTAAATTTTCAACAATAGGTGATACCAACCCCAAAATGGTAACAATGGAAAAAGCATCTCATCGCGCAAAAAAAATGCCGTCACATGGCCCAAATAACGAAAAAGCGAAAATTTTATAGCCTTCAAAAGGGGCCAATGAGGAAACTAAAATCCTGGCAGCTGCAGGAAGCCCCTTCCCTTCTGCGCCTCGCTGTGCCCCCATAACACAAGTCACGGCCACATGTGGGGGGTCTTTGTACTCAGGAGAAATTGCAGAACAAATTGTATGGTGGGTTTTCTCTTTTTATATTTTGGAAATGTGTAAATTTTAGTTCTAAATGAACGTATAAGGGAACAATTTGACCATTCTAAATTTCACCTCCATTTTGATTCAATTACTATGAAGATCTCAAGGGGTTAACAATCTTCCTAAAAGCGGTTTCTGATAGCTTGAGGGGTGCAGATTTGAAAATGGGTTGGTTATATAGGGGGTTTATTTATATAGCGCCATCATATTCCGTAGCGCTTTACAAATCATAGGAAACAAATACAAATGTAATGTAACAGAGCACAACATTTGTATGGAACAACAGGAGTGAGGTCCCTGCTCGCCAGAGCTTACGGTTTATGAAGATGACGGGGTAACACGAGGTAAAAGAATATTTAATGCTCAAGCCATTCTTCTTAGGGAATAGAACAAAATATAATAAATGGAATTGCTGTCGCTTGAACCACTCAGCCGTCATCTTATATACCAGGTCCAGGGTGAATGGGACTGCAGAGAAGTCTGGTGCCTGTTGGTTGCTGGATAACAGATGGGAGGACGACACAGGACGGGTTAGTAGAAGAGTTAAAACTTCATGCAGTTAATGAGTGTTATAGGCTTGCCTAAAGAAATGGGTTTTAAGAGCACGTTTGAAACTTTGTAATTTAGGTATTAGTCTGATAGTCCGGGGCAGAGCATTCCATAGAATTGGTGCAGCTCTAGAGAAGTCTTGGAGACGCGAGTGGGAGGTCCGCACTAGGGTAGAGGTTAATCTAAGATCACTGGCGGATCTAAGAGCACGGGTTGGGCGATAGACTGAGATAAGAGAGGAGAGGTAGGGGGGTGCAGCATTATACAGAGCTTTATGGATGAGGGTTATTATTTTAAACTGTATTCGAAAGGAGACTGGCAGCCAGTGCAGCGACTGGCATGAACTGTAGGCATACATGGTCCCCTTATCAAACGAGCTGTGTCAGGCAGAATTTTGGGTTGTTTTCATGGCTTCCACAACAAACTTGTTAACTTTGTCGCCACCCTGCTGTGTAATCCACAAAATATACTGGCAAACTTTTATCATTTACCAATATTATTTCAGCGCTTCTTGCGCATCTGTTTACATTCCCCTCACCCGCCATATCCTAAACTTATAAGAACGCTACTACACTTGATCTTATACAAAAGGTTCTTAGAAGTGCTGTTTGGGGAGTAGCCTAGAGACAGGGGCTTGGATTGGCGAAAGCTCGCCTGGCAGCGGAGCGCCAGCTCCATGCCAAGATCCAACTAACATAGTTTTAACTGCAGCACCTTTAATCTACTACTAGTTCACTGCCTCCATACATGGTCCCCTTATCAAACGAGCTGTGTCAGGCAGAATTTTGGGTTGTTTTCATGGCTTCCATGTTAACTTTGTCGCCACCCTGCTGTGTAATCCACAAAATATACTGGCAAACTTTTATCATGTACCGATATTATTTGAGCGCTTCTTGCTCACCTCCTTTGGTTCCTCTCTGCCACCCATTGGTTTGAAGCCTGAGTCCATTTAGGGTATGTCGCCATGCCACTCTCTAGCCTGCCGCTGCTGCCGCTGCCTCTGCATGCCGTCCCCTATAGTGTCAGGGTCAATTATTGGATGTTTTAGATGCTATCTAGCTTCATTCTGTCACTCTGTCATGGCCATGCTGTTGCCCATAATTTTGGCATAATGGTGCGATTAAGCAGCCTCAGAGGCATCCATGCATGCTGCCCCTGCTGTTTCCTGTCCATTTCCGTGGTGTTTCCATCCTTTTCTGAGGTTCCCAGGTGTTTGGCCAAGCTTCCCTGTGAAGAGCCTTGGTCCCCTTGAAAAATGCTCGAGTCTCCCATTGACTTCAATGGGGCTCGTTATTTGAGACGAGCACTCGAGCATCGGGAAAAGTTCGTCTCGAATAACGAGTACCCGAGCATTTTAGTGCTCGCTCATCTCTACACGTCTACTTAATTCTTTGGGTCGGTATGATTATGAGGATAACAAATTTATATAGGTTTTATAATGTTTTCATACATATAAAAAAATTAAAACCTCCTGTACAAATAGTTTTTTTTTTTCATTTTGCCATCTTCTGGTGCTAATAACATTTTTAAACTTTGTTGTACAGAGCTGTGGGTGGTGTAGTTTTTTGCGGATTTTGAGGACGTTTACAATGTTATCATTTTTAGGACTGTGTGACCTTTTGATCACTTTTTATAGAATTTTTTATTTTTTTAAAATGGCAAAAAAGTGTTATGGGGTTAAACGCAGTGAAAATGCGGCGATACCTTATGTGTTTATGATTTTTACTGTTAATTTATATTTATCACTCCTAGGTAAAGGGGGGTGATTTGAGTTTTTAGGTTTTTATATTATATATATTTTTTTAAACTTTTTTTATTTTTATTTTTACTAGTTTTCAGACTCCCTAGGGTACTTTACTCTAGGTTGTCTGTAAGATCCTATCATATACTGCCATACTACTGTATAGCAGTATATGGGGATTTTACTCCTCGTACATTACAATGTGCTGATAGCACATTGTAATACATGGGTTAACCCAAAGTATCCCCGGGTCTCCGTGCGACCCGGGGCTACCATGGCGACGGATCGCTGCTCCCCGATGACGTCATGGGGAGCGACGGCATGGGCGCCGCCATCTTTTTGATCAGCAGGAAAACACCCGCGATGAGCAGGAAAACACCCGCGGGTGTTGCCGGTAAGCTTTTGTTGCAATATGCAGCAAAGACTTACCAGCTATGGAGAGGGCCCGGGCCGCGTAGTAATACTACGTCACATGTCGGTAAGGGGTTAAATACCAATTTATAGTTTCATTTATTGTTGTGAGTAAAGAAATATTAAATATGTACATTCAAAAGTTTAGCTAAGGTTACATTAAGTTCACCTGTAACAATTACAGTGCATTTTAGGTTCATCATGAAATTTCACCAGGGCAGAATTAAGACTGCGATAGACCCTGGGCTGTATTATAACCCCTATAACTCTGGAAGCCACTTCCTACATATGGTATTAGCTTCTTGGAGAATGGCGGATATGGTCCTTTTGCCTGCTTTCAATGGCTCTTGTCTACATGTGTTTTGAGAATATGACAAGATGTACAAGCATTTTATGGGTGAAGGTCCTTCTCAGTATGAAATTTGGTGGGTGGTTTGGCTGGCCATGGGCCCCGTAGAAGGCTTGGGCCTAGGCTACCGCCTATATTATATTCAAGTACTGAAAGTCAAATAAACCCAATAATGTATTATCCTCAATTGTATTTCTATCTGTAACGGATGCTTAAAAAAACCCCTAGAGAATAAGCAAGTGTTTGACCAATAAAGAGTTTACTGGGCAGAGTAAAACTTGCAAGATGCTGAGACAGAGCCTCATTGGGCCTCTTTGCATTGAGCTTACAGGGGGCATTTAAAATTCTGAAGATAGGTCAGTCTCCTGTTCTCCAAAATATTCCCTATTTTATCATACCAAACAAACCCCATATGTTTTTTTTTTTATATATAGCCCCCTTAGGCCCTATAAATTCCTTATGTACAGTGTTATGTGGGCCCCCCAGAAGCTCTGGGCCCCGGCACTTGCCCAGGTATGCCCAGTGCTGGCGTCGGCCCTGAATAGATAGGTATATCCTTGGACACAAGGGGGGTCATTTATCTTATCTCTTTTTGTTTTGGCTGGTGTTTGCCTTTTGTCTTTTTCCCATCTGCTTCTTTGGTAATTTATCAATCTCACTTTTTCCTTATGTTATATGGGTTTTTACAGATCTCTTTTTGAGACATTTGTTGCAAAATTGTTGCACAAATGTCTAAAGTCACTTCTTTCCATTTTCTAAGTTTTCCTTAAGTGTGGTCTCATCTGGAATTTTTTTTGCGCCAAAAAATGTTGCAAATTTTAGACAATTTTAAATGATAGATGTCATTTAATGACATTTATCACATCTGGAATAGAAGATAATTGTGTCTTACTGACAAAAAACTAATGTCCGGCGGACATTTCAAAATGTCCCTAAAAGGTGCAAAAATTGCAATGCGCCAAAAATGTCTCAAACAAGACAGAAAAGGCAGGAAGAAAAATAAAGATAAATGACCCCCCAAGATCTCACTTCCTCTTACATTACAATTAACGTCCTGTGGTCCAAGAAATCTTTGCATTCTGAGGAGCCTGACTGTATTGTGTGTCACACAGTACAGGACACAAAGTAACACGTAATTAACATTCCTGATTTATCCAACAATCGAATATCTCTTATTGCAAGTTCCAAGATGTTTATGTTTATATTTCACACACTAGAGATGTATCCCATTATCTACCAGATTTTTCACTTCCTAGCATGGGCAGAGTCTCAGCTGTTCAGTATCTCAGTCCAGAGACATTTCTGGCTGGGACACAAAGGAAAGATAAATAACTTGTGCTAATATGCAGCCGAACTGGCAACAAACCTGAGAACTACACATTGGGCTGCAGGTTTTATTCTGTGTATACTTTCATTGAGCTGGTTTTCTTAAATTTTACATGGACAGTCTATCCATAACTCATCTTGTGACCCATTATTAGAATCACTATTTGTTATCACTCTTTGCTATTATTACTCATCGTTAGATTGTATTAGAAATGGGAAAAATCTACTAAATAGTGTGAGAAAGTGAGAGGTGTTGTGTGGGGAAACCGCTATCTGTCTTACAGGCAGATAAAATGCAGGTGGTAAAAGCCCTGGATTTGTCCCCAGTAACTCAAGGGTTAATGCAGACATGTGATAAGCAGGAATAGTCTGTTTGGTCCATGTTGGCTTAGCTAACATGGACACATTGGTAATGTCCGTACTGGGGCTGCTTATTTTGGAGTAGGGGTAGGCTGGTAGTGGTACTCCAACTCCATCCGGGCTTCGGTCCTGGGCTTTTGTATAGCCCACAGGTGTGGTTCCCAGGCCTCGTTAGAGCCTGATTTAGTCTTCAGGCCAGAAGCAGTAGGAGAGACACTACCTGGAGATCTGAAGGCTAAGGCTACATTCACACGAACGTATGGGGGACGTATATACGGGCACCGTACCGTTCCGTACCCGGGAAAAAGATAGGACCTGTCCTATCTTTTCCCGTAATACGGGGCCGTGCGCCATAGGTTGCTATGGAGAGGGGCGGGGGTGAGCTGCGCTCACCTCCTCCTCCTCTCCCCGTACACTGCCGTTGCCCGCTACGGTACGGTACGGGCGGGCAACAGCAGTGTGAATATAGCCTTAGACTGAGTTCACACAGCAAAGGTAATTGAGTGCCTCCTGTACTACTGCTGGCCAAGAGAGTGTGCCAGGCAGCCCAGTATCCGTATAGCTAGGACCTGATATTGTATTAGGCAGTGCCTAGCCGGGCAGGATTTATTTTTGTGTTGCTTTATATGTGCCAAAACCAAGGCTGAATTTATGTTGTTTTCTTAAGTGTGAATAAAACACTTTATTTGGACTTTAACCCTGCATGTGTCTCTGCTTCCTGCACTACTACTACCAGGCATCTACCTGAGCAATTCCCCACAATAGGTTTTCCAGGGTTTTTTTTATTGATCACTTATTTTGAGGATAGATGATTAGAATAAGATTGGTGGGTATCTGACACCTAGCTGTTATATGAGTGCAACAGCCCCCACCTGGGCCTAGCCTTTTCTTGGAGCCTGGAGGCAGCCGGGGCCCAGAATACGGGAGTGGCTGACGGTTGCGGCCTAGGCACACTGTGGTCACGGTGCTTCGTATGGGGACCAGAGGCTGTCCCACAGCCTGGCAGGTCTCCAGCAGGTGTTGTGTGCAAGAAAATGTAGAGGGAGAGGCTGATATACTGAATCTCCCTGGGGCAACCCCTTAGTTTCCGTAGTATATGTCCCTGGGTAATGGATGGGGCACACTTGGTGTTACAGCATTATCCAGGGAACAGACGGAGGCAACGTTGTGCAAAGATAACTCACGGTTCTTTATTCAAACCACTGCAGGCAATGAGCCAAATGATCTGGTTACAGATTCCGGATTACAGGATGGTTCCGGATTGCTGGAGTGGTCATGGAGAGTGATCCTCAGGAGTAGATTCACCAGCCTGGTAGTAGGTGCAGACTGGGATGTAGCTGTGCCCAGATATGGAAGCTGCAGCTTTGTCCTGGGAGACTGAGGCCTAAGAGCTGTTCATGTGGCGAGAGCATGTGCTCAGAAGCAAGGCTCAGGCCTAAACGGTCTCTCTGGTAAGAGGTGTGCTCCTGTCTCAGGAGCTGGAACCTAAAAAAAGACTAGCCTCTTCCTGTCCAGGGGTTTTGTCAGATGGTGACTCACTCTTCAATCACACTCCAGTTCACATGAAGGAATACAATTGGATGATAACTTTAGCATAGTTTACTCTTGCCTGCTCAAGCAGGATCTGTTAACCCCTGTTGATCAGGTCTAGAACCTTCCTGGAGGGTTCACGACTCCCTCTGTCAGCTCCTAACCTGTAGAGGACACTGTTCGCAAATACCCCTCTGACCATGTATTGGGAGGGGTGTAGCATGAGGCTGTGTCTTCTATATAGTCTACTCATTACAGTGCTGTATACCATATAGAGCAGTGATGGTGAACCTTTTAGATACAGAGTGCCCAAACTACAACCAAAACCCACTTTTATGTCACAAAGTGCCAACATGACAATTTAAGCAATAACCTATTGATCTCTGCTGTATCACAAGTTTCAATCATATTGGCGCCCTGAGGACACCAATACAATAGAAAGCAGGAGACATTTGGATTGTATATTCCCTCCAGGGTCCCCTGAAGAGGAAGAATAAGGGGGCCCAAAGCAGGAGCTCCAATGACAACCCATCTATGTCCACACCTTCTCTCTCCTACTGTATTCCTGGCAGCCAAGTAGGTGTCACATTAAAATAGCGCTGAGCGTAGAGCGTCCTGGGCTGTATTGGACTGCAGGAGAAAGCTTTGAGACCTATCTGGTAAATTCTGTGCTGGCTGCCCACAGAAAGGGCTCCGATTGCCACCTCTGGCACCCGTGCCATAGGTTCGCCACCACTAATATAGAGGCTGTGCTTGGTATTGTAAGTTCTTTGAATTTGAATAGGGCTGACCTACAAAAAGACCATTTGACCAGTGGGTATGAGATTTCAGGCCTAGTAGGAGGACGTAGCGCAAGTAAAGTGTTGTGACTCTTTGAAATTGCTGACAACTGAGTGTGTCAGTCCTCCTCCATTCTGATATTGATAACCTGTCCTACGTTTGTGTTCAGATGTGGCATTTACAGTGCATTTTGAAACACCATGCAACAGCTAAGAAGAGGGAATTTTCCTAATTACATTGCTGTCACATTTGCATTTTGTAAACATAACATGATATAAACGCACTGCCATATGCTGTGTTTTGTAAGCACAAAGTTTAACACAAAGACCCACATTTATCAAAAACAGTGCAGTCTGTACTAGGTGCAGTTTGCCTGTGTAGTGCCCCTGCACTGCTCCGACAAAGTGCACTAACTTTTTTTGGTGCACCTTTAACAAAAGTGTGAAACACAATTCTGTCGGACACTTCATGATAAATGGTGGCACAAGGACCAGAACACCCCTTTCCGTGCAGCCGCAACAGAAATGAGTCATGGACACTTTATAAACACATGTGCAAGCAGTTTGTATTGAAAAGAACATGCAAAGTCAGACAAAAAACTGGAGCAGGGGCTTTAGGAAATGTGAGCAAATGTAAATAAGCAAATTCTGTCACAGTTTCTGGCCTCCAGATCGCATAGAAGTGCTTCCTACAGGCCCGGCTGGGGAACCAGAAGAGGTGCTGCATGGGAGAAGAGGACGCCAAGGGTCAGCACTGGAGGGTGAGTATTAACTTTATTTTTTTGATATACTCGAGTATAATCCCAGTTTATAAGATATTTGGTCACTTACAAACAAGCAAGATTTCTGGCTTTCACAGACCTGTATATTCTGTAGTAATGGCTCCTGTATGAACTTGTTATCAGTAGAAAAGACACCTGTCCACAACCTCAAACAGTCACACTCCAAACACTACTATTGTGAAGACCAAGGAGTTGTGAAATGACACCAGGATGGGAAGACTGAATCTGCAATAAAGGCATAAAGACTTTGCCTTGTCTAAAATAAGGAGAAATAGAACCCAAAACCCATAGTAACCCTTAAAGGACATCTACCACCAGGATCAAGGATAGTAAAACAAACACATTTACATGCTGTTGTGTGTCCCATCTGGCAGGATCCGCGTTTCCTTAAGCTTCCTGTGCCCTGGTTTTTAAGAAAAGCACTTTAAAAATTATGCAAATGTGACTCCAGGCTCTATAGCGCTTGGGGCCACTCAGGCTCATTTGCAAAAACACATGCATAAGAAGAGCAGATCCTGCCAGACGGGGCACACACCAGCATATATGTGTGCTTGATTTACTATTATTGATCCTGGTGGCATATTTCCTTTAATTATGCTTGCGGTAGGATTCTTATGTATCTGTATGGCTCTGTCAAGTTGATAATATGACCAGAATTGTGCAGGGGATTGTGTCGCACATGATCACTTTGTGTCGCAATCGTGCCGGCTTTCCCGTGACAAAAATGGGGGGGAGCGGGCCGTCGGACAATCCGACGGATTCGGACTACGTGCAGGATTTTACATTTAAATTTGTGTCGCAAGCCATGCACTCACATACACTGGGAAGAAGAAGGTGAACTCCGGAGGACCTGAGCGGGGAAGCGACACATGCGGGAAATCGGGCGCACAATGTTTATGAATCGTGGAAGAGTTCATCCCCGTCCGACAGTCTGGATCAGGGATCACGCAGGGGCCGGATAATGTGCCCCATTGTGTTCGAATTGCATTGAAAAACTCAATTCAAGCACAGTGGGGAGGAGCAACTCTCAAACTCAGAAGCATTTTGACCTAAATGCTTGTGTTGACACATATTTGACACATTCCAAAACTTGAACTCACGGAGGAAAGCATACACATATCAAAGTTCAAAAATAAACTTTATTGATAAATCAATTTAACATTTACATAGTCGCAAAGCTCAGGAACACCCAATGGTGTGTGTCCTCTTTGTAGACACAACGTCTTATTTTTAAATGTGATGGACGTGTTTTGGGGCGGACTGCTCCCTTCGTCAGGTCCGATAGCAAATCTCCTATTCCTTACGTGGTTTGACCAGGATCTTCATATATTATTTGCAGTAAATGCAGAGGGACCGTGGGCAAACCTCTAGGTTTCCAGGGCAGATTGATTGTAAGCCAATGTCAGATATGAGAGGAATCACAAGCCGACACAGACGTTGTGTGTGATATCAGGATATCACAGGCTTCCTGCAGCAGCTCAACTGAATACCGGATTCACTGTCCACGCTGTTACTACTATTTGTCAACTCAACAAACACTTTTATGTCAAGCCATTACTATTGTGTTACTGCCTGCACTGTCTGATTTTGCTAATCTTTTGATACAACAAATAAATAAGCATTAAATTAATGCACAGATGACAAATGCAGCCTTGGATATAGTTACCATACCACACACACACACTGAAGGACCCCACATATTTTGCCTTGTTGAATGGCAAAGCACAAGTTACTAGTTCCTGAATGCAACCTGTTAGTTTTAAACACATCCACGTTCTGAAGTCCCCCCCCTCCAATGAACTTAAATTGAGTTCCAATATGTCTGTGGAATAGCCAGCCTCAGGAAATGGCCATAGCAGAGACAGCAGCGAGCTACAAAAGTGGTCTAGATACCTTTTTACATCAAAAATATGATAGATTTGGTGTTATATAGAATTTACATCCCTTCCCTTTTATTCCTTGGTTAAACTTGATAAACAAATGTCTGTTTGGACACAATTCAAGCACAATGTGTGAACACGGGCTGTGAGTTGTAAAGAGACCCCAATGACCAAGTGTGTGGCCACAGTCAACGCAACATACAGAGTCCAAAAATAAGACCAGGTCAACATTTGGACTAAATCGGCATCTGCAATCTAAAGCGAAAAATTGAGATGTATATAACAATGCGCTCTGAAACGGTTACTCAAGGGTTAAAATCCCGTAGTCTCTCCACATAGAGTTTAGCCGTAGTCTGGAGGGTTCATGTTATGAAACTATAAGTCCCATGAAGCTCTGGGCTGCAGGGTCCTCTGGGACTTTTTGTTCTTTCACAAGCAGATCTCTTCCTGGGAGTCGTTGTGAGTTTCTCGCATGCATGGAATGGAATTTCTGATGTTGACAGCCTTTTCATGGAGCAGGGATCATGGCATGGGAGGGGTATCATATCCACGCCCCTATACAGAGTACAGGAGAAAGTTTTGTAGTGAAACTGTAAAGTGAAGTGTGGATCTCTTAGAGAGGTGCAGTCTGAGGAGCAGGCGGAGGGGAACTTCTCCAGCAGCATGAACCTTCAGTTTCTCATTGGGGTTTCGTTAATTGTTTCCATTGTATTGGTCTTTGTACTGAAGAGGAGGAGGTAAGTGTTTACATTGCACACAAGTGACACCCTGCAACTCTCATGTCTTGCAAGTCGACGCTTCAGGCTGTAGTTTTCTCTCACGTTGTACACAGTCAGGAAATACCACAGAGGTGCCCGCTGCTGTACAGATGTGATCATGGCAGCTGTGCCGGGGGGGGGGGGGGGCGCAGGGTGAAGCATAGGGAAGGCTCGCAGTGACCTGTGCAGGAGATAATCTTAGGAATGTAGTGAATGAGATTATAAGCCAATGTTATTGCCATTACTGCTCTATGTCAGGGAAGATTCCTTCTCGGCCTGATATATGCGGGTCTATATGGGATAATTAATATTATGTATGGAGAACCATTAATTCCATTCTGCTGTACATTCTAGAAGGCGCTCACATACATTATATCAGAAATGAAGGTACAAATGATAGGAAAATTCCTTCAAAAGTGGAAGGAGTATTCTGCCTGTAAGCACTCACACTCCATATGGGAGGGTAGGAGGAGACACGAGGTGAAGGAGCAGAGCCCTGAGGTTTTTTGTGTGTTGCGTATAACACACCTTTTACTTAAAGGGTGTATTCCGGATGATTAAGCAATCCATGTGCTGCTGCCTCACAATCCTAAATACACACTTCTATAATACAGTATATTGGTATTCGTCATGTAAGAGGGACATGTAGCCCTATAGTGGGTGACAAGTAATGAATCTGTACTAAAAAGCCCAATAGTAAGGTCAGAATATTCAGTCATAAGAATATACTGTATTCTTATTAAAAATTATTCAGGAGAATTAACAGAAGTGTCTGAGAGCAGAACTGTTCTGGTTGCCCAAGGAAACGAATCAGAGCTCACCTTAAAATTTTCCACGGCTGTTTATAAATTGAGAGCTGATCTCCGATTGGTTGCCATGGACAATTTTACCTCAGACACTTTTAATAAATCTCCCCAGCAGGCCCAAGCCTTCTAAGGGGGCCCATGGCCACCCAAATCACCCACCAAATTTTATACTGAATCGGACCTTCACCCATGAAATCCTCATACATCTGTTCCTGCTCTCACTGCATATGTACACAAGAGCCATTTAGGAGATTTGAAGGTCCTCCAAAGGTCCTGAAACCACAGACTGAAAGCAGGGAGAAGGAACACATCCTCCCAAGAATCTGATTCTAGTACCTTGTGTAGGGGCTTTAATATTCATATAGCCCCTGTATCTCCCTCATATGTATCCATAAGATGTTTTCACCTGGACCCCTTTTTTATGAAAGAGAATCTGCAGATGCTTAATATAAATGATTAAGAGAACTATTCAGAGAAGTGAAGATTTGATACTATTTTAGGATGAATGAAAGAGTAATTGATGCATATTACATTATTTTTGGCACTAGGTGTTGTTTTTTTGGAGCCTCATTTTAGAGATGTTTTGCAAGGTGATGTGATATTGTGGTGCACGGCCTTAATGTATTTAGCATATTGTAAGATGAACAAATGAGTGACAGAAATGTGACACCACAATAATGAAGGGGTTTAGAAGTTTATAGACCTGCTTATTGTGGGTCTAATAATGCACCAAAAATGCATCAAAAAAGTGTTGAGAAGCTAGAAATGCAGGAAAAGTGTCAGGAAACTAGAAGTGCAGAAAAAGTATCAGAATTGAAGAGATGTGCCCAAATTGAGCAAAAAAAAACAAACAAAAAAAAAACTGTGAGCTAAATCATGGCGCCTATACATCATGAATATGGCACAACAAAAGCTTAATAAAGCTTAAAAAAGGATGCATATCCAATGCTTTCCAGTGCCTTTACAAAGAGGATATGCAGTAGCTGAGTCAATGTAAAGTCTTTCATTTACATGCATTACTTACATTTCTCGCTGGCATGGTATGACATCATACTTTGTAGATTATACAGCTGAAAAATTTGCTAGGTCAGTGTAAAAGTCGCAAATTTAGGCACAAATATATCAATTGTGCTTAGTCTGACCCTACTGTCTTTGTGGGTGATAGTGGCATAGTGCAGCTTACACTGGGTACCAACAATCAGTTAACCCCTGATTGGAAGGGATCCTTTCTCAACTATTCCCACACATGGGGCACCATGGGTTTGCTTAAAGTCAAGATCTTGAAGTGGAGTATGATTCTGGTGGGTTTTCACAATCACCAGTGCTATTCATTTACAACCACACAATAAATACATCTTTAGTTATATAGCACCATTGTATTCCACAGCACTGAATAGATCAAGGGGTATATAAACAGACAAAACAAGACATTACAGAGCGATAACATGGTCTGTGTGACGGCTTGAGGAAGGCTAGAGCATCATTTACATAAACTTATAATCGATATTTTGCAAAAAACACATAGTTACAGTAGAAGCCAAGATCAGTTTCTGCATCAGCATAACAGCATAAAAGGAAACCTACCATTTGATTTGATGCATTATGAAGCAAACATACCTTGAGAATGCTGTAGCTACACTGATGCAGAAACATATCTTGCTTAATCCTTGGTTCAGTGGTTCTGCTCAAAAAACTATTGTAAAATTCAGGACTTTGGGAAAGCTGGGTGCCTACATAAACATATTACACACGGAGCTTCCTAAAAAATCCAGACAGGACTAATCAGCCTGAGCTGGATGACTCCTGCACAGCAGCTGGGGGATTGAACATGGTAGCAGGATCCTACTGTTCCTGCTATTCATATAGTGGATGGCACTAAGTAAAAAGTATATCTTGTAGTTTAAATGGAACTAAGGTGAATTCAAAGTAACTTTGGAGCGCAGATGTGTAGGGGTTATAGTAAAGAAGCCTTATTTCTAATATGATACATTGTAGAAGAAACTCTGCATCACTTTGTTTTATCCAAGAGTCTATTTCGACAATCTGACAGCAGCAAAACATATACTATTGCACTTCCTCTATAACACACAGTGAAGCTCAGAGGGAGGTCACTGGTGTCTCGGGTGGCATCTCAGGATTTCCTTAGTTGTGCTTGGAAGCACGTGTCATCATCTCTGAATATGACTCAATCTGAGAGCCGTGTACAGGACTTCACTCAGCGCAGAATGTGACATATCCTGTCACTGAGGTAGAAGTATAACACATTAATAAATAATATCCCAAAACTTCAGAGATCTTTTTAGGTTTCACATTTGGATCCTAAGTTTTGGACCTGTTTTTATTTGGGACAAAAAATGTGGATCCTAAACCTAAAGTGATCCAGTCCCCCTAAAAAGTATATAATGTCCCTCCCGATAGTAGTAGATGAGTTGGCCCCCGGTACAGCTATCTCTCCCTCTCACATTCTCATTCTTCTACATCTCTATCAAACAGTCCTCTTATCTTAGGTTTTGCACATGACCGTGTACAGAGGGAGGGAGTTCGCTGTACAAACTGTGACTAACTTAATACTTCTATTAGGAATGATCACAGTTGGGTGCCTAACTACCACATGAATATGATAACTGACCACGCCAGTCTCTCTGTAGGTGGCCATGCTGGACACCTGCGCAGAAGCTATAAGGCCCCTTCCACACTAGCGTTTTTCACGCACGAGTTCTGCGCGTGCTTTTGACGCGCAGAACTTGCATTGCTCTCTGTCCCATTGTTTCCAATGGGCCTTTCCTCATTTGCGTTGTTTTTCACGCGCATGCTTGCGTTTGTTTTGACGCGCATCAAAATCGCAGCATGCTCTACTTTTGCGTTTCACGCGCGTTTTTCCTGCCCCATTCAAGTCTATGGAGACGCATCAAAAATGCATTGCACTCGCAAGCATTGCAAGTGCAATGCGAGTGCAATGCGTTTTAAATGGATGGGTTGCCAGGTGACATGAATAATTCCCCTGCTCGAGATCGAGCATTTAATTAAAAAAAACACAGTGAAGAATAGAATAAAAACAGTGAACACAGTGAACACAGGATCATTTAAGTGAAAAACACAGTAAAGAACACAGTGAAGAATAGATTACAGATGTTCGGCACATCTGCTTACTTGTCGGGAGATACGCGCGGAACGGTGCGAACAAAATAGCATGTGAAGAACAATATATATGTGTGTAAAGAACACATTGCAGATGTTTCCATACATCTGCAATGTCTTCTTCACACATATATATTGTTCTTCACATACTATTTTGTTCGCACTGTTCCGCGCGTATCTCCCGACAAGTAAGCAGATGTGCCGAACATCTGTAATCTATTCTTCACTGTGTTCTTTACTGTGTTTTTCACTTAAATGATCCTGTGTTCACTGTGTTCACAGTTTTTATTCTATTCTTCACTGTTCTTCACATCTGCTAACTTGTCGGGAGATAATATACGCGCGGAACAGTGAAGAAAAGATTGTAGATGTTTGCATACATCTGCTAACTTATCTGAAGACATTCTTTTTCAATTAAATAAAACATTTTATTCCCGAACCATGGTCCCTTTGAAAAAGTCCCATTGACTTAAAAAACGAGCGTGAAAAACGCACCGAAAACGCAAAAAACGCGAACAACACGTGCGTGAAAAACGCAAAAACGCTAATGACTCCAAGGAAAAATGGAACAAAATGCAGCCAAAAACGTCAGTTTTTCACGCATTGCACCCTGACGTGAAATGCAACGCTAGTGTGGAAGGGGCCTAACCTGTGCCTGTTCTGGAGAAGGTCATAGCGCAATTCTACATAAGGCAGCGCCTGGCAAAGATTTCACTGACAGCACAGCTTCCCAGGGCGGACGGTTAGGGTTTACATTTTCTGCTAGGGCAAGATGTGCCAACCAGTAGTGGATTATAATAAAGACGGTTTGGGTAGTAGCCCAGGGCCCAAGCATTTTAGGGGGCCCATATCCACCCAAACCATCCAACAAATTTTATACTGAGAAGGACCTTCACCTATGAAATCCTTGTACATCTGTTCGTGCTCTCAATACACATGTACACAAGATCCATTTCAGGACCTCTGAAGGTCCTAAAACCTCATATTGAACAGATTGAAAGCAGGGAGAAAGGAAACATCCTCCATTTCCCAAGAAGCTTGATTCTATTGCCATATGTAGGAAAGTGAATTCCAGAGTAGGGCCTATGGCAGTCTTAATCCGACCCTGGTGCCAATATATGATAAAATTAGCTGACTATGGCAGAAACTGGTTTGTTTTAAGAGCATATAAGCAAAAAACAAAACAGTCATATAACAGAGAACATACAAGCTAGTCCTCGATCTACCAATTGTAAAGAATAAAAAATAACAATAAAAGCTGCAAGTTCAAAGAACTTTGTGCTTTTTCACTTCACTGGAATCATAAACCTTTGCTCCTGGTGCCCTTTGCTCTTCACTTGTCAAAAGTGCAGTAAATTCATAGTTTTATAAAGTAAAGAAAATAATAGCTCCAGAAATAATGAAGGCAGTGTCTGACAAAGGCCGGAGACACAACGGGGCGAGGTGTGGAGCAATTCCAGCCACAACAAGTACCAGGAAAAAGTGAAAGGTCATGGCTGGTAGGGCCCAGATTTGGCATACGAGCCCAGGAACATCAGTTTACACTTCTGCTTGAACTTTTTAATACCTTCTCAGTATTACATAATATAATGTTTACCATTCTATAAACAGTATGTAAAGGGATATACTGTATCTCACATTTGTTCCATTCCCCTTTGCTGTGTCATCATGAGTGACATTTAACCCCTTCAGGCCTCAGGACACAGCGCATTTTTCAAATCTGCCCTGTGTCACTATAAGTGGTTATAGCTTGGAAACTAAAACTAAATTCTCACCATGTGTGAACAGGTGTTGAATACTTACTGTTCCATGTGGTCTCAGACACAAGCTGAGAGGAAGTAGGTGGACACTATATGCAGTTTCCTGCAATTTTCAAAACACTTGAGTCGAGTCGAATGGGGTGGAGTGCTGGCACCAGGCAAATAACAAAATAAATTAAGGCATAGAATATACAAAACCAACAGGTGGAGAGAAAAACAAGTGGACCGCACATCCACACATTATACAATGATCTACTGCAATTAGGCTACATTTACAAAACAAACTTGAGGTTCTTAGTTACATTTTGATCAAATTGTATAAGCCACTAACCACTTCACGATGAGCTCATTGTAGTGGGTCCCTACAATATTGTGTGCAGCATCACATTATGTCCACCAGCAGGGACCAAGACCGGGTTGCCCCCCAGCACCCATACTGGCAGGCATAACCCCTGGGCCCTGGGTCCCCACCAGCACCGCACCAGAGAAGCCGCAGATGCTATGCAATACCGCACCATGTGAACAGGACAAAATGCTCACCTTGTGTGAACAGGTCTTGAATATTCACTGTTCCATATGGTCTCAGATACAAGCTAGTGGCTGTAGATCATTGAATGATGTGTGGATGTGCGGTCCAGTTATTTTTCTCCAAAGTCCAATACACTGCTCTACAGTACTATTGCTCATGCATGTTCATACAGTTTACAGCCAGAACCGGAAGGGGTCTGACTACTGGGGACATCAGGCAGTAAGTAGCAAAGAGGTAAGATCCTTGGGGGGGTAGACCCCTACACTCCGCAGTCATGCTTGACTCAGCTCCAATGGGAGGTGTTAGAGCACAGTGTCAGATGTGATATACAGCTGACACCCGATGCTTCTGGTGCTGGCTCCATTCATGAACCGGTGGTTTGTGAAGGTTCCTAGGCGCAAAATCTGGTGAGTCCTATCGGGCAGCTGCTACATACTACTAATTCGTGGAAAAAAACCCCATCTTTACCACTTCCACACGTGGTGTTTTTGGATGCATGTCTAGACGCATCCCAGCAACGCACACACCTGAGACACATGCCTTTTTATGTTTTACCATGTACTTGGCTTCTTTCAAAGCATTTTAAATATAGCTGGAGTGTAACCTGCTATGTTAGCATTGAGACACAGCTGCGTACACTTCCACCAGAAAAACACTTTCAAACCAGCCAAATACCTGGTGGCATGTAAAAACGCATCTGTTCCAAACACATGCATTTCTGGGATGCTTTAAAAAATGCATCCGAAAACACCAGGTGTCCGTACCCTAACTAGGTGTAAAGTCCTGTTATAATGAGCCAGCCCCATCTATATTCCAGCAAAAATCTTTAAAATGGCCAAAAACCTCTTTAGAGATCTAGTCTGGTGGGGAAAACAGCCACAGATTAAATTAGAATATCTTATGTATCCAAAAACCAGAGGTGGCTTAGAATTACTTGATATAAAATCATATTTCTACACACTGCAAATAAAGGACATCTACCACCACATTTAGGGGTGGTAGACTGTCCCCAAACAAATACTCATTACCTTAGGGTTGATGGGGGACTAATGAAATATTGACTTATAAACTTTATGCAAATGAGCCGGATGCGCTCACCACTCGCCTAGCCAAACGCCACTTGGCTGTGTTGGAATCTATTTTATTCACACCCCTTCTGTTTTCCTCCCCCCATGTAGACTGGCCTCAAGCGCTGCAGACAACCGGAGACGTCACACCTTGCATGCGCCAGATGTCTGCGGATGTCTGCAGCACTTGCGTTCAGCCTACATGAGGGGGGAAACAGAAGGGGCGTGAATAAATTAGATTCCAACGGACCCAGTGAGCAGTGAGCGCCTCCATCTCAGTTGCATAAAGTTTTAAAGTCATTATTTAATTATTCAATACGGCCTAGAGCATGCTTATCACCCTATCACCCCTAAGGTAAAGATCATCCTTTGGGGACAGTCTACCACCCGTAAACATGGTAGTAGTTGTCCTTTAAATGGGAGACATGGGGGCACATTTACTCACCCATCCATGCGCGTTTCCCAAGGTATGTTCCCTGATTGAGAATACACTCTGCCAGAATTCACTGAGATCATGCGCCCGACTTCCCCCGCTCAGGTCCACCGGAGTTCACCTTCTTCTTCCTGGTTCATGTAAGTGCATGGCTTGGGTCACAATTTAAATGTTAAATCCTGCGCTAAGTCCGAATCAGTCGGATTGTCCGATCGCGTGCTCCAAAAACCCCTGCTAAATGCGGCGCAAAATGGAAATCGTCGAAATATCCAACGATAGTGTGGTCTGAGGACCCTTAGTAAGTAAGCCCCATAGTCTTTGGTAGCTAGTATTACATTTGGAGGTTAAGATATCCTCTTATAATGTTATACAACTGTTGGAATCAGGAATATTTAAGACCCAGGAAAAAACAGGGGGTGCTATACTATTCATATGCTACATAATATTTGGACTGCAATAAAAAAACTTTCGAAAATAAAAAGTTTTCTCCCAATAACACCTCTGTGGGGAAATAATAATCTTGAATTAAACAAGAAAATCCAATACAAAAAATGGGTAGAAAAAGGTGTACTCACAATTGGTCAGAAAATAATAAAGTTAAGCCTTTTACGGAAATGAAAGTAGAATATGGTCTATGTGACAGAGATAATTTTGCATATATACAAGTGGTAACAAGTATCCAAGCCACAAGGAAAAATGATGTTATAATAGAGGAATTACTGAAAATAATAAAACAGATTCTTAGTGGACTAAGTATTAAAAGTAAAAGTAATAAATATTATAAGCTAATATGTGAAAAGAGATTAGAGAAGAAACCTTATAAGTGGGAAGAAAAATGGATTGCAGAAGTGGGCATATTAAAAGAGAAAGAAAAAAATACAGATATTGACAGTGGCGTAACTTGAATCTGCAGGGCCCCAGTGCCACGTCTGTGCCAGGCCCCCGACTATAATGTATGGTTTATAGTAATAGTCTTCTCATATGGGAAAGTGACACCATAAGGGCCCCCTAAACCCCTTGGTGCGATCGCAACCACTGCACCTCCTCAAGTTACGCCCCTAGATATTGAGCAATATGTATAAAATAGTAAAAAATAGTTCACAAAAATTGACCAACTAAGTATAATGAATAGGATAAATTACTCACCCCCAAAAATTGCTAAATTTGCAAAAAGTAAACAAATAGAATTGCGTTACATGTAAAAATGAAGGCGCAGATGACCTACATATTTTATGGTACTGCCCTGAGATAAAGAGAGAAAAAAAGATAGAAGAGGAAATAAATAAATCCTATGGAATAAGAATTAAGTTAAAAGGGTGTTCCCATTTCCGCAAATTTCTGAATTGTCTGTATCAATTCCTCACAGTTTTTGTAGATCTCTGCTTGCTGTCATTCCATAGAAAGCTTCTAGGTTTACTTTCAATATACAAAAATCTGACCATGGTAACACACGTGCACGGCTCCTTTCTATCATAGAGAGTAATCAGAACTGTGGGTTATAGCAAACAGTGCACCTGTGTGACCATGGTCAGATTTCTGTCCACTAGAAGTAAACACAGAAGCTTTCTAAAGAGTGACAGCAAGCAGAGATCTAGAAACCCATGATGAATTGATACCGAAAGTATATTGGACAAATGTATAATTTTTTATCATACAAACAATAACATTAATTTGCTGTAATGAGAACACCCCTTTAAGCATCAAAACATATATGTGAGTGTGCATAGTGAGAAGATGGATAAAAAAAGTGGCTCCAGATTTAGAAATATGGAGAAGGTATGTCATATCTGCTTTACAAGGTGAAAGCTATGGTATAAAGAATAGTTCCCAGAAAAGGAAAAAGCCTTTTATAGATAACTGGAAACCATGGATGAGGAGGAATATGACAGATGAGGAGATATATTTTATATATAGAGAGGGTTGATGTAGCGGGGGGGGGGGGGGGGGGGGAGGGAATTATAAAGGAAAGAAAAAGAGGAAGGAAAAAAAGAACAGAAAAATATTTTTTGCACATTTTTTAAATTTTGTTTACCTAGTTTCTTTTTTTTCTCTTTTCTTTTTGTCTCTCTTTTCCCTTACATCCTGCAAGAAAGATTCTTGATATTGATGAAAAGAATGGTCAAGAATTGTTAAAAAATTAAATTATAAAAAAGGAGAAATGGAAAAGATGGAATGAATGGCTTCATGCACACGAATGTATGCATACTTTCGCCGCGGCGGAGACGGTCACCCCTCCTCTCTCCATAGCGATGCATGGAGCACAACGCTGTACATGTCCTATCTTTCCTTGTGTATGGAGCGGTAACGCGCTGCACGTGTGTGGCACTGTATCGCTCCATGCACCCATTGCCGTCTATTGGTGGACATATGTACGGCCAACAGTCGTGCAAATGCAGCCTAAGAGTGTATTGAAGAATTGACGTTCTTTTAAATTGTGTTGGAAATATAAAATACATACAAATTTTTGAATGGACAGTACTGCATGGACAGCACCTTAGTAGATCAGTGTCTCCGGTTGTTACTTTAATGGTTCCTAGTCTGGTTTAATGTCCTAGTCAGAACAGTTTCTCATGGATCACTCACAGGCTATAGTTTATGTGGATCCCTTAAAAACGGATACCTGAATGAGGCTAATTGGCCACGAAAAACTGACAATATTGTTGCTATTCTCAGACGATTTTCACCTTGTTCATCTCATCTGAAGGTAGCAGCACCCTACCACTGAGGTCAATGAATAAAAAAATCTCCAAAAATTCAAACCAGCATGTTTTCTCCAATTTTGAGGGTTTCTAAATACCCAGGGGTTTCTCCACAAGGCTAAAATCTATAGCATATTATATGGATTAATTATAAAAAGTACAGTATGTTGGAAAACATCCACTGTAGTGCACATGACATCTTTTCCCTTTCTTGTATATAATTATCCTAGGATTCATGGCTACAAACAGCCCAAGAACTGGCTAATTCATCTGCTCCTCTTTCCCACTGAGACCTAATAGCTAAAACAGAATAAAGAGAGTTAATTGTCCTCAAGTAGGTTGAAAAACAGTGTTGTGCTGTGATTAAATGTCATTTTCAGTTTCTTTTTCCTGTCTTTTGTAGAAAATAAAAGCAGATATGTGATAGGAAGGGCTCAGGATGTTTGCTGCATAAACCCTCCACTGAACAAGCAGCCGGATTGTGCACTATACAATCCCTCTTTGTTCTGAATGGAGCTGACTTTTTAGGGAATTACCAGCTAAAGCCTTTGCTAGCAGTTAGTCCGTGGCTGGAATACTGTCATGGTTGAATTGGCATAATTCAAAGGGTTTTCTACAATGTCTCTGCCATACGTGAGAGCTGCAATACCTTAAAGGGGTTGTCTGAAGGTTGAAAAATATGGCTGCTTACTTCCAAAAACTGTTCCTATCCTAACCATAGTAAATGTGTGGTATGAAAATGAAGCTTAAAGGGGTATTCCAGGAATCACTATAATTCATATACAAATGGGTACTCAAAATATAAGCTAATGTGTAATTAGTTGTTATTTAAAATGTTGCTCCCCTAAGTAGAAAAATGTTGGTGACATAGACTGTAATGAAGAATTAAAATGCTACTAGCCCTTTAATCAGTCCGTTAATTTACCCTGCACGGTCCGTTGCGGAGCTGACACAGGACAGAAGATGCCATTGGTCACCTGTCCACATCACATGTCCTGTACCTGCTTGGGCAGGTCATGTGATCATCACTATGTTTGGCTGTAGTCGGTTGGTTGCAGTGCATCCAGTATGGCCGGTGTTGTGGTGATGGCAGTTACACATTATTACTATGGTAACAGAGCAAGAAAGTCAGTTATATCATCACTGGGAGCAGAGCATAACAGGATCATGGGACTTGTAGTTTCTAGTGGCGGCCATATTAGTGATAACTCCACCTACTTTAGAGAGGCCATACATTTTGTAAATCATAAAATCAAACTATTTAAGCTCCGTTTTGTGACTAATGACATTGAGTATTGTTGTACTCAATTCATTCATTTATTTATATCATCATGGGGTTTTGTGTCAGACGTTTATATTCCCTGAATATCCCTTTAATTTCTCTATTCAGCTGAGCTGCAATACTGGAACAAACAGCTGTAATAAAACATTACAGAGATCAACGGTCATATGGAAAAATAGGTGTGAGGGTCCTGCTCAGAAGAGTTTACACTCTATGAGGATGAGGGGTGACACAAGAGGTATTAGAGTTTGTATAATGATCCAGCCATTCTTTGTAAGGGAAAAGAACAGAATAAAATAATATAATATAATAAATAAAGATGCTGCTGCTTGAACCAGCCATCAGCCATCTTCCAAGGTCAATGGGACTGCAGAGAAGCCTGGAGCTTGGTGTTTGCTGGATAACGGATGGGATGATAACACAGATTGACTTAGTAAAGAGAAAGTTACAATTTTATGCAGTTAAGTGTGATAGATCTGCCTAAAGAGATGAGTTTTAAGAGTGTATTTTAAATTTTGGAGATTGGGTATTAGTCTGAGAGTCTGAGGAAAGGAATTCCAGAAAATTGGTGCAGCTCAGTAGAAGTCTTGGAGATGTGAGTGAGAGGTTCGAATTAAGGTACAGATTATTCTGTGATCAATGGCAGATCGAAGAACATGGGTTGGGCAAAAGACTGAGATATGAGAAGGAAAGTAGAGAGGTGCAGCATTGTGCAGAGCTTTGTGGATGAGGATGATTATTTTAAACTGTATTCAGAAGGAGACAAGCAACCAGTGCAGTGACTGGCATAGACTAGAGGTATCCATGTAGCGTTCGGTCTGAAAGACAAGCCTTGCTGCTGCATTAAGAATATATTGGAGAGGAGAGAGTTTAGTGAGTTGAAGACTGATAGAAGAGCATTACAGTAGTCCAGACGAAAGTGAATCAGAGTAGCAATTAGCATTTTAGAGATTTGAATTGTAAGAAGTGGACAAATTCGAGAGATGTATCTGAGGTGCATGTGGCAACAGTGAGCTAGTGATTGAATATGTGGTGCAAAGGAGAGGATGGAGTCCAGCACAACACCAAGACAGCGGGCCTGCTGCCTTGGGATTATTGTGATCCCACAAAGATGGAGAGGTCAGGATAGACTCGGTTAGTGGATGGTGAAAAGAAAAGAAGTTAAGTCATAAGAAAATTAGGTTTCAAGAAGAGAGAGAACCTGATGTAAGAGACAGCAGAGAGACAATCACTGGTGTTCTGGAGTAAGGCAGGGGTGATATTACGTGCAGAAGTATATAGCTGGGTGTCATCAGCATAGAGATGATACTGGGAGCCAAATCTGCTGATGGTTTGTCCAGTGGGGGCAGTATAGAGGAGTAAGAGGAGTAAGGAGCAAATGGAGTGAAGCATCCTGAGGAGGAACTGGTGGTCCACAGTATCAAACACTGCCAAAAAAATCCAGAAGAATGAGAGAATAGTCACCTTTATTTTGCAGTGAGGAGATCATTGGAGACTTTAGAAAGAGCAGTTTCAGTAGAATCCATAGTACGAAACCCAGATTGTAAGGGGTCAAGGAGGGAGTTGGTCGAGGGATAACATGTAAGTCGAGAATAGACCAGGTGTTCCAGGAGTTTGGAGATGAATGGGAGATTAGGGGCTGGTTGGTGGTTTACAGCATTGGACGGGTCCAGGGAGGGTTTCTTTAGTAATGGGGTAAAAACAGCATGCTTGAAAGAAGAGGGAAAGACATCAGAAGAGAGAGAGATTGAAAATGTTAGTGAGGTAAGAGGAGACTGCTGGGGAGAGCAACTGTTTGAGATGAGAGAGGATGGGGTTACTTATCCAGGTAATGGGCAAAGAAAAGAGCTTGTACACTTCTTTCTCTATGCCTGGCTCAAAGTAAGAGATGGAACAGGGTGCGGTACCAGAGGGAAGGGGATTAATGGAGTAAGTGTATTGAGCAGTGGCGTAACTACCGCCGTAGCAGCCGTAGCGGTTGCTACGGGGCCCGTGAGGTTCAGGGGCCCGGGGATGCACGCTCCCTGCAGTGCTTTGCCACGGCCTGGGGTAAGTGGTCCGGGGCTGCAGTGCCGGATCGTGCCCCCGGGCCCCTCCCTCTCTGTGCATCTACACGTCTCCTGAATCCGCCCGCCTCTTTCCGGGATCCCTGCCTGCTGATATCCTTGACCCGCCCCCCTCATCTCCCTGACCTGCCCGCTCATCAGCCTGCAGGGCGGCACAGTTGATTCTCTGCCCCCTTTCCCCCGCTCGGCCCCCCCCTTCCCCCGCTCGCCCCCCCCTTCCCCCGCTCGCCCCCCCCCGCTCGCGCCCCCCCCCCCCGCTCGCGCCCCCCCTTCCCCCGCTCGGCACCCCCCCCCCGCTCGCGCCCCCCCCCCCGCCGTCTGAATGCATCTGGACACCTGCCTGAACACCTATACAGCCCCCAAACTTCCTAAAAGGTAAGTATATACAGATGTTTTTATCTGTATGTATATATGTATTTATCTGTATGTATATATGTATTTATATGCATATACTGTGTACATATGTATATACAGTGTATATACAGTGTATATGTGTGTATATGTGTATATATTGTATATATACTGTGTATATGTGTGTATATACTGTGTATATGTGTGTATATACTGTGTATATGTGTATATATTGTATATATACTGTGTATATGTGTATATATTGCATATATACTGTGAATATGTGTGTATATGTGTATATATTGTATATATACTGTGTATATGTGTATATACTGTGTATATGTGTATATATTGCATATATACTGTGTATATACTGTGTATATATTGTATATATACTGTGTATATGTGTGTATATGTGTATGTATTGTATATATACTGTGTATATGTGTATATATTGTATATATACTGTGTATATGTGTATATATTGTATATATACTGTGTATATGTGTATATATTGTATATATACTGTGTATATGTGTATATATTGTATATATACTGTGTATATGTGTATATATTGTATATATACTGTGTATATGTGTATATATTGTATATATACTGTGTATATGTGTATATATTGTATATATACTGTGTATATGTGTATATATTGTATATATACTGTGTATATACTGTATATGTGTATATACTGTGTATATACTGTGTATATGTGTATATATTGTATATATACTGTGTATATGTGTATATATTGTATATATACTGTGTATGTGTATATATTGTATATATACTGTGTATATGTGTATATATACTGTGTATATGTGTATATATTGTATATATACTGTGTATATGTGTATATATTGTGTATATACTGTGTATATGTGTATATATTGTGTATATACTGTGTATATGTGTATATATTGTGTATATACTGTGTATATGTGTATATATTGTGTATATACTGTGTATATGTGTATATATTGTGTATATGTGTGTATATGTGTATATATTGTGTATATAATGTGTATATATTGTGTATATATTGTGTATATACTGTGTATATATTGTGTATATATTGTGTATATATTGTGTATATACTGTGTATATATTGTGTATATATTGTGTATATACTGTGTATATGTGTATATATTGTGTATATACTGTGTATATATTGTGTATATACTGTGTATATGTGTATATATTGTGTATATACTGTGTATATGTGTATATATTGTGTATATACTGTGTATATGTGTATATATTGTATATATACTGTGTATATGTGTATATATTGTATATATACTGTGTATATGTGTATATATTGTATATATACTGTGTATATGTGTATATATTGTATATATACTGTGTATATGTGTATATATTGTATATATACTGTGTATATGTGTATATATTGTATATATACTGTGTATATGTGTATATATTGTATATATACTGTGTATATGTGTATATATTGTATATATACTGTGTATATGTGTATATATTGTATATATACTGTGTATATGTGTGTATGTACTGTGTATATGTGTATATATTGTATATATACTGTGTATACATAAATATATATATATATATATATATATATATATATAAATCCTATGTATATGTATATATGCATCTACTATGTATACATGTATATACTGTGTATAAATGCATTGAAGCAAATACTGTATTTTTACATGCATGTATTTATATTAGCATATATATATATATGATGTGTGTTTTTGTATGTGGTAAGTATGTATGCTGTATATACTGAATGTATGTTTATATTCTGTATGTATAGCAGCATGTGTGTATATGGTGTTTTTATCCGGCATGTATGTGTATATATGGTCAGTGTATACTGTATTTGTGTATGTATGTATATATGTATATATATATTTATGTGTGTGTATTGTAAATGTATTATATGTATATAATGTGTATATTGTATGAGTTTGTATATACTCTGTGTATTAGTGTATAAATGTATATGAGTGTATAAATGTGTGTATAAGTGAATGCTTGTATGTATAAGGGTGTGAGTATACGAGAGTAGAACTTTATGTGTGTATATAAAGGTGTGTATATATCAGTGTATAAATGTGTGTAATTGTATAAACATGTCTGTATAGGGTTACCTTCCCAAGAACATATGGGGGACGTATATCTGGCCGCAGATTTGCTGCCGGATATACTTCCCCCATAAGCTTCTATACGCCAGGGCTCGGCACGGTGAGCACAACGAGTACTCACTGTTTTGAGCAAAAGAGATAGAGCGTGCTCCATCTATGGCCGTAAGAACGACCATGCGGCTCTATTCTCTATGGAGAGGGGAGGGGTGAGCCGCGCTCACCTCTCCTCCTCTCCAGCGCGCCCGACGTGTGCCTGCCATATATATATATTTTAAGGGGTAGGGGGGCCCCATGCAGAAATCTGCTATGGGGCCCAGCCTCTCCTAGTTACGCCCCTGGTATTGAGAGATGATTTCCTTGCAAATACAGTCAATTTTATTTTTAAAGTCGGTGGCTAGATCTTCATCTCTAAGGCCTGTGACAAGTGGCTGCACCCTTGGTCTTAGGACAAGAGGCTGCACCCTTGGTGTTAGTAAGGAGTGAAGAGTATGGAATATGAGATATTTAAGGAGATAAAATTATAGGATGCTAAATGTGAATCCAAGCCTCAAGACTAGTTACAACAATTGGTTACATATAGATATTATAGATAACACCACTGACCCATCATTACATCACTACTGACAACAGATTACGTCATAGCTTATCTCCTCCCCCTCCCTGATGGTGACACAGCTTATCTCCTTCTCCTCCCTGAACAATGACCTCTATATAGATAACACTGACACATCATTACATCACTACTGACAATAGATGATGTCACAACTGATTTCCTTCCCATCCCTGAACAATAACCTCTATATAGATAACACTGACCCATCATTACATCACTACTGACAATAGATGATGTCACAGCTTATCTCCTCCTCCCTGTACAATGACCTCTATATAGATAACACTGACCCATCATTACATCCCTACTGACAATAGATGATGTCACAGCTTATCTCCACCCCTCCCTGTACAATGACCTCTATATAGATAACACTGACCCATCATTACATCATTACTGACAATAGATGATGTCACAGCTGATCTCCTCCCCGTCCTTGAACAATGACCTCTATATAAATAAAACTGCCCATCATTACATCACTACTGACAATAGATGATGTCACAGCTGATCTCTTCCTCCCTGAACAATCACCTCTATATAGATAACACTGACCCATCATTACATCACTACTGACAATAGATGATGTCACAGCTTATCACCTCCCCCTCCCTGAACAATGATCTCTATATAGATAACACTGGCACATCATTACATCACTACTGACAATAAATGATGTCACAGCTTATCTCCTCCCACTTCTTGTACAATGACCTCTATATAGATAACACTGACCCATTATTACATCACTACTAACAATAGATGATATCACTGCTTATCTCCTCCTCCCTGTACAATGACCCCTATATAGATAACACTTACTCATCATTGCATCACTACTAACAATAGATGATGTCACAGCTTATCTCATCCTCTTTGTACAATGACCTCTATATAGATAACACTGACCCATCATTACATCACTACTGACAATAGATGATGTCACAGCTTATCTCCTCCCCCTCCCTGTACAATGTCCTCTATATAGATAACACTGACCCATCATTACATCACTACTAACAATAGATGATGTCACAGCTGATCTCCTCCTCCCTGAACAAAAACCTCTATATAGATAACACTGACCCATCATTACATCACTACTGACAATAGATGATGTCACAGCTTATCTCCTCCTCCTCCTTGTACAATTGCCTCTATATAGATAACACTGACCCATCATTACATCACTACTGACAATAGATTATGTCACAACTTATCACCTCCCCCTCCCTGAACAATGACCTCTATATAGATAACACTGACCCATTATTACATCGCAACTGACAATAAATGATGTCACAGCTTATCTCCTCCCCCTCCCTGAACAATGAGTTCTATATAGATAACACTGACCCATCATTACATCACTACTGCAAAATAGATGATGTCACAGCTTATCTCCTCCCCTCCCTGAACAATGACATCTATATAAATAACACTGACCCATCATTGCATCATTACTGACAATAGCTGAAGTCACATCTTAGCCCCCCTCCCTCCTTGTACAATGATTTCTATATAGATAAAACTGACCCATCATTACAACACTGCTGACAATAGATGATGTCACAGATTATCTCCTCCTCCCTGTACAATGACCTCTATATAGATAACACTGACCCATCATTACATCACTACTGACAATAGATGATGTCACAGCTTATCTCCTCCTGCCTGAACAATGACCACTATATAGTGTGGGGAATTGCTCTGGTAGTTGACTGGTAGCAGTGCAGGAAGCAGTGACACACGCAGGTTTAAAAGTCCAACTTAAGTGTTTATTCACACTTGCAAAACAGAACACAAATTCAGCCTTGACTTAGGCACATGCAAAAACATTATAAAAGTAATTCCTGCCCGGCTAGGCGCTGTCTAATACATTTTGAGGACCCTAGCTATCCGGGTACCAGGCTGCCTGGCACACGCTCTTGGCCAGCAGCAAGACAGGAGACCCTCAGTTACCTTTGCTGTGAGAATGCAATCTCGCTTTCAGCTCTCCAGGTAGGGCCTCTCCTACTGCTTCTGGCCTGCAGACTAAATCAGGCCCTAACGAGGCCTGTGACCTGCACCTGTGGGCTTTACAAAAGCCCAGGACCGAAGCCCGGGTGGAGTAGGAGTCCCACTACCAGCCTACCCCTACTCCATAATAAGCAGGCCCAGTACGGACATTACCAATGTGTCTGTGTTAGCTAGGCCAACACAGACAAAACAGACTATTCCTGCTTATCATGTCTGCAGTAACCCTTGGGTTACTGCAGACAAACCTAGGGCTTTTACCACCAGCATTTCATCTGCCTGTAAGACAGATAGCGGTTTTCCCACACAACACCTCTCACTTTCTCACAATAGATAACACTGACCCATCATTACATCACTACTGACAATAGATGATGTCACAGCTTATCTCCTCCTCCTCCTTGTACAGTTGCCTCTATATAGATAACACTGACCTATAATTACACCAATACTGGCAATATATGGATTATAAAGGGCTATTGTTTTGCTGCCTCTTAGTGGCACAGCTTCCATTCTTGCTGTGTATGTAATTTTAACCAGATTTTAAAAATAAAGGCATTTCCTACTACATATCTTCAACACTTCTCCATTCTTTGAAAAAAAGCCAAAAACAGAACCCGCTTAAAGAGAGCCCGTCATGCAAGTTAACTCAAAATAAATAGTTCATTAAAAAGCATTGCCCTTATCCCTAAATGTTTCATTTCCGTGGATGCAATGTTAAAAAATCAGTTTGTAAACTTATATGCCACTCATCTGATGTGAGTCCAATGACACTATGTGAGTCCAATGGAGCCCTGCATATCCAGTAGTTACTGCATTTTCCTGCCTTCTCCTTCCTGATTGACAGGTCTCACAGCTACAGAACATGCTGCTATATGGAATATTGAGAGAGTTCTGTTACATCAATGGCCACCTCATGTCATGGGACCAGGGTCATGTCATCTAAGGCCCCCGTATTATTTCTCTATACAGGCAGTCCCCGGGTTACATACAAGATAGGGTCTGTAGGTTTGTTCTTAAGTTGAATTTGTATTCAAGTCGGAAATGTATATTTTATCATTTTAATCCCAGCCAGAACTTTTTTGGTCTCTGTGACAATTGGATTTTAAAAATGTTGGGTTGTCATAAGAATCAATATTAACACTAAAGCTTCAATACAGACACCTGTGATAACTGTTACAGCTGTTTGTTGTAGCCTAGAACTAAAGCACAATAAATTACCAACATCCAGAGGTCCGTTTGTAACTAGGGGTCGTATGTAAGTCGAGTGTTCTTAAGTAGGGGACCGCCTGTACTCTGCATTCATTGCTAGTGACCATATTGAGAAAGATTTTGATGTTGCATTACATCCTGTCTTGACCTTGGATCAGTTTTTCTGTTTTGTATTGTTTGCTGCCTCTGCATCTAATTCAGCTTCACTCATGTCCTGGCATTGGTGAATATCTATTGGCAATCCTGTTTCTCTATATCTTTGGGCCTTCTTCCCAGGCAGGGAACATCAAAGATCCCTCTGCTCCTTTGCTTCAGCCTCTTGGGGAACGGAAACAACTAGACCTGAAAAAACTACTTCTTAAGACTAATTTCTACATAAATAGTTTTAATTTTCTGTAAAGTAAAATCTGCATAATTTGCTTTTACCCCCGGTAATGATCCTGGGGTGTTAAGCCAATTTTAGGAATACATCTGTGAACTAGGGTATTTTTTTTAATGCATTTTAATTATTATAACTTCTTGCCTTTCTCTTAATGCTCCCAAATTAAAGAAAAATATTTGCTGAGCTGGAATAAAATGGATCATAAACGGGGTTTCCAGGAATCTGGAAAAGCCATAGGGGAAAGGGAGGGAATAAATATGAATGGAAGCGTATTTACCTTGATCTGAGGAGGCCACTCATTGGGCCAAGTGGGTCTTATGACCCCCCCTAGCATTTCCATCCAGTCCCAGTCATAGTGTCAAAAATGCCAAAGTACCAAAAACTGGGGCACAGTAAGATGTTTTGAACTACAAGAGATATTGCAAATATGATTGATTTCTGAGACAATTCTGGTCTTTTGATACGCTAGATCAAGTTCTGGACGTAGTCTTAAAGATAGTCACTCTCAAACGTTACTTGCTGGGGTATTCAGATATGTCATTTTCCCTTTATTATATTAAATAAAAAGGATGCTATGGGACTTTTGACCCGCCCTATACTTTTAGTTTATTACTTGTATTTTCTATCTTTACTATATTTTGCATTGATTTGTAGTAACGTGTAAATATATAGCTGAATACAGACAGACTGCTTTCCTATTTTCTTCTTTTAGAGTTAATTATAACATTGAAGTCTCTGGAGAGGGCGGGGGGGGGGGGGGGGAGCCAACTGGAAGAAACACTAATGCTAGTGTGGGTACCGTGCTCTAATAAATCAGATAGCTCTTTTGGCTTCTATTATGCTTCATAAGATAGCTTTATTCCATTGTGGAGTAAGCAAGAAATCACTGGCCTTCTCCCCCTTCCTTCTGCATAGACCTCTCTGTGGGAGCTTTTATATGGTTACAGATTGTGATGACAGGGAAAAGAGAGAGAAAGCTGCCTGATAAATCTAGGCAGAAGCAAGATAATGAAGAGCAGGTTCTGGGAACCTACTAAAGACACAGACAGAGACAGTGGACCCTGAGACTAATAGACTTACTAGCTGTCCCTGCCTACATGCCTCACTGTACCTTAGTGAGAGACAACTGGGAGACATACCCTCCCTGCACCAAAGTGCAAAGCATGCCAGTTCTGGTTCAGATTTCTATATTTGATATATATTTTATTAGCTCTTTTCTGTAGACTCTTTTACATTTAGCCTTTTCTTTCTGCCATAACAAATCAGCCAGAATGCTTTTTAGTCTCTATAGGATTTGACCCCATTTCCTTCTTTCCATATTTCAGTGCTGGTTAATTTAGCCTGTGTCCACATCTTATATCTCTCTATTATTTTATATGCCTGGAGCCTTGTTTATGCGAGGGTGTGCTCCTGTCCAGACTTTTCTATGCATTAGATATGATTTGCAAATTGAGCCTTTAAACTAAAGGCATCTGGTTTGCTGGGCAGTAAAATCAATTATTACTATTAATGTCACAGGCCTGCTGGAGTCATCCAGACCATGGCAATGTGTTATAGCTATTACTGCGGAATACATGTTTCTCCTCTTTAAATGATAAAATGTGCCACTTAGAAAAGTTTTTAGCTGTAGGGTAAATTTTCTGCTCCTCTAGGTTTTGGCTGTGTTTGCATATAGTACTTCTTGACTGCTGAAGTATTGGCTTATCTCATGATGCATAGATAGCTTTTCCAGCCTTCTTGTGCACTTTGTATTCTTGAACCTTAAGAAGTAGTTCATCCAATTTTTGTGCTTGAAACCGAGTGAAACTGACGGGGATAGCTCAGAGCCTCAATGGCTAAATGTAACGTAAAACATTTTGGTATGGATGTTTTGCGAAGACTTTTAGCTTACAAATGCTCCATTACCCAGAAAACTGTTCTATATACAGTGGTCATGTAAACTCTGCATGCATGAAAAAGGAAAGCATTGGAATTAGAAGTTTTCAGGGAACATTTCCTGTTTCTGAATTTATGTACTTAGAATTTTCCTTTAATTGTATAAGATTTAGGATTGTTATTAAAAGGATTTTTAAGACAATGAAACACAATGTCAAAGGTATCCATTAAAATGTATAAAATAAGATATTAGTAGACTAGATCCTCAATACAAGATAAGAAGCGATCTAACACCCAACAAACTTGTGCCGACCACTCTATTCTCTGTGTAGTGGCCAGACTAGGTTACTGCAGATCAGCTCTCATGAGAGAGAACCTGTCATCAGCAATCCCCTGCACGCATTAAACATTTTTTTTAAATTAAACCTTATTGAAATCAGTCAACAAATGACAAGTTATTTTTCCCCTTTGTCACCATAAGAACAACATTGTTATAACAAATAGAAATAATAAAAAGTAGAACAATATTTATACAATTATATAAATTACTTAAAAGGAACATGTCACCAGGAGAACCATTTTTAACAACCTCCCCAGTCTCCACTAAGCATAGTACATGCCCTGCCAAAGAGTTTTTGTATAAAATATTAGGTTTTACTGAATAAAAGATATGTTATATTGTACATCTCAATGCCTTGTGCTCTGTGACTAGGCACTTGTCCCCTGGGAGTGGCTATAGAGGATCAGGGGGTGTCACTAAGATGGGTGATGGGCTTTTTCCCGTTTCTGCTTACTTATAAGTGTAGTTTCATAATATATTTTATCCCTAATAATCCTGAACATTTTAGATGTCTTTATACATGTTCCACTAGATATAGAGTCCTCTATCCATGGCATTAGAGCCAGCATTCTTATAAAACAGACTTTTATTGATGTCCACTTTCCCCATCACCACGACGGCACCAACCAGAGAGAGGGATCCGCCCCCAGGGACAGGAAACCTGAGCATAAAAAACACGCCCTTCCTATCCTGCCTCAGTGGTTTCCTGTCCCTGGCGGGAACCTGAGTGTGTAGAGAACTCCTGGTACCTGTCAGACAACAGGTACTAGGGTTTTGAACCCAGCCAGTGAGCTGGAGATCGTCCAGATCTGGAGTGATCCAAAGCCTAGCCCCAGAAACAGCATGATGTGGGGACTAGAGTGCACCTGTTCGGGGTTCCTGCTGCACGCTGCTGATCCCAGAGTGGGAGCCCAGCCGTGTCCGACATCTCTAGAAGCAGGTTTCGGAGTTACATGGTGTGATAACTCTCCAGACACACCTCACACGGTGAATGGCGCTAACAGGATGGGACTTCTGGCGTCCCGTACAGAACACGCCTCCAGTTGGATTGGTTTGTGTCTGTTGGATTATCCATTTGAGGGGCTAACGGAACCTGACAAGGAGCTCACCGTATCCCCGCAGACCCGGCAGAACCTCTGTACCTATATGAGAGTTCTGGGTGGTAAGTCTATTTTTCTTCTATTACACTCAGGATATGTAGTGTGTAATATGAATTTTGGTTAACTTATGGAAAAGCTACCAGCCATTCTAAACTCAAACATGCTTGCTTTTGTGAGGGGGCTGCATCTATGCAGCATTTAAATCTGCAAGTCCCAGAATGGGAAGATGGTCTGTAATCCTGGTTAGTAGCTCAAGTCACAGCTTTTGATTAATTACTCTTGCAGGTTCAGTTAATTATCTAACGACTTGCAGGTTAGCCTCTCCTCCTAGGTGGAGAGATGTGCAGGACTGAGACCCCTCACAGAGCACATGGTTATCTTGGAAGGTCTGATGAACCACATGCTGCTTTTATTATGCTTGGCCTGGACTAAAAGTGAGTTCCCATCAACATTGATCATTTGGAAACTCAAGATTACAAGATGTAGTAAAACATTTGTTATATGGGCTATGCCTGCAAACTTGTTAGGTTTTAACAACTGAGTGTTGGCATATTGCAGTTTGGTAACAGATGTGCAGTTTCCTAACCTAATTCAAACTGCTCTCTCCAACCTTGTACATCCTACATACAATAGGATATAAAAGGTTTATTCATATAGCACATTGTGGTTGCGGGACCATTAACACATTTACATTTGACTATGTATTCGCTGAGAAGGTGGCCTTTGAGTGTCCACACACTGAAAGATGGGAATCCATCAGGCTCACGGAGCCTGACTAGGAGTCACCCCACCCCTCCCCCCCAACCTCAGACCTGGAGTTGTGAGGCCAAGATAGGGAACTGGTAATATGATTAATACCATAATCTTTTCTTTCAGCAATTGTATCACCTGAGGTATAGAGTATATTGTTAATTATGCCTCAATCCATGCTGGAAATAGTTTCACAGATGCAGGGTAATGTGAATTATGATATATCCCTTGCTGTGAATCGTTCCACAGATACAGAGTAATGTGAATGATGCTATATTCCTTGCAGTTAAGTGGTTCCACAAATACCCAAGGAAATGTGAATAATTACATAATCCTTGCTGTGAATAGTTTACACAGATACACAAAGTAATGTGAATGATCCCAGCTGTGAGCGGTGGTTCCACAAATACCCAAGGTAATGTGAATAATTACATAATCCTTGCTGTGAATAGTTTCCACAGATACACAAAGTAATGTGA
This sequence comes from Engystomops pustulosus, assembly GCF_040894005.1. NCBI lineage: Eukaryota > Metazoa > Chordata > Amphibia > Anura > Leptodactylidae > Engystomops > Engystomops pustulosus. The sequence goes on from NC_092415.1 coordinate 44,210,176, forward strand.
ATGATCCCGGCTGTGAGCGGTGGTTCCACAAATACCCAAGGTAATGTGAATAATTACATAATCCTTGCGGTGAATAGTTCCACGGATACAGAGTAATGTGAATGATGCTATACTCCTTGCTGTGAGCGGTGGTTCCACAAATATCCAAGGTAATGTGAATAATTACATAATCCTTGCTGTGAATAGTTTCCACAGATACACAAGGTAATGTGAATGATCCAGGCTGTGAGCGGTGGTTCCACAAATACCTAAGGTAATGTGAACTATTACATAATCCAGGCTGTGAACAGTTTTCCACAGATACACAAGGTAATGTGAACGATAACATAAAACTGTCTGTGGGCGGTGGCTCCACAAGTACCCACAAAATAATGGGAAGTATGCAAAAAAAAAAAAAAAAACCTTGATAGAAGCAGTAGTTTCACAGGTAAGCGAGTAATGTGAACGATGCCAGAGTCCTTGCTGGAAGCAGCTGGTCCCCAGGTAAGTAGGTAATGTGAATGGTTTCAGAATCCTTGCTCTGAGCGGTTGCTCTACAGGGGAGCAAGAGATGATGAATTGGGGTAGGATATGCTGCTTGCATTGTTTCGCTGGTACAGCAGACTCCCAATACCCATGTGTACCCAGACTTGGGGAGTTTTCCCAAGGGGATATGATTCCCCTGATGGTTGTCTACTTATTAGTATAAGCCCAACAGTCTGCTTCCCTTCAAGGTCACAAAAATAGAGCAAGTCAGTGTCTCTTTTCATGTCCTGCAGATTGACAGGCTGTCGACGCATCCTCTCAGACCTGGAAAAACATTTGAAAGTCCAGTAGCACCAAAACAATAACAAAGTTTTGTTGGTGAAAACCTCAGTACTGGTCTTGACACACCAGGCACTAGGACTGAATTCCACATATATGAACAACATCAATTAAGCATGTGATCATACCAGGTGCATTTTACAAACCAAATTGTACAAATCAGCCATTAATAACTTGTAGTGAACAACATTCATCTGTGTTTCAAATATATTCAGGTGAAATAACCATCATTTACTTTTGACTTAGAACTCCAAGAGAGATAAAAAATATTGTTACTATGATATTACTATGTGTGCAGGTGCACAAGTCCTTATGATGTCAGGGAACCATTCACCTGTCACAAGGGTGGCGAACCTATGGCATCGGTGCTGGAGGTGGCGCTCTGGGCCTTTTCTGTGGGCACTCAGGCCATCACCACAGAAACTGAAAGAATCTGCCTGCAGAATCTTCTTACAATGATAGATGAATTTGCCCTCTTCCTTTTAACCGGGTCGGTGTCCTTGGGAGGCTGAAGGAATGAAATTTGTCAATTAACAAAGAGAAATACATTGCTGCTTGGGTTGCTGCGCTGGAGTTTTGCGATGGATGGGTCGCTTTTGGTTGAGGTTTGGGCACTGAGGCTATAGGGGGTTCGCCATCACTGACCTATCATATACCCACATAATACTAAACCACCTCTTTCCTTCAACCCAAGCCGTGTCAATTTTTGGCACATGCGCAGATCCTGAATAGTCATCTGGAATAATGGTAGCGATGGCCCTGGTGTTTCCATTCATGTCCAGTCATTCCTCTGTGTTGCATATAGGGAGGTTATCTTCCATTGGGGAAAAGCTGTCCCTTCTTATAGCAAGGTTTAAAATGGATATAGTATAAACCAGTTTTTATCTACTGTTACCAGGTCTTAGTTTAGTTTTTAAGACCTCTACAACTTGTTTTTCTGCAAGTAAGATACAGGCTGTAATTTTCACTAGACAGTCTAGGGGTCAGTCCTCTGGAATCTAAACAAGCTGCTGTCAGGATTCTAAAAGAGATTCTTATAGTTATTATATGTACTGTCTTCTTAAGGTGTAGGAACCTAGGTAGAACGTACAGTTTTCAGAGAATCTGGAGTCGGTCGAAAAGTCATTCTCAAAGTTCTGAAGATTATAACAGTCAGGGAACAAACAAGGAGTAAATTGTCAGAGGATTATACAATGTAAAGGAATATGCTCTGTAACGCATTCCTTAGGAACATCCTAAATAAATAGAGGACTGGCAGAGCTTTTGTCCGTCATGCAAATCTCAGATTGGTTTGGAACATTCTAATATTCTCTAGTATCATTTTTTTCTCTAAAAAGAAAAAAAAAAAAAAAAAAAACCCTTCAGTTTTTTCTGGTTAGTAAGTTGACATGAAATCCAGAGGCAATTGGGTCATAAAGTCTCCACATTAGGTCCCACAGTAGGATGTCCCTACTCGCAAAGGTTTGGCCTAATCTTGTGGCTTCGGTAGTATTTTCGATCTGACCTCCACTATCTATTATTGGTCATACAGGATATTTCTTATGTCCCTTGGCACCAATTCAAAATCTGAAGGGGAAGAAGGTTTTCATAACCTAGAGACCAGGGGTTCGGGTTATGATATATCCTAAGAGTATGTGTATTGCGTAAAGGCAAATAATCAGTTTACTCGGTGGTCTAGACCTCTGTAAAGAGTAGAATTTGACCTATGTAGTCTCAAAAAAAAAAAAAAAAATTTAATTAAAAAAAAAAAAAAAAATTATCCGTGCCCTTTCTACCCGAGCACTTGCCACATCTTGGGTATAATTTAGGCATGCATCCTGGGACCGGATCTGTCAGGCAGCATGCGGGTTTTACCCCCCCACATTTTCTTTAAACACTATCGGTTAAATGTGGTGGGTACTCTTGAACTCTTTACCAGAGAAAATCGCTCTCCTCTATTATCCCTCCCTAAATATTTCTCTCTGAAAATCTCTCTGGTTGGTGCCGTCGTGGTGATGGGGAAAACAGTAGTTACTTACCGGTAATGATGTTTCCTCGAACCACGACGGCACCTGGTATATTCCCACCCTGGTGTTTTTTCCTACCTTTTTATTTGTGGTAGTTCATGGGTAGAGTTAATATAATTAATATAAATAATAATAATTTTGGGCATCAGAATTATGCTTACATGGAAATGTTTTTTTCTGATGTACTAATAAGGTTCTTCCAAGTCTCTGTAACCACTGAGGCAGGATAGGAAGGGCGTGTTTTTTATGCTCAGGTTTCCTGTCCCTGGGGGCGGATCCCTCTCTCTGGTTGGTGCCGTCGTGGTTCGAGGAAACATCATTACCGGTAAGTAACTACTGTTTTTCCAGTCATGGAGACAGAAGCTGCAGTATACAGTGAAGCTACCCTGCCCTCCTCACTGACGCTGCTAAGCTTGCTGAAGAGAATCCCTGAGGGAGGAGCTGAGCCAGACATTGGCTTTGCCTCTTCAATATCATTAACCACTCCCACAGGTTACCTTGCGGGTTATCTTGACTGTATACTGCAGTTCCCGCCTCCATGACTGGAACAGGGGACATTAATAAAAGTCTGTTTAAGAAAAATGGTGGATAGAAACATCAGTGGAACATGTATAATGACATCTAAAAGATGCTGTGTGTAGTTTATGGGGGAGGACACTGGTGACAGGTTCTCTTTAAGTGACAAGTTGCTCTTAATATGTCTGTAAGTAAATGTATTCAGTGATATTCCTTTTACGGTAATTGCAGTTCAGAATTTACCTTCTATATTTGCCATGTCGGACCTGTTTAGACCAGGCCTGACCTTGTGGAGATTTTAGCTATGGCCCATGGTTTTCTGGCAGATACTATACTAAATACAGTGGGCCGTGAATCTCACACACCCGTCGGCCCCGCTCCTGCCCCTCTCTCCGTTCCATTACACCCAAACTGGCGTTCAGGGCCAAAAAGCTTAGAAACAGGCTGAGTAAGGGCTTATTACATGTCTTCTTGGTCAGACAAGTGGTGGAAAATGCATAGTAAATTTTCCACCATTGATTACAGATGAAGGAAGAAATTTATTGATTCCTCAAGTGCAGATCACTTTGTGTCACAGCAAATCTCTAACTTGGGGAATTAATTCTACACTCTCTACCTTTTACGTCTGGTGAATAGATCGAACAAGGGGAAAAAAATCCTTTGTTATATTGGTACTTAAATCGTCAGCTTCTTCATTTTCGGCAATCTATCTCATTTGGCTCTTCAAGCTTAGAAAAGAGAGAACATTATTAAAATATAAGGTTCCAGCAACGTAACAGCTCTGATTTTGTTTACAACGTTCCAGTTTTTTTTTCTGTGTCTGACGGATTTTAAAATTTTAATTCAGAAAAAAAAATGAATTGTTATTACCATCGGGTTGACAAATAGCTGTATTGAATAGCTGCCTCTTGAGGTTTTTCCTAAACTGGTGTTGAATGCTGAAACCATCTGTTTTTCTGGACGTTTGTCAGGGTGAGTGTGGCAGAGGCAGCTGTCTGAAAAGGGACGCTTTGGATGATGAACCAGCCCATTGTCTCAAAGCAATTCACTTGTATTCAGAGGCTCTACCCAGGCGTAATATACAGCAATCAAAATCAAACTATTGTTTATACCAATCATATTGATCTGAAAAGAAGGTGGTGGGATGACCCCATTGTACAATCAGATAGTTATGTGGAGCAGCTGTACCTTTACTGTTTAGAAATTCAGGGGAATAAAATCAAGCTGAAAGCTAGAGGGCCCTCTCTGCCCTTCTGGGGAAAGCACACGTATGGGAAGCTCAACGCAGACATGGTGCGAGACTATTCTGCTGCATTGTATCCCGTATAACCTTCTATAATTCCTAGCTACACAATATTAACTTGTAGCACCATAACTGAATGCAGCATTCACACACATGAGTCTTTTAGATTTTGCTATGTATTATATTTGTGTGTTTACAACTTATTTTAATAAAACATGAAGATCCTATATTCCAAAATTCAAATACTCAAAGTAATAGATTGTTGACTGTGTTTTTTGTGATCTATTTTAGCATTGTATTAATTTTTTTTTTGTTGTTGTTGATATCGTTCATTTGTTATGAATTGTTGCAGAAATTCCAATGATTTTCAGGAAATGGGTTAATAAAATTCACTGTAAAAGGTGCAGACACAATTCTGTTCAGGCATAGAGACCAGAACTGGCAGGTTGTAGTCACATATGGAGTTTTATTGCTGAATTTTAAGTTATTTTATTACAGTTTATGTAATGCATACACAACAGAGAAGTATAAGTTTCTCTTCTTTTCTTGTAAATAAATTTGTTTTTTACATTACAGGCATTACCGGGTTACATACAAGATAGGTTCTGTAGGTCTGTTCTTAAGTTGAGCTTGTATGTAAGTCGGAACCGTATACTTTATTATTGTAGCCCCAGTCAAAATTTTTTTGCTCTCTGTGACAATTGGATTTTAAAAATGTTGGATTGTCATAAGAACCATGATTAATAATAAATCTTTATTGCAGACACCTGTGATAACTGTTACAGCTGTTTATTGTAGCCTAGGACTAAAGAACAGTAAATTAACAAAATCCAGAGGTCCGTTTGTAACTAGGGGTCGTATGTAAGTCGGGTGTTCTTAAGTAGGGGACCGCCTGTACTTTACATAAAAAAAGCTAAGAACGGATGGTGTTCCCTGAGGTTTTTAGCCATAATTACTCTAGTAATCCACATCTGAACCGGCAGCAATAATAAATATAGAGTATGTAAGAAAAAACTAGGTATACTTCCTCATAAAATTACTTGGTCCTAGTTCTTGAGAAGGTCCAAAGATCTCTCACATTTTCACTGGGACCTAGGAGCTTCAATAAAGGTCTTTGATTAAATAATTGTGTCAAATACAACACAGGCTATGTACAACTTCATTTGGCCTCAATCTACACAGTATACATTACATCCAACAGTAAACACTGAATTAAAAAGCGTATTAGACTGCACTTTTCACGATGCTGACTGCTGTAAAAATAAGTATACTTTCAACAGAGGCCATTATGACCATTGATTTGTTCATATAAGAACACGAAGGGAGACATCTTGATCATGAACAGCAACAAATGAATTGCAGCTTTCAATGCCCACTTTCAGGTGGGAGGAGCTGAACTGGAGGATGTATCCAACTATTTAAAGAGGACATTTCACCTTAAAAAAATGCTCTAGAGCTGCTTACTAAAGTAGCGCTACCCTAGATGGAGCAGTGTTAAACTGCTAGCTTTATTGGAACCCTCCGAAAAAAGCTAGCAGACACTGCAGTGCCATACCCTGAGAATACCGGACCGCTGTATGCTGGTATTCATGAGTGGGCGGGACTAGGAGGCGATGACTGTCACATGAAGCCTGGCTGTCACTGCCAGCCTATAACGTGAATAGCTGAATGCATAGCTTTCAGCGGTCCTGCATTCCCAGGGTATGGCAATGCAGTGTTTATTTATAGCTTTATTAGAAGGAAGGGTGACAGGTCCTCTTTAAACATACAGCAGGATACTCTGCTGGCCACTGTAAGGATACGTCAGGGATTCTCCACACTTATCCTTACAACAAAGGCCGAAAAAAAGAGATAAATTTAGCCTTAGATCACATTCACACTGGCCATGAGTGACATTAGAGGTTCCTGTTCTCCAGTGGCGCTATTAGTCAATGTCAGGCCTTTGTTCCTTTACAGAGACCACCCGTCCACCCCAACCACAGCCACACCTGCTATTGCATTAGTATCACTGTGTAGCAGGCGCAGGGCAGTGGTTGGTGACACCACAAACCTCTGTAAACAAACAGTAGGCAACGCTAGAGCATCAGAGAAGGTGAGTATAAGCTTTTTGTTATTTTTTTCCAGCCCCCGCATCCTTGTTTAAAAAAATTTTTCTGGACATCCCCTTTCTACAGAATGCCACATGGGAACTAATTCCAGAAAGTTCCCATTGTTTCCATGGGATAGTTTTGCAACTTGTTGTATCAGTTTTGTTGCTCGAAACTTCTTCTTTCTAAATAGAAAAATGCTGCTTGCTGTTTTTTTTGCTATGCTTTCTCTCCAGATGCTGGTTGGTTGCAACTGGTTTACCTAAATGGCACCAATTATGTCTGACTCCTGTACACTCAGGCTGCATTCACACAACCATCGGGGGGACGTACATACATCCACCATATACGGCAATCGTCATCGCTATGGAGAGGTCACCCCTTCTCTTATCCATCGCGGTCTAAGGCTTTTTAGAGGTGTTTTATGACCATGTGCATGATCCCTACTGCAGTGTAGGCCAAAAAAGTAGGAAACTATTTTTCTTTCTTTTTTTATGAAATCATTAAAAGTAGACAAAATACAAACACATTTTCATGACCTTATAGGAACTGTAAAATAGAGAGAGCTCCATTTATAAATATGTATTGTTTTTCCTGGCATTGGTACTGGGGAATGATCTGAATAATAGGGCTCACAGGAATTGATATTTTTAGTCCAGTTAGTAGGCATTATAATACCATGTGAGTGAGATTGTTCTACTTCGTCTATTAACTTTCGAGCTTTTCTGGTGTCCTTGTCACTTCATTACTTGCATACTAATATGTGCACATAGAAAATGTAATCCGACCGACTAAATGAAGGAATTAGTTTCTGGAAGACGCCTTTCATTAAGTAATTAACGAATCTCTCTAACAAATCGACATAAGCATATGTGTTTATATTTAATAAGTATTTGTATTATCAGGTAATTATATTATGGGATGCAGCCTTGTTCCACTCCCATTAGGGCCCATTTATATCTGGCTAGAAGTATACAGGGACGTGTGGAACTCCATTCAGAAATACATGGCTAAATAATTAGGCTTCAAGTTCATCAGGAAACATCATTTCATTAGTTGTAACAATGATAAATTAAGAGAATAAAACAAAAGCTGGCCATAGACATATACATGCGTCATACAGACCCCACAATCGCCTTTCAATATACTTATATACTTTGCTCAGTCAGGTGTGCATGTTTTCTCGCTAGGTAACAGGGAATCAGTAGCTTTCAGATACCTCTGCTTGTGACTCCACTCTGAGAATAAAATGGCTGGTTCTGTCCTACAAAGATATAATGAGGAGGATCTTATCAGTCTGTTTATAAATTTCATCATAACCTGCACCAAAAAATGTACCATCAAAATCCATCCTGATAAACCAGGGGCACTTACTTCTAGATCCAGGTACTATGACTGTAGAATCGTCTTCCTTCTAAAATCAACTTTTACAATTATGCTAATGAGCATCTCAGGGATGTTTCTGGAGCCTCTCAGTGCCATAGATTCCCAGGCTGTTATAATGGTCTCCCCTTCCCCTGCTGCTAGATTATACAGGCAGAGGGAGGATGGAAAGAGCAGGGGGAGACCTCTTCTGGTAATTTTAACAAACTGTGAATCTACAACACGCTCTAGTAAGGCCCCCTTTGCCCTTTAGGCTCATAAGCATAATTTTAAAAGTTTATTTTAGAAGGCAGGAGGCTATAGATAACACATATAAAAAGCCACTACCATTCTATTGCTTACACCTGCTTTTTTTTTTTTGCATACATTTTTTTTAATGGCGATTGCGCAAATATGTGTGACTTTTCCATAAATCCACATCTGGTTTTAAAAGATATGTTAGGTGCAACACTGAAAAACTAGGTTGCGCTGAACTTGCTGGGTGGGTGAAAAAGTCTTACATTTTGGCACAAATATTCACATGCTCCAAAAAAGTCAGAAAAAAAATTCCTAAGATAAATATCCCCCATTGTCTCCATGATGTCAGGAGAGGCGGGAGGAACCCATGAACGTTAATTCGTTGTCTGGCCCTGACCAAATTGTTGGTTGAAGCAGCTATGATAAATTTAGTGACAGGTTTTGTTGCCCTTTTGGAGGTTTTTCTTGGTATTGTAGCAGAATTTTTCTACAAACATCTTCTAGAATGTTTAATGGCAAAGCATTTGGTGTGTAGATTGTGTCTGAATACAATCCCAGCACCTTGTGTCAGTTCTGGTGAATAAGAGGGAATTCTCAGCTGGGGTTCAAGGGGCGTTGCAGCTTTTTCTGCTCTTTTTGTTATAGTAAATCTGTAAGTGAGCCTTTTGTACCTCTTTTATTTCACCTAAGGCATAAAGATCAGTGGGAGGGACGGCTTCCTGAGATTCACTTTGTAGACCCCTGCTCTGAGCCTAATGAATGTATGGTTTATTAATCACATTTGTCCCAGTAAAAGAAGTCAAGCACAATTCACTTACAATTGAGATTTTACCCTTTTTTAACGTTATTTTAATGAGCTGAAGATCAGAACGTAAGCTTTGTTCATCTGTTGATTCCGCTCAATTGCAGTTTCGCCCGAGATAGACACAAGACAGATTCGCCAGACTCACCGTCATTGTTGAACTTAAATGAAGTGAACAGGGCCTTATGTTTCTCAACTAAAGGAAAGCCTCAGACACAAAAAGGAACTTTAACATTCAGTGTTCTCAGTCTGCTCTCGTGATTTCATTAAAGGCTTTCCATATTAACATTTGCTTCCAGTTCTTTGAAAACTTGCCCTTTATATCATAAGGCCCTTCCAAACAGGAGGGAGCAGATTATGATAGAGGAGGGCAGTGGGCAGCCATAATGAGGATTGGATATCAGCTTACAACCCCCCCCCCCCCACGGCCTTTGTTATGTTAAGACTTGTAGCAAGGTCTTTATCCGTACTCAATCTCAATATCTGTGTCCCATGAGTTATTCTTTCCATAGATAATATATATACTGTAAATATATGATTCCTTGGATTTGTAAGAATTACTTATCCATTTGTCTATTCATTCCATACATAATATCTATCCATTTGGAAAAAAGAAAACCCAGAACAACACCATTTTATAAAAAAAGTCAAAACCATACACAAGAAAAAAAATCTACTTTATCCTTTAGTTTTGAACTGTCACTATCTATCTATCTATCTATCTATCCAAACAGAGAGAATCCAGAGAAGCACATCATGAACCCAATTAAGGGAGGGTGCTGGGCCTCTCAGCCATTATTATGTAAGTCCACAGAAGAGCCAGCACTCCAAAAATAAAGTGAAAAAGCTGATGAAGTTTCCATGGCTAAATTCCATTGGTGTTTTGGTGAACATTTTTTAAGCATCTATCTATCTATCACTTGATAAAGGCTTCAGTGTTAAGAAGCTGAAACACAGTCAGTAAAAATAAAGCACCTGTTTTTCACTGTATCTGTGGTTGGAGTGCTGCCTTTTTTATCTATCTATCCATCCATCCATCTAATGAATGCATTTTATCTATCCATTTATCTTAAAAAAGGAAAGTCCACAGCAGCACAATGTCCAAAGTTCCCCTACAAGGGGGGGTGCAGAGGCTTCAGAGTTCAGGGTGGGAACCCATGTATGCATAAAATTCAAAAAATTATACAAAAAATTCAGTCTATCTATATATCTGTCTGTCTGTCTGTCTATCTATTCATTACAAATATTCTATCTATCTATCATCTACCTATCTATCTGTCTATTTATCCATCCACCCGTCTACTGCATTTTGTCTATCAATCTATCTATGCATCTCTAAAATCAGGCAGCACTTCTTGCAAAACTTCAACTGCTGTTGAAGTTTGGAATTTTTTATTTATACATTTTTCACAAATATCATATACTTTATACATATAATTGTAATAAATGTTAGCTTTCATTAGTGGTTTTCCAACAATGGTATGAATATATGTATGAATGGCATAGAATAGGCATGGGTGTAACTACCAGGGTAGCATGAATAGCCACAACATCCTGGCAATTACATTGGAAGATGCAAAGTTCAGCTAAGCTCTACAAAGTTTTACAATGGAGCTGTGTTTTTGCATTGTGATTCTGGGCTATAATATAATTGTGTATATTATCCCTGTAGTGTGATATCCAGTGTGACTGTTAGTATAATTCCTAACTGAAAAGATCTGATGTCACTGTTTTCAATATCTGTGACATCACTGTATTATCTCTGTACTGTGACATCACTATGTGTATTATCCCTGTACTGTGACATCACTCTGTGTATTATCCCTGTACTGTGACATCACTGTGTGCATTATCCCTGTACTGTGAGATGACTGTGTATATTATCTCTGTACTGTGACATCACTGTGTGTATTATCCCTGTACTGTGACATCACTGTGTGTATTATCCCTGTACTGTGACATCACTGTGTGTATTATCCCTGTACTGTGACATCACTGTGTGTATTATCCCTGTACTGTGACATCACTCTGTGTATTATCCCTGTACTGTGACATCACTGTGTGTATTATCTCTGTACTGTGACATCACAGTGTGTATTATCCCTATACTGTGACTTAACTGTGTGTTCTATCCCCATACTGTGACATCACAGCTCCCTTCTCAATGCAGTGGCTGAACTGAGTCACTGCAGTTTATCTCCCATTTAAACGATTAGGCTGTGATCTGCAGTCACTTGGTGTGACAGTGTGATATAACACAGAGAATGGAGCTTGTATTTCTTGTTCTGTTCTCTGCCTTAAGGGCTTTTCCATTGATTTTATAACTTATAATAATAAAATGTATCTGATCCCCACAAACACGAGAACTGGGGTTCTTGTCACTTGAATGCATGAGCCCTGCTGCACCGTACAGCATACCTCCCAACTTTTGGAGAAGAGAAAGAGGGACACAAAGCTCCTCCCCCTTTTCTAAGCCACGCCCATTGTCCCACCCTCAAGCATAGTATAATATCGAACTTGATGGTCCCCAAATGCTACAACGCCCCTTAATTTGCCCCCCTTCCCGTGGACCAATATAATATCCCCTAATGCAACTCTGTAACATGTAAAACATATAGACTGTCCTCCAGTCTCCTCCTGTAGCCTCCAGCCCCCTGTCCTCCTCCTGTAGCCTCCTGTCCTCCAGCCTCCTCCTGTATCCCCCTGTCCTCCAGCCTCCTCCTGTATCCCCCTGTCCTCCAGCCTCCTCCTGTATCCCCTTGTCCTCCAGCCTTCTCCTGTATCCCCTTGTCCTCCAGCCTTCTCCTGTCCTCCAGCCTCCTCCTGTAGCCTCCTCCTGTCCTCCAGTCTCCTCTTGTAGCCTCCTCCTGTCCTCCAGCCTCCTCCTGTCGCCTCCTCCTGTCCTCTAGCCTCCTCCTGTCGCCTCCTCCTGTCCTCTAGCCTCCTCCTGTCCTCCAGCCTCCTCCTGTCCTCCAGCCTCCTCCTGTCCTCCAGCCTCCTCCTGTCCTCCAGCCTCCTCCTGTATCCCCCTGTCCTCCAGCCTCCTCCTGTATCCCCTTGTCCTCCAGCCTTCTCCTGTATCCCCTTGTCCTCCAGCCTTCTCCTGTCCTCCAGCCTCCTCCTGTAGCCTCCTCCTGTCCTCCAGTCTCCTCTTGTAGCCTCCTCCTGTCCTCCAGCCTCCTCCTGTCGCCTCCTCCTGTCCTCTAGCCTCCTCCTGTCGCCTCCTCCTGTCCTCTAGCCTCCTCCTGTCCTCCAGCCTCCTCCTGTCCTCCAGCCTCCTCCTGTCCTCCAGCCTCCTCCTGTAGCCTCCTCCTGTCGCCTCCTCCTGTCCTCCAGCCTCCTCCTGTAGCCGCCCTGCCCTCCAGCCTCCTCCTGTAGCCCCCCTGCCCTCCAGCCTCCTCCTGTAGCCCCCCTGCCCTCCAGCCTCCTCCTGTAGCCCCCCTGCCCTCCAGCCTCCTCCTGTAGCCCCCCTGTCCTCCAGCCTCCTCCTGTAGCCCCCCTGTCCTCCAGCCTCCTCCACATGTCCCCCAGTCTCCTCCTGTTCCCCAGCCTGCTCCAGCATCCTCCTCCTGTCCCCCAGCCCCTCCATCCTCTATCTTCCTGCTGTCCTCCAGCCTCCTCCTTCTGCTCCAGCCTCCTCCTTCTGCTCCAGCCTGCTCATGATTTCCCAGCCTCCTCCTCCTGTCCCCCAGCCTCCTCCTCCTGTCCCCCAGCCTCCTCCTCCTGTCCCCCAGCCTCCTCCTCCTGTCCCCCAGCCTCCTCCTCCAGCATACTCCTCCTGTCCCCCAGCCTCCTCCTCCAGCATACTCCTCCTGTCCCCCAGCCTCCTCCTCCAGCATACTCCTCCTGTCCTCCAGCCTCCTCCTGCCCCCCAGCCGCCTCGAGCTTCCTCCTGTCCCCCAGCCGCCTCGAGCATCCTCCTGTCCCCCAGCCGCCTCGAGCATCCTCCTGTCCCCCCGCCCCTCCATCCTCTATCTTCCTGCTGTCCTCCAGCCTCCTCCTTCTGCTCCCCAGCCTGCTCCAGCCTCCTCCTGTCCCCAAGCCTCCTCCTCCAGCAGCCTCCTGATTTCCCAAACTCCTCCTCTTGGTGATCGGCTGTCATGGTAGCCTAAAGTCCCATTGAGACTAGTAGGCCTGCCATGTGTAATGATCTCTAATAGCAGATGAGAGGCTATTAGAGATCAGCAGTAATATTGCTATACACTAGTATTCCAGTATATTATATTAGAGAGTCTAAAATAATGGTAAATTTTTTTTTAAAAAATTGAAAAAAAAAGAAAAATTTTAAAGCAACCCCCTTTCACTAGATCACATATATACACATTATATACCTGTCACACTGCCCCCCCCACATTATATACCTGTCACACTGCCCCCCCCACATTATATACCTGTCACACTGCCCCCCCCCACATTATATACCTGTCACACTGCCCCCCACACATTATATACCTGTCACACTGCCCCCCACACATTATATACCTGTCACACTGCCCCCCCCCCACATTATATACCTGTCACACTGCCCCCCACACATTATATACCTGTCACACTGCCCCCCCCCCCCACATTATATACCTGTCACACTGCCCCCCCCCACATTATATACCTGTCACACTGCCCCCCACACATTATATACCTGTCACACTGCCCCCCCCCACATTATATACCTGTCACACTGCCCCCCACACATTATATACCTGTCACACTGCCCCCCCACATTATATACCTGTCACACTGCCCCCCCCACATTATATACCTGTCACACTGCCCCCCCACATTATATACCTGTCACACTGCCCCCCCCCCATTATATACCTGTCACACTGCCCCCCCCACATTATATACCTGTCACACTGCCCCCCCCATTATATACCTGTCACACTGCCCCCCCCCACATTATATACCTGTCACACTGCCCCCCCCCCACATTATATACCTGTCACACTGCCCCCCCACACATTATATACCTGTCTCACCTCCTTGCACTGCTTCTGTATAACTTCTCATACATACCTCGGCATGCATGGCAGCAACCTCTACCGGGGTCTTCAGTAGCTCCTCCCACGTAGGCGTCACATGGTCATGACCTCATCGAAGGTCCTTGACCACATTCACTGCTGTGATGATCCCCAGAGGTAGTGTGTGCTGCAGCCAGCAGGTGTGCCGCTGCCGACCCGAACCCCCCGCCCCCCCCCTCGCGGTTACCCTCAGCCAGGCAAGTCGGACCCTGGTCCCGGGACCAGGAGACGGGACTCAGTCTCCTGGCCCGGGACAAAGCGGGGAATAGCGTGACATTCCCTTATCCTCCCGGGGCGGCGGGACTGGGGTTAAAAAGCGTGACAGTCCCGCCGAAAGCGGGACGGTTGGGAGGTATGCCGTACAGAACTTCCTGAGTAATGTAGATAACATGTATAGACACGTATCTCACATTATCCAGTTATCCATATTATTGGAACAACAACCTGACAATCATTTAGTGTTCAGGGAGAGGAGTTGTTTGGCCCTGTAACATATAATGCTGTGATAAAGTGGATCTATAGGATCACCAGCACTTGTGAAGCCAACGTTACTCTACCCCTTTACCCTTCATCTGCTCTACTTTATTAGATTCAAAGTATTAGGATGTTATTAGGAACAGAAAGCCTATAAGGGTAAATGGGGAATTATATCATAGAAAATCTTTAGTCTGTATAAGTCAGCAGGGCAGCTCAGCACGAGGAACACGAGCCCCGCACAAGCATCGCCTGCTCGGTATTTTCTGCATGCACTTTGTAAAAGACAGATTTTGCAATTGGATAATTTATACTGTTTCAGATGTGTCTGAGCCTACGAGTATTTCCTGGTGTTCTGTAAAATCTCCCAGAGGAACATTTCCCTGTGACACTATAGTCATATGGAAGAGTTTGGACTTGCTCAATGATTCACATAATGTAATGGCATTTTTTTATGTCATTTGTAGGCTTGTTGTTGGGAAGTGACACTCCCTGCTGCAGCGAGCAGTCACTGACTATATCTGTGCAGCGTCTTGGTGTAAAATAAATTTCTCTTGACATTTTGTATATGCAAGTAACTGAGAAAATAGTTCTTTTCATTTAACACGGTTTTCTCCAAGCTAGGGAAATTAAAGTACCCATAATGCATTTCAATGTCCAGTGCCGTGTACAATTATAATGGCGGATTGCAATGGATAAGTGCCTGCTGCCTATGTATGACCTGACAGTAATGCTAACGTGTATCAGTACTTTAATCATATCATTTTTGTCTTAATTTAAAACTAAATATTTTCCTTTTATGTTCTAGAGGGGATATAGGGTTCAAAAAGGATAGAAATTCATAGGGAAAAAGACATTAGCTACATATATATACAGGCAGTCTCCGGGTTACATACAAGATAGGGTCTGTAGGTTTGTTCCTAAGTTGAATTTGTATGTAAATCAGAACTGTATATTTTATCATTGTAATCCCAGCCAGAACTTTTTTGGTCTCTGTGACAATTGGATTTTAAAAATGTTGGATTGTTATAAGAATCAGGATTAACACTAAAGCTTCATTACAGACACCTGTGATAACTGTTACAGCTGATCATTGTAGCCTAGGACTAAAGTACAGTAAATTACCAATATCCAGAGGTCCGTTTGTAGGGGACCGCCTGTATATAACATTAAATGTATGACTTCTCTAGTAAAATAACATACACAATATGTGCTACATAAAATACTAAATTTTCTTACCCAAATATGATTTTTTTTTGTCTTGTGGCCCAGACATCTGTAATAGAAACAATTGAGGTGAGGGAGTGAAGCTTTTAAATTTGAAGGCCCGTGTCTTTGTTGTTAAAGGGAATCCATCAGCACCTAAACTGACCATAACACTATGTAGGGCTATGACCACATGTGCCACCCATACATTTGTTTTTATTGTCCAAAACATTGTTTTAGAAATTTGTAAATGAGTCTAAAGTGAGTCTACCTGCTTTGGTAGCAGGGGCTCCAGTTCCACATCTTGCCGGACCCAGGAGTGATATAGCTGAAGGGGGACAGATGAGAGAAGGTGCTGGGTGGTGGATGTGTATCAAGGGTTTTTTTTACTGATGTGGAGCCAAAGACAGGAGGTGCTCTGCTAATGCCCTTCAAAGCACTTTTGCCTAATTTGCATAATCGTAAAGTGATGTTTTAGCAGAGAAGAAGGCAGCAGTAGTCTTGGACAGGCTTATATTATTCTCCACTATGGGTTCATCAGTCGGCTGGTATTGTAAAGCGGATTCATTTCAAAGTCAACTGCTCAGCTAAAAACCTGTAGGCTATTAGCGCACAGAATCACATCGCCAAGTGGTGAACTGCAGAGACATCATCTGTCCCCAGTTGGAGCACAATGCAGTAAATTCTGAAATGTCTTTAGACATAAAGTCAGCATATGGACTGGTTATCAGAACCTCGATTAGTTTTTCATGACCATACAGCAAGATGTCCACGCACAATGCAACATCTTAGGGAAATGTCTGAATTTTATTCCAATACAAAACATCCTGAAATAATGTGTATTTTGATTTATGAATTTTGGTAGATCCTGGTAGATCAGGATGGTGGTTAAGGTTGTTTTCCATTGACCGCTCTGGTCTTCCTAAGTTTCAAGACACTTGAAAAAAATAATTGGTGAAAAAAACCCTCTCCTTTTTTTCCATGAGTAATGTACATCTTAAAAAAACAATGTCCCCTTAAGAAAAAAATATGTGGACCACAATTTCACTAAGCCCACTTTAGAGATCTTTAGAAAATAGCGAATCAACATCAGTAACGATAAGTTTATTGGTTTGTTTGGTATTTGCGCCCTATCACAATCCTTTTCTAATCATACAATCAGAAAAAGCGGAGATAAACCTAATCTTTATGAAAGATAGGCACTGCAAAGTTAGACGAGACACTCTCAGGCCTCATGCAAATGAATGCATATATCCGCGTGCAGCGCGGACATGTTCTATATTATGCACGGTGACAGCACGGCTTGGTCATGGTGCAGTGAGACAGAGAGTGCTCATCGCACCATGACCAGGTGCTATAGAAGTCTATGAGGGTGGTGAACTGGATGCAAATGTGCAGCCGGATCCAAGGCCCCCATACCTATGTGTGCAAGAGACCTTAGACTCTCTTTCACCAATGTATCAAAGTGTGTACGGTTTGTAGGAAATCTGTTGTAGTGTATAACTCTCTCTTTAAACTCTAAACTTATTATTAGGTGACCTAGTTTATGTAAGAAAAATGTTCAAAAATTTGAATGCTTGTTGACACAATATAAACCACGCCCACGTCCGGTTGATAATGCCCCTTTTCCTCACAAGTAACACTTCACAAAAGTCTATAAAGATATATGAAATATTTTCGAAACACTTTGAAAATCCATTACAGCAAATGTTAAACATGGCAATATGTAAAATATACTGCAAATTTATTACAATTTCTCAGCACTCCTGCCCAATTCTAGTTTACAATAGAAAATAAGAAAATATCTTACCTATCCAAAGCAAAATAACACAACCAAGTCCATGCAGAATAATTCATATAACTGGTTATAAGTGAAATAAAACATATACTGTAACTAACTCAAAAGTAAATAATAAATGTAACTTACTCTAAGCAAGATGATGGATACATAGTCATGCAAAATAGGGAAAGAGTAACGGTGAACCGCACTCAAAAGTCACACAAAATATTACATAAAAAAGTCTAATATGATAAATAGTATATAAAATATGTATATAGGCGGCCCCCTACTTAAGGACACCCGATTTACAGATGACCCCTAGTTACAGACTGTGACCTCTGGTGAAGCTCTCTGGATGTTACTATAGTCCTAGACTGCAATGATCAGCTGTAAGGTGTCTGCAATGAAGTTTGATTGATAATTCTTGGTCCCATTAAAGCAAAAAATTGTAAAAATCCAATTGTCACTGGAGCAAAAAAAAAAATTGGTCTGGAACTACAATTATAAAATAGATAGTTTCGACTTGCATACAAATTCAATCTAAGTACAAACCTATGGACCCTATCTTCTACATAACCCAGGGACAATCTGTATACACAGGAAGTTTCTGGGTTACGTACAAGATAAGTTCTGTAGGTTTTTTCTTAAGTTGAATTTGTATGTAAGTCGGAACTGTATATTTTATCATTTTAGCCCAAGACACATTTTTTTTGGTCTCTGTGACAATTGGATTTTAAACGTTGGATTGTCATAAGAACAAGGATTACCAATAAAGCTTCATTACAGACATAATAACTATTATAGCTGCGTCTTGGTTGTCTAGCAACAGGGGGGTGTGTCCCCTCGCCGGCAGCATTTAGCAGCAGGTGAGGACGCCACACTCCGAAGGCTAGAGAAAGCGCCGGTAGGCGCGAAACGGCTGTCGCCTTGTTGACCCCCTGCTCCTACCTCTCCCCTTTTATGGCTGTACTATGTCGGACCGTTTTATCCTGAAAACGCAATAAAGAATCGTTCCCTCCGGGTGAGTGCCGCATGTGCTTTTTCTTCTTTGCCATTTGCTATACTTGTTCTTTGCACGCTGAGCACCACCCACGGGCTCATTTATTTTTTCTACCATCTCTGAGGACATATATCGTCTGTGGGTTTCTCAAGAGTTTCGGTTGTGCCCCCTTTCTTCCTGATCTTCTTTTTGCCATTATTGATTCTTATACCGAGGGAGAGCACACCGTCGATCTCCACGATCCCACTAAAATGGATAACGCCTCAATGGACTCCTCCAATATAGAGATGAATGAAGACATTGCTTTACAGTCGGGGAGAGAGGATGCAGGGGTCTTCTTTGCTCAATGCAACCAAAAAGATGAACTGCAGGTTTTGAGCACCCGAACCCTCGAGCAGAGGATTTTTAACCTCGCGGAACGCGAGGTCAGGACTTTCTGGACTGTAAATTCACTACGCTCCTACAATACCAGTAATCGAGTCCCAAGAGGTCTCAGAGTGTTTAAGAATGTTTCACAATTTAAAGATGACCCCGTCTTTCTGTCAGAATGGAAAAACCTCCACTTAGAACACTCACTGAAATTAATGCGATTGGTTTTGTCTAAAAATGAAGAAGAATACACTGCGGTTACAGAGGAACTCTGCAAAACTAAAACGGAGCTGAGAACCAGACTCACTGAATCACAATTTGCAGTTTTTATCAAGAAATTGGAGAAACGTTTGGTCCCTATTCAGGCGGAAGTCAAAGAAAAGAAAAAGGACAAGTTTATACGAGATAAAAACGATTACGAC
This sequence comes from Engystomops pustulosus, assembly GCF_040894005.1. Classification (NCBI taxonomy): domain Eukaryota; kingdom Metazoa; phylum Chordata; class Amphibia; order Anura; family Leptodactylidae; genus Engystomops; species Engystomops pustulosus. The sequence continues at coordinate 44,229,526 of NC_092415.1, forward strand.
AATGGTAACGTCTTTGACTGGGGAAGCCAGAAACAACTCAGGATGCGCAGGAGACCCTTTAATAGAAAGAAAGTAAAAGATTACTGGACTACCGACTCTGACTCTAGTGTTTCCGATGAGAATCCGGGCAATGAGCTCCACCAACCTCAACCAGGGACATCCCAAACTTTTGAGAAGAGCATCCCTTTAGGAAAAGGACGAGGAGGGGGCGTAGAAAAAAGTCTAAGCAAAAAAAGGAAGCAAGTATCCTGGAAACACTAATTGAAAACCGCACAGATGAAAAAAAGGAGAAGAACGACGACCTTCTAGTTGTAAACTTAACGGACACTGAACTGAGTCCAGCATGTACATCCCTGCTGGCCAAGGGCTTAGGTTTTTGTCTGCCTGATAACTTTAATTTTGTCGATTTTGAGATCGACCTCTTTAAAGGGGTCCGTAACATAAATTTAAAAAGGTTTTTTTCAATAAATGCATCTAAAAATATCAGTAACACTGCCTCGCCCTCAAAAAAAGAAGGAGATACACCTGTCTGTATAGGTCCTTTGGGTTTTATGGTGCACGATCCTCCAGAACCCCAGGATCAAGATTGCCTGTTAGCTCTTATGGATCTTGATGATCCACGAGACCCACAAGCCGGATCTAATACCGAATTAAGCTTCAGAGGAGGGAATAGATCCACGTTTAATCCCCCCGTAGTTCCAGGCGGAGCCCTGGATCAGTTCCAGAAAAGAGTTTCACAAAGCTTAAAAGCCCTTGTATACGATAAGGACCCCAATAACATCACTAAAGAAGAAAAGGAAGCCTTAATATGGCTTAAAAATAATGAGACCCTAATAGTTAAAAGGGCTGATAAGGGGGGCAACGCAGTGGTGATGACTAAGGAATACTACAAAAAAGAGGCATTTAGACAGCTAGACGACACAGGCATTTATACAAAACTAACCTCCGATCCCACCACTAAGATTAAAAATAAGCTCTGCTCTCTCCTCAGAGCAGGAGTAGAGAAGGACATCCTAAGTAGATCTATGGCCGAAAAACTCGTTCCTCCTTTCCCCCAAAAACCTACCTGGTATTTTCTACCTAAAATTCATAAAACCTTGAAATCCCCCCCAGGGCGCCCCATAGTGGCAGGGGTTGGTTCCGTTACCGAGTCTCTCTCCAGGTACGTGGATTGGATCCTGCAACCTTTATTGCAAGCGATCCCCACTTACCTGAAGGACACTAATGATTTCCTGCGTAGTCTTACAGATATTCCCTGGCAAGATGGATTTTTGTTGGCCACTATAGACGTAGAAAGCCTGTATACTAGAATCCCTCATCAATTAGGGACAGAAGCTGTACGTAAAGTCTTGGCTAATTCCAATAGGGATCCCGTGTTCGTTAGCTTTATTTGTGATGCTATACATTTCATTCTTTCTAATAACACCTTCCAGTTTGAAGATACCTGGTACAAGCAGAGAGACGGAACGGCCATGGGTACTCCAATGGCTTGTACTTATGCTAACATATTCCTCGCAATTTTCGAGGATAAATACGTTTTTTCTAAGGAGAACCACTTTGCCAAATACATACGTTCATTTTTGAGATATGTGGACGATATTTTTGTTGTATGGTCAGGGACAGAGACACAATTTCTGGAATTTATGAATTACATGAATACCAACAGCATGAATATGTTCTTTACCTTTAAAATTTCTGATGTAGAATGCGATTTTCTTGATGTCCAGGTTAGGGTACAGGACTCAGCTTTGACTACCACAGTCTTTCGAAAAAGTACAGCTACTAATAGTCTCCTGCATCATGATAGTTACCACCCTCAGCACGTTAAAACAGCTGTCCCCTATGGGCAATTCGTACGCCTTAGGCGAGTTAATAGCGACGATGTCTCCTTTTTATCTCAAGCAGAGGATCTTAAAATCAGGCTATCTAGAAGAGGCTACCCGTCACGGACAATTAATGAAGCCTTTTCAAAGGCAGCTGCCCTTAAACGCGAAGATCTTTTACATCCAAAACACATCAAACATAAGTATAATGAACATACACGTTTTACTTTTACTTTTGACTATAGCCCCATGGCTCAAAAAATAAAGAACACTATTCACAAAAATTGGTATATGTTGGCAGAAGATGCTACACTTAAGAACTTGATTACTGCACCTCCCCTGATCTCGTTTAGAAAAACCAAGAGTATAAAAGACTATTTGGTACGCAGTCGTTTACCCCCCACGCAGAAACACTGGCTCAACAGAATGATCCCATCTGGTAACTTCTGTTGTGGCCACTGTAAATTCTGTTCTCAAAATATTAAAAAACGCGGGTTCTGTATAGGTGGAGAAAAAGTGTCATTGCGTCAATTTATCTCCTGTAAGTCACAGTATGTAGTATACGTGATCCTCTGTCCCTGCGGCCACTTCTATATTGGCAAAACCATTCGTTCCCTTAACATCAGATTTAGCGAACATTGCCAATCCGTAAAAAGTGGCAAAGGAGCCCCGAGACTCATAGAACATGTGAACAAGGTACATGGTGGCAATACCCGTGTCCTCCTCTTTGGAGGCATTGAACACGTTCCGATACCACCTCATGGAGGTGATCGTCACAGGGAACTTCTGAGAAAAGAAGCCAGATGGATTTTGAGGACCAATGCCATGGGTCCCCTGGGGCTTAATGACAAAAATGATATGGGGGTATTTCTGTAAAGGTTCTGTTTCCTTTCCTTCTGTTGCCCCCCCCCCCCCTTTTTTCCCGTGCTTCACTACATCCTACCTCGCTTCATTTCACAAGCCACCTTTAAGTCCGCGTGCCTTTCCGTCCGTCTCTCTGCTTGCTCCGTTTGTACCGATATTTACCTGTTTGCTGTATCCTCTATAGATTCACACGTGACAATATTTCTTCTTATAAATAGTAGTTTTGTATTATTGGTTCAGTTCTTCCTGGTACATGTATTTTATATATTGTATGTTCATCCGGTCCATGTTACGCTCCAGTGCACAGCTTAGCTTATGTTTAGCCGCTATGCACGGCAGCGTCTTGGTTGTCTAGCAACAGGGGGGTGTGTCCCCTCGCCGGCAGCATTTAGCAGCAGGTGAGGACGCCACACTCCGAAGGCTAGAGAAAGCGCCGGTAGGCGCGAAACGGCTGTCGCCTTGTTGACCCCCTGCTCCTACCTCTCCCCTTTTATGGCTGTACTATGTCGGACCGTTTTATCCTGAAAACGCAATAAAGAATCGTTCCCTCCGGGTGAGTGCCGCATGTGCTTTTTCTTCTTTGCCATTTGCTATACTTGTTCTTTGCACGCTGAGCACCACCCACGGGCTCATTTATTTTTTCTACCATCTCTGAGGACATATATCGTCTGTGGGTTTCTCAAGAGTTTCGGTTGTGCCCCCTTTCTTCCTGATCTTCTTTTTGCTATTATAGCTGTTTATTGTAGCCTAAGGTTAAAGTACAGTAAATTACCAACATCCATCTGTTTGTAACTAGGGGTCGTCTGTAAGTCGGGTGTTCTTAAGTAGTGGACCGCCTGTATAATAAAACTTATTTCTAAACAAAAGAATATGTGTTACTAAGCCTATGCAAAATAATAACTTTATAACCGCTTCTAAAAAAGCTTCTGAAGAACATACCTGAGCTGTTGTCCTTCCCGTAGATGAAGGTGAGGGTTTGAGGCAGTACGTTGCAAGTCAGAAAGAATAAAAACTGCTCCCTTGACAAGCAATTTCCTTATGTAACATAGATTGCAAGGAAAACGTCTGGTATCTGGGATGTGAAATTGTAATATATTTTATTGAAACAAAAAATATACTCTAAATACACATTCAAATGCAACCACTCCCATGAAAAAAACGTGTATTTCACTGCAATGAAAGATAATGAGATCAGGACAACAATACTAATGATCAGATCTACAGGTCAGGCAGAGAATCCGTCATTCCTGCTCGATCCATTTGGAACAGATATTACCCTTTTGCACAAAAAGTTAGCTTTAATGAGATGGCTTTTTGTTGTGTGCATTGCCCTTTAATTGATGCCGCTTCATTGAAGCTTCACCCAATGAAGACACAAGACAGATTGTCCAAGCTCGCGGCCATTGTTAGGAGTTGATGAAGTGTGTGGGGCCTTATGGTTGATAACAGAAGTAGATGGTCAGAGCCAATAAATAAAACTTTAAGTCTGATTGTTGTGTGGCTTCTGTGAAAAGCTTTCTATTAGCGTGAATCTTTGGTTTTGAAGGACTTGTGAACCCAAAGGCAGCTCACTGTGCTGTCACACAAACTAAGTCAGTCAGACAAGCAGCAATCTGTCCCATCTGATAAACCCAGATTTGTTGCGAGAACTCGACTCCTCTTTAGAAATCAGCAACATTAACGTCTTGACAGACTGTTAGCTTTACGTTGCTACAATGTCCTTACATTGGCAGTGTTTTACGAAATGCAAAATGTATCAGTATTTCGGAGCGCGCAGATGAGAGATATGAAATATTTAGCTGGCATGTCATTTAATGCGGGAACGTAGATTTTCTAATTGAGTTTTATTAATTATATGTTGAGTGACAAGTATAGAGGCCAATCTGTCTGACAGTTTTATATCATATATTTTGGAAACGTCATTTCAAAATGGCTTTTTTTTTCCTTTTACGTTATTGTCAACTGATGCTTTATGTTTCTATCTGGAGCTTAATGAATGACACAAAGTTTACATTGTTTCAGTTTATTCAAGGCCCTGGAATCATTCAGAAATCTTCTGCCTCTCTCCATCTCTCCTGTATTTCCATATCTGAACCTTCCAAAGTTATGCGTTTTTTCATAAAGGTACCGTATTTTTCGGACTATAAGGCGCACAAAAAATCCTTTGATTTTCTCCGAAATCAAAGGTGCGTCTTATAGTCCAGTGCGCCTTATATATGAACCGTACTTACAGACAACAGCTGCCTTAAACTGTGCACAGGTCTGCCACCTGCTGGCCATTCATACTTATAATCAGGTGCGCCTTATAGTCCAGTGCGCCTTGTATATGAACCTAGACGTTTTAGCAGGCATTTATTGATGGTGCACCTTATACTCCGGTGCGCCTTATAGTCCAAAAAATACTGTAGTTTTGAAAAAAACTGATTCCCCAATGCTTATCAATAGAGTTAAACAATAGGTCTACTAGTCTAGCCAATGCCATAAACTATTACTGTTTTTCATATTTGTGGTACATAGATACACAGTACAGGCAGTCCCCAGGTTACGTACAAGATAGGGTCTGTAGGTTTGTTCTTAAGTTGAATTTGAATGTAAGTCGGAACTGTATATTTTATAATTGTAACCTCAGCCGAATATTATTTGGTCTCTGTGACAATTACATTTTAAAAATGTTGGATTGTCATAAGAACCAGGATTAGCAATAAAGCTTCATTACAGACGCCTGTGATAACTGTTACAGCTGTTTATTGTAGCCTAAGGCTAAAGTACAGCAAATTGCCAACATCCAGAGGTCCGCTTGTAACTAGGGGTCATCTGTAAGTCGGGTGTTTATAAGTAGGGGACAGCCTGTATATGCTTATGTCAGATTCATAATTTAGAAGTATTCCTTTTTGTACCCAAAATACAGTGGCAAAAGGTTACATTAAAGGATCCACTCTTCATTTAGCTATTATGCTGTTGGTTTAAAAAAATAAAGGTTTTAAAAATTATGAGCAAATGAGCATGAGGGGCTCCATTGACATTTATGCAGCCTGGAGCCTCTCAGGTTGATTTGCATAAATTGTAAAACCTTTTTTTTTCATAAAAGCAAGGTCCTAAGAAGCTAAAAGAAGAGCAGATAGTGCCAGGAGGGGCATACACCAGTATGTCAGTGTGCTTGGTTTACAATCCTTCAGCATGCTGGTAGATTTCTGTTGAGCCACACAATATCAATAGTTTGGCTTACATATCCTCAATATACCCCACTATATAGAGATTTCCATTTATCAATGTAATCCATATATTATTCCAAAATCTTAAGGTAAAACACACGTATGGAATGGTGCTAATATAATGTCCAGCTTTTAAACATTGACATCCTACAGTGTTTTTAGGATAGGTGTTTCATTTCAGTTTGGCAGTGATCCAATATCAGTAGACCCCCCATCTACCTACTTGAAGTGGTCACAGCCCTCAAATAAGAACCTTGTTTGTTTCACAGGCCAATGGAGTCAATTTAGTTGTGAAGTGGCCTGTGTGTTGCTAAGTCCCATTCAATTAAATGGGTCTAAGCTGCAATACCAAACACTATGCTAGGCTGGGGTATGCAGAGGATGGGAAGAACGCCCACCTGACCACAGCAGTCTCTTCACTTAACTGATCCTGGACAACCCATCTATCATCAAAATCAATTGTGATAAAACAGGGATACTCACTCATAGATCCAGGCACTGTGACTGTGGTAATCTTTGTATATTTGTTATCTATGTCCACCTTCCTTCTAAAATAAACTTTTTAAATTATGCTTATGAGCCAAAAGGGCTCTGGGGGTGTGTTACCAAAGTGACTTCTTGCTGTAGCTTCACATGCTGTTACACTGTCCCCTTCCCTCTACTCCCCCAGCACTTTCCCTTCCCTCTGACTGCTGTAATCTCACTGCAGCAGAGAAAGATTTTACTACACAGTAGGAGAGGAGAAGTGTTCCTCCACAGCCAGTGAATCTGCAGCATGGAGGGGCTTTGGTAACACCTCCCAGGGCCTTTTAGGCTCATCATTACCATAATTGTAAAACTTGATTTTAGAAGGAAGGAGGCCATGGACAAATATAAAATTACCACATTCACGGTGCTTGGATCTATGAGTAAGTGTCCCTAGTTTATAATGATGGATTTTGATAGATTTCCTTTAAAGGCTTATGCTGTATGATATTCTTGGAACTAATTACCGTAGCACTGCAGGAGATGCTTGAGAAAAAAAAAGTGCCAAGCTATCTCACAACTTCAAGATTACACATTACTTAAATAGAAAGTCAATAAACTAGATTATTACTTGACCATAGTGTGTGGAGTGTAAAACTAGGCTACTAGGGGAAACAAACATGGAAAAAACATGCAAACTGCATAAATATACATTTGCATGTACTTGCCTGTAAATGAAATCCAAGGGGGAAGAGCTTGAGCTTGAGACTGCCCATGAGGAACTTGCAATCTTCTTTTTCTATACAAGAAAAATAGTTATTTTTCCCTGCACTACTAAATCTATCTGTCAGAGGTATATTTAGATAAATTTAAGAAATAGATGGGCAAGAATGTTTAAATGCAGAAAGTTGAGTGCATAGTCTAAACCTTTGTATCCTTAGTATCCAAGGTAAAACAAACTATATAACCTGTATTTGCATGCTATTCTTAGTTCTCATAAGTTAGCAGTCATAAAGTATCGAACAGACTTAGATTTATTCTAAGAGTGACCAATGCTATTAAGAAAGCTGGATAAGGGTTATTTTACTCTCTAACATCCATAGGCAAGGGCAAGTGAAGGATAACTGCCTGAATATCATTGAATAAAGATACACAAAAAAAAAAATCAGATATCAAATGCAAACATTAAAATATTCAGTGTTTTTGTAGATTTCTTCCATATGAAATTCGGGATCTTATGTGCACATCCTAGGGCTGCATCTCAATGCGAATATGATTATGCAAAATGCTGTTGATGGGTTCCTTTAAATGATATCCAATCACTAATACGACTTTCGGCTAATCGCTTCTGACTAATAACTCTTCTTGGTCCATGTATTTGTGTGCAGTGCCTTGTAGCCTCGCAGCTGTTACTATTGCACCACTACAAGATATAGGTCACCGAAAGGTAAGACGCAGCCTTTAATATCAAGCTGTAATGTAATGAGGACATCTGTTTTCATATGGTACTTGACACACAGTACCAGAAATTTTATGTCATCCTGTCCAAACTTGTACATCATTAGGAAACTGCTTTAGACTTTCTGATTGATTCTGACAAGTCCCTGACAGTTTTTGAGGTGAAACACATACATGACAAAGGGCAAACTATGTCTGCATATGTCAGCCGGAGCCCCCGCGCGCTGACTGCCGGAGTGAACGCGCTGGCATTCTCCCTTGATGGATGACCACCTCTGCTGATATTTATGCTAATTCATAAACTCTATTTTTCTTCACTTTGGGAAAATGCTTATTGTGTCAGTCCAGTAAATCAGATGCTTAATACCTGCTTCATCTACATTTTGAAGTTCACAAGGTATTAAAAATGAAAAAGAGCCATAATTTATAACATGATGGGTAGCAGTAATATGTTAACTATCGAGTCACCTGTAAAATACTGTAGCTTTTTAATAATTTTTGCAAAAAAGGATTTTTTTTTCTGAGAAAATGCAGTTCTATTAACACTATGGGGCACATTTACTTACGTGTCCGGAGGAGTTCACAGAAAGTGCATTGTCCGACAATCATGGACTCTGTGGCAATTCACTTAGATTGTGTGCCCGATATCCTGCATGTGTCGCTTCCCCACTCCGGTCCGACAGAGTTCACCTTCTTCTTCCTGGTGCATGTAATTGCATTGGATTGCGACACAATTTGAAAGTTAAATCCCGTGCTCATTCCGAATCAGTCAGATCGTCCGACGACCCGCCCCCTGACTTCGCATGCATCCAATTGCATGCGACACGGTCCCCTGCTAAGTACCTGTCACAGCGCCGCAATCCTTGAAAATGTTGGAAAATCCGACGAAAGTGCGGCCGCGGACCCTTAGTAAATAAGCCCCTATATCAGCCCAATATAATCTCCATTTACCCCAAAATGTTGGCACTGTATCGGGAGATATATAAGAAGTGTCTGAGGTAAAACTGTTCTAGTTGGCCCTGGAAACCAATCAGAGCTCAGCTTCCATTTTATAAACAGCTGTAAGAATATAAAAGCTGATTGGTTTCCATTGGCAACTAGAACAATTTTACCTCAGACACTTTTGATAACTTTGCCCCAAATTCCCGTTGTCTCCATACATAGGAATCTAATTTTTCTTTCCAAAAGCTCTGTTGGACATCACTACATGGAAGTCTCAAGTGGTTTCCTCTAGACTTCTGTAGACTATCAAAAAATTCTTCATCTAGAACAGTGGTTCTCAACCTGTGGGTCGCGACCCCAGCGGGGGTCAAACAACCAAAACCGGGGGTCACCTAAAGCCATCAGAGCTGCAATTTTATAGTGTTTTTACTGCAAATGGCATGGTTTGGGGTCACCGCAACATGAGCAACTGTATTGTGGGGTCACAGCATTAGAAAGGTTGAGAACCACTGATCTAGAACTATGCTACTGAGAACTAAATTAACCATGGGTAATCTATAAATGTATGGAAGCCCCAAAGCCTAAAGACAACTCAAGAGGGAGTTTATTTGAGATGCAAACTGCACCAAACCAGTGTTTTGGACTGTTTTGGTGGGAATATTTTATTTATTATTAGTGCCCTCCATTGTAGCTCTTCCCATGACGGCCAGCCTCAGTTGGTTTAGGCATCAAGCCTCATATAAGCTTCGCTAAGCTTCTGTACCCCAAGAGAGACAGTGACATCATCTATTATCATTGAGTATTCTGATTGTGTATTTACACAGATTATGCTAAGTATTTCTCTAAAAAATTACATGAATTGGAATACCCGTGGTGCCGGTGTGACCGGGTTAGCCTTGTTATGGTGAGCTAGAGTAATGGAAAATACCTACAGTAAGACAGTTGCATTACAGTAAATTAATTGGAATATTCTAGCAAAAATACTGTGGCTGTATAGGGAATCCATGACTGGTCCACCATTGTTCTACTGTTCCTACACAGGTAGTCTTTTTTATCATCTATTGTCAGCAGTGATGTAATGATGGGTCAGTGTTATCCATATAGAGGTCATAGTACAGGGAGGAGGAGATAAGCTGTGACATCATCTATTGTCAGTAGTGATGTAATGATGGGTCAGTGTTATCTATATAGAGGTCATTGTACAGGGAGGAGGAGGGGATAAGCTGTGACATCATCTATTGTCAGTAGTGATGTAATGATTGGTCATTGTTATATATATAGAGGTCATTGTACAGGGAGAGGGAGGAGATAAGCTGTGACATCATCTATTGTCAGTAGTGATGTAATGATGGGTCAGTGTTCTCTACATAGAGGTCATTGTACAGCGAGGAAGAGATAAGCTGTGACATCATCTATTGTGAGTGGTGTATATAATATAATGTAAGGGTTCTATAGTGGTAGTATCTTCTATTATAATCCAATCTACAGTATAATGTAAATGGCTGCTGAATAGCAAAACCCCTAAAGATTTAGCGTCATGTACAAAAAAAGAAATGAAAAAATAATCTACAATAAGAAAGTAAGGGCAGACAAGACAAAAAGATGTTTCAGTGGTTTTAATTCAAAGAAAATATTAATATAACATTCTCTTTAAATCTCCAGTAAAATGTATCTGGATCTTCTAGGAGGGAGTTTGTAATCCGCAGCAGCAGGATTCCCCACTGAGTCCCCTAACACTTCAGAGGGAATCCCGGAAGGAGAAGTAAGTGGTTATACACTTACACTCTGTTTTATCTGAAACTGCTAAGAAACCTCACTTCAATGAATTTCCAAGACAGCACTTTCATTTATCTTTCTTAGTAATTTTTTTCCAAAGTCCACCCCATATTTTAATAATTTATCGCCATCAATACAACATTAAAGAGCAGGTTGGGATAAAACGACACTAACATATTATTACGAGGCCTTTATGCTTTTAAAAGTAGATTGCACCTTTATGTAGGAAGTGTTTATATTTTTATGTCTTAACGCCTCTATTTTGCCCATATTGACATTGCTTCACACCACATTTGTCATTCATACATTCATGGCCCGATTTTAAATTGAGCGAATTCCTTTGAAATAAAAATACAAATGTGTTTGAAACACCCAGTTACAGGTTGTGTTCTATTTAGCTCTTGATTGAAACGTATTGCCTCTCAGTATCTTTTAGCTATGAAAATTATAATATGGAACAGAGATTAGAATGAAATTATCATGGCTGGAAGGCATTTACTCAGTGGTGGCAGCCACATAAACCTGGGCCCTGAGAATGATGATAATACATTAGGTTCTGCATGCCTGGTATTATTGCTGTACATTATGTATGTTTCATTTATACTATTTCGCACACACCAGCAACGTTGACAGATAGGTAATTACTCTCTGCGCCAATGAACACTTATCTGCAGCTCCGCTGTTTATTGCTGGCACGGAGCGCGCTTGTCAGTCAAGGTCACTTGTTTGTGCGTCCTCTTCAATAGTTTGCTCTCCCTTGTTCAACTTTGCATACAATGGTTGATGAAATGCTTAGAAGTCATGTTATTTTATTATTACATTTTACAATTTTTACAGTGAAATTTCTGTAAATATGGGAATTTATATAAAAATATTTCTTACATTCCCACAGACACAGCAGGGGATATTGCAGTAAGTTCCGCAGCATAAAGCATCTGAGGGGGCTGCTCACTATCGATAATGAGCAGGTGTCTGCTGCATTTTACAGCAGACACCTGGCGATAATGGCCGTGCTCGATGCTGGCACAGATTCTGGCCAGGACAAAGGCCTCTTTATCCACAAACGTATGAAAATGACTGTATACTTCCCATACCATACCGTTTTCATATGGGTACCATATGGCCACTTTCATTTCAAAGGGCAATACAGCCATCCAATTACATGGCCGTATTGTCCACCGTACCATCCGGTCCCATGAGCGAAATGTAAAAATATATACAGCATGTCCTATTTTCTCCAATATTTCTGTTCCATACGACCCATAGAATCCTAAGGGCATGTTGAAAATACATGTTGTATACATGCTGCATGCACTGTATGGTGACAAATATACATTCAATATCCAGTAACACCAAAACCAGTGGGAGGTGTATTCTGTCAGCCAGCCAATAACCAGTCATCATTTGCTGGCCCAATGTATTTTATCCAGATACGGTAAGAATACAGTGACATAAGTGCACATACGGACACAGGACTGGAGAAATCATACTTTCAAGTGCAAGGGGTCTTACCAAACGGAAAACTCCCGCATGTCCATGAGAAGCTGAATAAAATGTGCTCTTTATTGGAAACAGTGTATTAACTGATGGGTTTTGTCCAGTAGGACTTAATACCCAATAATTGACTGTGTGAGTGGGCCTAGATAACGTGATACATGACACCAACCTACGCAATATGGAGCATGTCACATGTTCTTGCTATATTGTTAGGCTTTCATTTTTCCTATGTGCACCTTGGAAAGCCATCCACTTAGCTGGCAGTTCTGATTTGCATTTAACCTCTTAGGAGGCATAGTCGAACACGACCATGATATCTATACAGATCCATTTTATCGGCGACCCACCTGTGTATGGGCAACATCATCAGTGGGCTACGAATGATTAAGGAGCCTGTAAGAAGCTGTAATTCAATAGTCTCTATTAATAGAGAGACAGTACAGTCACTGCAATATATTGTATCCGTGATGAGAGTTGAACCCTACGTGGCTGAAATAATTTTAAAATAGAAAAAGAAAAAAGGAAAATTCTAATTATCCCCCCTTTCCCTAAAACACATCTATAAATTTACAAAAAAATCATAAAAATCTTAGGTATCCCCATGTTCCAAAATGTCTGATCTATCCAAAAATATCCCATACAGTGAACACTGTAGTGGTAAAAACATCCAAATTGATAATGTGCCTATGCAATCGTCCATCCATAAGGTATAGCTGGGGATACGTTGATATGTTAGTCTGTTCATGCTGTTTTTTGTTCGTGTGAACACTGCTGTATTCGGTTCCCTAGCAGTCTTAATTAAATTGCACCACAATTGTCAGTCTTCTACAGCTTTGCTCCGGCTCTTTAAGTGTTAACCTGCTGTTACTCACTGAATCTCCCTCTACTCAAAGTGCTCCCTGCTGTTCTGTCTTATGTGGATTTCAGTGTTTTGGTACAATCACTTCCTGGGACTGGGACTCTGACATCACATAAAAGGTCTACATACCCTAGGTATGCCAGTTATAGTATTAGTACTTAGTAAGCTCCTGGTATCCTGTACTCTGTATCCTGGTATTTCGACCTTTTGCTTAGATTTAGACTTTACTTTTACCTTGTGATTTTGTACTGTGTCTGTCTTCTTGGCTTTGACTCAGATTTCTTATCTGTTTTTGTAATTTTTTGTTATTTCACCACTCAAAAAAGTTTAAACAAAAGTGATCAAAAGGTTGTACAGTAGTCAAGAAGGTCTCAATGAAATTGTCAGCTCATTTGTCAAATAATGACGCCCAGCTCAATACACCAAAGTGTTAGAAGGTTACTTGGCTCAGAATATGGTGAAGAAAGACTTTTCTCCTGCAAACTTTATGAATTTCTTCAGTAATCATGCTGACCCCAACAATAAAAAGGATGTGTCATTTGGACTACACAAAGAAAGCCGTAAAATCAAAGCACATACGTAAGAAATAAGTAAGAAATATGGAAATAATATGGTCCTAAATGGGTTAAAACTATAACCCTCTGAAAGTTTTTGAGTCATTCTGGATTCGTGTACTCAATTTGAAATTCAGAATATCCCTCTCTTCAAATCTATTATTACACAAAGGTCTCATAGACTTGAATAAAGAGACCTGTATCGAAATCCCTATTGTGTTACCTAACACAATAGTGTAATAGACTGGGTTTGAAGAACTCTTGTTATTTGAGTGATGTTTATGCATCTATTGTATAGGGATTGTCCTGCCAAGATACAGTTTCCCACCTTCACAGGTAGTTAAGTAGATTACATAATCTGTTTGGCAGGTTAATGGTGTTTGATGCTGATCTTTTCAACTGTCAAAACATTTTGTGTTTGTATTGGATGATTTTACAACACAAACAGCGAACGTGTTTATATTAGTTCATCTATCTGTTGTTCAGAGTTTTTTTTGGTTACTTTGTGTGTACTACTAGATGTTATCTGTCTTTCAGGGATCCAAATGTCATTGTCTTGTGAAGGTTGCCCTATGAAGGGCTATGTTATCCTAACTTTTTATACGTTTTCCTCATTCTTGTTGTGGTTATTTTCAATGCAAATGTATTCACATAAAATCATAGCAACCTACTTACAGTATTTCATAGCATGTTTTGAGGAAAAAACATTCCCTGACAACCTTTGTATCTTTATGTCAGCACACTGAGTGCATACATTGACAGCTATGTTTTCTAGCCTCAAAGTGTAACTAAAGCTAAATAATTTTATATAGTTAATTTTGTAATATACTTCACTACGTAAAGAATCTTCTGTGTGCCTTCTTTCTCCTCTAGTGAGCAGCATATCCAAAGCCTTGTACAAGCGCAGAAATACGGAAAGGAGGCAAAATATTATAGGGTATCTACCACCAGGATCAAGGTTTGTAAACCAAGCACACTGACATACTGGTATGTGCCCCCCTCTGGCAGGATCTGCTCTTCTTTTCGCGTCATATCCCCTTGTTTTTAAGAAAAAATGACTTTAAAATAATGCTAATGAGTCTGAGGGGCTACAGGCTCCATTAACACCTATGGTGCGCAGAACCCCTCAGGCTCATTTGCATAATTTTAAAAGCCTTTTTTCTAGTAAAAACCAGTGAATAAGAAGATAAAATAAAAGCAGATCCTACCAGAGGGGGCACACACCAGTATGTCAATGTACTTGGTTTACAATCCTTGATCCTGGTGGTAGATGTCCTTTAAGGCTGGACTCACATTGGCATTTTTTTCACATCAGTGATTTACATTGTACCCATTTTTGCTTATGGGCACATACCGATTGGTTTTCTCTTTGTGGCTTCACTGATTTTTCACTGATACCTTACTGAACCACACTGTTTCACACTTCAGTGTTTTTCACTTATTGGTGGTCGATTTAGAACCTGTTCTTTTTGTGTTTACTGACAACGTTGTATCAGTGGAAAAAAATCAATTGAAAAGAATGGTTCAGTAAGGCATCAGTGAAAAAAAAAATCACTGAAGCAGGGAGGATAAAACCAATCTGTATGTGTCCATAAGCCAAAATGGGTTCAGTGAAAAATAACTGATGTGAAAAAAAAATGCCAATGTGAAACCACCCAACATCTCTCCATGCCCAGAGCATATTTCACATGATGATTTAGCTCTTTGAGGAGAATAGCTGATTTATCAATCTACTTTATCTTTCAGCCATCAGTGGATACTGGACAGAAAGCTGATTTACATAAATTGCATAAATAAGGGAAAGGCAGGGGAAAAAGAAGGACACAGGAACATATTTCTTTAATAAATGATATTACAATGTTTACTATTATTATCTGCCTTATTCATTTATGCAATTGTGTTAAAAATGTCTTTACATTTTAAAGTGGTTTTCCTGTCCCACCAACAATCAACCGAGTGCCGAAATGCCATCGCCAGTGCTACACTATGGTTGGTGCCCGAAGCAGAAAGCTTTGTTTGTAGTGTAACATCTGTGCTTCTCTTTTTCACTTCATTGGGATCTGCTCCTGCAATGAACTAACAGAAATCTCTGCTTCCGGCTCCAACCATAGCATAGTGGTGCCATCAGCACTGGTGTACCCACTGATCAGTGAGGCACAGGGAGTCAAACCCCACTGTTTATAAGGAAAGTGCTTTACACCATAATTAAACATTTAAACCATTAAAACCTTTAAAGAAAAATTCTAGCTCCTTTGTGGTGTATTACTATATTTTTATCTTTGTTTTTTATTTCTAATTCTCCGTGTTTGCCCTGCAGATGCCCTCTTAGTTCCATAAAGACCATTTAGCTTTGTAATTTCTTCTAACGATGATTTGGTTACAGATGTTGTGTCAGAAAGTAACATGAGACCCCGCTCTTATCCCTAGGTGACGCCAATTATGAATACAATTGTCGGACACACTTTTAGTGGAGGATGAATAATACATAGGGCAGGGCACGCGGTGAATAGACATGACTGGTAATTAATTTTGTATGTTCAGCGCCGATACTATTTAATGTATTATTAAGTGTTACCTAATTAAAACTATAGTAAGATAATTATATCTCTTTGTCAGCAGGGTCTACTTGTGATTATTAAATAATATTTGTACATCACATGTAATCTCAGAACTTCACAGCTAGGATAGAGATATGGAAGCCATTGAATCTGGAAATCTGATAATAATATAATCTTAATACTAGAATGAAATAGAATCTAAGTATGTAAATATTATAGAATTAAATAAGTAATGCCTGAATACCTTCATAAAGCTGAAGCCAATTGGCCCATAGTGTAGAAAAAGAATCCTTTCTGTCGCTACATATGGCAGTAAGAATAAATCCCTGGTTCAAAGTTTCAAATATCTTGTTATATTTTTGCTTTTAAGAAAGGCACCTAGGTCTCTCTCGAACTAGTCATATGTATCAGCCATCACAACATCCTGTGACAGCAAGAATCATGGTCTCACTACTCTCACAGTAGAGAATCCCTGCCTAAAACACTCCCCCTAAACGGAGAACATGTCCTCTTGTCATTGTAACCGGAATAGATGATTATTAGAAAGATCCTTGCAATGTTTATTCAAGTAATTGTGCAATGGGATTAGATAACTGAATGACCCAAGGTTTGATAACCTGTCTTTGTACTCTAATCCACACACTCCCCTAATTTCCTCAGGTGCTCACCTAGGCTCCTGTGTGTGGCACCTAACTTTTTCAAACCACTCAGCAAGACAAATTAGGCTTTTTTTCAGGAAGCATCAGGTTTTTTCAGAACTTAGCCTGGACTTGTAATATATCATCCACTTCTTTAAACCTTTGCATTCTTAAGGTTGAAGGCCACAGGAGAGAGGATGTTGAGTTAACTTACCTGCATGTGGATGAGATTTTGTGACATTTTGAAATCTTAACTACTATAATGAGACAATAGTCCGAATGTATCACTTGTTTTTTCTGTTGTTTTTGCACTGTTTTTGCTCTAGTCTTGCGACTGGGTCCAGGGTGAATTTCACTGGGTCCAGGGTGGCACACACCTGGGCTCTGCTGTTAGGGTTATTTTCATGCTGGGGTGCAGGAGATAAGCAGAGAGGAGCTTGTAGGAGGATCATGCAACAATGCACCAGAATATAGGCACAACAACAAAACTGGAGCGCAAAACATTGGCCCAAAGTGCTTTATACTAGGTTGGCTACTGGTGAGTTCTTGGCTGGTATCCTGTTGGACAGACTTCCCATGGAAAACCAACCTAACGTATGTCCGCCGGGCCGCACCTGAGGGGACATACATCCAGTGTCATAGAGAGGAAGAGGGATGACCCCTCTCCATAGATATAAGCAGCGCACATCGCCATAACAAGGGGAAACATAGGACATGTCCTATATATACACTGCCACAAGCTTGCAGCCATATATACGTCCCCCAACGGTTGCGTGAATGCAGTCTTAGGTTTTATACTCACATTGTATTCATGCTGTACATCCAAGACCCCGGATTTTATCATGGGAAGTAAAATGACATGCCTTACACAATCCGATCGCGTGCGCCAAAACCCCAGGGCAATTTGGTGCAAATCGGAAATATTCGGGAAACCTGACAAAAGTGTCGCGTTCAGACCCTTAGTAAATGAGCCCCAGTGTCCTATCTGCAGTCAATATGCTATAGATCAGGAGAGCTGAGCAGATTGTACATAGGGGCAGATTTACTTACCCGGTCCATTCGCGATCCAGCGGTGCATTCTCTGCGGTGGATTAGGGTCTTCCGGCGATTCACTAAGGCAGTTCCTCCGATGTCCACCAGGTGTCGCTGCTGCGCTGAAGTCCGCCGAGGTCCGCCGGAGTTCACGATCCTATTCCTGGTGAAGGTAAGCGCGTGTCCAGCGACGATTTTTTTTTTTTGCGGAGGTTTCTCCAAATCTGTCGGGTTTTAGTTCGGCCACGCCCCCGGTTTCCATCGCTAGCCCCCGGAGCCGATGCGCCACGATCCAATCGCGTGTGCCAAAAACCCGGGCAATTCAGGAAAAATCGGCGCAAATCGGAAATATTCTGGTAAGACGTCAGGAAAACGCGAATCGGGCCCTTAGTAAATGACCCCCATAGTGTTCTATCTGCAGGCAGTATGTTATAGAGCAGAAGGATCTGAGTAGATTATACATAGCGTCCTATCTGCAGGAGCATGTTATAGAGCAAGAAAGCTGAGTAGATTGTACATAGTGTCCTATCTGCAGGAGCATGCTATAGAGCAGAAGGAGTTGAGAGGATTGTACATATTGTCCTATCTGCAGGGAGCATGTTATAGAGCAAATCTCCATATATAATTTTTCTTTAACTTCTAAGCAGCAGACTTCTAGTCATGGAGGTTGTTGTATAAGTGATTGTCAGCTATTTGTACCTGCAAAGTCTTATATTCAATTAGATTATGAAATTGAAATTGATAGATCAGAAATTATTTCTCTTTGGTAAACTTTGTAGACCTGTGTGTCTTATGGCTCAAGTACTCGTGGTAAGACAACCAGAAGCAGCTCTTTGTATGGCAATTTATGATCAATATACTCGTACTGTATACAAGAGAGCACAGCACTGCCATAAAGCAATCCCCATAATAATGGTCCATCAATGTTAGATAGGCCATTATTTGACCATCTCATCCCTTGTACTATAGTTACGACCCATTCACTTCTATGTAAATCTTATAAGCGCATTCACATTAGTGCATTAGTTTTTATAATATTTCATTCCATACTTATCTTTTACTTTGTATATTTTTGGTTTAATTGTATCTGCTGTTCATGTCTAAATTTAGATAAATTCAAATCAATTGACTTGACTTTCCTTTTCTATTCTACTTCCACGACTGCATGGAAAGGGTTTTGATCTCATGTAGATAGCATAGCATTAATTACCCTGACACTAATTAAACTGCATCAAACAAATACCACTGCGTTCCACAGGGGGACAACAGAAGGCAGTTTAAAATAATTACCGGAGCCTCATGCATGTGTGAAGTTTTCATTACTCTTAGGACCCAAGAAAAGGGATTTCATACCATCATCGCCCCTTTTTAATATTTGCGAGAAAAAAAGTGAATTTTTTGTTCCTTTGCGGCGTATTGATGTCAGAATAGCAATTCTTACAATTTATAGAAACGGGGAGTTTTCTTTAAGAATCTGAAGCCTGTGAAGCAGGAACAGGTGTTCCCGTCCACATTCGGCTATGATTATGTATAAGCTTATGCTTGTCAGACCATTTCATTAGCCACCTACTGCTAGCACATATACATATACTTTGTTCTTTGTGAACCATGAAATGAAATGCATATATCTTCACTAATGCTTACTATCAGTGTGAACGAGGAGAGGAAGATTATTACCAATCACGGCTGCTCTGAGCGTTCCCCGCCATACGATAAAAAGGGGGAATCGCAGCTTATTGCCGTTATTTGCAATGTTAAGAAAAGGGAAAACTCTGCCACAATGTGATTGCCGCAACTAAGGCCGGATTTACACACAACATTGATGTGCGTTTCCCCCAAAGGTTTTTTGGGGTGGCTTTTTTTTCTGAACCTGGCCAGATGTTTGCACTTAATCTATAGGAATAGATAAAAATCTTTACCAATTTATTAATACTGTCATATGTGTAGAAAGAACGCAGTTTATTAAATTTAGCACATCAAGAGGAAATGAAAAAGCTACTTTAAACTACTTTAAAGGGATTGTACAAAGTTTGTGACCTGCTCACAAGAGCTTACAGACTATGAGGATGAAGGGATGACACTAGAACTTATAGTCTATGAGAATGAGGGGGTTACAAGAGTTCATTCAGTCTATGAGGATGAGGGGGTGACACAAGAGCTTACAGTCTATGAGGATGAAGGGGGTGACACAAGAGCTTACAGTCTATGAGGATGAGGGGGGTGACACAAGACCTTACAGTCTATGAGGATGAAGGGGGGGGACACAAGAGCGTACAGTCTATGAGGATGAAGGGGGTGACACAAGAGCTTACAGTCTATGAGGATGAGGGGGTGACACAAGAGCTAACAGTCTATGAGGATGAGGGGGGTGACACAAGACCTTACAGTCTATGAGGATGAAGGGGGGGGGGGCACAAGAGCGTACAGTCTATGAGGATGAGGGGGTGACACAAGAGCTTACAGTCTATGAGGATGAAGGGGGTGACACAAGATCTTACAGTCTATGAGGATGAGGGGGTGACACAAAATCTTACAGTCTATGAGGATGAGGGGGTGACACAAGAGCTTACAGTCTATGAGGATGAGGGGGTGACACAAGAGCTCACAGTCTATAAGGATGAGGGAGTGACACAAGAGCTTACAGTGTATGAGGATGAGGGGGTGACACAAGAGCTTACAGTCTATGAGGATGAGGGGATGACACAAGAGCTTACAGTCTATGAAGATGAAGGGATAACACTAGAACTAATAGTCTATGAGGATGAGGGGGACACAAGAGCTTACAGTCTATGAGGGGGACACAAGAGCTTACAGTCTATGAGGATGAGGGGATGACACAAGAGCTTACAGTCTATGAAGATGAAGGGATGACACTAGAACTTATAGTCTATGAGGATGAAAGGGGTGACACAAGAGCTTACAGTCTATGAGGATGAAGGGGGTGACACAAGTGCTTACAGTCTATGAGGATGAGGGGGTGACCACAGAGCTTACAATCTATGAGGATGAGGGGATGACACAAGAGCTTACAGTCTATGAGGATGAAGGGGGTGACACAAGTGCTTACAGTCTATGAGGATGAGGGGGTGACCACAGAGCTTACAATCTATGAGGATGAGGGGGTGATACAAGAGCTTACAGTCTATGAGGATGAGGGGATGACACAAGAGCTTACAGTCTATGAGGATGAGGGGGTGACACAAGAGCTCACAGTCTATGCGGATGAAGGGGGCACAAGAGCTTATGGTCTGTGAGAAGCAATGGTTCAATGGCCACTTCACAGATCATATAACTAACTGCTTTAAGGTTCATGATCTATGTGAATTTCTGGAGAAACAACTGGTTGGTGTTGGGGGCAGATTTGTGACGCCACCAATGACACATTGATTAGGTTATCTAGAAAATTACTTTATGTTACATAAAAAAATACTGCATAAAGTAGAGGACCAATGGGATACCATGAATATAATAATTATTTTGAGGTTCAATACCATTTTTTTCTTTATTGCATTTATTTGCTTCATAAATATAAAACAGATTATGATGCTTTCTTCTTCTTTGCTTTAAATTAATCTTGCAAAAATGAGCTTATTTCTTTGAGAAAAATGAGAACATAGACTTGCAACATTAAGCAAATGTTTCTTTCTGGATCACTGGGCCCTATCATCAGGTTTGTTTGCCTACAGCAGCTTTATAGTGTCTGCAAAGTAGTGGGTGTTATATTTGGCTAAAGACAAAAAGCCAAACGGTGGAGAATAAAAAGTAAAGATGTTTTGGCAAGAAACAGAGGAAATGTACGTGCAGAGCCAGAGACGCTGAAGATGCTGGTAAATTCTTACATTATGTGTAAAATGTACCATATATTCCGGCGTATAAGACGAACTGGTGTAGAAGACGACCCCCCTACCTTCCTGTTAAAATATAGAGTTTAAGATATATTCGGCGTATAAGACTACCCCTTTTCCAACGCATACAAAACACCGGTAAAAATTTTAAAAAAAACAGATTTGAATTTAACATGGTCCTTTTTTTAATGTAAATTCTTATGACATGCAGGTATATAGCAGGAAAACTGTTGATCATAAACATAAGGCGTACAACAACAACATTACCATCGTCCATTTTACTGTAAATGTTACCATACTGTACCTTAAATTTTTATTTTATCAAATATTCCATGCCATGTACTCAGAAGCGGGAAAAAAAATCCAAATGCAATGAAAAAGGTGAAAAAAACGCATTTGCGCCATTTTCTTGTGGGCTTGGATATTACGTCTTTCACTGAGCGCCCCAAATGACATGTCTACTTTATTTTTTGGGTTGGTACGATTAAGGGGATACCATATTTGTATAGGTTTTATAATGTTTTCATACATTTACAAAAATGAAAACCTCCTGTACAAAAATTTTTTTTTTTTATTTTGCCAACTTCTGGCGCTAATAACTTTATTATACTTTGGTGTACGGAGCTGTGGGTGGTGTAATTTTTTGCGACATTTGATAATATTTTCAATGATATCATTTTTGTAAAAGGAAATGTTAACAGCAATGTAGTCAGGCAAATCTCCTCTCCTCAGCTGTTGTATTGCATTTCAATACACAATGTAAACGCCTTGGGGCACATCTACTTAGAAACTCGGAAACTGCACTAAAAGTGCTATTTCCGTGTATAATGCTGTGTGCGGCGATTCACTAAGAACGTGCGCCAGAAATCATGAATGTGTTGCCTCCCTGCACTGGCCGACAGAGTTCACCATCTTTTTTGTGGTGCACCTTTAACATAGGGCTTAGAGCAGTGATGGCGAACCTTTTTGAGCCTGAGTGCCCAAACTTCAACCAAAAGCCACTTATTTATTGGAAAGTGCCAGCACACCAATTTAAGTAATAATGTATTTCTCCTTGTTCATTGACAACTTTCAATCCTTCAGCCTCCCAAGGACACCAACCCAGTTGAAAGGAGGAGGGCAAATTCATCTATCATTGTAGGAAGATTCTGCAGGCAGATTCTTTGAGTTCTGTCTGGTGAACTTTATTCTGGGGTGATGGCCTTGGTGCCCACAGAAAGGCCTCCGAGTGCCGCCTCTGGCACCAGTGCCATAGGTTCGCCACCACTGGCTTAGAGCATAATTTGCAAGTTAAATAAGGCGCTCGGTACTAATCAGTTGGATCCCTAATTTGTGTTGCATGGAGGCTAGCGCAGCTGCGCCACAAAAGGGTCGCGTGTGACACTTCTTAAATAAAGGCGGACCCTACTGGAAGACACTGCAATGATCAGCTGTGAGGTGTCTGTAATGACACTTTATTGTAATCCTTGGTCCAATTACAGCAAAAAATTTTGAATCTCTGATTGTCACTGATCTGCTGGATCTACTATAAAATATACAGTTTCGACTTACATAGAAATTCGACTTAAGAACAAACCTATGGAACCTATCTTGTATTTAACCCAGGGACTGCCTGTACTTGTGCAAACCGTTTAAGCCCAGAAGAACATGCAAAGTCCCATAAAAGTGCGGCAAAAAGCCCTTAGTAAATGTGCCCCAATGTGTGAACGCAGACTCATGTGCTTCTGGTGTTAATGGACCAGATGTTTCCAATTGACATTGTGCGTTTTCTAGAACTGTAGACAATAGATATAAGACACATATTATAAGATATATCTTCTTTGAACATGCCATCCCTAAGATCTCATAAACACCTGGTTAAGTTACCTTTAACTAAGCAACAATTTTACCCTGTAAGTAAATCGTCTTGATATCACTACATTGTATGTAAGAAGGTGTTTATATAACGGTAATAAAAAAAATTCTTAAAATGAACAGCTCCCTTCCCCTTTCTTTTGACAAGATGTTGACAGAAGTCGCTTTGATGTAGTTTAAAGTCATGAATTTTCTATCTGTTCTGTTTTTCCCGGGGCTCCATCTATTCAGACATCCTGATCTGTCATTTTGCAACACTTTGTGAAATGCTTGACAGATAACGGTTTTGACAAGTACTGGACATCAGCAGCAATTCAGAATAAGCAGTGTATATTTCTCCAGGTGAAGTGACAAAATGTCTAAAAGCGTAAGAACTAGTGTGCAGCCTTCAATCACGTCTAATGTTATAGAGAAAGACTATTTTGTGTCCCATAAATATTTTCCCTTTGTCGTTTGGGCTACAAAAGCAGGAGGATTGTTATGGTAAGAATATGAAGGAAGGGATATAGCAACGTTGACATTTGGAGGCTCATTCACGGGAGTAAATATAATATATTATACACAAGGGTCTGGGCTTTTAGTGTTCTCCATGTTGTATACGTTTCCTTTCTAATGCGTTGCCCATTGTTTTATTTGTCGGAATGTTAAACATTTGCTATAATTATTTTGCATCTGTATTCACTCAAGAAACAGCTGTTGAAAGTATAGAGTTTGCAAAATGGCACAGCCTGAAGATGTTCTTGTTCATTCTGCTAAGTCCCATTTGATGTGATACCTACTGGCAGGGTTGTGTTTTGAATTCAACTTCTTTGACAGCCATCAGCCCCACTGACCAGTGGCTTTATATTTTTTTCCGAAGAGAAAGATGAGAAAGAAAAATATTTCCATAATTCAGATATTTCTTCAGCTACGGGATCGAAGGCCCCTGCCAACAATGATCTAAATCAACACCACGCCAACATGTTCCATAGTCCGAAGGTCACTCAAACATCTGGCCCCACAGTCTTGTTCTTTAAGGTTTGTCACTGGGCAGCATCTGTTTATGGATTCTTTCTCAACCCCTCTTTGATCACTTTGACAGCAAAAAGAAGCTTCTATCACCCTTGATGTGTTAGGATAAAAATATCAGAACCATGAATCATCGTAAAACTGGTGTTAGATATTGCTTCTTGTCCTGATGTCTTATGCTGCTTGTATAGTACACACAAAATATGAATTGTGTCAAGAAGAAACTCAAGGTACTGTGAATGGAAATGTGAATACGTCCTGGAAATTTGTAATTCATGCTAAAAGGTTTGACCTTAAAGGGAGTCTACTAGCTCCCAAGTCACACAAGAGAGGAGAAAGAGTCAGCTCTCCTGGGGATTGTTATATGTTATCTTTGGGTTCTCTGCACATGGGCCCCCTTAGCCAAAGGATAGATATATGCAGAAAAAATAGCCCAGCTCAATGGAGAATCCATGTAATAGAGGTAGAAATCCATCATTGCTTCATTTAGGACATGATTATATATATACAAGCAAAAATATAGCAAGCTAGCCTACATGTCCCGGATCTCACTCCTTACTCAAGGCTGCATTTCTAAAGCATTGACAACCAAAACCAATGAACCACAACAAACATATTAAATAAACATTTCATAATTTGGTGGAATTTGAATAGTCTATATTCTGATTGGTTTAAGGTCATATAAAAATAAACATAAAGTGACCAATTAAGCAACCATATTTGTGCTATTTTCCACTATAAAAATGTGGAAGATATGGTTTTGGGAGAGTAAGACAGTGTACGCCCTTTGGGAACTTAAAAGACATCTACCACCAGGATTAAGGATTGTAAACCAAGCACACTTACATACTGGTGTGCCCCCCTTCTGGCAGGATCTGCTCTTCTTTTAGCTTCTTATTCCCTTATTTTTAATAAAAAGGGCTTTAAAATTATGCAAAGGAGCCTGGGAGGCTCCATTAACACCTATGGAGCCCATAGCTCCTCAAGATCATTTGCATAATTTTAAAGGCCTTTTTTGTAAAGACTAGGGAACAGGAGGCCTAAAGAAGAGCGGATGCTGCCAGAGGGGGCACACAACAGTATGTTAGTGTGCTTGTTTTACAATCCTTCATCCTGGTGGTAAATTTCCTTTAATTCTACCTTTCTTGCCAATATAACATGTTAGCTAATGTCATTGAAGCAGAACACTGGGTGTGAATGTGTGATTAATAAGACTTCTAACAATACAAAGTAAAGTTCTATGCATTGGCAAACGTCTTCATGTTTGTAATAGTAGAATTTTATACCCTATGTATCTACAGTCTAGGTTTATGCTCCCTCTACTAACCCCTGTTGGAGTATCGACACAAGATTGTAGGCGACTTGTGACCATTTTCTGCAGTAATAGTTTATAGAAGTTATTAGATGACTTATTGACCTATCACTCCCAACATTCAGACATGCCAATAGATGAGTATTTTCCAATCAGTAAGTGGAACCTCTCCTTAAATTGGATAATATGTATTTGACTACAAGTTACACCAGCATATATATAGTAACCCCATCCCCACCAGATGATAGTAACAATGATCAAACAGATCATCAAGCCAAATAATGACAATGAAGATGTCATCAACAGATTATCAATTTGTCCTGTTAAATCAGACTTGTCCTATAAAATAGGGAACAGTTGTTGACGGCCATATCATGTCATCTGTTGGACCTCCTTCTATCAAAAGAGATTTTCAAGGAGAATTAGATATTAAATCAGTGGGGTTTTGCTTCCCAACATCCCAAATGATCATTTGTCTGTAGAGGCTACAAATACATTTGTACAATGCACACTCTTTTCTGTATTTTAAGCAAAGTGCTATTTATTTTAAAGTGGCTGGTCTTGGTATTGCATCTTAATTCTGCTAGAAAAATAACTGAATTGATACATAACCTTGTGACAAGTGAATGTGACATCACTGGGCTGAAAGGAACTTGTGTGAGCAATGCTGCCTCTTAATGGAAAACTCCCATTAAAATCAAGAATGATAAACCAGGGGAACTTACTCATGGATGCAGGCTTCGTGACTGTGATAATCTTCTTAAATTTATTATTCATGGCCTTCTTCCTTTTAAATTCAAAATTATGCTTATGAGCCAGAAGGGCTCTTTGGGGCATTACCAGAGGCCCTTAAAAGCACTTCCCCTTCATACTGTTTTCTTTCTGTGTGAGATCACAGCAGTCAGAGGGATGGTGGAAATGCTAATGGAACAGGGGGAGGCAGAGAGAGAGTAACAGCCTGTGAAGATACAGCATGGACTGGCTCTGGTAACTTCCACCCAGAACATTGTGACTCATTAGCATAATTGTAAACATTGATTTTATAAGGAAGGAGGCCATATATAACAAATATAAGACAATTACCACAGTCGAGGTGCCTGTATCTATCATGCTTGATTTTGATGGTAGATTTCCTTTAAATGGCTGACAAGCAATGGTCCAGGTTTTGGAACCTCATTGCTCAAAAATTGATGACCTATTAAAAGGATAAAAAAAATCCCATTAATCACATTTGACAGTGATCAACTACAATCTGATTGACACGATGGACAGAGCTAGAAGCAGGCAGTACAACTTATTATGTAGGGAAAATCTGGTGTTCGGGGGAGGGGTCAGATGTCACACCCCTGCAATCACCTATCAATAACTATTTATAAATGGGAAACCTCTTCAACACCTTATAATGCAAAACCTAGTTATGTTCATCTGCTTCATCCCGGCCTTAGAAACACAATAGTTCTTGTAGATTTCCTGCTGTTAGTAATTTTTCAATTTTTCTAACTTGTAAAAGTTTTTTTACAAGAAGTGATGTTACTCTTCTGCGACTTGCAGATTCTTCAGATACATTTTTGATTCATTTAATTGTTGAATGGTCCAAAAAAACATTGCTCACATAAAATAAACTTCACCCATGCTAACAGTTGTGAACATTGACAGGTATTCCTTCTGCTTATTTAGGTCTGGAAGAAGACAAACCTTTAGGGGCTCTGTACATCCTGTCTGCGACTCGGAAACGCTCAAACCTCACAATCGACTTTTTCAATCCTCATGAGACGTTTTGACGTGTTCATATTCCTCTTTTTTTGGTTCGCATTGGTCTCAATCTATTGACATTTATAAACCTCGGCATTGCCTACTTCTACATTGTCACTGCTTGTAATCTTTGCGTTTGAGGTCTTCTGCCAGTAAATATTTTTTTTTCTCTTTCTACTGGGAAATCAAATTGAGCTTTAAATCAACTACATTTACTGAATGTCCATGCCAGGATTTCGCAGCAAACACATTTGTGTCTGACAAGTTACATTTTTTTTTAGGCCTAGAGCAGATACTTTTACTTTGCTAGTCAGTCACGTTTACTGGTGAATGTTGAACTTTGTGTATCGGTAGAGTTGGCACAAGACAGTGCGGGATTCTCTTGTGTGCCCAATTAAAACTTTCCTGATTGCGGAGAATTTTTGGAAAATGGCAATCCTATACACTATGGACTGAAAGGAATTCGAGGCCAGAGACGGGAAAAAAAAAATCTATTTGAAAATACAATTTACGATTCAGATTAGTTATGATGATGAATTGTATAATTTTCTAGACTGACTTGGATTAATGCTAATCCTACGAAGGAGATTACTATTCTTCTAAATCCCATTGCAGACATTGGCTAAGCAGAGCCCTTGTGCTCATGTTTAGTAATGTTTTTTTTATGTAAATCATTCATCGTGTAATGTTACGGTATATAAACTACTATTGAATGTCAGCTATCTTAAACATTTTACATTTTTTTCTGCTATTTTGGAATATTTTTTTTTGCAAAACTGGTTCATTTCCATATGTCAAATAAGGATGAAGGGGGTGTATGTGGGGGGGGGGGTTAAAATACAGTTTCAGTGTGTTAGACATATTTATTGCATTATGTGGCAGATGGTAGGATAAAAAAGTTATTTTTTTGCTAGAAGACACAAGTGTCAAAATTATTTTTGCTCCTCTTGAATCTTCGTTATAGAACATGCTTGTCAAATGTATGAGACATTGACCCTAAATGCACCAACCAAGGCTTTATGAATGTTATATATTTCCAGTGTGAGCTATTTCTGTTTGGCAGATATCAATAAATATTGTGGAGAGTCTCTGCAGATATGGCATAACATGATTATTGTATTTAAAAGGGTTTTCCTATGGCAGGAGACGCTGTTATCATCTTATAGGAGTTGGTCAGATACAAGAGACTCCTGTCCTGCAATCACTGTGACTGCACATACAGTGGGTATGGAAAATATTCAGACCCCTTTTAAATTTTAACCTATTGTATCATTGCAGCCATTTGGTAAGATCTAAAAAGGTTTTATTAATGTACACTCTGCACCCCATCTTGACAGAAAAAAAGAAGTGTAGACATTTTTGCTAATTCATTAAATAAACTTAAATATCACACAGTCATAAATATACAGACTCTTTGCTTTGACACTCATATTTGACTCACATGCTGTCCATCTCCTTATGATCCTCCTTGAGCTGGTTCTACTACTGCATATGAGTACAGCTGTGTTTAATTAAACTGATTGGACTTGATTAGGAAAGGCACACACCTTATATATAAGACCTCACAGATCACAGTGCATGTCAGACCATATGAGAATTAAGGAACTGCCCAAGGAACTCAGAGACAGAATTGCGGTAAGGCTCAGATCTGGCCAAGGGTACAAAAAATGTCTGCAGCACTCAAGGTTCCTAAGAGCACAGTTGCCTCCTTAATCCTTAAATGGAAGAAGTTTGGGATGACCACAATGCAATTATGGGAGAAATGCATTGGTGAGAGAGGTAATCGCTATGCTATGGTGGATGTTTTTCAGTGGCAGGGACAGGATGAGTGGTTGTATTTATAGAAAAAATTAATATGGCCAAGTACAGAGATAACATCTTCCAGAGAGCTCTGGACCTCAGACTGGGCCGAATGTTCACGTTTTCATGTTCATGTTTTAAGGATTATGGAGGACACTGTGCTTTTAGGAACCTTGAGTGCTACAGAAATTCTTTTGTAACCTTGGTCAGATCTGTGCCTTGTCAAAATTCTGTCTCTGAGCTCCTTGGGTAGGTAGACGTCATGATTCTCATGTGCTCTGACCTGCATTGTGAGCTGTGAGGCTTTATATAGACAGGTGTGTGCCTTTCCTAATCACGTCCAATCAGTTTAATTAAACACAGGTGGACTCCAATGAAGGAGAAGAACCATCTAATATTGTTTTGATTTGGTGGGCAGACACTGCTTTGATGTGTCCTATAGGAAAGTAGAGGAGAATCTACGTAATGATCTGCTGATCATTTAGTAGCATCAGATATATGAAATTGCTCTAAAATGCAGTGTGAAAATACAAAAACTGCTAAAGGAAAGATACCTTTATTGGTTACAAAAAATTTTTATATTACCAATTCTTTTTTTCAGAGAGATTTTATTTCATTTTTTATATTTAGGTGCAATGGGAAATGGTAGCAGAGGTCTACATCTCATTAAAGCTTTTACCGGCTACATTATTAAAAACCCATTTTATCTCACTCCTATAATTCTGCCTTGGTTAACTTCTGAATATTATTTCTTGTACACACATTCATTATTTAAGAGGAAGAGATATGAATAACTTTCATGAAGGTTAACATCCCTGGTCAAGTTCGTATTAGCCTGGAAACACCCACAGTTATCGTTACAAGCTAAAAGCGATTACAAAGTGATCTTAATGGTGAGGACTGAGGTGGGGATTTTATAGTCTACGGTGGCACCTTATATGTGAAAGCCTATAACAACTCCATACCAAATGTAGAGACACCTCTGGTTAAAAATGTATTCTATTTTTGTCCCCCTTCCCACAGTCTATAATGCAATTTAAAGTAGTTGTATGAATTCTTACAATTGTAAGGATGTTAAAGAGTTGCCCTCGGAATTATAACTCATTGTCTATCCATAGTATTGGCAGTCAACAACTGGTCACGTGATCCAACTGTTTGACCCAGAGCATACAACCGGAATCAGTACTGTGTTCTGTAAAGTGGCAGCAAACTGTAACTCCAGCAGTGGCTCCCATAGAGGTGAATGGGAGTTACTGCTCTCAATCATTACATGGAACATGGAGCCAAATTGGAGCCAAATACCTCAGGCTCCCTCCATGCCCTGTCTTTATAGCAAGCTAAACAGCTTATAGGTACATCATGAGAATAGGCCATCAACTGTAATTCATGGGAAACACCTTTATTATGTATATAATTGTATATTATATTGTATAGATTATAAAATTCTACAAATATTATTTAAAGGTATGGCTTTTATGTCTTATAGGGCCCATTCAGATCTTTAACTTAGGCTCTGATCTGTCACTTTACATTGTACGCTCTGGTGATCACAATACTAGGGAAAATTGACTCCCCTCCCATTAATACTGCTGCATTCATTATTGATCAAGGGATAGAGATCAGAGTTTCATCTTATACCACCTTTGCTTTAGAGAAAAGACAATCACAACGGATCCAGACACTGATATTGTAATGACATTAATAAACCATAAAACTAAATACTAACTCTGCTGCAATGAATGTCATGGATTCCAATACTTTACTTCACCGCAGCAATAACAATGTCTCAATGTACGACTGTGTCATTGACCACTAAAAGCTACGTCCACAAATCATAACTGCAATCGCTGTTACAACCCAACATGTCTTAGCCACTTTTGGATGAACAATCAGTGGATGGAAAACAGGGAATCATAAATAAATAATAAATAAATCATAAATAATGATGAGCAGACCCAGTAGCTTTCAGGTCCACCAGGTTTTCGCAAAAACCCAGATCTGGATCCGAACATTGGTAACCAATGCACCGATTGTGGGTGTAAACCCTCTAAATGAATCTGCTCATCTGGGTCAAATCTCCTAATTCAAGAAAAGCTTCTTGTGCCATTTAGATACAGATTATTCCCCGACTATGGAGATCCCCAGAATCTCCATATAAAACAGATTGCCTACTTAGGTTGAAAGTGTTTCCCTTGTTATTTTTCATTTCTGTTTGCTGTAAATTATTCCTGATCATTATGCACTCAATGGCACAGACCTCTTCTGACTTGTAAGCCATTCTGAGTCTGGCATACAAGTCTGCATGTTTAATAAAAATACTTATTCAACCCTAAATGGGTCTGCTCACCTACCAGTAACACGATCAGTACTAGTGGGGATCATGGGTGTTACTGTTGGGGGATTAACCAAACCCAGATTTCTGAATGAAGTCCAGATTTCTGTTCGGGTCCCTTGATCACTAGACATGAAGCCTGAATAGACCGATATTCAGGTAAATTAAATTTAAGCAGATGAACTGGCTTTAAGCAAGAGATTAATTTTAAAATTCGAACTTTACTAAACATAAAACTATAAATGCTCCTATTTAGACATTGTTACACTAGTATGTTAGCTCCCCATACTGCTTATTTCTTTCACGGCAAATAAAACAATAAACTTATTGGCTCTTAATAAATATTGTTCTTTCTCTGTTAGATAAACACAAATATGAATTTGGTCCATGCATGTGCAAAATGTGTTGTTTCAATATAAACAACTTTAAAAATATAGTTTATTTTGATCTTTAGAGATTTTTTTACATTGTTATGTTTTCTCCCCATACCGCTTATTTCTTTTGCAACGATAAAATTATTGGTCCCTGATTAAAAAAAAAAAAGCCTCTTGTATGCTTGAGAAACACAATGGGGCGTTGTCTGACGCTGATTCGGGTCTGCCGGGATTCAGTAAGGTCCATGCGCCCGCTATCCAGCAGGTGTCGCTGCTGCGCCGAGTTCACCTTCTTCGTCCCGGTGCTGATCTTGCGACACAAATTCTTTTTTAAATTCCATGGTTTTTCCGTATCCATTGGGTTGTCTGACGGCCACGCCCCCCAATTTCTGTCACATAAAAGCCGGCACAGATGCGACACAATCCGATTGTGTGCGCCAAAATCCCAGCACAAATCGGAAATATTCAGAAAACCCGACGAAAGTGCGGCGTTCGGACCCTTAGTAAATGAGCCCCAATATGAATTATGACCATTCCTGTATTCTGCAAAATACTTTAAAATAAGCAACTTCAAAAACATTTTTTTTAACATATGCACATATTCTGAATATGCAATGGATCCATTGTATGAAAGAGATCAGCGTTTCCTCAGATAAGCTTCATCTCTTAGCTCTGCTTTCTCTTTGATGTGACCTAATTTATAATTAGCTCCTTTCGGTGGTATTGATGGCTCATTTATGTGGTTGATGTGTCATCTCACACAGTTTGCTACATGAGCCTCAGTTGGAAGAATTGTATGTGCAGGCATTTGTTGGTAAATATTTTGTAATATATCTTTACTGATTAATGAGACTCACACTTTTTATGGAAAAAACATGAAATGGTAGTTTCCTTTCGGATGCATAGATTGATGCTGTGACATGGTGTTTTACGGTGTTGAACTTATCAGTTTTGAGTTAACCATATCTGATGCAAACGATGACCCTTCCGTCTCCATGATTTGAGTCCACGGACTCTGAGCATTAAGTTAATTTTCCCCTGGATTTCTGAGCTGCGTCCTCCTTACCCCGCGGAAACACTGTGAAGTATACAGGTTTTGACCGAATGACAGAGCATAGAGGGTGAAATTAGATGCATTAAATTAGAATATGACAAAAAAGCCTATCTAAATATCTGTCACAATGTTACCTTTTGTCCAAACCAGCAACCAGTAACAAGCCCATTGCTAAAGCTTGGTAGCCAAAGCGAGGAGAAATAACTTTGATGAGCTGTGACTTGTGGTGGAAGATTCCTTACATGTATGTATATATATATATATACATATATATATATACACACACATATAAGCTACTGTCCTGTTTTGACTTAAATATTCTTGACAATGTATTGAGGATTCTTAAAGCTGTTTCACATAATTACCGATTCATTCCAGAACAATACAGTCCATGTTTCATATCAGGACCCGGTTGGTTTTTGCAAGTTAGTATTTCAATAAAGAGCAAAGAGTTAATCTAATGCCATGAATTTGTGTGCAGTGTATGATAGTAGTAAGCTGGTGATCTCCTGATCTTTGATTACATCCTGGCTAGTAAATATCTTGTGATTAATCAAAATGGCTTGTTCTGCATGTAGTGTAAGTCACCTTCACAGATGGGATGTATTCTGTTTGAATATTTGTATTAATCCGGTCTAAAATAGACATCCTCTATGTTTCTGACTTTAAATCGGATTGCACCAGCTAAACAGCTGTAATAAGAAAAAAAAAAGGAATTTCAGCTTCCAAATATGACAGAAGACCTACATACAGAAAGATATCATTTGTATTGCTGTACTTCACAACGTGTCAATCATTTGTATTATAATGTATATGGCAAGATGAACCTTTGTACAGTTCTGCATTAGATCAATGGAACATCCCCTATTAATGAGATACACTTCTACGCATCCCAATTACCTAATTCCATCCTAATTGCCTTATCATGACATGCAGTTTACTTTGACATGTTAAAAGCCTGGCTGCCAGGAGAACAGGCTGTGATGAGGCATGAAAACACAAAAATCGCATAAAAAGGTTGCATGGTGTGTTGCTTCCTTTCTGCAAAAGCTTTGTGGTTTAAAAAAAAAAGGAAAAAAAATCTATATGAATTGGATTAGTCTGCAAAATAAACAAAGAAAAAAAAAAATATATATATATATATATATATATGGTATATATATGTTTGTATGTTATTAAACAGCTATTATACAAAGTTTTTTGGTCATTCAAAAAGGGATTAATTCATAAAATACAACAAAATTCTTAATAAAATCCTTTTTTTTTTCATATTTTTTAGAAAAAAAGGAGAACCCCCTTTGGAAAATGGATTGATCCCGTTCTTAGGTTTGGCGTACCAGTTCAGTAAAGATCCTTTAAAATTCCTGATCTCTCAGCAAGCGAAGCATGGGGACATCTTTACAGTCTACCTCGCAGGTAAGAAATATTATTTGAATGACATCAGATGTAAATTTAAATTTGTGTAGACTTAGATATATCTTACCGTGACTTCACTGTATAAAACAAATCAGCCTGAAATAAATATATCTGATGCTGAAAGACAGTGAAAAAGTAGGAGAAATATGTACAACTATGTACAACTGAAACATCTCGTTTTCTCGTTTTCGATTTCCTTTTCAATTCTAAGTTTAGTTTTAATATTTATATTGAAGATCACTTCATTTTCTAACTTATACTAATCCAATTATTCTTATTTTATAATTATTACAATAGCATTTAAGATTAGGATACTCCTTGTACATATGATATGATTAGATTTATTTAAATCATTGGAACAATATAAAACTTTTAATTTTGTCCTAAGGTTTGACGAGTTTTTGTTTTATTTGGTTGTCTTTTTAGAAATATTTCAGATACTTTTACATTAGATATATATCATATCTAATGTAAAAGTATACATTATATGTATATCATTGACTCTAGTTTTGTCTGGTGGATTGAGAAGACTCAAGTGATATGAATGGAAAACAACGATGCCCATGAATATCAGGCAATAAAGCTTACATTTCTATTTCTTGTGTGTTTTTTTTTGGTTTTGATGCTGGACCTGTCAACAAAATTGATCGATAGATATTTTTTTAATTATCAATCTCCAAAGTAGTTCATTTGGAAAATGTAGATGGATGCATAGAGGTCCTGGCATCACCCCATACCGGTGATACGATTTTGCTGATTGTACTTTCCAATGGGATGAGCAAATGATTGTCATTGTGAGAAGTCTCAAGGGACATGGATGTCATCTTAATAAAGAAATTAAAAAGCACATCTTTCCATGAGAAACAATGTAAATTCCTGACCTGTCGTGGAAAATAGTTCTCTAATTGGTTTTGTGTGGTGGTGCAGCAGAATCATTTTCCCCAGACGTCATCCCCACGAAGCACTACTGTACATCATTGTCAACCGTTCACTGAAATCTTCCTAATAAGAGACCGATTACGTAAATTTGATAGGCCCAAAAGAATGAGCGAGGTATAGTGTATGATAGTATCTCTGGAGACATTATTTTGTATAAGGATCAAGAGAGAGTAGACAGCTCTCCAAATATCTTCAGGGATCTTACAGAGTCTTGCATCTTGTCCTATGTAGAAATGACACAGCGCATATGGGTTTTTTGGAATGAAGTATTTCAGCTTAGATTAGCCTGGATAACGCTTTCTTGTTAATGGTCGTCCATAGATTGACTACTATGGGAGGCCAGCGCGGTACCTGGGAAGCGTTTAATCCTACCAGTCTGGACGCATTTTTAACCCTAATTGATGTTTTTGTAACAAATGAAGCAGAATGTTATTGTGCTGCTTTCCTTTTGGTTGCATCTCCACACAGCAGGGTGAGGAACAAGAGTCACAGTTTGATGTTTTTGTGACTGGCCATGTAGCTTTCACCTCATATGGATTACAAGTTAAAAATAAAAGAGAAAAAAGAGAAATAAAAATTGACTTATAAAATAAATTAGGAATACATGCTATTAGGATATAAGTATTCACAACACTATAAATTAAAATATATCTTAAAATTGAATGATAGGGTTTCCTTGGTTATTCACATTAAGATTTTGGGTTGAGGTTGTATTGTATAATAAATTACGCAACATTACTTTAGTTATCTTCTTCTTTCCATCACTCTGACGCATCATTGACTTTGCATTTTTCTTAGCTAAACAGCAATCTAAAAATGTTGCCTTAAAGGAAATCTGCCACTAGATTCTCTTCCTTCCTTGGTTGAACTTTATGGACGTGTCTTTTTTTTCAACCGTATAAACTATGATTCTAACTTTATTAACCATTCAAATTCAAGCATATATTTATTAGAAGTGTGCATACAGTTAAATTTTTCTTTATTGAAATAAAATACAATTGCTTTGCGGGGGTGGGGGAGCGGGGCAGCTCACTGCAGCTCCTCCAGGGTATCAGGCTTTTACTTGCCCCCCAAAGCACTTGTGATGTGACGCCTCCCACAGTGTTTCCCTCCTCCTGCTCTGTGCTGGAAATCTCATTGCAGCAGTGATTATTAGCTCACTGATGCCATGAGATTTCTGCAGGCAGTGGGATGGGGGAAGTCCTGAAGCAATAGGGGAGGTAGACACAAGTGCCTTGGGGCATGTGGAGCCAGTAGTCAGATAATGACTAGCAAAATTCCCAGTTTCCCAGTTTTACCAGTAAAAAAATTATTCTTTACAAATTTTCATATTTTTCTTTACTTGTTCCTAAATTTAGTACCAAGTCTAATCAGATTTTTATGTTAAAGCCCCCTTAATGAAATGTCAGCAGAAAACCCCTCAATGAAATATCAGCAGAGGTCCCCTTGAGATGTCAGTAGAGCCCCCCTCAATGAAATGTCAGCCGAGGCCGCCTCAATGAAATGTCAGCAGAGTCCGCCTCAATGAAATGTCAGCAGAGTCCGCCTTAATGAAATCTCAGCAGAGAAGCACTCAGTATGTTCAGGGGCTTCTGTGACAGGGGCTATGGTGTGTGTATGAGGTGTATACAGTGTGTATGGTGTGTGTGTGAGGTGTATACAGTGTGTATGTCATGTGTGTATGAGGTGTATACAGTGTGTACTTTGTGTGCGTGTCTATATGAGGTGTATAGAGTGTGTACGGTGTTTGTATGTGATGTGTATACAGTGGGGCACTTTTACTTACCCGTCCCGTGCGTTGTCCAATGAGGATTCGGAGCTGCCACGATTCACTTAAATTGTGTGTCCAGTTTCCTGCATGTGTCACTTCCCCGCTCAGGACCGCTTAGTCCGAATCAGTCGGGTTCTGCACACACTGGGGCAAATTTATCAAGCTGTCTGAAAGTCAGAATATTTCTAGTTGCCCATGCCAACCAATCACAGCTCAGCTTTCATTTTACCAGTGCTCATGTATGTTTTAAAGGGGAGCTGTGATTGGTTGCCATGGGCAACTAGAAATATTCTGACTTTCAGACAGCTTGATAAATCTGCCCCCTGTGTGCAACGCATTGTGCCCGTGTATGATGTAAACCTAAGGCGTCTAAGATATATGACCAGTTGTGTGAACA
The DNA here is from genome assembly GCF_040894005.1 of Engystomops pustulosus. NCBI lineage: Eukaryota > Metazoa > Chordata > Amphibia > Anura > Leptodactylidae > Engystomops > Engystomops pustulosus. The sequence continues at coordinate 44,267,058 of NC_092415.1, forward strand.
TAGAATACAATATAAGATAGTACTTACATGGAAAAGTTACATAAAGTTAAAAGAATAATATGTAATATAAATGCAAAGATAACAAATGTATTTTTAAATGATTGCATGGCATCTTGAGTCCATCTCATAATTGAATAAAATGTTTGTAAGGGCAGGATTGTTTTAAGAGCTATCTGCCTATACCATGGGTGATACCAGTCAAAAAATTTAGACAGAAAAATACTGGTATTGCCGGACCTCACCTTTTCATGTTGTTGATGAGGTTGTGGTATAAGAAGACTTTCTGTAAAGAGTTGTTGAAGGACTTCAGATATAGCATAAAAAACCTCCCACAAGAAGAGACTCCAAAAATATTTATTGTTGTCTATCAGAATTAACTATTTTATTTATCAACTCCCATATATGCATGAATGTTTGGATTAATGGGATTAGCGACAGATTCCTATAGAGCCCTATTAACTAAATTACACCTTTCTTTTAGCTAAAAAAATGTTTCTTTCACATCTGATCATCTGAAATCACTGCATGCCTTCATGGAGTTTAACTCCATGGAGGCATACTGTGATTTCATACGATCAGATACATACATGAGGTAGATGTTAATGTTACTGGCTAAAGGACCTTAGTTGACATCACCCTGGTCAGATGATGTGAAGTGTTCTCTCTCAATGTTCTAGCAAGGCACTGTGTAAATTATATATATTTTTTACCCTTAATGATAAGTAAACAGAGCTGTTTATGTCTGTAGTTGAATACTGACAGATAGTCCCAAAGTACTAGTTCCGTACGTAGAAAAAACAACAATTTGAGGTTTCAATTAAAACGTGTCATCCAACATGATCCATCTTAAAAAGTAACCCGACAGACATAGGACATATGAGCAGTTCCATAGAGCAGCATGTTCTAGCAGTGAGACCTGTAAATCAGGAACATGGAGACAGGGCAATGCAAGTAAAATTCAAAATGCAGGACTCCATTAATATTGTTGAACTCACTTCAGGTAAGTTGTATTGGATTTTGCTCACCTTTCATGAGAAAAATGTAAATACAACAGGTGAGGTAGATGTGACATATAATGGTGGCCAATCTAATCATAGTTGGTGCGTTCATAATAATAATAATTCCAGTATTAATACAGCTCACACAGATTATGCAGCACTGCACAGAGTTTTCCAATTCGTTCCCTGTCCATAATGGGGCTCACAAACTAATCAACCTACCAGTATGTTTTGGAGTGGGGAGGAAACCGGAAGACCCGGAGGAAACCCACGCAAACACGGAAAGAACATACAAACTCTTTGCAGATGTTAACCCTGGGACTTGAATTAATGTTCTCAGCGCTGCAGGGCTGTAATGCTAACTAACCACTCCTATGTATGTTGAAACCCATTTGAGTAAACTTGCCTATGCAAATATTCGGAAAGATAAAATCTTACTTCTTCATGTGCTCTTAAATAAAACAGAACATTTGGATGTACACTGCTGGATATCCACTTGCCAAATTCAATTAATTTTATATATATCTCATTAGAAGTGTTTATTATATAAAATCCGTATTGACACCTACATCGTTTTTAACCCCCTACTTATGTAAAAAAAAAAAACGTAACATATGAGCTGCTAAACAGACCCCAATACTTTATTTTAAATCTGTTTTCTTTAATTACTCGATACATATTAGAGAGACTTTTATTTCTGAAGCCAGCAGATGGCGGACAGATGGTTCATCTTAATATTAATAATAATAACAAAATAACTTCAAATGTTTACATTGAATCCTAAAAAATAAAACCTGATAATTTCGCAGAATGTGATCCACAAACACCTTGGAGATGATAACATGGAAGTAATGTGCGGGGCGGTAATGATACGGGGAGGATGAGACAATGCTGGAACGTTCCTCGTTGCAGCAGATGCAATACTCTGCTCCTCATTTGCGTATTGTATGTTATGTGTATATTATTTAGCGTGCGGATGATTTGTCAGTCTCTCACATGATGGCATCCCAGCTCTTCACAATCTATGTGCTACTTCCTCCCTTGCTCTTTCCAAACATAATGTTGGCTTTAAGTCATGGATGCTGTGCATTAAGCCATTTGTTTTGTAGCTCTTTCTATTATCACCCCAAGGTTCTAATCCATTCTGCTACCTGCCAAAAAAGACTGTTTAGCATGTGCTTGGAAAAATTCTATCCTTTTTAGCTTAGCACATATTTGCCTTTGTTCTGCCAGGCATAATAATGACAGACTTATTATGCATATTACACTTTCACTGGTGTTTTTCAAAAAGTGTGGACCTACTGTTTTTTTTTTTTAGTAATAATTTATCTTAATTTAATTCAGGATATTTCTGCTTCATAAAATGTAGATGAAACAAGAAGTTATGAGTGGATAAAGTTAAAAAGTACAAAATATATTGGGAGTTTATTGAGGTTGGGTTCAGTATATTACTGTAGCAGTATAGTACTGGGAGCAGTATATTTTTGACCTACCGTAACTAATCAGGGTGGTCCTGATAACAAATTCTATTGATTTCTATAATATTTTGCTGTTGTCTCAGTTTTGTTTAGTTATTGTTTTTTATGTATTTTTTTAAATCACTATTGTTAATGGGCAGTAAACAGAAAGAGTAGGACAGCAATCCACAGCAACTCGTACGAAGGGACGGTGCTCACAGCTGAGAGTTCCGGTGCTCAAAACCCCAAAATGAACATAGTAGATGGAGAAAGCCACAGCACCAAGGCGATAAAATTCCAAGAAGTCTTTATTAATCCATCATCCAGGCATAAAAAAGCAACGTTTCAATTCCCTTCGAATCTTTCTCAAGCATGAATCTTTACCCTTTCTGCTACACAGATTCATCGGCACTTTAAATGCTCTTTTTTTAGCCCCCACAGTTGTGTAGATATCAGTCCCAGTATCTGACCATTATAATCCTCTCTACTATCAGAGAGGAGGAACTGGGAGGGGGCATGTGTTCTGCTTATCTTCTTTACCTCTGCTCCAGCTCCTCTTTTCTGACAGTGGAGAGTATTATTAAGTTTACCGCTACAATGCTATAATGTTTATATTATCTTTACTGATATCTCGGCAACCATGGGGGGTTAGAAAGAACATTCTAAGTACCTCTGAATCTGTGTAGCTGTCCCTACAGCATGGTATGTTCATCTCCATATTTGTGAGGTGGTCGTTAAATACAAAAGGGGTCATTTATCTTTAGTCTGTATATTTGTGTATGAAATTTGTGGGAAAGGGTAAAGATTGGATTTTTTCTGGGGGGGGGGGGCAAGTTTTGGACTTGCTTGATTTTATTTTAGAGGGTGATAAATGTAGCATTTGATCTATTTTGGATGTTTAGAAAAAAGCTTGCAAAGCAACCCATTATAACCTTTGTCCTATCCCAGCACAGGCAAAATGTGCAACTTTTGTCTTGTGCGTTACACAGAAAATTGAGACTGTTGTTACTGAACAATAGAAATTCTTATTTTACATTCCTGGACAGAAATTTGTGCTTCTTTCACTAACATATGCTGCTTGTGGTTCGGGTGTTTATATTGAATTAAAAACTTTAATTAGAACACTTAAAAAAATAAATAAAAATTACAACATTTGGATTCCAAAGATAAATCAGGTACAACACTGGAAAACTCTGTCCCAGTGAACTTTGCTGGGCGGGTGAAAAAGTAGAAAATTTGGCACAATTCTACCAATATACCACGAAAAAAGTTGCAAGTATAACATGAGAAAAAAAGAGAATAACAAGATAAATAACCACAATGGAGACCAACAAGTGGCTGAGTACCAATGGCAGGTACTTAGGCCTGGATGACTTTCTGGAGAGAAGAAATATCACAGGTTATGGGGAAAAAACATTTATTTAATTCTTAAAGGTTGGACTGAACATGGGTCTTTTTCCAGCCTTATATACTATGATAAAAAAAACACATAAAAAGAAGCAGGGTGAAATAACTTTTAGGCCGGCAACGCTCGACATTAAAAAGCAGCCATGTGCTGTCCGTTTTTACATGTTTGCAATGAACACTACTTTTTAATAGATTGGTTATTTTACTGGAATGAGTGACCTGATCTGTTGAAGAGTAGAGCATGTCCTATTAAGAAGTGTTTTTATATAGCCGTCATACACTCCTAATTTATGAGGATCCATGAAAAATAGATTCTATACTGAAGTAAATCAAAAACAGAAGTAAACATCAGTTTTTAATGGCAGATTTTACCCTCAGGCGTTCATTTACTTTGGAAATATATAACAATTAGTACAAATCCAATCTAGATTACAACTACTAATCAATTTGGGACTATTCCCTATTTTAGTAAGAATTACAGGAACCCAGTGTCCTTTCATGAAAAAAAGTCCCTTTTTAAAGTATATCACCACCAAAATCGAGTGTGATAAATCAGGGACATTTAATCATAGATCCAGGCACTGTGACTTTGGTAAATTAGGCTAATGAACCAGAAAGGCTATGGGTGTGTTATCAGAGCACCTCCGTGTTGCAGATTCAAAGGCTGTTACATTGTGAAGAAGCACTTCCCCCCTCCCACTGTGTGTACACTACTACTGAGATTACAGGAACTACAGGTGGGAGGGTGAGAATGGGATGTGCTGCTGCAGTGTAGCAGCAGCCTGTGAAGCCAGAAGAAAGAGGGCAACTGTAACATATCCATAGCCTCTCTGGTTCATTAGCATAATTTTAAAAGTTGATTTAAGAAGGAAGGAGACCTTTCATGACACATATAAGAAGATTAGCACAGTCACAGTGCTTGGATGTATGAGTAAGTGTCCCTGGTTTATATCATTTATTTTTATATAAATTTTGTATGGATCTACAATGATAAAATATACAGTTCCGACTTACATACAAATTCAACTTAAGAACAAACCTATGGACCCTATCTTGTATGTAACCCAGGGACTGCCTGTACATTTGCTGCAGTGCTTCCTGAAGAATTTTAGAATGAGACATTTACTATGCCCAACTTGATTTCTATTTAAGTTATACCCTACTATGCCTAACTTTATTTCTATTTAAGTTATACCCATATCTACATAATTTTGCCCCTGAATGCTGTTCAATGTCCAAAAGTGGCTGTTTTTAGCCCTGCATTCGACAAACACAAAAGCAGACTGCTAAAACAAAGTAATACTTGGCTCCACAAATATATTTAGAACAGATGGTCCCTTTAACAAAGGCAGAATCTAGTAGCATGTTTATTATTTTGGATAGAATGGCTGCACATAGAAAGGCGTTTATAGCTCTTTATCTGTGTATTATCACTAAATATAGAGGGCCACCAAAATCTTATTGTTTCTTTTATGTCAAGCAAAAATAGATTTATGAAGTTTATTTAACTGGAGTCTTTTATGGAACTTTTACATTGCTGGTTTATGTTTTATTAAATCTTTAAAGGAATTGAAGAGCACAATCTGCGCATAGTAACATGATCATCATGTTTTATCTGCTGCTATTGTTCTGATCTTTTGGATCATCCTGAAGTATTGGGGTAGATGATTCATAAGGGTCACAAAGTAAGACTGAACAGTGACAAACCATTGGGACTCAGCAGGTGTACAGCAAATCAGCACCAAATACACTGTGTACAAGCCTAAGATCACCATGTATAGTGCCACATATCAACTATAGGGATGTCAGGCATTATACAGGTAGAGGCTGGAACATCACTAATGTGTCCCATCTATCTGTATTATGCCTTATAAATGGAATGCCTCCTCCAAATCATATCCAATATTAGGATGTTACGTCATTTATCCTCTCCTGCTGACTAGGCAGAAATTCATTCACTTGCAGATGTAACTTCCAGTTCAGTGGAGGGACTACATACTCAATTTTTTTGCCAATAATTGTGATTGATAGTTGTAGTTGACATATTTCCACCTGTTTACTGCACTTGGGGTTTATCTTTAAAAATACTCCTAAACCACCCATTCTCCCAAGATTTAATGAGTTTTCCTGGAATCTTGTAAGGCCCAGTTTGCAATAGAACCCAAAAGAGTGACCAAAAAAGTTGTGTTCCAACTCTCAATTCCTGCATCGTGTGGGTACTTCCTTTCTTTGGTACTGACGGTCCAGCCAGAAGTGCCATTGGTAAGTTATTCTGCATCAGCCAACCGGTGGCCTCCTAGAAGTGAAATCATTCAAAACATGTAATATCATTGCGCAGTGGTAATCAGGCGCTAGAACAGGGTAAGAGCAGGGTCCTTTTGGGACCTCGACCTGGCTATATTTTTTAAATAAAACTTTATAACTTCATGTTTTACAATTCCTCTGAGAAATCAAGGTGCAGATGTGCAATGAAGAGATGACCGTATATGTGCAGAAATTGCCGCAGCCTGGTGATGTCTCTGTCTCTCTGGCTGCGCCAATGGAGGATGCAGGCGGGCAGGAAGGGCTGAATGTGGCATGCATAACTGTCCAAAGGGGTTCAGATGTCCACCAGAGCCCATCAGTACCATTAGCATATTTTTAAAACATACTTTTTAGGCAAACAAGGCTATAAAAAAGAAAGTGAAGAGAAAATGGAAAACAAGGGGTCCACATCAACATGTTAGTGATGCTGGTTTATATTATACAATTCACCTTGTGGTTTTTCTTTAAACAGGTGATTAAGTAGTCCGGTGCACCCTGGAAAATAATAGTTATCTTTATCTAGAACAAGGCCACTATCTTGTTCAAGTTTTTGATAATGGAAAGGCGGTCATGTAGCATACCAAAAAAGATGAAATATGGATTACCCTATTATGATTTGTAATATCTTGTGGTCCAAAAGTTGTCAACAAGCAAGTTGCAATAACCACTAGGATTGTTTTCTGTGATGCACAGTTATTTGACATGATTTATGTCTTGTCCATGGGGCAGAATACCAAGCTGAGGGTGCTTAATATACCAAAATATTTATAGCTTATTCATATGTCCAACTGCAACTTGAGTCTTATGTAGCAAGGGCGTCAATGGAGAACAATAAATGGTGCGGCCGCATAGTGGTCCCCATTACTTTTGGGTGAATGATCCCTAAATGATATCTTTAATTTGATAATAGTGAGATCCCATTGACATGTTGTCATTTTATCATGATCTAATGCACCATGGTTTCACACATTATAGCTAGCACTGGGCGGTATTTCTAGAAATTACATTACAAGGTTGGCAACTGATCTTTACAAATCCTTTTGCTGAATGAAATAGTAATTTGTTTTTGGCATGCACTTATTAAGTCTATTTGTTATTGATTTAGATAATAATGTCAGGAAACTGACGCCAGTGATCTGTTTTCTCTCACATAGGCAGATATATTACATTTATCATGGATCCAACCCAGTTCCAGTATGTCATTAGACATGGCAAGAAGCTTGACTTCCATGAGTTTTCCAATGAAATGGCATCCAGGACGTTCAACTACCCACGCTTGTCAGAAGCAAAGTTCCCACAGCTCAGTGATCATATGCACAAAATATATAAAATCATGCAGGGTAAGCCTTTGGACAAACTTACTGACAGCATGATGATAAATCTCCAACATGTATTCAAATGGAAATTCTCACAAGCAACAGATTGGAAAACAGAAAAAATGTACCAGTTCTGCTGCTCTATCATGTTCGAAGCCAGTTTTATGACACTCTATGGAAGAGATCCTGTTGCAGATGGTCGTAAAGTTATTAGTGAAATGAGAGAAAAATTTACAAAGTTTGATGCCAAGTTCCCCTATCTTGTTATAAACATACCAATTGCGTTGCTAGGAGATACCAAGAATATTCGTGAAGAACTCATACATTTTTTCATGCCTACAAAAATGGACAAGTGGCATGACCAAGCCGAGGTTATCCGGGCCCGGAAAGATATCCTCGAACAATACGATATGCTCCGAGACCATGACAAAGCAGGTAAGGCATTCGCTACTTTGTGTACTAGACAAAATAATTTACAGTAGACCTTTGAAATAAAAAAATTACATTGCGACCTTGAAGATTTTTTATGCTTTTTTTAATTGGCTAATGATAAAATGTTTTACTCTCAAACAACGGGATATGATAATTGATTTTTTTTTTGTGCTGAGGTGGTAAAACAAGATACTTAATGGTGATAATGAGAAAGAGATTATAACTGTGCGGCATATACTCCCCTTACTACGTCCCCGTTCCCCCCACCTCTCCCACAGACATTACATTTTAAACTATTCTCATTAAGCAGAAAATTAGACTTCAGAAGCCTATTGGTCCTCATTAGCATTCACTGTTCCTTGGCTGGGTCTGTGTCCTAACATCTTTTAATTAGCACACTGCAAATCTAATCAGTGTAATAAATGCTATTAATCTTCCTTTTCACTTATTTTCTCTCAGCACATCATTTCGCCTTCCTTTGGGCCTCTGTGGGGAACACAATTCCGGCTACGTTTTGGGCCTTGTACTACCTTGTGAGGCACCCAGAAGCACTTGCAGCAGTGCGTGACGAAATTGACCATTTGCTGCAGTCAACAGGTCAAAAGAAGAGACCCGAGTATGGCATCCATATCACCAGAGAACAGTTGGACAGTCTGGTTTTGCTAGGTAATTTATTTAGGATTTTTTTCCTCCGCATCAAACGACGGAGCTGCAAAACTCCATCTCTAACACATTTCTGTTTACTGAGAAGGTGGAGGACACAGCTGCTTAATTGACATGATAATACCCATTTACATCAATTATAAATTAGGTAGTTTATATCTGCAGATACTTTTGTTGCATGTAAACATTACAGATTGAGCAGTTAACAATAAAAGGCAAAGGGCTAAATCTGAGTTTAACAATAATTAAAAAAATGTCTATTAACTTGATTGGATCTAAGCATCTGCTCAGGGTTTAATACAAATGATATCAATATTAATGGGGGTTTATAGGCTACTTTTTGTATTTATTTTTGGAACAGGTTTTAGTAACATGATATGAAATAGGTGCAGCGTCACTACAAATTTAGGAGATTTAGGGTTTCTAGTTTCGGTCGCAATGTGTGAAATTCACCGGCATACCTAAATATGCTTGTATAGCTCTGTATCACATGGAAAAGCTCATAATCATAGGACACGACTAACATGAAGTTTGGTTTGTAAAACACTCTTATTGTCTGAAACACAAAAAAATGGTGTCTGTCATTCAAGATTCAATACAGTGAAGCTTTGACAAATTTTTTAAATAATTGGCTCGGGTCCAAATCAAATCAGTCCAAACCAATGTTGCTCCAATTGTTGGGATATATACATATATACATATATACAGCAAGAAAAGCCAGGCAGCACGTGAATTGAAGAGTAATTTGTGGGTGCAGGCTATCCAGGATTAGGCCCAAAATCCTCCATAAGTACACAATAGAAAAGTCAAGCAGCACTCCAAGAACTTGGCGTTGAAAATGTTGTGGTCCTCTCTATTCTGTGGATTACAGTAGCGGCGTTTTGGCTCGTAATATGCCTTTTTCAAGCTTGAAAAAAGCTCAGTGTGAGACGAAACATTGCTTAACTTATATATATATATATATATATATATATATATATATATATATATATATAACAGGTGACCCCTAGTTACAAACGAACCTCTGGAAGTTGGTAATTTACTGTGCTTTAGCCTTAGGCTACAATAAACAGCTATAACAGTTATGAGTGTGTCTGCAGTTAAAGGGGTTATCCAGTTATAAAAATTTACTTAGAACCGGCCTGGGGTTGGTTATTTAAAAATAATAAACGTGTACTTACCTCCTCTGGTGCTACAGATGTCCCGCACCGCAGTCAGTCTCATCTGTGCGCCGGTTTGTTTACAAGGGTGCACAGAGAGCTTCCTGCTGGCCGGAAGCTTCCATCCGACACTATCTCCCAGCGCTTACAATGCTGAGAGATAGGGACAGATGGGTTGAGCCGGAAGCTCCCTGTGCGCAGCTTCTGTACCCCTGTAAACAAGCAGGAGCATGGATCAAACGGACCGTGTCGCGGGACATCAGCGCGCGCCAGATGTTTATTTTTAAATAGCCCACCCCAGCACGTCCCTATGTACATTTTTATGCCCATATAACCGCTTTAAGCTTTATTGTTAGTCCTGATTCTTATGACAACCCAACACTTTTTAAATCCAATTGTCATAGACAACACAAAAAATTTGTCTGGAGCTACAATTATAAAATATACAGTTCTGACTTACATACAAATTCAACTTACGAACAAACCTACAGAACCTATCTTGTACGTAATCTGGGGACTGCATGTACTCACAGTAAACTCTTAGGCAAAAAATTCCAACATGATGGGAGGGAGTACAGTAAAGATGTGATGGGTCCTTTAGGGTGACTTTCAAGTTTGGCACATAGAGAATGGTACTAAAAGGGAATGTGGAGAGGGGTTGGTTTCTAACTCCTAAATTAACCCACGCACTAATAAAATCCTTCCAGATATTGCTATTTTCCGGCATTACTATGCAATGAGCTGCTCAGTGCACTAAGGCCATAGCTGTGCCCACTGGAGCACTTTTAACCATACCAAGAACTGCTATTTTAAACAAGTAATGGCGTTCACAATTGAAAGAAGTCACAAAAAGAAGAAATGGGTGCACCAGCTGACCAGTGAGACTATGCTGCTAGTGCGTATAAATCTCAATTGCAATTGACTAATTCATCCACATAATTCCTTTCAGCTTGTCTGCTCCAGACCTTCCTGCAGGACAAGCTTGTATATACCTCACGTGATCACTGGACCCTTGGGTCTTGCACCATATACCAGTGACTATCTGTAGTGAAGCCAGAAATTATCTGTAGTGTTCAAGTGGGTTTCATAGCACATAGTTGCTGTAGCCAAGTACACAAAGGGAGGCCTAACAGCGATAATCCAGGAGAGGTGAGAAAAGTAATGTCTCTATATCAATACCATCCATTCTCCATCCATCATATAAGAGAGATACAGTGGGTTGCACAAGTATCTGTATCTCTTACATATTAAAATTTTACAGTCACAAACTTTTTTATATTTATGTATTTTTTTAATATTTTATGAGATTGATAAACACAAAGTTTCATGTATTCTTGAAGTGTAAAGATGATATTTGCCTGCATATGCATTTAGTGCCTTCCATAAAATCTAGTGTTTCTAATTGCCTTTAGAAGTCACCTACTTAGCAAATTGGTGTATGTAAAAACCAAAAAACACAACAGACACATCAGGGATAATACATAGTTGATTGAACAATGCTCCATGAGATGTTCAATAGAAAATCCATAAATGAAGGGAGTATAGTAGAACTGCTAATCTACAAAGCCATGGCCGTTCACCTAAACTGACAGCTCAGACAAGGAGTAGAAACCAATAGTGGGAAGTGGAAAGAAAAACATTGAAGTTTTCAAAAAATGAAAGAAGTTTCTGTGTTTGAGTCTTCTGCAGTTCCGACTGTCAGGCTGATAATAAGCTGAATTCTATATGGTTCTTTTCAGTCAGCAGTCTGAACTGTGCCCTATGGCTGTACTGCTAGTTGAATCTGCATCACAGGGCTCTCTGACTTTGCTCTGAAGCAACAAGGGTTAACTCTCTCATTCTCAGAGCTCTGCCCCTCTCACCTGGAGAAAGTTCCCTACTTAGCACTATCCTGATTGCTGGTTAAAGATTTTCTTGCTTGCTTTCTTGTCTGTGCTTGCAATGCATTAGTTTTTTTTTATATTTAGCTTGCCTTCTTGACTATTCTTCTGTTTATATGATTTTGAACTTTATATGCGATCTCTGTTTTGACCCGGATTGTCGACCTACCCTTTATATTATTTGTTTGTCTTGTTACTTGTCCACACTTAGGTGCTTTAGGTTTTCCCTGTATCGCATAGGATAGGCAGAGGCAAGCAGGTAGGGCTGTTTGGGGGCTGGAGTCTTAGGGTTCACTGCCCGGTCTATTGTCCATGAGTCTAGTGTCCCTTAACACCAATACTACAAAACAACCTGAATACACCACACTTACCAGCGTTGGCAGCATCATGCTGCTGGCAACTTTGTGTTGTTTTATCACATAAAACAGTTTATGGCTGTAAAGTTAAAAAAATGGGGGAAGTTCAAGGGGTATTAATACTTTTGCAACCCAGTGTAATAAAACTTGATATGTTGCCTTTGTTTATTAGAACTGGAGTTATTATAACTTGGTTTCTGTGTGAACGTGAATAATATAAAAGAACATTCACTCAAGATAAGCGTTTCATTACTGCCATCTTACCTTCATAGATATCACATTTAATATTTACAAGAAAGTGGTGAAAGTAGTAAAAAAAATTTACAAATATTTTACAGCCTTGTACGTAAGGAAAAAACTTGTACATAAGGGAAAAGCTGGTTGTCATACTTAATAACCCAACAAGAACAAAATAATAAATATCTACTGAAAAGAAAATCTGGTAATGACTTTTGTTCAAAAAAGATAATTGCCAGAAAAAACTTTTAAAAAAATTAAGCAACGTTATTAACAAACCAACGAAGAGTTCTTGAATAGCATATTTATTCTACAGACTCATTTTCTCAAATTTCGCTCAAGATCCACAAGAACCTCATTTTGTAGCGTATAAGTTAACATTTCATTATACCTCATTAAACACTGTGACTTGGCTTGCATTATAGGATGGAACATCTCTTACTCTCTTCTAATAAGCTGAGATTCAAGATGACACATATTTAACAATGTATTAACTTCTACTCAAGTGTACAAATCCATGCTGCTTACCAACTGTATGTTAATTATATCTGAGCTTTTATTTTCCTCTTCTGCTCAGACCACGTCACCCAGTATCAGAAGTAAACTGGAAAATTCTCCATTGTGAGGTTATATTACTTTCTTATATTGACAAGCACTTATCTTCAGCCTCCGTCATGGAATGTTTATTGCCTGTCTCATAAAAATGCATGTAACTTTTTTGCATAGAAAATTGTAATTTAACATAAACAATAGCTTTTTGCAGCTACAAGTAAATTAAGGAGAGAATCAGAGAACAGCTCCCTGGGAGCTTACACCCAAGGTGGTGACCAGGTGAGAAGTTCTGCTGTTCTGGTCAATCTGATTGTTTAAATGTTTTAAACAATCAGATTGACCAGAACAGCAGAACTTCTCATGTGGCCACCACCTTGGGTGTAAGCACATCAGAGGAATATAGGACTGTAGGTGTAAGCAAGCTGCCCCAGAAAAAACACTGCCATGGATAAGTGGTTGTGGTGGGGAATCACAGGGAAGAAGAAAAAAGGTAGCCATAAAACAAGGGGTCTAATTCACAGAGGGGCTGCTCAATCCAAACATTCCACTAACAATCCAATTGCAAGGACTTATATTTTTTTTAAAAAATGTTGCATAAAAACTTACATAAAAACTTTAATCTATAATATACCAATATAACACATTTGGTGTGGTTGCCCTTCATCAGATACAGATACAAAGTCAGTTTTGCTGCTGAAACGGTGTTGACTAGAGATGTTCCATGTCTACTGATATACAGTGGGTACGGAAAGTATTCAGAACCCTTTAACTTTTTCACTCTTTGTTTTATTGCAGCCAATTGGTTAGATCAAAAAAGTTATTTTTTCTTGCTCATTCATTTATGGATTTCCATTTATGTGGAACTGGCTTGATAACCCTTCCATGATTGATGGCCTATAACAATTGCTTATGCTTATAACCAACAATTTGCCAAACTTCTTCTTTTAAATAGATGGTCACACTAACTGACCATCAATTAATTTAAAGGCCATAAGGCCATACACTGTTTTTCTAATTTGGAAAGGTTTTTTTTTAAAAATAAATAGTGGAATCTGATGTGTGCTGTTCAGATGAGGTCATAACTAACTGTAAACCTTGACTCTCATAGGAGCATTTTTCTTTAATTGGAATTTTGAAGAATTTTGAATTAGAAGAGAATGTACATGCTTTTTCACTTTATGTACTTTTCTCATCTGAATCAAGTTTACATTTGTTAAATATTTGTTATTCAAGATATTTTATGGAATAATAAAATTATAGTAAATTCTATATATTATATAGTTATATTTACAGTTAAGATGTGTGCTTGGAAATAATGCCCCCCGATTCACCCGGTCTATCATATAAAGCGTGCGCCATTCTCTCATCAGATGAGTTGTACTATTTGTTTATTTTCAAGCCGCTACGTCAATATGTGGTACAGATTTAATTAATTAGATTGTTCTCCTACAACTGTGTTTTCATGACTGCACAAAACAGTTTATTCTGTATGATTCATTCTATGAGTAATTCAAGGCCAGTTAGATATGAGAGACCGGAGAAGTGAAATGTAATATGATAGTTCAAACTAAAGATCTATACCACAATGTTATAAATCCATATAGGTTTATTTTGAAGAAAGCTATTTACAGTGTGAAGACATATGTTTTTTTCATTTGCCATGTATCACTAATTTTTATTTATTCAAACCAGGTTTTGTGTACAAAATTATCATAGGCTGCCATCTTGTCTGAGCTTGACCCATATATGTGTGTGTTTAAAGTGATGTAACGATGTGATGTACTGATGGGTCCATGTTATCTTTATGGAGGGCATTATACAGGGGAGGGGAGAGGATAATCTGTGACATAATCTATTATCAGTAGTGATGGAATGATGGGTCAGTGTTATCTATATAGAGGTCATAATACAGGGAGGTGGAGGTGATAAGCTGTGACATCATCTATTGTCAGCAGTGATGTAATTATGGGTCAGTGTTATCTATACATAAGTCTTTGTGCATGGAGGAGGAGATAAACTGTGACATCATCTATTGCAGGTAATGATGTAATGATGGGTCAGTGGTGTTATCTATATAGAGGTCATTATACAGGGATGAGGAGATAAGCTGTGACTTCATCTATGGTCAGTAGTGATGTAATGATGGGTCAGTGTTATCTATATAGAGGTCATTGTACAGAGGGGAGAAGATAAGCTGTGACATCATCTATTGTCAGTAGTGATGTAATGATGGGTCAGTGTTATCTATATAGAGGTCATTATACAGGGAGGGGAATAGATAAGCTGTGATATCATCTATTGTCAGTAATGATGTAATGATGGATCAGTGTTATCTATATAGAGGTCATTGCACAAGGAGGAGATGGAGATAAGCTGTGACATCATCTATTGTCAGTAGTGATGTAATGATGGGTCAGTGTTATCTATATAGAGGTCATTATACAGGGAGGGGGGAGATAAGCTGTGATATCATCTATTGTCAGTAATGATGTAATGATGGGTCAGTGTTATCTATATAGAGGTCATTGCACAAGGAGGAGGAGGAGATAAGCTGTGACATCATCTATTGTCAGTAGTGATGTAATGATGGGTCAGTGTTATCTATATAGAGGTCATTATACAGGGAGGGGAATAGATAAGCTGTGACATCATCTATTGTCAGTAGTGATGTAATGATGGGTCAGTGTTATCTATATAGAGGTCATTATACAGGGAGGAGATAAGCTGTGGCATCATCTCTGGTCAGTAGTGATGTAATGATGGGTCAGTGTTATCTATATAGAGGTCATTGCACATGGAGGTTGAGGAAATAAGCTGTGACATCATCTATTGTCAGTAGTAATGATGGGTCAGTGTTATCTTCCCCAAGCTCTGTGTTACCACTGCCTCTTTATTGGGTTAACTAATGAAATTATATCTATTTTTTGTGTTGTGACTGCCCCTAGATAATGATGCTTACAATATGTTTTAATATTTATCAGAAAGCTTTGTATAAGTGTTATATAGTATATTACGTATGTGTGTGCACCTACCATCCAATACAGGATATTTATTTGTTTAGATCCCGATTAATTACAATTAACATCCCAACAATAGCCAGATCCGCTAATGAAGTGAATGACCTTTTATTACCTGCGGTCCCTTGTTTTGATTGGGTGATTGACAGATAGTTGTTTGGCTACTGTGTTGTATTTCGGCTGACAAGACTTTTCATTTTAACTCAATTTGCCTGCCTATCAGGAGCTGGTGGCAGGCCAGACTCAAGTCACCCAGTTTTGCCTCAGCAGCTTGCTCTGTTTCTCATTAGTACGCATTTATTCAGTGGAAATTGGAAGACAAATGCTTGAAGGCATGCGAACTAAGTATAGCAAATAACGGTTTAAGGCTCTCTATTTATGTGAACATTGAAACGTTTGCTAAAAAAAGGTTGAGGTAGTCGATGAAAAAAAACGGGACGCCTCATAAAAAAAATTATAAAAATGTCTTGGACACCCTGATCATGTGCTTTATGTTTACTCTATTTTTGATCACAGCGAAACACAAGAATCGACATGAAGGGGGTGAGGTTGAATTCTTTTGCTGCTTGGATATCCCTAGGTATTCTTTAAATTGCCTTGTTTGTTCGGCTCTAGCACAGAAACAGATGTTGCTGTACTGTGCAAGATAATTTACTGTACCTCATGGTGCAGAATGGAAGGCGTCCCAAGCTACCCAGCTGGTCTGTTAGTAGCACTCGCTGGTGCCTGCTGAACTATGACAAGTGTGAGAGGAGGCTGTAGGTTTATTGTGATTCGATTCACTGTATATTGTCTGATATTTGTGCAGGTTGAGTAGAGTGCTGAGCACTTTCTCTCTGGTTGTGGGCAGGGGGAAGGGGGGGGGGGTTGTATTAGTCGACAGACCTAAATAAGTGCCCTTGTCCTTTGGTGATCGTAATGTGACTCATTACTGTTGTCATCTAATAATTATCGGCATGATCGCTCAGAGCTACAGCCAAGCTCGTCTTCCACACATAACCGGTACTGGAAGGTAAAACAGATTTGTCATTTACGATCTGACTGCTACGCCACACTTTGTGCTCTATTATTGTGATTAACTTCTGCATAAGATATGCTTACCCAATTGTCATCTGTGATACTGCGCTGGCCACGCTTCCTGGAAAACTGTCAACCGATATGATGTGTCCGCATTACCCAGGATATAAAAACGTAAAAACCAGCTATTTGATGGCAGCAGCCGGTTCAAACATATATATTTTTGTCCTCTTCTCCTTTCTCACCCTCGCCCAATTCCTCGGGTAAATAGTTTTACTACATATGTCAGCTACCATTTCTAAACATGTATTCTGACCACATTATCATCTTCATATTTTTAGGTCTGCAGACAGCAGAAAAAAAAATGGAGGCTGGGCCATTGAATTGCACCGTGTAAAGTTTTTTGTTGCCAGAGCGCTGCCAGTTGAAATTTATCGTGTCAGGTGCCTTGTGGCTATCCGCAGTAGAGGCCATATTCTGGAACCAGAGTCGTTCCCTGGCTTCGTCACCAACAAGCCGATTTGACTCTGCCTGATTATAGTAACGAAGGCAGTCCAAAAGAATATGCACAGACTCACTGTACGTCACATTGAATCACAGCGCTGGCCACACAGAGCTGACCGCAGCCTCATTTCTTTAGACAAATGCACGCTTAAGGAAAAACCTCCTGCGAGAAAGCATCCAAGGCCACTTTATTTGCTATGCATGCTGCAACAGATTTAATATTTACTGATAGAACGTTTGTTATTATCTACTTCACATGCATCGTGGATGCTGGGGATCTGTTGTCTCTAACCTTTTTGGTTAAGGAAGCGCACAAGGCTTTGTTAACATATTCCTTCTATTTATTTCCCTCTGTTACCTCCTGCTTGGCGCCTGCTTCTGCAAAAAATGACTTTATTTGCTTTATTTGGTTTTAAAAGCCCATTATTAGAGAAGATCAAGCCCCATTATGGCCCCAATATGAGCTGCTGGAGGAACAGTCAGGTTTGATTACAAAACGAGAGATGCAGAACTAGACAGCAGCTACATGCTGATCTGCCTGCGATCAGAATGATTTATGCAAATTATTCATACTAATCCCATTGGGACTTCTCCTCAAACTGCCAGGATAAATTGCCGGAAATTACCCATAAAATCTGTCGTGCTAGGAGCAAAAGGTGAAGGCCACTGGGAACGTAAGGACATTCGACTTCTAAAGCCTCTTATGATGTTGCGTACATTTGTGTAAATACATCTTTCGAATTAATAAAACATAGTAAATATTTGTCCTGAAGCATGGATATCACCCATCTGGCTGAAGACGATGAGAGATGTAGTTTAGTCAGGGCACTGCGGCTGTGCGACTCCGCTACATTTCCCAGGATTGCTCATTCCCTATGTAAATGAAGGGTATTTTGTATGCAGTCTTAATTATCTCATTGGCAAGGCTTCTATATTGTGCAGGTTTCCAATAAAAGGGAAAGGTATGCGCTAAACGTTTCCATCCAAAATTCCTTTCAATAATTTTTGTGTATTTATTAGCAGATGTAAACCGGAATTTACACCCTTTATGTGGATTCCATGCAGTGTTATGCTTCCACTATAGCGAAGCTCAGAAAATATACACTTGTTATGGAGCCCAGTGGGGCTGTCTAGTCAATGGCAATATATTCTCTTAGCAAATCATCACTGCATCGTTGTCATGTCTTCTTCTTCTTCTTTCCCAGGTAGTGCTATAAACGAGTCATTGCGATTATGCTCTGCATCCATGAACATCCGCGTAGTACAAGAGGATTTTCTTCTGGAGCTGGAGGATGACCAGTCAGTGAGTCTGAGGAAAGGCGATTTTGTAGCCCTATATCCTCCGGCGCTGCACAAAGATCCGGAGGTCTTCGAAGATCCTGAGGTAAATATTCAAATCGAGCTTGTCATCAGTCTCTGGGCACCGTGCAGAGGCCGAATCCATTTCCTAATGTTACTCCTTCTTCTGGAAGTAATCTGCCTTTATTCAGTCACAGTTTTATGGCCCTGCAGGTGAAAGGGCTTGTAGCTAAGAAAGAAAAAAAAAACTAGTGGTGATTTAGACTGCTGGTCCTTTCAGAAAAAATGACAATTGCACATTGAATATTAAAAACTTGAGGCTAAATGTGCACTGTCTATGTCTCTGGATCGTTTTATAGCCATAGAAATAATCGGTGGTGGCTTAAACTACAACTAATGGGCAACATTTATTTAAGTGCCCTGAAAACATAGAAATGGTTTTCCAAATATATACGTTCTAATAGTCTTATAATAGTAGCTATTACTAGTAATACAAGTCTTAGAGTAAAATACTGAAATATCAATATACTCTATAGCATTGGTGGCGGACATATGGCATGGGTGCCAGAGGTGGCACTCTGAGCCATCTCTCTTGGCACCCAGGCTGTCACTGTAGCACAGACAGGTTGAGTGACATAAGACATCCTACTGCAGCCCTGAGTAGCCCAGGATGTACCACGTTAAGAGCTATTTTAAAGCAACACTTTCTGGGCTTCCTATGACTTCATAAGGAGCAAGGAGATGTGGACAGGGCTGGAATACCATTGGAGCTGCTGCCCCATGATGCTTCCTGTTCAAGGACACCCTTAAGGGAAGCTACAATGATAATATGAATTCCCCCTCCTTCTTTCAACTGTATCGGTGTCCTCAAGCACCAATACAGTTAAAAGCTGTGGCAAAGCAGCGAGCAATAGTGTGCTGAGAAAATTGCCATGTTGGCACTTTGTGATAAATAAGTGGGTTTTGGCTGTCATTTGGACTCTTAGGGGCATATTTATCAGGACCTCTGCGCACCGCCAGTGGCGCAGAGGCCCTGAAATAATCGCAAATGCTAGCTTATTGCTAGCTTTTGCGATTATTTTCCCCAATCCGCTCCCTTCACGCCAGAGTGGGGCAGATTTACTTACCCGGCCCATTCGCGATCCAGCGGCGCGTTCTCTGTGGTGGATTCGGGCATTCCGCCGATTCACTAAGGTAGTTCCTCCGCCGTCCACCAGATGTCGCTGCTGCGCTGAAGAGCATCGAAACGCACTGGAGTACACCGAGTCGGACCAAGTGAACGCCGAACACCATTTTTTTTTTAAAATGCGGTGGTTTTTCTGAATCCGTTGGGTTATCGTTCGGCCATGCCCCCCGATTTCCTTAGTAAATGACCCCCAGTATGTCTTGAAAGGGGTTTGCCCTTGAAAGAAAGTTCTGAAATTTTAATCCCCTAGTGATGGGGATTCTCTAAGCAGACACTTCATGATTCCTCTGTGCTATGAGATGCTGTGTGCTGACAATATGCTTACATTGTCATAGTACAGGGTTATCTACACTTTTATTTAGGTTGTGAACATTCACTAGTATCTGACACATAGAAAAAGAGATGAGAGAGATCACAGATGAGAGATGATGAGATCCCTGAGATGGATATAAAACACAAAGGGGCACATTTACAAACAACAGTGCAAACTGCACTATGTGCAGTTTTCCTGTGGAGTGCGCATGTTATTCATGAATCTGGCACTCCCTGCACTGCTCTCAGAGTGTGCCATTCTTTTTTTGGTGCACCTTCAACATGGGGTGTGTGACACAAGTCTGTCGGACTTTGTATGTTAAATCTGGTGCATGGTCTGACTGAGCACTGTAACGCCCCCTAATTTGTGTTGCATGATGCCTAGTGCAGCCGTGTTCCAAATGGCCTTGTGTGACACAATTGTGGCGCAAACACTTCTTAAATACCTATGCAAGCAGATTGCACTAAAATGAATGTGCAGACTGTCCGACAGAAAACTGGCGCACGTCCCTTTGTAAATGTGCCCCATTGACAGCCTAAGCTCTGCTAACTCACCGATCAATGAAACACAGTCAGCTCTGCTATAAAAAAAACCCTTATCTGTCTGTAGCATGTAGAGTAAGTCTCTGCACTCAACTGCTTGATGGCAGAAAGTGCCTGTGTCTGAGCTGGTCTTATAATGCAAGGGGGAGAGGCAGGACGAACACTGCAGTGTACAGACCAGAGAAGCTATTCATGAGAAGAATCCAACCATAGAAGGATTTATGGTCGTATCCAGGGATAACCAAAATTGTAAACACCAGGTTTGATAGAGAAAGCTTGGAATTATATCTGGGAAATGCTGTTGATAACAGTGAGTTAGAGAATGTGATATATTGTTATCCTGAGTATATTTAAGAATCTTGTCTTTGTGGGAATACCCCTTTAATAAGGGGGCACAGTATCAGACAAGGAGGCCAAGGACCCACCAGTTAAATTGATTCTGGGGGCCCACCAAATGATACATGGAAATATTACCTGTACATTAGGCATCTAATACAATGCATTTTCATTGTGGTTTGCAAATGCATTTGGCAAAATCCATCACAAAACATATCTTGAGATGCGTTTTAAAATGCAATTCAACCTATTCCTCTTGTGAAAATGAACTTAGGTCCAGCATTAGGTAGGACCTCTTATTAAAAGAAATCTGTGCCTCTGCCAGCTCCCTCTAATGTTGTGTCCCCCTCATCCCCCCCTCATACTGTGACCCCTCATCTCCCCATTATGTTGTGGTCTCCCTCATTTCCCTTTCATATTATGGGCCCCCGCATTTCTCCCTCATATTGTGACCCTTCATCTCCCCCTCATGTTGTGGGCGATCATCTCCCTCTCACACTGTGGTCCCTCTCATCTCTTCCTCATATTTTGGCGCTCATCTCCTAATCATATTCAGGCCTCTCTCATCTTTCCCTCATATTTTTGTCTCTCATCTCCTCTTCAAATTGTGACCCCCATCATCACTCCCTCATATTGTCAACACTCATCTCCCCTCATTTTCTGGCTCCTCTCATCTCTCCCGAATATTGGGGCATTTTGCCTCCCTCTCATATTGTAACCTCTCATTTCCCCTCATATTGTGAGCCCCCATCATCTCCCCTTCATATTGGGACCCTCAACTTCCCCTAATATTGGGGCCCATTGTCTCCCCCTCATATTGTGGCCCCCTCTCCTCCTTCTTTCCTTGTTTCAACTTAATTAAAAAATAATAAACCACCGATTCTGATCTGTTCCTGTTCCCAGGTAGCTCTCATCTTCTCATCTTCCTCTGTGCTGTGATGCCGGCAGACATGCTGAGATCATCACATTGTGCCTGGCAGCCACACAGCAGCCAAATAACAATGCAGAAGGCTGATAGTTCTCTGCCCCATCATCTTGCGGTGCTGCCCTACAGGGACTCTACCGTGGCCCAGTCAGTCTAGAGGCCAGTAAGGCCGATGGGGGTATTAACTGGACCCCCAATGTAGTGATTCTGCTGCCTTAAGCACTTCATACCAAAACTTGCAGAAAAAAGTAGCAGGAAGAAGCAGCACTAAGCCAATTATACACATCATAGTTTGGAACTCATAGGATATCTACTGAGACCACATAATATTTGTTAGTACAGAATCGACATCCAGAGTTAGAGCCACTGTACACTACAATACTAGTGTGAGAAATCCATCTATCAGAAATATATTTCATATGCCGCGATTCATTTTGTACTATACTATTTGTATATCCATAAGAGGTTTATCTTTGAATTGGTGCATTGGTTTATGGTCATAGAGGAATGTTTCATCTCTTACATTGCAGTAACAGGGAAATGGAAACTTTGGTACAACCTTTCCTTCTATTGGCTTTGTGATTAACATATAGAGGAGGATTAACTACACAATATTCTACCCCGGAGTCAATGGCTGTAGGGAATACTATCTGCATCATACTATATGACGTGTACTGCAGTCTATAGATGCCTGATGACTGCACAACACATATTCATATTAAGGAAGTACATGAATCCCTAAAGCCCAGTCACCTGTTATCCTGGACAAAAACACCAGTGTTACCGAATTCCCATATATGTTTCTAGATATTGGATAACAAAATGTTTTATCCAGATACTATTTAAAATATTTGTTTATTTCAGAAGGTCAAAGTTTTTTTTTCAGCCAGACTAGTGTTCTAGTAGGTGCCGAGGGAGTGGGCTCCCTCTACCACCCATCAGCACCACACATCAGCAATCCAGGGGCCAATGATGTCACAGGCAGCCCGGGGGTCCTCAGAGGGATCCCTGGGCTGCCTTTGGTGTCTTTCTATTGTGTAGTGCCAGAGGCACAAGTAGTGATGTACATTTTAAAAAAAGATCAAGTGATCTCCTGTCAGTGAGAAAAAGTTAAAAAGAAGTTCAAGATAAAAAAAAGCCTACAAATAAAAAGGTAAAAAAAAACACACCTCTTTAAAAAAACAAAACTTCCACACATTTCTAAATCTAGGCTAAAGAAATATAATAGTATATATCCCATATGACAAAAAAAACTTTAAAAGAAAATTGACAATTCCTAACCATCCATCACACAAAAAAGTATATTAAATGTGATCAAAACCCTATAAATTTGGTATCACAACATGCCTATTGACCTAAAGAAAAATAGTTTATGTTATTTAAGTTCCACAACAAATGCAGAAAATTCTTATAAAAAAATAAGATGTCAGATTTATGTTCTTTTTTAAATATAGTGCACAGAAAGGGTTAATAAATGTCAAACAGTAGAACAAATGAAAACCATTCAGCTATGTTGACAACAAAGAAAGTTATAGTTTGCATGAAGCCTGGCAGTCACCATCGGCCTAAGGCCTGGGAGGCCCTTAAGCTTGATTACTTTAGTAAGCAGCTTCTAGTGCGTTTTTTTAGGGTGACAGCAGGGTCGGACTGGCCCACCGGTATAGCAGTGAAATAACTGGTGGGCCCCGACACCTCCTGGCTCAGCCCCCTCATAATGCAGTAAGAGTGCCTGCGCTCTGGACTCCTCCTACTGAGAGCAGGCACACCCAGAACTGTCAGTCCCCACCTACTGGAGTGCGAAGGCCTAATGGCAAGCACATTCGTCTGGATACAGCCCGGAGTCTCTCATCTTCCTCCAGCACTCTGGCAGTGAGAGCTGTGAGCAGTTTCTCTTGACTGCCAGAGCGCTGAGGGAAGATAAGAGACTCCTGGCTCGGTCTGCTTAGCTGTGCCTCCACCTCTGCACTGAGCCCAGGCAGGAGTAAGTGGGACTGGAGGGCTGAGCTGTCTTGCAGTGCTCCAGCTCAGAGCTGCAGTGTGCAGCCCATCTCGGGGGCCAGGAGGCAGGAATTACTATTACAATAGAAATGTGCTACTTCACATTACATGTAGCACACTTTCATCAAGGCTGCAGCAACTTTGGGGTTAGTGCAGGAGACGGGTCAGCAAGGAGGGGCAGGGCTGTAGAGCACAAGAAAGATGCAGTCTGTAGCCTGCAGCATGTGCTGTGTCCTGTCCTCCTCCTCATATACAGCTTGTTATAAGCAGTTTTCCTCCATGTGCTCCAGTCACTGCTGTCCTGGGACTGAGAAGTGGGATGGCATCTTTATATCTGCCAAATGTCACAGCTAAGTAAGTACATGTATGAGAGCTCATATACAGGACTGTTTCCTCCCTATACAAAAAGCCACATATATAATTTCTTTCATTAAAAAAGTAGTCTGGATGTTACTAGCATGTCTGTAGTCACCTAGCATTCAGGTGACAAATGCAGAGTAAGGGCTTATTCACACAAACGTAATGGGGACTGATATGCAGCCACATATTGGTCCTCATTGACATCAATGGTGCCCGGTCACTGTGTGGTGAGAACACGTTGTCTCACCACGCGGTGACCGTGCCTGGCGATATATAGGACATATCCTATATCCGCCATGTTATGGCAGTTGCTCTGCTCTATGGAGAAGGGAGGGGTGATCAGCACATCCCTGCATTTTATGAGGGTATTGGAAGCCAGATAACCTGAATTTTAAAATATACAATATTCCCATGTAGCAGTAGGTGGGCCCCTAGGATCAATTTCACTGGTGGGCCCTAGGACCTCTAGTCTGACTCTGGGTGACAGGTCCTCTTTAAGGTAACTCCCATGTAACATATAAACTAAACATATGCCCCATGTAAATAAAGTGTTTTGCATGATGAAGACGTCTTTAACCCCTTATCACCGACACTAGTTTTCAGCTCACTGACCAGACTCGATTTTTCAAATCTGACATGTCTCACGATAATTGGTTATAACTTCGGAACGCTTTAACATATCCTGGTGATTTTGAGAATGTTTTCTCGTGACACATTGTACTTCATGTTAGTTATAAAATTTAAGTGATAAGTTTTGCGTTTCGTTCTGAAAAAAAGTGAAAATTTGGCAAAAGTTTGTAAAAATTCTTCATTTTCCAAGTTTGAAATGTTCTGGTTTCCAGACAGGAAGTAAAACTACCCAAAAAGTTTGATAATTAACATTTACAGAATATCTGCTTTATGTTGGGATGATATTTTATGCTTCCGGTCATTTTTCTAGGATGTTATGAGGTGCAGAACTTTAGGTGCGATTTTTCTTATTTTCATGAAAATTGCCATAACTCACATTTTGAGGGACAACTCAGCTTTCAAGTGACTTTGAGAGGCCTAAATAATAGTAAAACCTCATAAATTACCCCACTATAGAAAGTTCACCCCTCAACATATGTAAAACAACTTCTATTAAGTCCATTAACCCTTTAAGTGTTTCACATGGGTTAAAAAATATGGACCTGCGATTTAGAAACTATGGAATTTTTTTGGAAATACATTCATTTAGGCCAAAACTGACATTTTCAGAATAAATTAAATGATGAAACGCACTGCAACGCTTGATGCCCAATTCCTCCCGAGTGTACTGATACCACATATGTGGTGGTAAACTGCTGTACGGGCGCACGGCCGAGCATAGAATGAATGGAGGCGCCGTCCACAGCAGATTTGTATTGTCACATTGTACGACCTATAAATTTTTATTTTTTTTGGTAATGCGATCATATGAGGGCTTATTTTTTATGGGATGAGATACAATGTATAAATAATTTATTTTGGGAGTCTAAAGCTTATTCATGAGATTTTATTAACTATTTCAAGAAGGACACAAACAAAATCATCAATTTTTATTTTGGATTGTGAGCATTTTGCCCCCCCCCCCGCTCACCGTAACGTAAAAATAATATTTTATCTTTATTCTCTGGTTCACTACGATTGCGGTGATACCTCATTTATATAGTTTTTCTTATTTTGCTCAATTTTCCTGAGCAAAACCAATATTGGAGAAAATCGCATTGTTTTTACTATTGACAACTTTTCAGGGCCATAACTTCTGTATTTTTCTGTTGTCAGATCTGGTTGAGGGCTTATTTTTTGCGAAAACAGTTGTTATTTTCAGTCGTATCATATTAGGTACCGTAACTTTTTTTGATCACTTTTTAGAACATTTTTTGTGATGGTGTTTGATGAAAAATTGTATATTATGGGAAGTTTTTCGAGTTTTTTTTTTTACGTAGTTCACCGAGCGGGTTCAATATTGATTTAGATTTATTGTACAGATTAATACGGACGCGGTGATACCTCATTTATATAGTTTTTCTTATTTTGCTCAATTTTCCTGAGCAAAACCAATATTGGAGAAAATCGCATTGTTTTTACTATTGACAACTTTTCAGGGCCATAAATTCTGTATTTTTCTGTTGTCAGATCTGGTTGAGGGCTTATTTTTTGCGAAAACAGTTGTTCTTTTCAGTCGTATCATATTAGGTACCGTAACTTTTTTTGATCACTTTTTAGAACATTTTTTGTGATGGTGTTTGATGAAAAATTGTATATTATGGGAAGTTTTTCGAGTTTTTTTTTTACGTAGTTCACCGAGCGGGTTCAATATTGATTTAGATTTATTGTACAGATTAATACGGACGCGGTGATACCAAATATGTACGTGTTTTGTGTTTTATATACTTTATTTGCATTTTATGTGTTACTGGGGAGATTATGGGACTTTTATTTTATTTATTTATTTAATTATATTATAAAAAGATTTAATTTTTTTTTTTTTACTTTTTTACATTTTCTACTTCTTGGCTTGAATAAGCGATCATCCGATCGCTTATTCAAGCCTTTACACTGCAATACACTTGTATTGCAGTGTATAGTGAAAGTAACTGAGCATGCTGCGCATGCTCAGTTACTTACAGCCGGGTCCTGCCAGGAAGGCAGGACCCGGTGAGAAGAGGAGCCGACAGCCCCGGGTCACTCGTCGGAACCCGGGGCAGCGGCAGGAGGGATCGGATCCCCCGGTAAGCACACCGGGGGGTCCGATCCACGGGGGGCACACTTGCACGCCGCGGTCATGCTTGACCGCGGCGTGCAAGGGGTTAAACACCCGGGATCGGAGTTTTTCCGATCCCGGGTGTTAGTGCCGGGTCTGGGCTGTGATATCACAGCCCGACACCGGCACCAGCGAGACCCGGTGTCCCGAAAACTTCTTCTGATGCGCCGCTGTAGAAAGGCGTCGCATCAGAAGAAGTACCCTTAATGACCGCCGTAGAATCCCGATAGGGCGGTCATTAAGGGGTTAAAAAATGTATCATCATATTCTGCAGTTTTACCACACAACACTTGTTATTTTGTACCCTGTTCCCCATGTGAAACGTGACATAAAAAACAGCACATGGTGCACAGAAATGCTTATTTGCATATCAATTAAAGGGGGGGAGGGAAAACCTCAACATTTGCCCTCCCACCTCCTTTCCAAAATTATGTTGAAAGCTATTACAGAAACTTTTACTATGCATGTCAGTTGCTGAGGAGCCTCATAATACAGACATCAGCTGCTGCATAACCTCATAATACACACCTCCACTGCTGCAGAACCAGATAATATGCACCTCAGCTTCTGCAGAAGCATATCCTACACATCTGATCTGCTGAAGAATGTAATAATACACACCTCAGCTGCTGTATAACATCATGATACACGCCTCAGCTGCTGTAGAACATCATAACACACACCTCAGCTGCTGTAGAACATCATGATACACACCTCAGCTGTTGTAGAACATCATAACACACACCTCAGCTGCTGTAAAACATCATGACACACACCTCAGCTGATGTAGAACATCATGACACATACCTCAGCTGCTGTAGAACATCATGACACACACCTCAGCTGCTGTAGAACATCATGACAGACATCTCAACTGCTGTAGAACATCATGATACATACCTCATTTGCTGTCAAAACCTCATAATACACCTCTCAGCTTCTGCAGAACCTCATGCACAGACGACACATGCACATGTACATGCAGACACATCCATGTAGACACACATGCAGACATATGCAATTATACACAGTTAAAACACACTTTGTGACACGTGCAGATAGACACACATGCATGCACAAGCATGTTGACACACATGCATGCACACACACTTGCTAATGCATGATACATGCACAATAAGTAAAATGCAGGCACTTGCAGATAGATAAACATCCATATAATCACATGCACGCACTTCGGCACACTTATATATATTGAATAAGGATTAGATGGATTTATTTTCACACACACACATATTTCTAACCGGTGGTTGGTGGTTGGCATTACAGCCTTGCAGCGCTGGGGATCTGGGTTCAAGTCCCAGGGTAAACTTCTGCAAAGAGTTTGTATGTTCTCTCCGTGTTTGCATGGGTGTCCTCCAGTTTCCTCCCACACTCCAAAACATACTGGTAGGTTGATTAGATTGTGAGCCCCATGGGAACAGGGACCGATTTGGCAAGCTCTGTGTAATCTGTGTGCGTTATACAAATAAAGAATTATTTTTATAAACTTACCTACAGTGTAGTCTCTCGAGCAGTCTTCTCTTCTGCTGTGCCCTGCCCCCTACTCTCATCTCACTGACCCCTCTGCTGCAGGAGTGGAGTGTGAGAGTGAGTGCAGGCTGTGCCAGTGTCCCCACCACTCTGGTGCCCCAAGGCTATCGCAAGTACCACCTGGTGCTTGAAACGGCCTTTAGCACATTTACTAGTAAAACATCATTTTTTGTGTCCCAGTGCTGTCATTAAGAACTGATTGGTCATTACCAGACTAAGCAGGGACACCCCCAACTGGTAACACTCAGTAATCAATTTGTTCATGTGTTTCACTAGGTGTAACCATGAAACATGACAACAAAGAGCTTTAAGAAATCCAAAATTGTCATTTTGAGAAATATAATAATAATAAAAAAGAGAGTGGCCACATTCCCTTTAAAAAGGCCATAAAATATGCAAGCAACCCCCAAAAATAATATACTGTAGAACTGGAAATTGGGTATAAATGTGTACTCATCACATAGGATGGACCAGAGATGAATCTATGGATGTAGACAATGTAAGTTAGTTGATTAAACCTCTGCTCTAATAAATCTGTACCGAATGTATGAAAGAGGCTTATAAAGATTCATACATCTGTCACTGCTACTAAACTGGTGCACAGAAGAATTGCTTGCATGTGTTCCCCACAGGTTTTTTATGTTTTTATAATAAAATAAGTTAAATGGATGAAAGGTAGGAATCCTAACCTCAAAGTCGCATTGCTTTGTATAGACACAATGGGGGTATTATCGCCGAATTTTTGACTCCTTCATCCTTCACAGAGAAAAGAAGGGGTTGTTTCATAGATTTTTTAGTAAACTGTAATAGGCAGATTACATAACCATCTGCTGTCATCTTTACTTGAGCTCTTTCTGGTTCTATGAAACAATAATGAAATTGGCAGGATATTTACTGACAGCTGATGGCATAAGTATGGGGGGGGGGGGGATGCAAGTAAAAACTGACCGATCAAGGATCTGCTATTTCATTGCAGTATTAGAAATGGGAGAAATCATATGCAAAGCCGATCAAATACAGAATTTTTTAAATTGCAAATGTAGCTCCCCCAAGCCTCCTATAGCCAGGGATTGTACATAATATAAATTACATGAGTTCTTAAGAGTTAAATCATAAAAAGACTTCTAACCAAATTTTATAAATCAATAGTGCAGATGATAATAGTAAACTTTAATATATTTTATTGAAGGAATACGTTAATGTGTCCTTTTTTTCCCCCTGCCTTTCTTCCTTATCTAAAAAGTTTGTATAAATCAGCTTTCTGTCCCATATCCACTGACATCTAAGCGATAAAGGAATCTGATAAAGTGTCTAATAACTTAGAGGGGTTGTCCACTTTAAGCACATTCCAGCAAATAAATGATATTGTTTGTGTAAAGAAAAGTTATACACATTTCCATTACCCTTTCTGTATAGATTCTTAAAGGTTTTTCTAGATCTCTGCTTGCTGTCTTACTGCCATCATGCAACAGGAATCTTCATTCTTTACTTCCTGTAGATAAACACCGGTCCATTGTCATGTGATGGCCCACAGGTGGCCAGCTTGTATCAAACAGCTCTGATTACACTGTTATATAATAAGTTGTGCACCTATGTGACATCACATGACCGTGGACTGGTGTTTATTTACAGGAAGTATATAATGAAGTTTCCTGTTGCATGACGGCAATGGGACGGCAAGCAAAGATCTACACTCACCGGCCACTTTATTAGGTACATCTGTCCAACTGCTCGTTAACACTTAATTTCTAATCAGCCAATCACATGGCGGCAACTCAGTGCATTTAGGCATGTAGACATGGTCAAGACAATCTCCTGCAGTTCAAACCGAGCATCAGTATGGGGAAGAAAGGTGATTTGAGTGCCTTTGAACGTGGCATGGTTGTTGGTGCCAGAAGGGCTGGTCTGAGTATTTCAGAAACTGCTGATCTACTGGGATTTTCACGCACAACCATCTTTAGGGTTTACAGAGAATGGTCCGAAAAAGAAAAAACATCCAGTGAGTGGCAGTTGTGTGGGCGGAAATGCCTTGTTGATGCCAGAGGTCAGAGGAGAATGGGCAGACTGGTTCGAGCTGATAGAAAGGCAACAGTGACTCAAATCGCCACCCGTTACAACCAAGGTAGGCAGAAGAGCATCTCTGAATGCACAGTACGTCGAACTTTGAGGCAGATGGGCTACAGCAGCAAAAGACCACACTGGGTGCCACTCCTTTCAGCTAAGAACAGGAAACTGAGGCTACAATTTGCACAAGCTCATCGAAATTGGACAGTAGAAGATTGGAAAAACGTTGCCTGGTCTGATGAGTCTCGATTTCTGCTGCGACATTCGGATGGTAGGGTCAGAATTTGGCGTCAACAACATGAAAGCATGGATCCCTCCTGCCTTGTGTCAACGGTTGAGGCTGGTGGTGGTGGTGTCATGGTGTGGGGAATATTTTCTTGGCACTCTTTGGGCCCCTTGGTACCAATTGAGCATCGTTGCAACACCACAGCCTACCTGAGTATTGTTGTTGACCATGTCCATCCCTTTATGACCACAATGTACCCAACATTTGATGGCTACTTTCAGCAGGATAATGTGCCATGTCATAAAGCTGGAATCATCTCAGACTGGTTTCTTGAACATGACAATGAGGTCACTGTACTCAAATGGCCTCCACAGTCACCAGATCTCAATCCAATAGAGCATCTTTGGGATGTGGAGGAACGGGAGATTCGCATCATGGATGTGCAGCCGACAAATCTGCGGCAACTGTGTGATGCCATCATGTCAATATGGACCAAAATCTCTGAAGAATGCTTCCAGCACCTTGTGGAATCTATGCCACCAAGAATTGAGGCAGTTCTGAAGGCAAAAGGGGGTCCAACCCGTTACTAGCATGGTGTACCTAATAAAGTGGCCAGTGAGTGTATATAAACCCTTAAGAATTGATACATGATGTATATTGGAAAATTGTATAACTTTTCATTACACAAACAATATCAATTATTTTCTGGAATGTGCTTAAAGTGTACAGCCTCTTTAACTCTTTACAGACAGTAGCTGTATAGTCTAATCTCCTTACAGAACTGAAATATGACATGAAATATTTTCTACATACAGAAAGATTTTATCTTTAGCCTGCTGCAGCGGAGACTTCAGATACACTGCTGACTAAAGGAGAAAGAAGGAGCAGAAAATTAGGCACATAGAAGCCGAATTAATCTTCGGATTAATTAACGGAACATCAGTTTTGATAAAACACACAACAATCCTATATTGGGGTGAATTTGCTGGGATGTCAATTTCTAACAAGAACTTTTTCATGTTTTTCAGTTGTGGATAAAGCTTCTCACTGTAGAATAATAAACATAAAAAAGTTTTAAAAGATTACCTTATAATACTTCACAGCAGCAACAAGCAGCTCCCTAAGATTGATGTCATTTTTTAATTCTGTTAACACAAGCCTAAGTGCTTAAGACCAGCACACTGTCAGAATCTCTGTTTTTATAGATGTGGTCACACCTGCTGATGATCAAATAATCAAACAGACTAGCAGAGCTGTTACTTAGCCTCCTAAAATTTTCGGAGAGGAGAAGAAAAATGAAAGCGCAGCATTATAGTGTAGTATTCCTTTACGCATAAAGAAGATATCAGTTTATATTGGCGTATTCTAACTTTGTGAGATGTCACAACCAAACAATGCACATACAGAGCAAGTAAATGGGGCTTACTTACTAAGGGTCCTCGGCCGCACTTTCGATGGATTATCCAGCATTTTAGGGATTTGCACCGATGTGACAGGTGTTTAATAGGGGATTGTGTCACATGCTATCGGATTGTGGCATGGCTGCACTGGCTTTCATGCAACAGAAATCGGGGGCGGGCTGTCCGACTGATTCGGACTGTGTCGCAAGATCAAGCACTTACATGCACCAGGAAGAAGGTGAACTCCGGTGGATCTTAGGCCTCTCCACACTTTTTTTCACGTGCGTGTTCTGCGCCTGCTTTTGACGTGCAGAACTTGCATTGCACTCTGACCCATTGTAATCAATAGACTTTTTCAGACTTGCATTTTTTTTCACGCACACACGCGCATTTTTTTTAACGCGCGTTTAAATCTCCTCATGCTCTACTATTTTTGCAAGTCAAACGTGTGAAAAATGCACCATGCAAGTCTATGGAGACGCATCAAAAACGCATTGCACTCTGAGACACATGCAAGTGAAACGCATTTTTCACGCATCACTTCCCATAGAAAAGATAGAGCTCAGTCCTTAGTCCTTTTCATGTGCGATATCTGCACGTGCATCGAAATTAAAATGAAAATGCATTGAAAATGTGCATGAAAAACTGAGACACTGAACAAACTCTGACTGAAAACTGATTGCACTCTGATGCAAAATGTGCGTTTTTCACTGACCAAACCCTGATCGCACCCTGATCAGACTCTGACGTGATCTGCAACGCAAGTGTGGAAGGGGCCTTAGTGAATCGCGGCAGAGTGCATTCTAGTCGGACAATGATCTTTCGGTGGACTCCTCTGGATGGGTAAGCAAATGTGCCCCATATGTCTCATGTGTAAAAGCTATGAAATATATTTACTTCCTTTTATATATTCTTGTTTTACACATATTTTTTTCATGTATATGAAGATTTCATGTTTATACCGAAAATTCACTAAAATTGTCTTTTGATATGTGCTATTTTGAAATATGCCTACAGAGATGGATTGTATAGTGATGTTTTTTTGCACTAAACTTGAAGTAAAAAGTTTCCCTTGGCATTCATGTGCTAGAACTGATGACATATCTGGAAAAATATGCAAAGTTTTCCAGGATAGGATTAGGAAAACCTGCCTCTTTTAGCCACCTTGTAAGGCAGCTCACTTGACATCAAGCATGACCTACAAGAGGCCTTATGACATGATGCGGTATTAAAACCAAACCAGTATATCTATTCCAGAAGGAACAAACTCCCAACTGTAGAGAGCACTGTTTTGAACTGATTGGGTTTCCTCAGTACAGCGTGGGGAACTGGTTTGGCTGCTTGTGACTAGAGTTGGAAAGTAAGAGTTCTCCTTATGGAGACTGCCAATTAAGGCCACCATGTAGCCGTGTGGAGTCCTATAGCCATGGATGCTCCACTAAGGGGTTACTGGGAAAATATGCAAAGTTTTCCAGGATGGGATAAGGAAAACCACGCCTCTTTTACAGATAGGAAACGTGTCTCCTTTTTTTACAGTTTTTTATATACTGGAGACAAACATCCATGTTGTTATGGTGAAAAGCTCAAGATTGTTTTGAATATTTTGTTTTTATATAGTGTAAAATAACTACATCAATATCTTTCAACTAAGGAGCACCCAAGTAGATATATTGTTTTCCATGGCCCTTCAGGCCAGGGTTTCTGCTAAAATCTAGAAGCAGTTAGGATCTACTTGATGTTTTTCCACACAACTGCATTATAGACAATTAATTGTTTAAATAAACAGTTCAATTGTTTAATTTCTGCTATTTTTTTCAGCTAAGGATTTACCTAATTTACCTTAGACCTATGTCCCGATTGCATTCAAAGAGGGACACTTTCTTTTTCTAATGACTGGATTAGAGATGGGCAAATCGATTGTAATGATTCTAAATTTGCATAGAATTTCAGGAAAACTTTGATAGTGTTCCTCACTGTATGGCGGTAGTGTCCCTCACTGTATGGGGGTAGTGTTCCTCACTGTATGGGGGTAGTGTTCCTCACTGTATGGGGGTAGTGTTCCTCACTGTATGGCGGTAGTGTCCCTCACTGTATGGGGGTAGTGTTCCTCACTGTATGGGGGTAGTGTTCCTCACTGTATGGCAGTAATATTCCTCACTGTATGGCGGTAGTATTCCTCACTATATGGGGGTAGTGTTCCTCACTTTATGGGAGTAGTGTACCTCACTGTATGGGGGGTAGTGTTCCTCACTATATGGAGGTAGTGTCCCTCACTGTATGGGGGTAGTGTTTCTCACTGTATGGGGGGTAGTGTTCCTCACTGTATGGCGGTAATATTCCTCACTGTATGGGGGTAGTATTCCTCACTATATGGGGGTAGTGTTCCTCGCTTTATGGGGGTAGTGTTCCTCACTGTATGGCGGTAGTGTTCCTCACTGTGTGGCGGTAGTGTTCCTCACTGTATGGCTGTATTCTTGACTGTATGGCAGTAGTGTTCCACACTATATGGTGTTAGTGTTCCTCACTGTATGGTGGTAGTGTTCCTCACTGTATGGCGGTAGTATTACTCACTGTATGGGGTTAGTGTTCCTCACTGTATGGCGGTAGGGTTCCTCACTGTATGGGGGTAGTGTTCCTCACTGTATGGGGGTAGTGTTCCTCACTGTATGGCGGTAGTGTCCCTTACTGTATGGGGGTAGTGCTCCTCACTGTATGGGGGTAGTGTTCCTCTCTGGATGGCGGTAGTGTTCCACACTATATGGCGTTAGTGTTTCTCACTGTATGGCGGTAGTGTTCCTCACTGTATGGAGATAGTATTCCTCACTGTATGGCGGTAGTGATCCTCACTGTATGGCGGTAGTGATCCTCACTGTATGGCGGTAGTGTTCCTCACTGTATGGAGGTAGTATTCCTCACTGTATGGCGGTAGTGATCCTCACTGTATGGCGGTAGTGTTCCTCACTGTATGGCGGTAGTGCTACGCACTGTATGGCTGTATTCTTCTCTTTATGGAAGTAGTGTTCCTCACTTTATGGGGTAGAGATACCAAATTTGTATAGGTTTTATAATGTTTTCATTAATTTACATAAATTAAACCTCCTGCACAAAATTTTTCTTTTTATTTTGCCATACTGTATGGCGGTAGTGTTCCTCACTGTATGGCGGTAGTGTTCCACACTATATGGCGTTAGTGTTTCTCACTGTATGGCGGTAGTGTTCCTCACTGTATGGAGGTAGTATTCCTCACTGTATGGCGGTAGTGTCCCTTACTGTATGGGGGTAGTATTCCTCACTGTATGGGGGTAGTGCTCCTCACTGTATGGGGGTAGTGTTCCTCACTGTATGGGGGTAGTGTTCCTCACTGTATGGGGGCAGTATTCCTCAATGTATGGGGGTAGTGTTCCTCACTGTATAGGGGTAGTATTCCTCACTGTATGGGGGTAGTGTTCCTCACTGTATGTGGGTAGTGTTCCTCCCTGTATGTCCGTAGTATTCCTCACTGTATGGGGGAAGTGTTCCTCACTGTATGGAGGTAGTGTTCCTCACTGTGTGGCGGTAGTGTTCCACACTATATGGTGTT
Source organism: Engystomops pustulosus (assembly GCF_040894005.1). Lineage (NCBI taxonomy): Eukaryota > Metazoa > Chordata > Amphibia > Anura > Leptodactylidae > Engystomops > Engystomops pustulosus. The sequence goes on from NC_092415.1 coordinate 44,302,905, forward strand.
AGTGTTCCACACTGTATGGGGGTAGTGTTCCTCACTGTATGGCGGTAGTGTTCCTCACTGTATGGCGGTAGTGTTCCTCACTGTATGGCGGTAGTGTTCCTCACTGTATGGCGGTAGTGTTCCTCACTGTATGGGGGTAGTGTTCCTCACTATATGGCGGTAGTGTCCCTTACTGTATGGGGGTAGTATTCCTCACTGTATGGGGGTAGTGCTCCTCACTGTATGGGGGTAGTGCTCCTCACTGTATGGGGGTAGTGTTCCTCACTGTATGGGGGTAGTGTTCCTCACTGTATAGCAGTAGTGTTCCACACTATATGGTGTTAGTGTTCCTCACTGTATGGGGGTAGTGCTCCTCACTGTATGGCGGTAGTGTTCCACACTATATGGCGTTAGTGTTTCTCACTGTATGGCGGTAGTGTTCCTCACTGTATGGAGGTAGTATTCCTCACTGTATGGCGGTAGTGATCCTCACTGTATGGCGGTAGTGTTCCTCACTGTATGGCAGTAGTATTCCTCACTGTATGGGGGTAGTGTCCCTCACTGTATGGCGGTAGTGTTACTCACTGTATGGCTGTATTCTTCTCTGTATGGAAGTAGTGTTCCTCACTTTATGGGGTAGAGATATTTGTATAGGTTTTATAATGTTTTCATTAATTTACATAAATTAAACCTCCTGCACAAAATTTTTCTTTTTATTTTGCCATCTTCTGGCGCTAATAACTTTTTTATACTGTTGGGTATGGAGCTGTGTGTGTTGTAATTTTTTGCTATTTTTTATGACGTTTTCATTGCTATCATTTTAACCCCTTCCCGACATTTGACGTAATAATACTGCATGGCGGGAGGTGCGTTCCCGCAAAATGCAGTATTATTAGGTCATGCTTCTGGAAGCTGCGGGTGTCGGCTATATATTATAGCCGACACCTGCCTCTAACACCCGCGATCGGAGATTTCTCCGATTGCGGGTGTTAACCCCTAACACGCCGCGGTCGCGCTGACCGCGGCGTGTCAGAGGCATTTAAATGCAATCTGAAGGGTCCTTCTGGCAGGACCCGGCTGTAAGACACTGGGCATGCGCAGCATGCTCAGTGTCTTACATTACACAGTGCAATACTTCTGTATTGCACTGTGTAACCTGTAAAATAGCTTGAACAAGTGATCAGAAGATCACTTGTTCAAGCTTAGATGTCATTACCTGTAAAAAAAAGTTAAAACAATAAATAAAGGTTTTTAAAAATAAAAATAAATAATAAAAGAAAGTGAAAGTCCCCCCAAACACCACATTTCCCTTTACACAAGTAATAAAGTATAAAATACACTAAATCACAAAAAAACCCCACTTATTTGGTATCGCCGCGTCCGTAACAATCTGTACAATAAATCCTAATCATAATTGGACCCGCTCGGTGAACGTGGTAAAAAAAAAACCCAAAAACTTGCCAAAAATTAAAACTTTTTATCAAATTGCTTTACAAAAAATGTTCTAAAAAGTGATCCGAAAAAGTTACAAGCGCCAAAATGATACCACTGAAAAGAACAACTTATCACGCAAAAAATAAGCTCACAACCAGCTCCGTCAACCAAAAAATACTATAGTTATGCTGCTATAAAGATGGCAATACTAAAACAAATTCAATTTTTTCTATTCTAGTTTTCCTTCAATAAAATTGGACAAATATAAATAAAACTATATAAATGAGGTATCACCGTAATCGTAGTGATCCGTAGAATAAAGATAATATATTATTGTTATGCTACAGTGAACACCCCCCCAAAAATGCTAAAAATCCAAAACAAGAATTGATGATTTTATTTTCCTCCACACGAAAAAAGTTAATAAAATTGCTTCAATAAGCTAAACACCCTCTAAAATAAAGTTTTTTTTACAGTGCATCGGGTCTCGCAAAAAATAAGCCCTTATTTGTCTAAATTGCTTAAAAAATAAAGATTGTATAGCCTATTCCCAACGCGCGTTGTAATAGAACGGTGCGGCGAGTAGTGACTTGCCAACACAGTTCAGACACAGTGATCGGGGCAAGATGGCAGCTGATCCTAACAGCCATCCATCCTGCCCCATGGACCAGAAGGGTTACGTCGCCCCCACACACCCCCAGTTTATTATCGCTGCTATTGGCTCATCAATTCAGACGAGCCAATAGCAGCGAATTTACTTATGACGTCAGTAATACCGGTCACCATGTCTATAGACACGGTGATCGGGGCAGGATGGCGGCTGTTCCTGACAGCCACCAATTGTGCCTTGTGGTTCAGAGGGGTTTTGTTGCCCCCCTCTGTCCATGTTTGCCGCTATTGACTGGTCGATTTGGTCCAGCTAAAAGCAGCAATATTCGTCACAATGGGCATCGCTAGGGTGAATAAGAGCAACACTTGGCGATAATTTCCCTACTAAAACGAAGATATGGTACAAAAGCGCTGGCCGTGTACATTGTACAGATTATGGTGTACAACTCTTACGTGCTGTTCCAATGTGCAGGTCCTGCCGTATCATTTCTCCGTTTTCAAGAGGAAGATATTAGGAAACTAATATTGGGACAAGAAGGATGGGGCCCCTGTACCTCTTGTTTAGATGTTCCTGTATTTTGTCAGGGCAGCATTTTCACGGTAAATTCTGCTGCTTCTAAAGGTAGGACTCAATAAAGAGTCTGTTCCAAAAGAGGAGTTAGGATGGACACTATATACTAAGGATGGACACTATATACTAAGGATGGACACTATATACTACTAAGAGACCTGCGACAACTCCAAGTGTGACAAAAGTTTAGATGGTCCCCTGGTATATTCTACCTCCTTATACGCAACACATTCAAAATTCACGCCCAACCTGTTGTGAATTCAGTAAAATGAATAATTGTAACAACTGTTATGTCCCGTTGCTCCCTATACCCCTCCATTATTTCATAAGGGGCGCCACATAACGGGCACTGAACGTTCCAGAAATAATTGCAATTTCCATCTTGGACTCCATTGCACATCGTATTTGGAAACCACCTGTATGTTCAAATGCTCATTTCACCACGTGTATTACACTACACCACATATTACACCTTGCTAAATTCCCCAAGGGGTGTACATTCAACAATTAGGGTCACTTTTCGGGTTTTCCTCCGCTTTGGTACCACTACGGCTCTCCAAATGTATCCTGACACATGTGAAGAATTTCTTGCAAATTTGGCCTCTAAAAGACAAACATCCCTCTTTTACTCTACTGTGCGCCCATAAAGCATTTTATATGCACATGTGGGGTACTTCTACACTCGGGAAAAATAGTTTTACACCTTTTTCGGGGCTATTTAATATATTATCCCTTGTGGCTTACATAAATTAGGGGTAAAGTGACATTTATAGGAAAATTTTCACCTTTTTAATGTTTAGGGCCTAATTGGATCATTCACCTGTAGGGGCAAATACATATATTACACATTGCAAAATTCTCTAAGGGGTGTGTGTTCAAAAATTAGGGTCACTTTTTGGATTCTTATCTGTTTTATACCACTAGGGCTCTCCAAATGCATGTCAAACATTTCTGTCAAATTTGGCTTCTAAAAGACAAACCTCCCCCTTTCCTTTTACTGTGCGCCCATACAACATTTTATATACACACGTGGGGTACTTCTACACTCAAGAGAAATAGGTTTACACATTTTGGGGGGTTATTACATTTTTTTTATCCCTTGTGGCTACAAAAAATTAGGGGTACAATGACCTTTATAAGAAAATGTTCACCTTCGTCCTATTTAAGCCCTAATTAAATCAAACCCCTTTATGGACAAATACACATATTACACCTTGCTAAATTCTCTAAGGGGTGTGCTTTCCAAAATGGTGTCACTTGTTGGGGTTCCGCTCTGTTTTGGTACCACTACGGCTCTCTAAATGCATCCTGACACATGTAAAGGATGTTTGTCAAATTTGGCTTCTAAAAGGCCAACGCCCCTCTTTCCCTTCTGAGCTTCACTGCGTACCCATACAACATTTTATTTGCATGTGTGGGGCAATTTTATACTCGGGAGAAATGCTAGTACACATTTTTTGGGGTTGTTTCATCTTTAATGCCTTATGGGATACAAAAATTAGCCGTAAAAGTGACTTTTTTGGGAAAATGTTCATCTTTTTCCTTTTAGGGACCTAATTGAAGCAAACACCTGTGGGGGAAAATACACATATTACACCTTGCTAAATTCTCCAAAGGGTGCACTTTCCAAAATGGTGACACTTGTTGGGGTTCCCCTCTGTTTTGGTACCACTAGGGCTCTCCAAATGCATCCTGACACATGTAATGGATGATTGTCAAATCTGGCTTCTAAAAGGCCAAAGCTCCTCCTTCCCTTCTGAGCCCTACTGTGTACCCATAACACACTTTATATGCAAAAGTGGTGCAGTTCTGTGCTTAGGAGAAATAGTTTTACACATTTATGGGAGTTGTTTCATCTTTTATCCCTTGTGGCTTACAAAAATTTGGGGTAAAAGTGACTTTTTTAAGAACATTTTCACCTTTTTTCCCTTTTGGGGCCTAATTGAATCAAACACCTGTTTGGGCAAATACACAAATTACACCTTGCTAAACTCTCCAAGGGGTGTACTTTCCAGAATGGTGTCTCTTGTTGGGGCTTTCCTCTGTTTTGGTACCATTATGGCTCTCCAAATGCATCCTGACACATAAAAACTTTTTCAGCCATATTTGCCCTGCAAAAACGAAACAACGCTCTTTCCATTCCAAGTGCCCCCATGTGCCCGTACAGAAGGGTACAGTGACAAAATGGGCATTGGCATGCTCAGGAGGAATTGCCTTAAACATGGTAAAATGCATTTTCCTTTTTAACCCATTGTGAAGGTGCAAATTTTAGTGTTCAATGAATCTATTGTAAGATAAAATTACATTTCTGTAATTTCACTTTCATTTATCTTTCACCCTCATGAAACGCTCAAAGGGTTAACAAAATTCCCAAAGGTTGTTTTGAATATTTTGAGGGGTGTAGTTTCTAAAATGATGTCATTTGTGGGGGGTTTCTATCATGTAGGCCTTATAAAGTCACTTCTAACTAAACTGACCCTCCAAAAGTAGGTTTTGATGATTTTCGTGAAAATCTGAAAAATTGCACCTAAAGTTATAAGCCTCCTAACATCCTAAAAAAAAGGAAAAGATGTTTGAAAAATGATGCCAAGTTAAAGCAGACATATGGAAAATGTTAGTTATCAAGTTATTTTAGTGATATGACTAACTTTCCAAAAAGTAGAAAATTTTGAATTTTGAAAACATTGTTTTTTTCAAAATTTTTGGCAAATTTCCATTTATTTCATAAATAAATACCAAACATATTGATTAAATTTCTCGACCAACATGAAGTACAATGTGTCACGAAAAAACAATCTCAAAATCAACTGGATATGTTAAAGTGTTCCAAAGTTATAACCACTTAAATAGACACATGTCAGATTTTAAAAAATGGGCCGTGTCAGGAAGGTGAAAAGTGGCTTCAGCGTTAAGGGGTTAAAGACTATGCAACCTTTTGTTTACTTTTTATTGAATTTTTAATATTTTTTAAAATGGCAAAAAAGTGGCATTTTTTACTTTGGGTTCTATTTTTCTGTTACGAGGTTAAACCCAGTGAAAAAACGTTATTATATTTTTATATATCGGCATTTTCGAGACAAGGTGATAGCTAATGTGTTTATGATTTTTACAGTTTATTTTATATCAGTTCTAGGGAAAGGGGGGTTGATTTGAATTTTTAGGGTTTTTTTTATAATTTTTTTTAAAGTTTTTTTTATTTTTACTATTTTTCAGACTCCCTAGGTTGTCTGATTGATCCTATCATATACTGCCATACTATATCAGTATATGGGGATTCCCCTCTTTCATTACAATGGCGCAGATTTATCAAGTGTCTGAAAGTGAGAATATTTCCAGTTGCCCATGGCAACCAATCACAACTCAGCTTTCATTTTACCAGTGCTCATGAATATTTTAAATGGGAACTGTGATTGGTTGCCATGGGCAACTGGAAATATTCTCGCTTTCAGACACTTGATAAATCTGCCACAATGTGATGTGACATCACCGGCTATCGGGCAGGTGGATCTGATAGCACACAGTATACATGTAGAATTATGAGCCAAAGATGTTTTTGCACAGGAAATTCTCAGATACCTAAAAACATAAAATTGAGCAAAACCTTAAAAATTTAGCAAAATCTTCCCCCTGTAGTAGCAATGGACCTACATACACCACCTCTTATGTGGTATAGTTTTGCAATGAAATTTGCGTTCTTTTGAAAATTCTCAGATGATAAATGCGGTGTTGCATACTCTGTGGTGTATTTTTTCTGCCATAGCGTGACTTTAGAGTTGCATTTTTTTCTCGCTAAAAAACGTGCAAAACTGATGTTTGTACAAAAATTTGCGACAATTAGACGCCAAGAAGCTTCATAGGACTAATGATAAATCTCCCCCATACTGTGAGTAACATGACTCTGTATTTATAGAACTAACCCTATAAAGTTTTCCATCCTTAATTACAAAATTCTGGGAATTCTACAAGAGTAATGAAGAAAAAACTCAAATATATAGTCATTTCTCAACAACTTAATATTGTTTTCCATATACAGTCAACACTTCTAACCACTATTAGGGGAAGACATTAATTGATGTACATGCTTCATCAATTCATTTGTTATGTAAAAAAAAAAAAATCTTTTTGTCTTCTTCAAGTACACACCGGAGTCCAAACATGGGGTGCACCTACTCTGTGGAGTCCCAGAATTAAGCCCTTCCACAAAATGGCATCCTAACGCTAAGTTTTCTCCACACACTCAGACCTCTACACACTCCACACACTCACACCTAGAGTCCACTCACTGCTACCACCCTTGAGTTACGCCATAGACACCTCAACCACACAGACAATGCACACTGATGATTTACATAGAACATGCACTCATACATATGCTATATTAAAAATGACCTGGTAATGTAATCCCTTCAGAAACTTAGATTCGTTGAGGCTACAAAAAGAGGCTTATTAAAGTTGACACTTTAATATACATAAAAAAAATACAGTACACTCAAAAACAATATTGTCAGATAAAATGAAGTTAAAAACAATACACATACAATACTTACAGACACGGAAAACTGAAACAAAAAACTCTTGCTATGGAAATAGGTAGAAGCTCCTTGGCCCGAGGACAGGGCATGTAGAACGATCCAGTCTTCTGATGTATAGAGTCTAGAGATGAGCGAACATGCTCGTCCGAGCTTGATGCTCGTTCGAGCATTAGCGTACTCGAAACTGCTCGTTGCTCGGACGAATACTTCGCCCGCTCGAGAAAATGGCAGCTCCCGCCGTTTTGCTTTTTGGCGGCCAGAAACAGAGCCAATCACAAGCCAGGAGACTCTGCACTCCACCCAGCATGACGTGGTACCCTTACACGTCGATAGCAGTGGTTGGCTGGCCAGATCAGGTGACCCTGGGATAGACTAGCCGCTGCCCGCGCTGCTCGGATCATTCTGTGTCTGGATGCCGCTAGGGAGAGAGCTGCTGCTGGTCAGGGAAAGCGTTAGGGTGTTCTATTAGCTTACTGTTAGGCAGGAGTGATTCTCCAAGAACCCAACAGCCCTTCTTAGGGCTACAATAACGTTCTACTTTTTTTTTTTTTATTTGCGTCTAGTACCATTTTGTGAGGAATTAGCAGGGGGACTTGCTACCGTTGTGTTTAGCTCTTAGTGGCACACATATCCACCTCAAACACCAAAGTGGGAAAATTTAGTAGGGGTTGGATTTCAATTAGGCACAGTCTGCCATTTTTCCTTTTTTATTTTACGTTTATTTTGTTTAATAACTCAGTGTCATCTCATCTGGCATAGTAGTGTGCTTTCATACTTGGCTAGAAAATAGCCATAGGAGAATCCAAACGGCTTACGCCTACAGTAGCGTTATATATTTGATTTCTGGTTGATCTGCTGGTGGCTGTACTTGCTGCCGTGCATCTACTAGCCAATTGTGAGCAATTTGTAGTGAGACTTGCGACCGCTGTGTTTTGCGCTTAGTGACGCACATATCCATTGCAAAGACCGAAGTGGGAAAATTTAGTAGGGGTTGGATTTCAATTAGGCACAGTCTGCCATTTGTCCTTTTTTATTTTACGTTTATTTTGTTTAATAACTCAGCGTCATCTCATCTGGCATAGTAGTGTGCTTTCATACTTGGCTAGAAAATAGCCATAGGAGAATCCAAACGGCTTACGCCTACAGTAGCGTTATATATTTGATTTCTGGTTGATCTGCTGGTGGCTGTACTTGCTGCAGTGCATCTACTAGCCAATTGTGAGCAATTTGTAGTGAGACTTGCGACCGCTGTGTTTTGCGCTTAGTGACGCACATATCCATTGCAAAGACCGAAGTGGGAAAATTTAGTAGGGGTTGGATTTCAATTAGGCACAGTCTGCCATTTGTCCTTTTTTATTTTACGTTTATTTTGTTTAATAACTCAGCGTCATCTCATCTGGCATAGTAGTGTGCTTTCATACTTGGCTAGAAAATAGCCATAGGAGAATCCAAACGGCTTACGCCTACAGTAGCGTTATATATTTGATTTCTGGTTGATCTGCTGGTGGCTGTACTTGCTGCAGTGCATCTACTAGCCAATTGTCAGCAATTTGTAGTGAGACTTGCGACCGCTGTGTTTTGCGCTTAGTGACGCACATATCCATTGCAAAGACCGAAGTGGGAAAATTTAGTAGGGGTTGGATTTCAATTAGGCACAGTCTGCCATTTGTCCTTTTTTATTTTACGTTTATTTTGTTTAATAACTCAGCGTCATCTCATCTGGCATAGTAGTGTGCTTTCATACTTGGCTAGAAAATAGCCATAGGAGAATCCAAACGGCTTACGCCTACAGTAGCGTTATATATTTGATTTCTGGTTGATCTGCTGGTGGCTGTACTTGCTGCAGTGCATCTACTAGCCAATTGTGAGCAATTTGTAGTGAGACTTGCGACCGCTGTGTTTTGCGCTTAGTGACGCACATATCCATTGCAAAGACCGAAGTGGGAAAATTTAGTAGGGGTTGGATTTCAATTAGGCACAGTCTGCCATTTGTCCTTTTTTATTTTACGTTTATTTTGTTTAATAACTCAGTGTCATCTCATCTGGCATAGTAGTGTGCTTTCATACTTGGCTAGAAAATAGCCATAGCAATAGGATAGCATTGTTTGGTTTTAAAAACTCAAAAACACAAAAAAAAAAAAAAACACAAAAAAAAGTTAAAAAAAAATTAAAGCTATAACTCTCATTTTAAAAATGTTTAACCCGAGGGCTAGGGGTAGAGGACGAGAGCGGGGACGTGGGCGTCCAACTACTGCAGGGGTCAGAGGCCGTGGTCCTGGCCGGGGTGAGACACCACCTGCTTATGAGGGAGCAGGGGAACGCCGCAGAGCTACACTCCCTAGGTTCATGTCTGAAGTTACTGGGACTCGTGGTAGAGCACTGTTGAGGCCAGAACAGTGCGAACAGGTGATGTCGTGGATTGCTGACAATGCTTCGAGCAATTTGTCCACCAGTCAGTCTTCCACGCAGTCCACCCATGTCACCGAAATCGCCACTCCTCCAGCTCCTGCACCTCAGCCTCCTCCCCCCCAGTCTGCCCCCTCCCAGGAAAATTTGGCATTTGAACCGGCATACTCTGAGGAACTGTTTTCTGGACCCTTCCCACAGTCACAAACCACTTGTCCGGTTGCTGCTGAGCAATTTTCCGATGCCCAGGTTTTCCACCAGTCACAGTCTGTGGGTGATGATGACCTTCTTGACGTAGTGGAAGTGTGTAAAGAGGTGTCCGACGATGAGGAGACACGGTTGTCAGACAGTGGGGAAGTTGTTGTCAGGGCAGGAAGTCCGAGGGGGGAGCAGACTGAGGGATCGGAGGATGATGAGGTGACAGACCCAAGCTGGGTTGAGAGGCCGGGTGAACACAGTGCTTCTGAGACGGAGGAGAGTCCTCGACCAGAACAGGTTGGAAGAGGCAGTGGTGGGGCCAGACAGAGAGGCAGGGCCAGAGCTGGTGCATCAGCGCCAAATGTGTCAACTAGTGAAGCTCCCGTGGCGAGGGCTCTTGCGGCGAGGGCTAGATCTTCAGAAGTCTGGAGGTTCTTTAAGGAAACACCGGATGACCGACGGACTGTGGTGTGCAACATTTGCCAAACCAGGCTCAGCAGGGGTTCCACCACTACTAGCTTAACTACCACCAGTATGCGCAGGCATATGAATGCTAAACACCCCACTCAGTGGCAACAAGCCCGTTCACCTCCGGCCGTGCACACCACTGCTCCTTCCCCTGTGTCAGCTGATAGTCAGCCCCCTGCCCAGGACCCTGCCACAAAAACCCCATCGTCGCCTCCACGATCCTCCACAGCATCCACCAGCGTTCAGCTCTCCATACCCCAGACGCTGGAGCGGAAACGCAAATATAGTGCAACCCACCCGCACGCCCAAGCCCTTAATGTGCACATCTCCAGATTGCTTAGCCTGGAGATGCTGCCCTATAGGCTAGTAGAGACCGAGGCCTTTCGCAACCTCATGGCGGCGGCCGCCCCTCGGTATTCGGTCCCCAGCCGCCACTACTTTTCCCGATGTGCCGTCCCAGCCCTGCACCAGCACGTGTCAGACAACATCACCCGTGCCCTGACCAACGCCGTTTCTGACAAGGTCCACCTGACCACGGACACGTGGACGAGTGCTGCCGGGCAGGGCCACTATATATCGCTGACGGCACATTGGGTTAACTTGGTGGAGGCTGGGACCGAGTCTGACCCTGGGGCTGGTCATATACTGCCGACGCCGAGGATTGCGGGGCCTACCTCGGTCCAGGTGTTTCAGGCCTACTATGCCTCCTCCTCCTCCCACCCCTCCTCCACCTCCTCCTCCGAACTACCATCCGTGGGCACGGCGCCATCAGTCGGTAGCTCTAGGCACAGCAGCAGTGCCGTTGCTAAGCGACAGCAGGCGGTGCTCAAACTGCTGAGCCTAGGCGATAAAAGGCACACCGCCCAAGAGCTATTACAGGGCATCACGGCGCAGACTGATCTGTGGCTGGCACCGCTGAACCTGAAGCCAGGCATGGTTGTGTGTGACAACGGCCGTAACCTGGTGGCGGCTCTGCAACTCGGCAGACTGACACATGTGCCATGCCTGGCCCATGTGTTAAATCTGATAGTTCAGCGTTTCCTCAAGACATACCCCAATCTGTCAGATTTGCTCACGAAGGTGCGCCGCATCTGTGCGCATTTCAGGAAGTCCAGCACAGATGCTGCCACTCTCAGGGCAGCGCAGCGCCGCCTCCAACTGCCCGCTCACCGACTGTTGTGCGACGTGCCCACGAGGTGGAATTAAACACTGACCATGTTATCCAGAGTTTACCAGCAGCGCCGAGTCATTGTAGACTGCCAGATGTCAACTTCCACCAGAACTGGTAGTCAGGTCAGTCAGCTTCCTCAAGTCTACAATGAGGAGTGGACGTGGATGTCTGATATCTGTCAGGTGCTGAGTAACTTTGAGGAGTCAACACAGATGGTCAGTGGCGATGCCGCCATCATCAGCCTCACCATCCCGCTGCTTGGCCTGTTGAAAAACTCTCTGATCAGCATGAAGTCGGAAGCTTTGCGCTCGTCACAAGAGACGGGGGAAGAAGATTCCCTTGTTGATAGCCAAAGCACCCTTAGGTCTGTTTCTCAGCGCATATCGGAGGAGGTGGAGGTGGAGGAGGATGAGGAGGAAGAGGAGGAGAATGTTGGCGAGACACAAGAGGGGACCATTGTTGAGTCCTTCACTGTTCAGCGTGTATGGGCAGAAGAAGAGGAGTTGGAGGAGTTGGAGGAGGAGGAAATGGACAGTCAGGCCAGTGAGGGGAGTGAATTCTTACGCGTTGGTACTCTGGCGCATATGGCAGATTTCATGCTAGGCTGCCTATCCCGTGACCCTCGCGTTCAAAGAATTTATTCCAGCACCGATTACTGGGTGTTCACTCTCCTGGACCCACGGTACAAGCAAAATCTTTCCACTCTCATCCCTGCAGAGGAAAGGAGTGTGAGAATGCATGAATACCAGCAGGCCCTGGTTCACAAGCTGAAACAGTATTTCCCTTCTGACAGCGCTAGCGGCAGAGTGCGTAGTTCTGCGGGACAAGTAGCGAGGGAGAGTAGGCGAGCAGGCAGCTTGTCCAGCACTGGCAAGGGTACGCTTTACAAGGCTTTTGCCAGCTTTATGTCACCCCAGCAAGACACTGTCACCTGTCCCCAGTCTCGGCAGAGTAGGGCTGATCTTTACAGAAAGATGGTGAGGGAGTACGTAGCTGACCATACCATCGTCCTAAATGATCACACAGCTCCCTACAACTACTGGGTTTCAAAGCTGGACATGTGGCACGAACTGGCGCTGTACGCCTTGGAGGTTCTTGCCTGCCCTGCCGCTAGCGTCTTGTCCGAGCGGGTTTTCAGTGCAGCTGGTGGCATCATCACCGATAAGCGTACACGCCTGTCGACTGACAGCGCTGACAGGCTGACGCTTATTAAGATGAATAAAGCCTGGATTTCTCATAATTTCCAATCTCCACCAGGTGAAGGAAGCTCAACCTGAATAATTGATCCACTCCTCCTCCTCCTCATTTTCCTCCTTCTCCTCCTCTTTGTACAGTAAAGCAGAGGAAACTGGCTATTTTTTGACAGGGCCCACTGGCTCTAGCTATAGTACTTTATGCATTTAATTTTTCTGGAGGGCCACCGACCCGGTCCTCTGTTTTAAACAATTTTTGGGAGTGCCACATACAGGCACTCAATCTATTCAATTTTTCTGGAGGGCCACCTACCTGCTCCTCTGGTTTGAAAACTTTTTGGGACTGCCACATACAGGCACTCAATCGATTCAATTTTTCTGGAGGGCCACCTACCTGCTCCTCTGGTTTGAAAACTTTTTGGGACTGCCACATACAGGCACTCAATCTATTCTATTTTTCTGGAGGGCCACCTACCTGCTCCTCTGGTTTGAAAACTTTTTGGGACTGCCACATACAGGCACTCAATCGATTCCATTTTTCTGGAGGGCCACCTACCTGCTCCTCTGGTTTGAAAACTTTTTGGGACTGCCACATACAGGCACTCAATCTATTCTATTTTTCTGGAGGGCCACCTACCTGCTCCTCTGGTTTGAAAATTTTTTGGGACTGCCACATACAGGCACTATCCAAATTAAATTGTCTCCATAGCAGCCTCCACACGTTGTCTCCATTGCTACCTCCAAAAGTCGTCCATATAGCTGCCTCCATACATCGTCCCTTTATCAAACGAGGTGTGTCAGGCAGAAATTTGGGTTGTTTTCATGGATTCCACATCAAAGTTGTTAACTTTGTCGCCACCCAGCTGTGTTATCCACAAAATATACTAATAAACTTTTATCATTTACCAATATTATTTCAGCGCTTCTTGCGCATCTGTTTACATTCCCCTCACCCGCCATATCCCAAACTTATAAGAACGCTACTACACTTGATCTTATACAAAAGGTTCTTAGAAGTGCTGTTTGGGGAGTAGCCTAGAGACAGGGGCTTGGATTGCCGAAAGCTCGCCTGGCTGCGGAGCGCCAGCTCCATCCCAAGATCCAACTAACATAGTTTTAACTGCAGCACCTTTAATCTACTACTAGTTCACTGCCTCCATAATAATAATAATAATCTTTATTTATATAGCGCCATCATATTCCGTAGCGCTTTACAAATCATAGGAAACAAATACAAATGTAATGTAACAGAGCACAACATTTGTATGGAACAACAGGAGTGAGGTCCCTGCTCGCCAGAGCTTACGGTTTATGAAGATGATGGGGTAACACGAGGTAAAAGAATATTTAATGGTCAAGCCATTCTTCTTAGGGAATAGAACAAAATATAATAAATGGAATTGCTGTCGCTTGAACCACTCAGCCGTCATCTTATATACCAGGTCCAGGGTGAATGGGACTGTAGAGAAGTCTGGTGCCTGTTGGTTGCTGGATAACAGATGGGAGGACGACACAGGACGGGTTAGTAGAAGAGTTAAAACTTCATGCAGTTAATGAGTGTTATAGGCTTGCCTAAAGAAATGGGTTTTAAGAGCACGTTTGAAACTTTGGAGGTTAGGTATTAGTCTGATAGTCCAGGGCAGAGCATTCCATAGAATTGGTGCAGCTCTAGAGAAGTCTTGGAGACGCGAGTGGGAGGTCCGCACTAGGGTAGAGGTAAATCTAAGATCACTGGCGGATCTAAGAGCACGGGTTGGGCGATAGACTGAGATAAGAGAGGAGAGGTAGGGGGGTGCAGCATTATACAGAGCTTTATGGATGAGGGTTATTATTTTAAACTATTCGAAAGGAGACTGGCAGCCAGTGCAGCTACTGGCATGAACTGTAAGCATACATGGTCCCCTTATCAAACGAGCTGTGTCAGGCAGAATTTTGGGTTGTTTTCATGGCTTCCACAACAAACTTGTTAACTTTGTCGCCACCCTGCTGTGTAATCCACAAAAAATACTGGCAAACTTTTATCATTTACCGATATTATTTCAGCGCTTCTTGCGCATCTGTTTACATTCCCCTCACCCGCCATATCCTAAACTTATAAGAACGCTACTACACTTGATCTTATACAAAAGGTTCTTAGAAGTGCTGTTTGGGGAGTAGCCTAGAGACAGGGGCTTGGATTGGCGAAAGCTCGCCTGGCAGCGGAGCGCCAGCTCCATGCCAAGATCCAACTAACATAGTTTTAACTGCAGCACCTTTAATCTACTACTAGTTCACTGCCTCCATACATGGTCCCCTTATCAAACGAGCTGTGTCAGGCAGAATTTTGGGTTGTTTTCATGGCTTCCATGTTAACTTTGTCGCCACCCTGCTGTGTAATCCACAAAATATACTGGCAAACTTTTATCATGTACCGATATTATTTGAGCGCTTCTTGCTCACCTCCTTTGGTTCCTCTCTGCCACCCATTGGTTTGAAGCCTGAGTCCATTTAGGGTATGTCGCCATGACACTCTCTAGCCTGCCGCTGCTGCCTCTGCATGCCGTCCCCTATAGTGTCAGGGTCAATTATTGGATGTTTTAGATGCTATCTAGCTTCATTCTGTCACTCTGTCATGGCCATGCTGTTGCCCATAATTTTGGCATAATGGTGCGATTATGCAGCCTCAGAGGCATCCATGCATGCTGCCCCTGCTGTTTCCTGTCCATTTCCGTGGTGTTTCCATCCTTTTCTGAGGTTCCCAGGTGTTTGGCCAAGCTTCCCTGTGCAGAGCCTTGGTCCCCTTGAAAAATGCTCGAGTCTCCCATTGACTTCAATGGGGTTCGTTATTCGAGACGAGCACTCGAGCATCGGGAAAAGTTTGTCTCGAATAACGAGTACCCGAGCATTTTAGTGCTCGCTCATCTCTAATAGAGTCCTCAAACGGAACAAAGCTTTAGGGCCGCTTCACTAATTTAAATCCAGGAGGTTTTTGACCCCCCCCACCCCTGGCCGTGATGTCACTGTGAGAGGGAGTTTTTCTATTCCCCTTCCATCAGTTAATTACTCTCTGGGTCTGGGGTTTTATTAAAACCCATAACTTTTGATTGGAAGATGACATTGCTCCCAATCAGAAGGGTACCTCGCCCCTGTTCACCCCATACTAAACTTGGGGAGTCTAGGCCTAACATTAGGGCTGGGTTCCTCTTCAGCTTGGCTTTTGATACTTGGTCCAAGAGTGTATCTAGACCCTATAACTCTCCTGTGTAACTGGGGACCTATAATTATGAATTATGCCCCAGTTATGGACAGCTATGATATTTCCTTTGTCTGAATTTTGGAGGGAAAATACCACACAGTCCTGTGTCTTCCAGCACAAGCTAGCCCAAGGTGTAAATTTTCCTACTTACAGCCATTTGCTCTGACCAAATGGAGCCCCATGAATCTTAATAAAACAAACCAAAAGAAAAAAAACTGTACATTGGTAATATTATCACAGGAGTCATAAAAGAAATCTCACATTTTACTATAAAATTATCACCCAATCAACATAAAATTTAATAACAGAACCACTAATAGTAGATGACTGCATGAAAAACCATCCCACATTCAGTGATGCATGAATAAAGAGATAATTTACTCACTTCACTTCTATCATACGATGCACAATGTCTACTAAGAAAATTTGTGGGCTTATTTCTTTTGTATGCTGCCCCACTCTGGGATCATATTGCCTTCTCATAGACAATTGTGGATTGTTGACAATTAAGTCCCAATCATGCAGATTAATTTTTTTCCCTACCAATCACCACAAATTCATAATCAAATTTGCGTCTGTAATTAACCAGGATTACAATTTTCAGGAAATTCTACATTTTGTGACTGTTTCAACTGTGATGTTGATGGTGTAATTACCAAAATAATCCAGTCTATTTTGCATTTCATTATAAATTCATGATTTAAAATTAACCTTTAACATATATGTACTGTATAATTAGCTATATTTATCACTGTTTTTCTCCTTTATTCGGTGAACAGGAATGTATACTAAATTATTAACCATCTGTCAGCCTAGAATGTTCTTAAAACTGCTGTCCCGTTACCCAGAACCAATAGAATACAATACAGCTGCCCATGTATACTTGCCAAGTGCCTATGTATGTATTTTTATAAGCATCTACTTAATCATTAACAGATTTTATATTAAAGTGACATTGTACTCAAATACATTTTGTTAAACACTGAATACTTTTAAATAAGACTCATACTGCGCTCAGCTCTAATATTATCTGGTGCTTAGTGCCGGTAGAGAGAATGGGGCCAACGAGTGAAGACTAGCACCAGTCTTCTACCTCACTGGCTCCAAGATGACACAAGATGATACAACTGCAACCAAATAGCACAAAATACAAATTTTCAAACAATATAAAAAAAATGCATTACTTAATTTACTCCGATTTGCTGCAGTTCCTGGTGGATTGGCAGTAGTTTTGCTCTCATAGTTTGTGCTCGGCCTGATATTGAACAATTCACTTAAGTTTGTGGTTTGATTTCACTTTACTCCAATGCATCTTAAGTGAAGTAAGAACCTCGTGAATCAGTTATACATATCCTAGGGTCTCCATGAGATCTGCTTCGGCCAATCACTGACACCAAGATATATATAAGTAGAACAAGTAATCTCTCATGGCCCATTAAGGCCACTGATTGGTTGAAACAGATACTATGACCCAAGAACAACTACCAGGGCTGGAAGTGCTGAAGATCAGGAGATTGCCACGATGCTGGATGCTGGTAGCACACTATGTATTCTTATTTTTTGGTTACCCCTGCTCCAGCCCTCATGCGGTTTTTCCATGGCTCCAGGAAAACCTCCTTAAATATATGTTTCTTATGTAACCCTATATATAGTTACTAAGGCTAAAGCCGATGTACCTCCATGTTACACATTATAACCAAAACCATGCATCTTGCTTACTTTTCCCTTACTACAGTACACATTACAGTAGGTTAATTTTGTCACATAGCATTTTATATAATATATTCTTAAATCCAAAACTCGAGGCAGAAATCTAGCTTTCACATCCACATCATTGTTAGGGAAAGGGGGTAACAGCAAATGATATTTCATAGGGAAGACTCACTGAGCTCTGAATATACAGGTCCACAAGCAGAGAAAAGCTTGTTTTGAAAATAGAAGAAGCAAAATTACATATCTAAAAGTCATCTGGGATTAGGAACAACATCCGGATGGAGAGGGTGAAGGTGCTAATATGTTAGTCTGTGGTTTCACATACTGTACAGAATATGCTGTAGGGACCACTGTGAATATTTTATTCTATAAAAAACTTCCATAAATATGTGTGAGTTTGCACATGATTTGTTGCATAATGTGGTTTGTGATGCACAGCCTGGTGTATGGTACAGTGGCTACATTACAGCAAATAATCCTGGATCACCATTGGAATTCTGTGAAATTATTCAGAGTGTGATTGCACAGACTGTGAGCTCCTGTTGTAAGTGCTAAGTGTTTACTGTAATATACTTTTCAGTGTTGTTTTCTCACCCATTGTGCAGCGACTGTAGGCTTCTTAAATTCCACAACATAAACCTGTGCAATGCCTATTGGACACCTACATTTCCGCAACATTCTTCTAGTCTCAAAAACATTCTTCTATTCTTCACATTTTTGTCATCATTAATTTCAACACATTTCTTTAACCCCTTAACGACTTGGCCTTTTTTAGTGCTAGCCTTTGCTGCAATATGCGAGCCCTCTCCATGCACTGGGACCCGGCGCGCGTCGGGAAGGGGTTAAGTAATAATGCTTATAAAATGAATTGAATTATTAGGTACATGTAGTCCCGGGTTACGTACCATATTGGTTCTGTAGGTTTGTTTTTAAGTTGAATTTGTATGTAAGTTGGAACTGAATATTTTCTAATTGTAACCCAAAACAAAAATTTTTTTGATCTGGCTTTGCAGACTGTTAGCCCGGTCCCACCATCCCCCCTGGAGCAGAAAGTGCTCGACTGCACAAGTGCAGTCGAAGCAGGGGGGGGTGAAACAGTGTAACAGCCTGGAAAGCCAGATGACAGCTGGTGGCAGGACCTAATATGCTATTAAATTGCAGAGTATAGAGGATGTGATCCTGGAACAAAATTAAAAAGTTTAAAAAAATGTAAAAAGTAAAAAAGAATTCCCTTTGTTCCATACAATCCATTTTTAATTTTACTATATTAAAAAAATAAAACATTTACCCACATTTGGATTCTCTGCATCAAGAGCCTTGATCAAGAGCCTGTAGAAAGTTGGCAATTAAAAAAAATAATTATTTTTTGTATTACTTTTACTGCATGGTAAAAGTGCATAAAACTTATCATTAAATAATATATATCAAGATTAGTGGGTTTT
The DNA here is from genome assembly GCF_040894005.1 of Engystomops pustulosus. Taxonomy (NCBI): domain Eukaryota; kingdom Metazoa; phylum Chordata; class Amphibia; order Anura; family Leptodactylidae; genus Engystomops; species Engystomops pustulosus. Next base: position 44,321,856 of record NC_092415.1, read on the forward strand.
ACTCAACCACTGACTATAGAGCTAATACAAATCAATCAAAAAATGATAGGCACCCCAAATGAACACCACTAAAAATTGCAACCAGTTTCACAAAAAACAAGCCATCAACCAATGTCATATAATGACTCTATGAATTTGTGTCTCAATAGAAATGGATAGATGTAGAGCTAAGCAGCGATCAAGAAGCTTAGTATGAAGAAATGCAACAAATGAGTCCAAGGTTATAGAAGAATAATAACCTTTACATTTTTCTTTTCTATACTTTCTACAATACAATTTCTGTTCTAAATGTTATGTTGTACATGTCTAATGGAAATCATAGGTGGAAGGAACACCATAAGAAGAAATAAAGACTGGTAAAAGGAATGTCAAAGCGGGAGTGTTCCTCACAGGAAGGACCCACTTCACTGAAAGCTGATGGACAGAGTAGCCAGGGCTTAAAATATGCAAATAAAAGGAATACAAGTATAGAGTTATGTTAAGACAACAGTAATAGGGTAGAACTAACACAGTGGATAGTCCATACTTTGAAGAGATACCGTCGATAGTAAATAGTAATAGTAATATCTATTTTTGAAATTAATAATTCAATTGTTATTTTTTTTCAGGAATATAAATATGACCGCTTTGTAGAAGATGGAAAGGAAAAGACGACCTTCTACAAAAAGGGCAAAAAACTCAAAAATTTCCTGATGCCGTTTGGTTCTGGATCCACCATTTGTCCTGGTCGTTTCTTTGCCGTGAATGAAATTAAACAGTTTCTTGCTCTTATTCTCATCCACATGGACATGGAACTAATCGACTTCAAACCAATTGGTCAAGATAACAGCCGTTCAGGACTCGGCATACTCCTGCCTAATGCTGATGTTGCCTTTCGATTTAAGCTTAGGGAGTTCAGTGATTGATACTTGTTTCTATTTTCAATGTTAAAAAGTGCAACTACTTTATACACCAACTGTTTTTGGCAATATATTTAAAAAATTTCAGTGTGCAAGTTTTATAAGTTCCACATAGAAAAGGAACCAACAAAGTAGAATACCACACTGAAGGTTTTATCAGTAACATTAGATAAGTATTTGGTTCATGATTAAAATTAGATTTTGAGATATTTTAAAAGGGGTTATATACTGTATGTACTTCCTGTCTTTGGGATTAGGCCTTCATTATTAGATCGGTTGGGATCAAACTCCTAGCATTGCCATGAAAAGTTCTACAACTTCTTAGCACCCACATTCTTAGCCTTCTTTCAGCTTAGTTCCATTGAAGTGAATGACACTGAGCTCTAATACTACAGTCACTATATCACAGTGCCTTTAATTCAGTGAGGAGGAAATAGTGCTTACCCAAGCACCCAGGCTTCTTTGCACTACTCCTTGCTGATGATTTTAGTCTTCCAATTACACTGACCTGATAATGACTTATATTAGCATAAATATATATAAAGGAAATCCACCTCTACATAACAGTTAAATGAAGCTAAACATACTCACCTATTGGGGCAGATTTACTTACCTGGTCCATTCGCGATCCAGCGGCGCGTTCTCTGAGGTGGATTTGGGTCCGGCCGGGATTCATTAAGGCAGTTCCTCCGACGTCCACCAGGTGGCGCTGCTGTGCTGAAGAGCATCGGAACGCCGGCCTATTCATAGTGAAGGTAAGTGCAAGCTCAGCGACACTTTTTTTTTTTTTTAATGCGGCGGTTTTTCCGAATCCATCGGGTTTCCGTTCGGCCACGCCCCCCGATTTCCGTCGCGTGCATGCCTGCACCGTTGCGCCACAATCCGATCGTGTGCGCCAAAATCCCGGGGCAATTCAGAGGAAATCGGCGCAAATTGGAAATATTCGGGTAACACGTCGGGAAAACGCAAATCGGGCCCTTAGTAAATGACCCCCATTGTCTTCTTCTTTATCCCGATCCCAGCACTGGTGTTCTTTAATCTGGACAGGATTGCCTGAAATAAAGTCTTGGCGTCCCGGTGCTCCGGCCTGCTGTTTATAAGTCTTTTTTTCATTCGACCCCAGTTTGTCAAGATTAAAGAAGACCAGCACTGGGACCGGGATGATAGGAGAGTATGTTTAACTTATGTTTCCTTTAAGTCCTGTAAAAGCTCCTTCAACTACAATTGTCCATGTATAAGCATATTTAAAGAGTAACTCCAACCAAAAAAGCAGACTGTATTTCATCTCCAAAAATCTTCAATTTCTTGTCTCCAAAGTATTATTATTGGTCTCAGCCAAGTAATGACTAGGAGCATTGTGGGGGACCCAGCCGTTAGACACTAACTATAGGGTTGGAAAGCAAAGCAAAATGTTTTAGAATTGTGAAAACAAAAATTTTGCAATCAATGAAAAGGTCATGAAAGGTTGATTTCACTAAGGGATTTCCTTTTAGTCTCCTTGGTACAGCTTTTCAATGCAATGTACTGGGGTTTCTGGGACATTTTTAGACCTGCAAAACCCCTTTAAGAGAATTCTCCCTAAGAAAAAAAAAGCAATTTGTAGTCTACAAGCCTTGTACTATAACCACTGTGGATTTTACATAAAATCCACAGAAAATTCATTGCATGGAAGAATGTAGTTGTCATTTTATGTTAAAGGGGTATTCTCGTCTGGGCATTCACATTCAGTTTGATTAATCTGCCATATATAAACATTTCTTCAATTGGATGTTATTAAAAAAAATGCTCCTGTGTGAAGATAATTTCTCATAAATGTAGTCATTCTGTCCCTTAGAAACGAGATAGCTTCCTCGGATACGGCCACCTCTGCCTGAGAGATTGCACAAATAAACAAAAAGGTTTCCGTATATGAAATGTCCGGGAGTTACTGCATGTCCCACAGCCGTCCTGTGATAATGATTGCTGAATCCAGGAGGTCAGGCAGGACTCTATAGCGCATGTCTGGTCACAGCTGCCAGAGTGTGACGTGGTCGTAACCGAGGAAGCTATCTGGTTTCTAAGGGACAACATGACTACATTTATAGGAAATTATCTTCACACAGGAACATTTTTTTTAATAACATTCAATTGAAGAAATGTTTATATATGGAAGATTAGTGAAACTGAATGTGAGTGCCCAGACGAGAATACCCCTTTAAGTTGTAAACATTATACATGAACTGTCACAAAAGTATGTCTTCATGATCTTCTATTTTTGAGGAGAGTGGGGATACAGGATATTTCATATACCAAAACTAGACTACTAAAGCCTCACCTTCAGAACATACTTCATCAAAATCTTTGTAGAAAATTTCCCCCATGGTAAAAATATACAACTATTCATAGTTGCTCTTGTTAGTTTTGGCACCTGAAGCATGTTGGGTGGACAGTCTCCACTGATCAGCGTCTATGCCAAATCAAAGTTAGTGTCAAACCGTGATTAATGGAAACCACCAGTCTTATTTAACTGAAAGAGTAGATATAATTTGTGTATTCAACATTCCTAGTACCCTGGTGAGTTCCCCCTTCAGTTTTGTCCTAAAACGGATGCTGATGTCTTCAGGGAAGCGGAAAATATGTCTCCACCACATGACATCAGAATATAGTATAATAGGTATGTTGACCATGCAAGTATAGTCACATTTTGCCTTTGGGTGGTGGGCCACCTAATCGCTAGTTAAAAATCTTGCTGATGGGTTCATAACAATAAACACTACTTTTCGTTTGTTTTAAATAAATCGACTTTCGGCAATCTATATGGAGCATTATGATTTATTCTTATGTTCTCTTTCTTTACTTATTTACCGTTTACCATGTTTCCATTTGCTGTAGATGTAAGGAAATATTTATTCCTGTTTTCGCTATGTCAAAAATTGCAGGGATTGAAATAATGAATTGTTATGTTATGATGTTTTTCCATTTGTGGGGATACATTGAATACATTTATGTTGAAATATTTTTTAAATTTCTCTTTGTAAATGATTAAAAGAAGCCAATGGAAATCACAAATTGATAAGTATGTAGCAGTTAGGGATGAGTGGACTCATAAGGGTTTGTCGAGTTTGGCAGAACCTTTAACAAAAGTTCGGTTCAGGTATCCCAACACGCCACTAACACTCAGGATAAGTGCCAGCAAAATTTAAATGCCACTTTCCCTAGGATTTTAACTCCCTGTGATGTTATTGAGGAGTGGTGATCCAAGGGAAAATGGTGGAGCTTACTAAGTGCTGGCATTTAAAGGGTTAGCAAGTGTTACAGATGAGTGTTGAGCAAACACACTAAGCCAAAACCCAAAATGCTCGCTGAAGTTCACAATATTCTGGTCCACTTATGACTAGTAGTAATAAGCAGTTGGTAAACTGAGAGCCAGAGTAAATTATAGAAATACTTTTTCATAGACATTTGCTTGATGTACAATGATAAAGACCTGCCGTCTTGTCACACAGAGTGAAACATTCTAAAAACCATAATAAATGTGTTTATAAATGAAATGAGCAAATCGTTCAGGATTCACTTCGTTTTTATAACAGATTCAGGTCAGGTCCAAATTGAGTTGGTTCAAACCAATACTGCTCCAATTGTTCTTGAAATTGGTATATAATCCCCTCCGATTTTTTATGAAAAAAGGTCAATTTGTTTTGTTACAATTAGGGTTAGTGTTGGGGCTAAACCTAATCCTAATTCTAACCTGAAAGGGAACCTGTCACCAGGCAGGTTCCCAAGAGCTCAATTAACTATTTGACACCCTTTTTTAGGAAAATTGTTTCCTTCACATCTCTATACAATCTGTGTTATAAACTTGCCTTGCAGGGGTTTCTAGAGCGAGTTGGGGGCGTGGCCTATTGTCATGTGAGCAGGGTGACATCATCTTTTAGCCTCCTAACATTAGTAAACTTTACAATCTGCAGATATGTGGCCACATAAAATGACATCATGCCTGCATGCACTGCTAATCCTCTCCATACAGGCTGCTGTGATTTCATGTGATCAAATGGTGCATGGTGTACAGTTTGGTAATGTTAGGAGGCTAAAGGGCCTGCAATGTTGTCTTGGTCACATGACATTACTACTGCATGCTGAGAAAGCTTGGGGATGAGCTCCTGGATTCAGCCCTTGGAGGTCACAAACATCTCGACTCGCTACAGATATCCCTGTATATGAGGTAAAATTATAAAGTTGAATACATGGTAATCTGAGGGAAACAATAGCTAAAAGAAGGGTGTCAATTAGTTACTCGGCCTTTATGGGAACCTGTCACTAGCTGTATTTGTGAAAAATGTGGTGACAGGTTCCCTTTATTCCTAATGAAGATTCTGCAGAAAAAGATCAGAATAGGATCAATTTATAAAAAAATAAAGATATTTAGAGGACTGAATGGGGTTTATTTAACAATTCCAGAACAGCTATAGTAAATCAGAAAGAATTTGAATTCAACAGTCTTGTAAAATCGTCAAATTCATATCTGATCTACAAATCCACAAATAGATTTGCTCATCTTTGATCGTGTCAAGAATCTTTATGTACACATATAAGCTAATGTTTGGTCTATTTAGGAGAAGGATTGTGGTTTAAGATACAAGACATAAAAAGATGCTCTTAAGTTTTTGTTTCATTTTGTGTATGGCATTAAAAATGCTGTGCTTCCTCATGTCTTGTCAACCGAAGTCATTTTATTGGGTGGCTACTAAACTGTTTGGTGGCCTCCTTGAAGGAAATGTCTACTAGCAGGTGGCTCCATCCAACTGGTTTGTCTGAAGCAGCATAAAGGTCTACGACTTCACAAATCAAAGACAACATTTTTTTCATAGATAATCATATAGTCAATGGCTATTTTTTGGGGGGTATACACTCTGAAAAATGATTGTTGAGATGGTGTATTTATGAATAGTCAAATGTTTATGTATTTCACGATGATTTATTTTCCTCTTGTAATTAAACAGGGCGTCATATTGTATCTGTATCAGAGCTTTGATTAAATCAGATGGTTATTACATCAATTTAAATTTTTGAAATAAAAACAATTATTAATGCTGTTCTATTATGTCAGTATAAAATTTGTATTTTATTGTCTTTATTTCGTTTATTGTCTTTATTCCATTTCTTACTTATTCTGCCCTTTCTTCTTTTCTATCTTACTCCTATTCACCCTTCCTTTTCTCCATTCTTCTTCCCTTTTTTTCTAGCCTCCCTTCTTAATTGTCTCCCTTCCTCCCTACCCGTACTCCTTTACGTGTCCTTCTCTCTTTTTTCTCTCTACCTTTCTCCCCCACTACCTTCTTTTCTTCCACCTTTGCCTCCTTTTCTCCTTTTTACTTTATTTATTTTTTTTCTTTCTTTCCTTCCTTCTTTATTTCCTTTTTTACTTGCTCTCCCTTCTTTTCTCCCTTCATTTCCATAGCCCAATCTCTTTTTTCCTTCATTTCTGCTTTGTGCGTACTTTTTTCCTTCATTTCTTCATGCCTCTATCTTTTCTCATTCTCTCCTTTCCTTGAATCTCTCCTTGACTTTTTCCTTCTTACTTTTCTCTCTCGTTTACACCTCTTATCTCAGTGTCAGACTGGATTGCTTAATGCTCACCAGTAAAATCGTTACATGGAGCCCACTAGGGTCATAACTTCAGGGAGTACAGAGGGAGCGGTCGCTACTGGGCCCAAGAGGCTTTCCCATATGAGAAGACTAGTACTACAAACCATACATTATAGGTTGAGGCCTGGCACAGACTTTGCACCAGGGCCCATCATTTCCAAGTTATGCCACTGGAGCCGACCACTGTACAGCTACATGAAAACATTACCTCATATCCATCACAAATTGTTACATACATAGACATAGCTGACCCATAGCTTGCTTTCTAGCCCTTAAAGGAAACCTACCATTTAGAATGGCAGGGGTAAGCTGTAAGTACCGAGCACCAGCTCAGGATGAGCTGGTGCCGGTACTTACTTTCGTTAGTGTTATAAACCGCGGTATCGCGGTTTTAACACTTTTTAAACCTTAGAGGAGAGGCTTCGGCGCTGCGTGCGCAACATCTCCGCTATTTCCTATGTAGGCGCACGCACGATCGTGCGCACGCAGCGCTGAAGGCTCTCCTGCTCTAAAGTTTAAAAAGTGTTAAAACCGCGATACCGCGGTTTATAACACTAACGAAAGTAAGTACCGGCACCAGCTCACCCTGAGCTGGTGCTCGGTACTTACAGCTTACCCCTGTCATTCTAAATGGTAGGTTTCCTTTAACATGGACTGTTATGCTCCTAAGAGCCCTGTCCGTGATCTAACTTTACCTTAGGTTCTCTTATGTCTGTGGGCCAATAATAATTGCTAATAATGGAGCAGGTCTCCAGCCAAGGAGGAAGTATATTGGTTGGGTAGATATTATTTGTCATCTCATTCATCTAATGCATCTACAGTATATAAAAATGAGGAGTGTTCTAGAAAAATTATCCATATATTATATTGCTGTATGCTGAATAACAAATGTATGGTTCTTCATAACTCATGCATGGCCATGGGCCCACCGGTGGATTCCCCATGCACCTGTCTGAGCCACTGTAAGGTAATTTCTTACAACAATGTCTACCAAGTTGTGAACAATGGACAATAGAATTTTGGACATAGGATCGCCTTGAATCAGGACAAATTTCCATATTATGCCTTCATATATAAACAAATTTTTCAAATATGGAAATGACTACAATCTTGTGAGATCCAAAAAGCTTTTTTTGGCATTTCCAAAACTCTTTGGCACACGTTTATCAAAATCAGTGCAAACTGTTTGCCTGTGCAGTTTGCAGGCTGCGCCTGATTCATATATCGTGCAGCATGTTTTTTATACATCTGGCGCCTCTGCACTTCTCTGACAGACTGCAACTTTTTTGTTGCACATTTAACATAGAGCTTGCAACACAATTCTGTCGGACATGGAATGTTAAATGTGGAGCTTTTACAGTAGAACACTCCTTTCAGTGCAGACTTTTGCTTGCATCAGGTATAGTGCAACCGCAACACAAATGTGTCTGCGACACTTTATAAAGACATGTACTAGCAGTATGCACTGAAAAGAATCTGGAAAGTCATACAAAAAACTGGTGCAGGGGCTATAATAAATATGGGCCTATATTTCACCAGCACTCTATCTATCTAAATATAAATATATATCATGTATAAAACAGAATAACTTCATCATTTGTATGTATACAGTATATATATATTTAATTATGGCTCACACATGATAATCTTATACACTGTTATATGCATGAGCCTTACTGCTAGGGTTTATATTGTATGTTTTTTTGCTCGGCAAGTTTTTTTTAAACATATTCAAAATACTGACCTGATGACAGACAGGCTTTCAGTGCCCTGATGCAGGGTTAATGCTTCTTTACAAAGAGGCTAAACAAAGGAAAACAAAACACAGAGAAAAAGGAGATCATAGACTTCCTAATCTGCAGGAGTTACACCAAAAGGTGCCTGGATTTCAGAGATTGATTTCTATGTGTATCAGCTCTGCAGTATGTAATGTGAATGTAGTCTAAAGGTCTGAACACCAAGCGAAGTCACAAGTTCACATACTGAATAGTAGCAGTACGAGTCTGTATTGTCAATATATATTTTCCCTAAGAATAATTTTTTTTCAGAGAAATATATCTCTGTAATGTTTGTTGGCGTCAGAATTGTGTTACCTTCAGCAGTAGGTTGGCTAAACTTAGTATGAACACAATTATAGTAAGTAAATTACATTTCTAACAATCGGATCTTCCATATAACACAACATAATAATAAACCTTGGATTTCTATAGCACAGACTTTCCATATGTTCCAGCCAGAATCGCGGTCCGTGGACCCTTAGTAAATGAGCCCCAATAAGTAGGAATGAACGGACCACAACAGTGCACACTGAACGGACCACAACTGCTGCTTCAGGTTTGGCTCAACACTGACATTTAAATTGTTCTGGGGACTCTCCTTGATGAAATTACCCTGCTCCCCTACCAGTCATTGGTCACCGGGCACCAGAGATGTGGTATGTTCACACATGACTGCTGCAGTGGTTATATATCACACAGCCAGGAGGGCCATAGTGTGAAAAGCTGGGGTTGGAACTTTAAAGGGGTTTCATAAATAATTGTTAATGTTTGTAAAATGAAAAGAAAGACATTTTTCCATTATATTTTCTGTTTTCTAGATCTCTGTTTCCTAAGATGCAATAAGAGGGTTCATTGTGGATAAATTATCACAGCTCTGGTAACTCTATGGGGCAAATTTACTTACCCGGTCCTGTCCCGATTCCCGATCCGGATGGTCCGACAAAGATGAAGTCCGGCGCGATTCACATAGCTTGTGTGCCCGAGTTCCTGCATGCGTCGCTTCCCTGCCGAGATCCGCCGGAGTTCTCCTTCTTCTTCCAGGTGCTTGCAATGTTAAATCCCGCGCGTTGTCCAAATCTGTTCGGTTGTCCGACGGCACGCCCCCGATTTGTGCCGCGGGCAAGCCGGCGCGGATGCGCCAAAATCCGATTGCGTGTGCCAATCCCCTGTTAAATGCGGCGCAAAACGGAAATGCACTCCGCGGACCCTTAGTAAATATGTTCCTGTGTGATAAGCCTCATTTACACATGTGTTTGCTTGCCTGACAGTAGGGTAAACGCTTCTCACCCCTTCTCTTTCCATAGTTAATAGGGCGACATGGCGTACGTACGGGAGAAGATAGAGTATGGCCATAGCCTTCTATGGAGGTGTACTGTATATGTTTGCCGCCAGATATGCGTTCTCACAACGGCTGTGTGAATGCAGCCTTATAACAAGCCGTGCACCTGTGTGACATCACATGACCAGAGACTGTTTTTATATCCACAGAAAGGGAACAACGAGGCTTCCTATAGAATGACAACAAGCAGATATCTAGAAAACTGTAAACTGTATTACTTTTCATCATAAAAACAATATCAATTATTTGCTGGAAGTGGACAATCCCCTTAAACACAACCATGATGTGTAGTTATGTGTATGATGCTTTAGAAAAAAAATGTTTCTTAGAAATAAAAATTTCGGGCACACTACAGAGGTTTAATAAAATATTGTATTTCCCACATAAATACAATTCTTTATTTATTCATACATAGAAGAAAGGCTGACTGCTTTATGGAATGTTTGTACCAACTTTGATTGCGATCCACTAAACATAAGAATATAACAAACTGATTGGTGGAGGTACCACAAGAACGGACCTCAACACTTCACACGAGGACAGTCCATTTTCAGTAATGTTCTGATGCTTCATTCAATACTATGGTAGCACCAAAAATTACCAAGCACAACGCTTGACTATCTTTGGCACAGTCATAAACTGTCTATGAGAGTGCTGAAGATACCGGAGTTCTGTTCTTGGCAAACTCCTACACTCCCATAGAAGGAGCGGCAGGGCTCTTTTCTCTTTTAGTTACTGAGAAAGGGACCAACAATCTGTAAGTGTCTGTTCTCGTGATTGTTGAGGGTCCCAGCAGTCACATCTGTGGATAGGGGTTAATATTTAAAGTTGGTACAACCCCTTTAAATTGACACCTGTATAAAGAAAATTTATATAAATAGAAAAGAAAAAACTTTTTAATAAATATCATCATTTCAAATTTCCCCATTCTCCTCATATAGCTCCTCTCATATTGCCTCCTTTTTTACATTCATTCACTCTTAAATATTTTTCTGTTTGAAACAGGCTTAGAGGGGTTGTTGGAGACCAAAAGTTTTTTTGTCATCTGTTGGTAAAGCAACACAAAATCATTATCAGGGCACAACTACAGTGGTAGCAGCCATAGCAGTTGCTATGGGGTCTGCAGTATCAGGGGGCCCCGGCATCCGACCTGACAAGCTAAAGAATGGAGGATGTGCACTATTCCTATTACGCTGCACATTGTACAGCATAATATGTATATAACAGTGTACATCTTCCCCAGTATACACCATGAATTGGCAGCTCAGATGAGAAATGTCGGGGGAGAGGGAGGGGACAGCAGAACAATAGGAGTGAATAAGAGTGTATAAATGTATATGTATATTTGTAACAATGGGGTAGAGAAGGGCCCATTCAGAAGTCTGCTATGGGGCCCCGCCTCACCTAGTTCTGCCTTGTTACAGTTCAGGGGCAAAGGCTCCTTATATTATATTTCTCTATGATACAAGGACTCCGGTTCTAGGCACTGGGTCAGTGTAATATGACTGTGTTAGTTCTAGAAGCATCACAGATACTACCCCACAGACAATCTGACACCATTATCAGCCCCATCCACTAGTGTGGGCTGCTCTTCAAATACTTTTTCTGCCTCACAGCTCCAAATGGTGTAAACACGTCTGGTTCAACACTTAGTGGTATGGGGTAGGGGAGGCATACAAAGGCCAGGTCACACCTGGGGATGACAAAGACATAGAGTGCACTCCAGAGGATAGTGCATACCGCCAGAAGAACTCATACTTGTTGTCATGTCACCACATCACTGTTCCCTGAAATGGCACAATTTAAACTCGATCAGTTGCTTTCAATCCTAAAGTAAACTTTCCCATGGCAGCTGTGAGGGGGCGGTCCAGACTACATAAGCAGACTACTGTGCAAAAATCAACTGTGACCAACTCAATTCAAGAACAAATAAGCTGCCCTTGCTCATGAGCATGTAATAGACCATATGGTCTTTCATCAGTAGTAGAACACTGCTAATCTACAACGGGTCTGACTATGGTTCAAAATGTATAAGGAGGCGTATGGAGATTTGGAAAGCTTGGGAAGAAAGGTATAGTATGTTCCAAGAGATAGCATATTATGGACATACAGCCCCCTTAAAGCATTGTTTCCAGGGGAGATTACAGCACCTCATTTAAGTACCATATGTCAGCTAAGAAAACAGTCCATACATGCAAGTTCATCTTTACAATATTTATCATTCATTTTGTGAAAATATATCTTAAAGGGGACCTACATCTTAATTAACAATTATCAAATTATAAGACTCCAAAATATGATACAGCACAGGTATATATACTACGTTACGTAAAAGTATACAATAGTATCAATAGTATATATTCACTAAAACTCACAGCAAAGTATTTCAAACACTGGTGAGGCCGAAAATCTCTATGTGTGTATATACGTTTCTCCTTCCATAAAACAACAATTTAATATAATATTCTTACATGACACCATTGTGATGTTATGTCAGTTGAGCATACACAGGACAGAAGATGCCGCGGGTCACAAGTCCACATCATATGTCCTGCTACTGGTCATGTGATCATCCCTATGTTTGTGTGGTTGGTTGGTGAAGAAAAGAATCTGTGCGCCAATTCATTAATCCCTTGAGTCGCAAACTTACAGCCCACTGAAAAATACAGCACAGATTTTTTCTTCCATTTTATTATGGCATTAAATAAAATCCAATAATTGGTGTGTCTGTAAGTGTTTACAGGCAGTCCCCAGGTTAGATAGGGTCCGGAGGTTTGTTCTTAAGTTGAATTTGTATGTAAGTCGAAACTGTATATTTTAGAATTTAAGTTCTACACAAATTTTTTTTTGCCCCAGTGACAATTGGAGTTTCAAAATTTTTTGCTGTAATGGGACCAAGGATTATTAATAAAGCTTCATTACAGTCTGGGACTATAGTAACATCCAGAGAGCTTCACCAGAGGTCACAGAGGGCAGAGGGGTCCATCTGTAACTAGGGGTCGTCTGTAAGTCGGGTGTCCTTAAGTAGGGGACCCCCTGTATATATATATATATATATATATATATATATATATATATATATATAGTGTGTGTAAAAGTATTTATCGCTGTTCACATATATACAAACGCACAAAGAGGAGTATATTTACATATACAACTCTGTGTATTTATGTATATGTGTCTATATATATACAAACACATATATAAACACATACATATATATCTATGTATATTACATACCTGCTTCAAGTCCTTCCCCCATGGAGATTTATTATGTATTCAATGCTCCTATTGTCATTAAATGTATGAGAAGAGTCAGATGTTTGAGTCTTTTTGAGGGGGCGTGGCATTAACAGTACAGGGGTGTGGTATTAATAGTAGAGGGGCGTGGTTTAGGGGATGAAGGAACTTACTATTATTTGCAGCAGGAGATGAGATTGCGCATTTAATGCTGAAAACTTCCCCAGCCATCACTTGGAGATTTCAGCTCCCATTTGCGACAAAATGATTACCATATATACTCAAGTATAAGCCTAGTTTTTCAGCACAAAAAAATGTGCTGAAAACCCAAACTCGGCTTATACTCGAGTAAAATAAATATAGGATTTGCCAGGTTTTTGTGGTAAAATTAGGGGCCTCGGCTTATACTTGGGTCGGCTTATACTCGAGTATATACGGTACCTTGCGCCTCTTCAGAATTTTGGAGATTAAGAAACAAGTGGAGAAGAGATTAGAAGAGGTGATTTTAATAATGTCTCTTTGTCTATAATGTTATAATTTGTGTATACATTTTGTGTTTATCCCAAGAATCTAAACTGTGTAAAGAACATATATATGATATGACATACAGAGAGAGATAGATAGGTGTCTCAGTAATACACTGACTGGCACACATGATAGTATTAAAATCTCTCAGCTCATTTACTGACCACAGTTTACAGAAATCCTATTCACACAATTGAGATGCATCAGACATTTGCACCAGATGGAGATTTTTGGACTGCACAATATCCGGAATCTGGCTGAAGAAATCTGCCATTCAAACACACCAGGTTTACAGAATAGTCCCAGATCACCAGAATCTTCCAGAATGATTATAGATATAACTGCAGGCAAAATAATGTCCCATCCTATCTATTTACAAAATAACATTTTGTACAGTGATCTTATACTAGAACTAGATAGATACATAGATAACTAGAAATGTGGAGATGGATAGAAATGCATCTATCTTCATATAAATAGATTTTTTGGGGAAGACGAGTGGATTTCTAGTGATATACTGTAGAATTATACAATGTTAGAAATAAATATTATATATGGAATAGATCCTGTATGATGAATAGATACATAGATATGAGATAGATGGTATAAGAAGATAGATAGATAGATAGATAGATAGATAGATAGATAGATAGATAGATAGATAGATAGATAGATATGAGATAGATGGTGTAAGATGATAGATAGATAGATAGATAGATAGATAGATAGATAGATAGATAGATAGATAGATAGATAGATAGATAGATAGATAGATATGTTATGGAAGGATGGATGGATAGATAGATAGATAGATAGATAGAAAGATAGACGATAGATAGATAGATAGATAGATAATGATTGATAAATAGATAAATAGATAGATATGAGATAGGTGATGTATTATGAATAGATAGATAGATATTATATATGAGATACATGCTATATGATAGATAAATAGATAGATAATTATATATGAATATGTGAGATAGATTCAGTATAACACACACACCTATATATATGATGGATCATATATTTATATATATTAGATACTTAATGTTCACACACATTAATAGCTATGCAGCCTGGATATAATAGATATGGTAAGGGAAGGAATTTCTGTAGAGAAATATATTGATCCCCTATTGATGTTGGTGTCATCTCTAATCTCCTCTGTGTATTACAGAGTGAAGCCTATGACTTAGCATTATGTAGACATGACATGAAGGCTTTGCTGCTGGTAATTCCCGGTAAGGTCTCTGCTCTCTATTCAGTATATATGTATATAATGGAGACCTGAGCTTGGCTTCTCTCCAGCACTTGATCTCAGTAGCAGGGAGGGGATGAATCACTGGAGCTGCAGACTCCTCAGTCTAGCGATCCTCAGAGCTGTCTATATTTTCACCTGTATATTTTGCAGATTTGAGCACATTTCAAGCAAATTTACTGTCCCCTGCCATGCACTTGCATTGTGTGGAGTGTGTGGGGTGTCAGAGTGTTATCCTCTCCTCACACTGCCTATATGCATACATGAATGCATAAATAACACCATAAAATGCTGAAACACATCATAAATTTGTCTGATATTTTATTACAGGTCTGGGGAATGAGCTTGGGAAGGACAAGGGTAAGTAGCTATCACCAAGCTGGGGCTTAACCCCTTCCCTCCTGCTTGAAGATTGCTCACATGGAGTAAATTATATCTAGAAGAGCAATCTTAGAAATGGCCATTCGTTTTTATTACTGACTCCAACAATTTAGTCACAGGAGACCAAGTCTGAGGAGATGTACACAGCTTTAATGACCGAAAACTTTGGGGTCATTCAGCCCAAATATTACTTTTATACTTGAGTGCTGTACCTACAACTTTTCTTGCATGGTAAAACTATTGTGTTTGCTTCTCTCAAGTAGTTTATTGTGCTTGGTCTGTGGCTTTTGGGCAAGTTATATACTGGACCCTAGAAATGCCACAGTCTGCCCAACACAGCAGGGAATAGTCATCACCTGCAACCATAATGCTGGCACCTAATACCAGGCAAAGGGTAAAAGGGTAGAGACATGCCATCCTTATGAATATGAATATAAAAATATATATATATATATATATATATATATATATATATATATATATAACTTGATATTACTAAATGTGATACAATATACATTTATTGCATTAAAAATAGCTAAATATGAATCATATATATATATATGTATATATATATATATATAAATATAAATATATATATTCACACACACACATATATATATATATTTTCATGGATAGTGATTTATTTATATCACTAAATAGGATGTTGTATATTCATTGCAAAGGAAATAACTAAATATGAACTATTTATATAGTGCTTCATTTATATGACAAATGGGATACAATATACATTTGTTGCAAAAACAAATAACTATTACAATTTTTGACTTGTACTTTAGGGTCATGACTTTAAAAAGAATTACAATTTCCACGATTCCTATAATTTCTTTTGCATTTAATCTGACCCAGATATGTGATCTATGAAGAAGGAAAAAAGAAGGAAAGAAGGAAAGAAGGAAGGAAAGAAGGAAAGAAAGAAAGAAAATATATGTGGATGGTAAACAGAAATAGCTAGATAATTTGAAGCTATATATATATACATGAGATAGATGGATTGAGATAGATAAATAATATATATATATATATATACGATTGATAGATAGATATTAGTTATATTTGAGGCAGATAAATAATAGATAGATACTGGAGATATATAAATAGATAGACAATATTTGTAGATGCTAAAAAAATTAGGTGATGTATAAAGGAAGAAATAAAATATAAGAGAACATATATGTGGTCGGTAAAGATGTATAGATAATTTGAGGATATACATATAGATAGACATATATAGATAAATATGAGAAAGGTAGATGGATTGAGACAGATAAAAGATAGAAAGCTAGATAGATACTGTAGATAGATAGATGTATAAATTATATGTAGATAGATACTAGTTATATACGAGTCTTGCGCACATGGTAAGTATACACATACTCGACTCCTGCACATGGTCACTTTAATGTATCTCCCCGCAGCTACTACTTACCTATTCATGTATTCCCCCTCTGAATGCAGGCGATCCACCACTGCTAACAGGCTCTTCAGAACTCATAATTATTTGTCAAAGTCTGCAAAGTATATCATCCCCATCCCCTAGTGATAATTAGTTACCATAGCATCTAATACGCCAATGTGCCCAGAGCACACCATTAACAGTTAAACGAAGGATTCAATTTAACACATGATTATATCTTTGGAAAGCCATTCTATTAAGAGAGTCAATGTCACTCGTGCTGGGGCAATCACACGCAGGGTAAAGAAAGAAGGAGGAGGGGCAGGGGGGTCATGGGGCAATATATAGGACAAGAATAAGGATTCATTTCAATTGTCTATAGAAGGCACAAAGAATTATAAAGTAAAGAACAAAACAAAGTTTCCATGTAGTAGAGATAGATTTGTCGGATATTAGAAAAATAAATTTGTTGGTTGAAAAAAATAAATAAATCCAGGGTATTAAATCTGACAGCAAATAAAAAAAATGATTAAAAAAAAAAGCCTGAGCACTGGTTAGTTCCTAATGAGAGTGATGGACAGCAGAGACAGAACAATACAAACTAATGGCCGTGCTGCTGATCACTTTACTCCTTGATTAAAGACAGCCAATTACCGCACAGAACAGAGTCATAATTATGCGCCTTAATCACATCCACGAGCGCTAATTGCCTTAACGATGTGTTTCATTAAATGAATGTAGGTATTATAGGCGACAGTTTTCATACACAGTTGTTTTCAAATTAACATAATATTAGACATCGTCATGGAAATTGTTTTAATAATCATAATTAGAGGCACCCAGGCTTTGTGTGGTAATGCTGAGAGACGGCTCCTTACTGGCCTGAGGGCAGCTCATGCCACCCTGTGTGCAGTCATTCCCAACCCTGGTCCATGCCCTGCACTACACACTTACAACTTTGCTATAGATAATCTCCGCTTCATAGATTGTAAGCTCTTGTGATCAGGGCCTTCACTCCTTTTGCCTTATCTGACCATGTTATTACTCCGCTGTAATGTCTTATTTTGTCTGTAAATGTCACCCATGATCTGTACTGCGCTGTGAAATATGTTGGCGCTATAAGATTTATTATTTATTACGAGCAAGGATATCAAGAAGTCAGTAATCTTCTGCAAGGCAGCTCTTTCATTTATAACCCAAAACGTGATACAGAAGGGATGTGTTCGTTATTAGGTGTCACTTTAAATTGTGTTTGTTATCTTTGCAATACCCCATAACAAAATGTGTCTATACCTGAATTGTAATTTATTGAATTCATTAAGATATCAAAAGAAATGAAATTTAGTTTAGCTCT
Source organism: Engystomops pustulosus (assembly GCF_040894005.1). Lineage (NCBI taxonomy): Eukaryota > Metazoa > Chordata > Amphibia > Anura > Leptodactylidae > Engystomops > Engystomops pustulosus. The sequence continues at coordinate 44,339,675 of NC_092415.1, forward strand.
GTATCTCATTTTTGGCAAAAAAAAAAAATGAAGTTGCATCATTTAACATCATAAACTCATTTACACTATTTCATTTGTTCCAAAATTCTCACCACAGACGCATCCTATCAAATATTAAAAAAATAGCAAACGCTACAATAATTCGTCAGAACATGTGATAAACATATTTATTATATAAAATACCATGTAGAAAATTTATTGCAATGCTGGATCCAAACTAAAAAAAAAAAAGAAAGAGCGAAAAGCAACATAAATCGAAAACAAAAAAAAAAAAAATACATGAAATACATAAAAAATAAATAAATATTAAATATCTGTATTAAATAATAAAAATTTATTTAACTTAACATTTTTAGACCACTTTTCATTAGTGAATTAAAATATTTGCGCGGACAGCAGTGAATTTCTGCCAATCTGGAAGGTGGCTGGGACACAGATGCGCAGACATAATGATAATATATGGCCTTGATAATCTGATTGACCTATTTAATGGGCAGCATTATTTTACACATCCTTGCCCTATGATCATTCATTCTATCATGACATACTCAGCTCTGTCAGCAGGACAATGTCTCCATCTCAGTCACTAAATACCAATAATGAAATGATTAACCTGAATGTATCGATCGACTTCAGTACCAATACAAACTGTAGGAACCTCCTACATAAACCAGTAAAACTAAATTCAGCAGCAAGTAATAACCGGTCCCCTATGTCATCCATGCATTGACTTGTGATTAAGTTAATGAAGAATACACATCCTCTTGCATTTTTGGACTGAGGCCATTTATTAAAGCTCAGTTTTCATACAATTATGTAGCAACTTGAAATCAAAAAAATGACCTTTTATTTCATTGAGCTCAGAGACATTGAGATTTCCATGTACGTTCTTGTCTATTAAGCTTTGAAACACTTGGCACAAAGTATATAAATAAATTAATCAAAATGGAAATTAAAAAAAAATCAAAAATAAATAAAGGAAAAGTCATGTCACCTGCAACACAAGATTAATAAATACTGAAATGTAACACATGAAGGAACCACTTTCCTCACACAACATTCCATATGGAACAACAAGGTGCACAGAATTGTGTAAAAAACCTAAAACTTTCACTCCCAACAGGTATTACTATTATTTCTTGCAAGCCAATGACATCCTCAACCAAATCTGGAGCAACGTCCTACAAAGTTCAGACACAATAAAAAATACAAATGGTTTCTATTCTTGCAATGTTAAGAAGTCTTTGTAATTAAATAAGTCTATATTTCAAGTGTTTTCCTGGCTCAGAATCGTGTAATACAAGTGCCTTGTTTCGTTTAGTTTAGTCTTAAGTGAATAGGATCTCTAATAATAGCAAGATTATTAGCACAAGTTCGTCAAAATGAGCAGCGATTTATTTTTTTTGGGACATGATGATGTAATCATTCCACACAGACTGATGTCACTGGCCACAAGTACCTGAACAAGAAGTGGATTTGATGCCATTGAAACTTCTGAGATCTGGTTACTTGTCCATCAGTGGTGAAATAAAACAAAATCAAATATCATAAGAAGAACCAATGTAACAGGACTGGCAGGGGAGATCACAATGGAGAAGCCTCAGAAAGTTCTTCCCAGTGACTACTATGTCACCTTGTGGAGTTGTCCCTGGTCTAGGTGGTACCAAGTCCCGGGCACCTGATGGTATCAGCTCAGCTACTATGTGGTTAGGCTTTTCTTGCTGTTAAGGCTTGTCAGTACACTGTTTGCACAGACTGGAGGACACGCTGTTGAATAGGGCACATTTGTCCGGGCAGGAGCTGGCCACAGTGCTGAAGGGGTACGCAGCCGTAGCAGCCGCTTGCTCATAGGCTCCAAGTGCAGGATGCAGGGCAACAGCAGCTGCAGCTGCGGCAGCAGAATTGGGTATGGAGGCAGCAGAGATGGCCTGGCCTTGGTTGAGATAAGCCACTAGTCTTCTCATCTCTTCCAGTGCCTGGGCTTGCATGAGGATGTAGTTCTTGGCCAGTAGCAGGGTGGCTATCTTGGAGAGCTTTCTGACCGAGGGGCTATGGGCATAAGGGATGACAGCTCGCAGCTCGTCCAGGGCATCGTTCAGATCGTGCATGCGTCTTCTCTCTCGGGCATTGATGTTCAGCCTCAGGGCCTTCTGTTCTTTAGACTTCTTTCCTGTGCCAGGTACACCTGGGGCGTCTGACTTCATTCCAGGTTGAGAAGATCTATGATCTCCCGGCCTGATCACCAGCTCACAGCGCCCATCACTGTCATCATCAGGGCTCTGATCCTCTCCTCCGCTGCTCTCTGCCACAGAGCATAACCCCCTGCCTGTACCATCTCCACCGTACTTGGCGCACATACTAGCTGCTGCAAGTGCCAGAGGGTCTCCAGTTGCCCCTGATGGGAGTGCAGTGGTCTGATGGTGGCGCAGGATGTCTGCCGGGTCGGGTAGATCATAGCTGTGCAGTGGTGACCGGTCTCCTTGCTGAGACAGGTCTAGACCCGGGGGTGAGCGGAAAGCAGACTCCATCCTCTTAGCACCGAGACTCTTGTGGAACAAGTCTTGTTCTGCCAGGTTCAGCGCCCTCTCCATGTCCCTACTCCAAGGAACTTCTGTAGGGGTTTAGACAATCAACTCACGAAAAAATAATCGGCACTCCAATATGAGGCGAAGAATTATTTCATATCATGATCCACGCAAAGAAACCACCGCCATAAGAATTCCTCTGTTTTTAGCAATTTGCAATGTTTCACGCCAACGCCCTTCCTCAAGCTATAAAACAAAATTAAAAACAAAATGATCAAAATACAATGGTAAAGTTTTATGACAAAAAGAAAAGCTGGTAACATTGACAGAAAATAATCTTATATATACACAATACTGTATAATGCCAAGTATCACTTCTCCGCCTGCGTAGGTACATATAAGCATTGAAAAAAGTAGCTGCACTCCACTTGGGGTGCCCTAAACGATGCTAGACAAATAGGTGGAGGGGCCCTATAAGTATACTAATAAAATTGGCTTGGACGATGTAATTATAAGGTAAGAAAGCAACAAAAAGACATCAATTTACAAGAACATGCGACAAATCCTTTGTAAACATAATTTACTAAGGAACCTATGAATCCATATATCTACCTGGAACTCCCTTACTACAGGGTTCACAGCAGTAACTAGAGCCTCCATACAGAAGTGTGACAGTCCTGCAGAGAAGAATCAAGCAGCAAGATCTCACTAAAAAGTCTGTCTACAAAAGAGCAAAACAATAAAATCCAACAATAAATTAGATTCTAATTCTAAATCACACTTACTAAGAGCATAACAGCTTCTCTACAGCATCTAAACAGAGACTCATACACTAAAGAGTTAAAAATTCTGTGGGAAAGAAGTACGCAGCAAAGGATGACACCCGGACACCCGCATGCAGCTCCCAAATAAAGTTGGAACAATAAGATATAGAGGAGTTGTTAACCATTGACGTACCTTGCAGCTGCAATACGATCCACATGTGTGCGGCTGTGGTGAGCACCATGCTACTATGGCACTGTGTTATATATGTGAACAGGGGGCAGCAAACCCGCCCCGCTTCCATCTGATTGGAAAGGACAACAAAGGGTGTGGAGAGAAGACCTAGGAGGCATTGTAGTTGGTCTGGGGGAGTGGGAAAGGAACTGATTGACTTCTCCAAAGAATTTCACAGCGTCTCTACAATGATGCTGTGTGTATTAAGCAGCCGTATTTAAGTCCATGAGCTGAGAGAATCACAGATCATCTAGTGCTGCACGAAAGTGCAAGTATGAACAGCACCCTAAGAACACTGAATGAGAATCTCAGTCTAGTACGGTAATTAGTGAGGAGACAATGCTGATCTCTGTGTAAATGTTTCAATTACAAAGAAGGAAAAAGCAAAAGTGTTGTTACATGGGTCATATAAATAATAAGTTCAGAATAAGAAAAAGCAAAGTACACATCCAAGCAAGAAGGGAAATGTACACGCTGTGTTTAGCTGGTGGATTATATTGAACTTCTTAGAGGAGTTTCACAAGGACCACTTCAGACACTGAGGACTTCAGCAGAGTCCACCAGAATCACCTGATCTAATGGCCTAGGTAACCCCAAGAACAGGAGACTACATAGAGTGAGGAGAGAGAAGAAGACCCTTCCATAGCAATGAAGTCCTACCAGGGTTGCCACAGATTTGCCACCACTCAATTGAAAACTAAGTGTGGAGCAGCACCCAGAGAAGTGTGGCACAGAGCGGGCAGAGGTCCACACACAGCTACCCGTACTGCCTGGAACTAGGGACCAGAAAGGTTTAATGCCACCAATCCAGAAACCTAAACCCAATGCACGAGAAGGCCACCAGAGACAAAAATTCTCACCAACCTCACCTACAACCCAAATTATAATCCACACAGATTAAGAGGTAATAGCCTAGGCAAGTTTAGACTGTAGATGGAAGCAGATAATAAGTTTGTAGATAAATAAACTGTGTAGATAAAGTGAATATACAAAGAAAAGCATAAAGAGAAATAATTTACCCCTCAAGTGGTTGGACCGTCCGATATGCAAGGTGCTGTATAACCAAGATCGATCCCTTGATACCACCCACTACGTAATCCTGAAAAACAAAGACATCTTAATTATTGGTCCAAAATATCTTAGTCTTTACACTGCAAAGAGATTTATGTATCAATTTTATATCCTGAATTTTTTCCCGTCCCATGTTAGGAAGGACCTAATTCAAATATTTCTAATTTCTAGTCAATGTACAGGAATATCAAATCTAGCTTATTGATTTACAGGTAGTAGATATATGACTCTGTCCGAGAGCCCTTAGTGTAGTGTTCCCCTTATAGTCATGGACATTTATTTAGATACGAAACAAAATCTAAGTTGCAAAGCGGAGTAGCAGTAAAAATACAAGTACTAAAAATGCTAAGGAATATCTTCAGGAACATTTTCTGCTGCAAAGTCAGCAATTTTGGGGGGAGTTTTACTTTTTGCATTGCAGAAGTCAAAATGTATTGTAATGTAAATCCATATGGTGTGGGTATAAAATTAGGTTTAAAGATGGGTGGAATTTGGTCAATTCAACGCACTATGCCGCAACTCACTGTGCCGGATCACAGAGGCTATCCTGCTGGAAACATGTCCCGTCTGTTGCTGGTCCTATGGTGAGAGGATGTGGGCCCTCTAGTAGAGGATACAGTATTACATGTCTATACACTAGATACGGGAAGGTTTCTGAGTTCTGGATTTCTGTGATGGTTTGTGGGATAGATTGGGTAACTGGAGCTATATCTGAGTTCTGGATTTCTGTGATGGTTTGTGGGATAGATTGGGTACCTGGAGCTATATCTGAGTGAATGAAAGCATCTTGTAGATTACATTCCCTGTGGTAAAACATAAGTGGGGAGGGGTATGCATACAATCCGGTCCTCAGCTCCGGTCGGGTGTCATCTGTTCAGGCATTCTGACATGAAACAAGCTCCTGTGCCGTTTATCTTGCTTGGATTCACCTTCAAGAGATTTCTGGAGCCATCAAGCATCAGCAGCAGCCTCAGACGGGGGAGTCTTTACATCATTATCTCTGAGTAGGTTATTATGGAGAAGACTCGCCTGTTGGGACCCAGCTTTCTATCCAATCCGGTTAACGTTTTAATTAATAGGATTAAAACGGTAACAAACAATCTCAGGAGCTAGCTGGCCCTCCGTCCTGTGCGCCTGCACTGAAGGCAGCAGCATCTAGAGCTTTATAGAAGGCACCTGCTCCATTATTCTCTGCGCCATCTGTATACACAGCTCAACGCATATGTTTGCAAGACGCTGTGTCCTGTTAGGAACCCAACAACTGCCTTTAGCCTGACATGTGTGGCGACTTTCACTCATCAATGAGCACAGTAAAAGCCCCACTTAGATGTAAGGAGGAGGATGCTCCTTCTGCAAATTACAAAACTGCACTAGACATTTCCTCCAAGGGAAATGGAAGAAGTGTCAGGGTCCTCAGCACAAGTTATATAGAGGCTTCTCCCTCTCTGTCTACTTTATGTGGTGTATATCTTCATCTCAGCTCCTCTGGAGTCTATCACACAAACTACTTCTCCCTCTTTTTATGATGAGATATGGAGGCTCTTGTCCAGGGTTATATAAAGCAGAGAATGAGGTGACTTGAAAGCAGTGAAGTTTGCAAATAATCCGCCATAGCACTTTCTGACTGTACTTTATGTGGAGGGAGAGGCTTGGACAATTTTATGAGGGAATCTGCAATATTGTATCAGAACTTAAACTTGTTCTCAGAAGAGCTGGCGCCAGTAGTTTGACTTTAGGTAGAAATTTTCTGAGAAGGAGATATATACTTTGTAATTAGAAAGAACCTGGACTATGTAGCTACTAATACAGTACACATGCAGATAAAGTATTCATATTCACACAAAGATATATATATAGGCACATACTTGGCTAAATAAGCATGCGGATACTAACACTGTACACATGCAGATGGATATATGTAAATATATTATATTTACACATGCAGACACATATACAGACAATACACAGGCAGATCAGCATGCACCTACCTACACTGTACATATGCATATGAAAATCAGACTGAAAACTTGCAGGTCAGAGATGATGAAATTTCTTGTATGCGAGTTATTCCTCAAAAATGTGAATTCCACCAAATCAGTGTTCTTGGTTAACTGATGTATTTTTTCCACATTGTAGTGGTAGCAATAATCATTGACGAAGAAGATTTATTAAGACTGGAATGATCTAGTCCAGTGTTGATCGCTTCATTTATTTAGATTCCCATGCAAAGTCACTTTCATAGATGATAGTGAAAGTGGAGGCAGTGGGGGTTATTTATCAAAGATAATTTGGCATAGTAACAGGCTTAAAACACTGGTTTGCATATTTTCTACTTTATTTATACCTCAAAAAAAGGGGGTGTGGGGGATGCGGATAATTGAATAGACTTATCACCTTTCACATCAGGTTTCTAGTGTCAAAATTGGCTATAGTTGACTCTAGTCCCCAACTGAAGCCAATGGCAGTGATTTATGTACCAAATATATGTCAAAGCCTGCACCTAATCTTGTATTAGGTATGAGTGACATAGAACAAGTGACATCAGCAAGGCCAGTGAGGCCACTGATTGGCTGTAAAAGAACCCCTGACACTTCCATCCCAACCGGAAAAACAGCAATAGAACTTTATAAAAAATTCATACTGACTCCTTCATAATTATTCATCTTCCCGAATGAAGACATTCATTCAGGGGTCATTGCACCAGTTTTTTCCGGCCTAGTGTTTATGTTGTTGCTTGCGCCATGTGCGCCACATTTATTAATTGTCGGCAAAACAATTTAGCTTCCTTTCCGACACACACGATAATTTTTTGTCGCTCAATTTGGGTGTAGGTCTTCCATCCCAACAGTATTCCTGCACTTCTAGCCCCAACACTTTTTGGCAAAAATTTTTGTACATAACAAGACCAAGAAAAAGAGGGTCTACCAACGTCTTAACTCCTACTTGAATGTGTTTTGACATTTCTAACACTAGTTTGTACTTCATTAAGGCCGTGCACCACAATATAAGATCACAGGAAAAAACACAGCTGACATCGGACACGCAAAACAACACCTTGCGCCAATAATGATAAATGACACTATGGGGGTAAGTTTGTTTTGGCTTGTGTTTTGCCTGTTTTTTTCCGTCTGATACTTTGGTAATTTATCAATCTCACTTTTTACTTGTGTTAAATTGGGGAATTTTTTAAGATCTCTTTTTGAGACATTTGTTACAAATGTCACAAAAATGTTGCACAAATGTCGCAAGTCACTTCTTTCCATTTTCTAAGTTTTCTTTAAGTATGGTTTAGTCTGGAGTTTTTTGCGCCAGAAAATGTCCCACATTTTAGACAATTTGAAATGATAACTGTCATTTACAACATTTAACACATCTGGAATACAAGATAAATGTGTCTTACTGACGAAAATAAATGTCCGACGTACATTTCAAAATGTCCTAAAAAAGCAGCAAAAATTGCAATGCGCCAAAAAATGTCTCAAAATAGACAGAAAAAACAGGAAGAAAACCAAAGATAAATGACCCCCTAAGAGTAGACACATCATAAGACACAACAGTCATTTTAGAAACAATCAAGTAATAAATTTGGATTCTACTTCTTGCCTTCTTCTGGATCTACATTGCAGGATAATAAGCAGAACTGGTCTTTTATCAGCCTTTCAAGCAATATGACTCTGTAATTACTGGCCAACATGAAGTGTAGCCACCCCATTACTAATTCTATACGATAGATTATTCATCTACCGGTATATATCTGCAATACATTTTATGCATTGACTTGCAGTGAACATGTATTAATCCATTAATGCACTTCTGGGCCATAAACAATAAGTAGTTTTTATTTCAGTTTTTTTTCTTTACCTTTGATTACAAAGTATCAATGTATTTAGAAAAATTCTATTTGCCTGCTGTTATCTGAATGCATACATCTGCTTGTGTGAAATAGGAAGCTTATCTGGGTTGATTTCATTAACTGTGTGCACCCACATAGTACTTAGTGACAGGTTCTTGTTCTTGTGACATCTGTAAAAACAATATTTCCCAACACGTCAGTAAATCATTATTATGTGGCAGAATCACTGAAGGCAAGGATTTTTTTTTTGCTTTCTCTGGTTACATTAAAAAGCTTTTAATTGTGTCTTTCAGAGTTGGCCCCAGGTGTTGGACTCCTTTCATTACATTTTGCTCTAATGTGATGAAATTCTAATTCTCTCCTTACCATATGGTTAAATTTCCCAACTGAGAATTAGTTGAAAAAGAAGAAATAATCTATTAATCTCTGTAATAGATTCACAAATGAGGATTGCCACAGAACCTGTTTTTCAATGGTGACAGAAAAAAAATCACTTGGGTGCATTACAGGCCGGTGTGTCTAAGACAATATGGACACTACCCCCACACATGCCGGGGCTGGGGAATTAGGAGTAAGGGTTTACTAGACATTTATGTTTTAGGGTTTAGGCTTTACTACACATGTAATGTTATGTGTGTTAAGCACTACACATTTATACCTTCAAATGGTTTTCTCGAAGGGATTGTGTCACCAATTTATTAAATTTTTAAACCAAATATTCAAATAAATATTTTTTCTTCTAATCTGTTTTACAGTGTTTCTGTATTAATGTCTAATCATATGTCTGTGATTAAGAACAACCTCTATGGCTCTATGCCTATTCTTTTCATTAGTCTAATAGTTATAGACAGCACATGTATACTTATTTTGGTCAAAGGGGGTGTTTTCTAGGCATGCTCTGTGCATAAAAGGGAGGGGATGAACTGTGACATCATATATTGTCATTAGTGATGAAATGATGGGTCAGTGTTATCTATATAGAGGTCATTGTACTGTGAGGAGGAGGAGATAAGCTGTGACATCATCTATTGTCAGTAGTGATGTAATGATGGGTCAGTGTTATCTATATAGAGGTCATTGTACAGGGAGGGGGAGGAGATAAGCTGTGACATCATCTATTGATCTATTGTCAGTAGTGATGTAATGATAGGTCAGTGTTATCTATATAGAGGTCATTGTACAGGGAGGAGGAGGGGATAAGCTGTGACATCATCTATTGTCAGTAGTGATGTAATGATGGATCAGTGTTATCTATATGAAGGTCATTGTACAGGGAGGACGAGATAAGCGGTGAAATGATCTATTGTCAATAGTGATGTAATGATGGGTCAGTGTTATCTATATAGAGGTCATTGTAGAGGGGGAGCAGCTAAGCTGTGACATCATCTATTGTCAGTAGTGATGTAATGACGGGTCAGTGTTATCTATATATAGGTCATTGTACAGGGAGGAGGAGGAGATAAGCTGTGACATCATCTATTGTCAGTAGTGATGTAATGATGGGTCAGTGTTATTTATATAGAGGTCATTGTACAGGGAGGGGGAGGAGATAAGCTGTGACATCATCTATTGTCAGTAGTGATGTAATGATGGGTCAGTGTTATTTATATAGAGGTCATTGTACAGGGAGGGGGAGGAGATAAGCTGTGACATCATATATTGTCAGTAGTGATGTAATGATGGGTCAGTGTTATCTATATACAGGTCATTGTACAGAGAGGGGGAGGAGATAAGCTGTGACATCATCTATTGTCAGTAGTGATGTAATGATGGGTCAGTGTTATCTATATAGAGATCACTGTACAGGGAGAGGAGGAGATAAGCTGTGACACCATCTATTGTCACTAGTAATGTAATGATGGGTCAGTAATATCTATATAGAGGTCATTGTACAGGGAGGGGAGGAGATAATCTGTGACATTATCTATTGTCAGTAGTGATGTAAAAATGGATCAGTGTTATAGAGGTCATTGTACAGGGAGGGGGAGGAGATAATCTGTGACATCTATTGCCACTAGGGATGTACTGTATATACTCGTGTATAAGCCGAGTTTTTTAGCACAAAAAATGTGCTGAAAAACGTCCCCTCGGCTTATACACGAGTCAATACTTGTAAAAAATAATTAAAAATGGACTAAAGAAAAAAACAAACGTATTTACTCACCCTCCAGTGGCTCCGATGCGCAGCGCTGCTCCCCCGATGTCATTGCGGCTCCTCTTCTTGCTTCCCGGCTCCTCTTCTTGCTTCCGCGCCGTCTTCTGTCTTCCTTTAACATCGCGTTGGGCGCCACCATTGTTCTTCTCCCGGTGGCGCCTAGTATGACGTCAGCAGCGGCGCGTCATACTAGGCGCCGCACGGGAGAAGAACAATGGCGGCGCCCAACGCGATGTTAAAGAAGACAGAAGACGGCGCGGAAGCAAGAAGAGGAGCCGGGAAGCCAGAAGAGGAGCCGCTATGACATTGGGGGAGCAGCGCTGCGCATCGGGGCCACCGGAGGGTGAGTAAATAATTTTTTTTTTAATTCTGGGCTGACTGTATACTACTGGGGGCACGCTGTATACTACTGGGGGCACGCTGTATACTACTGGGCGCATGCTGTATACTACTGGGGGCATGCTGTATACTACTGGGGGCATGCTGTATACTACTGGGCGCATGCTGTATACTACTGGGGGCATGCTGTATACTACTGGGGGGCAGGCTGGGGTGGCTGTATACTACTGGGGGCAGGCTGGGATGGCTGTATACTACTGGGGGCAGGCTGGGGTGGCTGTATACTACTGGGGGCAGGCTGGGGTGGCTGTATACTACTGGGGGCAGGCTGTATACTACTGGAGGCAGGCTGGGGCAGGCTGTATACTACTGGGGGCAGGCTGTATACTACTGGGGGCAAGCTGTATATTATAGGGGGCTGGCTGGCTATATACTTGGCTGGGTCTGTGACCAATGCATTTCCCACCCTCGGCTTATACTCGAGTCAATAGGTTTTCCCAGTTTTTGGTGGTAAAATTAGGGGTCTTATACTCGAGTATATACGGTAATAATGGGTCAGTGTTATCTATATAGAGGTCATTGTACAGGGAGGAGGAGGAGATAAGCTGTGACATCATCTATTGTCAGTAGTGATGTAATGATGGGTCAGTGTTATCTATATAGAGGTCATTGTACAGGGAGGGGGAGGAGATAAGCTGTGACATCATCTATTGTCAGCAGTGATGTAATGATGGGTCAGTGTTATCTATATAGAGGTCATTGTACAGGGTGGAGGAGGAGATAAGCTGTGACATCATCTATTGTCAGTAGTGATGTAATGATGGGTCAGTGTTGTCTATATAGAGGTAATTGTACAGAGAGAAGGAGATAAGCTGTGACATCATCTATTGTCAATAGTTATGTAAATATTGTGTTTTCTATAGAGATGTTCTTTTATAATCCTGTCTGTCCTGTGTGTGATATAAATGAGGTGTCTACTTCAAACAAAAGCTTTACAGAATTATCAGTTGTCATGGTCTTATAAGCCCTAGTGGCCAGATTGAAAATAGCAGGATATACCATTTTTTTAATTAAATATACATGATGACTTGGACAATTAAAAAACAAATTCTTAAACTTGTGTTTAAAATCTAGTTCTATTATTTTTTAATTTGTAATATTTATCTTGGCTTAATTGTTCTAAGGAAGGGAAATGCAAGAAAACATTCTGCTATAGCAGGGGCAATACTTTATCCAAATAGAGCATGAGTCAGTGGCTCACATCTCCATGTCCAAGAAGCCCTTTCATTTTCCTCAACCTGCAAACAGAGGGATGATATTTGACAACATTTTAGGGTTACTGTTCTCCAATTAGCGAGCCCTGGTCCATTTTGATGAGCTGGTAATCAAGGCTCTTTGCAGAGGCGTATTATGTGTACGTCCTATCAGCTCAGCGCCCAGAAAGTAATTATATCACTTTTAGATGGCAATCACTTTTATTGTGAAAAAATATAATCTAAGCATTGGCTGCGTGTCCTGGTTCACTGAGCCTTTGATGTTGCGGTTCTGCGGTACAGCTACGTTGTATCCACTGCTAGGTTTGGAGGGTTTAGTATGGAGGGCTTTATTCATTCGGCAATTACCTGCTCTCTGTTCACTTCTGTGAGGAGATGAATGTGTCATTAGGCAATGCAAAATTAGAAACATTTCATCATTTTAAGGGAGAATAAAAAATGAGGCTTTAGTTGTCTAGATGAATAATGTACTGCCGCTATTGAAACGTGCCCAGCTCTGTAATAGACAGTTGTCTGATACGAAGCCTGAATGGCTGTACACATTATACACATTGACAATACATAAGGGCTATTATATCATAGTCGAGTACAAGTCGCGTGTCTATTATCGTTTTCCCTCATTCACATCTTTATGGCTTTTGTTGACGAGGTTTACCTTCCTTTTATGTCAACTATGAAAATTTGCAATCACCTCTTAGATATTGGTCACTACCATCCATCCAAACCAGTTGGCTCGGGAGGGAATGGATTTTAGCAATCCTTAATCGCTGTGTTGACAGCTGCAGTCCTAAAGCTGCTCAGATACTATTGTCTTTTCCATGAAACAGCAAAATCTTTCGGGATGCATTTGTATGACAAGGGTTGACTGGTTCATGTTTGTTGAGTTCAGCCGAACCTTGAACAAATGTTCAGATCAGAATATACTGGTAACATCCTTTAAATGTTGGCTCCATGAACCGCCATTTTCCCTAGGATCTTTGCTACCTGAGACGTCAGGCGTAGCAATGATCCAATGGAAAATGGCATCATGACAGCAACAATTTCAGGTGTTACCAGTGGGTGTTGAGCCTGAATGCTGAGCCCAAACCAGAACTTCTGGTTGTGGTGATCCGAACCCGCAACATTCAGCACATAGTTGGAAATTGTGGTTTTGGTCTGCTCAACCCTAGTTGCAAGTCTTACAGAATTCATAATGTAAGATGTGCTACTAGCATCAGTCTAACACTTCTGAAGATGTGCCAGTTCACTGTCATACTTTCAAGGTTGCATACAGGGTTGTCGGCATTATTCACCTGTTTAGATATTTCTCTATTGATCACCTATTCTTAGATTTGGTGATCGATATCAGATTGTGATGGTCCAGCCCATGGCACCCCCAGCAATCTGATGATAACAGCAGTCATGATTCTACACCGAGCCTCACTTCTGCTTCTTGGGTCTGTAATGTGATAGGATTTAGCTTTAATACCATGAACAGCCACCGTACACAAAAGACAAGTTATTTAGAAGCCGTAGCGGGTCATTCATCTTATTTTTCTTTGTGTTTTTTTTCTGTCTTTTTTGAGACATTTTATGGCGTATTGAAATTTTTGGGCCTTTTAGGTGACATTTTGAAATTTGTTCTGTTCCAGATGTGCTAAATGTCGCAAATGACATTTATCATTTCGTCTAAAATCTGCAACATTTTTGGGTGCAAAAAACTCCAGAACCATTTTTTTTAAATACATTTTTTATTTATTTAAACAAAATATCATATACAGAATACATAGACACACTGGGGCACATTTACTAAGGGTCTGTCGGATGCATTTCCGATATTTCCAATTTGCCCTGAATTGCACAGGGGTTTTTGGAAACACGATTGGATCGGCGCCGGCTTTCATGCAATACAAACCCGGGGGGGGGGGGGGCTGGGGGACATGGCTGTCGGACAAGAAAACTGATTTGGACAAACCCCGGAATTTAGGCTGTATGGCAATGCATGTACTGTGGTAGGGCACATTAAGGCACACTTACTAAGGGCTTTGCGCCGCACTTTTGTCGGACTGTGCCTTCTTCTAGGCTAAAACGACTTGCACAGGTATTTAAGAAGTGTCTGCAACGCTATTGTGTTGCACACAACCCTTTTGTGATGCACAAGTTGTACAGGCAGTCCCTGGGTTACATACAAGATAGGTTCCTTGGGTTTGTACTTAAGTTGAATTGGTATGTAAGTTGGAACTGTATATTTTATAATTGTATCTCCAGCCAAAATTATTTTTTTTCCCAGTGACAATTGGATTTTCAAAATGTTTTACTGTAATGGGATCAAGGATTATCAATACAACTTCATCACAGACACCTTACAACTGATCATAGCAGTCTGGGACTAAGGTAAAGCATCCAGAGAGCTTCACCAGAGGTCACAGTCGGCAGAGGGGTCCGTCTGTAAGTCAGGTGTTCTTAAGTAGGGGACCGCCTGTAATTGGCTTTACAATGGCAATTGTCTTTGTTTTTTCATCCCAATGATAAATATTTACATATAAATATATAAATAAATGCTAAATATTTACACAGCGGACAGCTAGCAAGAAACATAAGCCATTAAATGAATCCTATACTACAATATATGAAATGATTGGTTTCTATGAATCCTATACTACAATATATGAGATGACTTGATTTCTATACGTCCTATATTACAATATATGAAATGATTTGTTTTTATGAATACTATATTACAATATATGAAATGATTGGTTTCTATACGTCCTATGCTACAATATATGAAATGTTTGGTTTCTATGAACACTATACTACAATATATGAGATGACTTGATTTCTATACATCCTATACTACAATATATGAGATGATTGGTTTCTATACGTCCTATACTACAATATATGAGATAACTTGATTTCTATACGTCCTATACTACAATATATGAAATGATTGGTTTCTATGAATCCTATACTACAATATATGAGATGATTGGTTTCTATGAATCCTATACTAGAATATATGAGATGATTGGTTTCTATGAATCCTATACTACAATATATGAGATGATTGGTTTCTATGAATCCTATACTAGAATATATGAAATGATTGGTTTCTATACGTCCTATACAAGGCCTTGCAGTGCATCTCATTGCATCAGACCCAGTACTCGAGTCTTCCTCTCATTAGAATGAAGTAAATGTATCCATTGCTTGGTTCTTTATAGCGGGAGAGGTCATCCTCAGTGCCTGGTTTGTGATTCAGAAAAGAGACTGAGTAGTTTTGCTGGTAACTTTTTTTTCCTATATTTTTTTTTTTTTTGGTAGCATGCAGACAGAAGAATTTATTGAGGCGTTTAAATGCTGGGCTTATAAAAACTACCCGAGGATTGGTCTTTGAGGTTTTATGCACTCGTAAACGTTTTCTGATTACTTCTGGGAAGTTGTCAGGCATTTAACACTGCATTTATCTTACAGTGCAATGAAAACACATCTGTCTATTGTCTCGTTACCTGCTTTAATTGTCACCCCCACCTCGGCGGAGTGTTGTTTTAACCCCCTTTGTTATTTTCATTTCACATTTAACTGGTAAGAATCTTTAAATTTTAAATGTAATTGCTGTGAACATAAGCGGCTCTTGTAGAAATGGCTCGCGCTCATTTCTGTCTCTGCAGTCGAGCTCATTGTTCCATAAAACATCTGCCTCGTAGTAATTGAAATATTAGCAAATATTGTGAGTGTGTGTGTGTTTTTTTTTTAATTGTTACTTTTATGTGAAACCCCCTTTATAGCTGTAAGGAGCTGCAGAACATTGCACAGCAATCTGTTGTTGGCGGCTGCACGACTGATAAAAATACTGTATAAAGGCTCCGATGTGTCTGATCGCATGGTATGTACAATCCATTATATGGACGTGTGCCGCTGTGTACATATGTAGCAGAGCTAAGCATGCGATTTCTTACATCTCATGGTGATGCAATCAGTTATTGAAAGTGGTTTTACATAGGACTGCAACACATATCTAATCGCTCTACAGCAATATAGGAAGATGAGGTCATACATCTGAAATAATATCCTAAATATGCACTTAATTCATGGAATCGATTTACGTAGTTGGTCTTCTCTACATGGCATAGTTTTGTCACAACTCTACAAATCATATTTCCATAGCTGTGTTTTTTCACACCTTTTTAAAGGAAATCTACCATTAAAATCTATCATGATAAACCAGGGACATTACTCATAGATACAGGCACCGCGAATGTGGTAATCTTCTTATATTTGCTATCTATGACCTCCTTCCTTCTAAAATCAATTTTTTTAATTATACTAATGAACCCACTGTGCTGTAGCTTTACCGGCTGCTACATAGTCTCCCCACTCCCTGCTCCCTCAGCACTTCCCCTGCCTCTTTCTGATGTAATGCCCCTGCAGGAGAGCATGTTTCATTACAGGAGACTGGGTAAAAAATGTTCCCTGGTAATGCCTCCCCAGAGCGCGTCTGGCTCATTAGCATAATGCTAAAAGTTGATTTTAGAGGGAAGCACTTCATTGATAATAAATATAAGAGGATTACTACAGTCACGGTGCCTGGATCTATGAGTAGGTGCTGCTGGTTTATCATGATGGATTTTGATGGTAGATCTCCTTTAAAGAGGACCTGTCACCCTCAAAAACGGCACTAGGAGCTGCTTACTAAAGTCAGCAGCTCCTAGTGCTAAAACAGATGCAGCAGTGTTACACTGCAAGTGTTATCGGAAACCTCAGATAACGCTAACAAACACTGCTGCGCACTCAAAGCGGTCCAGCGTATTCATGAGGAGGCGGGTTTAGGGGCGGTGACTGCTGCATGATGCGCTGCAGTCACCGCTGGCCTATGGAGAGAGCGGGGCAGTATGGGAAATAGGCATTGCCTCAAACCGCCTCCTCATGAATATGTAGTGGTGTTTCTGATAACACTAGCAGTGTAACACTGCTGCGTCTGTTTTAGCACTGGGAGCTGCTCACTTTAGTAAGCAGGGTGACAGGGTGACAGGTCCTCTTTAAGTAATAAAATGCTCTGGGTCAAAATTTATAGATAAAATCTATAGATCAATAGAAATACAAATAGGCACAAATGGATAGATAAATTTAGATAAAAGACAATTATAGATAGATTAGAAAACAGATAGACAAGTAGACAGATACTTAGATACATTGATAGATGATAAATCTATATAAAGCTCTCCATAAATACTCAAATCCAGAGAGATGTAAATACCCGCCATGCATTAAGATATGAAATATATGTCAATTAAGCCTGAAATCAATCATTTGTGGTGTATGCAAGGTCAACTAAGTGTCCTTTATGTTGTTTGCTTTCCCTGGATATCGCTGCGTGATAGAATATGCAGACAGGTTACTTAGATGTAATGAACATTCTTTTCAGTAATTGGTCTATTGTATGTGCAGGATATCTCCAAACAAATCTGCTAATTCCTCAATGTATTTCTCTTAATTCACAAATGAAACTAACCATCTGTCTATGGAGATTCTACTTATTTCATATTATCTATCTATCTATCTATCTATCTATCTATCTATCTATCTATCTATCTCATATCTATCTATCTATCTATCTATCTATCTATCTATCTATCTATCTAAATAAAGTAAAAAGCGGGCAGCACTCCAGCAGGAGTCCATAAGATTGTGCTGACTTGGATTTTACTTCTTCTCTATCTATCTATCTATCTATCTATCTATCTATCTATCTATCTATCTATCTCTATCATCTACAGTATTTATCTATCTATCTATCTATCTATCTATCTATCTATCTATCTATCTATCTATCTATCTATCTATCTACATATCTATCTATCTATCTATCTATCTATCTATCTATCTATCTATCTATCTATCTATCTATCTATCTATCTATCTATCTATCTATCTATCTATCTCTCTTCATATCTATCTATCTACATATCTATCTATCTATCTATCTATCTATCTATCTATCTATCTATCTATCTATCTATCTATCTATCTATCTACATATCTATCTACATATCTATCTATCTATCTATCTATCTATCTATCTATCTATCTATCTATCTATCATCTATCGCTATGTATGTCTCATGTCGATTATCTAGCTCTTTTTTATTTATTAATTTCATATCTATTAATCTCAGGTTCAGGGGCAGATTTACTCATAATGCAACTCATGCAATTGTTGAGTCCCTAGAGATTGGGAGTGTTTGTGGTATGTGTGTGGTATGTATGTGGTGTGTGTGTGGTATGTGTGTGTGTGTAGTACGTGTGTATGTGCGTGGTATGTGTGTGTGGTATGTGTGTATGTGCGTGGTATGTGTGTGTGTGGTATATGTGTATGTGTGTGTGGTATGTGCGTGTGGTATGTGTGTGTGGTGTGCGTGGTGTGCGTGGTGAGTGTGTGTGGTGTGTGGTATGTGTGTGTGTGGTATGTGTGTGGGTTATGTGTGTGTGTGGTATGTGTGTGTGGTATGTGTGTATGTGCGTGGTATGTGTGTGGTATGTGTGTGTGTGGTATATGTGTATGTGCGTGGTATGTGCGTGTGGTATGTGTGTGTGGTGTGCGTGGTGAGTGTGTGTGGTATGTGTGTGTGTGGGGTATGTGTGGTATGTGTGTATGTGCGTGGTATGTGTGTGTGTGCGGTATATGTGTATGTGCGTGGTATGTGCATGTGGTAGGTGCGTAGTATGTGTGTGTGGTGTGGGTGGTGAGTGTCTGTGGTATGTGTGTGTGTGGTATGTGTGTGTGTGTGTGTGGTATGTGTGCGGTATGTGTGTGTGGTATGTGTGTCCTAAGTGTGTGTGCGGTATGGGTGTCCTAAGTATGTGTGCGGTATGGGTGCGTGGGGGATTCAGACAGTGGCAGGATAAAGCCAATTCTCCCTGGTTGGTTGTTATAGAAAGTGTGAAGCAGACCTGTTGCTGTCCAGCTTTAAACTGTCCTCCTCAAGCTGCCAATACAGATTAAATCAATAGAAGTTTCCCTACTCCGCCCTTTTGGTGAGCAGTAGGTTACTTAGAGAGATTTATCACAGATTGTATACCTCACTGTCTATCTATCTATCTATCTATCTATCTATCTATCTATTTATTTATTATGTATGTATCTATCTTTCTATCATGCTAAGGGGGAGATTAATCATAGTGGGTCTCAGGTTTGCATATTTTTGCGCTTGGTTTGTTCTTTTTTTTTTGGCTTGTGATCTGTGATGGATCTGGTTCTGCCTTAGTAAATGCGCTTTGGAATTGTCGCATGTCCCATTCATTAGCGCCTAATTTTGCGCCAAATTTGTCTCTAATTTTTATTCTACAAAGTAAAACTCATTTGAGACTAATAATGGAATGAGATTCAAAAAAGGTGACAGGACGTTCGGGGCTTCATTTTTACACAAAACAGTCTCATTGTGATGTAACTGCAGGGACTAAAAGTTACAGAAATTTAAAAAAAAAAATTCTTGCTCAAATGAGTCTTTGCTTTTTTATTATAATGTACAGAAAATGGCGTCTGATAATATTCTCAGATCTGTACAATAAGACAATAATCACTCACAGAGATGATCCGATCAAGTCAGTACTGGTAAAATTTTACATTTTAAAACTGCTCTGAAATAATTTCCATGTTGCATAGAGGTGATTCTTCATTTGATGAAAACCTTTGTTTTTAGTAATGAAAAGGGAAGTTTTTTTGAAGTGCACCTGCTCAGAGTAGGTGCATTTTTGTGCCTTTTTTGCGTCTTTTTAGGCGCAAAGTTGTGATAAATCCCATGCAAACATCTGTATTTCAGCCTCTCACCGTCAGATAAGACGCAGGGACTCAAAACCACTAAGTGCCGGACTTTGCACCAGAAAATGTCGCAAAAATGCACCAAATTAATGAACTGCGCCAGATTATTGCGCAAAAAAATGCAAGAAACAGTCTAAAACACTATGATTAATGTCCCCCTAAAAGTTTTGTTCTGTGCAGGCGTAAGGAGAAGTGCAGTCTGCTATTGCTAATGTTATGAATGTATTCCCGCTGTACATGCGGGGAGCACACGGCCTCATCGGCCACATTAGTAAATATCAGGTCAGATACTATAAAATGATAATTATAATGATAAGTTATTCCTGTAACAGTTATCATCCCTGATTCTTCCAGTGACCCCCATATTGAACCCAGGTGAATACCTCTAGTGCTTTTTATCTTTCATGAAGCATTGGTATCTTTCAAAACCAATTTTGACAGGTTTATCTCAAAAGTCTGGTGGGGGGTAGGGGGGCGTGAATCATTAAATTAAACCTTAAGTGGAATCCCTATAACACCCACTTGAATATCTATAGATAATTTACTGTATGTTTAAAAGGCATGTTTATAAGACTATGTATTTCAATAAAAGAAGAATTCACCTATAGAATTGTATTTTACTATATGGTGCCACCATTTCTTTAATTGATTTAGTTTTAATGGCGCTCAGAAATTTAGAAATAAAATTACACCAATACATGCGGAGAAATACACAAGAATGTGAATATTAAAAGCAGAATCACTGATATCTACTATAAAATAAGTCACTAGTGACTCACTACACATTATTTCAGATTGAATGAATATAGCCGCGTACCCAGAATCTTACCCAATTTCAATTCCACAGCACCATCTACTGGTGGTAATACATTAAGTCTCACCAAAAGTTAAATGAATCTCACAACGTGAACATTTGAGCAGATTGTAGGATTTTTCCTGACTCAGAAGACTATTGAAATGTGAGCCAAACCAGACAACCCCTGATTTCCCTCCCACCACCACATCTCTACGCTGTGCCCATAAAACACCACAGTCACTTACAGTATAAATTCAACTAAATAACAATGTTTCTAAATCATATACACCTCTGACCACTCAGCTCCCTATATATACAGAATCCACTGTACACTGTGCAACATCCCTGCCAACGTATAGGCAGGATGGTGGTTGCAAATTGTGCCCTCTCCAGGTCAGGAACTGTTAGGGGGAGTCGCAAACCCTCCATGAAGGTTCTAGAACCTGGACATTATGTAATTGAAGCTGTAGCCTCTGCCTGGAAAGGCAATAGTTAAATGGGTGTAAGTTGTTATGCAATTATGTGGCTGTACCACCTGACCAGGGGGAGTATGAAACCCCTATGAAGTGGGAGTACATGGTCTTTGAGAGCATGGTCTGAGTGAAGAGAGAGTGTGAAGAGAGAGTGTGGAGCACACCTTCAGTGATACCACAGAAACCAATCCCAGGAACTGAATCAGGAGACTCTAATCCAGAGCTGCAGCTTTCACAGTCTGGACACAGCTCCCTCTCAATTATCCCAGCCTGCATCTAGTACCAGGCTGTTGCTTTATTCCTGAGGACTACTCTCCACGAAAACTCAGGTACCAGAATCCAGATCTGCTCTTAGACCGTTTTGGCCTGTCGCCAGCTACCTGTTGTTCAATAAGGAACTGTAAGTTGATTTGCACAACGTTGCCTCAGTCTGATCCTTGGATACAGCTGTTACCACCACGGAGTTCCCCATCCATTACCCGTGGACTTATCCTGGCATTTAGAGGTTGCCCCAGGGAGAACCAGTACATCAGCCTCTCCCTCAAAATTTCTTGCACACACCACCTGCTGGAGGCCGCAATCGTCAGTCACTCCGGTATTCTGGGCCACGGGTGCCTTAAGGTCCCAAGAAAGGCTAGGCCCCGGTGGGGGATGTTGCAACTGTATTTAAATTCTTCCCCCTATACACAGCCTTAACCCACTTTCAATTACAGTTGCACATATAAAGCCCCCCTTCCATTTTCACATGCAGCTACTCCCCCAGGTACATTGAATATAAACTCCATCCTGGTTTTATTACATATAGCCACTTCCCGATTATATTATGTTCAGCTCCCATATTGGGATATAGCTTCCCGAGTTACATAATATACAGCCCCCTTAATGTTTTATAATTTTAAGTAGGTGCCCAGAAAAAAAAATAATAAAGCAGTTATTTAAATCCAGTCATGCCACCGCTTTAATTCAATTCAACTACTCCTGTCTCTTCTCCCACCTGCTGCTCTGTGCAGGGACATCATCACATACCACTTGGGTCCCCAAGGGCAACAAAGTGTCACAGACATATGGCAAAAGACTCAAATGCGATTAATTATTCTTGTGGGCGATTCAGTTAGCAAAGGGGGCCCGAATCGCCCGCATTGGGGCTCATTTGCCCCAATCGCCCGCATTGCGACCCGCAGATCTCACTTTCGTTGGATTGTGCACTGTTTTCAAGGATTGCATTGCTTCGACAGGTGTTTAACTAGTGTCTGCACCAGGACTTTGGCGCACGCAAGCGATTTTTGGAGAAGCTGCGCTCCTCCAATTTAGGGGTGCGATCCGACTGATTCGGACTGAGCACAGGATTTTACTTTCAAATTGTGTCACAAGCCCAAGCACTTACATGCACCATGAAAAAGAAGGTGAACTCTGTCGGGCCTGAGCGGGGAAGCGACACATGCAGGATATTTGGCGGTGCACACTCTTAGTGAATCACGGCACCGTGCATTATTGTCGACCAATGCACTTTCAGGGCACTCCAGCGGCTGGGTAAGTAAATGTGTCCCATTATGTTCTTTTATTTTGCTGCCACCACAAGGGCACAGCCATCTGCCGCCTGAGGCAAGATTTTCCATCTGCCCTAATTAACATAATAATAGATCTAAGACTCCGGACAATGGTCACTTAGCATGGAATAAATGGAAAGATGGATGCATAAAGAATCCATCATTACATTTAAGGAAAGCTGAACTCTGAATGAGGTTTTAGGAATGTAATGAGCAACAGATGGGAAATGTCTTATAAGCCTATAAATTGAATAAAGACATTTTCATTCATATTCTGGTAAATTATTGTAAAGTAAATGTGACTACTTTAGTCTTTCTTGACAATGTTCCTAATTCTGGAGAATCTTTGTTTAGAAATCAGCATTGCACCATTGCACTGGGTGCAATCACACATGCACTACAAGGGGTGGCATAGGACACATAAGATTGTCCAGTTGTGTTTTCACTAATGTATGCCATCCTAAAGGGAATCTGTGAGCAGCTTTGACCATGGAGAATTAAAGACTGTGAAACATGTATTCATATTCCAGCATTGCCGCCTTTCCAAATGCTGTGGGTGCACATCCTCACACTGCTGTGCTCTAAGTACTCTGCATTTAGTTGGCCAAATACTAAAGTAGTCATTCGAAGCAGAAGAGAGGACTGAGAAGCAGTTTAATGCAAAAAGCTAAGAGCAAAGCAATGTTCTTGGAAAATTACAAGCCTGGAATATAAATTTATTACAAACCAACAGGACATACAAAGCTAAGGTTATATACATTGTATGGTCACATTGTGTATGGTTGTATGATTGTATGAATTTCTGGTGTACAAGCCCTGAAATTGGCGCAATAGGTATATGGGCAAAAATTTGGCCTATTTCCATCTTACACCGTCTCCATGCCAAATGGATGTGAAGGAGTGCTGTGCCTGCGGCAGATGCTCTTATACAGAATTGTCTATGCTGTTAGTTTAACCGCCTTGTGACTGAGGGTCATTGGTGCCTGGTTCCCAGGTTCAGCTACCGATGCAGAGCGTGCATGTACTTCTGCAAAGTGAAACTGAAAGTCTCCTGCAACTTTTTCTACATTCTGCCTTCAGCTGACAGCCTGGATGGCGGCACACTTCAAATGCCTATATCTCCTGAACCCTGACATCTAGAAACACAATACTCATTTCATATTAAACAGGAGAGTCTCCCCTTTAATATGACATCATTGTGTCTGAATGCTTAACAGAACCGGAGACATCCACTCTTAAAGGGGTTGTCCGAGTTTTGAAAAAAAAAAAATACTCAGGGAGGCCGGGAGGGCGCTGCTTAAATAAATAAAGTCCTACTTACCTTCCGGTGCCCTCCGGTATCCAGCTTGGATATTGGTGGGCACCGGAAGGTAAGTAGGACTCTATTTTTTTTAAGCAGCGCCCTCCCGGCCTCCCTGAGTTTTTTTTCAGAACTCGGACAACCCCTTTAAAGTTACAATTGGAAATAGAAAGCTGTACATAAAAATCTTAATTTTTAGTACAAATTTAAGGGTGGCTATCTCTGGTTCTGTTAATACATATATTGTTTCAAAGGGGAGTGTTTCTTGTTTAATCAAGAAAATCTGAAATGCATTTCTAGGTGCCAGGGTTCTGGATATATAGGCGTTTGAAGTTGATCAATGTCATGACATTTATTACTGTCATAATGTTCTTTCTGTACAGACATGTACAAATAGGACATCTATAGCCATCTGGTGAAGGTGTTAAGACATATTTTTTGTCTGGCTTTTTTTTTTGCGCCACTTTAAAATCTCCTTTCAAAGTGCACTGTGATCGAGTTTTCTGCTGTTTCCTCCCCTTAGTTATCACTTGAATCCTGATGTGATTGGTGCAATTTTTTTAAAGTTGCAAAAAAAGTAGCTCAAATTTTGTAGAAAATCCATGGCGGCATCCAACCAAAAATAGCTTAGAGCTTTTACAAATTTTTGAGACTTTTTGTTTTTTGGAAACTTTTGTGTTAAAAAGGTGCAAATTCAATAAAGACTTAAACTTCTCAAACATCACATGTATAAGTAAGGAAAAATACTAAGATACATTTGACCAGCAGAAAAGCCAAAAAATAAAAATTAGAAGCTGACGCAGAAAGACAGACTTGTGTCTCATTGTAGATTGGGTTAAATGAAGACGTTGGTCCATCGAGTTGAGCCTACAATATTACAGTGTTGATCCAGTGGGAGAAAAAAAGCTGTGTTTAACCATTCCGTACATTTTTATACATTTTCAGAATTATGATATCTGCCAGGAACTGGCGCAGGCTAAAGGGTAATTCTACTCTAGGCAGGACCTGGCATAAAATTGCCCCCCCATCTTTCCATAGATATCAGGACTACAGAGACTCTCATTATATCTGGTGCCTGTGGGGAGTGGGGAACATCATACACTGGCGCACCATGATACAACCCCCATTATATGCTACCCCATTATTATATTTACCATATATATCGTAAAGTTTTTGACACTTTTTGATTTTTTGGTCATTTTACTGTTTTTCCATTTTTTTCTATAGCCCCTCGGAGGATGTAAAACGCAGTAATTCTTTGCGACGAGCACTTACACTGAATAGGGCATGTAAAATAAACCAGCGTTACTGCTGCCTTGTGTAGAGTGTGAATGGAGAAATCTCTGCAGCAGATTATTATGTAAAACTGATTGAATATTTGCAAATCTGATCTCTTGCTGTTGGATTTCCGGGGATTTTCCGTTAAATTGCAGTTGTTTTGAACACATATTAATGCGACACATTACATATTAGGAATGAGCCATTATCCTAAAAACTTATTAAGTTCTGAATTTAATCTTTGGTTTGGCGAATGCTGGGAACGGCACTCAGATGGCTGATTGTCACATTTATATTTCCGAGAGTATTCCGAGCAATACACATCCAGTAAAATGTCTACTCCTCACAGTCCTTTATGTGCTATATAACTTTTATAGTTATTGTAAAAAATAATTTATGGAAAAAATACTTAAATCTTTTTTCATCCCTACTGACTTGATGTAAATGTGTACTTTCCCTGTTACTGTGATCAATTGTACTGGCTCTTTTTCATTATTTATAGTATAGTTTGTTATGCTCCACTGCTTGTCTGTCCAAATAGGAACCCCCCCATCCCCCGTACAGAGTTTGTATTTAATTTTTAAAGAAATATAGGGAGGTTATGCGGGTTATGTTAGGTAAATGATAGCCTCATTTAAGATAACATTAACATATTAATGAGAATGGAGAAAAATACTATTGTACCTATTCAGCAGAGCCCAATTAGAACGACCCAACTGCCTGGATCTCACATTATAGAGCAAGTCCTATTCCTGACCAAGTTAACAGTCTTTATTCTATTGTAATTACAGTGTGAGTAGCTCAGATATTTCCTTCACTCCCATACATGTGAATGGAAGAACAGATCTTTCTGTCACTCAACCCATTAGTGGATCGGTGGAGGCCCCAGTCTGCACCCACTAATTAACTTAAATGCAACAGCAGCACCCACTCATTAGTTCATGTGCAGTGTCAACACTCTCTCATTAAAGTAAATCTATCATCAAAATCAAACATGATAAACTACTCATTTACTCATACATTCAGGCCCCTTGACTGTGGCAATCTTCTTATATTTGTTATCCATGGCCTCCTTCCTCCTAAAATCTACTTTGTGCTTATGAGCCTGATTAGGGGGGCATTACAAGAGCCCCATGTGTTGTAGTTTTACAGTTGTTACACTGTCTACAGCATCCGCCTGCTCCCTCAGCACTTCCCCCCTCCCTCACCATTCTCTAATCTCACACAGCAGGAAGGTGGTAGTGCTTCTGTACAGTGTAACAACCACTGAAGCTACAGGGCGGGGTAATACCCAAAGGAGTCCTTCAGGCTCATAAGCATAATTTTAAAAGTTAATTTTAGAAGAAAAGAGGCATATATAACAAATATAAGATTGAAACCAACCTTCGTTAATAATTACATAGCACAACCCTCCCTCAATAACTACTGCCCCTGCCTTTAAATGAATATGTAGGACAGTGACCTCTATTACTATGTAGCACAGAACCCCCTCATTAACCTTTACAGGACTGATCCCTTTTTAATTTTGAGTTTCTAATTTTTGCTCCCTCCTTTCAAATAGGAGTCTCATTTAGATTCCTTCTGATCTTCCTTCAGATGGTTCTACTCTTTCATTAGAGTCCAACTGTGTTTAATTTGACTGATTGGATTTGATTAGAAAAGGCACACACTTGTTTATATAAGACCTCACAGTGCAGGTCAGGGCACATGAAAATCAAGAGTTCTAAGAAACTGCCGAAGGAGCTCAGAGACAGAATTGTGGCAAGGCACAGATCTGGCCAAGGTTACAAAAAAATGTCTGCAACACTCAAGGTTCCAAGGAGCCCAGTGGCCTCCATAATCCGTAAATGTAAGAAGTTTGGGACAGCCACAACTCTTCCACGATCTGGCCATTCAGCCCAACTAAGCAATCATGTGAGAAGAGCCTTGGTGAGAACAGTAATGCAGAAACCCAAGATCATGGTGTCTTCTGAGCTCCAGAGATGGAGAGAGATAAGAGAAAGTATGGCTCTACTGGGAGTGTCCTCACACTATTGTGCTCTGTGCTCTCTGCAGCCAGTGTTATGTATTGGCCCTGTAGAGCTATATAATTCAACCATTCTGTATGTTGTTACTAGCAGTGAAATATGATTTTTTGAGGCTGCTTTCATGAAGGAGTCCCATACTATGAGAAATAACACTCTGCAGTCTGAAGAGATGAAGATTGAACTTTTTGGTGTTAATTCTAAGCAGTATGAATTAACAAATACAACCCAACAGTAACACATGGTGGTGGCAGCATCATGCTATGGGGGTGTTTTTCATCTGCAGGGACAGGACGACTGGTTGCAATTGAAGAAAAGATGAATGCGGCCAAGTACAGAGATATCCTGGATGAAAACCTTTTCCAGAGTGCTCTGGACCTCAGACTGGGCCGGAGGTTCACCTTCCAACAATACAATGACCCTAAGCACACAGCTAAAATAACAAAGCAGAGGCTTAACCCTTAGGCGCACCAGGACGTTATAGTACGTCCCCGAGGCTACATACTGAGCGCACGGGGACGTTCTATAACGTCCTGCTTCTGGCACCGGCTCGCGAACGGAGCCGGCACCAGAAGCAGCGGCTGTCAGCTGTCTAGTACAGCTGACAGCCTGCGCTAACACCCGCGATCGGAGCCGGCTCCGATCGCGGGTGTTAACCCCTTACACGCCGCGGTCAAGCATGACCGCGGCGTGTAAGGGTGTCTGCGCCGTGAATCGGATCCCCTGTGCCGCTTACCGGGGGATCCGATCCACTTCTGGGCAGCTCCGAGGACTGGCATGTGCCTCGGAGCTGCCCGGTTGCCATGGCAGCCAGACCCCTTCCGGGTCTGACTGTAAACTGTCTGAGCATGCGCAAGCTTGCTCAGACAGTTTACACTGCTCTACAATAAAATAGTATTGTAGAGCAGTGTATTGGACTTAAACCAGTGATCAGAGCATCACTGGTTCAAGTTCAAGTATATATAAGTAAAAAAAAGTAAAAAACACTAAAGTTATCACATTACAATAAATAAAAAATAAATACATTAAAATATAAGCCCCTAAAATGTCACTTTCCTATAAAAACACTTAATAAAGTATAAAAAACACAAAAACACAAAAAAACCCCGCATATTTGGTATTGCCGCGTCCGTAACAATCTGTATAATAAAACCGAATCGTTACTGGACCCGCACGGTAAACGCCGTAGAAAAAAAAACGCAAAAACGTTCCGAAAAAAGATAATTTTTAATTAATACCCTATAAAAAATGCTCTAAAAAGTGATTTAAAAAATGTTATGCACTCCAAAATAAGCCCACTAAAAAGAACAACTCTTCTCGCAAAAAATAAGCCCCTAACTAGATTTGTCAGCCGAAAAATAAAAAAGTTATGCATATGAAAAGATGGTGATGCTAAAATGAACAAGATTTTCTCCAAATTGGTTTTTATTCAGTACAATTGAATAAAATACACAAAACCCCCACATATTTGGTATCCCTGCGTCCGTAACAATCTGAATAATAAAACAGAATCGTTATTAGATTCGCAAAGTGAACCCCGTTAAAAAAACCCAAAAAAAAGCTAAAAAAAAAGACAATTTTCAATTAATACCCTATAAAAAATGCTCTAAAAATTAATTTAAAAAATGTTATGCAATCTAAAATAAGACCACTAAAAAGAACCATCCTTCTCGCAAAAAATAAGCCCTTAAACAGATTTGTGAGGCGAAAAATAAAAAAGTTATGCATATGAAAGTCGGTGATGCTAAAATTAACAACATTTTTGCCAAATTACTTTTTATTCAGTAAAAATGGGAAAAATAAAAAATCTATATAAATGAGGTCTTTTCGTAATCGTGGCGACCCATAGAATAAAAATAATATACTATTTTTATGGTATGGTAAACGGCCAAAAAAAAACCAAACAAAAATCTTCCTAAAAAGTGATGATTTTCATTTCCTCCACCAACAAAGAGTTAATAAAATCTCACCAATTAGCCTAGAGATTCCCCGAAATTACGTACCAGAAAAGTGCATCTCATGTGGCAAAAGAAATAAGCCCCTATAGGTCCACATTAAAAAAAGAAAAAAATTATAGCCTGTACAATGTGACATAGCAAATCTGATCTGGATGGCGCCTCCTTCCCTTCTATGCCCGGCCGTGCGCCCATACAGCAGGTTACCAGCACATGTAGAGTATCCGTGTACTCGGGAGAGATTGGGTAACAAACTTTGTGGAGCCTTTTTTAATTTAATCCATTGTAAATGTTTAATTTTCCACCCAAAATGAGTGTATTGTGAAAAAATATTACAATTTGCAGACTGCACCTCCATTTTGTTTTAACCCCTATAAAACACCTAAAGGGTTAACAAACTTCTTAAAAGTGGTTTTTCATACATTGAGTGGTGTAGTTTCCACAATGGGGTAATTTATGAGTCTAGCTATTATTTAGGCCTCTCGGTGTCAATTAGAAGTTGAGCAGGTCCATCTAAATACAGGTTTTGGTGATTTTACAAAGAATGTGAAAAATGATACCTAAATTCTGAGCCTCATAACATTCTAGTAAAATATGTGGAATCTTAAAAAACCATGCCAACATAAAGCAGACATTTGGGAAATGTAAGTTATGAATTTATTTGGGTGCTATGACTATCTGCATCAAAAGTAGAGAATTTAGAATGTTGAAAATAAAGAATTTTTCCAAATTTTTGCCAAATTTTGGTTTTTTTCATAACGAAACGCAAAAAGATTTCATCCAAATTTTTAAACTAATTTGAAGTACAATGTGTCACGAGAAAACAATCTCAAAATCCCCTGGATATCTCATAGCGTTCCAAAGCTATAACCACTTATAGTGACACAGGTCAGATTTTAAAAATGGGACCGCGTCCTTAAGGCCAAAAGAGGCTGCGTCCCCTAGGGGTTAAGAACAACTCTGTGACTATTTTTGCCTGAACCAGCCAGAGCCCGGACCTAAACCCAATTGAACTTATCTGAAGAGAGTTGTAAATTACTTCCACCAACGTTCAACATCCAACCAGAGGGAACTGGAGAGGATCTGCAAGAAATAATGGCAGAGGATCCCCAAATCCAGGTGTGAAAAACTTGTTGCATCTTTCCCAAGAAGACTCATGGCTGCACCAGCTCCAAAGCTGCTTCTACTCAATACTGAGCAAAGGGTGTGAATATTTATGAACATGTGATATTTCAGTTTTTCTTGTTTAATAAATTAGTAAAATATCTACATTTCTGTTTTATTTATGTCAAGAAGGGATGCAAAGTGAACATTAAAGGGGTATTCCCACGAAGACAAGTTTCTTATATGTAACAAAACACATTCTTTAAACAAAAATACAGCATTCCAGAGATATAAGACAAACCTGTCTCTATCAGTCCTGCTGTACACAATTTCAGTTGTCCCTAGACCTGACCCTGTAACTTCTGACTTAGGGTCGGGGAAGCCATCTTGGTTTTCTGTCTGACAGATTTCTCTCTCTCTCTGCCTCTAGCTCCCCCCCCCCATTCCAGGATGGAGCTCACACACAGACACAGAGTTCCTGTCGGCAGCAGCGTGAGGAGTGTAAAGCTATAGGAACATAAGTTCTTTATGTGGGGAGGGGTAGGAAGGCACCCCAGATGTAGTAGTGTGTTGAGGAAGAGAGAGCTAACTGTCATTGTGTATAATAGGCATCTCATGGATCTCATCATCTCTAATCTGTCTCATCTCTCTTTGTATGTTGTCAAGTACTAGTACAATGTTCAGAGGATAAATGAAAGTGTATATAAACCTTGTACCCTGATAATCTAACCACATCTTCAGCTCACATAACTAGATGGGCCATAATGAAGGTCATTTACTAAGGGCCCGATTCGCGTTTTGCCACGGGATTTTTGTGCACGCGATCGGATTGTGGCGCATCGGCACTGGCATGCACGTGATGGAAATCAGGGGGCGTGGCCGAACGAAAACCCGACGGATTCGGAAAAAACGCCGCATTAAAAAAAAAAAATGTGTCGCGGAGCTTGCACTTACCTTCACTCAGCCCAGCTCGGTGTACTCCAGTGCGTTCCGATGCTCTTCAGCGCAGCAGCGCCACCCGGTGGACGGCGGAGGAACTACCTTAATGAATCACGGCCGGACCCGAATCCACCGCAGAGAACGCACCGCTGGATCGCGAATGGACCAGGAAATCTGCCCCAATGTGTCTGCTTAGAGAGTCCCTGCTCACACTCTTGAATTTTGCACTGACCAGCCTAGAGAGTGATAGTTGCTAAAACAGCAATATAACTGAGTAATAGTGTAAAATAAAGGGTTTAAAATTATCTTTATTGTGTTAACATCACTTGGGGATTGAAATTTGAGGATTTTCTTTCATGAGAAAACCCCTTTAGTGGCCCAAAAAGGACTTATTTGATCTTACCAATTGGCTGCAATAAAACAAAGAGTAAAATATTTAAAGGGGTTTGAATCGTTTCCATACATACTGTAAAAAAGTGATGAAAAAACCCAATGCCAGAGCAGCAATATCTAGGTTCAGCAATTGTCTCCTGGAATGATCCTTAATGGCCACCTGCAAAACTAAGGTGATTCATATTATATTAATGCAATGAGTGTATGAAGGGGTTGTCTTTTGAAATAATTTAGTAATGTTGATAGGAAGAGTTATAACTAAATATAAATGTGGAAATGTTTCAAAATTTTTTGCTGTAATTGGACCAAGGATTATGAATAAAGCCTCATTACAGACACCTTACAGCTGATTATTGCAGCCTGGGACTATAGTAAAGCATCCAGAGAGCTTCACCAGAGGTCACAGTGGGCAGAGGGGTCCGTCTTTAACTATGGGTCATCTGTAAGTTGGGTGTCCTTAAGTAGAGGAACGCCTGTAATTACTCTTGGTGACAGTTTCCTATAAGCCCCATAATGCCTTGCGTGTATCTCCTTTTGCTTGGTTATGCCACAATTGGTTAATTGCTTTGTGAAATCTCCTTTCACCTTGCTGCTGTTGTCACAGTACAAAGTCACCTGAAGGCAATTGTCTATGCTGTGAAGATACATGATATGCAGCATCTGAAACAACAGATACAGGAAGCCTGTGCTAGCATTTCTTCTGCGGTGTTGCTATCAGTGTGTCAAGAGTGGGTGAAGAGGGTTACATTGACAATCCAACACTGCTGATATAAAGAATGGGGTTGTTGTTATATAACCAGGCACTTCCATTGGTATTGGGTATTTAAATAGATCTAATCCTTCCCTGCCTCAGTTGAATAGTGTTGCTACCTCTTTGCTGTCAGTACCAGTCTATGTTATTACTAATAGCAAAGACCTATGTGTCCCCGGTGGATGGGAGTGAATGGCTGCTTCTCTGTCAGCAGTGTCCTCATGTTTTAATGCAGATGGTAATGAGGGAATCCCGTGATGGTGGCGGGAGGCCAGGGGCAAACTGTAACGCAGATGATATAAGGCTGGCTATGAAGGAGGATACATAAAAGGTACTAATATGGCTTCAGAAACCCCAGTGGTTAGGCTACTGATCACACAACTTTTACAAAATGCTTAGAAACTAATTTGCATAATCCTTACCTAAATCCACTGTGAATTTGCTTTCACCTTACTTTGCTAAAGAGACAAACTGAGGTATACGCATGTACTGCTATGAGAGATAGACTAGATAATGAATGCTTTACATAGCGCACTAATATAGCTAAGTTCTTTGGTGCTGAATGTGCTAGTCTACGTCTTTAAAAGTGGTCTGCAAATGCAAAAATAGTGGTTTCATTTAATTTCTTCTTGACCCATGTCTATGGCCTCTCAGCCAAACCTGTTCCTTACACTATACTGACAAGTTACATTCATGTTAAGGCCCCATGCACAGTGCCATTGTGGGGATGTATGTATGGCCGTATAAACGTCCCTATAGGTGGCAATAGGCACTGTGCACAGTATGGTGAGCACACCGAGCGCTCACCATACTGTGCAGTGGCTACAAAAGATAGAGGGGCGCATTTACTAAGGGTCCTGTGGCAGTACTTTCGTCGGATATTCTGACGATTTCTGCTTTGCAAAGAGGATTTTGTTGCACGAGATTGGACTGTGGCGCGACTGCACTGGCTTCCATGTGACACCAATTTGGGGGGGTGACTGATTGGGGAGCGACACATGCAGGATATCGGGCACACGATCTACCTGTATCTACCTGTATCAGGGCAGAGTTCATCCTCGTCGGACATTCCGAATCGGGGATCACGCAGGGACAGGGTGAGTAAATGTTTCATAGTTTCATAGTTTATACGGTTGAAAAAAGACACTTGTCCATCAAGTTCAACCAAGGAAGGGTAGGGATTGGATGAGG
The DNA here is from genome assembly GCF_040894005.1 of Engystomops pustulosus. NCBI lineage: Eukaryota > Metazoa > Chordata > Amphibia > Anura > Leptodactylidae > Engystomops > Engystomops pustulosus. The sequence goes on from NC_092415.1 coordinate 44,373,440, forward strand.
AAGGGATTTAGGGGAAACAATCCTATATAGCATAACAATCAATGTTATTTAGGTGTAAAAAAGCATCTAGACCCTTCTTGAAGCTCTCTGCTGTCCCTGCTGTGACCAGCGCCTGAGGCAGGCTATTCCACAGATTGACCGTTCTCATAGTAAAAAAGCCCTGTCGCCTCCGGTGATTAAACCTTGATTTCTCCAGACGTAGACAGTGCCCCCTCGTCGTTTGATTTGATTTAATCTGGAACAATTTACCACCATATTTTTTGTATGGACCATTCATATATTTATATAAATTAATCATGTCCCCTCGTAGTCGTCTCTTTTCCAGACTAAATAAATCTAGTTGTTTTAATCCTTCCTCATAACTAAGACCCTCCATACCCCTTGTCAGTTTTGTGGCTCTACGTTGAACCCTCTCCAGCTCCAGGGCATCCTTTTTATGGACCGGTGCCCAGAACTGGACAGCATATTCCAGGTGTGGCCGAACCAGTGCCTTGTATAGTGGTAATATTACATCCCTATCACGAGAGTCCATTCCACTTTTGATACATGACATGATCCTACTAGCTTTAGAGGCAGCTAATTGATATTGCATGCTGTTATTCAATTTATGATCTACTAGTACCCCCAGGTCCTTCTCAACAAGGGACTCTCCCAGATTTGGTCCCCCAAGGACATATTTTGCCTTTGGATTATTGGCCCCCAGGTGCATAACATTACATTTATTCACATTAAACCTCATTTGCCAAGTGGATGACCAAACATTCAGTTTGTCCAAGTCACCCTGCAGCCTATGAACATCCTCCATAGACTGTATTACACTACACAGTTTGGTGTCATCTGCAAAAATAGACACAGTGCTATTAATTCCTACCTCTATATCATTAATAAATATATTAAATAGTAGTGGGCCAAGCACAGAACCCTGAAGTACACCACTCATAACTGTTGACCATTCCGAGTAGGAATCATTGACCACAACTCTCTGGATACGATCCTTCAGCCAGTTTTCAATCCAATTGCAAATGATTTCTGCCAAACCAATAGCCCTAATTTTACCCATCAGGCGTCTATGAGGGACAGTGTCAAATGCCTTTGCAAAGTCCAAGAACACAATATCCACAGCTGCTCCTCCATCCAGGCACCTGCTCACCTCTTCATAGAAGCAGATAAGGTTAGTCTGACAACTTCTATTCTTAGCAAGCCCATGCTGGTTATCACTTATTATTCTATTTGATGTCACATACTCCAGTATGTAGTCTTTTACTAACCCTTCCAACACTTTCCCCACAATGGAAGTTAAGCTTACAGGCCTGTAATTGCCTGGCGAAGTTCTAGAGCCCTTTTTATATATTTGCACCACATTTGCCTTGCGACAGTCACTTGGCACCACACCAGACATTACGGAATCCCTGAAGATTTTAGACAGTGGTACAGCAATAACAGAACTGAGTTCTTTAAGAACTCTGGGGTGTAACCCATCTGGTCCAGGAGCTTTGTACACATTGATTTTATTGAGCTTAGATTGGATAATGCCTACATTCAGCCAGTTACAGGGTGCATGACCCGCACTGGCACCTCCCACGTCAGAAGTTCTTTCTTCTATTGTATAAACGGAGCTAAAAAACCTATTAAGTATCTCCGCCTTCGCCTGGTCTCCAGTCACCGATGCCCCATTTTCAGAATAAAGGGGTCCAACCTGTTGTGACCCATTTTTTTTTGCATTGATATACCTAAAAAATTTCTTGGGATTTGTTTTGCTATCTTTAGCCACCTGTCTTTCATTTTGTATTTTGGCTGATTTGATTTCCTTTTTACAGATTTTGGTAAGTTTTTATTGTAAGTATTGAAAGCCTCAGGTGACCCGTAAGATTTATATTTTTTAAATGCCCTCTTTTTCTCATTAATTGCCCTTTTAACTGTAGCTATAAGCCACGAGGGGTGTAATCTAGCCCGTCTATACTTGTTACCTATTGGAATAAATTTAGAAGTATAAAAACCCAGGATAGATTTGAATTTCTCCCATTTAACATTAGTATCACCATGTGACAGTATCTGATCCCAGTCTATATCCTGTATTGCAGCCCTGAATTTTTGGAAATTAGCCCTCTTAAAATTCAAAGTTTTCGATTTTCCCACCTGTTTCTGATTTTTAAAGTTTAAGAGGAAAATAATTATATTATGATCGCTGTTCCCAAGGGGTTCCCGGATACTGACATTTTGGACAATGTCCGCATTGTTAGAAATCACAAGGTCCAACAATGCGTCACCTCTTGTGGGATCTTCTACAAGCTGCACCATAAAATTATCCTGAAGAATGTTCATAAAATGTCTCCCCTTCATAGATGAAGACGAGCCCTGACCCCAATTTATATTTGGAAAGTTAAAGTCTCCCATTATCACTACGGTCCCCTCCTGTGCAGCCCGCTCCAACTGTTTATATAGGTGACCCTCTATTTCCTCAGAGATTTTAGGGGGTCTATAAATTACACCAAAAATAATTTTCTCATAGCTCTCTTGGCTTTGAATTTCAACCCACAAAGTTTCAGCCTCCTCACACTCTGAGACCACTGACTCATTTACAATCGCTTTTAAGTCTCTTCTGACATACAGACATACACCACCTCCCCTCCTATTTGCCCTGTCTTTCCGAAAGAGTGTAAAACCTTGAATATTAACACCCAATCATGCGATGTATCGAGCCAAGTCTCTGCTACACCAACAACATCTAACTGTTCCTCTAATATCAGATCCTCAAGCTCGCCCATTTTGCCTGTTATACTTCTGGCATTTGTGAACATACAATTTAATTTTCCACAGTTATTTATCTGATTTAAAGTAATTTTACTGGTACATATATCCTCACCACTGTTCTGCAACTTGTGGATCTCCTTATCCACTGCCTTAGGCCCCCATACACTGTCCACATCACCACCCACCAACATAACCTGCCCCCTCTCTGACCTGTCTACCCCTTCAGTGTCTTCCTTTTCCTCCTCCCCCGATCCTAGTTTAAATACTCCGCCACCCCTGCTACGATCTTCTCCCCCAGCACAGCAGCCCCCTTCCATTTAGGTGCAAGTTATCTGCGGAAAACAGGTTGATAACTTGCACCTAAATGGAAGGGGGGTTGCTGTGCTGGGAGAGAAATGTGCCCTAGAGTCTGCTCTATCTGTAGCCATTAGAATGGAATTTTCTATGGAGAGGGGATGGGTGAGCGCACCTCCTCTCCAGCACACCTGTCGTATGCCTGCCCAGCTAAGGTCAGACGGGCATACGTGTGTGTGCCTGGAGCCTAAAACAGCACTGGGTATCTATTCCTTCTGGAAAAGTCTTACTGGTTTGGCAATTATCCAAAGGGGTGTCACTGGGTTAGCTACCTATTTAAGGTAGCAATGGAAGCATGCTTTTCCTCTACTCATTCTGGAAAATAAATTCACATATTCCTTACCCAGGATATGCTAAGATGACAGCAAAGTGACCCTTGGAAGAACTAACCTCTGTACATGAATCTGTGATGGCTAATACATCAAGAAAGTGAGTAGCCCCTAACAAAACTTTGTTCGCTTCTGCATCGGAGCTTGTGCCCAGGATGACTGATGGAACTGCAGGGCAGACAGAACTGACTGTCTGCAGAAGTAGCTGCACCTGGGGCAGGCTGACTGATGGATGCCTTGCATATTTTTGCAATTTTATTGCTTAATGTAAAAACTTTTATGACGAAAAAGCATATTTTGTTCAATTTTAGTCATTTATCTATAAATAATAAATATTTAATTATTACAACTTTCCTATCAAGTTAAAGTCTCACATGCCATGGGAAAAAAACATAAAATTTGTTATGATATGTAAAACTGTTACAAGGGCATCATCATTTAAAGTAGATCATAACAGAGCGGAAAAATATGACCTGGACTTTCAAGACCTTTGGTCTGGAAAGGGTTGGGAGTCAGATTAGAATCAGATTTTTTGGGAAGCAAGATATGACTGTAACATTACAAGGTTGAATTGCTCACTGAACGGCATCTTTGAATCGAACATTAGGATCAAATGTCATCCTGTCAGAAGAGCAAATGAGAGTAACATCACTAACAGTGCACAATGGGACTTCTTAGTATGTGCAGTGAATAACACAAACTATAATATACAGTGGATATCATAATTAAAGAAATGTAGCAGTTACTGTATTGATATACACTCACCGGCCACTTTATTAGGTACACCTGTCCAACTGCTCGTTAACACTTAATTTCTAATCAGCCAATCACATGGCGGCAACTCAGTGCATTTAGGCATGTAGACATGGTCAAGACAATCTCCTGCAGTTCAAACCGAGCATCAGTACGGGGAAGAAAGGTGATTTGAGTGCCTTTGAACGTGGCATGGTTGTTGGTGCCACGATTTTCACGCACAACCATCTCTAGGGTTTACAGAGAATGGTCTGAAAAAGAAAAAAACATCCAGTGAGCGGCAGTTCTGTGGGCGGAAATGCCTTGTTGATGCCAGAGGTCAGAGGAGAATGGGCAGACTGGTTCGAGCTGATAGAAAGGCAACAGTGACTCAAATCGCCACCCGTTACAACAAAGGTAGGCAGAAGAGCATCAGTACGTCGAACTTTGAGGCAGATGGGCTACAGCAGCAGAAGCCCACACCGGGTGCCACTCCTTTCAGCTAAGAACAGGAAACTGAGGCTACAATTTGCACAAGCTCATCGAAAGTGGACAGTAGAAGATTGGAAAAACGTTGCCTGGTCTGATGAGTCTCGATTTCTGCTGCGACATTCGGATAGTAGGGTCAGAATTTGGCGTCAACAACATGAAAGCATGGATCCATCCTGCCTTGTATCAACAGTTCAGGCTGGTGGTGGTGGTGTCATGGTGTGGGGAATATTTTCTTGGCACTCTTTGGACCCCTTGGTACCAATTGAGCATCGTTGCAACGCCACAGCCTACCTGAGTATTGTTGCTGACTATGTCCATCCCTTTATGACCACAATGTACCCAACATCTGATGGCTACTTTCAGCAGGATAATGCGCCATGTCATAAAGCTGGAATCATCTCAGACTGGTTTCTTGAACATGACAATGAGTTCACTGTACTCAAATGGCCTCCACAGTCACCAGATCTCAATCCAATGGAGCATCTATGGGATGTGGTGGAACGGGAGATTCGCATCATGGATGTGCAGCCGACAAATCTGCAGCAACTGTGTGATGCCATCATGTCAATATGGACCAAAATCTCTGAGGAATGCTTCCAGCACCTTGTTGAATCTATGCCACGAAGAATTGAGGCAGTTCTGAAGGCAAAAGGGGGTCCAACCCGTTACTAGCAGGGTGTACCTAATAAAGTGGCCGGTGAGGGTAAATAGTAAGGACATGTTCACACCAGCACCCACCATGTTCCCTGAGACCTTCCATTATTAATAGCAGAAAAAACCTCCCAGAAGTCTTCATCTTTTTTTTTTCTGATTTACAGAAGTGTAACAGAGGGTAACCTTCTGTTCTTTGAAAACTATAGGGAACGGAAGACCTGTTTTCCATTGCATTTGTTTGCAAACCTCTGCCCGCCCCCATGCGCTGATCTAATGAAGGAGATCTACTTTTAAAGGAAATCTACCATTTGCTTTTATGCATTATGAACCAAGCATTCCTTGAGAATGCTGCAGCTACACTGATGCAGATACATAACTTGTTTAATCCCCGATCCTCATCATCTTTGGCAATCACCTTGTTACAGCCCTTGTTACATCAGTCAAAGTGGGATCTGGTATTTTACACGTGATATGTCTTTTCCTTTGGGCCCATAAGTGCATTAATTTTGGGACGTGGCCCTTTTTAGTTTTTGCATTTTCATTTTTCACTCCCCACCTTCAAAAATCTGTATCTTTTCTATTTTTTCATCTAAAGAGCTCTGTTTGGGCTTGTTTTCTGCGTAACAAATTGACCTTCATAGATATGGTATTTATTATTCCATGCCGTGTACTGGGAAGCGGGAAAGAAATTCAGAATGCAGTGAAAATGATGAAAAAAAGCATTAGCGCCGTTTTTTGTGGGCTTGGATTTTACAGCTTTCACTGAGCGCCCCAAATCACATGTCTATTTTATTTTTTGGTTCGGTACGATCACGAGGATACCAAATTTGTACAGGTTTTATAATGTTTTCATACATTTAAAAAAATTAAAACCTTCTGTACAAAAAAAATTCTTCATTTTGCCATCTTCTGGTACTAATAACTTTTTCATACTTCAGTGCACGAAGCTGTGGGTGGTGTCATTTTTTGCAACTTTTGATGACGTTTTTAATGCTTTTATTTTGAGGACTGTATGGGCTTTTGATCACTTTTTATAAAATTTTTTATTTTTTCAAAATGGGCAAAAAAGTGGCATTTTCGACTTTGGGCGCCAATTTCCGCTACCGGGTTAAACACTGGAAAAAATCCCTTATATATTTTGATAGATCGGCCATTTTGGGATGTGATGATACCTAATGTGTTTATGATTTTTACTGTTTATTTATATTTATATCAGTTCTAGGGAAAGGGGGATGATTTAAACTTTTACTTTTTTTACTATTTTTTCATATTTTTAAAAAAAAATTTTAAACATTATTTTAGATCCTCCAGGGTAATTTAACCCTGCAGGGTCCGATTGCTAATACTATATACTGCAATACTACTGTATTGCAGTATATACCAATTTTACTATGATTTCTAATAGCCTACCCGCTGTGTATGGAGAGAGCTCAGCTCGTGAGCTCTCTCCATATACCCCTTGCCGGGCGAGGACGATATAGATCGTCCTCGGTCGGCAAGGTGTTAAAACTTTTCCCTGTCATGACTTATCGCTACAGAATTTTCTGCCAGATCTTCAGCTCCTTGTAGTACTTCTCCACTAGAGATGAGTGAGCACTAAAATGCTCGAGTGCTCGTTACTCGAGTCAAACTTTTCCGATGCTCAAACCCCATTGAAGTTAATGGGAGACTCGAGCATTTTTCAAGGGGACCAAGGCTCGGCAATAAAATGTGTCATTTTATTGAGAAATAAGGAAGTCAGTCCTGTTTCTTTGTTTTTTTATTCAATGGAATATTCGTGGAACTTCAAAAAGGAGAATGACCCGTGTTAAACATCTGCAATGTGTTCTTCACACATATTGTTCTTCACATACTATTGTGAAGAACACCTTTCTGTACTCTATGTCTTCTGATAAGTTAGCAGATGTACGGAAACATCTGCAATGTGTTCTTCACTGTGTTCACTGTGTTCTTCTCTGTGTTCTTCACTTAAATAATCCTTAAGTGAAAGCTCATTCTCGAGCAGGCGAAATACTCGTCTGAGCAACAAGCCATATCGAGTACGCTAATACTCGAATGAGCATTCTTTGAATAAACAATTAGCTCAGGTGAAAAATATGCCTTTTATAGACCCAATTAACACACTTAAAGGGGTATTCCTGTTTCAGCAAATTTATGTTATTGTTTGTATAGTAAAAAGTTATATAATTTTCCAACATATTTTCTGCATCAATTCTTCATGGTTTGCTGTCCTTTTATAGACAGCCTCTAAGTTTACTTCCAGTGGACAGAAATCTGACCATGGCCACACATGGCTCTGATTATTTTCTGTGATAACGAGCTGTGCACCTGTGTGACCATTTCTATCCACTGGAAGTTAGCAGAGATCTAAAAAACAGTGTGGAATTGATACAGAAAGTATATTGGAAAATTGTATAACTTTTCATTATTCCAGCAAAAACATGAATTTGCTAAAATAGGAATACCACTTTAAGTCATTCTCAAGCATATAGTTAGACACCTTCCTGAGTGCTATAGCCTTGTTTTTTATTATTATCTTTATTCTTAAACTATGGAATTTTATGGATTTGAAGGACAATGAAGAGGTTTTGTATAGTTTTTTAATTTAAGTATTTTATAAGTGTCTTGTATCATATAAAGAAGTCCAGTGTTGTCATCTAGAGTGAAAGTTAAAGTTGAATTCATGACCTAGAATGAGTATTTCATAGGAAATGCAATTACCATATATACTGATGTATAAGCCGATGCTTGGCACGTCTCCCGATGCTTGGCTCAGCTGCTGGTCGGCTCCTCTTTTGTCTTCTCTATGCTGTACTATCCTGCAAAGACGCATCCATGCGATTTGCCGTCCGGCGCACACTATGAAGCGGCGGTGTCGCCGCTGATGACGTCATAGTATGCGCCGGCCGGCAGATCGAGTGGACGTGTCTCTGCCAGCTGTTACAGCAAAGATACGTTTAGTATGTAAGTTTTTTTTTTAACAATATTTTTACATGGGCTTGGCAAACTGCGAGATGGCTGGCTGTATACTACATGGGGCTGGCTATCTGTATACTACATGGGGCTGGCTGTATACTACATGGGGGATGGCTGACTGTATACTACTGGGGGCTGGCTGTATACTACATGGGGCTGACTGGCTATATACTACTGGGGGCTGGCTATATACTACAGGGGGCTGGCTGGCTATATACTACTGGGGGCTGGCGATATACTACTGGGGGGTGGCAGGCTATATACTACTGGGGGCTGGCTGGCTATATACTACTGGGGGATGGCTGGCTATATACTGGGAGGCTGTGACCAATGCATTTCCGACCCTCGGCTTATACCTGAGTCAATAGGTTTTCCCAGTTTTTGGTGGTAAAATGAAGGGTCTCGGCTTACACTTGGGTCGGCTTATACTCGAGTATATAGGGTATACTGTCTGATGGTTTGCTTCTGATTGTATGATTTTGGGGTGCAGCTAATTAATTTTTTTATCTTTTCTTTTTTTTAAAAACATTTTTCAAAACTTTTTTAGTACACCCAGGGAACTAGACAAGACTATCTGTTCCCTGATACAATAAACTAATCAACTGCAGTATATACTGGCAGTCAGTATGTGGCTGACAACCTGCTAATCAGGTCCTGCCCCCGGTAGAATCCGATATCGATATTAGGAGCCTTTTTGATGTCCTGGTTTGATATAGCAACACATCCGCTCCCTGATGAAACAAACTCCTTTGATGCCACAGATTCTGTTGCCCAGGTCATTTTAGAGGTTAATCACACTCACATACACAGTCTTATGCTGCTGGTTCCATGTCAGTACTGCACATGTACAACTCTAAGCAGTAACTACCTTCCTATGGCACAGAGCGGGAAGAGGTTAATTAAACAGCTATGCCAAGAGCAGTGACAGATCAAGCAGCTACTAAATTGCAAGTAAAACTTTTCCATCATTTTGTAGGAGTCACAATGATTTCGAAATAGTTTGCAAAATTTAACATTCATTTTGGTTCTGCTCTTTACCACCCTATTTCATTGATGCCATATTCACTTATGGTTAAGGCTTGCAGGCAATAATTACCAGACATAGTGCTAAGCAAGCGCTCTCGGTGTCATACAGTTTGACCTTGTAAGGATAATGAGACAAGGAGAATTCAGAACAGATGAAAGCCAAGTACACCTACTTTATCTAGTGACAGCCAGGGAACACCTTCATGCTCAATCAATTCTCCCTAATGAGACAAGATGGGGTAAGATGGTAAAATAGCAGGAACTGGCAACATTTTTTTCTGCTTAATGATCTATAACTTGCGAGGTACAGTAAAATTGTCACTTAACTTTAAAGCAATAATAGGAGTACACAAGAAAAGAGACATATTAAAATATGATATCTTATATGCTACATTATTGAAATGATAATGAGAAGATGAAGGCCTCTGCCATAGGAAATTAAGAGAAATCCACAGCGAATATAGATAACATAATATAATTAAAGCACCTAGAGATAGATATATTGTATAGATAAGATTACCACCAGGCAATGAAAACACTATATTAAAGGGGTATTCCCAAGAAGAAAAGATTCTTAAATGTACTCAAAAAATAACACATTCTCTAATTCACTGTTATTAACAAAAATGCAGTATTTCACAGTTATAATTCCAAACTGTCTCTATCAGTCCTGGTGTATACAATTTCGGTTACCTCAGGATCCAACCATTAATCTTCTGATTTTAGGGTCGGGTAGACATATTGGGGCTCATTTACTAAGGGCCCAAATTGCTCATTTTCATCGGGTTTCCAGAAAATTACCGGTTTGCGACGTTTTGCCCCGGGTTTTTGGTGCACGCGATTGGATTGTGTCGCATTGGTGCCGGGTTTCATGCGACGGAAATCGGGGGGCGTGGCCGTCGTAAAATCCGACGGATTTGGAAAAAGGTATTTTTAAAAAAAGGTGTCGCTTAACACGCACTTACATGCACCAGAAAGAGGATGGTGAACTCCAGTGGACCTTGGCGCGGCAGCGACACCTAGTGGATATCGGGCGCATGACCTTAGTGAATCCCGCAAGCTCCGAATCAACATCGGACAACGAGCTGTGGGATCGCGAATGGACCGGGTAAGTAAATGAGCCCCATTGTTCTCAGTCTGAAGCTGCACTGAGCTGCTCTCTGCCTCCAACCCCCACCCTTGCATTTTAGGACGAGCTCACACAGAGACTTCCTGCTTGCAAGCAACATGAGGTGAGTAGATCTACAAGCTACAGGCAGATAAGATCTTTATCCAGGGGAGGGAGAGGGAGTCACAGGAGATCTAACAGTGTATGTTGTGGCTGAGATGAATCAGAATTGAGAATGTAATTGTGTGTTATTTGCAGCTCATGGATCTCATCATCTCTAATTTCTGATGTCTCATCAGAAGCTTAATGAAAGCATATATAAACCTAAACTCCGATAACCTAACCACATTGTCAGCACACAGCATCTCATAGCACTAGAGGGATCACAAAGTGTCTGCTTAGGGAGTCCACACCCACACTATAGAATCTTACACTGATCATCACTGAGTGATAGGAGCTAAAACAGCAATAAAACTGAATACAGTAAAGAAAGGGGGTTAAAATGATCTTTATTGTGTAAACATTACTAGGGGTTTGAAATTTCTGAATTTTCTTTCATGGGCAAACCCCTTTAAGTTTGTTTTCAGTACAAAAAATGTATTTGTATTGTATAACTATCAATAGGGCCTCTTTTCAAATGGTAACATGGTCACTTCTGTAACAAGCTTTACATAAATTAGTAGTACAAGTGAATACAGGAATCGTTTTGATATTTCTTATAGCAAAGAGCCTTGTTGTCCACTTACGTTGGTTCTTACAATCCTTCCTCCTTATTCTCATAAATTCCATCTTTCTAGCAACAAGATAGAAGTTCACAGAGGTTTCTGATTACATAGAAGCTCTACAAAATTGTTAGGGGAGACGTGAATCACTGCAGTAAAAAACAGCAGCTGAAACTCACTGTAAACATGAAACCTACTTGAAAATGAAGGCCACAAGGCAAAATGACCAGAAACTATTACTCCTCATGTACACACTGTACTGCTGATTGCTGAAAACTATGCTGGCAGGTGAAGAGCACTTAAAGGATACCTGTCAGCTTAAAATACAGGACTAGCTTTAAATACTAATGAAAAACTGTCCCTATCCATTAATGCCACTGTCAAAATCATTGAGGTAACAGAACATACCGAGAAGCGCTGGCACACTGTGGCACTCAGTGGTCCAATCGCCAACCAAATCTTGCAGTGGTATTCATCAGGGGGCGGTGACTGCAGCATCATGCTGCAGTCACCACTGGCATCTAGCATGGAATGGGCGGAGAGACAGAAGAGAGAGGAGTGCCTGGACTGCCCCCTCATGAATATTAAGTACGTAAAGCTAGTCTTGTTTTTTTAGCTGACAGGTTCCCTTTAAACATTCACACAATACAAACACCAAATATGGCTGCCACATGATATCTTCTTCTCAAACTTCTAAATGTATTGGATATGGTATTTTTCCTTTTTTCAAATCCAAAGGTCTCTAGGACTTTTTCCATTTTACTTTGCTATTTTTCCCTCCCCACCTTCAAAAATCCATTTTTATTTTTTCATGTACATATCTGTATGAGGGGTTATTATCTGTCTAGTGACAGTATTTTATGACATGCACTGGAAAGCTTGAAAAAAAAATAGAATGCTGTACAATTTAGGTTCTTTTGTGGGCTTCACTTTTCTGTCTTTTTTTGTACTTTTCAAATGACACATCTACTTTATTCTTTGGGTGGGAACGATCACAGTCATACCAAAAGAATTACCCCCTAGGCACCCATAGGGTGCTTGAACACTTATACCATTTGTGCCGAACCTTTGGCACGCGTGTCCTCTCTGTACGTTTTGCCATTGCTTCCTCAGGGGTACTGTAGATTGAGTAGATGGATATGGCTATATAATGGACACAGGGGTGGAGCAGAATACATGCAACCAATCAGCACACTAAGTTTATCTAGATGGACCTATAGTATAGTAGTATCTAGATAAACTTAGTGTGCTGATTGGTTGCATGTATTCTGCTCTACCCCTGTGTCCATTATATAGCCATATCCATCCACTCAATCTACAGTACCCCCTGAGGAAGCGACGGCGAAACGCAAGTCGGGGTTTCTATGGTACATCAATTGTGTCCATCTCACTATGCAGCTTGGTTGGTATATTTAAACACTTTCTGATATGCACTAAACACTTTTATTGTACTTTTATTGTGTTTGTATACATGTATTTGATATATAGTCTGATCCAGTATTGTATTGATATTGCCATCAACTAAAACCTGTGTCTTTTTCATTTTTCTATTTATTTTCAGAGTTTCATTGCACTTAGCACTTTGCTCTAATATTTGATCAATATGCACTAGCTCTTTATTCATATGTAAAAATGTTTATTTTTTTGGTAAGTTAACAGTTTGAGTGGCCAATATATGATTTTAATTAGTATTTACTTTCAAATATAAATGACCATTGATGTACTTATGTGATATGTGGATGGTTTTTTATGGATTGATTTTAGTGTTGTGGTGACCGTACTATTGATATTTGGTGTATATGTTAATAAAATATGTATCCTTGATAAGTTTGTGATTTATGGCTATATGTCTTTACAAAGGTTAACATAGAGTCTGTAGATAGGTACATTTAGATTTGAGTTTTGCAGGCCGTGCATTGCACGTTTAGGATCTGGTGAAATGGTATTCTTATTGTTTAGTGTCCCAAATTGCCCTCTAATGACAGATATTCCTGGCCACATATATACTGCTCTTGGCCCAGATCTCTTGTCTCTGTGCTATGCTGCAAGTGACTACGGGGTGCACTGCACTGCCCTCACTGTATGGCAGTAGTGTCCCTCACTGTATGGCGGTAGTGTTCCTCACTGTATGGCGGTAGTGTCCCTCACTGTATGGCGGTAGTGTTCCTCACTGTATGGCGGTAGTGTTCCTCACTGTATGGTGGTAGTTTTCCTCACTTTTTGGCAGTAGTATTCCTCACTGTATGGAAGTAGTATTCCTCACCGTACGGCGGTAGTTTTCCTAACTGTGTGGCATTAGTGTTCCTCACTGTATGGCGGTAGTGTTCCTCACTGTATGGCTGTATTCCCCACTGTGTGGCGGTCGTGTTCCTCACTGTGTGGCGGTCGTGTTCCTCACTGTGTGGCGGTCGTGTTCCTCACTGTGTGGCGGTAGTGTTCCTCACTGTATGGCGATAGTGTTCCTCAGTGGCAGTGGTGTTCCTCACTGTATGGCTGTACCGGAGACGGCTGCCATGTCCGACTACATCAAGGAGAATTAGTAGAGGGGTTTCATACACAAGTCTTTCTCTCCAGCTGGCGCAGGTTTCTTCTTTGTCACCAAGAAGGACAGCTCCTTGCGTCCCTGCATAGACTATCAGGGGGTGAACAAGATCATGGTTAAAAACCACTACCCCCTGCCATTGATTAAAGAAATCGCCTGCGCGGTTCCTTGTTGTTCTCCAAGTTGGATCTCGGTGGTGCTTACAATCTCATCCGGATCCGCAAAGGTGACAAGTGTAAGACAGCGTTTAATACTGGAGACGGGCACTTTGAATATTTAGTAATGCCTTTCGGACTGTGTAACACTCCTGCTGTCTTTCAAGAGTTTGTGAACGACATTTTTCCAAACCTTCTCTATATGTGTGTCGTGGTCTACTTAGATGATATCTTGGTGTATTCTCCAGACCTTGAGTCCCATCAGGCACACATACGTCAAGTTCTTGGTCGACTTCGTGCCAATCATCTCTATGTCAAACTGGAGAAATGCCTGTTTCACCAGCACAGCCTTCCATTCCTTGGTTAAATAATTTGCGACCGAGGCCTTCAGATGGATCCCCCGAAACTGTCTGCTGTTCTTCAGGGGCCACGCCCAGAAGGCCTCTGAGCTATACAGAGGATCCTGGGGTTTGCAAATTATTATCGACAGTGTTTTCCCCATTTGTCCACCGTTGTGTCTCCCATCGTGGCACATTCTAAAAAGGGTGCCAATCCACGTGCCTGGTCTCCTACAGCTGAAGAGGCCTTCTCCAAGTTGAAGTCCGCTTTTGCCTCGGCTCCAATCCTCTCTAGGCCTGATATGAACAAACCCTTTCATCTTGAGGTGGATGCATCCTCCATAGGTGCTGGGGCGGTGCTCTCCCAAAGAGGTCCCAGGGGCTGAACTTCCAAATGTGGCTTCTTTTCCAAGACCTTTTCTCCAGCTGAAAGAAAATTATTCGATTGGAGACAGAGAGCTATTGGCCATCAAGCTTGCGCTAGAAGAATGGCGGTATCTTCTGGAAGGTGCTCTCCATCCCGTAGGTGTGTACACTGACCACAAAAACTTGTTATACATCCAGACAGCCCAGCCTCTGAATCCCAGGCAAGCTCGGTGGTCATTGTTCTTTTCCCATTTCGACCTGCTAATCTATTTTCGTCCAGCTGACAAGAATATCAAGGCTGATGCCCTGTCCCTAGCTTCGGATGCTGTTGGAGAAGAACTGGCTCCTCAGCACATAATTTCTCCGGACCAGCTTGATGTTTCAGCTCCTGTGGATTTTCGGCAGCTACCTCCCGGCAAGACATATGTTAGACCTGCTCTCCGGAGGAGAATTTTATCTTGGGGACATTCTTTTTGCGTGGCTGGGCACCCTGGGGTGCAACGCACCATGGCCCTCATCTCCTGCTACTATCCGCTACTACTGGTGGCCAGATCTGGTCAAAGGAGTTTGTGGGATCCTGCTCCTATTGTGCCTGCAACAAAGCCTCTCGTCTCAAACCGACTGGACTGTTACTGCCGTTGTCCTGACGGGCTGAGACGAAGTGACGGAGGTAGCAGCCCAAAGTCTGGTCTCCCCTCTCCACTTGACCATTATATTGCGGGTGGTAGGCAGAAGAAAAGTCAAGGTTGACTTGCAGTTGGTTACATAAGCATTCTGTATGGTTACATACAGAATTTTGATACAAACTGGACTCCTTGATTCGACACGATGTGTATCGAAAGACCATGCAGCCGGAAGATGTGTCTGAAGAATAGACTGGCAGGCTGTGGGGAAGACGGAAGACCTGGAAGGGGAACAAAATGGGACATCTCCTAGGGCGCGCGCACGCCGGCGCGCTAACATTTAAAGGGCCAGCGCGCCGATAGTTGCTGCTGGCTGTGATTCCTGCGTTCCTGTGTGGCAGTCTGTTCCTGTGTGCCAGTCCGTTCCTGTGAGCCAGTCCGTTCTTATCCTGCGTTCCTGTGTGCCAGTCCGTTCCTGTCATTCGTTCCTGTATGCCTGTCCATTCCTGTCCTGTGTTCCTGTGTGCCAGTCCGTTCCTATCCTGCGTTCCAGTGTGCCAGTCGTTTCCTGTGTTCCTGATACGTGTGCCAGCTCCTGCGATTCCTGACGTGAGTCCAAGTGCGCCTTCCTGTGCTATTCTTCTGCCCCGGGTACAGACTCTCTCCTGTATTACTACTTTGGCAGCCACCGTGGGCTAGTCGCACCTGTGGAACGTCCTGGTGGTATACCGCCGCAGCAATCCCATCCCGTGGTGGGCTCTGGTGAAGACCGGGTGCCACTTAGACTCCGGTTCCAGGTCGGCTAGTACCATCTCCAGCGGTAGTCCAAAGGGTCCACAGACTCCCAGTCCTGACAATTCCTCACTGTATGGTGGTAGGGTTCCTCCCTGTACAGTCATGGCCAAAAGTTTTGAGAATGACACAAATATTATATTTTCACATGATCTGTTGCCCTCTGCTGTTTATGTGTTTTTGTCAGATGTTTTTATTACATACAGAAATACAAGTGCAATCATATTATGAGTAACAAAAGCTTTTATTGACAGTTAGAATTAGTTAATGCAGCAAGTCAATATTTGCAGTGTTGACCCATCTTCAACAATTCTCAATAAACTACTGGATCAAATCCTGACTGATAGCTGTCCATTCTTGCACAATCAATGCTTGCATTTTGTCACAATTTGTTGGTTTTTGTTTGTCCACCCGTCTCTTGCTGAATGACCATAAGTACTCAATGGGATTAAGATCTGGGGAGTTTCCAGGCCATGGACCCAAAATCTCTATGTTTTGTTTCCTGAGCCATTTAGCTATCACCTTTGCTTTATGGCAAGGTGCTCCATCATGCTGGAAAAGGCATTGTTGATCACCAAACTGCTCTTGGACGGTTGGGAGAAGTTGCTCTTGGAGGACATTCTGGTACCATTCTTTATTCATGGATGTGTTTTTAGGCAAGACTGTGAGAGAGCTGATTCCCTTGGCTGAGAAGCAACCCCACACATGAATGGTTGCAGGATGTTTTACAGTTGGCATGAGACAAGACTGATGGTATCGCTCACCTTGTCTTCTCTGAACAAGCTGTTTTCCAGATGTTCCAAACAATCGGAAAGGGGATTCATCAGAGAAAATGACTCTACCCCAGTCCTCAGCTGTCCACTCCCTGTACCTTTTGCAGAATATCAGTCTGTCCTTGATGTTTTTTTTCTGGAGAGAAGTGGCTTCTTTGCTGCCCTCCTTGACACCAGGCCTTGTTCCAAGAGTCTCCGCCTCACAGTGCGTGCAGATGCACTCACACCTGCCTTATGCCATTCCTGAGGTGACTGAGGTGCAATCTTTCTAGTTGCGATACTCTTCCCTGTTAGGCCAGCTTTGTGCAGTACAATGATGACTGCACGTGTTTCTTTAGAGATAACCATGGTTAACAGAAGAGAAAAAATGATGCCAAGCACCAGCCTCCTTTTAAAGTGTCCAGTGGTGTCAATCATGACAGATTGATCTCCAGCCCTGTCCTCATCAACACCCACACCTGTGTTAGTGGAGCAATCACTGAAACAATGTTAGCTGCTCCTTTTAAGGCAGGCCTGCGATGAAGTTGAAATGTGTTTTTGGGGAAAAAGTTCATTTTAGTTAGGCAGTTAGGCAAATATTGACGTTGCAATTAATTGCTGTTAAGCTGATCACTCTTTATAACATTCTGGAGTACCGTATTTTTCAGACTATAAGGTGCACCGGATTATAGGGCGCACCATCAATAAATGCCTGCTAAAATGTCTAAGTTCATATATAAGGTGCACCAGATTATAAGGCGCACCTGGTTATAAGGATGAATGACCAGCAGGTGGCAGACCTGTGCACAGTTCAAGGCAGCTGTTGTCTGTAAGTAGGGTTCATATATAAGGCACACTGGACTATAAAGCGCACCTTTGATTTCTGAGAAAATCAAAGGATTTTTGTATGTGCCTTATAGTCCGTAAAATACAGTATATACAAATTGCCATTATAAAACCTGACTTTGTAAAAATTAACATTTGTATCATTCTCAAAACTTTTGGCCATAACTGTATGTCAGTAGTATCCCTCAACGTATAGGGGTAGTGTCCCTCAATGTATGAGGGTAGTGTCTCTCACCTTATGAGGGTAGTGTCTCACACTGTAAGGCGGTAGTGTTCCTCACTGTATGGCGGTAGTGTACCTTACTGTATGGAGGTAGTGTTCCTCACTGTATGGCAGTAGTGTTCCTCACTGTATGGAGGTAGTGTCCCTCACTGTATGACGGTAGTGATCCTCACTGTATGGGGGTAGTGTCCCTCACTGTATGACGGTAGTGATACTCACTGTATGGGGGTAGTATTCTTCACTGTATGGCGTTAGTGTCCCTCACTGTATGGCGGTAGTGTTCCTTACTGTATGGAGGTAGTGTTCCTCACTGTATGGCGGTAGTGTTCCTCACTGTATGGGGGTACTGTCCCTCACTGTATGACGGTAGTGATCCTCACTGTATGGGGGTAGTGTCCCTCACTGTATGACGGTAGTGATCCTCACTGTATGGGGGTAGTATTCCTCACTGTATGGCGTTAGTGTCCCTCACTGTATGGCGGTAGTGTTCCTCACTGTATGGGGGTAGTGTTCCTCACTGTATGGAGGTAGTGTTCCTCACTGTATGGGGGTAGTGTTCCTCACTGTATGGCGTTAGTGTCCCTCACTGTATGGAGGTAGTGTTCCTCACTGTATGGAGGTAGTGTTCCTCACTGTATTGGTGGTAGTGTCCCTCACTGTATGGCGTTAGTGTCCCTCACTGTATGGCGGTAGTGTTCCTCACTGTATGGGGGTAGTGTTCCTCACTGTGTGGCGGTAGTGTTCCTCACTGTATGGCAATAGTATTCCTCACTGTATCTTAGCTCCCAACCGTCCCGATTTTGCTGGGAAAGTCCCGTTTTTCTTACCTCTGCCCCGCGTCACGGGCAGCTATGAGATTGTCACGGATTTTCCCCCCAGGTCCCGGCATGTTCCGCGCTGTGTCCGCATAGTAAATACTTTGAAAGCCAGAACTCACAGTACAGAATGTCTTCTACAGACATCGGGAGGGAATCCTTTTCAGAGAAGTGTCGGCTTAGCGGAGAGCAGGGACCCCGTCATCAGGTTCAGCTCTCTGTCCATATATGGTCACTGCCTCTCCTAGGGTTCCCCAGAGCAGACATCGGGCAGGGAATCCTTTTCAGAGAAGTGTCGGGTTAGCAGTGAGCAGGAACCACGTCATCAGGCTCAGATCTTCTCAGAGGTTATTATTGTAATTATTGACACTATTATTATTATTATAAATTTTATTATTTTTATTATTATGGAGACGATTATTAACAATAGTAAAAATAATAATAATCATCTCAATAATAATAATAATCATCTCCATAATAATAATAGTCTCAATAATTACAATAATCTCTGAGAAGATCCCTCTCTATATACCAAGGCATTAAATCTGTGTCACAGTGTAACAGTAGTCATAGTTCTTAGTTACCAAAATTCTAATCCTTGATAATCACAGAGGTTATAGCTCAGTTGGTTGAGGCACTGTGACATTATTGTACATGGACACTGTAGGTTCTAGGTTCAAATCTCATTTAGTATCCTTTTTTTTTTTTTTTTTTTTATTGAGGTGATTTTTATTATTATAATATGGCTAAAATTTGGGGCGTGGCCAGGGATTGATTGGGGGTGTGGCTTAGGGTAATCGCAGCGGCACGGGTAGGGGGATTGCCGCGGCACGCGAAGCGTGCCACCATTTTGTCCCTCTTTCCCTTTCATAAATGTTGGGAGGTATGCTGTATGGCGGTAGTGTTCCTCAGTGTTGGTCTTTCTTTCGTGGTCTGTTTATTATCAGTATGGTGGTATTAACCCCTTTGTGTCTAAGCCATTTTAGACCTTTAGGACCAGGCCTGATTTTTTAAATTTGCCCTGTATCATTAAAGAAGGTTATAACTTTGTGACTCTTTAACATATGCAGGGGATTTTGAGATTGTCTTACCGTCACACATTGTACTTCAAAGTAATAGAAACATTTTGATGATATCTTTTGTGTTTAGTTATGAAAAAAATTTAAATTTGGCAAAAATTTCAAATTATTATTTATTTTCAAAGTTCAAAATTTTCTGCTTTTCAGGCAGATAGTCATAGTTACCCAAGTAACTTTATAACTAACATTTCCGGAATGTCTGCTTTATATCGCCATAGGGTTTTATACATCCTCTCTCTTTTCTAGGTTGTTAGGAGGTTCAGAATTTTGGGTGCAATTTTTCTCATTTTTATGAAAATCGCCAAAACCCTTATTTAGAGGCACCTGCTCAGCTTTAACTGACTTTAAGAGGCCTAGACAACAGTAAAATCCCATAAATCATGCCATTTTAGAATCTACACCCCACAATTTGTAAAACAAATCAACTTTAAGAAGCGTTTATAACCCTTTAGATGCTTCCCAGGGGTTAAAACAAAATGGAGGTGCAATTTACAAGCTGTAATTTTTTTTAGACAATGTATTAATTTTGGCCAAAAATTAAACCATCATAAGGTATTAAATGAAGAAAAACTCCACAAAGTCTGATACCCAATTTCTCCTGAGTATGAGGATGCCCCATATGTGGTGGTGACTGCTTTATGGGCACACAGCCGGGCATAGAATGGAAGCAGCGCCATTCAGAGCAGAACTGCAATGTCACATTTTACAGGCTATAAAATGTTTATTTTTTTTTGTAATTTGGACATATGGGGGATTATTTTTTTTGTGGATGAGATTCACTTTTCAGGTACATCATTTACGGGGGGCTCAATAGCTAATAATCAGATTTTATTAACTGTTTCTTGGTGGTGGTTAAAAAAATCATTAATTCTTGTTTATGGTTTTTAGCATTTTTTTCGCCGGACGTTCACCATACCATAAAAATAATGGGGGCAGATTTACTTACCCGGCCCATTCGCGATCCAGCGGTGCGTTCTGTGCAGTGGATTCGGGTCTTCCGGTGATTCACTAAGGCAGTTACTCTGACGTCCACCAGATGTCGCTGCTGCGCTGAAGTTCCCTGAGGTCCGCCGGAGTGCACCATCCTATACTTGGTGAAGGTAAGCGCGTGTCCCGCGACACTTTTTTTTTTTAAATGCGGCGGTTTCTCTGAATCCGTTGGGTTATCGTTCGGCCACGCCGCCCGATTTCCGTGGTGTGCATGCCGGCACCGATGCACCACAATCCGATCGCGTGCGCCAAAAACCCGGGGCAATACAGGGAAAATCGGTACAAATCGGAAATATTCGGGTAACACGTCGGGAAAATGCGAATCGGGCCCTTAGTAAATGACCCCCAATGTGTTCTCTTTATTCTATGGGTCATCACGATTACAGCGATACCCCATTTATATGTGTTTTTTATGGTAAACTTGTTTTGCAGAGTATAGAACTCATTTTGTGAGAAATTTGTTTGTTTTTGTATCGTCATGTAACAATGGGCAGAACATTTTTATTTTTTTGTTTACAGAGCTGGTTTAGAGCTTATTTTTTTGCGGGACAAGCTGTAGTTTTTCATGGTATCATGTTGGGGTGAATTTTATTTTTTGATCACTTTTTATGCGCTTTTTATGCGGTCCCAAGTAAAAATGTAATAATTTTTGTAAGGTTTTTTTTGTGTTTTTTTTACGGCGCTCACCGTACGAGTTCAGTGACAATTTTATTTTATTGTACGTTGTATCACAGATGTTGTGATACCCAATATGTTGTGTTTTTTTGGTGATTTTCAGTTTTTTTATGTTTTATTTGATTACTGCATGGGATGGGACTTAAGGGGACTTTTATTCTTTTTTAATAATTTTTTTTAGTTGCACTTTTTTTTTAACTTTTTTTTTTACTGTTTTATTTTGTCCCAGGGTGGGACCTGAACAAGTGATCATTTGATCAATTGTTCATTGTAATATACTGCATTACTAATGTATTGCAGCATATTACATAGTCAGCCTATGCATTCTGCATAGGCTGGCATCAGCACTGTTAGATCGTGCACAGTGCACGATCCTAGCAGGCAGCTGCCTTAGGCAGCCCTGGGGACCTGATCGGGCCTCAGGGTTGCCATGGCATAGTTACTGTTACTGCGGGATCCCGGCTACCGCGTACTGCCGGGATCCCACGGCAATCGCCCGGGCTCAGCTTCTGACATCCAATGTAAAGTGGCAAAAAAGTGGTTTTTACTTTGTTCCATGTTTCAAGGTACAATAAAGTACAGCGACGTTTCGGCTCCAAGGAGCCTTTTTCAAGCCAAGTGGTAAGGGTGAACATCATATATATATATATATTTGTACCCACCCCCTAATTAACATATTATGTCATAACATTTTTATGCAGTGTTCATTTCATTTCATAATCCAACATTTGCTATAAAATAGTACCGACCTTACATAAAATCACAGTGCTAGTGCATAAGTACATTATTTCTCATTATTATGTAAACATCCAGTGTCCTGTGTAAAGTGTCAAGTGTGATCCGCGCATGTTAGTGAGCAAACATAGGAAACAATGTTTTAAAAAGTACAAAGGGTTTCTCACCATCAATTCCACAAGTTGTGCAAAACGAATAAACCATCCGAGCGCTCGCCAACAGCTTTGCGAGTGTGAACCGCACTGCCGGAACGCAAACCGAGTGGTGATGTTCTGCGCAAGTCAGAGACATTGCCGGATTACCAAGGAGACCTCCTACATCGTGTCTACACAGACACAGACATCGGGAGCAATCCAGAGCCGACAGCACTAATAGGCATATAGCACTATGGGAAATGCTGTTATATATAATTACCAGAGAACTAGAATGGAAGGCATGACGGCACTTACAGAAGATTATTAATGAGGCGATCTGGCACAGCAGAGGGCATATGAAATTGTAGCCACTATGGCTCTCTACAGGAGAATATATGTAGGGAAATTTTAATAAAGAGGGTAACAAGTCATACCGTATTAAATGGGAGGACTAGAACTCAGAAAGGCACCCTTTATATCCCTGTGGCCAATTATTGGCCCATAAAGGATTACAGTTTCAGTGCCTAAAATCCCCAGAGAGAACCTATGTTAGTGTTGATGACAGCCACTCTCATGACACATAATCCAGGTAAACAGAATGACAGGGCAAATGGATGGAAACATTTTTTTGGAAAAATAAAGAAATACAACATATAGTGGAGAGATGGTGAGAATAGTCCAAATACGGCTTCAATGTGTAGATGAAATCTGTGAAGCAGAAGAGAAAATCATTAATTATAATATTTTCAAAACTGTATAAATTACATTAAATAGGTTT
The DNA here is from genome assembly GCF_040894005.1 of Engystomops pustulosus. Lineage (NCBI taxonomy): Eukaryota > Metazoa > Chordata > Amphibia > Anura > Leptodactylidae > Engystomops > Engystomops pustulosus. The sequence goes on from NC_092415.1 coordinate 44,396,427, forward strand.
TTTCACTCAATACCCATACTTTGTTATGAACAATGAAAGTTCCCAAGATCAGGATATAGAAGTATACATAAGATGTTGGTCAGATATTACTTAATTTAAAATTAAGTAACATCTGACCAACATTTAACCCTTTTGGTCTTAGGGTATTTAGGGCATGTATCCACTGTAATTCTTTCTTTTTTAGGATACGTTCCCTATCTCCAACCCTATGTAATGGGGGTATAAGGTCAATTAATTAGAATCTTAAGTCCCTTTATGAATGTCCAACTTCAACAAAATGTTTCGATACAGGTAAGTCCCTTCTACCGCTCCAAATAGTGTAGCGGTGTTGTTTAAATCTTACCTTGAATTCTAGGGTAGTCTCCCCAATGTACAAAAAAACTGCATGGGCAATTTAGAATGTAAATTTCACTTTATATTCAACACCATTGTGGGAGAAAGATTCTCCCTTATTCATTTGTTTACAGTTGATACAGTTGCGACAAGGGAATGAACCCTTGTTTAACTGACCAAAGATCCCAGTCTGTCTGTTAGTACGAATGGGACCCACATCCGATTTGACCACACCATCTCTTATGGATTGATAAGAAAAAAGTCGGGGATTTTGGAATTCCAGAACAGCCACAGGACTACCCGACAATTTAGACCAATGTTTGTGTATGATGTTTGAAGTGGCATTGCTTTGTTCATTGTATGTAGATACAAAGGGTATTCTATTGAAGTTAGAATTTTTTGGCACAGATGATAATAAGCTGGCCCTGTCAATGTATTGTGTTTTTTCTAAGTTGTTTTGTATAATTCTACGGGGATCGCCCCTTTGTGAAAATTTCTCTGCCATGGTCTGTAGATTAAGGGTGGCCTTCTCTGGGTCACTAGTAATCTGTTTAGCTCTTAACAGTTGGCTATAAGGTAGCGTTCTTCGCATGGCTGGGGGGTGGTGGCTCTCAAACATCAGTAAGGTATTTCTATCAGTGGGCTTTAGGAAAAGATCTGTTTCAAGAATCCCTTCTTTCAAAGTAACCTGAACGTGAAGAAATTGAATCTTATTTTTGGAATATGACAAAGTGAATTTTATCGAATCATTGATGGTGTTGAGATAAGAATGAAACCCAATAAGTTCTTGCTCTGTGCCACACCACAGGAGGAAGACGTCATCTATGTACCTCCTCCACCGCAGGCAATGCCTGAAGTGAGTGGAGGCATGGATGAAGTCTTACTCCATTAACCTCATGACTATATTGGCATATGTGGGTGCCATATTGGTACCCATTGCCACACCCATTAGCTGCAAATAAAAATTGTCACCAAACAGAAAATAATTGTTCGTCAATACCAACTCAAGTAGATCTATAATAAAATGTTGTGTCCTGGATGTATACTCTGTAGTGGCTAATTTGGGTTTAATAGCATTAATACCTCTCTAGTGATCAATCGACGTATAAAGTGATACTACGTCAAAGGATGCCAGAAGGGTATCACTTGTGAGGTTAGTCTCCACTAGAGATGAGCGAGCACTAAAATGCTCGGGTGCTCGTTATTCGAGATGAACTTTTCCAGATGCTCGAGTGCTCATCTCGAATAACGAGCCCCATTGAAGTCAATGGGAGACCCGAGCATTTTTTTGCTAAAACAGAACAGTAAAAGAACAGTGCTTAATTAAATATTCCAGATGTTTCCTGATGTTTTGCTTGTTAGAACACATTGAAATAACACTATTCTTCACTTTGCAGGTGTGCGCGCGTGTCTCCCGCTAAGATGTTCAGAACATCTGGAATGTGAAGAATATTGTTCTTTCAATGTGTTCTGCACTTAAATGGTCCTGTAATCACTGTTTTTAATGTTTTAATTCTATTCTTCACTTTGCGGATGTGCGCGCGTATCTCCCAACCTATCGGAAGACGCGCGCACATCTGCAAAGTGAAGAATAGTGTTATTTCAATGTGTTCTTACAAGCAAAACATCAGGAAACATCTGTAATATTTTATTAAACAATATAAACACTGTTCTTCACTGTTCTTCACTTAATTTAATGCTCGATCGCGAGCAGGGGAAATACTTGTCCAAGTAACGAGCCGGTCCGAGTATGCTAATACTCGACCGAGCAGTATACTCGGACGAGTATACTCGCTCATCTCTAGTCTCCACCTCTTTAAGTCTACAAATAAAGTCAGTCGTGTCTTATATAGTAGCGTAGTGATTTGTCCAAAAACGTGGGTTATGTTGGAAAAGATGGAACCACTGCTCGAGACTATTCGTCTACCCGGAGGGGATGTAAGGCTTTTGTGAATCTTTGCCAGTGCATATAGCACTGGTGCGGTGGGATGTTGTATCACTAGGAATTTATGCATGTCTCCATCAATAATGTTCTCAGATGTAGCAGCATCTAGTAAACATAACATTTTTTTAGAAATGACAAATTTAGGGTCAGATGATATTTTTTGGTAAACCATTGTATCTGATAATTGCCTGCGAATTTCAGCAAGGTAAGAGTTGGTATCCATGACGACAGCACCGCTGTATATGTATATATATATATAGAGAGAGAGAGAGAGGGACAGAGCAGACTGTAGGGATAGTCTCGTGGTTGACAGTACTGGGTTGGATTGTTCACTTTGTGGGCCAAGACAGGTCCACTGCTATAGATGCTAATTATGGTTTCTGTGGTCTATAGACCCTGCTGGGTTGTCTGACCTGTGATTTGTGCATTTTTTTTCTTTTAAATTTGTTTATTTCTCATATTGTGACATCAAAAAAAGAAATACAAATAATGAGAAACAATATATATATATACCCTCACCGGCCACTTTATTAGGTACACCATGCTAGTAACGGGTTGGACCCCCTTTTTCCTTCAGAACTGCCTCAATTCTTCGTGGCATAGATTCCACAAGGTGCTGGAAGCATTCTTCAGAGATTTTGGTCCATATTGACATGATGACATCACACAGTTGCCGCAGATTTGTCGGCTGCACATCCATGATGCGAATCTCCCGTTCCACCACATCCCAAAGATGCTCTATTGGATTGAGATCTGGTGACTGTGGAGGCCATTTGAGTACAGTGAACTCATTGTCATGTTCAAGAAACCAGTCTGAGATGATTCCAGCTTTATGACATGGCGCATTATCCTGCTGAAAGTAGCCATCAGATGTTGAGTACATTGTGGTCATAAAGGGATGGACATGGTCAGCAACAATACTCAGGTAGGCTGTGGCGTTGCAACGATGCTCAATTGGTACCAAGGGGCCCAAAGAGTGCCAAGAAAATATTCCCCACACCATGACACCACCACCACCAGCCTGAACCATTGATACAAGGCAGGATGGATCCATGCTTTCATGTTGTTGACGCCAAATTCTGACCCTAGCATCCGAATGTCGCAGCAGAAATCGAGACTCATCAGACCAGGCAACGTTTTTCCAATCATCTACTGTCCAATTTCGATGAGCTTGTGCAAATTGTAGCCACAGTTTCCTGTTCTTAGCTGAAAGGAGTGGCACCCGGTGTGGTCTTCTGCTGCTGTAGCCCATTTGCCTCAAAGTTCGACGTCCATGTGATTTGCTGATTAGAAATTAAGTGTTAACGAGCAGTTGGACAGGTGTACCTAAAAAAGTGGACGGTGAGTGTATATATATATATATATATATATATATATATATATATATATATATACAGGCGGTCCCCTACTTAAGAACACTCCACTTACATACGACCCATAGTTACAAACGAACCTCTGGATATTGGTAATTTATTGTACTTTAGTCCTAGGCTACAGTAAACAGATGAAACAGTTATCACAGGTGTCTGGAATGAAGCTTTAGTGTTAATATTGATTCTTATGACAACCCAACATTTTTAAAATCCAATTGTCACAGAGACCACAAAAGTTCTGGCTGGGATTACAATGATAAAGTATACAGTTCCGACTTACATACAAACTCAACTTATGAACAAACCTACAGACCCTATCTTGTATGTAACCCGGGGACTGCCTGTATATATATATTTAAGATTATATTGGAGTCCTCTTCCTTTTTAGTTTGAATGCATCGCTGAACCTGGGTATAATTGCTTATTGGAAAATACCTTTTGGTGTTGCCTTCCCCTTTAGATGTATCTTATCGGTGCTGCTGACATTTGAATATCTTGAGGGGATCACCTTTCCTTTTAGTTACTGAGAAATCCACTGCTTTATTTCACTGGTATCAATTGACATTTGAATAATATATTAAGGGAGTCACCTTCTATTTTAAGTTACTATGACATATACTGCACTATCTACCTGGGTGCCATTGAATCTTCAGGGTGTCCCCTTCCATATCAGAAACTGTTTAGTCAATCCTCATTTCAAGTGACATCTGAGCCAGATTGCCAGGAATTCATGGGTTCTTTAGAAACCACACTTACCTTGCCATAGCCCTCACCTTTGTCCTCAAACTTCTTCTTAGTCATGCTGCTCCTTTTACCAAGCAGGTAATAGAAGTAGCTTTCAGCTCTCTTCTGTTATACAGTGAGGAAGAGACAATGGAGGACAGTCAGTAGACCACCAAGAATTTGGAGGAGAGGTCCACTCCATCATCTAGCAGAAGCTACTGTTAGTCACATGTGAGCAGCCGTTCAGGGACAGGGACTGAGGCTGATAGTGACAAAATATTTTCGACTGATGATCACAGAGTCAGGATAAAATGTGCCTATTTTTGGGCTTGACAAAGCCCTTCTACTTTACCGTCAGTAAAACAGAATTGTTCTGCACTACGTGTCACACTTGGTAGGATACATTACGCATGGAGCCTATTTTTGGTTGATATAGAATGGCCACTTTTCTCTTATATTGTTCTGTGGCTTGTATCACAGAGCCCTAAAATTTTAAAACTTGTTTGACAAGTTGGGATTAATACCCAGATTTCTTTTTGTGATATAGGCGGGAATGGGATACTTCCCTCTACTTAAGAGGAGAGTATGTGGAGAAGGCAGTTGCTCGGAACCAATATCATGGCAGATGTCAGGCACAGACAAGATTGTCAAGTGTCCTAATTTCTTTGAAGTTAGAAAATCTTCCATGTTGAGTCCTTTATTGCACATCCATAAAATTTAACATACATTCTCAGGGTCTTCAAGTTCTGTTTGTCTATTTTAACAGGAGGAAGACCCTGGAACTCTGAATTTGCTAAATGATATAGTGTTGAAACTCAAGTACTCCACGGTCCAACATCTGGAGAAACTGGCACTGGAGCTCAGTATAGCCAGACACATTGGGGCTCATTTACTAAGGGTCCGCAGAGCGCATTTTCGTCGGGTTTCCAGACGATTTCCGTTATGTGCCGAATTGTCCAGGGATTTTGCCGCACGCGATCGGATTTTGGCGGGTGGTCCGTCGGACAACCTGATGGATTCGGACAACACGTGGGATTTAACATTTAGAAATGTGTCGTAAGACATGCACTTACAAGCACCGGGAAGAAGCAGGTGAACTCCGGTGAACCTCAGCACAGAAGCGACAGATGCAGGTACTCGGGCGTACAACCTTGGTGAATCGCGGCAGACCCGAATCCTTGTCGGACAATGCACCGCGGGATCGCGACAGGACCGGGCAAGTAAATGTGCCCCATCGTAGCCAGTTCTGCTGCATGTTCAGAATGACAGGCTGTTTTCAAATGTATTCTTCATTTCTTTTTAGGGGTTGAAATACTCCTCTTCGCTGTATGTAATTACTTTTGGCAGAACTGGGGGCTCGGTTACTGATGTTTCTGCGACTGTTTGTTTACTAAGGACTTCATAACTATTAGATTGTGTCAGGATCTGTGACTTGGCTACTAGAAGCTCTGTGACTGTTTCACTACAGTTAAGGTTTAGGATCTGTATGTTTCAGCAATGTACAGTGATGAAAACACACATACATTCTCCCCATGTGATAAAATGATGCTTTAATGTACGATTCATGATGAATAACTTTAGCTGAAACAAAATGGAAAAATGACTTGTTTATGCAGTGCAGTTTTTTTTTTTAATTTTTACTTTGTCTTTTTTTATGGTCTTTATAGGTAAAATCATAAAATTTGAATAGGGTGTACTTTCTTATTCTCATGACTATTTTATTATATTATTTTATTATATACTATTATTATTCAGATTATGTATTATGTCGATATGGATATCTTTTTGTGAATCTTTTGCCGGGTATTGTGTTGAAATATGTGCTAAACTATTTATTCACTATTCCATGTTAAATATGCAAAATTGATTTTGTGTATATTATACAGTATGTATCTATCTGCTATCTATATTACTACTTCTACTTCAAAATCATAGAAAATTTGCTCTATTAAATTTGTAACAAAAGAATTATTCTACAAATGGCTGTACATCTGTTGTACAATCTTGTTTCCCTGCATAACAGGATGGTAAGCGGCCTGTGGGCAGTATGGAATCTTCATCTGCCTGACCATCTGTGACATTCCATCCTATTGTCAGCCAGTTCCAGTAACTCATACATTCACAGCTTGTTGTGTTCAAATATAGAGCGGTTATTGAAACAATAGCACACATTTCCACTGAGCATGTAGGGTGGATTGGATATAAGAAGTAACATTAAAGTTCAGCAATGTATTGTGAGTAATTAAACATCTAATGAGCCTGGCATGCATGAATATACTCCGATTTCATTGGTTAATATGATTATCTAGGATTTTATACTTGTCTGATGTATCATAAAAAAAATGTAATAAATAAAAGCAAGATGGTCTGAAAGAGGAAGAGAAAGTGACACATGGGTTCAGCAATGCACAGAACCTGCACAGCTTTTACAGTACAGGCAGTCCCCAGGTTATGTACAAGATAGGTTCTGCAGGTTTGTTCTTAAGTTGAATTTGTATGTAAGTCGAAACTGTATATTTTATAATTGTAACCTCAGGCAATTTTTTGGGGGTTTCTATGACTATTGGGTTTTAAAAATGTTGGGTTGTCATAAGAACCAGGATTAACAATAAATCTTAATTGCAGACACATTTGATACCAGTTACAGCTGTTTATTTCAGCCTGGGACTAAAGTACTAAAGGTCCGTTTGTAACTAGGGGTCATCTGTAAGTCGGGTGTTCTTAAGTAGGGGGCCGCCTGTATTTTCTTTATTGCCATGTATTCCCTGCAAAGCATTTGCAGTAGAAAAATGGGAATAAACCTCTGCCACACATCTCTAATTTCCTTAGTATTCAGGCCAATAACTCAAGGGTGAGCGAAAGGTGTGGTAGCACTTAGGCCTTGGAGCCTTTTGAGACCCAAAAGTTGACTTTTCTCCATTTTAATTTTATTTGGAAAGAGATTACAGCTTATGGGTGAACCACAAAGTATATAGTATATAAGAAGTCCGCATTGCCACCGTCTAATAAAAAAAGATCACTGAATGTTTACAATGGTCAGAGTCAGCATAAGATAAAATATTCCTGTTCATTAGCTATCAAACCTATTAAGCAAATATGTTCCCAAGTTCACATAGTCTTTTTGTATTCAGGCTCCGCACATTGTGGAAAAGGCAGACATTGGTCATATTTCCTGGTCTGACTATGCGCTTACATGAAAAGACACACACTCCAGGGCCTGCCACTGGAGGTTGGTTCAGTGTCTTCCCCCTTCGCCGTCTGCAAAGTCCATAAAGTGGTCATACGGGGAACATGCATCACTATTGCTATACAAGTTAACAAAGAAAAGGAGGGTAACCAACTTGTAATTTTGGAATGCAGGTTGGCTATGTCTCCCACCACATAAACCCTTTAGAGTGTGTTGATGCTTAAAGAAGACCTGTCAGGGTGATTTGGGGTACTAAACCACCTGCATGTCCTTATGGACCGGTGTCTTAGTGTCCCAAATAGCATTTCTGCAAGTCCCTATGTGCCCTCTATTCAAATTATAAAAATGTTTATTCTTACCTTGTTCCAGTGTTCCAGTCATGTAGTGAAGGCGGCATACTACACCACGGCATTGTTATGACGCTTTCACAATGAAGTCGGGGTACAGTGCTCCAGATTCATTGAAGAACTACGTAGGCGCTGGGTGCACAAGAGATGTGCCCTATGCGCCTTAACGGACTCATCTCTAGGTAAGTATAAATTGCACTTATGGAGCAACTTGGTAAAGGACCTCTGGGTAGTGTCCCAAATCACTGAGACAGGTCCTATTTAAAGCTAAAACCTGACACTTAGAAATTCATGGTCTATACCAAACAAAACTACTATGAAAAGGGAAATAAGACACATACTCTATAAGCTATACAACTGCAACACCCCATGTCATTAGACTTGAAGATAACTCTATGACTTATGATCACAGGACGAGAGCTTGAAAAATCATCTGTCTTAATCTACTTATTCTCTCTACCTTTCTGTTGATGACACAACTCGACATTCCCTCCTTAACAACTGTTTAAATGAAAGACACAAACCCATGCTGCCTCGAGAGGTACTAGAAGTGCTCAATGAACTAAGGAGGAACTGGAGAGAGCACTAAAGGACCTTCATAATGGTAAATCCCCTTGATGTGTTTACCTCTCTTTACCAGACCTACACTGGCTTATGGTGGGACATACGGTAAGTACAATGTTCAATTCTTTTCCGAGTTTTGGAGAAGGCATCTGACTGCCTAAGATGGTCATTCATGTTTGAAGCTCTTAAAATATATCTTTTAGAGAGGTGGGTTAATAATATGAAAAGACAGTTTGTTGCATATCTGTAGAATATTAATATATTGTAAATGAGAAAAGAGATGTGTATGGATGACACATGAAAAACTTTATTAGTAAGGTATTTAAAACACACTTAAAAACCCAAACAAGGGTACATATCACTAAGACTCCCCAGACAAAAAACATGATAAATGACAAGGAATTATCCCCATGAATGATACCAAGGTAAGTAGCGATCTTAAAAAAATACACAATAATATCTAGGACCAGAGGTCAAAGCCTAATTGATTACACAGAAGGTGTATAGTATAAATAAGAGGTCCAATGTAAATGAAGTACAAATAGATAAGGTGCAAGTCTACATTACCATATGTATAAAGTGCAGTCCAGGGAGGAGAAGATGCCCCACGCGTATCGCCCGGCTTGCGAGCTTCGTCAGGGGATGCCAGCCGTTCCGCCACGGCCCAGCCCACCCACTTCCGCTCCATAATGGAGTAACATCCGGTCATGCGCTATGAAGACCGGGAAAATGGCCGTGCGTTCCGACCGGCCGGAAGTACCTAAGAAGATGTAAAATCTGCGTTCCACCGTTCCGAAGACCGGAGGAATGATTTAGCGATTTACCTGAACCCTGGTTGTGCCTACAGAAAAGTTCCAGTATATGTGGGTAAAAGTAACGTTTGAAAATAAAAAATAATAATACATGAAAAATAAAGTATATTTGGTCTAAAAGAATTTAGCGATTGTTGTGGTGCGACATATAGTATCTTACGTCGACAGTAGAGTTAAAGCCAGTGGTATGAAATAGTTAATTATGTACAAAGATGGCTATGGAGGATAAATTAAATATCGGCGACAACACAGAAGTACAACCTGAAGAAACATTCTATAACAGAAATGTTTCATAGACGGCGAAATATACTGCTGAAAAGCATCAGACGATATGAAAAAATATATATAATCTATATGTCTGTTGTCGGTAACATCATTATATAAATATAATGCCAGAATGGCATTGGAACGGCGAACATTATATCACACACGAGACAGCATTCCCAAAGAAGTCAACAAACGGGACCAAGTCTGTAAGGAATATAGCAAAAAACAAGGGATAATGAAGTGAAGGTACGTATATAAATATGATATAAGATATAAGAAACCTCTAAAAGGAGGCTGATGACCCCTAAGATTAACATATAATAAGAAAAGATAGATATATAAATTCAACACCCAGCGTAAAATGCTGTATTATTATAAACGGACGCAAAAGATATGCCATAAAAAATATATATATACCCAAAGTGTATAGTATCTATAAGAACTATAAAATGTGAGCGATTTTAAAGACGTTCACAGATAACGATATCTATCTATATGGTGTTCCGTGTCTAAATAAGTGTAGTAAAGTGTCTTAGATGTTAGACAACATAAAGAGTGAGGTACGTCTAAAGTGCATAGTGCAAGGGAATGTGATGATGTGCATGTTATCTCTAAGAGATAACTACAAAGTATGCTATCTGTCTAGATCAACAGTGGCGGACCTATGGCACGGGTGCCAGAGGTGGCACTCAGAGCCATTTCTGTGGGCACTCATGCCATCACAGAACAGACAGAGGTCACCAGACAGGAACAAATCCAACAAATCTTCCTGCAGTCCCAGGCGACTTAAGAGATGCTGCTTTTAGCGCTATTTTAAAGCAACACTTCATTGGCTGTTTGGAATGGTGGGAAAAGTGAGAAGGTGTGGACAGGGCTGCATTATCTTTGAAAGTCATCCTGCTGGACCCACCATTCTTCTTCTACAGACCCGGGAGAGAAGCTGCAATGATAGTCTGAATTTCCCCTCCTTCTTTCAACTGTATTGGTGGCCTCAGGGACTGATACGATTGAGAGATGTGGAAGAACATGTAGCAATAAGTTACTGCTTAAAATACCATGTTGGCACTTCGTGAAATATAAGTGGGTTTTTTGTATTAGTTTGGGCGCTCGGTATGTAAAAGGTTCGCCATCACTGGTCTAGATTGTTAACATGGTGTGAATCTAATAGGAATAGCAAGCAACGGCGGAAGCGGAGTAAAGCGGCAAGGGGCTGAGCCACAGCGGAACGGCCAGAGGATACGGCGAGGAAATTACGAAATGCGTAAGAATACAAACATTGATTGGTAAATTGTGATATAATATTAATCCATAATAAGCAAACAATCACATTTTTGTAGCATAAAAAGAATCCAAAGTCTCAGCAAGGTCAGACACAAACAATGGAAAATTTACAATGTATATATTGCATGTCAATAATTAACCAATATGCAGAGAAAAAGTGGACGTATTGCATTTTAGCTAGTAGCAGTATGTGGAATCTAAAGATAGGGGTCACCCAAACAGCTTCATAAAGGTAGACTCGAACATCGTAGGTCATGGCTGATTTCAGGCAGACTGTTGTGAGGTGTTGTACACAGGCCAGTTTCTATGTATAGTTGATAAGTTCAAAATGGATCAAGGAATCTTCCACCAGATTGTAATGATATCTATGACTTAAGCATACCACATACCACAGCCTTATTTTTACCTTATATGTTCTTTCGCTCTAGGTCAGATCCTACTTGACAAAGGTCGAGATGACCGAAACGTTGTGCTAATTAATTATGATCTGAAATAATTTGTCTCCTATAATTAAATTTACCACGGTGAAGGCTTTGTGTAATGCGATATACTCACTGGAATAAAAATAACTATTTGGAAAAGACTTAATACCGGTGTGTGCCATGTTCTTCATACAATTTAAGCAAAAGGTGAAACACCAAACAAAATACAATAACACTGATGCATATAATAAGGGGCCCTGTAAAAAAACTCAGTAGGGGGTCCAAAATGTGCTCTAAAGAAAAAGTGAATTAATTACACATAAATATAGTGATACAAAAATGACAAAAATGAAAGTTGAGAGGTGGTAAAGACTAAATGGACGACAGACAAGGGTAAGGTGATGTGCATGTGAAATGATATATTCCATAATAAATAAAGTACGTCAAGTATATGTTGGTATTATCAGTGGACCTATGATTTATAATGGCCTGTAAAAAGCAGCTCCTAAAATATATGTTATTGTGGGTCTTTTCTTACAGGCCCTTTGACACTTGTATGGCTCTCTGACAGCAACAATTAAATTGCCTTTTGCAGTGATTACTCCCATCCAGATAAAAAATGGCTCGCTCCAAGGGGAGACCTCATTACAATGTACAAATACCTGAACGGACAGTACAGGGATCTCTCCAAAGATCTTTTTAGGCCTGTGACCAGGACAAGGGGGCATCCTCCACGCCTAGAGGAGAGGCAATTCCATTACTGGTTCTTTACTGTAAGAGCAGTGAGACTATGGAACTCTCTGCCGCAGGAGGTTGTTATGGTGGCCTGGATGCCTTTCTGGAGAGAAAAAATATCACGGGCTATGGGGATAAAACACATATTTTATCCCCATTACCACTGGACCACCACAGGGGGTGGTAATAGCCAACACCTGGGACCAAAGTCTAAGTGGCACCTGGTCTTCACCAGAACCTGCCACAAAGCAGGTTGGACTTGCTGCGGCAGGGTACCACCAGGTCGTTCCACAGGTGCAACTAGCCCGCGGTGGTACCTTAGCAGGAAACAGTCTTGTGGTCAGGTCCAGGAACAAAGTCAGGGCAGGCGGCAGAGATCCAACGTCAAGTCCAATCCGGGGTCAGCAACGAGTGGTCCAGGCAGATGGGAACGGGAACACAAGCACACAGGACACAGGAACTCAGGAACAGGAACACACGGGAGCAGGAACGCCGGATACACAGGGACACACAGAAATGCAGGAGACACAGGAACGCAGGAGAAACAGGGACACAGGAGAATCGATGGGGAGCTTTTTCTAAGGCTGTGAGGCACAAAGATCTGCCAGGGGACACAGGAAGGGGCTGGAATTTAACAGATAAGGCAGCTGGCCAGGCGCCAATTATCTGTGCACTGGCCCTTTAAATTTTAGAGAGCCGGCACGGGTACGCCCTAGGAGCCAGGAGCGTACGAGTCGGCGCCCGGACATCACGGGGACCGTCGCAGGAGCCGGGTCAGGTAAGTTAGCCCCTGGAGCCTGACTTCCCGCCGAGTAAGGCACACGGGTGCACCCCGGGATATGGTTCGCAGGGGCACCTGTGGCCGTGACAGATGCCTTTCCCCCATGCAGTTTGTGTCGCGTATCAAGCCCCTTTCAAGGATAGGCATTTTGGATACTATTCATGGAATTAAGCTACAGGATAAGGAATTCAAGTTATCATTGTTTGCAGACGATATTCTTCCGACACTTAGCCAACCTCTGATATCACTTCCTTTCTTGCAGTTACTGTTAAGGCATTTTGGACGCCTCTCTTGTAGTAAGGAGTGCTAAATTCGGGTTTGATGAGTTTGTTCGAATATTGGGAAAATTTGGGTTCGGGACCCAGCCTTTGGCACAAACTGGAACCCAAAAATTACACATTCACAATAGATGAAATCATGAAACGCTCTCCACAGTTAGATAACAACTTCTCTAAAGTATGCCCTATGTGTGGTGGTAAACTCCTCTATGGGCATACGGTCGGGCATTGAATTAAAGCAGCAACATTCAGACGGCTTTGTATTGTCACATTGTATAGGCTATAAAATGTTTACTTTTTTGGTAATGTGGAAATATGAAGGCTTATTTTTTGCAGGATGCAGTACACGATACCCAAACTTAATCTTGGGGGCTCTATAGCTTATTCATGAGATTTTATTTAAAGTACTTGGAGCCGTGGGGAAGCCAGAAGAGTAGCCCCGATGACACTGGGGGAGCAGCGCTGCGCATCGGGGCCGGCTGGAGGGTGTGTATGTAAGCTTTTTTTTTTTAAGTGTTTATTTTTTAAGTATTAACTCATGTATAAGCCAAGTTGAGGTTTTTCAGCACATTTTTTTGTGCTGAAAAACTTGGCTTATACACGAGTATATACGGTAATCAATTTTTGTTTCAGATTTTTGTTTTCATCTTTTTTAATGCTCAATTTATCATAAAAATAATTGATTATCTTTATTTTCACTATTATTACGTTGATACCTCATTTATATAGTTTTTTTTTAAAACTTTGCCCAATTTGACTGAACAAAAACAATATTGGAGAAAATCTAATAAAACTTTATTTTTCTGTTAACATAGTTGGTTTAGGGTGTATTTTGTACCAAAATAATTTTTCTTTTCAGTGGTATCATTATGGGGCAGGAAACCTTTTTTGATCACTTTTTAGAACATTTTCTGTTAAGGTATTTGATGAAAAATCATATATTACGGGAAGGTTTTTGTGTTTTATTTTTTTTACCACACTCATAGTATGGGTCTAATTTTGCTTTAGGTTTATTGTACAGACTAACTGATGCGGCAATACCAAAACATAGGTTTTGTTTGTTTTTTTATACTTCATTTGATTTTTGTATGGAAATGTAGAGTATTATGGACATTTTATATATACAGTATCAGGATCAGTGGTAGTGGATCCTCTGGACTACCGTGGACGATGACGTAAGCCGACACCTGGGACCAGAGTCTAAGTGGTACCTGGTTTTCACCAGAGCCTGCCACAAAGCAGGTTGGACTTGTTGCGGCGTGGTACCACCAGGTTGTTCCACAGGCACGACTTTGTCCACGGTGGAGGCAAATACGAAGTAGAGAATCGTAGAATTGTAAGGCAATGTCTTGGTTGGGGACAGGCAGGAGGTCAAGACAGGCAGCACAGGATCAGAGTCAGGGTACGTAGCCTAAGGTCAGGACGAGATGCACAGGAGCGAGGTCAGGAACGGAATCAAGGTCATAACAGGAAATCAGGATAATCGCACAGGGCATCAGACAAGCTTTCTTTAAGGCTATGAGGCACAAAGATCCGGCAGGCGACACAGGAAGGGGCTGGAGTGGATCAGGGCAGGCGGCTGGCCAACACCAATTGCTGGCCCTCTAAATTTTACAGAACCGACGCGCGTGCCCTAGGGGACAGGAACCGATGCACTGGAGTGTGGGCATGGCGGAGACCACCACTGGAGCCGAGAAGGGTAAGTTGACGTGCAGGCTGGCTCTGGGGGCACACAGAGGTACACAGGTGCATCTGCGACCTGGGATATGGGCCGCAGGGGCACTCGTGACAATATACAGTATTTATGTTTGTCTGATTGCTTGTTCAAGCCCTTAATACAATAGAAATGTATAATCATGCTCTCCAATCGTGGGTGTTAGAAGAGGGTGTCATCTGTAATATGCAGCAGACACTTGCAGCTTTTGGTCATGGTTCTGATTGGGAGTCAATTCCAGAAGCTGTGCGTAATAGTACTGCGGTTTGAGGAACTCACTTCCCGCAGATCAATACTATTAGGAACTTTTGCAGACCCAGGAAGTACTGGAGTCCTTTACTGTACTCCGGGATGCCGAGCCACACCATCGCTACCCCGCAATTGTTGCTTCGGGGTGCCGATATATGACAGAGGGAGCATGCCTCCTCTGCACCCACTTAGACACTGTGGTCCATGTTTGACTATGGTGTCTAGGGGGTTAAAGACTTGGGATCATGTATTAGTATAGCATGTAGTTCAGGCACCATCCAGCAAAATTTTAGAGTTGCTGTCTCAGTATACTTTTCATTTCTGCATCATGCAGCAAAATCATAAAGGCGCTGACTTAGTATATTTTGCAGTCCCAGCAAAAACTTAGTTCAGTTCAGTATCATTCAGTTCTTATAGGAAATCAGAATCAGGCATTATACACCAGGGACACTTACCTATAGATATTTGTTATCCGTGGCCTCCTTCCTTTTAAAATCAATTTTAATATCATGCTAATGAGCCTTAATGGCTCTGGGGGTTACTAGAGCTCTTCTGTTATGCAGATCTCCCCGCCCTTCTACCTCAGCACTTCACCCCTTCCTCTGCCTGCTGTAATCACATTGCATGTGAGTAAGTTTGAGTAAGTTTCCCTGGTTTATAATGCTTGATTCTGATGAAAGATTTCCTTAAAAGGGGCTGTCTTAGTATAGTTTATATATACAGGCGGTCCCCTACTTAAGGACACCCGACTTACAGACAACTCATAGTTACAGACAGACCCCTGTGACCTCTGGTGAAGCTCTCTGAATACTTTACTATAGTCCCAGATTGCAATGATCAGCTGTAAGGTGTCTGTAATGAAGCTTTATTGAGAATCCTTGGTCCCATTACATCAAAAAATGTTTAAACTCCAATTGTCACTGGGGCCAATTTTTTTTTTGTCTGGATCTACAATTATAAAATATACAGTTTCGACTTACATACAAATTCAACTTAAGAACAAACCTCCGGACCCTATCTTGTACGTAACCCGGGGACTGCCTGTATATAATTCCAGTATCATCCAGCAATATCGTATAGTACCTATCTTAGTTCTATTTGCAAATAGTGATACCTTATAGTACCAGTCTTAATAGTATTTACAGAAAACGTCTATATCCTCATTTGGTCAGGACAGGACTAGGGAAAGGATGCTACTGGAGAAAGTGTCAGACTGCAATAATCAATCATTTCCCTTTGGAGGGCAGTCTGATGAACTGCTTCTATGTACTGATATGCTGCTGCTATGATACTAAGGGCCAGTGATTAATTCCATATTATTATTATTTTATCTACGGGATATAATTTTATCCATATAGCCTGGATCCTACAGGGTAGCCATCCAGGAATAGACACTGGTGGCTAAGGGAAAAACCTGGATCTTTTTTCAAATGAATGGCTGCATTTCCCATTAAAGTCAAGGGGGCCGTGTGCTACCTGTATAAAACCGTGTAGCAAAATGCCAATCAATATAATTGTGTGCAAAGGGCCTTAAAGATGAAAAAAATCTGGCCCTTCCTCTCTCTGATCAGATGCAAGGACCACCTTTCCTCAGTCCATTACAACCCCCAACCACTCTCTAGCTATGCCTGTGAGCTGCGCTCTATTGTGAGAAAAACTCCTCCTTTGGGTTTACAGACGGGTGCTTGAAATTACAACAATGAAACCTTGTCTCTGAAGCCAGAGCTACTGCACTCCGCTGAACTCTGACTTCACAGATGAGTGCTGAAGAGAAGCTAGGTAGGAGGGATCGAAAAAAAACAACATTTACAAGCCTCTGCTGAAGTCATAGTTTACAAATAGGATAGGGCTGGGGCAGAATAAAGGAACTTACCATCAGATCTACCTTATTAGGTATTAGGTGGGGGTATTTTTTTGGGGGGGGGCAGGTCCTCTTTAAGAACTCTGGGGTGTAGCCCATCTGGTCCAGGAGCCTTGTACACATTTATTTTATTGAGCTTAGATTGGAATATGTCTACACACCGGGAACACAGGAGGAGGTGAGTAAAGCTCTATTTTTTAGAAAGCTCCCCCCCCCCCCCCAGTCCACCTGCTAATTTTTTTCTAGTGTTCTGACAACCCATTTAACTTATACCACCAGTGTTGGAACTATTAGCATTAGTGTTACCTCATATTTCCAGTTATAGAAGTCTGTGCATAGGCGTTAACTTACACTACCAGCCTTGGCCCTATTTGCATCATTGCATCAATGTTTCCTCATGCTACCAGTTTTGGAAGTATTTGCATCAGTGTTAAATTACACTACCAGTCTTAGACCTATCAACATCACTGTTACTATTACAATACTAGTCTTAGTAATATTTGCATCACTGTCACCTTAGACCTCTTACTGATGCATTGGCATTCACTTGCAGAGGTCATAGATAGTTTTTTGTGAAGAGTGTTTAGGGGACCTCTCTAGCGATGAGCTAACCAGAACCGCAGATTTCTGGTCTGCACCGAATTTGACATCTACAAATTCAGAGACCAAACAAAGCTGCTGTTTGATATCCGGTAGAGATGAGCGAACATACTCGTCCGAGCTTGATGCTCGTTCGAGCATTAGCGTACTCGAAACTGCTCGTTGCTCGGACGAATACTTCGCCCACTCGAGAAAATGGCATCTCCCGCCGTTTTGCTTTTTGGCAGCCAGAAACAGAGCCAATCACAAGCCAGGAGACTCTGCACTCCACCCAGCATGACGTGGTACCCTTACACGTCGATAGCAGTGGTTGGCTGGCCAGATCAGGTGACCCTGGAATAGACTAGCCCCTGCCCGCGCTGCTCGTATCATTCTGTGTCTGGATGCCGCTAGGGAGAGAGCTGCTGCTGGTCAGGGAAAGCGTTAGGGTGTTCTATTAGATTAGTGTTAGGCAGGAGTGATTCTCCAAGAACCCAACAGCCCTTCTTAGGGCTACAATAACGTTATACATTTTTTTTTTTTATTTGCTTGTGGCTGGGCTTGCTGGCACTAGTAGTGCAGCTAGTACCATATTGTGAGGAATTTGCAGGGGAACTTGCTACCGTTGTGTTTAGCTCTTAGTGACACGCATATCCACCTCAAACACTGAAGTGGGACAATTTATTAGGGGTTTGATTAGAATTAGGCAGAGTCTGCTGATTTATTTATTTTTTACCTTTATTTCATTTTATAGCTCAAACTCATCTTGCAAAGCAGTGTGCTCTCATTGCAGGCTACAAAATAGCCATAGGAGAACCCCAATGGCTTACTTAGGCCTACAATAGCGTTATATTTTCCTTTTTTTGTTTGCTTGTGGCTGGGCTTGCTGGCATTAGTAGTGCAGCTAGTACCATATTGTGAGGAATTTGCTGGGAGACCTGCGACCGTTGTGTTTAGCTCTTAGTGACACACATATCCACCTCAAACACTGAAGTGGGACAATTTATTAGGGGTTTGATTAGAATTAGGCACAGTCTGCTGATTTATTTTTTTTTTACCTTTATTTCATTTTATAGCTCAAACTCATCTTGCAAAGCAGTGTGCTCTCATTGTAGGCTACAAAATAGCCATAGGAGAACCCCAACGGCTTACTTAGACCTACAATAGCGTTATATTTTCCTTTTTTTGTTTGCTTGTGGCTGGGCTTGCTGGCATTAGTAGTGCAGCTAGTACCATATTGTGAGGAATTTGCTGGGAGACCTGCGACTGTTGTGTTTAGCTCTTAGTGACACGCATATCCACCTCAAACACCGAAGTGGGACAATTTATTAGGGGTTTGATTAGAATTAGGCAGAGTCTGCTGATTTATTTTTTTTTTTTACCTTTATTTCATTTTATAGCTCAAACTCATCTTGCAAAGCAGTGTGCTTTCAGTGTAGGCTACAAAATAGCCATAGGAGAACCCCAACGGCTTACTTAGGCCTACAATAGCGTTATATTTTACTTTTTTTTTGTTTGCTTGTGGCTGGGCTTGCTGGCATTAGTAGTGCAGCTAGTACCATATTGTGAGGAATTTGCTGGGAGACCTGCGACTGTTGTGTTTAGCTCTTAGTGACACGCATATCCACCTCAAACACCGAAGTGGGACAATTTATTAGGGGTTTGATTAGAATTAGGCAGAGTCTGCTGATTTTTTTTTTTTTACCTTTATTTCATTTTATAGCTCAAAGTCATCAGGCACAGCACAAAATCCAGTTGTGTGCTGTCAGTGTAGGTTAGAAACTAGCCATAGCAATAGGATAGCATCGTTTTGTTAAAAAAAAATAAATAAATAAGAAAAAAATAAACACAAAAAAAAAATTAAAAGTTTACACTTTAATTTGGAAAATGTTAAACCCGAGGGCTAGGGGTAGAGGACGAGGGCGTGGACGTGGGCGTCCAACTACTGCAGAAGTCAGAGGCCGTGGTCCTGGGCGGGGTGAGACACCACCTGCTGATGAGGGAGCAGGGGAACACCGCAGAGCTACACTCCCTAGGTTCATCATGTCTCAAGTTACTGGGACTCGTGGTAGAGCACTGTTGAGGCCAGAACAGTGCGAAGAGGTGATGTCGTGGATTGCAAACAATGCTTCTAGCCATTTGTCCAACAGTCAGCCTTCCACGCAGTCCACCCATGTCACCGAAATCAGCATTCCTCCAGCTCCTCCACCTCAGCCTCCTTCCCCCCAGTCTGCCCCCTCCCAGCAAAATTTGGCATTTGAACCGGCATACTCTGAGGAACTGTTTTCTGGACCCTTCCCACAGTCACAAACCACTTGCTGCTGAGCAATTTTCCGATGCCCAGGTTTTCCACCAGTCGCAGTCTGTGGGTGATGATGACATTATTGACTTAGTGGAAGAAGTGTGTAAAGAGGTGTCGGACGATGAGGAGACACGGTTGTCAGACAGTGGTGAAGTTGTTGTCAGGGCAGGAAGTCCGAGGGGGGAGCAGACTGAGGGATCGGAGGATGATGAGGTGACAGACCCAAGCTGGGTTGATAGGCCGGGTGAACACAGTGCTTCTGAGACGGAGGCGAGTCCTATAGCAGAACAGGTTGGAAGAGGCAGTGGTGGGGCCAGACAGAGAGGCAGGGCCAGAGCTGGTGCATCAGCGCCAAATGTTGCCCGTAGTCAAGCTCCCGTGGCGAGGGCTAGATTTTCAGAAGTCTGGAGGTTCTTTAAAGAAACACCGGATGACCGACGGACTGTGGTGTGCAACCTTTGCCAAACCAGGATCAGCAGGGGTTCCACCACTACTAGCTCAACTACCACCAGTATGCGCAGGCATATGAATGCTAAACACCCCACTCAATGGCACCAAGCCCGTTCACCTCCGTCCGGGCACACCACTGCTCCTTCCCCTGTGTCATCTGCTAGTCAGCCCCCTGCCCCTTACCCCGGCCCAAACACCTCCCGTGCGAAAACCCCATCTTCGCCTCCACGATCCTCCACAGCATCCACCAGCGTTCAGCTCTCCATACCCCAGACGCTGGAGCGCAAAAGGAAGTATAGCGCAACCCACCCACACGCCCAAGCCCTCAACGTCCACATCTCCAAGTTGCTTAGCCTGGAGATGCTGCCCTATAGGCTGGTAGAGACCGAGGCCTTTTGAAACCTCATGGCGGCGGCCGCCCCTCGGTATTCGGTCCCCAGCCGCCACTACTTTTCCCGATGTGCCGTCCCAGCCCTGCACAAGCACGTGTCAGAGAACATCATCCGTGCCCTGACCAACGCCGTTTCTGACAAGGTCCACCTGACCACGGACACGTGGACGAGTGCTGCCGGGCAGGGCCACTATATATCGCTGACGGCACATTGGGTTAACTTGGTGGAGGCTGGGACCGAGTCTGACCCTGGGGCTGCTCATATACTGCCGACGCCGAGGATTGCGGGGCCTACCTCGGTCCAGGTCTCAAAGGCCTACTATGCCTCCTCCTCCTCCCACCCCTCCTCCACCTCCTCCTCCTCCGAATTACCATCCGTGGGCATGGCACCATCAGTCGGTAGCTCTAGGCACAGCAGCAGTGCCATTGCTAAGCGACAGCAGGCGGTGCTCAAACTGCTGAGCCTAGGCGATAAAAGGCACACCGCCCAAGAGCTATTACAGGGCATCACGGCGCAGACTGATCTGTGGCTGGCACCGCTGAACCTGAAGCCAGGCATGGTTGTGTGTGACAATGGCCGTAACCTGGTGGCGGCTCTGCAACTCGGCAGACTGACACATGTGCCATGCCTGGCCCATGTGTTAAATCTCATAGTTCAGCGTTTCCTCAAGACATACCCCAATCTGTCTGATTTGCTCACGAAGGTGCGCCGCATCTGTGCGCATTTCAAGAAGTCCAGCCCAGATGCTGCCACTCTCAGGGCAGCGCAGCGCCGCCTCCAACTGCCCGCTCACCGACTGTTGTGCGACGTGCCCACGAGGTGGAATTCAACATTAACCATGTTATCCAGAGTTTACCAGCAGCGCAGAGCGATTGTAGACTGCCAGATATTAACTTCCACCAGAACTGGTAGTCAGGTCAGTCAGCTTCCTCAAGTCTACAATGAGGAGTGGACGTGGATGTCTGATATCTGTCAGGTGCTGAGTAACTTTGAGGAGTCAACACAGATGGTCAGTGGCGATGCCGCCATCATCAGCCTCACCATCCCGCTGCTTGGCCTGTTGAAAAACTCTCTGGTCAGCATGAAGTCGGAAGCTTTGCGCTCGTCACAAGAGACGGGGGAAGAAGATTCCCTTGTTGATAGCCAAAGCACCCTTAGGTCGGTTTCTCAGCGCATATCGGAGGAGGTGGAGGAGGATGAGGAGGAAGAGGAGGAGAATGTTGGCGAGACACAAGAGGGGACCATTGTTCAGTCCTTCACTGTTCAGCGTGTATGGGCAGAAGAAGAGGAGTTGGAGGAGTTGGAGGAGGAGGAAATGGGCAGTCAGGCCAGTGAGGGGAGTGAATTCTTGCGCGTTGGGACTCTGGCGCATATGGCAGATTTCATGCTAGGCTGCCTATCCCGTGACCCTTGCGTTCAAAGAATTTATTCCAGCACCGATTACTGGGTATTCACTCTCCTGGACCCACGGTACAAGCAAAATCTTTCCACTCTCATCCCTGGAGAGGAAAGGAGTGTGAGAATGCATGAATACCAGCAGGCCCTGGTGCACAAGCTGAAACAGTATTTCCCTTCTGACAGCGCTAGCGGCAGAGGGCGTACTTCTGCGGGACAAGTAGCAAGGGAGAGTAGGCGAGCAGGCAGCTTTTCCAGCACTGGCAGGGGTACGCTTTACAAGGCCTTTGCCAGTTTTATGTCACCCCAGCAAGACACTGTCACCTGTCCCCAGTCTCGGCAGAGTAGGGCTGATCTTTACAGAAAGATGGGGAGGGAGTACGTAGCTGACGATACCATCGTCCTAAATGATCACACAGCTCCCTACAACTACTGGGTTTCAAAGCTGGACATGTGGCACGAACTGGCGCTGTACGCCTTGGAGGTTCTTGCCTGCTCTGCCGCTAGCGTGTTGTCCGAGCGGGTTTTCAGTGCAGCTGGTGGCATCATCACCGATAAGCGTACACGCCTGTCGACTGACAGCGCTGACAGGCTGACGGTTATCAAGATGAATAAAGCCTGGATTTCTCCGGATTTTCATTCTCCACCAGGTGAAAGAAGCTCAACCTGAATAATATATGCACTCCTCCTCCTCATTGTCCTCCTTCTCCTCCTCTTTGTACACTAAAGCATAGGAAACTGGTTATTTTTTGCCAGGGCCAACTGGCTCTAGCTATAGTACAGTATATGTATTTAATTTTTCTGGAGGGCCACCTACCCGGTCCTCTGTTTTAAGCAATTTTTGGGTGTGCCACATACAGGCACTCAATCTATTTAATTTTTCTGGAGGACCACCTACCTGCTCCTCTGGTTTGAAAACTTTTTTGGACTGCCACATACAGGCACTCAATTTATTAAATTTTTCTGGAGGACCACCTACCTGCTCCTCTGGTTTGAAAACTTTTTTGGACTGCCACATACAGGCACTATCCAAATTAAATTGTCTCCATAGCAGCCTCCACATGTCGTCTTTTTAGCTGGCTCCACACGTTGTCTCCATTGCTACCTCCACACGTCATCGCCATAGCTGCCTCCAAAAGTCGTCCATATAGCTGCCTCCATACATTGTCTCCTTATCAAATGAGCTGTGTCGGGCAGAATTTTGGGTTGCTTTCATGGCTTCCACATCAAACTTGTTAACTTTGTCGCCACCCTGCTGTGTAATCCACAAAATATACTGGCAAACTTTTATCATTTACCAATATTATTTCAGCGCTTCTTGCGCATCTGTTTACATTCCCCTCACCCGCCATATCCTAAACTTATAAGAACGCTACTACACTTGATCTTATACAAAAGGTTCTTAGAAGTGCTGTTTGGGGAGTAGCCTAGAGACAGGGGCTTGGATTGGCGAAAGCTCGCCTTGCAGCGGAGCGCCAGCTCCATCTCAAGATCCAACTAACATAGTTTTAACTGCAGCACCTTTAATCTACTACTAGTTCACTGCCTCCATACATCGTCCCCTTATCAAACGAGCTGTGTCAGGCAGAATTTTCAGGTGTTTCACCAGATACATAGTGGAACTCGGCCCATCTGTCGCCGCCATGCTGGAGACCTGAAGTTGCAATCATAGCAGCGCAATATGGATGCCCCATACTGTCGCTCTTAATCATGGAACCATTTCCGTAAAAACAATTAAAAATAGAACCACTATGCTATTCCATTATTCCTAGGTGAAATATTCAAACGACCCGGCCTGCTTTGAAAATTATAATTTTTTCAAAGTAAACGCTTCTGGCCCCCAGGCCCATTTTGGGTGGGGAGGAGCCGAGAGACAGGGGCTTGGACAGGCGAAATCTCGCCTCGCAGTGGACCGCCAGCTCCATCCCAAGATTAGGCAGCCTCAGAGGCATCCATGCATGCTGCCCCTGCTGTTTCCTGTCCATTTTGCCTCCACGATCCTCCACAGCGTCCACCAATGTCTCATTTCAACTCTCTATACCCCAGACCCTGGAGCACGAGAGGATATGCAGCACATCATCCCCTTATCAAACGAGCTGTGTCAGGCAGAATTTTCAGGTGTTTCACCAGATACATAGTGGAACTTGGCCCATCTGTCGCCGCCATGCTGGAGACCTGAAGTTGCAATCATAGCAGCGCAATATGAATGCCCCATACTGTCGCTCTTAATCATGGAAGTCGTCTCCATGGCTGCCTCCACATGTCGTCCCCTTATCAAAAGAGCTGTGTCAGGCTCATTTTTCGGGTGTTTCACCAGATACGTTATGGAACTTGGTCACTATGTCGCCACCATGCTGTGTTATCGACTAAATATACCGTCAACCTTTTGTTCACATAGGAAATCATTTCACCTCTTTTGGTGAAACCTGAGTCCATTTAGGGTATGTCGCCATGAGACTCTCTAGCCTGCCACTGCTGCCGCTGCCTCTGCATGCCGTCCCCTATAGTGTCAGGGTCAACTATTGCATGTTTTAGATGCTATCTAGCCTCATTCGGTCACTCTGTCATGGCCATGCTGTTGCCCATAATTTTGGCATAATGGTGCGATTAAGCAGCCTCAGAGGCATCCATGCATGCTGCCCCTGCTGTTTCCTGTCCATTTCCGTGGTGTTTCCATCCTTTTCTGAGGTTCCCAGGTGTTTGGCCAAGCTTCCCTGTGCAGAGCCTTGGTCCCCTTGAAAAATGCTCGAGTCTCCCATTGACTTCAATGGGGCTCGAATATTAGCATTTACTGCATCATGAAGCAACATCTTAAAGGTCCGGTCTCTGTATAGTATTCTAGAAAAATCATAAATCATCATCAAGCATACCTTTATTGTAAAGTTGCTCCTGTCGGTGAATTGCGTGCAGTAAAATGTAGATATTGAATGTTCTCTTAGTGAATAGTTTGCAGTGATACATGCCTCATAAAATTGCTCTTCCCAGTAAATAACATGCAGTAATACATGGATCATAAAAGTGAATAGCAAACAGTTATATGTAGATCATAAAAGTGCTCTTTTCAGTGGTTAGTACGCAGTAATACGTGGATCATAAAAGTGCTCTTCTCAGCAAATAGTGTGCAGTTATATGTAGATAATAAATGTTCTCTTAGTGAATAGTTTGCAGAGATACATGCATCATAAAAGGTCTCTTTTCAGTAAATTGTGTGCAATAATACATGGATCATAAAAGTGAATAGCAAACAGTTATATGTGGATCATAAAAGTGCTCTTCTCAATTAATAGTACACACTAATACGTGAATCATAAAAGTGCTCTTCTCAGTGAATAGTACGCACTAAAATGTGATTCATAAAAGTGTTCTTCTCAGTGAATAGTACACAGTAACAGTGCATGGGTGGCACCATCTTGTCGAGGATCATCGCTCCCCGTGGTGTTATCAGGGAGCGGGGATCCACCGCCATCACAGCCTCGGGTCTTCTGAAGACCCAAGGCTACTTCATTTTAACCCATTCATTACAATGTGCTATCAGCACATTGTAATGAATGAGGAGTAAAATCCACATATACTGCCATACTGTAGTATTGCAGTATATGATAGGACTGATCAGACAACCTAGGGTTAAAGTACCCTAGGGAGTCTGAAAGATAGTAAAAGTAAAAATAAAAAAAGTTTTAAAAAAAATTATAATAAGAAAACCTAAAAATTCAAATCACCCCTCTTTCCCTAGAACTGATACAAATATTAATAAACAGTAAAAATCATAAACACATTAGGTATCACCGCATCCGAAAATGCCCGATCTATCAAAATATAATAACGGTTTTTCACTGCGTTTTACCCCGTAGCGGAAAATAGCGCCCAAAGTCAAAAATTGCATTTTTTTGTCATTTTGAAAAATAGAAAAAATTCAATAAAGTAAGTGATCAAAAGATCGTACAGTCCTAAAAATTGTAGAAATGAAAACATCATCAAAAGTCGCAAAAAATAACACCACCCACAGCTCCGTACACCAAAGTATGAAAAAATTATTGGTGCCAGAAGATGGCAAAATTTTTAAAAAAAGATTTGCACAGGAGGTTTTATTTTTTTGTAAATGTATGAAAACATTATAAAACATATACAAATTTGGTATCCCCATGATCGCACCGACCCAAAGAATAAAGTAGACTTGTCATTTGGGGTGCACAGTGAAAGCTGTAAAATTCAAGCCCACAAAAATAAAGTTGCAAATGCGTTTTTTCACCATTTTCACTGCATTTGGAATTTTTTTTCTGCTTCCCAGTACACGGCATGGAATATTAAATACAGTTCCATATAGGATCATATTTTTTAATGGGATTATTGTTATTATTGTTGCATATCTAAAATGTTATCAGACTCCATTTCCTATACATTATAATAAAAAAAGGCAAAGACTCATTTGAGCAAGTAAATGTGCACCGCAACTCATGAATCTGGCACCCCCTGCAGACATCACAGCAATGTTTTTGATAAATGTGGCCTAGTATCCTGCGTCTGACTGCTAAAAAATCTGTGAAGATCACAATACTGTTTTTGATGAGATCCTTTCTAAAATTCCCCTCTTTTATGTTAAATCTCTCCTGTTTACCTATAAAAAATCACCTTCAAAGTCATTTGAAAATGAGCAGAGATGAGTCACATCTTGGATCTTGCTCTGTAATTCCTAGAACTATACTTACTTTTGTATAGTTCTTTTTGTATGGTTTGCAGCCAGATCTTGTTGCAATGAGCACAGCAGATTTTTGTGTTAAATAACCTTTTAAAGAGCATTCAGAAAAGCGAGTGTGTAAGCTTTGTGGAGAGTGTGCATTCATCCTAAGTGTGTGCAGTGTCCAAAGTGGGACTTAGGATTAAGGGACTTAGATTTGAGGGACTGTAGCAGGTAACTGCTGTATTTTGTGTTACTTTTACTGTGAATTCTTCTTTTCTTCTGTATTTTTCTTGTTATCCCCATTAGAATAATGGACTCCAATACTACACAGTGTACATCCTGTGCCATGTATGCTTTCCTTGAACAGCCGTTCGGGGTGGAATACTGCTGTGTGGGATGTGTGAAAATTGCGTGAATTGGGTAACATATAGAAGGTGGGTAGAGGGAAGAGTTGCAGGGAGTCTAGTCCTGTTCTGGTGCACCCCAATAAGTTTGCCAGGCTGGTGGATGAGGAGAATATCAGCTCTGGGGTAGCAATGCTGCAGCAAGACGTGACCTCTAGCAACCAGGGGACTGCCTGCTCCAACAAGAAAGGTAATGTGAGCGCAGGCAAGGTCCGACAGGTGCTGGTAGTGGGAGATTCGATTATTAAGGGAACAGACAGGGCAATGTGTCACGGAGACTGTGCATACCGAAAACTGTGTTGTTTGCCGGGTGCTCGGGTTCGGCATGTTGCGGATCGGGTTGACAGATTACCGGGAGGGGTGGTGAGGAACCAAGGGTCATGGTCCACATTGGCACTAATGACAAAGTAAGAGGTAGGTGGAAGGTCCTTAAAAATGATTTCAGGGATTTAACCCATAAGCTCAGGGCAAGGACCACAAAGGTAGTTTTCTCCGAAATACTACCTGTACCACATGCCACACCAGAAAGGCAGCAGGAGATCAGGGAGGTAAATAAGTGGCTCAAAAGTTGGTGTAGGAAGGAGGGCTTTGGGTTCATGGAGAACTGGGCTGACTTTTCTGTCAGCTACAGGCTCTACAGTAGGGATGGGTAGCACCTTAATGGGGAGGGTGCAGCTTTTTCGGGGGAAAAATGGCTAGAAGGTTGGAGGAGTGTTTAAACTAGAGACCTGGATGGAGGGCAACAACACTTGTGCAGGGCAAATAGACAGTGTAGATAGAGAGCTGGGAAGAGCCAAAGTCTGTGGGGGAGGAAGGGGGGCTGGAATGAGATTGGGGAATAAGAACAAAAGGAATAGGGACAGGGAAACCCATATAAAGTGCATGTACACAAATGGAGGGGGTTGTTTATATATGAATTCTTGCTTCAAGCCTGTCCTGCGAGATGACATCGGTGACACAAATGCAAATGTGGAGTCCCTATGGGTGGAGATAAGGGGAGGGAAAAAGAATAATAAAATATTACTAGGGGTTTGTTATAAGGCTCCAAATATAATGGAGGCAGCAGAGGAAATGCTGATAAGTCAAATGGATGCGGCTTCAAAGCAAGGTGAAGTACTTATCATGGGGGACTTCAATTACCCAGATATTGACTGGGGGGCAGAAACCTGCAGGTCCCTCAAAGGCAGCAGGTTCTTGTCAACAACAAAAGACAATTACCTGTTGCAACTATTACTGGAGCCAACAAGAGGGGGGAGGGGGGGGGAACAGACCTGATAGGCTATCAAAATTACAGGTTTGGTGGAACCTGCGTAATAGTGATCATAATATCATTGATTTTGTATTACGCTTTACTAAGAGCGTTAGTGGAGGGGCAACCAGCACTCTAAACATCAGGAGGCCAAATTTTCAGCCACTAAGGGAAGACCTTATAGGCATAAACTGGACAATGTTCTCAAAGACAAAAGCCCTGCCCCCCCCCCCAAAAAAGGGACTTTTTCTCATATATTCTAAAAAAGTCCTGTGAGAAACACATACCTTATGGGAAAAAGCATAAGAGGAACAAGAAAAAGCCTATGTGGCTAACTAGTCTTGTAAGGAAAACAATAAGCGAGAAAGATAAGTTGTTTAAGGTGCTAAAACGTGAAGGTAGCGATGAGGCATTACAGGATTATAGAGAGGAAAATAAATCCTGTAAAAAGCAGATAAAGACAAAAATAGAGACTGAGAGAAATATTGCCAGGGAGAGCAAAAATAATCCCAAATTATTTTTCAAGTATATAAATGACAAGAAACTAAAAACGGAGAGTGTGGGCCCTCTTAGGAATAACATGGGGGTCATGGTGGAAGAAGATGAGGAAAGGGCCAATGTACTGAATGTGGTCTTCTCGACTGTCTTTACCCAGGAAAATCCCCTGGTGGAAGACACAATGAGGAATAATGTAAATTCTTTTTGTAATGTCAACAGTTTAACCCAGGAAGAGGTACGGTGTCGCCTCGCAACCACTAAGATAGATAAACCACCGGGGCCAGATGGCATACACCCCCGGGTTCTGCATGAACTATGTACCGTGATAGACAGACCATTATTTTTAATATTTGAAGATTCACTGAGGACTGGTTATGTTCCACAGGACTGGCGCATAGCAAATGTGGTACCAATATACAAAAAAGGATCAAAAAACAATCCTGGAAACTACAGACCTGTGAGTCTAACTTCTGTGGTGGGGAAAATATTTGAGGGGTTTGTTAGAGATGCTATTCTGGAGTATCTCACTGTGCATAACCTTATAACCCAGCATCAGCATGGGTTTATGAGAGATCGGTCCTGTCAGACTAATCTGATTGGTTTCTACAAGGAAGTAAGTTCCAGACTGAATCTGGGGTACGCTGTGGATGTTGTATATCTGGACTTTTCAAAGGGATTTGAAACCGTGCCACATAAAAGGTTGGTATATAAAATGAGACTGCTGGGAGACTAGGGGAAAATCTGTGTATTTGAGTAAGTAATTGGCTTAGTGATAGAAAACAGAGGGTGGTCATTAATGGCACATTCTCAGATTGGATTGATGCTACCGGATTGGATTGATGCTACATAGGGGGATATTTATCATATGCTGGCGCTCGTGCGCCAGCGTATGATAGCCCCGCCGCTGCAAATTCGCAGCCCGATACATCAAGAGGCTTCTAATACATCCTGGCCAGGAGAAGTCATAATGTAATGAAGTTGTGTACCCAATGGAGAAGACACATCATCTGTGAATTGCTCGATGTCCCTTATTTCTGATTGTGATCGATTTTGTTGTCACTTAATAACCTTCTAGAATGTCAGATAATTCTTATTATGTGACGTGTCACTAACAAAGTGTCCGTGTCCCTAGCATTTTCTCTATTGGTTAGCAAGTGTTTTTTTCTAGTGCTACCTGAAACTGGGAGTGGGTTTGTCCTAGTGAAGTATAATTTAGATATTCTGAGAAACTTTCAGCTGGAGAAGGCAAACAGAAACCTTCCTCATACTGCACTCCTTACCCAAGAAGCATGAATTACCACACATATAAATTATTTGCTTATTATAATCAGTTTATTAAAGCTTCCCAAATATCTCTGCTTCTGCATATAATGCACGACTTTATTATAATGTATGGATTACATTAAAGACAAAGAGTGAGATTCATTGGTTGGTTGTTTTGAGCAACTAGAGCAGTTTTGCTCTCAGGCACTTCTGATAAATCTCCTCCAACGTTTTCAAAATCGTATATTTAGCAGTTACTAAGAAAACATAACTATTTACTGAAATACAAGCCAGAGTGTAAAAGTTAATAATCTGACTAGCAATTCTGTAAATCTGACACTAGGTGTCACTGGTAGACCATGTTGAGTAGAGACCACATTCTGTTGTGTCATAGCTCTGCAGTGTTATCCAGACTCCCTTGTCTTGTGCAGGAAGAACTTGTAACCTTGGAGCTCCAATGAAAAATTTGGAACGGGGCCCCAGCACTAACATGACAATTTAGGAAGCACATATCAAAAGGCTTAAATAATGCACTCAGTAATGTCATACCCAACACAATACAGGGAAAATACAGAGTGATGCCACAGTACAGGAAAAATACACACAATGATGTCACAGTACAGGGATAATATACACAGTCATCTCACAGTACAGGGATAATACACACAGTGATGTCACAGTACAGGGATAATACACACAGTGATGCCACAGTACAGGGATAATACACACAGTGATGTCACAGTACAGGGATAATACACACAGTGATGTCACAGTACAGAGATAATACACACAGTGATGTCACAGTATGGGGATAATACACACAGTGATGTCACAGTACAGAGATAATACACACAGTGATGTCACAGTACAGGGATAATACACACAGTGATGTCACAGTACAGAGATAATACACACAGTGATGTCACAGTACAGAGCTAATACACACAGTGATGTCACAGTACAGGGATAATACACACAGTGATGTCACAGTACAGAGATAATATACACAGTCATCTCAAAGTACAGGGATAATACACACAGTGATGTCACAGTACAGGGATAATACACAGAGTGATGTCACAGTACAGGGATAATACACACAGGGATGTCACAGTACAGAGATAATACATGCAGTGATGTAACAATACAGGGATAATACACACAGTGATGTTACAGTACAGGGATAATACACACAGTGATGTCACAGTACAGGGATAATACACACAGTGATGTCACAGTACAGAGATAATACACACAGTGATGTCACAGTACAGAGATAATACACAGAGTGATGTCACAGTACAGGGATAATACACACAGGGATGTCACAGTACAGGGATAATACACACAGTGATGTCACAGTATGGGGATAATACACACAGTGATGTCACAGTACAGAGATAATACACACAGTGATGTCACAGTACAGGGATAATACACACAGTGATGTCACAGTACAGAGATAATACACACAGCGATGTCACAGTACAGAGATAATACACACAGTGATGTCACAGTACAGGGATAATACACACAGTGATGTCACAGTACAGGGATAATATACACAGTCATCTCACAGTGCAGGGATATTACACACAGTGATGTCACAGTACAGAGATAATATACACAGTCATCTCACAGTACAGGGATAATACACACAGTGATCTCATTGTATGAGGATAATACAGGTAAGTTTACTTAGCAAAAGTTATACTAATGTCCTATGCACATGACCGTATTGGGGTCCATCTCTGGTTGCACAATTTGTGGCCAGATCACAGCCCCCACCCAGTCATGGTGCGGTGAGCAAAGGTGAGCCCGATATATTAAGGTGCTTGCACCAGTTTTTTGTCTAAGTTTGCACTAAAAAGAATGTCTAATGCGCTAGCACATGAATTTATACAGTGTTTGCGCCATTTTTCTGTGTAAAGGGGCGTGGTAAGGCTTTCTAGGGTCATAAAAATGTGGGGCACGGTTCCCCATGTATATGTACAAAATTCTCATTAGTCTCTGCTTCTGTACAATCTACATCACATGAGCTTGTTCCAAAAAAAATAGTACTTATCATAGACAGCTATAGAAAATATAGACCCTACCTATTCCATCCAGTTGCTTTAGGTGAGGTGTCCTTGGATTGTACTTGTCCCTTGCGCCCAGCATCACCATGTCTCTTCCTCCAGGCACATGTCAGCCCTCCAGAGTTTACCACACAGACGTCTTAACTTTATTCTTAACTTTAACATTGGGGCAGATTTACTTACCTGTTCCATTCGCGATCCAGCGTAGGTTCTCCAACGCTGATTCGGGTCTTCCAGCGATTCACTAATGTAGTGCGCCCGATGTCCACCAGGTGTCGCTGCTGCGCTGAAGTTTGTTGAAGTTCACTGAAGTTCACCAAGCTATCCTGAGTGCAGGTAAGTGCGTGTCAAGCGACACATTTTTTTAAAAAAATACAGCGTTTTTTCCGAATTCGTTGGGTTTTTCCCATTTCCGTTGTGTGCAATACCGGCGCCGATGCGCCACAATCCGATCGTGTGCGCCAAAAACCTGCAGTAATTCGGCGCAAATCGCTAATTTTCATGAAACCCGACGAAAAAACGTGATTCAGCCCCTTAGTAAATGACCACTATTGAGAAAATAGTGCAAAATACCAGTTCCACATAAATAGTCCCCCCTATTACGATTCATTGTAAAGTCCCCTCACTGTAACATGCCCTCTACTTTATATTGTCTGCACTTGTGGCCCTACATTATATAATTCCTTTCTCCCAACTTAATAGTCTCCTCCTAATAGATCTGCACACGGAACATTGTCCCAATTGTGCCCCTCACACCTTTTAATATAGCCCTTTTAGTGGTCCCAAAATGTTATAATTAACCACCAATTATGGCGCACACATAGTACATGGTATTTTAACCCCATAACTTATGACCCTAAGACTTAATAATACCCACATATTGTGCTACATACCTTATAATATTCCCTAAATGTGGGCTAAATAAGGCCACCCACACATTTATAATAAT
Source organism: Engystomops pustulosus (assembly GCF_040894005.1). Lineage (NCBI taxonomy): Eukaryota > Metazoa > Chordata > Amphibia > Anura > Leptodactylidae > Engystomops > Engystomops pustulosus. The sequence goes on from NC_092415.1 coordinate 44,429,536, forward strand.
ATAATAATACCCCCTCAATGTGGACCCCAATAATTCCCCATGACTCTGCCCCTCACCTAATAATGCCCCAGGTATGCAACCCTCACACTAAATAATGCCTCCTTAACCCCTTACCGACATGTGATGTAATACTACATCACATGCCGGATGCGGGTGCATGGAGACGGCTCACAGGCTGAGCTCTCTCCATAGCCGGTAAGTCTTTGCTGCACATTGCTAGGACCGATCGTGGGTGTTTTCCCTCCAATGGCCGCCGGCTTAAAAAAGATGGCGGTGCCGAGGATCGTCGCTAACCGTGACGTCATCAGGGTGCGGAGATCCGTCGCCATGGAAGCCTCGGGTTTCCGAAGACCTGAGTCTTCTTCGGGTTAACCCATCAGCACATTGTAATGAATGAGGAGTAAAACCCCCATACTGTAGTATGGCAGTATATGATAGTATCGTACAGACAACCTAGGGTTAAAGTACCCTAGAGAGTCTGAAAAATAGTAAAAATACAAAAACTGTTTGAAAAAGAAATTATAATAAAAAAACCTAAAAACTCAAATCACCCCACTTTCACTAGAACTGATATAAATATAAATAAATAGTAAAAATCATACACACATTAGGTATCACCGCGTCCGAAAATGCCCGATCTATCAAAATATAATAACATTTTTCACTGCGTTTAACCCCGTAACAGAAAATCGCGCCCAAAGTAAAAAATGCCACTTTTTTGCCATTTTAAAAAAAAGTTACAAATTCTATAAAAAGTGATCAAAAGGTCATACAGTCCTAAGAATGATAACATTGTAAACGTCATCAAAAGCCGCAAAAATGACACCTCCCAAAGCTCCATACACTAAACTATAAAAAAGTTATTAGCGCCAGAAGACGGCGCTAATAATCCCTGTAATTGTACCGACCCAAAGAATAAATTAGACATGTCATTTGGGGCCTACAGTGAAATCCATAAAATCCAAGCCCACAAGAATACGGCACAAATGAGTTTTTTTACCTATTTCACTGCATTTGGAATTTTTTTCCTGCTTCCCAGTAAACAGCATGGAATATTAAATACCACCATTTTTAAGTGTAATTTGACCATGGACAGAAATCTGACCCTGGTCACATAGGTGCACGGCTCACTATATCACACAGCTCTGATTATTCTCTATGATACTAACGAGCCGTGCACCTGTGTGACCATGGTCAGATTTCTGTCCATGGTCAAATTACACTTAAAAATTTAAAGTAAACAATAGAAGCTTTCTATAAAATGACAGCAAGCAGAGATCTAGAGAAACCATGAGAAACTGATACAGAAAGTGTATTGGAAAGTTGTATTACTTTTTATAATAGAAACAAAAACATTAATTTGCTGAAATGGGAATGTACCTTTAATTATCCCAACTTGCATCCGTAAGACACAAATAGGGATGAGAGCAGGGAAAGATGTTCTACAGCAGGACCAGTGTCCAGCTGTCAGGGGAGATTCTGGGTGTAGGGCAAAAGATCCAGATCAATTGACCTATCAATGCCCCTGAAGCAAGTTACTTCTTAGGCAGAGTTTGCACCACATTTATTACTGAGGTGCGTCACAATTCTGGCGCACAGTCATATTGAAATTGCAGCCAAAAAAAAAGGTACAGATTAGGCCAGGTAATCGAATACTGTGCATCTTAGGGCACATTCACATGGCCGTCTGCGGGGACGTACATGCGACCGCAAATTTGCGGCCGCATGTACGTCCCCATAGACGGCAAGCGCGGCGCAGATACGGTGCCACACATGTGTGGCACCGATCCGGCCCGCACACCGCATAAAGATAGAGCATGCTCTATCTTTTGGCGTGTGTGCGGCCATGCGCCGCTATTCTCTATGGAGGGAGGAGGGGTCACCTCCTCCTCCACTCCAGCACACGGCGGTATGCCCGCACGGCGGGCATACCGCGTGTGAATGGACCCTCAAATTAATTATCTGATGCAAACTGCGAAAGGGCACAAAGCTTGCACCACTTTCTTTGGGCCCCCCTTCCTACTTAAAAAATATACATATTTGTATACTCACACATTTGAGCTGCAACCACACATTTATACACTCATGCACACACATCTACAACATATACACATATACAGTGCCATATACACACTTACAGTATATATACATCCCAGCTACAGCAAATATGCATCACATTTTAGGGTATATATTATGCTGTACAATATGTCTACCATAATATGTTTATAATAGTTCACATCCTCCATTCTTTAGTGTGTTAGGCCAGATGCCAGGACCCCCCCTACAGTGGGGGCCCCATGGCTGCTACCACTGTAGTTTCGACCCTGCTAGCACAGTGTCTCACCACACCATGACTCTGATGGGCAGAAGTCTTAAAAAGTACAGCACGAGTCCTTTACTTGGCATGATTTGAGGTATGGCCACTCGGTTTTCTATGGAGAGCAGTGATCAACGACCAATCCCCCCCATGCGCAAATGGATCTTCTCCCACTGACCTCCCAGCCCCAACTGACATTACCCTACATTATGATATTCAAGTACAGACAAAAGGTAGAAACAAATATAGAAACAAAACATTAATGTTGTAATGAAGAGATTACTGATGCATATGGCTCCGGTATAAAACCTACCTTATGGTTTCTACTATGCTACAACTCAGGGTTGGATTAAGGGTAGAAGAGGGCCCTCAGTGCAAACTGTTGGGGGCCCTCCCCACAATTATTTTCAATGAAGTAAATGTTGCCAGTAATGCTCAAGGAAAGTCTTTAGCAGCACAGAAAATATATACAAGGTGCACATATTTTAGGGCCAGGAATCAGATTGCTAGAAATGAATAGTAACTGGTAGTAACTTCAAGCTGGGCTGGTAGCCGAGTCCGGACAGTGGACCTCTGCTGTGGGGCTTAGTTTCCTGATTTGCCTAAGGTGTCAGGTAGCTGGCCTGAGATACCTCTGCTTCCTGTAGTGTGTCTGGATGGCACTGCAGGAGCTGCACACTGGACTTGCTCTTCTGACTAAGATCCAAGACCTTAGACCTTGACTGACCATGTGCTCCCACCCACCAGGGGTTTTTAAACTCCCCTGGTCAGGTGGCAGCACTCTCCAATCAGCTTCCAGCTTGCTTTACAATAGTACAAATGATATTATTGGTTAATAACATTTCACATATTAACTTTTGCCTTACCAGGCATAGTAATGAATATATATACAGCTCCCAGTAACAAACATATACAGCCCCCAGTAACAAATATATGCAGCCCCCCAGTAATAAAGATATACAGCTTCCTAGAAAAAAAAAATATATACAGCTTCCCAGTAACAAATATATACAGCTCCCCCAGTAATTAATATATATACAACTCCCAGTAAAATAACAAAATAATAAAACTTTTACTTTAATTTAACTGCGCTCCCCTGATGCTGCCGTTTTAACAGTCGGTTCAGAAGAGTCGGGAGCCAGATCCGATTCAATCCCCACACATATAGTGGGCATTTCGGGCAGTGGCACATAATCCACCATTGGATTTAGCAGAAAACTGGTGAAGGCCCAGGGGCCCACGCCCCTGGAACTTTCCCTTTAATCCAGTCCTATTACAGCTGCTATGCATATATATCTATAGTATGTGTCATGAATACACAGTTTCATTTTAGATTGTTTTAGAAAAAAGGTCCCAACAAGTCCATCTTATAAAGATAATAAATGATAAATAAGGGTTTCATCTCTGGAACACAGACCTGTGTTAAGGTCCTTTCCCTCAGTCGAGCTGCATGCATAGTTTGCCACACAAGCGCATTCATGGCTATAGCAGCAGCTTTGTTTCTTTCAGTACTCCGACACCTCCACATGGTGTTCAGGACATGCTGCATTTTTTTTTATCATACCATTTTTTTGGTATGATCTGTCTATGGACATCAGATCTGTCCAGTACACCAAAACGTCCTCTGATTTGTCCAGTCCCAGCATCAAGCTGCTGCCCAGAATATAAAGATACAGTTGAATCCACCCTAAGAAACTGTGGAAACAAATCATTTACAGTATAGGGGGATGAGCTAAACAATCGGTGACCTAGAGTGTGGTGGTAAATGGCCTCCTCTTCAAAAGTTTCTGTTCTGCTCTATGCTATAGTAAAACCCTACATTATTTCTGCAGAGTAAAACTCCTCTGAAGTTTCTAATATTCTAGTGATTTGTCTTAGTTTTATTCTTTTATCCTATTTTTAAAGAACCACTTTATGGGTAAGCTGGACATACATAGGTGATTGCAGTATATCGGATTTCCAGTAGATGACAGTCTACTACTATTTACAATGTATAATGTCTCAGTAAAACGTTTTGTTCCGATCTCCAAACATACCTATATAATCTTGTTTGTTCTTGAAGTAGAGCAAAAATATGTGAATGAGGTCTGGGTGCATTCAGGGTGTTGATTTTACCCCACCACCACTCTGTCACACCTCTATGTCTGCAGCTTCCCTGCCTCCTTCTTTCCCCTCCCTCCTTTTTTGGAGATATAACATTGCACCTTTTTCCAAAGCTGCACCTGTCCACTGCAAATATTGGGCCAAATTTTGCAAATTAGTACAAACTACACTAGGTGCAGTTTGCTTGTGTGCATGGTGCGCCAGATCAATCAAAAATGTGCACATTCTTTATTAATCTGGCGCCCCATGCAATGCTTTGGAAGTGGACACCAACTTCTTTTTGGTGCACCTTTATCATAGAGTGTGCGACACAATTCTGTAAAGCCACAGAAATAAATGTGGCGCATGATTCAATTCCGCAATGGAACGCCCCTTTATGTGCAGAATTTTGTGGCCTGGCGTGCATAGTGCAGCCCCGACACAATACTGGTGCAAACACTTCTTAAATATCTGTGCAATCAGTTATTCTTTTGAGTGCAAGTAAGACTTGCTGGTGCAAACACTTTAGTGTGGGCCATTGTTTGCTCATGTGGCTCGGCACATAAGTTGATTAACGCATTGCATATAGTAGGTACGCAAACTAATTGCATCCCTTTAAATTTTTCTTTTTTTTGTTTCATTGCAGCCAATTGGTAAGATCTAAAAAGTTATTTTTTTGATCAATAATGTATATTCAGAAATGTAGATGTTTTTACCAATGAATTAATCAAGAAAAACTGAAATATCTCTTGGTATTTAGACCCTTTGCTGTATTTAATTCATATGCTGTCCATTTCCTCCTGATCCTCCTTGAAATGGTTCCATATGGAGTCCATCTGTGTTGAATTAAACTGATTGTACTTGATTAGGAAAGGTGCAGAGAACTGGTATAGGGAGACAGAAAAGGGCAAACAGGCCGTGCTGACCTCATGAAATACATATTAACAGCATGGTACAAATCCCATTCGACTCGAAAGCCACTCCCTTAAGTCAGCAGGTCCCGTGAATGGGATTGCATCTTCAAAAATCCATAACTTTTTCATTTTTCTGTATACAGAACTGTGTGAGGGCTTATTTTGTGCATAACAAATTTTACTCTTCTGTAATGTTATTTATTATCCCTGCCATGTAGTGGGAAGCCGGAAAAAATTCCAAATGTGGAAAAATTTAAAAAAAAACATGTGTGCATCATGTTCTTGTGGGCTCAGTTTTTACGACTTTCACTCTACGCTCCAAATAACACCTCAACTTTATTCTTTGGTTCGGTGCGATCGCGGTAATACCAATTTTATACAGGTTTCATTGCGTTTAATACATTTTCAAAAATTAAACGAATGTGTACAAAAAATAAGAAAAAAATGTTGCCATCTTCTAACACTAATAACTTTTTTATACTTTGGCGCATGGAGCTGTGTGAGGTGTCATATTTTGTGAAATGAGCCGATGTTTTCATTGATACCATTTTGAGGAATGTGCACCATTTTGATCATTTTTTATTCCATTTTTTATGTCATGTAAAAAGGTGTAAAAGTTGCATTTTGGACATTTGGGCGCCATTTCCGTCTCGGAGCTGACCGCCGGGTGTTACCGTTTTCAAATTTTGATAGATCGGGAATTTTGGGATGCGGAGATACCTAATGTGTCTGTGATTTTTACAGTTTTTTATGTTTTAGATCAGTTCTAGGGAAAGGGGGGTGATTTGAACTTTTAATATTTTATTACTTTTTTTCTTTTTTTTTCTTTTTTTTTTTTCGCTATTTCTTAGACCATCTAGGGTACATTAACCCTAGATAGTCAGATAGTTCCTACTATATACTGTAATACTACTGTATCACAGTATATGGCATTTCTGCTCACTATACATTACAATGAGCCACTGGCTCATTGTAATGAAACTGCAAAAGCCATTCAGCCTCAGGTCAGACGAAGACCCGAGGCTGTCATGGCAACCGATCGCCGCCCCCCATTCGGGGGAGAGACGACCTAGGTAAGATGGCGGCGCCCATGCGCCGCCATGCTTCCAGTGCCGCCACGGAGCGTGAAGGGGTTAAGCTTCCTATGCCCTGATTTTTTTTTTTTTAAATTATGACCAACACAATATAACATTAATGTTGTAGCCATGGCCGATGGATCATTGGACTGGAGAGGACACATCCATCGGTTAACTATGGTATAGCTGTACAAATCCTCAGTGGGGGAGGGAGAAGCTGTACAGGAGCACAAAGGTGGGGGCTGAGAACTGAGGAGTCTGCAGCTGCTAATGGACAATTTATTGTTGACTGGATGACTGGAGGCTGCTGGACATCTTATTAATAAGGGGGGGTTGCTAGACAATATTTTAATAAGGGGGACTGCTGCTGGACACTAAATATGAGGTGTATGGGTATGGTGCTGTGAGTGCACATCGGTATAGTATATATGTGTATTTTCAATTGTAATGTGCAGGGAAGAGGGAGGGGGTTGGTGACAACGCAATTTTAGGTATTTGGGGTCCCTGATCTGAACATTACATTAGGGCCCACCAGTAACTTGCTATGCCACTGTCAATAGCAGTTAATTGAATTTTGGAATGGAAAATCAACTTTTGTAACAAATATCCTCCATCACTGATCATTTGCTTGGAATGTGCTAGAATATCTACAGAGCGCATACATGTAAGCTGTTACATGACCATATTGCCAGAGACACCACTTAATAAACATCAATGAGTGGACATTCACTGTAAATAATGCACAGAATATGAAACTGTAAAAAAAACCTGCTAAATATTGAGAGCTGTTTGTGTCCTAAAAATAAATGCATCAATTATAAGACAAGGCATTTCCATCTGCTACCGCTGACCTACTTGTAAGCCTTTATAATGAAGAACTCGTACATAAGCAATTCTTATTCTCACTTATATGGAAGGCGAATTGCAGAATTATAAGCCCAAAATGTTCACAAATTTCAAACTCAAACCGTTCGCATGTACATAGGTTCTTATGCACTTTATGTCATAATTATCCTATATAATCATGTATAAGCAAAAAAAATGTGCTAAAAACCCCCAACTCAGCTTATACACGAGAGTATAAGAAAAATAAACTTATAATTTACTTCCCATGCTCCCCGCAGATGCAGGGCATTTTATAAATAGGGGGCTGCAGAGCATTTCATGAATAGGGAAGCTGCAGAGCATTTAAACAGGACCTGTCACCCTGAAAAACGGCACTAGGGCTGTACACTAGAAACGCCGGACCGCTCTCAAAGCAGTGCAGTGTATTCATGAGGGGGTGGTCCGAGGCGCTGCCTCTTCCCTGGACTGCCCCGCTCGCTCCATAGGCCAGCAGTCCCGCCCCCAATCCCGCCCCATCATGAAAACACTTTGAGAGCGGTCCGGCGTTTCTAGTGTACAGCGCAGGAGTGTTTGTAAGCGTTATCGGATGTTTCCGATAATGCTAGCAGTGTAACACTGCTGCGTCTGTTTTGGCACTAGAAGCTGCTTACTTTAGTAACAGCTCCTAGTGCCATTTTTCAGTGTGACAGGTCCACTTTAATGAATGGGGGGCTGCAGGACATTTAATTATTTAGGGGGCTGCAGGGCATTTTATTATTATGGTGGCTGCAGGGCATTTCATTACTGGGGTGCATGGAGCATTTCTTTATTGGGGGAGGGCTGCATGGGGCATTTTACTGGGACAGGGCTGAATGGGGCATATTATTACTGCGGGAGGCTGCATGGGACAATACATTACTGCGGGAGACTGCTGGGCATTACAATACTAGTGGAGGCTGTGACCAATGCATTTCCCACCCTAGGCTTATATTCAACTTTTTCCAGTTGTTTGTGGTAAAATTAGGGGCCTTGGCTTATACTCGGGACAGCTTATACTTGAGTATATACATTATTTGGCTACAGTATATTCACATAGAATGTATCTTGTGGTCACAGTGCATTTGCCACTGGCAGGAATAGATTGGACATTGACTCTATGAGGAGAACTCCCAGGGGCTCAATCAGTCTTGAGGCCTAGAAGGTGAGTGGGGGTATTTAATGTTCCACTGGTGACCTAATTTTTTTTCCACCAATGTAATGATTCTACTGTCCCAGGATCTCATAACAAGAGCTAAAGACACCACCAGGGAGCAACATCATGTAGAAAACACAACTGCAGCCCTGCCAGAAGCCATAAAATCCAATCATAATGTATGTGTCAATGGTAGAATAGAAGTTACTCACACAATGCACAATGACCTGGAAAAGAGTCTGTGGGAAAGCTTCCATCTTGACCAACATTATTGATATGTCTTTCATTATACCCAAATTCAATGACACTGGTCAATGATTCCCTTTATGTAAATATGCAATAATCTGCTGCAAGGTGAACATAAATGTTGGTGTATGTAAGTAACCTAGTGTCCAGTGGTTACTAATCCAGGTACAGCACCATCTGTCACCTTGGGGCAAAGGAAGAAATTCCTTAGTGAATGGTGACAGTTGACCCCAAACCTTACAAAACTTTTTGCCGCCCTGGGAGAGTCAAACCAGGAAAGCAACAGCTTTAGGTGGGAAACCATTTTCATCAGAAGCTTAGTGCAGATATAGTCTATACAGAGTATAGAGATTCCCTATATAGATAGTAGGAGCTTAGAGTGGGGATTCCCTAAATATATAGTAGCAGCTGAGAGCAGGGATTCCCTATGTATATTAAGCAGCTGAGAGCAGGGATTCCCTATACACCGTATATAGTAGCAGCTGAGAGCAGGGATTCCCTATATATATATCATGGCAGCTGAGAGCAGGGATTCCCTATATACCATATATAGTAGCAGCTGAGAGCAGGGATTCCCTATATACCATAAATAGTAGCAGCTAAAAGCACGGATTCCCTATATACCGTATATAGCAACAGCTGAGAGCAGGGATTCCCTATATACCATATATAGTAGAGGCTGAGAGCAGGGATTCCCTATATACCGTATATAGTATCAGCTAAGAGCATGGATTCCCTATATACCGTATATAGTAGCAGCTGAGAGCAGGGGTTCCATATATACCGTATATAGTAGCAGCTAAGAGCAGGGATTCCCTATATATCGTATATAGTAGCAGCTAAGAGCAGGGATTCCCTATATACAGTATATAGTAGCAGCTAAGAGCAGGGATTCCCTACATACCGTATATAGTAGCAGCTAAGAGCAGGGATTCCCTATATACCATATATAGTAGCAGCTAAGAGCAGGGATTCCCTATATACTGTATATAGTAGCAGCTAAGAGCAGGGATTCCCTATATACCGTATATAGTAGCAGCTAAGAGCAGGGATTCCATATATACCGTATATAGTAGCCACTGAGAGCAGGAATTCCCTATATACTGTATATAGTAGCAGCTAAGAGCAGGGATTCCCTATATACTGTATATAGTAGCAGCTAAGAGCAGGAATTCCCTATATACTGTATTTTGTAACAGCTGAGAGCAGGGATTCCCTGTATACCATATATAGTAGACGCTGAGAGCAGGGATTCCCTATATACCGTATACAGTAGCAGCTAAGAGCACGGATTCCCTATATACCGTATATAGTAACAGCTGAGAGCAGGGATTCCCTATATACCGTATATAGTAGCCGCTGAGAGCAGGGATTCCCTATATACCGTATATAGTAGCAGCTGAGAGCAGGGATTCCCTATATACCGTATATAGTAGCAGCTGAAAGCAGGGATTCCCTATATACCGTATATAGTAGCAGCTAAGAGCAGGGATTCCCTATATACCGTATATTGTAACAGCTGAGAGCAGGGATTCCCTATATACCGTATATAGTAGCAGCTGAGAGCAGGGATTCCCTATACAACGTATATAGTAGCAGCTGAGAGCAGGGATTCCCTATAGAACGTATATAATAGCAGTTGAGAGCAGGGATTCCCTATATACCGTATATTGTAACAGCTGAGAGCAGGGATTCCCTATATACCGTATATAGTAGCAGCTAAGAGCAGGGATTCCCTATATACCGTATATTGTAACAGCTGAGAGCAGGGATTCCCTATATACCGTATATAGTAGCAGCTGAGAGCAGGGATTCCCTATACAACGTATATAGTAGCAGCTGAGAGCAGGGATTCCCTATACAACGTATATAATAGCAGTTGAGAGCAGGGATTCCCTATATACCGTATATTGTAACAGCTGAGAGCAGGGATTCCCTATATACCGTATATAGTAGCAGCTGAGAGCAGGGATTCCCTATATACCGTATATAGTAGCCAGTGAGAGCAGGGATTGCCTATATACCGTATATAGTAGCCGGTGAGAGCAGGGATTGCCTATATACCGTATATAGTAGCCGGTGAGAGCAGGGATTGCCTATATACCGTATATTGTAACAGCTGAGAGCAGGGATTCCCTATATACGGTATATAGTAGCAGCTGAGAGCAGGGATTCCCTATATACCGTATATAGTAGCAGCTGAGAGCAGGGATTCCCTATACAGCGTATATAATAGCAGTTGAGAGCAGGGATTCCATATATACCGTATATAGTAACAGCTGAGAGCAGGGATTCCATATATACCGTATATTGTAACAGCTGAGAGCAGGGATTCCATATATACTGTATATTGTAACAGCTGAGAGCAGGGATTCCATATATACCGTATATAGTAGCCGGTGAGAGCAGGGAATGCCCATATACCGTATATTGTAGCCGGTGAGAGCAGGGATTGCCTATATACCGTATATAGTAGCCGGTGAGAGCAGGGATTGCCTATATACCGTATATTGTAGCCGGTGAGAGCAGGGATCGCCTATATACCGTATATAGTAGCCGGTGAGAGCAGGGATTGCCTATATACCATATATAGTAGCCGGTGAGAGCAGGGATTGCCTTTATACCGTATATAGTAGCCGGTGAGAGCAGGGATTGCCTATATACCCTATATAGTAGCCGGTGAGAGCAGGGATTGCCTATATACCGTATATATAAGCCAGTGAGAGCAGGGATTGCCTATATACCGTATATAGTAGCCGGTGAGAGCAGGGATTGCCTATATACCGTATATAGTAGCCGGTGAGAGCATTGATTGCCTATATACCGTATATAGTAGCCGGTGAGAGCAGGGATTGCCTATATACCGTGTATAGTAGCCAGTGAGAGCAGGGATTGCCTATATACCGTATATAGTAGCCGGTGAGAGCAGGGATTGCCTATATACCGTATATATAAGCCAGTGAGAGCAGGGATTGCCTATATACCGTATATAGTAGCCGGTGAGAGCATTGATTGCCTATATACCGTATATAGTAGCCGGTGAGAGCAGGGATTGCCTATATACCGTGTATAGTAGCCAGTGAGAGCAGGGATTGCCTATATACCGTATATAGTAGCCGGTGAGAGCACGGATTGCCTATATACCGTATATAGTAGCCGGTGAGAGCAGGGATTGCCTATATACCGTATATTGTAACAGCTGAGAGCAGGGATTCCCTGTATACCGTATATAGTAGCAGCTGAGAGCAGGGATTCCCTATACCGTATATAGTAGCAGCTGAGAGCAGGGATTCCCTATACAGTGCATATAATAGCAGTTGAGAGCAGGGATTCCATATATACCGTATATAGTAACAGCTGAGAGCAGGGATTCCATATATACCGTATATTGTAACAGCTGGGAGAAGGGATTCCATATATACCGTATATTGTAACAGCTGAGAGCAGGGATTCCATATATACCGTATATAGTAGCCGGTGAGAGCAGGGATTGCCTATATACCGTATATTGTAGCCGGTGAGAGCAGGGATTACCTATACACCGTATATTGTAGCCGGTGAGAGCAGGGATTGCCTATATACCGTATATTGTAGCCGGTGAGAGCAGGGATTGCCTTTATACCGTATATAGTAGCCGGTGAGAGCAGGGATTGCCTATATACCGTATATAGTAGCCGGTGAGAGCAGGGATTGCCTATATACCGTATATAGTAGCCGGTGAGAGCAGGGATTGCCTATATACCGTATATAGTAGCCGGTGAGAGCAGGGATTGCCTATATACCGTATATTGTAACAGCTGAGAGCAGGGATTCCCTATATACCGTATATAGTAGCATCTGAGAGCAGGGATTCCCTATATACCGTATATAGTAGCAGCTGAGAGCAGGGATTCCCTATACAGCGTATATAATAGCAGTTGAGAGCAGGGATTCCATATATACCGTATATAGTAACAGCTGAGAGCAGGGATTCCATATATACCGTATATTGTAACAGCTGAGAGCAGGGATTCCATATATATCGTATATTGTAACAGCTGAAAGCAGGGATTCCATATGTACCGTATATTGTAACAGCTGAGAGCAGGGATTCCATATATACCGTATATAGTAGCCGGTGAGAGCAGGGATTGCCTATATACCATATATTGTAGCCGGTGAGAGCACGGATTGCCTATATACCGTATATAGTAGCCGTTGAGAGCAGGGATTGCCTATATACCGTATATTGTAACAGCTGAGAGCAGGGATTCCCTATAGACCGTATATAGTAGCAGCTGAGAGCAGGGATTCCCTTTATACCGTATATAGTAGCAGCTGAGAGCAGGGATTCCCTATACAGCGTATTTAATAGCAGTTGAGAGCAGGGATTCCATACATACCGTATATAGTAACAGCTGAGAGCAGGGATTCCATATATACCGTATATTGTAACAGCTGAGAGCAGGGATTCCATATATACTGTATATTGTAACAGCTGAGAGCAGGGATTCCAAATATACCGTATATAGTAGCCGGTAAGAGCAGGGATTGCCTATATACCGTATATTGTAGCCGGTGAGAGCAGGGATTGCCTATATACCGTATATAGTAGCCGGTGAGAGCAGGGATTGCCTATATACCGTATATTGTAGCCGGTGAGAGCAGGGATTCCCTATATACCGTATATAGTAGCCGGTGAAAGCAGGGATTGCCTATATACCGTATATAGTAGCCGGTGAGAGCAGGGATTGCCTTTATACCGTATATAGTAGCCGGTGAAAGCAGGGATTGCCTATATACCGTATATAGTAGCCGGTGAGAGCAGGGATTGCCTATATACCGTGTATAGTATCCGGTGAGAGCAGGGATTGCCTATATACCGTATATAGTAGCCGGTGAGAGCAGGGATTGCCTATATACCGTATATTGTAACAGCTGAGAGCAGGGATTCCCTATATACCGTATATAGTAGCAGCTGAGAGCAGGGATTCCCTATATACCGTATATAGTAGCCGGTGAGAGCAGGGATTTCCTATACAGCGTATATAATAGCAGTTGAGAGCAGGGATTCCATATATACCGTATATAGTAACAGCTGAGAGCAGGGATTCCATATATACCGTATATTGTAACAGCTGAGAGCAGGGATTTCATATATACCGTATATAGTAGCCGGTGAGAGCAGGGATTGCCTATATACCGTATATTGTAGCCGGTGAGAGCAGGGATTGCCTATATACCGTATATAGTAGCCGGTGAGAGCAGGGATTGCCTATATACCGTATATAGTAGCCGGTGAGAGCAGGGATTGCCTATATACCGTATATTGTAGCCGGTGAGAGCAGGGATTGCCTATATACCGTATATAGTAGCCGGTGAGAGCAGGGATTGCCTATATACCGTATATAGTAGCCGGTGAGAGCAGGGATTGCCTATATACCGTATATTGTAACAGCTGAGAGCAGGGATTCCCTATAGACCGTATATAGTAGCAGCTGAGAGCAGGGATTCCCTTTATACCGTATATAGTAGCAGCTGAGAGCAGGGATTCCCTATACAGCGTATTTAATAGCAGTTGAGAGCAGGGATTCCATACATACCGTATATAGTAACAGCTGAGAGCAGGGATTCCATATATACCGTATATTGTAACAGCTGAGAGCAGGGATTCCATATATACTGTATATTGTAACAGCTGAGAGCAGGGATTCCAAATATACCGTATATAGTAGCCGGTAAGAGCAGGGATTGCCTATATACCGTATATTGTAGCCGGTGAGAGCAGGGATTGCCTATATACCGTATATAGTAGCCGGTGAGAGCAGGGATTGCCTATATACCGTATATTGTAGCCGGTGAGAGCAGGGATTCCCTATATACCGTATATAGTAGCCGGTGAAAGCAGGGATTGCCTATATACCGTATATAGTAGCCGGTGAGAGCAGGGATTGCCTTTATACCGTATATAGTAGCCGGTGAAAGCAGGGATTGCCTATATACCGTATATAGTAGCCGGTGAGAGCAGGGATTGCCTATATACCGTGTATAGTATCCGGTGAGAGCAGGGATTGCCTATATACCGTATATAGTAGCCGGTGAGAGCAGGGATTGCCTATATACCGTATATTGTAACAGCTGAGAGCAGGGATTCCCTATATACCGTATATAGTAGCAGCTGAGAGCAGGGATTCCCTATATACCGTATATAGTAGCCGGTGAGAGCAGGGATTTCCTATACAGCGTATATAATAGCAGTTGAGAGCAGGGATTCCATATATACCGTATATAGTAACAGCTGAGAGCAGGGATTCCATATATACCGTATATTGTAACAGCTGAGAGCAGGGATTTCATATATACCGTATATAGTAGCCGGTGAGAGCAGGGATTGCCTATATACCGTATATTGTAGCCGGTGAGAGCAGGGATTGCCTATATACCGTATATAGTAGCCGGTGAGAGCAGGGATTGCCTATATACCGTATATAGTAGCCGGTGAGAGCAGGGATTGCCTATATACCGTATATTGTAGCCGGTGAGAGCAGGGATTGCCTATATACCGTATATAGTAGCCGGTGAGAGCAGGGATCGCCTATATACCGTATATAGTAGCCGGTGAGAGCAGGGATTGCCTATATACCGTATATTGTAACAGCTGAGAGCAGGGATTCCCTATAGACCGTATATAGTAGCAGCTGAGAGCAGGGATTCCCTTTATACCGTATATAGTAGCAGCTGAGAGCAGGGATTGCCTATATACCGTATATAGTAGCCGGTGAGAGCAGGGATTGCCTATATACCGTATATAGTAGCCGGTGAGAGCAGGGATTGCCTATATACCGTATATAGTAGCCGGTGAGAGCAGGGATTGCCTATATACCGTATATTGTAACAGCTGAGAGCAGGGATTCCCTATATACCGTATATAGTAGCAGCTGAGAGCAGGGATTCCCTATATACCGTATATAGTAGCCGGTGAGAGCAGGGATTTCCTATACAGCGTATATAATA